>NC_140081.1:68213079-70720978 GCF_964194135.1 Talpa europaea
AGGATACGAATGGTAACCATTGCTGAACAATTAACAAGAAAGCATTTCTTCACCCTGTCCCTAGGAACTTCATTTTGGTCAATTGTCTTAGCAGTCCAGTGACCACAAAGTTGAACCAATGCTGGCTAGTGGACAGAAGGGTGGACCCAGTAGGTGGTGCATGTGTCTTCATAAGAACCTTGAATTTACTCTGACCCTTGGACTTACCCTGTCTTCGTTACAATACTAAGATCTCTGCCTCTGGGTGGGATTTGCCCTCCATTTTCTGAATGTGCAATGTATGAAGAAGCATGTTCTCCCTCTGAGGCTGCTCAAGGCTGTTCCAGACCTCCCGCCCTGCCAGATGATAGTCTACAATCCTTCTGGTATATGTCTTTATCCTTCTGATTTAAAAATACCAGATGAGGGCCTCCCCGGTGGCGCAGTGGTTGAGTGCTGGGTTGTGAAGCTGCCGCAGCCTCTGCAGTGCCGGTTCGATCCCCAGCTGCTCCCAGGCCACTGGAGGAGGGTCCCACATGGCTCGCAGACCTCTCCTGCCGCACGCTGCTCCCCTCAGCAGTGTACTTCGGTCCTTCTGCCTGCTCTGCTCCCTGCTCTGGCTCTGGTGAATTCTCTCACCCTCCCGTGCTTCTGACTGTACCCAGTGCTTGTATAAATAAATAAATAAATCTTAAAAAACCAGATGATGTCACTTATATGTGGAATATAAAGAAACAAAACCAGGAATAGACAAAACTAGGCAAAAACAAAACCTAGAAACCTAAGTATACAATTGAGGCTACTAGAAGGGAGGGTGGAGTTGGGAGCAGTGTTCAAGAGGCCCAGTGGACTATGGTGGAGGGTTATGGGTGTGGTGTGATGACACACATCTGAAGAGGTGTGATTCTATACCATTAAATCATATACATGTTGTTAACCTATGTTTCCTTAATAAAACAAAAACGATTTTTGGGCATGAAGCATAATCTCTTGGTATACTTGACAGAGCAGTATATGGGAACAGATAAGATTTTTATACGGGGCCTCCCCTGGTGGCGCAGCAGTTGAGCGCTGAGCTGCGAAGCCTGCAGCACTGGTTCGATCTCCAGCCGCTGGCGAGGGTCCCACATGGAGAGCAGACCTCTCCTGCTTCCCGCTGCTCCCCTCAGCAGTGTATTTCGTCAGTCTGCCTATTCTGTTGTGGCTGTGGCTCTGGTGAATTCTCTCACCCTCCTGTGCTTCTGACTGTACCCAGTGCTTGTACAAATAAATCTTAAAAAAAAAAAAAAAAGATTTTTATAGAATGGGGAATACACAATGATGTAAAAATATAAATAAAAATGATTTTAAAAAAGGTTTATATACAACCTAGTATGAAAATGCTTATGTTAGGATACCAAGAACATTAAGATCTATTTAACTTACTGAATGTAAAATATAGTTCAATAAAAAAGAATATGAGAACAAAGAAATAAAATATGAATTCAATTTTCCTAATACAGGACTATTTTGATTTTATTTCTTGAATCAGTTATTTATATTTTAAATGTGTAGCTTAATTTCTAAGCATTTAGGATTTCTCTAGTTATGTTTTTCTTGTTGATTTCTATTTTAATTTCACATTGGTTAAATGAAATTGTTTTGCATTGTTTCAATTCTTTGAAATTTCTCGATGTTTGATCATTTTGGGAACATGTTCTTTATGTAAGCAAAATGCTGTTAGGTGTAGAAATAGTCTAGATTAGGTTGGTTTTGTTAAAATCTTCTGCAATATACAGTTAATTTTCTAAATTTTACAGAGAGATGCTAAAAATCTTCAAAAAAAAAAGAGCTACTTGCATTACATCACTGTGATAATAACTATAATTCACGAATGATATTGTCTTCATATTAGAACTGCTTTGCCTAAGTGATATTCCACTGATTTATGGAACAGAATGTTTCAGCTTTGGATATGAAATAAAATTAATTTAGGGCAAAGTGGCCTGCCAAACTCAGCATCATCAATCACTTTTTACAGCATTTCGTGATGAAAAGCCATCTTAGCTAGTAGTTGTTCAGCCATGAATACTAATTAATTTCTGTCTACTTCTGGATCTAAAGATGAAGGAAGAAAAGAGTTTGAGTCAAGTCTGAAATTAAATCTGAAAAATAAAATACAGACAGCATTAAGAAAGGACAAAAGGAGTCACTAACGCTTTCAAGATTCAATTCTTTTTCAGAAATGGTGGTTATTTTACATGTATTTCCTTCCTTTAATGTGCTTTGTATTCCTACCCAGACCCTAATGGAAACATAGCCTATGTTTTGTTATATGTATTACAGAGTACCTTGGCTGGGCTGAAGCTAGAGCTAGAAATTTGCCTGAAGGAAAGCAGGTAACATTTTCTCCTATCCTTTCCATCACCTATTAGCACAAGTCTGTATGCATGAAGGTTTTGGATAAACTTGTAGGTTTGAAGAAAGTTTGAGGCTGTAAAAGGGAGAAAATTGAGTTTTTGTTTTTTGTTTTGTTTTGTTTGCTGGCACATTAGAAAAAGAGAGAGAAAGCTAGAACTAGAGGGGAAGGTAAGTGGAGGTACTCTGACTAACCCTGTGGATTCAAGGCTCATTGGAGAGGATAGAACCAAAAGGTGAAGGAACCATTTTCACGAAGGACCTTCTCCGATTCTTGGCACAAATAATGTTATTTAGGGCCAAGGTGGCAAAATTAACATAAACTTGATTTAGGAATCCAGTTCACAGTACTTTTATTTTTTTATTTATTTTTAAAGATTTATTTATTTATGCATACCAGAGCTGGGGTACAGGCCAGAGATGTGGGGGGTGAGAGGATTCACCAGGGTGGGGTGCAGAACAGGCGGACTGACTGAAATACACTGCTGAGGGGAGCAGCAGGTGAGACAGGAGAGGTCTGCTGTGCCATGTGGGTTTCTCTCCGGCTGGCCAGGGATGGAACTTGTACTGCAGAGGCTGCGGATTGTTTTGTAGTGTGGTGCTTAACCCCTTGCACCATCAGGGGAAAAAAGTACTTTTAGACTGGATACTCCGTGCTATCTGCACGAAGGGCATCAGCAACAGAGCTAGTCATGCAGTGCCCTGACTAGTAGATTGGACTCTAAGTATGTGAGTGAGTTGCATCCAAACACATTTGGTAAAAGCACCAGCTGAGGATGGCCAGAAATAACTACAGAGCCTTTGAAAGGGGGTTAAATTCTTCTGTGAGTAGGTGGGGCTTTACAGATGATGACATTTGGGTAGTAGTTTTCATGTGATTTCATTTCACCAGCTGGAAAAGCCTGGGATATATGGGTTATGTAATTTTTCTTTTCTAGGCCTCGCTTCTAATAAGAACTGGGACTCTTTTTTCTTTGTGATTTCTTCTATTGCTTTTTAAATGGAAATATAATTGACATACAACATTATTTGTTTCAGGTTACCACATAATGATTCAAATTTTGTGTACATTGTGAAATGATTATCATAAATCCATTTATGAATTAGGACTTCATTTTTATGTTTTTATTTATATGTTTTATATCATTGTGTATTCCCCATGAAATTCCTACTACCAGTTCACCCATGAACCTTCACCATATTCCCTGTGCTCTTCTCTCACCTGGTTTGATTGCTTTCCCTCCTCCTCCCTCACAGAATATCTCTTATTTATGGTTGCCTGCTAGTTTTTTAAATTATTGTTATTTTTTTCCCTGATTCTTTATTTGGTTCCCCTATATTCCTCTTATAAGTGAAACCATTTTATATTTTTCTTTTTCCTTCTAGCTTATTTCACTAAGCATAATCCCTTCTAGTTCCGTCTATGTTGCTGCAAATGGCATGAGTTTATCTTTTTTGATTGCTGAATAGTACTCCATTGTGTATATATACCATATCTTCTTGATCCAGTTATCTGTTTTTGGACATTTGAGTTGTTTTTATTTTTTAAAAAAATATTTTATTCATTTATTTTTGCATCAGAGACCTGGGGTGTAGACCAGAGGTGTGGGGTGGTGGTAAGAAGATTCACCCGAGACAGAGTGGGGAGCAGAACAGGCAGATCCACTGAAACACACTGCTAAGGGGAGCAGCAGGACAAAAAGGAGAGGTCGTCTGCTATGCCATATGTGGGTTAGCTCCCTTGATGGGGATCAAACCCAGGCTGTTGTGGTGGACCTTCATGGAGGTTGCACTGAGACTCAACCTCAAGGCTGCCAGGGAGGCCCCCTAGGACTTCTCAAGCTAACCTCCATCGTAAGCTATTTCTCCAAGCCTACATTATCATTCTTCTCCCACATCTAAAGGAATCCTACTCCAGTTTTCCATTTATAGTCCTTTGAATGCAAAACAAAACTACAAATAGATAACACCTCACACTTATCAGAATAGCCTATATCAAAGAGACCGAAAACAGTAAGCTGGCAAGGATGTAGAGAAAAAAAAAGAACAGTTGTACACATTTGTGGGAATGTAGACTGGTCTAGTCCCTATTAAAAACAGTATGGAGGTTTCTCAAAGTATTAAAAAGAGATCTACTATATGACCCAGCACATCCCTGGACCTTAAACACATCCTAGGTATCTACCTGAGGAATGCAAGAACACTAATTCAAAAGGATATATGCACTCATATGCACACCTTTGTTCATTGTATCACTATTAATAGTAAAGTTTTGGAAACAACCTAAATTCTCAAAGACAGAGGAGTGTATGAAGAAGAGTTTGGTATGTATACACCATGGAATATTACTCAGCTATATAAACAAAAGATCAAAGTTTGTCTTTTGTGACAACATGGATAGAACTGGAGAGGATTATGCCAAATGAAAAGTCAGAAGGAGAAAGATAAATATCACGTGATTTCAATCATGTGTGGAATTAAGGAAACAAAACACTGACCAGAGTGGGAGGGGAGGGTTGGGGAGCAAAAAAGGGAGGGGGTCCATGAACTATGGTGGAGAATTATGGGTGCTTTGATGGATGGTGTGGTGTGTGTGCCTATGCCCCTAAATCATATATAGTATTGTAAACCAATGTTACCTCAATAAAAAGAATACAGTAAAAAACAGAGAGAAAAGAGAATATAAACAAGAGCTTGAAAGTTGTATTTTGAATTGATGTCATTCAACACCTCCATAAACAAAACTAATGCAAATATTTATACCACCAAAGGAAAAAGAGTCCTTTGCGCTATCTTGTGCGATAGTGTTACAGAGTAAAGTTTCCATAAAATGGGGAAACTCCAGATTCGCTGCCCCACCTAATAACGGCTGGAGCAGAGCAGTGAGAAGGGATCTTGAAGGGAAAACATGAAAGAGACTTACAGGAGGCACATGGAGCAGAGACCTGTGAGGAAGGATGCATTTGCTGCTTAGCTTTGAACTTGCAGCAGGGACTTGGGGGACATGGAAGGAGACACGTGGAGTCAAGACATGTAGAGACACTTGCAAGAGATGTATGGTTGAGCGGCCTGGGGGGAGGCTGGCAATGGCAGCCATTATCTTGCTTTGCACTCTGGTTTTGCTCCTTTCATCCTCATCTTGCCTGGCCTCTTCTGCTCCTTTCTCTGGTTGCCCAATAGAAAGTGTATTAGACTTTAGGCCAATTTTCAGAGCTTCACAGCCTCACTTGGGCCAATCCTGTTTGAATTAGCATATGCCCACATGGGGATGGATAACTCTGGGTGTTTTATTGGAAAAGTATTACCCTTTCTTCTCTTTCTATGCACAATAATCCTATAAAAGGTCTTTCACACTAAGAAAATGCTTAGTCTTTATGTGGAAGATGGCAAAACTTCTTTAGAGTGTGCAGGTTTGGGTGCCCCTCATTTTGTACTTTAACAATATCACAATAACTGATGACAGCTGCCATCCTCTTTAAGTTCCCTAGAGTTAGTCTTCCTTATATAGTATCTTAAGTCAACAAGGACACACCTCCTTCAGAAGAGTCATATAGCTTATCTTGATCTTTCCCTGTTGGTAAGCTCTAACTATTCTTTTTTTTTTTTTAAAGTATTTATTTATGCATACGAGAGCTGGGGTACAAGCCAGAGGTGTGGGGGGTGGGGTGAGAGGAATCACCAGAGATAGAGTGGGGAACAGAACACGCAGATTGACCAAAGTACACTGCTGAGGGGAGCAGCAGGCAAGTCAGGAGAGGTCTGCTGTGCCATATGGGTTGCTCCCTGGCCGGCTGGGAATTGAACGCTTGCTGCAGTGCTGTGGATACCCTCATAGGTTGCATTCCAGCCCTTGCGCCACCAGGGAGGCCCTCTAACTAACCTTTTATGAACACTTCCCAGAGTGAGCCATGCACTTCTTTCAATGACCAATGTTTCTTTTGGTGAAAATAGGTCTATTCAAACCATGACTTAGCTGCAAATCCACACTTTTCTAACTCATGGATAAATAAATATTTTTCCTCTTTGTCTCATTTTTTTGTATCTTTTAGTCAACATGGAATAACAGGTTTTTGTGCTTTTCGCATTGTGATGGATATGGAAAAAAAAATCCATGCACATCAAGATCTGTAGACTATATTATTAACTGAGAAAGGATTCAGAAAGCACAAATTCACTGGACCCTAGCCACCTTTCTTATTGCTAAGATTCATTTAATATCAACTTAAGATTCCATAACAATATAGCCAGTTATTATAAATATTAGTATCCTGACTCTTTCATCCATTATTATGGTTTTGAAAGATAGTATATAGTAGGTTTAGCTTTAATCTTTAGCAGCCAGGGCTAACAACCTAACCAGATTTGGAAACTGGTCCTTGGAGTAAGCTTCCATATGCATCTTAGCTAACATGTAATTCATGTAAGATCCAAGTGTTCTTATCATCTGTGTGTGGCATGAAAAATATGCACAAGATGACATGCAAAGGATCAAGAAAATAAATATGAATACTACTGAGGTCATATACTAGACTATATCATGGAAACATTATATAAGATTTTAAGATATTTGTGGAGACAACCAAGTAAAAGCAAATGACAAATACTTCTTTCTAAACAAAGCAGAGGATGAAAACCACAAAATCAACATCTTAAGAGATTACGTAAACTGACAGTGTTAAAGTAACATCAAATTTTAGATCAATCCAAACATCTTCGGAGTTGGGCCTGGGTTTCTTTAATAACTATATCATTGCCTTTAAAATCAAATGATGAAGATGACTGAAAAAGAGGTTATAGAATGAGAGTAAGTGGAATAACACTGTATCTGATGTACATTCCAAGAGTTTCCATATAACAATCATAAATTGAGTAACTATGAACAGCTACCCCCTCTCACCCAGAAAATGCCCCTAAATAAAGATAAAGCAAATTTCTGAAGATTTTTCCCTTTACTATAGAATTTCAGATATTCCTGATATTGGACACATCAATATGGAGGCAATAATCAAGCAAGTCATCAACAGCAGAAGCTGCCATGTGCCTCCACTGAACTAGGAGCCTCGGGAGATATAAAAGAGACATGAGATATAATCTCTTATTGTGGAGACAAGATATGAACACATAAAACAGAGGAAGCTATAAAGCAAAACAAGTGAGCTAAGTGATGTGGTGCTGACTAGAAGTATCTGAACAAATCCAAAAAAGCCAAGATAGTTGCGAGTTTCATAGAGAAGTTTGTTCGAATTGGCCAGACACTAGAAGTGTGCAGATAATAGACCAGAGTTTTTCCTTGGAGGAAAAGTTAATATGTGTAAGGGCAGAAACTGAGAATGAACAAAACATTTCAAGGAAAGACTGGAGGCTAGTCTGATTCACTCTCAGGGAAAAGTTGGAAGGAAATTTGGGAGAACAGACTGCAAATTGGAATAAACTTGGAGAGCTGTAAACCATAAAAGGCCACAGAAATGGCAACTAGATCTCCTTACTCACCTCAGTGTAAAGAGGACTGAATCACTAATGAAACTCTTCAGTCACTCTTCCACAGATGGAGGATTCTGCCAGCAGTGGCAGAATGATGCAAGAGGAGTTGATGATGATGATACAGATAGAGAGCAAATTAAATATAAAAAGGAATGACTTGGGGTGTAGTGCCTGTCTTCTGAAACTGAACCATTATTACTCCACCCATTGAGGTTGAAGTTCTTCTCTTACAGAAAACTTTACCTTTTTCCAGAGAATAACTATTTGATCAGCTGTAGAGTTAATATACAAAGAACTTCCTATCTTTCTAGCCTGCCAGTATTTTAGTAAGCAATTCACTGTTTAACACAGATCATAGTAAAGATGTTTTGTATATAAAATTTATACCTGGGCCTCCCCGGTGGCGCAGCGGTTGAGAGCTGAGTTTCGAAGCTGCCTGCAGCCTCTGCAGCGCCAGTTCGATCCCCAGGTGAGGGTCCCATATGGCGCGCAGACCTCTCCTGCCGCCCGCTGCTCCCCTCAGCAGTGTACTTTGTCACTCTGCCTGTTCTGCTCTCTGCTCTGGCTCTGGTGAATTCTCTCACCCTCCCGCACTTCTGAATGTGCCCAATGCTTGTATAAATAAATAAATAAATCTTTACAAATAAAAATAAAATAAAATTTATACCTAAGAGTTGCAGAGACAATATCTACATAGAAGGGTTGCATTAAGAATACAACAGGCGGGCCTCCCCGGTGGCGCAGCGGTTGAGCACTGGGTTGTGAAGCTGCCCGCGGCCTCTGCAGCGCAGGTTCGATCCCCGGCTGCTCCCCGGCCACCAGAGGAGGGTCCCACATGGCGCGCAGACCTCTCCTGCCGCCCGCTGCTCCCCTCAGCAGTGTACTTCGGTCCTTCTGCCTGCTCTGCTCCCTGCTCTGCTCCCTGCTCTGCTCCCTGCTCTGGCTCTGGTGAATTCTCTCACCCTCCCGTGCTTCTGACTGTACCCAGTGCATGTATAAACAAAACAAACAAACAAATAAATAAAAATCATAAATAAATAAAAATACATGCCTCTTAAAAAAATAAAAAATAAATGTTTAAAAAAAAATACAACAGGCATTTCTGGTTTCCTGACCAGCATGTAAGGAGACTGGAAGTTGCCATTACAGCCAAACAGAGCAAAAGGCCAAACAAGCTGAAAAAAAAATCAACAAATCTTCTTATATCCAAAGAGAGGGGAAATCATAGGGCAAAATACTGCCCTCAAAATGGGGAGACAGGCAGATACAAAGAGTCAGAACTTACCTAAGCAGAAATCTCCACAGGAAATCTCAAGATAATCTGAACTATAATTAATGAATTACTAGAGATTTTGTGTAGACAAGCCTGCAAATTAAAATCTCCTGAGGAGTCACACTTTTGTGAGTTTTACCTCCTGGAGCTCCCAGCATTTCACAGTAAAGAAAAGAAACAGAAAATATATAATAGACCTAAATGTAAAACACAAAATTATAAAACTCATAGAACATAACATAGATGACTTTGGGTATGGTACTGACAATTTATTTGTTTTTAAAGATTTATATATTTATGCATACGAGAACTGGGGTTCAGGCCAGAGGTGGGGTGGATGAGAGGATTCATCAGAGACACAGTGGGGAGCAGAACAGGCAGATTGTCTGAAATACACTGATGAAGGGAGCAGAGGGTGTTGTAGAGCAACCCCGATACAAAACGGGGTGCCTGACTGTGGGTCCTCACCCGCGTGCTTAAAAGGACTTATCAATGCTCTACTGCAGGCACACATGAAAGGTTAATAAAAGGTTTATTTACAAGGGAAGGGGAAATGAGGAAATGTACAGCTCTGGGAGAAAAGTGGGAGACAAAGTTTTAAATGAGTCCTACCCAATCCGCCGATCAGGAATCCCAAAATGGCGCTCTCAGAGTTCGCCGCCAGCCAGGAGTGGTGAAGCCAGGAGGCGAGCGATCGCGAGCCAGAGAGAGAGCCCAAGGCCCACGTGTTTGGTTTTTTATATCCAACCTGGCTGCCCAACTCCACCCTCAGGTCCCAGCCCCCCTCCCTTGGTGGTGATGGGATTTGTCTTTCCCAGAGTCTTGATGGCTTTAGTCTGGAGAGGGGGTGGGGTCCACAAAGCCTGCATGGGATTATCTCAGGACATCATTTCCCCCTAACAAGGGCAAGACAGGAGAGGTCTGTTGCACCATGTGGGTCACCTCCCAGGCTGGGGATCGAACTTGTGCTGCAGTAGCTGTGGATAGCTTCATAGTGCTGATGCTTAACCCCTTGCACCACCATGGAGTCCCCAGTACTGACATTTTAGATATAACATTAAAGCCAAGATCATGAAAAGAAATAATTGATAAACTTCATTGAAATTAAAAACTGTTGCTCTGGGCCTCCCTGGTGGCGCAGCGGTTGAGCGCGGGGTTGCGAAGCTGCCCGCAGCCTTGCAGCGCCGGTTTGATCCCCGGCTGCTCCCCGGCCACTGGAGGAGGGTCCCACATGGCGCGCAGACCTCTCCTGCCGCCCGCTGCTCCCCTCAGCAGTGTACTTCGGTCCTTCTGCCTGCTCTGCTCCCCACTCTGGCTCTGATGAACTCTCTCACCCTCCTGCGCTTCTGACTGTACCCAGTGCTTGTATAAAAAAAAAAAACAAAAAAAACTGTTGCTCTGTGAAAGAGAATGAGAAGAAAAACTAGTTTTGGAGAAAATATTTGCAAAAAATATACCTGATAAAGGACTGCTGTTCAAAGTAAGTAAAGAACTCTTAAAGTTCAACAATATGAAAATGAGAAACTCAATTAAAAAATGGGCAAAAGACCTGAACAGACATTCAGCAAAGATTATACAGATGGTAAATAAGCTTATGAAAATAATCTCTGCATCATATATCCTTAGGGAAATGCAAATTACAGCAACAATGAGATAACATGACACACCTATTAGATAGGCAAGATCTAGAACACAGACAACACAGACACTGTAGTGTATACAAAGCAACAGGAACTCTCATTCATTGCTAGTGAAAATGGAAAATAGTACAGCTAATTTAGAGTCAGATTGGCAGTTTCTTACATGGCTAAATATACTTTTAACATATGATAGAACAATCAAATTCCTTGGTATTTATGCAAATGAACCAAACACTTCTATGTACACAAAAAACTGTACACAAATGTTTATAGCAGGCTTATATATAATTGCCAAAATTTGGAAGCAGTCAAGACATCTTCAGTAAGTGAATGGATAAATTGTGGTACATTCAGACAATGGAATATTATTCAGCACTAAAAAGAAATGAGCTATTAAAATGATGAAAATATATAGAGAAAACTTAACTGCATATTCCTAAGTAAAGGAAGCCAATCTGAAAAGATCATGCACTGTTTGAACTATGTGACTTTCTGAAAAAGAAAAGAGCTATAGACATAGTAAAAAAGTAAGTGGTTGCCAGGGCATAGGAGGGAGGGACTAATAGGCAGAACATGGAAGATTTTTAGGGCAGTGAAACTACTTTGTATGATGGTGGACACATATCATTCTATATTTGTCCAAATCCATAGAATGGAATAGCAAGAGCAACAATAATGTAAACTGTAGACTTGATGTGGCTATAATGTGTCAATATGGGTTTATCAACTGTAACAAATATATCACTGCAGTGCAATATGTTGAGAGTAGGAGAAGCAAGTGTGAGTATATAGGGGGGAGAGGATATACAAGGAAACTCTGTACTTTCTGTTCAATTTTTCTGTGAACCAAAAATTGTTCTTAAAAAAAAGCCTGTTTAAAAGGGGAAAACAGGCCTCCCTGGTGGCACAGGCTGTTGAGCGCCGCACTGCAAAGCTGGCCGCAGCTTCTGTAGCATGTGTTTGATCCCAGGCGGCCGGTGAGAATCCCACATGGCGAAGCAGACCTTTACTGTCTCGCCCACTGCTCCTCAGAAGTGTATTTCTTCAGTCTGCCTGTTCTGTTCCCTGCTCTGTCTCTGGTGAATCCTCTCACCCTCCTGAGCATCTGGCCTGTACCCTGGTTCTTGTATAAAAATAAATAAATCTTTTAAAAAAAAGATAAAATAAAAGGGGAAGACATTATGGACAAAATGTTAAAAAATTATTCTAATGCTACTAAAGAGATGGCATTCTTTTCAATGATTTACATCAGAATTCCCATTGCAAAACTCTATTCCTTTCATCTCACTGGCATTCAGTTTTATGAGAGCCATAACTAGGTCTTTTTTTTTTTTTTGCAATCCTTGTGCATATTATTACAAAACATAGGCAACTATTTGATCTTCAGCATAGCTATGAAATTGAGTCAATAGATTAAGGAATTTTAAAAATGAAAAGTTTCAGGAGCCTCCTTGGTTGTGCAAGGGGTTAAGATGCAACCTATGAGGCTGTCTGCGGCCACTGTACAAGAACTGGGCTGACTAACTGAAATAAACTGCTGAGGGGAGCACAGGGCAAGACAGGAGAGGTCTGTTGAGCAGCAGCACGAGTTCGATCCCCAGCCAGGGAGCTACCCAATGGCGCAGCAGAGCTCTCCTGACTTGCCCTCTGCTCCCCTCAGCAGTGTGTATCAGTCAATCTGCCTGTTCTGTTTCCTACTCTGTTCTCTGGTGAATCCTCTCACCCCCCCATTTCTGGCCTGTACCCCAGTTCTTGTATGCATAGATAAATGAATCTTTAAAAAAAATAAAAGGGTCCAATATTTTTTTCTGCAGGTGAGAAATGTATGTGACGTACTCAGTCATTAATTCCGTGAGTATTTATTAAATATTTACTATGTGCCAGGAACACAGTGTGTGCTAGGCTCTAAGAATACTGCAGGAAATTCTTGCTTTCAAGAAACAATCTAGTTGGGAGACAGACAATAATCAAGAAATCACGGGGCCTCCTCAGTGGTGTAGCAGGTTGAGCGCAGTGCTGTGAAGCTGTCCCCAGCCTCTGCAGCGCAGGTAGGAGTCCCTGCCGGCCAGGGATACTTGAGATACCCACATGGCGCGGCAACCTCTCCTGTCTCCCGCTGCTCCCTCAGCAGTGTCTTCAGTTGGTCTTCCTGTTCTGCTCCCTGCTCTGTCTCTGGTGAATCCTCTCACCCTCCAGCACATCCAGCCTGTACCCCAGTTCTTGCATAAATAAATAAATCTTTTAAAAAGAAAGAAATCACACTAGCAAATATAAAAAGGAGCTTTGATAATGCTACAAAGTCTACAGTGTTTTGACAGTTTGTAACATCTGGAATTGACCTAGTCAGGGGTATCAAGGCAACCCGGAGGGAGTTGTTCAAAATGAGAGCTGAAAGATGAATAAGAGGTGAGAAGGGCAGGAAGAAGAGAGAACAAAGGAACAACAAAGAAATCAAAATATTCAAAGAACTCATACTCCAAAGAGGGAGCATAGAAGGTGAGCTGTGGTGAGGGAGCTCAAGGTGAGTGGAGAAATAAGTGAGAGCTAGGTCATGCAGGTCTTATAAGCTACACTAAAGAATTTTGTGTTTATTGCAAGAGTGATGGGAAGCCATAAAGCTTTTAAGCATGAGTATATTGCATTCCTTATGCAAAGACTATCTGGCTATTAACAAGAGAATAGATTGGCTAGGAGCCATAGTAGTTGTGGGTAGATAGGAGAAATTGCAGTCATGTAGGAAAGAGGTGATGGTAGGATGATGTTAATGGGGATGAAAAGAAGTGGATGGATTTTGGGAAATTTTAGGATGTAAAATAAATAAAATCTGACTAAAAAACTAGGTCTAAGACTGGGAGAAGAACAGATGTATCAAAATTTCCATAAGTACAATTGGAAAGACTCCTTGGGCAATCCACTGAGATAGTGCAGACTGGAAGAGGACCAGGCTTGGGGAACAAGTTGAGTATGAATGGGCTTTGAGACATTGGAGAGAAGAGGTCCAGTAGGCAATTAGACATGCTGATCTGAAGTCAGATGACTGTTCTGACTGGAAGTATATACTGGAGAGATCATCTGTACACAGGTTGTAATTAAGCTGTGGATGTGGACGAGCTTGCCTAGGGAGACAGTATAGAGTGAGATGGGAGACAGCTGAAGATAGAACCCTGAAAAAATCAACTTTAGTCACACAAAAGTAGCTGTGCTAATATCCATGGATTATGGCTCCACTTCTGGAATTCAGAAATCCTAAATTCTTTCTTTTGTTTTGCCATCCCATTACTAGATAATGCTCCCAAAATTACTCTCCTGTCTTTAAATCAGCATTCCATTTGTTGAAGAGGATGGTGCCATTTTTATAAGAGGCTATTTTTACTTTCTACCAAATATTATTAAGATCACTGTAAATGTACCATAAAATAGAGCACATGATGGCAGATGTTTTACTTGTTAAAATATTGAGTCTGGTACTCAGAGAGCACTTGGACTTTTCCAGAGTGGTTTCTGCCAGCGTGAGGAAAGGATAGCTCCTGTACTATTGTGACATTCACGGTTGTGTGTGTGTGTGGGGAGGGGTTTCCTATATGCTCAGTCTTTGTCTGAGAGCACAACTGAGAGGGAGAGGGGGTTGGGGAGGAGGGAGAGAGAGAGGAGGCAGTAGAGTGCTAGGTAGGGGAAGGGAGAAAGGGAGGGAAAAGGGTCAAGAGGAGGGGGAAGGGTCAAGAGGAGGGGGAAGGGTTAAGGGGAGGGGGAAGGGTCAAGGGGAAGACGGAAGGTTTTCTCTTTCCCCACCTTCTTATTCAATCTTATAGTGCATATTTTTATGCTCTTGGGAGCTTGAAGGGAGGAAAAAGCTAACAATTTGGAGGATTGGACATTCTGACCTCTGAGTCAAAAAGTTACTCAATAATCCTTTTAGCAGAGGCCAACAAGGCAGTATATTCAGAGTCAGGAGACTGTGGCTTGATACTGACTCATAGGCTGTATGATCTTGGGGTTAAAACCTATCAACTCCCTCTGTTTCCCTATCGGTAATACTATCTATTCCCCTCCACCCCCATCTCTTGGGGTTGTTATGAGTCTGAGGAGATCGCAGATCTGAAAGCATTTTGAAAATATCAGACATTATCATGCCCCAGAAGGAAGCCATCCACGGAGAACTAATTTGTCTTGAATAAGATGACTTTGTTACACCATAATCATTTCAATTCCTTTTCTAATTTTCTTATTTCCTAGTCATGTTTCTTTCTTTCAAAATGAATGACTTCTGATCTATTGAGATGCATGTTAACTGATTCTACCACTGCAACTAAATATTAAATATCTAAATGAAACATTGTTCTGTTAATCAGTGGTCCAGTTACAAATGGAAACTCTAAAACAAACCAAAAATAAGTAAAACCAAGGTTAGCTTGTACCACGAATTCAAAGGCTTTGACTTCCCCTTCTAGCGCATGCATTATCTAGGTCCCAAGTATCTTTTATGACCTCATTTTGTACTCCCTCTTCCCCTTGTAACTCTTTGGAATAGGCCTCCTTGCTATTCCTTGAATAAGCCCAGCACTGTTTTTCCCTAATGACTTTGTGTTGCTGTCACTCACTAAGAATACAATTCCCTCTGACAATTGTTATTGCATTTAGGTCTCTCTGGGTGCACAGGCCTTCCCTAAATACCTCATGTAACTACTTTCACTACCCCACCTGAAGTAGAGTATACCCATAACAATTATCATCCATGTCTCTCCTTCCTCTTCATTCGCTTTATTATTCTTCCCAGCACTTATAACCTCTTGCCGTTGTTGTCTTTTCTCTTTTCAGTTCAACAAGCATGTAAACTCCATGAAAGCAGGGATTTCTTGTCTGGTTTGTTCCACTGCTTAGCAATTAGAACGTAGTCTCTAGGCACGTAATAAATAGCTATTGACTGGAAGAATCAACAAACGTATTCCTACTACTTCTCTGGCTGACAAAATCCTTCCTAACACAACCTGGTATTCAAGGAATTAGTGCGGGATGCTAGGCAGAAAGCTGCTTCTATGTACATGGTCATTTGGCTGATTTTGCAAGAATGTGGGAAGGAACATCAAGATGACACACGATGCTTTGATCTAACTGAAGCGATTGAGACCATCGATAGAACTCGAGTGTGGCAAGTTTTGAATAATTCTGGCTGCACTGAAAATTCCTGCAGACTCACAAGTTTCCATCACTCAAACAGGAAGGGCCTGTTAGCACAAACTGGATGTCTCATCTAGGTGTCCTTAAACTTGTCTCCTATTCAAATTAGGGGTGTCAGCTACAAGCTATAATTTGCATTAGTTGTCAGGATAGATTCACTAGTAACCCAGCCCTGGAATATAACCAAACTACTGGCATCAAAACTGTATTTGTTTTAAATGTACTATAGCCAATGTTGACTATCACAATTGAGTTGCAGTTGACACAGAAAGCAGAAGCAAAGGTATCTATACAAACTGAAACATAATATGGCCTATCTCTTGGTGGGGGGGATCTCAGTTTTGCAATATTTAGGCATCTGTTCTTTTTTTTAAGATTTATTTTATTTATTTATGCATACAAGAGCTGGGGTGTAGGCCAGAGGTGCAGGGGGTGGGGAGTGGTGGTGGTGGTGAGAGGATTCACCAGAGACAGAGTGGGGAGCAGAACAGGCAGATTAACTGAAATACACTGCTGAGGGGAGCACCAGGGGAGACAGGAGAAGTCTGCTGTGCCATGTGCCTCACCTCCCTGGCCGGGGATCTAATTCTTGCTGTAGTGGCTGCCAATAGCTTCATAGTGCTGAGACTTAACCCCTTGTACCACCAGGGAGGCCCCACATCTGTTCTTTAAATGATCCTGTGTCTGAGATCACAGGATCACTTTATGAAAGGAGGTGACGGTGTATCAGAGTGCACCACTGAACTAACCAGAGCCTATAAGAACAATAGATAGGAAAAAAAACAGAGCTCAACATTGATTATGGAGGTTTTCATGACAGATTTTGATCATGTCTGTTAAAGGATATCAGAAAATTGAATGAAACAGGTTAGATTCTATAGTCACATTTCATTTCATGAAATGTGTTTTCATTATTTTATCTTATTTTATTTCAAATGTAAGGATGTGTTTCTGCAAACTCTGAACTTAAGAATTATAGTGAAAACAATCATAAATTTCTTCTTCTGAAAACAGCCCTTCCATGCATTTCTCTCTTTGAGTCAGTTCTCCACTATTGGGTTCAGAGAAGTTTGACCTAAGTTTAGCCTTAGGGGCCTTAGAGGAAGTGGCTCTGTTTCAAAGTGAATATCAAGGTTAAACTCATTATTTTAAAACTTTATAGAGTGTGGTTTATTAATTCAGTACTAGTTAGTTTATTACTGCTTTCTTCTGTCTTTGCTTTGCAGTGAAAAATATTTATGAAAAAAATGTGTCAAACTATTCAGATATTTCTGCTTCTTGTCTCAATTTCAGAGGCAGCCAAGTCCCGAAGCAGTGAATCCAATACCTGGAACTCTTTCCTTATTCATTGACCATGACCTAGGATGAAGTGAAATTCCTCATAGAGAATTCTTTGTCTTCACTCTCTTCCTTTTCAACATCGCTTCACCTCCAATAATAATAAAGACACTTATTGATTGAATTTTATGTGTCTGGCACTCAGCTGTGCATGGAAATTTAAAGGCCTTTCTACATTTTCCTTCCAAACCTCAAAACACTAAATGGTCCCTCTTGGAAACAATGGTACCTGAACTGTCTTTGTGGATAGAAACTGGAAACTTTTGGAGTGAAGGATGCAGACAGGCAGGACAGCGAGTCATGATAAGCATGGGTCTGTCAGGAGTCATAGTCCTCCGACCAAGTCCCTGCTCAGGTCCTTCCACAAGCTGTGTGACACTGGCACACAACCTCTCCATACCTTAATGTCATTATTTGTAAAGCAGGAATAATAATAATAATCTGTGCACCATAAAGTTGCAAGGAATAAATAAGAAAATTTCACGCGAGGTGTTTAGAACTGAGCCTGACTCTTTGAAAGTACTCAAAAAGATTGAGCTATTTTATACAAAGAACTCAAAATTTGCAGGCTCTGAAAGGAGCAACTCTGGCTACAAACCAAAGAATGTCTTATTTTGTGAAGATTGGGTGGAAAGACTTTCATATACATAAATGTCCTTTAGTGTCAAGTCCTTATACGCAAAGATCAGTTTAAGTTAGTAACTAGGATGTCCAGCAATATATGGGAAGTTAAGCTCAGCTATAGAGCTTTCCCAAAACATCCATGTATTTCTGTAAAAATGGTTGGCAAACTTTCTCTGTAAAAGTCCAGATGGGAGATATTTTAGGCTTCACAAGACAGACAGTCTCTATTGTAATCACTGGACTCTGCTGTTACAGGACATAATTAGTCAGAGGCAATATGTAAATGAATGGGCCTAACTGTGTTCCAATAAAACTATTTACAAAAACAGACTGTGGGGCCTCCCCGGTGGCACAGCGGTTAAGCGCTGGGTTGCTAAGCTGCCTGCAGCCTCTACAGCGCCGGTTCGATCCCTGGCTGCTCCCCGGCCACCGGAGAAGGGTCCCACATGGCGCGCAGACCTCTCCTGCCGCCCGCTGCTCCCCTCAGCAGTGTCCTTCGGTCCTTCTGCCTGTTCTGCTCCCCGATCTGGCTCTGGTGAATTCTCTCACCCTCCCGCACTTCTGACTGTACCTAGTGCATGTATAAATAAATAAAAAATAAATCTTTAAAAAAAAAAAAGACTGTGGACTAGAACTCTCCCATGCATCATGGTTTGTTCACCCCTGCCCTAAATAATTAGCCTATCAGGATTGCAATGGCTGAGTAAACACACAAAGCAAATAAATGCAAAGAGAATAAAGGGTGTGAGATTTTTTTTTTAAAGGGAGGCTAAGCAATGACTCCTTCAATGTCCCTGCCTAGTTAAACATAACGTACCTTGACCCAGACAGTACTGCAACCAATAATGCTGAGTGAACACAGACCCAGTTCCTGCTGAGTGAACACAGACCCAGTTCCTGACTTCATGTGACTTAAAATCTATTCTGGTAAGAATTAAGACCAATATCAATCAAATAACCACACAAATGAATGAAAATGATTGTAAGAGAAGGAATTTGCTTGTCATGGATCTCAGGGTAAGTTTTCCCAAGGATCCTGAGCCTAAAACTCAAGCTGAGATCTGGCAAATAAACAGCAATTAAGGAATAGAGTGGGGACCATTCCCAGCAAAGGGACAGTGGAAAGTACCATGCATTCAAGGGATGAAAATGACATCACAATAATTTGTGTCCAGAGAACCAGGTGGAGCATGTTGGGAGATGGGGCTAGGCAGGGAGGTAAAGGTCAGACCATGGTGGACCATTTTATAGCAATCAATTATTTATTTATTCAGCAAATATTTACTGAACATTCCTCTCTGTAAGGCTCTGTGTATACTGTAGTGAAAGAGACGCAGACAGCAAACAAACACAAATAAATCTATAATTGCAAAACTCTGCCTCTAGAAGTTCTATGTCCCCAAAACTCTGTCCGGTGGACCTGATATATATATATATATATATATATATATATAGATAGATAGATAGATAGATAGATAGATAGATAGATAGATAATTTTTTTAAGTTACTTGGACTGTTCCCAAGTAACCAGCTAAAGCTGTATGCAAATATAGCTCACCTTTGTATATTTTTTGATGTATCACCCCTAGGACTCGGCCTGTGAAACATCATTTTTCACATCACTCCCTAGTTAATAAGGAGACACAAAATGGACTCCATTTTGAGGTGTGAGCTTCCAGGCAGGTATGGCCCCTTCATGATGGGCACACTGACAAGTCTTTATGATTTAGTGTTGCAGAAATAAATTCTAGCCTTTTACCCAGGCAAGGGAAGTTGAACAAGCAGTACTTCAGGAATGGTGAGGTCAGGAGAAGATTTATTACTCATTCATGAGGTCTCAGACCTGAGCAGTCCCATAAATTCTGAGCACCTGACTAGAGACAAAGAGTTTCTTTTATACATAACCATTTTACATTGATAACATTAGTCAATTAGCATACAAATTCTTGACAAAGGAAAAGGGGAAAGATACAGATCTTTGAGGATGGCCTGGGAGATCAGTCAGCCTAGCCAGCTGCCAGACTTTGTTTAGATATGCTTATTAAGGGAGCAAACTTGTTATTTACACTTACTTTGCATCATCAGACCTATGACTCTTTAGCCAACACAGGGAAAGTTGTTTTTTTTTTTCCCATAGCAGTTCCTTTTCATTTGTATTAAGTATAGCATCATAGGGGAGCGTGTGACAATAAACTTGATCTAAGTATTTGATATATGATTGTTTAAATCTGTGCTCTTTTTTTAAAAATTTTTTTAAAGATTTATTTATTTATACAAGAACCAGGGTACAGGCCAGATGTGAGGGAGGGTGAGAGGATTCACCAGGGACAGAGCAGGGAACAGAATAGGCAGACTGACTGAAACACACTGCTGAGGGGAGCAGCGGGTGAGACAGGAGAGGTCTGCCTTGCCATGTGGGTTGCTCCCTGGCCAGCTGGGGATCGAACTCCTGCTGCTGAGGCTGCGGATTGCTTCCTAGCATGGTGCTTAACCCCTTGCGCCACAGGGAGGCCCCTCTTTTTAAAAAATTTTGCGACTTGCTTCTCTTACATATTTATTCCTGTGGATAATTCTTACACTTTTTTTTTTGCTAGCTTACATTTATTCTTAGCTAAAACAGGGACCTCTTCCAGGTAATTGCAAGCATAACAAATGCCTTTTGTGCTGATGACTGAAAAGCTAACAAAACATTCAATTTCAGAGTGATTTCATTACAATTATACTGTCTTACTTAAGTCCTTGGCCTATTTTTCTATCAAAGAAGGAATTAAAATGTCATGGAGTGACTTGATTTATATAAAGCTAGACTGGTGCTATCTAATACCTGGCTTGTTTAGATGGGTAAATGAATTATTTGATTATTTCCTTTACTGCAGCAATTGTTGTTTTCAAATTGTACTTCACAGAAGCTTGAGAGTTCCCAGGACCCTTTTAAAGATGTTGGAGAGATTAAAATTGCTTTCGTGATAATGCTAAAATTTTATTTGCTTTATTGGTCTTTCAGCATGTGATAATGGTGGGTAAAACTGTTGATAACTTAGCATGGATCAAGGCAGAGGCATAAAACTATACTTTTAGTCTTTGTCTTCTTTACCACCATGCACTTGCAGAAAAAATACCGTTGGCATAGGAATGATAGCTACTTGATGAAGCAGTAGAAATTATATTTGCTTTTCATTAAAATGCTATTTTTGTTATGATCTGTTTGTTACTTTTTTTTTTTAAAGATTTATTTATTTGTGCATACAAGAGCTGGGGTACAGGCCAGAGGTGTGGTGGGTAAGAGGATTCACCAGAGACAGAGTGGGGAACAGAACAGGAAGCCTGACTGAAATACACTGCTGAGGGGAGCAGCAGGCGAGACAGGAGAGGTCTGCAGCGCCATGTGGGTTGCTCCCTGGCTGGGTAGGGATCGAACTCGTGCTGCAGAGGCTAACAGCTTCATAGGTTGCTTCTTAACCCCTCGTGCCACCATGGAGGCCCTGTTGCTTTTATTTTAAAATAAACTAATAAATATTTAAACTTTCTTAATTTTAATTTCTAGTTTGATAAATAGTTATAACTCAGGGCCTCTCTGGTGGCGCAAGGGGTAAAGACGCAACCTATGAAGCAATCTGCAGCCTCTGCAGCACGAGTTTGATCCCCAGCTGGCCAGGGAGCAACCCAAATGGCAAGGCAGACCTCTCCTGACTTGCCCGCTGCTCCCCTCAGCAGTGTACTTTGGTCAATCCACCTGTTCTGTTCCCCACTCTGTCTCTGGTGAATCCTCTCACCCCCCGCATCTCTGGCCTGTACCCCAGCTTTTGTATGCATAAATAAATAAATATTTTTAAAAAAATAGTTATAACTCATATAAGCAGCAGATCTTAGGTTTTCTCAATAATTTTTAAGAATGTAAGGTGCTCTTCAGACTAAAATGTTTGGTAATTGGGAACTACAGCTTTTTTAACTTTCCAAACATCATTCTTACCAAAACTAGTTTCCTCTTTCTAATTATGGGCTATATACAAACTATTATTTTTTTATTATGCACTGTTTTGTATTTATATATTTATTTGAGTAACATTGCATTATAACATTATATAAGTTTCAGGTGTGCATCATTGAGAATCAACATGGGTATAGACTACATTAAGTTCACCACTAAACATCTAAGCCCATCCTTTGCGAGATCATTGTACCTTTCATCCTGATTAACCACGAATTGGTCTTACAGTCCAAAGGGGTTTTTTTTATTATTATTATTATTTAGTTCATCTGTTTGCTTTCTCTATATAACTTGTATGAGTGAAATCATATGATGTTTGTCTTTGGTTTATTACACTAAGCACAATATATTCCAGGTCCATTCACATTGTTGCAAGTGGCAAGATGTCACCTTTTCCACAACTATATAATATTCCATTGGTACATAGATTTTTCTCAATCTCATCTTCATGACATCTCAAAAATAATGACTCAGAGTTCTGAAATAACCTTCCACAAATTCCTTAAATATTCTCTGGTGTGTTCACCACTTTGCTTCACCTGACTCTTCCCTAATGTGGCATTTTAGACCAACTAACCTGGATTTTCCAGAATTTTGTTGTAACATGTATCAGCCATTGTGGCTTTTGTCTATGCCACACATTCACCTACTTTCACATTATTTTATGACCTAGTGACATTATCACCCTACCTTTAGAGAACTCTCCGTTCCTTATCTTCCTGGAGAAGCTATCAATCACAGTGGAGAACTGCTATGCTCACCCTGCACCACTATAAGAGAGAGCACTTGATCCAGGACTGGCCCAAACATAGTACTCATCTCCTGGGAGACAGTTGTTGGTCCAAGGGAAACGGTACATAACCTAAGCTAAGTGAATTTGAACCCTTACCCAAATTTTGATCATGAGTTGTAAGGGGAAATGATTGAGACTACAGCCTACCGTATTTCCCATCATATAAAGAGTCTGTTTAGAGAATGAATCCTAGCAGAGACAAGAAGAAATAAAGGGCCTCCCCGGTGGCGCAGCGGTTGAGCGCTGGGTTGCGAAGCTGCCCGCAGCCTCTGCAGTGCCGGTTCGATCCCCGGCTGCTCCCGGGCCACCAGAGGAGGGTCCCACATGGTGCGCAGACCTCTCCTGCCGCCTGCTGCTCCCCTCAGCAGTGTACTTCGGTCCTTCTGCCTGTTCTGCTCCCTGCTCTGGCTCTGGTGAATTCTCTCACCCTCCCCCGCTTCTGACTGTACCCAGTGCATGTATAAACAAACAAACAAACAAAAAAACAAATAACATGCCTCTATTAAAAAAAAAAAAGAAGAAGAAGAAGAAATAAAGATGAGTGGAGGGAATGTTCTGGCAATGTTGCATCCTTATTCCAGTCTCTGAAGTGCTGGTTCCTGGCAAGTTTTTCTCACTTCAGTTCTGGCAGGAACCACATATTTATGTGAACAAATAAATCCCTTTTGTGCTACAGTCACTCTTCCAGTTAAAAGAATTTGGAATAGGGCCTCCCCGGTGGCGCAGCGGTTGAGAACTGCGTTGCGAAGCTGCCCGCGGCCTCTGCGGCACCGGTTCGATCCCCGGCTGCTCCTCGGCCACCGGAGGAGGGTCCCACATGGCGCGCAGACCTCTCCTGCCGCCTGCTGCTCCCCTCAGCAGTGTACTTCGGTCCTTCTGCCTGCTCTGCTCCCTGCTCTGGCTCTGGTGAATTCTCTCACCCTCCCGTGCTTCTGACTGTACCCAGTGCATGTATAAACAAACAAACAAAACAAATAAATAAATAAAAACATGCCTCTATTAAAAAAAAATTAAAAAAAAAAGAATTTGGAATAATACATAAGAGGAAGTTAACCTTTTGATTTTAGTTTCCTTATGAGAATATATATTCCCTGACTGCACAGTTTGGGAGAATTTAATGAGACAATGGCAAAACAGTGAAAATTGTGAAATATTGTACAAATATGAAATGTAATAAATATTTTCTCTCTATACCCAAGAAGTATGGTGGTGTTAGCCTTGCTGCCTCCAAGCTATTTT
Source organism: Talpa europaea (assembly GCF_964194135.1). Lineage (NCBI taxonomy): Eukaryota > Metazoa > Chordata > Mammalia > Eulipotyphla > Talpidae > Talpa > Talpa europaea. Next base: position 68,237,008 of record NC_140081.1, read on the forward strand.
TCAACTCATTTGAAATATTTGGGCGCGAGAATGGCTTAATGGGTCCTTGAATTTCCTCTCAAAGTTCTTTTAGAAAAATCTTCCTACTACAGTTAACACATCTAGGGGTTACCCTGCACTAAGATCACTTCATGAATCACCAGGAAAACAGTGACTGTCAAGAATCTGGTTGGAGGTCTTGATTAGGTCACGGAGGACTTCTGGAGGTGTAGACCAAAAAGGAGAGGCGGGGGACGGGGCACGGATATTAAAGCCAGTGTCTCTTCCTGGTGAGAAAATTAACTCAGCCAAAAATAAAGAGGAGAATATCTTCTGAGGATTGTCACATATTAACCAAAGAGGACTCCCACACAACTAAATGCCACTTAACATGGAGTATAAATGAATGAACCAGAAAAAAATATATAGCTCAAATGGTAGGAGGAACAAAATCAAGTGAATCATCTATGGCATATGGAATTCGGGGTGTAGGTGGGGGCTAAATGCCATAGAAACAGTGTCTTCTACAGTGTGCCTAGTAGCTCTCATTGTGAGGGTATTGTAGCCAAGTACGCAAGGACTCCACTGGGTCAGAACCAAATTGTTCTCACTCACCAGTGACTGCTTCACACTGTGCCTTTTTAGAAAATGATGCCAGGAAATATGAGGCCTCCTAGGGGATTTTCTGGTTCTGTCTTTATCAAAAGACTGATGTCCCCTTAAATACTTCTCATTGTCTCTTCTAATACTTCTCATTGTCTCACTAACTGAATTTGAGTATGTGGCTAAGGAGCACACAGGTGAGGCTTCCCTTCTGGAAGTGGATCATTTCAGTGGGAATGCATAACAAACCACCCAGGAAGACAACAGCGGGAGAGTATTTTTATTTCAGTTGTTAAAATAGCAATCCTCACCACGCTTCTCAAAAAACTCAAGGACAGTGAGACAGGCATTTGCAATTTACAGCCTAGGTAAATAAATGCTGCTTTCACTCATTGGTTGAGGAACAAAAATGGGTTTTTACTTTTGAGTGAGGATTTGATAATTAACATTCTTTGTTTGCTTTTCATTTCTGCCAAGCGCCTGCCATATGGCCTTGGGGGGAGGCTCACCCCTCAGGATTCCTTTAATACAACAATGTCACAGCTCTCCTTATCTGGTAGTCCTTGTGTTAGGAGGAAAGGATGTCCTGAGCTAATTCCATATCAGGGCTGCTCTGTAACACTTGGGCCATATTCCCTGCCATAGGTGAGAATTCATGGGGCTTCATAATGTTCAGTTCAGATATGAACATAACATCCCACTTGCTGACGTTCTAAATTTATACCACTATCCTCCACCGCAGCCCCAATAGGTCATTGAACCTATTCCCTCCGTGAAAAATCAAATTGAATCTCTGAGAATTTCGGTTCCCCTGTGTCAGTAGATTGTATTCCGTTTATGACCACACAGGAATCCACTTGGCAGTGCTTCAAAGTAACTTTGGAACAGGAAACTTGTAACTTTACCAGACCGAAATGGAAAATATCAAGTCAGTTCAGTTTCACCACAGAAGAGGAACAGAGGCAAACTCCAGACTGCCGGCAAGACCCAGTCACCCCCGCTTGGGCCCTGCAGACCGGACAGGAACAGTGAGAGCAAGTCAGACTTTCATTAGCTCGGCTGTCTGAAAAGCACATTTGTTTATTTGAAATGGGGAAAAACATTCAGTTAATGTTCTATTACACTCAGGTGTAGTTTAATGATTACATTTTAATAATGAAGTGATTTAACTGGCACTGGAAAACTGCAGAATAGGAAATGCCAAGGAGAGGTGGGTTGGAACAGTCAGCAGCAACTCTGACAAGTATAAATCTCTGTAACCCTGTTACAAGGCCATTTGGCACAGTTTGCTTCCTGGCTCAACTCAATCAGGTACCTTAGGCTTCAGGGCACCCGCCAGTTCACCCCTCCCCACTCTAAGTTGTTTTAGTTCCTTGAATGCCTGCCAGGCTTTCTTTTCTTTCTTTTTTTTGAGGGGGGAGGGTAGTAGAGGCGCTTCTTTCCATATTCAAAATGTAACTGATATTTTAAGAGACAATATTATTTTTTTTCTTTTTTTTTTAAATAATAAATTTTATTTTTATATTCCCCATACAATTGCAACCCCCCCATTCTGACCCCAATCCCTCCCCTCCCGCCCCTCACCCCCCAAAAAGTGTCTCTGGTTCATAGTTTTTTGTTGATTTTGATTTTCGCTTTCTTATAGTTATTCATTTTTCTGGTCCCTTATTTAAGTTTTCTAGATTCCTGCTATGAGTGAGACCATCCGGTATTTTTCTTTTTCTTTTTGGCTTATTTCGCTGAGCATGATCCCTTCCAGTGCCATCCATGTTGCTGCAAATTGCATGTGTTTATCTTTTTTGAATGCTGAGTCATATTCCATGGTGTATATGTACCACATCTTCTTGATCCAGTCATCTATTTTTGGGCATTTGGGCTGTTTCCAAAGCTTAGCTATTGTAAACAGTGCTGCTATAAACATAGGGGTGCAGGTGTTCTTTGGAATTGATGTTTCTGTGTCCTTTGGGTAAATACCTAGGAGTGGAATTGCTGGATCATATGGAAGCTCTATGTTTAGTAGGTCCAGAAATCTCCACACAGCTCTGCATAGTGGTTGGACCAGTTTGCACTCCCACCAACAGTGCAGAAGAGTTCCTTTTTCTCCACACCCTCTCCAACACTTGTTGTTGCTAGTTTTTTTAATATGTGCCATTCTTAAGAGACAATATTAGGCAAATATTGCAAATGTTCCCAGAGACAAACACAGTGGTTTAGTGAGAACAGACCTTTGACTATGACTAGTTGTGGCTATTTTTGATCATGATTGCGACTAGACTATCTAGAACATACCCAAGACAGTCACATTTGCATCTCAAGGATGAGCCAAGGAAGCCTTGAAAGCCAGTCTCCAAACCCCTGGCTCACTTGGACAGAGGCTAGGAGTAAGAAAATTTAGGATGGAGGCTTCACAATGCCAGAAACTGGAGGTGGGGGTGGAAATGATAAACATACTTGTTAAATCAGCTGTAGAAATGAACATCCTTAGGCCCAGACTGCGATAGAAAAAAGCAGGCTGCTGCTATAGAGAGTATCTGGAGGCTCAGACCAGAGGTGTGGATATACAGACAGAGGGTCATTATAGAGAATTCCTTCTTCTTACAAATCAACCTAGTCACACCCTAAAAGTGAATAACGTAACAGAAAAATAAGAAGTCCGTAAAGGAATGAACCCCTCCCCAAAAGAAGAACACTGTATCAGGACAATTTCTGCACTGTCAAGAGGCAGCTCTCCTGCCCGCTGTGACTATGCAGGTGCTTCTCTTACTTTCTCCTTTTCCTAATGAACCCGTCCTTTTAAAATGTAAGATTTGCCCGCTTGTGTGGGTGCAAATGTCTTGTCTCCTGGGTAAATTCGCCGCGTGCTGTTGAAAGGGGAACTCTGCGGAAACTTTTCTCAGAAGTCATGGAAGGACCCTGCTCATTAACCCCACATCCCATCAAAACCACATCATTCTGTCAGCCTCTGTGTGAAAGAAAACAAAAGTCCCAATCACCCGAATGATTAGAAGATAATGCAGTCTGACTCTTTCAAAGAATATGTTGTGGTGATATTTATTTACAATCATTTAGTCCTCTTCCAAAACATGAGCAGAACCCTTCCACTCAACATGGATATTAGTCTAGAGTCAAAATAGAAATTACTGAACACTTATAAGAGGCAGTCAGGTGCTTTACCCAAATTCCCATTTAATTGGCATATTGACCCTGAAAGAGGTGTTAATATTGACTCTACCACTCCTTCACTGGGAATGAGAAGTCTGTTGCTAGATCTTAGACTTCTAACCCTATGCTATATTGTGCTCCATTCTCAGAGGAGGATAAGGATTCTGTGTACCGACGTGGACTTCAGTGCTGTTCAAAAGTATGGACTGTGTGTCTGCGCTGATCTGTGAACTGTTTGTTACTGGTCTGTGATAACTTTGAAAATGAGTTAATTTTTTAAAAGATTTATTCATTTATGCATACAAGAGCTGGGGTATGGGCCAGAGATGCGGGAGTGAGAGGAGACAGTGGGGAAGGGAACAGGCAGACTGACCGAAGTACACTGCTGAGGGGAGCAGCGGGCGAGTCAGGAGAGGTCTTCTGCGTCATGTGGTGGCTCTCTGGCTGGCCGGGAATTGAATCAGTGCTGCAGAGGCTGCAGACAGCTTCACAGCACTGTGCTCAACCTGCTGCGCCACCAGGGAGGCCCTCCAACAAGCATTTAACAATTGCTAGAGAGGATGAAGATGCAGATGATGATAAAGGTGAGTTTCTTGGCAACTTGCATCTAAACCATAACCTTGGGCCTCCCTGGTGGCGCAAGGGGTTAAGGCACAATCTATGAAGCTATCCTCAGCCACTGCAGCACAAGTTCAATCCCCGGCCAGGGAGAAACTCACATGGCGCATCAGACCTCTCCTGTCTCACCCGCTGCTCCCCTATCCGCGTGTTCTGTTCCCCACTCTGTCTCTGGTGAACCCTCCCCCCCGCCCCAACCTCTGGCCTGTACTCCAGCTCTTGTATGCATAAATAAATAAATCTTTAAAAAATAATAAACCCATAACCTTGATTGATAAACTAGTTTTTCTACTTCCATTCTTGTTTTCTCGCAATACAGGATTTGCAACTTTGGTTCCTTAGAATCAGTTCTCAGCCAAATACTTTCAACAATGTATTAACATTAGGAAAATCAGATGCCTTTTATATAATTTATGACAATTTTTTGAAATTAGATTCTTCTTCAGAGTTAGTCTTAATGCATGTGTATCACACAACTCTGTGGCATGGTCAGTTTTTCATTCCAATGTTTCCAATCTTCCTTTTCTGCCCTCTTTGTTACTAATCCTCCTTCCAGGTGCCTAGAGTTCCCATAGTAACTTTCCAGAACTGCCTTCTTGGCATCCTTTGCTGGTCTGCATTTAAGACCTTTTTGTTTCATGCTTTTGTTGGTCCTATTTAAAATAACTTGTTGCATTTTAAATTCTGCTTCCTGGAGCTCTTCCAAAGAAGTAACATTAATGGTGGAAATGCCATGAACTATGGCAGATCACTAAAGGCCATCTGGGAGTAGGGAAGCTTTGATCATCCTTCAGATCACACCATGTAGGTGGCTGCCTACACACAAGCCCAACTCTATATATTAATATATGTATCACCTTGTGTACGTGCATAATTACGTTGTAAGGAGCAAGCTATATATCCACATATATGGATATGAATGCAACTTTCGTAAGTGCATGTCTGTGCAAACCCTTCATTAGGACATCAATAAAACATCTTCCTTGCTCACTTCATACCCATAATTTCTACCAGTAAGGAAAGTGTATCCATGTTGATCTCATAAAATTAATTATCACTTTGTGTTTTTTTTTAAGCTATGCTAGACATAAGCTTAGTTAAATGGTGATCTGAATCTCTGCATCTGAGTGCTATAAATTGGCCAGATTGGAATGCACCCACCACCTCTTTGTACCTACCATCTGGCAACTTGAAAACCACCCGCACTACAAATCTCCCTTGAACTCAAAACTGGCTTGACTTAGAGCAGACCCCTCTGAAGGACTCTTTAAAATAATGGTTTTGGTTGGAGTCTGGGGTGGGTGGGGGGATAAAAAGAAAAATAAGCAGAAAATATTATTGTGTATCTCCAGTGGAAATTATTCATTCCTTACAGAAGATTTTTCTAAATTACTGATTCTAATCTTTCATTTTCTTTGACTTAAAACTCTGTAAATTGTAGATAACTGGTAGTGTTGAAATTCTCATCCATAGACATGCAAATAAATCATGTCTTGTGAAGGTTCAGTTGATTTCCCTCACCATAGAAAAATTTATTTTCCCATCTACTTTAAAATTCTTTTCAATATTCCTTTATTCCATATAAATGTATAGCCTTATTACTTCAAACTGGCCATAGCATCTCACCAGTTCTCTTATTAACTCTGAGATAAATAATATCTTTAATTCATGTTCTTTTTTAAAAAAAAAGATTTATTTATTTATACAAGAGCCGGGGTACAGGCCAGAGGTGTGAGTGAGAGGATTCACCAGAGATAGAGTGGGGAGCAGAACAGGCAGATCGACTGAAATACACTGCTGAAGGGAGCAGCAGGTGACACAGAGGGGTCTGCTGTGCCATGTGGGTTAGCTCCCTGGCTGGCTGGGGGATCCAACTGGTGCTGCAGTGGCTGGGGATCGCTTCATAGTGCTGATACATAACCCTTTGCGCCACGAGGAAATCCCAACTCATGTTCTTTTTTTTTTTTTTTTATCTGTATCAGAGTTATGATTAACAGATGTAAACTCTGCATGCACAGGCTCTGGCAGAGCTATAATGGTAAGTTACTGACCATTCTGTGCATCAGGATCCACCCGTGGGCTACCATGAGAATACCTACTCATCTAACCTAAGGACTTGCTGCAGGATAAAATGAGACTATATATGAAAAGAATTGTACAAACTAGACAATGCTAAATGTAGACTCTTCACCCCTTTCTCTGCCAGAGTAAATGTTGCCTACAATACCAGAAAACTTGTTTCCTTCTTCACCACACTACCATCACCATTCTCTAAAATACACATGGTACTTGAGGATTTTTTTTTTAAGATTTATTTATTTATACAAGAACCGGGGTACAGGCCAGATTCGCGGGAGGGTGAGAGGATTCACTAGAGATAGCAGGGAACAGAAACAGGCAGATTGACGAAATACACTGCGGAGGGGAGCAGTGGGCGCGACAGGAGAGGTCTGCTGCGCCATGTGGGACCCTCGCTGGCAGCCGGGAGAGAAATGGCGCTGCAGAGGCTGGGGACAGCTTCATAGTGCTGCGCTCAACCTCCTGCGCCACCAGGGGAGGCCCAGTACTTGAGTTTAAATGAGTAATGGCATATCAATAATTATTCCCCTCATGTGTGCTAATTTCATCTCATTAGGTAGTTTGTAAGGTTGCTTAGGAAAATGCCTTAAACTTGTTTTTCATTCAGTGTTCCATCTAGCAGTATTAATTCCCTAATAGGATAGATTCTTTAATTTAATTAAAATATTATTCTAATGTAAACATGGTACCTAAATTGCAAATGGTATACACTCAGTTGAAGGTGATGAGGTTGAAGGTGTTTACCACAATCACTATCAATGTGAAATTTATAGAAAGCTGCTTCAGGAATAGTCTGTCTTCAGTCAAGAAGACAAAATGAAAAGAAGATTGGCTAGTTTTAATTGAACTATTACTATGTGTTTGACACTACTGTAAACCCCTTATACTTGAGAGTCACAATAACACTATGAGTTAGTGTTATTTTTTTAAATTTTTTTTATTTACTTATTTACACAAGAGCCAGTGTACAGGCCAGATTCACAGGAGGGTGAGAGGATTCACCAGAGACAGAGCGGGGAACAGAACATGCAGACTGACGAAATACACTGCTGAGGGGAGCAGCGGGCGAGAGACGAGAGGTCTGCCGTGCCATGTGGGATTCTCGCCGGCCGGCAGGGATGGAGCCCACGCTGCAGAGGCTGCGGACATTTTCATAGCACTGAGCTCAACTGCCTGCACCACCAGGGGAGGCCCTATAGTGTTATTATTATTCTACATTTTATTATTATCCTACATTTTACAAATGAGGAAATTAAGACACCGAGTGATTAAAGTTCACCCATTTAGTGAGTAGAGAGATTGGTTCCAGAGTCCAGGTGATTAGCTAAATATGCTAAGAAGAAAAAGTGAGGTACAAGAGGGTTTTCTGGGGGAGTGAGTTTTGCATTATTTTTTTTCTTTTGTGAACAAGGAATTGTAATAAGGAGGGTTAAGTAAGGGAAAATGGAGGATATTCACAGTAGGAAAGAACAGTAATGATAAAGGTCAAGATACCTTGAGAGTTAGTGACCTTAAGCAAGTCATGTAACTTCTTAGTATGATCATTGTGGGTATGACATGAGACAGTTTATGTAAAGTGCATAACTCAGTACTTGGCACATGATAAGCTCTCAGTAAATGGAAGAGTAATTATTTTTTAAATTAGAATCATCTATTAGTATTATTAACCACAGCTAATGGAGACTGCTTGTTTTATAGTAATCAGGGATTTTACTCTACTTGCAAGCTAACAAGTTGACATGCTACAACTTCATAGATGCTGGCAGAAGACATGAGACTACCAGTTTAGAGATACTGGCTTTTGTTCAACATAGCAAGTAACATGAGCATCCCCACACTTGCACTGGTTTCCTTTGCCCTCAGTTCCCACATGGGTGACATATGAGAACCCACGTAGATTCTGAGAACAAAGTGGTTTGCATCTTTGTTTGGAAACACTGAACTTAAGGAATTCAGTTGTTTTTATAGGCAGCAGTAAGAAAGACTGTTCTTTGTCCAGAAAGAGACCTTGTCTCATCTTTCAAAATTGTGCGCTGAAAGCTAGCTCTGTGAAATGGCCCACATAATGAATGATGAGGCTCCAACCAAGAATACTTCACCTAGCTAGGCTATCCATCAGAATGAAGGAATGATATAGACCATTCTGAATAGACAATAGTTAAAGGAATTCATCTCCTCTAACCCAGCCTGGAAATAAATACTAAAGGGACTTTTACAAAATGAAAAGAAACCCCACTTAGAAGTAGCAAGCCTTCAAACTCATACAATATAAGAGTGGAGATTAAAATGACTGTTAATCTGAGCTTGAGATGAACTTGCTTCTCATTTTAATTTTAAAATGTTATGTCTAAAAATTTATATGTGAACCTCATGATAACCTCAAAACAAAAATACTTAAAAGACAACTATTGGGTTAGTGAGGAAATAAAAGGGAAAATTAAAATACCTGGAGACAAACTAAAATGAAGACACAAACTATCATAATCTACGGAACATAGCAAAAGCACTACTAAGAGGGAACTATACATTAAGAAATGAGATGTCAAATAATATCTAAACTTATACCTTAAGGAATTAGAAAGAGTATGACTTAAGCCACAAATCACTAGAAGAAATAATAAATATTAGAGAAGAAATAAATGTAATAGAAAAACTCTACAAAAGATCAATAAATTCAAAAGCCAGTTCTCTGAAAAGATAAACTAACCTCTAAGTAGGCTCTTCAAGAAAAAAAGAGAGGTGGGCCTCCCTGGTGGTGCAAGGGGTTAAGTCTCAGCACTGTCAAGGTATTGCCAGCCACTGAGGCCTGAGTTCGATCCCCAGCCAGGGAGCTAACCCACATGGCACAGCAGCCCTCTCCTGTCTCGCCCGCTGCTCCCCTCAGCAGTGTATTTCAGTTAGTCTGCCTGTTCTGCTTCCCACTCTGTCTCTGGTGAATCCTCTCACTCCCTGCACCTCTGGCCTGTAACCCAGTTCTTGTATGCATAAATAAGTAAAACTAAATCTTTACCCAAAAAAGGAAACTCTAATAAATAGAATCATAAAAAAAGAGAACTTAAGATAGATAGATAGATAAATAGATAGATAGACAGATAGATAGATAATCTAAGAAATGCAAAGGATTATAAAAGTCCTCTATGGACATTTACTCCTAGACAAATGGGCAAATCTTTAGAAACATACAACCTTCCAAGACAGAATCAGGAAGAAGTAGAAGACCTAAACAGAACAACTATAAGCAACAAATTCAAAATAGTAATCAAGTGTCCCAAAAAACAAAAGCCAAGGACCAGATGGTTTCACTTGTGAGTCCTACCAAACCTTCAAAGATGAACTAATACCTACCTTCTCATACTCTTCTAAAAAATCAAGGAATAGATTAGCTTCATTTTATGAGGCTAAAAACAGACAAGGAAATCACACATTAAAAAAAACCTCACAACCATTATCTCTGATGAACTTTGATGTAACAATCCTCAACAAAATGTCAGCAAACCAAATTCAACAATGCATTAAAAGGATGATACATCATAACCAAATGGGATTTATTCCTGGGATGCAAGGATGGCTCAACATCTGAAAATTAATAAATGTAATTCACCACATCAACAAAAATGAAGATAAAATCATGATCATATCAAAAGATGCAGATAATGTGTTTGATAAGATTCAGCATTCATTTATGATAAAAACTCAATAAAATGGATATAGATGCACTGTAAATTCAATTAATAAATGTCATATGTAGCAAATGCATCACTAATATTATACTCAATGGTAAAAACTGATCAAGTACTGATGTAAAATCAAGTACAAGACAAGGATGTCTACTCTTACCAGAAACACTGCTTATGGTACCGCATCACTGGCATATCCAACAAGAACATGCATAAATACTCAGGGATTATGGCAGATTGCTTCTCACAACAATCATAATCATCACCTTATAATTATTCATAGCTATTATGGGTCAGAGTAAAGAAAGATGATTTCTTATCCTTTCCCCCTCTGTTTATATCTGCACACATTACATACTATACCCTCTCATTCTGGACTTGGAATTTTGTCTTTTGAGGGATTATGTAATGACTCTGATAAAAAGGAATCGGTTCTTTTAGTTCCTCTATTTTCCTTATTCTTAACTATAGATTTAGGCTCCTCCCACTTTTACTTCCTATTTATTTTACTTCAACTTGAGATATCATACAGACTTTTTTTTTTTTTTTAGAGGCAGGTTTTTATTTATTTATTTGTTTGTTTGTTTTTTGTTTTATACATGCACTGGGTACAGTCAGAAGCGCGGGAGGGTGAGAGAATTCACCAGAGCCAGAGCAGGGAGCAGAGCAGGCAGAAGGACCGAAGTACACTGCTGAGAGGAGCAGCGGGCTGCAGGAGAGGTCTGCACGCCATGTGGGACCCTCCTCCGGTGGCCGGGGAGCAGCCGGGGATCGAACCGGAGCAGCCGGGGATCGAACCGGCGCCGCAGAGGCCGCGGGCAGCTTCGCAACCCAGCGCTCTACCGCTGCGCCACTGGGGAGGCCCCATACAGACTTTTACTTTCCTTTGTTCTGCAGTAAGGTATTTTGAAGAAGTATTAGTTTTTTTTTTCTTAAAGATTTATTTATTTATGCATACAAGAACTGGGGTACAGGCCAGAGGTGGGGGTGGTAGTGAGAGGATTCACCAGATACAGAGCAGGGAACAGAACAGGCAGACTGACTGAAATACACTACTAAGGGGAGCAGTGGGTGAGTCAGGGGAGGTCTCCTGCGCCATGTGGGTATCTACCTGGCCAGGGATTGAACTTGTGCTGCAGTGGCTGCGGCTAGCTTCATAGTTGCGTTTTAACCCCTTGCTCCACCAGGGAGGTCCCCAAGAAGTATTGGTTTTGAGGTTCTAGTGCAGGCATGTTATCTTCCAGCATAACAGCTCATTCTGCAGTCATTGCTTTCTCCACATGGATTTGAATAAAATGTCAGTTTTTAGGTAAGATACGGTTTTCTCCAAAATGAGCCTTGAAAAGTTATGATAGGGGCCTCCCCAGTGGCGCAGCGGTTGAGCGCTGGGTTGCGAAGCTGCCCGCAGCCTCTGCAGCGCCGGTTCGATCCCCGGCCGCTGGCGAGGGTCCCACATGGCGCGCAGACCTCTCCTGCCGCCCGCTGCTCCCCTCAGCAGTGTACTTCGGTCCTTCTGCCTGCTCTGCTCCCTGCTCTGGCTCTGGTGAATTCTCTCACCCTCCCACGCTTCTGACTGTGCCCAGTGCTTGTATAATTAAATAAATGAATGGATAAATAAATAAATCTTTAAAAAAAAGAAAAGTTATGATAAACACAAATTCCATTATGATATCTGCATTTCACTGGCTATCAAATGTGTTTATCACTATTAAACTATGGTACCTGCAAGAAATGCTTTTCTAAATCAGAAGCAGAAAGTATAAGTGGGAAAAGAGAACTTAGATGTTGATTCAATAGTTCCTTAAGGCTGTAGAAAAAATTAACAGAAACTGGGATAGCTAGAAACAACAGAAATTTATGATCTCACACTCCAAAGTCTCTAAGGGAGCATTCTTCTTTGTCTCTTCCAGCTTCTGAAAGCCCCAGGAATTTTTTTAGTTTGTAGATTCTTTTTTAAAAATATTTATTTATTTATGCATATAAGAACAGGGGTACAGGCAAGAGGTGCCGGGGGTGAGAGGATTCACCAGAGAGAGTGGGGAGCAGAACATGCCGATCCACTGAAATACTGAAATACACTGATAAGGGGAGCAGCGGGTAAGACAGGAGAGTCTACTGTGCCTTGTGGGTTAGCTCCCTGGCTGGCTGGGGGATCAAACTGGCAATAGTCTGATAGAGCTGTGTGTCTTTAACTCCTGCACCACCAGGGAGGCCCTAATTTGTAGTTTCATAACTAATTTTTGCCTCCATCTTCACATGGTGTTTTCCCTGTGAGCCTCTCTTCTTATAAAAAGAGCGATCATATTGCATTAAGGCCCTGCTCCAGTGTAACCTCATATTAACTAATTTCATCTACAGTGACCTTATTATCTGCAAGATCACATTATGAGGTACTGGTATTTAGGATTTCAAAGTAACTTTTGGGGGCCAATAATTTAACTCATAATTGAATAAACTATTTTCTTTATTTTACTGATAATAAAACTGAGGCCCAGGAAGGCTATAAAGTACCTATGTTCACTACTCTTCAAATTCCATGTTTTTCTGGAGTTGGGACCATTCCCCATTTTTCTAGAGAACTGCAGGAACCCTCACACTTTGCTTATCTAGTTGGATTTCTTTCTTTTTTTTTATTTTTATTTTATTAAACCCAACAACTGTTTTCCATTCTTTGGGTAATTTAGACTCTATTAAAGTAGGAAGAGCCATGGAGGTTAAGTGTTGATACCAGAAGAGAGAGTATCTATTAGCCACATTGTTTCTTTTTTTTTTTATAGAGGCATGTTTTATTTATTTATTTGTTTGTTTGTTTGTTTGTTTTGTTTATACAAGCACTGGGTACAGTCAGAAGCGGAGGAAGGTGAGAGAATTCACCAGAGCCAGAGCGGGGAGCAGAGCAGGCAGAAGGACCGAAGTACACTGCTGAGGGGAGCAGCGGGCGGCAGGAGAGGTCTGCGCGCCACGTGGGACCCTCCTCTGGTGGCCGGGGAGCAGCCGGGGATTGAACTGGCACTGCAGAGGCCGCGGGCAGCTTCGCAACCCAGCGCTCAACCACTGCACCACCGGGGAGGCCCCCTAGTTGGATTTCTAATCCATTCTCTGTGTTGACTTTCCCAAGTTCCATTTTGTTTTGTTAGCTATGGAAAGTAATCCTTATTTTTCTGAATACTCCAGAGTGAAAGGCTATCAGCACTGGAGGGCATTTGTGACTTTGCTTCAGAAAATTGAGTCATAGTGAGCCTCTTGGAGAATATATGGGCCAGTGGAAAATGGCTATAGTTTATATTCATGCAAGGAGAGTTTACTATTGAAAGTCTTCTTGGAATGGTAGGCATGCCCTAGCCCTGTAATTTAATATGATGTAAAACAGAACCAGCATATCTGACAAAGGTCTTTTTTTTCCAGACTATCATAGGGCAAGTATGAGCAAGTGAAACCTTTAGACCATTCTCATTTTAAATGCTTTTCCTAGCTCTAAAGATTTGTTCACATTCCTATGGGATTGTAAATCACACAGATGATTCAGCGCTTCCTTCACTGAATTAATGGCTCAAAAACCAAACCCTCTAGGCAGGCAAACTTTCCCTTAGTCTTCTTGGTTTGTTTGTTTTTTTTCTTTATGTAATGCTGATGGGATTTCCTATATTACTCAGGATATAGTTATCTTAATTCAACTGCAAAATACCTATATAAAGACTACTGGAAGTTGATTCCTATTATCGAATGGACTTAATGGTATTATTTTATATTGTTGAAATGTACTCGGCACCTTAAAACTTCTTGTTGCATGTATATTCTACAAATATCGACTATATAAGGGAGGTCAACCTAGGATTGATTATTAGCTGAATTTTTACAACTTAGATAAATCCCTACAAATTGCACTTTCAAGATCCAAGTAAACCATAAAAAAAGAGTACTTCCAGCACCCATTTTTGTCTTGAGAGTTCATCAAACTCCAACACTAGGGGCAACTGACAGGGATACTTACTTCAGCTCTGCTTGTTGGAATAGAATTGATAGAATTTGTCCTCCCAATTCTACCATAACTCCCATCCATCATTTTGGGTTAAAAAGAAAAAGAAAGTGGTATTCATTTAAATCCAAATCAAGGCTGTTATAAGCAGAAACCAACTCCATTTGAAAGTAGATAATAAGGGTGGTTGCCAGGGGCAGCAAAAAGGAGAAAAGGAGCAGTAATTGTGTAATGAGTATAAACTTTCAGTTTTGCAAGATGAAAAAATTCTAGACATCTGTTGCAAAACAATGTGAATATATTTAGCACTGTATACTTATGCATGGTTAGCACGTTAAATTTTATTATGTCCTACCTTGCAATGATTAAAAATAAAAATAATTAATTAAAATAAATAAATGGCTACTGTGATTTAATAGGAGTCCCAAAGCCTCAGATTCGGAAAGTCTCTCCCCAAATGCCTGCTTTAACACCTAAAAATCTGCCTACCTCCAATCAGAATTCCTCTTTCAACCAAAAATTTTTCCACATGATGCCCCCATTTAAAAGTCATACAGATTTGCAGGGAGGAAAGGACAATCAGATAACTATCAACATTATCATAACCACTATTAAAACATATAGGTGAGAGGGCCTCCCTGGTGGTGCAGGTGGTTGAACGCAGCGCTGTGAAGCTGTCCACAGCCTCTGCAGCATGGGCTCCATCCTGGCCGGCCAGTAAGAAACCCACATGGTGCAGCAGACCTCTCCTGTCTCGCCCACTGCTCCCCTCAGCAGTGTATTTCGTCAGTCTGCCTGTTCTGCTCCCCACTCTGTCTCTGGTGAATCCTCTCACCCTCCCACACATCTGGCCTATACCCTCGTTCTTGTATAAATAAATAAATCTTTGAAAAAATTTTAAAAAAGTATAGGTAAGAAATTACAACATTAAGTTAGATTATACTCATTGCAGAGGAGGAGTTAGAAAAGTTAGAAACATGAGCCAATCTGAGTACAGACACAGGAAGGATGAAGTGAAGTATGAGTGAAGTGGGATCCCCTGGACTAAGAGGCAGGGTCATCACTAAGAATGCTGAATGGGCTTAGCATACCTACTGGTTAATTTACCTATTGGACATCCAAAGTCAGGCCCCTCCTATGTCAAAATTAAGAATATGAATGTTGACAATATCAAAGATAAGGACAAAGATCCAGGACTGCAAATTAGAAGGCTAGGCTAGATGTCCAAGAAAGGTAGGCCTTGTTTGGTGAAAATCCCGGCAATAAATGGTTATAGCGAAGCTGTAAGCGTGAAACTATGTCAAGATACCAAAGATAAGCAGAGCCAGACAGTGACCAGAATAAGATACTCAGACAAGAGTGAAAGCTTAGGAAGGCATAAAATTAAAATAGAATGGTTCTGGAATACTACTGGACAGAATGGACTTGACACTCAGACAAATAGTATGTTGTAAGAGCAAAAAACCAGAAGTTTGGATGTCAAAGATTAGAAAAGGCAAAAAGTCCTGGCAACGGATAGAAGGGACTAACAGGGGCTTGACACTAATCCATTTTGTCTGTGATTTGGAACTTAATATCATTCTTGTTAAGGCAAGAACTAACCCCAGAAAACTTCCTCCGGGTCCTGTGGGTGAGTTGCCGTTTGGGACTTTTTGACTGAGATGTGGGTATATGAGCAAGACAAAGCACAGGTTTTGACAGGAAGATTCTGACACTTTGGTGTTGCAGGAAAGTATCAAGGAAGGTGATTCTAAAGGCATAGGTTTGTATTTAAAAAAAAGATTTATCTTTTATTTATACAAGAGCCGGGGTACAGTCCAGATGCGCGGGAGGGTGAGAGGATTCACCAGAGACAGAGCAGGGAACAGAACAGGCAGACTGATGAAATACACTGCTGAAGAGAGCAGCAGGCGAAACAGGAGAGGTCTGCTCACCATGCAGGTTGCTCCGAGGCCGGCAGGGATCGAACCCGCACTGCAGAGGCTGCAGACAGCTTCACAGCGTTGCACTCAACCACCTGTGCCACCAGGGAGGCCCCTTATAGGCTTGTATTTTTATTTAAAAAATGACATACTGATATTTATTCACCTTTCACTGATTCTTAGACCTCGATAATGCTCGTTTGGTGCTCTTACTAAACATGCACACTTCCATTTTTGCTGCCTATCACCCATTCATGCACAATTTCCCACCAGTGTTTGAACATACTAAGGCAAGAGCCCATATGCAGCCTATGGACAGTCTATGAGAGCTATTCTGTATGAAAAAATCTGATATTGTCATGCAGACTTTTCCTAGTAAATACAGAATGATGTCAAAAATGTGCAAGAGTAATTTAATAATTACTACTTCCAAGTGGTGTTCATTTAAATTTTATATTGAGCTTGAAAAATAGTAGGAGGTAGGTGAAATGACCTGTCTGACTGGGTTATGTAGACCCCACCTGAGGACATAACCTCTTCTCAATCACAGGGACCAGTGATATTTGTGAAGGACACTTAAGGAGCCCTAAGCCATTAAATCTGGCGTCTCACAAGTAAGCCGAAGGTGGAGTTTGTATTGGATCTCCCTCTTCTGTCAGATGAAGCGAGGGGTGGGGGCGTAGGGGGGTGGGGTTGTCACTGTGTAGGGTCAACTGAGTGAATTTTAGTGGAACAAGAGTAAAGCACAATTTCCCTCTGCTTAAAATGTAAAAAGTCAGAGAGCACAGCCAAGTGTTCCAGGTGTTCAGGAGGGCACCACGAACCAAAGCCAAGGCAGTTACTTACAGAGGCAGCGTTCCAATGGGTTCAAGAGAGCACAAGCATTAACGGATAAGATTAAGGGGAAAGCAAAACAAAATAAAAGTGAACCACCATCGACAAAGGAGTAAAGAACAGTTGAGTGAATGGAATCAACCATGAGAAATCCTACAGATAAAATGAGTGCAAAAGCTTACACTTTTTTTTTAACCCAAATCACACAATAGGCTAAATCAATTGGTTTACAAAGTTCATATAAAGTGTCTTGACAGAAGGAGAAAGACAAATACCAGATCCTTTCACTTATATGTAGGATAGAGTAAAAAAACAAAGGATCAAACAGAACCAAACCAATAACAAAGCTAGACGTTTGACTATAGAATTGATAACAGCCAGAGGAGAGGGAGGGGAGAGAGCAGGAGGGAGATGGCCCAGTGGACTCTGGTGGAGGACTATAGGTATCTTGGTCGTGGGTGTGGTGTGGGAACATACTTGGAAGAGGTGTGATACTGTACCTCTGAATTATATACAGAGTTGTAAATATGTCACCTCAATTTAAAAAAAAAAAGCGATCCAAGTAGAGAGAAGAACTTGGTTTCTTTGTACTCAGATTTTGATAGACTTTGGCCTTCTTTCTCTTCACTTGATCTTCAGATCATTTCCTTATTCCTACATATCTAAGGTGGTAATCTCAGAATTCTAATTCCTCTAGAGGTAAGGCCCTGTACCCCTCTTTCTCATTGCCTCTATTTCGATCTCCTTTACTTATTTCCTGATACTCATATGCATCCCTGTGTTTTGGTTCTAGCTAAATGTTTCTATCACTGATCTCTTCCAGGTTACCCAGGGACTCAGTTACAGTTCCTAGTGAGGCCCCACTGATGCCAATGTTTACCTAGTGCCTGTGATCAGACGTGTTATACACAGATCCAAATGATTCTCTCATTACACAATGAATGTTTATCGAATTTAACTTCCTGGTGACTTCCCAGCTAGCCTGCCTCGCTCCAGTAGAACTGGCCTCTTTGGTGAAGTTCTAGGGTTGCCAGGTGTCTGATTTTGACAAAGCTAGTCTGGCATCTGAGCTTGTTGCCTGGTAAAAGATAGCAGATGTACAACCATCTCTTCCCTTACCCCCAGTTAAATAAACCGCATTGATATGCTATAGCAGAACTTGTGTACACATAGGCAGTCAAATCTAACTTAAGTGGGAAATTGTTATCAATGCATATTCTATATCATGTCTTTTCAAAGTTAGTGCTTCGGGTACTTATCCAATATACCCATACATATATATACATATATGTTATTTTTCCTCCAAGCACATCTTACATGCTCATGTCTTATGCAAGAATATAAAGTACATTATTAATCAGCTTGTACCTTAGCAAACAAGTTTAATAACAGGAACATCATTAACTTCAATAAAGATATATTGAGCACATGCTTTAGTGATTTGAGCACAGCAAAGGTAAATAAAATGACTGCTAATATCTCTACTTCCTGAAAGGGAAAAAAAAAAAAAACTTTAGCTGTATTTTTATTAGACAACTTTTTCAGACCTATACATAGAAAGATATATCAAAATAAGTGTGGTTATGGTTACAAAAAAATAGAAGAATTCTGCCTCTCAGTAGATGGAGAGGATATAATTTTTCCTTTGTTTGACCAGAATCCTATATCTAGCAAAAATTTTGTCCAGGAGTGAAGGAGAATAAAGATATTTTCAGATGTGGGAAAACTAGGGGGATTTCTCGCTCTAGACCTACTCTAAAAAAATGGCTCACACTATGATGGTGGACTATGGGTGGATTTGGTGGTGGGTGCCCTATGGTGGTGATACCTAATGGGGAGGATCCTAATGTTACCTCAATTAAAAGAATAAATAAATAGGGCCTTCCTGATGGCGCAAGGTGTTAAGTACAGCACTATAAAGCAATCCGCAGCCTCTGCAGCAGAGCTCAATCCCTGGCCAGACAGAGAGCCTCCCACATGGTGAATCAGACCTCTCCTGTCTCTCCCGCTGTTCCCCGCAGCAGTGTATTTCAGTCAGTCTGCCTGTTCTGTTCCCCACTCTGTCTCTGGTGAATCCTCTCACTGCCCGCATCTCTGGCCTGTGCCCCAGCTCTTGTATGAATAAATAAATCTTAAAAAAACTGAATGTATAAGTGGTATGTTAGACAGTTATTTAATAAACAGGAAGGTAAAGGGACATAAAAGGAGTTAAAGTTTCTACATTCCACTCACTAGTAAAATAATGTCCCCAAAAAGTTATATTTAAGTCCTAATGTGTCAATACTTTAAATTCAAAGAGCCTAAATACACGTATTAAAACAAATCTGCAATAATAGAAGTTAGGCAGAAAATGTTCTCCAAATATAGTGAAACAAAATAGAAATCAACAGAAAAATTTCTAACTACTTGGACTTTAAACAACACATCTCTAAACAATATATGACTCAAAGAGGAAGTCTCAAAGAAAGTAGAAAGCTACATGAACTTGATTGAAAATGGTAATACATTACATCAAAATCTGTTGAATATAGGTTAAGCAGTCCAGAGAGAGGTACTTATAGCACTAAATGTTTACATTTGAAAAGAGACAGTGTTTCAAATAAATAATCTATGCTCCCACCTCAAGAATCTGGAAAAATAAAAGCAAAATAACCACATAGCAAACAGAAAAAAAGAAAATAATATAGTTAAGAGCAAAAACTAATTAAATTAAAAACAGAAAATCAGTCAAGAAAATCAATGAAACAAAGACCTGGTCCTTTGAAAAGGTCAGTAAAATTGGCAAACTTCTAGCAACTCTGACAAAGGAAAAAGAGAGAGAAGGCAAAAATTACTGATAAGGATGAAACAGAAGTTAATGCTATAGACCTTGCAGATATTAAGGGATAGTAAGAGAACACTACAATTCTGCACACATAAATTTGGTAACTTAGATGAAATGGACCTACTCCTCCAAAAACACAATCTGCCAAACTGATACAAAGATTAGAAAGGAAGAAATAAACTAACGGTATTTGTAGATGATATGATTATCTATGTAGAAAGGCTCAAGTAATCTATTAAAGAAGAAAAACCTCCTAGAACTAATAGATGAGGTCAGAAAGGTCACAGGATACAAGATAAACATGTCAAAAAGCTCTTATCTGTATAGTAAGTATATCGTATACATTAGATGGCACACATAGACACCAACATTAAAATTACAACAACACGGGCCTCCCGGGTAACGCAGGGTTTAAGACGCAACCTAAGAAGCTATCAACAGCCACTGCAGCACGAGTTCGATCCCCAGCCAGGGAGCAACCCACACGGCGGAGCAGACCTCGCCTGACTCGTCCACTGCTCCCCTCAGCAGTGAATTTCAGTCAGTCTGCCTGTTCTGTTCCCCACTCTGTCTCTGGTGAATCCTCTCACCCCCACACCTCTGGCCTGTACCCCAGTTCTTGTACACATAAATGGATGAATCTTTAAAAAAAATAAAATTACAACAACATTCATAATCACTTAAGAAAAAAGAAAACTTGAGGTATGAATCTAATAAGACATGTGTCAGACACTAATGATAAAAAAAATTACATAATGCTAATAAAAGTAAACCTAAATCAGTCTTTAATAATTAACGGGACCTACCTACCTACAATCACTAAAAATCCAATGTGGAGATTTTCAAATTACAACCAAATAAACCAAGCAAGGAGATGGCAGAGCTGGTGATATTTATGGCACAGATTGGTCCCTGTTACCCAGAACATATAAATAACTTTGCTCAAGAGATGAAAGATCTCTCTTACAATCATACTGTGTTGGATCCAGATCTTCGAATGGCATTTTACAAAGCTTTGATCTTGCTGAGAAATAAGAATCTCATGAATTCATCAAGTTTGTTACAACTCTTCTTTAAACTTCTGCATTGCCATGATTTTGTGAAAGACTATATTCACATATTGTGACTGGAATCAAGAATATAAATTCAAAACTCAAGAACAGTAAAATGAATAGAGTATTGCAGAATTTCAGGTACACCATGTTAGGAGACAGAATGGGACTGCAGCCAATATATCTTTTGGATGTGATGACTGGATACTACGGAAGAAACATCTGTAATGATGACAAAACTGTCAATGTGATGGCAACTGCATGTTTCTTGAAGGTCTCCAAGATATCAGATGCTGCTTTGACTCTCTGCATTGGGAAAGATGAAGAGGGGAAACAGGACATTAAATCAGAATTTGCAAATGAAGGACCAACAGCAAGAGACCACAGTGCAGTATACCAAGTGCAGTATACCACAGGGAAGTAAAGCTCCAACAAGGAAAAGTTGGGAAAGGCTATGAACGTGCTCAGTAAACAAAAGAAGAAAAAAGTAGTTGTTTAATTTTTCAAATATTCACTTGACTCATTCCCTCTAAGATTTTTCAGAAAAACTACTAAAGCAGCTACAGAGTTCTAAAGAGATTTGAAATGAAGATGATTTTTGCTTATGAACCTCATGGCTACATTGGTGGGAAGTCCTGAACTTTTTTTCTTTAACTTCTGTTTGTACAAAGGTGTCTGCAGTCCACCAAAGATAAGTAAAAAAGATCCTTCTGTTTGCTGCACAAGCAGCTCAGAGCATCTCACTTAGCATCCTGAGATGATGCTGTCTTTTCTCATGACTGTGGCCAAACATTTTGTGAGCATCAAGAACGGAGAAAGTCATGACAGTAGGGATGGATGCTATAAAAAAAAAGATAACAGCTTGATGTCCTTCAGCCATGACTGAAGAGCTTTTCTAATGTGATGGTGTCTGCTAGAACTTTGATTCAGTTCTTCCCAACACTGAATCCTCAGATGTTACAGAAGAAATTCTAGGGTAAGCCTACCGAGGCTTCCATAGATGCAAGAGTGCAAATTAGATGCAAAAGATTTTCTAGGAGCAGAAAATTCTGAAACTTGAAAAAGAAGAAAGGAATGCTGAAATGCTGAAGATGGGTGGGAAAGCACCAGTCTCGGCGAGGAAGCAGATGGAGATGGTGAGTTGACATGCACTTCTCCTTCAATGAAGAACAGCAAGAAATCTCCAAGAAGCTGAACAGCACGCCCATGGTGGAGAGGACAGCCAAAGCTCTAAACATGAGCATTAACTGAGGTTTAACTCAGAAAGACTTAGAAAATCCACATGGCCCAAATGAGGAAACAACTTGGTGCTGCCCCTAGGAAAGCTTTGTAAAAGAGGAAATATATTGAAATTGACAGCGAATTTATTCTGTCAATATATTGACAGAACAGGAGCATCGGGGACATTGAACCCCTTTATCAAAACTCAAAATCTGACAAGGAGTTCAGTCTAGCAACGGCAACAGCGATGGCTCGGAAGACAGACCAAAAAGAATTTATGAGGAAGAAAATGAAAGTGAATCCATATTCCTGTTCCACAAATAAAGAGAAGGAAAAACAGAAAAACTTTAGGATGATGAAGTACAGCCTTAGTGTTGGGTCAAAAAATAAATGTTCCTTCTGAGAAAAGCAGCTGGCACCACAAGATGCACTTTTGGCAAAGAAGAAAAAGAATGAAGTAAATTGTAAGCAAGTTTACCATTCCAAGAAAAATGCTAAATTCGTGTTTTTACTCTGAAAATTAGTAAATCAAGAATGTTTGTTGACATTAAAAAGTCCAGAAGCACTACATTGTGAAAACCACAGGAAACTGGCTAGCATTTTGGTGTTTTTATTTTGGACATGTGTAGTGGTGGGATTATTTGAAATGTTAATAGGAGTGTTGTAAAATCATCTTTCCTTAGCATTCATGCAAAAAGACTGAGAGCCTAGACATTCACAGCCTTTTGGAGCATGGGGGGAGGGAGGGACATACATGCCCCAAGCAGTGCAGGTATAGGATTCTCTAGCGAAGATAGGTCCCCATTTCTATGGGGTGTGGGGAACTTACAGCCTAACTCTGCAGGGGATGGGAATTATATATTCTCTTCAAACTAAACAGACCAATGTTAGGGAACTACTGGGGAAAATAAATGTATATTCAAATATAAATGTGTATCAATGTATACGGAAAGCTTACTCAATGTATAAGTAGGCTTACTTGCTGAAAACAGATTTTGGGGGCCTCCCCAGTGGCGCAGCGGTTGAGCGCTGGGTTGCGAAGCTGCCCGCGGCCTCTCCGGCGCCGGTTCGATCCCCGGCTGCTCCCGGGCCACCGGAGGAGGGTCCCACATGGAGCGCAGACCTCTCCTGCCGCCCGCTGCTCCCCTCAGCAGTGTACTTTGGTCCTTCTGCCTGCTCTGCTCCCCGCTCTGGCTCTGGTGAATTCTCTCACCCTCCTGCACTTCTGACTACCCAGTGCTTTTATAAACAAACAAAACAAAACAAACAAATAAATAAATAAATAATACATGCCTTTAAAAAAACTAAAAATAAATAAAACAAACAAACAAACAAACAAAAAAAACAGATTTTGGATAGACAATCTAGCCCTTTCAGTTTATCTAAAAGTTTAAGTCTTTTTTAAATGTTAGTTATAGCTTCTAGGCTTAGGCCTCATTTTTTTTTTTAAAGATTGATGTATTTATTTATTTATACAAGCACTGGGTACAGTCAGAAGTACGGGAGGGTGAGAGAATTCACCAGAGCCAGAGTGGGGACCAGAACAGGCAGACTGACAAAGTACACTGCTGAGGGGAGCAGCAGGAGGCAGGAGAGGTCTGCCATGTGGGTCCCTCGCTGGTGGCCAGTGATCGAACTGGTGCTGCAGAGGCTGCGGGCAGCTTCGCAGCCCAGCGCTCAACCACTGCGCCACCAGGGGAGGCCCATTAAGCCTCACTTTTTAAATCACCTTTGGTGTAGATGCTATATAACTTGGAGTATCTTTACTCCATCATTTGGCTACCTGTTTGTCCATAGAGGAAAAGGAAATCTGATTGGTTTCTTCAGCCTTTCCTTACCCTGTAATATGTTTAGCCCACTCTTCGCCTTGTCTGAGTATAAGGTTTCTAATGTCAAAAGGGTACTTTTGCGTTGTGGGGAAAATACCGGGGTGAGGCTTCTGCATTCCTGGAGCTGGCCCGGTGTTTCTGGTCATGGTGTTCAGTTTTATGGCCTTGTCCCCAAGGCAGCTTTATCCATTCCTTTGTCTATTTCATCCTCCCAAAACTGCCTGCTGTGCAAGGAGTGGGGGAGTTTCTGACCTTATTAAATTGTACCCTGCTATTTTGTGTCTTGAGTTGGTCTCCTTGCCATAGGCAGGCTTGATTTCAGGGGACACAAGAGCTGTAGACAGTCTCTCTGTTAGCAAGTTGTTATGTTTGGAAATAGTTTGGTGCCTCTTGCCTCAGATTTATTAGATAATATTGTGATAGATGAGAAAATTGCTCTATGTACTTCAAATTAGAGCAAAAGGTAATTATTCTCTTACCCCTTCAGAATTAGAAAGCAGCTTCTAAACCAATTTTCTGTTTCCTTTCTATGAACTTCTGTTTACTTTCTGAGTTCAAGTTCAGTTTTATTTTAATGAAACTGTGACTTTTCTCGAGACACCCCAGATTTCTGGGAATTCATTGTGAAGACCTTGAGATTTAATAATTGATTGGCACTGGCCTCATGTGAGGATATGTCAGAGGCAACTTCAAGGTTTCTCAGGAAGAGTTTAATGCAAACATGAATGTTTCTTAGCATTCACTGCTTCAGCAGGTCTGAAATAGAGCCCAAGATTCTGCATGTCTGAGAAGTGCCCAGGTGATGCCCATGTTGCTGATAGGAAAATTTGTTTTTGGTAACAAAGAAGTAAAATATAGGTTACAAATTCAAACTCCAATGTCTGGAAATCCCAGGCAGGTTGCAAATGTTCACACCTGATAAGGTAGGCACTGCAGGGAATTAGATACTGCAGCTACTATCCAGCTCAGATCACATAACGTAGGTTGCAATTTCTCAAAATGGTTGGAAATTCAGCTTTATAATGTCTTATGATTTTAAAATGTTAACAGTCATTTACTGTTAACTATGGAAAAAAAAACACCATGTAAATTCAACAAAATGCATCTCTGGGCAAGATATGGCATGCTGGTCTTCAGTGCGCAAGCTCGGATCTGTAGCTAAGATGGTAGCCAGAAAACTTAAATTCAAACTGTTAAAATGTTGTCTATGGTATGTGGACCTGGGGGAAAGGGAGAGAGCAGGAGACTGTGGCTTCCCATCATAAGATCTTCTGTAGTGTTTAGTCTATTATTACACAGGCATTGATTTGATACTGTTTTTAATTTTTTTTAAGATTTATGTATTTATACAAGAACTGGGGTACAGTCAGAGGCACGTGAGGGTGAGAGGATTCACCAGAGACAGAGCAGGGAGCAGAACAGGCAGACTGAGGTAATACACTGCTGAGGGGAGCAGCGGGCAAGACAGGAGAGGTCTGCTGCGCCATGTGGGACCCTCGCTGGCCGGCCAGGATTGAACCGGCGCTGCAGAGGCTGCGGCCAGCTTCACAGCGCAGCGCTCAACCCACTGCACCACCAATGAGACCCTGTTTTTAATATTTTTTAAATATTTTTACATAAAAGAGTTATGATTGAATTTAAGGTTGTGCCATATTTTCTTTGCCCACTACAAGCTATGATTTAGTTTAAAAAAATAAAAATAAAAATTGGTTAAGGAATTGGATAGATATTTCTCCTAAGAAGCCATAGAAATGGCCAGTAAACATATGAAGCTATGCTTACTTTAGTCATTAGGGAAATGCAAAGCAAAACTACAGTGAGATACCATTTCATACCCATTAATATGGCATTAATCAAAAAGTCAGAGAGTAGTTGGGCCTCCCTGGTGGCGCAAGGGGTTAAGACACAACCTATGAAGCTATCCTCAGCCACTGCAGCACGAGTTCGATCCCCAGCAAGGGAGCAACCCACATGGCTCAGCAGACTTCTCCTGACTCGCCCACTGCTCCCCTCAGCAGTGTATTTCCATCGATCTGCCTGTCCTGTTCCCCACTCTGTCTCTGGTGAATCCTCTCACCCCCCACACCTCTGGCCTGTACCCCAGTTCTTGTATGCATAAATAAATAAATCTTTAAAAAAAAAAAAAGAAAAGAAAATTGTGTTCCTAAATTCCTACTCAGGAATTGCTTTAGGCTTTTTTTTTCACTTCTCCATGCATCGTTACCTTTCCTGTTTCCTCAACCATGTCTAATATACTTTCCAGCTTCCCTCTTAAATTTGAAGTTAGCATTTGACTATTCCATCCACAGTTGGTTCAATGATGGACATATGGCCTGTGTCAGGCCAATTTGTACCGAGACTTAAGTTAGGGACTTCCATGACTCCACCAGGGAAGCAAATTCCGCTCTTGGATTAGGGATTGTGACACTGTAGGCCCACGGCTCAGGGTCCAGTAAGAGCCTGAAAACAGAAACTTAACCTAGAGGGATATCTCTGATGGCTCCTAGTAAAAGAATTTGTATTCTGAAGGAAGCTGTGCATGAAGTTGGCTCAAGCTTGTTTGGAGGTGTTTTGGGTCACTTTCCTTTTTTTTTTTTTTTTGTTATTTTTATATGATTTATTTATTTATTTATATTTTACATCATTGTTCGTTTTGTACAATGTTTCCTTTCTCCTCTCAGGTGTGGTCCCCATAGAATACCCACCACCAGTTCACCTGTGCAGCATCCATAGTCCCTTGTGCTCTTCCCTCCCTTGTTTTGATCCCTCTCCCTCCCCTTCTCCTGCAGAATGTCTCTGATTTATCGTTGCCTGCTAATTTTTTTTTATTGTATTATTTTTTCCTTGATCCCTTATTTGGGGCCCCTATATTCCTCCTATAAGTGAGATCATGAAACAATCCTAAATGACATGCACTGTTTTTCCAGGTTCCCAACCCTCTCAGTACATGATTTCAAATATTTGCCCCTCAAAGGACCCTGCCTGTCAAAGGAGAGTTCCTATCCACATGGGATAGGAACATAGGCCAGTTCCTATCCACAGTCCATGTAAATTGGACTCTTGGTAAAAAAACACATGGGCATCAAACAGTTATTACTCCTTAACTGAAAAATTGGAAAGGAAGTGGTGATAAGAGAATGCGGAAGGATGGTGGTAAAGTCAGGAGTGATTTCCTACCCAAAAGCCAAAAAAGATTATTGCAAGTTCAGGGTGCCAAAGAGTGTGGAGGCCTCAATAACCAGGCAAAAAGGTAATACATTCATAGAACTCCCACACAAGGAAAGCCATTAACTGTCTGAGAATCAATCGAGAGAGTGTCTGTGATTGTATGTGTCAAGGTAGTCACCTCAGAGAAATCAAAATGTATTTTGATTACAATTAAGTAACCTGAAACTTAAGTGTGTATACTCCCCTGCACGTAACCTCATGCTTGGCACATTGCAGTGCCAGCAAATACTAGTTCAATGGAAAAATGGATCTGTATAAAACAAAGGGTGAACACACCAGAGGGAAATCTGAGGAGCCTAAAGGAGGCATCATCCTCCACTTCGTTTCCAGGCGGCAGCATATCGTATGTAGATATAGACAAAGTTAGGAACATGGGTGTGGATCTGAATGGAGACAATAGAGATATAAACAGAGGTAGAGACCTGGCTCTGTGGGCTTGGTTAATGTACATGCAGCACTCTCAGTGTGGGGACCTGACCTTGAACTCCACCGCATTGAACAAGGTAAATTTTACCTTTAGTGGCTTCTTGGCAGTCAGCCAGCTGGCTTTCATTTAGTGATAACCTCTGCGTTTGTCACAAGTTAAGCTAGTCTTTGCACTGCAACTACTTTAACGCCTATACCAAACAGTGAAAAAGGACACCCATTGCATCAAGGAAGATGTTTA
Organism: Talpa europaea; assembly: GCF_964194135.1. Classification (NCBI taxonomy): domain Eukaryota; kingdom Metazoa; phylum Chordata; class Mammalia; order Eulipotyphla; family Talpidae; genus Talpa; species Talpa europaea. Next base: position 68,264,679 of record NC_140081.1, read on the forward strand.
AAAAGCAGAAACTATGCTAAATAATGAAAATATGTAAATGTTGCTGTGTGATTTCTCTATCTTTAATCTTACACTGGGAGCAGGGGAAAGAGGATTGGTGAGAATATTGTTTGTGCAAATATAGTTTGTGGGGCCTCCCCTGGTGGCCCAGTGGTTGAACACTGGGCTGCAAAGCTGCCCGCAGCCTCTGCAGCGCCGGTTCAATCCCCGGCCACCGACAAGGGACCCACATGGTACGCAGACCTCTCCTGCCCTGCCCGCTGCTCCCCTCAGCAGTGTATTTCTTCAGTCTGCCTGTTCTGCTCCCTGCTCGGGCTCTGGTGAATTCTCTCACCCTCCCGCACTTCTGACTGTACCCAAAGCTTGTATAAATAAACAAATAAATCTTTTTTAAAAATAGTTTGTGGCTTTTGGTGGCACCCAAGAGAAGGTCCAGAAGGCCTGCCCTCTATGTCCACTGGGAACACCACATTCACACGGTAACTGTTGCACCTCTTGTCCTAGATAAAAACATGTTCCAGGTTAAAAATGCAAACAAGTTTTCCATTTCTAACCCTACTATGTCAATGCCAGGTCTTGCTTTGCTCCATTGTGTGGCTACATTTTCTTATTTAAAAAAAAAACAACACAGGGACCTCATTGAACTCTCTGTGTCAGTCATAACTAGAGAAAGGGAGTTTGATCCCTCCTTGATTTCTTTTTTTTTTTCTTTCTTTTCTTTTCCGGCCAAAAGTGCAACAAAAATGATTTGGTTCGAGAGAAAGGATATTATGTAAATAGTCCATTTCAAGATTATGTTACACATTTACACAGTACCGTAGAAAGCTTTAAAAAGGATTCAAATTTACAACAGGACAGGATCATTTATGAACTTGGGAAATAGGAACTATCTCTATAACTCTACTTTTCTAGAATGCATGAAGAATAGTTTGTGCTGGCTAATAGAATGAGGTATCTGGCACAGACCTGGATTTTCAACTTGCAAAGAATTGAAAATGAGTTAGGGAGACCTAAATGATTACACTGTGCTGAACCAAACAGAACCTCTTCACTTGATAATGCTGTGTTACCAAATTACGTAGAGCCTCTGGGTCTTTGGTGTGTATCAAAAAGCGAGAGCTTGAGAAGAGACTGACTGAGCATTTCTTGGACAACTAGGTAAGTGTCTGTACAGACTGGCACCCAGGGGCACCTGGGCAGGCTGACTTTCATGACTCTTTCTTGCTCTGATTTTATAGGCTTAGCCACAGATTTCTCACCTATGGTTTGGTTGCCTGGGGCTGATATCTGAGGCATCAAAAGGTAACAAGTATACTAAAGCCTCAACTTGACCATGAACCCTTGTCTCTTTACCCCTTTGGCACAAATGGGAATAGTTAATGAAATATCCCTGTAGGACATAGCTTTCCACTGTTGCTCTCTGCTTTTTAAAGACAATGGTGCTGATATCAAAAGCTGGTGAATACTGACAATTATGCTGTCCATCAGTATTTGGAAAATAGCCAGGGCCTCTGGTAGATGTTCCGTACTTGGATTAGAGCATTTTGTGGAAGATTCCAGCACTGCATTGTGACGCAGCTGCTGGTGACAACAGATGTCTGATACCTTCACCTTGCCGGCTTCCTCCCTCTGCTCTGTTCCCAAATTGTTTCAGCCCTTAGACCAGATACTTGATACTCTCCTTCTAGAAGGCTCTTTTTTGGGTAACTTTGATTATAACTCAAATTTCCCTCTTGGGTTGTTTCTCTTTCCTCTGCTCCAGGTAAACACTTTGCCTGATTCAGAAACAAAAGCAAACAAAAGTTGGAGGAAGGAGAATCATGGAAAAAGACGTTTTAGATCAGATGGAGGATCTGACGATCCAGGCAAGTGACACATATCCAGATACCACGGCATCACTAGCAGCCCTGCCTGCAGAGGCAAATCACACACCATGGCCAGATGCAGCTCCAGACCGTGTTCATGCTGCTTGGCAGGGGGCTGAATGTGCGGGGAGCACAGGGAAGAAAAATATCTGGAAAGGGAGGAATCGGAAGGAAAATAAGAATGTTTATCTTCCTTGGCCTCTGACGCTACAGACTCGGGCATCTTCCGCAGCCCCAGTTCTGGGTCAGAATTGTGTCCCGGGAGTTTTGCCATTTGCTCATACTGGAGTCAACGTGGGACAGAATAAGGAGAAGTTGGGGAATGGTGAGCAAGAGAAGACAGCAATTCTCACTCTGCCTTGGAAGGAGCCAGCTGATGCCCTGTTGCCAGCAGCAAGTCCAGTTCGGGGCCCTCTTGGGGCCTCTCTGGCAGCCAGCGGGGTGATAAAGGAAGGAGAGAAAAGCAGCCCTGCTGGGAGAAACATAAATGACAAAAAGGTCATGGTCAGCCCTTGGCCTCTGACAGTGCAGGTTTGGGTAACTTACACAAACCCAGCTCAGGCCCTGACCACCTTAGTGGAGTCTGCACCTTCTGCCAACAGTGGAGTCAATATTGAGCATAAAAGCAAGGAGCCCGAGGGTGAGGAGGATCAACCTTCAGCTACTCCCTCCCAGCAGAGTGCACAGGCTGGTGTTCCCTACTCAGCTGCAACTCTGGGGCAGGATTTATTGGCTAACAGCGGGGAAAACATAGGGATTCCAAAAAGGAGACACGATAGAGTGACTAGAAAGGATTTAAGTCCCTTGACTAGTCCTTGGCCTCTGACAGTACAAGCTTGGGCATCATTGACATCCTCAGACCTGGTCCAGACTCATGTGGGGGGCAAGTCCTCTGCTACAACTATGGGGGTGAATGTGGGGCAGAAATACTGGCCTCAACTTGAGAATAGTGAGGAAGAAAGGGGGTCCAGTATTTCTGGCACCCCCTTCTCAGGAACAGCTATCGGGAAGGCTTCACTGGAGAGTTCTCTTCCTCAGGAAACCTGGAGAAGGAGGCCCCAGTGGGGAGATGAAGAACGAAGACAGAGCAGTGCCCAGCAAGGCCTGGAACCCGTTTGGGGTCAGAGACCTGCAGAGAGATACCCCAGGGATCAAGACATCAGGGAATATAGAGCGAAGAATTTCGCCAGACAGAATTTCGCCAACTCCTGTCATCATGGGGAATTGTGCTCACAAGAAAGGATGGAGGCTTTGATCTTGACCAAAGCCCACACCCACATCAGTACTTCAGCGGTGGGGATGCAAAGTCCCGACACGGAAAGGGCCTACAGGGAAAGGGCCGAATCTCAGGCAGTCTACAAGGGGAAGTGGGGAGGTTCTTAAGATGCTGCAGAGCAAAGAAAGGGAACTAGGGGACACTCTGGGTCCTGACAACCATCTGTACTTGGTCAGGATAGAGAAGAGTTTCAAATGCTGTTCTGAGGGAAGGGAGGGGATTGAACTCGTGCTGCAGTGGGCAATTTCTCATCTACTTAAGCTTTAAGTTTATAGGTAGTAGGTCCTGTACAATGGCACATACAGGATGACACTTCAGAGAAGCAAAAATGCCTTTTGCTTTGTCTATTCCCTTTCCCATAAGATTTTTAACATCATTGTTACTTCAGGCTGATAAATGGTATCATGTGTCTAGAGTGTAAACCAATCACAGAACGTGTATTGGAGCCTGAGAACATGTCTCTTGACTAGAAAATATTATTGTATATTGCATGGTGGATGGAAGACTGCCTTAATATTTGCATTTAAGGGCCTCCCCTGGTGGCGCAGGGGTTGAGCGCTGGGCTGCAGCCTCTGCAGCGCCGGTTCATTCCCCGGCCGGCCGCCAGCGAGGGTCCCACAAAAAAAAAATAATTGCATTGCATTTAATTCCGGGACTGACTAGTTTACAGATGTATGAGCACAAACGAAAAAGTGCAATGACTGGCAAAGCAGGTCTTTGTTCCTCCGAGTCACTCATCTCCCTTGCATTCCAGTTTGTATCCCATCACATGGGGATAGTAACATATCTGCCTCCTGGATGTGTATGAAGATTAGATGAGTTAATACATGTGAAGCAGTTATAAGAGTATTTGCCAACAGTAAGCTTGCACACACTGTCACCTGCAATTACTTTCTCTTTCAGCACTAAGTTTCATGAAAGGGTTTGACTCACACATCTTAAGAGTTATATAAATGGCAGTGCCTACATAAGACAGAATATGATGTTCTATTTAAATTTATGGTAACAGGGGTCTCCCTGGTGGCACAAGGGGTTAAGTTGCAGTACTATGAAACTATCCGCAGCCACTACAGTACGAGTTCAATCCCTGCCCAGGGAGGTGACCCACATGGCTCAGCAGACCTCTCCTGTCTAGCCCGCTGCTCCCCTCAGCAGTGTATTTCAATAGATCTGCCTGCTCTCTCCCCACTCTGTCTGTGGTGAATCTCTCACTGTCTGCATGTCCGGCCTGTATCCCAGCTCTTGTATGCATAAATAAATAAATCTTTAAAATATATAAATTAAATAAATTCATGGTAACAAAAATTCTTAAAAGCTTGGGAAAATGCTACTTAAGGGGGGAAAGCAGGAAACTATCTTGAGGTAGTAAGATCTAGACTATGTGCCCCAATAAATAAAGGGGAGGAGAGAAGCATGCTAATATTGGTTACTGGGGGGGTGGGGGGGAATTGAGCATGGCTGATGGTGTCCTGCCTCTTCATTCTTTCCTGTAATTTCCAAATTTCTACATTGCCATGTAATCAACAAATAACCAACATAAATTCATGAGAGAAACAAGAGGACGTCTCCACGGTAGTCTTGGAGGAGACTCACCCAACATGGGAGGTGCTGAGGGTTTGCCCAGTGAAGACTCCCCAGCCTGCAGCTGCTAGAAGAGAGTTTACAAAGTCTGGTAAATAAAGTCAAGTTACATTGTCTAGAAAATTGCAATGACTGACAAATATATAGAACCAAGTCCCGTGGTCGAGACTCTGTTCTTCAGGTTAGCTCACACTCATGTCTTCTATATACAAAGAATTTAGCTGGGAAGAGGTCTATAAACAGGGCCTCCCAGGTGGCACAAGGGATTAAGACTCAGCACTATGAAGTTGTAGGCAGCCACTGCAGCATGAGTTCAATCCTGTCAAGCCTATTGCTCCCCTCAGCAGTGTGTTTCAGTAGATCTGCATGTTCTACTCACACTCTGTCTCTGGTGAATCCTCTCACCCCCATGCACTTATGGCCTACCCCCCAGCTCTTATGTGCATAAATTAATAAAATAAATCTTTTTTTAAGTGGGCAAAAGACCTGAATAGATATTTTTCTAAAGAAGACATTTAGATGGCCTACAAGCACATGTTCAACATCACCTATTTTTTTAAGGATTTATTTATTTATGCATACAAGAACTGGGGTGTAAGCAGGAGGTGTGGAGGGGAGGGTGAGAGGATTCACCAGAGACAGAGTGGATATAGACATTGTAGACAGCATTCTCAGTGGAATACTACCCAGTTATTTAAAAAAATGAAATAGTGAATTTTGGGACAAAATGGTGGCCCTCAAGGTGATTATATTAGGTGAAATAAGTTGGAAAGTGAAAGACAGGTATCTGATGGTTTCACTTATGTGTGGGGTATAAATAATCAAAAAACGCACTGGCAAAATACAGCAAAAACAAATCTTAGACATAATGAAAAATTTACAGGTCAGGGCCTCTCTGGTGGTGCAAGGGGTTAAGCACTGCACTATGAAGCAATCCACAGCCTCCGCAGCACAAATTCGATCCCGGCCGGCCAGGGGAGCAACCCACATGGCACAGAAGACCTCTCCTGTCTGGCCCGCTGCTCCCCTCAGCAGTGTATTTCAGTCCTTCTGCCTGTTCTGCTCCCCGCTCTGTCTCTGGTGAATCCTCTCACCCCCCACATCTCTGGCCTGTACCCCAGCTCTTGTATGCATAAATAAGTCTTTAAACAAAAGAGAAAAATGTACAGGTTACCAGAGGGATAAGAGAAAGGAGGGGTAGGACGTTGGTACAGGAGGTTGGGTGTAGGGTAAATTAAAGCGTGTGCACATATGGAGGAGTAAATATACCCCCAATGTTATGTAGACATGTAATGACTGACAAATCTAAAGGTAAAAAACAAACAAAAGAAGAAAACAGCTGGCAAGTGTGGCTGGACCACGTAGTGGGAGCAGGTTGAGATTAAAATGTGCATTTTTGGTTTTGCCTTTTGTACAGTCTGGTTTGGGGATCAATCTAGTTAAAGTGATGTCTTGATGCATTCCTTGGCAGCACTGAAGGGGCAGATGTTCATGGCGGCTGGTGGGTAGGGGACAAGTGCCCCTTTTATGAGGCTCTAGTCTAGTAGGGACTTTGGGAACTTATGGAGTGGCGCTGTAGAGTAAATGGGAATGATCAGATTTTTTCGGCCCTCCCTCCATTAGTTTCAATGATTGGCAGCTGTGGGCTTACACGCGTGCCTGATAGCAACACCGGGAGCATGGTATGGGCGTGCGTGAGAGCGCGTGCGTGAGTGAGCATGCCTGAGCCAAGACTGCGCATGAAAGGGCCGTGGCAGAGGACGGGAAGCGGGAGGAGACTGTGCGGGTGGAAAACAGTAAAGACCAGCAAAGAGACCGTGAGAGAAGCCAGACAGCCCAGAAAGAGTAAAGATTCTCTGGGGACTAGGAGGCCTCCCAGCCTCCTGGCCCCCAGGCCCCGCTGCCTGCCCTGCACCTGGTTGCCTCAGGACAAATGCTGCAGAAAGATCATTAAAAGAGGGCTCCAGGACCCCTCCTTTACCCGTCTGCCCAGATCATAGAGAACCTGCTCCCTGCCTTACTGGCGCTTCACACACTTTCATGAGGGTGCAGGAGGAACTTTTCTGAGGCCACTCCTCTTCCCCAAAGGGGTGCATGCATTCCTAGCTCACCATATGTGAGCTCAGAACAAGAGCAGGACAAGTGACACAGTCAGCTGCTACTAGGTGCTCAAGGAGTTCACCCTTTTCACCACTCCCAACCCCAGCACAGTTCGAGAGTAAAAGCCATTATGTTTCAGTTGGTCTATAGCCTGGCTTTGGGGTGAGTGTCCAGCTCTTCAGGAGCACGGATGTATGTCAGGGTGAAGGACCCTTATCAGTCACCAGCTGCATGGGTATAGAGTTTTGGATGAGATGAAGGAAAGCATTAAAGTCTTCACTCTGCGTGGCCAGCTCACTCTGTCCCTTCACTGGAATTACACAGCAGCAATGAGAAGAATTAGAACCCTGGAAACTTCTTCCAGGTGAATGCAAATACCTGCCCAGGAAGTCATGCAAATACCTTTGGAACAAACCTCACAGGACACTATTCTGAAGGGATATGCAAAAACCAGAAGCACACAGGTTGCTCTCCAAAATTCCAAACAACCCTTTCTGCTTTTCCTTCAACCAGGCATGCTTCTTACTTCACCCCAAGCAGTACTTCGACCCCCAGGGCCAGAAAGGCAAAACACAAGCCCTCCTTTCACCCAGGGGAACCTTAAAGGATACAACAGGAAGTCATGGCAGGCTCCTTGTTAAATTTTCTGCAATATTAACAATCATTTGCCTGTCTCTCTCACTCCTTAATAGCTAAAGCAGTTCAGCCAGTAAGTGATAAATCCTCTGTCTATTCATGACCAGCTGGTTTAATTCGGCAGCCCAAACTGAAACAATCCACATAATTGAGCTACCTCAGAAGCATTAAGGAAGCCAGCTGCTCTGCAAAGCAGAAAACAAACTTAAGTGGAGGCAGGAACCTGTCCCCTGGAATGAAATGCTGCAGAAAGAAATGGAGAGGAATGGTGTAAATGTTAGGAAGAGCAAGTGAAAGATGAAAATAGAGAAAAGAACTTCCAGTTCCTTCTCATCACCCTCCCATCTCCACTTTTGGCCTGTATCCTAGCAACCAGCTGAAGCCAGCTGGCTGGATTTACTCCTTGTGGCTCATCCAGGATCCTAGTCAGCTGGAAGGGGGGCTGAGGGAGAGTGGAAAAGCTACCTGTTAAGAGATGATCTGGAAGGATGCCCTCCGACACGTGTCCCTTCACTCACTGCCTATACCAACTATTTTCTGAAAAGAAATGCAAGGAATAAAAGTGGAGACATTTTACGCGTTGGCATTCAGCTTTTTCTTGTATGGACTTCGGATGTTGAATGGTTTTGGCTGGGCAAACATGATGTGTGTGAGGAATTTCTGAGACTACATGGGCATATTATACTGCCAGGTGCCAACTCACTTGCTGAAGAACATTGTAGCAAGTCCAGTGCTTTCTCTGCAGGCTAAAAAATCTCAAGGAATATTTCAATTGTGTTTTCCTAGAAAATAAGTTCTAGGTTAACTGATCCAACATCTGAGCAGATGTATCACTCACTGTCTCTTTTTATAACCAAGTTGCTGTTTGCCCTGTCAGGGCCTGGCTCACCTCTAGATATCTAACTAGTGTTGATGTCAAACAAAATGCAATCAGCTACTTCACCAACAAAATGGGTGTATTTGGAAATAGCAAAAAGGAAATTTGGAAACCAAAGTATCATTGTGAGACACAATAGCACTTCCCTAAAATTGAAGCTAGCACACATTTATATAGCTTTGGGAGGGGCTCCTGTTGGGTAAAGAGGGCTTTTTCCTTCCTTTGTGATAGAAAAGAAGCATCACTTCCCATCAGAGATGCAAAGCATGTTGGGTCTTGTAGTTTCTGATTGTATGGGAACTCAATTCTAACCTCCCAACTTTATTGAAACAGGATTTCTGTATATTATTTTTCACACTAGAAAGTCACTCTCAGCTCTCAACTCCCAAGATCATACATCCACATCTAGTAAGATAGTATCTTGTTCCTCCACTAAACTCAAAATTTACTCCTTGATTGAACAGCAGGACTGAGTTTTGTTTAGCCAAGGCCAGCCTCTCTAGATTGTCTCCATTTTGTCTCTTTCTAAACTATCCCACACACAGCTGACAGACTGATCTTTCAAACATTAATTTTCTAATTTTTATTTGGAAATAATTATAGACTCACAAGAAGTTGTAAAAAGAGTGCAGAGAGGTCCCTTGTACCCATCACCCAGATTCCCCCTGATGGTGACATCTTACATAATTATAGTGTATTATCAAAACTAGGCTCATTGGATCATTATAGTTAACTAGACTACAGATGTTGCTCGTGTTTCAGCAGTAAAAAATTAAATTGTATAATATTACAATGAGCTCTAGTGCCCAGAGCTCCCAATTCAAATATTTGCCTGCTGTTCCAGTTCCTCTGTGGTCAAGCCCCACTCCACTGAAGCAGCCGTGGTGACCACTGCTCCCCTAAGAACATTCATCTCTACTTTGCTCATAGTCATCATCACTATCTCGGGATCTCTGCTCCCACAATTTTCTCCCCACTCCTCCAAATTCTACCTTTTCATCTAAGCGTGCCTCAAGGTTTTATATAACTTTCCTTAGCTACTCCAGGTTCCTTTAGTTGTCCTTAATCTGAATTCATTATGGCTAGAAATTACTTTCAGGATGACTTGTGTAAGTTAGCCTGTGAGGGTATTTTTATTTTTTTATTTTTTAAAAGATTTATTTATTTATGCATACAAGAGCTGTGGTACAGGCCAGAGGTGTTGGGGGGAGGGGTGACAGTATTCACCAGATACAGAGTGGGAATAGAACAGGCAGACTGACTGAAATACACTGCTGAGGGGAGCAGTGGGCGAGTCAGGAGAGGCCCGCCACGCCATGTGGGTTGCTCCCTGACTGGCCAGGAATTGAACTCATGCTGCAGTGGCTGCGGATAGCTTCATAGGTTGCGTCTTAACCCTTGCGCCACCAAGGAGGCCCTATGAGGGTATTTTTATCGCCTTAGGTTATTTTAAAATTGTGGGAAAATACACATATCATAAAATTGGCCATATTAACAATTTACAACAGTTCTGTAGCATTAACTACATTTACATTGTTGTGCAACCATCGCCACTATCTAGTTCCAGAATTTTTACATCATCCCAAACTGAAACTGTACCAATTAAACAATAACTCCTTATTCCCAGTGTACCCCAAACCATGATGGACATTATTTAACTTTCTGTCTTTATGACTATGACCATTCCAGGCATTCATATAACTGGAATCACATATTTCTCTTTATGTTATATCACTTTTTAAATTGTTTCAAGACTTTTGCTGGATTGGCAACTCTTCAAGGGCTTAGTGACCTGTTGAAATAAGAAATGATGGATGGATAGATATAGTGATAGATACTGGTAGATACAGAAATATCTCACAGTATCCAGAGGCATTGCATATTTGACAAGGAATTTAGTTTGATAATAAAATGAAGATGGTGAAATGCTTGGCACCAGGTTCTAGGGCAAACCAAAGCCAGCAGGGCATAATACTTCATCTCCATTTCCTCACTGGAGAATTACTAGCAAGAGCTAAAATGAACCTGACAAAACTCAAGGCACTCAATATATTGTCTTTTTTAATCCTCACAACAATCTTAAGTGGTAGGTACTATTATTCATTTCAGCAAATTTAATTTAAAAAATGAATAGAGAAATTGCAATCTCATAAATTGAGGCACAGACGGATTAAATAATTTACCCAAATTAATGAGAAGAGTGAAGATTTGCAGGATTTGAATTCAGAGAGTCCAGTGCACAATCCTAGGGTCAGTTGAGGACCCGAAGAACCTTTTAAAGATTTATTTATCTATACAAGAACCGGGGTACAGGCCAAATGTGAGGGAGGGTGAGAGGATTCACCAGAGAGAGCGGGGAACGGAACAGGCAGACTGACTGAAATACACTGCTGAGGGGAGCAGCAGGCGAGACAGTTGAGGTCAGCCGTGCCATGTGGGTATCTCCTTGGCGGGTGGGGATTGAACCTGCACTGCAGAGGCTGCAGACAGCTTCACAGCCCTGTGCTCAACTGCCTGCACCACCAGGGAGGACCGAACCTATAAGTTTTCAGAGATGGAAGCATTTCTGGCTGGTGTTTAGAGCTCAGTTAGTTTTGCCCAACGCTAGCTAAAAAATGGCTGCCCTTGGAGTCACAGAAGAGATTGAAAAGTAGAGGGCAGCCACATTTGTGCTATTGGTGAAAACAGCTCCAAGTCCTCCTGTTAATGGGTCATGGATTTCAAGTTCATATACTAAAGACAGTGCGTATTGATGTTAAAGAGCATGGTGTACTTCTTGGAAGTTGAGGGCTGTATAAACTCTGGGTACACCCAGGTTATTATTTAAGGCACTTTTCACGAAAAAAAGCCATTGTGTTTCACAGGGCTCTCCCACCCCCACCCCAGGGAACCTGTTTATTTTATGGTAGGAAGTGAAGGATGCTTGGCAATTTTATTACCTAGCTGAGAGATTAAAGAATAGTCCCTTGGGCACCCAGCCCACTTCATGTATACAGGAAGTGGCCTGCAAGTGGCCCACTGAGTTTTAGAACAATATATATCCTGCAGGAATACTTCCTGTCACAAAACTTCACAGAGTCCCTGAGACAGCAGTGTAAACATCTCTGGTTCAGGTGAAAAAGAAAATCCCTATGAAGTTATGAAAATATATCACTGAACTGAGGGGAAGGTCTGCTGGGTTTTGTGTTCAGGAATGGGAGGGTAGACTGGTCTTCCAAAAGAGAGGGGCAGGTCAGGCATGGGAAGAAAGTGAGAAAAGTCTGTAGGTGAATATGGTGAGAGTATTGGGGGACACTAAGGTGAGCAGCTTACTTGAAGCAGATGGGTCCTGTTAGGGAATGGTGGTGGACAGGGCTGGAAATATTTTCTCAGGGAAGAAAGACCGAGGATTTAGATTTTTTAAAAAGATTTATTTATTTATGCATACAAGAACTGGGGTATAGGCCAGAGGTGTGGGGGGTGAGAGGATTCACCAGAGACCGAGCGAGAAACAGAACAGGCAGACTGACTGAAGTACACTGCTGAGGGGAGCAGCGCGCGAGCCAAGAGAGGTCTGCTGCGCCATGTGGGTTGCTCCCTGGCTGGGGATCAAACTTGTGCTGCAGTGGCTGCAGACAGTGGTTAAGACACATAGGTTGTGCCACCAGGGAGGCCCCGAGGATTTAGATGTGAAGTAAGAAGAAAGTAATGTGTTGTAATGAGAATGCCCAGCTTAAAGGCTTGCTCCATGATTGACATTTTCATTGTCCTCCTTTGTAAGGAGAACTGCTTCCTCAAGTCACACCTCTCTCCCCTATTTAAAGTACAATCCCATCTATTTAAAATGCAATTGATGGCAGTAGTAGGATAAAAGGACAGCTGTGAGTCTCCTGGTGCTTCTGAGATGCCTAGATTCCCTCTATAACACTACACCAAAACTCTTGACAGTGGCCTGCCATTGAACTTGAAGGTTCCCAAGACTAAAGTGACATAGGAAATTCCTTAGGCAAATTCGGTCTTTATTCACAGTTAGAAGCTTCTGCCTGGAATCTGTTCTGATTCTTACCTAAGTGAGCTGAGCTGGATGATGAACACACCTCAGACCCCTTTCACCTGCTCTTTCAGCTTTGAAGTACGAGTACACCCAGCACTGGGCACCCAATCTCTCCTGATTTCCTTTCCCTTGCTACTGTTCTTACTCTGCTTAGGTCTCCAGCACTGAATTTACTACTAATGTGGGAGACAGTGGAAGAGAGCACTCACTTTGAAAAAAACAAGCATGTTCCTGTCCTCCCAAAGCCACACTCAACTAGAGGCTTTCCAGTCCCCATTTTCTTTTTTTTTTTTTAGATTTATTTATTTATGCATACAAGAACTGGGGTACAGGCCAGAGGTACCGGGGGGGTGGTGTGAGAGGATTCACTAGAGACAGAGCGGGGAACAGAACAGGCAGACGGACTGAAATACACTGCTGAGGGGAGCAGCAGGAGAGCCAGGAGAGGTCTGCTGTGCCATGTGGGTCACCTGCCTGGCTGGGGATCGAACCCGTGCTGTGGTGGCTGTGGATAGCTTCATAGGCTGCGTCCTAACCCCTTGCACCACCAGGGAGGTCCCACAGCCCCATTTTCTAAACTTGATGCATATCAGAGAGCCCGGCCACGAAGGCAGAAGGGCAGTAAGTCAAGTGGCTGCAACTCCAACTCACGTGCACATTGAGACCTTCTGGTTTAGGCCCTGCATTTTATAGCAAGTCATCTATGGCCAGTAAAAGGTATTACTGTCCACTTCAGGGAGATATCAGAGAGTAGCAGGACCTCTCAGGGCAGGTAGTCAAGTGGACATCAGAAAAGTCCCTTGGGGGCTTCATGAAGGTGCTTCTCCAAAGTTCCTAAAGGCCCCTCCCAGAGCATCTGGAACACACAAAAGGGGCACTTGCCTCATCACCACCACCCCTAGAGTCTTTCTCCGCCACCAGTCTTTCATGAACATCTCCCCCTTCAATGTTGCCAGGGAATATGCCAGGGCATCAGGTTAATGAGATCGATCCCAAAGTCAGACTATACAAACGGCATACTTTCATGACCCAACCACGCTTCCCAGCTAAGTTTTCAACAAACGTGTCAGGTGCCCACAACAACGTGGCCAGAGCAGCACAGTCAGGCTATATGTGTTCATAGCAGAAGGAAAGCAAGCTCCCCTCCTTTGGGCCACAGGTTGTCTGAGAAAAATGGAAGTCCCTCCATCCTTCCTGGCACAGTGGTGTGTGTTCACTTCAGCCCTTGTCAAAGGCACCTGGCCCTCTCTTCAAGCAGCTGCAGGCTGGGGAGTCTTCGCTCCCTAGCACCTCCCATGTTGGGTGAGTCTCCTCCAAGACCACCGTGGAGACGTCTTCTTGTTTCTCTCATGAATTTATGTTGGTTATTTGTTGATTACATGGCAATGTAGAAATTTGGAAATTACAGGAAAGAATGAAGAGGCAGGACACCATCAGCCATGCTAGATTCCCTCCCTCCGTAACCAATATTAGCATGATTCTCTCCTCCCCTTTATTTATTGGGGCACAAGGTATAGATCTTACTATCTCAAGATGATAATTACCTGCTTTCCCCCCTTAAGTAGCATTTTCCCCAAGCACTTAAGTATCCTTGTTATTACACTATATTTCTTTTAAAATTAATTGGAAACAAAATAGAAAAAAAACCTACATAATTGGTAAATAAAGGATATTACTTGACACAAAAGAATCCTTGTTACCATAAATTTAATTGGAGGCATCACATTATGTCTTATTTAACATAATCACTGCTATTTATATAATTTTTGGGAGAGTACTTGCTAACCTTCTATGTCTCACCACCAAATTCCTGGAAAGTTCTTGTGCTGTGGTGCTAAGTATTCTAATAACCCCTTGGGTCTTTGTTAGATACAAATAATTACCTTCATTTGCTGAAGTTGTGAAAACATGACTCTAAAAATTTTCCTGTCAAACTCATGGTAAAAGTTGGGCATCTTTAGCCGTGTGATTTCCTATGCCAACTACAATCCATTAGGCTGGCCAACTCATTCATGTTTGCCTAAGACTTTGTGATTTTAGCACCAAAGGGCCTATGCGGGAACTGCCTCAGTCCTGAGCAGATCTGAATGGTGAAAAGACTGTGTTTTAGCACTGAAAAACCCAGCATCCTGAGAAACCCTTCAGTCCCAAACAAAAAAAGAAAGTGTTGGTCTCTCTCCATAAGAATCCATAAGAATTGTCTTATAGCATTCCTTTTGCAGAGCTATTTGTGTTTTAATGAAGATGTCTTCTAAATCAGAAATCCTTCACAATCCAAAGGAATGAATGGCTAATGAAAGCAGCACAGATACCAGGACAAGTTGGTGGGAAAGTGATTTCTGGGGGTGGGGTGGGAGGAAATGCCTTTCAATTCTCATTCAAGTGACTGCATCTACTGCCAGATGTCCCCAGCAGGAACCTGTGGGGCTTCATTCCACCTGAAAGTCTTGTTAAACACAAAGATTTGTGGGCCCCACCCCCAGAATTTCTGATTCAGGGGATCTGGGGTGAGAACCGAGTTTGCATTCCTAAAGCATCCCCAGGGATCCTTCCTTGGATGCTGATGTCAGTAATCCCGTTACCTAACCGGGAACCATGGTATCCTTAGCACCAACTGTGTGGGGCTGCCTGGATCCTGACCTTTGCTCTGATACTGGTTGGTTACAGAGCCTTAGCTAGTTACACTTAATCTCTTGTGCCTCTGTCTCCTCATTGACAGAAATAGAAATAAGAACCTCTCTGATGGGATTGTTGTGAGGTAATGAATGGAACAGTGCCTGGTCCTTGGAAGTACTCTTTGCTGTTACCCCAAGTTCACAAGAAGTGGTCTACCATTTCCCTATTTTAAACTTAAAGCTGTGATACTTCTCACTCCTACAGGTGTTCCTGCCGTGCCCAACCACTAGAGAAGTTTCCCTAAGATAATGTTCAGTGTTCTATCCCACCCTGAAGGCTGTTAGAGAACTTCCAGAATATTTTCCAGCAGAATGCTCATCAGTGTATCCACAAAGCAGCCCCAAGTATTTGAACGACACAGGACTCTATAACCTCCACAGACAAATCTTAGTTGTTGGTGAAGAGACAGTTTAGTTGAAATACACAGGTGTGGACTTCCTTATCTGAGCAGACATAAGTTTATAGCAAATATTCAGCCATATATAAATATATATTATACATATTTGTACACACACATATTTATAGCTTATTTTATATTTCTCCTTTCCGCATTAGAAGAGGTAACTTGACCCATTCTCAAACAAAAAGCTACCTTCCTAAGGATAAAAGAAACATCTCTCCTTTCCCGGAAATAGACATAGGCAATTGAGTTTTTTGAATACTGAGTTCTTTCCTTACCTCCAGGGAAGATAAACCTGTTTTCTGTCACCACTGGATCAGGGTCCAATTTCAATAAATTATTGAGGTGCTCCCGGGTATCCCTGAAGGGCTTCTGCTGGTGTCAAAAAAGAGAGAGAAGCGGGCCTGTTGGGGACAGTGCCAAGCCAGGGAGTGCATGACTGGTTTTAAGGAAAAAGACACCACTCAGAGGTAGTAGATACTTGCCAACTGGAATTTGGGCCGGTGTAGCTGGATCATAAGACTTTTTTTTTTTTTTATTAAAGAGTTTTTTTTTTAAGATTTTTATTTTTATTTATTTATTATATTTATTTATACAAGCACTGAGTACAGTCAGAAGCGCGGGAGGGTGAGAGAATTCACCAGAGCCAGAGCGGGGAGCAGAGCAGGCAGAAGGATCGAAGTACACTGCTGAGGGGAGCAGCGGGCAGCAGGAGAGGTCTGCGCGCCATGTGGGACCCTCCTCCGGTGGCCGGGGAGCAGCCGGGGAACGAACCGGCGCTGCAGAGACCGCGGGCAGCCCCGCAACCCAATGCTCAACCTCTGTGCCACCGGGGAGGCCCTGGATCATAAGACTTTTTGTTAAAGCCCCAACCCCAACTTTTTATAGGTCGTTCTAATTTTTAAATGTTATCAACCCACTAAAATCTTTATTTTTTAAAGATTTATTTATTTACACAAGAACTGGGGTACAGGGCAGATGCACGGGAGGGTGAGAGGATCCACCAGAGACAGAGTGGGGAACAGAACAGGCAGACTGACTGAAATACACTGCTGAGGGGAGCAGCGGGCGACACAGGAGAGGTCTGCCATGCCATGTGGGTATCTCCGTGGCCAGCGGGGATTGAACCAGAACTGCAGAGGCTGCGGACAGCTTCACAGAGCTGCGCTCAACCGCCTGCACCACCAGGGAGGCCCAACCCACTAAAATCTTTAAAAATTAACACGTGAGGGGCCTCCTGGTGTCGCAAGGGGTTAAGTCTCAGCACTATGAAGCGATCCAGAGTCACTGACCACATGGCACAGCAGACCTCTCCTGTCTTACCTGCTGCTCCCCTCAGCAGTGTATTTCAGTCAATCCACCTATTCTGCTCCCCACTCTGTCTCTGGTGAATCCTCTCACCCCCAAAACCTCTGGCCTACACCCCAGCTCTTGTATGCGTAAATAAATAAAATAAATCCTTTTAAAAAATTAACATGTGATCCAAATAAATTTGTCTGCAACACATAACAATGTGATGTCTGGGTTATGATGAGAGAAAGAGATCAGTGGGGCTCGTACTGTGGATGGTGAATGTCGTTGGCAACAGGCAGGGAGGACATAGGAGTGAGATCCTCAGTACAGTCCTTGAATGGAGGTGGGAGGTGAGCTGCTCAGGAGTGACTGAGTGAGTGGAGGTCAAAAGAGGGCCGCTGTGCAAAGCACCATTTCTACTCAGGGCCTGTGTTGGATCTGAATCCTTGCCAACTGGCCATCCAATCTTTAGTGGGTGGGACTCACAACCACCAACAGTTATTAAACACTCACACTGTGCCAGGCATTGTTTTGAAAGCTTTATATGTATTACTAACTTGAATCATTGCAGCATCCCTGGCATTGTTATTGTCCCCGTTTTACTTCATTTCACCTGCACCCCAGGCTTGCCCCAGTTAACCTCATGGAGAAAGAACTTTGCTTTATCTGGACAAAGTGCCACCTTAGCAAAATCACTGCTGTGGGCAGGATGCCTGGTTGGTAACTACCATGGGTTTCATGCAGTATTATCACACAAATTCTACGAAATGTCGGATGCGCAGCCAGGTGTCACAAGGGAGCTCCTGAGCCTGTGCTTTGGGGCAATGCACTGAGAGTGTTTCCATGCAGGGTTGACACAGTGGGTAGCAGTGACACTACTGCAGTTTTCTCTCCTGTCACCTTCGGAACCAATAGCAGAGCTCTGAAGGAGTGACCTAAACACCTGGCCAACTTTGACGGGAAACAGGGCACAGGTTATCTATGCCTTGAAAAAGCTATTTCATATAGGACAGTGCAGTGAGGGGTTTGGGGAGACTGAAGAACCCGGAGATAATGGGGACTCACATCAGACAGGAGGGGGAAAGAGGTAAAGACAAAGTTCTGCTGATGTATTTTCTGAGGGCTGGTCTTGTATGGGGGCCATTAGCCTGGCTAGGAAGGCATCACAGAAGGAAATGAAGTTAGGGACTCCGCGGTGGTGCAGCGGGTTGAGCACGGCACTGTGAAGTTGTCCGCAGCCTCTGCAGCGCAGGTTCGATTCCCGGCTGGCCAGGGAGAAACTCACATGGCGCAGCAGACCTCTCCTGTCTCACCCGCTGCTCCCCTCAGCGGTGTATTCGGTCTGTCTACCTGTTCTGTTCCCCATTCTGTCTCTGGTGAATCCTCTCACCCTCCCACGCCTCTGACCTGTGCCCCAGTTCTTGTATAAATAAATAAATAAAAAATTTAAAAAAAAAGAAGGAAATGAAGTTAGGGAATTCAATCTAAACATTTCATTGGGGCCCCTGGACTCTTTGGACACTTTTTCCCATTTATTAGCATAACTTCAACCACGGAAGCAGGAGAGGGGATTGTGAATCTGCCCTAAGGGCTTGGTTTATTATTATCTAAATATATATTTACCAAAGGCTTACCAAACTGGGCTGCTTAAAGTTCTAGTGATATCCTTTCTAGAATTTTCTTAAGGGAATGAGGTTGTTGCTTCATCAAATGATGAATTATTTATTGATGGGGACACGCAATCAGAACTACTTCCTCATCTTGCTTAGTAACTTTCACACACTTATAAGTCACGTTTATGTATTAGCTTAAAATTAGCAGTTGCTAAATAACAGGAAAATTTGAAACGATTTTAGTATACACATGTAAAAACTTTTTATTTTTATTTTTTTTTTTTTAAATAGAGGCATGTTTTATTTATTTATTTGTTTGTTTGTTTTTTTGTTTATACATGCACTGGGTACAGTCAGAAGCACGGGAGGGTGAGAGAATTCACCAGAGCCAGAGCAGGGAGCAGAGCAGGCAGAAGGACCAAAGTACACTGCTGAGGGGAGCAGCGGGCGGCAGGAGAGGTCTGCGCGCCATGTGGGACCCTCCTCAGGTGGCCGGGGAGCAGCCGGGGATCGAACCAGCGCCGCAGAGGCCGCAGGCAGCTTCGCAACCCAGCGCTCAACCGCTGCGCCACCGGGGAGGCCCGTAAAAACTTTTTAGATAGAGTTTCACGTCCACTACATAATGTCAAAACTGAAGTTGGTGGGTCTTCCTCTCTCAGCTAGTGAATGAATACTTTGGAGCCACTGGTTGAGCATTTGATGACATTTATTGTGTACTCACTGTCACCATCACTGGGCCGGATAGCAACAGCTACCATTTATTGAGCACTTTTTATCACTTATTATCAGACATTGAGAAAAGTAGATGATCTCATTAACTCTAACTCCCTACTCTGTGTAACTACCTTCCCTTTACAGATGAGAAAATGAGACTTAGCAGAGTTAAGTAACAATGCTAGAATATGAGACTGGGTCTCCATGTCTCTAACACTTGTGTTCTAAATGATCATAACCACCACATCATCAATGACAATGACTGACTTTTTTTTTTTAAATAGAGGCATGTTTATTTATTTATTTGTTTGTTTGTTTTGTTTATACAGGCACTGGGTACAGTCAGAAGCGCGGGAGGGTGAGAGAATTCACCAGAGCCAGAGCGGGGAGCAGAGCAGACAGAAGGACTGAAGTATACTGCTGAGGGGAGCAGCGGGCGGCAGGAGAGGTCTGCGCGCCATGTGGGACCCTCCTCTGGTGGCCGGGGAGCAGCCGGGGATCGAACCAGCGCCACAGAGGCCGCGGGTAGCTTCGCAACCCAGCGCTCAACCGCTGCGCCACCGGGGAGGCCCGACAATGACTGACTTTTATGGGTACTTACCATGCACCAAATGTAGCAGTAAGTGTTATATATACATAATCTCATTTAGTTCTCAGAATTACCCTGTGAGGACAATACTATTATTGTTAGGCTTAATCTTACATGTGAGAGAAATGAGACTCCAAATGTAAAGCAACATGTCCAAGCCACACAGTAGGTAAGTGAAAGGACTGTGATTTGAAGTATATCCATCAGACACCAGACGCCCCAACTCAAAGGTCATTTCTTCCAGGAAGCTTTCCATAAACCCTCTAAAATGTTTTAGGATTCCATGTCTTCATCTTCACCTCACCTCTTCTATCATAACATTGTTTTTTATCCAAAGATTTATTTTATTTATTTATGCATACAAGAACTAGGGTGTAGGTCAGAGGTGCGGGGTGGGGGTGAGAGGATTCACCAGAGACAGAGTGGGGAGCACAACAGGCGGCTCTACAGAAATACACTGCTGAAGGGAGCAGTGGGTGTGACAGGAGAGGTCTGCTGTGCCATGTGAGTTAGCTCCCTGGCCAGGGATTGAACTCGTGCCACAGTGGTTGGTGATAGCTTGATAGTGCTGAGACTTTAAAACCTGCACCACCAGGGAGGCCCTCTATAATAACACTATTAATATTGCTATTATTACCATATCATATTTTGAGTATTTTCTGCAAACACTACACATACGTTTTCTTGAGTTTTCACAATGGTAGCTGAAAAAGGCATTAATAGTCCTATTATCTTAGAAACAGTTTCAGAGAAGTTAAGAAACTTGCACAAGTTTACACAGCTAGTATAGATGGAGGTGGGATTCAAATCCAAGTCTGTTAGATTCTATTAAATCAAATCCCACCAAATAATGCTACTTTCCTTCCTTTTGTATTGAAATTATGTTTACATATTAATATTATCTAATATACCAAGGGCCAGCGTACTTTTTAGGTAAAGGACCAGATTGTAAATACTTGAGGTTTTGTGGACCCCGCAATCTCCACGGCAGCTATTCAACTCTGAGTTGTATCATAAAAGCAGCCATAAACAACTGATAAACAAATTAATGTGGCTGTGCTCCAATAAACCTTTATGATGCTGAATTGGGATTTCATATCTTCAGGATTTAGCCCAGGGCCCATAGTTGGGACCCAGTAAATATTTGCTGAGAGACAGTATGAATGTTGACAGGCAGACTTCAGCTAGAGCAGAGGTTATAGGGAATTTTGCTTTGGTTCAAATCCCAGCTTTGTTAATTTCTAACTGTGTGACAGTAAGCCAGTGACTGTGAAGTTTCTCTCAATTTCCTCATCTAATAGTTTGTATACCAACAGTACCTACCACATAGGTTGTTGTGAGGACTCAATGGGTTAATAAAGCACGTACAGCAGTGTCTGGTTTGGTCACTGTTATTAATATTTATTAGCATTATTGAAATGAAGTAAGGCAATTCCATTCTTATCTTCTAGAAACTCACAGTTTACCAGACAGTTAACCCAAAACAGCAGAAAGTGTGAAACCCAGTGTGAACTGGCATGCTGACAATAGACTTGGAGGCAAAACTTCTTTCTAAAAACTTCCTGTTTCCTGTTTTTGACCAGAACTCTGAGGTGGTTATAAGAACTCTCTAGAACCCTTCTAATAGGGGTCCACAGCAGATGTGGTTCATTTGTCTGCACAGTGGTTTGTGGGGTTGTGTTTTGTTTTTTTTTTTTTTTAATTTAATATGTTTAGGCACAGCTCTACCTCTTAGGCACAACTCCTCTCTACTGTTTAAACTCTCAACTTCTCTGCTTACCCCTTAAAGGTCTTTGAGTTTGAAACCTCTGTCCTACTACCTCTACCCAGAGCTTGTCAGGGGTCAGCCGCCCTGGGGCTCTGCTTCCATCTGTAAGCATGAGCCTGAAGGTCTGCCCGTTTTTGACACCTGCCTCTTATTTCATTCTCATCTCTTGCTATTCCTGAGTTCGCGCTTTCTACTCTGGTTGTGTTGAACTTCATTCACTTCCTCAAACGAATCATGGTCTCTTGACTCCTGTCTTTCATGAGTACCTGCTATTTTCTTTGATTGCAACATTCTTACTCCCCCTTCACCAGGTTATTTCTTCCCCATCTTTATTGCCGAAATGTTATTTCATCCAGGAACTTTTTCCTGATGCTTTAAGTAAATATCAAGAGTTTCTCTGAACCCTCACAGTGCTCTTAAGTTCAATGACAGAAACTGGCTAACTTCTCACTAACCCCATTTCTTTACTGGGCCAAAAGGAAGTTTATATTCCTCAGTCTTGTCATTAAATGGGTTTCTAGTTACTTCCAAGTTTGGCTATAAATTATGCTGTGTGATACTCCAAGGGCTGTCTTTGCTGATAGGCCTACAGAAGACAATGGATCCACGGGCAGACTCTGAAGAAATCTATGGTGAAGACATACGACAGAAAGAGCCTGGAACCTGAGTCACTACTGCTGGAACTGCATTGGCCTGGGACATGTGTGATAAACTTTTATTGTGTTGACCATTGACGTATGAGAGTTGATTGTACAGCAGCTAGAATTAATGATCTTGACTAACGTATCTTCCTTATGTCAGTACATAGTAACTCTGATTGTAATGGTTTATGTACTTGACTTTACTAGTCACTAAAATGTCAGCTCCACCAGATCAAGGAGTTTTGTCTGGTTTATTTTCTACTATATCTCCAACAACTGGAGTGCTTGGCACTCATTAATTACTCAATAAATATTTGCTGGATGAATAAATGAATGAGCTTTTTATGCCTTTTAAAATCCATATTGCAAGAGTAGAAAGAGTTATACCAGGCCTTTGAGATCATACCACTCAATGTTGTGTTAGGGGGGTAGCTGCTTAAAAACTGTCAAAC
Source organism: Talpa europaea (assembly GCF_964194135.1). Taxonomy (NCBI): domain Eukaryota; kingdom Metazoa; phylum Chordata; class Mammalia; order Eulipotyphla; family Talpidae; genus Talpa; species Talpa europaea. Next base: position 68,287,193 of record NC_140081.1, read on the forward strand.
CACCAAGTAATGCATTCTGGACCACAGCTTTGGAATGGACTTTGAGAGGCTAATCACAGCATGCATTACATCCCTGTTAACCTCTCAGTCATTGCCAGTCTAGTCCCCCAAAACGTCTTACCAAGGTCAATGAGGACTTCCATTTTACCAAATCCAATAGTGTTCTTTTTGTCCTCATCTACTGAAATATACTGCTGAAGGGGGCAGCGGGTGAGACAGGAGAGGTCTGCTGTGCCATGTGGGTAGCTCCCTGACTGGGGATTGAACTTCATAGTGCTGAGACTTAAACCCTACACCACCAGGGCAGCTCCTTACTGTCACCTCTTAGGTCTATAAACAGGCAAGCTCTTTTCCATCTCAGGCCCTTACCGCATGTTGTTCTTTTACTTAAAATGCACTTTCTTTCCCCTACTTGCTCTTCACCAGGCTCACTTCTTCATAAAAACATCACTACATACAAATCCATTTTTCCAGACCACAAGTCTTTTTTGTAGTTTCATTTATGTTTATACAACTAACAAATTCATTTATTTTTATTATTTTTTACAAAAGGGGATCTTACAATTTCTGTTCTTTTCACTCAAAAAAAAAAAAAAAAAAGGTCTCACTCATAGCAGGAATCTAGAAAACTTAAATAAGGGACCAGGAAAATGAATATAAGAAAGTGAAAATCAAAATCAACAAAAAACTATGAACCAGAGACACTTTTTTGGGGGTGGGGGGCGGGAGGGGAAGGATTGGGGTCAGAATGGGGCATTTGCAATTGTATGGGGGAATATAAAAATAAAATTTAATATAAAAAAATAAAATAAAATCACAAGCATTGGAATATAAAAATAAAAATTAAAAAAAAAACCAAAAAACAAAACTTTGTGAATGTATGGTAGCTTCCTTTGTTCATTTGCTATTAAATTGAGAAGAAAAGGGGCCTCCCTGCTGGCAAAAGGGGTTAAGCACTGCACTATGAAGCAATCCACAGCCTCTTGCAGCATGAGTTCGATCCCCCACTGCCAGGGAACAACCCACATGGCACAGCAGACCTCTCCTGTCTCGCCCGCTGCTCCCCTCAGCAGTGTATTTCAGTCAGTCTGCCTGTTCTGTTCCCCACTCTGTCTCTGGTGAATCCTCTCTCCCCCCTACACCTCTGGCCTGTACCCCAGCTCTTGTATGCATAAATAAATAAATCTTTGAAAAAATTTGAGAAGAAACGATACCATGTGAAAATTGCTACGAGTCAATATGTAGAGCACTAATTCATTGGCCCATACACCCAGTGCCTTCCTTTCTATGGATAGAGTCTAAGAACTAGATTTGCTGGACTCAAAAGCATACACACACACACACACACAATTTTAATAGATGTTGGCAGATAAATTTGCTAAAACCTATTAGCACCTAATATTTCTACAAGCCGTGACAGTAACCCCTTCCCTAAATTACTACCAGTAATAGTCTGACTCATATAAAATGACAGTTTATTTTTATTTTAATTTATATTTTCCTTACTAATAATTTATGTCAGAATAATTTTATATATTTGCTTGTCATTTGGATTCACTATTCTTTGCCCATTTTCTCTTTTTCTATTATTTAAAAACAAAACAGAATAAAAGACCTATAACCATCCAATACACCCCCTCCACACTTACTCCCTCCTCCTACCGCTTTACCTCTGGGAACCTCATTTCAGTTTTCAATGTTCACTAGTTTATTTTGTCTTGTCCTTTATCTGTCTTGTTTCCTTATATTGCACATATAGGTGAAATCATCCAATATCTTACTTTTTCTTTCTGACTAATTTCACTTCATGTAGTCCCCTTGAATTCCTTCCATTTTGCTGTAAATAACAAGATTTTATCTTTCCTTGTAGCTGAATTATATTTCATTGTGCATATATACACACCATTTCTTTATCCAATGATCTATCCATGGACACTTACTTTGTTTCCCTATCCCAGTTATTCCGAATAATACTGTTATAGACATTGTGGTGGATGTAATGCTTTGAATTAATGACTTCATATTATTTGGATAGATACCCAGAAGTGGGGGTGCTGGTATCATTGGTAGTTCTGTTTTTATAGTTTTTTTTTTTAATTTTATTGGGGTGTAGGCCACTGGTGAGGGGCTGAGAGGATTCACCAGGGACAGAGTGAGGATCAGAACACAGACTGGTTGAAATACACTGCTGAGAGGAGCAGCAGACGAAACAGGAATGGTCTGCTGTGCCATGTGGGTTAGCTCCCTGGCCGGGGATCAAACTCATGCTGCAGTGGCTGGAGATAACTTCATAGTGCTGAGACTTAACCCCTTGCACCACCAGGGAGGCCCTGTTTTTAGTTTTCTGAGGAAGGGCAAACCACTTTCCAAAATGGCTATACCAATTTACATTCCATGTACCGTGTATAAGTGTTCATCTTTCTTCACATCCTTGCCAACACTTGTTGTTAACAGTCTTTTTGATGTAAGCCAGTCTCAAAGATGTGCGGTGGCATCTCATTTTGCTTTTGATTTGCACTTGCCTAATAAGAACTAATGATGAAACTTGTTTTCACATGTCTCTTGGCCCTCTGTATATTCTCTTATGAAAAAGTGCAGTTCTTCTGCCCGTTTTTTTTTTTTTTAAGTTTTTATTTTTTTATATTTTTTAAAGATTTATTTATTTATGCATACATAGAAGAGCTTGGGTACAGGCCAGAGGAGTGGGGGTGGGGAGGGATGAGAGGATTCACCAGAGACAGAGTGAGGAATAGAACAGGCAGAATGACCAATGTACACTGCTGAGGGGAGCAGCGGGCGAGTCAGGAGAGGTCTGCTGCACCATGTGGGATGCTCCCTGGCTGGCCAGGGATGGAACTTGTGCTGCAGTGGCTGCGGACAGCTTCATAGGTTACGTCTTAACCCCTTGTGCCAACAGGGAGACCCTTCTGCCCGGTTTTAAATAAGATTTTCGCTTTTAAATTGATGACTTCTATATTAACCCTTTATTGGACATGTGTTATACAAATATCTACTAATACTCAGTAGACTGCCTTTTCAGTCTGCTGATACTTCCTTCCACTGTGCAAAAGCTTTTTAGTTTGACATAGTCCCACCTGTTTATTTTTGCTTTTGTTTCCCTTACCATTGAGGTTGAGTCTCCAAAGACATCACGATCATTGTTATGAAAGAAACTATAACCTGTGTAATCTTATGTAGTTTACAGTTTTAGGTCTTGTATCCAAGTCTTTAATCCATTTTGAATTTATTTTCATGTATCAAGTTAGTGACCCCATTTCATTCTTTTTTTTTTTTTTTTTTTTTAAAGATTTATTTATTTATTTATTTATACAAGCACTGGGTACAGTCAGAAGCGCGGGAGGGTGAGAGAATTCACCAGAGCCAGAGCGGGGAGCAGAGCAGGCAGAAGGACCGAAGTACACTGCTGAGGGGAGCAGCGGGCGGCAGGAGAGGTCTGCGCGCCATGTGGGACCCTCGCTGGTGGCCGGGGAGCAGCCAGGGATCGAACCGGCGCTGCAGAGGCTGCGGGCAGCTTCGCAACCCAGCGCTCAACCTCTGCGCCACCGGGGAGGCCCCCAATTTCATTCTTTTACTTGTGACTGTCCAGTTTTCCCAGAGCCATTTGTTAAAGAGATTTCTTTTTTCTATTATATGATCATGACTCCTTTGTCATACTTTAGATGTTGATATATGTGTGGGTTTATTTGGGGAGTCTCAATTTTATTCCATTAATCCATGTGTCTATCTGTATTCTAATATCATACTGTTTTAATTACTGTGGCTTTATGATATGGCTTAAAAGCAGGTAACAAGATGCTTCCATTTTTATTTTTCTCACAATTCCTTTAGCTATTTTGGGTCCTTGTGGTCCTATAAATTTAAGTATTTTTTGTTTTATTTCCCTGAAAAAAATATAATTGGAATTTTGATAGAGATAATATTGAATCTATATATTGCATTTGGTGTGATGGTCATTTTGATTATATTAATTCTCTCCATTAATGAACATGGGATGTCTTTCCATCTCTGTTTCTTGTCCTATATTTTTTATCAGTGTCTTTTCATTTTCATTGTACAGATCTTTCACCTCTTTTATTAAGTCTTGATCACAATTTTTAAGTCTTCTCCTTCCCCATCCTCTAAACTCCTCTCCCGTTTTCTTTATACACTTAGCACAATTTGAAATTTTGTATTTATTGCTTATTTCATTGTTTGTTTTTTTTACATTTATTTATTTATTTATTTATTTATTTGTTTGTTTATTTATTTATTTATTTATACAAGCACTGGGTACAGTCAGAAGCGTGGGAGGGTTAGAGAATTCACCAGAGCCAGAGCAGGGAACAGAACAGGCAGACTGACGAAGTACACTGCTGAGGGGAGCAGCGGTCAGCAGGAGAGGTCTGTGTGCCATGTGGGACCCTCGCCCTACGGCCGGGGATTGAACCGGCACTGCAGAGGCTGTGGGCAGCTTCACAACCCAGAGCTCAACCGCTGCGCCACTGGGGAGGCCCTGCTTATTTCATCGTTGATTGTTTATTCCCACATTGCACTTTTTTCTCTAAAGATTTATTTTTTATTTATTTATGCATACAAGAACTGGGGTATAGGCCAAAGGTGCGGGGGGTGAGAGGATTCACCAGTGTCAGAGTGGGGAGCAGAACAGGTGAATCTACTGAAATACACTGCTGAGGGGAGCAGTGGGTGAGACAGGAGAGGTCTGCTGGCCATGTGGGTTAGCTCCCTGGCCCTGGCTGGTGATAACTTGATAGTGCTGAGACTTTAACCCCTTCAACACCAGGGAGGCCCCCGAGTTGTACTTTATACACTATAAGGGCACAGATACATGTTTTATTCTATCAATGTATATATACATTGCATGTCAAAGTATATAATACCAATGTATATAAAATATAGTATGCAGTACTTGGCACATAGCAGTTACTCAGTAAGATATGTTGAATGATATAGCAAACATGTCCACCTAGCTTGTGTGATTTGAGGCATATTGTGAAATTATCCCCAGTCCCATTCTAAAACAGTCACTATTTCCATTCCATTCAACCTCTATTTGATTTTTTTTTTTTTTTTTTTGGCTAAGGCACTAGTTGACAAACTAAAGCTCACCAGGCAAGTCTGGCCTGACATCTATTTTTTAATATCTAAATTGAGAATGCTTTTATATTTTCACATGATTTAAAAAAAATCCAAAGAAGAATATTATGTCACATGGAAATTACATGAAATTCAATTTGTTTATTGGCACACGTTTCTTGGCCTATAGTCAATTCAGTTTGTTTATGAATTATCTATAGCTAATACCTTGCTACAATAGCAGAGTTAAATAGTTACACAAGGACTGTATAACCCTCAAAGCTCAAAGTTCTCAATTTGGTCCTTTAGTGAAAAAGTGTGTCAACTACTGTGGATTAGTGCAATGAAAAATCCTATTAAAATGTATAAATTACTTGAGAAAAGTAGCAAAGTCATTCGCAACCTGCTATCAACACTCAAACTTGGATTTGATTATTTGATCTGTTTTAATCACCCAGAAAGGGCCTAAGAACATTGGCTATAAATCAAGAGAAGTTTTATTAGGGGAAGAAAGTAAGAAAGATCCAAAGCAAAGTATCTCTGACTTCTGGGCACACGAAGTTGTCCTAAATTTTGAACTCATGAATGGGGACCAGGCAGAGGAGAACAGCGATATTTATGGATGATTCTGGTGACTGGACAGTGAAGAAGGTGGTGGTGTGTCTCCACATATTGTGGGAGAGAGAAGAGGGTATCTTTCTGCCCACATCACCTCCTCATTACTTGATATTGTAAGTGCCTGTGAGACACAGAGATGGCAGCAACAGAGGCTGAGCTCCTGCCATGAAGTTGGTTGGGCTCCCACTATGAAGTTTTGGGGTGTTTGGCAACATGTGAGCTGGGTGCAGTCCACCTGGGAGGAGGAGATTGACCAAGATTTCATCAGAGGGGCCATCATCAGGAAAAGCCCAAGTTCCTGGAAGATCAGGGAAAGGAAAGGGCTGTAGTGCAACAGCACTTTACTCACTATTATGCACTTTGTTTGCCTTCTTACAAATCCTCCAGATTTAGGTGTGTATTTGCAATATCTGAAAAATCTCATGGCTATGAAATCCTCCATAATACCCTCCCCTAAACTCAAAACTTGATGGTTGCAATTAGGGCAGTGGTCATATACCCACTCCCAGCTCCTGTCTTATACCAGGGAGATGTCATGCCCCTGGGCCTATAGGGGTTCTTCTACAGAGAATTCACTCATCTACTGCTTCAGCCGAGTATGACAACCACATAGCAATTGCCCGGCATGCCCACAAACTGACACAGCTCCCATTCCATCCCCCACCAGGCAAATTATTCCTCTTTCTCAGCATGATTCATAACACGGTAAGTGCTACCACAAGCCAAATATCTACGTCATCAACCCCAGCATGCTTTTTTTTTTTTTTTTAAACAAAGGGTGGGAAAAAAGAGGGATCAAAAGAGATAGGGCACAAGTGGGCAATGGAACAAAATGACCAGACCACAAACCAAATGGGGCGGCTCTGGTCTCCTACTTCCTCCTGATGTGCAGTGCCTTTAAGGCGTCAGGCAGCCTTCTCCTTGTTGCTCAGTTTTATTTCCCTTGTTCTTTATATTCTGTTTATTCCCTTTTTGATTAAGGAGTTTATTTTCTGCCATGGTATTAGGACACCCAGCGTCATCCCAAAGGGAATTTAGGGAAAGGATCCTATGAACATTTTCAGAGATCTAAATGGGTAAAATTCTGTCTGACCCTACAAAATTAAAGGGACTGTTGAACCAATAAACATGACATTGAAATCCAAGGGCAATGTAGAGAATTCATAACAATAATAGGATAAGGCAGGCTTTAAGAACCCCTAATGCTGGTGATAATGTCAATAAATTATCATTGTCATTATTAAAACACTGTTGAACACATATGTATATGAACATATGTATATATGTAATGTGTTTAAAATAATCCTCACAACACAATGAGGTAGGTACTATAATTAATGCCATATCCCAGATATGAAAACCAAGGGTTCTCAAGTCAAGTATCCCCCCAAGCCCTTAGAGTCAGATTTTGATCCTGAAGTTCTGACTCTGGAGTCCATATCCTTAACCATCATACTGCTGCTTAGAGAAAGTATAAATAATTAAATATGAGTGAGTTATCTGACTCTAGATAAGAAAGATCCTTGATTTTTTTCATCAAGAAAGATCCTTTGATCAACCCTTTGCTTCTAGGGCAGACATTCTGACATGTTGATTTCAGGAAAAAAAGGGAAGGAGAGAAGGAAGTAGAATGTGAGAAGCTGTGCATTGCCACTTTCCCCTAACCCTACCTCTTACATGCAAGCATGTGCATGTAAGACTGGAATTGGCAGAGTCTAATTGGTCAGAAATCTGGGGGGATGGTACTGAAGCTTCCAAAACTTCTTTTTTTGTTTGTTTTGTTTTTAAATATTTATTTTATTTATTTATGCATAAAGAGCTGGGGTGCAGGCCAGATGTGGGGGGTGAAAGGGTTCACCAGAGACAGAGTGGGGAGCAGAACAGGCAGATCTACTGAAATACACTGCTAAGAGGAGCAGCCGGCAAGACAGGGGAGGTCTGCTGCGCCATGTGCGTTAGCTCCCTGCCCGGGGATTGAACTCGTGCTGCAGTGGCTGCCAATAACTTCATAGTGCTGAGACTTAACCCCTTGCCCAGGGAGGCCCCCCAAAAGTTCTTTGAGTGAAAGCTTCAAGTGGTCTGTGTTTCTTTGTTTCTGTAAACCTAGATTTGTTGCTAATTACCACCCACCATATTCTCTCATATGAAGGGGTTTATTTGGCCACTTGGCCTCTTGGACAGAATACACATTTTGAGCTTCAGAAGGAGGGTTTTTTTGGTAACTGACAGAAAAGAAGGAAGTGACTCACAAGTGAAATTTTTCAGCTGGTCAGAACATTCTGTCTGATGCATTTGACCACTGATAGACTCAGGAAGGAGTCTATCATTCCCATCTTCAAAATAAAAATAAAATCTGCCTGGGGTAACTATCAAGCTTTCCACTGAAACAAAGTTAGCCATCAGAAAATTTCTGGGATTGACTCCTAGACAAAATTGTAGCCATGTGTGTCGTGTGTCCAGAAACACATCGTAGATTTATAATGTTATGAAGGCCTCTGCTTTACCAGCACAACCCAGGAGCTGTACTAAACATTTAATAACAGGTCAGGTCTGGGAAGATTGCCAGTCTACTGGCGAAGAAACTAGTCATTGAAACAAAGCCTCTCTATGATGGAAAATGGATCACTGTCCTCTATTCAAACAGTTGCAACATGATAGATAGAAATGGGACAACCACAAATTGGGCGGGCAAAAAAATGCTATAAAGATGCACCAAATCATGGCTTTCAAGCCAGACTGCAGTTTCTGGGTAAAATACAATGGATAAAATACCAGTTCTCCTATAAGTAGGACTACAGCTCTGCTCTTTCTAGGGAAAGATATTGAGAGAACCAGGGAATAAAGAGTTTCAAGATGAAATTACAGACCAAAGGATAGACTATATATGTGGAACATGGATTAAATTAAATTAATTAAAATACTTATTGACCACCAATTTTAGACCTAGCTAACTTCAACGTAATAAAGTAAAGACAGGGCCTCCCTGGTGGTTCAAGGGCTTAAGCACCGCACTATGAAGCAATCCGCAGCCTCAGTTAGATCCCCGGCCGAGTTTGATCCCCAACCCGCCAGGGAGCAACCCACATTGCGCAGCAAACCTCTCCTGACTCACCCACTGCTCCCCTCAGCAGTGTACTTCGGTCAATCTGCCTGTTCTGTTCCCCACTCTGTCTCTGGTGAATCCTCTCACCCCCTGCATCTCTGGCCTGTACCCCAGCTCTTGTATGCATAAACAAATAAATCTTAAAAAAAAATAAAGACAGAAATGTTATACACCAGGTATGAGTTTCATCTATTCAGAAAGATTTTATTTTTTAAAAAGATTTATTTATTTATGCATACAAGAACAGGGGTACAGGTCAGAGGTGTGGGGGTGTGAGAGGATTCACCAGAGACATAGCAGGGAACAGAACAGGCAGATCAACGGAAGTGCACTGCTGAGGGGAACAGCGGGTGAGACAGGAGAGGTCTGCTGCGCCCGCCATGTGGGTATCTCCCTGGCTGGGGATCGAACTTGTGCTGCAGAGGCTGTGGACAGCTTCACAGGCTGCGTCTTAACCCCTTGCACCACCAGGGAAGCCCTTCAGAAAGATTTTAAACAGAAGGGAAGTAAATAAGAAGATGAGACCTAGGAATGTGAAACAAGCTTCTTGTAGAATGAAGTTTTGAAAAAATGTAATATAATTTTTTGTTCTACAGCTAGAGAAAATTTTTTTAAGATTTATTTTTATTTATTTATGCATACAAGAAAAGAAGTGGGGTGTAGGCCAAAGGTGCGGGGGATGAGAAGATTCACCAGAGACAGAGTGGGGAGCAGAACAGGCAGATCTACTGAAATATACTGCTGAGGGGAACAGCTGGCAAGACAGGAGAAGTCTGCTGTACCATGTGGGTTATCTCCCTCAGGGGGGTGGGGGGGTGGGGATCAAAATTCATGCCACATTGGCTGTTGATAGTTTGAGAGTGCTGAGACTTTAACCCCTGTGCCACCAGGGAGGTCCCAGACTAAAAGTTTTTGTGAAGAATTTCACAGGATTGTCAAGATAACTATTTGACCAACTGCCCTACCTCTCCAAGTACCAGAGGTCCTTTAGCTGGGACATTTGGGAGGCTGTGGAGTACTTGAATTTATATGCAGAACTCTGTGCTTATGTGTATGTTTAGGGACATACATATATTTTTCCATTTAAAGAGGTATTGTGCTCATTTTATAATAAGCTGAATAATCTTGACATTAGTTGGTATTTTTGCCTTTAACCATGACATATTCACCATTAGTATAATTAAGATGCACATTTCTGACCTTGATAATACCCATGGGAAAAAAACATAGAAGATGTAAACTTAAGTATTTTTGCAATAGTAAGCTGTTCTCTGCATCCTGTGGTCAGTCAGAATAATTTATCTCACGCTATTATCACATATCATATCTGGTTGGGGAAGAAATAAGATGAATCTGCACCTAAAAACCACCAATTATGTGCCAAGCACTATCAAGTAGAAATGTAGATTGGTCTAGTTTCTTTCTTTTTTTTCAAGATTTATTTATACAAGCACTGGGTACAGTCAGAAGCACGGGAGGGTGAGAGAGTTCACCAGAGCCAGAGCGGGGAACAGAACAGGCAGACTGACGAAGTACACTGCTGAGGGGAACAGCAGGAGGCAGGAGAGGTCTGCGCGCCATGTGGGACCCTCGCTTGGTGGCCAGGGATCAAACCGGCACTGCAGAGGCTGCGGGCAGCTTCGCAACACAGGGCTCAACCGCTGCGCCACCGGGGAGGCCCTAGATTGGTCTAGTTTCTATGGAAAACACTATGGAGGTTTTTCAAAATATCAAAAATGGATCTACCATATGATCCTGTAATTGCCTTACTCGATAACTACCCCTAAAATAGAAAAACACAAATTTGAAGGGCTATTTGTGGTCCTGTGTTCATTGCAGCACTATTTACAAAAACCAGGTTATGAAAATAACCTAAGTACCCAAACACAGAGGAATAGATTAAGAAAATGTGGTATAGGGCCTCCCCAGTGGCGCAGCGGTTGAACACTGGGTTGCGAGGCTGCCCGCAGCCTCTGCAGCACCGGTTCGATCCCCGGCAGCTCCCCGGCCACTGGAGGAGGGTCCCTCCCGCGCTTCTGACTGTGCCCAGTGCTTGTATAAATAAATAAATAAATAAATAAATAGATAGATAGATAAATAAATAGATAAATAAATAGATAAATAAATAAATAAATAAAAGAAAATGTGGTATATAGGCATGATGGACTGTTACTCAGTGATTAAAAGAACCAGATGAACTCTTGCCATTTGCAGCAACATGGATGGAAGTGGAGAGAATTATGCTAAGTGAAATAAGTCAAAAGGAGAAAGACAAACACCAAATGGTGTCACTCGTAATGTGAAATATAAAAAACAAATCATTGAAATCTGACTGCTGAAAGGAAGAGTAGGGGCAGGGGAGCGAAGTGTGGGGAGAAGACCCTAAGGACTATGGTGGAGGATTATGGTTGCTTGGTAGTGGGTGTGGTGTGGTAACATATACTTGCAGAGATGCAAACCTATAAACCTAAAACATATACAGAGCTGTGAATCAATATTACCTTCACAGATATAATTTTAAAACAAACATTGAGTACTTACTATACTTACATACATTAATTCCTAAGTTCCTCAAGCTAAGTATTTTTATCCTACTTAATGGATGAGGAACCGAAAGTTCAGTGAGGTTAACTAATTGCTTAAGGTCAAACAGGAAATATTAAATAGGGTTTTGAATCCAGACTTTGTTGACTTCAAATTGTTAGCAGGATCCCCAAACATGCTTGCTTTACATGTGTTCTGCCATCCACTACATCAAGACAAAACATGCTCTAGTGCGTAAGACCTTCAATTAGAAAAGAACTTTAATACAATTAGTGTGCAGTAAAGAAAAGGGAAGAAAAAGAGAAAGAATATAGTATCCAAATCAAGCATTCAAAGTTACCCATCTCCTGGTGGGTAAATGCCCAACCTAACAGGGTTGGTCCAAGGCTGGACCATTGAGGTCCAAACACTTGCCATAAGTCTAAGGCACCTTCTAGATGGGCACCCATAGGAAAGGGGCAGGAAGGGTCGGGCAAGTCTGGAAGGAAAGGAACAAAGTCAAAATATAAGGTAAGATAAAGGCTGCCATTGTCAGCCTCCCCGCAGGTCTCTTCCAAGTGTCTCTACATGTCTCAACTCCATGTGTCTCCTTCCATATACCTTAAGTCCTTAGTGCAAATCCAATGCTGAGAGGCAAGTGAGACCTCTTCACATGTGTCCAAGTCTGTCCTCCATGTCTTTTCTTGGTGCATCCAAGCCTTCTCTCCAGTCTTTTCTACCTTCTCCTTATGGCTCAGCTGCACCCTACATTAGGTGGGGAAGGGAACATGAAACCTCCCCTTTTTATGGAGATTATACTCTGTAACAAAAGAATGTAATTTTTAATATCATTTTACAAATGGAGAAAATTGAATCCAGAGAGCCAGAACAGTTGACTGGATGTCACAAATAACCAGGTGGTAGGAAGTACTCAGTTTGTCTCAGACACCTATTTTCTGAGTAACCACATCTCAGGAGTCAGCACCCAAACCTATATTTTGGCCTCTGCCAAGCACCCTGCTCGGGTTGTCTCCTCCAGAGCAGTCATGCCCTATACTTTTGTTGCCTGCAGGACTGATGCCATTTAGGTGACGGTTTTCCCTTAGTAAAATGACAAATAGCTTCTCCAGTCTGCCAGCCAAATCCCCTAAGGAAGACTTTCCCAATATGGAAAACTTAAAAAAAATAGAAGATCAGCTGTTGGTGACACTGTTGTTTTATTTCACATTTTGGCCTACCACCAAGCTGTGTTGAAGGAGTCTTACTTTTGGCTGGCCATTCCACATTTGTAATTGATCAGTCTCCCCTTTTAGTGCCCTGCAGAAACCCGAGACAGTATTTGATGTCTGTTTCTTAAATTAAGGCTGCTTTTAATCCAACTTACTCCTCCTCACACCAGATCTTTTAAAGAATATAGGTCTGATGATCAAAGCTCCCATGAACTCCTGGGTCATCCCAGGAGCACTCAGGCAGAGGAAGCAGGGGAGTGAGTTTCATACCCTCTGAGAATATAGGAGCTTACACGGTTTCAGAGATCAGATAGAGCTGTTAGCCGCAACGTCCAGAGACTAAGGGTGAAAGACTTGACAGAGCAGTCATAGAATCAGGATCAAGTCACATGTGCACACCTATACCCACACGTCTCCTGTGCCCGTGGCAAATGTGGGGACACTGACACTCTCCTATCCCTTACAAATGATAACAGTCTGGATTTGCAGGTTCCCTGGGGATTACCCTATTACACTGGTTCTCTGTTTATGTAGTTCCATGGAGTCTTCTGCTTCAGTTCTCCAAACAAGATTCCAAGAGAATGTCAATAGGAACTCCTACTTTTCTACTAAATACAAAATAAAAATTGTGGTGGCTGTTGAGCAAGATATATAGTTTGTTTAGGGTCCTGTACTTCCAAGAGAATCATCTTGAGCTGTAAGAGGTAAGTTTTAAATCACATGCAAAATAACCAACATTGCATATGTTGGGCATTTCCTGACCTGAGGATATCATTGGCACCTTTTGGGGTGCAAAAGAAACTATCCCGTACCTCCTATGGATTCTTTTTTTTTTTTTTGTGGGACCCTCTCCGGTGGCTGGGGACCGAACCGGTGCTGCAGAGGCTGCGGGCAGCCTCGCAGCCCAGCTCTCAACCGCTGTGCCACCAGAGGAGGCCCACCTCTGGATTCTTTTAGACAGGAAAATAATCAAATAAGCATTAGACATATTGTCAAGAGAAAAAAGCCACAAAGAAGTTAAGTTATAACATGTAGACCTCCTTTAGAATGGGAGAGAACTCATAAAACTTAGTAACTGCACCACACGGCTTCAGACACCATCTTTTTTTTTTTTTTTAAAGATTTATTTATTCACACAAGAACTGGGATATAGGCCAGAGGTGTGGGGGGTGAGAGGATTCACCAGAGACAGAGTGGGGAACAGAACAGGCAGATTGCTGAAATACACTGCTGAGGAGAGCAGTGGGCAAGTCAGGAGAGGTCTGCTGCACCATGTGGGCAGCTCCCTGGTTGGGGATCGAACTTGTGCTGCAATGGCTGCAGATAGCTTCTTAGGTGTGTCTCAACCCCTTGCACCACCAGGGAGGACCTTCAAACACCATCTTAGAAAATTTAGCTAAGGGGGTCTCCCTGGTGGCACAGGGGTTAAAGTCAGCACCATCAAGCTATCAGCAGTCACTGCAGCATGAGTTCGATCCCCAGCCAGGGAGCTGACCCACATGGTGCAGCAGACCTTTTCTGTCTTGCTTGCTGTTCCCCTCAGCAGTGTTTTTCAGTGGATCTGCATGTTCTCCCCACTCCATCTCTGGTGAATCCTCTCACATTCCCCACCCCTCCCCACCCACGAGGGAGGCCCTCAAGGTGATGATCATTACCCCAAGTAGCTGGTTCACAAACCAACATGCACATCATTTGACTTTTTAAATTAGGCATTGGGACAACTTTGCAGAAAAATGAAAGTCAAGTCCCTAATTTTTGAGAGAAGAAAGCCAACCAGTCTTTCAACCTCTGCTTTGCCAGAGCTGTTTACAACAGCATGGGGGCAGGGTGGAGAAGATTTAGATATGATTGTTTGGATACTCTGAAGATATTTTTGAAATCTCTGAGGTCGAGACTTAATTGGAGTGTTGCATTTCATCCTGGTGGCTACCTGCAGATTCCAATGGCTGGTAAATAAAGTCAAGTTAGATTGTCTAGAAGATTGCAATGACTGACAAAAATACAGAATCAAGTCCCGTGGTGGAGACTCCATTCTTCAAGTTAGTTCATGTCTTCTATATACAAAGAACTTAGCTGAGGGCCTCCCCGGTGGCGCAGCGGTTGAGCGCTGGGATGCGAAGCTGCCTGCAGCCTCTGCAGTGCTGGTTCAATCCCCGGCTGCTCCCCGGCCACCAGAGGAGGGTCCCACATGGCGCGCAGACCTCTCCTGCTGCCCGCGGCTCCCCTCAGCAGTGTACTTCGGTCCTTCTGCCTGCTCTGCTCCCCGCTCTGGCTCTGGTGAATTCTCTCACCCTCCCGCGCTTCTGACTGTACCCAGTGCTTGTATAAATAAATAAATAAATAAATAAATCTTTAAAAAAAAAAACAAAAAACAAAGAACTTAGCTGAAAAAAAGTCTACAAACAGGGCCTTCCTGGTGGTGCAAGGGGTTAAGTCTCAGCACTATGAAGCTATCTGCTAGCCATTGCAGAGGAGTTCAATCCCCGACCAGGGAGCTACCCACATGGCGCAGCAAACCTCTCCTGTCTCACCTGCTGCTCCCCTCAGCAGTGTACTTCAGTCAATCTGCCTGTTCTGCTCCCCACTCTGTCTCTGGAGAACCCTCTCACCTCCCCCAACACCTCTGTCCTGCACCCCAGCTCTTACATGCATGAATAAATGACTCTTTTTAAAAAAAAGTCTACAAACGTATGCATTCTCCTTTCTTTTGTTAGTCTCTCTTTCTCTACTTGCTTTTTCTCAAAAATAGGTCAGAATATATAAACAGAGTGATTTCTACTATGTGCAGGAATAATCTATATCAACTTTCTACTCAGCAGGTGACTTAGAGAACATTTCATGGAACTTACCTATGTCTCTTGGTGGATGTGATGCCAGCTCTTGTTCAAAGAAGTTTTTCAGCTGAATGCACAGTAAGTGAACTAAATGTTTTTAGTCTGAGTAGCTAGCATTCTCTAAGCCCAGCTATATAAGAGTATTTTTACCTATGGTTCTGACAACACTATCTTTCACCCATCAAACACAAAGATAATGAATTTTTCTCAGATAATATCACATCTACACAGTAACTGTATGTAGTAATTCTTAATTATGAATCCAACATTGATGTGTAACTGCCAAAGATTCTGGGGACATTTCACTAGAAAATTATGACCCTTACAGTTGTCACTTACATCATTTTCTTAGTTGACGGGCAAAAATCAGAGATTGCGTTCAGGAATTCTGAGTATACTAGAAACTCTAAATGTCTTTCAAATAGAAGAACCCAATGGGATAGGAAAGTATCCATTTTACACCATCCTACTATTTTGTCAAAACAAGGACCTCTTTGGAAAATCAAGGGAAATGTCAAATGACATCTGGGTCAGGTTCCTTTACCCAAGGTTCATTCACTGGTCATGGGCTTTTCTTTCAAAAGCTCATTGTGCAATTGCAAATTTCAGGAGATAAGGGCTGTTTGGCGAAATGTCATGGGGCCTCACCTGACTGTATATGTGTGGGAGTTCCATTTGGTATATCCAGCCCAAGTTCCAGGAAGAAAAGGTGCCTTTATTCTACAGAATTCTATTAACATGTAAGACTAGGCTTAATGTTCAGAGAAAAAAGTGATCATAAAACAATGTGGATTAGATGCTACCACAGGCCTCCGTGCACTGACACTTCTGTTTCAGTGTGTGTGTGTGTGTGTGTGTGTGTGTGTGTGTGTGTGTGTGTGTGTGACTCCTTGGAATAAGATCTAAGAGCAGGGAGAAAGCGATGTCCTTGAAACATGTACTCCATCTGTCTGTATGAAGCACCTCACTTCCCCCCCTTTCTTTCGCCTCTCTCATCTATCCTCACCTCACCTCTAAGCCAAACCCCAACAATCATTTAGGGAATAAAACCTTGAGTTGGTACAGAGTGTAATTTCTATAAAAAGGGGAGCTTCCATGTTCCCTGCCTCAGCTGATGAAGGGTGGAGTGGAGCGGGCAGAAGCTGAAGAAGATGGAATGAGACTTGAAGAACACTTGGAGGAAGACACAGGAGGAGGCACATGGAGCACAGAAACATGTGAAGAAATCATGCTTGCTTCTCAGCCTTGGATTTGCACCGGGGACTTGTGGGACATGGAAGCAGACATGTGGAGTCGAGACATATAGAGACACTTGGAAGAGAAGCGTGAGAGAGAACGGGGGGGGGGGGGAGACAGTGGTGGTCTTTAACTTGATTTATACTTTGACTTTGCTCCTTTCATCCCAGACTTTCCTGGCTCCCCTCTGCCCCTCTCATGGTTGCCTGCCAGAAGGTGCCTTAGATTTGTGGCAAGATTTTGGGCCTCAGCAGTCCTGCTTTGGGTCAACCCTGTTCAACTGGGCGTTTACCCATGAGGGGATGGGTAACTTTGGGTGCTTCGTTGGAGCTTCTCTCTCTATGCTATGCACACTAATCATATTAAAGTTCTTTTCCATTAAAGGTCTTACACACTAAGAGTTTGCTTTGTCTTTACACGGCAGATGGCAGGATGCATTTAGAGTGTGCAAGTTTGGGGGTTTCAGGGTGCCCCTCAGTCTGCATACTAACAAATACACTTTAAAAACAATCCTTTAGGGGGTTCTTAATGTCGTGTGTGGCTCAGACCAGTTAGTTCATTATTCTCAGTCTTCTGACTCAGCTAGTCCACAATAGTTCTTGATCACATAATCCACATAGCTCACGGCACAGAAGCACAGGCCCATGGTACTCTCTCGGCACAAAGGAAGTTAAAGGATTGTTCATGTTCATTATCTATCAGGGTTCAGGAACCAGCCCCCTCCCTTTGTCCAAAACAACTAATCTCTGTGTCACCCCAGTGACTCACAGACCTCCCTCCAGATGGAAGGATATTTATCCAAATTGAATGTGACAAATAAACATGGCAGAAGCCTTGGAAGCCAAAGAAAGTGAGGGGCTCTCATGAAGGGTTCTCAAGGAGTGAGTGTCTGCAGGAAGGACTCAAAAGAAGAAGGGCACCCTAGCTGAGGAATCGACCCCAATTCAGCTATTACGTATAATGGATTCATGTGCACATTAATTTCTTTTAACCTCTTGCTGGTGAAGCTCTTGCTTCCGTGCCCTCCCTTTGCTCTGCCCCTACCCCACCCCCACTCCAGCCCCCATCCCATCAACCACCTGGTCTCTGCTGCTGGGTGGCAACTCCCAGAGTGCAGGGGGATTAAGAGGTCAGGGCAATCACCCCATTAGCCAGACCCTTGGGACAATGGGATCACTGCCCTTTCAGAAAGACAAACCTAACTGAGGGGGCGGTGCTGGAGGAAGGTCTAGAGAAGACTACAGAAAGAGATTAGGGGCACAGGAAGGGGAGGGCTTGCCATATGTCAGAAATGAGGCCTGATTAAAAAGATTAGCTGCCTTTCAATCAGAAAAGTGGGGTGGGGGAGATGCATCAGAAGGCTGTGAAATTACAAAGAGCCTCATGGAGTGAACAATGAATTCCAGGAGAAAAAAGGAAAACTCCACTTTCAGTTTATGAGGCAAATTTAAGCCAAATCAAGGGGAGTCTGATTTTACACTGGAGAGGAAACGTAAGAGAGTCCATCACAATGAGAGATGGCAGAAGCTGGGAATATAAATCACGTCCTCAAAATGGCATTCATAGTTTCACCAGTAACAATCCCACAATAGATTATTAAAGGGAGTGAATTCTAAAAGGCTTCCCTCAGTCTCCCTCTAACCCATCCTTCAGAGCCTCTGTGAAAGATAAGACCCCTGAGCTGAAGAAGGGAGCGGTCTTTTCCATTCTTAGGTTCTTGTGCAATGCAGTGAAGATATTTTTGTACTCCCAGCACCTTTGGGTTGGAAAAGAATCAACTTACATGTCTTCTAAAGATCTTCCAAGTCAAATTTCTGCAATCTACTGTGTGATTAATAACTTTGAACTTGGAGCTATAAACATCAGTTGTACAAACATCCTGTCCTACGTTGTAAAAATGATGAGTTCGGGTCCAAATGAAATAAGGTTCAAAGACCTAAGACTCCAAATAAAAGTGGAAATCTACCACACGCTTCACTTTTGCTAAAGTGAAGGAAAGGTTTGGGCCAATTACCGGACTCATTGTAAAACTCCATGGGCAAGTTTGAGCAAGGCTGACTCAGAGAATGATCTGCCCTCAAGAAACGGTCACTTCTGAAGCTCACAGGGTGGTAAGCAGCAAATGGAAAGACAGGAGAGACTTATTCTCACAGTATTGCTATCGTGGGTGTCTCTGTCTCCTTCACACACGTGATGCCTAGCAGGTGGGAATGATCAGAATGATCATTGATGGAGACTCAGAGTAGAAAACTTGGGATGGAGACATCACAGCGCCAGCAACTGGAGGTGAGGTAGAAATGATAAACACCATTGTTAAACCAACTACAGAAATGAAAAATTCTTAGGTGCAAACTGCTATAGCAAGGATCAGATTGCAATAGAAGGTACCCAGAGGTGCAGACAGAGGTGGGGATATGGAGATGGAGGGCCATTGTGGAGAATTACCAGCCCTTACACATCAACCTAGTCTCAGCCTGAAAGTAATTAATTTAACAATAGATAACAGTTCCACAAAGAATGAACCCCTCCCCAAAAGAAGAACACTGTATCAGTACAATTTCTGCACTAGCAAAACACAGCTCTTGTCCCAAGACTGCCCATCTGTGTCTATGCAGGTGTTGCTCTTTTTCTTTCCCCTTTTCCTAATAAACCTGTCCTTTTAAAATGTAACTTCTGGGGCCTCCCTGGGGGCGCAAGGAGACGCAAGCTAGCTGCAGCACGGGTTCAATCCCTGGCCAGGGAGGTGACCCACATGGTGCAGCAGACAGCAGACCTCTCCTGTCTCTCCCGCTGCTCCCCTCAGCAGTGTATTTCAGTAGAGCCTCCCGTTCTGCTCCCCACTTGTCTCTGGTGAATCCTCTCACCCCCTGCACCTCTGGCCTGCCCCCCAGCTCTTGTATGCATAAATAAATCTTTTTAAAAAATGTAACTTTCACCTAGTGCCTGTGTCTGTGTATAAGTCTTGTTCCCTGGGTAAACTCGCTGTGAGCTGCTGAAAGGGGAACTCTGCTGAACCTTTTCTCAGAGATTACCCAAGGACCCCACTGACTGAACCCCACATCGCATCAAAACCACATCAGTTAAGGTAGCTGAATTCTACCTTGTCACAGGTAATCCCAGAAATGTCAACTAGTCAACCAGATGGCACTCGAACTTCACAATGGCCCCACACAAATGCAAGATGTTTATGGTGCCCTTTTAGAGTTGACTGTGCTAGCATAGCTTTTAGATGTTACAGAAAAATTTGAATATTTTCCTGAGGGGTGCTTTTAGAGTTACTAGGATGTTTTTCAATCACTTGAATAACCACCAAAGGGGACATTAAATTGGATGGATAGTGTTTTGTGATTTTTTTAAAGATTTTATTTATTTATACAAGAACTGGGGTACAGGCCAGATGTGCGGGAGGGTGAGAGGATTCACCAGAGACAGAGCGGGGAACAGAACAGGTAGACGGATGAAATACACTGCTGAGGGGAGTAGCGGGCGAGACAGGAGAGGTCTGCTGTGCCATGTGGGATTCTCCCGGCTGGCCAGGATCAAACCAGCACTGCAGAGGCTGCGGACAGCTTCACAGTGCAGCGCTCAACTGCCTGCACCACCAGGGAGGCCCAGTTTTGTGTGGTTTTAAGGAACTGGCAGGGAACCTGTTGAAAGAACAACTTTACTTTGCTTTTCAGATTTATTGCTAAAGATAGTGCCATTTGTTGGGGTAAAACCAGTTAGCTTTGGTGACTGAGGCCAAGTGGGCTGTTAAGAGAAATGCCTGAGCATTGTTGCTGGGGAAAATAGAACTTTTACTAAGAATTCCAGGAAGCCAAGAGGCTTCTGGGTAATGTATAAATCACAGAACAAAAATCTCTTTTTCAGACCCAATGCCACTTCTCCGGTGATGTAATAAGTCAATAAGGTATGAGGCCTTTGTTCTTTTCAAGCTGCTTCAAATTGTCCATTTAAAGATCTAATACTCTAATTTATCAGAAACACCCTATCTGAAGGTTTCAAGGAATGAGTAGGAGGAGGGAAGCGCCATCCTTGGATTGAGGCTGTTAGGAGTTGCTCCTTGTGACCTAGGGACTTCCTCTCTCCAGGAAGGGGCCCTTGGTCTTTACGAATGTCCCCCTGGGACTTCTTAAGCCATCTCTCTTACCAGCAACTTGCATTACCAGGAGCGTTTATGTTCACTTCATGTCTTCATGTCCGCTTCTGACATCATCTTACTTTTTGTAAATGGTTTTGGGAATTGATGTGCCAAACATTTCCACAACTATATATATGCCTTGGGATTATATTTTTTGATGTCATTTTTATCCTCATTAGTAATGTGGATCCTTAAATTAAAAAAGAGATATGTTATATATGTTAGTTATACAAAAAACGACTCATACACAAAAGCAGGAGGAAGAAATTTCTCTATAGTTGCACATTCGCCACTCTCAGATTACCACCATATACCCTGTGGTAGTATTAATTGTTCCAAAGTTACCAACTTTGCCCTTTCAGATTTCCTTCCCCTGAAGGGGAACATGACCCTAATAACATCTCAGTCGGATCCATATTAGGGTTGCCTCTGCTCATCCAAACAAGCCCGGTCCAGTTCTTAGGGCTTAATTCCATTTGTTTTGCAACTTTGCACTCCTATTTGGTTCAAAGCTTTCCTCCTCCTCCTCCTCTCTGTGCTCCTGGCCCTGCCTGCTCTGTGGCATTGACCCTCTGTTGTTTCGATGAGAAGAAGAAAGAGAGAAAACAATTCAGTGTCGTGGATCAAGGCTGCCGCTTGCACCCTTCCCACAACAAGCCTGCAGTTGGTGCAATCACAGTCCTTGCAAACCTGCAGTTGGGCTGCTGAGGGCTCAGTGCTTTGCATCCCTCCCAGGCACTGATGTTCCTCTCTGGACTGGTGGCCTCTCTCTGCATTCCTCTGATGCACATGCTCTTAACTCCACGAGAGAGGGGGGTGTGTGTGTGTGTGCGCGCGTGTGTGTGTGTGCTGAGAGCCTGCAAAACTTGTACCTCCCAGTCTCCTGGATTGGGAGGATCTTGGGATCCAGAAATCCAAGGAGAAGATTTTTGCACCCAGTTCATCTGACAGTCCCATCATCACTTGGAGCTGTGTGGAGATTTCTGGACCTACTAAACATAGAGCTTCCATATGACCCAGCAATTCCACTCCTAGGTATTTACCCAAGGGACACAGAAACATCAATTCCAAAGGGCACCTGCACCCCTATGTTTATAGCAGCACTGTTTACAATAGCTAAGCTTTGGAAACACCCAAATGCCCAAAAATAGATGACTGGATCAAGAAGATGTGGTGCATATACACCATGGAATATGACTCAACATTCAAAAAAGATAAACACATGCAATTTGCAGCAACATGGATGGCGCTGGAAGGGATCATGCTCAGCGAAATAAGCCAGAAAGAAAAAGAAAAATACCGGATGGTCTCACTCATAGCAGGAATCTAGAAAACTTAAATAAGGGACCAGGAAAATGAATAACTATAAGAAAGTGAAAATCAAAATCAACAAAAAACTATGAACCAGAGACACTCTGTATGGGGGGTCGGGGGCGGGGAGGGGAGGGATTGGGGTCAAACTAAGGGGGTTGCAATTGTCTGGGGAATATAAAAATAAAATTTATTTAAAAAAAATAGAAAATAAAAATAAAATAAAATTCCTGACTCCTTTCCAGTGGCTATAGGCCTGGTCAGCACAGCAGGATGGGGAGGTAAGCAAACTCCTTATCACCCCTATGGGTCCTTTGAGGCCTCCCTCCAGTGGGCTAGGGGAGCCAGTTCATCCCAGCTCACAAAATTGGTTGTTAAATTTTCAGAAAATGTGTTAGTCAATTGACGCCACATTGGTAGCTTCAAATTGACCATGGAAGGAGAGTTTACATGTCAAAGATATCTCCAGTGGTTGTTAAACATTTACCAAGAATGCCACTGCTTCCCTTCCACCAAGAACAGGGGAAGAAGGGATGGGGGTAATCTCTCACCATCATTGCAGTTCCCAAAAAGTAACCTCTATTTTCCTTTCAACCCAGTTCTAAGTGGGAGGCTGGAGTGGAGGTAATGACAGAGCCAATTCAATTGAAATGGGACCTCTATTATGTAGTTTGTCTCAACAACTGGGGCTATTAGATTGTTTTAATGGCTTCCTACCATTTCATTGTACCAATACACTATGATCTTTGACATTAACCTTATTTTAGGCATTTAGATTATTTCCAATTTTTCACTATTTTAAACAATGGTGTGAAGTACATACTTGCATGAATTCCTGTGTTTGATGAAGGGTTCAATAAATGTTGGTGATGATGATGGTGGTGATGATGATGATATTTAAGTGGGGTTACCAGGCTCAATTCAGAGCCCCTTCTTTCCCATCAATACCTTAATGCTGACATTCAGGCTTATTCCACCAGGCAGGTAATTGGAAGTTTCCTTGAGTCAAGGATACACACTCTCTCTCTCTCTCTCTCTCTCTCTCTCTCTCTCTCTCTCTCTCTCTCTCTCTCTCTCTCTCTTCACACACACACACACAATTTCTCAGTTGCTTCACTCACAAATACAAATGAATAGTTAAGGATACTCTTTGTCAGAAAGAGACTAAAACAAACATTGAATTAAAAAACTACAAAAAAAAAAACAATTCAGGGAGCAGAAGAAACCTTGGACAGAACTATGCTATTAATATTCTCAGAGAAGAATATTACATTGTATACATGAATAATACATTTTATACATGAAACACTGATATTAGAAACAAAAAGGAAACATTCTGAGAACAAAAATGAATTCTTCCGGCCTTCCTGTGGCCTAGGGATTAAGTCTCAGCCCTACAACCCCAACCGTCTCAGCAAAGCGAGGCGGGAGTTAGATCAGGGAGTTAGATCCCTGATCCTCCACCAGGGAGCTACCCACATGGTGCACCAGACCCCTCCTGTCTCACCTGCTGCTCCCCTCAGCAGTGTATTCTAGGAGATCTGCCTGTTTTTCTCCCTACTCTGTCTCTGGTGAATCTTCTCACCCCCCCCCCTACACCTCTGGCCTACACCTCAGTTCTTCCAAGCAAAAATAAATAAAATTAAAATCTTACAATAAAGGAATAATTCTTTTTTTAAAAAAATGAACTTCAAAATACAAACTGAGTAGAATTATTTCTACTTCAGTAGATAGAAGATACATTTAAATAAATTTCCCAGAATGCAGAAGACAAGGAGGAAGGGGTGAGAAATACAGACAAGAGAGGAGAACCAGAGAACCAATATCCTTTAGGAGACAGAAAACAGAAATATGAAGAGAAGAAATAATTAAAGATACTAGCAAAACACAACAGAAAAAACTCTTAGACTCTGTAAAAATATGGTGATTGCCAGAAGGGAACAGGGTGGATGGGGAGAATGGAATGGGGAGGGGGTATCAGCTTGATAGAGAGAAGGCACTAGAACTGGGGTGGTGGGTAGGTGAGGCATAAACACATATGCAGGTGTGAAGCTGTACTCCCAAAATTATATATTCTTATAAGTCAATGGTAAATCAATAACATTTCATTAAAAATAATCAAAGTGGGCCTCCCCAGCGGTGCAGTGGGTTAAGGTGCAACCTATGAAGCTGTCCTCAGCCTCTACAGCACGAGTTCGATCCCCTGGCCGGCCAGGGAGCTACCCACATTGCGCAGCAGACCTCTCCTGTCTCACCCGCTGCTCCCCTCAACAGTGTATTTCAGTCAATCTGCCTGTTCTGCTCCCCACTCTGTCTCTGGTGAATCTTCTCACACACTCCCCACCGCACCTCTAGCTTGTACCCCAGCTCTTACTTATTTATGCATACAGGCCAGAGGAGTGGGGAGGGGGTGTCAGCTTGATAGAGAGAAGGCACTAGAACTGGGGTGGTCAGAGCAAGCTGGCGCCCACCCATGTCTGTGCTAACCCCTTTGCAGACCCTTGCCCAGGTCCTTGTTCTTTTTTTCTATCTCCCCCTTTTTTTTCCTTTGTAAAAGTCTCAGGTTCTACTCCCTTGGGTGCATCACTCTAAAGTGACACGGGCCTGTAAGCCAGAAGAAGAAGACATTCCAACCAGTGGATGGACGGCAGCCCCTGATCCAGAAAGTCCTCTCCGCTTGAAACTGCAAAAGGATCCGCCCTCCAGACCAGGGTTAGACAACAGCCCTGCTCTGGCCACAATTGGGAAGCCGGTCAGTCCACACACGGTGGAAGATTGAGGATCCTCTACATGTGTGATTTTTGGGTCGTTATTCCAGTTGGACTAGTAGCAGCCCTCCTGACAGTTGGTCTGGCCACAATGGACTGGGATTGGGAGGCCTTCTTGCCTTAGGTTACCTGAGGTGGTGTGTGGACATAATTGTTTTCAAATGTTTGCTAAAATGAGCCTGCTTGCCAGTATCCTCCTACACCTGCTCCTCACCCTTGCTTCTGTATGTGAGGACTTATCTTCCCGACCCCGAGTAACTGCAATTAAGCCAGGTTTTGTACCCAGCCTGACAAAAGGGCCACAAAGAACAAGGGAGTGCTCTGGTATCCCACCACCCTGGGCTTCTTCTGGTTGCTCCCCACAGATGCCTGTGTCCAAGCTATGAGACATAATCAGTGCTGCACACATGGCTCTCAACCGCTCTAATGCAGCTCTTGCTTCAGATTGCTGGATTTGGGTAGGGCCAGGTCCTGTCCAGTATGAGGGAGTCATACTTGACCCAGGTTTGTTCCCTCCAAAGATATCACCTAACTGCTCCTTGATCTGTGCCACAGATGGCACTTACCTGGCCTGTGCTCAGGGAGTGTATCAATGTGCTCCTCACCCCCTACCAGCCAGTTGATAGTGAGCTGGACACCTTGGAGGATGATGCCTTATGAAATAACAACTCACAAAGGCGTCAAAGGGGGGAAATGAAAAGGAACTGCTAAGCAAATCTTTCCTTCTAAAGGGTCTTAGACCTGGTGCAGTAAATAATCCAATGCAATTGTAAATAACAAGTTTGCTTACTTGATAAACCTTTCCTTAGAGAGCTTTCCATCTAAGTTTTAGCTTATCTAAACGAGGTTACATTTTAACAAGGTCAGACAGCCGGCCAAGTGATTTATCTCTCCAAGGACATCCCCAAATGTCCATATTTCCTCCTTTGTCTAGGAGTTTTAGAGCAAATAGTTGTGCTTGCTAACCGCTGTTATCAATGTAAGACGGTTGTGTATAAAACAAACCCTTTGTCTCTAGATGGTTGCTCAGATCTTATGGGACTACCCAGTTCTGAGACCTCATGCACGAGTAATAAAGCTTCTCCTGACCTCACCATTGCTGAAGTACTGTTTGTTCTTCCCTTGCCTGGGTAAGAGGCTAGAATTTATTTCCGCAACAGTTCTATTGTTTTGATGATATCAACTGCCAAGAAGGATTTGTGTGGGGTTTAAATAACATAATACAGATAGAACTCTTAGCACACTACTTGGAGCATATATATGTCACAATTGAAAATCCTTGTTACACAGTAGGTACTCAGATATTTTAAAGTGCAAAGTTGTTATAAGATTAGTTACAGAAATTTATAGTCAGGAAGGTCAATCAGTTGCATATTGTCTTCAAAGTCCAGTGATTCCTGGTCTTTTAGCCATTTTGGATTCTTTTTTTAAGATTTATTTATTTATGCATAGAAGAACTGGGGTACATGCCAGAGGTGTGGGGGTGAGAGGATTCACCAGAGAGAGTGGGGAGCAGAACAGGCAGATCTACTGAAATACGGTGCTGAGGGGATCAGCAGGCAAGACAGGAGAGTTCTGCTGCTCTATATGGGTTAGCTCCCTGGCCAGCTGGGGATCAAACTCTTGCTGCAGTGGCTGCCAATAGCTTAATAGCACTGTCTTTAACCCCTGTGCCACTAGGGAGGCCCTATTTTGGATTCTTAAGGCTACTTCCCATCTTCTATTTGTATACAAGATTGAGAGCCATCACTTCTGGTGTTCTTCATTATACGTCCATCTCCTGCATTATGAAAGCCAAGAAAAGTATCTGTTTTTGTTCCTCTGACATTTAGCCTCAGAGTGGAAGTGCACTACAGCAAAATAAATGATGTGGCTTTATTTTCTAGAGCTCGAGAGCTTGATTCCTTCAAATAAGTGTCTCAGACCAGTTGGAGTTTTCTCCAGCATTGCAAGGTGCTGGTTCTTCTAAGACTGAAGACACAGCTTTCCCCTGACAGCCAAATAATGAAATCTTTGGACTCTCCGGCTGTGAGAATGGAATCAGAATGAACAGCCTAACAGAGCCGTAGCTAAGATCTTCACGACTGAAGTGTGGATGGGGAAGTTCTCTTCCTCCTCAAACAGCCCCTCCTTTTTAATCCTGTTTTATTTATTTTTTTGTTTTTTTTTCTTCCTCCCATTAAATTGCATACTAGATGTATGGTTTGAGAGAGTCTGATGTTGATTAAAGGTCTAGTCACACTACAATCAGGATAACTTTTCTTATACTACAAAGTAGCAGAAAGTTTGTAGACTAAAAACAGTATATAGGGGGTATGGCACTCCCTGACTCTGGACCTGGTTTTGAAACTCATTTCTACCATGAACTGCCACCTTAAGCAACTTAACTTAACCCTTCTGATGGAGGATAAAGATAGAAAGGGTGGAAAGGAGGCGCCACTAGACCAAAAATCTAGCTTATACAATACCAGGAGCTGGAGGTGGGGGTAGAAGTGATTAACATAGACGTTAAACCAGGTATAGGAACTAAAAATCCTTAGGTATCTCAGACTGTTGTTAGTGTCTTGGGGCACAGACTGGAGGTAAAGATATGGAGATTGAGGGCCATTGTATAGTCTCCGGTCCCTTTCAAATTCTACATAGTCATCCGAAATGAACAGCAAGCAGACCACTCCACAAAGGAGTGAGCCCCTCCCAAAGAGCAGACTCTATCACTGCAATCTCTGCGCCCTCAAGGGGCAGCAGTGCTTCTGCCCCCCTGCGCCATGCAGGTGATTCTTTTAGCCAATTCTCTCCCTCAGCAGAGGCAGCTCTCCTCAAGTCTGCCCGCCTGTGCCCATGCAGGCCTCTCTCTCAGCAAACCTGTGTCTTTCGGGGCAGCCCTTTCTGCCCACTTGCGTCTATGCAGGTGTCCTTTCTTCTTCTCTCCCTTTTATAATAAACCTGCCCCTTTGGATATAACTAACGTCTCTGTGTTGTGGAGAAACTTGCCTGGGAAACTCGCCTGTGCCAGTGAAAGGGGAGCTCTGGTGAAACTTTTCTCAGAGTGAATCCAAGGACCCCTCTCTCGGCACCCAACAACTCCAAAAACGACTTCACTTCCATGCCTTATTTTTCTCAGCTGGAGAATGGGGATAATGATAACATCTCTTTAAGATTCTCATGAGGAATAAATGAGACACAGCATGCAAATCGCTTCACACAGTGCTTGGTGCACAGTAAGCACTGAGAAAATGCAAGCAATTATCTTCATTCATCACATTTCCTTGGGAAGTGTAGCAGTTCCTCTCCACTGGAGATATGGGAGTCGAAAGGTACATAATCAAGCCGAAAGTCTCTTCGTTTATTATCTACAATGAAACATCACAAAAGCTGAAGGATCGCCAAAATTATTAAAAACACTTTTTATTTCTTCAACCTGGCAAAACGAAAGCTGCCTTCTTGAAATCACCTATACTTTCTCACTGAACTTCTAGCGCCCACTAGTGGTCACATGCTAAAAATGTCCCCCAAGTTACCCTCTGCCTAGAGAGAATAACAACCCAAAATGTGAGCTCTAAATTTGAGGTGGAGGGTTAATTCCTTAATTTGCAGTTGTGGTGCTGTGTTTTTGAAACCATGACTCAAATCAAGGTGCCAAATATTTTAGGTGTGTTTAAACTCTTGTTTGTGAGGACGTTTGAGATGGGAATTCTCTAAGTAAACGGGTGAAAATACAGTAACAACCTCAGAGAACACTAGGCTGCATCAACAGAAACCACACTAGGCCGCGATACTCAGTCTTCAGAGTGGCCACAGCAGCTCATGGATGCCTTTGATGTAGAAAACAACATTTTCTGCCCTTAAGGACTTCTGGGAACAGTCATTCAAAGCTGTATGAATTATTCAGCAAATTATATTTATATCTTCTTTAAAAACTAAGAAACTTAGATTGACTCCGTCTAACTGAATTCTTGAGAGAGACTTCAAGAGGTCAAGACAATTCAATTTTCAATTAAAGGGCAATCTCCAAACCTTCTAATTTGGATAACCATGCAACATTGAGTCTGAGGGGAATGGAAAGGCCTTTTTAAAAAAGATTTATTTATTTATGCATACAAGAAGTGGGGTACAGGCCAGAGGTGTGGGGGTGAGAGGATCCACCAGAGACAGAGTGGGGAACAGAACGGGCAGACTGACAGAAATACACTGCTGAGGGGAGCAGCGGGTGAGACAGGAGAGGTCTGCTGTGCCAAGTGAGTTAGCTCAATCCCCTGGCAGAGGATTGAACTCATGCTGCAGTAGCTGCGGACAGCTTCACAGAGCTGTGCTTAACCTCTTGCACCACCAGGGAGGCCCCAGGGCATTTTTTATTCCAGTGACATCAGTAATATCATGTGTAAGAGTTTTATTAAAGGTTCAATCAAAAAGAATGACCCATGTTGCCTCACGTATTTTTTACTGCTTATTTTTTACTGCCTTCTTCTGATATTTTCCTTTGTGGCTTTTCTTATATCTGGTGCCTCTCCCTCCTCTAAACCTCCCTCAAACCAATTCAAATTTATTTTACAAGAGTTGGGTTTAGGAGTCAGACTTCAAATTTCCTGAGACACCATCTCCATACAACCATTGAGTTAACATAATCACTAAATAGTATATTCCAGAAAATGTGACTATATAACCAAAGTTGCCACAGTTTCAGAGTTCCTAGGAAGGGAGTTGCCTTTCTGGCAGACTCCCAAATGGATCTGAATTCTCTGTAGCCTACCCCATACTCCTTACTATTGCCACATTGCCTAGGATCTCGATTTTTGTGAGCTTATTTGTATTTCTGCATATTTGGCAAGTGAATATTAGAACGTATTGTACCTACCAGGTGGTGCTGCACCCATTATGAGCTGAGTACAGAACACACCAGAGAGTTTTAATGGGGTACAGAGAGAACATCTAAACAGTAGAGATCATATGAGAAAATTTTCACCTATTAAGCTGAATAACTTCTGTTATGGCCGTTTTTGAAACTGGTTTATGCTATTTAAAATATGAACCTTCCAAAGCCCTGCCAAAATGTGCTGCAATTATACCTGCCATGGATGATAATGACAATCACAACTGAAAAAGGAAAAATCAAGAAAGAAACAGAAACTAGGTCTCCCAAAACACAACCGAAAAAAAAAAAAAAGCTAAATGATGCAAAGGTATAAAACTTGCCTGTTGTAAAACCTAAGTTTACTTTTAAAAGATAAGAATTTGAGCAGAAACTGTATGTTCTGGAATGTTGTTATGTTCTCTCATAACCAGAAGAATATTTGCAACCGGCTCTGAGCATGACAGATATGCTCGATGAACCCTCTCTTTGTTTTATGGAAAAGCAGCAGTTCAGGTAGATGGGTTACCCACTTCCAGGAAAGTGAGCTTCTCTCACTTCCCTAAGACTTGGCAACATTTTAATTGCTGTTTATAACAGGAACAAGATTCTGCAGGACTTTTTGAGCCCTCAAAGAAACTCAATCTTGCTTAGCAGAATTTGAATGTTAAATATATTTTATTGCCTAGGCATTCTTTTACACTGGTAACTGTCATGCCCAACACAAGCAATTCCAAGCTTACAAATAGAGCTGGATCCAAAAATGTCTTAGTAAAGAGCTATTTTGTACTCTGATTCCTTTTTCCCAAGAATTGATGACAAATGATGACACGTTCCAAGTCAGCCCACAAAGAGCTTATTTAACCTTTAATGATGATGAAATGGGGAAGCGTGTCCAAAGCAAACAGCAAAAAAAAAAAAAAAAAAAGGTTGTAGCAAAACTGGTAATTAAATGAAGCAGAAAGAAAATTGAATAATTATTTTCACCTCTCCCCTACCCCCAAATGGCAATGCAGAGAAAAGCAAGTCTAATTACGAAGGATGAGGGTATCAGTGGAGATTTTGTGTCAATTTAAATGGGGCGGTTTCTGCAGGAGTTCTGGCACTTGGTGACCCGGTGCTTAATTATGCTTTACTGTTAACATTCCTCTAGTACTTCAGAGTTAGTTTAGTTTGTGGTGCTGAAGAATACACCCCATTCCTTATTAGAACAACTAAATGGAATGACGTAAGTGAAAGCCTATTGTCTCCTGCACAGCATCCAGTCCAGAGCCTGGCCAAGTGGGAAGCAATTAGTGACCACAGGGTGAGTCTGCACTATAGCAGCAGGTATTAAGCCAGAGTGGGGTGGCATTCCCAAAGAGGTGGTCATGAACCCCAGAGTTTGACATCATTAAAGGCAGTAATAGCATCTTTTTTTTTTCAAATTTCTATTTACAGAGTTGATATTTTTAATAATTTGGTTTTTTTTTTTATAAATTTGAGTTGAAGTGTTTTTTCTTTTTTTTTTTTAAGATTGTATTTATTTATTTATACAAGCACTGGGTACAGTCAGAAACGTGGGAGGGTGAGAGAATTCACCAGAGCCAGAGCAGGGAGCAGAGCAGGCAGAAAGGCCGAAGTAAACTGCTGAGGGGAGCAGCGGGCGGCAGGAGAGGTCTGCGCGCCATGTGGGACCCTCCTCTGGTGGCCGGGGAGCAGCCGGGGATTGAACCGGCGCTGCAGAGGCTGCGGGCAGCTTCGCAACCCAGCGCTCAACCGCTGCGCCACTGGGGAGGCCCTATTTTTAATAATTTGAAAACTCTCACTTTTTTTTTCAGTTATTAGCTTATCAAATATGATAAAAATTGATTTAATTTAAATTTCAAGCCATAGCTATATTCATTGCTAAGCTTTACTGCTTTTTTGTTCTTTTTTATTTAAGATTGTATTGTACCATTCTGTAAGTTTCAGGTGTGCATATTAAAAATCAGGATGTGGGCCTCCCCTGGTGGTGCAGGCTGTTGAGCGCAGCCCTCTGAAGCTGTCCACAGCCTCTGCAGTGCTGGTTTGATCCCCACCAGCCAGCGAGGGTCCCACATGGAGACTCAGACCTCTCCTGTTGCGCCTGGCAGATCCCTCGTGTCGCACCCGCTGCTCCCCTCAGCAGTGTATTTCGTCAGTCTGCCTGTTCTGTTCCCCACTCGTATCTGGTGAATCCTCTCACCCTCCCATGAATCTGGCCTGTACCCTGGTTCTTGTATAAATAAATAAATCTTTTTTAAAAATAAAAAAATAAAAATCAGGATGTGTATTTACTGTATATACACAGTAAATTTACCACTACACTACAAGTGGAATTCTAACCACCATACTATTATTCTCCCTTTTACCCACCCTCATCCCCTTCCAGTCTGGTAACTGCTATTGATCTCATACTTTAAAAGTTTGTTTTTGTTTTATTTAGTTCATCTGTTGGCTTGGTTTCTATGTTTACCACATATGAGTGCAATCATATGGTGTTCATCTTTCCCTTTCTGAATGATTGCACTAAACAATATACCCTATGGGTCTAACCATGATATGGCAAAAGATAGACTTTTGGCTTTTTTAATAGCTGAGTAACATTCCATTTTGTATATATACATCTTCTTGATCCAATCATCTGTCAATGGACATGTAGGTTGTTTCCACCTTTTGGCAAATGTGAATAGTGCTTCAGGAAAGATGAGGGTGCATATATCTCTTTGAATTTAATACTTTTGAATTTGGTGGTTAAATACCCAAAAGTGAAATAACAGGGTCATATTGAATTTCCATTTTCTTTTTTTTTAAGATTTATTTATGCATACAAGAGCTGGGGTGCAGGCCAGAGACATGGGGGGGGGGGTGAGAGGATTCACCAGAGACACAGTGGGGAACAGAACAGGCAGTCTGACTGAAATACACTGCTGAGAGGAGCAGCGGGTGAGACAGGAGAGGTCTACTTCCCCATGTGGATCACCTCCGTGGCTGGGGATTGAACTCATGCTTCAGTGGCTGCGGATAGCTTCATAGGCTGCGTTGTAACACCTTGAGCCACCAGGGAGGCCCCATTTTCAATCTTTTTGAGGAATCTCCATAACTGTTTTCTGTAATGTCTGCACCAATTTACATTACAACAGTGCAATGCAATTCTCCAAGAAGATATACAGGTTGCTAATGGGCACATGAAGAGATGTTTATCATCTCTTATAATCAGAGAAATGCAAATCAAAACAATAGTGAGATATTGTTCCACATCTGTGAAAATGGCTATTACCCAAAGATAAGAAACAAGTGTTGGCAAGGATGTGGAAAGAATGTGGCTTGGAGGGAAAGGCCATTGGGCTGCAAGTCACAATATTCAGTGATGGCAGGGTGGGAATGAAGTCAATGGTTAAATATTCTGCTTGTGCTATCACAGTTCTGTCATAAATAATATCTAGAAATCAATGTTCCCAAGGGAGGCCTGATAAGGCATGGTTATCAGGCATTTTGGCCTGTATAGTAGTTGATCCCTGGCTTTTTCTTTCTCTGCTATGTCCCAGTGAGCAGGCTGATGAGATCTGTGATAGCAATAACAATGATTCCCATTTCTGGCATCTTGCTATACTCAAGTACTTTGTTCAGTTCTTACCATGCGTCAGCTCATTCAATGCTCATAAAACCCTGGGAGGCTAGTACATCTCTAGTGTCCATTTTATACACGAGGAGACGAAGGTTCAGAGAGGTTGAGCATCCTGCCCCTGAGCCACAAAGTTAGAAGCAGCAGACTTTGGACTCATCCCCAACATCTATTTGACTTGCAAGGGCTGGGACCTGAAGCACTTGTATCACTTATTCCCTTTGGCTAACACATTAGTCACTGATACTAAAAATAGCAAAACTGGGAGCATTTCTTTTATTCTAGACTCAGGACCTGCTCCCTGGGATACAGGCATTCTTGAGACCCCAGGCCATGGCGTGGGTATCCTAGTCTACCGTGGTCCTGCCTACTCGGTTGCTCAGGTCACAAACACGCTGGGCTCCCTGGCTGCAAGGACTCTACCTGACTGAGCTAGTCCTCAAGGGCTCCTGGGCCCGGCAGCAATCTGACTTGGAGCTATTTCAGCCCTGAAATAGAAACAGGAGCTAAGGATTTGCTTTCTAACATTTTGAAGCATTCACAAAAAGAAGCCTGTACAAAATATGCATATAATTCTTTATTAAACAACTGTAAACACTTCACTGCAAAAATCCACAGAAGTTTGCAAACATTTTATAAATAGAACCTATATTACAGTAAAAGAAATAACACAATTATTTACATGCAATACTGACAAAATTGGCACTTATTGAAAAGCCATTGTTGTTATTCCCCCTCTCATTGTCTCCTCCTTATGAGTGTCCTGATTCTGCAGGGTACCAGGCCTAAGAAAGTTGAGGGTTCACAGAATAAAATTCAGTGAGTACTGTTTGTGAGAGGGCGATATAGAACAAGGTTAAAAGCATGGGCTCTGAATTCAAATCCTGGCTCTAAGATTTATGGATCATGTGACATTAGCTACATCATGTATGCTCTCTATGCCTCAGTTTGACCATCTGTAGAATGGGCATAATAATAGCTCCTACTTCATAGGGTTATTATGAGGATTATGTGAATCAGTTCTTGACAGTCAGTGCTTTGTAAATGTTAGCTATTGTTGCTTCAAAAGAAGTTTAAACTCTCACAGACCAGGCTGGAAAGAGGATGGAGGGCAAGGGAACAGATATGATTCTTTTTGTGACTTTTCTCAGGAAAAATCATGGACCAGTAGTGACATTTG
Organism: Talpa europaea; assembly: GCF_964194135.1. NCBI lineage: Eukaryota > Metazoa > Chordata > Mammalia > Eulipotyphla > Talpidae > Talpa > Talpa europaea. The sequence continues at coordinate 68,321,701 of NC_140081.1, forward strand.
GAAAAAACAAGTAAAACCAAACCTTCCAGCGTTACTATCATCATGCACTTTGCTAATATCCCAAATGCATTTATGGCAGAGTTAGCAGAGAGCTCCAGGCTGCCTGGCAATATTTCTGTAACACTTAATGTGCTTCCATCAGTTTGTGGTAAAACCACTTGAGTGTTGTCAAAAATGAGGTTAAATGGCATATTCTAAGCTAGAAAAAAAAATACCTCTGTGAAGTAGGGAAATGAAGAACTTGTAGGAGAAGATGTCGGGAGTTCTGTGACCCTCATAACCGGGAAGTAACAGTTGCTCACAATAGCTCATTTTCCAGGCCCAGAAGCCAGGGGACATGGAAGGTGGTTTTAGCAGGGACTGGAGACGAGAGACCCTTCAGACTTTTAGAACACAACAGGCCACATTTGCCTCTTCTGGATTCAGAAGAGAAAGCAGAATGAGGCTCCATGGTCGGGGAGACTGGCTGACTATAAGTCAAAACCCATGCAAGGCAAGAAGTTTGGGGGGATTTGGAGTTAACTGGGGTGTGTTTTATCTCCCTGAGGAAGTTCTCAGGGATTGGTTCTGGGACCTCAGGGATTTCACAAGGAAATCATTGGGAGATTTAGGCCATCCTGGTCTGAAAATAGGACTAAGTCAAGGGTCACAGGTCAGGATCAGAGACTTGGGGTTTTCTATGGGTTCTTTGCAAGCTTTGGGGAACCTAAGAGGGGATATATCTCACTTCAGCAGTCTTTGAGGCTGGGAGCTAGACTTTGGTAGTAGTTTCTGGATTCTCTCGCATTTCTCACACTCAATGCCTGTTTATTCACAGCCTATGGTGAGAGGGGCCTCTAGGACAGCATTTCTGAGGAAACCGGCCTGGGAAGGAGTGGCTGCGGGAACTTGGGGGGTTATCTAGGGTATTGAGTTGCAGACAGCTGTTATTTCCTGTGACCGTATTTCCAGAATTTCTGGGTCATTCTTAGATCACATCTAGGGACAGAACGCAAGTAGGCATACTGTTGTTCCTAAAAGGAATAAAGGAGGTGGTAGGGAAGAAGCTTAGGGGTAGTTGGGTCCTGGGCTAAACCCAAGGTAAACCTCGTCCCAGTGTTCATTCTTCTTATTTGACAATCTAGTCATATATGCCACACAAATCACATATATGGCTCTAAGCCTTTGTACATGCCCTTCCCCTCATCTTCATTTCCTATTTCTTTCTCTTATTTTTTGTTGGCTGTTTTCTTCAGTATCCATGTCAATTCATCTCTTTCTGGAAGACTTTCCTGATGTTTCCCTCAATTCTGTTATTTTACCTTCCCCTGAGTGATAATGTATCTTAACTTCTACAACAGCATCCACTGCCATAATTCTGCCTACCAGAGCCCTGAGAGAAATGTTTCCTTCCAGAATCCTCCTCCCCTGCAAATGATGAGACCAGGAGAGGAATTCCATTTCAGCTTTCACCTACATTGCTCTTTCTGATTTGTAAACATTTCTCCCAAAGTAAGAGGAGCCTGGAACTCACTGATTTATGACTTGAGACCCCACAGAGTGAAGTACATTCTTCACTTCTCCACTGCTCTTAAACTCCAGAAAAGGTTACTCTTTGAAAAGAATTGTTACTCAACTCTGCCTTAGAAGAAAGTCTGTTCCCACTTCTTCTATTAAACTAATTCATGGGTTGGACAGGAACTGGGTTAAGAGTGGTGGCAACATATGAAAAGAATAAGCCACAGTACTTGACCGGAACCTTCAAGTAGGCAAGACTTCTTCACCTGCAATGATTATAGCATAGTTCAACAAGTGGTAATTCAGTGAGTACTGTTTGTGAGGGCAATATAGAACAAGGTTAAAAACATGGGCTCTGAATTCAAATCCTGGCTCTAAGGTTTATGGATCATGGGACATTAGCTACCTCATGTATGCTCTCTGTGCTTCAGTTTGACCATCTGTAGAATGGGCATAATAATAGCTCCTACTTCATAGGGTTATTATGAGGATTATGTGAATCAGTTCTTGACAGTCAGTGCTTTGTAAATGTTAGTTATTGTTGTTATTCCCCCTCTCATTGTCTCCTACTTATGAGTGTCCTGATTCTGCAGGGTACCAGGCCTAAGAAAGTTGTGGGTTCACAGAATAAAATTCAGGACACTAATGTGCCATAGGCCAACTATAGTCAAGGGAGTCAGGAGGCTGGATTAAGGCAGAGGGACCCCATACCGATACAAATACCAAACAGTAAGAGGCCTACTAGAATAGCTGCTGGGCATGAAGGCAAGAAATTAAACACGAGGCTGAGTCAGCTTGCTGACCTTATTTCTCTTGCCTCCTCCTCCTTACCCCACCCCCACTTCCAACTTGGGCAAGGCCCAATCTTAAGCAAGCCTGGTACAGAGGCAACAGGTGGTAAGAGCTAACTAACCAGAGAGAAGTAGGGTCAAGAAACCAACGCATTCCAGTCCACAAAGGTGATTTCCAGATGCACCAATGGAAAGAGCTAAAATGTACTCACCGCAGACTCTGCAAGTTTGCATAGTAAGGGTGGATCTTCCAAACTTGCAACATTTGGAAGAAGCCTGACGGGGGAGAGTGAGTCATGAGTTTACTTTGCAATCAATATTTTTATAATTTATCCTTTCATTGCCCAATTTCTAGCCCTAAATGAGTAAGAACCCTGCCTTCTCGACCCTGTGGTGATTTTCAACCAACTTTGGGGTTTAGTATAGTTCATTCCAATGAGATCACACTGCCAAAGTGAACACTGAGTCGTGTAATCAGCAGACAGCAGCTGTTTCCAGGCGCTGTCCCCGCCAGCATGTGAGGGAATGCTGTTGTCTGGTAAAAGGAAGTTATGTCTAGATGGCATGTAAAAAGTGTCCGTACTTTTGACTCATGGGCTCCAAATAAAATATCATGCAAAAATGATTCTGCACTCACGTAATAGTTGTCTTGCTATATTGGCCATACGGTTCCTTTGATGGCTGAAAATAACACAGACATAATACGTGTAACATTTATGCTAACTAACTTTGTTTCCCTGGCCCCTTCATTCATTTTCAGTCTGCCCCCTCTTCTTGGGAAGCAAGCATACTCTCTCCTTTTTTTAAATATGGTTTTTATTTTTATTTTTTAAAAGATTTATTTATTTTATGCATACAAGAGCTGGGGTGTAGGCCAGAGATGCAGGGTGGGGGGTGAGAGGATTCACCTGAGGTTGAGTGGGGAGCAGAACAGGCAGATGTACTGAAATACACTGCTGAGGGGAGCAGTGAGCGCGACAAGAGAGGTCTGCTGTGCCATGTGGTTATCTCCCTGGCCGGCGATTGAACTCATGCTACAGTGGCTGGAAATAGCTTCATAGTGCTGAGACTTAACCCCTTGCACTACCAGGGAGGCCCCAAACTCTCACCTTTCTAATTTAACTTTTTATTGTTGATAATTTCAAACATACACGAAAGGTAGAGAGGCTACTGTTATGAACTCCTATGTACTCACCTTCCAGTTTTAACGATTGTCAACATTTTGCTATTCTTTTTTTCATCTAGCTAAGCCTCCTTAAAAAACCTGTTTTTTGTTTTTAAGCCTCCTTAAAAAACTTGTTTTTTGTTTAAAGGGAAGAAATGCTTTAAAGTGTGTCTCAGATATTTTCTCATTTCAATTCTAAATACATCAGTGTATACCTCTAGCAGATTAAATGGTTTTCTTTTTTAAAAACAATCACATTTCTTTCTAGTCAAAAGATAAATATATTCTGGGCCTCCCCGGTGGCGCAGCGGTTGAGCGCTGGGTTGCGAAACTGCGCGCGGCCTCTGCGGCGCCGGTTCAATCCCCGGCTGCTTCCCGGCCACCGGAGGAGGGTCCCACATGGCGCGCAGACCTCTCCTGCCGCCCGCTGCTCCCCTCAGCAGTGTACTTCGGTCCTTCTGCCTGCTCTGCTCCCCGCTCTGGCTCTGGTGAATTCTCTCACCCTCCCGCGCTTCTGACTGTACCCAGTGCATGTATAAACAAAACAAGCAAATAAATAAAGCATGCCTCTATAAAAAAAAAAAAAAAAAAAAAAAAAAAAAAAAAAAGATAAATATATTCTGGGGACAAGATGCCCAGCAAAATAAACTACAGTTAGCAACACTCTTATATTTGGAAATTACTAACAGAGTAGATGTAAAGAGTTCTCATCACAAGGAAAAGTATTGTAACTATGTGGGGTGGCCATGTTAACTACATTCGTTATAACTGTTTCACAATATGTATATATAGCACATCATGATATTGTATACCTTAAACTTATGCAGTGTTACATCTCAATAAAACTGGAATAAAAAACATGATCCTAATACTACACTTAAAAAGTAACGATAATTTTTAAGTATCAGTTGATACTTAGTCCAATTTCAATTTTGTCTCATTGCCAAGTTCTGCTTCAGCACAAACAGGTTTTTCTTTTTTCAAAGCACACCCCAGCTTGAAACAGAAGAGATTTTTGAAATGAGGAATCAGAGGCTCTGAGATGTGGCGCGGGTTGCCTTAGTGGAGTCAGTGAATGAAAGGGCTGTGACTAGAATCCTGGCCTCTTCATCTACGGTCCCGTGCTCTTTCTGCCTCCTTCATGCTTTGTTTCACTTTCTACTCTCCACAGACCACCTCTGATGGGCTCTCTTAGCACCCTCATCCCCCCTGCTTTCCATCTGACAGAGCAGTCACCAGTCAGTATTTTAGGGTGAGAAAAGCAACAATAAGAAATGACATCAGGGCCTCCCTGGTGGCGCAGTGGTTGAGCGCTGGGTTGCGAAGCTGCCTGCGGCCTCTGCTCCGCCGGTTCGATCCCCGGCTGCTCCCCGGCCACCAGAGGAGGGTCCCACATGGCGTGCAGACCTCTCCTGCCGCCCGCTGCTCCCCTCAGCAGTGTCCTTCGGTCCTTCTGCCTGCTCTGCTCCCCGCTCTGGCTCTGGTGAATTCTCTCACCCTCCCGCGCTTCTGACTGTACCCAGTGCCTGTATAAATAAATAAATAAATCTTTAAAAAAAAAAAACCAAAACAAAACAAAAAACAAAATCTTAGAAGAATGCTCTGTATGTTCTCAACAGATTTAGTAAGAAATCAATGCCAGAGCTGATTGCTAACCAGCTTAGAAAACTCTGACAACTTCCTACTCATATATTAAAACCAGTGACATTCCCATGCCTCTGTCTGTACGTGTTTGCTCTTGTGAGGACACTGCTTCAGCCTTCGGACACTTGGGAACTTTGCTAATACTTGCCCAGGATTCCAGCACTTCTTGAAACAGTGGCACACCCTGGCACATGCAACAAGAAATGTTGTAGGGAACAGACCAACTGTATGACAGAAGTTTGGAGAGGTTGGACAGTGAAAGCTCATCATAATACTTGCCGACTGGGATAGCTGGAGGGTGGGCAGGTGGACCTTAAAGGCCAAGGGAATGGTCCAGGAAAAGAAGGGCTGGATGTGTTCTGTAGGAATACTAATATAAAGATCAGTCTGATTAAAATCTAGGTTCCGTGTTGAGAGTCTGTTAGATTACCAGTGGGCAGAGTATGGAGTGCCAGATGTGTCTGGCACTACTAACTCTTAAACAAGCAAACAAGTAAACCCACCAATGACTGAGCCAACTCATGATCAAATAGAAATCAAAAATAAAGTAGAGAGCCACCCCGGTGGCACAGCGCTTGAGCGCTGGGTTGCGAAGCTGCCCGCAGCCTCTGCAGCGCAGGTTCGATCCCCGGCTGCTCCCCGGACACCAGAGGAGGGTCCCACATGGCGCGCAGATCTCTCCTGCCGCCCGCTGCTCCCCTCAGCAGTGTACTTCGGTCCCTCTGCCTGTTCTGCTCCCCGCTCTGGCTCTGGTGAATTCTCTCACCCTCCCGTGCTCTGACTGTACCCAGTGCATGTATAAACAAAAACAAACAAACAAATAAATAAATAAAAACATGCCTCTTGGGAAAAAAAAATAAAGTAGAATGTTCTATTAAAACTTGGGTTATAGGGCCTCCCCTGGTGGTGCAGCGGTTGAGCGCTGGGCTGCGAGGCTACCTGCAGCCTCTGCAGCGCTGGTTCGTTCCCTGGCCGCCGGCGAGGGTCCCACAAAAAAATAAAAAACAAAAAAACAAAAAACTTGGGTTATAGATTACATTAAACTGTAGGTAATTTTGTCTTTTCTTTGAACAAATAGCTCCATGCAATGTTCGCATGATTTCAGTTTTTCCTCACTGTGTTATTTAAGCCGAATGTAATGCAGCTGCTACATTGGTCTGAAACCAAACTTTGAAAATCGATCCACCAGGATATCGCCCCTAAGTCAGGCTGTGGGGTGGGCTCCTGGCAGCCTAGGTGTGTCAGATGGGATTTGGGCAACACTTAGGTGCCTAGATTTTTGGTAGCACCTGGAAATCATTAGCTGTAGGCGTGGAAGAATGCAGGCTGGCCCCTTCATTGATAGGAACATGACAATTAAATAGTAGCAGCCCAAAGTTACGTTCAAATAACCTCACTGTCCTATCACACTGAACTCAAACTATTTCTCAGACCAGCTGTTTCCCACCATTCCTAAAAAGACAACATTTAATTTAGTCTGGCCTGATTATTATGCATAATCAGGGAGAAATAGAGGTTTAAACAGCTCAGCCCATTCACCGCAGTTATTAGTATAGTTCCTATTAGAGTCCAGAATTCAAATCTCTTGATTCCTTTTTTTCCTTCTACCTTAGTTTCTTTATTTGTTAACTGAAATAATGATAATTCCTTTCTCATAGAATTGGTGTTAAGCTTCAATGAGTGAAAACATTAAAGCGCTCAGTAACTATATTTATTCTCTCACTCATTTACTGGCTCACTTAACAATTTCTTTACTACCTACTGCGGATGCACACAGAACCGAGCTGGGCACTGCAGGTAAAGCAACAGAGTTAAAATAGGCCCCTTTCTTCAAAAAGTTCAGTGTTGTGGGCAAAGCAAGACATCGTGGATCTGTGTTAAATGTGTAAAACAATATGAGCTATAAGAGGGCAGGAGAAGACATAACTTCCAGCTAACTTTTCCTCTTATTGAAAGCACCTCAGTTTTCATCTCCTCCAGGAAGGAAGATAATTTCCTTCCTACCATCTCTCCTCATCCCACCCCTAATCTTTGCTGCCTGTCCTTCCTCACTCTCCCTAATGCCCTAGGCACGACACTCTTCATTCCTGCTCCATTCTGCAGGAAATGGTCAATTTCTCTGTGTCCTCCAGTAGACTGTCAGGGTTTTAAGAGCCCAAACCATGGCTTACTCATCTCTGAGACATCATACAAATACAATGTCTGGCCAATAGCAGGTGTTAGTTCTGTTGAATGGATGAGAATTTGCTGTCATGAAAAATTTACTAGAAAGAGAGTGATAAAACACGGGTTCTGGTCCCAGCCCTGCTACTAGCCCTAGCTCTCTGAGCTTCAGTTTCCTCATCTGTGATACATGAGGATCAAACCAAACGAGTTTGAAAGCATTCTCCCAGTCCTATCATGCTAATGTGGACTACATGGGGCTGAGCTGGGACTGCCCTCCTCTTCCCTACACTGACGGTGGGTTAAAAGTTGTCATAGAGGGCCTCCCTGATGGTGCATGGGGATAAGCACAGCCCTACGAAACAATCCGCAGCCTCTGCAGGACGCGTTCGATCCCCGGCCGGCCAGGGAGCAGCCCACAATGGCACAGCAGACCTCTCCTGTCACAGCAGTGTATTTCAGTGGATCTGCCTGTTCTGCTCCCCGCTCTGCCTCTGGTGAATCCTCTCACCACTCTCAGCACCTCTGGCCTGTACCTCAGTTTTTGTATGCACAAACAAATGATTCTTCTTTTATAAAGTTGTCATAGAAACTCTAGGCTCTCAGGAACATTGAGCTTTTTCTCTCCAAAACTCCTCCTATGCAAAGCCATCTTTCCAGATCATGTCAGCAGGACATGATCAATAAACACTACAATAAACACTGTAGTGTTGCTTGTGGTATGTATAGCTATGTGAAGACCTATGCCGCTATTTGTAATAGCAAGAAGCAAAACAATAGATATTCCAATACAACTTTACCTTCCTTCCCCTTTCTAGGAGGCCCACCTCAGAGCCCTTCCTCTATGGGCAGCTTCAGTTCAGAAGTTTCTATAGTTCACTTTTTGTGAAAGAACAAAGTATAGGAAAGTCATTCTCAGCCAGAGAAACCACAAACCTACCTTTGCTCATCCCTTCTCTGCAGCTTTCCTGCCTTTCCCATTCTTAATCCAACCTCTGGCTCATCTTTGCCCAGGCTCCAATGCCCTGGAGTCCTCGTTCCTGACCTTTTCACCCTTGACCCCATGAACTACCTTTCAGCCTTTCAATGCAGTGGCCCATTTATCAATATACATAAGTAACTCTTCGCGATCAGGGCCAAGGAATGGATCTCAGAAAGCTTCCTAGACAAGACATTTGAGCTGTGTCTTGAAGGAGAATAGGCATTTGCTCGGAATGGGTGGGGAATGAATAAGGAACCCTTAATCTGGCAGAGGTGCTAAAGTTATACAAAGTCAATGGGGCATAAAGCTCATCAACCTATATAGGGGCCCTGTAAGTAACTCAGGCTACCTAGGGCAACCTATATAGGGGCCCTGTAAGTAACTCAGGCTACCTAGGGCAACCTATATAGGGGCCCTGTAAGTAACTCAGGCTACCTAGGGCATAAAGAAAGTGTTAGAAATGATCCTGGAAAAGTGATCAGATGAGAGAGGTTTCAACTCAGTTGATTGGTTGGAGGACAGCGCTGTTGATTAGAATAGGGGACACAGGCTTGAGGGGAAAGTAATGAGACACACTGTGGATATGTTTGGTGCAAAAGGACTTCTTTTTAAAGATTTATTTATTTATGCATAGAAGAACTGGGGTACAGGCCAGAGGTGTGGGAGGAGGAAAGGATTCACCAGAGACAGAGTGGGGAACAGAACAGGCAGAATGACTGAAATACACTGCTGAGGGGAACAGTGGGGGAGACAGGAAAGGTCTGCTGTGCCATGTGGGTAGCTCCCTGGTGGGCCTGGGATCGAACTCATGCTGCAGAGGCTGCTGATAGCTTCCCAGTGCTGTGCTTGACCCCTTGCGCCACCAGGGAGGCCCCAAAAGGATTTCTTTCAAGTGCTATTAGATAAACATTACATGAAAGAAAGGCAAACACCTTCTAAGTAGCTTAATGAGAAGTCGCATGATTTGGTATGGCTCATAAAACTGAAGATTAAGTTAATATCAATTTCTTGATTTCTTAGTGAGAAGTCTATTGTATTTAGAAATCTTCATTAATTTAATAAGCAATTTAAGAAACCAAAGCTTTTATAGAACACAAGAGGGAAAAAATACATTTATCTTGACCTTATTAAGTTTCTCCTGTAGAGCTTTTTAGCTGAGTTGCATGAAATAAGTAGGCTAACCCTTCACTCTTTATTATAAAGTCTCTTTCCAGAGACTTAGAGCCAACTCAATTAGCTATGCTGATGGAAAGCAGAATAGCACAAGTAATTGAAAACTACAGATCATTCAAAGCTCCATGGGCGACTCCTAGGAAAAAATGCGGCCTCCTGTAGCTCTTTGGAACTCTGAGTTAACTTCACTAGCAGATACAAATGGTCAGGAGGAGGACTTCATGGAAAATTTATGTTCTAGAAAGTCTGAGTTTATAAGCAGGAGGTAAGACAAAACAGTGGAGGAAGTAATCACGTAACAACAACGAAGCATCAGATTAAAATGAAAAAGACTATCTGATGTTGGATTCTATGATAGAGCGAAGGGTGAAAACATGGAATAGTGAGTGAGTAACTAAGGCAGCAAGGAGAGAGCTACACACTGCTTTTTTTGAGTTACAACTAGACACAGTCACATGTTTTCACATAGTCCAAAGGATCTCTAGAGTGATCTGAAGCGAGGACAGTTATTTATTTGTCATTCAGCCCAAAACTCTAGAAGTTATATCTGTTTGCTCTTTTTCCCTCACACACAATACTTGGTACATTAGTATGCTCCGATGTAAAATATGTTCTGCAAAATACGTCCTGAATCCACCCACTTCTCTGTCTTCTTTGTTACCACCTACGTCCAGGCCACCATCACCCTCACATTTGGGTTTGTGCAGTCGTTTCCAACCAGTCTCCACTCTTACCCCACCCCACAGACTCTTTTCCACCTGTAGTCAGAGGACTCTGCAAAATTCCAGCCAGATCACGTAATTCCCTTGTTTAAAAACCGGCAATGTCTTCTCCCTGTTAAGAAAAAAAAATCTAAATTCACTAAAACTGCCTAAAAAACCTCTGTACTATTTTCTTTTTCTTTTTTTTTTTTAATAGAGGCATGTTTTATTTATTTATTTGTTTTGTTTGTTTGTTTGTTTTTGTTTATACATGCACTGGGTACAGTCAGAAGCGGGGGGGGGGGGGCGAGAGAATTCACCAGAGCCAGAGCGGGGAGCAGAGCAGGCAGAAAGACCGAAGCACACTGCTGAGGGGAGCAGCGGGCGGCAGGAGAGGTCTGCGCGCGATGTGGGACCCTCCCCAGGTGGCCGGGGAGCAGCCGGGGATCGAACCGGCGCCGCAGAGGTCGCCGGCAGCTCTGCAACCCAGCGCTCAACCACTGTGCCACCGGGGAGGCCCTGTACTATTTCTATCTACTTCTCCATCTTATCTCTTATCACCCTTTTCCTCATTATTAACCAGCAGCTACATTAGTCTTCTTTCTGTTCTTCAAATAAACCAAGGTCTCCCCATCTTCGGGGCCTCTACACTTGCCATTCTCTCTGCCTGCAGCCCCTATCCCTCACTTACTCTGTGATTCACCCACTGCCGCACTGTTTTTCTTCTTTTAACCGTTCTACTGTCACCTTCAAATCAGTAGCAAAGATTTTTTTCTCAGGCATTCATGATAGGTCTCTTAGCACTTAAAAATTGAGTTATAGCGCCTCCCCGGTAGCGCAGCGGTTGAGCGCTGGGTTGCGAAGCTGCCCGCAGCCTCTGCAGTGCCGGTTCGATCCCCGGCTGCTCCCCGGCCACCGGAGGAGGGTCCCGCATGGCGCGCAGACCTCTCCTGCCGCCCGCTGCTCCCCTCAGCAGTGTATTTCGTCAGTCTGCCTATTTCTGTTCCCCACTCTGGCTCTGGTGAATTCTCTCACCCTCCTGTGCTTCTGACTGTACCCTGTGCTTGTATAAATAAATAAATAAATCTTTAAAAAAAACTGAGCTATAATTCATACACAACAAAATTCACCCATTTTAAAGTGCTTCCAGCAACCCATACTCTGTAGCTCTGATTGCCCACCAACTCCTCCCCATTCCTAAGCAACCATGACTCTCCTGTGTGTGTCAATTGGCCTATTTTGGATATTTCATATAAACAGGGTCCAATAATATATAAACTTTTCTAAAAAAGATTTATTTATTCATACAAGAACTGGGGTACAGGCCAGAGGTGTGGGGGTGAGAGGATTCACCAGAGACAGAGTGGGGAACAGAACAGGTGGATGTACAGAAATACACTGCTGACGGGAGCAGCAGGTGAGACAGGAGAGGTCTGCTTCGCCATGTGGGTAGCTCCCTGGCCGGCCAGGGATCGAACTCGTGCTGTAGAGGCTGCGGATAGCTTTGTAGGTTGCGTCTTAACTGGTTGCGCCACCAGGGAGGCCCAATATATAAACTTTTGTGACCGACCTCTTGCGATGAATGGTTTTGAAGTTCATCCTTATCATAGGAGAACTTTAATCATTTTTACGGTTGGCTGTTATCCCATTGTAAAGATCTATCATCTTTTCTTTATCCTGTCATCAGTTAATGCACATTAGAAAGTTTCCATTTTCTAGCCATGATGAGTAATGCTGCCATAAATATCCACGTACAAGTTTTTGTGTGGACACAGGAGGATATGGGGGCATTACATTGCTTAGTCATAAGCAACTCCCTGTATAACTCTTTGATGACTGGCTTCTACTCAGGAGTCTGCTCAGATGTGACATCCTTTCAAAGCCTTCCCTGACCACTCCATCAAAAATAATCACCCTGGGGCCTCCCCGGTGGCGCAGCGGTTGAGCGCTGGGTTGTGAAGCTGCCCGCAGCCTCTGCAGCCCCTGTTCGATCCCCAACTGCTCCCTGGCCATCGGAGGAGGGTCCCGCATGGCATGCAGACCTCTCCTGCCGCCCGCTGCTCCCCCTAGCAGCGTACTTCAGTCCTTCTGTCTGCTCTGCTCCCCGCTCTGGCTCTGGTGAATTCTCTCACCCTCCCGCTCTTCTGACTGTACCCAGTGCCTGTATAAACAAACAAACAAACAAACAAACAAACAAACAAACAAATAAATAAATGAATGAATAAATAAATAAATAAATCTTTTAAAAAAATAGTACTTAAAAAAAAATAATAATAATCACCCTGGGCCTCCCCTGATGGCGCAGGCAGTTGAGGGCAGCGCTGGGAGGCTGTCCGCTGCCTCTGCGGTGCTGGTCGATCCTGGCCGGCCGGCGAGGGTCCCACATGGCACGGCAGACCTCTCGTCCCGCCTACTGCTCCCCTCATCAGTATATTTCGTCAGTCTGCCTGTTCTGTTCCCTGGTCTGTCTCTGGTGAATCATCTCACCCTCCCACGAATCTGGCCTGTACCCTGGTTCTTGTATGGATGAATAAATAAATCTTTAAAAAAAATTAACATTACATTTAAATAAAGTTCAAGTTAAAATTAAAAAAAAAAATTACCCCACCACTACCACCACGTTCCATTGCATTATCCCATTTGGCTTTTACATAGCCCTTACCACTCTCTAAAATAACGTTGCCTATTTTGTTAGTTTACTTGTTTTCCATCTGCATCTTCCTACTAGAACATTAACTCTGTAAGGACAGGGGCCTAGTTGGTCTTGCTCACTGCTGTTCCCTCAGCACCTTGCACAATGATCACCACACAGTGGGATTGCAGTTTGCATTTATTGAGTACTTGAATGAATTTATGGCAGAAATCTTTGTTTTTTTTCCCACTTCAGGGCCGATCCACAATTCCACTAATAACTATTTTAGTGTTTTTCTATTCCCTTAATAGTTCTTTGGAAAAAATAAAAACATACCCATTTAAATGATAAGAAGAAGTACCTGTAGCAAAGAATAGGGGGTGGTTTGGCTTAGATTTTACCTCTTACCACACCCCTGACTGCCCCAGGGATTCAGAAACAACACCATATCCCTTTTGTGACAGCTCCCTAAGATCGCAATGGATAAGGATGTTAAAAGAAAGAAAACTCTAGAAATGGGAACTGAGATACCCAACACTGCAGAGCTATTAAATGAGCCTATCTCCTTTGAACAATAAGTACTCTGTGAAATACCTGGCCTTCCTATCTTTAGATAAAAATGAAAACACATCTTGCAGTTTTGATATGTTTTTAAAATAGAAATCTTTCTAAGAACAACAGTATTAGTTCGTTATATTTTTATCTGGAAAATGACAGAGAAGTTGTGTGATAAACTGGTTTGACCCTGATAATCATCCATTTGCATAAAATAAATGGTACCAGTGTTGGTAGAGGAGAGAGCAGATTATATGAGGGTTTTTTCCGCTTGGGTCTTAATAGGAAAATGAGATGCAAGAGGTTTTCCTAACTTGCTTCAATTTGCCTTCATCTGCCCCTGTTTGAGAATGGAGACTTAAGAAAAAATCAAGATGCAAAACTGAATAGGTGTGAATTCTAAGAGGTTAGATCATTAACATTTTATAAGAATCTGAGCTGCCTGTCTAACATCTGCATGCTAATACCTTCCCAGCACGACTTTGCATTTCAAAGATGCTAAGAATCCCTTTTAGGAAATGTTCCTTGCTTGAAATTGCTGGTTGGATATTTTTATTTTTTAATTTTTTTATAGAGGCATGTTTTATTTATTTATTTATTTATTTGTTTGTTTGTTTGTTTTGTTTATACATGCACTGGGTACAGTCAGAAGTGCAGGAGGGTAAGAGAATTCACCAGTGCCAGAGCGGGGAGCAGAGCAGGCAGAAGGACCGAAGTACACTGCTGAGGGGAGCAGCGGGCGGCAGGAGAGGTCTGCGCGCCATGCGGGACCCTCCTCCGGTGGCCAGGGAGCAGCCGGGGATCGAACAGGGGCTGCAGAGGCTGCGGGCAGCTTCGCAACCCAGTGCTCAACCACTGCGCCACCGGGGAGGCCCTGGTTGGATATTTTTAAATATCCAGTGCAGGCTTGGTGGAGAATAGAGGCCTGGCAGAGGAAGTAGGGGCTGTGTCCCAGAGAGTCCTTCAGGATGAGTGATTCCCCCAAATCTAATCACCTCTTCAAAAGTTTCAAGTACATAGACCCAAAGAACACAAGAAAAGTAATCATAGGTATAAATGTAGATACATATGTCACCATTATTTCCTTTTGCAAGCATTCCTAGTAATTATAATAACACAACAAGCACTCTTGAGCAAAACATATTAAAGAAGGCTATATTCAGATCATCGTTTCTATGAAGTTTAAAATAATCCAAAACAACATTACATATTGTTGATGGATGCATGTATATGTAGTAAAAGTACAATAATGTGCATGATTTTTACAATAGCTAAGCTATGGAAACAAGCCAAATGCCCAAAAATAGATGACTGGATCAAGAAGATGTGGTCTATATACACCATGGGCTATTACTCAGCAATCAAAAAAGATGAACTCATGCCATTCACAGCAACATGGATGAAACTGGAAGGGATCATGCTCAGTGAAATAAGCCAGAAGGAAAAAGAAAAATATAGGATGGTTTCACTTAGAGGAGGAATGTAGAGGAAACAAATAAGGGATCAGGGGGGAAAAGCAATTATAACAAATTAAAAATCGAAATCAACAGGCAACTATAATTCAGAGACATTCTGCAGGGAAAGAGGAGGGAGAAGGATCAAAACAGGGGAGGGAAGAGCACAAGGGACTATGGTGATGGGACATGGGTGAATGTGGTAGGAATTTCACGGAGACTACTCCTGAGAGGAGAAAACATGCATTGTACAAAAATGAAGAATGATGTAAAATATATAAAAAATAAAAGTGCAATAGCATGCATGGGAATGAGAATCGTTGCATTCAGGACTTCTGCAGATAGTAGGAGAATGAGATTGGGAGAGAATACTAAAGCTATACTTGTATCTATCAGTTTTTTGGTAAATGATATTAAAATGTAACATTCACCAAAAAAGAGTTCCAAATTAAAAGGGCACAACTCAAGAAATGTTCACATAAAGTATATACCTGTGTAACCAGTGATGCATCTATAGTTTTGATTGGGTGGTGGATATATGAATGTTGGCTATATTGGCTATACTCTGCACATGCCTGAACTATTTAAATAGCATTTAAATATTTGAATGTTTTTTCACTATTTCTTAACTCCATAGGGCCACAAACAATAGACTACTAGGATTTCAAATTTCCTTTCAGTTGTACAAGCCTATGAAAATCCAGTGCAATAGGGCAAAATGAGGTTAAAGCCCTAACTTCTACAAGTTATAACATCATTTGTCATCTTGTGTCATTTTCATCTAAAGTATAATGCTAACCAGTAAACAATCATGTTGATTTGGATCTAATGCAAGGGAATTTAATGTATATGGGAGTAATGCTCCCCTTTTCCTTTTTTGACCACCTTTCAGATCAACCCCGAATTTCCACAGAGCTGAAAGGGGTCTGTTGCCTGTTGTCAGAGAATCCCTTTCTCTTCCACCAAGGGAAAGGAACTATGAATTTAGGAAAAGGGACTTTAACAACACGTTACTTCAACTTGGGTAGTGCTGGTGCTGCCCTCTTCTGGCAGAAGTCTCAATGTGCAGCTGACCAGTTGCTGCATTCTTTTCCTGTCATCAATCTAGGCCATTCCCTGTTTATAAAATAAAGTGTGCATGTTGAAATCTTGCCTGCATTTCCCCAAAAACAGAAGCACTGTTTCACATAGTGAAACAGATTCATTTCCTGAAGTCAGATTCATTCTCTGAAATCCGCCAAATATTCAAAACCTACCCATGTTGCTATGGGCTAAACGATATGATTCAGACAGAGCTCTTACCTCTAAGAGAGTGATTTATTTCGAAGGGGGTGATAAGACACTAGCATGAATGATTATGGGAGACAGACTTTTTGGAGTGACAGTTGGAGGGATATACACAGAGAGCAGTGAAGATGGAAAAGAGGAAAATAGAACATCTGGAAGGAGAGACCAAGGAAAGCCATAAGAAAGCAGTGGAGGGCCTCCCCGGTGGCGCAGCGGTTGAGCGCTGGGTTGCGAAGCTGCCCGCAGCCTCTGCAGTGCCGGTTCGATCCCCGGCTGCTCCCCGGCCACCGGAAGAGGGTCCCACATGGCGCGCAGACCTCTCCTACCGCCCGCTGCTCCCCTCAGCAGTGTGCCTCGGTCCCTCTGCCTGCTCTGCTCCCTGCTCTGGCTCTGGTGAATTCTCTCACCCTCCCGCACCTCTGACTGTACCCAGTGCTTGTACAAATAAAAAAATAAATCTTAAAAAAAAAATCTTCTTAAAAAAAAAAAAGAAAGCAGTGGAATTTAAGATGAACGATGGAGGTAAAAGGGATCGGATGTTTCAAAGAGTGGAGCAACAGCAGCAAAGGCATGGCAGTAAGCAAAGGCAAAGATCTCTCCAGTGGAACTGGAATATTTTACGTGCCTGAATAATCCAGACTGTGTGTGACAGCTGGAAGAGAAAACCTCCACCTCCAGCCCACTGTTTGGAGCCAGATATTGCCTCCTTTGGTTAAGTGGGGCTGGGTGAAGATTGGCAGCCTAGTGCATTGAAGGGTGTGGGTTGGTGGGGAAATAATCTGAGATGTAGAATGTCTGTAGATTTGGAGGAGAAGCGCTGGGTGTAGGACACATTCTGCCTCTCTTCCCTTTTCTCCTCTCCCCTACCTCTGGCCAGGCTTAGAAACTGCCACTGAAGCAGCAAGAAGGCAAAGGGGAAAACTTCAGCGGCAGCAGGATAAACAGAGTAGGATGACCCTGCCATCAACTGCTGGGATGGAGACAGGTGGTGCCGGTAGCAGTCATAGGGAGTTGAGAATAGCTGTAGAAGGCAGTGGTTGAAGGAGATTTCCCCCTGAATCCTTCCTCACTTTTTGAAAGTTGGGCTTGGTCATTACTGCCCTGCCAGACCTCATGCAGTGGACCTGCTGTGGGGGAGAAGTGGGGATGGATATGGGTCTCCTCCAGCCTTGCGATTAGAGTGGCAGTTCCTAGGGGGCAGGCACAGGTAGTTGGTTACTCATACATACATCAAAGAGACTCCCTGCCTCTTTCTTCCGCTTGAATGGGAGGAGACATTATGGCTACATTTGGAATATTCCTTGTATAGGAGGAGAGAACAGTCTACTGGAGAGGCTAAGGAGGCCTGCATTTCAAATTCAGTTTGATAGCAGTAACAACAGTGGTTGGAACAGCTACCATTTGTTGAGGAAATGGCTTGTGGCAGGCACAGAACATTCTTTATCTCTTTCCATCCTCATAGAACAAGCAGTACAGATGCAAGCCCTGTGGAAAAGTCAACCTGACTCTCAGTCTTGGCCCTGCCACTTGGTAGCTCAAACAGTGCTTGACATAAAGAGCTCAAGAAACACGAGACACACATTAATCAACTAAATAAACAATTGGTTTTAATAATTAACTCATATCAAAATGTGTTGTGTAGAAACACACATCCATTAGCTATTATTATCTGCTTCTTACAAATGAGGAAATCGAAGTCCTCTAAGTTTTTACAAGTTTACACAACTTCTAAGTGGCAGAAACTGAATCACCCTCCCACGCCTCTGGCCTGTACCCCAGCTATTGTATAAATAATAAAAAAAAAAAAGAAACTGAATTCAAAACCAGTTGCCAATACGGATTTTCTGCTGGGGTTAATGCCAAAAATTCTGGAAATGGGAGACAGTGACGGCTGCAGAGTATTGTGTGGATATGCTTAATACCACGGATGGAACACTTGCAAATGGTGAAAGTGGTAAATGTTGTGTTAGATATAGGGGATCCCACATATCAAAAAGAAAGCCCCGGGCCTCCCCGGTGGCACAGCGGTTGAGCGCTGGGTTGCGAAGCTGCCCGCAGCCTCTGCAGCCCGGGTTCATTCCCCGGGGCCGCCGGGCGAGGGTCCCACATGGTGCGCAGCCCTCTCCTGCCGCCGGCTGCTCCCCTCTGCAGTGTACTTCGGTCCTCCTGCCTGCTCTGCTCCCTGCTCTGGCTCTGGTGAATTCTCTCGCCCTCCCACGCTTCTGACTGTACCCATTGCTTATATGAATAAATAAATAAATCTTTAAAAAAAAAAAAAAAAAAAAAAGAAAGCCCCATTTGTCAGGGGCTGAGATCTTAATCACCATGTTATATAGACAGCTTCCTAATGAACATTTTCTATCCTTCACAAGGTCCCCCAATGACATAGACCAAGGACTAAATTTGCATTCAAAAATTTCAAATACCACATCTGCTTCTTACTGTGTTATCAGGGAGTGACTAAGCCTTGTCTCGAGCTTTCTCGGGTGAAAAAGGGAACCAAGGCCCATGCCAGCTCCTGTCTGAGGGTTTCTATCAGTTGCAGGCACGCAGGCCCTGGTTACACTGCTGATTGGCCTTGGGGAGTTGGCACCCAGGCAGCCTTGAGCTCCTCAGGAGGAGGGCAACTAAGATATGAGCCAGTTTACCCATTCTTGGTTACTCCTTTCACCAAAGAAAAGTGGAGCAGCAACTGGGTGGGAAGTTCTGAAGGGAAATGAAAGAGTTGCGAATAGGGGAACTTGAAGAGGGCCTCTTTGGAAAGGGGAAGGAAGAGAAGCTCATAATGAGATAAACCCTTTTTGGGGGGAGGGGAGTATGAACACTAGATAAAAACTGTTTTCACACACCACAGAAGAGAAACTCACACCACAAGTCATCCTGGTAGCTACTTTTGCTGCAGAAATTGTCACTTTCATACAAGGATTTTGGGAACGGAAGTTTGAAAAATCCCCATTAGCCTCTGTGGTCCCCAGGTGTCTTTTTCTCCATACTCAATGGAGAGACATACACAAAATGGCCGGGTTCCCAGATTCACCGTGACACGGTGGTAAGAGAGTATGACACACGAGGAAATCCACCCTCCTGCCCATTTTGCAGACCGCAGCCCTCAGCCCCCAGTTCCTCTAACGCTGTCATTAGACTTGTAACTCTCAGTGCTGCCCTCTGCTGGAAAGCCAGGCTGCGTCAGAGGCTGCAGGACCAGCCTTGGTTCCTAAAAGTCCTTTTGTGTGTTAATGCTTTGAAGTGCATAATACATGCTCCTATGAAAAATCATCTCAGGGTACCCAGTGACGTGCATTTATCCAAAGGAGAATGTGCAGGGCACCTCGCCAGGGCACAAGGAGGGCAAGTCCATTAACCGGCGCGACACAGGACAGAGAATGCCTATTACAGCTCAGAGGAGGAAAAGTACAGCCCACCTCACTGGTAGTTTCCCCACCATGGCCTCATTAAGTAGGTTCAGTCCAGGGGCCTCCCTGGTGGCGCAACGGGTTAAGACACAACCTCTGAAGCTGTCCACAGCCACTGCAGCACGAGTTCGATCCCCGGCCAGGAAGTTACCCACAAGGCACAGCAGACTTCTCCTGTCTCACCCGCTGCTCCCCTCAGCAGTGTATTTCATCAACCTGCCTGTTCTGTTCTCTGCTCCATCTCTGGTGAATTCTCTCACCCCCCACACCCTCTGGCCTGTACCCCAGCTCTTGTATGCATAAATAAATAAATTTTTTTTAAAAAAATGTAGGTTCAGTCTGTCCACAGAAGGACAGGAATGCAACAAGCCAGCGGGGCCTCCCGTGCCTGGGTTCCACATTCGCCTTTGTCAGCTCTGTAGTCTTATTTCCATGCATCTTGGTCCTCTGAACCCCAATGGACTCAACACATCCAGTGTGCCCCTCTGCCTTCTGCTCCCAAATCTCATGTGCGCTGGGCCCCTCCATCTCAGCAAGCTCTCTCCAATGCCATCCTGTTAGTTTCCGCACAGCCTCACACACTCACCTTCTGCCCCTCTTGGACTGAGCTGAGGTGCTCCCTGAGTCTGGGGATACCAGAGACCACCTATTACTGACTCAGAAGCGAGGCTTCTACGCCATCTTGTGCTTCAGTGCCGGGCAGGAAGGCTGTGGATCTATTCTCCCGTTCGTCTTGACCCGCCCCCCTCACCACCGTCGGGGCAGCCACCTAAGACATTAACAGGAAAACCCACTCGACGCAGCCTGTTCCGCTCCATCCAGGACTGAAAACTATGGGTCAAAGTCTCCTATGGGAATACTGCGTAAGTCATACTCCTTGTCCCCTCGCTGGCGCACATACATCCCATGCGTCCACTGCCAAGTTATCATCAGGCATGCAGGAAAGGGGGTTAGCTTTGCCTCCTCAAGCCATAAATGCCACAAGTGTGGGAGGTGATCTGGCAGTCCAGTTCCTCAGAGAATGAAAGGGATCGTTGTGCAGCGAGTTTCCTAGCTCTGCCGAGCCTGAGAGCTTCTGGAAGTTAACAGAAGTTATCTGAAGGTGAAGGCGGTCCCCATTACTTGGCGACCACATGGGCCCTTCCCATGGAAGCCCAAGGGAAGACAGAACTGTTGTACTTGGCTGCTCCCTGGTGTCCGCACGGTAGCAGCAGCAGCCGCAGCGGCTGCCAGTAAAGCATGTCTCGGATGGCCGCAGGGCGCCAGGGCTTTGTGCTTGGGCTAAACGTGCTAGGCTCAGGTGGTATGGGGCTGAAATTTAGCCCATCCTCTCTCTTCATCGAGGCTGGTGCCGCCCACAGGGCTGCACCCACCTGGAGGTTGACCCCCCTTTTATAATTTGCCCACAAGGACTATCTTTTACTAATCTTAATTAGTAAAGTTAACCATGTAGGTTCCTGCTGACCCTATCTGAGGAGCCAAGCTGTGCACGTGCAGCCAACCTGTGGGAGCACCATCTCCATTTTTGAAAATTCACTTATCCTAGAAGAATAGGTCAGAGTGTGTGTGTGGACGGTGGTAAAAGGAGCAAGAAATGCCTAGTGTTTTCCTGCATGGTAGATACACTCAGAAGCTTTGGAAAATCGCTTGTTTCAAGCCTTAGTTCAGCACCTCTGCTGTACATCTGACTCGGCTGGAGCCCACTCCTACATGAGTGGACACCCCCAGTTGGATGTACTTATGAAGGTGCCAGTGTCGCTGAGCCTCAAAACCCACTTGGCATCAGCTGGCTAGAACCAAGTGGGAGAAACTTCTTTGATAGAGCTCACATGCTCTTTAATTAACTCAGACTGGTTCACTGTTTTATCTGCCTGACGCCTATAGACATTTGAGTTCATGATTCCTGTGACCTACATCAGAAAGAACAAAGAATGTCGCGCTGTTGTGGGTAGCTCCCTGGCTCGGATTGAACTCGTGCTGTAGTGGCTGCTGATAGCTTCGTAGTGCTGAGTCTTAACCCCTTGCACCGCCAGGGAGGCCCCAAATAGACTTAATTTTTTTTTTAATTTTTAAAAAGATTTATTTTTTATGCATACAGAACGGGGGTACAGGCCAGAGTAGCGGGGGGTGAGAAGATTCACCAGAGACAGAGTGGGGAACAGAACAGGCAGACTGACTGAAGTACAACGCTGAGGAGAGAAGCGGGGGAGTCAGGAGGGGTCTGCTGCGCCATGTGGATTGCTCCCAGGCTGGCTGGGGATCGAACTCATGCTGCAGTGGCTTTGGTTAGCTTCATAGGTTGTGTCTTAACTCCTTGCGCCATCAGGGAGGCCCTAGACTTAATTTTTAAAGAAATTTCCAAATTGTTTTCCAGCACGACTGTACCATTTTTTAAATTCCCATCAGCAATATATGAGTGATCTGGTTTCTCCCATACTCACCAGCACTTGGTGTTGCTGCTATATTTTATTTTAGCCATTCTAATAAGTATGAGGTGATATCTCATTGTGGTTGCAATTTGCATTTCTGATGATTAATGATGCTGAATACACTTTTATCGGCCTGTTTTTCCATGTGTATATTCTCCCCATTTTCTAGCTGGATTTATTGAATGTGCAATTTGGAGAGCTCATTATGTTTTCTAGCTATGAGTTTATTGTCAAATATGTGGTTTGCAAATGTTTTCTCCTAATCTGTAGCTTGTCTTTTCATTGTCTTCCCATAGGCTTCCACAGAACAAAACATTTTTAAATTTTGATGAGATCCAAATTATCCATTTTTCTTTTGACAGGCTTCTAGCCTTGGGAGTTTTGGCACAGAGTAGGTTATGCAGTAAGACAGGGACCTAGTATCAGATCTGAATAGCAGAGTGTACTTGTCTTAGAAACAAAGTCCATGTACTAGAGGTAAGATGAAAAGTTTGCTGCCAGTTGCTAACCAAATCTCCTTGCCCTAATACACCTCATCTGACAGCTATAGGTCTGGGGCAGAAGTTTCCAGTCAGTGGGAAATATGGGAAGAGGAAGAGTGTGCACAAGTAGGGCCATAGTGTCATGGTTCAGAGGATGGGCACTAGAGCCAAAAGCCCTCTGTCTCCCATGCTATGTGGTCTTCCACAAATTGATGACGGTTTCTGCATCTCCATTTCTGCAAAGAGGAAGATAATGATAGCACTACCTACAGGCCTGGGGTAAGAACTGAAAGAGGGCCTCCCTGGTGACACAAGGGGTTAAGATGCAACCTATGCGATCCGCAGCCACTGCAGCACAAGTTCGATCCCCAGCCAGGGAGATAACCACATGGCACAGCAGACCTCTCCTGACTCGCCCACTGCTCCCCTCAGCAGTGTATTTTGGTCAGTCTGCCTGTTCTGTTCCCCATGCTGTCTCTGGTGGATCCTCTCACCCCCACACCCCCTGGCCTGTACCCCAGTTCTTGTATGCATCAATAAATAAATCTTAAAAAAAAGAACTGAATGAGATCTGCCATGGAAAGAATTCAGTCCAGAGCCCAGTCCATGGTAAGTGCCCAGAAAATGTGAGCTGAATCCCTTATCCCTTGTCTGAAACTGACCTTGAATAATGTAAGCCCCTTCTCAGCAGTTCCTTAATTAGTGACAATGAAAGCAGGAGCCTTCACGGTTGCTTAGAAGTTACAAAATCGCATTCTAAGGAAGGTCTCATTAATATTCTTG
Organism: Talpa europaea; assembly: GCF_964194135.1. NCBI lineage: Eukaryota > Metazoa > Chordata > Mammalia > Eulipotyphla > Talpidae > Talpa > Talpa europaea. The sequence goes on from NC_140081.1 coordinate 68,344,852, forward strand.
CCACCATTTCTTACAGACAGCACCAGAGGCTGTAAGACTGTCAGAGATTTATCTAACGTGGACAACTTAAAATCATAATTTCTGTAAGCATACACATAGCCAGCTTTCAATTACTCTCTCTAATGGAGAAAATCAGCGCCAGGGGTAATCCAACACTGTGCCACCTCCAAAGTCATCTTTGTTTGACTTGAAAATGAACTGGATGACCTTCTTTTGCAGCACATTTGTCTTTTGGATTCTTCTCTGTTTGTGCTAATAATAAAATGAATTTACATTCTCTATGCACACTAGCTGGCACCTAGTGAAAGTGTACATAAATATTCTTGGGGAGAAAGAGAAGCTAAGATCATGATATCAAATTTACTGCAGCAAAGAGTGAATTTATTATACATTTTGTCAGTGGTTCTCAAAGTTTAGAAGATGAAAATCACACGGAGAACTTGTTAAAAATGCTTATTTGCAGCACCAGTCCTTGAAGTTTTGATTCAGTAGCCCTGGGGTGGGGCCTTGAAACATTTTTTTAATTTATTGTGGTAAAAAATACATAGCACTAAATTTACCATCTTAACTATTTTTATGTATTGTAGGGTAAGTAAAAGTATCTGGCTTGGGCCTCCCCTGGTGGCGCAGCGGTTGAGCGCTGGGCTGCGAGGCTGCCCGCAGCAGCCTCTGCAGCGCCGGTTCATTCCCCGGCTGCTGGCGAGGGTCCCACAAAAAAAAAAAAAAGAAAGAAAGAAAAGAAAAAAAAAAAGTATCTGGCTTTTCTGCCCTCCCGATTGATGATGGATCCCTGTGGTCCTGAAGGCATACCTGGAATAGGGTGTGGGCATGCGTAAGTGGTCACACCTCGGCTAGGACTGGGCTGATAAGGGCAGCGTCACGGGGATGCCAGCAGAGCAAGAGAGAGTGGAACAGGAGAGCGAAAGAAAGAAGCAGAGTTGAGAAGCAGAGCAAAATAGAGACAGAGGCCTCCAGAGAATGCTGGAGAGATCAGAAAGAGTGAAGACTTAGCCCCCCAGCACCCTGCTGTGTACCTGGTAAAATCCCAATAAAAGCCTGCAAAAGCTACTGAGGACTCCAGGATTTCTCCTTCACCCCGTCTGCTCGGGTCATAGAAAACCTGTCCCGTGTCTTCCTGCCGCTACATGTATGTAGTTCAATGGTGTTAAATCTATTCACATTGCAGTGCAGCAACAGATATCCAGCAATTTTTCATTTTGCAACACTGAAACAAATACCCATTACACATTCATTTCCCTGCCCTCTTTCTGAAGCCCGTGACAACCTCCTTTCTATTTTCTCTTTCTGTGATTTTGACTAAATACTTCATATGAGTGAAATGATACAGGATTTGTCTTTTTGTGGCTGGCTTATTTCACTTACCATAATATCTTTGGGTTTCATCTGTGTTGCATATGTGACCTGATTCACTTCTTTTTAAGGCTGAATCCTATTCCATTGTATCTAGCACCTTTTCTTTATCCATTCATCTATTGGTGGATGTGTTTTTCCAATAAACACCCGGGGTGATTGTTACGCTGGCCCTCAGAAACATTGCGACAACTCAGTGACTTGAGACTGGAGTTGGCCAGCCTCTGAGCTGCTCTAAGTGAACCCTCTCTCTGAGCAGGGAGAGTGTGGCATTCTGCTTAAGCCTGCAGGACTTAGCATTACACTGGTCTGGCTTCAAATTCTGCCTCTACCACTTGCTAACTAAGTTGTCTCAGGCAAGTTCTAAGTTCTTTGCCTCTTTGTGCCTCAATCTCCTCATCTGTAAATTGGGGGTAATAATAAGGCTGTTTTTCTTAAATAAAAATGGAACATTTTAAAAAAGATTTATGCATACAAGAGCCAGGGTACAGGGCAGAGGTGCAGGGGATCAGAGGATTCACCAGAGACAGAGTGGGGAGCAGAAGAGGCAGATCTACTGAAATACACTGCTGAGGGGAGCAATGGGTGAGACAGGAGAGGTCTGCTGCGTCATGTGGGCCACCTCCCTGGCCAGGGATTGAACTTGTGCTGCAGTGGCTGCGGAGAGCTTCATAGTGCTGTGACTTAACCCCTTGTACCACTAGGTAGACCCCAATAATAAGGTTGTTTTGAGAGTGATATATAAATAGCTTTTAGCAACCACTCAAATTGCATTTAGTAGTATTACTCAATTTCAAGGTTTCTTGAGTGGTGGATTCTTTCCTCTGAAAATCTGAATGGAGATAGAGTGGCTGAATGTACATATTTGCTCAGAACTCAGAGTTTTCCTGGAACACGTAACTTTCAATGCTAAAACCAACAGAGCAAATTGTAATGGCAGACCTCTTTTGAGCTCTCAAAGTACTTATTTTTTTAAGATTTATTTCTGCATACAAGAACTGGGGTACAGGCCAGAGTTATGGGGGGTTGTGAGAGGATTTACCAGAGACAGAGTGGGGGACAGAACAGGCATATCTATTGAAATACACTGTTGAGGGGAGCAGTGGGTGGGACAGGAGAGGTCTGCTGCACCATGTGTGTCACTTCCCTGGCCAGGGATTGAACTCATCCTGCAGAGGCTGCCAATAGCTTGATAGTGCTGAGACTTAACCCCTTCTGCCACCAGGGAGGTGTTTGAAGTACTTATTTGCATGCATTATTTTTTACTGGCAAACAGAGCTATAAGCCTCCGGCTTTGCTAATTCAACAAGAACTAGTTGCTGAAGGTTATCTCAGAATCTATGAGCTACTCCAGCTAAAATGACTTGGAAAGAAGCACAGGGGAGGGAGCACATTTCTAGGCTCCCTGGAATTCCCTATTTCTGGGATGTGCTCAATATATTTCTTGATTAGGTCATATTTTTTTTCAAATATGCAGGTATGTCTCCCAGTGCTATTTGATGACTCAATAGATGTTAGCTGCATGAATAAATGACTTCCAATCAAAATGTCTTGACTGGGGCATTTTGTGGACTTTATTTATGAAATTGGGAGATGATTTGAGAGTTATCTCTCTCTTTTTTTTTTAAAGAAATCAGACTTCATAATTTTTTTTAAGATTTATTTATTTATTTATACAAGCACTGGGTACAGTCAGAAGCACAGGAGGGTGAGAGAATTCACCAGAGCCAGAGCGGGGAGCAGAGCAGGCAGAAGGACCGAAGTACACTGCTGAGGGGAGCAGCGGGCAGCAGGAGAGGTCTGTCGCTCCATGTGGGACCCTCCTCCAGTGGCCGGGGAGCAGCCGGGATCGAACCAGAGCTGCAGAGGCTGCGGGCAGCTTCGCATCCCAGCGCTCAACCGCTGCGCCACTGGGGAGGCCCAGAGAGTTCTCTCTTTCTCAGACAGCAATCTCCTCATTTGTACAGCACTAATTCTCTCTTAATGTGGCTTCCCAAAATAAAGATATGATGCAAAGCAGTTCTTTACAATGCCCTGATGGAAAGACCCTTGAGATACCTGTAAAGAGAATTTATGGAGTTTTTGAATTTGGCCATCATGTCATCTGAGATGTAAATTTATGTGTATACATATATATAAAGAAAATTGACCGAATTTATATATAAATACTTATGTATCTTTCAACAATACCAACTTAAATTCATGCATCACATCCAGCTGTGTTCCCAGTGGGACATGACCTTTGCAGCACATGCTTTGTTGTAGGATAATGTTTTGTACCTGTAACGGTTTCGGGATTGAGAATGGAACTGGTTTTTCCTTTAAAGGTCCACCATATATTTTGAGGGTGCAGGGACTGTCATTCACCACTAGATGGCTCATCATTCAAAAAAAATCCTCATTAAAAAAGGTTTATCGGACAAGTTTCTCATAATCATTTGATAGATTGCATAGTACTATATACTGCTTTTAATACATTTTTAATTGGCTAAACTTTTAAATATGCCTATTTTAGAAGTTAATTGGAAGATGGGGGTGGGTGAAAGAGAAAGGTATTACATAGATGAAAGGCACAGTGGCCTCAGAGAGAAAAAGCTGTACCGAAGATTCACAAGAAGGGGTAAAGGGTCTAGAACTGGAAAGCCAAGACTCAAGGGACCAGGATCAATAACAGAAAGATGGAGGAAGCAGGCAAGAAAGAAAGGATATTAAAATTGAGAGGGAAAAGCTGGCCAGAGGTAAGGAGAGGAAGACAAAGAAAATGACAGATGGGAAGGACCTGAATCAAATACAGAAAAGTTGACAGAAGAAATTTGCCTAAGATGAGCCTGCCACGGAGTTAGGAAAGCAAAAGACAGCAGAAAAGATGGGGCCTAAGGAAGAGGTGTGCGGGTGGGCCCAAGGGGTTCCAGAGGATGAAGAGGTATGCCAGACACTCAGCTTGTCTTCCAGGGTGCATCTCCTTCCCGGCCATCCTTCCTTTGGGGGACATTCAGAAGCCCTGCTCGGTAAGTAGGCTCCAAATTGTGGCCCCCATACATATATCACATACTTACATTGCCTCCCCTACAAACCTTGTGACCTTGTGTATTTTGCAATTCAGAATTGTTTGGATTTTAGAAAGGTCATACGAGTATATATCAGACATTAGGTCACATACACAGTGTGGTCTGGGGGAAATACCACCTAATCATACCTGTTAATATTTCTGCAGTGAAGAAACAAGTTGTAGGGTAAGTGAAAAATTATCAGGCTTTTCCGCCCTCCTGCCATTAGCATTAATGATGGATCCCTGTGGTCCTACATGCATGCCTGATGGTGGCCACCTGGAGTAGGGTGTGGGCATGCACTGGGTGGGCACACTTGGGCTGAGACTGGGCTTTTAAGGGCGACATCACAGAGACGCCAGCAGAGAGAGAGGAGCAGAACGAGAGCAGAACCAGCAGAGCAGCGAAGGAGAAGCAGAGGTCATGAGAGAACGCCAGAGAGCCCAGAAAGAGTGAAGACGCCTGCCACCCTCCCAGCCCCCTGGCCCCCTGCCTTGTAAAAAGCTCAATAAAAGCCTTAAAAGCCACTGAGGGCTCCCTGACTCCTCCTTTAACTGTCTGCCCGGAACATAGAAAACCCGCACTGTGCCTTCCTGGCACTACACATGTGATTTATGAAAATTAATGGAAAAAGACAGGAGACTATAAAATAGTCTCAGGCCAGTCCAGGTTAGGTTTTGTTACCAAAGGAAAACACCTTTTGACTTTCAGAGACTTTCTGAATATGCATTCTGCTTATGTCTTCATTTTAAAGCTGTGTCATGGGTATGTGGATATTTATCATATTACTGTTTGTACCTTCCTGTATTCCTGAAATATTAATTTTGAAGACCTTTGAATTACATGGGCTCATGTCTGATCAGAGGGTGGGTGACATGGTACTGGATGCAGAGCAGGCTTACTGAATACTTAATGAATCGAGTCAACTTGGTTTAACCCTCCCACACTCGTTGTTATCCCTGTCCTAGAAAAAGCAACAGGTGCTCCGCTGGTTAGGGAGGTTAGTCTCATTCTGAATAGGAATAAGACAAGGACTAGTCCTAGGAGGAATTCATTTATTCTTTTATTCATTAGTTCAAAAATATATATTGTGGATTACTATGAACCTAGCACTGTACTAGAAACTGAGAAGCTGTGGGAAACAACACAAAATTCCATCTCTGCCACAGATATTTCTGGTCTAGTAGAGGGGATGGGCTGGTCACACCTGCCTGTGATTTCATTGGCCTCATGCCATGGGAGAGGAGCCACCCAATGCAGTGATACCTTCAAGCAGATATGCTGTCTGCCCGGCATATGGACACCGAACCCTGCATGGGACTCTATTTTTTTATTTTATTTTTTTAAAGATTTATTTGTTTATTTATCTATACAAGCACTGGGTACAGTCAGAAGCGAGGGAGGGTGAGAGAATTCACCAGAGCCAGAGCGGGGAGCAGAGCAGGCAGAAGGACCGAAGTACACTGCTGAGGGGAGCAGCGGGCGGCAGGAAAGGTCTGCGCACCATGTGGGACCCTCCTCTGGTGGCCGGGGAGCAGCCGGGGATCGAACCGGCGCCGCAGAGGCTGTGGGCAGCTTCGCAACCCAGTGCTCAACTGCTGCGCCCGGGCTCTTTATTTTTTAAAAAAATATTTATTTATTTATGCATACAAGATCTGGGGTACAGGCCAGAGGTGCGTGCATGTGTGTGTGCGTGTGAGAGAGAGAGAGAGAGAGAGAGAGAGAGAGAGAGAGAGAGAGAGAGGATTCACCAGAGACAGAGTGGAGGGACAGAAAAGGTGGATTGCCTGAAATACACTGCTGAGGGGAGCAGCAGGTGAGACAGGAGAGGTCTGCTGCACCATGTGGGTCAGCTCTCTGGCTGACCAGAATAGAACTTGTGCTGCAGTGGCTGCTGATAGCCTGATAGCGCTGTCCTTAACCCCTGTGCCTCCAGGGAGGCCATGCATGGGGCTTTTAAGAGAGGAGCTGAGATTACCAATCTCCACTCCCTACAATCTAAAAAGGCAACCTGCTCTCTCTGCTCCCTAACCTATGGGGTCTTGCATCTTTGTAAAATTAGATTTCTGAGGTACCCAGAACTTCTTCTGTACCCAAGAAGGAGAGCAATGGAAGATGGTGGTTAAGGACTTTCTGGTGCTTAATGAGTATCGACTCAAATGACCCCCTGGGCAAGTGATCATGGCTTCCTGAATGATATAGTCTAAAACCTTCCCCTCCTTGACAGCCTCCAATGCACTGAGTCCCACTCCAATAACCTACTTCCTCAGAGTTTTTCTGGAGCCTAGAGGCAGTGGAAGTTCTCCAATGGCTGAAGATCCTCGTTTATCTCTTCCTTGATCCTGGCTTAACTCAGCCTGGGTCCATACTATGATGTAAGCCACTAGATTTTTATCTGGAGATAATAAGAAATTAACATGTATAGTACTTAAAATAACACTTGGCACGCAGTAAGCACAGCAGCAGTATACATGCCGCATAGGGCTAGTGTCAGACTTTAAAGGTTATCCTGGTAAAATGCTTAACATTCAATGGTGTTAGCAACTATTATTTATTATTATCATCTTGGTCAAGGCATACCCCGTTCCTGTGCATTCCACCCCTGAATCTACATCTGTAAGAAATGGGTCCCAGTGAGGTGCATGCTTCTATTTGGGAAGATAACCTAGCTCTCAACACCAGGTCTATAAAACCCAAGATAATACACTCATACCCTCGAGGAGCCTGGGGCTGGGACACTTCCCATGACTTTGACCAAGATCATCAAGCACCTTTTTCTTGGTAAATTCAGTGGATGGTTTTCAACCCTTATCTCCTGTGACCTTCCTCTTTCGGTAGCCAGCACTGGCACTGTTGAGTCTTGCTTCTCTCCTTCATGAGACCCCGGGTTGACTTACATGACAGGTCACACTCAGCCTTTACTCTTTCTCTTTGACACTCCTGATTCTTTGAAGGGTTTTCTTCCTCCGTGCTTTTCTTAACTGCTGGTGAAGATCAGGATGATTAGGGTTATTTCCTAGGAAGTCCTTTCTTTTCACTGCACATATTCTCCCCCTGGACCATCTTATACACACACATGACTTTAGTGACTCATGTGCTAATGACCCTAAATTTCTAGCCCAGATCTCTCTTCTGACCTCCCCATGTGTATAGCTCACTGCCAGCTGGATATTTCTGCAAACACCCTGCACTCCACATGGTCCTAATTTAACTTACTATCCCCACCTCACCTCTACAAACAAAAGACCTCATCCCTTTTGCTACGTTCCTATCTCCCTCCCTCTCACCACCTACATCTTTTTTTTAAAAAAAATAAATTTTATTTTTATATTCCCCATACAATTGCAACCCCCTTATTCTGACCCCAATCCCTCCCCTCCCCCCCCGACCCCCCATACAGAGTGTCTCTGGTTCATAGTTTTTTGTTGATTTTGATTTTCACTTTCTTATAGTTATTCATTTTCCTGGTCCCTTATTTAAGTTTTCTAGATTCCTGCTATGAGTGAGACCATCCGGTATTTTTCTTTTTCTTTCTGGCTTATTTCGCTGAGCATGATCCCTTCCAGCGCCATCCATGTTGCTGCGAATTGCATGTGTTTATCTTTTTTGAATGCTGAGTAATATTCCATGGTGTATATGTACCACATCTTCTTGATCCAGTCATCTATTTTTGGGCATTTGGGTTGTTTCCAAAGCTTAGCTATTGTAAACAGTGCTGCTATTTTTTTGTGGGACCCTTGCTGGTGGCTGGGGATCGAACTGGCACTGCAGAGGCTGCGGGCAGCCTCGCAGCCCAGCGCTCAACCGCTGCGCCACCAGGGGAGGCCCTCACCACCTACGTCTAATCAAAGCGGCGATGGTTCTACTTCTAAAATATACCCTGCACACATCCACTTCTCCATTTTCAGTCTCCACCCTAATTCAGCCCACTGTGATCTCTCTCACCTCCTAATTATCACCTTTCCAATACACCCTCCCAACAATGAACTTGGAAGAAGTTTTCTGAAACGATAAAGATGATTAGGTCACTCATCTGCTGAAAATCTTTTGACAACTCCTTATTGTTCTTAGGTCATAATAAGTATAGCTTATATTTAGATAGTTCTTAATCTCTATCAGGCATTCCTCTGAGATATATATTGGCAATATCCAATGAAGATCTAAGGATGAGCAACAACTATGTGAGTGAGCTAGCAACCGGATGATCCAGTCCCAGCTGAGCCTTGAGATGACTGCCCCAGTCAACAACTTGATTATAACTCTAGCCCAAACTACTGGGATAAACCACTCCCAGACTCCTGCCCCAAAGAAACTATACAAAATAATACATGTCATTTTAAGACGCCAATTCGGGGAAAATTTATTACACAGCAATTAGAGAACTAAAACACCACTCTAATGTATTACCTCAGACTTTATTTGTTCATTCACTCATTTATTCATTCATTCGATCAACCAACCAACCAACCAATATTTAGTGAGTACCAAATATGAAAACTACGCTGTCCACCCTCCCTTACCTTTGTCTCCTCTCATGACAGTGATCAGGAACCACCCCTCAATTCCAAAAGGAGACATGAATTTTCATGTTCCTCTGCTTTTGACTGGAGCTATGCTTTGCTTCTCTCTCAGTGAGGCTACTGCCTTGTTTCTCAAAGTTGGGCTCCTGTATTGCCTCCTGTCAGAGTCACATACTACCTTTTTGTGCTTCATTAACACTTTGGATACATAACTCTTATAGGATTTACCTCTCCATAGCATAATAGACCCTTTCCTTGTCTAACCACACTGAACCTTGAGGGAGGAACAATGCCTTACTCATCTATACATCCCCAGTGCCTGCTTATGGGGTCATGGAATGCCTGAGTCAATGAGAGAATCAATGTAAGTCCTAGGGAGGACAGGTATATTTGTCTTCTTTGTTCACTGATGTAGCCCAAATGCCTAGCACAGTGCCTGGTAAAAAATTTTAAGAGTTCAATAAATATTTGTCTAATGTAGAAACAAATAAATGAATACACACAGCCCTTAAACATATACAAAGGTGGTCAACCACACATTCATAGTAAGTATAAGTTAAAACTAAATGCACATATGATTTTCCTCTTATCCAATTTGCCAAAATCTGAATGGTTAACAACACTTGGTTGTATAACAGGAAAATGAGTATCCTCGTGTTGTTTTTGGGAATGCAAAATAGTACAACCCCCATGGAGATCAATTGCGCAATATTTACCAGCACTCCTAAAGCTCTTACCTTTGTGAGTATTTATCTTATACATGAGCCCTCACATTTAGGATACAACTCATGGACAGGCCTATTCATTACCATGTTGTTTATAACAGTGAAAGTTTGGAAACAAAGGTGTCATTGTTAAAAGGCATGACTAAAGAAAATTTCTCTGTACTGATACTGAAATCTTTTTTAAAGATTTATTTATTTATGCATACAAGAACTAGGGTGTGACAGGAGAAGTCTGCTGTGCCATGTCGGTCAGCTCCCTGGCCGGGGATGGAACTCATGTCACAGTGGCTGGTGCTAGCTTGATAGCGCTGTGTCTTTAACCCCTGCAGTACCTGATACTGAAATGTTTTTTGGTAGATTCCATAGTGAAGAAACATACAAATATGTTTGCACAAATAATAAAAGATTATATAACCAGTTAACAAAAGTGGTTTCCAATTAGAAGCCAGAGGATTAGACATAGAAAGGGGTAAATTAAGACATATTACATTAGGGCCTCCCCGGTGGCGCAGCGGTTGAGCGCTGGGTTGCGAAGCTGCCCAAAGCCTCCCCGGCACCGGTTCGATCCCCAGCTGCTCCCCGGTCACCAGAGGAGGGTCCCACATGGCGCTCAGACCTCTCCTGCCACCCGCTGCTCCCCTCAGCAGTGTACTTTGGTCCTTCTGCCTGCTCTGCTCCCCGCTCTGGCTCTGGTGAATTCTCTCACCCTCCCGCGCTTCTGACTGTACCCAGTGCATGTATAAATAAATAAATAAATCTTTAAAAAAAAAAAAGACACATTACATTAAATTAAGAACATTTCTTTTTCAAAAAAAAATTTGATCAAGGTGACATTGGCTGATATTATGTAAATTTCAGTTGTACAGCATTTATGATTCAACATCTGCATACAATATATCATAATCACCACCAAAAGTTTACTTTCTGTTCATTAACATACACTTCACCATCTTCAGCATCTCACCCATGCTCCCAACTCTCTTCCTTTCCCTTCCCGTAATCACCAATCCATTTTCTGTATCTAAGAGTTTGTTTCTGTTTTGTTTTGTTTGTTCATTTGCTTTGTTTCTTTATATTTCACCTATGAGTGAAATCATACTGTGTCTTTGTCTGAGCTATTCATTTGACATAATGTCCTCAAGGTCTGTCCATGTTGTTGTGAATGGCAAGATTTTGTCTGTTTCATAGCTCAAGTATTCTCTTGTGTATATATACATGGCGTCTTATTTATCCACTCATCTGTCACTGGATACTTCAGCTGTTTCCACAGCTTAGCTATTGTAAATAGTGCTGTGATGAAGAGAGGGGTGCATGTATCTTTTCAAATTTGTGTTTTTGTGTTCTTTAGATAAATACTCAGAAGTGTAACAGCTGGATCATATGGGGGGTGGGAGGGGAAGACTTTCATGTAGCCTTTTAACAGTTTTGAATTTTGAATCTTATGAATGTGCAACCTATTTGAAAACATTAAATTAGAAAGAAAACAGCCCTGCTTGTAGCTCATTATTCATTTGACAAGACAAGCTCATTCCCTGAAACATATTAATGTGCTTCTCTAAGGACATGTACATTCGAACAAGGAATTGAACCTGAAGCCAAAGCAATCAGACATGCATGGTGAAATTTTAGGCAGCAGTTTTTTCTGTTTCTGGAAGGCCTCTTCAGCGTCCCTGTGATGTTAGTGTACCCTCTGCCTTCCCACAGGCCTGGCATTTGTCTCCAAAGCACAGCCACTGCTCTCCTCGCCTGCTCACCACCTTGCCCACACATTCAGCAAAGGGCTGAGAACGTAGGCCCCTGTATCCCACGACTTATACTAGGCCCCTGGATGTCCCAAGATCTGCAAACGCTAACCCTGGGTGGTACAGATGGATTTCTCTTTTTACTAGAGGATCAACTTTTGGAAGAAATACAGAAGTAGAAAGGTGCTCTTGGCCTTCCAGAAACAGAAAGAGAAAAAAAAAAAAAAAGATAGGACAAGGAAAAGCTGTTGCCGGTCATTGATATCAAAGCCCGAGTTTATTTGGTGCAAATCCTATGATCATGAATGTCTCAGAGCTGTAATTTTATCTGATCACCCTGTGCTGTCTGGGAGGTGGAAAATCCCAGAAGATTAATGTTTTGTGTAGCAGTAAGGTGGCAAGCCTGCAACTCTGAGCTTATCTCCCATGAATCAGGATCCAGGCGGAGAGGCTTCAAGAGACAGTGACATTTTATAGTGATTTTTTCTGTGTGGAAAAAGACCTGTCGAGCCCAGACTCATTAGTCTCTGCCACTGTTGGCTTATTTGGTAGACAGGCCAAATCTCCCTGTGTACAATGCTTTTCCGCTTGCTTTGTGGCATCCGGGTATCTAGGAAAGGGTAGTATGTCTGAGCTTGGGTTCCTAACTTCCTTAAAAAGCATATGCCCAGAAAAGGTGGTAATTGTTTCAATGGGAAGGCAACTTTGTAACCACTTACAGTTCTTTCCCAGGTCACACCAGGAAAGGGTGGATTTTTTTTTTTTTACTGTTTTAGCACCACACACCCCTGCCACCCCTGGGTGGCTCGTTTTATTGTTTTTAAAGATTTATTATTTATTTATGCATACAAGAACTGGGGTGTAGGCCAGAGGTGTGGGGGGGGGTGAAAGGATTCACCAGAGACAGAGTGGGGAACAGAACAGGCAGATCTACTGAAATACACTGCTGAGGGGCGAAGCAGGTGCGACAGGAGAGGTCTGCTGCACCATGTGGGTCACCTCCCTGGCCGGGATTGAACTCATGTTTCAGTGGCTGCTGATAGCTTGACAGTGCTGAAACTTAACCCACTGCACCATGAGGGAGGCCCGGGTGGCTCATTTTAAATGAAATTGACTATTCAGTTGGTTTCTCTGTTGACCTAAAGCCTTTAAGCTATGGCACCTAGAATTTATGTGCAAATCTTGTAAATCTGCCCATTTCAATAGCAGCACAACCTCAAATTTGATTGTGGAGCTTTATTCCATATAAGCTGCATGAGTTTGGAAAAGTTAACTTTTCAGAGACTGAATTTATCTATAAAATAAGTCTATCTAGCAAGGTTGTTATGAGGATGAAATGAGATAATCCAAGTGTGCGGTGCTCATTATATAGCCATCTGCAGGGTAAGTGAAAACTGTCAGGATTTTCTCCCCTCCCGCCATTAATATTAATGATAGACACCTGTGGGCTTGCACGTGTGCTTGAGGGCAGACACCTGGAGTAGGGTGTGGGCATGCATAGGTGGGCACACCTGGCCTGAGAGACTGGGCCTATAAGGGCGATGTCACAGGGACACCAGTAGAAACAGAAAGAGCAATGGCAGCAGAAGCAGCAAAGAACGAGAGAAGAACTGGAGGGAAGAACTGCAGAAACAGAAACCATGAGAGAAGGCCAGAGAGCCCAGAAAGCGTGAAGATTTGCTGGGGGCTGGGAGGCCTGCCAGCCTACCGGTCCCCCAGCACCCCTGCCTGCCGTGTACCTGGTTGCCACACTGCAAGTGCTGGAAAAAGCTCAATAAAAGCCTGCAAAAGCCACCGAGGGCTCCACGACTCTCCTTTACCCTTCTGCCGGATCATAGAGATCCTGCTCTATGACTTGCTGGCACCACACCATCGTTGTGGCAGTTATCAGGGTTCCTAAATTAAGCCCACCATTTACTAATGGTGTGACCTTGGGGCGATGACTTAACTTTAAACTTCAGTTGTGACATCTATTAAGTGGAGATAATAATCTTCACAACGCTATGAGGTAAGTACCACAGGTGAAGAACTTAGCACAGTTCCTTGCGTAATAATAAATGAAGAAATGAAAGCAGGGGCGAAGGAATCCAAATGAACTAAAATGAAGGCCTGTGGGAGCTTTGGTGAGGGTGGTATGGTTACATATATCTGAAGAGGTGTGAACCTACTCCCCTAAATCACACACAGTATTGTCAACCAGGCCTCCCCGGTGGCGCAGTGGTTGAGTGCTGGGTTGCGAAACTGCCCGCAGCCTCTGCAGCACCAGTTCGATCCCTGGCCACAGGGTGAGGGTCCCACATGGCGCGCAGACCTCTCCTGCCGCCCGCTGCTCCCCTCAGCAGTGTACTTCGGTCCTTCCGCCTGCTCTGCTCCCTGCTCTGGCTCAATGAATTCTCTCACCCTCCCACGCTTCTGACTGTACCCAGTGCTTGTATAAATAAATAAATATTAAAAAAAAAGTATTGTCAACCAATGTTACCTCAATAAATGGTAATAAAAAAAAATAATGAGAGCTGGTCAGAACAGTAATAGATGGACGAGGAGGCGGAGGAAGAAAGAAAAAGGAGGAAGAGGACAGATGTGCATGAAAACTACAGGAAGAGAGATTTGCTTCAGACATACACTTAGTCATTACATTTTTTTTCAAAATACAAAATCCTTTCACTTCTTTTCCTACCCTTACCACACACACCATGAATCAGTCATAACGCTGACCTCTGGAAGTGGGGAATTGCTGGGAACTAAGGGTGGGGTTAAGCTGCCATGTTTGGTATAAAACGGAACACCTGTGGGCCTGTGGGGGCTCTTGTTTACACCTGCCTTCAGCATGCACCCAGGATCCCAGCTCAGGCAGAATCCCTGGTAGGATGTATTGACCAATTAATCTCTTTCTCTCTCTGTCCCCCCTCCCTGTTCATTTCCCTTGTAAATAAGCCTTTTATTAACCTTTCTCCGTGTCCCTACCCATGGGCCTTTTTCTGAGATTTTTTTTAAGGCACGCGTGAGGACGCACACCCAGCCCAGCCCACTTCCCTTTGGGGTTGCCTGTAACAGTACCACATGCGAAGCATCTTACCTGTATTATTCCCATCACACCATAAGTTCCATGAGGAAAAAGACAGCCATCTCCGGCTATTTCCCACTCTCACCCACTTCTAGTGTCTAGCCTGGTACACAAAGGGCCCTCAATATATACTTCTTGATGTCTGTGTGACCCTAATCTTCACAATGAAGCTATAGGTAGTGTAAGGGGCAGGAGGACACGGAGCAGGATCTTTATGATCCAGCAGACCGAGTAAAGGAGTCCTGGAGCCCTCAGTGGCTTTTCAAGCTTTTATTGGGATTTACCGGGTACATGGCAGGCAGGGGTGCCGGGGGGCCGGGAGGCTGGCAGGCCTCCCAGCCCCAGCAAATCTTCCCTCTTTCTGGGCTCTCCTGTGTTCTCTGGTAGTCTCTGCTTCTCTGCTCTTCTTGTGGTTCTGCTTTCTCGGTTTCTGCTGGCGTCCCCGTGACGCCGCCCTTATAAGGCCAGTCTCAGCCCAGGTGAATCCCATCTGCCTATGCCCACACCCTACTCCAGGTGCCCGCCATCAGGCATGCATTCAGGACCGCAGGGTTCCGTCATCTCTCCTAATGGCAGGAGGGCAGAAAGCCTGATACTTTTACCTTACCCTACAGGTAGGGATAACTATCATTCCCATTTTACAGAAAAGAAACCAAGGCTTAGCTACATTAAATAAGTCATGAAAATTGTGGAACTGTGATTCAGACCTCAGTTTGACTGCACAGGCTCTGCTTGAGGCCAATCTCTTGCCCACTCATTTCCCCAGTGCATGCCATCAGCTCTCATGCCTGCATTCCCCTGCCCATGCAGCCTAGAACGTTTTTTTTCTCTGCTCATCTGATAAGTTCATCCTTCAGACCCACAAGTGTCATTGTCTCTTAAAATAATTCTACTTTTTATGTTGTACTTAATCCTGAGAAGTATTTGAGATGGCTTTCAAAATGCATAAACTGGCGAAATGACAAGTGATAAAATCATGGGGAAAAAACTACACAGCTATAAGAATAAAAGATAAAATCTTGCCATTTGTAACAACATGGATGGACCTTGAGAAAATTATGCTAAATTAAACAAGGTAGGAGAAAGACCAATACCAGATGATTTCACCCATATGTGGAATAGAGAGAAACAAAGCAATCAGTCAAACAAAAACACAAAGACTTAGACTCTGATAACAGAATGGGGGTTGCTGGAGGGGTAGGGTTTGAGGGATACAGGTCAGTGGTGGATGGGAACTAGGTATTTAGAGGTGGGTGTGATGTGTATAGTTATTAAGGTGAGAAGCTGCACACCTGAAATTTACACAGCTTGGCAAACCAATATTACCTCAATAAAAGAAGTTGCAGCAAAAAAAAAAAAAAATCACATAGAAAAGGAAATAAAAATTCAAGGTGGCAGGCCTCCCCGGTGGCGCAGCGGTTGAACGCTGGGGGGTTGCAAAGTTGCCCGAAGCCTCTGCAGCCAGTTCGATCCCCGGCCACCCGGCGAGGGTCCCACATGGCGCGCAGACCTCTCCTGCCACCCGCTGCTCCCCTCAGCAGTGTACTTCGACAGCCTGTCTGTTGTGCTCTCTGCTCTGGCTCTGGTGAATTCTCTCACCCTCCTTCGCTTCTGACTGTACCCAGTGCTTGTATAAATAATGTCCGGGCAGGAACAGACCACAGTGCAGGTTTTCTGATTGCAGGCAGACCGGGTTAAGGAGGAGTCAGAGTCCTCAGTGGTTTTTGCAGGTCTTTTATTGGGATTTACCCGGTACACAGCAGGCAAGGGTGCTGGGGGGCCGTTAGGCTGGCAGGCCTCCCAGCCCCCAGCAGGTCTTCACTCTGGGCTCTCCGGCCTTCTCTCGGCTTCTGCTCATTCTTGGCTTCTGCTGGCGTCCCCGTGATCCCACCCTTAAAAAGCACAGTCTTAGCCCAGATGGATCCCATCTACCTATGCCCACACCCTACTCCAGGTGCCCGCCATCAGGCATGCATTCAGGACCGCAGGGATCCATCATCTATCCTGGTGGCAGGAGAGCAGAAAAGCCTGACATTTTTCCTTACCCTACAAATAAATAAATAAATCTTAAAAAAAAAAATTGAAGGTGGCAAGATTCACCTAAAACAATGCCTGCTAAGATTCTTCTGTTCCTTGGGAGGTAGACCATGAATTTATTTCTAAGCTTGCTGGTAGCCCACCCAAGGATGTAAACCTGATTAGGTATAGGTGCAGAGTATACATAAGTTTTTGTTTTGTTTTTTTTTAAAAAAAACCTCCCTTATTTTTAAAAAGAAGTTCCCCCCCCTAGAATTTCCCCCCTAGGATTTGAGACAAACACCTTCTCAGAACTCTCAAACAAGGGAGACTATAACATAGAGTGGTAGCATTTGTAACACTGGCCTCCAACAATTTTGGTAGCAAATTGCTTTGTTCAATATTCATCATAAAACAACAGCTTCCTCTGAGAAATCTTTCCCAGCTCCCTCCCCGAAACTTTCAGGATGGTATAGCGGTCCTTCTGTGTTCCTATAACATCTTGTCTATTCTTCTCTCTGGTTTCAGCACAATTATTTATACATCTATATTCCACATCAGACAGAGAGCTTTTAGAGAACAGGTAGCATGTATTGGTTACCCCTGCATGTGCCTCCTTATCCGTAAAAAGGGAGATAATGATACTTACCTCCTGGAGTCATTACAATGAATAAATGAGTTAATGCATGCAAAATGCTTGGAGCAGTGCCTGCCCGGTGCAGAGTAACCACACAGAAAGTATTAGCTTATTATTTTATCCTCAGCAAGCACAACACCTGGCACCAGGCATTCAATCAATAGGTGTTGAATGAATGCATAAATGGATCAATGCGTGAACTTAGGATGGAAGCTTGTGGATTCTCTTTGCCTAAAGAGCTATCAAAGAATGGGAAAAAACCATTAGTCTAAAGTTGTTTATTCGCCTTTATTCCAAGGTCACTTTTCAGTGAGGCTTTATTCTGACCTTGCTATCTAAAATTACACTCACTTTTCGAAACAAGTCCTATATCTCTTTCCCTGCTGAAAAATTTTGCCTTAGCACTTCACACTATCTATGTGTGATTGTTTAATCTTGTCGATTCCTGGGCCTCTGCATTAGATCATAAGCGCTATAAAGCCAGGGATATTGTTTCAAGATAAGTACCTGGTAAATAGTAGATGATGGATACATATTGATGGAAAACATAATTGTATGGAAGCAAGGCAGGTGGGTGACTAGGATGAGGCGGGGTGGGATGGGGTGCCTCTGCGACATTTAGGGAGATACTCTGAGGACAGTGTGCTGAGCGTTTAGAGGAAGTGCCACCTTACATTTTGCAGTTATGTTGTTTATTCACCCTAGTCCTAGCCCTGAAGCAGGGAATGGACCAGATGACCTAGTGGGAAGTAGTAGGGTACTGGTAAATGATTATTAACCAGTTCTTTAGGGATGGGGAAAACCTGATTTATACTGTTTGTCAGTGGCATAAATATTCCCATCATGACTGATTTCAAGCTATCAACAAGATGTCTCTGCATAGAGTTGGGAAACGTTCCCATGCAGCTCTTGTGCAACTGGTTCAAGTTGGTTCCAGCATACCACTGGCCAGGATTCTTGGACTTTTACTAAATGCATCCAGGGCCAGCACGGAGAACTTCAAAGAGAGATTAAGAGCAAAAGGTGGATCAGCTTTCTCTATTCCCACCAGAGAAACAAGGTCCAGAAGTGCAAATCCCTGAATGGAGGCCTAATCGCATCACTTCTAGATTATGAGGGAGGGAAGGAGCGACTCTAGTATCATCTGAGGAATATGGACCAATCCCTGTGCTGAACATACAATCCTACAAAGTAGCTACTAATATCACTCCCATTTTACAGATGAGGCAAATGAAGCATAAAAATAATATGTAATTTGTCCAAGGTCACATATGTAACAAGTAGCAGAACTAGGACCTCAGAATATGCAAAATCTTCCCAGGTATTATACATAAAAGCTTCTGTGGATGCAGACACATGTCACAGTGTTGGAGTTCAGTGTGTGGCGTTCTTGGGTTCCTCTGACAGTGAATTCGGCAGTCTCCATTCAGTGGCATATGGCAAGTTTAAGAGAAGATTGCTGCATAGATACAGGTGGGCAGCGGTCTTAAAGGGCAAGAGTTACATTTTGCCAGAGCACGGGTTGTCCATATATATTGCTCTTTGATGGAATTACTTTGTGGAATGTATTACTTTGGGGTAGGTTGGGTTGTTTTCTGTGACAACTGATAATCCCTTCTGCCCCCATCTCTGTTTTTTGACCTTGTGAAAACTTCCATCCTATATTTTCTACTCTAAGCTTCCATCAATGGTGTATTCCAGTGAATTCTCCTCTGGTCTGGCTAATTTTCACTCACACCAGAGGACAGGAATCACAGCTATTTTGTTCACTCTTCTATACTCAGTGACTAGCACAGTACCTGGTTGGTAGTCAATAAATAATTGTCTAAGATGAAAGGAATAAAAAGAAAGGAAGTAAAAGGGGGGGGTGAAAATATATTTTTGTCCCATGGATAATGTTTGTGTCTATGGATCACTTGAAAAGACTTAAGACAAGATATTTGCATAGATATCCCAAAGCAAAGTCCCCATTCTAACTTGTACGAATTAGAGGAAATTAAAGCCTGGGTGGATTCCTTCTTTTTTTTAAAAAAAATTAATATTTAAAAAATATTTTATATAATTCTTACATAATTTTTCATTTTTGCACAATGTATGCATTTTCATCTGCTCTGCCAGAGATTCAGGAGAGCATGGAATTTGGAGATGAATTCTGGGGTTATCTTCACTGCTGATTTGCTTTCCTAACTGTTGTGTGCATGGGTTTGTACTCTCATCCTGCTCCGTGTGGGTGAATGGCAGGCAGCATTTGGGACATCTCAAGTGTTATGAGGAAATGGGCTTCGAAATTCCCAAGACTAATTCCTAGAGCAGTCAATCCTTCTGTGGATAATTCAGTAGTGATGGGTTTAGTTACTGGTTAAATTTCAGGACTCTTCCACTTGCGAGGTTTACCCAAACACCACCTATCACAAGATTTTTTAAGACATGTAGAAATTGTTCTAACTTGATCTCTCTCTCTCTCTCTCTCTCTTCCCTCCCCCCCACCCCAATTCCCTCTGAAGCCCTTCTATTTGTGGACATATAATCAGTGCCAGGCCAAAAGTTACCCAAGCTCCACTAATCTGTACTGATTCAATACCTGGGATTCTATATTCTCAGGACCCTGGTCCAAAGTGGCACACAGGCTGAATGCATCCCAAAGATGTGTTTAGCTCAGCTCGCTCAATATCTGAAATCTCTCTTTTGCTAATTGGGAAATAATAAAAAGCAAGGAAAATTTTTTAAAGATTTATTTATTTATGCATACAAGAGCTGGTGTACAGGCCAGAAATGTGGGAGGTGGGAGGATTCACCAGAGAGAGTGGGGAACAGAACAGGCAGACTGACTGAAATACACTGCTGAGGGGAGCAGCGGGGAGACAGGAGAGGTCTGCTTCGCCGTGTGGGTTGCTCTCTGGCTGGCTGGGGATTGAACTCATGCTACAGAGGCTGCGGATTGCTTCATAGTGCAGCGCTTAACCCATTGTGCCACCAGGGAGGTCCCCAAAGCAAGGAAATTTTGCATTAAAGAATTTTCTTGAATTTGCGGGGGTGGGAATTTGGAAGCTCTGCTAACCTTATGCACACAGTCTGACATGCAGCCACACTGGGCTGGAGCTGAGTAGTGGTTGCCTGTTTGAACAGAGCGTTCACTCCCTACGTAAATCACCTTTCCCTCCACTTGGTCATGCATGCTTGCCAGAGAGGCAGGCTGTCTCTCTTTGCACTGCTATTTCATAATTTGGGTGGGAACATGCTCTCCAGTTTGCCACAAAACTCCCCTGCCACACCCATCAGACTTATCTCATTGCCTACCTGGCTCCTATAGTCACCAAGTCTGTGTTTGACTCTCTGACCCCTCCCTCAAGAGCACAAAGCTGGTCTCACACATAGGCAGGGTTTGTAGCTGCCAGCATAGAAGGAGGGGCTCAGTCACTATCAACCCCAATGACTCAAATATGGCTCCTTGGTGGGCCTCCCCTGGTGGCGCAGCGGTTGAGCGCTGGGCTGCGAAGCTGCCCGCAGCCTCTGCAGCGCCGGTTCCATCCCCGGCTGCCGGGTGAGGGTCCCACATGGCGCGCAGACCTCTCCTGCTGCGCCCACTGCTCCCCTCAGCAGTGTACTTCGTCGGTATGCCTGTTCTGTTCCCCACTCTGGCTCTGGTGAATCCTCTCACCCTCCCGTGCTCCTGACTGTACCCAGTGGTTGTATAAATATATAAATAAATCTTTAAAAAAAATGGCTTCTTGGTGGTTGACAGGTCTAAAATCCACACCATCACCAGTCACTTCTGAGGGTAAAGAACTGAGTTTTCCCCTTTCAAAATGAAAGTGTGTTACTTGGGAGGGAAGGGCCACCCGCTAGGCTGTTGGGCTAGTTGCTAGAAAGATGAAGGTGAGAGGGTCTTAGAAGGGACTTCAGATCGCTCATATCGGCTCAGGTTACTTGGCTCTCAAAAGAGAAGAGAATGGGTCCCAAAACAAACCAGCTTTGCTGAGGCAGGAGGCATGGGGAAGTGCTCAGAGCCTGAGGGCACAATGGGGCCTGTGGGCACTGTTGGGCAGCAGAGGTACTGCGGCTAAAGGAGGGCTGAAAGGCACTGCCCAAAGGAGGACAGAGCAGCACAGCAAACCACCCACCTCTTGTGGCCAGTGGGACCATCAGAGAAAGAATGAATTCATTCTTTAGGAAAGACGGCTTGGTTGGGTGTAACTCACAGGTGGCATGAAGGCTGGGATTCTATAAACAGATCCTTTTATAGTTAGCAGGGGCTATTTTTTTTTAAGATTTATTTTTATTTATGCATACAAGAACTGGGGTGTTGGCCAGAGGTGCTGGGGGGAGGGTGAGAGGATTCACCAGAGACAGAGTGGGGAACAGAACAGGCAGATTGACTGAAATACACTGCTGAGGGGAGCAGCGGGCGAGTCAGGAGAGGTCTGCTGTGCTTGCTCCGGTGGGTCAGCTCCCTGGTGGGAGATCAAACTCAGTGCTGCAGTGGCTGCCCATAGCTTGATAGTGTTATAGGGCAGCCCCGATACAAAACGGGGTACACTCCACCCTCAGGTCCCAGCCACCTTCCCTTTGGTGGTGACGGGATTTGTCTTTCCCAATGTCTTGATGACTTTGGTCTGGAGTAGGGGTGGGGTCCACAAAGCCTGTATGGGATTACCTCAGAACATCCTTTCCTCCTAACAATAGCACTGAGACTTTAACCCCTGCACCACCAGGGAGGCCTGCGGGGGGGGGGGGGGGGCTGATTTTGATCCTTAAAACATCATGTGTTGGGCAGCCAGTGGCCCTGTTGGGAAGCACAGAGTCAAGCAACACAGCAACTGGCAGCTCCCTGGGGAGAAGGGCTTTTTGTTTTTTCCACTCCCTGCACACTCTGCATTTCCCTCCTGCAAATCAGGCATTTATTGGCAACAATCTCCCCTCAGCGCCCTTAGGCCCCCAGCAGTCGAGCAGCCCATGTTAACCTGAGGAATCTCCTTCGCAGCCAGGCAGCTGCCCCAACCAGCTCTTCCACCAGTCCTGGCCCTGTTTCTCCAGATGCCACCTGGGCAGCTGGGTTCCTGGGCTCTCCTTCACCTCCCACCCATCACAAGCCTCACTCATGGGCATATACTTCTTGCTTCTCTGACCTGGATTTGCTTTGGTCCTTCCATTAGAATGGGCTCAGCATTCCGGGGAAATGGCATTTTTGAATCCACAGGGACAACCAGAAGAGGAGGTGTTATTTTGGGGTTTAGGGAGCACTAACCAGAAAAGATCTGTGCAACCTTGCAGGAGACCCAGTGTGGTAAGTGGGGAGGCAGTGGAGAAATTGAGGTAGTGCAGGCAGGTGGTAGGAGGGACAGAGGAAAAGGCAGGGGAAGGACTTTCCCTACTGCAACGTTTCAATCCAGCTCTTCCTCTATAACTGACTTGCCGCTTGGGCCATGTCCCCTGTGTCTCTCTTCCGGCCCCCAACTTTCACTTGCCTCCCATTGTTCTGGGGCCCAGTTCTTTTTTCCAAGTTGCCTCCTACTACCTGGGCACAGGCTGCATCACGCTGATTTACAGATTAGTCAGATGAACACTTAACACCCACCTCCCTTCAGCCTTGGCAGCTTGCATTTCCATGAGAGTGACGAGAAGGGTGGAAATACTTATTATCTACTTTATTTTACATTGAAGCCAAACCTCCCAAGGCCCACACTATTCTCCTCCAGCAGCGGTGGGTACTTGGAGAGGCTGCATGAACTTTGCAGGCCACTGGGACTGCTTGGGAAGTAGTAATTTACCCAAGTCAATCCTTGATTCCTTTAGTGATTTATCCACTTTGTGGATTATCTGCAGATATTGTCTCTCTCTAACCTGACTTCCCCTGCCTCCCAGCCAGGTTCTGTCTGAACTGTCTTTTCCCTTGCTCTCTTGACAGCCAGTAGATGTGTGCTTAAGAATGCAAACTTTAACATTTGCCTACGCAAAATGGAAATACAGAGGAAAATTGGATAGGGGGTGAGGGTGCAATCCTCTGGTTCCTTCCCTGTAAGCCAGAAATGGTTTGGGGGAGTTCATATTGTGTGCAAAGACCCTATGTTGGTGGCTGGAGAGAAAACACTTTTATTTGCCCTACTTGGTTTCATTTTGTTCCTCAAAGGTCCCAGGGATAGGAGAGAGATAAAGATGATTGAGACAGATAAACTATATGCAAATTATACATCATCCTCATCATCACAAAGATGGCTAACACTTGTATCGGACTTACATGCCAGGCACAGTTCAAAGGGCTTTCTTTTTCTTTTAGATTTATTTTTATTTATTTATGCATATAAGAACTGGGGTATAGGCCAGAGGTGAGGAGTGGGGTGGTGAGAGGATTCACCAGAGACAGAGTGGGGAGCAGAACAGTCAAATCTACTGAAATACACTGCTGAGGGGAGCAGAGGGTGAGACAGGAGAGGTCTGCTGCACTTGCTCGTGTGGGTTAGCTTCCTGGCCGGGGATCCAACTCATGCTGCAGTGGCTGGTGATAGCTTGATAGTGCTGAGACTTAACCCCTTGCACCACCAGGGAGGTCACACTGTGTTACTTCTACCACATTCTACTAGTCAAAGTAGGACAGGACACCAAACCAGCTTCATGAGAAGAAAAACATTACAGGCTCTACTCCTTGAAGAATGGAGTGCATGCGTATATATTGAAGATGTAATTGCTGGGGGCTATCTGTGGAGACTGCCATGTCATTTTATATGGAACATACATGTCATTTACATTACAGGCATTCTGGCCAATACTCTGCAAGCATTTACCCACTTCAAGATGCTTAGTGGGTATTGAAATCCATCCTAGGTCTGGATCCCACTACGTGTTTCAGTGCCTCTCTTTTCTACTATACGGTTCTTTTATTTCTGTTGTTTAAAAACTTATTTATTTTAAGTGAGGTAACATTTGGATACCCCTCCCCCCATCAGGTATTGTCACCGTAGTGCACCCAATGCCTCTTTCAGTAGTAGTAGTAGTAGTAGTTCAGTCAGGTTTACTAGATCCCAATAACCTAAGAGGGCTGACCCTGGGTCCTACCTGCATGGAATCATTGTTTTCTTCTCAGACAGAAACTGCAGGGATCCTCAAATATGGTTCTATCCCAGGGCAATAACCCACTGGGATGTGCATAGAAAAAAACACCCAGGCTGGGACAACCCATTGCCTCAAATAAGGTTTCAGCCACCGAAGATGGCAGGCAGTGTGGCATGAAGGGAGTCGAATGGACATAAACAATGCAGGAAACCTGAATTTGTAATCCTGGTTCTGCTTCTCAGCATGGGAATGGGAGCCAGGCAGGAAGGAGGGAGCACAAGGGTGTGGCAGGCATTTGTTTGTGAGTTATCAAATCATCTCATTGCTTTTCCACACCCAAACAGCCATGAATAGTGTGAGGCTTTCTTATCTCTACCTCTCTTACCCCAGAGGCGTTTTTGTTATCTCCCTTTTTCCCTCCTCCAAAATAGCAGGGCCTTTGACATAAGTGCCACATTCCATGCCATGCCCATCTTCATTCCACCCTTTTTTAAAAAAAGATTTTTAAAATTTATTTATTCATGGAAGGACTGGGGTGTAGGCCAGCGGTTCAGGGGGTGAGAGGATTCACCAGAGACAGTGGGGAGCAGAACAGATGGATTGACTGAAATACACTGCTGAGGGAAGCAGCAGGCAAGACAGGAGAGGTCTGCTGCGCTGTGTGGGTTAGCTCCTGGGCCGGGAATCAAACTTGTGCTGCAGTGGCTGGCGATAGCTTGATAACGCTGAGTCTTTAACCCCTGCACCACCAGGGAGCCCACTCCCACTCTTAACCTAAGGTTTTTCTTGCCATTGATGGCTCATTCATTCATTATTTATTGAGGGTTACTCCATGCCAGGCAGTGTTCTAAGCATTCAAGATACAACAGTGAACACGTCAGAGTAAAATACCTGCCCTCATGGAGCTTACATTCCATCAAAAGGAAACAGAAAAAAAACTAAATAGGCAAAATATGTAGTATGTAGGATGGTAAGTGCCACTGGAGAAAAATCAATAAAACAAGAAAGGGGAGTAGAGCATTGGAAAGCTGGGGGGGGCGTTGCCATTTTAAGTAGCATTTTTTTTTTAAGTAGTGTGCACACGGGATGCCTCTCTGACAGTAACATGTGAGCAAAGATCAAATGAGGTGCGGAGGGAGTTGTGTTGAAAGTAGACTCTAGGAAGAAGAGGACAGAGCAGTGAGAACAGTTAGGGGACATGGTAGATTGATTATTGTTCTGAATTTTTCACTCTTCCTGTTATAGAATTTTATATACATTATATACAGTAGGTATTTGACTCTGCCATACCACCTTCTAGAGCAAGCAGGGTATATTCCACCACCACATTGCTGCTGAACAAAACCATGTTAATGTTGTGTTGATGAGATGTAGGGTTCAGTGAGCAGGGTCCTTTGGTTACCTCTGAGAAAAATTTCATCAGAGTTCCCATTTCAGCCGCACGCAGTGAGTTTACTCAGGAAACGAAGATGTTTGTACAGACACAGGCAGGTGAAAGTTACATTTTAAAAGGACAGGTTTATGAGGAAAAATAGGAAGAAAAAAAGAGGCACCTGCATAGTCACAGGTGGGATGGAGAGCTGCTTCTGCTACTTTGCAAAGGGATAATGTTTGTGAAAAGAAACACCTGCATAGTCGCAGGCAGGCAGGAGAGCTGCCTCTTGCCAGTAAAGAAATTGTACTGATAGTGTTTTTTGCGGGAGGGGTTCGTTCCTTTGTGGAATTGTTATACATTGTTAATCATATTTAGGGTGTGACTTAGGTTGATTTGTAAGAACAGGGATTCTCCACAGTGGCCCTAAATTTCCATATCCCCAATTCTGGTCTTCGCCTCCAGATACCTTTTTTTTTTTAAATATTTATTTATTTATTTATACAAGCACTGGGTACAGTCAGAAGTGCGGGAGGGTGAGAGAATTCACCGGAGCCAGAGCGGGGAGCAGAGCAGGCAGAAGGACCGAGGTACACTGCTGAGGAGAGCAGCGGGCGACAGGAGAGGTCTGCGCGCTATGTGGGACCCTCACCTGGCGGCCGGGGAGCAGCCGGGGATTGAACCCGCGCAATAGAGGCTGCGGGCATCTTCGCAAACCAGCGCTCAACCGCTGCTCCACCGGGGAGGCCCTCCAGATACTTTCTACAGCGGTCTGTGCCTAAGATTTTCGTTTCTATAGCTGGTTTAACAACTGTTTATCATTGCTACCCCACCTCCAATTTCCAAGCTTGTGATGCCTCCATCTTAAATTTTCTACTCTTAGCCTCCATCACATAGGACTTGCTATGTCTAATGGAATGACAGTGGACATGATGCTAGCAGAGATTTTTAATGTGCTTGCCTGATTGAGTTTGGCCTCTTGTGCACCTGCCATCTGCTGTGAGAAGAACAGGCCCCAGCTGGCTGCTGGTGAGAATAAAGAGATACACAGAGAGAATATGAACTTGATTCTCAGCCTGAAGCAGAATATTGCAGCCAACCCATGAGCAAGCAAAATAAATGTAAGCAATTAAGTTTAGGGTTGTTGGAGATAACATTGTAGCATTAGTTGACAGAGGCGAACATGCAATAATCCAGCTAAGAGATGATAAAGTTTTTAGACCAAAGTGATAGCAGTGGAGATGATAGAGGATTATCAGATTCTGAATATACTCTGAAGGCAGAACTGATAGAATTTGGTAATGAATTGGATGTGGAATACGAGAGGAAACAGAGACAGACAGAAGGAACATTCCGGGACAACTCCAAAAATTTTGGCTTCAGAAACTGGAAAGTTACTATTTCATAAAATGGAAATGGTTGAAGGTAGAGAAATTTTGGGGGGAAGAAGAATATCAGAAATTCAGCTTTGGGCATGGTTATCATGGCATGCCTATCTTTCCCACCGACTGCCTTAAATTCCAGACTTTGAAAGAATGGCACATCTTCACCTCCCTGAATTGTCTGGAAAACTCTAAAGCCTCCACCCTAGCCTGACCCAGCACTCCATTTCCCATTTCGTGATGGTTTTGAAGTTTTTGTGTTGAAGGAGCTTAAAGGAGGCAATCTGTTTGGAAGGGAGCTAGGGAATGTTTTTTGAAGCTGCCTGTACATAAAAAAAAAACACATGGTTTTAACTTGGACTATGTGCTACAAAATAATAAAATGAACAATTTTTTTCTAAGGATGCTTTTGTTTGCACTTTACATAAGATTGATAAAATACCAAGTTTCTATATCACATAATACAAACCAGGAAGAAGTTTTTATGGCCAATCTCACAATACACATTAGACCAAAGTCTCCTAACAGCTAAGTGCCACAGAACACCATTTATAGAATATCCCAAGAATTATTCAAGGTGCTGAGAATGCGGTGGTGCACAGTTTGCATTGCTGTTTAATATCTTTTGTCACCCAGGCCTAAGAGTATGTTATAAATCCCCCACTCAGGAGACGCCATGTGAATTGCTTAGGTCAATTAAATGTGAGTGGAAATGACTATGCTACTTCCAAGTAGATGCTCTCAGAGACATAGATTGATGAACACTATGATCTGTCTTCTCTCTGTCATGAGAAACTCCATATCACAGATAATGGGTTACTTTGAGAACCTGTGCCCCAAACTGAAGACACGTGGAGCACAATCAACTCACAGTCTACCCAACTCACAGTCAAAATGCAACATGAGAAAGAAACAAACCTTTGTTTTGGGGAATCATTTGTTACTGCAGCATAACTTAGCTTAAACTGACTACTACAGGTTGTAGATGAGATAGGCATGGTTATTGCTCTTATGGAAATTAAAATTCAGCAGAGGAAGCAATAAATAAGTACAGAAAGTGTGTGTGTGTGTGTGTGTGTGTGTGTGTGTGTAGAACTACTTTACTAGGTACTCAACTAAAGTAGCTTACTGAGCCCTGATCCATAGAACAAAAAGTCAACCCTGTCTCTGTTCTCCATCTTCTCCCTTTTCCTCTTGTCATCCCCTACCATCAGTCTCATCTACCTCACGTTCTCCCTTCCTCTCCATGATACTGTTACCAAATTCTGTCCTTTCCTTTTGACCATCCACATGTGTGTACATCCACACATGTGCGCATATGTGTACATTCATATCCACTTTCACAATGTACACACATACATAGAGGCAGTGCTTTTGAGACTGAACTTGATAATCATAACCCTGGGAGCCCTGCTTATCCTACCAGAATTGCTGCACTGCTTTAATTAGAGCCATTATTCACAATACCTCGCACATTTCTGTCTTGTTGACAGTATTTGGGAAGCAGCAGCTGCTCCCTTACTTTCACATTGATTGCTACTGTTTTGCCTTGCAAAGGAATATTAAATATAACAGTTAAACACAAATCTTCTTCAAGACAGCTTCTGCTCCCAGTCATTCAGATTCTCTCTCATTCAGCTTAGCTCTAAAGAGCCCTCTCAGATTGGCTCCTCTGATTGAGCAATTTCAAAATGTCTAGTTTTGATTTGATTCCAGCCACCCTTCAAATCCTTTTACATCTCTATTCCCTCTGTTGTGGCTTCCTCTCCAGTTTCCTTCAGTCCACCTCAAGATGACATACTTATCCAAAACCAAATCTCATGACTTTATTCTGGAAGAACTCCTGCCTTCCACCCAAGCTCATGGCTCCTGAAATGACACAATTAGAAGGGCATGCCTTTACTTTAATGTTTACTAAAATGTTTGCACATTTTAAAAAAAAAGATAATGGACCCACTGATGTAAATTGGTACAGCTACCATGGAAAATAGTATGGAGGTTCCACCAGAAAATTAAAGGTAGAGCTACTATATGACCCAGCAATTCTGTTTATGGGTATTCAGCGGAGGAAAACAAAAACACTATATCTTCACCCCTGCATTCATTACAGCATTATTTTCAAGAGCCAAGACATGGAAACAACCTAAGCACCCATTGAAGGATGAATAGACAAAGAAGACACACTGTGGAATACTATTCAACCATGAAAAATAATGAAATCTAGCCATTTGCAAAAACATGGTGTACCTTGGGAGTATTCTAAGTGAAATAAGGTAGACAAATAGAGACAAATGCTGTATCATTGCATCATTGCACTTCTCTGTGGAATCAAAAGAGCAAAAAAAAAAAACCTAAACAAAATAAAAATCATAGACAAAAAACTGATTGGCGGTTACCAAAGGGATGGAGTGTTGGGGAGAGTAGGTGATGAGGGTGAAGAGAATTAAGACATACAAACTTCCAGTTACAAAATAAGCACATTCATGAAAGAATCCCAGGTGAGATTAGCTGTTGAGAACACCAATCTCCCTGAAAGAATCAGAATGTATCAGTGGGAATGAACATAAAAAAATTCATTCCAGAGGTTTCAACGATGAGGGTAACACAAGGATGCAGGCACTTAGGTGTCTGAAAAAGCTTGCCTAACTTCAATGCTGCCTTTCCCCCATTCTATGCTTTCTACAATCTGACACATAATCAGGCCCTTTCCTCATTACAGTCTTCTTTCTTTTTTCTTTTTTTAAAAATTTATTTATTTATTTATACAAGCACTGGGTACAGTCAGAAGCACGGGAGGGTGAGAGAATTCACCAGAGCCAGATCAGGGAACAAAACAGGCAGACTGAGAAATACACTGCTGAGGGGAGCAGTGGGCATGGCAGGAGAGGTCTGTCACGCCATGTGGGACCCTCGCAGGTGGATGGGGATGGAACCAGCACTGCAGAGGCTGCAGGCAGCTTTGCAGCCCAGCACTCAACCGCTGCACCACCAGGGGAGGCCCATTACAGTCTTCTTTCAAAGGTCCAAATGCCCAATAGCATTTCCCCAAAGCGTGCAGGATGGACCACCAGATCTGAGATTTTCCCTTGTGGTTTGAAGCTCTGGGCCAGTTGTCAAGGCTGATCGAAGGACCAGCGGGTTTCCCTGAACCCATTCTTTTTATTTCTGAGATCTATAGGAAGCATGTATTTTCAACCTGAGGCTGGATTGATGATATGGCAATGACAGCAGTAGACATTGGTCTCTGGATTTATCCTCTTAGCACTTATTCACACAGTTTTGTATTCATGCTGGCCAGTGTTAGAAAGCTGCTGTTTTTTCTCTGTGACTGGTGAGCTCTGACAAATGGTAAAAAGTAATGCAGGTGGGAAATGATGTGCTTCCTGCCCTGGAAGGCATTCTAAGTCTCCCCTAGATTTTTATAAATAAACAAGCAGGTCTAGGGTAAAAGAGTGAATATAGAAAATTGATGCCAAGAGGCTGAACTGAATGAAAAATGAATGGAAGAGCACCTTCTCAACTCCATAAATGTAAAGGAGATATTGGGGAGTAGGACTATTAAGGCTGATTGGAGGAGTATGGGAGGCTATAGGGGAGAGGGGAGGGAGTATGGAGGATTCCCAGGCCACTGTTAGCTTTGCAACCTCAAGCAAACCACTTTCCCATCCTGAGACTTAGTTTCTTGAATCTCAGAATCAGGCAGACTGATGGCCCTTTTGTCACTTAACTATGTCATGCAGGTATTTCTTGAAACTTCTCACCCAATCAAGCAAGTAAGGTCGCTGCCTGGTTCATTATCTCCCTTTCTCTTAGGAAGGCATCATGGTGAAGTGGTTAAGAGCACAGAATCAGAGAATAGACTGGATTTCTCACCCTTAGTTGTGTGACTCTATAGGTAAATCCCTTGTACCCGCTCTGAGCCCCAGTTTCTGCATCTGGAATATGGGAATGAAAATATTCACTCATTAATTTGTTAGATGGCTTGCATGCAATAAAGCACACTAAACAGGCCAGTTCCTGAATACAAAAAGCATTCAATAAGTACCAACCATGATGATTATAATCTAAGAATGATCCTTTTATACATAAAGGCAGACCACTCCCAAAAGACATGACTATGCTAAGTGACTGGCCTTCAGTCATAGCTGACTAACTCTGGAATAATCTTTGGCTCAGACTGAGTCAATGGAATTTTTTCCTCCAGGAAACATGAACTTTGAATGCAACAAGAGAGAGAGGCCAAGCTGTCAAAGTTGAGTCTCTTAATAGCAGCCCTTTAGAGCAGAGACTGAAGACATGCTTTTTTTTTTTTAACTTTACAATGTTTTGCTTATTTTTTTTAAATATGGCTTAGTAGTTTTTAACCAGGAATATTACACAATCCACAATTCTGACTTCACTGGATCTGGCATCACTTGGCCAAAATCTTAGATGGTGATAACTGACGAGAGGGAAGTAGCAACTGCCCTGGCTCACCATCACCTATTTGAACCCCAGGGTTTGGGATCCTACCAGAGTTTGGGATCCTACCTCCTCAGGGCAAGATACTGAGGTGCCCTCTTTCTGCTCTTCTCAGACCTTAACTGTCTCACTCCACCTTTGGTTCTATAAGATACCCCAGAGCCCCACAAATCATTCCCCTCAGCACTTTTTATCCCCCTGAACTACCCTAGAGGCTCTTACATAGAACTAAAAGATGCAAAGAATATCAGAGTGGATGCAGACCCATGATATAGCCTCCAAAATAAATAGCCAGTAGAGTCACTGTAAGTTCTTTATTGCAAGCATTTTCATCACATAATTAATTGGCCAAAAAGCAATTTTGCCTTATACCCATCAAGAATCACATAACCATTTATTTGGGGTTGGGGTTGGATAGTAGAAGCTTAATTCTTCTTGCACCTCCAACATCTAATGTTCTGTGATCAATTTGGTAAAGACAGCATTAGAGAACAAGTTGTTCTATCTGAATTAGCTAAAGAACTGATAATTAATGCTCTCAAAGACTGTTGTGAGTTACTAGCTGCCTCTTGTAAATTTATCATAGACTGGTAAACTTTTGCTTTTGCTAGGTGGGAGGAATGACAGCTCACCCAAGGATTTGGAAACTGATGTTATCATTTTCTCATGTAGTTTAATCTAGCTTTATACTCTTTTATTTCACACTTCCAGTAAATTTTATCACTATGTTTTCTATCAAGTTGATATACATACTTGTTATCGGCCACATCTACTTATCACTGTATAGGCCATTATGAAGGCTAAAATTTATGATATAAAAATGGGAGTACTCCATCAGTTGAAGCCAATCTGTCAAGTCAAACTGTCAAGCTATTTAATTTTTAAGATACAATTGCCTTATAGCTAATTAGT
Organism: Talpa europaea; assembly: GCF_964194135.1. Classification (NCBI taxonomy): domain Eukaryota; kingdom Metazoa; phylum Chordata; class Mammalia; order Eulipotyphla; family Talpidae; genus Talpa; species Talpa europaea. The sequence goes on from NC_140081.1 coordinate 68,377,148, forward strand.
TACAGGGCAGAAATGCTTGTGGCAAAAATGCTCAAGGCAAAGAACTTATGGCAAAACTGGCAAATTCCATGAAGCAGTCTGCAGATATACTGAGTTAGTTCTCTAAATGTTAATGGTTGCATTTATAAATTTCTCCACCTGGAGTTTCTACATACAAATACTAAAGACAACTTTTGTTTTGATATGATTTCCCTAGACAGATCCAAATTCAAGCACTTGGTTCTATTATTCCTAAAAATTACATTGTGTTTTCTGATCATGTGTACTAATCTGGGAATCAAAAAATACACTTATCATCTACTTCAAAACCTAAAACTTTTTTCATAATTTGAAGTATCTCTAAAACATTAAGAAAAGATATAATGAAACTACTTGAAAGCAATGTTTTAATCTTTTTAAGTTTTACTTAAAAGTGGGGTTGGATATCATTTTGGATGTGCATATTATCCTCTTTCTGCCTAGAATGCCCTTCACCACATGCGGAACTCCTATTTATCTATCTATCTATCTCTCTATCTATCTATCTATCTATCTATCTATCTATTTATACATACAAACACTGGGGACAGTCAGAAGCACGGGAGGGTGAGAGGAAGGGGAGCAGCGGGCGGGCGGCAGGAGAGGTCTGCACGCCATGTGGGACCCTCCTCCGGTGGCCGGGGAGCAGCCAGGGGTCGAACCGGCGCTGCAGAGACTGCGGGCAGCTTCGCAACCCAGCGCTCAACCTTTGCGACACTGGGGAGGCCCGCGAAATTCCTATCTTAAGCTTCAAGGATCATCTCAACAGCTACCTTCTAGATAAAATTTCTCCTACCTGCCCCGGGAGACTACTTACTTTCACGTTGTATTTCCATAGCTTTTTGTATATACTTTCATTTTAACACCTAATTATGATACCACAAATATCTGTTTACTTCTTTTTCACACACACAGAAAAGTAAAAGCCGTTGTCTGTGAGCTTCTTGAAGGTAAAACCCACATCTTAGTCATTGTGTATCCCCAATACCTAACTCACAGTAGATGTATCACCAACACCTACTGTGTAGATGTTCGCTGTTGAATGCATTGAAGCTAGAATAGAAAACATTGCTGAGAACGATGTTCCCATAGGGTTTGCAGGAAGGTAATGAACACAGATTACAAAGACTGAACGGCAATGAATATCAGAAAATTTGGTGTCATCTGCACATGAAAAACAAATGATATACATCCAAATAACTGTTGTGGGTTTTCTTTTTTTTTGTACTATGAAGATATATAGATGAGAATGGCATAGTTATTAGGAAGAGATAGAAAAAAATGAACATATCAAAGCCTACTATACTTCCATAGTATAAAGTTTTATGAAAAAAATATTAACTTTAAAAATTATTTTTAATGGAAAAGCACCTGTGCCTTCAATTGAGGGTGACTGGTTGACAAAACTAGAGGTTGCTAAAGCATATGAAAATAAAATATGGAGCAGAAGTAGAGGCAGACTTGGGGAAGAACATCAAAGTTTTCAGAAATACTTCCAGAATGGGAAAACTTATTCCAGAGACAGAATGGCGACATGGATAGTCTGAAAAACCTGGAGTGGAACCCTCTTTCCTGGAGGCTATGATGTCCAAAACAAGATTTAAAGAGTTCTATGAACTGAAGCCAACTGAATAAACCAGTCAAGGCTCTGAGAGGTACTTTGGAGCAGCTACCAACTTTATAGTCGAACTTCCTTAAAAACTCAGAACCCAGGATAACTTTAGGAGGAACTGAACACACCGAGATAAAAATATGTAGGAGCAATTAGGAAAAAAAAGTATCCAGATTTGAAAGGAAGAAGTAAAACTGCCACTATGCATAGATGTAAATTACATGGGATATTCAACACTGTACTATATAATAGGCTCCGTGTTAGATGATTTTTCTTAACTGTAGCCTAACTATTCTGAGCATGTTTATGGTACGCTTGGCTAAGCTATAATGTTCTGTAGGTTAAGTTATTAAATGCATTTTCAGCTTAGTGATAATTTTAATTTACGATGTGCTTACTGGAACATAACCTCATCTGAAGTTAAGGAAGATATGTAAGAAGTCAGACCATGAGACTCCAGAACTCACATTCCGAACTTGTAGGTTATATAAAAATTCTTCCTCCTCCTTCTTTGGTAACTTTTTTCTTTTTTTGTGGACCACTTCAGACATTTACAAAAGTTGAAAAAAAATAGTATAAGGAATCCCTGATATATGCACAATCCAGATTAAGATATGATTAACTTGCAGCCAGTATTGTTTCATCTATAGTTCCATTCCCTCACAATTATTTTGGAGGTGATTTTGTTTGTTTAACTTTGTATGCAAATCTGAGCCATTATATCATTTCAGCTGTAACTATTTTCACTACATATCTCTATGACAAAAGAACTAACTAACTTCAAGTTAGGACCCATTTAATAATATGAGACGTGTTATGAAATAATAAAATAAGTTAATGTGAAGGAGAGTGACTGGGTGGGGTAGAAACAGGGGTATATTTTATGTAGGGTGGCCGAGGAATACCCCCTGAAATAACATTGCACCTGTGAACTGGAAGGATGAGGAGATTTATGGAAACACCATTGTGCACAATTATTTGATTTTCCTTACCTATGTTCAACAGCCCAGGTACAGGAATGGGGAAGGTTACTTGAATTCACTTAAAATTGGAGTTTTTTCCTGGACAGGTAACGCGGAAAGACAACAGGATAAGGATTTAGGTATAGTTGGAATAAATGAACAATGGCATATAAACTGAATAGGAAGGGAGCTGATAGACTGAGGTGAGATACACATGGTGATGTGGCGATGTGCCAACGAGATCATCTTTCAGTACACGACTTACTGCCTTGGTTGCTGGAAATGCTGTCAAGAGCTGTCTTTAACTGTGTTGCTAGGCCTTCCAGGGATTGCTCATAGCTGCAGGGAACTAACTGATTTACTCTAAGCCACTCCCTTTCTCCAGTGGCCCACATCCAGTGACTGGTTGACATAGTAGTATAAAGAATTGGCAATCCTGGCCCAACTCAGAACCACACTTAAGGATCTTTATAGCTTCAGAGCTTCTCTATGGGATTGACCAAGAGCTTGTATTGCATCCCAACTTCTGCCCAATTTTGCTTCCTTCTCCTTTATGTAGGTATTAATCCCAAGGGCACACTTTAATAAACATCTAGCACACTAAACTGCCTCTGAAAGTTTTCTTCCTGGAGAAACCAACCTGTGACCTATTGTCTGTGTACTGAGTCCCAGAAGGTAGAAGGACTAGTATATAGGGGGTAACTGTGTACTTTGAAAGGACGGAAGAGTATGGTTACAGAGTGGAATATCTTAACTTATGATTTCAGAAATGGAGCAATTTTGGATGATGACAAGGACAAGGGTGTGGCCAAGAGAGTAGGTGGTTGAAGTGGGATGAAAGTCATGTCATTGTGGATGAAGGGGTCACACGGATGTGGAGGTCACCAAAAATCCACTAATTTAAGTTATTTATTGAGATCTGCTATTTACTTCTAGAGGTTTCAAACAACAAGTATTTATTATATCAGTAGTGTCTATAAATCAGGAATCTGAGTGTGGCTTAGTTGCCATATCTCAGCATATTTCCCAAGGCTGCAAAGTGCTGCCCAGGGCTATGTTTCAAGGTTTGGATCCATTTCCAATTCCCTTTCAAGCTCATTCACATGGCTGATGGCAGTCCTCAAGGACTCTCTGAATATGACCACAAGTTTCAGTTCCTTGACACATGGCCTTTCCCATGTAGGGAGAAACTGGCAGCTGGTTTCCTTAAAACATGGCGGCTGGTTTCCTTCAGGGTGAATCAGCAAATGAGTGAGGGAGGGCATTCAAGACAGAAGCCACAGACATTTGTAACCTAATTTCTGAAGTGACATCCATCACCTCTACTGCTTTCTATTTACTTGTAGGGAGTCAGAGTTTAACACTCACTCAAGAAGAGGGGATTGCACCAGAACATCTTTGAAGCTGCTTATCACACCTACTAAGGGCAGGGCATCATTTTATTTTTTATTTATTTTTTTTTATAGAGGCATTTTTATTTATTTATTTATTTATTTATTTATTTATTTATTTATTATATTTGTTTGTTTGTTTTTGTTTATACATGCACTGGGTACAGTCAGAAGCGCGGGAGGGTGAGAGAATTCACCAGAGCCAGAGCGGGGAGCAGAGCAGGCAGAAGGACCGAAGTGCACTGCTGAGGGGCGCAGCGGGCGGCAGGAGAGGTCTGCACACCATGTGGGATCCTCCTCCTGTGGCCGGGGAGCAGCCGGGGATCGAACCGGCGCCGCAGAGGCCGCGGGCAGCTTCGCAACCCAGCGCTCAACCGCTGCGCCACCGGGGAGGCCCAGGGCATCATTTTAGATTCCAGATGACCTAAGAGACAAGTTTTGTTTTTTTTTTTAACACATTCAAGTTGGGGGAGACAGACTAAAAAATAAAAAAGACAAGGTCATTTAAGAATATGAGAAGTGTTTTGAAATAATAAAATAGGTTAATGTGAAGGAGAGTGACTGGGTGGGGTAGAAATAGGGGTATATTTTATGTAGAGTGGCCGAGGAATACCCCCTGAAGTAACATTGTACCTGTGAACTGGAAGGATGAGGAGCAGCTATACGTGCAAAAATTGAGGAGAATTTACCAGACAGAGGGAAGGGCATAAGAGGATGAGCTTGGTGAATTCAGGGAATCACAGGTTGTCCAAGGTAGTTCATGCAGAGTAAGGAAACCCAAAAACCCTGGAAGAGGGGCCAGGAGTAGGTGGGAGCCAGATTACACAGGGCCGTGTAACCCACGCCTGGTGAGTAATACGGACTTTTTCCTGAAAGCAATGGAAAGTCATTGGAAGGTTTAAGCAGATGGGAAATATGATCCAATTTATGATTTAAAAATATTACTTTGCCTGCTGTAGAGAGAATGTAGACTGAATTTTTGAAATGCTGATTGGAGATGCAGAAAAATGGCAAGGTTTGGGATGGATAGGAATACGAAGAACCAGATGCCTACATGTATTCATTGAATTGTGGGGACTTTAGTAGATGATTGTAATGCACAAAGGGAATTGTGGTATTGCTGGCTGGGGTGCAAGGAGAATATCTCCTCCATCTCCAGGCTTGGAAGTTGGTAGGTTGTAAGAGAGTGAGCGGCCTCCATTAGAAAACAAGGTTTCAGTTAAGGCATCATGAGTGAAGAACATTCAGTGAGGAGATTAATGCTGGGCCAAGCGGTGGGAAGGCCTTTTGTTATCTGGCATCTCTTACCCATAACAAAGATTGTTGAGGGCACGCCTCTAATTTAGAGTACCCTCATCTAATTTGAGGCAGAAAGAGGCACTATAAATTCTGAGACTTCTAATTTCTGTTAGCAAGATAAGCTGCTTTTTGAAATTAATTTAGGCTTTAGGCTTCATTCTTTGAAATTCTAATAAGGTTATTAGCCGGCCACCCATCACATGTCTTCAACTCTTCTTCATCCTTCAACTGACAGTTTCTCTGTAAATGACTCAGTGAGGGCAGTCTGCCTAGGAAAATGTTATGTTCCTGCCTACTGCCGCAATGACCAGAGAAATAGCAGGCTAAGCTGGAAATAAGCAGGCCCACAACCAACTAGATGGGGGCCTGGATTTAGAGGTTTTTTATCTTTCCCTTGCACCAGTGTTTCTCATCTTTTTCATTTTTGTATTACTGTTCCTCTAAGCAGCTTTTTCAGACATCCCCACCCCACCATACCAGTGTCTTTCTGCCTGTGAGATTCTAGTACCGCAGATGTGGTCTAAATCTGTTCATGTACTTACCCTTGAGAAAACCACACATCAGTGCAATGTCTAAGTTCCTTTCACTCCTAAGAACCAATCGTTGACCCCATGGGGGTTGATATCACTCACATTGAGAATACATTCCCCCTAATGCAAAGAAGCATCTCCAATAGTCAAAATTTTAGGCACATGGGCCAAACACAATATGAGTGAAATGTTTTAGGTTTGGGAGCTGGGAGAAGTTGGGTTCTCCACTGAAACCATATCAAGAGGGAACATATTGCTGCTGCAGATAGAGCTGTCGATAGTACTTAATAAACTGGAGGTGAAATTTGGAAATCAATTTTCTGAACTTACTTATTTTCTTTGGTTGGTTCCATTGGGTCCTGATGGTTCCTCTTGATACTGATTGATGGGTGGAGTTCTGGGGTAGTGAAATAGACCCTACACCAAAGTGACTATCTTGAAGAACATGGTTGTGCCATAAAACAAACCTCTCTCCCCACAAGACCTGGCAGTGTTATTGGGTGGAATCTTCCATTCTTTGTGTGCATGCTAAACAGCCTGTTCATCCCTGCCTCCTTCCCCCCCTGCTATGGCTCCTTCAACAAGCTAACAAGAGGACCACATGCAACTCTCCAGGAAGGTTGCTCTTCCCCATCTTCTCAAATATTTCTTATTAACTGAAAGGTAGCAGTGCAGCTAGGGGCCTGCACTGAAGAGTTGGATTGTTCCCTAGGTAGCAGCCTCTGTCTGAGCTGCATCGAGGGAGCTGGGAGCTCTTCCTGGGGAGTGGAGATGGGGAAAGAATGCCTGCCCGCCTCCCGGCCCCGCTCAGGCTAGTAGAAGCTAGGCAGGCTTCCATGGCCAGATGCTCTGTTATTAACCAGGCTTTGGCTCACCTGAGCCTCCTGTCCCTGCTGAGTAGCAGCAAGCTGTCCACCTCAATTTTCAAGCCTATGTTTATAGTACAGAGGGCTTAGATAGACTGCATCTATAAAGAGAATCATTGAATAGCTCTCTCAGGCTGTACTATCTTATTTTTCCATCTCCCAAGCATACCCAGTCTGCCAGCATGCTAGCCAATACAATCTAATCTGGGAATATGAGACTCACATGAGTCTCATACATGAGTCACATGAGTCCCCAACATGGAGACTCACATGTTGGGCCCATATGATGGATGCATTTTCCTGAGCTCACTGATTTCCCTCCGAGAAGGGTCCCATGGGAACTCAAGGATTCCCAACAGGTAACACAAGAAGGACCAATCTAGTAAGGTTTTCGATTCTGACCTAATGGGTCCCACACTTCAGCATATATCAGAACCATTTAGAGAGCTTTCCTAGACAGAGGCCCCAGAGATTCTGGCTTAGTAGGTGCAAAGTGAAATGTAGGCCTTAGAATTTCTACCAAGCTGCATGAGTGACCCAGAGGCTCAACAGTCAGGACTAAAGCTTGAGAAATTGCTTTCAGGAGCTCACAGTTGTGCTCAGAAAGTTCGTGGACCACCAGTACTCTGCAAATTGTGACTTTGGTGCCTTTGTCCAGGTAGAGGCCCACCCAATTAAAAGAGACTGCTATCACAGAGTAGTCAGAACATACTGTGTATTTCACAGGAAGAAACAGTCAACAGATACTGACTTGGTCAACAAAGAGGCCCATGGATCTCCTGCCATTACCACAATAGCATGATCAAGTGGTCCCCAGAGAGCAAGGTCTTATGAGGTCTTCATGACCAAGTGACCATTGCTTGATAGCACAGTCTTCTGGGGCAAGAAAATCAAGTGCTTGTCAAATCACCCTTATCTACAGCCTCTTCCAGCAAGATTTGGGTCCCTCCTAAAGCCTGCCTTGTACATGAGCCACTATACCCTTCAACCACCTTTCCCCCTGGAGTGAGCATGTGCTTTGCTTGTGTTTAAATGAAAGAAGAAGGAGAAAGGATGGGGGAGGTAGGGAGAAAGATGAAGAAATTTTGAAAAGGGCATTTTTGATCTTAATTTAAAAAAGAGATAAAGATAACTCTGCATGGGACTCTCCCTTGGTCAGGCATGTGCACACACAGGCACACACTCAGTGGGATGGTGTTATAATTAAGCATGTGGTATAATTTGAGAGTCCTCTGCACAAAAGTGTCATTTTCCTCTTAAGTCACTCTACCTTTATGGCTTCATTTGAGTCTTGAATCCAGAGGTTTTTTCTCTTTCAAATTTTCCTACTTGGAGATTGAAAATTAAACTAAGAATTCTTAAATTGAATCAATGGTTGCCCCTTAATTGTGGGATGCCTTAGTATTTATCGGAATTACTAGAATATAATCTGCTAAAATGCAGATTCCATGCATCCATCCATTGACAAAGAGTCAGTGCCTTCACTCTCAGGAGGGGCTCAGGAGTCTGCATTTTTGAACAAAGTTCCTAAGAGATTCTGGTATAGGTAGTCCTTAAGTCATAGTTCAAGAAGCACTACTCTTCATAGGAGAAGTCCCTGAAAGTAAATGCAAAATTACAGGCATGTTATATGTGAGTATATTTCTGGGAATTGGGTTCATAGCTCTAATCCTATTCTGAGAGATTCCATGATTTGAAAAAGGGAGATAACTATTACTAACCAGATAATAATTTAGGAAGAAGTAAGCCAAAAAAAAAAAAAAAAGAGAGAGAGAGAGCGAGAGATCCAGAATATAGGGTGGCATAAGCAGGAAAAGATCCTCAATAAAATCACTTTGCTTCCTACAACCCAAATGCCCAAAAATAGATGACTGGATCAAGAAGATGGGGTACATATACACCATGGAATATTACTCAGCAATCAAAAAAGATAAACACATGCAATTTGCAGCAACATGGATGGAGCTGGAAGGGATCATGCTCAGTGAAATAAGCCAGAAAGAAAAAGAAAAATACCTGATGGTTTCACTTTTAGGAGGAATGTAGGGTATCCAAATAAGGCTTCAGACATGTGCAGGGAAAAAAAGTAATTATAATAAAGTAAATATCAAAATCAACAGGCAACTATAAATCAGAGACATTCTACAGGGGGGAGAAGGGTGTAGGATTAAAACAGGGGTGGGAAAAAATAAATAAAACAGGGGCGGGAAGAGTACAAAGCTATGGTGATGGTACACGGGTGAATTGGTGGTAGGAATTTCACAGGAACTATAAGCAAGATGAGAAAGCATACATTGTACAAAAATGAATAATGATGTAAAAATATATATATAAATAAAAGGACATAACCCAGAAAAAAATAATATATTCAAAGTAAAAAAAAAATCACTTTGCTTCCTACTATGAGAAATGTGAGGAACTGTAAGAAATATCACAACTAAAGTGAAGGATATTTAACCTGCGGGGAGGCGGGGGAAGTTCACAATTTATATCACAAAGTGTAAATTTCCTTACTATATAAAGAGCTGGTGTCAATTAATAAAGAAAAGACCACTAAGCCAGTAGATAAATGGACAGTGGATGTAAGCAAGCAATTCACAGAAAATACCTCCAATGGCTTCTAGACAGGTGAAAAGATGCTCAATGTCGCTCACAATTAGAGAAATACAATTTCATATTGCAATCTTATTTTTCACCTATTAGAGGAATATGAAAATGTTTATTATTGGTAGGTATGTAGATTGGTATTGCTAGATGTGTAGATTGAAACATCTCTGTGGAGGATAATTTGGCAATATATAATGAAAGTTATAAATGCCTACACTATTTGAGGCAGCCTCTACACTTTTAGGAATTTATCATAGAAATATACTCCCACATTTATAAAGAGCATTCACTGGCAAAAGATGGAGGAAAACCTAAATAAATACCTGCTAATACTAGCCTGGTTAAATAATTACAGCAATCCATACAAAGGAATAGTATGCAGCTGAAAAATGGCTAATCTCTTTATGTATTAATGGAAAATATCTCCAAGATATATGATTCTGTGAAAAAAACCCCACAAGATCCCATATAATGTATATGATACACTGCCATTTGTGAACAGAGCAGATACATATTTGCTTGTGTTTATATGGGTTCTCCTTTAGGAACCGTTAGCAAAGATTAGATGAGACAGGGTTGGAGACAAAAACTTACTTTTTACTTAAGACCTTTTGCATCTCTTCTATCATTTGTATGTATTTCCACTAAAATAAATAAAAGTTTTATAGTGTAGTGTTTTCTCAAAAGATTAAAAATGGATCTGCCCTGCAACCCAGCAATTCTACTTCTAGGTATCTACCCCCAAAATACAAACACTAATTTTTTTTTAAAGATTTATTTATTTATTTATTTATTTATTTATTTATTTATTTATTTATTTATATAAGCACTGGATATAGTCAGAAGCACAGGAGGGTGAGAGAATTCACCAGAGCCAGAGTGGGGAGCAGAGCAGGCAGAAGGACAGAAGTACACTGCTGAGGGGAGCAGCGGGCAGCAGGAAAGGTCTGCGCGCCATGTGGGACCCTCCTCCAGTGGCCGGGGAGCAGCCGGGGATTGAACCGGTGCTGCAGAGGCTGCAGGCAGCTTCTCAACCCAGCACTCAACTGCTGCGCCACCGGGGAGGCCCTACAAACACTAATTTGAAAGGAAACTCCCACTCTCATATTTGTAGCAGCACAATTTACAATAGTCAAGATATAGAGACAATCTAAGTGGCTAAAAACTGATGGGTGGATCAAGAAGTGGTATATATATATATATATATATATATATATATATATATACACAATGGAATATTACTCAACAATCAAAAAAGATAAACTCATACCATTTGCAGCAACATGGTTGGAGTTGGAAGGGCTTATACTAAGTGAAACAAACCAGAAGGAGAAAGATAGATATGGGATGGTGTCACTTACATGTGGAATATAGAAAAAAACAAAGGGTGAGAAAAGGCAAACTTTAAAACCCACCCTTGAAACTGACCGTGGATATTTGGCTTTCAGAGGGGGAGCAGGCAGGAGATGGGTGAAAACAGGATAATGGGGGAAGAGCACAATGGACTATGGCAGAGGACTATGGGTGCCTTGGTGGTGGGAGGGCTATGGTGACTATGCCTAGAGGGGAAGAGTCCTGTATTGTCAAAACACTAGCAAGAATGTTAAATAATGGTATTTCAATGATAAGTAAATAACATGCTTTAAAATGGAAACTAAAGCAAGCAGCAAGCAGGCAAGCTCTAGCTGCAGTGTGAAGGCTAGGCTGGTAGAATGGAAGAAGTATGGTCCCCTAGGGGAAGGGTAAGTCCACAGCCCAGCACCCTGCCAGCATATGACCGAAGTCCTCCTAGGGACATTGAGACCCAGGCATGCTATAGGCGCTCACAAAATTTGACAGATGAGTGGTATGTTGGGGTGTGCTGGGATATATATATATATATATATATATATATATGTGTGTGTGTGTGTGTGTGTGTGTGTATTATTGAGAACTACTGGACTACAGGAAGGGACACCCTTTAGGGAGCAGTCCTAAGTGACCTATTTATACCTTACAATCTACTTCATTCTTCAATGCCTGGTTCCAAGGCTAACTCTTCCACTGGGATTTCCATGATCTCCATCTTCGAAGCCCAAACCCCATCTATGAGGGATGAAAGCTCATTTCTTTCCACTATGCTCCCAAAGCATTTTCCTTAATCTGTTCTTAGAGAATGTATTTCCACCTGATTTATGGTTTAGATAATAATTTGCATGTCAGTAGATTGAAAAGAACATAATGGCTAGGACACTCTCTTCCCCATCTCTGCCTATACCCCCTCATATCCAGCGCAGTGACTATAGATGATCCACACTGAAAGCAACACAGGCCTCCCTACAGGACATCCTGGGCAGAAGTATGGTCTAAATTGTACCATAGAAGATATCAGCACAGTGGGCAATAATTGCCACAATAATAGCCCTTAATTGGGCCATATTCTTAGTCACTTGATTCCCTCAGATGTTTGAGATCCAGCACTAGCAGATGGCTCAGTAAATAGCCTGCATTTCTTAGATACCCTTTGTAGTTCTCTGGGCCTGGAGCAGGCTAGTATCTTTATGCTTCCCCTCCTTCCACCCAGTCCCATAGCAGACTCATTACCCCCTTCTCCCCAGGTGTAGCCTCAAAAATCCCTCTAAAAAGATAACAGCCGGGCCTCCCCATGGCACAGCGGTTGAGCGCTGGGTTGCGAAGCTGCCTGCAGCCTATGCAGCGCTGGTTCGATTCCTGGCCCTGGGCGAGGGTCCCACATGGCATGCAGACCTCTCCTGCCATGCCCGCTGCTCCCCTCAGCAGTGTATTCCGTCAGTCTGCCTGTTCTGTTCCCTGCTCTGGCTCTGGTGAATTCTCTCACCCTCCCGTGCTTCTGACTGTACCCAGTGCTTGTGTAAATAAATAAATAAATAAATAAATAAATAAATCTTTAAAAAAAATAAATAAAAAGATAACAGCCACCCACCAATCAGCTGTGATTGGCACACAAAACATGACCTATATGTCATCCCAGGCCATGATGGATTCATACCTTCTGGAGCAAAGCACCCTGCTAGCATATGACCCAAGTCCTCCTGGGGATATTGCAACCCAGGCATATTCTTGGCCTGCGAGTCTTGTGATCAAGCCGTTTGTGCACTTGACACTAATAGGTAAGTCCTTGGCAGTGCTAAGCCCTGATCCATGAGCCAGCTTGCTTTACTGTTAACTTGGAGGTAACAAGAGCTCAGTAAACTGGAATCCAATTCATCAGAAACCTCGAGTCACTGCAAACCTCCTTATCTTCTTTCTGTCTCATTCCTCCCTAGCAAGCAAAGTACATTCTGCTAGGAAGAAGAAGAAAAAGAGAATGAAGCAAACTCCTATTTGAATTTCTGCTTTAAAATATAACCGGTGTGTCTTCAGGTCTGGCCTCACTGGGCCTAATCCCTTCTCTAGCTTGATTTCCATGGCCATGTCTGGATAGTAAACAGGGGTGTTCACAATGATCTGTGAACCTACAAAATACTCAACAGAGACTCAGGGAACAGTCACACATTTATGAACCGTAGCCTTCCCACTAATTCTGATAAGGATCTGCAAAATACAGCCTGCAAGCCCAAAATCCAGTTCTCTTCCCATTTTAATAAAGTTTTATTGAAACACGTCCATCTGGCCATTTATAGAAAAAGTTTGCAGATCCTTGCCTTAGATTACCCTTGAAGCTAGTCCTAAACCAGTGACTGATGCTTCCTCCTTTGTTCTCCTCTTCCCTTCTCCTTGCCCTCCAGCCCTCCCAACCCTCACTCATTCATTCACTGCTGAAGGAAAGCCATTTCTGGTTGGGAAAAGGAGCTGAAGTGTGGGAAAGCAAACTTCAATATTCTTCATGGGTTGAAGTACCTTAATATGGAACACAAAGCCAGAGAACTGTGTACTTCTGGGTGTATATTTGTGTGGGTGGGGGTTAAAGTCAATGTGAGAAAGCATGTGTTTGAAATGGTGTTTTCATGTCCACGTACCAGAAGGTGTGTGGTCTACAAGCATCACTAAATCTCAGGCTGAATTGGGAGAGCCACCTGTTCCCTTCCAACCTGAGCCACCTTCAAGTGTCTAGTTCCATTTTCAGTTAGGAGTTGGGCCTTTGAATAAAGATGGTGCGGAATGGGGCATAAAGGGAAATTCTCTTTACACATCTCTTTCTGCAGCTCCTCTTCTCTTTGCTAGTTTAGTCAACAACATGGGAAGCCAGCTGTTATGAGAACACCAGTGCAGAGACAATTCCTGGACCGTAGATAAAAGGCTTAGCTAATAGTGGACATGGAATATTGATTTGTTAGTTTTCTCTGTCTTTTCAATTGCTCTGAGTGGGTGGTAGCTGGTTCAATCAAATCATCAATTTGGAAATTTCCTAAAAGAGGAATGGAATGAACTGAGGGCTGAAGCCAGCATGGCATTTATGCTCTGACTACATGAGACAACAAGATTATATTAAAACCAGCCCATCCCAGTCAGCCTGTAGGCTTTGTGAAGGTCCATTAAGACACAGATTGGAATATGTGGTCCTCAGTAGATAAGAACTGAATGGTCTGGCTGAACTGGAATCTCTGGCAATTATTCGCTTTGGTTGCTCAGGAAAACAGATTTGCCTTTCATCAGAGAAAGCGACGTGGAGGAAGTGCTAGTATGGAGGAGTTTCAAGGGAAAGGCTTCATAACCTGGTTTTTATGAAACAAAAACATACCAGGGGTAAGGAATGGCCTGGTTCACAGCTTAAAGGAAAGACATCAGACACTGTTCAGAGTCAGGAAAGATACAGGAAATGAAACATCCTAGAGTCAGCTCTCTGGCTGTTGGTGAACATTATCTTAGTAAATGTCTCAAAGTTTGCTCTTTCACTGATTATGTCCTCGCTGTCTCCACTTTTCTGCCAGTCAAGACCAGCTCATGAATGGATCTGAGGTATGTTAATTTCAATTAAAGAATGAAGGGTTGAGAAGACTAAATGTATTACCTCTTCCAGAGATATCTGCATTTTGATAAACCAGTGCTTCTGTAATCATGGGGATTCAGGTAGGAGGGAGATATCCAGAAATGTTCTGAGGAACAAAGAACTTTTCTCCATCCCCTGAAGTCTCATCAATCTTGTTGGAGCTCTCGCTGTTCCTGAGTCTTCATTTGTTTCATGGAGATAACAGCATTATTTGCTTAAATTAAGTTAGATAATGCATGTAAAGTATTTAGCACAGTGCTTGGCACATAATGAAAAATTCATCAAATGTTAGATCTTTATCTTGATTACACTGCTTACTCATAGTGGCAGCTTTCAACGAAACACATAGTTTTACCCAGGTTGCTGCCTGCCCTGGAATTATTGTACATAGGTTGCATCTCCAATTATGCAATGGACTAGAGAAGGTACTGAGAGGGAGATACTGATTATATTGAAAGCAGGAGCTGTTGCATAGGGGAATCCTAAACAGATTACTTCTTTTCAGTGGGAAAAGGTGAAGAGGATGTCATCAAAATGTGTAATTCAAGGGGCCTTCCTGGTGGCACGGGGGTTAAACTCTCAGCACTATCAAGCTATTGCCAGCCACAGCAGCATAAGTTCGATCCCCAGCCAGGGAGCTACCCACATGGTGCAGCAGACCCCTCCTGACTCGTCCATTGTGCCCCTCAGCAGTGTATTTCAGTAGCTCTGCCTATTCTGCTCCCCACTCTGTCTCTGGTGAATCCTTCAACCCCACCCCACCTCTTTATATAAATAAATAAATAAATAAATAATAAATCTTTAAAAAATGTGTAATTTAGAACATCCTGAAAGTATGTATGGGAGACAGAAGAGCATATTGGTTAAGAACTTGGGACTCTGGAATATGCTAGACCAGGGTTTGGATCCTAGCTCTGCCACTTACTAGCTGTGTGGCCCTTAGGATGCTACCGTGAGAATAAAGGGAGAACAAACAAAGGTTATTTATTATGAACTTGCTATAACAAGAGGGTCAGCCACCATCACTTAGGTTTAAGGCAGAGACTCAAAGGCAAGGCAGAGACGTGGGAAAGCTTTTTACTGGAAAAAGGGAAGGCTTCTCGTGAGCCCTGATTGGAGGCTTTTGGCATAGGATGGTTGTAGACAGATTAACTGGAAGCAGAATATTCTATGGGATTGGTTGGGGTGCATATTTGGCTCTCTCTGGTTGTTGTTTTTTAAAGATTTATTTATTTATGCATACAAGAACTGGGATGTAGGCCAGGGTTGTGGGGAGTGAGAGGATTCACCAGACAGAGTGGGGAGCAGAACAGGCAGATCTACTGAAATACACTGCTGAGGGGAGCAGCAGGCGAAACAGGAGAGGTTGCTGTGCCATGTGGGTTAGCTCCCTGGCCAGGGATCGAACTCATGTTATAGTGGCTTGTGATAGCTTGATAACAAGCTATGTGTCTTTAACCCATGTGCCACCAGGGAGGCCCTCTCTCTGGTTGGTTTTAAGTTAAAAGCAGGGATAAAATTAGAGATGTTGTTGGGCCTCCCCTGGTGGTGCAGGCGGTTGAGAGCTGTGATGTGAAGCTCTGCAGCCTCTGCAGCGCCGGTTTGATCCGGGCTGGCCAGTGAGGTTCCCACATGGCAAGTAGACCTCTCCTGTTGCCCCTGCTGCTCCGTTCAGCAGTGTATTTCGTCAGTCTGCCTGTTCTGTTCCCTGCTCTGCCTCTAGTGAATCCTCTCAACCTTCCGTGCATCTGGCCTGTACCCGGGTTCTTGTATAAATAAATAAATAAATCTTAAAAAAAAAAAGTAGAGAAATTGTTAATCGAGTCCTGGCCCAATTGCTGTAGGGGTTATTATTTGGATCCAGGGTTGTTAGTAGAGATAGTACTCTGACTTACAGCAGGCTGACTTCCTATACTGCTTAGTGTAGGTAAGGGGTTGGGTTTTTTGTCATCTAAGTAACTTGCTGAAGGTTACAAAAGTAGTACGTGGAGCAGGGCTGCCTGGCGATAGTCTATGCTTGGACATTTCTACTACCCTCACAAGAGTTTGTACATGCTGAGATTAAAAATAGCTTTAGGAAAGAACTGGATAAAAATATTGATTTTTTTCCCTAGAGAATTACTTAATAAAGGGTAAGATAGGGATATTTAGGTCTTCAAGACAGCCTTAGTCTTTGGGGATGATGTCAAAGCATCACGCCCCCCCCCACCTCATTCACCTGCTTAAGTAAACTTTGAATCAGTTGGAAACTGCTGCCTCAGAGAAGCTTTTATTGACCCTCCAGAGTAGGCTGCACCCACCCTTGCTCTCACCTGCCCCTATACTTATCACAATTGATAACATGTGCAATTATTTTTAAATTACCTTCCATGCAGTAGAGCTGAGTATTTGCCACAGAGATCATGTAGCTTGCAAAGTCCAAAAAATATTTACTATGTGGTCCTCTAGCTCCAAAGTTTGCCAACCACTGGCTATCACATGGGATATTGAACAGATATTGTGTAATGAAAGAACAGACTCACTATGTATTTAACATTTATATATCACTTACTCTAATCAAATACTGTTTAAGTGCTTTACATATATATTAGCTTATTTATTCCTCATAATGACCCATCTTATGGAGGAAGGAATTAAGAAACAGAGAGGTTTAGTATCTTGCCCAAAGGTACACAGTAGGGTAAATAGTAGGACTGGGATTAAAACTCAGGCATCAAGCTCCAGGGTCCATGCTACCTATGGCGTGTAAACACACCCTAGGTGGGACTTAAAATTTCTGGTGTTCTGATGAGAAAACTGCTGATAGTTTTCAGAAGGGGAAGGATGTGGTCAAAGTGGCTAAAGGAGATAAAATAGCCTAAGTTCACATAGCCCCTAGGACTTGGTTGATGTCAAGGAGATGCTAAAAAATACAAATTAGCAAAGCATCATTAAGTTATCACCATAGTTAATGGAATCACGATGTCTTCCCCAAAATTAAGCTGATGTTGGCATCATCTTCCTACCGAGGACTGATTAACACCACTGATTAAAACTTCCATTTATTCTGAAGCTAGACCAGTTTGTTTTGCTCTGTTATTTGGCCAAACCCTCTACCTCTCCCCGACCATAGCCAACCATCTTCAAATACATGCCACATGGGGGGCCTCCCTGGTGGCGCAGGGGATAAAGTCTCAGCACTATCAAGCTATGGCAGCCACTGCAGCATGAGTTCAATCCCCCACCAGGGAGCTAACCACATGACACAGCAGACCTCTCCTGTCTCACCCACTACGCCTGTTCTGCACCAAACTCTATTGCTGGTGAATCCTCTCACCACCACTAACACTACCCTCCCCCCTCCCCCTGGCACCTCTGGCCTACACCCCAGTTCTTGTATGCATAAATGAATAAAAAATCTTTAAAAAAAACACACAAATACATCCCACATGGAACAAGGCAAAATAAGTGATTGGTATAGTGCAAATTCATCCCCACTCCTGGAAAAATCAGAAGGTGCATGAACTACAGTTGTAGTAGTAGACACTTCCTGTCTGCACACTGCCTGGGTTGTATCCCAGCTGCTTGTAGGGAGAGACAGCAAATGCTGTCAAATGAAGTAATAGCTGGAAGAAAAAATCCTGGACCACCAATGACTCGTTGCTGCTGGCTTGGCTCCTTTGTGGTATGCTGGAGGAAGTCAACTTGTTCGCTCTGTTTGGGAGACCTTATTGCACATGGCTGAGCATGAGAGGTCAGCAGAAGTGGTTAGTTGAGAAAGAAAATTCTGAGAGAACACAAGAAAATGTGTCCTTCTTTTCCTGATAGGGCAAGCAGGATGCCGGGATACTACCTCCATCCTGGGGCTAGACTGGGAAGATGGGTTCAATTTGGGGTTGCACCTGCTTGAGGGCTTCAGTTCTTGAAGCCAAATGTGATCTAAGAGTCCAGGATCAAGGGAAAAGCTGGAAATTACATCCAGACAGATAGACCAAGAGTGCCAATCTCAATGGGCAGACCAAAGAGAGAAAAATCTGGGCTTTTCAATGCTATTAAGATGACCAAGCACAGCAGACACACAGGAAGAGGGGTCAGAGTCTGTGGAGTTTCCCTGATCTCAGAGGACAGAGTTGCAGCAGCTTTTTATTGAGTCACTGGGCTTTGACTTTGAGTAGGGATGATTCTCCCTACCACCACCAAAGAGAAGCAGTATAACAAAGTGGTTAGGAGTGCCAACTCTAATAGCAGCCTGCTAGAATTAAAATCCCAACTGTGCTGCTTATTAGCTGTGTGGCCTGTGGCTAGTCACTTAACCTAGTCTAGCTTTGTTTTGCATATCTGTGAAAGGGAGAGAAAAACACTGTAGTACTTACCTTGCAGGGATGAAAAAAAATAAGATAACATTGGCAAGCATTTGTTGTTTCTTAGTACATTTATAAGAGCATCAAATTGTCTCAAAGGATAAGTGCAAGGCAGTTCCAGAAAAAAAAACCTGCATATCACCCACCCTCATAGTGCGCCAACGTGTTCCCTTGCAGTAGGAGGCGGGGTGGCACCAGTGCGGTTGCTCCTGTGGCTGGCTCTGCAAAGGGTATGGGGCACGGGCCAAGGGCAGCAGAAGTGTGAGGCAAGTGAAATCACTCTTTGATTTAATCTTCACTAGGGATTTTCTCTTTTTCAACAACCCTTATTCCTCCAAATGAGCGGTTTGTGCCAGTCTGATCTCATGAAGCCAAACAAATTTGGATGCTAGGTTCTTTTTTTTTTTTTTTTTTTTTTAAATAGAGGCATTTATTTATTTATTTGTTTGTTTGTTTTGTTTATACATGCACTGTGTACAGTCAGAAGCGCGGGAGGGTGAGAGAATTCACCAGAGCCAGAGCGGGGAGCAGAGCAGGCAGAAGGACCGAAGTACCCTGCTGAGGGGAGCAGCGGGCGGCAGGAGAGGTCTGCACGCCATGCGGGACCCTCCTCCGGTGGCCGGGAAGCAGCCGGGGATCGAACCGGCGCCGCAGAGGCCGCGGGCAGCTTCGCAACCCAACGCTCAACCGCTGCGCCACCGGGGAGGCCCTGGATGCTAGGTTCTTAATGTTTGCCATTGTTCAGAAATATCAAGATTACCCAAAAAAGTCTTGGTCACAATGCTGGAAGATGTAAGAAGATAGAAAGGTAAGGCATGGATCTGGAAACCTTATAATTTCAGAATGATATGGTACTGCTTGCTAGAGATATTTCTAAAGAGAATGCTCTACCTTAACTTATAAACATTTTTGTTCATCCTTCCTGTTTTGAAAAATGTTTAGGCCATTTTCCCAAAGTATATTTTACTCACCATTTACGTCAGACTCTACAGGGGGAACCAGCTAAAGATGAAGATTTTGACATCTGAGTTCAACCTCATGAAGCTCAGCGTTTTCCACTGATTCTGTTATTCTATTATTTTTGTGTGCATGTGTGTGTTTTACTTTTCTCCTTCCCAGTTTGTTTGTTTTTTCTATTTTTATTAAACATTGATCTGTATTATGTAAGTTTCATGTGCACAGACTTAAAATGCTACATCTGCATATATCACATTATAATCACCACAGAAGTCTATTTCTTCGAACAAGTAATAGATTCCCATGGCACAAAACTATTAAAATGTAAAAATGTATAAAGTCTCCCACCCCTGTCCTCATACACCCAGTTGCCAAATTATGCCACCACCACTGGCCACACAAACCTGGGTAAGCACCACTAACCATTTCTTATGAATCCTTTCAGTGTTTCCTTTTCTTTAAAGATTTATTTTATTTATTTATGCATACAAGAGCTGGGGTGTAGGCCAGAGATGTGGGGGTGAGAGGGTTTACCAGAGACAGAGTGGGAAATAGAACAGGTGGATTGAATGAAATACACTGCTGAGGAGAGCAGTGGGCAAGATAAGGGAGGTCTGCTGTGCCATGTAGCTATCTCCCTGGCGGGGATCAAACTCGTGCTGCAGTGGCTGCAGATGGCTTCATGGTGCTTAGACTTAACCACTTGCACCACCAGGGAGGCCCTATTTCTTTATCAGATGCAATCAAGTGCAGGTATATATTTTTCACCCCCCCAAAAAAAGTTAGCATTCCTTACACACCGTTGTGCATGTTTTTACAAAAATAGTATAATGTAAAGATTGTTCCATATCTGTCATAGAGAGCTGCTTTACTATTTTTATAGCTGCATACTATTCCATTGTGTATGTACCAGTCTTTATTGAACCCATCACCTTTTATTTTTAATCACACATTTTTCTTTTTTATTTTTATTTTAACATTTACCGTTTTTAAATTTTTTTAGACAATATTTGCTTCCCCCTGCCCCCTCATATTGAGTCACCATAGAATTTCCTTCCCCAAGGCACCCATGCACTATCACCACAGTGCCCTGTGCTCCTCCCTCTCCCTCCTCCTCCCCTGCAGTATGTCTCTGGTTTATAATTGTTTTGCTTTGTTATGTTTTGTATTGTTATTATTTTTTTTTACACTGATGTCTTATTTGGTTCCCCTATATTCCTGTTATAAGTGAAACCATCCGATATTTTTCTTTTTCCTTTTGGCTTATTTCACTGAGCATATTTCCTTCTAGCTCCATCCACGTTGCTGCGAATGGCATGAGTTTATCTTTTTGATTGCTGAATAATATTCCATTGTGTATATGTACCACATCTTTTTGATCCAGTCATCTATTTTTGAGCATTTGGTGAACCCATCACCTTTTGATGGATATGGACATAAGGGTTGTTTCCAATCCTATGCTAATTCATACAATCAATGGATATAATGAATTACCCTCTATCTGCTTCAGTTTTCAGCTGTTACATAAATTTCCAAAATTGCAATTTCTTCTCTGCCTGATTCTGATACACACTGGAACTTAGGAGCCACTGGTTTAGGGGTTGCTTATGTGAAAGGGCTAATTTACATTTGATTAAACCATTAAAATTCATAGAAAGACAGTGCAGGAGAGATCCTTTAAGATCTTTTCCCTCATTTTAAAGATGAGGAAATCAATTCTCAGATGGGGAAGGGACCTTCTCAAGGTTGCAAGGCATCTTGGTAGTAGAGATAAAATGGGAACCCCGGTCCCAGGGCTCCTAGGCCAGTGCTCTGCTGCCTGTATTACCATCAAGAAACAAACATGGGGCCTCCCCTGGTGGCACAGGTGGTTGAGCGCCACACTGTGAAGCTGTTTGCAGCCTCTACAGTGCTGGTTCCATCCCGGCTGGCCGGCTACGGTTCCACATGGCATGGTGGACCTCTCCTGTCATGTCCGTTGCTCCCCTCAGCAGTGTGTTTCGTCAGTCTGCCTGTTCTGTTCCCTGCTCTGTCTCTGGTGAATCCTCTCACCCTCCCGCGCATCTGGCCTGTACCCCAGTTCTTGTATAAAATAAATAAATAAATCTTTAAACAAACAAACAAACATGGAGTGTCTTGTGCTGTGTACTGTGGTGTTTAGCTGGAGCGATGGGGCTTGCATAGCAAAGATAATGCAATGCAGCTTGTGTGAAATACCAGATACCTGGGGGTGGGGGGGTGTGGAATAGGCAGACTTTCAAAAGATATCAGCGTTAAACAGGGAACATGTTCTAAAAACTATTGTGTGGAATATTATTCAGCAATCAAAAAAGATAAACTCATGCCATTCTTAGCAACGTGGATGGAGCTAGAAGGAATTATGCTCAGTGAAATAAGCCAGAAGGAAAAAGAAAAATATCGGATTGTTTCACTTACAGCAGAAATATAGGGGAACCCAATAAGACATTAGTGTAAAAAAATAATAACAGTACAAAACACAACAAAGAAAAAATGGACAATTATAAACCAGAGACATCCTGCAGGGGAGGAGGAGGGAGAGGGATCAGAGGGAGGGAGGGAGGAGCACAGGGGACTGAGGTGACAGTGCACGGGTGCCCTGGGGAAGGAAACTCTATGGGGACTCCACCTGAGGGGGTTGGGGGAAGCAATATTGTTTAAAAATGAACAATGATGTAAAAAATTATTAAAAATTAACATAAAAAAACTTGTGAACCACTGACCTTTTCCCACAGCATGGAGAAATCCTATGCATCTAATTTAATCTAGATCCTGGGAAAAACAAAATGTTGAGTTTCTACGCTGTTTGTTTAATGGGCTTGCCGGAGAAGGGCAAGTATAGCTAGTGACTTGTTACTGAAAACCAAACTCCTGAGATTTTTTGGGGTTGGTAAATTTCCATGGAGGCCTGATTCTTATTTTGAGGATCCATTTGGCAATGTAGAGAAAGCCTCCTTAAGAAAATTTAAGATCTGGGCCTCCCCAGTGGTGCAGCGGGTTGAGCGCAGTGCTGTGAAGCTGTCCGCAGCCTTGCAGCACGGGTTCGATTCCTGGCTGGCCAGGGAGATTCCCACATGGCGTGGCAGACCTCTCCTGTGTGGCCCGCTGCTCCCCTCAGCAGTATATTTCTTCACTCTGCCTGTTCTGCTCCCCACTCTGTCTCTGGTGAATCCTCTCACCCTCCCGTGCCTGTGGCCCATACCCCAGCTCTTGTATAAAAATAAATAAATCTTTAAAAAAAATTCAAGGTCTTTCAGAAGGGACAAGAGACCTGTTAAGGTCCCTCTATCCTAGAATCTCTTTCACCAACATTAGAGATGCTTGCTGTCTCTGTCACCTTTTCTTCATGATGGAAGGAAGGTGGGATGGTGTCAAAGCAAACCTCATCAATCTCAGGCTTTACAAATCCTTTTATAGGAACTGTAACTGTTTTCAGCCAAATCTTTGCCAAATAAAGTGTGTGTATGTGTGTGTGTGCGCGTGTGTGTGTATTTTAAACCAAGCCAATCATTTTGTGGGGTCTTATGTTGTCATAATGTCTGATTTCAGTGTACAGTAGTCTCCCCTTATCCATGGGAGCTACATTCTAAGACTCCCAGTGGATGCCTGAAACCAGAGAGTATTCAAACCTCATTCATGCTGTATTTCTCCCCATACATACTGATTTTCCTAATAAAATTTAATGGACAAATTAGGTACAGGAAGAGATCAACAATAACATAATAAATAGAACAAGTATAACAACATACTGTAATAAAAGTTATGTGACTGCAGTTTCTCTTCAGAATATCTTATTGTACCTAGTAATTTTGGACCACGGTTGGATAAGGGGGAACTACTGTAAGAGCAGCAACTACGCTAGTTGTGGAGTTCGGACAGGCATCAAGGGAGCCTGGGATTTTGAACTGCAGGGGCCGTGTGCACCAGCCAGAGCCGATGCATTCTTTACCCCATTATCAGCACTTTACAGTTCTAATTTTGATGAGAAGGAGACAATTGTTAAGTAGAGAGCTCCTCTCTTAACAGCTTAATCAACTGTAGCTGTAACAGCCTTGCTTTTTTGTCTGGTCAGCAATCACTTGTGTCTCCTGAGAGAGGGGCGTGGGAAAGAGCCTTCAAAAAAGTAGCAGGTAAAAGCAGCCCAAAGAAATTAAATGGTATGTTTTTTTTTCCTTTAACCCTGACATGTATGTGGCCTAATGGAACCAAGAGAACTCCCAGCTGGGAACCCTTCACCCCCATTTCCAAGCAGGAAGATGAACCAGGATTTTGTCAGTTTCACAGTGTTTCACCAAGGACTGCTTGATTGAAATCTATTACCAGCCTTTCCCCGCCCCCATCCTGCATATACACTCCAGGACTGTCAACCACGCTTTCTCAGAGCACACATCTTCCTTAAAACACAGCTTCCAGAATCATCTGTAAAACTTGTTAAAAAATGCTTCACCACAGACTACTGAACCAGAAGCTCTGACAGTGGGCCCCAGGCATCTGCATTTTTCTCACAAGTGTGTTGGATAAATGTTGCACCATGAAAGACAAGATCTGATGCTTTTAGTACAGAGGAGCCTTTATTTGGAGGTTCCTCATCCTTCCACTCACATAGGTTCCGTGTTGTTACCACATGTAAACACCTTGATAATAGCCAAGCCTATTAACAGAGCACTGACTATAAGGGAGACACTGTGCCTAGTGCTTTGATTATAATTATTGCATACTTAGTCCTGTATCTCTAGCTCACAGGTAAGAAAATCGAAACTTCTCCAAGTTTCCAAGTTACCGACTAGGTCTATCCATATTCAAAGGCCATGTTAAGAGCAGTTACTCTACCCTGCCTCCAACAATCATTTGATAACTGATTTTAATAGTCCTTGGCAGGTGTTGAGACACCCCCAAATGAATGATGAGGAGTTGTCACTGCTGTGGAGGACTGAAGCATGTAAGTAATACCATTTTGTCATGATACCATTTTTACGAATCTTCATTCTCTGTCCTTGCATACCATCTTCGGCACTCATCTCTGCTTGCTAAAGGTAAACCTAACTCCTCTGCCTTCCCAATCTTTAGGCATTATTTGGGTTGATACACTGTTAGAAAAATGAGTGAATCCAAAGCATACTTTCCACCTAATAGATGTTTGACAGGCAGGCTGGATGCTTGCAAGCAGCCCGTTGGTTTCTCACACTGTTAGACAGATATTGCCATGTGCCTGCCACTGCCTGCAAAGGGAAGAACTGCTCTAGATTTCCTAGAAGCCATATTGTTGGGTCGGGATTTGGAAACACATTCTGGAGTCAGAGAGAAGTACAGAGATTTGCTTACTCTCTGAGTCACGCCGGGCAAGGTCCAAATCCAGGGTCCCTCTGCCACCTTTCCCGCTACCCTGCTATGGCAAACTGCCATGGCCACTCTCTCTGCTCCGTAAACCCAGCCATGTCTCTACTGACAAGAGAAAGGAAAAACAAAACTTAATGTCCACCCACTCGAGCCAGCCCTGTGGGAAAAGTCTTTGAAGATGGGATCACAGTCCAGGCAGCTGGAGCAAACTAGCAGGCTCTATTTATTGTGTAAAGATTGCTTAACACACACCCCTTTTCCCTGACCCTAAGTAAAGGTACCCTAGGGTTTCATGTCAGTGGTTTTATATTTCATTAATAACAACAAAAAGGTATTTGGATCCTGCTTGATTGAGATCTGGTGAGCTTTCCAGAATTTTCTCTCCATAACTCTCCCAGTTTTTTCTCTGTCTTATTAGGATTCTTGATGATAAGCAGCAGAAACCAACTACAGCTCACCAAATCAAATAAAATGGAACTGAAAAGGAATTTTTGAATGATGTTGGGAGAAAGAGTCTCCCAAAATCAAAGGGAGTTTGGAGGGCCAGACTCAGAAGAGTACATGAACCAAAGGCGTGCCAGGGGCCATCAGAAAGCACTTTTCTAGCAGGAACAGTCTGATCTGGACACTCGGTGATGGTCGGCATTGTTAAAACTACAGGGACTAGATACTAATCACCCTTGTCTCTTGGTCAGTTCCTCCAGATTCTTAGTTGCAGGAAAGAGGGAAGAAGGACGGAGGATTTCAATCCTTCAACCTCTGTGGTGATGCAGGGTACTGCATCCTATCAGCTCTTATCTTGAGAGATTCTCCTTCAAACAGAAAGAGGATGGATGGTGGGCAGCACGCAAGTCAACCAACAAGCAAAGCAATGTTCTTTAGAGTCTCCCACACAGTGTTTTTCAAACTGCAGGTGATAATGCGTGGAATTGTGAAATTAATTTTGTGGGTGTCCAGTTACCTCGTTTTAATTTTTAATAGCTTTATTGAGGGATAAGTGACATAATTGCATATATTTAAAATATAAAGTTTGATAAGCTTTGGCATGTGTACACACCTACGAAGGCATCAATGCGATCAAAATAATGAACATACCAATCAGCCCCCAAAGTTTCTTCAAGCCTCTCAGTAATTCCTTGCTCCTGCTCCACCCTGCCCTCTAACCTGTCTCCGTCCTTAGGCAACCACTGATCGTCAGTTTCTGTCAATATGAAATAATTTGCTAGAATTATAGATAAGTGGTATCATATAATAAGTACTGCTCCTTTCTGTATAGATTCTTTCATTTAATACAATTACATATATTGTAATGTGTAATAGAAAGTGGCAGAAAGCTTAGTAACATTGTGGTTTCATGGAAAATTGATCATATGCTTAATGAACTTGATCATAGCTAAGGACATTTTCAAGGAAAGCTTTGAAGATAGTACTCAATTTCTTGCCACTTAAAGTAAAATGTGAGCAGAGAGAGACACATTGAGAAAAAAACTTTTAAACAATAGAGGAGTTAGGGATTGGTGGATTTGACTATTGTCAGCCTCTCTATAAAACAAAATATACTAAAACTAAGAAATGGCTTCCCATCACTGTCAGGTAAAATTATCTGAATGTGGAATTGTACAACTTTTTGGTAAGACCTCTGAAAGATCAAAGGACTTAGAATGCTGTTCTGTAACACCAAGAGCCCACCACAGCAATCTCGTGCTCATAGATCTTCTAATTGAATAGTCAGGGCTCTAGGCAATTTAATAGGATTGGCTTTCAGTAGGGTCAGTAGTCTCAAGATAGAGAAGGGGTTATTTTACAGGGACTTTTAGGTTGTGTGTGTGTGTGTGTGTGTGTGTGTGTGTGTGGTCTAATGTAGCAAGCCCCAATGAGATTCACAGAAGTCCTACAAAGTTTTTGAGAAAATTATCAGCAGGAACACTGTTGGCTTTGGCTGAAAGGAAGAGATGGCACAAAATAAGGAAATAAGCCACAAGCCTATCGACAGTAAATGGGCTGGAAAAACTACTCTTCTGAAAATATGTGCTATCTTTCATAGAAAAAGGAAGACTTAGATGGTGGAGCTCAGAGAGTGCAGCTAAATACCATGCAGAATTATTCCGAGGCTTCAAACTTCAACTATGTCACTTTGAACATTGACCAGGTCTATTTCAGAATTGCTATGGACTCGTGACTCCTTTGTACACCCCACTTCCTCCCATTTTGAACAGGGATGTCTATAGCAGTTATCCTATGCCTGTTACACGTTAGGAGCAGATTGCTTATCGCTTCAATTTTAGAGATCTTCAAATTGGAACTGGTAGTTATATATAAGAAACCATATCTAAGGAGCCTCAAGCTCCCTAGATATCATTTAAATGGAAAGATTCCAGGCTTTGAGCTTACGTTTTAATGAGATGAGATTATAATCTGGGGCTATGGAAAGAAAATGAGTCACTGGGGACCAGAGGGCAAACTGTGCTGAACAGCTTCTGACTATGATCGCTACCTCCTGGTATTAACCTTCTGTGTAATTGCTTCCCTTTGAGTGTGAGCTGAACTAGGTTCACACATGGAATTCCGAGAAAGGGAAGTGATGTCACTTCAAGTTTATATATCATTGTAACCCTCATCTTGTTTATGTTCTTTCTGACTCTTTCACTTGCTTGTCCTGATAAAAACAACTCACATGCCATGAGTTTCCACATGAAGAGGCTTATGTGTCAAGAAAGTGAGAGTGTCTTCCATCTCACAGCCAGTGAGAAACTGAGGTCCTCAATCAAATGGCCTGTTATGAACTGACTTCTGACAACAACCAGTGAAAGAACTTGGAAGCAGATCCTGCCCCTGTTGAAACTTGAGATGACCCAGACCCCAACACCATGTTTGCCGTCCTGTGAGAGACCCTGAATTGCATGACTCAGCTAAATTGCACCTTGATTTCTGGTCTACAGAAACTGTGATAATAAATAAGTACTGTTTGAAAGAGCTGTGTTTGGGGTAATTTGTTACATAGCAATAAATAACTAATACAACTGATGTCTTCTAATTCACTATTTTTTCCCCTCTGCATTGTATGATCTGCTATTATTCCCATTTAGTGCATTTCCCAGTTCATTTATTTCCTTATATCAGGCAGACTCATAGTTTTCTATTTAATTCAACATGTTACAATAACTTACTTTCATTGTTTATTTTGAAGCACAAAATGTCCTTCTTTGGCCAATGGCAGCCCATTCAAGCTGGCTTGTATTTATTTTGACTGTCTCTATCAATCACTTTTGAGTGCTTCTTGCTTTAGAAAAGCATAATAAAATTTTCCAGGATCACACTGTACTTTTCCTGCCATAGTTTTGGAACCAGCTATTTCTTGAAGGAGCCCTAATTCTTTTACTAGAGAATTGTATTTAGAAGCCAAGATCTGTATGTATATACATATACATATATATACACACATATATTTATCTCTATACCTAGCCATGTATATATTTACACAATCCTGTATTTATCTCTACAGTTAGCCACATATATATTTACACCACGTGTGCAGAGCTGAATAATGACCCCAGACACTGTGAATGTGTTCCCTTCCATTGTAAAAAGAAATTTGCAAGATGTGATTAAGGATCTTGATATGTGGCTATTTCCTGGATTATCTAGGTAGCCACAACAGTCCTTAAAAGAGAGGGGCAGAAGGAGGTTTGGCTACAGACAAAAGAGATGTGATGATGGAACAGAGGTTGGAGGGATGTACTTTGAAGATGGAGGAAGAAGATCATAAATCAAGGAATGTAGGAGGCCTCCAGATGTTGGAAAAACAAGGAAACAGCTTCTACCCTGAAGCCTCCAGAAGGAATGCAGTCCTGCTGACAACTTGATTTTAGACGTTTGACTTCTGGAACTGTAAGATAATAAATCTGTGTTATTTTAAGCCACTAAATTTGTGGTCATTGTTATAGAAGGAAACGAATATACCATAAGTTCATATCAATACCTCCAAGTCCAGCCCAGTGCCACAGGTTCATTTTAGTGTTATCCGTTGTTTTATTTGAACTCTCTTCTCTGACACTGAGAAACCTGACCCTTTTCATCCTTAATTTTCTTGTATGTAACCAAATTCCCGCCTCTGCTATTACTGTTCTCCCTATAAAAATTCCCTCTCAAACCACACATAACAATGTGGATGAACTTCACATTGAGCCAAAGAATCAGATACAAAGGAATATTTACCATCTGATTCCACTTAAAAGAAGGTTGAGAATAGGCCATAAAAGTCAACATGTTGATGATGATGCAGGTTGGAATGTTACTTCTAAGATGGATGTGTACACTGTGAAGGGGCATGAAGAATGCTAGAATATTCCATGTCTTTTTTTTTAAAAAAAGATTTATTTATTTATGCATACAAGAGCTGGGGAACAGGCCAGAGATGCGGGGGGTGAGAGGATTCACCAGAGACAGAGTGGGAAGCAGAATGGCAGACTGACTGAAATACACTGCTGAGGGGAGCAGCGGGCGAGGCAAGAGAGGTCGTTGCTCCCTGGCTGGCCGGAGATCGAACTCATGCTGCAGAGGCTGCGGATTGCTTTATAGTGTGGTGCTTAACCCCTTGTGCCACCAGGGAGGCACAAGAAGATTCCATGTCTTAATTTAGGTAGTGATTATACAAGTACAGTGATATATAAAAATTCATTGAGCTGTTCACTCATGATTAGGACGTTTGATATGCTTTAATGTGTAAACCTGACATTATAAAAATATTTCTAAATTATGGGTGTTTAGGTGGTAGGTATGGTATGATAACACACATCTTAGTTGTGATCCTGTATCTCTGGACCATCTACAGTGTTGCAAACCAATGTTACCTCAATAAAAATGATACAATTTTTATTTTACTTTTTTAAATTGAGATAACATTGGTCTACAACACTATACATGATTCAGAGGTATAGGTTCACAGTTCTTTAGATGTATGTTACAACACCACACCCAACACCCCAATTTATTTATCTATTTATTTATTTTTTTATAGAGGCATGTTTTATTTATTTGTTTGTTTGTTTGTTTTGTTTATACATGCACTGGGTACAGTCAGAAGCGCGGGAGGGTGAGAGAATTCACCAGAGCCAGAGCGGGGAGCAGAGCAGGCAGAAGGACCGAAGTATACTGCTGAGGGGAGCAGCGGGCGGCAGGAGAGGTCTGCGCACCATGTGGGACCCTCCTCCAGTGGCCGGGGAGCAGCCGGGGATCGAACCGGCGCCGCAGAGGCCGTGGGCAGCTTCGCAACCCAGCGCTCAACCGCTGCGCCACCGGGGAGGCCCACCCCAATTTATTTTTAAATCAAGAAATACCGATACCAGCAAAAGATAGTCACAAAATCTGTTAAAAAATTAAACCAGGGCCTCACTAGTGGCACAGAGGGTTAAGTCTCAGCACTATGAAGCAATGAAGCAATGCACAGCCACTGCAGCACGAGTTCAATCCCGTATCAGGGAGCTACCCACATGGCTCAGCAGACATCTCCTGTCTCACCACTGCTCCCTTCAGCAGTGTATTTCAGTAGATCTGCCTGTTGTGCTCCCCACTCTGTCTCTGGTGAATCCTCTCACCCCCCCACCCCACACCTCTGGCATACACCCCAGTTCTTGTATGCATAAATAAATAAATCTTCAAAAAAAATTAAACCAGACCAGTGGTTCTTAGATCAATATGATGAAGTGATCAGACTTCCCAGTGGTTAATTTTATTTGATATGCCAAATACCTAAAGAAAAATTTCTTGAGTTATTTGGTCAAGTATAATTGTGTGATTATTCAAGAAAAAAGGGCAACCGTCATGTTTTCCTCAGAAGCGTTTTATGATTACAGAAGGTGATTGTATTTGATTCCAAAGTCTTCATGAATATATTCCAACATTCAAAACTCCAGTAATTCAAGAAAAATTCCAAGAAATTCTAGTAGCAATCTCTATTTACCAGTTAAGAGTCACAATCCTGTGGTAATGGTAAATAGAGTTTAAAATTCCCTCAACCATCATCGTTAAAATGATGTTATCCTTGCAATGTGCTTCTGACCAATAGCTACAGACTGGAGGTTCCCACGACCCCCTCAACAGGCTTCAGGTGCCAGTTTCAAGCCAGGTTGTTACCTGTGCTTCTGGCTATAAATCTGAGGTTCCCACAAACCATTAACTTGCTAGAATGGCTCAGAGAACTCAGGAAACCCTGAGTTTTACACACTAGATGACCAAGATATTAGAAAGGATACTGAAGGGTACAAATCAACAGACAGATGAAGGGAAATACAGGGCAAGATCTTCAACAATGGAACTTCTGTCCTTGTAGAATTTGTGGTCCAGCCAAGTTAGCACATGGAAGCATTCTGGCTCCCCAACATGGAAGCTCTTTGAAGCCCTCCTTTTGGGTTTCTTTTTTTCTTTTCTTTTCTTTTTTTACGAGGCTTCAAACAGGCTTTGATTGATTAAGCATTGGCCACTGAAAATTGAATATAAGTGAACTCTAGTCCCTCTCTCCTCCCCAGAGGGCTGGGTGCAGTACTGAAAGTTCCCACCCTCTAGTCACCTGGTTGGTTCCCTAGGCAACCAGTTTTCATCCTTAGGCGCTTCCCCAAAAATGCCCTCATTAACATAACAAGAGACACCTTCATCACTCTCAACACAGGAAATTCTGAGAAGACCAAATATGTATGAGAAATACATCTTGGCCATCTGATTATCCAAAATGCATCTTTCTTGTATTGATAAATCAAAGTATTGCAGGCTCATATGTGTATCACTCCTCACAGGTATGATATTCTCCAGCTGGCTTTATTCAGTTTTTACATTTTGGCTCCTGACTAATGTTTGTTTTTTTCCCAATTATTTATTTATTTTGGTACAAAAACTAGAATATGAAATACTAGTATGAATGTTGTATGATGAAGCATTATTTTCCAGAAATTTGTGTCAGTTACATACATGTGTGTATATATATGGGTCGTAGTATAAAATATATTTGGGATCTAAGAATTTGAGAAGCCACTCCTCTGAGAATGGAATATTGTATTGGGGGAAGTGCATCGAGTGCAGTGGACATGATTTCTATTCTTAGCCCTAGTATGAGCTTGTTATGAAAATGGACCCCCACAGTGCGGGCTGTGCGGCAAGATGGGTGCTGGCCCAGCTTGATGATCGGCATGGCACTGGATGAACACCACCCCAGACCCCCCAATCTGTGGCTCCTGTGCTTGGCCTGAGAGCACTGTTTGCGGGCAGAGCAAGTGGCAGCAGGTGATGGGCATTTTACTGCCCAAGACCAGTGGCCCCTCTGGCGTGCAGCAGTGGTTTCCCTACCATGCTGCCCCAGGGCATGCAGCCCCTGATTCAGGGATGCAGGGAGGAGCATGGCCCCTCCCTAGGCCAGCTCCAGCCTTGCAGCTATCTCCAGCTGCAGGCAATAGAGAGGCTGTTGGATTTGGTGTCTGGCTCATAGAATGGACCTGTCAGGTGTGAGTTATGAGCTGATTGGTACTACAGTCCAATCAGGCAAAGAATTGAAAACGTCCAATCAGACTTGTGGGTGGGATATAAGGCAGGGCAGGCGCCAGCTTGGGACTCTCAGGCTTGCTCCTATCAGGGATGCTCCCTGACTTAGATTCTGGCCTCTAAAGTAGAAAGAAGCATCCAGCATCCAGCAGCTGACCTCTGAAAGAAGGAAGAGAAGCTGAGGAGCTTCGCAGAGGCCCGGGCAGCTAACTTACGGCCCTGCCTCTGAAATTGCCTAAAGAAAGAGCTGTTTGTTGTTGGTGTGGGCCAACAACTCACAAAGTAGCTGTTGACTCGGTGTTTCTGACACTACAGCATCCTAGTGACTGGTAGTGACCAGCACTACTGGCAAATACTACCCAGCACAGTTGACAGGTGACCGACATCTTTGAGAGCTGTTAACCACTACTAATCATCCGGTATACCGCCTTCTGGTGCTGTCTAGTCTGATGCTGTCTAGCCCAGCCCTCAGGCTGTTGCTCTGGTGTCATCTCAGTGGCCCCACCTGTAAGTGACTCTAGCTGTGGTGAGTTGGATCATGGCCCACTGCTTGCCAGCATGTCACGAGCTGCAGACCCTTGTTGGCAGGACAGCACCATCTTGGATGAGTGACCTTTTGTTTGGGACTTCTGGACACTCTCTGGGGTAAGATAGACGGTCACTTGTGGCTTAGAAATTGTTTCCCCTGTTTGTTAACTAAACCCCATTGCTGTTGTTCCCTAAGCCTGGATGGTCTTGCGATTAGGTGAGTGGGTGAGGAACCCACAGACAGTGACCTGTCCTCTACTGGCCACTGTCCTTTGCTTCTACCTCCCCTCCCTCTCATAGCTCTGTTTCAGTTGGTGGCCTGGAGCAAGTACCTAACTGCTCTCTTCTCTAGAGAAGGAGGGAGTTAGATTCATTCCCATCCAGCTCTTACTGCAGCACAGTAACAAATAACCTCTAGTTCACTCCTACTGAGCAGCAGCAAAGTAGGAGGCACCATTCTACGCACTTTGTGTGCGTGGAGTAATTTCTCAGAGTAGTTCTGTGATGTAGGTTACTTTGTTATTATCCCTATTTACAGATGACCTGAAATTGGGACTCTTAACCTGTCTCACTGTTGAAGCCATGCTTGTTACCAATGCTGCTCCTGGTGTACAGTGCTCCTGGTGTACAGTGCGGGCAACGCTGCTTTTCTGACTCATTTTGAAGAAGTGATGCTAGTCTCTCTTGGCCACTCTGTTCATTTATTTTCTAGGAACCTGGGGCTTAGTCACCCTTCTTTGGTAAGTTCACTTGGAGCACAGACTGATGAGACATCTGCAGTATTAAGTTCAAGTTTCCTGGGGTCCTCCTGCATCTCCTCTTGTCTCATCTAGGGTGTAGTTTTGTACATACCAGACAAACTCCCTTTGTCCTCTTTGGCAGCCTCTTCCATCAATTCACTCTCAACAGATCTCCCTGCTATCTCTTCCTTCCCAATATTAGTTTAATATTCTTCATGTCCAAGTACTTTCTAGCCTGACAGATAAGAGAGAAATCAGTAGCTTTCCCTCCATTATCTCTGGGCAATAATCAATATTAAATTTCCCCTTTTTGGACTATGCCATTCAAAACAAAGCACAGAACACTTTCTGCCTCTTGGTGAATCCTAAGAATTCTGGATAGGAGCAGTGTGGAATCGCTTGGTTCCCTCCTCATTCCCTCTGCATAGTACCCCCTGTAGAGGCATATGACGCAAATCTACAAGCCCAGTGATCTGTCTATCTCTGGGACCAATCATGAAGTCCAGCAATTTGAGGACCTTTAAAATCAATACTCTGGAGTAAGACAAGTCCTGCCATGATATTGTAGTCTAATGTCAACCTTCATGCTCAATACAAGCCCCTATTATCTATCTCTGTTCTGATTCTTCCTTTTATTCCTGAGTTTCTGTTTGGGTCTTAATAATCCTCTTTAACTGGGAGTCTGCTCTGGTCTTTCTAATCCTTTTCCTCCTCAGGAATTGTAATTCTCCACTGGTTGTGGTCTTGTAACCTTGTAACTTAGTTCTTGATGCTGCCTTCCCAGCTGCATCTCTGAACACCAACTGCTTCTGGAAATCTCTACCTCATTTAATACAACCTGTCAGGAGATCCCAAGTCTCAATACCTCAAAATTTTCTCTACCTGCTGTAACTAACCCCTGTCTAGACTGCGCTATATGAAAGGACATGGCCCCAGTATAGGTTCTTATTTCTTTGATAGTGCTTTTTACACTAGAGACTTATTCAAAGCATGTTCTCTGGACCAATAGTACCAGCAGCACCTGGAAACTTTTTAGAAATGCAGAAAATTGGGCTCTTCCCCAAACCAAACAGATGGGAGTCTACTTTTCTTTTCTTTTCTTTTTTTTTTTTTGAAAAAGAGCAGCCTTTATTTTTTAAAAGATTTATTTATTTTTATACAAGAACCAGGGTACAGGCCAGATACGCTGGAGGGTGAGAGGATTCAACGGAGACAGAGCGGGGAACAGAACAGGCAGACGAAATACACTGCTGAGGGGAGCAGCGGGCGAGACAGGAGAGGTCTACTTTGCCATGTGGGATTCTCGCAGGCGGGCCGAGGCCAGGATCGAACCCACGCTGCAGAGGCTGAGGACAGCTTCACAGTGCAGTGCTCAACCACCTGCACCACCAGGGAGGCCCCAAGAGCAGACATTATTACAAGAGAGGATGGCATGTGGAATCTGCATTTTAAAAACACCTAGGGTATCAGCTGACTCTATCAGTGGATCAAGTCAAGGAAAGAACATTTAAGTATCCGTTGCTCATAGGATTGTTTACTCCACTGGAGATAAATCTCCAAGAAAGGTAGGAAATTTACATGTCTTGTTCATTGCTATATTTCCAGTGCTTGGCAGATGGTAAGTGTTCAATAAATATTTGCTGAAGGAATGAGCAAATGAAAGGATGAAGTTTCCCAAGTGGGCTTTATAAACCTTGTATTAGATATGTATCTGTTTTGTTTAGTTTTTTCACCTACTTCTCTTAAGTACCACTGAGGGCTTGTCTATATGACACTGTTTGGAAGAGTCTTGTTAGAAAGATTCATTCATCCATTCACTCATTCACTGAGCAAATGTTAATTGAATATTATGTGCCAGGCACTATTCAAAGTAGTAGAGTAGTGAAGGAAATAGTCTCTGCTCCTGAGATGTTTACATTGGGGAGAGACATTCATCAAATAAAATTATAATATAGCAGATAGTGATATTCTCAAGGGAAACAATAAAGTAAGGACACTGAAGAGATAGCATTGGATCAGGAAGTGAAAGGGTGAGCCATGTGGATATCCAGGGAGCGGGACAACCATGGGAACATGTACGGCATGTTTAAGGCACAGCAAGGAGATTGGTGTGATTGGAGCAGAGCGGGAAAAGACATAAGAATGATTGGGGGGGACGGGATTGGAGGAGGGGGCAGAGTGGCTAAATCACATAGGGTTTTGCATGTAGGCCTGGACTTTGGCTTTTAATGAGTGAAGTTGTGAGCCAGAGAATATTCAGTGAGGAATGTGATCTAGATGAAATTTTGAGTAAGTCACTCCAGTTGCTGTATTAAGGATGGACTTTAAGAGATAAAGGGCAGAAGAAAGGAGACCAGCTGGGAGGCTATTGCAGTAGGCCAGGTGAGATGCCAGTGGCCAGCATCAAGGTGATGGGGACTGAGGTGGGACAACCCAGTCAGAGTCTGCTGCTATTTTAAAGAAATGTCTAATATGTTTTGCAGATGTCTTGGGTATGCAGGGTAGGAGGAAAAGGAGAGCCAGGGATGGCGCCAAGGTTTTTGACTTCAGCAATTTGGAAGGATGGAGCTGCCATTAATGGAAATGGGCAAGACTGGGCAAGAGAACCAGATGTGTGGAAGGGGAAATTCTGGAATTTTGTTTGAATGTTATATTTAAAATGCCTGTTAGATCTCCAAGAGGGAATGTGGAGTAGGCAGTTGGATAGACGCATCTGAATTTGAGGCTGAACCTCAGATGCAAAATTTGGAATCGTCAGTGGCTCTATGGTCAGATGTGTATACCTTGGGAAGAGTATTGAGAAGAGAAATACTCCAAGATCTGAATTCTGGGGCACTCCAATGGCTAGCGGTCAGGAATAAGAGGAGAAATCAAAGGGCACTGAGTGGGAGCAGTCAATGAGGTAGGTGGTGAGAGAATGGTGTTCTGGAAGTCACCAGGAGAAAATATTTTAAGGAGGAGGAAGGGTTAAAATGTTTGTTAGGATGCTGATGAAATGTGAAGGAGATAAGGACTAAGAGTTGACCATTTGATTTGACAACATGAAGGTTCCTTTATCACCTTGAGAGGAGCTATTTTAATGGAGCAATATAGACAAGAGCCTCATTGGACATGATTCAAGAGAGAAGCAGTGAAGAATTAGAAGCAGTGAATATAGACAGATCTTTCAAGGGATATTGCTGTAACAGAGAGAAAAGAAATAGGACTGAAGCTGGAGGGAGATAGGGGGTGAATGGAGGACTTTATTTTTAAAACAGTAGCTATTGCAGCATGTAGAAAAGAACACATTATTGATGCGAGAGAGGTGAGGATTTCTGTAGCTCTATTCTTAAACAGGTGAGAGCAGTTGAGATTAAGTGCACTAGTGGCCGTCGCAAGTGAGGGATCCAGGATTAGAATCAGCTCTCCGCCCCCCCCCCTTTTTTTAAGCTTCTCACTCTCAGTCACTTTGCTTCGGTGCTGTGCAGACAATACCTATTAAGCATCTCCAGGCACTTGGTGCTACACTCTCCATCACCTACGCAGGAAACCACCTTTCTTGGGACTGAGGCCACCATTTCTACTTGCCTTTGACTGGGGGAAAATGTAAACCTATGAAACATGACTCCAGGTTCCCTAAAATCCCTCCCTTTCCCCTTCTGACTTTGCCACTTCAGAAAAAATGGGATGGGGATGTCTCCATAAGAGAGGTCAATCTAGGGCCTCCCCGGTGGCGCAGCGGTTGAGCGCTGGGTTGCGAAGCTGCCCGCGGCCTCTGCGGCGCTGGTTCAATCCCCGGCTGCTCCCCGGCCACCAGAGGAGGGTCCCACATGGCGCGCAGACCTCTCCTGCCGCCTGCTGCTCCCCTCAGCAGTGTCCTTCGGTCCTTCTGCCTGCTCTGCTCCCCGCTCTGGCTCTGGTGAATTCTCTCACCCTCCCGCGCTTCTGACTGTACCCAGTGCTTGTATAAACAAAACAAACAAACAAACAAACAAATAAATAAATAAATAAAACATGCCTCTATTAAAAAAAAAAAAGAGAGAGAGAGAGGGGTCAATCGATGCCTGCTGGGTCTTACTTGTAACCGTGGCCTAATGACAGAGCTGATAGAGGATACTATTTCTCTCCCTGGCTTTGTCCCTCTCCAGCCTTTACAACCTCTACTGTTGCTCTTGCTAGTTGTTATAGCAATCCAAGAAGCAATAGTCATTTTTTTTGTTTTTAATCATTATTTTTTTTTAAAGAGGCATGTATTTTATTTATTTGTTTGTTTGTTTGTTTATACAAGCACTGGGTACAGTCAGAAGCACGGGAGGGTGAGAGAATTCACCAGAGCCAGAGCGGGGAGCAGAGCAGGCAGAGGGACCAAAGTACACTGCTGAGGGGAGCAGCGGGCGGCAGGAGAGGTCTGCGCGCCATGTGGGACCCTCCTCTGGTGGCTGGGGAGCAGCTGGGGATCGAACCCGCGCTACAGAGGCTGCGGGCAGCTTCGCAACCCAGCGTTCAACCGCTGCGCCACCGGGGAGGCCCTAATCATTATTTTTTTTATTTTATATTTTTTACATCATTTTTCATTTTTTAAAAATTTATTTATGCATTTAAGAACTGGAGTACAGACGAGATGTGTGTGTGAGGGTGTGTGAGAAGATTCACCAGAGACAGAGTGGGGAACAGAATAGGCAGATTGACCAAAGTACACTGCTGAGGGGAGCAGTGGGCGAGACAGGAGAGGTCTGCTGTGCCATGTGGGTTGTTCCCTGGCCAGGGATTGAACTCATGCGGCAGTGGCTGCTTCATAGGTTGCGTCTTAACCCCTTGTGCCACCAGGGAGGCCCCCATTTGTCATTTTTGCACAATATATGCATTTTCATCTTGATTATATTCCCCATACAATTCCCACCCACCACTTGTTTTGATCCTACTCCCTCTTCCCCTCCCCCCACCCTGCCCCAGTGTGTCTTTGGTTTATAGTTACTTGTTGATTTTGATTTTTTCTTTATTATAATTAGTCTTTTTCCTGGTCCCTTATTTAGGTTTTCTAGATTCCTGCTATGAGTGAGACCATCCGGTATTTTTCTTTTTCTTTCTGCCTTATTTCACTGAGCATGATCCCTTCCAGCTCCATCCATGTTGCTGCAAATTGCATGAGTTTATCTTTTTTGATGGCTGAGTAACATTCCATTGTGTTGGCACTTTTTCACCTGCCCAGAGGAAGATGCAAGGATCTTGGCTGATGGGAATGAGGAAGAGAGTGGAATGCAGGGTAATGTCAGCACCACCCTGTTGCAACTATGCTTTTCTGTGGGGTTGGAGAATAGCAAAGGAAGTCCCCTTAACACAGGCAAGTCATTTCCCCCACTTCCCTCATCTAGCCACAAGGCAGCCTGATTCAGATGTACTCCTGTGATCCATTTGGGGCGCGTGGGTTGTCAGACCCCAGACATGTGAGCTGATCCAGAACAGGAGGAGACAATGAAGAGAGACTGAAGAAAGTATCCGCCAAGTGTCTAGTCAGGTGACACTATTTGAACATTTTTAGACTTTTTGAAAGATAGAGTTTTCTGGGCCAGGGTAGGATGAGAATTGGAAGGAGACATGGTAACAAGGAGAAAGAAGATAAACGTGAGAAGGAAGGAGAAGTGCAAGTCTGCTGGAGTGTCAGAAGGAACAGGAAGTGAAAACCCAGGTTGGTCCTGCTTTCTGTTAGATCTGTGTCCCCTTTAGCCATTGGTGCTGGCTGTAGCAGAATATTGTGTCTGTCCTTCCCCCACAACTGACTTGCACAAACATGCACTTATAACTTTGAATGTTTACGTCAGAGCAAGAAGCAGCAGCAGAATATTTTTCTGCTCTAAATCTAAGCTATTCCTCTGGTCCTCTTCCTAGGTGTGCAGGGCTATGACCAATATAGTACTTGCCATCTGTTTCTAAGAACCACCTTGGCCAGCCTCCATTAAAGATACCATAAATTAGAGAGCTCACATAGTGCAATTGGAGCACTGTATCATGTTATTTATTTCTTAATCCAATCCTCTGCCTTGAGATGATGGAAATGAGAATTAGTTGGAGTCTAATCTCCCCAGGGATATTTTCTTTCCAGGCAAGCCTGGTCTGTCTCCTATAGAAAACAGGATGAAATCCAATCTTTGGATGAGGTGATGGGAAAGAAAAAGAAAAAAGAGGCCAACTGGACTGGGAGAGGCCCAGAGGAGGCAAATGCCCCTATAAAGCTGATAAATCCTTTTTTAGAATAACTATTTTGGGGCGATCCTTTCTCTTGATAGTTGACATGATCATCCCAATCAGATGGTGGGCTGGACCCAATGGGGGGGGGGTATTGAAGGCAAAATAAAAAAAACCCCACAATATCATGAGATATCTCAATCTTCTCTCTGTATTCTTGGGTTTTATTTATCTCCTATTAACTTCAACACAATTGAATTTAAGCAGGGCATGGTTTCTATGCTCAGAATTAAAGTTCTGTTGAACTTTGAAGGTAACACAACTTTTTAGACCCAGTTATCCACTAATTTATTTCACTGAGAAACTATAGGCAAAATCTACTCTGTAAATATATTCAATTTGTTCTTTTAAATTTAACTCTTTAACTAGAGATAATTGTATTTTCTCATTGTTGTGAGATGATAGATCCCACATATGCTTTACCTAATGTTGTTTGCCTTTTTTCAAAACCTCTTTATTGAGGGCCTTCCCGGTGGCGCAGCGGTTGAGCGTTGGGTTGTGATGCTGCCCGCAGCCTCTGTGGCGCCGGTTCGATCCCCAGCTGCTCCCCGGCCACCAGAGGAGGCTCCCACATGGCGCGCAGACCTCTCCTGCCGCCTGCTGCTCCCCTCAGCAGTGTACTTCGGTCCTTCTGCCTGCCCTGCTTCCCGCTCTGGCTCTGGTGAATTCTCTCACCCTCCCGTGTTTCTGACTGTACCCAGTGCTTGTATAAACAAAACAAACAAACAAACAAATAAATAAATAAAACATGCCTCTATAAAAAAAATTTGTGAAAAAAAAACCTCTTAAAAAAAAAAAACCTCTTTATTGAGGATGATTGACATACATATTTAATATACACAACTTGTTGAGCTTGGAGATAAGTTACACACACCATGATCAATGTCATACACATATCCATGCCTTCCAAAGTTTAGGTAAATAATCTCATCCTATTTACTTGTGATAGGAACATAAGGTCTATCCTTTTAGCAAAATTATAAGCTACTTTCTTAACTACAGGTACTATGCTTTACTCTTAGATTGTATGTTAGTAGATCCTTCACACTTTACCACCCCCTCCACGCTTCATGATAAAGTTCATATAACATGATGCTGTACAACCTTTGAAGAATCAGGAAATGCCATGGGGTACAGATTGCTGGCACTGGCTCATTGCAAAGAGGAAAACAGAAAGCATCCATCTGAGTCTCATACCGTCACAGTGGTTCATTATTCACTTGCCTTGATGACGATTGTACTGTCCTCTAAAGATAGCTCCTGCAAACTGTTCTAAGCCATAATAAAGGAATGGGATCTATAACTGCTGTGGACTAATAGTATATCATGAACTGCAAGGGTCACATGCATGTCATGCTGTGTATACCTTACAGGGGAAGAAGGCACTTGGACATGAAATCTGGATGAAAGAATAGATTGAGGGTTGATGAAGAAGAGATGGAAGAAGGCATCAGGAAATCTCCCTGAAGTGAAGGCTCTGCTACAAAAGGTAGTGCCAAGTGGGAGAGTCTCTGGAAAGAGGGTGAGATGCATGGAGAGAAACTAGGAATCTGAGTATAAAATATACATTTTTGGAACCCCTGTTGTAGATGTGATCAGCATGCTCTGGGTTAATCCAAGGGCAAAATGAAGACTGTTGTCTCTTATTCCTTTTCTGTTTCCTTAGAAACCAATCCATCAATATCTGGAGAACCCCATCCAAGAGGGAACTGCTGTGAAGATATTCAATCCCCAAGTGTTTTGAAAGCAGATGCCAACTATGCCCAATGAGTCCTTGAAAGAACAAAATCGCTTTTTTATTTGAATCTGCAAGTTAAAAAGTCGACCCATCTCTAACGGCAGGAGGTGTAACCAAGCACTCAATTGGAATATAGTTGGCCCTCCATGTTCATGGATTCCACCCATGAACTAACCTCAACTAACCTCAGATGGAAAATCCGTACTGTGTAGTTAGGCCTATGATGTTCATGTGTGCTGAACATGTACAGACATTTTCCCCTTGTCATTACTCCCTAAACAATCTAGAACGACAGCTGTTTACATAGTATTTACATTGCATTAGGTATTACACGTAATCTAGAGATGATTTAAAGTGTACAAGAGGATATGTGCAAGGTCAGATAAAATACCATGCTGTGTAAGGGTCTTGAGCATTCCTGGATACTGGTATCCAAGAGAGGTTCTGAAACCAACTCCCCTCAGAACCCGAAGAACACTGAGGGAGGACTGTATTGTGCTCATGTGGCTAAGGTGCTGGGCTCAAGCCCTGGATGGCTCATTTGCTTCTTAACTCCCCAGCCCCAAACAGTAGAGACTGCCATTGTCACATTTGTCCTCTAGACCTAATTAGTCATTGTGCAAGAGCAAACCACAGGTCATATGAGCCTGGGGGCAAGAGGCAGGGTGGTGTGGGAGTTAGCTGGTTAGACTCTGCATTTAGACCATCTGACTTGTCCTTTCACTGATTACCAGTGGGAACTGAAGCAAATTACTTCTCTTTCTCTATTTTGGTTTCCCCCCAGGGTTGAGATAATTTAGCAGATAACGACTCAGTAAATAATAGCTGTTATTTTTTTATTATCATTAATAAATATTGATTTTCGAAGGTGTAGATTGAGCTCTAAGTGTGAACTTAGAATGATTTCCACTGCCATGCTTCCCCTCAGAATTCTTGGAGGAGATGCAAATTTCCCTGGCCCTGGACACTCTTTAACACACTCCAAGAGGGGGTGTTATTAGTAACGCTAATAACATCTCAAGTCAGAGGAAATCTACTTTCCTCCATCTGACTGCACTGCTGTAAAAAGGTATCAAAGTTCTTTGTCTCCCTCCCCCATCCCCACCAGCAGAGAGCTTTATCTTCATGGGTAACAGGGAGAAGATCTTGCCCTTCTACTTATCTTGGAGTATGGGGTTAGGGTAGGGGACTTACGGAGAGCTAGAATGGATGTAGCAACAACTTTGAGAGTCCTCCAGGGGTTCCCTGCTAGCTTTCCAAAACTGCTTTCAGCATATTGATTTCTGACAGTGTTGCACTTCAGGAAAAGAGCAACTACAAACTGCCAGCTTGCCCACATCTCAAAATCAATCACACATGTACCAGATGCTTGGTTTTCTTTCTTCTTTTCCTTCTTCCTCCTCTGCAGGAAAGTGTGTGGTTTCTAATGACACCCCTGTTACATTGTGTTGGCACAGGATGTCGGGTCCACCCAAGGCTGCAGATGTGAAAAGGTATTCAACAGAAAATCAACACATTTCACCCACTTGAGGTAGATTTGATTCTGCCTCAAGATTAGAAGATGAATATTTGGAATTGAAAAGGGGGGGAATCCCTAAAGCAGTTATGGAGGGACTTACTTGCCAGATGGGGTTGCTAGCTACTTTCCATATATATTACCTGGTGGGTCCTCATGACCCCTCTGCAAGTGGATACTGTGAGGAACATATCACACTTGGAGAAAAAGGCTCGGAGAGTTACACTTGCCTGCAGTTGCAAAAGCTCATCTGTGACAAGAAATTGATCCCATGGCTCTCTGATTTCAGATCCAATTTGTTCATTTACTTTGTTACTCAAATATTGATTCGTGAAATGATGTTGATAACTTTATGTTCATTTTAGCATGCAAGACTAAAAACCATTTCTTGCAATATTTGACTGCTGGCAAAAAATGAGATGTGCATTTATACATTATAGTACATGAAACCAAATTGCCTTCAAATTTTAACTACCTGTTCATAACATATTAACTGCTATACAGTGGCCCTGAATACTGTTTATTAGAACTGTTATAGGGCAGCCCTGATACAAAACGGGTTGCCTGACTGTGGGTCCTCACCCGCACGCTTAAAAGGACTTATCAATACTCTACTGCAGGCACACATGAAAGGTTAATAAAAGGTTTATTTACAAGGGAAGGGGAAATGAGGAAACGTACAACTCAGGGAGAAAAGTGGGAGACAAAGTTTTAAAGGCATCCTACCCGATCCGCCCATCAGGAATCTCAAATGGCACTCTGAGAGCTGGCCGCAAGCCAGGAGCCATGAAGCCAGGAGGCGAGGAG
Source organism: Talpa europaea (assembly GCF_964194135.1). Lineage (NCBI taxonomy): Eukaryota > Metazoa > Chordata > Mammalia > Eulipotyphla > Talpidae > Talpa > Talpa europaea. The sequence continues at coordinate 68,421,111 of NC_140081.1, forward strand.
AGAGCGAGAGACCCCAAGGCCCACGTGTTTGGTTTTTATACCCAACCTGGCTGCTTAACTCCACCCTCAGGTCCCAGCCACCTTCCCTTTGGTGGTGATGGGATTCATCTTTCCCAGTGTCTTGATGGCTTTGGTTTGGAGTGGGGGTGGAGTCCACAAAGCCTGCATGGAATTAGCTCAGGACATCCTTTTCCCCTAACAGAACCAACAATAACAAAGGATGGGAGAAAACATAACCGCTGGAAATGGCCTCCGCACAGAAAGATGCTGGGTCTTCCACACACCTGTGATTAGCTCAGCCTGGAATGAATCAGTTTATGTCTCTATTCAATGGAGCAATCTCTTCATTACTGTGTCATGGTATAGATAGAAAAGAAGCAAATGAGCTAGACATCCAAGATTCCAAGCAAAAGCCTGAATTTAGGACTAGTTCTTTCTCAAATTTCAAGGACTATTAAAGCTAGAAGGGAACTTAGAAGTGAGTAACGGAAATAATTTTGGATTCCAAAAGAGAAAGCTGAGCCCAAAGAAAGGGAGTGTGTTGCCCAAGCTAGCTAAAGCCAACACAGGTGTCCTGGCTGCCAGTCCCCTCCCAGCCAGGCTTCCCGGGGCTGTGTCAAGGGCGGAGGGAGCAGCCCAAGTCCTGAAGAGTTCCGTGCCTTGCCCAGTATGCCACAGCAAGATGTTGGCTCTACCTATGCTGTGACATTTAACCACAGACCTTTCTTAGAACCCCCGGAAAAAAACAACTGCGTGACCACTTCATGATTTAAATAGCCAAATAATGCCAAATTGAATTTCCGGCGGTAGAGTAAGTGGTGGCTTAGGACTACAAGTCAAAAAAACATCTCTCCATGGATAGTTGATTAATGGAATTAAGGGAAGGCTTAAATTTGGAAGCCTGTGCAGTAATTTGTTAGCCTGGAACATTTTCTTCAACTGGGCTTCGGCTTTCTGGATTATAAAAGGAAAAAATTTAATGTCAGTTTCTGTTTGAAGTTGGTTGTGCTGTTCCTGAATTTTTATTTTCTTAGTACGTACCTGATGTATGTACTTTCATGTGGCTTCCCTTGTCAAAGCATGGATTTTCTTGTTATTTTCCTATTAAGATTTAATGATGGTGATCATCTTTGGAATTTATATATCAGCAAGATGGCAAAGAGACTGTGTATAATCTTATTTGTCCTGGACAAGTTCACATGCAGCAGGGAGAAGCTGGGATTTGTACCTTGCTTCCTAAGGTGAGGGAAACAAAGGATGAAGTTGGTTAGCAGCAAGTTAAGGACCTGAGGTTGGAACCTGGATGTTTTTTTTTGTCTCCTAACAGTGTTTTTCTCCCTACCGGTGAGATTTCTTATCAACCTGTATAGTGGGGAGCAGGTGAAAATTGCTGCAAGTGGGTTAGAAGTTAGGAGGCCAAACAAGGAAGCAAACAATCAAACAAAAATTCACTACACAGAAGGGAACCGTATGGGATGGTTAGCTTGATGTCTGGAGACTACAGGAGACTTACGAAGTCCAAAGCCAAAGTTCAAGGTTATCGCGAGGAAACTTGAAATAAAGCCAGGAAATAGAATTCAGGGTTTGTGATTCTCTACCTGTCACACTGTGAGAGCTCAAGTTATTTTCACCTCATGCTGGAGACTGTGAACAGATAGAGCGAAAGAGTAAATCTGTGTCTCTTTCTAAAGCCATTCAAAATGCTTATATGGGTTCTACTGAGAAGAACCAGCACATACCAAATGAACTTCAAAAATCTAGACATTTGGAATTGCAACAAAAATAGAGAAAGTAACTGAACGCAAGACACTCAGGAGAGCTTGGGGTGGAGTAATGAGGGAAGGAGGGAAAGTAGCTGTGTCCAGGGCCTCCCTGGTGGCGCGAGGGGTAAAGCACTGCACTATGAAGAAATCTGCAGCCTCTGCCACACGAGTTCGATTCCTGGCTGGCCAGGGAGCAACCCACATGGTGCAACCAGACCTCTCCTGTCTCTCCAGCTGCTCCCCTCAGCAGTGTGTTTCAGTCAGTCTGCCTGTTCTGTTCCCCACTCTGTCTCTGGTGAATCCTCACACCCGCCCCCATCTCTGCCCTGTACCCCAGCTCTTGTTTGCATAAATAAATACATCCTTAGGAAAAAAAAAAGAAAGTAGCTGTGTCCAGTTTATATATTTGGGGATAATCTATGGCATTCTGGGCTCAGTTCTATTAAGGAACATAGGGGAACATCAAGGACTTCGAACCTTCCTAAAGCAGGGTTGCAACAAAAATGTCATGTCTCCCTCCAAATATTAATCATGCTATTTGAGATCTTTCTGAAATTCGGAGGATCAGAAATATTCCTGGTACTCCTGGAATTCAGTTTTTTTTTAATATATATATTTTTTACTCCATTGTTCATTTTTGTACAATATTTGTTTTCTCCTCTCAGTTGTCCCCATAAAATTCCCACCACCAATTCACCCGTGAACCATCACCATAGTCCCTTGTGTGTTTCCCTCCACTGTTTTGATCCCTTTCCCTCCCCTGCAGAATGTCTCTGATTTATAGTTGCCTGCTAATTTTGTTTTTTTATTTATTATTATTTTTCCCTGATCCCTTATTTGGTTCCCCTGTATTCCTCCTATATGTGAACCCGTCCAATATTTTTCTTTTTCCTTCTGACTTATTTCACTGAGCATAATCCCTTCCAGCTCCACGCAAGTTGCTGCGAATGGCATGAGTTAATCTTTTTTGATTGCTGAATAGTATTCCATTGTGCATATATGCCACATCTCCTTGATCCAGTCATCTGTTTTTGGGCATTTGGGTTGTTTTCATATCTTACCTATTGTAAATACTGCTGCAATAAACATAGGGGTGCAGGTGTCCTTTTGAATTAATGTTTTTGTATCCTTTGGGTAGATTCCTGGGAGTGGAATTGCTGGGTCATATGGTTGCTCCATTTTTAGTAGTCTGAGGAACCTCTACACAGCTTTCTATAATGGTCAGACCAGTTTGCACTCCCACTAGCAGTGTAGGAGAGTTCCTTTTTCTCCACATTCTCGCCAACATTTGTTGTTGCTAGTTTTTTTTTAAAACATGTGTCATTCTCACTGGTGTAAAATGGTATCTCATGTGGTTTTGATTTGCATTACCGTGATTATAAGTGATGATGAGTATTTTTTCATGTGCCTGTTGGCCATTTACATTTCTTCTTTGGAGAAGTGTCTTTTTAGTTCTTCTGCCCATTTTTTTCAACAGATTGTTAACTTTGTTTTTGTTGTGTTGTATGAGCTCTTTGTAGTCGGTCCCCTAGCAGTTGTGTGGAGTGCAAAAATTTTCTCCCAAAGGGTATCTCTTTGTTTTGGTTAATGTCTCTTTTGCTGCACAGAAGCTTTTTAGTTGATGTAATCCCAGATATTTATCTTTTCCTTCACTTTCTTTGCTTTGGGGAATGAGTCTTTAAAGATGTTACTGAGATGTACGTCATGTAGTGCTTTGCCTATATTTTCTTCTATACATTTTATGGTTTCAGGTCTTATGTTCAATTATTTTATCCATTTTGAGTTAGTTTTTGTGCCTGGTGTGAGGTAGTAGTCTAGTTTCATTCTTTTGCATGTGGTGGTCCAGTTTTTCTAGCACCATTTATTGAACAAACTGTCCTTGTTCCATTGCATATTCATTGCTCCTTTGTCAAAGATTAGTTGTCCACATATGTGTGGCTTTATTTCTGGGTTTTCTATTCCTGTGATTCAGAGTTTTTTGCAGCACACACCTTTCTCTGATTCTGGGAGCTGGCTTCTGCTGCTTCCTGTATTGTGTGAAGTTAATGTATTCTAAGTGTCTTGAACAATTCAGAAGAACTACGACATGGGGGGCCCATTGTTAATATCAACTGTGGGAGAGTGGCCGGAACTATAGCGACAGGGCAGAGAAGGGCTTTCCAGCAACTACAGTTCTCAGCTCAGCAATTTAAGCCCTGAGACCTGGTAGGTCCCAAGTCTGATTGGTTTAGCATCTCCCACATTCTTCGTGTTCATTTCCAATCTAAGAAATGATCTGATGAACCTCCCAGACAGAACGGTGAACAAAATAAGGCAGACACAATTGAGTACATGCTGTATGATCCCACTTATATGGCATTCAAGAAAAGACAAAACTAATCTATCTTGATGGAAATCAGAACAGTGGTTGTCTCTGCGGGTGGGGATTGACTGTGTGGGTGGGCACACAAAGATCTGGGTGGTGATTAAGAGGTATATCCATCTGTCAAACTCAAAGTCATATACTTAAGACTAATAATGCATCTTAGTGTATCTTTTTAGTGTATGCTAGCTCTACAAATGTAGAACATTATGTAGCATCTGGTGCATAGAAAGTGCTCAATAAATGCTGCCCATCATTGTTACCCCATTCAGCAACTGTGCGTGCATGTGCATACACATGTGCATGCATACACACTCAAATAGAGTGCCTTCCCCCACATCTGCATACACAATCTTACCCATCCTTTAAAGGCCACATGAAACTGCACTCTCCCCAACTGCACCCCCAACACCCAGAACACTCTACTCTCTCCTTCTGAACTCCTACAGCATTTATTGCCTGCAGTACTCATTTTTATTCTGAACCACATACTGCTTTCCATTGTTAACAAAAAAGAACATTTAAAAAGCAATGATTTCTTTGTGGATGGTCAGTTCAAGAGTCTCTGCTTGTGTTTCCCCAGTGACCTGATGGGCTGATAGGCAAAATTGTGGGTGGCTTCAGGTCAGCGGCTTTCAGGTTGGCAGATCTAGGGTGAAATCCCAGCTTTGGTTCTTATAGTCAGTAAGACTTGAGCCTCCATTGTCTTGTCTGTAAAATGAGGGTCCCAACAATAATATCTATCATCATCTCAGGGTATGTCATGAGGCTTAAATGAGATACTATATGGCGAGCAGCTGACCACCTAATAGTGTCTGATCAGCCTTGGTTCAATTTTCTTGCAGTAGTGACTAGACCCATGGTAGTTTTCAATCTTGGCTTAAAAATAAATAAAAATCATAAGGCCCTCTTTCCAGACCTTGTTGTGTCAGTCTGGGGAGGATCCCAAGCTTCAGCACTTTAAAAAACTACCCGTTTGATGGGTGCTTTGGTGGTAGGAGAGCTACAGTGACCATACCTGATGGGAGAAACCCTATACTGTCAAAACATTAACAAGGATATAAAACAATGGTACCTCATTAGTAAAAGTTAAAATATATATGTCATATATATATATATATATTTATTTGATTCTAAAGTATAGCCAGCTGACAACCACTGGGCTAGATTCATTCACATTTCCAATCAGACAGCACTACTTCCTCCATGAAGATGTTCCTGGCAATGCCAATTCCAGATGTTTGCACTCTTCCCTGAATTCTTTAAAAAGCTGACGTATAACTCCGAAGTGTGCAGCTCTGCAAATGTTTACATATGTGGATACCCAGGTAACACCACCTAGATTAAGACACAGAACATTGCCTTGCCAGCACTTCAGAAAGCTTCCCCCTTCTCCTTCCCTGTCAGTATCACCCAAGGGTAAGTGCCATGGTGCCTTTTATCCCCACAGATGTGGTTTCCCTGGTGTTGAACTCTCCATGAATCCTTTTTGCCCTCCTTGCTTGTACAGCTCACTTCACACATGCAAGATTTGCTTTGCTCTAACAGCTTTTATCTGCTTGACTTCTGTGTATACCTCCCTCACCTACTGTTATCTAAGCTTCCTTGTTTGTGAGTCCATTCTCCCTAACTGGATTTTAAGCTTCTTGAAGGCAGAGATTGTGTATATGTCTAGCATATTTCTGTGCACATAATAAAAGCTCAGTAAATATGGAATGAATGCTGGTTTAGAATGAGGGGGGGGTGGCTCCCTGGTGGCGCAAGTGGTTAAGACACAACCTATGAAGGTATCCGCAGCCACTGCAGCCACTGCAGCACGAATTTGATCCCTGGCCAGGGAGCTACCCACATGGCGCAGCAGACCTCTCCTAACTCGCCCCCTGCTCCTCTCAGCAGTGTATTTCAGTCAATCTGCCTGTTCTGTTCCCCACTCTGTCTCTGGTGACTTGTGTCACCCCCCACACCTCTGGCCTGTACCCCAGTTCTTGAATGCATAAATAAATAAAATCTTTTTAAAAAATAAAAAAAAAATAGAATGAGTGGGGGGTGGGAAGTAGCAGTAAGCAGATAATCAGATCAAGACAAAGGCTTCTCTCTTCTTTTTCCTCCATACAACATGCAGTTTATTTTTACTAATAACCCCACATATAATATTGGGATTGTGCATTGTTTTTTGTTTGTGGGTGATCATGCATGCATTTGACTTTCAGGTTAGATTGTGGGTAGAGGGACAGGAGTGGATTCTAAGAATATAAAGGGCAGGAGGAGAAAAGGTCAGATGGTCATGACAAGGAGAAAGAACTTACCCTGGCTCATGCTGCTTAACCCCAAGTTCTAGGGCTCATTCTGTCACTCACTTGGGTGATCTTAGGGAACTCACATCACCTTTCTAAGCCTCATCTTGTCCCAGTATAATGGAGGCAATAATTTTTGAAACTTTGCACTCTGCAGGAGGTCAGCTGAGCTTATAGCTAGGAAGGTAATTTGGATAACAGACTTTAGGGCATTGTTTCAATAAACAGAGGAGTGACTCAGACCACCAAGCCAGGTAAATCTGTCTTCTGCTTTAAGATTTAAACATGCCTATGATGGGCCTCCCCGGTGGCTCAGCAGTTGAGCGCTGGGCTGCAAAGCTGCCCGCAGCCTCTGCAGCACCGGTTCAATCCCTGGCCACCTATGAGGGTCCCACATGGCACGCAGACCTCTCCTGCCGCGCCCACTGCTCCCCTCAGCAGTGTATTTCATCAGTCTGCCTGTTCTGTTCCCTGCTCTGGCTCTGGTGAATTCTCTCACCCTCCCATGCTTCTGATTGTACCCAGTGCTTGTATAAATAAATAAATAAATCTTTAAAAAATGCCTATGATGAAAAGGCGGGAAGGCTGAATTCCTAGAATCAAAGAATACTAGAGCCAGCAGGTATCTTAGAAACCAGTCTGGTTCAACCCCCTCACTTACCTGACTACACTGAAGCCTAGAGAGATGATTTTCCCTAAGGTCTTGCTGAACAGCACCGACAGAACCTGAATTCCAGCTTCCCTTTCACAGTCACCTGTAAGATTCTACTTAAAAAACAAAGTTCATTTACTCTTATTACTGTTTGGTGACAAGAAGGCTCAGGCTTGGGGCCCAGCAAGTAAATGATCAGGACATGTCTGAAGCTTTTTCAGTCTCTAAAATTTGACATGCTGTTTTTGCTCAATTATTGCTTGTTTGTTACCTACAGGGACAACAATCACCTAGTATTTGTCTCAAGTCTCTTATATTCACCACTCTGCAAGGTGCTGGTGGGGGGATTATAAAAGATTAAGACCCATCCCCTACTGTCAAAGATCTGAGTGTGGGAGATAGGACTAACAATGAGAGAACAATGGAAGGCAGTATGTGATTCAGAATAAAATGAGTAGTGCAGGCAATAAATGCTGTACAAGTTCAGAAGAGAGAAAGAGAGTTCTGGGAGCTGGGGGTGGGTGTTGGGGAGAGTGCAATTTCACGTGGGCTTTGAAGGATGGGTAAGATTGTGTATGCAGATGTGGGGGAGGGCACTCTTATTTGAGTGTGTATGCACACACGTGTGCATGCACATGCAGGCACAGATGCAGAACAGCGTAACAATAATGGGTGGCATTTATTGAGCACTTTCTATGCACCAGATGCTACATAATGTTCTACATGATTCAGTTCATTTAAATGTGCATAACCCTAGGAATTAGGAAAATCATCATCGATAACTGTTTAATTGGTAGATGGAAATGGAGGCACAGAGAGGTTGAAGAAATTTTCCAAGCTAAGGTGACACAGCAAGTAAAGGGCAAAAACAGAATCAGAAGCCAGGTCTTAAAAACACTTGGCTGCTCTACCTATGAAAAAAGAGAGGAATTTGTGGCTCTGGCAGGGAATTTGGCCTGGTTACAGTTATTATAGCTGGTCAGTTTGCAAACACAAGGGCCCATGAGACCAAATTCCCAACTGAAGTTCAGCATGGAAATTGGAGGAATTAATGAAGCCACTTAATGAGTGCTTTAACCTCATTCTCACTTCCTTGATGAAAGGAACTTGATGTCTCCAGATGCTGCGTGCCATTGCCAGGAGATCCGCAGCCTTGTCTGAATGTTCTGGTGGTTATGTTGCAAAAGATTTAACAAAACACCTAAGGAGAAAGAACCCCAGAGCCTCTGAATCAATTCATGCTTCTTGTTGTTCTTTATTAATTAGCACTGAAGAGCATCAGGCCAGATGGTAGATGCTGTACAAAGCTTGGAATTAGATAAGGCTACCTGGTTATATTTGTCGGGAAAAGCAGAACTGGGGAGGGTGGGAGGGCTGTGGCCCGATAATGAGGTAGATTGTGTTTTTTGTTTAAGTGTGGCTGGCAGCTAATACCCGAAAGTGTTTCCTAGGCAAGGTGCCTGTGTTTTTTTGGGTATTCTCCTAACTCATTCTGAGTCTTCAATACATTTTAAACCCACATGAGCTAGATTCGGAGAACGTCCTTTTCCTGTTTCCTTGTCCCAGGAACAGCAAATGACAGGCTAGGGGTAGAAAGCGGCAAGACTAGGGACTGGGTTTGCAGCGGCAGCCCATCTACCATGCTTGGGCCCCTCCCACACCCACAGAGTCTAGGCTGGCCTTTCAGAGGCTGGCCTCGAGGCCAGAAGCAGGTTGGGAAGCAGCTGCTCCCTGGGAGGGAGGGAGGCGGGAAAGACAGCAGGGGAAGCTTCTTCTCCCGTGGCTAGTGGGAGACTGAAGGCGTGGCGGGAGAAAGGGAGAAGGAGGGCCAGGAGAGGGCGTGTCAGGAGTGGGCTGTGTGGCCTGAGGTAAAGAGAAAAATAAGGGACCAGAGCTGGAAGGGGAAAGAGCTGGATACAAGAAGGAAAAGAAGCCGCCGTCCGTCCGTGCAAGGCACCGAAGTGGGGAGCCGCACCGTGGCTAGAAAGGTGAGAGAAGACGCCATCCCGGTCCCGCGCGAGGCTTCCGAGGAGGGGCAGAAGAGGGGAGAGGCTAAGAGAAGGTCATACCCAGGAAAGAGCCCAAAGCAAAGCTTGCCCCGTCGCTGCTCACCAGAGCAGCGTTCCCTAAGAACTTAGTGCGGGTGGGCTAAGGGCCCTCTAGGGGCCCGGGGGTACAGAGAAGTGGCCCCGGGGGCCGGATGGCAGGAGGTGGTGCCAGTTCTAAGGGCTCCAGTGCGGAGGCGAATTCGTCCCGGGCGCTGGAGGAAGGTGGATGTGCACGCGTGCAGGCTCCCGAGAGCAGGCGACGAGGCAGGCCGGGGAAGGGGGAGGAGGCGGAGATCCAGGCCGGCGGAGGGCGGGGGAGGCCCCGCGGCGGGGAGGCCGGGTGGGAGGTGTGAGCAGTGGGGGCCGCCTGGGAGGCCGCCGCGGGCAGCCGGCGAGCGCCCGACCGCGGGCGCAGGGAAGGGGGGCGCGCGGCGGAGCCGGACGGGTGGAGGGAGGCGGTGGCCGCGAAGGGGGAGGAGAGAGGGAGGGGAAGAAGGAGGAAGCGAGCGCGGCGGCGGCAGGGGGAGGAAGACAGGGAGGAGGAGCCGTGCGCTGCGGCGGCCGCCGGGGGAGCGGAGCGCCGGGCGCGCCGGGTGCGCGGGAGCCGAGCGGGCGCCCGAGCCGGGGCCGCGGGCGGAGCGGCCGGTGAGTGAGACGGCGCGGGGCGCGGCGGCCGTCCCCGGGGCCGGGCGGGCGGCGCGGGAAGCGGCGGCGCCGGGGCGGAGGGAGGGCCGGCTGTAGCCCAGCCCCGGCGGCCCCGGCCCTCCTCCCCGCTTCCTCCCGCCGCGGCGCTCGGGCTGCGGGCGCTGGGGGCAGGTCCCAGGCGGGCGGCGGGGAGGTGCTGCCGGGAGGGCGGGCGGCCGGGACCGGGAGGTGGAGCCGGGGGCTCGGGGGTGTACCCGGGGGCGGGAGGGTGGCCCGGGAAGGCTCTAAATTGGCTGGAGGGGCCCGTCGCGGCGAAGTTGCTAGCTGGGGGCAGAGACGACCACGCGGTTGCAGGAGTAAGAGATTCCCCTGTGGCAAGTGCGCGAGCCGAGGAGTCCGGCGTGCCTGCCATCCCCGGTCGCCCTCCCCGCCCGCCCGCCCGGCCGGCCCCGCCAGCTCCTCTCCTGGCCTCCCCGAGTCCCCTCCGCGAGAGGTCGCTCTCACCCCGGTGCCCACCCTCTCCGCCCCCCCACCCCGCCCGTTCCCTCCCGCATCGTTGCTGGGGTCCCTTAGGCCCGCACCCTGACCCTCCCGGCCACCGGCTTTCCCCACCCCTGCTTGCTTCGCCCCAGTCCCCATTCCCGTTTTCTTCCCTCGCTAGTTAACCCGCTCCCCGCTTCATAATTCCCAATGCCATTGCCTCTTTGAGACCTTTTTTTTTTTTCCTCTCCTTCCTTTTAGATTGGCCAACGGCTCGTTTCCACCCTGCCTCGTTGGTGGCCACTGGAGAAGCGCGGGGGGCTCCCCAGACAGCCGTGGGGACAAGTTAGAGCCAGCACTTGACCCCGGGCCTCGCGTGTAGCTTCCCTTCCCCTGCTCTAGGTGCCCCGGTGTCTGGAGGGGGGTGAGGGGGCAGGGGTGTGCCCTCCTTACATGTCCCATCCTTCGGGCAACCCTCTGGGCCCGTGTTCCATCTCGCTCTTGTTTACTGCACGGTGGTCGAGGGGAACTGCTTGGCATCATGTCCCGGTATAGCTACCAAAGTCTCCTGGACTGGCTCTATGGGGGCGTGGACCCCAGCTTTGCCGGCAATGGGGGCCCCGACTGTGCTGCCTTCCTCTCTTGGCAGCAGCGGCTGCTGGAGAGTGTGGTGGTCCTGACCCTGGCCCTGTTGGAGATCCTGGTGGCCCTGCGGTACATCCTGAGGCAGACGAAGGAGGACGGTAGGGGTGGCCGCGGCTGCCAGCCAGAGCAGGTGACCCAGCGGCCAGAGGAAGGCAAGGAGAGCCTGAGCAAGAATCTGCTCTTAGTAGCCCTGTGCCTGACCTTCGGGGTGGAGGTGGGCTTTAAGTTCGCCACCAAGACCGTCATCTACCTGCTCAACCCCTGTCACCTGGTCACCATGATGCATGTGAGTCTGTTGACTTTTTCCTGGGCCACCTCCATGACAAGAGTCTTGTGTGCTCAGGACCCGTGGCCGGGTAGAGCACCTCATCCCTGTGGGAAGTGGGATCCTTAAAAATGATTTTCCAATGAATGGCTGTGTTTGTGCAGATTTCAGAGTTGACTCTCTTGCACCTACCGCACACCCTGTGTCAGCCCCACAGTGGAGGTGAGGAACAAAGTGCCCGAGTCCTAGGGACGACTGGCACTAAAGCCCACTGCCCCCACACTCACCCTGCCCTGCCCTTTCACTGATCCAGCCTCAGCTAGGTTGCCCTTTCTGAATCATATCTGGGGACGGTGACCCAACCCCTATGCCCTCTGCCATAGTTAATTTCTAGAGGCCTGGTGACACTCTTTCTTGGAGGTGGTCACATAAGTTTCCTTGTCTCCACTGTGGTACTTTGGGGAAATACTTTCCTGGGTTTCTTTCCATGACACTTTCATGTAGGAATTTATGCTGTTAGGGTGAGATCTGTCTCTGAATACTGAGGCGCCGAAGCTGCACAACCTCCTATGAAGTGCACTCTGAAACAGGCCCCGCTTTGGGCTCGTGCTCGTGCTCCCTAGCATTGGTCAGAAGGTATTTATTTTTTGCAATCCTCCCTATCTTTCCACTCTTAATCTGTCTCCTGTGGTCATGGTCCAAGGGTGGTGGGGCTGGGGGGAGAGAGAGAGAGAGAGAGAGAGAGAAAGTACGAGCGCTAATTTCTTCACCTCCCATTAGTGGTGCTAAGAAAAACAAATGGGATTGAAGAGGAGAGTTGCCAGATACATAAAAATAATCTGGGTGAGGACCAAGAGCGAGACTGTCTTTCTGTACTCAGCCTTTGCGGAGAGATGTTCTAAAATGATAAAATCATGGAGGAGGAGGAAGAGGAGAGAGAAAAAATCTTTTTTAGATTTCAGGCTGTGGAAACCTGGTGTTTTATTCAGGTCCAGTTTGGAAACCTGTCATTAGCATCTTTATTGCTTTTATATTTGTAGAAGGTTGTTCTCAGAAAACAAGGCGACAACCCTGTGTAGGGCAGAAGGTTGAGATTATTATCTCCATTTCATAGGCCTGGAGGGACTGGAGGAGGTTGCTTGCATGCAGCCAAAAGATAAATTAGCGGCTGGGTTGGGAAGCTCACCCACCCTCTTTGGGATCTCCAGGCTGGAGAAGCCGAGGCTGGTCCTCAGGGTGCTGTCTACATGTTGCTGCCTCTGTGTTCCTAGCAACTCACTGGAGTGCAGGTTTCTGGCCTCAGTTTTCCAATCTGGGCAATGTGGTGAATAGCCTCAAGCCTCTTCACAGCCTTGCAGATGTGGGAGGAAGGTGTGGACAGCTTTGGAATAAAGAGGCTGCTATTGATGGGCAACGAGCAGGGCTGGAGTGGGCAGCAATTTTTTTTGAGAGGGCTTCTCGGGAAGTGATGCCATTCACAGGAAGCCCAGGGCTCTCCCAGTTAGACCTTCTGTGTAAATTTGAGCCAGTCCTCTTTCTCTCTTTTTTATGAATGGGCTTTTTGTTAATGAGAGGAAACAACACATCTCAGCCACTGCTGTGAGAGGCTCTCGGGACAGGAGTGCTTTTTGGGGATGGCAGGTGGTGAGGGTCAGTGGGTGTCTCTGCTACAAAGGGGTCTTGAGGCCTTTGGCAGCCACATATCTAGAAGGTCAACAAAGGACTAAATTCAGCCTGACTGGGGCTGTTGCTGATGTGATGACGTCAAACCTGGCAGGACTATAGTTTTTAGTGGAAAGGTTTTTAAATAAAGGCTTTTAGAAGACTCGGGAGACTTAGTTCTGGCATTAATTAGTTGTGTGACTTTGGGGAAAGTAGTCTTCCCTGGCTTTAGTTTGTCCATCTGCAAAACAAGGCGGCAGGTTCGCACTCCTAGCTCTGGACGGTCTGTTCTGTGATGCTTTTCTCCTTAAATGTGGCCCAGGATGCAACAGAGCTATTCTAGAAATGCTTTTGAACTTGTGTGGAAAAAGAACAGTTTCTTCTCTGCTGAGGTCAGGTGGTCTTTTAAAAAATCTTTTCACCCTTGTTCATCTTTTGCTCCCTGTGTCTTCCCAGTGAAGTCTACCTGCCCTGGCCACCCTGGGGGAGATGTGCAGATAATAATGGCATTTGGGGTTGGCTGCTGCAGAGAGTTGGAGGTTTAGGGGACAATGGACTGATTGCTATCCCCTGTGCTTTTTCTATTGTCCTGTACTTAGCTTAAACCCCCATCAATGGGGGTGGGGTAGGGTGGAGAAGGGAGTCCTGCTGAGGAATTCCTGAGCCCCTTCTGGATTTTTTCTTTACTCCCAAGTCATTGCTTTGTGTCCTTTCACTGGTAACCTCTGTTCTGTGTGACCTAGCTTTGGATGAATCCAAATTCCACACCTTATCACTGACTTCCTGGGAAGCAGGAGTGTATGGATTTTTAAGAGGTGATGTGAGTCCTTAAAAAAAATTAAGAACAGATGGTTGGAAACAGTTTTCTGACTTGGTGCAGCAATGACTAGTAATAGTAAGCATGGTTAATAATACCTTATATTTATCTAGCCTTTACTGAATACAGGCCACTTTCACATACTTTATTTTCTTTGGCATTATGATAGATTAGATTGGACTTGGAGAAAGAGATGTTAAAGTGTTTCCTGTGACCATGTTCATTCCAAGGCAGGGTGGGGGGGATTTAAGTACAAAGAAATGCTTTGGCAAGTGAGTTAGCTGAATTAGGCTATGTTATGGTAGTAAATTCTGTAGATTGCAGAGGTCCCGATAAGGAAAGGGAGACTTTAGCCAGAATGAAAGGGATAACTTAGCAGAAACATTTGCGATGTGCGTCTCTCAACAGAATGACTCAATTTTGGCTTCATAGAAAGACCTTGTTTCTCAGAATCAGTGTGAGTTTGTAACAAGGGCGGTATTGCTCTAGGCCAGGAAATAGAGGAGTTGGTGGGAAATTGGTTAGATTCCCCATCTCCTATTTTTCAGTCTGTAAAATATTTACTCCACAGGCCTTGTCACATAGACCCTCATCCTGGCCCTGCTGCCTTTGGCTGACTGCCAATGTGAGAAGCATAAGGAAAGGCCGATTGGTGTCCGAGTTCTGTTCTTGATTAATACTCCTGCTGTTGGGTTTCTTTTTGGTCTTTTCTGACTTCTGGTAGAGGTTTGTGTGATGGAAGCAGCACCAGCTCACATCTAAGCTGAAGCAGGAGAGGCGGAGGGTTCTCAGGACCCATAAGCACCTAGGTTAACACACCACTGTTAAACAAAGTCCCTTGCTGAATGTCAGTGGGATTTACCAATTATACCAGTAAATATTTCTTCAAGCCTGGCTAGTCCCCTTGCGAATGCAATTTAGGCAGGTATGGGTGACGGGGAAGGAGTTTACTGAGTGATTATGCTGTTTACAAAAAAATCACCCAGTGAATTAGTGGCAGATGTGGCTTTAGAAATGAGCTGCCACAGTGGGAAGCAGGAAGAGATTCTTATGGCTATTTAAGTCCTAAAATCCAGTTTCTCAACTGAATGGATAAAAATGCCAATTTAACTGATTGTATTTATAAAGACTGGTGGTCTTAAATTAGTGGCCTTTCTCTTCCTTTCCTCCAGTTATATTGTCTCTGTCTTAGGAACTAATCAAAAGATTCCACTTTGGATGTCTTGTCTAATTACTCAGTTCCTGTTGGTTCTATATGTGTCTGTGTCGACATCTCCTGATTAGGCGCTGAATTTAACTCTCCTTGTGTATATGCATAAGGTAGCCTGGATCCAGGCTGCGTACTGGCACATACCAATTGATCCTGAGGACCCTGGAGCCCCCAACCACTGGTTTATAGGTAGTAATACTGAGTGCACCCTGTTCATTTGTGGAGTGTCATCGCTATTTCATTTTCTGTTTTCTTTCCAAGATATTAGAAGTGTGATAACCACCAAATAGAACTTAGCAGCTTTTGGTTCATCCTTTGATTTTCTTATTCTTGCCCTTCTTGCTATAAGCGTAGAAAGGCACATATTCAAAATATTCCCAAGCTTTTTGAGATACCCTTGGGGACTCAGAATGCATCCTGGTAGGCTCCATTGGTTCAGAGATGGCTTTGTTTTAGAGAAAACTTGATGAATTCGAAAATTAGGCTTTTTGCCTTTCTCCTCATCACACACAGATACCCCCTCTCCCCCCCCCGCCAGACTTCAGACCAGCCATACTGGCCTCACCCCCTCATTTGTTGTCTGGAGCACTATAATTGCTCCTGCTTGGAGTTGACATTGGTGGGTAATGGGTACAGTGAGTGGTCCAGCCATCTGTTGACGGCTTATCAGATGGAAAGTAGCCTGTGTCATCAGTACAGAGGGACAGTCAGGGATGTTTATATGGGCCTCGGCAGTGAGGCAAGACACCCTTTTTTGTTTGTTTTGTGTTTGCCCTGGAGGAAATTTGCAGAGAATTTTTCCATATTTCATGGTTACAGTCTTTGGGGGCCATCCACTATAAAGGGAAGTGGCATCGGTTGGGGGATTCAAAACCCACAGTTAGCCCTGTGTTCAAAAGTAGGATATTAGTTTTGCTCATGGCTTGCTAGGGCAATTTGAGCCAGTTATTTAACCTTTTCCTGTCTCAGTCTTCTCCATGAAATGGGCTACTTTAGAGACATAGCATGTGAATTCTTGAATAACTATGTGGTCATTTAAACAGAGAAGCTGGGCAAAATGGACCCGAGTTGGCTGGTGACCAGTATTTTATTTTTTACGTCTGACTCAGAAGCTCAAAAACCTCAATTCTTCTTCACTTTTTCTGGAGAGCTATCAGAATCCATTCCTGTAATCATTTGTGGTGCTTTTCTCTGGATCTTTGCCTATGCCCCCCACCCTTCTAATGCACAGCTGAGAAAATGATCCTGCTGTGGCTCTTATCAGAGGCCCAGCCCGCATCAGCAGAGAGGAAAGATTTAGACCCCAGTCCTTGTTTGCCGTGCACATGTTAATACCACCCAGCTTGGTGCTTGCTTTTCAACAACAGCACATTGCTAGCTTTTGCCGGGGGTGGGGGAATTGAAGGTTGGGGAGGGTAAGCCACAGGCTCCCTGGATTTTTGTCTCTTTGCCATACTTGTGCCACTTTCTTTGTCATCTCCATGGGATTTGCTGTGTGTTCCTCCCCTTGGTAGATACTCCTGAAGATTCTCCTCTGTGCAACCTTGCCAGATAACCCTGACCTGTCTCCAGTTAGTCCACTCATTCCAGTATGACTTTTGTCCTTCTTTCTCAACCCTCTGAACAAGCCTCAGACTGTTGTTGGACTCCTTACCATATATCTTTGTGTGCACATAGGTAATTCTGTAAGCCTTGGTCTGGGTCACATCTTTTAGTGTGTTTGTTCATTCCACACCATTATCAGGGACGCATTGAGGAAAGGACTAGTGTGTTTTTCTCTTGAACTCCCTGCAGAGCTTGATACAATACTGTAATACACATGCATTGTTTCATATGTACCTGGATAATGCTGACTGACTGACTGACTGATGGGGCTGACATTTTCCCTCCCTTTTTGCTTTTCTCTCTGGTGGCCCTATCTATGTTCCCTTTGAGGTCCTGCATCTCTTTTGCCCATTAAGAAACTCTCTATTTTCTGAAATTGGGGAGAGAGGTGTTTTCAGCTCCAGGTCACCCATCTTTTTGTTGCATTTCCATCACAAAGAGCTGCTTATTAGAGCTGTAGGCAGCCTCTCTCTGCCTGAAGTATCTGCTCGCCTTTCATCCTAGTGAGGAAATTATGCTGTTGGATCTTGGTCTCCCTCCTTTGGTAGACATCTGGACGTGCCTACTTTCTTCTTTTGCTTCTTTAATAGCATATACATTTTCAAAAATGTTATTAGGCTAGTGACTCACTCTCCATCTCTTTCTCCCTTCTGCAGCGTTCAGTGGGTAGCTCATTGTTATCACGCCTCATTGAAATACCCTTTGCAAGAAGAGTCAGGTTTTTCCACTGCTCTTGGTCTCTCATATCTTTTTTTGGTTACTTTTTTCAGCTTTATTGAAGTATGCTTGATAAAATTGTAGGGTATTTAATGTGTACCATGTGATACTTTGATATACATCCATGTGGTGATTGGGCTACCTCCCCCCCCCCCCCATATTTTTCTCAGGTACTCCTCTTTGCCTGTAACCGACTGAGTGGACATGAAGAGATTCTGGGTGTGGAGAGTAGTGATTCTTGAACTTTCTTCGAGATTCCCTGGATAGCTTGTTATCATGTAGATGTCTGGCTCTCTTCACAGACTGTCAAGAAGGTGTAGGGCGAGGGTGGGAGTTTGCAGGTATTGTAAACTTGAGTGATTCTCGTGCTGGTAAACCGTGGATCTCACTGTGAGAGACATTATCTAGTGGCTAAAGTGTTCGGTGGGAAGTTGGCTCACATACTCATCTTGACTGGCAATCTGGGTGGCCCGTGGGCAGAACATTCGTCTTCTGAAAGCACCTCCGGTGTTTATGTAGGTGTTAAATAATAGAGCTGAAATTAGAGGTTGAGAGCCCCAGGTTACTGTGAGGTAGATTTTAAGGTTGCATTGGAATTGCAGTGGCATTTTTGGTGATGAGGACTTATGTCAGTGGAGTATTTCAGTTGGGCTTCCTGCCAGTCCTTCTGTATTCCTTCCCTTCTCTCCAGTCCCTGAAGATCTTCAAAAACTAATAAGAGAAATTATATACAATTGCGCCGACGCCTTCCCATCCTTCAGGAACCCCTGACACCCAGACTGCTGCGGCTGGCTCGCAACAAGAAATTATGGGCACATAGTTGTTGCATGCTAACTCTTTATTGGTAGGACTCTTGTTTTACATACTCGTGTGAATTTATTCATTCTTGATCCATGCAGCAAACAGTTACCACACGCCTGTTAGGTGTCAAGCATTGTAGCAGGCACTGGAGATTCAAGATATGAAAGAACCATTGCTTGTTCTCCTGTTGCTCACCGTTTAGATGAAACAGGCAAGAAAACAGATCAACTAAATTACAACCTGACAGGTACAGTAACAGAGTTCAACAAAACATAGGGGGCAGAGGATTTTTTTTCCCTCGTGTGAGTAAGGAGACCATCCTTGAGGCAGTGATGTTTGAGCTGGTGCATGAAGGAGACATATTAGCTCCACGAGAGTTGAGACCCTTACATGTCTTGTTTCCTCATCTAGCACCTCCGGTAGGGCCTGGCCTCATAGTAGGCACTCATGTGTGAATGCATGTGTAGGGGTTCACTGGGTGTTGCAAGAAGGAAGGGAATTCTAGGCCTAAGTAACAATTTGTGTATTGGAAACTCAAAAGATGGGACAAACAAAAAAGAAGCAATATGTGCAAGGGAACAAAGTCACTTTCTCTTTCACAGCAAAGTGTCATAACTGTTACCTGGAGTTGTTCACATTTTATTACCAGGGAGGGGCAGATTTCTTTTCTCCCTTGGCAAGCCAAGTAAAACTCGAGGAATGCTCATGTCATTTCTGGGCTGTTGATAAGCGAACGGCAGTTGCCTGTGGATCCTCGATAGGGGGTTTATGAGATAGGGAATTGTGTTCTCTGCTGTCCCAAGGAGGGCCTGCACTGTCAAGGGCAGACATACAGAGCACTGATGAGTGTGAGCAGACATCCAATCAAGGAAATGAGATAGCAGGCCTCCCACCTGTGACCAGAAGATGATTTTTTTAAGTGAGTCCTGGCCTGGTGTCTGCCTCCACCAGGTCCACCATAGAACTGATGAAATGTGATACCGACCTTCTCCCTTTCCTTGTCATATTCCTTCTTCCCTGCTTCTAGGTCTCTCCTCTCATCCATCTCATGCAAAATTACCTCCTTCCACAGTACTCCCAAGTCCAAAACAATCCCATCTAGGATTTGAAATGCCCATGCCATCAGAGGAGGTGATAGCTGTGAAGAAATTGGGAAGAACTGCTGTTTCATTTAAGAGGTTCATACTCAAGTGTGAATGGCTCATAGATTCAACTGGGTGTAGGGGAAGGGATGAGTTGTAGAAAGAACCTTATTTATGAACCTCACTCGATCTCTAATTGGTGGAGTATGCCCAGTCATTAGGTGGCCTTTCCCATGTCCCTTTCCCAGATTTTGGCCTCAAAGCCCTCCCGAGAAACCTGGGCTTGAACCCTGCTTGCTGATCTCCATGGTTAGTCTCCCTCCAAGGTGCTTGGATGCAGCCCAGAAATCTGAAGACCTGAGGAGGACTCCTCCTTTATTGGGCAGCGGTCCTCCCTGTTGACTCAGCTCTTTCCCAGGGACAGAGCTGCCAGCTAAACAGGGCACAGCTTGCCCATCTCCCGTGTGTGTGTGTGTAAAGGGACACGGACCTGCTGCTGGCCTGGGATCCTAAAGGGGAGGTTTTGGGGAGTCTCTGTTCTTCTTTTCCAGTGGCAGCTGGAGGAAATGCCAGTGGTAGGGAGGAGAGAGTGCAACTTGTCCTGGCTGGGCTGGGCGGCTCTGAGTGGAGGAAATGGATGGTAGAGGCCAGGAAAGTTAGAGAGGATTGGTTTGTTTGGCAGTCCAAGTTATGCCCAGTAGACAGGTGCTCAGTTGGGTAGATGAGGGAGAAGTGGGGTGGTCTGGAGGAAAAAGCAAGTCTGAGCCCATTCCAGTCCCATTCTGATACCTTGGTCTTGCTCTCTCCATCACCCATCAGCAGTGGTATAAATTCGGGGTGTATGCTGCCTGTGAATTGAATCGCCTTTGCCAATCGACCAGCTGTGTTTGCAGAAAGACTCTGACTGACTGTGCTCTGGCTGTTGCTAGCAAAGAGACGTTTCATTCAGGTGCTGATTAAATAAGGCCCAGAGCCAGATTGCACATTAAGGCCCTAACTATGGCTCTGGGAGCCCTTGGGTAAACATCTATTATATGTTCTGGGCAGAGCATTAGCATAGGCTGCTGGATGTGAGGTGCTTTTTTCAGAAATCAGGTTGAGGGGAAATGGGAGTGAGGAGAGACTTGCAGAATGAGCCTTCATCCTCTTTTCCTAGATTAGTTCAATCCAAGTTGCTGGCATGCACACGGAAGGGCTAGTAGCCAGGCTTCCTCATTGACACTGACTTGCCAGCTTCTCCCTGGGACCCTGTAGGTTTGGATTGGAACACGGCAGGGAGCCTGCCTAAGTAGGGCAGTAGAAATGCCTCCTTTTCCTAATGCAGGATCAGCTTAGTGGATTTTGCTTTGGACCACATTTCCTGGGTTTATGTTTGAGCCCTATCACCATGTGGCCTTTGGCTGTTACTTAACTGCCCTGAACCTCAGTTTTGCTCATCTGTAAAATGGGAATAATAATAGTACCTAACCTAAGGGAGTTGTTGTGAGGATTAAATGAAATAATTTAAGCATTAAGCAGTTCTGGCTCTTTGTGAGCACGCAATAAATGTTAGCACTTTTTCATAGTAGTAATAGTCCCACTAAAGATAGTAAGGCAGCAGTGACATGCTACTGGCTAAGAGGACAGATGTATGGGCAGTAAGGACCTGGCTTCAAATCCTTCCCCTAGCTGTGTAACCCTGGGCAAGTTCCTTAACCTCTCTGAGCCGGTTTCCACATTTGTAAAATGAAATAATAATCATACCTACTCTGTAGGGCTACTGTGAGGATAAAATGGGAAAATACTAATAAAGCACTTAAAATAGACTCTGACATGTAGTTAACATTCAGTATACCTTAGCAGTGAAGATGGTGATGGTGACAGTGGGGCCATCATCATTATCATCATGACTGTGAGAGTTGGGGTATCTGATGGTGGGATAAGTTTTAAGAATCTCAACTGAGCAAAGTTTCCCTGGCATCTTTGTTTCAGGCAGTGGGCAAACGGATGGGTTCCATGAGGTTAGCGTCTACCCAATCTCTGTAGGGCAGGATTGCTTAACTGTTGGAGGCCTGAGATCAGCTTTGTGGGTAAGTCAAAGTCACCTTAAATCACCCAGCTCCCCTCTGAATAATTGGGAAGTTGGCTGTCATTGTCGGAATCTTGGCTTCCCAGGACCTCATGGCCTCATTAGTGCTGCTCTCCACCGTGGGCTTGCAACATGCTGCAAGCAGTCTTGACCTTGGCACTTTGAGAAACCAGCGAGTACATGAAAAACGTTATGAAAGGAGTGGCAGAGACAGGTGCGTACATTAATTTTTTACTTTCTCGTGAATTTCGTTTGATCGAGAGGAATGCAACTTTCTCCAGTGCCACCTGTTGCCAGCGTTAGAAGAAAGGGCTATTCCCAGGGCTCCTAGGAGAGAGGCAGGATTATAGTAGACCAATATTTCAGCTGAAGGGGCAGCACAGTGTGTGGGAAATATTCCACTTGGGGGAGTAGACTTTCGTGGTGCCTTGCCTTGCACCATGGGAAGAAAATAAAATAACCCTGTATCTCCAGGTTATGGTAACCCTCTCTGTTTTCCAGACCAGCTATTCTCTTTCAGAAAAGACTGTTCTGGGACCTAAGCTGCCACTCACTGCAGGAAGGCCCCTTTTATGAGCAGGCTTCCAGCACTGAGGCCTTGGTCATATGATTTTACAGCCTTCACCCTCTCTAACCCACCAAGGCCATTGAAAGGCCTCCAGGCATTTTCCCAAGCATTGTGGGTACATAGGCAGTTCCTCGGTCTTGCAGTTGAGAGAATTAAGAAGCCTAAGGTCATGTTTTCTGTAATAATCCTGGTTCCCTGGGAGGAGCTGGCTTGGAGGGCACTTCTAAAACAAACAGCAATCCAACGAAACAGCAGTAGAAATTAGCTTGTGGAAGGTCACTCTCAGTCCAAGACCTAAGGGAGATCATAACAAAGGGTCCTCTTCATATCACCACTTGTTCCTTGTCAGTTTGCATTTGTTAAGAATTTCCTTTTTTAAGTTCCAGGCACTTGAGAGTGTGCCTGTGCTCACTCTTTATTCTCTCCGCTGTACTTTATTCTGTGTGCCCTGCAGGAATGTTGCTGAAGGTCAAATGCATAAGTGCGTTATTATCTTCAGCACATTTACACTTAGCCCCTTGGGCTGCCACTGCTGCTGGTTGCTGTTTCTTGTGGGCTTTGCTCTCTATTTCCTGGGCCCACCAGGAGTATGGGGTGCCCCAAGGAAAGGGGCCATTTTACCTTTGGATTTCCATACTGCTCCCCGGACTTTCTAGTTCAGCTCTCCTCAGAATAGCCCTGCGAGCTCACCAAGCCAAGGCCATGTTGTTGTGTTTGCTTGTGGCCTTTGTGGCCACTGGGCTGAGAAAATGGATCACCCTCCTCCAGAAAACACCCCCCCTCGCTCCCAGACAGCCCTGTAGCAGTTCTCCCTGGGCGGGGTTCTCAGGGCGGGGGGATGATGTCTTTGGGCAAAGGAGCTCAGGGCTGGCCCTCTGGCCGAGGCTGCATTAGATTTGAAGAGAAGAATGTGAAACCCGCTGAGTCACACGCAGGGGGTCCTGACAGACCAAGTGGTGTTTGGCCACACAAATGCCAGTGTTGTGTTTGCTCAGATGGACACAAGATGCAAAGCAGGCTCGGATCATCTTCCCAAATTTCTTACTCCCTGCTTTGGGTCTGTCCTGAAAAACAGTGTGCACAGTACACCATGGCCTGCACCTGCTGTTTTTTTTTTTTTAATCCCCTTTTCCATGGTCAGTTCACCATGAACTGACAGTGCTGGCTCCTCCCACTTACATTTTCTTTTCACTGCTTCCCCTAGGATTGGGGTCTCACTTTCCAGTCATGTTTCATGAACATTAAGGACAATTGGTGCTGCTGATCCTTTGGGGTCCCCCTCAGACATTTTTAAAACACTGGAATACAGGCAAAAAGAATCATATTTAGGACAAAGAAGTTACTGTATGTTTCAGTTATCTCTTACATGGGCTGGAAAATAGAAATCCTACTGATTGTAACTTTTTTTAAAAAAGATTTATTTATTTATTTATACAAGCACTGGGTACAGTCAGAAGCGTGGGAGGGTGAGAGAATTCACCAGAGCCAGAGCGGGGAGCAGAACAGGCAGGCTGAAGAAATACACTGCTGAGGGGAGCAGCGGGCATGGCAGGAGAGGTCTGCGCGCCATGCGGCCGGGGATTGAACCGGCGCTGCAGAGGCTGTGGGCAGCTTCGTAGCCCAGTGCTCAGCTGCGCCACCGGGGAGGCCCATGCTTGTAAGATTTTTGAGCACACTTTATGTTCAGGGCACATTGCTGAGGGTACTGCCTGCCTGTTACTTCTGTCACAATCTTTCACTAAGGTCATTTTAATTTTATGGAATCCGTGGTTTTGGCTGATTTCTCTTTTGGTTGACTAGAAAGAGACTGGTTAATGTATTCGAGCAATATGCTCTCAGGTTGTTGAAATGGCAGCATGCTGCCACGTCAGTGCTACAAGGAACCTCAGAAATCATTTAGTTAAGTTCCCTTCCTTGTAATCATCTAGTTATGCCCACTCCCTTGTTTTCGCAGATTATGAACTGAGACCCAGAAAGGGGAAGTGACTTGCCCGAAGTCACACAGCTACATAGAAGCTGTCTCTCTAGAATACCACACATGGCCTCCTCCTGTCCCTAACCATTCCCACATAAGAGGAGCTGTACTTTTGTTCTTGCCCATTAGCAGAGAACCAGAAATGTTGTGATTTTTGTTTTCTGTGGCAGCCTTGATCATGAGTACCCCATGGCTGCAGGCCACCTCTGTACATGACTATAAAACAGCTGCTTTGTCAATGTGTTTCTCTGCCTCCCTTCCTCAGAGGAGCCTGGCTCCAGTGCTAGAGTTGCTTGCTATTTGCCCTGAGCAGGTCATCCAGGGAGAAATGTGCACTCTGAATTGTTCGTAAAGCTAATGTAATCTGCTACAAGATATTTTTTGGTTGGAAATGTGACCTATTCAGCTAGGGATATAGCTGAGGTCATGAACAGTTGTATGCGGCTCATGGCCAGGGACCAATATCAGAACCCAGAACCTTTGTCTTACAGAGGTAACAAAGGCCAGGGAAGAAAAGGGTCAACATTATCTTCCAACCCCATGGGAGAGGTTAGTTCACCTTGGTAAACAATGCAGAATGGTAGAATGCGGGCTGGATTAAGTGTTAGGGAGACCTGGACCTTGGCTGCAGCTTTCATCTGGTTGGCAAAACTGAGCAGTTTGGGCTAGTCAGGTAGCCTTTCTGTGCCTCAGTCTTATTTAAGAGGACATAGAATATAAATGTTAAGAGTGCAGGTTCTGAACCAGACTGGCCAGGTTCAAATCCCAGCTCTGCTATTTTCTAGCTGTATGGCCTCTGTGGAATTGTTTTCTTATCTTCAAAATGGGGATAATAGTATTTTTTATGGAGTTCTTATGAGAATTAAATGTCTGGCTACGTGGAAAGCATTTAGAACAGTGTGGTGTAGAGCAAGTGCTTGGTAAATACGGGTTATGACTGTAGCCATCTATAAGCTAAGGATGATCTTTGCCCTTCCTACCTCATAGGGTCAACATGAGGATCAAGTGAAATAAGGTATGTGAACATGCCTTGTAAATTTAAAGTGCTGGCTAAATGGGCAGAATTATCTTTTGAGAGCAGGAACATAGAAAGGTTTATTAGCCTCTTGGTTCTAGGAGTAGGTATTGTGGACATTTCTCCAGTGATATGGGAAAAGGACAGAGGATAGTTTTATATCTAGCATTATATAAAGGCTGGGACCATTAAGCAATGCATATCTGTGCTTTTCCCGTCCCGGGGTACTCAAGGGTTCTTGCAAGTCATGCAGCTCACATAAAGTAGTTGGATGATTTGGACTGAAAAGCAAGGATTTTCAGACTGTTCCTTCAGTGCTCCTGTCTTGTTAATGACTCTACAGTCCATCTAGTGACCAAGGTTAAATCCCTTGAAACCTTGACATACTTCTGTTCTTCCCTTTCTCCCTTCCATCATCACAGTCTCTGAGTCATCTTGACTCAATCTTTCACTGTCTCTTCCATTTCTTCTTTGATTTCTCGGTCCTAATTCATCTGTTTATCATCATCATCATCATCACAATCACAGCAGCCTCCTGACTGATCTTCCTTTCTCTAGTTGTCTTCCTGCTCTGTCCATTCTTTACACTGCAACCAGAAGTAAAACACATGCTGGGACATGCCATTTCCTCACTTAAAAACCTTCCATAGTTCCATATTGCCTTACACCTCATGCTTACATCTTATGGTGCCCTGAGTGGACTTTGCTAATCTTTCCTAGGCATGCTTTCCCAGTGAGTCTCCATGTAGATTCAGAATCCTTTTCAGCATAGCATTTTAGCTAGCTACTGTCAATCGCTTGGAGTTGGCACATAGACTAGGGCTGGCAGCTAGATAAACCCTCTAGACAAAGCCCTAGTCTCTGTGATAGGACTCAGGATCTCTATGAACTTGTCTGTCAACCTTTCTTTTCAGCTTTGTTCCATGAAACATTTTTGCATTCGTGCACAATGTACATCCATGCCTCTGAGAGTTTGTTTTGTTTATGCTGTTTTTTCAGCCAGAAATATTCTTTCTTTTCTCCTCCTGTTGAAACACTAGTTATCATTCAATGCTCAGCCCAAATGTTCCCTAAAGCTTCCTTCAAGTCTCCTACCCAGAGCTAGCTGGTCTTGTCTATTTTAACATTTTCATCTGCCTTGTATTGTTTGCTTGTTTATGTCTCTTCCCTATTCCTTTGATTGTATGTTCCCTGGATGCAAGGTGTGTGTTATTATTTCTATTGTCTACAGCATCAAGTGTATACTAGACTTGTAATTAAAAAGCCGTTAATTGAGTCTAGTCTAATCTCTTTGTTTTTCAGATGAGGAAACTGAGGTTAGAGGAAAAGGTCACAAGAGATCATGTTGGGGTTTGTTGAGTTTCAAGTTTGGAGACATTAAGACTGGAATGTCCAGCAGGCAATTGAAATGTAGTTGGTGCTAGAAAGGTCTCTTTAGGAGGCATTTGTTTAGAGATGATGAAGGCAGAGAAGACCAGAACATCGTACAGGCTAGTGAAGGGACAGAAGAAAAATATTACGTGGAATGCCTACTTTTGGGGCCAGAGAATACTCAGTCAAGTAGTCGTCCAGGAAGTAGGTGACCCAGGAGAGGAATGAGTTTCAGGAAGCAAGAGTGTGTCCTCTATGTCATGTGCTATGAAAGGGTTGAGACCAAGGAGGACATGAGGGAAGGCAGTCAGAATTGGTGAGTACAGCCCCACTCCATGGGCCAGCCGTCCACCCACTTATAAATATGTATCCTAGAAATGTTCGTGGGTGAAGTGTTGCTTGCAGGGACATTTATAGCATAAGTATTGGTGACTAGAGAATGCTGGGAATCAGTCCACTAGTAGCAAAATGGTAAATCTGGCCAGTGGAATATTGTGCAGCTTTTAAAAGGGAGGCTGATCTCTGTATTTACTTACAGATGCTCACACTATATTGTTGGAAATAAAAAAAAAAACAAGTTGCAGAACAGTATGTCTGATAGAATCTCATCTCTGAGGTAAGCAAGCAAGGGCTTTTATATGCTCATGTTTACAAGCACATGGTAAAGTATAGAAGAATATGTATGAAATAGTACTTCAGTGTGATTAGGGGCAGAGGGGACGCACTCATTTTTTACTTGACACATTCTTGTAGTGTTTGAATTTGATGTAATTGCAAATTTTGTTGGTAATTTATTTTTTTAAAGATTTATTTATTTATACAGGCACTGGGGTACA
This sequence comes from Talpa europaea, assembly GCF_964194135.1. Classification (NCBI taxonomy): domain Eukaryota; kingdom Metazoa; phylum Chordata; class Mammalia; order Eulipotyphla; family Talpidae; genus Talpa; species Talpa europaea. The sequence continues at coordinate 68,447,992 of NC_140081.1, forward strand.
GGCCAGAGGTGCAGGAGGGTGAGAGAATTTACCAGAGACAGAGCGGGGAACAGAACAGGCAGACAGACGAAGACACTGCTGAGGGGAGCAGCAGGCAAGACAGGAGAGGTCTGATGTGCCATGTGGGAATCTCCCTGGTTGGCCAGGAATCAAACCCATGCTGCAGAGGCTGCGGAGAGCTCCACAGCGCAGCAGTCAACCCACTGCGCCACTGGGGAGGCCCTCATTGGTAATTTAGGGAAAAAAATAGAGAAAGGAGATAACTGGGAGCCCGGGAGAAGAGTTTCAATGGATGAACATGGAATCCAGCTCACCAGAGATTTGGTTGGCTGTGTTCACAGTAGTCTCGCTGCCTGTGTGGCTGGCTGGGGTGAGGCAGGGTACCTGGAGAGACTACTCTGGAATGGGCACCTGTCCCATTGCCAGAAGGTTCAGCTGAAAGGGGAGTGGGTCAATTGGGGAGTGGTGAATTAGCTAAGAAGCAGTCAGAGGCTGATTAAAAAGGGATTAAAAAACCAAACCAAAGTGTGTGTTTGTGTGTGTGTGTGTGTTTGTGTATGTGTCTGGGGGGGGCAGTGAGAGAGGGACAGAGAAGTTTGATGGGGGAAAGTGTGCTGGAAAGGGACAGATGATAGAGGTGAGCATAGAGGGGGTAGAATGACAGGAAGACAGAGTAGGGGTGGGCTGGGAGGGCGGCGAGTGCCGAGCTTTGGAGGGAGTGGAGAGCACTCCAAGCTGTAAGGAGCCATTAGTATGAGGCAGAGTGTATAGGGCAATTGAGAAAGGACAAATTGTCAATTTGAGGAGTCAAGACGCTTCCCAAAAAGGATGCTCTCTCAGGCCAGCAAAGCCTCCAGTAAGTGGGATGGTTGCGGCATAGGCTGGACTAGCTAATTACATTTACTGAGAGTTAAGAAAGCCCCCTTTTTGTTTAGGTTTTCGTTGCCAAAAATGTTTTGGCAGTGGCATTATTATCTTAATAATGCACAGAATGAACTGGTAAGTAACTGCAGGGGAATTTTTGGGGCTCTTGGAAGACTGAGTTATCTGCTGGACCTGTCATTAAGTTTGGCGATTAGACATAGAGATAGAGAAGCAGAAGCCGGGACTCTTCAACCCTGGCTGCACCTTATAGTTACCTGGGGAAGCATTTAAAAAATATCAAATTTGTTGCTCCTACCCCATTCTTATATAATTGTCTGGACAGGGACCTGGTCATCAGCATTTTTAAAGTTCTTCAAGTGATTTGAATGTGCTTTCAGGATTAGGAACCACTAGGTTGGACAAATGAAGTAAATGTGTTTTCAGCCTTAACTAACTACCAGATGTGCATGTGTGTGTGTCTGTGTGTATGTCTGTGTGTGTGTGCATGCATGTGTAACACTATTGCAATACATGTATTTCCTCCTCTGTGTTCCCAAAGCCCTTGGGAGTGTGGGGGACATTCTAGACAAGTGCTCATCTCACATGTGCTAGTTACTTGCTGGTCTGTCAGGAGAGATCTGAGATCGAAGGGCTAAGATGTAGAAGTCCCTCAGTAATAAATGACTGCACTTATTGGGCTTGGCACCGGCCTGGGTGAACTGACTCACTCGGAATCATACAGCTTAGCAGACATGTGCCAGCACCAGGCCCAAGTCAGCCCTTTTTCCACAACAGAGCAGGGTGCCTGGCACCTCGGTGTTCAGTCATGGTCGTTTAAGGTGACAAGAAAGCTTTGTTTTCTTGTGCAATGCTTCTTTTTATTAAAAGCCCAGGAATGGTAAGATCTGACATTTTAAGGTTCCTGCTCCCCAGGGAGCTTATTGTCAGGGCTCATTTATGGCCAGTGTACTGCATTTTTGGGTGGCAGGTTTTCTATATTATTATAACAGGCAAATCTAGAGGCCATGGGCCTTTCAAGGTCCTAAGTGCAGGCCCTTGATGTTGCGACTGGGGTGAGAAGCCCCAGCAGGAAGCTGCTTGCCCAAGGTCACACCACTTGGGAATGGAAAGACGAGGGCTGGTACACTGTTCCATTGATCGGTTTCAGGATATATGAACCTAATGACCCATGTTAAAACTCGAACAAGAATTCCATTTTGTGCTTTCTATTTCCAGACTTCCTTATGGTTGAGGGACAGGTGTTTGAATTTTAATCTTTTTTAAAACCTTGCCTTGGGAAGGCCAGCATGGGTTACTCTTGGAGTTAGCGTTAAAGCCCAGGAGGCCTGCAGATGGCTGATTTTCCCTTTGCTAAAATTGTCATTGACTCTAACCTAATTATGACACTTTCCTAATCTTTTGAAGAGGCACTCACAAACTAAGTATGTTTGACTTCTTTGTAACTGAATTCCTCTCTTTAGGTTAACCTTTTTTGAAACTTGCCTCAGAGGCTGGGGCTGCCTGGTTTTCAGTGTGGACCTGAGAATTAGTACACCAGGTTAGGCTCCTAGTGGTCAGGCTGGTTTTTTTAGACATGCAGTCAAAATTTTAGTTCTAACTGTGGAGGTTTTTCTGAAGTCAGGTAGAATTCCCAGAGCCCTCTCCTCGCACAGAAAAACTAGAAATCTGGCAGCTCTGTTTTCAACTGTTCCACATTATGGTAGTGGTCACAGTTAACACTTAACTGGATACGTGCCATGTGTCAGGCACCCTGTGGGACCAATGCTATTATTGGCATTCCCATTTACAGATGAGGAAAGTAAGATTCCAAGATGTTAAGTAACATGTCTAAGGTCACACAGCTACAAAGTGGCCAAGCTGGTATGGCCAACTCCCAAGCTGGTGTTGTTAATCACTAGGCTAATACCGCCTAGGATTCAAATAAATTACCAATAGCATTCTTTTTTATTCACAAAGAACAACCTGCCAGTTTTCTGCAAGCCAATTTAAAGAACTAGTCAGTAGACAAGAGTTCAGTGTACAGTTCCCTCCCATTGCAGGGTGGACTGTATTAGGAGACCTGTCAGTCACCAGTACCTCAGGGTCAAGTCAGTCACTTCCTTCCTCTGGGATTCACTTTCTGCATCTGTAAGTGAGAGGGTCAGATCAGATGATATCTGAGGTCCCTGCTAGCTCTGACATTAAGTGACACTTTGCTTTGTTTCTCACTTCCTGGCAGAATGGAAAAATCACAGAACTGGATGAGGAAAAAAAGTATCAAAAATGTAAAAGTGGGGAGAAGCTGATCATGTTTCCAGGAAGGACTTCCTGTATGGGTTAGTTAATCTCAAATGGCTTTACCATAATTCTCTTTTCCGTTGGGAATTAAAAAAAAAAATGGAGTTTTTCTTTTCAGTTATCTATTTACCCACATCAGAAAGTACTAACTTTCTTAAAGCAGCTGTTATTTAATTTCAGGCCTTGTAGTCTCTGAAAGTATTTCTGAAGATCAAATAAAGACTGAAAGGTAACAGCGCACTTAGATATGGGGGGACTTACATTTTATTGGTCTGTGTTAGAATGACTAGAATTTGAGTTCTGTTCTGCAGGAAGGCTTTGGGAGATACTGTTTTCTAGAAGAGAAGCAGTCTAAGCAGCAGGTTATATGTGCAACTTTGTGCAACTTTTATCGCTCTTCAGATTTTAAGGTTGGGTAGATGCATATCTAGGTGTAGTGCACTTTACCTTTCATTCGTTGTCATTAAAAAAATCATCGTGATCGAGAACACTAAGGTTAATAATCTGCAAAATACATGTGATGCTGCCATGAGAACAGTCCCTTTGATATTAAAAATATTTTTGTTGATGGGGAGTGTGGGTATGTGTGCTTGAACACGGAGGCCCTTATTTTGGGTGGCATGTGTATCAGTTGGCGTCAGGCAGAACTTGTCTCTTCTGCTGTCCACTCAGATTAGGGGCTGCCATTAGAAGGCACAGAACCCTGTAGCAGGGGGACTTTGATGGCCATGGTGCTTGTGACTGACAGCACCACGCAGATGTTAGCAATCTGCTTATGGATCCCAGGTTCAAGCCCTTGGGACATTCATTACTAGTGGTTTGCCAAGTTGGTTAGCTCAGTGGTGTTGCCTTAAGGAAGGAGTTAAAAACACAGTAGTTTCAAAATCTAAGCTACATGTCCATCCTGCTTTTCGGCTACTAATCCACATAACCACAAGCTGATTTTTACTTTATTCTCACCTGAATCTGAGTAGGCTCATGTAAGTAGATGATCTAGCCACAAATATGCTGGTTTTCATAAAAAGTGTAGGTGAAATGAGGTGACACAGTGACATTATTTCTGTGGGGTTTGTGGGAAGTATCGCTCAGTTATGCCACAAGTAGGCTCCAGCATTTCGTCTGACTACCTCACTAACACCTAGTTGGATACCCTGCCGGTTTGTTGATTTTCAGTCTTCTGTTCACATAACGACTGTCTGTATCCCCATTCTAATTCTGGCCTCTGATCTCAAAAGGAGAATTGAAATTCATTGCTTCACATATGTAATGGCCACTTTTCTCCATGCCAGGTACTGACCTCTCTTTTTCTCCTTTCATTTTAGTATAGGGCTTTGGAGTCAGACAGATCTGGAATAGATGCTAATTTCTATCGCTTCTGAGCAGCATGCCTTTAAGCAAGTTACCTAATCTCTCTTAACCGTGTTGCTCATTGGTAAAGTGGGGCTACGAATTCTATCTTCCCCATCAGATTATGGAGCAAAGTGAATGAGTTAATTTTGGGGAAGCCGTGAGAACAGTGTGTGGGACATAGTAAGGGTTGAACAAAGTTTAGTTACTGTCTTCCTCCCTCTCCCCGAGAAATGGAGCCAGTAGCATAGTAATTCTGCTCAGGCCCCAGGCTCTCCTGACATTCATCTGGCCAAAAGGATTAAGGTTTGCCTTTTCTTTTGAGGTGAAAAGTAGCCATCAGGAACTCTCAGTTTTGTCCACACAGGAAGCTTCAAGTTGTTGACTTTTGCTGCCAGTTGAAGAGTTGGTAAGATTGGGGCGGAAATCTCTAGAGAAAGGGTGTGCAGTTCTGCTAATTGCTTTGTAGACAGCAGGGTGTGTGGGGGTAATGAGCTGCATCTTGGGTGTGGGATTTCAGCGCCCAGCCTTAGGGAAAACGTGGATGAGTTTCATTGGCTTCTGTGATAGGTGGCTCCCTGATTCTTTACCTTTGAGATGTTTAGGAAGGAGTGCACTAGTTAGAACCTGGGAACTCTTGGTAATAGGCCCATTAACTACTTCTTCACAGTAATACTTACAGCTCATATTTCTTTAGCTCTCACTTTATGCCAGACGCTGTTCTAAGTGCTGTATGTATATTAATTCATTTAATCCTCACAGGATAGCTGAATAGCTTGCCCCAAGTCACACAGCTGGTGGTGCAGCTGGGTTTAGAAACTGGCATCTGCAGACCCAGGGGCTTCACCAACTATCTTGTACAATCTCTAATCATTAAAAAAATATTTTATTTAAAAATAAACTATAACTTTGTTATAATTGTTAGTTGCTGGTGTCTAGGAATGCTGTTGATTTTCCTTCATGATTTTTGTATCCAGAAACCTTGCTGAATGCTTTCTAAGTGAGTTATAGTTAATTTTATCTAGGGTTTCTTTTGGGTTCTCTCTTGCTAATAATGGTACTCATAATCTGCAAATAATGAGACCTTTGCCTCTTCCTTTGCAGCCATTATATTTTTTATATCTTTTTCTTTTCTTATGGTCTGGTTAAGATCTCTAGTGTAATGTTTAATGGAAGTGGTCCCTTATTTTGTTCCCTGTCTTAAAGGATATGCTTTCAGTGTTTCACCATTTATTATGATGTTTGCTATAGATTATTTTTTGGCTGATATCCTTTATCCGATTATAGAAGTTCCCTTCTATTGAATTTGTTTGGTTTTATTTTTTTAATCGTGAATGGATGTTACATTTTATCAAAGGCTTTTTCTTCATCCATTGAGATGATCATGTAACGTTTGTTCTTTAATCTTACAGTGGAGTGAATTACACTGATTGATTTTCTAATATTAAAACCAACATTGTATTCCTGGAATCAAATCACCTTGGTCATTATCTGTTATCTTTCTTGTCCCTGGATGTGGTTGCCTTGTATTTGATTTGGTATTTGAACAACTCTGTTCATGAATGAATCTGGCTCTAGTTTTCTTTTTGTACAGTCCCTGTCAGGTTTTGGTATTACGTTTATGGTAGCTTCAAAAAAAAAAAAAATGGTTGGCTTGGGCAATGGTTCTTTTCCTGAAGTCTGGAACAGTTTGCATGACATTGGATTTACTTTTTCTTGAATGTTTGCTACAACTATATGGACTTTGGTGCCTTCTTTTTGGGAAATAATTGGGATATTTATTCACTTTTCACATGGTAGGAATTTTCTAGTATTCTTTTGTTTTTTTTCTTTACTCATTGCTGGCAATTTATGTTTTTTGGGAATGTGACTGTTTTACCTAAATTTTCAGCGTTGTTGTTTTAAAATTATTAATAGTATCTTAACTTTAGAAACTGTTAATATTGAAATATTGTGTAATGTCAGGAACTGGACACGGTGCAGGTTTTCTGATCCCATGCAGACCGGGTAAAGGAGGAGTCAGAGTCCTCAGTAGTTTTGCAGGTCTTTTATTGGGGTTCACCAGGCATATGGCAGGCAGAGGTGCTGGCTGGGGGGCTGGGAGGCTGGCAGGCCTCCCAGCCCCCAGCAAGTCTTCACTCTATCTGGGCTCTCTAGCGTTCGTTCTGCTGCTTCTCGGCTTCTGCTTCGGCTTCTACTGCTGCTGCTGCTGCTGCTGGCGTCCCTGTGACGCCGCCCTTAAAAGCACAGTCTTAGCTCAGCTGAATCCCATCTACCTATGCCCACACCCTATTCCAGGTGCCCGCCATCAGGCATGCATTCAGGACAAGGATCCATCATCTATCCTGATGGCGGAAGGGCAGAAAAGCCTGATATTTTTCTTTACCCTACAGTCCACCCCCTCAGGGTTTTCTGCCATACAGTCTATATATATATATATATATATATATATATATATATATATATGTATTTTGTAAGCAAACAAACAATGCAGCCATGGCCCACAAAAGCAAATACATCAAATATAACAAAATACAATATAACAAAATACAACAGAACACAAATAAGTCCAGGCAGGGCACCAACCTAGTGCAAAAGACAATTATTGGTACCAGCAGATGAGCCACCAAATCTGCTGCCGAAGGCACTGCTCATACAAGGGAGGGGAATCACTCACGGCATCTACTATATCACACCAGGAGCCATCAGGCTTCCTGGCCTTCTCTGGCTGTAGTCTCGGCTACAAGGCACACACAGCATCCACCCCCAGGATGCACTAGCTCTGGGATTGGCAATTTTATTCTGTTGGGGGTAATCGCCAACCCTCAGGGCTTCTGTCTGCAGTCGCTCCAACACTCGGCCTTCACAGCCACCAATGCGACTCACAGACCCCTGCACTCAGGCCAACCCACTGCATGAGCACATGGGTCAGGGATCCAAACTCTGCATTCGGCTTGGGCTCCACCCCAAGCCACGTTCCCCAACTGTCCCCCAAGGACAGGTTCCTTAGCTCCTCACCCTTACTCAAGAATGATCAGGGCATCACCCACAGGTGATTTTACGAGACTCACAGAGCTTCAGCATACTAAGGCTGCTTAACAGCCGCTTAGGGCTTCTCAACTTAGCCTCAGTACCAGCTTTTGCCTTCTTAGTTGGCTTTTCTCCTCCACCTGGCTGCTGGGCATAACAGGCTGCTTTTGGCCATCTAGGCCCACTGGCCACCCCCAGATTCTCAAAAAAAAACACAAAAACATAACCTGCCAAGGTCCTCCGCCTTCTGGCGGGATTGTCAGTCCAAGTTTATCAGTCCATGTCCATTGGCCTCTCCCTGCGTCAGCAGCGGCCTGCTGCCTCAGGGGTCATTGGCTGGTCCTTTCCGGTGTCGTTGCCTGCTCCTTTCCAGTGTCGTTGCCTGGTCCTCTCGGGCATCTCTTCCATGCGAGGTCTCGTCCCACAGCTCCGGACCGTATCCACCTTCTGTGCCGCCATGGCACCTCCAGCGTCATCACAGGCAAACAGTCTGTTCTCCTTAGTCCCTCCAGGTCTTCGGAGGGCTCCAATACCCGTCTGCATGGATCCTGCCGACTTACGCCAATTGTAAAGGCAGGACATGGGCACAGGGCAGGTTTTCTGATCCCATGCAGACCGGGTAAAGGAGGAGTCAGAGTCCTCAGTAGTTTTGCAGGTCTTTTATTGGGGTTCACCAGGCATATGGCAGGCAGGGGTGCTGGCTGGGGGGCTGGGAGGCTGGCAGGCCTCCCAGCCCCCAGCAAGTCTTCACTCTATCTGGGCTCTCTAGCGTTCGTTCTGCTGCTTCTCGGCTTCTGCTTCGGCTTCTACTGCTGCTGCTGCTATTGCTGCTGCTATTGCTGCTGCTATTGCTATTGCTGCTGCTATTGCTGCTGCTGCTGCTGCTGCTATTGCTGCTGCTGCTGCTGCTGCTGCTGCTGCTGCTGCTGCTGCTGCTGCTGCTGCTGCTGGCGTCCCTGTGACGCCGCCCTTAAAAGCACAGTCTTAGCTCAGCTGAATCCCATCTACCTATGCCCACACCCTATTCCAGGTGCCCGCCATCAGGCATGCATTCAGGACAAGGATCCATCATCTATCCTGATGGCGGAAGGGCAGAAAAGCCTGATATTTTCTTTACCCTACATATTGTCTCTCTTTTCCCTCATACCATTACTTATTATTATTATTTTTTAATAAATCAAGCTCACCAGAAATTCATAGGTTACATTTATCTTTCATGGGATGCAATTTGGGCTTTGTTAACCTTCTCTGTAGTGTGTTGGTCTTCTATTTTGCTCATTTCAACTTTTTAAAAATTGTTTTATTCTTTGTATTTTCTTTGAATTTTGTCTCTTGTTTTTTTTTTTTTTTAAAGATTTATTTTATTTATACAAGAGCTGGGGTACAGGTCAGAGGCACGGGAGGGTGAGAGAATTTACCAGAGAGAGAACGGGAAGCAGAACAGGAAGACCACCAAGAACACTGCTGAGGGGAGCAGAGGGCGAGGCAAGAGAGGTCTGCTGTGCTATGTGGGTATTTCCCTGGCCAGCTGGGAATCGAACCCATGCTGCAGAGGCTGCAGACTGCTGAACCCGCTGCGCCACCGGGGAGGCCCTCTTGTTCTTTCTCTAATTTGAATTCTTGGCTCATTTATTTTCAGACTTTCTTATTTAGCTATCAGCATTAAGGTCTGACAGTTTTGTGTTACCTGTTGTGTTAGTTAAATTACACAAATTTCGATATGTAGTATTGTAGGGGCAGGACCTGGCCACAGTGCAGGTTTTCTGATCCCATGCAGACCGGATAAAGGAAGAGTCAGAGTCCTCAGCGGTTTTGCAGGTTTTTTATTGGGGTTCACCAGGTATATGGCAGGCAGGGGTGCTGGCTGGGGGACTGGGAGGCTAGCAGGCCTCCCAGCCCCCAGCAAGTCTTCACTCTATCTGGGCTCTCTGGTGATCTCGGCTTCTCTTCGGCTTCTGCTTCAGCTTCTACTACTGCTACTGCTGCTGCTTCTGCTGCTGCTGGTGCTGCTGGCGTCCCTGTGACGCCACCCTTAAAAGCACAGTCTTAGCTCAGCTGAATCCCATCTACCTATGCCCACACCCTACTCCAGGTGCCCGCCATCAGGCATGCATTCAGGACAAGGATCCATCATCTATCCTGATGGCGGAAGGGCAGAAAAGCCTGACATTTTCTTTACCCTACAGTCCACCCCCTCAGGGTTTTCTGCCATATAGTCCACGTATATACAATTTTTTAAGCAAACATAAACAGTGCAGCCATGGCCCACAAAAGCAAATACATCACAACAGAATACAACAGAACACAAATAAGTCCAGGCAGGGCACCAACCTAGTGCAAAAGACAATTATTGGTACCAGTAGATGAGCCACCAAATCTGCTGCCGAAGGCACTGCTCATACGAGGGAGGGGAATCACTCACGGCATCTACTATATCACACCAGGAGCCATCAGGCTTCCTGGCCTTCTCTGGCTGTAGTCTCGGCTACAAGGCACACACAGCATCCACCCCCAGGATGCACTAGCTCTGGGATTGGCAATTTTATTCTGTTGGGGGTAATCGCCAACCCTCAGGGTTTCTTTCTGCAGTCGCTCCAACACTCGGCCTTCATGGCCACCCATGCGACTCGCAGACCCCTGCACTCAGGCCAACCCACTGCACAAGCACATGGGTCGGGATCCAAACTCTGCATTTGGCTTGGGCTCCACCCCAAGCCACGTTCCCCACCCGTCCCCCAAGGACAGGTTCCTCAGCTCCTCACCCTCACTCAAGAATGAGCAGGGCATCACCCACAGGTGATTTTACGAGACTCACAGTTCTTCAGCATACCCAGGCTGCTTAACAGCCGCTTAGGGCTTCTCAACTTAGCATCAGTACCAGCTTTTGCCGCCTTAATTGGCTTTTCTCCTCCACCTGGCTGCTGGGCATGCACAGGCTGCTTTTGGCCATCTAGGCCCACTGGCCACCCTCAGATTCCCACCTCCCGGGGTTTACAAACAAAACTGTTCCACCCCCAGGGTCCCAAAACATATCAACCTGCAAGGTCTTCCGCCTTCTGGCGGGATTGTCAGTCCTAGTCCATCAGTCCATCAGTTCAAGTCCATTGGCCTCTCCCTGCGTCATTAACGGCCTGCTGCCTCAGGGGTCATTGGCTGGTCCTTTTGTGCGTCTCCTTCACGCCAGGTCTAGTCCTGTAGCTCGTGGGCGTTGTCCACCTTCTGTGCCGCCATGGCGCCTCCAGCGTCATCACAGGCAAACAGTCTGTTCTCCTTAGTCCCTCCAGGTCTTCGGAGGGCTCCAATACCCGTCTGCATGGATCCTGCCGACTACGCCAATTGTAGGGGCAGGACCTGGCCACAGTGCAGGTTTTCTGATCCCATGCAGACCGGGTAAAGGAAGAGTCAGAGTCCTCAGCAGTTTTGCAGGTTTTTTATTGGGGTTCACCGGGTATATGGCAGGCAGGGGTGCTGGCTGGGGGGCTGGGAGGCTAGCAGGCCTCCCAGCCTCCAGCAAGTCTTCACTCTATCTGGGCTCTCTGGTGATCTCGGCTTCTCTTCGGCTTCAGCTTCAGCTTCTACTGCTGCTACTGCTGCTGCTTCTGCTGCTGCTGGTGCTGCTGGCGTCCCTGTGACGCCGCCCTTAAAAGCACAGTCTTAGCTCAGCTGAATCCCATCTACCTATGCCCACACCCTACTCCAGGTGCCCGCCATCAGGCATGCATTCAGGACAAGGATCCATCATCTATCCTGATGGCGGAAAGGCAGAAAAGCCTGACATTTTCTTTACCCTACAAGTATTTTGTTATATTGTTTAGTTCCAAGTATTTTGTAATTTCCTGTATGATTCCTTAACTCTTCAGATGTTTAAAAGGGTTTAAAAAATGTTCTAATTTTTTTTAGTTCTCTGTTGCTGATTTCTAACTTAATAACTTAATGATCAGAGAATGAGCTTTGTGTGATATCTCTTTGAAATTTTTGGAGACTTGTTTTATGGCCCAGAGTCAGCACAGTGTCCACTACATGAACTTTGTTAATTTTGCAGCTGTTTGATAGCCTTACCCAGGTTTCTTTGTTTGTTTGTTTGCTTATTCTATCAGCTGTTGAAGGTAGATTTATTTCTTCTTTCAGTACTGTCAACTTTTACTTTATATATTTTGAAGCTGTGTTATTAGGTATAGTAAGTTACTTTTTGTATTTCTTTGTTATATCCATTGATAAAATGTTCAATATAGGGGTTCCCATTGCAACTTAGTCTGTAGATAGGTTAATAAGGGTGACTTGGTGAAAGCAAAGCATTCCTCTAGGTGTATTGGGTAAATTGGATTTTGAGCTCTAGGAAAGAAACACATTTAAAATCAGAATTGCACCTTCCCAGTTACAGAATTAAATTCTTAAAGCTATTTGACTTTGCCAAACAAAATTAGCACTCATATCCTCTAGTGCCAGAGGCTTTTGTCACCATTAGAACAGTTTTGAAAGTGGTATTCCCTTTGGGTTGGAGGACAGGTTGGGAAAGAGAGCTTTATTTCTCTTGGGCCTTAGAGACATTACTGGCAGTTGGTCAGACAGGTTTCAGACCCTTAGGCATTTTTCTTCCTATTGCCTAGCATTTTCTATGGGACCTGGCTCAAATCCTGTTAACTTTGGTTTTCAGAATCAGTGGCTGTAATTATATGGGTAGTATTCATCCCTCTTCCACCTGATGGGTGAGGTGTGCAGAAAGAGAGATAATACTTGCATAGGGGTTCTAAATAATATATCAGCTTCTTCATTCACTCTGCAAAAAGGAAAATAAAATCTGTAGGTGACAAGAGTTCACAAGGACCACACAACAAACATGATGGCAACCATTACACCTTTTATTAGATTTTCGAATAGAATCAGATGATGTGAAGCTCGAAGTCACACAGAGAGACAAATTGCATTTGGTAACATTTGGGTGGGGATGGAATTTTCAGCTCTAGCTCCTTGAACCTACATGGTTCTGTGAAATCTCATTTTCAGGATCTGTTAGAGCAGCCCCCGACTCTGATTTATATTTTCCAGAAAGCACTCTGAGCTGGTCCTCTTCCTCACACCTCCTAGCCTCTCAGAGTTCGAAAGAAGGCGGAGCAGGTGAGCAAGATAGGACCCCCTGCTTAAGACTATCCTTGCCTTAAAGTGCAATGGTACTCTTCTTTATCCCTCTTCATTTTTTGAAATAAACTTTTTTTGGTTATAGAAATAACATATGATCATAAGTAAAAAAAACCCTAAAAATACAGGAATGTATAAAGAAAAAGTCAAACTTCCTGGGAATCCATCTTCCCGCCCCCATTAACTTCTTTTTAAAGACCTTGCTTAATTTTAAAGAATGTTCCCACCCTCTGAATCTTTACTTCAAATTTGCTTTTATCATAAAAGTGTTGTGCAAAGGAAATTCCAACCTAAGTGAGGAGGCTCTAGGTTTTATAGAATATAACTATGAATTAAAGGTCAGGACTTGAAGGAACTAGAATTGGAAACAACAATTATTCATCTTTATTCAAAAATGGATAAACTTATAAGGCAGAAGATAAGATTTTAGGTATCCACATTCTAATATTTTAGGTATCCACACCAGGATACCTATCCAAATGAGGATACTATCCAAATGAGATCATTTTTGTGAAACTGCTTTGTAAATGGTAACTTGCTCTACAAATATGAGATTAACATTAATATTGGTGGGGACTCTGGTCTGCGGTCTTGTGTTTGTCTAAACAATTGGAATTGGCAAAATGGTATCCTTTGCCCCTCTTAGTAGTTCTCTTTGCAATTCCAAATGCTTGTTTGTCTTTTTAAATTTAATATACAGGCACAGCTTGTAGATATTTCCGGTTTAGTTAGTTCCACACCACCGCAATCAAGCGAATATGGCAATAAACCAAGTCACTCAAATTTTTTTGGTTTCCAGTGCTTAGAAAGATTATGTCTACAATATGCTGTAGTCTATTAAGTGTACAATAGCATGTTGTCTAAAAAATGTACACACCTTCATTAAATGTGACACAGAGACATGAAGTAAGCACATGATGTTGGAGAAATGGTGCCAGTGTATTTGCTTCAAGCAATACACTGGGTTGCCACAAGCCTGCAGTTTGTAAAAACTCCATTTATCTGTGAAGTACATTAAATGAAGTATGCCTGTTTGCCACATCAGTAGGGTAGAAAAGCAGAATGCAACCTTAGAGAAGACAGACCAGAACAAGTGTAACTTGTTACTGATGTGCACAGCTAAATAAGCCACCTGATATAGCGAATTGAAGAACCTTATAAGCATCACCTAGTAGTGGTGCAAAAACAATTAAGTGGGTGACAGCTCTCTATGAACTGTAAAGCTGAGTAATGCAAAGGATCTTGTCATCATGACTGTTGAGATTGGCTGTCACTCAGTGACTTAGCTGTGCTATGCTTCCAGGTAGTTCCAGAGGGGTCCTCTAAGTCCTTTTCTTGTACAGGTGCTAGAACATGCCACCAAAATACCAATCTCCTGATGATTGTAAAAGCCAGGGAGCTAAATTTAATAAGACATTTGTCAAGAAGATGGAAGATAATGGCCAATATTTGGTAGACAGAGAGTTGTCTGCTGAAACAAAGCCTATATTGAACTATTTTGGAGTGGGAAGAAGCATCGCTATGACAACAAATTACTTATATTTGATTTAGGAGAGCAGTGCAGCTTAATGGCTCAGAAAACTCGTAAGAATGATTGTTGGCCCTGGGTATATGTTAAAATATAAAATGTTAAGTATGATCTGTTAAATAATTGAGCCCTTTGGTGCATTCTGTAGCTTTGTCTTTCTTGAACCAATAAAATGTAATATATAAAAAATTTAAAAAAATAGATAGCAGAGTGTCAGGTAAATTGTTCTATTTTACAAGGTGCCCTAAATGAAATTCACAGCTTTAAATTTCTGAAATACAAAAAGAGGTCATGTGTTTAAAAGAGGGGAATCCCCCCCAAAAAAACCCCAAAGGCCAATTTAGTGTGTTTTTATTCCCTCAGACCTGAAATTATGGTAGTTTGGAGTTTATTGTTCTGTAGATGATTAATCTTCTTGTGATTGGTAAAGTGTTTATTTGAAAGGAAACTACTCTTCAGACCATTTCCAAGGTTCCACCGTGTTCCCGCATGAGAGAATGTGTAAACAGTAGTTTGCAGGAACTGGTTATTTTGCAGTTCATGTGAGGAAGTAGGTCTGAGGGAGGTGATGAAGACTTAGAGAACCTGGAGGAAACCTGTGAATATAGAGACCTTCTTTTACAGACGGTTTTCTCTTCTTTGGAAAGACAAAACAGCAGATGGAACATAGTCCATGGAGATAGGTTTTAGGGTCTTCTTGACTAGGTTCTAAGGGTGGGTAGATCTGTGGTCTCTGTAGGGCTCTTGAGACAGAAGCTTCAAATACTTTCTATTTTCTCCTTTTGTGTCTTTCTCTGCCACACCTCCCCTTTATCCAGTACCATCTCCCCGTTCTCCTTGTGTCCTTTTAGGACAGGAAAGTATAGTAGGCAGGACAAATCTTGGAAAATAGAGGTCAGACTTCAGGAAGACAGCAGTACTGCCATAAACTTTCAAATGGTCTCTTCAGGCAAACATCACAAATTTGCATATGACCTCCCACTTTGGAGGGAAAATTTGATTTGTAATTATGACTGGTGGGGGGGGGAGGCCATTTTGTAGGGTTTATTCAGAGGAGAAAGTTTGAAAACAATAACAAGTCACATCTCAGGTTAACCTTTAAGTGAGGAGTGGCCCAGAATCACAGCTGTTGATGAATCACAGACTTTGCCTGGCATACAGTTTAAATTCCGTCTACCTATTCCATTCCATCTATGGTGTTTTAGTGGTTGGCATCATGTCAGATCATGCCCCAACCTCAGAAACATCTAGTGTTCCTAGTACTTATAAAATAAGGCCTGAAGTTGTTAGCCTGTTTATTGTGACCCTTCACAATGTGGAAATAAACCTTTTAGGGGAAGGCTGCAAAAGAAAGACATACTAGTAGGAAATTTGGAAAATACAAGGGTTGGCAAATGTTTTTAATACCGGGCCAAATAAATATTTTTGGGTTTGTAGGCCATCTTGTTTCTGTCACTAGTACTCAAATCTGCCATTGTGGCACAGAAGCAGCCACAGACAATGACAACCCAGAAATTAATGTGTGTTTATGTTCCAATAAAACTTATATACAAGTCAGTCATTGGCCAGATTCCAGATTTGGTTGGTAGACCATAGTTTGCTGAGACCTGCTATAGAGAGTAAAAATCACCATAACCTTGTTACCAAGTAGCTAACATTTATTTATTATTTTCCTCCTTCTGTACATATTGTTTTAGATGGTTGTGACTATATATTATAGACTACCAATTCTGTAACCTGCTTTTTATTTTCAACGTCAGAAGGGTAATGTGCCGACATCGTAACAAGGTTTAAGGGAGGCACATCTCACACAGCCGCGTGAACACCCAATCATCATGCTTATGAACCGGAAAAAGATCGTAACCTGCTTTTTTTTTTATTTGACAGTCTCATAAATGTTTTCCATGTTGTCTAAGACTTCTTAGAAGCAGAATTCTTTTTTTTTTTTGAAATTTAAAAAAATTAGGTACCATTGTTTTACATCTAGTTAAATTTTATAGTATAGGATTTCTCCCCTCAGGTGTGGTCACTGTAGCTCTGCCAACACAAAAGTACCCATAGTCCTCCACCACAGTCCACTGTGTTCTTTCCCCATCCCACCCCCTGCTACTGCCCTCCTCTTCTAGATGTTTGAAAAGAATGATCAGCTTTCAAGGGTTGGTTTTAAAGTTTGTCTTTGTCTGACCCTTTGTTTGGTTTCTTTATATTTCACATATAAGTGAAACCATCTGGCATTTATTTTTCAGAAGCATAATTCTTAATGGCTGTATAATATTCCAACAACTAGGTGATAATTGACCTAATCCCATTTCCTATTTTTTCTCAGGTGTAAATAACACTGCAAAAAGCTGCTTTGTTTATACATCTTTTATTTCAGATTATTTTATAGACCATTTTCCTTGACGTGGAATTTTTGGGTCAAGGGTAGGGATCTTTTTGAGGGGCTTTATATTGCAGTCTAAAAAGGCAGTGCCCATTTCCATTTCCACCACTAGTGTAGAAGAGAGCCTGTTCCACCTCATCCTTGCCATGGTCAGATATTCTCCCGAATGCCAACTTGTTTTAAATGTGGCATCTAAGTTAATATATAATGCTTTGATTATTAAGGTGGTTGGGAAAAATTTCAAATGATTTTTTATTAGCTGTCATATTTCTTCTTTGGCTCCCTTGTCCATTAATGCACCCCCTGGCCCTAATTGACAATTTCCTCTTGTCATTCGCCTGGCTCCTTATGTCAAATTCTACTCATCCATCCACTCAGGCCCAATCTGGATCTGAATTCACATGCCTGTCTGTGCAATCCTCCCACACAATCACAACCACTCAGCCTCATAGTTGCCCTTTCTCTCACTTTTGCTTCCTTTTTGTAATTTTCCTTATTCGGACTTTCTCCCCAGGGCAGGAACTGGGCCACTTTATCTGGATTGACTCTCAGAACCTTGCAGAGAGCATAGTATATATACTAAGGAAGCAGAAAGAGATAAAGGTCATAAGAGGGGTCACTAGTCTACTAGTGCTTTCTTGAGAGGTTCCGGAGGTCTGCTGCATGTGACTTCTGTTAATATCATGTTGCAATTACCTGCTATAGTTCCACAACTGGTTGGGATCACTGATAAGAATGTTTTTCTGGTAACTTCCAATGGGCTGTAGCCTACGTTTTATGTATTCCTATTTGTGAAATCTGGATCTTCAAGTTTCACATACATTAGGCTTCTCCTCTCTTGCATATATGGTATAGTATTGCACTGTTCAGTTTTCCGTGATCATGGAAATGTTTTCTATCTGCTCTAATTAGGTGGCCACTAGCCACATATAACTGCTGTATGCTCGATATGTGGTTACTACAAGTGAATGATTTTCTCATTTTGTTACTTTTAAGTACTTTAAATTGAAATAGCCACATGTAGAAGTGTCTACCATACTGGACAGTGCAAGATCGTATAGAATATTTAAAGATAGACTCCCTTTTTTATGACTGAGAGAAGCTGAGAATGATAGTAATATACAGTATAGATTACTTGTTGTGACTGCCTGGAATCCTGGAGAGGCAGCCCAAATCCTGGTAGAGTCACACAGAGAGAGGAAGCTGTGAATTTGGTTCAAAATGGAAACTGCCTCTACTGGGAGGTCTGTATGGGGAGAAGAGGGAGATGGTGCCAGATTGGTAGGGTGGGGACAGAATGTGACAAGCTGGAATGCTGAGAGGAGACATTTGGGTTTGATATGGTTGGTAATAGGGAGCCATCAAAAATTCATGAGAAGAGGAGTGACAGATGAGTGACAGATGAGAGTGGTGTTGCAAGGTCACCTCTGCCAGGGACGTGCAAGCTGTTGGGAGAGGATGTGAGTTATTGGCTCCTCCTTTTTTGGATAGGGTTGGGCAGTAGTGATTCACCAACTCCATCAAAACCCAGCCACATCAGAAAACACAAATGATTTATTTTCTCATTTGCTTCCAGTTATTGTGTGCCTTCCTGTGGCTCAGATACATGCTAGCAAAGAGCTCCAAGGGCTTGTGGTTGGGAGACGGGAGAGACTGGCCGTCTGTGTAAGGGGAGATAGGCTGGTCGCCTCTGCTTAGCCACAGAGTTGCCCTCTGTGACCCTGGGGCCCTGAAAGGTGGTCTTCAGTGGCTCTGTGACCCTTCAGAAACAACCTGGGTGCCCACCCATTGTGTCCCCACTGACCTGCTTCTATAAGGGCCAGTAGCTGATTTCTCATTTTTTGTTAGACTATTTTTAATCTCGTTGCTCATTTCAAACTTCCAATTAAGTTGATTGTTTTTGTTTCTTCTTTCTGTAGGCTCCTTCCTACCCTCACCCCCTTTTACATTACTTGTATTTCCATAAATGCCATGACTTTAGCACATGGGCTTAATAATTAGCCCTTGTTGTAGCAATCTGCCGCTGGGCTCCTTTTTAGAAGAAACAAAAACATCATCAAGGGAACTCTCCTCATACTTCCTAGTATGCCCAGTTAAGGTAGCCACTCCTCTTCTCCACCCTACATGGACTTCCAACCTCCAGGCCAAACTAGGCTCAGTGAGAAAGCCACACTGGGGAACAACCTCCATTTTGGGAAAACATGTTCCAGCTAAGTCCTACTTAGAAGTCTTCAGCAATCATTGACCCGGTTGGGGCCTTGGGAGACAGCTGACAGTTAAATCTCCATGTGTCAGCAGGCCTTGCAATTGAGAACAAAGTGCCTCTCAACTTTTTCACAACTGGCAGGAGACAGTTGCTGACAGAAAATGTGGCCTGGGGTAGGCTGCACCTCAGTTGCCTGAGATATAGCTGCTAACTGCGAGTAGCACTTTTGTCTCATATCCTAGTGTAGCATCTTCCTCCTGTTTGCTGAGTTAAACAGCATTTGTCCTAATGAGATTTCACTAGGACAGTTCTTGGTGTTCAAAATAGGTGGATCAGTTAGAAATATTTTTCAGGTCCTCCCACCCATATAATGTTGATTTACAGCACTGTATATGTTTTAGAAATGCAGGTTCACATCTCTTCAGAGGAATGTCACCACACCACACCCACCACCAAAGTACAAGTAACCCTTTACCACAGCCCACTATTCTTCTCCACCCTTTAATCCCACACCCACCTGCTCTGGTAACCTCATTCTGCAGTCAGATTCAAAGGGTTTTGAAAACTGCTGTTTAAGTCCTAACTTTCAGCTTAATTTAGCATGATGCAATGGATCCATACTGAAATGTTTCAACCTTTGGATCAAGCATCCAGGTGAGCAATAGATTCATTGGGAAGTCTTTTGAAGCAAATCCATTCAATAGTATTACCTTGCGAATAAGTCATAAATACAAACATCTCATGTCCTTGCTATTTTGTTCACACAGCCATAATGAGAAAATAGATCATTTATTTGTCGCTCCAGTTTTGGTTTTACTTGAAGTAAATTTTCATATGAGGCACATTCCTATTTGTACAGAAGCATCCAAAATATTTGTTGCAAATTGATTTAATCAGCCAGTTTGTCCACAGTTATTAGATTCTATTTTGCTGGGAGTTATTGATTTTAACAGTTAGTGGTAGGTGAGGGCTACAGGTTTCCCCTTCACAACCAGTATATTATAGTGAAAATAAGTCTGATCAGATTGTGCCACACACATATTTATTAGCAGTCAGGCACAAAAACAGCCTTACAGTCTAGTCTGATCTGTATACCCAGAGACATTCTATCTCTTTTTCCTTACAACTACTATTTTGTGTGAAACGTTCACTGGAGCAGATGTGACAATATTCCAGTGGTAGGATTCAGCTTACTTCGTAATTAAAGGCTTTATCCGTATCCTCCATTGGATATAAAATTTATTGGAACTCCTGAGTCTAACATGTCACAGCAAAGGGGTGAAAGATGACGGGCTAAACAGAGTCTTAGCCAATTTCTACAAGGGTGGGAGGTCTGAATAATATTTCTAACTGATCCACCTATTTCATTTGTTATTTATTTATTTTTACATGGTTGTTCATTTTGTACAATGTTTGATTTCTCCTCTCAGGTATTGTCCCTGTAAAATTACCATCACCAAGGCACCTGTGAATCATCACCATAGATTCTTGTGCTCATCCCTCCAGTTTTGATCCCTTTCTCTCCCCCTCCCCTGATGAATATCTCCAATTTATAGTTTGACTGCTAGTTTAGTCTTTTTTTCCTGATCCCTTTTATGGTTTCCCTATGTTCCTCTTATAAGTGAAACCATCCTATATTTTTCTTTTTCCTTCTGACTTATCTCACTGAGAGTAATCCCTTTCAGCTCCACCCATGTTGCTGTGAATGCCATAAGTTTATCTTTGCTGAGTAATATTCCATTGCGTATATATACCACATCATGATCCAGTCATCCATTTTTTGGGCATTTAGGTTGTTTCCATATTTAAGGTATGGTAAATAGGGCTGCGATGAACATAGGAGTGCAGTTATCCTTTGGAACTAATATTTTGGTGTCCTTTGGGTAGATTCCCGGAAGTGGAATTGCAGGGTCATATAGTAGTTCCGTTTTTAGTAGTTTGAGAGTCCTTCACACTGGCTTTCCATAGTGGTTGGACCAGTTTTCAGTCCCACAAGCAATGTGAGAGGGTTCCTTTTTCTCCATATCCTCACCAGCATTTGTTGTTCGTTTTTTTTTTTTTTTTTAATGTGGGCCATTCTTAGTGGTGTGAGGTGGTAATCTCATTGTGGTTTTGGTTTGCATTTCCCTGATTATAAGTGGTGTTGAGCATTTTTTCATGTGCCTGTTGGCCATATGCATTTCCTCTTTGGTAAAGTGTCTTTAAGGCTGCTCACTTTTTGACTGTGATCCACCTATTTTGAACACCAAGAAGTTTCCTAATGAAATCTCATTAGAATAAATACCCATTTGTTCCAATTAACAAACCATCTGATGGATTTCACAGTTGAAGCATTTGAGTGTAGCTTTTTTCCATTAAAAACAATTAAGGCCTATTTCACATACAGTAAGATCCACCTTTTTAGGATATAGTTCTGCAAGTTTTAACAAATGCCTATATTATAGTTGAGTTTGCTTCTGTCTCCCCTAAATATTCACCCATGTCTTGATTGTGGGCCATAAAAAAAGGCAGCTTTAATGAGATAAAACCTACATAATAGACAATTCACCTGTTTAAATGTACAATTTAATGAATTTTGGTATATTACATTATTTTTAAAATTGTGATTATATGTTAATAGAATTTACCATTTTAGTGGTTTTTAAGTGTACAATTCCATGGTATTATGTTCACAATATTCTGCAGTCATTGCCACTCTCTATTTCCAAAACATTTTCATCACCCAAAACAAAAACTCTGTACCCATTATTAGTATCAAGCGATAGCTCCCCACTTCTCCCTCTCCCAGCTCCTGGTCTTTCCTTCTTCATGAATGTGCTTATTCTTGGTAACTTCTATAAGTGGAATCAAGCAATGTTTGTCTTTTTCTGTCTGGCTTATTTCACTCAGCACAGTGTTCTGAACATTGATCTGTGTTGTAACATATAGCAGTGCTTTGTTCCTTTTTAAGGCTGAATAATATTCCATTGTATGGATGTATCATATTTATCCACTCATCTGTCCATCAACACTTGGGTTTTTTCCCCTTTGGCTTCTGTGAGTAGTACTGCAATAAACATTAGTGTCCAAGTATCTGTTTGAGTCCCTCTTTTCAGATCTTTTGGGTCACTATCTAAGAGTGAAATTACAGGGTCCTGTGGTACTTCTGTGTTTAGCTTTTTGAAGAATTGTTCCACAATAACCAAGTCACTTATATTCCTATCAGTAATGTATGAGGGTTTCTACTGCTCCGCATTCTTGCCAGCAGTTGTTTCTCTTTTTTAAAATTATGACCATTCTGATAGGTATGTAGTGCTATCTCACTGTAGTTTTGTTTTGTATTTCCTGAAAGACTAATGATCTTTTCATATGCTCACCAGCCATTTATGTATCTTCTTAGGACAGATGTCCTTTGCCCATTTTACAATACTGGATTGTTGGTTTTTTTTGTTTTTGAGTTCTTGATTTTGGGCTTTGATTAGAGCTTTCACTTGCTAACTAATCACCCCTGGAGTGTATATTCTCATTTAGGGCTCTTCAGATGTTAGCAGTGGTATGCTGGTAAATGTTTAAAGTGCTAATTTATAACATTTAACTGTTTCAGTGGTCCATTTTAAGATACCCTTCTGTCCTCACTGATAAACAGAGGAGTTTGGAAGAGCTGCACACTGTCAACTCTTGTTAGTGCTATGGGGCTCTCAGCACACCATTGAGTGTGAACTAGTGGCCCTATAATATAGACTGAAACTAACATATGTACACAGTGTATCATTTGTCTATAGAAAGTGTTTTAAATTAAATTGCAGACATTATAACTAAAAGTAAATGAAAATGATTTCTATTTCAACACTTTAGCTCTTCCCTGAAAAGAATAGCTACCCTTTGCGGAGCACACCATATGCTAGACATATTCCAAGTATTTAATTCTCAGTAAACAGAGGAGGGAACTTAAAGCAAGTTATTACTAAGCTGAGGCTTGAACCCAACTCCAGAGCTCCTGCATTTGACTTCTGCGGCCCACTGCCTCTGCCCCATTCATGGGATTTACTTAACCATGTGCTGACTACCCATAAACAGTGAAGGACTTTCTTCCCACCCGAGACCCATCCTTGTTACTTTTTATCCTCCGGCCTCTCTAAAACCTATTTAAATTGAATTTGAGAACTAAAAGTGTGATGGGCCATCTATTGATGAACTGTAGGGGAGTAAAAAAATCTTTTTCTTGACTGCAAAGGAAAAAGCCAACATGTTCTGTAAGAAAAATTCAAACTAGTTAGAAATAGTAAAAATGCTTCATAATCCCATCCTACACAATCATTATCAACAGCTAGCATTTGTTCTAGTAAATCTTCTCCTTTGTGAATTTTTTTTAATAAAAATGAGATGATTTCTCATCAGAAACTTTTTCACTTTATAATTGGATACCAATGTATATAGTACTACTTCATTCCTTTTAACAGCTACATAATACACCTTTTTTAAAAAAAATATAAGGGATTTCGAAAGGCTAGTTTGAGGAAAGGATAATGGGCGATACCTGGGACAAAATGGTTGCTAACTTCTGCTGGGTACCCCAAAATGGAAGCCCAATACTTTCATCCCCCTCCAGAGCTACCATCATGTACTTACCTGGAATGAAAAGATAAATTAGTCTCTGTTGTTAAAAACTACTTGGGGGTAATTATGAGGTAAGATTATGTATCATTCTTTCACATATCTTTAGGGCTTTGCAGTTCTGGTCTTTGAAACCCTATTTGGAATCTCTTCATCATCAGTTGATCCTACTCCAAGTTTGAGAGACACTGTCTTCAAGGGAGCACAACCTTTTACTTTCTGTTCATTTGTTACCCATTTTGAGATGGCCATCACCAGATTTTCTTGTTTTTATCTGTCAGCTCTCCGTGTTCTCAAAGGTTGTGCATGTTTCTTTGTTTTCTCCTCTGTCCAGGCATTTATCACTAGCAGAGCTCCTATTGACTTTATCAGGTGTGCCATTTATTATCATTGCAAGTAGGAATGGGTAGCAGAAAAGGAGGTTATCTAGGGGAAGGGTTAGCCAAGGAGTAGTACAAGTGTCTGACAGCCATTATTAGGTGGCTGTCAAAACAGCATGCTCTGCTCTCTGGCATGTATTACTCCAGGGAATAAAATAATCCAAGAATGATAAGCTCTCAATTGCCATCTGTCAGTTTGTGATGCCGCTTGCCTTGTTCTAGTTAACACTGAACACTGACCTCATATGGCACTTGGAGACACTTATAGGAAGATAAGAAGATCATAGGGTGTAAAGCAAACTGACTGAACGCCTGCTGAGAGATGGGCTGAAGGCCAGTGGTATCAGTTTATCAGGATGTGTCTGTCTCAGTTCTCTTCTCCTTTCCACCTCAGAGAGTTGACGGCATGGTGTTTCCCCCTGAAATACAGCATCCTTACATTATTTGTTCCCAGTTTAATCGAATTTGATTTATAGTTGGGGCCAAGAGTTAAATGATTAGGGTTGGGGTCAGAAGCTACCATTTTCCTAATTAGGAAGTTAAGATCTATGATTTGCAACACCTTCTCCCATTCCTTGTCTTTTCACTTTGTTGATGATTTCTTTTGTTGTGCAGAAGCATTTTTTTATCCCCCCCCCCACTCAATCATCTTACTTTGATGTAGTCCCATTTGTTCATTTTTGCTTCTGTCTCCTTTATCCTTGAAGTTGAATCCATAAAAATGGCATTTTGAC
This sequence comes from Talpa europaea, assembly GCF_964194135.1. Lineage (NCBI taxonomy): Eukaryota > Metazoa > Chordata > Mammalia > Eulipotyphla > Talpidae > Talpa > Talpa europaea. Next base: position 68,472,491 of record NC_140081.1, read on the forward strand.
TGTAGCTTTCACATTCCAGTTTTAATCCATTTTGTGTATGATATCATTATATCATTCTGTGTATGATATAAGATAGTGGTATCATTATATCATTCTGTGTATGATATAAGATAGTGGGCTACTTTGATCTGTTGGTATGTGCTTATCCAGTTTTCCCCAATTTATTGAAGAGACTGCTCTTTCTCCATTGTATAACTTGCAAAAAAAAAAAAAAAGGAAGAATGTGGGTATTTGGAGGTGATGAATGGACTTGTCATTATCTTTCAAAACTACGTGCTAAGCATCAGGCTTGTACATACATATTTTATTGTACCTACTCATCCATCTCTTCCTTGAAAGTAAACCACTCCATGACAGCTGATGGGCAGGCCATAGCCATGAGCTGCACAGAGACTCCGCCCCCCTTGCTTGTGTTGACTGGACTGAGAGTGACCACCTGTCCCCAAAACAGCCTTTCCATCACCTGGCAAGCAACATGGGCTTAATACAATGAGCCAGGCCACTCAGATTCTTTCTCTAGGGAATTAGAATCAGGAGCAGAGAGATAAATAAGGGACAAGAGCCAAAAGATGACAGGTGGGGAGAGGTCATGTCAGGCCGTGTCCAAGCTGGTGTTATTAGGAGACAAACCGTGAGTAAGCAGAGAAAGTTAGTAAGAGGAACAGAGATTACCTCAGAGAAAGTTTCTACTTCTCACCACCTTGAGATCTGAACCGCCTTCCAGTTTTTTCCAGGTTGAGTTTGATCCTTGCTATACCTGTTTTCTTACTGTAGGCCTCCGTTTTCTTGAGCAGGCTTGAGTAGGAGGATTCCTTTTTTGCATTAAATTTGTCAGCCCTAACTTGTTGCCATTTCCACTCACTTTTTTGATGAAAAGAAAAAGCCAACAAGTGTTGGTGAGGATATAGAGAAATTGAAACTCTTATACACTGTTGGTAGGGATGCAAAATGGTGCAGCTGCTACGGAAAACAGTATGGAGGTTTGTCAAAAATTATATTTAGAGCTACCATATGATCTAGCAGTCCCACTTGGCTATTTATTTAAAATAATTTAAATCAGGATCTCAAAGGGATATTAGTGTATCTTAGGTATCTCTGTGTTCACTGAAACACTATTCACAATAGCCAAGAGGTGGGCAGAAGCTCTTGATGGATGAATGGGTAAAGAAAATGTACAGTGGGATATTATTTGCCTTAAAAACAGAGGAAGTCCTGTCATATGCTATGATATAGCTGAACCTTGAGGATATTGTATCGAGTGAAATAAACCAGTAGCAGGGTTCCACTTATGCAAGGTATCGAAAATTGTGGTTACCAGAGACTGGGAAATTGCTGACCAATGGGTATGCAGATGTAACCATATGAGATAAACCAATCAAAGATCTGTTATACAGTCTTTTTGCCTGTAGTTAATAATACAGTACTGTACACTTACTGTTAGGAGGGTAGGTCTCATGTTAAATGTTTTTACCACAATCAAAGATAATGCATTGTCAGACCGTATCTAGGCCTCTGCTTTTTCAATTGTAGACTTTTGCATTGAATCAACAACATTTGGTTAACATTTAGGGTTAACATTATGTGGTGAAGACTGTTCTAAGTATTATGGGGACAGTGGAAAAACACAGATACCTGATTATTTCTGTCAAGCTCGGTGCTGACGTTATGGGCTTTAAATCTGTGTTCCTGGCAAACAGTGAGAATGAAAAGAGGCAGGGATCCTGACTGTTCATTTATCACCTCCTAGCTCTCAACCAACAGGGGGCCTTCTTTATCCTATTTAACCTCTCAGTAGAGTATTTGCCTTTCATTTATTCTTCTTTCCAGTCAACTCTTGATTATTCATGTAATAGAGGAAAGCATTAATGTGAATAATAGAAGGCTGCCTGAATTTGACTCTCTTCCTTACCTCAGCAGCATTGAGTTCCAGAAATGGAAACCAACTAGCAGAGAGGTAAGGAGGCTGAAAAAATTTGGGGCAGGGCCAAGCGAATTAACGTTATTTCTTCTTCCACTTTTATACCTTCCTTCTAAATAGTCTCTGTTGAGTTCTTTTCTGGTGCCGGTGGGAGATTGCTGGAAAGGCAATGCCATCTGCTTGATTAAAGTAAAAATATGGGATTAAAAAAACACTCAAATAGAGTTGGGGACAAGTTAACGAGGATGCTGTTTTTCTCTGCCATCTATTTTACCCTTATTCTGTCAATGTCCCATATCAGAGCCACCGAGCTTAATGGCAAGCATTATCCTCAGTTCAGGATTTGCAATTGAACTTGCTGAAATGCCTAAGCGGTGTTCCTTTGAGTACGGTTCTTAAGCCACTTGCATTGGGTGCTTATTAAAAATGCTGATTTCTGCACCCTGCACTAACATGAGTCCAGATATGGGGAGGGAAATTGACCTGGGGATATGAATGTTAACCAACCCATCTCTGGCTGATATTTATGCACACTCAACTATGAGAAGGAGTGTTTGGTAGAATGACCTGAGGGAGTTTGGAGAGTGGTTCTGAGAAATTAGTGACCCTTCCATTTCTCTCATTGTTTGTAGACCAATTAAGTGGTTGGGGAGAGGAAAGTGGGGCATACCTGGTGTCAGAGGGTATTTTTCTCAGTGTAAAGAGACAAGGATTCTCTGTTGAAAAGAAAATGCGAAAATATGGAGATATCACCATGCAAAATTAGGTGCCACTTAGCACTCATGTATTTGCTGAAATAATGCCTGGATGATTCAGAGTTGATTGGTCAGAGACAAGGAAGGTGTGTGTGTAAGTTGCACACTTGGTTTGCATTTGTGCTACTTTCTAAAGAGAGTACCATCTTCTCCATTTGTGCATTGTCTTTTTTTAAGAGTGAAAATAAGCTGTTATACCCAGCACGTTTGGGGGGTTGTGCTAATGTAAATGCATTCATAGGCGCAACATGATGTCATTAAATGGCTGTACCTAAATATAAACCTACTAGTCAAAATGAGGATATTGTGTTTATTTTAAGACAGTGGTTAAAGTGTTCCATCTTTTTGCAAATACTGACTCTGGAGTAAAGCAAGGTCCTGTATTCCATTGCTTTCTAGGCATTCCCCAACAACTGTCGAATGGGTTTTATTCCAGCAGTTTGTTTGGCAGTCTGTTTAGAATTCAGATTGCATTTTCCCATGGACACAATATTCGTGGGTGGTCAGGTTCCCAGACCAGCTGGCAAAAGCCTATTTACTCTGAACTTGAATGGAAGTACATTCCTGCAACCCCTAACCAGATTTCCTGACAGCTTTATTATGGGGAAAAAGCATGAGGGTCAGACCTGTGATTCTAGGCACACCTCCCTGTTGTACCCGCTAAGAAGAATCACAGGATTTATTGTTGGAGGGGACGATTCAAATTCCTTTACCTGGCCACTTACACCTTGCATCATCTGGTTTCTGCTCACCTCTCCAGGATCATATCTTACCAGATTCTCCATATATTCTGTATTACAGGCAGAGGAGCTACTTTGAGTTTTCTAAATGTGTCTTTGTAACTGCTGGACCTTTGCAATCTTTCATGCTCTTCCATCTGGAATCTCGTCCTTCCCTTCCCCCCATTAGTGGCTGTAACGGACTCTAAGGACTCTAATTGCAGTTCTTATTATCAGATGATATGTGTGCTTGCTGTCATTTCTTTTCCTTCTTGCTAGACAGAATACTCCATAAGAGCAAAGACCATGTCTGTACATGCCGTGGTATCTCCAGTCCTTAGCATAGCTCTTAATAACTGTATTGCAAGTGAATGAATGATTTAGTACAGAGGTTCTCAACATTTTTGTAGCTGCTGTACACATGATCGATTGTCTCCACATGCTTAGTCACTAAGCTTAAGGCCTCATCACTAAGATGATAATATTTGGGGTTCTGCTGAATTCCTGACCCCTGTATCTATAACTCTCCTTTGTGCTCTGACTCAAAGAATATGGGAATGCAAGTAAGAACAGCAACTCATCAGAGGGATAACAACATACAAATGAACATGTATGTAGATAATCTGCAAACTTTAGTACTTTAAAATGTTATTTATAGTAAATCACTTGTTTCATCTCTCACATCTGATGAGACAAAGCTATGATCTCCTAAACTATGCTGAGAAGTCCCAATCTGGCCCACCCCTCTTTTACAAATGTGAACTCTGAGTTTAGAAAGGAAAAGGCTTAAGGCCTCCCCGGTGGCGCAGCAGTTGAGCGCTGGGTTGTGAAGCTGCCTGCAGCCTCTGTAGCGCCTGTTCAATCCCCGGGCTCCGGAGAGGGTCCCACATGGCGCGCAGACCTCTCCTGCCGCCCGTTGCTCCCCTCAGCAGTGTACTTTGTTGGTCTGCCTGTTCTGCTCTCCACTCTGGCTCTCCCGCACTTCTGACTTTACCCAGTGCTTGTATAAATAAATAAACAAACAAACAAACAAATAAATAAATAAATAAAACCCTTTAAAAAAAAAAGGAAAGGAAAAGGCTTGGGCCTCCCTCGTGGCACAGCAGGTTGAGTGCCGCACTCTGAAGCTGTCCGCAGTCTCTACAGTGCAGGTTCAATTCCCAGCCAGCCAGGAAGAAACCCATATGGTGCGGCAGACTCTCCTGCCTCACCCACTGCTCCCCTCAGCAATGTCTTTGGTCCGTCTGCCTGTTCTGCTCCCCGCGCTGTCTCTGGTGAATTCTCTCACCCTCCTGCACCTCTGACCTGTATCCCAGTTCTTGTATAAATAAATAAATCTTTTAAAAAATTAAGCATGATAAGATCAATGGGCCGTCACTTAAAAAAAAAGGGGGGGGGCAAAGCTTTTTTGCCTCAGTCCATACTTAGCAGCAGAACTGAGGGCTTCTGACTCCCAGGTTATTATGTTTTCTTCCAGAGGTACATAGTCTATAAATAGTCTGCATATGTTGGAACAAGTTTTCCTTCTGTGGATATTTGGGGCAGTCTCAAATCACTTGATCAGGGTCACTACTGGTGGTGGACTGGGGAATTAGGAGGATGTAGTAATGCAGAAAGTACATTTTTTAATTAAAGTTTGGTTCATTATCAATGGGCGTGGAGGAGAGTGAAGTACAGCTTACCCAAGGCACTGCTTACAGAATTCAGACATGCCTGATGCCTTGTCACTGTTCCAGGACTCCACATCTACAGAGCATGTGGAGCATGGCAGAAAGTTCAGTGGACATTTTTGTGGATATTTCTTGATTATGTGGTTTGCTGAAATCACTCTGCTGGTATGATGATAATACCATATGGAATTTTTTATATCATTGAGAACTCAATTGATAAGCATGTGACTTGATTAATATTGTCATTGCTATTAGTTTTATATAGTTCCTATAGAGGGAGGAGGAGACTTTAGGCCATTTGGTTCAAAGCCCTGCCTCAGCTATTCAAAATTACATAGTATCTTGAATACCTGTTGACTAATGTCATTTGCCCTTCTCATTATGACTCTTGTGGGCTTCTCCTGCTAAAAATAAAATCTTCCATAGGCTTGAAGTAAAGAACGCCGCTTCTTAGGTGACCTAAGTTGAATCTGAGGCATTTAGGAGAAAGGCCTAGCAGTAGGCCTCTGTAGAAGAAGGAAAGCAGTGATTTTCCAGGGTTGGGTCCTCATGGGGACATAAGGACAGCGTAACTCATTTCTTCACCTACCTTCTAGTAGGACACACTCCAAGAGTCCCATATTAGACTGGTTATTTCTCCCTGTGGTGAAGAAAACAGCCAGCAGGTGGCTAATTTAAAATATCATAAGCCCCCAAACCAAACTCAAGAGGTTGGGAGAGCCAAGCATCCTTCCTCCAGGCCGCCCAAAGTCCTCAGAGACTATACCACAATGAGTGAAAAAGGAAAGCACCGTTGGCTGTGTCCCTTTAAAAAAAGGCAACATCTGACTTGGTAGTCTCTCAAGCCACTGTTCGCTCCATTGCAGTTTAGCTTGAGTGCCCTTCTTTATTGTTACTCTGAATAGACTCTGGTTTGTCTGAGCTGAGGGAAACAGAGTGAGCCTAAAAGGGCTCTTCTGGAAGTCACACTTTATTGCCTTCCCCCTAGTGACTGCCAGCCACCAAACTCCACGTCTGCTTTAGCTTCTCCTCATAAAGTGGCAAAAAGTGTTTTAGTTCTCAGTACAATGCAGAGCTTCCTGGAGGGAACCAAATGTGGAAAATGCTGTAATTTGAGGTACTTTTCAGATCAGCCCCTTCTGGTAAAGAAAGGCCCCTGTTTTCTCTCTCCTTTCTCTCTTCTTCCCTCCCCACCCCCTTCCTTTTCCTTCCTTCTCTCTTTCTCCTTCCCCTTCCCCTTTCCCTTCCTGTCTCTTTCATATTTCTGCCTCATCACAATTTGTTCAATCTCAGCTCGTCACATACTGAATTTTTCTTTTGATGTCTGCTTTGCAGAATAGCCCCTGCCAGAAAAAAAGAACAAAAACCAACTCTGTGGCTGTCCATTTGCAGTCTCCCCAGCCCTTTCATCTATCCTAGCACTTCCCTGTTCAGGAACAAAACCTGAGCTCCTGGGTCGCACACGTGGAGGAAGAGCACTTTTTAAAAGTCCGGGCATATGTGTGGGTGGGGAAGAGGGAGAGGGCTTGGAGGAGGAAAACTGGTTTATAACCTGGACAAAAGCAGACATCTTCTTTCCCCCACAAGTTTGATTAAGAAGAAAGTATGCTTTTGAGGGCTTCACTGGCTAATTCAAGGCTGCTCCCCATCTTTAGGGCATCTGTGTGGACCCGGTTTGGAAGAAGGAGCCGGAGTTTGCTGCGCTGACATCTGGGTGCTCCCTCACACACCACGACATTGTCCACGACTTTTTTCTTCTCCTTCCTTTGGTTTCAAATCACAGAAGACCTATCTCTTTGTGCTCCTAGCTTGTTGTCTTGGTTACAGAGTTCTTCAGCCTGCATTTTCTTGAGGGAAATATGCTGCTTAAAGATTTTTAAAAATAGTGACTGAAGTCTCTTTCTTTAGGGATGCTAGGCATTGAGTAGTGGGTAGAACAAGGGTTTGCAAGCTTGCTTTCATGTAGAAATCCCCCAGGACATTCTAAAATACTACTGTCCAGGCTGTGGACCCATGCCTGACCAGTGGAGTCAGGATCTTGAGGAGTAGCCTCCAGGAATTGGCATTTTATTTTAAATAAACTGCCTAGGCAATTCAAATGTGCAGTTCAGACTGAGAACCATTGCATTTTAACAGCAAAGCCAAACAGCTGAGTTCTGGGCTGTTTGAAACAGGTGAGGAAATACAATCAACTTTTCTGTACCTTAGTTTTACTTGCCTTAAAGAGGGGACCAGCAAAGCTGGAAGAGTCATTGTTGTCACACACAAAAGAGAGATACCGTCCCTTAAAAAATCCAATTATCCAGCTGGCTTGGTGTCTGGATATTCCTTGGGATTAAGTTAAATCTCTCCAATTGCTTGAAGAAGGAGCTTATCTGTGGGGAGGAACAGCAGTTTCACTTTCGCCAATATAGTTGGGATAGAGCTTTCTGGGTTTTTGGACTTGCCCCAACTTCAGACCCCCTTCTCACACCCCAGGGTGTTAGCAGTGTTAGGCACCATATTTTTATTCTTTGTAAAATAGCCTTTTTTAAAATCGAATTTTCAAACATAAAAGTAATATAGGCTCATGATCCAAACCTGAAACATGACAAGAATATGACACATAGCAAATAAAAGTACCCTAGAAGTCTGTCTCTCAGAGATAACCACTGTGAGCATGTCTTTCCTTCTGATTTATGTTTGGAAGGAATAGAATAGTGCATATGATTCCCTTCGACCCCTGGATCCTAAGAGTCTTCTCTCCGGAAATGAGCATCATTACCAGTTTCTTGGAAATCTTGAGAAGCACTCTATGTATAAACAAGTTTTGAATATTTTACCAAGTCTTTCCTTACACAGAGACATTTGTTTTTTTCATGTATTCATTCAACAAGTATCTGATGAGTGTCTTGCGTATTCCAGACACTGTGTTAGTCTTGCATCTGCAATAAGGATCAACACATAGCCACTGCCTTCTGAAAGCTTACTGTCTACCAGGAAGTTTGACATTTAACAAAAAACAGCCACTATAAAAGGGGGAATGGTGATGCATGTTATGAAGACACAGACAGCGTTTACAGGCTTCACTCGTAAAATGGTGGGGAAAGAGTTCCCTTCTCCAGTTTTCTCATACAAAAATGTCGATGGGAGATTGGAAGCAGTGACCCCCAACCTTTATTCTTGCCAACAGTTTTAATCTTTTTTTTTCCACCAGAATTTTCATCTGACAAAATGGCCAACTGAGAATTTGGGTAATCCACCAGCCAGCTTTATCGTTGGCTGGCTGAGTGCTAGCAGTACCTCACCCAGATCCAAAGACCTCTGTCACCCACGCTGTGAGCTCCTATAGACAGCTCTGTCCTGCATCTCTTTGCCCAGAACCCCAGCAGGGACAACCTGACGCATAGGTCATAGGTCCTTTCATCACATTCCTATTTTCTATCTTAGCATCTCTGTAAGTGGTGGGTGCTCTTATTCTCATTTTTAAAGCTGTGAGATCTAAGCCTTAAAGAGGTGTTAAAACCCTCCTCAAAAAATAACCCTGTCTCCCCTCCCCAGAAAATTCTTGAGCATAGTTACATAGGTCCTCTGTGGCACAGCTCTCCAAACATTTGTTGCCCCGTATGCCCGTGACCCTGACACAGTTGATCTCCTTGCGGGGAGCTGGTTACCATCCATTTTCCCCACAGGTTGGCCCAGGGTTTGTTTCTTCAGAGTTGGGTTGAAGAATTTCAAGATTACTAGGTTATCATGGTGTAAATATTTTTCTGAGGGTGAGGTCAAAGCAGCACATGACCCTCTGTTTCAAGAGCTCCTTGAAAGGTCGAGCTCTTTGTTCTTACTGTCCCTCTTCCTTTTTTTCCAGCTTGTGTCCTGGGTCAGGCTCTGCTCAGGGAGCAGCGGCGCTCTTGCACGTGTTTCCTGGGAGACTTGAGTGTGTCTACTTCTGTGTTAGGTACTGTGGGAGTGGAAACAGAGGCAATTTAGCAAATGACAGATTATCATGTCAATAAAAGGTAGCATTGGTTACAAACTTGATTTCTGGAATCAGACAGTTTTGTGTCCAAGGCCTGACTCCTTCATTGCTTATTAGTTGGGTGACCTTAGAATAAGTTACTTAACCTTTCAGTAGCTCAGTTTCCTCATATGTAAATGGGAGTGGGGTGAGGCCCACTTATCTCATAGAATTTTGCTGTTGAGGAATACATGAAACAGTACTTGTAAGATGCTGAATGTAGTGTCAGGCACATAGTAAGCACTCAATAAAGAATAGCTGCTGCCATTATGATTATTAGTAATAATATCAGTATTATTAGTCTCTTATTATTAACACTAGGAGACTAATTGATAAGTGTATATAGTACTAGTAAGTACAAATGGAGTTCAGAAAAGGAGTGATGATCAATTTGAGTGGGTTATCCAGGAAATCTCTGGAGGAGATAGAAGTGGAAAGAAATATACCAACTAGTGCAATTATGAAAGTGGAAGGCTGAGCTGAACTAGAGTGGGGACAAAAAGAAGGAACAAACTCAATGTCTATCATACTTAAACTCTGCTACCAGCTCACCTGTCTTCACAGCCAATGCCTCCAATCCTTTATGGCTCCTCATTTTGGAGAGTCCTGTATTACTGTTTGCAGTTTAGAGGTGATAGTAAGAGGGGACTGGTTGGCTGACTGCTGTGACTGGGCTTCAGAGGGTATCTGTGCCTTGGTGGAGTTGACATGAGTCTTTTTTAAAAAGATTTATTTTTTATTTATTTATGCATACAAGTACTGGGGTGTAGGCCAGAGGTGCAGGGGTTGAGAGGATTCACCAGAGACAGAGTCTGGAGCAGAACAGATAGATATACTGAAATGCACTGCCGAGGAGAGCAACAGGCGAGACAAGAGAGGTCTGCTGTGCCATGTGGGTCAGCTCCCTGATCAGGGATCAAACTCAGACCTCAGTGGCTGTCGATAGCTTGATAGCGCTGAGACTTTAACCCCTGTGTCACCAGGGAGGTCCTGACATGAGTCTTTTTTTTTTTTTTTAAAGATTTATTTTTATTTATTTTATACAAGCACTGGATACAGTCAGAAGTGCGGGAGGGTGAGAGAATTCACCAGAGCGGGGAGCAGAGCAGGCGGAAGGACCGAAGTACACTGCTGAGGGGAGCAGCGGGCGGCAGGAGAGGTCTGCGTGCTATGTGGGACCCTCCTCCGGTGGCCGGGGAGCAGCCGGGGATCGAACCGGCGCTGCAGAGGCTGCGGGCAGCTTCGTAACCCAGCGCTCAACCGCTGCGCCACCAGGGAGGCCCCTAACGTGAGTCTTAACTCTGCAACTTAGTTTGGGGTTCAAAGCCACCCACAAAGCACCCAAGGATGTTGGCTTCATAGTCCCCAGACTTTCAAAAGGCTTCTTGACAAATCACAAAATGAATGAATGGATTGATGATGGGACAGAGACCTCTATAGAGATGTAACAGGTTCTACTGTTCCTGATGGCAAGGTTCATGAAGCCAATTTAAACAGGGGCTTGTTTGATAAGCTAAAATGGGAACCTAATGGACTTGAAAGGTCTCATGAGAGAGACCATGTAAGGTTTATCATATCTTTATATTGACTAGACAGTGTATCCTTTTCTTTCGCCACTCCTGGAGAAACATAAATAACAATTTTTCTCTTGGATGTTCCTGGCTTCCAATTCCATGCAGCACTGTGCATGATAACACTATGTTATTTTCTTAATTTTTGAAATATCTTGGTAAGAGTTGGAAAGTACCCCCTTCTTAATAGGACTGTAGTTATACTGATTCTCTCTTGATTCCTCTTTTGGGCTTTGTTCCCAACCTCTAGTGATGTTTCCAAGTGGGGCCGCCACGAACAGCTATGCACTGCACAACCCTAGGAGAGAGTGCCATTCACATAGACTATAATTGAATGGCGCCACTAGGGTTGTGCAGTGCACAACCTATACAACTGTACTCGGTGGCCCTATCCTAATGCTTTCTTCGTGAGGGCAGAGTTTTGGAAGAAATAGAGAGTAGCTCTTTGGAACCATTTTCAGGGACTTAATAAGAGGGCCAAAGCTGTGAGTTTTTGCATGGGGCATATGGGTAATGTCAACTAACACATTTTGGTTTGATTGAAAGGCATGTGACAAAGGGTAATGACTAATAAGGCTGGTTGGGGATTAAATGATGATGGGGAGGGGGAGGTCTTTGAGTGCTAAATTAAGGAGTGTACATTTTATTCAACAGGCAATAAGGAGCTAGCTGAAGATTTTCAAAATAGTTTATCGAGGTATAATTCACTTGCTATACAATTCACCAATTTAAAATGTTCAATCAGGGCCTCCCCTGGTGGCGCAGCAGTTGAGTGTTGGGTTGTGAAGCTGCCCGCAGCCTCTGCAGCGCCGGTTCCATCCCGGCTGCCGGGCGAGGGTCCCACATGGTGCAGACCTCTCCTGCCGCCCGCTGCTCCCCTCAGCAGTGTACCGCATCAGTTTGCCTGTTCTGCTCCCTGCTCTGGCTCTGGTGAATTCTCTCACCCTCCCGAGCTTCTGACTGTATCCAGTGCTTGTATAAATAAATAAATAAATGTTAAAAAAAAAAGGTATAAGGCTATTAAAACAGATTATAAAAAAAAAATTGTTCAATCAGCGCTTTCAAGTATATTCTCAGGTATGTGCAGGTATTACCACAGTCATTTTAGAATGTTTTCATCTCATACTGTTTGGCTGTTGTTCCCCTGCCCACCCTTACTCTACCCCCGCCTAACTCTAGGCAACTACTAATTTAGTTTCTGTCTATAGATTTGTATTCTGGATGCTTCCTAGAAGTGGTTTGATAGGGAAATAGGGTCTTTTGTAATTTGCATTTTTTATTGAGCACAATATTTTTAAGGCTCATCCTTGTTGTAGAGTGTATAAATACTTCACTTCTTTTTATGGTCAAATAACATTGCTTCGCATGGTTATGCAGTCATGTGTTGCCTAATCGTGGGGATATTTTCTGAGGAATGCATCATTAGGCTGTTCTGTGATTATGTGAACATCGTTGAGTGTAATTACCCAGACCTACATACCTAGGCTGTGGTATCACTGTTGTATATGCATGCAGTGTGTGGTTGACTGAAATTTCAGTAAACCACGCATGACTGTATGGTATTTTGTGCCTCCATTGGTTCATTGATGAGTGTTTGGGCTGTGTCCACCTTCTGGTTGTTGTGAATAATGCTGGTATAAGTTTTTGTGTGGACGTTTCTCTTGCAGACACACACACACACACACACATATACACACACACATGTATTTATGTATTGTACATAAGTATGTATACTGGGTTGTCATATAACTCTTTGTTTAACCTTTTCAGACACTGCCATTCTCTTTTCTAATGTGGCAGCACCATTTTTATATCCCTGCCAGCAGTGCATGCGGTTTCCAGTTTTTCCACATCAGATGAACACGTTTTGTTTTTTTTACTTATCTTAGCCTTGCTGGTGGGTGTGAAGTGGTACCTCACTATGGATTTCATTTGCATTTCCCTAATGATGAGGGATGTGGCACTTCCTTTCTTGTGCATATTGGCCCTTATCTTCTTAATTATCAGTTCAAATCCTTAGCCATCTTTTTTTTTTAAAGATTTATGTATTTATGTATTTATGTATTTATGTATGTATGTATGTATGTATGTATTTATTTATTTAAGCACTGGGTACAGTCAGAAGCGCGGGAGGGTGAGAGGATTCTCCAGAGACAGAATGGGGAGCAGAACAGGCAGACTGAAATACACTGCTGAGGGGAGCAATGGGCAAGACAGGAGAGGCTTGCTGCGCCATGTGGGTCACCTCCCTGGCTGGGGATCAAACTCATGCTGCAGTGGCTTTGAATAGCTTGATAGTGCTGAGGCTTAACCCCTTGTAACACCAGGGAGTCCCTGGTATCCCACTGTCTTAATTTCAGTTGCTTTGTAGTAAGTTTTGAAATCAGGTAGTGGGCTCCTCCTACTTGTCCTTTTCAAGATTTTTTGACTTGATGTCCTTTGCAATTCCATAGGTATTTTAGAATTAGCTTGTAATTTTCTACAAAGAAGTCAACCGAGCATCTGATAGGGGGTGTTTGATTCTGTTCCAAACTTTTTGTCTGGGAGCATAAAGTGATTAGGGTAGTATTTTAAGAATAGGAACTTGACAAAAGTATAAGAACTAGAGTGAAGGAGGAGAGATAGGAGAACTGGAGATCAAATAGGCAACTGATAAGGTAGTTTAAGAAAATGATAGGGGCAGAAGTAGGAAAAGATAGTGAGGATAGATTTGAGATAAATCAAAAAAGTTAAAGTATCTAGGACTTGAACTGATATTTCTCAGATAGGACTTGTAGACTGACTTCTTGTTGAAAGCTAAAAAAGAAGGGAGGCACAAAAGATTTCTCTGAGGTTTGAAGATAATTTAATTGGATGACAATACATATTTTAACTTAGATAATAAAATGATTTTCAACTTACAAAAGAGTTGTAAAGATATTGGAGACAACTTCTGTATACTCTTGATTCAGCTTTCAAGGTTATTCTCTTGCATAACCATGGTAAAATTATTAAAGTTGAGAAATTAGCATCGTTTCTATGAACTAAACTATAGACTTTATTCCAATTCTACCAGTTTTACCACAAATGTGTTTTTTCTATTCCAGGATGCAATCCAGGATATACCACATTGCATTTACTTGCCATATTTTTCTCTTTTTTTCCCCTCATATTTCAAAGGACAGATTTATTGGGAATAGAAGAAGGAAAAAAGAGGGACACCTATGTAGACACAGATGGGCAGTGTTGGGAGAAGGACTGTCTTGTGCCATGTTTCTGATGTCTCCTCTAGTACAATTCCTCAGTCTGTCCTTCATGACCTTGATAATTTTGAAGAGTCCTGATCAGCTAATTTGCATAGTATCCCTAATTTGGACTTACCTGATTGTTTTTTTCATGATTAGGTTTGAACAATTAGGGAAGAAATACCACACAGTGATGCTGTATTCGTCTTGGTGCAGCATATCAGGGGGTACATGTTGATATGACTTATTCCTGGTGATATTCACACTGATTCTAAGGTGGTGATTCTAGTTTTTTTTTTCCACTGTAAAGTTGCTATTTTCCTTTTGTAATTAGCAAGTATCTTGCATGCAAAAATGATGATGCTTACACTGATCATAGCATCTATCAGTAGTTCCTCCCTGTAACAATTACTGCTGCTGTGTTTGCCTAATTGTGATTTTCTGTTTTGCCCATTCCTTGACCTTTTTTGGTTGGAATTCTACTCTACAAGAGCTGGATCTTCTCTCCCATTTTTGAGGGAACAGTTAGAGAGGAAAGAGGTTAGGAAAAGTATATCATAGTTCAGATTTAGTTATGTTAGGTCTGTGTGACATCCAGATGGAAATAACCAGAAAGCATTGGATATCTTCATAGAAACAACAGTTGATTTGATTTAGTTTTGTCATTTCCTTTGTTTTATTTCTCTATAGTTCACATATGGGTGGAATATTGGTATTCGTCTTTTTCCTTCTGACTTAGTTCACTTAGCATAATCCCCTCCAGTTCCATCCATGTTGTTACAAATGGCAAAAGTTCATTTTTCATAGCCAAGTAATATTCCTGTGTGTGTGTGAATATGTGTATACGTACCACATCTTCTTAATCCACTGCTATGTTGGTTGTTTCCTTAGCTTCGCTGCTGTAAACAGTGCTGCAGTGGACATAGGGGTGCATCTATCCCTTCAAATTAGTATTAGTGTTTTGTAATCTTCTGGTAGATACCTAGGAGTAAAAGTGCTGGGTCATGTGGTATATCTATTTTTCATATTTTGAGGAACCTCCATACTGTTTTAAATAAGGACTGGGTTACTTTACACTCCTACCAACAACGCATGAAGATTCCTTTTCTTCATACCCTTGCCAACACTTGTTTCTGGTTGTTTTGATATGTGTCATTCACGCTGGAGT
The DNA here is from genome assembly GCF_964194135.1 of Talpa europaea. Taxonomy (NCBI): domain Eukaryota; kingdom Metazoa; phylum Chordata; class Mammalia; order Eulipotyphla; family Talpidae; genus Talpa; species Talpa europaea. The sequence continues at coordinate 68,487,513 of NC_140081.1, forward strand.
GAGGTGATATCTCATTAGTTTTGATTTGCGTTTTCCCTCATGATGACTGCATTTTTTTCATGTGCCTGTTGGCCATCTGTATGTTTTATTTGGAGAAACATCTATTTAGCTCTTCTGAGTTTCCTAGATGGGGAGGAAGGATGGGGCTGGAAACAAAGTGACGAGGGGGCCCAATGGTCAATGGTGAAGACCTATGGCAATGAACTTATTTCCCTAAATCGTATACATAGTTGTAAATCAGTGTTACCTCAATAATAAAAATAAATAAATAAATGGTAAAAGCAGTTGAGGTTAAGATATTGAAGACAGGAACTAATACTTTTTTCATTTTACAAATGTAGAAACTGAAGTTCAGGGTGAAAATCGAGACACAATGGTAATTCCAACTGGCAAGGCAGCAGGGAGTGGGGTACATCTTGTTGAGGGCCTTGATTCCCTACCTACCAGTGACTTTGGACTTTGTTCAGTGGCCATTTAAGATTTGTCAAGAGAGAAATTTCAGTAATCACATCCTAGTTCATAATCCACTGCAACACTATATGTGGCAACAAAGAGCCATTTACAACCCCAACTTAAATAAAATCTATATACTTCATAAGTTTTATAAACCATTTGAAAAAAGAATTGTTGTCTGGTGTTATTGAAGAATACTTTGTGGAAGAAAAAGAATTTGCCATGGACTTGGATGAAATTTGCAGTAAAAGAAGAAAAAGAGCATTTAAGAAGGATGATGCTACTTATTTTATTTACACTGTGTCAGACACTTAATTAAGTGCTTCAAGCATTTAATTCTCACATGTGCCCTTTGAGATATTAATACTGGAATCCCCATTTGGTAGACGAGGAAACCAAGTCTGTGGTGGGTAAATGTTCACTCCCTGTACGCAGGTAGACAGGGGAAGCCAAGAAGTCTATCAGAATATTATTATGCAAGAATGGAATCAGAACAAGTGAGGTTAGATTAATTGGGAGTTTTATATGAGCTGTTGCTAATAAAGCTCACAGTAGGGATGGATTTTCTTTTGCGATCAGAATAATTATAGCTATTATGTATTGAGTGCTAGCTATGTGCTAGGCAGTGTGCCAAGTGCTTTGCTTGTTTTATTTCATTTGATCTTCTCTGAAATCTTGTTGGACATAGGCCCTATTTTTATCCCTATTTTAGTGATGAAAATGACTCCAGTCTCTTGCCAAAGGTGACAGTGCTGGTGAGGGGCAGAGCCTGTATATAGAAACAGGTCTCCAAAACCCATACTTTAAGCCACATGGTAATGCTACCTGTTCTGTTTCTAGCTTCTTAATAGGGATGAGTTTGCTAATGGGACCAGAAAACTTGATATTAAGAGCTAAGATTGGCTGGCCCCTAAATAGTGCTTGGGTGTGGACACTGCCAAATAATGTCTTTGTGACTCCTTATTCTATACCTCAATGATTGACCAAACCCATTCTTTCTTTAGGTATAATTCAGTCTGGTGTTTTGAGCCTGTGAAATTCTCGCTTTGAGGTGACTTTACAACCTTTTAAATTTCTTGTATATTGATTTTAAAGCCTATTAGTAGTATCCTACTTTGCCTTTTGTATAAATTCTTGACAGAATGCTCTTCGTAAGATCCTTACACTGGCAAAAATTGAATTTCTCAGAAAGAGGTAAATGAAAGGAGTTAATGGGAGTACAGAGGATGGACATTTTACTGAAGGCTTCCTGACGAAAATGATGTTTAATTTTGTATTTGATGGGTAAATGAGAGCCAGAAGAGAAAAGGTGAGAAGGCCATTGTGGATGAACTAATGGATTAACAGTGGCACAATTTTGTGATATTGGAGATTTAAATTAAAAAAATTACTTATTAACATATTTGGGAAATAGTAGGTGACTTCGTGTAAGCACAGGAAACTCTCAAAGGATATCAAAGGTTGAAACCATAATGGAAATGACAAATACTTCTAGTTACGTAAAGATAAAAAAAAAGCTTCTATATATCAGAAAACGACCACAAGCAGAGCTATAACATTGACAGCCTGGGAAAAATTTGTGTTAAGTGTGAAATAGTTTGCATTAAGTGTCATTAAAACATAACTAAATCCTATAACTCAATAAGAAAGAGAACATACCATTTGAAAAATAAGCAAAGGCCACAGATGATCACATTCCAAATGAAGAAATAACGGTTTGCCAAAAGATGTTAGAAAGTAGTTTAACATTTCTGGTAATCCTAGACATGCAAGAAAATGTGTGTGTGTGTGTGTATGTGTAGAGGGAAAATAGTTTTCTCTCTACCCTTCTAGGTTCTTGGCTGTGATACCCTCAAAATAAAATAACAGATTAACAGAAGAGAAACAAACATGTTTAATGATACATATGCCTTCTGTGTCCATGGGGGAGACCAGGACAACAGAGTAACTGTGACATATCCCCACTACCTCTAGAAGTTCTACTTCCAGCTAAAGACAAAAGAAAAATAGCAATGGCAGGGAGCCAGAGTATGTCTCTTATGAAGGGATAAATTCTACTTGGTGTTCAGAGTTTCTCCCTTGTCTGCTATTAAAAAAAAATAACCAACTGAAAATAATCCTAATGCCAAAGAGACATTTTGGGGTGGCAAATTCTGTTCCCCTTCAGTGGTTTGCCTTTTAAAAAAATGATAGTAACCTATTGAACAAGTTACAGCAAAAGCACATTCTCACATATTGCTGGCTGGAGATTGCATTCAAAAAAATTTCTGGGAAGCAGTTTAGAATTATAGGTTAAAAACCTTAAAATATATATTCCCTTTGGAGGCCTTAGAAATTCTCCTTCTATGAATGTAGGCTAAGGAAATAGTAAAGGATATGAAAATTTAGGCATAACTTAAGTTGGGGAGGAAAGGAAATTCCATCCTGCCCCTCTGGGTTCTTCTCTAGTTGGTCAAATAATCAAATTAACATCAGACAGATCAGTAGGCGAAAAAGAAAATTTTGTTCTTACAGGGGATCTACATAGATCTGTAGATTCCAAAGTTAGTGGGCCAAAATGGGATATATATGCTGAGTTAAGGAATAGCATGGGAGCTTGGGGCTTCCAGGAACTCACATATGACAAAGAAGAGGTGCTCTGTAATTAGATTTTGTCCTGCCATGTAGATAGGCTTTTTTTTTTTAAGGTAGAAAGGTTATTTCTGGTAATACCTATTTCTGGGAAAACCCCCCAGGTTTCATTCTTCTAGGTAAATTGGGGAATGGTAAGTTTCTCAGGAGCCTGCTGGACTTCGATTGATGTCATCTTGAAATAATTGCGTGTCAAAGTGACACGTTTTGGGGAGGCCTGCCCTTTACTTCCATGTACAGCAATAGGAGGAGATTGGCTCAGTAAATTATTGCCTTTCCATACAATTGAATAAAAGGAAGCTATGACAAAACGAGGTTGTAGAAACATATTTATTGATATGGAGAATGCTCAGGATACAATATGGCAAATGCATGAGGCTGCCATGCTGGAGAGAGAGGTGGGGTCTGGAATAAAGAACGCCTGTCATGCTAAGGAGCTGGAGGTTTTCTGGTAGGTGCTGGCAAGCCATTGAAAAATTTTAAATGGCAGATTAGAGCAGTATTTGTGCTAGATCCCTTTCACTGCAGCGTGCCTAGAGGTGGGAGACTAGTGAGGAGCTCCAGGGAGAGAGGATGGGGGCCCCGGGACAAGTGATGGCTAAGAAGGTTGATTAGGGAAGGTGGGACCCTGCAACCAGAGTGGTTCAGAAAGAAGGACCTGGCACAGCTGTTGGTATCTACAGTGGGTGCTCAGGAAAGAGATGAATTTACAAGTTTCTGGACGGAAACTTGGAGCAGCAACGGTGAAGCTATCCTGGGGAAGCTGAGAGAATGTGGTTTGGAACTGAACCAGTGTTTTTTTTTTCCATGGAAAATTCAATCCAGAGAGCCCTCAGTTTTATAAAGACTCAAGATGTACAAGCCCCCAAGCACATGTGGGAATGAGGCAAGTTGGATCTAAGCCTAACCCATCTTTACGGAACACTGGACTCTGGTACCCATCTGTGTAAACATACTTGGCTACCTGGTTAGGTTTGTGTTTTGAGGTGTCTCACCTTGTAGAGAGATCTTATCAGCTGTGTGGTGGCACAAGTATGGAGCCTTTGGGGGTGACTCCCTGCACTCTGAGGTCAAGAGGCAGGGATATAGTCTAAAGAAGAAAAGCCCCCAGGAGGCGTGGTCCATATCAGGTAGCATGTGTGTTGAACTGGGATTTAGGGGACATGGTTCTTGTCAGAAAGCTTGTGAGAACCTTTCCCTCAGTTTCTTTATATGTAAAATGGGATTTAATAACAAGACCCTGCTTGCACCCAGGTGGTGGGAAAGCGGAAGTGTGTGCAGCCTGCCATGCCCTTTTCTCCAGGTGCTGAGCTGGTTAGATTTTGGCATGAATACAAAATTCCCAGTTGGTGCTGGGATATGCTGAGATGTATTCTTATCTTCCTGCTGTCCTTGTTTGCACTCCAAGTGCCTTCACTTCATATTCTCTTTGCAGCTGAAGGGATGGTTTAGCTTTCTGCCTGCTCAAACACATGCTACCAAAATTTGAAGGTGATTGGCAGCCAACAAGGAAGAAAGCAGCGATATTCAGGCTAGGACTGGGGGCCTTTGCGCCCCTGAATTAAAATGTGACTCCTTTGGTTAAGGGTGATTGTGGGTCTGGCTCCAGCATGATAGAACAGAGAGGTTCAATGTTTTTAATATTGAAAGTTGCTGAAGGAGGGCCTCCCCTGGTGGCGCAGGTGGTTGAGCGCTGCGCTGTGTAGCTGTCCGCAGCCTTTGCAGTGCTGGTTTGATCCCAGCTGGCCGGCGAGGGTCCCACATGGCGCCACAGACCTCTCCTGTCTCGCCCGCTGCTCCCCTCAGCAGTGTATTTCATCAGTCTGCCTGTTCTGTTCCCCACTCTGTCTCTGGTGAATCCTCTCACCCTCCCGCACATCTGGCCTGTACCCCGGTTCTTGTATAAAATAAATCTTTAAAAAAAATAAAGTTGCTGAAGGAGGTAATGAATTTAGTGTAAATAGAATATGGTGGATTTGGGGTCTACATATATTTGATTCACAGATTGATTTGAAAAAGATACTTTCTGTCCTGATGATGGAACTAGATAGGAAAGACAAGAAACGCCAAAGTAGTGGTGGGGATGACGTGGCCACATGAAAGTAACTGTTAGAAAACTTATTTAGAGTTAAGTAGATTAGCTGCCTCAGAAGAAATTTGATCCATGATTGAGTGGAGGATAATATGAGAACCTGTTTGGTTGGGATTAGAGGCTTGCTCCCCTGGTTTATGGCCTTTTGGCATTTGTCCCTAAGAATCTACATGTCTCCTCTTGGCGGTGGCTATAGAAAAGAGTTAACTAGGGGACCCAGTGTCTCATTTTTGCTTCTCTGTTTAGCATGTTGGAAGTAACTTGGGTATTCCAGAAGCTCAACAAGGCTGCTGGTATCACTCTTAGGTGACCCTGGAAGTATTGAGGACCTTTCTGAGGTGGGTGGGGGCCCCTGTCTGCTCTCTATAAACTGTCACTTCTGAGTGTAGCCTTTGATGGGCCTGATGCTGGGTAGCTATGTACAGCCTTCAACTTGGTCTCTTGCCTAAGGTGAGTAACTTTACTGCTGGCCAGTGGTAAAGAATACCAGCTTTGTTTCTTTCTTGGACTGCTTCTGAGGGGTAGGGTGGGAGTGGGGTAAGTTAATGTTTGGATGATTGAAATTCCAAGTCTACAATCCTTATCCCAAACCAGTGTATTTCAGAAAGCAGAATGTTTTTGCAATTCAGTGCATCTGGAGTATTTTGCACATAGTCCTAGTGGGGCCTGGGGCATATAATCAAAATATATATTTTGATGGAAAACATATGAATAGTCACCATAAGTGGAATAGGTAAAATCTGTAAATGGATTTAGTTCAGTACAAGTCATGCTTTGCTACCAAATGAGCTTTGAAAAAAACAGACTTTCAGTTTTTAGAGCTTTTAGATGTGGCAATTGCCAATAAAGGATTGTGGACCTGTAATTGTCAGTGGTTTTGCTTTTAATCAAATTGCTCCACAGGGGGGAAGGCACATTCTTGATGGATATTTCCTCGGAGGGGTTCTTCGATGAGGTATTGTGCAGGGAATGGACTCCTGGCCTTGTTCTTTTCAAAGCCCTGTCTTCCATTCTTCTTTTCTTCCTCTTGGCAGGAATTCAAGCAGGTGTCTTTCCTTAGTGATTTTCATCCATAGTACCCTTTCCTTCCAAATATATAGAAGACTCTGGTAGAACTGAAGAACCAAGTGCCAAAGGATATACACATGGCAAAGCTAACAAGTCCATAATGCAGATTAACTATTTATAAATGTTTTCCATAAGATAGGAACATACTCAGTTATTTCTTAAATCATATTATTAAATCACTGGAGGTGAAGGAACTCTGCAAATATGAGTTTCATTCTTTTTTCCATTCTTAATTCTGCTGAATGTCTTTGATCCCTGGAGTAGTTCAGGTCAAGGTCAAAAACATTCTGTGTGTTTGGCTCCCAGGAGTGGCTGAATCTCTTGTGGTGCTTGTTAAACATAAAGATTCCTGGAGTCTCAGACTTCTGGAATCAAAATTCCTAATGGGAATGCCTGGGAATTTGCATTCTTAACAAGCTCTGCTGGGGTTTCTTTGTCCCATTGGTTTGAGAACCAGTGCTTAGGTGAAGACAAAACTACCACAAGCTGCTGGTTTATGCAGGTCTAGGTCAAATTAAGTAGCATGGAACTGATTTGTCTCCTAGAAGGACAAGGTCTTTTTTATTAATTTCACCCAGGAGGGTAATAGAAGAGTAAAAATCACCCAGTCATGAAACAGACTGATCAAATGAAAGGGAGGTTTGGAGCCTGGGAGTGACAAAATTGATAGTGTTGCCAGATACATTTAGGATGCCCAGTTAAATTTGAATTGTAGATAAACAATGTGTAATGTGATATATAATACAATTATCTTCCCTGCAATATTAGGCTATACTTCCACTGAAACATTAGTCGTTGTTTATCTGCAATTCATATTAACTGGGCATCCTGTATTGTCATTAACTGCATCAGGCAATGTTGGGTATTGATTAACCCACCTTCCCCCATGGGAGACAAACCAGATGGCATTTGTCTACTTGTCCTGTGCTCAGAATCTATTTTCACTTGCCCTGTGTTAAACCCTTAGACTGGCTACTTGTGTTATATTGAAGTGGAAAAGTTGAACAACTGATTCTTGTACTTGAGTTTAAGGGGAAGTGTTCTAGAAGCTGAAAGGGCCTGAGAAAAGCTTTCTCCATCTCTTAGCCCTCCTATCATATCTTTCCCTCCCCCTGCCATCCAGATATAACACATGTTCGCCATACATATAGATGGATGGGTAAACACAAACATGTACTTTGGAAAACCACCTGCTTGCCTTTTAAATTTTTTCATTACATTTTTTGTGTTAGAGTTTGATTTTTTTATTAGTTGTTGTTATTATTATTTAAGTATTACTGACTTGCTATATCTAGCTTTTCTCTTGATAATCTTACTCAGTTCTTTTTCAATTGCAGATCTTTCTCCTGGCCTGCCCACCGTGCCGTGGAGCTACCATCATCTTCAAGTAAGTTTTGTCTGATAGCAAAGGATGATGGGCACATTGCTCTGCACACCTTGGACTTGCACAGTTTTGTCTCTTGGCTTCCCAGGGACAACAGTCTATGAGTTCTGAGTGAAACAGGGTGATGTGTGTAGAAATTTGACTTTTGGTGAGTCCTCACAAATCCTGTCAGTGACTCCTGGTGATGTGGCTTTTGGCCCAGGTATGTTCTCTTGGACAGCTTCTCCTGTTGCAAGAATCTTTCTGTTGTGCTCTTGCTGCTTTACTGAAATCATGGTTCTTCACTTTAAAGTGCTTTGTTCTTGTTTTATTATTTTTTATTTTTTTATTTTTCTGAAAGTGCAAATTAAAGTGAGGAAAGAAACCTATCACCTATTACAATTTCTGACTTTCTCAAAAATAGCAAACACCAAATCCATTAAACTGTATTGCGGGCAAATAGTGTTTATCTGAAGGCAAGTTGGCTTAAGTGAAATTCTCGAGTCCTGGAACCCTCATTTTAACCATGAGTTGTGACCATCTCACGTATCAAGCCTTTTATTACAGTTGTTAATGAGAAGCTAAATCGACCAAATTAATTTAATCTTTCTCCCTTCCCTGGCCCCCATTTTGGAGCTGTTCCCAAGCAATGTAATGGCCACAAGCCAGAGGGAGGGGACAGGAAGTAAAGAGCCCAGCAGATCCTTGGATAATTGAGAGTGGAACAAATGGCTTTCTGATTTACTTAAGTCATTCAAGTGTTAGGTAGGGGGAAAATATATCCCATTTGCTGCTTCAAATAGCTTCTTGGAATAGCCACTTAGTCTCTTGCCTTAGGTGAGTAACTTTCTGCTGGATGAGGGATAATGGATCCTGATTTCATAGATCTCAAACTTAGACAGCTCCTAAGCAGAAGGGGCATTTAACCCTGGTTCCATCCCTTGAGTTCCAAAATGAGCTCAATTTTTCAGTGTAATGTTTTTAAAGTAACATTTATTGGTTTTATTTCGTTACGATGAAAGTAACAATTTTCATTATAGAAAATGCAGGAACACATAGAGAAGAAAATAAACATTACCCTTAATTCTACCACTATTAGATAATTTTGGTTATTGCCTTTCTGTTTTTAATAAGCAGAGATCATATTTAGGTTTTTTTAGTCTATCTTTTCTAAATTTAACTCAATTCATGTATACATTATACACATAAAAAACACAAATATGATTGCTGGGCTTATTTTTTATACTGGTTCTATATTTTCTTTTCCTTGTTCTGTTTGACTCCTACCTCTGCTTTCCCTCACCACCCTTGCATATATTAGCAAACCAGTAGGTGGTCTGTGTTTTTCTCCATGCTCATTGGTGCACACTCACTCACATGCAGGTTTACAAAAACAGAATCTTGCATACACTTTCACACATCTCGCTTTTGTCACTCAAAAATATCTCGTGGAATCTGTTCATGAGATCTGTTGTTAAAGTGCTTATTCTTTTCAATGCTGCAAAATATTTCATGAATCCACAACAGTTTATTTAGGTATTTCCCTATTGATGAACATTTACATTCATTCTTTCTAGATATCTGCCACTACAATTAATGTAAAATGAAATAAGCATTCTTGTGCATATATGCATATATAAAGGACCAGCATATAAAGACATATGCACATACATATTTATCTATGTTTACACACACACATACATCTATGCACATTATATATATAACTGCTTATAGATAAATATACATATATACTTGGGTTAACAGAGATTTCCACATTACTTTATAAAAACAGACTGCTAAAATTTACTTTTCCCTTCTGTAGATAATAGAGATTATTTTCTTTATTCCTAACAACAGAAGGTGTTATGGTTCTTGTATAATTTCTCCAACTTAATGGATGTATTTCCTTGATTACTAATGAATTTCATATTATCTCAGTTTTTCTCTTTGAATTGTCTATTCCTTTTATCTCCCTATTATTCTATGAATTGTTAATATTTTTCTTAATTTGTAAGATTCCTTTGAGTAGTTAGGATATTAGTCTTTTGTGATTATTATGTTTCCCACATCTGTATGTATTGACTTTGTTAATGCTGTATTTTTGTACATAATTGTTTACATTTTTCATATCCAAATATGACTCTTTTTTAATAATTTCTGGATTTCTAGTCTGTTGAGATTATTTTCTTAAATATGGATAATAACTTGTACTAGTATAATATATTAAATAATTCCTACTTTTCCCTGTGAGCTGAGCTACCATCATGGTCATCTGTTAAACTTTTTATGTGCTAGAATCCATTATGGGTTGTCTATTCTGTTTCACCTACATGTCTATTTGTATTCTGTCAGGGGGGCAAAAATTTCCTTCTACCTTTCTAGGTTCTTTGGTTGGTCTAATAATTAAAATGACATCAGAAAGATTAGAGAAGAAAAAGAAGTGAAATTTCACATGTACAGGAACCCCACAAAGACTTGGGGCTATGTGATATCAGACAGTTGGGGTTTATTTGACATCCTGAACTAAGGTGAAAGGGGGCAGGGGTCTGGAAGTTCAAGGGGGCAAATACAATTTACAGAAAGGAGGAAGAGGAAATGTTTTGTAAACAAATTTTGCCATGCTATATGTATAGATGAAGGGACAGAGAGCGCGTTGAACAAACAGGCCTTACTATGTTCCCCCCATCCTAGCACATTTAACTTCTATTCTTTGTAGTTAAATCTGGTGATCACTCTTCTATCTAAATTATTCAGGTAGTTAAGGGTGAGGTAAAGAAAAGCCTTCCTGAGATTGTTGGTCCTAATTGCTTTTTGTTCAGATTGTTGGCCTTAATTGCTCTTAGCTCAAAACAGTCCATGTACCAAAGTGGTGTATTTTGGGGGCAGCCTATTCTGCTCCCCACAGTACACAGATCATATTGATTGATTACACTAGTCTAAAAAATGGTTTTCTTGGTTATTCTCGGACTTTTTTTTACATGCACATTTTAATATCACTTTCATCCAACTCATCCCCCTAACACCCCATCAATGTAATTTGAATTACATTAACTTTATATTTTTGAGACTTGAATTATTATAAGTTATATAGGTTTTAATATGAGAATATTTCTATCTACTCAAATCTTGATTTCATTTTTCAGTCAGATTTGTCCTTTTGTTCATATATACCCTATGCCTTTCTTGATATGTTTCTTCCTAAAGAATTAATAGAATTTTCAGAGTATTTTCCTCCTTTCCGATGTGCTTCTTGCTAAAATAGAAAAAGGTTATTGATTTAATTTTTTTTAAAGATTTATTTATTTATACAAGAACTGGGGTACAGGCCAGAGGCGCAGGAGGGTGAGAGAATTCACCAGAAACAGCGGGGAGCAGAACAGGCAGACGGACCAAAGACACTGCTGAGGGGAGCAGTGGGTGAGGCAGGCAAGGTCTGCCGAGCCATGTGGGTATCTCCCTGGTCAGCCGGGAATCGAACCCATGCTGCAGAGGCTGTGGACAGCTTCACAGCATGGTGCTCAACCAGCTGCGCCATGGGGGAGGCCCGGTTATTGATTTTAAAAAATAGTTCTCATATCCAGCTATCTTTTGAGGTTTTCCTGTTCATTTTATTTTAGTTGTAGCTCTTCTTTTCAATGGTAATACCAGTTATTCATTTTCTTTAGGTGCCTTTCTGTATTCTGTACTTTTGCTGTGATATATAATGTAGTTTTGCTAGAAACTCAAAGACAGACTTAAATAAAAATGGTGCTGGTGGGCCACTCTGTCCAAAATGGATTTTAAATGGAAATATTTTTATTTGTATTCCTCCATACTTGCTGTTAGTGTTCGTTAAAGAGATATTTTAAAGGAAATGGTTGCTATATTTTATCAAATATTTTGTCAGTGTCTATTGATCCATTTTTTTTTAATTTAAGTTTTTGATATAGTGAATTATGTCCATAGATTTTGTGGTTTTGAACTACTCTCACATTATTGCAAGTAACACTGCTAATCTTTGTATGTTATTCTTTTGATACATTGCCAGATTATATTTACCAATCTTTTTATTAAGAACCTTGCCTCAGGATTCATAAATGAAATCAGAGTAAATTTTTTTGGTATTCTTTTTAACATGGTCAAAGTTTCAACTTGGGTATATACAATGAACTGCTGAATGTTCTTCCTTTTCTCAGCACTGGAAGGAATCCTTTAGTGACCCTTGGAAATTGTATGTTTTTTAAAGATCAAATAAAACTCAATTGTGAAGTGCATCTGATCTAGATGCCTTTTGCAGGCGGTAGACCCTCAAGCATCTTTCCAGTGTCCTCTGTGGTAATTAATCTATTCAGTTCTTTTGGGATCAATTTTAGTCACTTGTATTTTGCTAGAAAATTACCCATTTCTTCTGAGTTGTCAAATTTATTGCCCCGAATTTAGTTGCAATGTAGTGTCCTCTTATTTTGTAAATTATAAAAATATGTCCTCATCTATACTCATGCCATCTTTCCTGGGCTTAATCTTACCTGCTTTTGCGTTCTCCTATTTTATATTTTAGTTAAGTTAGTAAGCACTGTGTCTATTTTTGGTTGCTTTCTAGAACCTGGTTTTGGATATACGTATACTTTTGACCTTATTATATTTTTTGTCCTTGATTTTTAGCTTTTTATCTTTGATTCCCCCTTCCTGTTTTTCTTCTAATCTCTAATTACAGGTTTCTATTCTGCTCTGCTCACTTAATGATATTATATGGTTTCCCCCATTTTATTACAAACCCTTCACCCACATCATTGTAAAATTGAATTTCATAATTTGAGATTATAATAATATATAATATAAAAATATAGCTGTAGTTGTAAAAAAAATGCAGAGAGATCCTATGTATACATTCCCTTATTCCCTTCAGTGAGATTCTATGTGTCCTTTACTTAGTTTCCTCCAGGGGTAACTCTTGTGATACTCAAGTACAATATTACAACCAGGGTATTGATATAGATATACTCAAGATACAGAACAAGTTTCATCACCATGAGGATTCTCCCGTTGCCCTTTTATAGCTACACCCACCACCCTCCAACACTATTCATGACTCCTGGCAACTAATCTGTTCTCCGTTCATACAAGCTTGTCATTTGAAGAATGTTGTAAAAGTGGACTCACGTTTTATGTCACTTTTGGATTTCCTTGGAGAGCCATGCACATTGTTATAACACACACCATTTTCATGGGTGCATATTATTCCAATCCACTGTGTGGAAATATCACATGCAGTGGGAAGTTAAAAATCAGTTTCTAATGTAGACAATTTTTAAAATAATAACTCTACATTATTGTAGCTTGTTATTGTCCTCAAAGTACTTTGTCTTAAATTATCTAATCTAATTAAACAATGCTGTGAGTTAGTACATTATCTATGCTACGAACAAAGCAATTGGGGCAAAGAGATATTAAATTACATGGCTAAAGATTACATAGTGGCAGACTCAGGGCCCTGGTCTTTTCCTGTGAGTGCTTATAATCACGTTTACTGTTTATGACTAGCTGTACTTAACATGGATTATCAGATTTAATTATTCCAACATACCTGTATGGGAAGTACAAACAGTATCCTCAGTTAGATCAAGAACACAGAGCCTCAGGAAATTTAACTAGCTTAAATGACTTGTACACAGTGCAGGTGGGGTTTGATCCAAGGTTTCTTTACTCCAGAGCCCATACTCCTTATTATAACCTTACTTTGAGTAAATATTTTCTGCTATTCTGTCATTATTTAAGGGGTCAAACACATGAAAGCATCCTATTTAAAATTCTGTAAATCTCAATATATAATAGATGGGCACTATCGCTTCTCGGCCTTTTGGCTAAGATCAAGTGTAGATGGGCACTGCTGTGTTCTTCATGCCAGTATGTTCTGTGGGTTTATTGACTACCACTTTACCCATCTCTTGCTTTCTCTACTGACTCTTTGCTGTGCCAGCCATGCATGAATTTGTCAGCTTCCCAGCTAAGCACAGGCTGGCGTGTTCTTCATGGAGGCATGCCCAGTCACTGCAGGAAAGGGGTATGGTATGCCTAGCAAGCTGTATACCCCATGCTGGGCAGGGGCTGGCAATTCTCTTGGGGTGGGGAAGGGGCAGAATTCTCCACAGGGTTTCCATGGTGCACTTGACAGGGAGGAATGATCGTTTTGGCAATATCCCAGAGTGCTTCATTTATGTGCCTGTCAGTTAACATATGATTTGCTAAGTCTGCTTCTGGAGAGTCTACCTCAGTGCAAAGCATGCATCCAGAATATGGAGCTAAGATTCTAAGGAGTTTCTACCTGGTCTCCCACCAGGGCAACCTTGGGTGTGGTGCTCTTTTGCTGACTGTGTCTCCAAGTACTACAATTCCAGCCTGGCAGCCTTTGTTTGGTCTTTGAAGTCTTTTCTTGGCATCTTATCTCTGTGATGTGCATATAGCAGTACCAGAGTTGTTGTGTTTCATGCAGTGCTGCTCTGTCTCTCTGAATCTGAGCCATTTTTTTTTTTTACTCATTTGACTGTTCTTACTGGTTCTTTCTTTTTAGAAGGTGCTTTCTTCTTTGTTAGTCCTAGTACCTTCAACATCCAAGCCACAGAATTCTTTCCCTTATTCAGGTTTGAGTAAAACCTTCTATATTTACTATCCTTCTACTAACATTGAAAAAAGTTACCTGTCTCAGTTACCTTTAGGGAAAATACTCAGTCCCATATTAAGGACCAGCCTGATTTGTGCAATAAGATTTGTGCAGTAAGATTCCCTTTTGGGGCCTCCCCGGTGGCACAGCGGTTGAGCGCTGCGTTGCGAAGCTGTCCGCAACCTCTGCAGCGCTGGTTCAATCCCCGGCTGCTCCCAGGCCACCGGAGGAGGGTCCCACATGGCGCGCAGACCTCTCCTGCTGCCCGCTGCTCCCCTCAGCAGTGTACTTCGGTCCTTCTGCCTGCTCTGCTCCCCACTCTGGCTCTGGTGAATTCTCTCACTCTCCCGCGCTTCTCACTGTACCCAGTACTTGTATCAATCAATCAATCTTGTATAAATAAATAAATAAATCCTAAAAAAAAAAAAAGATTCCCTTTTGAAGACAGAAGGAAAGGAAAGATGTCCAGATTGTCCCTAGCATCTCCCTTGTGACTTCTCTTTCTTTCTCATTTCCTGTTTTTTTCTTCTTCAAATTTCCCCTTCAAGTTTTTAAAATATTTAGCCTGTCAGTTCATCTAAAATTCATTTTGTGAATAGTATCAGGTTAGAATACAACTTCTATTTCCCCCCTAATTCTCATTTAATTGAGCACTACTTATTGCATAACTGTTTCCCTAGAATTATTGCTATTACATTTTCATCATAAGTAAATTCTCATATAGTACAAGGTTTATTTTTAGGACTCTTTGTACTATTCCATTGCGCTCTCTTTTGGATTTGGATTTTCCATCCATTTGATGTTCTTGTATTTGCAACATCCAGCATGCCAAATTTGTCTTTGTTGTTCATCTCAGCCTGCTACTTTACCCACGCTTTTTTCTTAGCCGGTCTCAACTATTTTTTTTCTTCCAAGTGACTTTAACATGTTTTTGTCAGATTCTCCCCCAAATTCTGATGGAAATTCGTTTAATTCAAAACTTTCATTAGTGTAGCCTTCATCCATGATTCATGCCTCATAGACCTCCCCCCAAAGCCATGGAATTTCCTAAGTATTGAGAGTGATCAAGGTGTCTTTTGTTATGTGAATGAGGTGAGTTTTGGAAGTACTTAAAGCTGGGACTGGTTGCCAGAAGAACCAACCTTGTGATTAGAGAGTGGAACTTTCAGTCCTACATGGTGACCTCCAGGAGGAGAGAAGTTAGGAAAGTTAATCAATCACCAGTGACCGATGAGTTAATCGATTATGGCTATGTAATGAAGCTTTCATAGAAACCCAAAAGTACAGGGTATGGAGAGCTTCATGGTTGATGGACACAGAAATTTAGGGTGAATGAGAGGCTTGTAGAGACATGGAAGCTCCATACCCTGCCCTGTGTATATTTTCCAATGGCTGTTTCTGAATTATGTTCTTTTATAATAGATTGGTAATTTAGTAAGTCAAATGTTTCTGAGTTCTATGAGTTGCACTAGGAAATTAATTTATTTCAAGAAAGGTGATCATGGGTACCTCTGTTTTACAGACAGTGGTCAGAAGTACAGATAAAAAGCAAGCTGGGCTTGCAACTAACCTCTGAATTAGGGGGTCATCCTAAAGACTGAGTCCTTTATCTATGGAATCTGATAATATCTTTGGGTAGACAGAGCAAAATTTAGTTGAAATCTCAGACACTCTTGGTTCTAGGAATTGCTTGTTGGAGTGGGGAATCCTTTCCCATCATTGGAACTTGATTGCAGAACACACCAAAATTAAATGGTTTATCCGTCCAGGATGAGACCTGGGATATTAACTTATTCAGGTTTGTTTTTATGTTTATTTGTACGTTTGTGTATCCCACATATTTCTCATGAAAGTCATTCCTGAACAGCTTGTAGTTTATGATTTTACTTTCAAACTGATTATCTTATTTCAAACTTATTACCAGTACAAATTTTTTTTTATATGTGTAAAGGCAGGACCTGGACACTGTGCAGGTTTTCTGATCCCATGCAGACCGGGTAAAGGAGGAGTCAGAGTCCTCAGTAGTTTTGCAGGTTTTTTATTTGGGGTTCACCAGGCATATGGCAGGCAGGGGTGCTGGCTGGGGGGCTGGGAGGCTGACAGGCCTCCCAGCCCCCAGCAAGTCTTCACTCTAACTGGACTCTCTGGCGTTCGTTCTGCTGCTTCTCGGCTTCTTTCGGCTTCTGCTTCAGCTTGTACTGCTGCTGCTGCTGCTGCTGCTGGCGTCCCTGTGACGCCACCCTTAAAAGCACAGTCTTAGCTCAGCTGAATCCCATCTACCCATGCCCACACCCTATTCCAGGTGCCCGCCATCAGGCATGCATTCAGGAAAAGGATCCATCATCTATCCTGATGGCGGAAGGGCAGAAAAGCCTGACATTTTCTTTAACCTACAGTCCACCCCCTCAGGGTTTTCTGCCATACAGTCTATACATATATATACAATTTTCTAAGCAAACAAACAATGCAGCCATGGCCCACAAAAGCAAATACATCAAATATAACAAAATACAACAGAACACAAATAAGTCCAGGCAGGGCACCAACCTAGTGCAAAAGACAATTATTGGTACCAGCAGATGAGCCACCAAATCTGCTGCCGAAGGCACTGCTCATACAAGGGAGGGGAATCACTCACGGCATCTACTATATCACACCAGGAGCCATCAGGCTTCCTGGCCTTCTCTGGCTGTAGTCTCGGCTACAAGGCACACACAGCATCCACCCCCAGGATGCACTAGCTCTGGGATTGGCAATTTTATTCTGTTGGGGGTAATCGCCAACCCTCAGGGTTTCTGTCTGCAGTCGCTCCAACACTCGGCCTTCACAGCCACCAATGCGACTCGCAGACCCCTGCACTCAAGCCAACCCTCTGCACAAGCAGATGGGTCGGGGATCCAAACTCTGCATTTGGCTTGGGCTCCACCCCAAGCCACGTTCCCCAACTGTCCCCCAAGGACAGGTTCCTCAGCTCCTCACCCTCACTCAAGAATGAGCAGGGCATCACCCACAGGTGATTTTATGAGACTCACAGGGCTTCAGCATACCCAGGCTCCTTAACAGCCGCTTAGGGCTTCTCAACTTAGCATCAGTACCAGCTTTTGCCTTCTTAGTTGGCTTTTCTCCTCCACCTGGCTGCTGGGCATAACAGGCTGCTTTTGGCCATCAAGGCCCACTGGCCACCACCAGATTCTCAAAAAAAAAACCATAACCTGCCAAGGTCCTCCGCCTTCTGGCGGGATTGTCAGTCCAAGTTTATCAGTCCATGTCCATTGGCCTCTCCCTGCGTCAGCAGCGGCCTGCTGCCTCAGGGGTCATTGGCTGGTCCTTTCCGGTGTCGTTGCCTGGTCCTCTCGGGCGTCTCCTCCATGCGAGGTCTCGTCCCACAGCTCCGGACTGTATACACTTTCTGTGCCGCCATGGCGCCTCCAGCGTCATCACAGGCAAACAGTCTGTTCTCCTTAGTCCCTCCAGGTCTTCGGAGGGCTCCAATACCCGTCTGCATGGATCCTGCCGACTTACGCCAATTGTAAAGGCAGGACCTGGACACTGTGCAGGTTTTCTGATCCCATGCAGACCGGGTAAAGGAGGAGTCAGAGTCCTCAGTAGTTTTGCAGGTTTTTTATTTGGGGTTCACCAGGTATATGGCAGGCAGGGATGCTGGCTGGGGGGCTGGGAGGCTGGCAGGCCTCCCAGCCCCCAGCAAGTCTTCACTCTATCTGGACTCTCTGGCGTTTGTTCTGCTGCTTCTCGGCTTCTTTCGGCTTCTGCTTCAGCTTGTGCTGCTGCTTCAGCTTGTGCTGCTGCTTCAGCTTGTGCTGCTGCTTCAGCTTGTGCTGCTGCTTCAGCTTGTGCTGCTGCTTCAGCTTGTGCTGCTGCTGCTGCTGCTTTAGCTTGTGCTGCTGCTGCTGCTTTAGCTTGTGCTGCTGCTGCTGCTTTAGCTTGTGCTGCTGCTGCTGCTTTAGCTTGTGCTGCTGCTGCTGCTGCTGCTGCTGTCCCCGTGACGCCGCCCTTAAAAGCACAGTCTTAGCTCAGCTGAATCCCATCTACCCATGCCCACACCCTATTCCAGGTGCCCGCCATCAGGCATGCATTCAGGAAAAGGATCCATCATCTATCCTGATGGCGGAAGGGCAGAAAAGCCTGACATTTTCTTTACCCTACAGTATGTATATTTTATATTTGGCCACCATGCTTCATTTGGATTATTTTGGAAACTAATTATGTTAATTCTCACATAACTTTTTAAAGAGTAAATCTTTTTCTCCTTCCTTATTTCAAGCCTAATTGTATTGGCTAGGACTTCCAGGACAATGTTAAATAATAGTGACACTAGCAGGAATTCTTGCCTTGCTTTTGGTGATTTAAATGGAAATGTTTCTAGTGTTGCACTGTTGACTATGATGTTGGCTGTTGGTTTATATTAGAAATCCTTTATATTTTTATTGTTTTACAATTGTATTAATTTTCATTGAAGTAACGTTGGTTTACAACACTATATATGATTTAGTTCACACCTCTTCTCATGTGTATTACTGTCCATACCTGCCAATGTAGGGAATTATCTTATTCTGACATTATAGAGTCCTTTTTTTAAAAAAAAATCAGGAATATTTGCTAAATTTAATGTTTTTTGGAACCTGTTTTGCGTTTCATTTGGATTTCCTCCTTTGACCGTCCCATCCTCACTTGATATATTAATAGATTTCCTAATAACCACCTGTAAGGCCAGGAATGGCCACAGAACAGGTTCTCTGATCCCATGCAGATCGGGTAAAGGAGGAGTCAGAGTCCTCAGTAGCTTTGCAGGTTTTTTATTGGGGTTCACCAGGCATATGGCAGGCAGGGGTGCTGGCTGGTGCCAGCCTCCCAGCCCCCAGCAAGTCTTCACTCTATCTGGGCTCTCTAGCGTTCGTTCTGCTGCTTCTCGGCTACTCTTTCGGCTTCTGCTTCAGCTTCTACTGCTGCTGCTGGTGTCCCCGTGACGCCACCCTTAAAAGCCCAGTCTCAGCCCAGGTGAATCCCATCTACGTATGCCCACACCCTGTTCCAGGTGCCCACTATCAGGCATGCATTCAGGACAAGGATCCATCATCTATCCTGATGGCGGAAGGGCAGAAAAGCCTGATATTTTCTTTACCCTACACCACCTTGTTGGATTTCTAACGCCAACATATCTTGGAGATTTGCTTTCCTTATTATGAATTTGATTGATTTTGCTCTCTGTCACCTCCAATATGAAATTTAATCTTGCTGCTACACTCTTAGTGTTTTTGTAATTCTTCCTTGCTTTGCTGAGCTCTTTTCACCCTAGCTTGTTGTCTTTCCTTCTCAATGTGTTTTATTCTGATGGTTTTCTGTATTTGTTCGATAAACTCCATATTTTCTCTCATTCTGCTGAGAATGCAACCAGTTATCTAAAATAGTTCTTCTGTCTCAAACACTAAATTCAGGCTGTTGTGCTTCTTCCAAGTCTTCAGAATGATATATATTTCCCTTGTGCTGCCAGAGGTTTTCATAGGTACCATATTGTCTGGGGAGTGTACATAATGCATATTTAAAGAAGGATCAGTGTATTCTTTGTGATAGCGTGTGTGGATTGCCTTTGACCATTCTCATATTCTCTTTGGTATTAGTTAGAACCTGTTTTCGGCTCCGGCGAACAGGTTGATATACATAGCTTCTAGCCTCTTTCCTCATGTCTAATAGCTGGACCCAAATGAAATCACCTGCTCCTACTACTAAGTTTTCTGATATAGCGAACAGATAAAGTATGTGAGAAATGATAACCTCCCACATGCACTGCAACCTGAGTTTTACTTTGTGAAGACTCCCACTCCCAGGACAGAATGCCAGTACCAGTGCCAGTTGCACCCTTTTAATTTGGGGAAATTGGAGTCTCTGAATGGATAATAGACCAGTTTTGATGTTCCTGATTTCTTTTGCCCTCAGTAGCCTTGTAATAGAAGCATGGCTGCCACTTTGTTGGTTAGTAGGTGGATTCTGGATTTCTAAGCCATGAGGCTAACTGATGGAAGGCAGTGTCTTCAATTTTCTTTTTTTTTTTTTAAGATTCATTTATTTATTTATACAAGCACTGGGTACAGTCAGAAGCGCGGGAGGGTGAGAGAATTTACCAGAGCCAGAGCTGGGAACAGGACAGGCAGACAGATGAAATACACTGCTGAAGAGAGCAGCAGGTGCGGCAGGAGAGGTTTGCGTGCCATGTGGGACCCTCGCCGTCGGCCGGGGATCGAACCGGCGCTGCAGAGGCTGCGGGCAGCTTAGCAGCCCAGCGCTCAACCGCTGCGCCATCAGGGGAGGCCCAGTGTCTTCAATTTTCTTTCAGGATTCTGGAGACTGGTACATGAATTGGCTACACATTGGTTCCCCTTCTTCCCCCAATTCAGCATCAAACTAACTGTTAACTGGAGATTTCTTCCAGTGAAATCAGTCCAAGATTTCAATGGTTGGGGGAGTTTATCTTTTTCTGTATCTTCATAGGTATTCTATTGAAAAGCTGGGAGAAGCTGATAGTGGCTGTTAGCCATGCACTATTTAAAACTAGAAATCCAATGTCTGTTTTGGTTTAGAGTAGAGATTGGCAACCTTTTTTTCTTAAAGGGCCAGATAGTAAATATTCTAGATGTTGTGGGCCATGTGATCTGTCTTAATTATGTAACTGTTGTAGCATGAAAGCAGCATACACAATAAACAAGTGAGTTTGGCTGTGTTCCAATAAAACTTTATTTACAAAACCAAAAGGAGCTCAGGTAAAAATTCTAGAGATGGCTGATGGTGAATGTAAATAATGCCACTGAACTATATACTTTAAAATGCTAAGATGATAAATTTTATGTTATCTATGTTTAGCACAGCAAAAAAAAAAGGCCCCAGAACATAGCAGGAGGACCATATTTCACTAACCTTGGGTTGAGAGCAACTAAATCAAGCCCAGAAAGAAAGGGAGGCAAAGAAGGGAGGCAAGGAAGGAGAAGAAAACTGCATGTGGACAGCAGGACAGTGATCTTGTGTTACTTTGGAAGTCAGGGGGACAGACCTTTCAATACCTTATTGGCAGTGGGGTTCTAGAAAGCTGTAATTCATCTTGGTGGCATCATCCCATTGTCTTTAGGGAGATAGATACAGAGTTCATAGATGCCCTTTTTGGCATAAGGATCAGTGCAGAAATTTTCAACTTCGAAGCTTGGGAAACCTCTGCAGCTGTCAGAAGTATTCGTATCAATGCAACTTTAAAAAGGCAGCCAGCCCTTCCATTTTGCTTAAAGTAGTACAGTTGGTGACTGGTGATGCTTCTTGTAGATGATTTGGTCTCTTCCCAAGGCTGGAAAATCCTAGCTTTTTAGTTACTAAGCACAACAGACTCACTAGATCAAAAATGAGCAGCCGCTGGTCTGAGTCAGCTGTTTCTGCACCTTCTTGCCAAAATTCTTGTGCCATCAGGACTCACTTGTTAGCGTGGACCCTTTGCATGTGGAAACAATGCTGCCCTTAGGGCTTTTCTCTCAGTGGTGTGGAGAGGATACTCCTTCCCAGCTCTGGTTTTGGCAGCCCCCAGCTTGACCCCATCCTGGAAAAAGCCTCACATCCCACCTGACTCTCCCATCTGCTCAGGGCATTTAATGATGTTTAATTTAATGTCTTGGAGCTGAATTGGCATGTCGTGTGCCATCTACATTATCCCCCCAAACCTAAAGCTGAAGCGAGGGCAAAGCCAAGATGTCTCCATTGCAGCTGATACTAACCTTGAGTTTAGAGCAATTAAATCATCAAGCACAGAAGGGAAGTGGGGGGGGGGAGAAGGGCAGGAGGGAAGGATGCCACCAGTCCCCTGAACTTCAGGCCTGTGTCTGGGAGCAGCCTTGGGCCGTGGAGGGTGCTTTGGTGTTTCCTGGTCTCTTTGTTGGGTCTGTTATCCAGGCCGAAGGAGGGTGTCATCATCCCGTGGGAGTAAGTACTCATCTCTCTAGGGTAAGGAATGACACAGTGCAGGTTTTCTAATATCCAGCAGACCGGGTGAAAGAGGAGTCAGTGGTTTTTGCAGGCCTTTTATTGGGGTTCAGCAGGCATATGGCAGGCAGGGGTGCTGGGGGGCCGGGAGGCTGGCAGGCCTCCCAGCCCCCAGCAGGTCTTCACTCTGGGCTCTCCAGCCTTCTCTCAGCTTCTGCTTCTCTTGCTTCTGTCTCGGCTTCTGCTGCTTCTTTCTCGGCTTCTCTTTCGGCTTCTGCTGGCGTCCCCGTGACTCTGCCCTTAAAAGCACAGTCTTAGCCCAGGTGAATCCCATCTACCTCTGCCCACACCCTACTCCGGGTTCCCGCCATCAGGCATGCATTCAGGACCGCAACGATCCATCATCTATCCTGATGGTGGGAGGGCAGAAAAGCCTGACATTTTTCCTTACCCTGTAATCCCCCATCCCAATCTCTATGAATCCGACCACCAGGGAAGGGTCTGAGTGCAGGCAGCCTCTTAGCTTCCAGCTTGCTCTTTGGGGTCCTGGCTGCTGTTTTTAGAAGGGGCAACATTCTTGGTTTCACAAGGGGCCGAGAGCCTCTCAGAGAAGCCAGCATTTGGGGGTTCTCTTTTCCCTGTACTGGGGTATTTTGAAGGAATGGATGAAGGAAAAGGGTAGGGTTATTAAGATTTATCCTGCTTTGAGCTGTGAGCACACAATTCAGCTGCCTGGTACACACCCACTGCTTAGTGTGCTTGGTTATCCAAGTGTGTGCTGCGAGGGTTGGGGACTCATGGGTGAGTCACTGAGTGGTGCTGTTTGAATGGCAGAGAACTCTCCCCCCACCCCACCCTGGGTGGGAAAAGTGCAGCACAGAGAGTTGGCGCACATCTTCTGCCTCGGCAAGCTTAAGGTGTTCCCCCCGCCCCCACTAAAACCCTTAAATCTGCTCATTTTCCTGTGCACATGGAGAGGAGTGCATCTGTGTTGGAAGTAGGATTATTTGGTCATGAGTATCTGCTGACTCAGTCTGGGCAGGCTTTTGAAGATGAGATGAAATTTCATCTGTGCTGCAGAGAACATGGGGTGCCTTGCTGGATGGAGAGAGGACTGCAGGCGAGGGTGTGAGCTGAGGTAGGTGAGGGAAGCATGCCGATGCGTGAGGGGAATTAGAAGGGCCTGACACGGGATCTTGGCATTGCAAAATTGATGCCCTTTCACCTTTGGGCTACATCATATTACAGGAGTTCAGTAGCCCCGTGGCCCCACTGTCTTTCTAGTTCCCTTTTATTACACTCTCAAATTTTTAGACGGCATGACTTTTCGTAGGGAGACTCACATCTCTTGAACTGGCCTAGGTTTACATGATGCCTCAGGTTAAACCTGTTGTGTCTTAATGTCCTGGGATGATTGGGATGATTTCACCCCCTCAGTAACCTCTTTCCCAGTGCTCAACAGATCAGCTGCTCTGCAACTTAAAAAGCAGCAGACATTTGACACCTCACCTCGGAAGTGGCAGCTATCTCACTTAGCTTGGGTCCATTACTGAAGGAGGTCTTTGGGACGTAGCCTTAGACCTGAGCAGCTTTATGAAGACTATTCTGAGCAAGGGAGAGAAAGCCCTACTGATGAATGCTACAGATTTAAAAAGGGAAGGAGACCAGGAACCTGGAATATCCATAGTTAAGTGCGCAGCAGTTCAAGGAGACCAGTTTCCTGTCTTATGTGGAATGTTGCTGAAGTGCCTGCTTTCCAAGGAGCCCTCGAGCTGTCAGATTGTGGCCCAGCATCCGCATCCATGCTTCCCCAGTGCTCAGAGAGGGAAGGAGCTCTCGTTCGCTCACCTACCTCCTCCTCTCCTTCCATATACAGTGGAAGTTTCTTTCTTCCCTGTGCAGCCATATTCAGTTTTGTACTTGTAAGGGCAGAACTGGGCACAGTGCAGGTTTTCTGATCCCATGCAGACCGGGTAAAGGAGGAGTCAGAGTCCTCAGTGGTTTTTTGCAGGTCTTTTATTGGGGTTCACCAGGCATATGGCAGGCAGGGGTGCTGGCTGGGGGGCTGGGAGGCTGACAGGCCTCCCAGCCCCCAGCAAGTCTTCACACTATCTGGGCTCTCTAGCGTTCGTTCTGCTGCTTCTCGGCTTCTGCTTCGGCTTCTGCTGCTGCTCGCTGGGGCTGCTGGCGTCCCCCCGTGACGCCGCCCTTAAAAGCAGTCTTAACTCAGCTGAATCCCATCTACCTATGCCCACACCCTATTCCAGGTGCCCGCCATCAGGCATGCATTCAGGACA
This sequence comes from Talpa europaea, assembly GCF_964194135.1. Taxonomy (NCBI): domain Eukaryota; kingdom Metazoa; phylum Chordata; class Mammalia; order Eulipotyphla; family Talpidae; genus Talpa; species Talpa europaea. Next base: position 68,512,025 of record NC_140081.1, read on the forward strand.
AGGATCCATCATCTATCCTGATGGCGGAAGGGCAGAAAAGCCTGACATTTTCTTTACCCTACAGTACTCTTCTAGGAGCTTTGGACCATATTTTCTGATTCAGTATTTTAATCTCAAATACTCTGCCGGAAGTCTCTCTGAAGGTTTTGATTTCTTCTCTTCCTGTTCCACTTTAATGGCATATTTGGGTGAATGTCATAACTGGGTTAAAGGAATGCTGGAGATTCAGATCACTTTTCCCATCTGGGGAAACATGGAAGGCATGCATTTCTCAGCATAGGAATGGGGATTGATCATTTTATATTTTATATTTTATCAGCCCACCCAGTCCTTAAGGTACAGAATCTACTATACTATAGTTGGAGAAAAGAAATTCCAGGGGGATAAAGTGGTACAGCATTTTAAGGTTTGGGTAAGGTATGTAGGACCTGTGCAGAAGGGAGTGAAGAAATACTACAGTTTCATTTCCATTATGAATGTGATCCATGTTGAAAGTAAAGAAAATGCCAATATTACAAAAAGTAATGAAGAAAATCATAGTGCTTCTGCCAATATGTGTGTATAAGATTTCCCCAGTCTTCTGTGTATGTATACCTATTATGTAACAACAAAATTGGGATGATTCTACATATGCTACTTTCTAATACATACACAACTCTAAGTATTTTTTAATCTTCTCATCACTGCTTAGTAGTCCATTATTTGGAAAGTCTAAGATGATGTATTTAACAAATACCCAGTTATTTAACATTTACTTAGATATGTGTTGAAGGAATCTCAAATCATGTAGCAGAAGTAGGTGGCTTAGGTTGTAGTTGTGATTCTACTTAGAAGCCTCTGAGCAAGGCTTGCAGTCTCAGTCAAGGTACATTTCCTTGAGTGGTGTGATAAAATTAGATGAGATGATCCACAGACAAAGTGGTTAGAAAAACCTAGTTTTTCCCTCTGGTCTGTCTCCACTATTCACATAGAACACTTCCCATTTGGCACTTCTGGTCACCAATTTGTGGGGTTTTCCCACATCAAGCAATTCTGTGACACAGCTGGGTGTCCTGAAATTCACCTCAAATTCTGACATTGTCTACCTGCAGATAGATAGTGTCAGATCACCCAGGTTAGGACCTCAGTCTCACAAGACCGCTCCCTCCCACATTTCAGATGCCAGTCACAAGATCCTCATGTTGCCCACAATTCCTGTCTGACTTGGTTACAAGTAGGGCTTCAGGTGCAGAAGCTTCTGTCCCCATGGAGTGGTGGTACATCACTCTCCTGTACGCACATCTGTTCACCTATCTGGGAGATCTTTGAACTCCTTGCTATTGAAATTTTAGGGAACTTCTCTTCTAGGCATCAAATATTAACTCCATTTCCAGCCCCTCTCCCCTTTCTGGAGAATTGCAAGTGGGCTGAAAACTCCAACCTTCTAACCATGGCTGACTCTTCCTACTAACCAGCACCCACCCAGGAGCCACCCAGAAGTCTACCTGGAGCTGCATCACTAGAACAAAAGATTCTCCTGATGCTCTCATCACTTAGGAAATTACAAGGGTTTTAGGAGCTCCGTGACACAAGAGCTGGGAGCAGAAACCAACGTATATATATTTTCTATTATCTCACACTAATCAGTAAATGTTAATAATAATGTGACATGATGCTTGTCTGGATGTTTTACCAGCTGAGTACCTACTTCGCTGGTAGGATTGGGTCCCTGGGAATGAAAATTGCGTCACTCAGATAAGTAGTTAGAGGATGAAAGTTGCTTTCAATTAAGTGGCTGCTTTTACTAGTTGAGCACCTTCCAGATGGGGACCTTGGCCAGCATCCTAAACTTCACAAGAAAAATGAGTTTTGGAGCTTCTGCAGTTGTATGGCCCCATCTGGTGAAGAACAAGTAAGTGGGAAACCAGTTGCAACCAGGGAATTCATTATATTTGTGCCCACAGGCAAAGCCAGCCAAGCCTTCCTGTTGTACTAGTTTGCTTTTCTTTACTTTCCCCTTTTTTTGCTTTAAATAAATGCTGTTTCCTATATATTTATTTTTACTGAGGCAACACTGCTTTACAATGTTTATGATTTAGAGATACAGTATCACACTCTTCATGTGTAAGCATGCCACACCTGCCACCAAGCTACCCATAATCCCTCATCGTAGTCCATTGTGCTCCTTCCCCACTTTACTCTCTCCTTTCCCTCTCTCCCTCTGGTAGCCCCAGTTCTATAGTCAGCTGTCTAGGGTTTGCTATTGGTTTGGTTTTATCTGACCCTATGAGTGTTTCTCTATATTCCACATTTATGTGATACCATCCAGTGTTTGGTTTTTTTCTCATTTTGACTTATTTCACTTAACATAATTCTCTCCAGTTCCATCAATGTTGTTGCAAATGGCAAGAATTTACATTTTTGATTGTTGAGTAGTATTCCTTTGTGTATATATACCACATCTTCCTAATCCACTCACCTGTCTTTGGGCACTTAGGTTGTTTCCTTAACTTGGTTATTGTAAATCATGCTGCAAGGAAGATAGAAATGCATCCTTTAAAATAAGTAGTGTTTTTGTATTCTTCAGGTAGGAACCTAGGAGTGGAATTGCTGGATCATATGGTAGCTCACTTTTAGTATTTTGAGAAACCTTCATAGTGCTTTCCATAGGGACAAAATAAGTTTGCTTTTCTTGTTTATTTTCCACCTTTCATTCTGAAAAATTTCAAACATATAAAAAGGCGAGCATGGGAGTAATTTGAACCCAAGCATGACCTACACCTAGATTCAGCTGTTGTCATGATTTCTACTATGTGAGTTCTGAAATGTAAGGTCCTAATTGCATTCCCTGCCACGTGACAGCCTTATGCTGTGGGAGTTCACACAATGAGCAAAATCTGCACACTCTCAAGGCTGATAGATGGTCAGAGTGGAAGGACCCTGGGCTCTGAGATGATGGAAACAGATATGTTGTTTTTCACATACAAATTACAGACTATAAATCTCAATGTGGCTGCTGGCTGAAGGGAAAAGAGTAGATGGAGACATCCATAAACAAAGAATAGATAACGTGTGATGAATTCATAAAATTGAATAATATGTAGCCATGAAAAAGAGATAAAATAGAGTTACATGAATAAGTACAAGGCATCTTGACTAAAAATGTAAGTCATTATATACATATAATGTTTATCATTTATAATGGGAATAACATGTAAACACTGTATTTTTGTGGATGAATACAAATATAATAAATATATAAAAAACAAAAAAAAGAAGGAAGCCCACTACTTCAGAAAAAAATTTCCCTCTGGTTAGGGAATGGAAGAGATGAATGGTATTCAGGAAGGGTACACAGAGCTTCAACTGAATTAGTGATGTTCAAATTTATTAAAGCTGGATGGTGGACATAGAGGCTCTTATATTTTTACTTTTCTATATGTTGGAAAATTTTGGTGTAATAAAAAATAAATCAAAAATATTGTTTAAGAGGCTTAGAATCTTGGATCACTCATTTTTTGGTTATAGGAATTATGACTGGGGAGTTCAGTGTTTTGATTCTCATATATTTTTGAATTCTATTTATCATATACTTATATACCAAAAAAGTCAATTTATTATATGAGATTTTCCTCCCATTTTTTAAATATTAGTAAAGTACATCCTCCTTAAAATAAAACATGTTAATGATTTCAGTGATGTTAAGTACATTTACATTGTTCTGCAAATGTCACCACCATTATCTCTAGACTCTACATCTTGCAACTCTGAAATGTTGTACCAATTCGGCAGTAACTCCCATTCCCCCCTGGCCCCAGCCCCTGGGAACCATCATTCTACATGCTATCTCTATTTTTGACTGCTCTGATAGATACCTCATATATGCGCAATCATGCAGTATCTGTCTTTTTGTGACTGGCTTATTTCGCTTAGTATGCTGTCCTTCAGGTTTATCCACATTGTGGCATAGGTCAGAATTTTCTTTTTAAGGCTGAATGATATTGTATATTATTGTATATTGTATACCTTTATATATTGTTTATATATGCCACATTTTATTTCTCCATTCATCTGTTGACGGACACTTGGTTTGCTTCCATATTTTAGCTGTTGTGAATAATGCTACTATGAAGATGGGTATATAAATATTTTTTAGACACTTTGCTTTTAATTCATTTGGGTATATACCCAGAAGCGGAATTGCTGGATCCTATGGTAACTATTTTTAAAGATTTAGTTTATTTATTTATGCACACAAGAGCTGAGGTGTGAGGTGTGGGGGCTGGTGGTTGAGAGGTTTCACCAGAGACAGAGTGAGGAGCAGAACAGGTGGATCTACTGAAATACACTGTTGAGGGGAGCAGTGGGCAAGGCAGGAGAGGTCTGCTGCACCATGTGCTTCAGCTGTCCGGGGATCGAACTTGTGTTGTAGTGGCTGCCAATAGCTTCATAGTACTGACACTTAACCCCTTGAACTTCCAGGGAGGCCCCTATTTTTAATTTTTTGGGGAACCACTACCATAAGAGTTTCAGTTTCTGCATATCTTTGCCAACATTTTTTCTTAAAGATTTATTTATACAAGAACCGGGGTACAGGCCAGATGCATGAGAGGGTGAGAGGATTCACCAGAGACAGAGTGGGGAACAGAACAGGCAGACTGATGAAATACACTGTTGAGGGGAGCAGCGAGCAAGACAGGAGAGGTCTGCCACGCCATGTGGGACCCTTGCCGGCCAGCTGGGATTAAACCGGCGCTGCAGAGGCTGTGGACAGCTTCACAGCACTGTGCTCAACCTCCTGCGCCACCAGGGGAGGCCCATCCAACATTTTTTTTATAATAGCCTTCCTAATGTTGTAAGGTGGTATCTTATTGTGATTTTGATTTACGTTTCATTTTATAATTTCCCTTGTGATTTTTTTCTCCAGTTTTGTTTAAAAGTGTGCTGTTTAATTTTCACAAATTTGCATATTTTCTAGTTTTACTTCTCATATCGATTTCTAACTTCATCCTGCCTGTTATAGTCAGAGAAGATACTTTGTATGTTATTTATTGCTTTAAATCTCTGGAGACTTAATTTGTGGCCTGACATATGGTCTCTTCTGGAGAATGTCCCATGTGCACTTAAGAAGATTGTGAAGACTGTTGTTGGATAGGGTATTGTTCTCTTTATGTCTGTTAAATCTACTTGGTTTATTATATGTGCAAGTTCTCTCTTTCATTGCTTATCCTCTGCTTGCCAATTCTATCCATTATTGATAATGGGGTACTGAAGTCTCCAACTCTTATTGTAGAACTATTTTTCTTTTCAATTCTGCCAGTTTGTGCTTCATGTATTTTAATAGCCTGTTTTTAAATGTTTATAATTATCTCTTTATTGTATGGAAACTTTTGTAGTATATAATACCCTTCATTGCCTCTTGTAACCTTCTTTGATTTAAATTCTGTTTTGTCTGATGTTAGTATAGCCTTTCTTCCACTTGCAACTTATTTGTGTCTTTGGGTCTAAAGTTGAGTCTCTGCCAACCTTTTTGATTGGAGAGTTTAATCCGTTTACATTTTAAGTCGTTATTGATAAGGAAAGACTTTGGTCATTTTGTTATTTGTCTTCTATATGCCTTCCAACTTGTTTTGACCCTCATGTCCTGCATAACTGTCTTTTTTTGGGGGGTTTAGTTGATTTTTTAGTTATGTACCACTTTATCATTTTGTGTATATTCTATAACTATGGTTGTCTTGGAGATTACATTTAACATTATAAAGTTACAGCATTTTACCTTGAATTTGTACCAGCTTTGTAACAAAAACTATGCTCCTTTATAGCTTCATCCCCACCACTTTCATTATTGATGGTGCAAAATTATGTCTGAATATGATAAGTGTCTCAAAGCATAAACTAAAAATTGTTTTTTATGCATCAAATTATGTAGAAACAAAATGTGGAGTTACTAAGTTACAGTAATATACTAGCGTTTAGACTAGTAATTTTTTTAATAAATGTATTAGACTCTTAAATCATGTAGAAAACACAAGGTGGAGTTAACAAAACTGTCGTTCCAGTAACAGTAGCGTTTGTAATTGCTCATGTATTTACCTTTTTCTGAAATCTTTATTTCTTCATGTGAGTTGAGTTACTGTCCCATGTCCTTTCATTTCAAACTTTAAGACTCTTCTTAGCATTTTTATTTTTGCAGGGCACATCTAGTTGTAACAAACCCCCTCATTTTTGTTTATCTGGAAATATCTTAATTTCTCTTTCATTTTTGAAGGACAGTTGCTGAATATAGAATTCTTGGTTGACAGTTCTTTTTTCTTTTAGCACTTTGAATTATCAGCCCACTGCCTTCTGGCCTCCAAAATCTCTTATGAGAAATCTGCTGATAATCTTATTGAGGATCCTTTGTTATATGATGATTTGCTTCTCTTGCTGTTTTCAAGATTCTTTGACTTTGCCTTTTGACAGTTTGATTATAATGTCTTGATGTGAATCTCTGAGTCCATTTTACTTGGAGCTTGGTGAGCTTCTCAAACGCATGTATGTCTTTTGTCAGACTTAGGATGTTTCAGACATTACTTTTTTCAAATAATTGCTATGCCCTTTCCTCTCCTCCTTCTAGGGCTCCTAAAGTGCTTGTTTGTCCTCTTGCTGATGTGTACATGTTCCTCAGGCTGTTAGGTTCACTTTTGTTCATTTTTTTCTTTCTATTCAGATGTGGTCATTGGGACTTCCTATCTTAAAGTTTGCTGATTCTTTCTGTTGTCTGTTTAAATCTGCCTTTGAATTCCTCTAGTAAATATTTTATTTCATTTATACTTTTCAGCTCCAGAATTTCTTTTTGATTTCTCTCTGTATTTTCTCTTTCTTTATTGATATTTCCATTTTCTTCACACATCAGTTTCTTCATGTCTTCCTGTATTTTTTTTTCAGTGCCTTTTAAATCAGTTGTTTTAAAGTCTTTGTGTGTCTGCCATCTGGTTGTTCTTTGGGACAGCTTCTGTTGGTTGTTCTTTATTCCCTTTGAGTGAGCCATACTTTCTTAGGTCTTCGAATGCCTTGTGATTTGTTGTTGTTGGTTCTCTTCAGGCTGCGGATACCTTGCAGTGAAAACTTTTGGTCTTCTCAGCTATATTCTGAGCCTGTGCTTTTCTTTGGCATGTAGTGATTTCCAGTCTCCTCAGTATTTGGAGACACATTTGAATGCCCTACTTTTTAATGTCTGGCTTCCGTTAGGGAAAAAGAGAAAAATGAATGGGGATAAAATGTATGGTTCCATTAAATCCCCTGGAAGTCAAATCAGCAGGAGGGGACGGACTTTTTAACAAAGTCTGTCTGCCTCTCTCTTCACCTTCTGTGATCAGAAGAAGGAATTGGAATAGAGATCTCCACTTTTGGGAGGGCAAGGTCCTGTTTCTCACTCTGGCTCCCCCAAACTGTGTACAACCTGCTTCGGCATCATGTGTATAGCTTCTTGCCACTAGACTGGGTGTTTGGGGAATAGGTAGCTGCTGCTGAGTTAGAGGCTGAAATTATCCACAATTTACTGTCCATTGCTTCCCCTAGAAGTTGCAAGCCTTCAGTAGACAACATAGTTACAAAACAGTTATATTAGATAGATTCTGCAGGGCCTCCCCAGTGGTGCAGCGGTTGAGCGCAGGGCTGCGAAGCTGCCTGCAGCCTCTGCAGCGCATGTTTGATCCCCGGCCGCCAGGCGAGGGTCCCACGTGGCGTGCACACCTCTCCTGTCTCGCCCGCTGCTCCCCTCAGCAGTGTATTTCGCCAGTCTGCCTGTTCTCCACTCTGGCTCTGGTGAATTCTGTCACCCTCCCGCACTTCTGACTGTACCCAGTGCTTGTGTAAATAAATAAAACTTTAGATAGATTCTGCCAGTGCAATTATCTTCTTGGTTGGGGAGACAGAGCCCTGGTGCTTCACATTCTGCTGTTTTCTTGGAATTCTCCTATGTGTGTTAGCACATGCATAGATTACTATCACTAAAATCAGATATAGAACAGTTCCATCATTCCTAAAAGCTCCTCATACTGTCTCTTTAGAGTGATAACCTTCCATATGCCTAAACCCTATCAACCATTGATCATTTCTCCTTCACTATAGTTTTGTTCTTTAGATAATGCCTATAAATGGAACCCTACTGTATAACCTTTTTAGACTTTGTTTGCTCAATATAATGATTTTGAGATTCATCCAAGGTGTTGCATTGATGACTGGTTTTATGTGGTATGTGTGTATCACAGTTTATCCATTCTACCACTGAACAGTGTCATGCTAATTCCAGATTGTGTCCATTGTGAATAGAGTTGCTGTGAATGTCTAGGTAATGGTTTATTTATTTATTTATTTATTTATTACGATTTATTTATTCATTTATATAAGCACTGGATACAGTCAGAAGCGCGGGAGGGTGAGAGAATTCACCAGAGCCAGAGTGGGGAAGGCAGACTGGTGAAATACACTGCTGAGGGGAGCAAGCGGTCGGCAGGAGAGGTCTGCGCACCATGTGGGACCCTCGCTGGTGGCCGGGGATCGAACCAGTGCTGCAGAGGCTACAGGCAGCCTCGCAGACCAGTGCTCAACTGCTGCACCACCAGGGGAGGCCCTAGGTTATGGTTTTAGTATAAATGTAAGTATTCATCTCAGTAGGAGTAGTATTGCAGAGTTATATGATAAGATCATTTAAAAATTTTAAACATTTTAAAAACTTTATTAGAAACTGCTAAACTCTTCCTAATTTCATATTTCCACCAACAATGTATTACGGGTTTCTAATTTCTCCACAGCATTTTCTATTGTTAATATTTTTATTTTAATAATTCTAATAAGTGAGGAGTTGTATTTTACTAAGTGCTTTTAGTTCGCATTTCCTTAATGATATGGAACATCCTTTTATGTGCTTATTTGCTGTCCACGACTTACCTTCTTTTGGTGAGGTATCTGTTCTAACCTATTTTTTAATTGGGTTGTTTTCTTATTGTTGAGTGTGAATATTCTTTATATATTCTGGATTAAGTTTTTCATTGAATTTGTTGTTTGAAAGTATTTTACCCCATTCTATAGCTTGTCTTTTAATTTTCCTCAAAATATATTCACAGTTCAAAAATTTTAAATTTAGGTTCAGTTTAGCATTTTTTTCTTTTATGTATTTTGTTTTTGGTGTCATGTTTAAGAAGAATTTGCTTAACTAAAGAGGATGAAATGTTTTTCAAAAAGTTTTATAGTTTTATATTTTCTGTTTAAATTTATGGTTTATGGTTTAACTTTTATATAAGGTATAATGCTTAGGACAAGTGGACTTCCAATTGATCTAATACCCTTTATTGAAAAGGCAATGCCTTCAATGAATTGCTTTTGTGCTTGTGAAAAACCAAATAACTATATCAATGTAGGTCAATTTCCGGACTATTCTTTTTCATTGATTTGCATGCTCTTCTTTTTATTTATTTATTTATTTATTTATTTATTTATTTATTTATTTTAAACATTTTATTTATTTATACAAGCACTGGGTACAGTCAGAAGTGCGGGAGGGTGAGAGAATTCACCAGAGCCAGAGCGGGGAGCAGAGCAGGCAGAAGGACCGAGGTACACTGCTGAGGGGAGCAGCGGGCGGCAGGAGAGGTCTGCGCGCCATGTGGGACCCTCCTCTGGTGGCCGGGGAGCAGCCGGGGATCGAACTGGCACCGCAGAGGCCGCGGGCAGCTTCGCAACCCAGCGCTCAACTGCTGCGCCACCGGGGAGGCCCTGCATGCTCTTCTTGACCAATATTGCATTGCTTTTGATTGGTCTAACTTTATAGTAACCCTTAAAGACAGGTAGTATGTTTTCTTCCTTTTCGAAATTATTTCAGGTATTCTACTTTCTTCGCCCTTCTATATAGATTTTGGAGTCAGTTTAACTATATTTACAAAGTGTCCTGCTGGGGGTTTCATCAGCATTGCATGAGTCTAAAGATTATTTTGATGAGAATTGACATCTTTCCTATGTTGAGCCTTTCGATCCTTGAACAGAGGATGTCATTATATTTATGGAGGTCTTGTTTAATTTCTATTACCAGCAGTTTGCAAGTCTCGGCATATGTATTCTTTATATATTTTATGTGATTTATACCTGAGTATTTCAATTTGGGGGTGAGATATTATAATAGTGTTTTAAAAATTTTGTTTTTCAATTTTATGTGATTGCTATATAGAAATGGTACTGACACTTGCTGTAAAAATTTAATGAGAGAGTTCAATAAAGCAGTTCATTAGATACTTGTTAAGAATATGTTCACTGTACATGCTCAGGACATCATCGTGGCATTGGTAATCAGTACCAGCAACAAGAAGCAGACTAGGGGATATGAAAAGCAGTCTTGGGACTCCTGTGTTGTTCCCTTGGGGCTCCTTGTAGCCTCTCTTAATCTATGGTACACTATGGTGTATTGAAAATCTATGGTATTGTGAACTCCAAGAGAAGAGCTAAAGTTCTAGGGGGTTTTCAAGGTGTACACTGCTTTCCCAGTCAGGGAATAGGAGAAGCTATGGTATTGCAGAGCTGCTGTGTGAATGTGTGTAAGGGAAGCAGCAAGAGAAAAAGATCTAGAGCAAATGAGGTCAAGGGAGTGACTTGGGGTCTAAGAGGCAGGTTGACTCAGCAGTGGTGTTACCTGACGTAGCAAATCTGCTTTTCTTCAGGAGGAACAGACTTTCATTTTTTGCTTCCCCATAGTAGCAAAGGACTCTTCCCTTGAATAGTGGTGGAAATTGTTTAAGAGCCCTCACAAAGAGAATTTGACTTATAAAGGGCTTCTAGTATGTAGTCTAACTGATAATAGGAAATAGTACCACTACCCAACGCTGGAGATCAGTGGTTTTGTCCTTATCTTTTTTGTTTTGTATTTACATCATGGAGCTCAATCGGTAAAATAGATCAAAGAAAGCTGGAGCTGCCAACTCTGGCCAACCCACTTCCGCAGCAGCCCCTCGAAGGCATTCCTAAGAAAGTTGGGGGGCACAGTTTGTAAAACCTTGTAGATGGTTCCCTGGGTTATACTAACCTTTTTATGCCCAGGTCTCTATTTGAGGAAAGGGATTGGCCATGGTTGTGTAAATGGCAGCAAATAGGTCTTTACTGTAATAACAGAGCACTTGGTCCCTGAAGGTCCCTTCTCTAATTCCGCCTGAGCTGCAGCAGTCGAAGCCCTTGATTGGGACTGACTGACTGTTTAGGGAGCACACAGCTCATTATGTAATGAAGTGTTGTAACCAGAGTGCTCAGGAAGTGTTTGGGGGATTTGGAGGCAGTGGCGGTGCTCTTCAGAACATTTCAGTTAATACAAAACATGCTGCTTTCAATTTATTTTGTTTATGTGCCAATGCCAGTGCCATTTTGCACAGAGAGCAGCCTGTTTACATGCTCTCCCATATGGCATGGCATAACCTGACCCATTTTTGTATTTCACTGCATCAGAATCTGATCGTGACCTGGTCTTTATTTTTTCCTCTCTAGGCTACAGATGCACATGTTGAATGGAGCTCTTCTGGCCCTGCTGTTTCCTGTGGTAAATACCCGGCTGGTAAGTAGATTCTTTCAGGAACATGCCAGCAGCATATGAAACAGTGTTGGCTCACACCTTCATTATTCAGTGATTCTCCTTGTCCTCAGCTCATGTGCCCGTGTGAGTTTTAAAATACCTTTTTCAATGTTGAGGCTTGACACAGTCCTGTTTCAATGCAGGGGAGACTGATGGGAGTGGGAGTAATTTTTGGAATTCGGGGTTTTATCTTAGAACCAGGACAAATCAAAATACTTGCAGAAATCCCTGGAGAAATTTGGTGAAGAAAATGGGGGGTGAGAGGGAGAGGAGACCCCCATCATTAGACAGTGCTCCAGGTATTCTAGGGGCCATGCTACATTGGCCCTGAATAGTATTCTGCAGAGCCTCAATGGCTTTCTGCTTCACCAAGGGGCTGCCTGGGCAAAATGAGATTCCTTCCCAATTCACCCAAAACCAAGTGGCAGCCTGGGCCACACCCTCCACCATAAGTGCAGGTCAAGTCAGTTGGGTGATAAACCAGCCTAGAAGGAAACAGCAACAAGGCTGAGATGGCAGGGCCTCGTATTCCGACCCCCATATGTGGGACTGTGGGGGGATTAGCAGGCCAGGTAGGAAAGTTTAGGGCAAGAAACCACTTGTACACTCCTTCCTACTTCTTTCAGTTTTCATGACTGAAATTTGCTTCATATATTAATATCAGAGTTTAAATCTCTAAATGATAATCCTTTCTCTTTGGATAGCATTTCATAGTGTTTCAAGGTCTTTTCACTTAAGTTGTGTGAGATAGGTAGGGCAATTATTATGACCTCTTGCTACAGAGGAAGACACTGAAGTTCAGGGAGTCACGTAAATTCTAAGTGGCAGAGTTAGAACAGGGCCCTAGGCTCTTGATTGTACAATCACAGCTACAGTTTGCTCTCAGGATTTAGTTACTCCATTCCCACAAAATACTCATGTAAATGCTTATGATTGTTACACTTTAAAGAAAAAAAGATTTATTTATTTATTGATTGATTTATGTATTTATGTATTTATTTATTTATTTATACAAGCACTGGGTACAGTCAGAAGCGCGGGAGGGTGAGAGAATTCACCACAGCCAGAGTGGGGAACAGGCAGACTGACAAAGTACACTGCTGAGGGGAGCAGCAGGCAAGGCAGGAGAGGTCTGCGTGCCATGATTGTTATACTTTTATAGGTGCAGATTATATATATATATATATATATATCAGTAGAAATGAAAAGAAAAATATTAATAATCTAAGGCATGAACCCTCATGTGATGAACCCTCATTGTGCTCTCGGCTCACCTAGGGGTACCACATACACACAGACCGCCCCCCCCCCCCAATTCATGAATAAAAACCACTCTTTGTCCTGGTCCTACCCTTAGAGAATGTGAGTTCTTGATCTGTGATGCAGATTTGGCACAGTGTATTAAAAAGTACCTTTCAAGGCAGAGCTGCAGTTGAGAACCACTGATTTTGTGCAGCATTTCTGACAATTAAAGTGCAGCAATCACTGGAAGGAATGGTTAAAAAACCAGGCTTGACAGACTCCATCCTTAGAAGGTCTGACTGAGAGGATCTGGTGTAATGCCAGGAAATGAACATTTTTAACAAGTGTCCAAGTGATGCCAATTGCAGGGGTCCTCAGATCACTCTTGAATCAGGGTCCTATGAGCTCATGATTCAATGTCACTCTCAGTGTGGGGAACTCATAGTGTGGTCTGAGGACCAGCATCACATCGATGCTGCTTGTTAGAAATGAGAATCTTGGGTTCCACCTAACACCTGCTGCATCACACCTGCACTTTAACAGAATTCTCAGGTGGCTTGTTTGGCCTTGCTCTCTTTTTCCAAAGAGCCCAATGCACCTTAAGAGAGACCATCCAAAGTCCTCACGAGGAGAGCACCGGGGTGGGGTGGGCAGACAGCATTTTCTCTGTCACGAGGGGTACTTCAAGTGCAGTGCTCCCCTGTGAGCTGGGCTCAGCAGGCACAGGCTGCTCACATAGTATCTTGCTCTCCCTTCTACGTCTCCACAATATAACCTGCATGAGCTTCATGTGGTGAACAAGAGAATTAGAACTCCTGCTTTCGTCTCAGAGCTGTAGGGGATGGTCCCCAAGAATGTTGCAAATTAAACAAACTGAAAACACTCCTTTCTGGCTCAGGGATGTGTGAACAGGGACAGAAGGAACCCAACCTGAGGACAGAGCCTGCTAAGGCAGAGAAGTGGATCCGATGCTATCTTTTTCCACCTGTCAGGTTATTGTGTCATTGTTTTCTCAGGGTATTATAGGTCAGGCAGAGCAGGAGCAGCTTTCTCCATTTTCTGTAGCCCTCTCAGATTTCCAGAGGCATATCAGAAAATTTCTCCTTGGACTCATAGAGTAATCCTGAATTTGAGGCATCCAGCCCACAACTCTGGCCAGTCTCTGCATCAGTTGAGGTGGAAGTGGTTCCCCTAAACAGCTCACCTTCAGCTCTCTTCCTAGTGGGACTGTCCCCTCAAGGGGAGCCAAACAAATCTCCCCTTTGTAGAATCACTGGGTATACACAGCCATTATAAGTCGCATTGCCAAGCTTGAAAACAAAGACCCCCATGGCTCATTCACATACCTGGAGTTGGTTAGCAGGTGGGTGGTGAAGTTTTCATTTAATCCATATTTGTGTTCTGTCTTCACTGGGCCCGCTGATGTGCTGTAACTCCTAACATCCACCGTGGCAGAGATAGTAGCTGCCACTTCGGGGTGCTTGCTGTGTGCCAGGTACTATTCGAAGTGTGTGCCATGGACCAATTTCATTAATCCTCATAATAAACATAGATACAGTTATTATCCCCAAGGTCAGGGTACCACCAGCATTGGTTTTCTCTACTGCCTTTCTTGGCTTGCAGGTGGCTGCCAGCCCCTTGGAACAGGATCTTTTCTCTGTGCGCACATATCCCTGGTGTGTCTGTGTTTGTCTAAATCTCCTCTTTCTCATAAGGACTACAGTTAGATTGGATTAGAGTGCACCCCAATGGGCTCATTTTTGCTTAATCGCCTTGTTAAATGTCCTTTTCAAATATAGTAACTTTTTTGGCTTGTTTTTAATTATTTAATTTTTAAAATTCTTTTTATCTTTTTTTACATCACTGTTCATTTTTAAACAATATTTGCTTCCCCCCACCCCCTCAGGTGTTGTCCCCACAGAGTTTCCTTCCCCAGTGCACCTGGGCACCATCACCTCAGTCCCCTGTGCTCCTTCCTGCCTCCCTCTGACCCCTCTCCCGCCTCCTCCCCTGCAGTAGGTCTCTGATTCATAATTGTCCATTTTTGCTTTGCTGTGTTTTGTACTGTTTTTATTTTATTTTTTACACTGATGTCTTATTTGGTTCTCCTATATTCCTGCTCAAATATAGTCACTTTCTGAAGTGCTAGGGGTCAGGGCTGCACCACAGGTGGTTTTCGAGGGACCCAGTTCTGCCCACAATAGTTTACTACTCTATACAGAAAACCCTTTCTCTCCTGCTCCCACCTCTCCCTCTCCCTCTCCCCCTCCTTTTCCTTCCCCTCTTGGCTTCCTGTTCCCCTTCCCTCCCTCAGTCCTTCTTCCTTCCTTTCTCTCTCCACTTCTTCCCCCCTCTCTTGGCAGATTTGTCGTTATAGTTCTTATACAACCCAATACTTTACAAATAAATGCCAAACTATAGCCAGTCAGCTTGTCAAGAATGTTTAAATACCTTTCCTTACAGATGAAATTACTTGGACAAGCTCTTTCTTAACTGGTTAGTCAAATCATTCTGGTGAATAATCTTGGTGCTCTTTTTTGAAAATGAAACCAAGAAAAGCTCATGGTGTGAGCAAGCTCCATTTGCATGTGGCTTGGCCACTGACTTTGATCTGGTTGTTAGAATGGTTGGGATACTTCTTGAACTCCTGACTTTCAGTACCTTTGATTTGCAACCTCTTGTTTGAGTTCAGATGACCTTAAAATGAGACCCAGGAAGGTAGGCAACTCTTAAGCTTGAGATCCAATTAGGCAGGAAGCCAGCTTTTTACTTCTCTTTTGTCCTTCCTTCCTTTCTTGGCCCTTTATCTTTCTAATCCCTATTTTTTTCCCTCATTAGCAGTAACGAGGAAGCAAGGAAGATAAAATGAAATAATTAGTGTGTGTTCCAGTAACACAGACATATGTACACTCACATACATAAAGACGGAGGGAGTTGGAGGAAGTTGCCACCTTCAGCTAAAGGATGTGGGGTCACCAGTGAATTTTCGTGTTCTATCCTGAGACTCATTGGCATGGGATTCAAAGACCAGCTAGAGAATGCCCAGGTCTCAATTTTCCCTGGTTCTCCATCTTAGAAGCTGGCACCTCAAAGAAGGAACGTGTATTCCAATGGTCCCTATTACAAGTAAGTGCTTGTTGCTGCCTGGGTTCCAGAGAAGGTTTCTTTCTGACTTCAGATAAAGGGGCTTAAAGGTGATTTCTGTTTTGCTTCTTGGAGGAAAACTGCATCATGGACCTATTGATGATTAGATTAGTGGGGAACTGAAAGCTTATCTGATATAATCTTATCTTCCAGAGGAGGGGGGTTTCGGAGGTTACATAATGACTTGTTAAAGAAGTCAAGGTGAGTACCCCTAGAACTCAGGTCTCTTACTTCAGACTTCAGAACTCTTTTTCTTGTTCTGTGACTGAAATTCAGGGCAAGTTGAATGGTACTGAGTCAAGAAGCTGGAGATGCTTCTTTTCTCCTCTTTACCCCTCTATCTAAAAAAGTGGGGTCATACACTTCTTTGAGAAGCGGAAAAGGACAGTATTAGGAGGGACATGGACTGCCACCCCCCACTCCCCAGTCAAGCTATGAAGCCCACCTTGAGATGCCCCTATTGAAGCTCAGTAGTGTATGGCTTGGATCATCAGATGTGTTGCCTAATTTGTGAGCTCTTTGTTTTAACCATTGACATTTTTGGCTGATGATGATGTGGGTTCTGATCTTCATCTGTGACCTTGAAAAGACTCTCATCCAAGGTAAACCACCTCTGGAAAGTGGAAGCCAATAGGTGGGAGCTTAGTAAGGTGGCCATGGAAACTGATTGCACATTGGATTTCCAGTTACACCTCTCACCTTGAAAATTTGGAGTTCTGGCCCATGGCATGGAGCCCTGGGCTCAGATTGCCCTCTCACCACCATGAGAGTTTCTTCTGAATGCACAGTGTCCTGAGCAAGGGAAATTAGAAACAGAAACTTAAGATACTCTATTATCCCTCTTCCCAGACATTCTCAAGTCTGGCCTGTATTTGTGTTTTTCTGTCTTCTATTAGAATAATAAGAAGAATGATAATGATTCTTTTCATCAAGCTCCTTTATTCTTCAAGCCCAATACCTCATTATCATTATCTCATTATCAAAATTGCCCATTATTTTGTATCCTTGTTGATCCTAGCAGTTGGTTCCTTTTTCCCTCCTTTACCAGCCTCCTCTTTTGCCCGCTTCTTTTTCTTTATTAGAGTATTCCTTTGAATGTTTCTAAGCCTCAGACTAAGTGAAGAGGTTAGTGCAGATTTTTGCATTGCTGGGCATTTACCCATTGGCCACAAACTTTAACTCGATGTTTCTGGAATGCAACTTTGTACCTTGCACCCTTGTATGCTTCTTGGAAAAGTTTGTTGTCATCGATGCAAGTAGACTTGAGAATCTTGCTCTTTGCTAACTGGCACTATGAAATGTGCTAATTGACCTAGAAAAGTTATTTCTGTGACTGGCAAATTGAGCTATTTAAAAAAGTTATAGTTTGGATTTTGGACCTGAACTAGGGACAGAATGTCCCTTTGCTTTTCTGGAAGTGCTTAAAATACAGAACGCTGGGTTTCAAAAGAGGCTTTAGCTTTCTGAAGAATTGATTTGGGCAAAATTGTGCCTCAACTTTCTACAAAGGCCAGTGTGTTTCTGATCCAATGGGTGCGAAGTGTGTGTGCACGTGGAGGGTATTGGGAAGAGTTAGGGTCTTGGTTCAAATGAAAGTCTACAAAATTCTCTATCTGAAAATATGTCTTACTTACTGCCTTTCTTTTAAAATTAAGCTTTGAGAATTTTACATCCTCCATAAATCCAGCTCAATCATACCAGCTAATCTGTAGATTTTCATTGAGCACTTTTCTGAGTAAAATATTGTGCTATATTCTGCATGGGATGCAAAAGCAGTCAGTGTGCATTCCTGGCCCTCAAGAAACTTGTTAGAAAGATAAGGTATAAACTCCTGAGAAGTTACGGCAGTATTAGACTCCCAAAAAAGGAAGATCAAGGCAATGAAGAATTAACTGATAAATTGCAGTTGTTTTGAGTTCTAAGAAATGAGAAGAGAATTAATATTTGTATTACCAGGAAATTTATGTATGTTATTTAATTCTCACGACAATCCTCTTCTCATGCGAGGAAAGTGAGGTTTAGAGAGGTTAAATGACTCGCTCAAAGTTATCTGTAAGTGATAAAGCTAAACCTGTGCACACTTTGTACTTTTAACACTCTGCTTCCTGGAGAGATCATTGTGTTCACTGGTCCAGAAAGACTTTATGGATAAATAAAGCCTGGACTGAGGGTTGAAGGTTGATTAGAATGATCACACAAATTGCAGAAGAAGGAGGCAGGGCATGATGAGGGAATGCTGTGGAGGGAGGCAACAGTAAGATTGAGATTCTGAAGAGCAGGAAGGAGAGTCAGGAATTCCACTTGTCCATATAGACATTGCCACGTCTATGGCAAACCGCCTGAAGATATGCTGTGAATGCTGTTTCAGTCCCATCTTTCAGCCCTTAAGGTGTTTAGGTATTATGTGTATTTCTTTTCTTCTCCGCCTCTGCTAAAAGGTTTCCTTACAGGTGGATGGATGGGACTTTGCTCAGCACAACAGCTTTTTCAAATAGGTTATCCTGGTGTGGTTAAGAAAACTTGGTCAAATTATCAAATTTCTGCGGTCCTCAGTGATCTCATCTATGAAATGGAGGTGATAGTACTCCCTTTCTCCTAGAGCTGTTCTGGTGATTTAGTTAATATGTCTAAATCACCTAGCACACAGGAAGACCGCAGTCATCATTAGTAGTTATTTTCTTCAAACCCCGCGAGGTGGATATTAGAGTCTCTATTTTATAGACAGAGTCTTTAATGATGCGTGTGGTATGATAACATACATCTATGGAGGTGTGAACCTGTACCCCTGTAACATACACAGTGTTGGAAACCAATGTTACCTCAATAGCCATAATTTTAAAAGTTTCCTCAAAAAGAAAAATACACATGTAACCTTAGAAAGTTTAAGTAATTTGCATGGGGTCAAAGAAGAATTATTAGAATGAGCATGAGAACTTTTGTCTTTCTGCTACCAAAAAATCATGGTCGTCCTTCTTCCTCATCCCTAATTATTTAGATTGATTTTCAAGTATTGGGACCAATCAGCTCTCTCTCTCTCTCTGATTAATTTTATACAATTTCCATTAGATATTTGCAGAATTGATTATATTTTTAGGATTTTTATTTGCAAAAAGAGTACACGTTTATTGAAAAACCATTCAATCAGAGGGGTGTAATGAGAAAATTAATCATCTTACCCCACCACCTTTCAATTTTATACCCCCTGGGGCTAAGCTGTGTGTCTTTTCCACATTTTTCTTTTGCTCATAAAAGCAGATCGAGATTTTCATACTTCTAGGGTTTGGTTTGATGAGGTTTAGGATTCCTACAAAATTGGCAAGAGTCTGTACACTTTATGCCAGTGTTTTTTTCCTATCACTTCAGAATAGATAATCGGTAATCTCTGGGTGCGGGTGTAATTCATGCTTTCCTAATAGCTGTTTAGCACTCCATAGTTTGGTTTGACTTTATGTTCAGCCCATCCGCAGGGTTCCCAACATTCTATCATGATTATTCTCTGTAGCAAGGATAGTGTCTTGTGGGCTCTGTCCCCTACAGGGTCTTGCACCTAGCACATTGCAGGCATCCACATGTAGAATAAATGAATTGGTCAACCATCCCGAATCTCTGTATTGTTCAGAGACATTTCAGGGATCCTATTACACATGTCCTGAAATCTTGGGTGTGAAGGCAGAGGGATGATAGATGATATTTTACCCAGATAAATTCTTTTTTTAAAATTTAATGTAACTTTACATTGAATATTATATAGTAAATTTTATAATGTAAAGTTACATTAACAGTTCTCTTATTTTTATTGAAGTGTAACATTGGTTTACAACATTATATATGATTTAGAGGAATAGGATCACCCCCTTCAGATTTATGTTAGCATCCCACACCCACCACTAAGGCACAAGGCACCCATAGTTCACCATAGTCTATTGTGCCTCCTTACTTTGTCTCCCTCCCCTGTCCCCCAGTAGCCTCAACTCTTTTTGTTATGACTTTGGTCACATCTGACCCTTTGTTTTATTTCTCTGTATTCCACATATAAATATTTTTTGAATACTTTTTAAAAAGCACTGAAAATGATGTTTTCCTGATTACTACAAAAGGCATATTTACTGTTGAAAATGTGTGAAATACAGAAAAGCATAAATTAAAAATAAAAATCACCACCAATGCAAAAGTGGTTATTTCTCAATACGTTAAAAGATAAAAAGTGTGAGGCTTTTATACCATGGTCTTTACAGATATATAAATGTTTTCTTTACAAACATAGCATGTTTATAATGCAAAAAAAATAGAAAATACAGATAAATGCCAGAATAAAGCTGAAAACATTGAGCAGGAACAACTATTAATATTATTTGCTGCATATTCACAAAGTCTTCATATCTCTGCATAGACGTCAGCACAACATTCAGGGTTAGCACAGGGTGGAGGTCAAAGGCACTGGCCTGTCCATGGTTTTGTGACTCCTCTCTCTTCAACCTTGTGACCTTGGGCAAATTACCTAACTTGTGTGAGCTCATTTTCCTATCTGCAAGATGGTGCTCACATGAGCAGAGAAGAGATATCATGTGATAAGCACTTCGCACAGTGCTTGGCACCTAGTAAGTGCTTCATATGTGCCGAAAGCTGCAGTTGTGGGCACTACTACTCTTCATATTACCTTAAAAATGGACAGGGCTTACTATGGGCACGTCCTTTTTGATCTTGGTCTTCAGAGTTTTGACCGCAGCTTCCTGAGTCCTTGGGTGTGTATGAAGTGAAGGGAGTTTTGTTTCCCAGTGAGTCTTGCTGAGTGAGATTAAAATTCCCTGGCAGGCTTTTTCCACACTGAGTTTCAATGCCTTTGTTTTGGCATTTGTTTCCTAGACAGCCTGTTTGATTAGGCAGCTGACCAGCTCTCTACTCCCTCCTGACAGGTGAATTTCTCCTGTTTTTCCTCCCATTTGAATAAAATGCGCAGATGTTTGGGTTGCCTTGGAGTAGGGACAGAGCAGAGTGCAGAGCTGACCTTTTTGCTTCTAGAGCCTGACTCTTCTCTTTTCCCTCCAGTCAGATTAGAAGGAACAGCCCCAGGTATTGTAACCACTGCCTTCTTTCCTCACGGAGCCACTTCCCCAAGTGGTATCTCTCCAGTCAAAACCTTATCTAGTAGTTTCATTCTGTCCAAACGGGAGAGGGATTCTCAGCAAGATTTGAATCACCAGAGACAATTTCAAAACAGCCATTTTTAAAAAGCACTCAAAGCCATTCCAGTGTGCAGCAGGGTGGCTGTGGACTTGCTTCCAGTCCCGTCCTGCCGCTGGGACTGGGGCATTGGGCAAGCTAACATCTCATCAAGCATCTGCTTTCCAGCTTGTCAGCTAGGATTGGTAATATTTACTTTTGCTACCTCACATATTGGTTTTTTTTTAATTTAAGTAATTTTTAAAAATTTATTTTTTATATCATTGTTCATGTTAAACAGTATTCGCTCCCCCCCCCCCAGGTGTAGTCCCCATAGAGTTTCCTTCCCCAATGCACCCGTGCACCATCACCTCAGTCCCCTGTGCTCCTCCCTGCCTCCCTCTGATCCCTCTCCCTCTTCCCCTGCAGGATGTCTCTGATTTATAATTATCTGTTTTTGTTTTTTTTTTAATTATTTTTTTACAATGTTGTCTTATTTGGTTCCCCTATGTGGTGTATAGGAATACTATTCAGCAATCAAAAAAGATAAACTTATGCCATTCACAGCAACATGGATAGAGTCTAAAAGGAATTATGCTCAGTGAAATAAGCCAGAAGGAAAAAGAAAAATATTGGATGGTTTCAGTTATAGGAGAAATATAGGGGAACCAAATAAGACAGATAGGTTTTGAATAAAAGATACCAGACAACAAAAGATAGGATATTTCAGAGCATTGAGAAGTTAAAAGCACTATGCAAAGGATCCTTGTCTTGCTCTCTTTCTTTAGTCACTTTTACTGGAGGAGTTTGGTTGAGATGTAATTTACCTATCATAGATGCATCCTTTCAAAGTGTACAATTCAGTGGTTTCTAGTATATTCAGTGTTGTGCAGCCATCACCACTATTTAATTTTAGAATATTTTCACCTTCTTCAAAACAAGGTCTATACCTATGAGCAGTGTTTCCCTATTCTCCCCTCTGTAACCCCATACACCCACTGATCTACTGTCTGTCTGTATCTATCTGGATGTTTCATATAAATGCAATATGTGACCTTTTCCTGACTTCTTTCACATAGCATAAAGTTTTCAATTTTATGCATGTTGTACCATCTTGTGTAACAGTACTTTGTTCTTGTTTGTGCTGAATAATATTCCTCTGTGTGATATACTACATTTTGTTTATCCATTCTTCTATCGATGGACATCTAGGTTATTTCAACCTTTTGGCTATTGTGAATAATGCTGCTATGGCTGTTTATATAAAAGTATCTGATTATCTGCTTTTGAGTAGATAACCTAGAAGTGGAATCGCTGGGTCATATGAAAACTCCATGTTTAACCTTTTAAGGAATTGCTTTCCAAAACAGCTCTACCATGTTGTATTCCTACCAGCAATCTATGAGAGTTCTAGTTTCTTTGTACCTTTGCCAACACATGTTATTGTCTCATTTTTTATTATAACCATCCTAGTGATATAATTATGTGGTTTTGATTTGCATTTGCTGATGACTAATGGTATTAAACACCTTTTTTTGTACTTACTGGTCATTTGCATGTCTCTGGGGAAACGTCTTGAAATTCTTTCCTAGCTCTTATATATTTAGTTTTTTAAATTCGGTTGTAAGAGTTCTCGTGTATTCTGGAGATTAAAGCCTTAACAGATATATGATTTGAAATATTTCCTCCCATTCTGTGAGTTATGTTTGCATTTTGTTGGTCCTGACCTTTGAAACACAAAATCTTTTAGCTTTGTTGAAGTCTAATCACTCCATTTTTTTTTTTTTGGTGGCTTTTGTTTTTGGAATCATAGCTAAGAAACTGTTGCCTAATCAATCAAGCTCATGAAGTTTTATGACTATGTTTTCTTCTAAGATTAGCTTCATTTAGATCTATGATCTGTTTTAATTTTTACATACAGTGTGAGGAAGGGGTCCCAGCATTCTTTTGCATGTGGTTATCTGGTTGTCCTAGCACCTTTTGTTGAAAAGATTGAAATGTTAATGATCACAGTTAATACAGAGGAAGAAATAAACTGAAGCACAAAGAGGTTAAGTAATCTCCCCAAAGGCACTCAGATAGTGAGTGGCAAAGTTGCAAATTAGAACCCAGATTTCTGTTTCCATTCTCTTTCCACTGTACCAACCCACCTTCCTCACTGTACCCTGAGTCCTTGCAGTGTAAAGCTCAGCTCACAGGTTAGCACAATTGGCCTCCCCTGGGAAGTTGTTAGAAATGTAAAATCTTGAGCCTTGTCCCAGCCCTATAGGTTGAGAGTCTTCATTTTAACAAGATCTCTTGGGGGTTGATGTGCTCATGGATGTTTGAAAAGGCCTAGAAAGCAAGATTGAGAGAAAGTAAAACAAGCAATATATAGTGTGAAAAGGAGTAAAGGCAACTCAATAACACTGTGCAGCTCTTGTTTTGCTTCTGTTCTCTCTTGTGAGTGGAGCATCTCTGAAAAAGATGGGGTCCTTCCTAGTCAGGCATTCAGCTATTGTAAATGAGGCCTAAACTATAGGGCATGACAAAAGTTAAGATATTTTGTACTTTACTGTATTAAGTTATACTGCAATGAAAAGAAAGTTAAAAATAAAAGTTAGAATCTGAACTCCACTACAGGTGAGCTTTAAAATCTACAGGCCATAAATAGGTGAGGTTCCCCAACCTGAAGTTGAATAGCTATTTTGATCTTTGAAAAGGAGCCAAGGTAATATTCTGAGAATTTTAGACTTATCATCTACCCATCCAGAACAGCCTTTAGTCAAACTGAGGAGTGCTGCATGAAGCAGATGGTTTCTGGCCACGTGGAACAGGACCAGGAGCAAGCATAGCCTTCTAGAATGAATTCTTGTAAAATTCCCACATTTCTTTTGAATAGGATTACTCAGATATTAATTAGGGAAACCTAGTTTGTGTCTGGATTTTGTAAGTCATTTGCCCAAGTTGCTCATGTCATGATAGTGAATTATGGACTTGATAATGGTCACTGAAGTTAACTGGCTTCATTTTATTGAACTCCTATAAAGGGTTGATGGCAACTTAGATGAAGACACAGATGACTGAAGTGTCAGATTTTCTTGTGCCCTTAATCTGGGAAGGAAGATTGTGTTGCATGACAATTTCAGTATTCCAGAATATCCTGAAAGATAGATCTGAGGACTAGAGAGGAAATTTCATAGAAGTTATGGTAAAATTCACATAGTTGAGTTAAATCAACTAGATGCTAAACTCTAGAGCTCTGGGAGGCCGTAGGCATTCATGTACAGATACCCTGTCTTAATGCATCTTGCGGTTTTGTACTTTTCACAAATTAAAGGTTTGTGGGAGCCCTACATCAAGCAAGTCTATCCATACCATTTTTTCAAGAGCATGGGCTCACTTATTTTTTCATTTTTAGTTTCATATTTCAGTTAAAGTATGGCCATTGTTGTTTCAGACATAATCTTATGGCATACTTTAGACCACAGTCTAATGTGAACATAACTTACATGCACTGGGAAACGAAGCCCTCTGACTCATTTTGCTTCGACATTCATTTTATTGTGGCAGTCTGGAGCCAAATCTGCCATCTCTCAGGTGTGCTTCTAGTCCAGCGATGTCATTTCTAGCCCACAAAGGGGAAATGAGTAGCCTGAAATCCTATAGCCAATGAGTGGCATCTGTAGGACTGACACTCAGGTCACTCTGAAACCAGTCACTTTGCCTGTTGGATAAATACTAAATGGAATGCTTCATGCTGGGGCTGGGGTTCCTCATACCAGACAGTTCTCTGCCAGATGGGTGTCCTAAAATTGAGCTCATTTCTGACACTATCTACCTAAAGATAAGTGTCAGATCCTACAGTTTAAGTCCAACCAGACTGCTTCCGCCCTCACATACCAATTGCAAGTCTAGGAAGCTTCTGACCAACTAGCTGTAAATTGGAGGTTCCCCAATCCCTCCTCCAAGTTTGATTGATTTGCTAGATCAGCTTACAGAACTCAGAAAAACATTTATTTTCATTACCAGTTTTTTAGAAAGGATATTATAAAGAATACAGATGAATAGCCAGATGAAGAGATACATAAGGTGGGGTCCAAAAGGGTCCCTAACATAGACGCCTCTGTCCCCGTGGAACTGGGGTGCTCTGTCCTCCCAGCCTGTGCACTCGAAGTTCATCAACTCTCACTGTTCAAAAGTTTTTACAGAGCTTAACTGTAGCCCCTGTGTCTCCTTCCCCAGAGGTCAGTAGGTGTGGTTGAAGTTCTTCCCCTTTTATAACTTTCTGGTGAGCAGCCCCATTCTGAGCTAATCTGGTTGCCCCCTCCTATATTACTACAGTCATTATAGTATGGATTGTGGCATGTTCAAAAGGGGGCCCTGATTGTTATAGGACAGGGAGAGGGGCAGCCCAAACCCCGCAAACCTGCCTATTCTAAATGGGTTCTGCCATCCGCCGCATCAACACAAAACATATGACACTTTAATAGGAAGGAACTTTAATAAAAACTAGGAAACAATACAGGTAAGGCAAAGAGTCTAGTTTCTAAATGAAGCACCCAAAGTTACCCGTCCCCTCGTGGGTAAAACTCCATCCATATGGGATCGGCCCAGAGCAAGGCCCCAAAGCCTGCCACAAGTCTAAAGCATCTTCCAGTGGGGACCCACAGAAAAGAGTTAGAAACAACCAGACAAGCCCGGAAGGAAAAGAGCAAAATCAATATCAAGATAAAAGCGGCCATTGTCACCTCCCCACGAGTCTCACCCACATCTGTGTCACCCAGTCCACGACCAAAAGACAAGCGCAGTTTCTTCACATGTCTCTAGGCTCCATGCGCATCCTCCAGGTCTCCTGGCTCCATCCTGCTTCTTTCCTCAGTCTCTTCTGCAGCTTCTCCTCTTCCTGCTCAGCTCCACCCTCCCTTGGGAGGGGCAGGGAACCTCCCCCTTTCCTGGGGACCACCCTGTTACATGATGACTAACAAAACATACTCTTATCACTCAAGAATGTTAAGTCGTTTAGGAGTTTTGTGCATGGAATGGGGACAAACACTGAATATATTTCTTATTTTATCACAAATGCCCTGGGATAGCTGCTGTTCTTAAGAAGAAACTAAAGGGGTTAGTCAAACTACCTAATTTGACTCAGTTTCAGTCCCTGGGTATACTGGGGGTGAGGTGGGAATTGGTTCCAGGAACCACCCCCAGCTCCATGGATAGAAAAATCCACTAGGATACTTGATTTTCTTATATAAAATGGTGTGTTATTTGCACGTAATCTATGCACATTCTTCCATATGTTTTATATCATCTCTAGATTACTTGTAATACTTAATGCAGTGTAAATTATATGTGAATAGTTGTTACATTGTATTGCTTAGGGAATAATGGCAAGCAGAAAAATCTTCACATGTTCAGTACAGTATGTATTTTCAATGTGCTGTTGGTTGAGTCTACCAACCATCATTACCTGATTACCTACATCACAGTTACTGTAAGGATTCGGCGAACTAATCCTTTGTTGGGCAGACCACTGAAAAAGATGAATGCCCGTTTCGGTTGCATAATCAGAAGGGAGAAGCAGGCAAAGCCTTTGTGGTGCTGTCCTTTTGCCTCCACAGCCATCCCCCTAGCCTTCCCTTAGGTCCCACACAGCCAGGATCTGGAGTGAACTGATTTGAAACTTTAAGACAAACTGAGGACTTAGAAAGTCTAAGGGCAGGGCGATCACTTCTGGGCCCTGCTGCTGTTACATGGCTACCAATTGAAGAAGCTTTGGTGGTAGGAGTGGGCCAGAGGACCTGACCTGGGAAAGACATTTGGGGCAGAGAAAATTTTGCTTAAGTCAGGAGTTCCCATAATGTGGATAAGAACATGGATGCATGTACATACGTTTATTTGTAATGTCATGCCATAGAACATTGAAAATATATCCAAAAGTAGAAGAAAGTATTCGAATACAGCCATCACCCAGTTTCGACAATGCATCTCATAGCCTCTGTTTTTTTCTTTTCCTTTGAGTCAATATACCTTATTCTTCTTCAAACTGGCACTCCTGTCTTAACCAAACACTTATCTCTGGGTGATTGTGAAGAAAATCTTGTGTAATTTTAGCTTTAAATATCTCATCATATCTACAATAATTAACAGTAATTCCAGTCAGCAGAGCACAGGCTAGGCTAATCCAGCCATATCAAGTTCCAGTCTTGCTTCTATAAAATCAGTTGCCCTTCCTCAACTGGTTACATACTGTAACAGGAGGATGATCATAATAATTTTCAAATCTTCTGTAAGATAATGCATGTAAAGTGCTTACCACAATGCCTGGCACACTGGTGCTCAGAAAAGATTAGCTAGGGTTATTTTTAATAATATTATAATAAAAATATTTGAGTTGCTATTATGGTATATTTGAGAATGGTTTTGACTTAGAATCAGGAGGCAGATGTGGAGCCCAGAAAAAGGATGGGGGTGGGGTTGGGAGGTGGGGCAGAAACAAATGAAAATAAAAGCAAAGCAACTTTCAAATTGACTCACAAAAACAACAAGGCATCCCTGGTATAAATTGGGAAGTGGAACTAGAAATGATAGGGTCCCTGTCATTTCCTGCCACTTTGTACAGTTTATTCTCCCTGAGATTCCTGCTCACTGTGCAGGAATGTGTCCAAGCACGTGCTTGTGGAGTAGCTCCCCTCCTTCCCTGGAAGACTGCAGTGCTAGCTGGAATGGGCCTTGCCACTGCGCTGCTGGAACAGGCCTTGGGCAGGGAGAGGCACTGCAAGCCAAGGAGGGTGTGGGGTCCTCTGAGTACTTGCTCAAAGCAGGAAGCCCCAAGCTCCCTGGGTGGGCATGGGGTTAAAGCTCCACCTTGTGGGGACTGGTCCAAACAGCCAGGTCTGCGTGTCTGGGCATTAGGTCCGGAGGTATGAGGCGGCTCTTCCTGCCTTGTCCTTGAGTCGCCCCTTCCCTCTGGGACGGCCTTGCTCTGCTGCCTGTTCAAGAATCAGCTGAAAGCTTTTTAATAAAAATGGAACCCAAAGCAGGAATGATAAGGTATCTGATTTTAACCCAAAGTGAGAGAACACCAGATGTTTCATTCTGTCTGAAGGTTCGAGGGAGGAAAAGCAATTAGCAGCTGCTACTGATTTAGCAACAGACACCTGCTAAATGAAAATCTGTAAAAAACGGCCAGGCTTGGCACCCGAAGTGGTACGCTGCTTCTCAGGAGTTTCTGGGAATTGTAAATTATGTTGGCTCAAAATAGGCGGGGATGGGGGTGGGGGCTAGAGCTGAACTTGTCCATACAGATCAGGAGTGTGTTTTTCCTATGATGATAGCAAATTACAAGCAGTAATTTTGTGGGTGGGTGGAGGGGAAGGAAAGAGAATGCATCTTCTGGAAGCTGTCCATTTACTCCCTGCTTCTGGCTTGACTCACAGGCTGCCCTCTGGGGCCATCCCATAGGGACAGAGCTAGGGCTGACATAGGGGGTGGCGGGAACCCTGCTGATCTAGACCCTATCACTCCCTCCACTGAGCCCAGCAAGTCTGAAAGCAGGAGCAACTGTACACTCTGGACTCACGGCAGCTCCTGCCCCAGGACAGTTCTAGACAGTTGGCCTTAAGAGCGAAGTGGACTTTTGCTACTGAGCCTGTGCTTTGCTTCGTCTGGGAAAAGGCTGATCCATGGCTTTCTGCTTTCCAGAATTCTTTCCCAAGTTCATGTTAACTACTGTTCTGCACCTTCATTTTCTTTAGGCCCACACTGAAATACAAATAATGAAAACATAAGCAATTCATGAAGGGGTGGGGTGGGGTGTGTGTGTGTGTGTGTGTGTCCGTCCCATAGGAGGACCCAAGGTTCTCTGTGGAGTATGCATTCATGATTTCACTGATTAGAGAGAAGGCTGATTTGTCTTTGGTGTTGAAACAGGTGATGCCCATTTGTGCCTCCTGTCACATACACAACGTAACTGCTGTTTCTGTCTCCAGTCTAGGCCAGAGGTTGGCTGCAACTTGGGTCAAAGGAATGGGTCCTTTCTGTTTTTCCTCTTGAGTGAAGGGATGGCAGATTTTTCCATGGAGCAGGGACCGGACAGTGCTGTTGGCAGATGTGTGACCAGAGCTGTCTTGAGAAAATACTGCTGAAACTTTGTCTTGGCCAGGTTTTTTAGTGTAGTGAAAGACTAAACTCCTAGTTCTAATGTTGAATGCAAGAGGAGATTCTTTTTCCTTTTTCTGAGTAGACCCCTCGGTGACAATTGTCATTGCAGAAATATTTGAATTTCACTTCCTCTGCCCTCCAGTGCAAGTGTGGGGGTGGGGTCGAAAGGAGCAGTAAGTTAAGGGTAGAGGGAGAACTGGGATCCCCACTGTCCAGCCAAAATTGGGGGAGCTCCACCTTTTTCTGGTCCTAGGAGAGAGAGCTTTCCCATTAATTAGTTACAAAAGTTAGAAAACCAACACAAAATGGATGCTGGGACAGCAGGGTGCCCTAGAGGGAGGGCCAGGGACCTGTCTGATGGAGCCTACCAAATATACTCCTGGGTCTTAGAGCAGGCAGGCATCCCAGGGCTGAGCCCCTTGTGCTGAAGTCATCCACTGATCTGCCAAAGGTATGTTTCTAAGAATCCATTGCACATTAATAATGCAAACTAGCTGGCATGTCAACCTCAATGGGTTCTTTCTCGTAGAACCTAAGCCCTATAGGCCTCCAACAATTGGACAAATATTTTGGTGACCAAACAGAGGCTGTCCCATCCCAATGTGGCATTTGCTTGGTGGCCCCAGACTTTACATGGGGGATTTGTTTCTCCGGGGGTCCCTATTAATGAAGGGGGGAGGGCTGGAGACTCCATTCATCCCAAACTCCAGCACACGCAGAAAAGCCTGCTTCTTGGAGCAGGTCACTTGGATTGCTGCTGCCTTTTGGTGCAAGTGGTAAACTCCACGTTGGCACATCTTGTCTTTTTTTTCTAGCTTTTTTTTGGGGGGTGGGGGAAGGGTGAGGTTTCATGGGATGTTTTCTACTCATTCTATTTTCTTTCTACTGACTTAGAAGTTATGCATATGATTTGAATTATTTTTTGTAATGGTTATCCTACCCATGTTAACATAAATACTTATTCAAGTCTAGAATTAATCAGTGTCTTTACTTTTCTGTCAAATGATATAAGGATCGTATAACATTTTTTTGATAATAGGTTTATGGAGATAAAATTCACTAATTTAAAGGACAAAATTGAAAACCAATGTTACCCAATATAAAGAAAAAACTAAAATTAATGTATAGTTCAGTGGGTTTTATATATATACATATATATATATTCACAGAGTTGTATAACCATCACACAATCAGTTTTAGAACATTTTCATCAACACCAAAGAAACCTGTATCCTTTAGCTATCATCCCTCTGACTCCCAACAGCCTCCACACAGCCCTAAGCAACTACTGATCTAATTACTGTCTCTATAGATTTTCCTGTTCGGGACATTTTGTAGAAGTAGAGTCATACAATATTGGTTCTTTTGTACCTGCTTCCTTTCACTTAGCATAATATTTTAAAGAATCATCCATGTTGTAGCATCTACTAAGCTTCATTCTGTTTTCTTGCCCAGTAATCTTCAGTTGTATGGATATAGCATATTTATCCAACCATAAGCTGATAGATATTTGAGTTCTGTGGATAATGCTGCCATCAACATTCACATGCAACTACTTGTGTTGACTTGTTATTTTATCTCTTAGGTATATCTCTAGTAGTCTGTATGCTGTGATAAGTTAGGGTTACAACCTCATTCTCTTTGCATGTGGATCTTACAACATTTAAAGGCTGCTTGTCACCCTTAGTTACGGGCTTGTGTTGTCATGTACTTTAAGGCTGTATTGTTTTAGCTTTTCTTTTAAGAATAATGCAAGACATTATAAAGTCAGTGTTCATTTAGGTTTACCTACATATTTACCACTTTATCTTTATTTGCTCACTATTTTTATTGCATTTCAAACCTGTCATTTGACATTACTTCGTCTATGCTGGAAATATATCCTTTAGTCTTCCCTTTGGAGATGATGGCAAATTCTCTTGTTTTTTTTTTTTTTTTTTTTTGCCTAAAAGTCTTTGTATTCTTCATTCTTCACTGGATATAAAATTCTAAGTTCATATTATTTTTGTCCCAAAACAATTAAGGTATTGTTTTATTTTATTGTCTTCCCTTGTAGCTTTGAAATGTCAGTGGTCAGTCTTAACCTTCACTCCTTAGAAAGCAATCTCACATTTCCTTCTGGTGGTTTTTAAGATCTCCTTTTTGTCTTGTAGGATGTGGTTCAGTGTGCATTTACTTTTTGCTTATTCTGTTTGAGAGTCTTTGAGCTTCTTGAATCTGTGGAATACGTCTTTATCAGGTTTCTGAACATTCTTCCCTGCTATATTTGCCTTCAAATATATTTGCCTACTGGGCCTCCCCTGGTGGCACAGGCAGTTGAGCGCCACACTGTGAAGCTGTCCACAGCCTCTGCAGTGCCGTTTCTATCCCAGCCAGCTGGTGAGGGTCCCACATGGCGTGGCAGACCTCTCCTGTCTCACCCGCTGCTCCCCTCAGCAGTGTATTTCAGTCTGCCTGTTCTGTTCCCCGCTCTGTCTCTGGTGAATCCTCTCACCTTCCCACGCATCTGGCCTGTACCCCGGTTCTTGTATAAATAAATAAATAAATAAATAAACAAACAAACAAATAAATAAATAAATCTTTAAAAAATATATTTGCCTACTATATTTACCATCAGCATCTGTCCTGCTATATTAGTCCATCTTACTCTGTCTTCTATATCTCTTAATCTTTCATATTTTCTACTTCTTTCTTAGTATGCTGCATTTTGGGTAATCTTTTCATCTTTATATTCCAGTTACTTACCCTTCTGTTATGCCTAATCAACAACTAAGCCTATCAATTAAAACTATCTATGGAATTTTAAATTTCATTTATTATATCTTTTGTTTTTTCTTTTTTGTTTATAAAGTAGGACTTGAATTTTCTTTTTTTTTTTTAAAGATTTATTTATTTATTTATACAAGCCCTGGGCACAGTCAGAAGCGCGGGAGGGTGAGAGAATTCACCAGAGCCAGAGCAGGGAACAGAACAGGCAGACGGACGAAATACACTGCTGAGGGGAGCAGCAGGTGGCAGGAGAGGTCTGCGCACCATGTGGGACCCTCGCCTGGTGGCCGGGGATCAAACCAGCGCTGCGGAGGCTTTGGGCAGCTTCGCAACCCAGCGCTCAACCGCTGCGCCACCGGGGAGGCCCTATCTTTTGTTTTTTCAAACATTGTATTTTGAGGTCCTTAAGTCTATTTTTCCTGTAGCTTGGCTTATTTTCTTGTGTATTTAAGTTTTAAAAACATTATTATTGCTGCTATTTTGCTTTATGTCATTTATTTTCCTTGAGGTTTTATTTGTGTAAATTTTTTAAATCTTGAATTTCTATAGAGAGGTTTTGTCTTTATTATTGCCAGGCATGCAAGGGCTAGCAGTCTGGAATCATACTAAATAAAATTCTCAACCAATTTTTGGATTATTCAACTAGCATAAATTTAGCTGGCAAGCTCATGTGAGGACTGGCTTGTGATTTGAAGTATTTCTTAATTTTTACATTTTAAAAGGATGGGTTTATTAGGAAAGGAGGTGGAAAAAGAGAGGCACCTGCATAGTCACAGTTGGGCAGGAGAGCTGCCTCTTGCCAGTGCAGAAATTGTATTGGTGGTGATTCAAATCTTAGTAGAGATAACTAGATCCATCCCACACTGCTCAATTCAGTGTTAAGATTTGAATTTGGGATTTTTTAAACCATTCTAAAAGGGGTAGTTTGTATTTCTAATTCAATTTTACATGGATGTGTAGCTTTTGGAAACCCCAACTTTATCAAGGTTATCATCTATTAGACTCCTTTGGAAATCTTTGCCTTTGTCTCAATTTCTTATGTCCCATGACTCAATGAAGAATCAAAACCCAAGTTCAGCCAGCTTGGAATACTCTCACGTTAGTGAAAACTGTATGATGTAGTGTTCTACTTATTTCTCTGGGGTCCCACTGCCACTGAGTCTCTGATCAGTAAATTTCTTGCATACTTGCAGCTAAGGTTTTTATAAAACAATTTAAAATATTTTATCTATGAATTTTGAATGTTTTAAATGGAAGATCTCTAAGTACTAGCCTTGGTTATAACTGGAAATGGAAGTCTGTGTCTTATTTTCCAACCCTTTTGGCTGCATTGCTCCAATTGGTGACAGTCAAGAGGATGTTCTAATTATGTCCACTGGTTTGACTATCTAGCTGGTGTCAGTGCCCTTCTGAAATATCTCTGTTGAGAAATATCTACTGTGTCTGTCTAGTATTGTATTAAGTTCTAGGAGGTGTCAGAAAGTCCATTTTACCCACCCAGTAGCTAACAATTTGTTAATATTAGTGATCATAAGCCATTGAAACACTGCTTTAAACCATTTTTTAAAAATTTATGAGCCCTCTTAGTCCCTCGGGAATCAGCATTTGGTGTGAGGTGGATGTAAGAATGTAAAGTGCATGAAGACAGGGAACATTTGTATCTCTTTCATAATAGTTGACACATAGTAGGGGCTCAATAAATATTTGTTGATTGATTGAATGCATGAGTTGGACTCTGAGGTGGATCCTGGAGGTAGATTCCAGTGTGGTCAATTCTCATGGCAGTATAATTAGAATATTCCAGGTCTGGGCTCACATGGCAGGAGTGGAGGAGAGAGGATAGTATCTCAGTTGCAGGAGACCAAATCATCATGGATAAACTACTCAGGATAATGCATGCCAGAGAAGTGCTATGTACCAGCAATTATGATTATTATTACATATTATTACCCTTATTATTATTTGAACACTAGTTACCTCATTGCCCTTACCATTACATTTCCTTGGAACTGGCTGTCACTTCTGCAAAGCAAATATTCTTAGTTCTACACCTGTCTCTTAGACTTTTGCAGCCTGGCCTGCTGTAGTATTTCTCCAAATATAGGTTAAGCACTGCTGCATCAGAATTACCCTAGAGAACTCTAATAACGAACAGAATGCTGGGCCCTATCCCAGTGGGTCCAAAGAATGTTCTTTCTCTAAAAATCTGTGATGAAAATAAAGATTCTGTACATTCTTCTTTGTGTTAGATTAGCCAGGAGCTGCCTTTGAGTGTCAGTCGACCATTCTCCAGTGCTGATTGAGAACCTGGGTATAGGCTTGGAGCCTGGGAGATAATAGAGAATAGGAGGGTTAAACTGAACAGAGGAAAAGAAAACAGGTAGAAAAGGTAGCATAATGTCCTCAGGAAATGGTCAGGTACCTTCACTGGTAGCCTCAAGGGAACATGTGACATTGCCTCCCTTTGATTTAGGGACTCATGATCCTGGCTCCAGTTTGTAGCAGAGGTGATGGGCCTTGTTAGGAGGAGATGATGAAAGCAGCACAGGAAGGTGGCCTGCCTAAAATATGGCTGTCTGGCCCATTGGCTACCTCTAAGCAAAGGCCTCCAAGGAATTGATGATGAACCGTGCTCGGGTGATGGGAGGTGATAGGTTGGTGTTGAGTGCCCCTGAGCTACTTTGACTGGACTGAGAGCTAAATTTCAGATGCTTTTACTCATAGTGCTAGAGTAGGGTGGGCCTTCCTTAAGTCATCTGATCCTCAGTACTTTGAAGGCACTGCAGTATAGACAGACACTACCACAGATTGCCTGGGCTAATGAGGGACTGGGAACTTAGTGCTTTTACTCTTGTACACACTACATGGCTTACATTTCTGGGCAGAATCTGTAACTTCAGTGGAATGACCTCAGTCCTGTCAGTGGTGTGAAAGGTCCTCATGGAGCCCCTTGTCACATCACCTAAGCAGGAAGTCATTTGCAGGCACAGACTGGCTTCAACACATAAGCTGATTGTCTTTTGACTTGTAGCTGCCCTAATTTCTCTGTAGGCCCTTTGAACAATCTCTGTCATTAGCCTTTCCCCCTGAGTTCTGTGGAGCGAGCTGCACAAATATTTACTTACCCTCTGAGTAAAAAGTTAAATAATGTGTTCAGGGCTGGACTTCTAAGTCCTGAAGTACCTTCTTGTATACTCAAAGATTCTCTCCTATTTCCACATAAAAGTTGAACTCTGGCTCAGTTTGAAGAAGTGGTAAACCTGGATTTCGTGACTTTCAAGCTCCCTGGGTCCACTTTGATGATTGATGCCTATATCTTGGTAGCTTCCTAAGGTGAGGCTTTAAGCTTTTATAGCAGGCCCTGTTTCTTTTGCTTTGGAAGAATAGGCTATAGTATAGAACAGGCAACAAAGATTAAGATCTTAGATTTTGTTTTATTTATTTTTTGAAGATGTATTTTAATTTATCTATGCATACAAGAACTGGGATACAGGCCAGAGGTGCAGGGTGTGAAAGTATTCACCAGAGACAGAGTGGGGAACAGAACAGGCGGATGTACTGAAATACACTGCTGAGGGGAGCAGTGGGTAAGACAGGAGAGGTCCTCTATGCCATGTGGGTCACCTCCCTGGCTGGGGATCGAACTCATGCCACAGTGGCTGGAGATAGCTTGAGAGTACTGAGGCTCCAAACCCTGCACCACCAGGGAGGCCCCAAGATTATAGATTTTAGAGCCTGTTTCCCCACATTCACATCCTGGTTCAGGAGTATAATGAGCATTAAGGCTGTGGAAGTTATTCCATTGAGCCCCCACCTCCTTTTTTCTTTTTAAGTAGAACTTGGGTGCACATAATTGGGAAAATCGTATTTATAATCTGAATTCATAACAAACTCCACCATAGCAAACTCCATGCATGGCCTGATTTAATTTTATTCATGAGTGCATTTGTTTATTTGTGGGTAATATAAACAACTATGATCCCAACCCAAGAACTAGCGACATCGATAACTTAGATCTGCCTATGAGATCTACCTTAGATTTCCCCCATCTTACTTCCTGCCCTCCTCCCCACCCTGATGGAACCACTAGCTTAAATTTTGGTTCCTATTCATTTGTTCCTTTTAAAAATAAAGTTCTTCCTCCCTCTACTCTTCCTCTTTCCCTCCTCCCCCCTCCCTTCTCTCTCTCTCGCTTTGTATGTAAGATATATTAGGCATTTACTTGCATTTATAAAATGGGTATCATGTTATATGTAGTCTTCTGGGATTTGTGTATTTTATTCAACATTATATCACTGGCATTCACCCTGTTATTGGATATGACAAGAGTTACACTTTCACTGTGGTGTAACATTTCATCATATCAGTACACCACAGTGTCTTTTGCCATTCTCCTCCAATAGGGTATTAGTCCTGTATTGTGCTATCATGGAAAACTTCTGTTGCCTCAATTTCCTCATCTTAAAATTGGCAAATAACATTACAAGCTACCTCCTGAGTGCGTTATGAAGATGAAAAGAGTTAAGACTTGCAAAGTCCTTAGCATAGGGCATGGCTGTTAGGCTGTGGTTGGTCAGTCTACTAGTTCAGGCTGCCATAACAAATACCACCGACTGGGTGGCTTCTACAACAGAAACTTGTTTTCTCACAGTTGTGGAGGATAGAAGAACATTAGAAGTCTAAGAACAGAGTGTCAGCATTGTTGGTTCCTTCTGAGGGTCTTTCTCTTTAGCTTGTAGATGGCCATCTTCTTCCTGTGTCCTCACATGATCTTCATCTGTAGCTCTTTGTCCCAATCTTTTTTGTAAGGACACCAGGATTAGGGCTCACTCATAGGCCCTCATGTTATCATAATTACCTCTTTAAAAACCCTGTCTTCAAATACTGTCACATTCTGAGGTACTAGGGGCTAGGACTTCAACATATGAATTTGGTGGGGTGGGGGGGGGGCATAGTTCAAGTGATAATGGCCAGTATGTCTAAGCCATTATGACTATCATTGTCATCTTCTTCCTCCCCATTTTTCTCTTCCTGCCCCACTTCCTCATTACAGCTCAGGAAAATGCAATACACGTATTTATGGCATATCCCCTGGTAACACTGAAATGTGAGCACCTCCTCCTCCTTCAGTTCGTCCTTTTCCTTTATGTTCATCATCATCATCATCATCAGAATACCAGAACTTTCCGCCTGCCCTTTTCAGAAATGACTTTTGATATAAGCAACCAGTCAATACCAAATATCAAATGCTAGAGATTGGCCCTTTTATGGTATCCTGGGATGGACAGGCAGGGGCTCCTAAGCTTGTTAGAGGCAGGAGGAGAGTAACAAGGAACTTTCATTTTCATCTCCGTTAAAGGAGACAGCTAAGTAAGGCCTTGCAGTATATCCATCGACTGAATGACCTGAAATTGCTCCTCTCTAAAGATCTATGGGCTTGTCTGGTCAAGCCAGGCAGGTCTGGGCTGCTCTTTCACACCAGGGAGCACACTTGTCCAAGGAACAGCACCTCCAGAGAAAGCAGCATCCTTCATGGACTCAAAATATTTTGTTTGACATTATGGGGCAGCCACCTGACACCACAAGTCTGTTCTCTTGCTCTCTTGAGGACTCTGAGCTCCAAAGAGGAATTTAGGAGTAGCCTTGATTGGGTTTGGACTCCAAAACGAATGACCACTCTCCCCCACCCCCAGTTGCTCACCCCTCCCTCTCTCTGCATCTGACCATGATTATAACATAGAACACCAGGTGCCTGGCAGGGCCCTGGGCATCTGTTCTTACTGGGAGTGGAATGGGCCTCACAAAGGAAGAAGCACTGAGAACAAGGGACTTGGGGGAGGAGGTCTAACCCCCCTTTACATGTTAATTTCTTAATACACTCAGATACTATGAAAGAAGAGGATTTCTTTAAAACTAGAAAAAACACACTAATTATCCCATATAGCTTAATGCAGCCTATTACTTAGAGTCCTGTAATATAGAGCCATAAAGAATACAACATAAAACTTTTCTCTTTCCATTCCCCTTATGTATTTGCTGCTAACAGTTTGGCATATTCCTCTTTTGGCCTCTTTCTTTGATTTTTTAAAACTTTTAGCTACGAGATTAAGAAATGAATATATTGATTTGTTGTAAAATTGAGCTATACAAGTATATAGAATCCAAAGTCAAGGTCATCTGTTTCCTCCCAAGCCCTATCTCCTGCTCAGTTTGGTAAACATCATTGTAGTCCTTTTTCTGTGCATTTGCATACATCTCAAAGTACGTATGTTAATTTGGCTTCTATGAAAAGGATTATCCTTTATACAATATACATTTGCTCAATTTTACCTACAAATGGTTGTACCTCCTCGTTAATGAAAGGTTGAATAACCCACCAGAGTATTTCTTGATGATGTTTCTCCTACTAATGGACATTTAGGTTACTTTTTTTTTATAATTTTTTTTTTTACTGCAAATAAGGCCACAACAGATACTTTATATATACAGCTTTGTGTATGTATGTATGTCTGTTAGTGTATATTACAAGAAGTGAAATTAATGAGTCAAAGTAAATGGGTACTTTAACATTTTTGATAAACATTGACAAATTATTCTCCAAAATTAGTGCATTCTGTTTTTCCTTCCAGCTAATATATGTTAGCATTTTGTTATATTCATTAATATAGATTTACCTCATTAAAACTTAATAAAATTTAAAAGTTTTCTTCAATTTTTATTATAAAAATTTTCAATATACCGAAGAGGTGAAACAATAACATGATGAACAAGAAGTAGGTTCAGCATTAATATTTTCCCATATTTACTTTCTAATTCTCTCTGTCAGTTTGCTGAGTCATTTAGAGAAAGTTGTAGACCTTCTAACACTTCAGTTCTAAAGATTTCAGCCCACAGCTTGTAAGTATAAGGGCATTTTCTTGTACCTTATATTTCAATACCATAATTACACTAAAGGAATTTTCAAAAATTCTCTAATTACCATCTGCTTTAACTAATAATCAGCTTATATTCAAATTTCTTGAATTGTCCCAAGAATGTCTTTCTAAATGTTTTTAAAAAATTATGATCCAGTTTCAGTTATTACTTTTGATTGTTTCATCTCTCAGTTTTTGCTTATTTTTCTTAAAGTCTAGGTATAGTCCCCACTCTCTCCTTCATTCGTGACATTGAAATGTTGAGGAGTCCAAGCCAGTTGGTTTCCAGAATGTTCCACATTATGGATGTCTGAGTGTTTCCTCCCTGGCACTTTGTTGTTTTAATGGCAGCATGGTATTCTGTCCTGTGAATGCCCTGTGGTTTATTTTAGATAGTGAATATTTTTATAACAGCTGGTATTCAGTCCCAAGGAGTTTGTGGCCCCGCTAGGCCACAGTAAAAGTTTGTGGTTCATTAATGAAGATAAAGTATTCTAGAGCCAAACTCAGCTGACTGGAACACAACCGAGGACAGAAGTAACAGTGGTTGCATGTTTCCCTTCCCTTTTCCCTTGAAAGGAGATAGATTGTTTTTTTATTCTGTTCAGGTTGCTATAGCAAAATATCATTGGCTGGCTGGCTGGCTTATAAACAAAAGAAATCTGTTTCTCATAGTTCTTGATGTTGGAAGTCCAAGATTAGGTGCCAGCATGTTGATTCATGACCCCTCTGCCAAGTGGCAGACATCTTATTGTGTCCTCAGTTGGTGGAAGGTGCTAGGGAGCTCTCTGGGGCCTCTTCTAGAAGGGCACAGATCCGCGCTTATGACCAAATCCCCTCCCAAAGGCCTCACTTCCAAATGCCATCATAATCAGGCACAAATTGAGGAGTAGGAGACACACACATTCAGACCATAGCAATGATCCTTTCTGATTTCTTTTGAGAGGCTGTAGTCTGGGGCTGAGCTGAGACTAGGGTCCTTTCTTTGTAACTCCCTAACCTCACTTTTTATTTCATTATCAACCAAGGACACTTTGAGTAATGCAAGGTCTCCTGCCATGTAGTGTGAGCTCTGGAGTTGTGAACTTTCTAGATTGTTAGTACACCCCTCCATCATAGTTATTCTGACTTCAGTTCATCCTTCCCTTCCAGTCCTTCTCACTTTGCACTGGGTACCACCTCTGACTGCTTGAGCACCTCCCACCATCCAGTGTCCATTGCCCCTCTTTCTTTCTTTTTTTTTTTTAAAGATTTATTTTTATTTATTTTATACAAGCACTGGGTACAGTCAGAAGCGCGGGAGGGTGAGAGAATTCACCAGAGCCAGAGCGGGGAGCAGAGCAGGCAGAAGGACCGAAGTACACTGCTGAGGGGAGCAGCGGGCGGCAGGAGAGGTCTGAGCGCCATGTGGGAACCTCCTTTGGTGGCCGGGGAGCAGCTGGGGATCGAACCGGCGCTGCAGACGCTGCGGGCAGCTTTGCAACCCAGCGCTCAACCGCTGCGCCACCGGGGAGGCCCTGCCCCTCTTTCTTCATCTGCTTCCCTCTCCAGTGACTCCTTCCCTCAGTCAATAAATTTACTCAAGTCTCTCCCATTCTTATGGTTAATTCTGTCAATACCACCCTTGAATGATGGCTTCTCTCTCTCCACCCATTCACTCTTCTTGAAAGAGTTTGGTAGCCTAAAGGTTTGCAAAGTGGGGTGCGCAAGATCTTCCACTAGGGTACTTGAAGAAAATGTTAGCATTGCTATGCATCTTGGAATTTCATCATTTTATTTTTCCATGTTGGTAGTTTAGAACATATTTGTATCTATTTATTTTATAACGTAGTTATACGTGTATATCATTTACCTTTAAACTCTTGTTTTCTCTAGCCTCCTTGATTCGGACATACATTCCCACTAGCTTCTTCTGCGCATCTATGCCAGACTGTCACACTGGCCTCACAAAATCAGCATGGCCAAAGTCTCTTTTCTTGTGTCCCACCTCTTCCAGTTTGCTTCCTTGACTACAGGCCCCTAGCGTGGGGAGATGCCACCAGTCACCTAGGTTGTCAGCCTGGGGCTCTTTGAATTCTTTCTGCCTCCTAGTCCTGTGTATGCCCTATCTGATCTATTACAGTTGCCTCTTGAACGTCACAGGTTACAACTGCCCAGGTCCATTTATACTCAGATTTTCTTGTGAAGAGATGACACAAACTGAAAGCATTGATAAATACAGTACAGTGCCATGTTTCTCTTCCTTATGATTTTCTTAATAACATCTTTTCTCTAGCTTACGTTATTGTAAGGATACAGTATATAATGTATATAACTTATAACATATATACTAATTGACTGTTCATGTTATTGGTTAGGCTTCCCATCAACAGCAGCCTATTAGTAGTTAAGTTTTAGGGAGTTGAAAGGTGTCTTTGGATTTTTGACTGTACGGGAGATTGGCACCCCTAACTCCCAAATTGTTTAAGGGTCAATGTATTTAGTTCTGGTGATTCAACTTCCTTACCTTCTCTCAAATCTGCTCACCCAGTCTTCTCTCACAGCCTCGGCATTAATCC
This sequence comes from Talpa europaea, assembly GCF_964194135.1. Lineage (NCBI taxonomy): Eukaryota > Metazoa > Chordata > Mammalia > Eulipotyphla > Talpidae > Talpa > Talpa europaea. Next base: position 68,553,526 of record NC_140081.1, read on the forward strand.
TCACATAGACATTGCTATTGCTAGTTCCTAAATGCCTTCGCTACCTCCATTAGCACCCTCTACACACAGCCAACAGCAGGAGCTCTGCACAACTGCACATTATATAGGTCTCTGTCTTACTTTCAAAGAAAAATCAAACCAACACTTGATCTATAAGACTTTCCATGGTCTTTGCTGCACTGTTTTTATCCCTTTATCTGTTAAAAAAAGTCTAGCTCAGCTAGACTTTGAGCTCTAGTAGGATAGGGACCGTGCCTCCCCATATATGAGAGCCAGGTACATTACCTGCCACTTGGAGTGTCTCAATGAGTGGTGTTTTCAAAATTGCATGGAGATGAGTTGGGAAACTAAATCCCCCTGTAGTCATCTGATCAATATACTGATAAGTAACTTAGGGCTGTGGGGCAGGATTTGATGCCACCGTTTCTTGCCAAAGAGCTCCTCCAGCTTTTGACCCAGAGAGATATGGCATTAAGTCTTGTTGGCTGGAATTGAAATCCTAGCCACTTACTGGCTAGATTGATGTTGGAGAGAAGATGATATTAACAGCATATATTTATTGAGTACATATTATATACCAGGACTGGGCAATAATTCTACATGCATTATTTTGCCTAATTTTATCTTAATTTGTTGAGATAGGTACTATTATTCCCAATTTATAGATGGGCTAACTGTAGCTCACCAAGATTAAGTGATTTGCCTAAAGGTGTGTACCAAATAAATTATGGAATCAGAATTTCAGTCTTAGCAGCCTGACTCTAAGCCGGAAATATTAATTTGGGAGTCATCAGTATATGGGTAGATTTTAGAGCCTGAAACATGAATAAAGATATCTTTTGAGTGAGAGGCAATAGAGGACAAATAACTTGGTTATGGGCCCCTCCAATATTTCCAGGTAAGGTACATAAGATCTGGCAAAGGAGGTTGAGAATATGAGTCATGTCCTAAAAGCCTAGTGCAGAAAGTGTTTTGAGGATGAGGAAATGATCAGCGGCATCCAGTATTGCTGATATGTCAAGTAAGATGAGGGCTGAAAGTTGAGAAGGGCCAGCATATGAAGTTATACAGGTTGTTGACTGTCGGTGCCCAAGGGAGTACTCATAGCCATAATCTCCCTGACACCCTGGCATAGGAATGAGCCTCATCTAAACAAAAGGCAGCTACTTAAACTTCATACAGAGATGCCACATGGGCTAGCTTCCACCCTTGTTGCCCTTTGGGATTATGAATGTGGAGGTCATTGGCCACCTCACTAAAAGCAACTGAGGGGGCATGATGGGTATAGCAATTTGATTGGAATGGATGGAAGAATAATTCAGTGGAGAAGAAATGATTGCAATGTATAAGGATAGTGATATTTTACCTGTTCACCTTCATGATGTTTTTGAGAGGGTTGGGTAGGTCAAGGAAGTGAGAACATTAGGAGACGCACATAGCAGTATCCAAATTTAAGATTGTAGGGTGATCCCAGACCACATGACTGTGAGCATCCAACATGGCCTCTCAGGCCCCCCAAAGCCAACCATGATGGTGATGGCCATTGTCAGACCCATGACCTTTTCCAGCTAATTCCAGCATGATCTACAGAGACTCTTGTTATCTCATCTCTTTTTCTGAGCTTTTATGTTTCCCCCGTGAGCATAAAATAACAGTCAAGCACCATTAGGATCAATAGGATATTTTCCTATATGGATCTTTATTTTCAAGAACCAGAGCCACTGTCACTGTCCAGAGTCCACAAGTCAACCCAGCTTCTATTCTGGGAGCTCTGCCATCTTTTGGTTTCAGCCCTTGACACAGGGCAAGCTTAGGCTCCTGTGCCTGGGGAACTAAGAACTGCCTCCTCTCATTAGCACGCAGCCTTGTTTCTGTACTTGCCTTGTAGGGAAGAGGGAGACAGCTGACCCTTCCCCTGGGTGTCCTTGTCTCCTGGGCTTCCCCGTGGGTATGTGTGTGTGTAGGACTGTGTAAGCTCCAGAGGCCAGGCCTCTTGCCAGCTGCCAAGGTTCTCTTTCCCAGAATTGGGTTAGCCCCCAACCATTTCCATTCTCAGCCTGCTGCCAAGTTCTGCAGCAGGGTCCCCATGCCAGGTGGAAAACGTGCTCTGCCTTGGTAATCCAGACCTTGCATTTTAACAGAGATAGGAAACAGGAGTGAGTGAGTAGGATTTTGGATGGATGGAGGGAGGGTAGGGAAGTGCTTTTTGGAAAACCATGCCGGAATTGATTGGCCCAGCAGCTTGGTTTTTACCCCAAAGTAGGGCTCACTTTGGACTGACCCCAAATAGCCAATGGGGAAACTCTTTATTCTTGGATCTTGACCATGCTAGACCTGACAATCATTTTTTTTTAATCTGGAAAGTGGGAATAATAAATCCTACCCCATATATTCTTCATGTCAAATGAGAAATAAGCTCTAAAATACACCCCTGCCTACTCACTGGGAACAGGAAGTGCAAGGTTGGGTTTCTTTAAGTATATTCTGCAGAATATGGAGTGTTATTTAAAATAAGGCAGTGGCTAAATAAGTTTGAGAAACACTACCTAAACATGTTACAAAGGTTTCTTTTTTATAGGTCCCACTCAGGCCTTAAATATACCACTAACATATATGGTGGAGCTCCAGGGGATGTACGTACTGTATGCAACACTTCTTCCACTTTTAATCACACTTTCTTAATGAGCTTTTTCTCTAGTGCCATTTCTGAAAAAAAAAAAAAAAAACCACTTTGGAAGATGCGGGTCTAGGTCATAAGTATTTTAAGTATATTCATTTCGGTCTTTTGTTCTGTAATTGAAATGAGTGCTTCCTGCTCTGAAACACCTCTCTCCCTCTCATCCTTACAGCTCCCCTTTGAACTGGAGATTTACTACATTCAGCATGTTATGCTCTACGTGGTACCCATCTACCTGCTTTGGAAAGGAGGTAAGGCCACCAAACCACACCTAGCAATTCCCTTATGTTTTGGGGAATCATAAGCTCTTAGATTCTAACTGGGATCTTGAGCTGCTGGCTGCCCGGGTTTCTGCAGCAGGCTTTCGGTCAGACACCAGGCAGTAGGGAAATGAGCATGGGCATTGTCAGACCCATGACCTTTTCCAGCTAATTCCAGCATGATCTACAGAGACTCTTATTATCTCTTTTTCTGAGATTTTATGTTTCCCCCGTGAGCATAAAATAATAGTCGAGCACCATTAGGATCAATAGGATATTTTCCTATATGGATCTTTATTTTTGAGAACCAGAGCCGCTGTCACTGTCCAGAGTCCACAAGTCAACCCAGCTTCCATTCTGGGAGCTCTGCCATCTTTGGTTTCAGCCCTTGACACAGGGCAAGCTTGGGCTCCTGTGTCTGGGGAACCAAGAACTGCCTCCTCTCATTAGCACACAGCCAGAAAAGGGTCTGGAACCTTTTCTGAACCGTCCTTTGTGGGTGAGCATGGTGCCACTGACTGCCTATCCCCACAGCCTAGGTCTTGGGCTCTTCTTTGCCCATGGTAGCCTTGGTTTTACACAGAGCCCCCCACACTGTCACACGCTTATACCTTCCCCCACAGCACGTGCAATGTAAGGTAGGAGAGTAGGTGGTACTCAGAGAGGGACCTTGTGCTCTGCTCATATTTCCATCCTCTCAGAAGCGAAGATACTGAAAGGGGCCCTTGAGCCCACTGAAAGATGCTTTGAAAGTTGTACTGTCTTTAACTCAGGAATGCTGGCAAAGCTTAAGAACTTCCAGCATGACATAGCCTCAAGGACCAGCCAGGACAGGACAAGCTGGCCTGTTGCTCTCTATGAAGTTGGACCAGTTGAAAGATTTGTTCTCCGTGCCCTAGTTTCTATCAGTTAGGGTTCAGAACTTTGATTCTTTCAGGCTGTTTTTACCCCGTACAGCCACTTGGGGTCTCCACTGTCAAAGAGCACTTCTTTACAGTTTGCTCTAAATAGACTGTTTTCCCGAGTGACTGTTAAGGGAAGGAAGTCAGAAGTTCCAACATTCAGAAGGTGTGTGAATTTCTCAGGTCTGTCCCTTGTGGCACAGGAAACAGCTCCCTAATAATAGTCACATCTCAGAGATGATACATATCTCGGGAACCAGGCAGGCAGCTATCCCAGAGTCCCAGAGGCCCACTACTTATGGTTCCTGCTTTCTGAGGTGTTTGATACATGTTCTGGCCAGATACACATGATTAGTAAATTGAACTTTTTTCGCTCATAGAAATCTGTCAGGTAGCTCAGCTACACTAGTCTGGCATGGAAAATACCAAATAGCCATTCTTCGTCTGCACTCCCCACCCTAAAAAACACACACAACCTGGGAAACTGCATCTTCTAGAAATGGATGCTTCCTGGCTAGGGAAATGGGCTGAGAAGGTGGGGGGTTGCAAATGTTAATCCTAATTTATTTCTGATGCTTAGTGATTGTTCCCTCTCTCCTCTGGAGCTTAGTCCTGAGAAGATGCAATAATCGTCCTAGCAGAAATAATGGCCACAGTAAATAGCGATGGCTACTTTTTATTGAGCATTTCCTGTTTGTGAGATATTCTGCTAAGCGTGTTTATTTCATCCCAAGTAACCTGGTGGAAAATCCTTCTTCTGTAGAGGAGAAAATATTAGGTACCTTGCTCATAACCATACGTAACAGAGTCAGGATTCACAGTCCAGCCTAGACTCCCTCCCAAACCAGTGCTCCTTCCATCATCCCCTGTTGTCCTAAAAGACAGCCATCTGTCTCCTAACCACATCAGGGTCAGAGTCTCCCCTCCACCTCCACCCCTATTTAGCCATTCACTCAACACATATTTACTGAATGCCCAGCACTGGCATGAACGTCAGAGCTGGGCCAGTCCTTCCACAAGAGTTCCTGTCTAAGGGGAAAGATAGAGAATTGTAACACAGGGTGATAAGTGTGACAGAGGAGTTTGATTTCCAACACCTGTTTTGCCTTCTCTCCTTCACCCTTCTAGGCTTTCTGGAGATCTAGGCTTCATTTCCGGTTCTTTGCTACCATCTGCTGTTTACTTTGGGGAATGATGAGAGATTCTGAATTTCCTAAGTCTAGTTTCACCTGCAGTGGCAAGCCTGGGATCTAGGCTTTGCAAAGGTGGAATATATCTGGAGTCAGCAGTGGGAAGACTATTCCCTGTAAACTAAACATGTTGAGAGTTTGGGTCTTTCTTCCCCTGAAAGCTCTTATAGTTTTTTCAGAAATAAATGCCTCAGGAATTTCTATCCAAGGCAAGATAGGTGTGCCATAGATACTCCCGTGTCCAGGAACACTGTTCGCCTGAAAGTCAAGTCCTGCTTCTTCTGATTTGCAGGGGTCTGGGGGGTGCTTAGGGGAATCCCATTTCTCACTGGCTCTGCTGACCTTCAGCGCCAGCAAAGAACACGCGACCTCCGTTGTCCGCACTGCTGCACTGGAACACTGTCTATTTCTGTTTCCTTTCCTCCAAACCTTGCCTTTGGCCCTCTGAACAACGTGTTTTCTAAGCCCCCACCCTCTTCTTCACAAAACACAAAGTCCTTCTATCTCCTCTCCGAAGCTCTCTTCCCGCCCAGCCCATCTGCTGCCTGGCTCCCACTGTCTCTTCCAGGCCATTATTTCATCTCTACCTTATGTGAAAATGCTTTGTCCTTAGCATTCTCTCTCTCTGAGAGACTCCCAGCAAGGATCACTCATCCCACCCCCAAGGTGTGGGCTTCTTAATGGCAGTGACATCTATATCCCCTTCAGCCACCTGGACCTTGTCTTCCCCCAGGCGTCCTCTTTGTGAGATCATAAGCCTCGTTCCCTTTCTATGACCCAAATGTCCACTCCTCCCCCCGCCCCCAATCAGCCTGTACTACTGTGACCAATTCTTGGAACTTTCCTTTCACCAGCTTCTGAGAGTGTCTCACTCATCCCTTCTGACCGGGATCAGTGTTCATTCTCAGTACCCAATCTTGGCCTACTGGAGAAAATCTCTCAACTTACTCAGATCTGAGCCACTAAACTGTCATGGTCTCTTTTATAACTGTGCTTTTTTCCCCCTCAATTATTTCCAGTCTTTCATCAGTTCCTCTACACATGGCCCTCAGAAGTCACATGCAAACCCTTTACTGCCTGCCTCAAACTTCCTGTCCAGTTTATTCATACTTCCTGTTCTCTCCACTTCTAATAGATGTCCCTCAACAAATGACTGAGAAAATAGAGATTTTCAGATGGGAATTCCCTCAACGGCTTCTGTCCACTCTACAAGCCATCCTTATATCCTCCCTGCCATCTTGGAGGAAGTGATATTCCTCCTGAATGAGGCCAACCACACCCTGGTGTGTACCTCTTATGCCTTCCTCCTCTACTGGAACCTCATTCCATCAATTAGTTCCTTGTGTAACAGGATTTTCAGTCCTTTCTTCATGACTAACTTTTTAGCCAATAAGGATGCTGAAGTCTTTCCCATTCTGAAGCACTTTCTCTCAACCCCATATTACCCTATCTTTCATCTTCCCTTCATAGCTAAGTATATTAAAAGAATAACCTAGACAGTGTTTTTTAAACCTCAGTTCTTTCAACATGACAATTTTGTCCTTATCCATGTAAGCACACGTTATTATGTATGTCTTACATGTCCTGAAATCTAGTAATTTTTTTTTCCTAAAATATATTTGTTGTTAAGAGGAACTTTACTTGTGAAATTCTAGATTTAGTGGTTACCTGTTTGAATACTCTTTAAATACATAACTTATAAAAAACAAAAAAACTTTATAAAAAAAAGTGTTTACCACTTATCTACACTGAAGAGCTGTAGACACTTATCTACAACTGAAGAGCTCGTCTTCCCACTTAGCTTTCATTTGTCAGAACATTGCCATCTGATACCTTCCTTACCTACCCCTCTTCTAAAGATTTCCACCTGACCAATCTAATGACCAGCTCAGACTGTGTCCTGCCGGAGCTCTCTACTGTGTTGGAATTGTCGGTCACTCGTTTTTGGAATGTTCTATCAGAGCTTCCAAAATCTCCTCCTCTCCTGGCTTACCCTACCTCACTGACCCTACCTGCCCATGCCTCCTTTAGGATTTCTTTTTTCTCTATCCTCTGAGAAGTTGATTTCTCCAGAGTTTTGTCTGGACTCATTTCACACACTCTGACTCCCTGATATATAGTCTCATGTGCTTTCACACCTTAGCCACCAGTCTGTGTAGTGATGCCTCCCACATCTCCATCTGCAGGCCAGACTTACGAGGCTCAGTTTCATATCCATCCCTTACCACAGTCATCTGAATATCCCAGAGCACACCTCAGGTTCTCCTGCCCATGCTTGACAGTCAATTTCCTCATCAGCCCTGCTTTTCCTTGTGGCTCTTTCCAAGTAGCACCACCCAGTTACCCCAGGCTGGAAGCTGGGATTCATTGCTATCCTTGCTTCTGATTTATTCACTCATCTAACTCGTATGTCTTGTTATTTCGTGCTGGTATAACAAAACACCACTGACTGGGTGACTTATAAATAACAGATGTACAGTTGGGGGCCTGGGAAGTATATGAGCCAAGTGGCAGCATGGTCACCTACTGGTGAGGGCCTTCCTTCTGGTTCACAGGTGACATCTTCCCACTGTGTCCTCACTTGGCAGGGAGGACAAGGCATCTGGAGCTTCTTTCAAAGGGCACTAATTCCATCTGTGAGGGCTCCACCCTCATGACCTGAGCATCTCCCACATGCCTACATGCTAATATCGTCATCTTTGGGGGTTAGGCTTTCATCCTATGAATTTGGGGGGGGGTGGGCAAAAAGATTCAAACCATACTAATATATTTCTATCTTTCTCCTTTCTGTTAGTCTCTGCATTGGCTATTGGGGTGCCCTGAGGAGCAAAAATCAGCTAGCACCCCCTTCCCTCCTAGAATTGATCATGGTGGTGGTAGACCAATATGAACCCAATTTTCACTTACATAAATGTATAGTTATAAATGAGATAAGTGATCTGGTTAAAAGGAAAATGCTTTTATGAGCACACAAAACAAAACAAGCTATTATAGTTTGGAAGCTTTGGGGACGAGTTCCGAGGAAGTGACATTTCAACCAAAATCTGGAGGATGAGTCAGGGTTTACTAGCAGGACAAAATGACATGTGTGACAGCACTGTACAAGCCAGGGCAGGGTAGAGGACCTTGGGCCTCAGGGACAGGCAGGGATCAGATAGGGAGGGCTTTGTCAGCCATGAGTTTGGCCTTTATTTAAGAGCTGTGGACAGCCAGGGAAAGTTTCAAGAAGTGGCATAACATTGGCTTATTTTTCCTAGTGATTCTCTTCCTATGAAATTCATTTATATAGTTAAAAATTAAATAGACAGTAAGCTATACTGCACAGTCGCTTTCCCGCCACCTTCCCCCCTCCCACACTGCCCTTTCTGCTCCTCCTCCACAGGTAACCACCATTTCAGTATTTGCATATTCTAGTTTCTTTTCACACATATAAGTAACTTCAAAAAATATTTTATTTTTCTCCTTCTTGAGACAAACATTCCCAAATAGCAAACTACATAATTGTTTTGTCATTGTTACTACTTTGCTGACCGGGATTTCTTAGAGCGCTTTCAGTGTGAGCCCATAGGAAGCATGCTCATTCTTTTTCATAGGCTTGTGTGTTCCACCTGTGGATGATAAAATACAGCCTAAAAAATAGCAGTACTTTATAACAGCACTAAGATGTAACAGACATTGTTTCAAGCTCTTCTCACACATTAACTCAGGCTTCACCGCAGTCCTCTTAGGCAGACCTTACTGTTTGCTCCCTTTTAAGATGAGAAACTGATGCTCAGATAGTACATGGCAGATCCAGGATTTGAGCCCTGAGGTATGGCTACGGTGTTCTCTCTGTTAAATATAATATGAGGCAAAGGCTCTATACCGTGATTTATTCTTTCAATCTCCTATTGATGGACATTTAGGTTGCTTCAAATCTTTTGCTAATGTAAATAACTGAACGACTTTGTGCCATTTTGCATGTCTACAAGAACAAGTGACACATGAGCAGTGTAGGGTTGGGACTCTGACCCTCTATGCAGTCGAAAATCTGCTTATAACTTGATTCTCTACAATTTTAACTACTAGTAGCCTGCTCTTGCCTGGAAACCTTCCCAAGAACATAAAGACCTGGGTCTCCCCTGGTGGCGCAGCGGTTGAGCGCTGGGCTGTGAGGCTGCCCGCGGCCTCTGCAGTGCCGGTTCGAACCCTGGCCGCTGGCGAGGGTCCCACATGACTTGCAGACCTCTCCTGCCGCCCGTTGCTCCCCTCAGCAGTGTATTTCGTCAGTCTGCCTGCTCTGCTCCCCGCTCGGGCTCTGGTGAATTCTCTCACCCTCCCATGCTTCTGACTGCACCCAGTGCTTGTATAAATAAATAAATAAATCTTTAAATAAAAAAAGAACATAAAGACCTGATGGACACCTATTTTGTATGTCCCATGTAATATATACTGTATCCTTACAATAAAGTAAACTAGAGAAAAGAAAAGGTTATTAAGAAAATCATAAGGAACTAAAAATACAGCAGTATAGGGTATCATCAATAACGTATGTTCACGTCTGTCTATAGGATGAATCATTTGTCAGTCCCTACATCAATATTATCTTCTATGATACAAAGCCCTGAGGAGGTTACATGTATTACTAACAGTTGACATCAAAAATGAAAAGAGAGTTGGGAAAAGAAACACATGTGTATTTGCAGATATAACGATTATGCATGGGTAGCAACACAGCAGTGATGTGATTGCTTTCTAGTCATCTTGCTTCTACACTAATGAATGAATTGTTATCACATCTTGATGGTGTGCAGTATGGCAGTCATACTCATAATACTCTATTGGGAACATTTTTGCCCATCAGATGGGGAAAATGACGGTATGTCAACTCAGTTTTAATTAGAATTTCTCTTATTTTGAGTGAAGCTGAGCATTGTTTTTATATGTTTAAAATTGGCATTCAGTTTCTTCCTTGAGCCACATGTAGCTCGCACATGCTCATTTTTCTCCTGTGTTGTTGGCCTTTTCTATTAAATTGAAGTCTAGGAATCCTTTATAGACAAATACTGTCAATCATCTCCATACTCACCCAGCCTCTGGTAGAAGATCTGTACTATGTAGTTAGGCTGTGATGGTTGTGCCTGTACTGCATGTGTGCAGATTTCTTGTTGGGAATCCCTAAATAATACAGAGCAACAGCTACTGACACAGCATTTGCATTGTGTATTAGGTGCCATAATTAATCTAGAGGTGACTAGAAGCGTACAGGAGAGTGTGCGTGCGTTCTACACAAACACTATCCATTTTATTGGAAGCATTTGAGCATCTGTGGATCATGGTAGCCAAGGGCTCCTGGTACCTTTCTCTTAGGATACCGAGGGATTGTATTAGAAGTTGGCAATATGAACTTCAGATACTGTCTCCAGTTGGGTAATTTGTCTTTTAACTTTGCTCATACTTTATTTTTGCCATATATGATTTTTACATTTCTATGTCATTTAACTTATTTACCTTTTATTTTATGGCTTCTGAGTTTTTAGTCATGGCTGCAGAGCCCTTCCCCACTCTAAGGTTATTTGAAAATCCCATATTTTCTTCTGCTATATGAATAATGAATAGTTCCATTTATTTTTAATAAAAATAAATCTGATATCATGTGTTTAAATCTCACATCCCCTGGGAATTTATGTTGATTTACAGTGTAAAATAAGGATCCAGCTTTATTTCTGGATGGTTTCCCATATGTCCTAACACTGTGTATCAACTCATCCAGCATAGTCTAACCTGCTAGTGGAATCCATCGTGCTGCTTCTGTGCGGAGAGATCACTGTGTTCTCCTGCTTTTACCCCCTCAATGGCTCTCAAATCCATTCCCTTGCTGCCATCATGAGAGCCAGTACCTTAGGTCGAGCTTTACTCATCCCTTCCCCCAACCGTGACAATTGACTTTGTGTCATCTTCCTGCCACCAACCTTTCCAGATCTCCCTACCAGCGCATCATATAGCTCCCAAAGCTATTGCAAAGCCCAGACAGGACCATAGCATGTTCCTATTTGGAAAATTTCAGTGGCTCCCCCTTTTCCCCAGTAACCAGTGCAAGCTGGCAGCACAAAGACCCTGTGTGACTTGGCCCTACCCCTACCCCTTTGCGCTCTCTTCCTTGTATACCACACTCTGGTGATACCAAAATCCTTAGGGCTCTATGAGTTTGCTGCATGATTTTCCTGCCTCTTTGCCCTTGAAAATTCCATGAATTTTCCTGGGAATGTCCATGTTGAGCTTGTTGGTCTGAAAGATATTGATGAGTTTAAAAATTCATGTCAGTGGTCACCTTCTCCAGGAAGTCCTCTGTAACTCTTCTGTTGCAGTCCTTCCCATACTGCCCTGCAGGTGTCTCTCTATAAGCCGGGTCCCTATGGACAGGACTTGTTCTTTTATTCTTGATGTTTCAGGCTGAATGAATGAGTGATTGTTACATCCACACACTGCACTTTTCAAATATTAATCCATCTTACAAGTTAACATTTATTGTACATTTTCCATAAACTGGGTACTGGGTTAGCTTTTCATGTGTATAATCTTGATCTTATATGATCCTCACAACACTCACTGGACTTTACAGAGCCCCTGATCTTGGATGAGTAAAATAGACATGTGTTCATTTGCATGGACTCAAACTGAAATATAATATTTCCTTCAGTTGTGAATCATAGGCAGTAATCCACAATTACTTTAGCAGTACTTGGCATGTTGTCGTTAATGTAAATCACAGATTTTCTTTGCATGTTATACTTGCAGCAGAGATCTTGAAAAAAAATGCACTCCATTATGTTAAAATTTAAAAAGATTAGGTTTTTAAATTATATTTTGATAAAGGTATTTCAGCATGAGTGTTTCCTGTTGTAATCCTGTATATTTTATTTGATATACTTAAAACCTTTATTCTCAGACGGGGTCTATTTCCTCTCCCCAGACTCCTCCAAACTCCCCAAGGCACTACACAGTTTAGGTGCCTCTGTACTATAGTTTAAACTGGCATTTGATGCCCAAAAATAGATGATTGGATCAAGAAGATGTGGTACATATACACCATGGAATATTACTCAGCATTCAAAAAAGATAAACACATGCAGTTTGCAGCAACATGGATGGCGCTGGAAGGGATCATGCTCAGCGAAATAAGCCAGAAAGAAAAAGAAAAATACCGGATGGTCTCACTCATAGCAGGAATCTAGAAAACTTAAATAAGGGACCAGGAAAATGAATAACTATAAGAAAGTGAAAATCAAAATCAACAAAAAACTATGAACCAGAGACACTTTATGGGGGGTGGGGGATGGGGAGGGGAGGGATTGGGGTCAAAATAAGGGGGCTGCAATTGTATGGGGAATATAAAAATAAAATTTAATTAAAAAAATAATAAACTGGCATTTGATACCAGGCAGGCAGGTTTCACCTCACACTGTGCTCCTTCTCCATGTGGCACTGAATTAAGGTAGAATGTGGGTTCAGATCATGGTTCTGGGGCTTGGTTTAGTGCCTTATCCTCTCTGCATCTGTTTTCTCATTTGTAAAATGAGGGTGGTAATTGTACTTCACTGAGTGTTGTGAGGATTCAATGAGCAGATAGATGAATAGGTAGATTAATAGATGGATGGTTGAATGAATGGATGGATGGGTGTGTGTGTATGTATGTATGTGTATATATATATATATATATATATGAAGAGAGATAGTGAGTTGTCAGCAAAGTCATGACATATTTTTTCTATGTTTTTCAAGCAAAATTGCATCATGACTTTTCTGACGAGAGAGACTGATTTAGTACATAGTACAGTGCCTGGCACATAATGCTAGATACTCTCCTCCTCCTCCTCCACCTCCTCCATCTTCCTTCTTCCTCTTGTGCCTTCTTTTCCACCACTGTTCTACTACCTGTCATTCATTAACTGCACATCTGTCTCCCAACTGGACTTTTTGGGCTCTGGAGGTCAGAATTGTGCCTTGCTCAATTCTAAAGCCAGAGTCTTGCACTTACTGAGTGCACGTTTGTCAGTGGAATCCATGCGGCTGGTATCTCTCCTTTAAGGTGCCTATTTCACCTTTGGGTTCCATGTCACCCCTATCACTGCTTCTCTTCCTTCTCTCCTCCTTCGGCTCTTTGCTCAGCTTACCCCGTGGATCCAGTGTCCCCCAGCTGTAGATCTAACTGCAGGTTGGATAAGTAGCAGAGGTGCTTAAAAAGAAACATGTCTGCAATCAGACTTTTCATTTTTTTTTTACCCTTTCCGCCAACCTGCTCTTGTTTATTTCGTATCTTAGAGGTTCACCATCCATCCAGTGCCAAAGCCTAGACAACTGCCTGGATCTCCCTCACTCCCTCTACCAATCAGTTCATACATTCTGATGATCCAGTGACTTACAGTTCTTGCAAATTTGGCTCTTCGTCTCTATCCCCACCACCCCTCCTAGTCCCAGCTCCCCCTTTCTATTACCAGGGCTACTTATATTTCTCTCTTATCTCCCTGCCCACTAATTACCCAGATCAGATTTTGCTCCACTGCTTAAAAATCCTGGCCTAAAGATTAACTCCTTCACATGGCATTCAACACTATTTAAAAATATGACCTTTGCTGTCTTTTTAACCTCATTTCCATGCACTTAGACGCCAACCGCCATTACTTTACCTCCCATGCAAATAAATCTGCTGACAGATTTATTCCCTCCTCCCCCCCATGGCCATGTACACACCAGCCTCTCTACCCGGAACCTGGCAAACTCCATGTCCTCCTTTATGAATTGTATCAAAGGTGCTACCTCCTCTCTGGAGGTGTCTCTGATTTCCCCAGGCAGCCTAAGGCACATTTTTCTGAATCTTCCCCTTATACTTTCTATATATGCACAGAGCATTGCAGCTGCCAGCTGTGGAGTCTAATTGCATGTCGCCACTAGGTGGCAGTACTCACACCTGTTCATCTTTAAGAGCCGAGGGTGTGGCATGAGGTTCAGGTGTTCATTTTTATTTTAATTAATAAATTCATGATAATAATCGGTAGTCTTCATTATAATTAAGATGCCATGGGAATGAGGGAGACAGTGAAGTCTATGAAGCCCCAGGAATTTGACCTAATAGGGGCTTGTGGAGGGGGCAGAAACCACTGATGAAAGGGGCATAGAAAGGAGTGGTAGAAGGTGATTTTACTTCAGTTTGAGGTGCTTCTAAGCTATCTAGGTTGAGCTGTCCAGGAGGAAGTTGGGTGGAGTATTCTGGAACTGTTCAAGGGAGAATGGGCTAGAAGCTGACTCAGTACCCTTGATAGAAAGGTGGTGGATAACAATGTGGAGACAAAAGCTACCATAGAAACAGTAGCAAGATGGCGTTGACTGAGACAGCATTGTTGGAGGACCTGCTCTACAAATTTTCATCAAAGTAGTCGTGATGCTCTAGAAATTTTCATCAAAGTAGTTGTGATCAAGAGCACCAGGTTGTTTCAGAGAGTTCCATAAAAGTAAGGCCTTTGGAGAAGTGGGGCCAGACAGGAAGGAGAAGTTAAGGGCATTAATGAAGCAGGGTTAGGGTTTCTCTGATTCCCCCCCACCCCCTGCCGCCCTCCGTCTGCCCAAGGCTGGATGTGTTCGGGTGCTAAGAGGAAACACTGAAGGCACTAGAGAGAAAGGGAAGCAGATGAATTACAGTGCGACACAATCTGAGGACAAAAGGCTTATGGTCGATCGAGGAGGGGAATGGTAAGAGCAGTACCTGCTGTAGGCAATGGGGGGAGGGGTCAGTCTGGGTTGCCTCCATGCTGTCCAATAGCGTTCTCTGTGATGATCAGGATATTCTTTATCTGCTCTGTCCAGTACAGTGACCACTGGTTCCAAGTGACTGCTGAGCAGAAGTGAGACTAAGAAATTGCTAGTTTTTGAGGAATTGAAATCGAAATAGCTGCACGTGGTCAGCTAGGTTGAGGAGCACTGAACAGCACTCCTCAAACAGATTTCAGAACATTTTCTTGGCATGGTCTAGGATCGCCCCATTTTCTCCAGGAGGGTGAGCCTGAGTGCAAGAGCAGATCCCCTGGCTTGAGGGACCCATCCAAGGCTGGGGCTTTATAACTAGAGTTAATATTGTAAAAAATCCAGAAAACAAGGGGTGTTCAGAGTTCAGGAGAGATTCTTGTTCATTCTGCTATACTTTTTTCTATCCAGATTGCCAACCAAGGAACAAGAGCAGAATGGGAAAGAGCGTGCCTTTATTACTAGCTGAGCAGGTACCCAGCACCTCCAATATAGGGCGCCCCTGGTTAGATCTTGCGATTTTGACCTTGACACTTAAGTGTGCTTCCTTCCTGCTCTGAGGATCTGAGGCGGCCAGGTCTATAGAGCGAGCCTGAACTTAATTTCCACTCAGTCAGAGCACGGAGAGGTTAGACAGGAGGATGAACAGGCCTGGCTGCCCAACGAGAGAGCATCTTCTGAGATGTGCAGCAGTGAAGAGCATGTGCTGCCCATGACGAAGCTAGACTTCCTGGTTTCAAGTCTTGGGGCTGTCACTTCCTTGCTGTGTGACCTGGGCCAAGTTCCTCAACTTCTCTGTGCTTCAATTTCCTCATCTAGGTAAAATAAGAATAACAGTAGTACTTCCCCAGGGGGTCGTCCTGAGCAGTAAATGGGTTAACGTGTGTAAAGTGCTCACGAGAGTTTCTGTCACTTAGCTTGCCAGTGTTAGTTTGGTTCCTGCTTGCTGATATTCCCTGTTTCTGCCAACTAAGCCAATAAAACGTGACCCAAACCATTTCTTAGGTCCTCATCTCCAGAAGCCACACTTCAGGGATGAGTTAGTGTGGGGTAGGCAGAAGTGTGGCAGAGAAGGATAGAGTTCCCTCTGCCCCCCTTGTTCACCCAGAGAGTTGAGGGAACCTAGGTGAGAGTTCAAGTGCTTGGTCATGGGGTCCAAGCTATTATGGAAGGAAGTGATGTTGGAGACCTGAAGAACAAGGAGATGCTCATTGGGGGAAGAGATGGGGCCCCAAGGGATCAGAGGTCACAAGGTCTGTGGGTGCACGGCAGGTATGAGGGTAGGAAGGTGGGAGCTCTGGGAGGTTATGGTCAGAGGGTCCTAACTGAGGTGTGGCAATTGGGAGATCTGACTGAAGCCTGATGTGTGGGTGACGAGGTGGAGGATACAGATCTCGAGTTGAGGAGGTTCAAGAAGCCATGAGGTTGAGGTGTGGGAAGGAACACCCCTCCCCCACCCCCACCCCACTTCCCATCTCTTGCCCCAAGGATGTTGAATACTGGCAGGTAAAGAGCTAATGTGAAATGGCAGGCGGTAAGCCAAGTGACATCTATCTACGATAAATCTGATAGTGACCTGGAGCACACAGGGTGACCATGACAAGCAATAGGAGCTGAAGCTTGAAAGGAGGAGAGAGAAGAGTGAACATCTTAAAGCAATAATGGGGGTGGGGTAGGGGTAGGGGTCAGGGGAACATTCAGCTCCCTTTTCCCCAAGTAAGTTTGCTGCTAGGATAGAAGGATGAGAAAGAATGAACCACTGTGAGAAGCCAGAGGGTCGAAGCAGTGTCCACAGGGGAGAGCCAGGCATCCTTAGGGCGAGGGGGTAGGAGGACCTTGTTCTGCAGAGGTGGCGGGTACGAAAGGATTGTGGATGTGAGACCTGGTCTCAGAATCTAGTGGGGTGGAGGCAGTCAACCCCAGATGGGGGTAGGAGAGCCTGCTCAGTGTTAAGGACACCTGGGACTGGTGACACAGCTCTCTCCCCTGGGATCTCCCCTTTCTTCAGCCTCGTGGATTTTTTTTTTGAGGGGGGTGGGGGTGGGTTGGTTATGATGGTTTTTATTTTGGCTGGTGTTCTTAACCTGAGGCCCACGAATAAGAATTGAAGGGTCTGTCAGCTTGGATGGGGACAAGCAGTCACATCGTCATTGTCACTAGTCTCTAGCAGAATGTTCCAGCACCAGCCATGTCAGCAATACCTGCGACTTTGTTGTCAGTGGCAATCAGGTGACTTCTTATCATATTACAGTGGTTGCACACAGCTCAGAATCCTGTTTGTGTTCATCACGGCTTTGAAATTACGGTGGGTGGTAGACTTGCTGCTAGATCTTATTATTAAATTCATTAGTGAGGAAACCCAAAAGTACTATGTTACAAATCTGTTTCAATATTTTGATAACTGTGTTTTAATATCACTGACTTCTTTCCTAATCCTTTGTCTTTTATTTTAGGCCTTTGAAGCCTTGTTCTGAGAAGGGGTTTGTCCGTGGCTTCAAGCTGCAGGGGAGGGTTGGGGTGGGGGGGAAGGATAGATCAGACACCCCCACTGCCTGGCGCTGGCATAAGCCCTACCTCCAGCCTGCTCGGCAATCCCTTTCCATTTCACTAGAGGGAGCGCTTGCTTCAGAATCTGGGAGCAGTGGACTCAACTGCAGGGTTTGGAGGTTGTTTGGAAAATACAAGCAATTCAATTGCTCTTTGGGGACATTTTCAGAAACTAGGGTGTCAGAACCCCAATGTCGTTTGATGCAGACCAGCCACTTCTCCCTGAATGGGTTTTAGGCTTACCTCCTTGAGGATGAGGGTTGGGATACAGCCCCTGTGCCAGTGCCTAGGGCAGTTAAAGCAAGAGCATTTTGGCTTGTGACAGCTTCAAAACTGGCCCCGAGGTCCTACCCATCTTGGTTCTGGGTTGTGCCTCTTGCCCTCCCCTCAGGTTAGCCCATCGCCCCTCCTGCCTAGGATGCTGGGAAAGTTCAAATTCACTGGCTTCCCATTTCCGTTCTGCTGGTCAGGTGAGGACCCAGGGAAAAGAGTTAGTGACTCCACAAATGGTGATGGCTCTAGAAGGGTTAGTGGGTGGGGGAAGAGCTGGGGAGTTTGAACAGCTGGCTAAAAGCTGAGCCTTGTACAACAGGTTGGGTCGGTGAGTTTCTGAATCCTTTGGGGGTTTCCCTGCTAAGGAGGAAGTAATTGGGCCACCAGAGTACCTTGTGGGACTAAGGTATTAAGTTAAGCATTTCCCACCTTAATTCTACCAGTTTCTGGGGCATGCCACTCCTCGCTCACACCTGACCGCTTGGGGCCCCTCTGCAGTGACTTGCTGTGGGTCTCTTGGTACCTCTTCCCACTCTAGGATGCCCACTAAGTCATTTTCTCCTGAATGGTCAGAGAACCTGCAATCAGAATCCCTGAGGTGCTTTTCCTAAAATGGACATTTCCGGGCCCACCTAGATCTCCTAGAGTCAAGTCTCTGGGGCAGGGCCCAAGAATTTGCATTCACAAGTTCTCTAGGACAAGGGTTCTCAAGGTGTGTGGTCCTTGGAGCGGCGGCGGCAGCAGCAGCAACCTGGCCAGGGAACCCATGAGAAGTGTAAATTCTCAGATTCTGGCTTCCAGGCCCTGCCCCAGACCTCCTGAATCAGGAGCTCTGGGGTGGGGCCTAACAAGCTGCCTTCTGAAAACCCTGCAGGGCATCTGGATGTTTGTGCAAGTTTGACTAGCACCCCCTAGGGGATTCTGATACACAAGGTTAAGTCTCATTGCCTCAATGATCCCAGTATTGCTCCCCCCACCACAACTTTTCAGAAAACTCACCAGAGATCCAACTAATACTAATTACCTAGCTTATGTGAGATACAGTGGTGTTCTCTGTTTCAGCAGCTTTTTCTGTAGAGCATCTCTGTGCTCCTTTAGCTATCCAGTTCCTGCAGTGCTCCTGTAGTGCAGGGAGGGTCTGGAATTTCCTTGACAGAGGGACACTGAAGCCTAGAGGGGTTTGGTCTGCACAGATCAAACTTGGATTCTTTGCCTTGGGGTCCTTTTCTGCATGCATTTGGCAGAGGACTGGCTCTCTGATCCTCATGGATGAAAGTGGCTCTTTACATTGTCTTAGTCATAGACCGGTTGTCTCTGTCAGCCCCACAAGGTACTTGGAGGGTAAAGCCTGGGCTAAGTAGGCTCACCAGCCTCTCAGGATAGGAGGTCGACAAGATGGACCTTCCACATTAGCAGACAACTCAGGCCATCCTTCACTTCCTGTACATCCAACAGGACAGAATACAGTTGCTTTGGTTAGTTACATGGATGAAGGCTAACCTGACTTGGGCCTGCATTCAGTGACTGCCAACGGGGAGTGACATATTCATGGTCGTTGTGGGGTTGTGCCATGCAGGTATATCTTCTGGGCAACTAAGCCTTGCAGAAGCTGGAAATGGAGTTGTCTCCTTTAGAGGGTACTAATATGCTAATATGGGATGGCATAGTTGTGAGAAACTAAGCCTGTCACTCTCTTCCCTGTCCCCAAACTTTTGCCTTCTCTGATATTCCCCACCCCATTGAATGACATCACCACCCACTCATTACGCAGGCTAGAAATGTGACAGGTAACCATTGACCTTCACTCTTCTCTCTGCCATATGCAATCACTGACCACATCCTGTCAGTTCAACCACTTGATCAATTCTCAAATTCATTCCCAGTTACTCCTACTTTAGTTCAGATCACATTGTCATTGTTCCTGAGTCAGTGTAAGGTAACAGTCTCCTCACTGGTCCGCCTGCCTTTATTCTCATCTTATGTCCATCTGCAGCCAGACACTGAACTATAGTTCTTCAGTTCAATGTATGATCTGAGGACCAAAAGTCTATGGAAACTACCTAGAATTACAGATACGCAGGGCCCCACCCCAGACATACTGCAACTGAACCAACCTTTCAACAAGATCTCCAAGTGATTTGTAAAGTCCACAATATCTAACACACAAACGATTCCTCATGAACTGGCTGTCATCTCCTGTTTTGCCTTCCCTCCCATAGGATAGTGCCGTGATACTGAACTGTGTAAAACATACTGGGTTATTCATTCTTTCAGCAAATATTTTTTGAATCCCTACTCTGTGTCAGGCATTGTTCTAATTGCTGTGAATAAAGCCGTGAGCAAAAAGATAAATATCCTTGCTTTCACGGGGCTTACATTCTCGTAGAAGGAGACGGACAGTAAAGAAAAAAAGTAAAACATGCTGTTTTATTTTAGATTTATCATCACATGATGTTAAGTGCCATAGAGGAAGCAATAAAGCAGGGTAAAGGGTATAGTGCTATCGAGTAGATGAAGGGGGCTGCAATTTTAAATGAGGTGGCTTCATATAAAAGGAAGAAGACCCACGGAGAAAGTGACAGATGAGTGAAGTCTTGCAGGCAAAGAAGCAGATTCTCGGATATTTGGGAGAAGGATATGGCCAGCAGATTACATGATACAAGTAAAGGCCCTGAGGCAGGAGTATTTCAGGAATATCCCAACAATAGCAAGAAGGTCATTGTCTGGAGTGTGTGAAGGAAGGGGAATGTAGTAGAAAATGAGGTCAGAGAGGAGATACAGGCGAGGGAGCAGATAGTATATATAGGGTCTTGGAGACAACTGTAAGGATTTGATATTTTATTCCTAGGGAGACTGCAGGTCGTTGAGGGATTGTGAGCAGAGGACTGACATAATCTGATTTAATTTTTCAAGGGATTACCCAGTTGCTATGCTGAAATTAGACTGTGGGGAAACAAAGTGATGTTTGTTATCATCCAGGAAGGACATGATGGTGACTTGGACTAGTGTACTAATAGTATAAGCAGAGAAAAGTCATTGCATTCTGGGTATATACCAACAGGATTTGCTGATGGGTACATATGAGAGAAAGAGAGGAGTCAAGAATGATGCTTGGGCCTCCCTGGTGGCACAGCGGTTGAGCGCTGGGTTGCGAAGCTGCCCGCAGCCTCTGCAGCACCGGTTTGATCCCCGGCTGCTCCCCGGCCACCAGAGGAGGGTCCCACATGGCGCGCAGACCTCTCCTGCCGCCCGCTGCTCCCCTCAGCAGTGTCCTTCGGTCCTTCTGCCTGCTCTGCTCCCCACTCTGGCTCTGGTGAATTCTCTCACCTTCCCGCACTTCTGACTGTACCCAGTGTTTGTATAAATAAATAAATAAATAAATAAAAATAAATCTTAAAAAAAAAAGAATGATGCTAAGATCTTTGACCTGAATAACTAACATGGATAAGCATTTATTGAGATAAGGCAGACTAGAAGAAGAAGGGTTTTGTGCTTGCTTCCTGCCCTTTGGGGGGGTGGGAAAAAGGAAATGCTCTTTCAGTTATCTGTTATCTATGTAACAAGCACTCTTGCAACTTAATGGCTTAAAACAAGGACATACTTCTCGCAAATGTGTGCAGTGACTGGGATGTTCTTTGTTTTGGACTGAATGTTAGTTTCCCCTCCAAAATTCATAGGTTCAAATAAATGTTAACCCCAGTGTGATGGCAATGGGAGATGGGGTCTTTGAGAGGTAATTAGGCTTGGATGAGGTCCTGAAGGTGAGATCCTTGTGAATGGGCTTAGTGCCCTTATATGAAGAGGCCAGAGAGCTCCCTCACCCCTCCCACCATGTGTGGATGCTGCAAAAAGATGACTATGTATGAACCAAGAAGTAGGCTTTTAACATGACCCTGAATCTGCCAGCACCTTGATCTTGGACTCCTTAGCCTCCAGAATTATGAGGAAATACGTGTCTCTTGTTTAAGCCACCCGATATGTGGTATTTTGCTATGGTGTCCTGGGCTGACTAGACATTTTCCTCCTGGTCCTGACTGGGACAGCTGGGATGACCGGGTCTCACTATCCACATGGCCTTTCATGGCATGGGAAGCACTCCAAGAGGGCAAGCCCCAGGTCACAAGTCCTTATTAAGCCCCTGACTGCACCTTTATGACAGTGCCCTGTTGGTTGATGCAAGTTACTTGGCTGAGACATGTTGGGCCACACATTGAAATTAGTCAGTTGAGCGCTGGGTTGCGAAGCTGCCCGCAGCCTCTGCAGTGCCGGTTCGATCCCCGGCTGCTCCCCGGCCACCGGAGGAGGGTCCCACATGGCGCGTAGACCTCTCCTGCCGCCCGCTGCTCTCCTCAGCAGTGTCCTTCGGTCCTTCTGCCTGCTCTGCTCCCCGCTCTGGCTCTGGTGAATTCTCTCACCCTTCTGCGCTTCTGACTGTACCCAGTGCTTGTATAAATAAATAAATAAATAAATCTTAAAAAAAAAAAAAGAAATTAGTCTGGGAGAGGAGTATTTGTGCATGTGGGTGCTGGGAGGAGGGAGTGATTCACTGAGAACAGTAGAGGGGTCAAGATCAGAAATTTGGGTTTAAGTGTAAGATGCCCCCTAGATATCCAAGTGTAGATATTGGTTAGATTGTGAGTGTTTGAAGCCTTGGTGGGCTGAGTATCAGTTCTGGGGTCATTAGCATGTAGATCATATTGAAGTCACGAGTTTGGTTGAAATCACCTAGGGGATGAAAGTACAAATTTTCCTCAATTTACCATAGGGTTGCATCCCTATAAGTGAAATATAAGTGGAAAATACAGTTAAGTTGAAAATGCTGACAACATAGTACACAGCAGAGTATTGGTTGTTTATCCTCATGTAAGTGGCATGGTAGCTGGGGCTCACTGTCGCTGGCCAGGATCACAGGAGAGCCTCACTAACCTGGGAAGAGATAGAAATTAAAAATTCGAAGTATGATTCCTACTGAATGCACATCAATTTCACACCATCATAAAGTCAGAAAAAGTGTAAGTTAAATTGTTGTAAGTCAGGGATCTTCTGTATATAGAGAAGAGAAAAAGGTTATGATCTTCTTCATTATTCCCAAGTCAGAGAGATGAGGAAGAACCAGTAAAAGAGACAGAAGGAGAACTGCTAAGGGAGCGCAGTGCCCCAGAGGGCAAGCGAAGGATGTTCTAAGAATGAGAGGATATGTAAGATGAGACCTGAGAACTGACCATTCGATTTAGCAATGGAACGTTCATGTGTGACCTTGATGGGAGCTGTTTCGGTGGGGTGAAGGGGTTGGGGGAGGAGCCTGGTGATAGTGATTGAAGAGATAACCAGAAGAGAGGAATTGTAGACAAGGAGTACAGACAAGTGCTGTTCGGTAAAAATATGTGTGGCACATGTGTAATTTCAAACTTGCTAATAGTCATATTAAAAGGGGTAAAAGCAACAGGTGAAATTAACTTTAATACTATACACTTCTTGTATCTTATTTAACCCAGTATATCGAAAATATTATCATTTCGGTAGGTTCAATATAAAGTAATTACTAGGATATTTTATTCCCTTTCAAATCCAGTGTGCATTTTTACCCTAATAGCTCATCCCAGTTTAAACGAGCCCAATCTCAAATGCTCAGGGGCCGCACATGGCCAGTAGCTGTCATATTGGACAGCACCAATATAGACAGTTCTTTTCAAGGAGTTTTGCTGTGAAGGGGCGCAGAGGAGCCAAGTGGTTGCAGGGGGAAGAGAGGTCAAGCGTTTGTTTCAGAATGGAGCTATTATGGTACATTTAGTTTCTATGTGCTAAGGGGAATAAGCGAGGCAAGAAGAGCTTGCTGATGTAAGAGAAAGGAAACAGTTGCTGGACTGATAGTTGCATAGGTGAGAGGGAACCGGGTCTTGATATAGTGGGGACGGCTGGATCCCCGAGATAACAGGGGTGAAGACAGAGTATTGGGCACTGATGTAGGTAAGTGGTTAGTTGTGGTTGTGAGAAATTGTGGAAGTTTTTGATCCCCCTTTTTTCAGTGAAGTGGAAATCAAGGTCATCGTTTGAGAGTGAGGAAGGGAAAGAAGTACTGAAGATCTGAGCAAAGAGGAGATGTGGCCTGAGAGCGTGAGAGTGAGAAGGGGCTGGGAGTGCGGTGTGATTGCACGGTGATAGGAAGGATGCACTGGAGGTTTTTTGGTCACACGTTTGAAGTGAGAACAGTCAGCGCTAGTTTTTCTCCCACCATATTCAGCTGTGTAGGTGCCAGCAGAGGGGAGGAGGGGATTGGAATATGGCCAGGACTGATTTTTATTCAAGAACTGATGTGCCTTTGAGAGGAGCAATGGTGTTGAAGGTGTACGCCAGGGATAATTAGAATGATGGGCCATGGAATTTAAGGAGGAAGGAGCGAGCCATGAGGAGCAACGAAATCATGGCAGGACCAATGAATCAGGTCCTGCTGAGGTCAAAGAAGTGTTGGGGCCTGCGTTAGAGGGGATAGCTTAGAAAGATCGATGTGGTGGTTGAAGAGGAAATGCTTGACTTGGAGGCTATGGAGGGGCATCCATCATTATAAGACATCCATCAATATAAGGTCTGAGTCACAGCCATGAGAATGAGTGGCTAAGGTACGCTAGAGACGAGATCATTGAAGAGAACTGTAAGGCCAGGGGATAAGAGACCAGGCGACTGCTGAAAGTTTCATCTAGGCATATGTTGAAATTATCAAGAAATATGACCATGGTTTTGCTACCAGTCAGGTACTGATATCTTCAGGTAATACTGTCGGCCACAATCCACATGACTATAGAATGGAAGGTTATCAGATGGCAACAGTGCGTGGTTGTGGGGTTTGAGGGGGAAAGGAGGGCCAGTGGTCTGGAAACAACAATGCCAAGAAAGAAGTTATCTATTGTCCGTACATGGGCCAAAGGAGAAAAGCCTTTAGAGGGCTAGAGATGAAGCAGGTCCCTTGTGAGGAGAGGTTGGTTGGGCAAGAGCAAAAGAATGAAGGGGACATTCAGGCAGGTGATTGAAAATGCTGGGAATTTATTTAAATGATTTCTCTGTTACTTTGCATATGCTGTTCCTTGTTTTGGAGTTCCCTTCCTTACCGGGTGTCCCTGGAAAACTTTTCTCTACCTCGTACCACCCTGCTCCTGCATGGCTGCTTTCCTGGTAATGCTGTAGAAAAGATGAGCAGTGATCAGCATGTAATAGCAAAACCCAGTGGAAATGCTTGTCTTTTTTTTTTTTTCTTTTAAAGATTTATTTATTTATTTATACAAGCACTGGGTACAGTCAGAAGCGCGGGAGGGTGAGAGAATTCACCAGAGCCAGAGCGGATAGCAGAGCAGGCAGAAGGGCCGAAGTACACTGCTGAGAGGTCTGCGCGCCATGTGGGACACTCGCCCGCGGCCGGGGATCAAACCGGCGCTGCAGAGGCTGCGGACAGCTTCGCAACCCAGCGCTCAACCGCTGCGCCACCAGGGAGGCCCGGAAATGCTTGTCTTTACTGTACCTCACCAGGGAAGTATGTTCCCAGGGGAATTTTCTCTGAGGAGGAGGAGGGGGAGAGGAGAAGGAGGAGGACAGAATGTTCTGGCCCAACCTGGCCCAATATGGTAGCCACTAAGCATGTATGGTTATTGGGTACTTGAAGGGTGACTGGTGTGACTAAGGATCCAAATTTCTAATCTTATTTAATTTTAATTCCTTTAAATATAAATTACCAGTATGGGTAGTGGTAACCTTTAATCTTTAGGCTTTTTTTATGGATCTAGTTGTGGAAGCTATTGCTCTTTCCCAGGCTATGACCTGGGTCCTCCAGGCTCATTCTGTGAATTCTTCTTCATTGAGATTCTCTACACCCCAAGCTCTGTTTTTAGGCCATGTCCCTCCCCTGAGCTCTAGACCTGGACACCCCCAGCCTATTGGAGATGACTACTTTAATACCTACAAGCATTCACTGTCCGCATGGCCCAAGCTGAACTCATCTCTCCCCTAAATCAACTCCTCTTGGTTACTGAAGTCATTGGCTTGGGAGTCACCCTAGACTAGTCTCCTTCATGGCCAACACATTGCCAGGTTATCTGTAGCACCACAGCAGTATCTGAGCCAGTCTTCAGTCCTGTCCTTCTCCATCCATCATCTGCTGCCACAACACTGTAGTTAGCCAAAACGTGAATCTGACCTTGCCCCACCCCCACTTTAAACCCTTCTCCATGGCTCTTCCTCATGTAGGATTAAGGCCAAGTTCCCTGGCATAACAGGCAAGGCTCTTCATGACCTGGGCCCTCTTGCCTGTGTCTCCAGCTTCGCCTCTTACCCATGTCCCCTCCCACTTCATGCTCCAGTAACACAGACTTGCTATAATCACATGCCAGCAGCACGCCACTCCTGCCCCCACGCCTTTCTCAGGCTGTGTCCTCAGCCCGGGATGTTCAGGCTCCTTCCCCTACAACTCCTGCTCTTTACAGCTCACCTCGAGTGTCATATTTCCAGCTCCCTTTCCTCGGTGCCCCCACCGCTTCCTGTGCTTTCCTTGCTGTACTATCTCGTCGTTCACTTGTCAGCTGCAGGCTCATGCTCAGGGCCCAGGCTACCTTTACTTCTTTAGCCCACTGCCTTGCGCCGACTCTGGTGCTCACTGAACACTCGGTGGATGGTGAATGAGCGGGTAACGTATAGAAAGAAGTGAGCGAGTTGAAGGGAGTGGGAAGAAGATTGGAGAATGTGACGCCACCCTGCCCGGTCTCGTCCCTTGGTGTAAGTCCTTCCTGGGTAGGACCGTAGGATGAGACACAGGGCCCTGGGGAGGACTCTGGGGAGAGGTCTTTGCAGCTGGTGGCACAATTGACTTCTTTCGTAGCACTCATAAAGTTTCCTTCTGGCAGAAATCGATTTCAGAAAAAGCTATTATCTTGGTTTCCTCCTACCTTCCAGAGCTGAAATACTTCTACCTCCTGGGATAGAAGATGCTAGTAGAAAATGTCACATTTTTTCTTAAAGTAGGAGAAAAATGTTTTATGTGTTTAATTTTTCTAAAAGTGCTTAAGTTTCTATTTTCCTTTAAAGGAAAACTGGTTTTCACTGGGATTATCCCAAGGGCCACATCCAGGTATACAGAAGCAAGAGAATGATGTGCGGATGCAGACGATCTGCATGTGTCTATGCAGAATGGGTCACCTCTTCTCAGGGTGCTTCCCTTTCTTATTTTTCAAAGACATTGAGGATTCGATCATCTTTTCAGTGAAAAGAACTAACAGGCGTGAAAGGGCAGGAGACACCAGAGTCAGCGTCCCCTTTCAGAGAGAAGATCGCCTCTTCACAAGAGGCCCCATCTTCTCCAGTCTTTTACGAGATTTTCCAGTCTGTTATGAGGTGGTTGTGGCTGCCATGATAAAAATAGCAGCTGCCATCTGTGTGCCAGCCGAGCTGCTGTATTTACTTTTCTGTATCTCTTACTCCACTCAGCAACCTCTAGAGGTGCACCCTCCAGGCTGCATGTAGGACAGTGGACTTACAGGGGCAGAGCAGTTTTCCCCAGGATACCCCTATAGGCAGTGGCAGAGACAGGATTCAGACCCAAGGTTTTCTGACCCCCAGGCCCTTGTTCTGAACCACTGAGCTGTATTTTCCATCTCCAGTGTACAGTTTGCTGTCCTCTCTTTTGTACTTGCCGTGACTAGCCAGGGACTTTGCCACACAGGTACATAGTTGGTCTGGTTGTCGTTTGAATGGCCGTGGACTGTTGCACAACCTTGAGTTGCTGCGGTTTACTCACCTTATCTGCCCGTTTGGTTTGTTTCCAGTTTTTCAACAGTATAGGTAGCACAGGTATAAAGATCTTTGTGTAAATAAGGGCAGTTTGCTGAGTTTTTTAGGTATTTGATGGTAGTCCTCAAAGTAGTCGTATTGAACCAAAGGGTTATAGTTTTATGATTTTCCAGAAAGTCTGTGCCAGGCATTTGCCCAGGCAGTGATTGTTTATTCAATGCCTACTGTGTGCCAGCTGCTGGAGGTGAAGAGGTGCTTCAGAGAACTAACAGGGTAACGTGGATGGATGTTGCAACACAGAATGAATGGTACTAAAGTGGAGGTTAGGGCAAGTGAGAACACTGGAAATCGTGACCCTGGCAGTGTCTGGGTGTTCCTTCTCCCCTATAGCATAGGGCAGCACAAGGTTGGGCTTGAGGGCAGGTTGGTGGGGGAGGAAGAGGATGACAGACGTATGCCCAAGGTCAAGGCCTCCTTCCAGCATTCCCCAGCTCTGAGACTGCTGTGCCGCCTCCTGGCCGAGGCCCCTTCCTCCCCTTCCCTTTCCTGCAGCCTCCACCTGGCCCACAGGGGCTGTCACTACTGTCCAGCTGCCACCAGGGGGAGCCAAGCCGAGGCTGGAGGGAAGGACACCTGTAGAAATGGCTCAGGGGCTCAAGGGAGCAGGAGACGGAGCCTAAGGACTAGCCTCCCCCACGTCCTTTGGTCCCTCTTACCATGAATGTGAGTGGCCCAGTTGCCACTCATTTAGCAGGCGAGAAAGCACACAAAGTGCAAGTTCACAGCCCACTGCCTTCCACACATCAGGCACTGTGCTCAGTGCTAAAAACACAGAGACCAGTTCCCCACGGTCCTTAGCCTTAAGGCGCTCTCTACTAGATGAATAGAAAGACAAAGAGAAAGAGGGTACGACTTGGGGTGATGGAGGCCTGGACAAGTGGCAACAGAAACATTCAGGTCTGAGTCTCCTGGCAGTGTCTTGAGACCCCAGGGCAATGTTTTTGTGACTTTGCCTGGCATTGCCCTCCAGCCTCAGTTTCTCCATCTATTAAATGGATGAGTTGGATGCTCTCAAAGGATCTTCTAGCACAAATGGGCTACAGTCTCCCATCGCCCCCTCTTCTCTCCTCACCCCCACCACACTGCCCTGTGGTGTTCATGGCATTCTGCATCAAGCCTTCTTCCTCCCTTTGGCCCTCTATGCTTCTGTGACCTTCGTTACTGTTACGTGCTGATGACACCTACATCTGGATGTTCAGCTCCTCATCTAGTCTCTATTTGAGTTTGTGACTCCATAATAATAAAATTTCTTAAATCTCAGTACAGCACAATAATCATGAGCTAATTAAATTCATGCATCTTATCTATCCAGCCACTGGGGAAGTAGGCCATGGCACCCCTTTTTATGAATGAGTGAAACTGGGTACAAGAGATACAGAGTCTTGCCCAAGGCCCTGAAGTAGCCAAGTGACAGAGCCAGAGCTGGAGCCAGGATTTGAAAACCTGCATCTGCTGGGCCCCAGTGCCCACACTCACCCATCACAATGCGTTTCCTGGGTAGCACCCAGCCCCCAAGAGACATTTCCATTCGGGTAGTCCACAGGCACCTCCATTTCAACATATCTAAAGTGGCCCCATCACTCATGCAACCAGGACATGGTCAAACACAAATTTGAAACCAGAGATGTGTGATGTCAGAGTTAACATTCTCAACTACCATGCCTTACTTCCAGATTTCTCAGTGGCCATTTGTCTCTAGAAAAGTTGGAAATGATAAAAATAAATGTGGGGATTATGGAGATGCGGTAATGGATAGAGATGACTGTACACACACATCCAGTAAGCTCCCAGTAGTGAATTTAAGAAGAAAGAGGGGAGTGGAAGGAGAAGGTAGGGGAACCAAAGGGATAGGGCATTTGTACAGGAGCTTTGGTGCAGGGTGAGTAAAGTGAACACATCTGTCGATGTGTACCCCAAATTTATATAGTTATGTGCACGATTGGCAAATGAATAAAAATTTGAGAAAATATAAATATTAAAGGAAAGATAGAAGTGCCTGAGACATAGAGAAAAAACAACCAAGGAGACATACCCACATCCTAGCTGTGGGTCCCTTCGAGTGGTAGACTGCTGGGGATGTGTCTTTTCCATATTCTTGTTTCTGCTTTTAACATTTTCTAAATTGCCTTTAATGAGCATGTACTACTTTTCTAATCAAAAATCTCTTTGTAATGTCCCCAGCAAGTATGTGGCAGAACAGAGGTCAGAGGGGGCTAACTGAGTCTCTAGCTAGTTAATCAGCAGGCTGTCTGTTGAGTGGCTGTCGCTGAGCCACCAAAGGGGTGTAGCCAGCAGGTGGCAGCTGTGGCCTTGGCACCTGTACCCTCCTGAGGTGGGTCACCAAAGCAGGCCACTGTCTCACCTTCTCCTTTCTTCCTCCAGGTGCTTACACCCCAGAGCCTCTCAGCAGTTTCCAGTGGGCCCTTCTCTCGACTGGCCTCATGTTCTTTTACCACTTCAGCGTCTTGCAGATCCTGGGCCTGGTAAGTTTGGTTCTATCCCCTCTGTTTGGCGCTCTCCATAAATCTCGATAATCCTGGTTGGCGCTGGTGTATCGTTTTGTTTTGAAAATAGAAGATGCCAAAGGCCAGGATGTCTGGTTGTTGTGTCTGGGTTGATGATTTATGGTCCATAGCCTCGGCCTCTCCAAAGAGTTTTCAGAATCCTTCAGCAATAACTGTTTCTTTCATCCCTGGGGAGGCAAGGATGCCCTTCACCCACGGCCATTTGGGTCGGAAAATGGTTTGCTGTGGTCCCTGCGGGGAGATAGGACCCTACCCTGGCCCTGGGCCCGGGCGATGTTTCTGAGCTTGGGTTCATTCTGGGCCTGTTTCAAGGCCCTGAGCTGTGTGAGCAGTGGCAGGATGGTATTGGAGAGCCACGGCATTCTGGGGTGTTCAGAACTCCCTGGAGAGCTGAGGTTGGCTGGACTCAGTAGTTGAATTATCTGAAGCCCAAGATTGCTGAGTGCATGGGTGGTTACCGGTGACAAAGTGAATAGAAAGAGCTTGAGCTGTGGCTAGGGGTCGTAAGTAACCAAAGGTCTGCCACCACTCCGAGTCACCTCACCTTCTGTGACATGGTCCAAAATCCCCAACCTCCCTAGAGATGGTGAGGACTCATCTTGAATGTGAATGGGCACGAAGGGCTCTGGAAGGCGGGTGCTGTGGCCGTCCTCGGGCGGGAGTGGCATGTCCGGTTTTGTGTCGCAATAGCGTGAATGTCGCCTTAGCCATGTGCAGCCTTGCGTGACCAAGCAGGATGAAGGCATGTAACTGATGTCACCAGCGCCTGTGTAGCGACAGTCACTTTCTCCCTCCTCCCAACCCCCCCGGCATGTTGCTCTGCTCTGGTTTGGCTGGGGAGTAATTTGAGTTCCTTGCCAATGGCGCGAATGGCTCCTGTGCTCTGGGAGGAAGCAGTGTGACCTTCACACCCTTATCTTCACTGCTCTCCACTGGGATCCCTGGATTCCAGGGGAATCAGTGTCCTCATGTCACACCATGCATACCATGCTCAGCCCCACCGTCAGGCCTGGCTGAGACCACACCTCCTACAAGGAAGGCTGTGCTCACCCCATTCATCGCCATGACGCCCTCCCATCCTCCATGAGTACATTCAAGTGCCACTTCCCTCATGAAATCTTCTCTGTGGACTCAACCCCATTCTGTCCAGTCCTCAGATCTCCTCATGGTGGGGAAGACCTGGGGAGCGCCATCCGGTCTGAGGTCAGATAGAGTTAGACTGAT
The DNA here is from genome assembly GCF_964194135.1 of Talpa europaea. NCBI lineage: Eukaryota > Metazoa > Chordata > Mammalia > Eulipotyphla > Talpidae > Talpa > Talpa europaea. The sequence continues at coordinate 68,584,729 of NC_140081.1, forward strand.
CACCCCAACTTGAGTGATTACTAGTTATGTGAAGGCAGAGACCAGGCCATTGGCCACTCTTCCAGCCTGTAATACTGCTCCGAGAACTAGGCACATAGTCCATGCTTAGGAATGGCCATGGGCTTTGAGCGCCCCCCCTCCAACGCCCAGAAGACAAGACTGAGCAACACCCAACGGCCTTCCTACCCCAAACACCGTATCACCTTCAGAGGGCTCTAGACTTGCCCACTCAGAAAACCTAGGGGAGAGAAATCCCTTTATGAACAGGTGGGGATTTGCCAATCCCTCCTTGTCTAGTTCCCCATTTGGTAGAGACGGCTGAACTGGCAGAAGCCAGAGAAAGCCCAAGGATGGTGAACGCTCACTCTACCTCCCTTGTCCCTGCAGGTCACCGAAGTGAATTTGAACAACATGCTGTGTCCGGCCATCTCAGACCCATTCTACGGCCCCTGGTATCGCATCTGGGCCTCGGGACACCAGACTCTCATGACCATGACCCACGGGAAGCTGGTCATCCTGTTCTCATACATGGCTGGGCCCTTGTGTAAATATCTGCTAGATTTGCTCCGGCTTCCAGCCAAGAAAATAGACTGAAGGTGCTTGTTGTTTTTTTTTTCTCCCTGAGGAAACAAGTCCTGACTTGACTTGGAGGAACACCCAGTTCTTGATGAAATCATGGGAGAGGGCAGTAGGATATTTGGTGTATTTCTTCTTTCCTCCTCTCTGTCTCTTCCTTCCACCGTTCTTCCTCCCCCAGCTCTTCCCCCAGGACATCTCCTTGAGCCTGGGGTACGGTCCTGAGGGCTAGATTTTTCCTTCTTCCCTTTGTCTCTTTCTCTCTGCTCCCGGTGGCCTTACTTGGGGAGATGGTGGTCAGTGACTCTCTCACTCTGCTTGTTGGTGCTTTAACAACAGCTGGCTGAGGAGAAAGGGACAAAAATCAGTCGTTCTTTTGGCAGCGAAGCGATGAGATTGGGTTGTGCTTCACTCCTCCACTGCCAGGGACCTCCAGGCTCATGCTGAGGTCCCCTTTTGTCTCCGTCCTAGCCCCCGCTGTAAGGGGACTGAGGCCTTGTTTCTATACCAGCGGCAAAGGGAGAGCCAAGGGATTTCCTAGCTCATGGCCAAAATAGAACTGGCCAGATTCTTCCCACTGGTGTCCCATGACTCAAAGCAAGTAGCCAACCAGCCACTCCCTCCAGGATGCTGCCTGGGGTAGGAGGTGGCGGCGCTCTCCGGCCCAAGGACTACATTCTATTGAGGGGGTGGGAGAGCAGTTGCCATGGCAAATCCAAAATGAACCAAGTTCAGATGTCCACAACTAATACTGGGCAGGAACCCGGGTAGATTCTGCCTGTGCCAGCAAGAACTGACACATATCCCAATCAGGAGTGAGTGTAGAAATTAATCAACAGAAGTGGTAACTTGACAAAACTGTAATTTGAATCATATGCTCCATTTTAGTTTAATGTTGATAATAGATGCCATTTCAATCTGGAGTAACCCTTCAAAGTTCTCTTAAAAGGCAGTTGCAAGGAAGGATGAGCTAGAGTTAGGGTTGTTGGGGTTTTTTTGGTCTTTGGGGGGGGGTTTGGGTTTGTTGACTCGTTTGTTTTTGGATGCTTGAGTCTGAACAATCCTGTTACCGAGGCCTGATTCCAGAGCAGCTCCTTCAAGCCATTTCGTCTACAGCTGATCTGCCAGCAGCCTAGGTTTGGGCAAATAATAGCCGCTGCCAGTACTGTTTTCCCTCGGGCCAGCCGTTGTCTCTATGGGCAGAGTCAGTGCTGAAGAGTTCAGCCCTGCAACCAGCCACCCCCATAGCCCATGTCTTAGATTCAAAGGCAAGGTACCAAGGAAGCAGGTCTCCATGGGTAGAGGTTTGAGCGCTCTGAAAAGAAGACTTGTTGAAAGATGTGAGTTCGGTCCTGTGTGGGCCGCAAGCAGCGTGGCAGTCGCAGGGCATCTGCTACGCCTTGTTGGCTCTTAGAACAGATTTGTGTATGGACAGGAAAGAAAGATGGTTCGGTGGCTTCCTCTGATGGGCCTCCCTTCCTGTCTGCCACCCTAGGTGCCCAGTTGCCCTGGACCCGTTCCAGTATTAGAGGCGTTACTGCTGTATTAGGGCTGGCTGGAGCTGCGGTGGCTCAGCGGTCATGATTTTAGCAAGGGGACCTACAGGAGGCAGCGGCATTGCTGGGAAGTCTCACTAGGAAAACCGAGTCGCGGAGATGCTACCTTGGGAGGGACCGCCCTGGGCCAGAGGCCTGTGGGCAGTGGGCCACCCACCCCCATGGCAAGGGGCAGCAGGAGCGAGATCACTGAGCACCCCCCCTCCACCTGAGTTCCTGGCAATGTGTAACCTTCACTGAGCTGTCTTTCAGGGCGTGGCCAAGCCATTCTTAGTGCCTCTCACCCCATGGTTGCCCTTAGCAAGGGGCATCTCTTGAGTGGCTGAGTTTGTGCTGCCCACCAGCAAACTGCCACCCGTGGGAATGGCTGGTAAGGAAATGTGCAGCCTTCCCTGCCCTTGGCTTCTTTACAAAAGGAAAGGTTGGAAACTGGTCAGAGGAGGAGGCCTCATGGCCCGTCCTGTCCCCTCCCACAACATGAAGACGCTGCAGGCTGGGGGCCACCTGGGCAGGGGCCAGACGCCACAGTGGCACAGCGACTCTGCAGCTGTCTTCCATCCCATCTCTGTGGCATGGCAGGGGCTGCCGTTCAGCCGAGCTTTCCCCACATTGGCATGCCTCAAAAGACTTGCCTTGGCCCTAGCTAGAACTCAGTGCCCCACATCTGGCTGGTACTTGCTGTTGCTCACAGGAGAGAAGAAAGTGAGAGCCATGCGCCAGGCATGGCCAGGCCAGAGCTGTCAGAGGAAGGGGACAGTGAAGAAAGATGCAGGGCATCTGTAGCCCAGGATGGCTCAGAAACATGCAGGTGGAAGGAACAGAGCGGGCCCAGTCTGTATGCCTGAGGAGGAGTCATGGCCTGCGCTTGAGGGCACATGGGAGCAGCGGTCATCTTAACTGGTCTGTGCCATGAGCCAGGTCCATGCAGAGAGGTAACCTGACCTGACCATGGCAGCCTACCTGGGAGGGTGGCCCCCATACCAGTGGGTCCTGGCTTTCTAACTCCTCCCCGCTGCTTTCCTGTCAGTGCCAAGGCAGTTCCACAACCGCCCTGGCCAAATTTCCACATGCCCCTTGCCAGCGTGTAGGAGTGCTCTGTGTATCTGGGAGTGTGTTTGCAGGAGTGGACAGTTTCCTTGAAAACAGTCCCAGGAAGGGAAAGGAGCACTCCCTCGGGCCCCCAGGTAGCTTTGGCCAAGGATCTGAGCCAACAGGAACCATCTGTTCAGCTGACCAGCTCCCAGCACCAGCTCAGAGTAGCAGAGATGGCTATGCCCGCTTGCAGGGCCCCACCGAGTAGCTGGCTCTGTACACCAAAGATGACTGCACCTGCCTTCCTCCCGGACTCGCAGTGACACGTGCCTGTCAGCCTATGTGGAAGCCACGGACTTAGTCTTCCCACGTCAGCTTTTCTCCCCAGACTTCTCAGCATTCAGAAGCTGCTTGTAGGGTGGTGGGGATCATGAGGACGGCTGGCGCTCTTCCCCGTCTGGTCTGTCACGTCACCCCTTCTGCTGGAATGTGTGTCAAGGTTTTGTTTGCTATTTGTGCTCGTTGATAATTCAGTGTTTCTCGGAGTGGGCACAACCCCCCCGCCCCAGACTGCGAAGTGTCACCAGGCCTCTTTGTGCTGGTGTTGGGGTCCAGGTGGCCCTCCCTCCCCCTCCCTCTGCCCAAAAGTCTTCCCTGGATCTGTAGACATTGATCGAGAACCATCTGTCTGCTTCAGAAGAGGATTTTCTTAGTGGTTTCTACCGAAGTGTAAGGAGGGAGAAGAAAAGAGCTGAGTTGAGTGACACTGTGGGGCGAGAGGCCAGTGCTGATTTTGGTCAAGCCAGAGCAGCGGCACGAAGCCAGGTTTCTTGCAGGTCCTTGATTGCTCCTTGTCAAGGCCCGGGACTGGCAAGGGACTGCCCTGGCCCCTGACCTTGCCTTCGCAGAGGTGGGAAGAGTCCGTGAGAGGGAGTGAGCCTTCCTCTTCTGTATGTAGAGTGAGCCACTGTGTGCTCAGGAAAACGCGGCCCCTTGCAGTTACTCTTATCTGTGGCATTTTTTCTGTACACCGGTTCGCTATTCCTGCGTGGCACAAAACAAAATTTGTTTCGAGCAAAGCTGTTGTTTTGGAAACTGGTTTCTTTTCCATCTCAATTTCGTATTCTAGTTTAAAGACGTCCTCGTCTATATGGGTGTTGTGGGGCCACGTAGAATAAGATAGGTGGGTCTGTAATTTACTCAGCCAGAAAATTGGCACATGCTGCGCCCCTCTTACCCACCCACACCCGCCCCCACCCCCAGCATTCCTCAATCCCAAGCTGGGGTTGTCAAATCCTGGGCCTACCTTCCATGTCAGCCTCTCCCCCAGTGACTCCCTCTAGAACCAGTCTTTGTAATCCCCAGAATGGCTGGTTCCCAGGGCTTTGGGCTCCCTACCAGTTGACTCACCTCCAGGCATTTGGTAATGTGGTTCTTTGTTCTGTAAAACCTCTTGATTGTATGGAAATGGTTTCTGCAGTCACCTTTGGCAATCAGCAGTCCTTAATATGCGTCCCTAGCTTTCTGAATTGTAGTCTTTGGTGTTTCTGTGGTTGAAGCTCCTTGAATGAAAAGAACCCTCCCTGTGAGACTTTGCTGTTACACTGTTTTCTGCATTTACTGTTATTAAAACGATTGATGAGAACCCAGGAGTTTTGGCTGTGTTTCCCAGAACCCTCGCAGAAGGCCCTTTGCTTTGAACAGGAGATGAGAGGAGCTGTGGGTGCTCCACATCGTGAAGACCACCGAAGGGCAGCTGGCTCTCAGCACAGCTTTGCCCTGAGACACCAGTGACTGGGCATGAGGCCCTGGTTTCCCCCGCACTGCCTGATTGCACCAGGGACCCTGCAGCCTTTGGCTCTTAGCAGGGCTGGTCTGCTGGGCTCATTAGGTGTGCTGGGCCCGGCTGTCTGAACTGGAGAAGGTAACTCTGGAACTAAGTATGATGGTCAGACCCCCTCATCACAAGATTCCTAAGGGCCAGCTCTGTGGTGACCCAGGACAGACTGTCCCATAGTGGAGGGAACAAGATAACTGCCCTTTGGGAACACTTGGACCTGCATGTCTAAGACGACAAGCTGAGCAGCCCATGGGGACTGTCTAGCCTGGCCACCTTCACACGGGCAGAAACTCTCCTCAGCCTTTTGCCAGTACTGCTGCTTCTAGAAGGATTGCGGCTAGCCAAAGTGACCCTTCATTAGCCAGTAGCTGGGCACCCAGACTGTGCATGAGGTAGGGCCCTGCTATCCTCGGGTCCATAACCACCCACTTAGGGCGGTTCTCTGGCCACCCCAAATTCTCGCTCTGCAGAGCACTAGCTAGAGCTGTGCTTTGGCACAGTACTATATCTCCCCACACACATTTTGTGATCCCCATAAAAGCATGGCCGGGTGACTGGTAGGGTGGTCTCTGTTTGACAGGGAGAAGCAGAGAACTGAGGCTCATAGCTCATCATTTGAGGAACTGGGATGTGAAGCCAGATTCCTTCAACTCCAGAACTCATGTGCTTTGTGCTGTTCCCTGGCCTCTGGCACCTGTCTGGGGTGCTGGGATTACTGGGCAGAGTCTTGAAACAAGGGGAGAGCACGGCAGCTCTGTGGAAAGCCAGAGAGAAAGATGAGACCCAGGACTATGTGAGAGCAGAGGTGTCAAGTCCATCTTTTCTTCTGCTGCCTGTAAGCCTCAGAGCAGAGCTGATGGGAGTAAAGGGAGTGAGGAGTAAAGGGAGTGAAGAGTAAAGAGAGTGAGGCCACAGGGCCAGCAAGAGCTGCTCTAGGGGGACGGACAGAAAGAGGCTACTGGCAGGAGGGGGAGGAGAGTTGATCCTGTGGCCTTTCCACGTGTCTCCCTTTCCAGAAAGAACCAAACACCAGTGACCTAGGCCATGGCCTTCTCTCCCCTGGCCTAGTGCATCTGCCACGGCCTACCGCCTGGCTCTGCTCTGTACCACCTACTGCAGGCGACAGTCTTCAAATGCAAGTCCTACCGTTCACTTCTTGGGTTCTGTAAACATCTAGGCTCATCTCCTCACCCCCAGCCCCTCAGAACTGCACACAGAGACTCTGCTGCAGCCATATTGTACTCCACTTTCTCATGCCACCCCACAACCCCCCCTTTGCCTGAGGGTTTCCTCAGCTCCCTACTCTCCCTCATCATCCAAATGCCTCAGCTCAAACGTCAGTGCCAATACAAAGTCTTCTGAGCTGCAGTCCCCTGAGGTACCGGTCACTTGGCCGCTGGTCTGTGGCTCTATCTGCCCCAGGGCTGCCATTTGCCCCTCTTAGGTCATTCGTTATGACTCTCGCTTCCTCCTTGAACTCTGACTTCTTGAGGGTGGGCGTGAGGTTTCATCCATCCTCCAGCCCCTGGTTAGTGTTCTGTGAACAATGATCTCACCCTGCAAAGTGGTGGGAGGCACCACTGTTACCCGAGAGCCAAATGTGGCCAAGTCGGCTGTTGTCCATCCCATGAATGCTCCTGGGTGGGGCCAGGCTCTTTGTGTGCCCAGGCACTTCAAGTTCCCACCCACCCGTGGGTCTCCTTGTTGAGGGGTTCATCCTGCTTCTCTGCGGGACTCTTTGTAGTTGGGATCCTGGATGAGGAGGCGGTGTTGAGCAAAGAGAACTGAGATTCACAGCTTCTAGCCTATCTGACCCTTCCCTGGACCTCTGGCAAGGGACGGGCAAAGCAGCTAATTGTTTCTGCATATCATTGGCAGCTGTTCCTCCCCACCAGTGTCACCCCTCCATTCGGGGTCACACCGTCAGAGTTGGTGTTTGCATGGCAGAAGCCTCACCCCCCCGTGGAATGTGTCACCTGAGCCTTGGAGGGGCAGTGAGTCCCAGTGCACACCAGCTTCAGTAGGGAGCTTGGGATGGTAGACCAGATCCCCGACGAGTTCTTCCCCTGTCCTGGTTTGCCAAGGCCAGCGAAGGAACAGAGATACACAGATGTCAGTCTGACATATGTAATGGTTTATTAAAAGGATTTGTGGTTTGCTAACCCTGGCAACGGGCAAGCTGACCTAATCCAGTGTCAAGGACTGCTCCCGCCTGTACCTGCTCCTCACTCAGTCAGCATTTGCTTAGCATCCACATTGCACATTTAGGATGTCTGAATTGCTGGGCAAAGGGATTTGGGCCTCGCCCAGGGAGGCAGTAGGGACAGCTGCTCCTGATGACCCAGAGGGCTTTGCCCTTCCTAGCTGCCCTCCGACTTCCGTGCGGCTCTTCCTGCATCTCGGTCGCATACTCACAGCAAGGCAGGTCTTAGCTTCCTTAACAGTTGGTGACAGGGCCACTAGCGTGAGCCACATAAGCATTGTCCTTTCCAAACTACTCATCCCCAGCACCCCCCTCCCCCACCTCCAGCCACCTCTTCTCCCCGGTGCCTCACCTGTCTTTCCCTCTCCGTGCGAGGGTCCTGCAGGGGTGTTGCCTGCTCTTGCTGACCTCTCACCTGCTCCTTCCCTACTTCCAGAAGTCCCACACCCTTTGTCATTGCATTTTTAGAAAGACCATAAGCCCTCCAGTATTCTCCCTAAGAATGTAGGGGCCTTCCTGTGCACTCCAGAAAATAGGCCAAGAGTTCTGGAATGTTGGGGTGAACAGAATATTGCTAAAACAGGGGTTCATAAATTTTGCTGCATTTGAGAAACACCTGCGGAGCTTAAAAAAATCTCAGTGCCCAGGCCTCACCCAAGCTCATAATTCAAAGCAAGCTTGTTTTGTTTTGCTTTTACTTTAATTGCCCAGGTTCTGAGTCATCCCTTTGACCTGACCGTCTACACCAGTGCCTTTTTTAAATGACATTTTAAAGATATACCAAAACGTATGAAGAATAATATCTAAGTCCAGCTTAAGAAAACAAATGTTACCAATACAATCAAAGCCCCCTTACGCCAGAGATTTGGAAATTGTTCCTCAGAGCTTCACGGATTCTGAGAACATGCCTTAGGAGCCTCCTAGGGTGAGGAATGGGAAGGGGGCGAAGTGGGGGTCCTGGCCTTTCCATTTGTTTCACCCAGAACAACTCCAATTTGATTCTGTTTTGTGCATTGTGGTCCTGTAAATAATTTCACTGGGAAAAAGGTTTAAAAGCCACTTATTTATACCCTCCCTTGTTCTGTTTTGCCCTCTCCCAAATCATGGCCTTTCTGCAGTAGTTGAAAAAGCCTTAGGGGTCAGACTCAGTTGATGGACCTGCTGGCCCACTTTTCTGTCCCCTCTTTAGGTCCCAGGTGCCCTCAGCAAAGTCATACCACTCGGCACTCCAGGGGAGCTGTGAGGAGACATCCAGTGAAATAAGCATGTGTGAGAGGGCTTTGGAAACTCTAAAGTCCAGGCTAACCCAAGGGGAACCCACTTCCATACAGTGTGCTTGCTAGGCTTCTTCTCAGAGCACAAAGGTTCATTGACACATTCAACGAATGGTTTTATTAATGCGTCCTGTAATAAAACAGAAAAGAAGGACTAACTTGGAGCCACCCTGAGTCTGAGTAACAACCCAACAGAGCTGGGGCGCTGATGAGGTCAGGTGCAAGGTTAAGGCTGGGCTCCCAGACATGTTGAGGCAGGCACAGACATGTCCCCCAGCCAGAAGAAAGTGAAACCACTCTGGCAAGCATGGGTTTCCACAAATCACCACCTGACAAACTTTCTACCAATTAGAACTGCACCAACTGAAAACATTTGCATAAAGTGGACCTAGCCGACCCCCCCCACCCACACACACACACCTTTTGCCTATATAATTTCTCTCCCCATGTGCTCTTTGGTCTTTTGGCTTAAGTGCTCTTGATGTATGTATCCTCCCTCTGTAATCTTGACCCCCCAAATAAATGTTTGCTGGGATACTAAAGCTGTAACAGCACTGCTAAGACAGGACAGCTGTAACCCCTCCTTGATCCTGTGGCGGACGCCTGTGGTTGGCGGGGGGCGGGGTCTGTGAGATGTTGCAGGACAGATAATAGCTCAGTTTAAAGAAAATTTTCTGTATTTCATTGACTCTAATGCACATTTTTGTTTTACATTTCAACATCTCTAAAATTGGGATGCCTCTTCCGATCAGTGCGTAACATCGTTTGACCAGTGACTTATTTTTCCTTTTCAGAGTCATATAAAATAGAGAACATCTTACCATAGGTGGCATCTTGGAGTCAATGAAATGCCTGTTTCTCATCAGAGTCACTGTCCTGCTAGAAAAAAACCTCTTTGGAAAAAAATTAGAAATCAACTTTTAGCATCTAGACCATCCTAAAACCCTGTCTTCTCTTTCTTCCTTGCTAGCATCTGCCTGGGTCAGGCAGGCTTTCTGCTCCCTGGGCAGAATGAGACCCATTTTGTTGAGCTGCCCTTGAGGCAGATGGTTTGTGGGACATGAAAGGAAGGCGGCAGAGTGCACCTGTGTAGGGAAACCCACCATGCCAACTGACAGGAGGGGAGGGAGGGGATCAGGGAGGTTAAGGAGAAAGCCAGAAAGAGCGTCAGGGAGGAAGCCAGACAGGCCAGGCCAGTCATCCCCAACAGCTCTGGTTTCTTTATTTCCCAACCACAGCCTGGCCAGACAGCCTAGCCTGCTTCCCCAAGGAACTCCCAAGGGCTAGTTATAGCCAGAAGTAAGCAGGGAATGTGGCCAGGAGAAGGCACTCAGCCTATCCTGAACTCCCTGGATTGATGTGAGTGGCTGGCCCACACAGAGGAAGACAGTATTTCCTTACCTCCTTCAACAAGATCAAAGAAGAGTTAGGCAGTGGGCCTTTCGACAAAAAGCAACGACCTTGGCCTAGAGTACCCTAAGCCATGGACATTTCACTGCACTTGGAAATTTCTATCAACCTTTCCTTAGTCCTGACAGCCCCTCTAAGGTCAGCATTTGTAGTCTTCAGGGCAAGCTCTTCCAGAAGGGGAAGAGGTACCTGCAGTGAGATTCGGGGATACTTGGGCACAGGAAAAGGTTTTTAGGCATTCTTCTTAGCCCCCAGAGAGCTTAGCAAGATATGGTCAGCCTGGATTATAGCTGCCCTCATGTAACTGGGTTAAAGTGTTGGCCTACTTAGGCCCCTCCTGTGGTGGCCTTCTTCAAAGCTGATGAGGCCGATTAGGGGGCTATTTCTGAGTCCTAGTTGTGCACCCAGAAACCTGGTGGCACTCTTTTTCAGAAAAGAAAGACAATAACTAAGGCTGGAAAACCAAGGGCAGAGTCTGCCCTGCCTGTAGGAGAGGAATGCTGTCAAACCTTGTGTGTTTTCTAAGAGAAAAATTCAAATCACATCAAGTTTTAGTCCCTGCATTTTGAATTTCAAAAACCAAACTAACCAATCGCTTTTCAGGGAAAGAACTTGTCCTATGTCTTTGCCATCTCCAGCCCTAAGGAGACATAGCAGACGGTCAAAAGTGTGGTCTTTAGGGGTAGTCAATACCCTCTACTCCATAGGTTCTGTATATTTGAGGAAAATTGTCATTTAACTTCTCTGAGCCTCAGTTTGATGATCTATAAAATGGAAATAATAATAGCACCCACTTCATAGAGTTGGTGTGAACATTGAATAGATAAGGCACATAAGACACTTGGTACAGCCCCTGGCACATTGTGAGCGCTGCTTCCATGCTAGATGCCATCACTACTACCATTACCACCTCTACTGCCACCACCATTATCATCATCATTTTCATCCTCATAAAGACAGCAGAATGAATGAGAAAATGCTCTGTCTCTGGAACCTGAAAAGGTGGTTTGAATCTTGGTTTTGCCACTTTGTAGCTAAGTGATTCAACTTCTTTGAACTTGATTCTTATTCTGTAAAATGGGAAATTCGTAGTGCCGTTGATATGTGTATGACATGGTCCGTACACACAATACACATTCAATAAATGTTGTACTAAAAAGGAGTGATAAAGATCAATGGTTGCCAGGGATTGGGGGAAGGGAGGATTGAATAGTCAAAGCACAGAGGATTTTTCTGGCAGTTCAATTGCTCTTTATGATATTATACTTGTGGAAATATTTCATTATACATTTATCAAAACTCATAGTTAGTACAACATCAAATGTAAACTCTGGGCATTGAATAATGATGTATCAGTGCAAATTCATCAGTTTTAACAAATGTACCAGTCTGTCACAGGATGTTGATGGTAGGGGAGACTGGGGGGGGGGAGAGGGAGGCAGGAAATTCCACACTTTCTGCTCAACTTTGCGAGAACTTCAAATTGCTATAAAATTAAAGTCTATAAGAAAGCAAAAGAGAAAAAGGTGATCAAGTGAGATGGTTATAAATTTAGGAAAACTATAAAATTTAGGCTATCTGTAATCACCATGGTAACCACTGAAAAATTAGAGAGAGATGCAAAGAAGGAAATGAAGGGAGAATCAAAATGGTGCACTGGGAAACATCTAGCAAACGCAAGATAAGGCAGTATTGGAAGAACTGAGGAACAAAAGAGATTACAGAGAAAACAAATAGCATAATGATAGAAAAAATCCTTCATTCAATAATCACTTTAAATATAAATGGGTTAAATGCATCAATTAAAGTGCAGACATTGGCAAAGTGGATCTTAAAAAGACATGATTAACTATATGCTGCTTAGAAGAATCAATTAAAACCCATAGACACACATAGTTTAAAAGTGAAAGGATGGAAAAATATATGCAATGTAAATAGTAACCAAAAGAAGCTGGGATGGCTTAACTAATACTAGGCAAAACAGATTTTAAGTGAAAAATTGTACATGATGTAAAAAGGGCATTTTTATTGATAAAAGGATCAAGTCATCAAAAAGGTAAAAAATTTATAAACATATGTACCAAACAGCAGAATCTCAAAACATATGAAGCAAATATTGACGTAATTATAAGGCAAAATTGACAGTTATACAATAATAGGTAGCAACTTTAATAGATAGAACACATAGATAATAGATCAATCAGGGATAGAAGACTTGAACACTATCAATCAACTAGATCTAAAAGACATATGCAGAACATTGTACCAAACAAGAGTAGAGAACACACATCCTTCTCAGATGCACATGGAATATTCTCCAGGATAGACCATATGTATGCCATAACATAATTCTTAATACATATAAAAAGAATGGAATCATACAAAATATTTTCTGAGTAAATGGTATGCAGCTCAAAATCAATAACAGAAGGAAAACTGAAGAAAAAATTGCAGAAATCATACAATATACTCTTAAACAACCAATGGGTAAAAGCAGAAGTCACCAGGGAAATTAGAAAATGCTCTTGAGATGAATGAAAATGAAAATACAACACACTCAAACTTATGGGATACTGTGAAATAATGAAAGCAATATTTCAGAATGAAATTTATAGCATAAACACCTATGTTTAAAAAGGAACTCTGAAATCAATACCCTAACTTTATGCCTTGATGAGCTAGACAAAGAAGAGCAAACTAAACCTAAAGCCAACAGAAGGAAAGAAATAGACAGTAGAACAAAGTAGAACCAATGAAACCAATAGTTGGTTCTTTAGAAAGACCAGCAAAATTGACAAATCTTGGCTAGACTTAAGGGAAAAAAATGTAAATAATTAAAATTGGAAATGAGAGCAGGATGTTACCACTAACGTTACAAAAATTGAAAGAATTAAAAGTGAATACTATGGAAAGTTCTATGCTAACAAATTAGATGGTTGTTATGAAATGAACACATTCCTAGAAATATACAAATTACCAAAACTGACTCAAGAATAGATATCTGAACAAGATGTTAAAACAAGACACTGAATCAGTAATCAAAAACGTCTAAGAAAAATTCAGCCTTCACTAGTGAATTCTAGCAAACATTAAAGATTTAACAGTTGTCCCATTCAAACTGTTCTCCAGAATAGAAGAGGAAGGAATACTTCCTAATGTTGTCTATGAGGCCAGCAATACTCGATTTGCCAAAGCCAAGGATACCACAAGAAGCCCACAGACCAATATGCCTCATGAATAAAGACAGAAAAATCCTCAATAAAATACCAGAAAATTGAACCCAACAGCACATTAAAAGTATTACCTTTTAAGCCTTTAACTGGGAGCTAAAGTTAGTCCTTTAACCAATTGGGAGTTACCCTAGGAATGCAAGGGTGGTTCAACATAAGAAAATCAACTAGTGCAGTACATCCCATTAATAAAACAAAGAGGAGTAAGTGATTATTTCAGTAGACACAGGAAAAAACATTTGACAAAAGATGGGATAAAAACACTTAGAAAACTAAGAATAGAAAGAAAGTTCCTTAATATGAAAAGGGGCATTTATGAAGACCCCACAGCCAGCATCATACTCAATGGTAAAAGACTGAGATCAGAAACAAGAGCCCGCTTCCATCTCTGCTAGTTAACATTGGAAGTCCTGGCCAGCACAATTAGTTGAGAAGGAAATAAAATGCCTTTAAATTGGGAAGGAGTATTATATTTCTAGATGATATGATTCTATATAAATGCAGTGGAACACACACAAAAATGAAAATACTAAGCAGATAGTTACAGGGTATAAGATTAACACACAAAAATAACTTGTGTTTCTATCTGACAGTAATGAAAAATCTGAAAAGGAAGTTAGGAAAGGAATTCCATTTACAGTAGCATCCAAGAAGAGTAACAAAGGAATAAATTTAACCAACAAGGTAAAGGGCATGTACAACTGAAAACTAGAAAATATTTCTGAAAGAAATTAAAGAAAAATCAGGCAATAGTCCCTAAAGCAATCTTCAGATGCAATACAATCGCCACCAAAATTCCATTGACCTTTTTTTACAGAAAAAGAAAAGCCAATCCTTACTTTTGTGAAGAACCTCAAGAATCCTTGAATAGCCAGCCCAAGCAATAATGAAAAAGCAAAGAGAGGTAGGGGGACTCACACTTCCCAATTTCAAAACTCCCTACAAAGCTAGAGTAATCAAAGCTGTGTGGTGCTGGCATAAGATTAAACGTATCGACCAATGGAATAGAATTGAGAGTTTAGAAAGCAACACAAGACTCTATTTTCAGTTGTCCCACAATGGGACAAGTATCAGATAATCACAATCAAAGGAATGAAGTTGGACTCCTATCTCACTGCATATAAAAATTAGCTCAAATAGGGCCTCCCCAGTGGTGTAGCGGGTTGAGTGCTGTGCTGTGAAGCTGTCCGCAGCCTCTACAGTGCAGGTTCGATTCCTGGCTGGCCAGGGAGATTGCCACATGGTGTGGCAGACCTCTCCTGCCTCGTCCGCTGCCCCCCTCAGCAGTATCTTTGGTCCGTCTGCTGTTCTGCTCCCCGCTCTGTCTCTGGTGAATTCTCTCACCCTCCCGCGCCTCTGACCTGTACCCCAGTGCTTGTATAAATAAATTGTGAAAAAAAATTAGCTCAAATAGATGAACAACTATTAGAATATAACAGGGGCAAATCTCCATGATCTAGCACGTGGATTCTTAGATTTGACACTAAAACATGAGCAACAAAAGAAAAAAATGGATAAATTGAACTTCATGAAAATTAAAAAAAAAAAACTTTTTTCATCAAAAGAAATTATGAAGAATGTGAAAAGAGAAGCTGCACAATAGGAGAAAATACTTTTAAATTATTTATCTTGATCCAGTCATCTATTTTTGGGCTTTTGGGTTGTTTCCATAGCTTGGCTATTGTAAATAGTGCCGCTATAAACATAGGGGTGCAGGTGCCCTTTTGAATTAATGATTCTGTGTCCTCTGGATAAATACCTAGGAGTGGAATTGCCGGATCATATGGAAGCTTCATCTTTAGCAGGTCGAGGAACCTCCAGACAGCTTTCCATAGTGGTTGGACCAGTTTGCACTCCCACCAGCAGTGCAGGAGAGTTCCTTTTTCTCCACATCCTCGCCAACATTTGTTGTTGCTAGATTTTTTTTTAATATGTGCCATTCTCACTGGTGTGAGATGGTATCTCATTGTAGTTTTGATTTGCATTTCCCTGATTACAAGTGATGTTGAACATTTTTTCATATGCCTGTTGGCCAGAAAGAAAAAGAAAAATGCCGGATGGTCTCAGTCATAGCAGGAATTTAGAAAACCTAAATAAGGGACCAGGAAAAAGACTAATTATAATAAAGTAAAAATCAAAATCAACAAACAACTATGAACCAGAGACACACTATGCGGGGGAGGGAGAAGGGAGTAGGATCAAAACAAGGGTGGTGGGAATTGTTCGGGGACTATAACCAAGATGAAAATGCATACATTGTGCAAAAATGCAAAATGATGCAAAAAATATATAAAATAAAAATAAATATATAAAATAAAAATAAATAAATGAATCATTTATCTGGGTTCAGGATTTAATATCTTGAATATACCCCTTTTAAAGCATATGTACATATATCAATATTTTACTATATTATATATTATTTACTATATTAATATTTTACTATATTAATTATATTTACTATATTAATTATATATAAAATATATTAACTCTTACAACTCAACAACATAAAGGCAAATAACACAATCAGACAAAGGACTTGAATACACATTTCTCCAAGAATGATATACAAAAGACCAATGAGCAGATGAGCAGGTATTCAAAATCACTGGTCATTAAAGAAATGCAAATCAAAACCACAATGAGATACTACTTCACACCCACTAGGATGACTACAATCGAAAGATAGTAACAATATTGCTGAAGATGTGCAGACCTTGGGACCATCATACTTTGTGTGCATTGCTGTTCCACAGCCAATGTGGAAAACAGTTGGATGGTTCCTCAAAAAGTTAAACATAAAATTACCATAAGACCTTGCAATTCTGTGCCTAAGTATCTACCCAAGAGAGAAGAAAACATTATGTCCACACAGAAACTTACACAGGAACATTTACAGCAGCATTATTCATACAAGCCAAGACGTGGAAACAACCCAAATGTTCACCACTGGATGAACAGAAGGACACTGTGGTATATATGTACAATAGAATGTTACTCAGCCATATAAAGAAAGTTCTAAAATAGGCTACAACTTGAATGAACCTCAAAAACATTATGCTAAGGAATGTCACAAAGGGTCAGACATTGTACGACTCCGTGTTTATGATATATCCAGAGTAAACAAATTCAAAGATGGAAAGGAAATTTTAGAGGTTATGTAGGGCACAGGTGAGGGAAGACGGACGGGGAGAATCCTCTTCTTGGGGATAGGGTGTTGTTATGGCGTTATTAAAAGTTTAAAAATAGAGTCAGCGGTTGAACAACATTGTGAATGCCCTGAATGTCACTGAATTGTATGCTTGGAATGGTTAATTGTATGTCATGTGCATTTTACCTTAATAAAAGACAATGTCAAAAAGGGGTGAAAAGAAAGGAGTTTCTTTTTTAACTCTCAAGTGCCCCGTGCACCCAGCTTGCAGGACTTATTGTCTCACCTTCCCTAGAACAAAGGGCGTTCCCTGCACTTTCCCAGTGTGGGGTTGACTAGTAGCAATTTCTAGTTGCCATTCTCCAAGGAAAGAGTCTTCTGGAGTGGCGCAAACCTAAACGGGGGAGGAAGGGACCAGTGAGGCCCATCTTTTTTCCAAGAACATTATCCCACCATGTTTGAGTAATGCCGTGTTCCCCTTCTCAATCCCATCATTCATGAAGACCACAGACCACATACACTAGGCAAGACACAGGAGGAACCAAGTCACCAAGGGGTATGGCTTCCGGTACAAAGGTCACTGTGGCCACCCATCACGGTTCCCGACCACAATGCTGGGCCTGGGCCAGCCGGGTATCAATGTCTCCCTTTAGTGTCCCTGAAAACATTTTAATGTTTGAAGTAGAGAAAACGTAGGGAAGTGTTTGCATTACTCATGCTAGTACTGTCCTTTAAAATAGATGGGGGTTTCCCATTCTTTCCAAGCCAAGACACCCTTTCTACTCTGCCAGGGCATGGGAGAGTGGGGGATATGATGGGTCCACCCAGCTATCAGCCCTTATCTTCCATGCTGAAAACACATAAATCCACTTACCCAGTTGGCAGGTATGGAAACCTTGGGTGATTCCAGAGTACCCTTCAATGGAAATGCTGATCTGATGAAAAGGGACCACTAGGAAGTCCTGGTTCCAAATCTGCCTGGTGTGCAGGCAATGGCTGCGACATTCAGCAGCTTCCATGAGTCCAACATGATTTAAACTCCATGTGTCCTCATTGCGCTGTTTTACACCGTCCACATTTAAGACCTGCCTTTGCTCCTTCTACGTAGAAGGTTATTCAGAAAGTTAGTCTGATTTCCCTCCCTTGCTGGGTTACCTCCAATACCCTATCTCTCCCAGGCCCCATGAGTGGATTTTTTTTTCCTATTGGGGTAATTTCTCAACCAGTAAGCACATTAAGCTTTCGTTTAGAGTAAACAGCCTAGTCTCTACCTGTGCTGTTTTCTCTCCTGGTTGTGGAAAGGGTGTGTGCCTTTCAGGGGGGCAGCTTTGCAGGGAGAGAACCACCTTGTACCTACCAGATGCCATTCTACATGTACATAAACCTGTCTCTTTGATAATCACATTGATTCTCTCTCAGACACCTCACACCTCCCTGCTAGAGAGAGCAAGGCAGCCACATTGTGGGAACAGAAGCATTCTCCTCCTCCACTCAACAATCATAGCCCAGACGAAAGCCAGTGGCTTCTGCTGCTGATGTGCTGAGGGCTGAAGGAATAGCATTTCCCGACAGGGGGCAACTAGTCTGCTCTCCTGCCACCGGGAGCTGGAAGTCATTAAGTCATTAAGTCTGTAAAGCCAGCTTGATGTTGCCTGGGCCCCAGTCTGCATGGCTTTTCCCAATTAGCCCAAACTGGTATGCCCCTCAAGACTCTGAACTGGACTGTTCATCTGTTTTAGAAAATTATGCTGTCTTCATTCTGCAGCCAAGCACAGCGCCATTTCTGGGGGACGGGCGGGGAGTAGGGGCAGGCACTCAGTGAATATCAATGGATCACGTGGAGCCTGACATTTGGGAGGAAAAGGCCAAAATGGAAAAGAAGAAACGATGGCTTGCCAAACACTCTCAAAATAACTGGGCTGGTTGGGGCACCAGCCGTGGTTTTCAGATTGTCTGGTGGGACATGGTTTTTTGTTGGAACAGATCCAAGTTTCCATAAACATTCAGTACCAAAAAAGAATTTGTGCTTAAGTATATAATATTGAAAAAAGGCAGTATTATCTGAAAAGAAACCCTAACAGGGCCTCCCCTGGTGGTGCAGCGGTTGAGCGCTGGGCTGCGAGGCTGCCCGTAGCCTCTGCAGCGCCGGTTCAATCCCCTGCCCACATGGTGCGCAGGGTCCCACATGGCGCGCAGACCTCTCCTGCCGCGCCCGCTGCTCCCCTCAGCAGTGTATTTCGTCAGTCTGTCTATTCTGTTCCCCGCTCTGTCTCTGGTGAATCCTCACCCTCCCGTGCTTCTGACTGTACCCAGTGCTTGTACAAATAAATAAATAAATCTTTAAAAACAAAAACAAAAACAACTGTTTAAAAAAAAAAAGAAACCCTAACAAACACTTAGCGTGTTACATTCAGAAAGACAACTGAACACCACCAATGGGTTATTAGCAGGCTCTATCAAGCCGATTCTTTTCTGGTTAGATCTCAGGAGGGATGGTTATCCTGCCTGATCTTCCTTGTCAGGCCTAGTTTCAAAGGTTGTGGCTGCACCAGGATTTTACAATGTAGGCCTGTAAGTACCCAATTTTATAAAACTATACAAGCACAATACCACTTCTTTGTACAAATCAGGACCTTCTTGCTGCTGTACAGCCAAAATGAAACCCAGAAATGAATGGAGTGCTGAGACCGTAACTACAACTGTCATTTTCCACGCTGATTACAAATTCTTATCGTTAACAAAACAGCCTCATCATTCTCATTTACTTCATAAGGAACTGTTACAGGTTCCCCCCACTATCCAAAAGTAGAACAACTCCTAATTTAATTTGGCAGGTTATTTTGGGGGTCTGTGAATGTTAAAATGTTTCCATATAAATTAATGGTAGTAGCATTCCCCAGAGCCCTCCCAAAAAACTTACCACATCATACCAAGTAGAAACATTCTGCTTTCAGATGTGGTTATCTGTGAGTGGGGGGAACCTGTATATATTTGTGCATTGTGATACTGAAATACTATTCTTACTCTCATGTTTTTGACAGCATTAAGGTATCAGGTAAGAGTTTGATCGAAAAGCAGAGATTCTTCCACTTTGGATGGAGATGAAAAGTCTAAACAAATTACGAGCCGTCTGGGACTCGGCCACCTCCTTTTAGAATGGGAGCGTGAGCTCCAAGATGCCAGGGCAGTTGGTGAGCACAGAGGCATGTCATGCAGCCTCTGCCCAGCCATGTGCTCTAACCTTCTCATCCTACATCTAACCTCTATTGAACTAATGTGACCATCTGTCACGATGGAAATCTGCAAGAGCTGGCCAGTGTTTATTTATATAACACCCACACCCTATGCCAGTCCTCTGGATGAGTCCACGTTGTTTAATGAGGAGGTAGACTGGCAAGACAGTTACCTCCAATTCTTCAAAGAATTTTTCCAGTGGGTTTGGAACAGGAGATTGTACCATGGGCTGCAAGGATTAAAGGAAGCCTCTGAATGTGGTACTCAAAGCAGTGTAAACCCAAGGCCTGCTTCCCTTGCATCTTGTCATTCAGCTCTTCCTCTGCAGGTGAAAAGCCCAAGCAAACAGATAGGAGAATATCCGAGCACCGCCCAAGTCCACACTCGTCTCAGCTCACACTTGTCTCCAAGCTGCAGAAAGAGGGAGAAGCCATTCTGTGTGAGTAGTCAGTCACTGGATCTCCTGACTGGCAGCTGTGTGTCCCCGTGTGGTTTTCCCACGGCAGGCTTCCCCTGGCTCACACGGGTAGGGTCCCTTGGATAGGATAGTATTTTCCATCAACAGAAGGGAACTGCCTCTTCCCACACAGCCTTGCTTGCCCTCGGAAGCAATGGAGCTATTTAGGTGCGCAGTGGGGCATGAAATCTAAAAAGGAAGTGCTAAATTCTCTCTGGGAAGAATTTAGGTAGGTGGAGTGTGATATTGAAGTTGAAATCTGTCCAGACCATTGAGTTAACCACTAATGCTAAAAAAAGGAGAATGCTGTGGGCTCACTAAATCACTTCGTTCTACCTGAACCTATTAATATTGTCTAAATCATTAAAAACTCCTATGTGCCATTAAACACGAATGACAAAACTGGGGAAAGCCTGAGGAGATGGCTGCTTTAATGGAGCACTGCGCAAGACCACAACAGTCCTCTAGGATCCACGATGGCTGTTTTTAGCTACTGTGATTGACATAAGCACATGTCACGTACTTCACATGGGTAGCAGGGATTTGGAGCAATAGAACAGAAAATTTTCCTGTCTATATTCACTAGCAATTAATCCTGAAATATGCATGATGAATCTGAGACAACAAATGATTTAGAGAGAGCAAGTGGAATCTCAACAATGTCCTTGGTAGACTTTCCTTAGAGAAAGAAATGGGGCAACAGCTGATAGAGATAGCACACGAGAGATTCCTTTCTTGATGGCACGCTCTTATGGCTCTTAAAGTCAGTTCCACAGGCTGCCTTGTCCTCGACTCAGATGTTTTCCCCAAGCTCCAGCGGGGGACGTTTCATCTCATACCACACCGGAAATGGAAAGGTAACTAGGAAGAAGGCTGTCAGGCACGCCTATGTATGTATGTGGCCCCAAGTGGCCGCATCATGGACATTTCACATTCCGCACAAAATTGAGGAAAGGGCAAGGGGCTGATGGCAGAAGAAGGGCTTCCACCTCATCAGGTGGCTTCTGTGGAGAGCCCTGCTGCTACCTCCTACCATCTCACAAAGGGGAAACACAGTGATTTTGAAAGGTGTTTAGGGCGGGCCTAAATGTAGCTAAGCTGCGACCAGAATTCAAGGCTGATGTTTGTCTCAGATCCGGGACGGGGCCTGAAGAAGGCTCCGCTCCGGCACCATGCCAGAATGGAGGGCTAGGCAAAGGGGTGACTTTGGTAAACATCTGACAGGGAGGGGCTGGAGACAGGTGAAATTCCCGAGTGTTAAGTTAGGAAAGAAACCAGTATCACTTTCTAAATATATAATTCAAAGTCTTCAACTGTTAATGTATTATAAGGATTAGCCACGAAACCCAGATCCTATGATGAGGCAGGTTAAAGAAAGAAACAACAAATGGTAACTGAGTTTTAACGTTTTATTGGGTAAATGATTTAAAAGGTAATAACAATAGTGTCAAAACTACTACAATATCTTTCCACAGCCATACCTTACAGACCCACATAAACCTTCTCATGTTTAATGTTTTAAAGCCATATATGTCATATAAAATGCCCATTTCCAATAGTTCCTTCAAACTATTAAGCAATTAACTGGGGGAGGAAGGAGGATCTAGTTATACTTGAAAGGGTTTCAGGTAATCTGTGGTGTCTTACTGTAATCAAAAAACAGGTCACTAGGAAAGAAGGAAAAGAGCTACTCCAGGTAGCTTTTGCTCATTACAAGTCTCACGGATGCATCACCAAGAATTTATTATGCTGGTGACCGATTCAAAATAATTTGGGGGAACATATAAAACACTAAAATAACTTAGAAACTAGATCCAAATATTTCAAAAGTAATCAACTTTGATATACAAAAACAGAGGTGGTTACAAAAGTTTGTTTTCTCAGTGCGTCTATGTCCCAGCGCAATTACTGGGTCCAGAGCAAAATAAAAGGTTTATTTTTTTCTGAAACAGTAATAAAAAACAAGGAAAACATATCTCTGTATATAAAGGATCAATGCTGGTCTTAAGAATAATGTAATCAGAAACCCTTAAATCGAGAGGCACACAATGGGTTTCTGTTTTTAAAAAATAAAAGGAAAAGTCACCAGTTTATTCAAATGGAGGAGGTGCTCACACTCCTCAAATAAACTTAATTCAATTTAACATCACTAGCAAAAAATCACTTAGAAACTGTACAAAAATAAAAAAGTTAACACATTTAATCCTGCAAGGTTTTTGTAAGGACTGGAAGGCAGGCTTTTGGAGCAGCATTTGGGCATGGCTAGGGGCTTCTTTGGTTTGATCTAACACACATAAGAGATGGAACCTATTCCAGAAGACAGTTTCGAATTTCCTGCACATTTGAAGACATGAAAAGAGGCCAGCATACAAACTTCTGGTGTGCTGAGCATTGGGGCTGTATGCACTGGACTGAGAACCTTGTGACTACTTTAAGTGGGGTGGGGGGCAAAGAGCAAGCCTCATACTTCCTCCATCAATAACATACTGACCTCTCATGGCAGGGAGACTGGAGGGGGTAGTAGCACATTCTCGTGCAGTCAGAAGGCCACTTAATGGGGGGAGGGGAACAATTGTTCTTTTAGAATCTGGTACCTGGCTGACCTTGTTTAAGAACAAGAAAACTCTTCCAGAAATGGAAGCCTTTTGCTACATACCAAAGTAAAATACGTACTATTTTCCAAGAGGAAAAATACCCAGTTGCATTTGAAAACGGAAAACATGAATGGAACTAATTAACATTAAAAGGGGCCATGTAAACTTTGTGCTACTCAAATGAAGTTCAAGTATTACTTCTGAGCTGTTTGAAGATCACTGAACTTATGTAATATTCTGGTGATAAGAGTGCAATTCACATTTGTGTTTCTGAACAAATAAACCACAACTGGCTAGAATATAACCTGTGCAATTAGAATCTTTGTCTGAGTTAAAAACACATGCTACATATTTCAACATGTTCAAAGTTAAGTCAAACCACATATTTAACAGCTTTGTAATATACGACAAAGGTGCAAGGGTCTAGCATTTGTTTGTTTGAAGCACACCATTGCAGTTTGTATAACACCCTTTACACTACAAAGTCTTTTAGTCAACAGCTACTTAGAGACAAAAATGCACTGTGCATTATTTTGAATACAAAAGGAGACAAAACTATCCTTTTCCCCCAAGCCATGGTGGGAAATATTGCTGACCTCGTCCTCTGAAGCCTGCAGGATGGTTATTTCTTCAGTATAACATTATTACACCGGTAAGAAAATCTGTATAACATCTGCATATATCAAGAATTAAAAAAAAATCTGATATGATTTTAGAGTCCGCATGACCAGTCACGTGACCTGCTCAAGATTTGATTAGCACCGTTAAATACATAAACACACACATATGTATGTGTAAGTATATATATGCACACAGACATATATATATGTAAATAGATCTTTTCTTTTAAAAAAACTTCTAACCATGAGCTCACCCAGGATGAGGAGCCTGTTGAACTGATGAGATGACAGATAAGGTGGATCTATATTGGTCAATTTTGTCTCTCTTCAGTTTGCTTGTTTATTTACTTTTTTTTTTTTTTTTTTTTTTGCAGCAGACAGTATCATTCAGCTTGTGCTCAGTTTCCCTATAAGGGCAAGAAAAAGTTTCCATCAGGTAGCCACTTGTTTTTATACTGCAAGACTAATCTGCTCCGAAATGCTCCCAAGTAGAAATGAAAGGACTCAAAATCCCTTTCTAAAGCCCAGCAGCTAGTCTTCTCAGACTAATCTCTAGGTTCAGTGGAACTGGCTACCGAGACTACATTTCAGGCTAACAATTGGCTTCTTAGTTAAGGCATCGTAACTGAAAATGGTTATTTCAACAACAGATGCTGTGGATGAAGGAATACCAACAAACTTCTAAGCACTTTCTTCAAAACTAAAGCAGTTTGCTTCGCCATAATGGCAAGCAGAAGAAATTCATCCAATTAACCTCAAACTAGAAAAGGGGTTTTGTCTGAACTAGCAGTCTGTCACTTGTCACAGCAGCTACATGTATAAGCTAGGCCATTTTGTTATTCAGTGACATCTCATAGTTTTAGACTATATATTCTGCACCATACTTATATTTATCACTTGATATACTGTATCCTGTTTGAAAAAATATATATATACACATATGTGCATACACACGTCACACACTCACATACATACACACACACTACCATTACCATTATGAAGGTAATCTTTCTTCAGAATCATCTGTCTTTTTTCCTGGGAATATATATACAGACCTCCTATTAACATTAGGAAGTTTGTTTTGTATACATCATGGGAAGAATAGTCCTGCACATGAGCTGGACTCTAGATCATATCTAAGTGCCAATTCCACTGTTACAGGTGTAACCTAACATCTCATCAACATAGTAAATGTATTTATATCAAAAGTATGTAGTGCAGAACGAGATTCAAGCTATTTTATAGTATTTCTAAAACTCCAGTACTGCCCCCATGACAAAAATATCTGAAATCATGGCATATATGAACTTTCGTTTCACTAGATTATCTTTACCATTTCTTTAAATGGTAGCTAAAATTGTCTCTGGCCGATCATGACTTAGCGAAATCTAAAGCTAACAGATTTAATATATAACAGACAAATGTCTCTTTTTGGTTATTTGCTCAGAATAAATTTTTTTCAGCTTAAAAAAATACTTAAGAGTAAGGGATTTGTCTAATCTGTCATTTCATATATAGAAACAATAAAATTTTACAAGAATATTTCTCTAAATTGCCTTTTTAAAAACCCCTCTTAATTCCATTTAGTTATATTCTTCTCAAAGGCACTAAGTTCTGTATCTGTTCTCTTTCTGATATTCATGGCTCTTCAAATGCTTTCTGTAGCATAGCTGAAAAGTAGCTTGTACTTTCTTAAAACGGTGTTTTAGTTTGTAAGTTGGTTGTATAAAGTGATGAGGCAGTCTCTCCTATGATAACCAGCACACAGGCATAAATGATTTCTCACTCTCTGTGACAAGCCCTATCATGGACCTTTGAATAATCCCCTATTTGAACTAAAGTTCATATATTTTAACCATGGGAAAAAACATACTCAAGGAGCAAAGAGCTACATACTAAACTCATAGCAAAATGAATTTTAGACAAACTCATGGGTAATATACAAATACCTGAATTTGATATGAATTAATGTCAAACTCAACTAGCAAAAATTACCTTACTGAGGAACACTAACAAAAAACCTAAAAAAAAAAAATCCTTATAAACTGCACAATTTCTTCCATCCACAGTGAAACGAAGGAAGGAAGGAAAGAAGACAGGAAAGAAGGCAAGAAGGATGGAAAGATAGAAACCCAATCGAGATGGCAAAGCAAAACTCTAACATTGTAAGGAAAGAAAACCCCCAAATTCATATATGCTGCAAAAAAATGAATGGTCTAAAATAATAAAACAGAATCTTCTTAAATGCCATTTCCTACCCGTTACCATGATGATCTTAATTGACGGTGTCAAAGCGTCACCATGGCAACGGAAACTATCATCATAAAATAGTACAGTAAAAGAGATAGCTAGACCAAGAAGGGGTAGGGTCTCCTGGGAAGAGGTCTGCAGAGAGGCCCAGTGACTGGTTGTGCGGCTCAGTGTCAGGAATAATGGTTGTATGGCGGAAGGGGATGCCCAATGCCATTTTGGAAGTGATGATGCTGGCGATGAGCAAGGTACTCAGCATAGCTCAGGGTCATCTTTTCACTACGGTACCTGAAAGAAAATCAGGGAAGAGACAAAGTTAATATCAGGAAATAAGGTGACATGCCAATGTCAAGGCTAGAAGGGACCTTAGAGAGAGAATTTTATAGATCAGGAAAGAGTCGGAGAGAAGTGATGACTTGCCTAAAGTCACACAGCTAGAGAGTAGCAATGCTGCAATCAGAACCAAGGAATTCAGCGTCTGAACACAGTGCTCTTTCCACTCTACAACTCCTGGTTCAAATGGTCTCAGAAATTTTATTGTCCTCCCTCAGTCCTGGTTGGCTAACAGAAATGAAAAGGGGAAAACTAACCTATTCCCCATTATGTATGCATCTCATTCACTTGACTACTTTTTCTTCTGGGATCTTCCATTGCTCCCTCTTTTACCATTTGCTTCCCTCTATCCATACATCTGCCTAGGTCTTGCAATTAGAAAAAGTAACAAGAACTTTTCTTAACCTTGGTATCCCCAAACCTCTTCCCCCCATCTTTAGCTTTCTTTTCATTGCCACCCTTTTCAAAAGAGTAAGGTGTATTTTCTACCTTCAATCCCTCATCTCACACTACCCCTTGGCCTAGTGCTTCTAGACTTCTGCTGCTACTTTTTACCGAATCCGTCCTTGCAGAAGGCTACCCCCTCATCCTTCTTTCCTCTCCATTATGATACCATTCCCACTCCCCTTCTGAAGTTCTCATGCCATGGGCTCTACAACTCCACATTACCTACAGGTACATTATCTATATGTACATAACCCTGATGCTCCCCCTGCCTCTCAAACTGCTCTTATCTCTGTCAATGCATCCTACCGCTACCTTGTAGGGGTTTCCTACATGTCTAACCTCAGTTCTTTCGACACTGTGTCCTGTCCACTCTCACTGAACCCCACCCAAATTACCACCTCTAGCCATGAGCTCCATACATATACATTTTCAGTGATCCTGTAGACAGTCCTATATAGAGCAGTATCCTAGGAAGCACTCCAGAATCAGCGCATAAAACTTTCCTCCTGTGGTCCCTGCCTTTGTTAAAGGGATCAGCTTGGCTCCCTTTTTCTTGGCTTCTTGTTCTCCCCTACTTCTAGGTGATGATTAAGTCCTTTCATTTCTTCCACAATAATTTCCTATCTGTCCCCTCCTATCTTCCCATTCCATTGCAATAGCTCTTGCTGAGGCTCCCATTTCACCTTTCTTGGATTGCTGCCACAGTTCCATAGATAACAGCAATGCCTTCTAATTTTCCTGTTTCCAATTCCAATATTATACTTCTCCAAATCCATCTGTTTAGCATTGTTCAGTGGCTGCCAATTGCCTATAGAATCAGGACTAAACTTCTAAATGTAGAACCCAAGAAGCTCCATGATACAACCTACCTCCTGCATCATATTTCACCCTAATGACCACCTTCTGTATGTACACTGAAAGTCCAACTCAGACAATGGAACACTCTTCAGAACTTGCTCTGTTCTCCAATACTTACATGCCTTGACTCACAAAGTTTTCTTTGTGTTAATCCCTTTCCTCTCTCTGTCTCTACCTATCAAATAATCTACCCATTCTTTATACCCAGTCTCAAATCCACCTCCTCTTTGAAACTTTCTGTTATCCCTTACCCTCTTCTGGAATTCCTCTTATCCTGTTTTATGATCTCACATCACCCATTACATTCTGCCTCAAAGTAATATTTATGTATGTATATGCCCTTCTATTTTCCTAGACTATGAGCTCAGGGAGAGCAGAGATGGAGGCATTTTCAAATTTGTTACTCCTCAGAGCTAAAACAGTCCATGTTTAGACTAAAAGCATTCAATGTGGTTTTATGGAATTGAAATAAATGGAAACAACAACCCATCTTCCTAAAATGTTTGATAGTTTCCTTTTAAAATAAGTATCCCTATTGTCCCATGCTGAAATTTATTTAGCATTTGTGAGTCTAGCTCAACTGTGTCTTTCAGCAAGCTTTCATGGTAGACTTCTATCACTGCCAAAACTGCAAGGTTAACCTCAATTTAGGGACTGCTTCTCAGAATCCTGGGGTTCTGCTAAGCAATGTCAAAAGCCAGGCAATAGCAAATTCAGGTACCTTTCTTCAATAATGTAGCCTAAACGCTCAGAGGGCTTGCTCATATGAGGCCAGGGTAGCCCCACCAAGCTTAAGATATGAAGGATGAGCTCATACATCATATGGGCCTTACTGCCCTCAGTAAGGCTGAGTATTTACTCTCAGGATGGCCCTGGCATACATTTCCACACTGTGTCAGAAGAGAAGCAAGTATAGTTAGGAAGACCAAAGAAATCAAAGGGTTAGAGGTGTACACATCAAAATGTACTGGTCTGCCTTGCACCAGAAAATGCCTTCTGTACCTGGTCAGTTTTATGGTTTTCCTGAATTCATTAGTAATTGGAGCTTTGTATCCTCCTTTCCTCAGTAAGGAGTCTATGGTCTGAATATGGTCCCATCCTGTGGAGAGTAGACCAGATAAAATACCAGTCAAGAACAAGAAAGAAGCAATGAGCATCTTGGGTTAAATACAAAATGACTTTGGAGAAGTCAGTTATCACTGTCACCAAATGCCATCAACTTCTTTGGTCCTAAAAACAATCACACAGAAGCACTAAGATTTCACTCTGGAGAGAACCAGGTTCACCACCACACACCTGAAATTCTAGCTATCCACATGGCTAACAGCATTGGCTTCTTTATCTCAATCTCAATCGAAGGCAAGGAGTCTGAGAGGCTGGCATGAACTGCTCGGTTGTGCCTGGTAACGAACCCCAAACACTGTGCTCTCCTCCAACAGTAACATCTTTAAAAGGGAAGTAAAAGCCTAAATGTCATTGTGCCAACTCAGGAGTAGTCAGGACACCCACACTAACTCATGGTAATTACTGTTCCTAATGGTATTTTCTACAGTCAATCAAGTGTATTTGTGTGCAGTATACAAAGGCATTTTTATTATTTCTAACATGGTGTGGCATACTAATATTCAAGGCTCTCTATCTCTGATGTATGTTTTATAAATTCAATGGAACTACAGGATGAAGACATTTGCAAAAACAAACGAAATGAATCTTCAGATTGCTGAAGACTAATTCTATCATTTGGGGTTTAATAACATTAAATTTTGCTCTTACATATCTCACATTTATATGAAACAAACATGGGAAAACCAAATTACAAATGATTTCTGGTGATAAGAAAAGGTTCCTAGATATAGAAGAAATACTTATTTCAACTAACATGAAACTAGAATTTAGCAATGGCTAGAAAGGACAAGATACTATAGTGTGAAAAGTTATTTTATGTTATGGTGGTAGCTTACAAAGGTTTGTGCTATATCTGCAAAATAGAAAAACAGTTGTTGATTAGGAGGTGCAGACCAAGCATATAAAAAACTAATATTTCAAATATCCCCAATGCTCCTAATCTTAATGGGAAACCCAAATTCTTCATGGCAGCATAATGAGTCATGGCACCCACCTAGTTATGAAACATTTGAAACTGACAATGAACTGTGTGGTTGTCAAACAAAAAAGGCTTTTTTATGCCACAAGACGACAGTAAAATGGAATATGGGAAAATGGTACTTTAATTGGAGCAATCTGTTGCCTGAAATAAAACTCAACTTTTACAACTCTTTGCTTTTCGAAAGTACACTTTTGTGTGTTTGTGCTGTCAAGCTTTAGTGCAGAGGTTCAACTTCTGTGCGCATAATTCACCGATTTTATACAGACATTGCAGTGGCAGTGATGGAAGAATCATTTCTTATAATTTTACATTGATCAACTATCAGACATAACTGCAAGGTCAGATATTGCATTTCAATTTGTATATTTGTTTAAATTCTTCACCAGATCATATAAAATAAAGTACAACAATGACCTTGCTCCTTTGCAACCTCCGGTAGGTAGGTGGCGGTGCGTTTTGATCCTTTTTCATTGATGAATTCTATTCTAATGCCATGTACACCCACCTGAAAGAAATTGGCAGTTTTATTAGTACAGTCTTCTTCATAGAAACAGAAAGAAAAAGTTATAATTTAACTTTCAAGAGAATGCAATTCTTCCTTTCCCCTTGCTTTTGGAAGGCCATATCAATTTTCTCAGTTCAAAGTTTTCGCTTTGGGTTTGAAGACCACTCTGATGGAATGGAGACTGAAACATTAATCTGTGTGTCCTCAACAGGTGCTGGGCTATGCTCTTCTGTTTGGAACTGGAACAATCATTCTGGGGGCTGTGTGTAGAATAAGACAATTGATGGCAAGGATTCAGCCCCACTCCCAAATTGTGGCTCATGACAATAAGGATCTAGACCAAGGGAATTCAAATTCAAAGATACAGCAAACCATTCTCCTGGTTTCAGGAACAGTCACCGCTTTCAGATTAAGTTCTAAATTTAAAAGAAATAAACCTTTCAAATAATTTTAGGGAAGGGCATTTGTGCACAGGTTTCTATACCCTAACCCAGAGACTATCATATCTTTCCTATGTGATACAGGCAAACTTTTGGTGATAACCTTAAAAAAGTAGTCTTCTAAGTAAGTGTGGGCAATTTCTTGCTAATGGCTTAAGAGTAATCTACTTTTGCTTTGATGAGCATCCAATCAAAAGGAATATATCCCTTTCCCTCATGTCTCACACAGAATAGTGTATACAGCTAAAGATCATATAAAATTCTTAATTTCTTTGTACATACTGACAATAAAAATGAAATTTCGAAAACATAACAACTCCATTCTATTCTCCCAAATCTAGGGTTTCATTAGATCAATGGTTCCCAAGTGGAGTGTAAGGTTGTCTAAGGTAATGGAGAGAAGATGTAAGAGCTGGTAAACATTTTTACTCAAGAAAGAGGCTTCCTTTTAGAGCAGGTGAGTGAAGTCATAGAATTTTACACTTTCCATCCATAGGGATGGAAAGATCTACAGGAGGAAAAGTTGTCCATGAAAACCTTTTGCCACTTCTGCCCTTAGCCTGAAATTGTCTAATGTTTCAGGGGATACAAAGCCCTCTGGAAAATTCATTTAATTCTTTCCTCAGGTCTTCACGCATCCATCCATTAGAGTCTATCAGATCTTCTGAGATGTTTATATTTTTTATTAAAGTCTATCTCTTTGGCTATTTCTTCTATCTATTTAATATCAGTATTCTTATGAATCTCCTTCTGCTGAAAATGCAATCAGGACAGCTGTTTTAAAAACGAACACAATAAGGCCTCCCATACCCTATGGGAAATGACTGTGGGCAGCTGAGAAGAAATATGAGTGCTTAGCTATCAGGCGTTTCCAGGATAAAGGACATCTACTAATCTCTCCAGTGCCTGACACAGTACTGAGACAATGACAAATTTGCAAAAGCTATTGTATAGTGACTTTCTGATCAGTGACTTTGAGTTTTTTTCCTTCAACAGTATCAGATCCTTCATGATTTGTTTTTAAAAATATACATCATAAATAATTTATACTCCCATCATTCACTGAGTGAATTTTGAATCTTCAACTCTTATTTATAAAAAACAATCTCTTATATTAAAAAATGAAATAATTTTGGTGTTTATTAAGGTGTCTGATCAATTGTGAGAGGAAGAATATTTCCCTATTCTTGAGATGAGAGTGTTAGATTAAATCAGTGGTAGTTAACTGGAATGGAGTGGAGATTGCAAAATTTATCAGAATTTCAGGAGGTTATATGCATCCGCAAGTATGATTTTGGAAAAAAGAACAACTCCCCAGGTGATTTTTACCCTAGATAACTTCTAATAACTATTCTAGCTCTGACAAACTGTGGCTATGTATTGAAAAAAAGTGATTTAGGCAAATTGGAAGCAATTTAGACCCATAAATCCTTTCTTCATAGGAGTCCAGTCTCTGTTCATGAATAAAAATTTCAGAGATTTTTAAAGCCTCGTAATTTAACAATTAAAAGAGGTCAAGACCAATTGTATGGCATGAGAATGATATCTCAATAAAGCTCTCATTTATATATATATAAAATTAAAGACCAAGCTGTAAAGAAAGATGTGTTGACCAAAATAAAAATTATTTATGAATAAAATTGATTTCCTTTTGTATTTTGAAAAGGCCCCACTATCAAATTTGATAGGAAAACATTATCAAAATTCTCCCATTTTGAATTACTACCACATATATAATTTTTAATTCTTCTCTGTGTTCCTGTGATTCTAAACAACTGAAAGCTCCTGTAAACTGAACTGTAAGTATGGTGACTTTAAACTGAATCCTTTGTAAGAAATACCTTATTTCAATAAGTCAAAAATATATTCCACAGAGTTACAAAGTCAAAATCAGAATGAGTCATTTTTCAACTAGTAGAATTAGAAGAATGGTAATAACGTTTTAAGCAGAATATCAAAGCATAATAGCTTTTTGTCACCTGTTGAGCAACAGTGTTTTCTTTACTCCCAGAAGCACAGATGCCACCAAACAGTCATACTGTGCAATCAAAATAGGAGAGTAGAAAATGGCCTGCTGTAGAGAATGAGTGATTCTGGCCAACTGTGGAAATCACTGGCTTTGCAAAGCAAGTCATAGCCACTAAAATGAACACCAAATTAATTCTGGATTGTGTGAGGGCAGCATCTGTCACAGCTTCAACTCCAAAATGTAACCCTTATATATATAATAATCGAATCCTCCCTCAGAAGGATTGGAGAATCCTGTCAGCAGCATCCCAAGAGACAAAGGCTATAGTTGCTAAATAAGAGATCAGTTAACCAGAGACCTGGAAATCCTGAAACAAACTTGCTGTAGTAATCCATTGAAGCAATATTCCATTTCTAAGGACAATAGCAAGGTAACACATGGGAAATCTAGATCACCAAGCATACCCCTTAACTACTATCCGAAGTAGAGCCAGGTGGGCCTACAAATCTAGCCTTATGGGAGTCTGCAGGCCATTTTCAAAATCATTAGATTGTCTGAGAAAAAATGCTTTCAAGGTCCATCAACTGTGATAATATCCTTTTAATCAAGACTGTACTTTTGCTAAGTAAACCTGTAAAGCAACTCAAATGTAGTAAATTAAATGTAGGACTTATAGATAAGAGGATATGGAATTAAACAGAGCTGTATCTGTGTGAGCTGAAAGAACATTAAGGCCAGTTCAAAAGATTCCTATATCATGCTAAAAACAAAGCCATATTTATTCTGAACCATTCCACAGCAAGTGATTTTTTTAATGCCTTTATACAATCTTTTGTTTTTAATACTGCCCAGAATGAATCAATATTAAAATTAACATTAAGACCTTAAAATATACCTTGATTATTCTGAGTTATTACTCAGTTTGGGGATTATGCATCCCCAACCCTACCTGGCCTCATCCCCATCCTCTTTGCTCTCGTCCACATCTCTATTTGAACACTCTATCAGAGTCTGTGGGCTTAGAGAGAAGAGATATACACAAATTAATCAATTTTGCTACATACTAAAAGGTTTGGTGGAGAAGAGATTATAAATAACAGTTGAAATGAAGCTTCTAGATTATCTGCAGAATTCATTTATCCTCATTATCTGTTCCCTTGTTGAAATGTAGCTTCATTTAAAACTATTATCCTCTAATGTGGTGACTCTCAACATAAGACCATTAAAAAAAAAAGACACTCTCCCACCTCATTATAATACATAGCCCATAGTGTGCTCCTCACAATTGCTTAGTCAACATTTAACATACCCTAGTCTATAAAGCAAGTGTTAATCCCAGAATCCACTAGTTGTAATACAAGACTCTCACTTTTACTTGTGAGCCTAATCAACAAGTCAACAATCTGGTATGCTAAAATATGAAAAAGTTATCTCTAAAAGCATCAAAAGTATAAAATGTCCTCTGGCTAAGTCCAATAGGCTCAACACAAGACTTGGAACATTTGGACCACAATTATCTCCACCGTCCTGACCCTCAAAGCAAAAGTTGCCCTTCATCAAATCCAATGAAAGCAATTTACTTCTTCAGGTGACATCCCGCTTAGCAAATACTGTAGTTAGTCTCACTGTCCCCCATTTTCAGAACCAAATGTTAGGTTTCCCTTTAATAGTATGGCTATAGCTCACTTCACTGATTTCCAGTGGCTTCATCGCAGATAAAATAAAAATATCTGGGGGTCAAAGAATCAAAAGTTGTTTGATCTGTCTTTGCTGGTGATATCATTTTGCAAAATATGCTTTGCAATTAACAAAACAGCCTGTTGCTGGTCATTCAACATTACAACTAACCTGCCAGGCTCAATATGCCAGTTTCATTGAATCAAATGAAAGAACTCTGCTCCTAATGAGAGGAACTCAGGATGTCTGGCACACCCCCTAACCTTTATACACTGGCATCACAGAAGACATGTATGCAAAACAAAACAGCCTGTTGTACCAGAAACACACACTGCCCTGGAGAGCCCATGAATCTGACCCAGAGTCCGGCATTTCTTATATTTTTAAGGAGGAAAAAGCTCTATGTGGTATTATTTCTCCTAGAAGTACAATAACACACAATGCATTTTTTCATTCATAGCCCATGGTAGTTTCTCCCCGCTCCTAGGCCTAGCCTTTGGAAAACAGTGACTCTTCCTTTTCCTAATGAAAGTAAATGCAACAAAAAGGGGGAAATACTGTAAACTTGGGCCTATTCCAAGTTTTTCCTCTTGAATAACTCTTACTTGGGCAAGAAAAATTTCATAAAGGCTGATAATTTATATAGATCCTAACGAATCACTTCCCCTAATCCTGATATTACGGAAAAACAATTTAGACTACATATTGTGCATATCTGTCCAACAAATCTTCAAAGTTGTGACTTTGTATCACTTTAATCTGCCCACCAATTTGAGACAGTCTGAAGTTTTGAAGATACCCATCCAGCCAACAATTGACACCTAATAATAAACAACTGTTAATAATTAGTACTTCAGAATCTGGCCAAATCACAAATTTTAAAAAACAGCACTGTTACAACTCAGTTATTTTTTTAACTCAGTAATTTTTACTTTTGCAAGCCTTAAAAATTTGTAAATACAGTTAATTTTGTCTGTTTATAAAAACAGAACATATATATTACCAGCCCCACCCCCAAGTCCTTTTAGAAAAGCATAAAAGAGAAGATAAAAGATGACCTATAATCCTAGTACCATCTAGAGACAACTCTTACATTAGTCAATTAAAAAAGTAATCTTCTGAGTCAACTGAGTTGCCAACTATATTGTTAGGCTGTTTTTATCTATTATCTGACCAGTTTCTATAGTTGTCCTTGCTTTCAAATCTCCTTTAAGTGAGAAGTTTTTAGAAGCAGAAGAAAAATACGTCAAAAAGGATAACTGATTGCAAAGCCATCACTTGGACCTAAATAACCTTTTAACATATTCTACTTCAAAAATACTGCTTAATCATCTACCTCAGCTGTGGTTATTTTTTCTTTCTGTTGTTATTTTGTGAAAATGACCGAAAAGGTCTCTTTGACAAAAATGCATATGTGTTACTTGTCTCTGAAAAATCCCTGCAAATTAGTCACCTTTAGCTTAGAAATTAGTTCAGTCTCCATGGACAAATTCTTGGCTTTTGCAGAGCTTACCAAAGGACCAATTAGTGCCAATTTTGATTCATGTAGGAGACTCAGACATCTTGTCTATCAGGAACACATGCCTGCCAATTTATTTTACAAAGGCCACCAAACAACAATTTGATAACATTTATTTTAACTAATAGCAGACACATAGCTCTAAAATACCTGAACTAGCTAATAATTACCCCCATGAACTTTTGAAGAATTAGTTGAGATTTTTAAAACAGTATGGCTAATGAAGGGGTGCTTTGAAAAGTTATAAAACCAAACATGTTTATATATCATTTGCAATGAAAGAAACTGTTCTTACTTTAAGGTTTTGCAGAGAACAAGTGACAGCTAAGAGTGCAATTAAGGGAAAAAAACGAATTCTCTGTAATAATTAATTATAATGAGCATTCCTCAAAAATTGAACACCTTGAAGCTTTCCAAGGGAAATTCAGGCAATACAGGTGACCTTTAAATAAAAGGACTGCTTTTCATTTAAAGTTAGAAAAATGCATTCTTACCGTTATTTGAAGAAGGGAATGAATTTACAGACAAGGAGACTAAATTTGTAGTTTTTTTTAAATCGAGAAATGTAAATTTGTTTGCTTTTCCAAACCTTCGGGGGAAAATCATCCCTTGGTAAACATACACAATATGAAGTAATGTTGGTTGCTTGGTAAGAAACTAAGAAAAATCTTATTCACACTAGAATTATAGATTGAGTACATGACTATGGTTTTACTCAGTCTACAAATAGATTTGTTCCTACAAAGTTACACGTAGGTTGAATTTATATAAATGAATTAACGTTAAAGTCATGAGGACGATAATAAAGAAACCCTATAGTAAGTTCTTCTGCAAAGTAAAATATTTATTTGTAAAGTGAATAATCACTCCCTAATGTATTTACTTAATATAGATTTACACAAATAATGTTGACTTAAAATAGGGGATGAAGCGGTGATAAATAAGAGGCATTTATGGTTTAGAATGACTGTTTCTTCCTAAAGAGAATTCTTTCGTGAAGAAGGAAATAGAATAGCTTAAAAATTAGATTATTTTTTGACTTCTGTTGCCTACATTTAAGTTGGCAATAGTCATTTTGAAGGTTAGGGTCCTCTTTCCTCCCATTTAATCAAATGTTTATGCAATGAAAGTATGTATTAAAAACTTACAAATCTGAAAACTCAACTCCACATGAAATAGGAGGATGGCAAATTCAGTTTTCAACATGTACATACAGCACACTATTAAGTGGTCTTCCCTTTCCCCTTTGGTCCTTATTTCTGGCTGTTTTATTCTTATTGGCCTAAAGGAAGACTAATGGACAAATTTTGCTGCTTTCCGGAGTAGGGCCTTCTATGACTTCTAAATGGTTAGTGGTGATTCATTCTCTGGAAGTAAAATGAAACAGAAGTCATTTGAAAAGGGGGAGTCAAGCACTGCACTCTGCCACCATCCAGAGAGACTTTAGGTATTATCAAGTCCAACTTTTTAAGCTTCCTTGTGAGGAAATGGAGATCCAGAAAGTTCACTAAGCTGGGTAGTGGCAGTCAGGAAGAGAAGATGACTCTTCATTCCCAAAAGTCAGTATTCTTTTGTATTAAATGCTGGGGATAGACACATGGAGGCAAACTACAGAGGAAAGAATAGAGCACAGTGGAACACCTAAGGGAAGAACTGGAAGTGTTTGTGGATTATGGGAAAGGAAGCAGAAAAACCACCCTCTACACATACCCATACCATTGGGAGGAAAGAAGGAAGCAACTGGCAGAGGCCTGAGAGTGGACCACACAGTCCATTTCATTGAGCGTACCAACAGCTAACTGAATGTTTCATGTATCAAATCACCTTCTAGAAGTTACTTTACTTTGTACAGCTTGCTACCTCACTAAGCTTCTGATACACTGACATGTTGATTCACATCAAATTCTTTCTAGATGGCCAGAAAGTGTGAAGTGGTCCTATTCCAATGTTCCACAGCACTTGAAAACAAACTTAAGAGTAGAGCATCAGGACAAAGACTAAATTATCTGAATGATAGTGACGACTTCTACAAAAATCTCAAGGTCTGTGGGAAAATACTATGATAAAGCATCTCCTAGAGATATGGAGTATAGATCTGTATGTGTATACACACACACACACACGTATATGTATAGGCTGGAATCTTTAAGATAGAAGAGATGCAAAACATGGTGTAAATCACAGTTGCAAAAAAAAAAAATAACTCGGGGGGTGGACAAAACATATACAACTAAAAGTCATTTCATTTGGTGACTATGTGAGTCATGCTAACCATCTGTGTATGAATGAGAACTCTGTTTTCAATGGTACATGAAGGAGTTAGGAAAAAGTAAACCTTTAAGGGGGGAGGTAGGCTGAAAAGAAGAACATGAACTTCTAAAATATATGAGATAATTATGGTAGCCAATTTATTCATTTAATCTGTTTACTCTCATGAAGGCTGTTACAAAAAGGGCTATTATTAACTGCATCCGAATACGTCAGAAATGAAGCTGTGATCGCTCAAGAGGTATGCTTTGAAGGTTGCTTTTAAAATGAAGTACAGCTTTCTGAGTACCAGGAGTCCAACAAGCTCATGTACAATGGCAGATGCTTTGGCACTTTAGGGAAAGAGGGAGACTAATGGCTTGGGGCCGAGCTCTAGAGTCCAGGGACAGATTTTTGGGCATCGCACAAGGATTATGCTAGTGAGCGCCACCCAAGCACGGGTTGATTCTATGTAAGTTTTGAGTGCTAAAAAGGAACAGTCTAACCTTAGGACTACAATATATTGCCCAAGTGACAGACGTGCATACAGGTGGGATAACAGTGATCTGGGGAGTGAGATGTAGCAAAAAATGCCTTATGGTTTATGAAAATGTTATTTGTCTACTGGAATACGATATAAAGGTCTACTTTAAAGTATAGAATATATCTCTTCCTGGGGCCTTCAAAATGCTCTCCTCTCTAAGGCACAGAAATAAAAATGCCTAAATATAAGTTAGAAAATATTTTGACCTCTGTCAATAAATTGCTATATTAGCTCCTGCAAGGTCACAGGTAGCATACCTGCTATACAGGTTCTTCTACAAACAAAAAGTTTATTCATTTATATCATCCTGAAAATGAACAGCTGTGAGATGACACACCTAGAATCACTACCCAAGTCAAACTCCAGATACTATAATGTCATTGGCTTTATTTTTTTTTTTAATTTTTTTTATTTTTTTATTAGAGGCATGCTTTATTTATTTATTTTATTTGTTTGTTTGTTTTGTTTATACATGCACTGGGTACAGTCAGAAGCGCGGGAGGGTGAGAGAATTCACCAGAGCCAGAGCGGGGAGCAGAGCAGGCAGAAGGACTGAAGTACACTGCTGAGGGGAGCAGCGGGCGGCAGGAGAGGTCTGCGCGCCATGTGGGACCCTCCTCCGGTGGCCTGGGAGCAGCCGGGGATCAAACCGGCGCTGCAGAGGCTGCGCGCAGCTTCGTAACCCAGCACTCAACCGCTGCGCCACCGGGGAGGCCCATATAATGTCATTGGTTTTATATCCTTTCACATCTTTAAAAGAAAGCATGGTCCCTAAGTAGTGTAACTATACAAGTTCTAGGCTCTACATAGTTTTTAGAGGGCTCTGACATGATATGTGAACTCTTCTTTCTTTCTAAAGTACCAGGTCTGTCAATCATTCTGTCATTGAGAATTAAGAGAAAGCTGTCAATTGGAGAGTGCAGAACAATGGTAATAAGGTTTTTTCCCCCATATAAACCTTTTGTTTTAATAAATAAAGCATATTCCTGACTTAGATTTTAAATCACATGTACAGATGAGGAAAACTTCCAGGCCCAAACAGGAAGCCATGCAGCTACTACTGCTGGAAGGAATGTATGCCTACCTCCATTTTAAGCCTAAAGAGCAGAGATGAGAACACCCTCTAGACTAAATAACTGGAACCGGAGAAAGAGATGACCTGACATTCTTGAAACCACCATCTCAGCCTCTCACTTCAATGCTGCAGAATCAAGTAAAAGTTGCATCACTTTTAGGTAAGCTAGAGGTAGATTTCCTGATCACATTGAGGGCAATGCACTATCCCATTGTTAATAATTGGCCAACAGTATTAGCTAAAGAAAGGTATCCACTGATAAATGCAGAATATTAGAAAAGCAAAGAGGATGCTAGAGAGATAATCTTGTTTCTTCAAGTATCAGAAACTTCCATATCAGTAAGTATAGCAGCAGAAGAGCTCCACCTCCCAAAGGCTCAGTCCAGAAACCTCCTGTTGGCATTTGTACCAACCAAGGCTCCCCCACCTTCTGGCATCATCTGCTGGTGTATGAGATCCAACTGGCTTTTAGGGCATTGGAAACTTTTATTTTATGATCCCCATTGTAGATCTCAACTCCATCAGCTATTTCCTCCAACAGGTAGGTCTGATCAATTAGAACATCAACATCCTTTTTGGCAGCAATTTTGTACACAGGGATTGATTTTTGCAGAGCTGCCTTGACCAGAGGGAAAACTTGCTTCTGGCAACAATCATTTGGGGCTCCAACACCTGGTAGGAACCCTGTAGGACCAGTCTATCCAGCAGCCCTTGGAACCTGTTTATATCTTTACCACTTTACTGAGTCTCTGTTTGCTTCAGTTAATAGGTCTGTAATAAGGTCATCTCTTGCTCTGGGGACTTTCAGTCTTGCTCCAGTCACCAAATTGGGCATCTGATTTTTCTTCTGTTGCTCAATCTGCTTTTTCTTTTTTCTGATAGTATACCATATCCTCTTCAGTGTTGGGTTTGCAGCAAATGGCCTTTCTTAATATTGAACTCTTCTTCTGCTTTAGCATCTATTATTTCTGGTTTACCACTGGCTTCTGGTTCAATAAAAGTCAGCATATGCTTACTCTACTTTTGCACATTTAGCACTGCTGAGGGCCATGGCAAAAGAGATGCTAGACTGGTGGGCAACTAGCTCAAATTTAAAGGGCGGGGGGCCTCCCTGGTGATGCAAGGGGTTAGCTGTCAGCACTATGAAGTGGTCCACAGCCTCTACAGCACGAGTTCAATCCCCAGCCTGGAAGGTGACCCACATGGCGCAGCAGAGCTCTCCTGTCTCACCTGCTGCTCCCCTCAGCAGTGTATTTCTGTACATCCACCTGTTCTGTTCCCCACTCTGTCTCTGGTGAATTCTCTACCCCCCCACCTCTGGCCTGTACCCCAGTTCTTGTATGCATAAATAGATGAATCTTTAAAAAAATTAGATTTAAAGGGGATGATGAAAGGAGTGAGAGAGAAAAAACTAGTGCAGCTTTCAGCTTCTTTTGCTTTTTCAACAGTGATAAGTTTTTGTGTTCAAACACAAAGCAGATTGCTTCAGCTTTCTCCCCAGGGGAGCAATTTTCTTCATTTAGTAACTATTTTAGTCTTGAAGGCAGATCTTTCAATTTACTGGTTAATGATTTTTCCCCCAAATTATTCACTCTTCATCCTTCTCATATCTACCAGAGCAAGTGATCATGATATGGGCAATGCTTAACAATTATCAGAAGGGTGTGGCCACTGTTCCAATTTCTCTATAGAGCCTTTGTGGATGGTTTCATTGTTTTTCATGACTACCCAGACTCCTTCAGAGGCTACAGACACTCATTTTAAATGTTATAAATACTGTTTTGAGTAAATGTAACATATGTGAGTGTTACAGGTAATTCTGTGGATCCAACATTGACTTGGAATTAATTACATCCACTTGTGAAACCACTTATCAGACATTCCTCACATTACACAACAGAAGCAATTCTAGCAGTCAAGTCTGCTATAAATCCTACTTCCCTACTAACTTCCATTATAAAATGAGAGACATGTTACTAAAAGAGAGTTGCAAATAGGCTGTGTTAAAACCCTTGGATGAAGAAGAGAGCCAGAGAGTCACTAGTCCTCTGGCAATTCACTTTTCATTTTTCCTTTCCTGATCATTTGAAAATTGGTGACTATCATTTCTGGTCACGTTCCTCATCTTCATGACCACAGGGATGTCTCTTTAATTACTACTAAAGTTACCTACCTCTACGCTTTAGGACTTCTAGGCTTTGCCCTCTCCCTGCTTTGATGTGGGTGTTTTCATTCCTTTAATTAGGGACTCTACTGCAGCAACACACAGGCTTCACCAGTGGGGGTCAGTTCTCAAACTGTACTTCTACCTGAAAAGTCCTGTGTTGGAGTAGTCTGCTTATATAAAAATGCTCATTTTCTATCTTCAACTTGAATGTTTGATATTAAAATTCTGTAATCATCTCTTATTTCTCCTTCAGGCATAAATGTATACAGCACTTTGCATTTTAGGTTAAAATTATATACTTATGGTGAATTGGATATTTCATTCTTGGAAGAAAAGTTGTACCTATTTGACAGTGTGAATTTCTCAAAGTGAAATATATGCTTTCATAATATAGACTCAGTCCTCATAAAGGAAACTTGCAATATAAATAATTAACTTACAAAGATAAACCATAAACAAAGATTTTCCCATATCCTCTTTTTAATAATGACTGTATATTCAAATTCATCTCAGTTACATAAGCAAATACGCAGATTTACTGATACAAAGACATACACAAATGAAAGAAATATTCTAAAATTTTAACAATGTTTATCTCAGAATTGTGTAATTATGCATGACTTTCATTTCTTTATAGTTTTTGAATTTAAATAATTTTCAATAAATTTCAACTATGATACATACTACTATGGACAACAGGCTTAAATACATGCATATGCATATTTGCATTTTTATTGTGGTAAAATACAGATGACACAAAATTTAGCATCTTAACCATTTTAAAGTATACAGTTCAGTGGTATTAAGGACATTCATATTGTTGTACAACCATCACTATTTTCTAGTTCTAGAATTTATTCATCACCCCAAATAGAAACTGTGTACCCACTAAGTAGTTATTACTCTCTGTTCATACCCTCTCCAATCCCCTGGCAATTACTAATCTGCTGTCTGTCTCTATGAATTTGTCTATTCTGGATATTTCATATAAATAGAATCATACGGTATGCAGTCTTTTGTGTCTGGCTCGCTTCACTTAGCATAATGTTTTAAAGTTTCATTCATGTTGCAGCATGTTTCAGTACTTCATTCTTTTTTATGGCTGAATAATGTTCAATTGTGTCGCTACAGTGAGTTTTGTTTATCCATTTGTCTTGTTGATAGACATTTGGGTTTTTACACCTTTTGGCTAGTATGAATAGTGTTGCTATAAATATTTGTGTGCACTTTTTTTTTGATATATGTTTCATTTCTTTTGGATCTACACCCAGGTGCAATTGTATTGGCATATACTCTTTCAAAAAGACTTTAATTCTACTTTGATATTCTGCATGGGTGCTTTGGTGGTGGATGTGGTGCAGTAACAACACATGAAGGGGGAGACCCAATACTTATAAAATACAAAGTATTAAATCAGTGTTACTGCAATAAAAAAAGGTGAAAATAAGTAAAATGCATGACAATGAATAAAAGTTTATTAAAGCAAATATTTAAAGTGATTTATGTAAATATTTTACTGCATCATGCTGAAATCATTGAGTACAGTGACATATGGCATCAAATTAAAACATCCATAATTTATTCTAAAAGAAAAAGTAGCAATGCTTTTTCAGAATCATTAAAGATAACTCTTTAACATTCCATTCTATTTTCAATCACTGAGTATAGTACATTCTTTTTAAACCCAAATCACATTTTTATACTTAAAAATGTAATTTTCAACCTTGCAAACAAATTTCTTTTATGTTCAACACTTTAAACTATGATGAGCTAACTGAAAAGTACTCTTTCCCCCTCAGTATAGCCATTGTAGCAGTATCTAATTCTCTTTCAAATATTTATATGTTAAAAGTATGAAACTGTATGTATCTATGTTCATTGTTGTTGTTACTTTAATAGGAAAGCATCACTAAGTGCATACTAAAATTTAATCTCATAAAAGTACTAAATATACAGTACCAAGTTAAAAAATATACATATACATATATATGTATATATATATATATATATATATATAAAATCTTCTAGAAATTCAAGCTGGTAGATTATCACCAGCAAGGATAAATATACTCTGAGAGAGTTCATAGTACCAATTCTTAAGTGCTTTCCCTCCCACCCTCCTAACAGAAATCTCATACATCTCTTGAATATAAAATCCCAATATTATCAAGGTTAATTTTAGCTTAGACAGAGCTTGAAGCAAGCT
This sequence comes from Talpa europaea, assembly GCF_964194135.1. Taxonomy (NCBI): domain Eukaryota; kingdom Metazoa; phylum Chordata; class Mammalia; order Eulipotyphla; family Talpidae; genus Talpa; species Talpa europaea. The sequence goes on from NC_140081.1 coordinate 68,628,250, forward strand.
AAAGAAGATATATTCTGTGCTTACCCATATTTTACAACTGTTGGATTCTCCCCATTTTCCCTCCCCCAAGCACATGCACACATGTTTATACATGTATCTTATGTATATTACACACATGCACATACATGTATGTACACACATGTGCCAAACTGTAATTTCAACTTAGTAGCTGCAAATAAGGAAGAAATGCTTTTACAGCTCCGTCATTCCCTAGATCTCAGCCTTTCCCCTGTTATTATTCCTACTTCCACCTCTACATACACACAACTCTCCACAATTCAGAGAGTAGATATAAAATTCTAGGTGGAAAAGAGGAAGCAGTAGCCTTACAAGAGCAAAAGAACCATCCAAACCATAAAATTTGTTAATATGTAAGAGATATTATTTGGAATCATTTCAAAATAAAGTACTGGGGTATCGTTACACTTTTAAAAATTCAAATAGGAACAATAAACTTATAGAAAACAGTAAGGAAAATTCAATTCTATAAAAGGTTTTACACATTCCAACTTTGCTAGGATCAACACTCAATTTTTTTTCCTTAAAAAAATTTGAAAATGCTTTCATATTCTGATAATGCTCCAAAAATCCTACCACAAAACCCAGAAGGAACTCTTTCATCCTGTTCTCTGAAGAAGTTTTTAAATAGCTCTGGCATAACAACAACAATTTATATCATAGAGATTTTTAAATGAAGATTAAGAACTTCATAAATGTCTTATTCTATGTGTGGAAAAACTGAATCGAAGTGGAGTAAATTATCCAAATCCCCACAAGGAATCAGGGCAAAGTAAAAAATAAAATTCAAGTCCAATTAACTGTCAAGACAGCAATCAGTCCACAAAACAAACCCATGGGGGACAGTTATTCTTAAAAAGGAGTAGAATTAAAGCATGTTATATGGTAATGATAGTCATGTCATTTAATGAGTGTGAGTGTGAGCTAGAATACCAAGTATATCACTGAGTTCCCACTGTTCACTTATACAGCACTTATTTCTTTGTACTTTGTACTTTTTGCTCTGCTGTTAAACTACCTGATGCTTTATGGCAGGGACCCCAACCCCACATTCTATAGAATAAAAATATAATCAATATAGATACTATGATAATCACAAAGCTCAGAGACACCTGAGATTTAACCTTAATATTAATTTTTGGTGTGTTTAAGTGCATGACTAAGGTAGTCAAGAATGAATTAGCATTTCTTTAACTCCAGTTAACTAACACCCTTTCATTATCCACCAGCTGATTTCCCCAACTGGTATACTATCCTAACTCTTTTGTTCCTGTTTCTGAGAGGTATTCTCTCACCACCTAACTGTTGGTGGCAGTCACACCAGAGAGCATTAGATTGGAAATATAAGAAGAAATAGATTCTAATCAGTCTTTCTTACTTCTTATTAACAGCTTTTATTGGGTGCTGTAGTGAAGTAATAGACTACAAATTCAGCAAAAAGCAAATTAACTTGGGGATTAAAACAACACATGGCATTTTGCCTTTAAAAAAAACCCCTTTACTCATAGCTTATTGATCTCCTGTGAGATTTATTTATCCATATTAATCTTCACCTCCATGAACAGTAGAGAATGGGCTGAAAGAGTTATTTTCTGGGCCTAATGTTTAACAGCCACTCAAGAGTTACCTTTGTTTATCTCTAAAAATTCTCTATGGCCTTACCTCCCAGTCCAAATAATCACAGACATCTTCAAAGTTAGTGAGTAGAGACACTGAGCAGAACAGCCGTGGCAGCTCATCCCTTGTCATTGGGGGAAAACGGCTATCTTTAAGGGCACTGTTAAAAATAAAGCAAATATTAAAACAATCACTAGATATTTGAGTTCCTAATTGAAAATACAATCATTTAAAAAAAGGAAAAGATTTTAAAAATCCCACAAAGGTGGGAGATCTTCAAATGTATTCAAAGGCCCAAAGAAGCTGTTTTTTTTTTCATTCAATAGCCTGTATCCATTAGCCAATCGTGATCAAATCAATTGTAAAGAGTAAATGACCAATTATATTTCCTATATAGTTATTTTCTAGGCTAGTCCCCTGTTACTTTTAGATTCTGAGAATATTTTAATTTACTTTTGAGGAGAATAAAAACCAGACTAGTGGTAACTTGTGATAAGACTTCTGCATCTACTGCTGGTAGAAATTTATCTATCTATCTATCTATCTATCTATCTATCTATCTATCTATCTATCTATAGATACATTATATAGTATAATATTGTAAAAAAAATTTCAGACCAGGTTTGCCAGTTACCATAGAACAGCACTAAGAGTTCAAAACAAAAAAAGACCAAAATTTCATTTTCTTCAAGCAAAAGAAATCAAAGAAAATGAAAATAATCATGCAAATTATAGACTAAAAATACTTACAAGGATTTCAGAACCCCTGTAAAAGATAATTCAAGATATGACTAAAAAAATTGTGAAACTACAGGAAATGGGGCTAATCTAGGAAATAAAAGTGTGGCTAGAAGACCATTAATCACACCAATGGATTTCTGAGTACATCAACTCTGATTGGATCCTGTAATCAAGAGTAGCGTATTACAACGCATAACTCTAGAAAAACCCCAATGTAAAGGATGAAATGTTGGAACATTATAATTCTTTTTGTAACAGTAGAATAGACAGAACACACACACATACATACACACAGATACGTACACACAGAGGCACTGTGTTCCCCATTCCTTTTAAAGAAGCCACTTCCTGGTTAAGAAAAGCAAACATAACTCTAATTGCACACTATATTAATGGCACTGCTGGCACTTGCACTGCTGATCTCCAAAAATACTATATAGGAGCTAGGCTCAGAAAATATCTTCACAGATAATCCCTACAGGTTACAAACATTGAGCCTACACATTGCTTGGATCATAACAATTCTTTTTCAGTGACTTCTTCATTACTGGGTTTTATTTTTTTCATTGTTCTATCCCTTCCTTTGCATTCTCACCCTCACTATATTGTACAAATATATACCTATGCTTGCTAAGTATCTTCAATGTACAATTTTATTGTACACTCTGACCTACTATATAAAGGAAAATGCTTCTAGAAAGATATGGAGATATTCTATATCAAGTATAATTTTTCCCATAAAAGGAGCCAACCAAGATTAACTAAGAAAATCTTTAGATTAACTAAAATAATCTGTAATAATTCATATGCTGAGAATAGCATTTCACTACTTTATAATTTAACAACATAGATTTCCTATGGTTTGGCTCTTTTTATTGTCCTATTGGCAAATAAGGTTTTAAAAAATATTTTCAAGTTCTCATTTGAAGCCAAGATGAAGACATATATGTGTGTGTATAAACATATAACACTACCACCCCTGACACATACACATACTGGGGAGAAATTCTAAAACACAGACCAGAAAAATCTCATGCATTAAAAAACAAAAAAGGCAATCATACTTTCAGTTTTCCTATAAAAAAAAATGGGGGTGGGAATGCCTTATACATTAGAATAATTTAAATATAACTTTTTTTTTAATAAGCTATTTTTTAAAGATTTATTTATTTTTATACAAGAACCGGGGTACAGGGCAGATGTGCGGGAGGGTGAGAGGATTCACCAGAGACAGAGCGGGGAACAGAACAGGCAGACTGACTGAAATACACTGGGAGGGGAGCAGAGGGCGAGACAGGAGAGGTCTGCTTCACCATGTGGGATCCTTGCTGGCCAGCTGGGATCGAACCCGCGCTGCAGAGGCTGCGGACAGCTTCACAGTGCGGTGCTCAACCACCTGCGCCACCAGGGATTTAGAGCTAGATATTTTTTATTGTGGTAAGAGATACATCCATTTTTAAGCATACAGTTATGAAGGATTAAGTACATTCACACTGCTGTGGAATCATCACCACCATTCATCTTTTTCCTTCTTGAATTAGAACTTTTTTCATCTTGTCCAACTTTTCTTGAGATATAATTCACATATCACAAAATTTACCCTTTTAATGTACACAATTAAATGGTTTTTCATATATTCACAGCACCGTACAATCATCACCACTATCCAATTTTGAAATGTTTTCATCACACCAAAAAGAAACCACCTACCTGATAGCAGTCACTTTCATTCTCCCACCCCCAGCCCTTGGCAACCAATAATCTCTGTCTCTATGAATTTGCTTATTGTGAACATTTCATATAAGTGTAATCATACAATATGTGGCCTGTTGTGTCTCAATTCATTCACTTAGCATGTTTTTGAGGTTCCATCCATGTTGTAGCATATGTCAATACTTCACCCTTTTTATTGCTTTATAATATTCAATTGAATGTACATATCACATTTTGTTTTCTATTTGTGGATTGTTTCCATTTTTTGGCTATTATGAATATGCTTCTATGAAAATTCATGTATGAGTTTTGTGTAGACATGTGTCTATGTAGACATATTTTCCTTGGGTCTATACCCAGGAGCGGAACTAGATGATATGGTAATTATATGTTTAACTTTTTGAGGGATCACCAAACTATTTCCCACAGCAGCTATAATAGTCTATACTCCTGCAATGCAGTATATTAGGGTTCCAATTTCCTCACATTCTTGCCAATACTTGTTATCATATGCTTTCTAAATTTTAGTGTTAGGCCTCACTTTCTAATGATGAGTTTTTGCATCTAATGCTAGCTTTTACATTAAAACAATATATCTGCTGACATTGCCAGACAGTTACTCTTACAACACTTTAAGGCAAGTTATCATTTTGCTTATTTTCCAGCAAACCAACATGAGGTAAATTTTAGCTCAGAATAATTCAAACCATTTCAAATCAATGATATTTTCAAGTACCTAAAATGTAATTGAGGATCAGGCTAGAAAGCTTTTCGTGTATATGGAACCATGTTGCTTAATCACTCTGGACCTAAGAAAGTTTTAGAACAAGGAATAAATGGGAGAATGGTAGCATAGCTAATGTGACTAGTGACAATCATGCCTCATCATACCAAGACTCAAATGTATGAGCTTCAAAACCCTGCAATAGTGAAGGTACATCAGTCGTGAAAGACATACTCATTCACATTAGACTTTTAATTCTTGAATTTCTCATCAACTCTAAGTAAATTTTCATTAAAATCATGAGCACAGAAAAATTCCAAAAGTTAGGAGCCCTCAGTGTCTAGGGAAAAGAACTAGTAATGAAAGGCTGGCAAGGGGCCTCCCCGGTGGCGCAGCGGTTGAGCCCTGTGTTGCGAACCTGCCCGCAGCCTCCGCGGTGCCGGTTCGATCCCCGGCTGCTCCCCGGCCACCGGAGGAGGGTCCCACATGGCGCACAGACCTCTCCTGCGGCCCGCTGCTCCCCTCAGCAGTGTACTTCGGTCCTTCTGCCTGCTCTGCTCCCCGCTCTGGCTCTGGTGAATTCTCTCACCCTCCCGCGCTTCTGACTGTACCCAGTGCATGTATAAACAAAAACAAACAAATAAATAAATCAATAAATAAACATGCCTCTAAAAAAAAAAAAAAAGAAAGGCTGGCAAGGTTTTAAGAGATTATAAAAAACGATGAAAAATGCAGCTGCGGACTGACCTCAGAGCTGCTAGGTTGGCGTGGATAGCTGATAAACAGGAGGATTCAGCTTCCTTCCTCCACACTTGCTTTAGTATATGCAATGTGGAATATGCAATGTGGAAACTGAGCTTTCAGAGAGGATGTACTGTCCAGAGTTGTGTAGTGACTAGCTCGAGGTGAGCCAGCTAGTGAGACAGGTAGGGACAATGCCAAATCTCTGATTCCAGCCCAAAATTTCTTCCTAGTATCCACATTGTGGTTACCACTATTGAACTTTAAAATCTTTTCCTTAATTTTAAAGTTAAATGCCTGCCTACTTGGCAATTCTAGATCTCATACCTGCAGTGCTTCTACCTAAAGAAGATAAATAATAATTCAGTAGTATTCATTAGTAGCCAAAGGGTAAATAAAGCTAGACTTCCTGTCTACTGGAAATCTGCAGGCACAGAAATGGTTTTAAAATATTAATATTGTCTATGGAAAGCATTTTATACCAAAGTAGTGTCTGCCAATTTAATTCTAGGCAGGCTACAGAACTGACAAACAAGGAGATCCTGTAGTAAATTCATGTGAAGTTCTCTTTGCTACATTAGGAAGCCATTTTCTTATGTTTAAATATTGCTAGGGGGGAAAAATACCACTTACATACAAAACCAGCCAGCTGCTCCACCACCCATATGATGGACGGATAAGATTTAAACAACAGTTTAATTCACATACCACATTCAAATATATTCAATTTAAATTGGCACCTTCCCAAGAATATATTTCACCTAATTGAGAAGCAACATTAACATCTGTCAAAGTTAATATCTAATGTTAAATAGCACTTTGATGAAAATGAACATTTTTTACAAAGGAATTAAAATTTAGCTATCAAAGCATCAAAGGGTTTGTGATAGTGCCTGGAAACTATGAGGGAAAAAACATCCGAAAAAAGACAAAACCTTAGACATAGAAGGGTTTCATAAAAAATATTCCATGCAACAGAAAAAATGGTTTAAGTGAATCTAGTTAGCTAGTCATTCACACTTGTTCATTCATTCATTCCTTTCTAAAACATTGATGACCTTAATCAGTTAACAGTGGAAAGTTACCCAACTGAGAAAGGCTTCATGTTACAGGCAATCATTTTTCAAGACAAGGAAGTAATTAAAACCAAAATTAAAAATTGCTGTTTGGATAGGAGAAGACAAGCAAACCAAGTATACATTGGGTCTGAAGTTAAAAAACAAATACTGGATGGTGTCACATATATAGGAATATAGGAATATAGGAAAACAAAGCCAAGGGTCAGACAAAATCAAACTGATAACAAACCCTTGAAATCTAACTGGAGAACTGGGGCTACCAAAAGAGGTGGGGAGGAGGGAGAACAAAGTATATAGGGCACAATGGACTATGGGAGCCTAGGTGGTATGGTAATCTACATATGAAGTGTGTGATCCTGTATCTCTAAGTTATCTACAGTGTTATAAACCAATGCTACCTCAATAAAAACATTTTAATTAAAACTGAAAACATAAAAAGTTTATTCATGAGGGGTATCAATCACCTAGAAATTCTGCCAGTCCTCCCTAGAGCTTCTGGAACAGAGTGCACATGTGGCATGTCTCAACTCCAGAAACTTAGAATACTAGAATCTTAAACCCAAATTGGAAAAATTATCCATAACCTCTCTTTCACATTAAGTAGCAATTTTAGCTTCCTGTTATTTAAAAAAAAATAACAGACATAAAATAAGTGACTATTCATCAAACCTAAGGGTAGAGAGGAACAACAAAGGACGTAATTATGGTTAAGGAAGGAGGAAGGGAACATTATTTTGGTGAGGACTGTGACCCAAAAGAAAATTTTCAATCGTAAGCCATATAAAATGTTATTTAATTGGAAGATATTTTTCCTTCAGAGTAATGAATACACTTTGCTTGCTGCTCAGTAATTATTAACATTAAAATGTATTACATTTAAAATATCTATTTTAAAATGTGAAATGAGTAATTAATAGGGTGGAAGAAAGAAGGAAGGATGGAACAAAAGGAGAGAAAATAAAGGAGGGTAAGAAAAAGAAAATGGGGGGCCTCCCTGGTGGCACAAGGGATTAAGCACCACACTATGAAGCAAATCTGCAGCCTCTGCAGCACGAGTTCAATCCCTGGCCGGCCAGGGAGCAACCCACATGGCGAAGCAGACTTCTCCTATAAAGCCCGCTGCTCCCCTCAGCAGTGTATTTCGTCAGTCTGCCTGATCTGCTCCCCACTCTGTCTCTGGTGAATCCTCTCACCCACCCCCACAAGCACACCTCTTGCCTGTACCCCAGCTCTTGTATGCATAAATAAATAAATCTTTAAAAAAAAAAAAGAAAATGGGCATACATAATCTTAAAAAAGGTAGAGAGGAAGTGACAACAAATGGCAGGAATAGGAAGTGAGAGGCTAAGAAAGTAAAAAGTGGAGACACACAAGGGATAACTGAGAAAGCAAGCAAGGAAGAGTGGAAGGGTAAGAGGGAAAGGGAGATAAAATACAGTATTTTATTTGGAAAAAAAATGAGCAGGCAACTATAAATCAGCAACATTCTGCAAGGGAGAGGGAGGCAGAGGGAGCAAAACAGGGGAGGGAAGAGCACAAGGGACTAAGGTGATGGTTGATGGATGAATTGGTGGTAGGAATTTTCTGGTGACTACACCTGAGAGGAGAAAGTATACATTGTACAAAAATGAACAATGATGTAATATATATATATTATATGTATTTTATTTGGCTCCTATCCTATAGGATTCACTTAGGTTTTAGAGTGTTATCATCTACTGCCCTCTGATTTCTTAAAGTTCTTGAATTGCTTTAATCTCAAATTCTTAAACGCTTCTACTCTGAGATAGTCAGAGCTGCCTACCAGGAGGGGAAAATACTCTCTGGCTGCATGCTGTGATGACCAGAACAATACTGTCAAGAGTCTGCCTTCTAGCCACAAGTTCCTCACCTCTAAATTAGGGGAATAGTTTGGGAATCTGATTTAGTGGTACAGAACAAAAGCTGGAAAACACAGAAAGAAACAGATGGCTAAATGTTTAGTGTATAAAGCAATGGTTTTCATTTCCCTCCATATAATGTTCATATAATGTTTTTTCCTGTAGTTTCTAGATTTACTCTATCCTGTTTTTAGAAATGAACTACCAGGAACTGGTTTTTTAAAAATTATTTTTCTATTGAAAATCTTTTAAAATATTGTACTAGAGCATAATGAATATAATTTTCTGTTGATGACTCAGTTTTATCTTTAAGACTTAATACAACTTTGGGTCACTCATTACTATACAATGTTAGAACAATGCTCTCACAGTCTTGGCAAGAAAAAATCTGCGGATCTGGAAATCAGATTACAGTACAAGCACCAACAATTTTGATCTTGGGAAATTTGAAAATGTGAGATCACTTCTCTTTTAAGAGAATGTAACACAAAAATAACCTGACATATGTCTTTCAGAGTTTTCAAGGGCTTTCATCCTTGTGTTCACTAAGTTAATATAAAACTAAACTACCTCTCAAATTGATTCAAATATAATTATTATTGCTTTTCTCTTAGAATTTAGAAATCTCTACAACCCTGAATAAGTGATATTTCTCAGGGTCATCAAAAAAGTGTTGTCTCTAAGGTATAACAAGAGTTCCAAGAGATTCATTATAAAAAGTCTTCTAAAATGCAAAATTAAAACCATTATTAATACATGAGCACTATTTCACAGTCCTATAGTATGAGGTTACTTGTAGGAAAAGTGGCAAAGTAGCACCACCTTTTTCTTGTTCAATCCATTGTTCCTTTGCTGGAAAGTTCTTAAGCCACTTGTCCATCTTGCATGGGTTAGTTTAGCTAGCTTTACATAACTTACACATTCTGGTCAAATGTCTTAAGATTCCTGCAAAGAATGCACACACTGGTGATAATATTTACAACCATGAATCTACTTAACTAAGCATATGTAAACTGAAATATGTTGCAATATGCTGGAAATGAATTAAAGAAGGAATGCATCACCATCAATTCCCATCAAATCTCTCTTTCCTCAGTATCCCTAATTTAGAGTATGTGATAGGTATGTTCCAACATAGTCCAAATGAGAGCACCCTGGTAAATCCATACATTAATATTAGCGGAGTTTAAGTAGTTGCTTTTATTTTTAGAAATATGATCATAAATAGAATTTCCGATATTTTTTTCTCAACCTACAATAATTATCTAGGTGCATCCCTCCTTGGAGACTGCTAAACTAAAGCCCCTAATCAAGTTCTAGAGGAATGGTCCTAATATACTTAGATATGATACTGGTGAGCAAAAGCATCTTTAGTTACAAAAGAGTAAATATCTGTTTGGCATCTACTGTGAGCCAGGTGCTACACAGGTATTACCTGGTCGAGTCCTCAAAACAATCCCATTTTTAGAAGAGGAAACTGAGGTTCAGCAAGATTAAGTGATCTGCTGAAGGTCTTAAAAAGAGAGTAAGAGAATTGACATTTGAATGTAGGGCTGCCTGCCTCTAGAGCCCTTTCTCTTTTCACAAATTACTTTCAGAATGGTACCAAATGAACATAAATGTATACACATTTAATCCATTTGAAGGAATTTCCCCAATTAATGCTTCTTTTCATGGGATTTAATGGAATGTTTTAGGTATAAGTACAAGCAGGTATTGAAACTAAGATAAATGGTACTTTTTTTAGTGAAAGTATTAGCTTGCTTTTGTTCTCCTTTCTCCATTTTGATCGTGGTGACTCAGAGCTGCTGCCATTGAAAAACATCTGTTTTATCTAAATTTAATAAGCTGTATTAGTGGGATACTAAGCCTTCTCTTATTCTGAAGCTTTCCCACAATTTGAAATTTAATCTACTGGAAGTCATAATAGCGTTACCAAAATACTAGTTTTGAACATATCTAGGCTGGCAGGCCTGTTTCTGATTTTTCACTTTGCTTTTCCAACCTGAATGAATAAGTCCTCTCATACCACAAGAGTCATGCAATTTTTTTCCTTCTCTCTTTCCATGGTAATCAAATCTATAAATTGAACTATGTAAACTGCAAAACATATGTTGTCATTCTTATATATGTGCCAGGTTAGGGGTGGTTTGGTCTTACCCACTGGTTTACTGTCTTTCTAAAAATACCAGCAGTCTTACATTACACAGGTTTGTTGAGGGCTAGCATGCTGGTTGTAATTGTGTGACCTGTCTTTGATTTTCTCAGATGTCACTGACTAATAAAGGAAGAGTTAAGTCAGTCTTAAGATGAGTTACCTGTCTAACAGTTTTTTTCTATGCCTGCATTGGGAAGGTAACACAAGGGCTGGCCTGGAACCAGAACTACCCCTGATGCCTGTGTCATCGCGTAGTGTGTGAGAGTGTAGCACCTCTGGGCACATGACCTGCATAGCCTTTTCAATAGGGAGCTTCTAGATCATAGACTTTGGAAGGACTGAGTATATATCCATCCCCATCCCCTGTAGGACCTCTGTATCTGCATCCAGAATGTGTAATCAGAAACCAAAAGCAACCAAAGTGAATAGAGCCTGCAAACAAAGAGCTTCCTGGCTGGTGGTGCACAGTACTGGGAGTCAGGTGTGGTCCTGTCCCTCCCCCAGCATGCTCTCTTGGGTGTCTCCTGAAGCTTCCAATTTGCTACTGCTGGAAAGTACAGAACTCCTGGGGGAGAAGATCTAATACAGCAAAATGGGCAGACAAAAAACACAACACATGGCAACTTGAGATCTCAAGGGCATATGTCACCATAAGACAGGAACAACTCTCCACAATCTAACCACAAAGGTATGGAAGACCTTATCTTCCTATCAAACAGAGTTCACAATTGCCATGATAAAGAAATTCAAAGAAATGAAAGAAAATGCAGCAAATGCCCCCCAAAAGAGAATGACTTGAGAAATAAAATTAATTAACAGAAATTAGAAATTGATGATTTTAAGGATAAGGGAGTTATGGAATGCAAAAAGATCAATAGAGGGGATAAAAAAATTTCTGCAGAAAGCTATGGAAGCAGACTAGACCAAATGGACAAATGAATTAGTGACCTGGCTTATCATAATATACAAAGGACCTGGGTGGAAGGAGAAAGAGAAACATGAAGAAAAAATAAACACTCTGAGACATATCTGGCTCCATTAGGAAAGGCAACACAAGGATAATCGGTATCCCAGAAGGGGACAAGAGAGAGAAGTGAAAACATAATTAACTCAAAGAAATAATAGAGGAAAACTCCCCAAACCTGGGCACCAAGACACACAGTTCTGAAACCACCAAGAGTTCAAGACAAAGGAAGACTATTGAAGGTGGCTAGGGGACACAAGCAGATCATCTACAAAGGAAATCCCACAAAGCTGACATCAGACCTCTCAGAGGAAATATGGCAGGGAATGAGAGAATGGAACAATGTATTCAAAATACCCACTGATAAAAATCACAAGACTTGCCTCCAAATACAACGGAGAAATAAAGGTCTTCTTGAACAAGCTGAAGGAGTTTGTCAACACTCCACCTCCCCTAAAAGAAATATTGAAAGGGGCTGTGCTATATATATCAGAGAAAAGTCTACAAAAAATGTACAAGGAATTAGTAGCACCAGAAAACTTAAAAAAATGACAATAATAAATCATCATATATCAATAACTGCCTTAAATGTAAATGGACTGAATTCATCAATCAAAAGCATGGAGTGGGCAATTAGATCAAAACATGAACCCAACTTTCTGTTATCTCCAGGATACTCACCTTTGCTTAAACAACAAAAAGTCTCAAAATAAAAGGTGGGGAAACTATCATAGAAGCAAATGGGGTCCAGAAAAAAGGAATTGACAGCCCTAGTAATGTAAGATAAAATAGGCTTCCAGCAAAAAAGGCAATAAGATACAGAAATGGACACTACATAATGATTAAGAGAATGATATACCAGGAAGAGATAACACTAATCACTACACATGCACCAAAACAAGGGAGCATCAAAGTACATTAAGCAACTATTATCAAATCTGACATCAGATATCAGATACTGGTAGCAACACAATATGGATGGGGACTTCAACACCCCATTTTCTTTTCTTTTTTTTTTTTTTTTAAGGACTAGAACCGCTGTTTTCTCCTTGGAAGCTCATTGATCTTTTTTTTTTTAATAATAAATTTTATTTTTATATTCCCCATACAATTGCAACCCCCCATTTTGATCCCAATCCCTCCCCTTCTGCCCACCCACCCCCCAAAAAGTGTCTCTGGTTCACAGCTTTTTGTTGATTTTGATTTTCACTTTCTTATAGTTATTCATTTTCCTGGTCCCTTATTTAAGTTTTCTAGATTCCTGCTATGAGTGAGACCATCTGGTATTTTTCTTTTTCTTTCTGGCTTATTTCGCTGAGCATGATCCCTTCCAGCGCCATCCATGTTGCTAAAATTGCATGTGTTTATCTTTTTTGAATGCTGAGTAATATTCCATGCTGTATATGTACCACATCTTCTTGATCCAGTCATCTATTTTTGGGCATTTGGGCTGTTTCCAAAGCTTAGCTATTGTAAACAGTGCTGCTATAAACATAGGGGTGCAGGTGTTCTTTGGAATTGAGGTTTCTGTGTCCTTTGGGTAAATACCTAGGAGTGGAATTGCTGGATCATATGGAAGCTCTATGTTTAGTAGGTCCAGAAATCTCCACACAGCTCTCCATAGTGGTTGGACCAGTTTGCACTCTCACCAGCAGTGCAGGAGAGTTCCTTTTTCTCCACACCCTCGCCAACATTTGTTGTTGCTAGTTTTTTTAATATGTGCCATTCTCACTGGTGTAAGATGGTATCTCATGGTAGTTTTGATTTGCATTTCCCTGATTACAAGTGATGTTGAACATTTTTTCATATGCCTGTTGGCCATTTGCATTTCCTCTTCAGAGAAGTTTCTTTTTAGCTCTTCTGCCCATTTTTTGACTGGATTATTTTCTTTGTTGTTGTTGAGTCTCATCAGCTCTTTGCAGATTTTTGTGATCAGTCCTTTATCATTAGTGTTGTGTGCAAAAATGTTCTCCCAGTTGGTGGGGTTTCTCTTTGTTTTTGTTATAGTCTCTTTTGCTGTGCAGAAGCTCTTTAATTTGATGTAGTCCCAGCTGTTTATCTTTGCCTTCACTATCACTGCTTTGGGTTCAACACCCCATTTTCACCAATGGACAAATCAACCACACAGAAATTTACAAGGAACCAATATCTTTAAACGAAGAATTAGACTACATGGGCTAAACAGACATTTATAGGACACTGCATTCCCAAAAGACTGAATACACATTCTTCTCAAGTGCACACAGAACATTGTCCAGGACCAAACTACATGCTAGGTCACAAAACAAATGGAAATACATTGATGAAGACTGAAATTGTATTAAATATCTTCTCTGATTGCAATAGTATCAAGTAGAAATCAATCACAAAAAGTAATAAAGTAGGGCCTCCCTGTGGTACAAGGGGTTAAGACACAACCTATGAAGCTATCCTCAGCCACTGCAGCACGAGTTCGATCTCCAGCCATGGAGATATTCCAATGGTGCAGCAGACCTCTCCTGACATGCCCACTGTTCCCCTCAGCAGTGTATTTCAGTAGATCTGCCTGTTCTGCTCCCCATTCTGTCTCTAGTGAGTCTTCTCACCCCCCCACCTCTGCCCTGTACCCCAGTTCTTGTATGCATAAATCTTTAAAAAAAATAAGGTAAAACCTCTAATATAAGGGAATAGAATAACACACTACCTAATGACCATTGGATACATGAGGAAATCAAAGGAGGAAAATATATAGCAGCAATACAGGCCCACATGAAGAAACAAGAAAGAGCTCAAATAAACAACCTTACCTCTCATCTCAAAATATTAGAAGAATAAGAACAAAAAAAAGTCAGAAGGAAGGAAATAATAAAAATTAAGTTATAAATAAATAAAATATAAAGCAAAATGATAGTCAAAAAGACCAATGGAGCCAAAAGCTGGGTCTTCAAAAAAAATTAACAGAATAGACATACCTCTACCTAGACTCACTAAGGAAAAAAGGGAGAAAAAAATCTAATTAGTGTAATCAGAAATGAAAGAGGAGAAGTTACAGGAGGCATTCCAGAAATACAGAGGCAAAAGAGATTATTACTACAAACATCTATATGCCAGCAAATTGAATATCCTAGATGAAATGAAGAAATTCTTAGAGATCTACAATTCTCTGAGAATGAACCAGAAAGAAACAGAAATTCTGAAGAGACGGATCACAAGTAAAGAAACTGAGACAGTAATCAAAAGTCTCCCAAGAAACAAAAGCCTGGGCCCAGACATTTTCACTAGTGAGTTCTACCAATCCTGAAAATAGGAACTAATACCTATCCTTCTCAAACTCTTCCAAAAAATAAAGAGGGAAAGCTTCCAAATACATTTCATGAAGCCAACATCACTTTGATACCAAAATCTGACGAAGACATCCCAAAAGAAAAGAATTACAGACCAATTTCCCTGCTGAACATAGATGAAAAAATCCTCAACAAAATCTTAGCAAATTCAACAATACATTACAAGGATAATACATCATGACCAAGTAAGGTTTATTCCAGGGACACGGGCATGGTTCAACATCTGAAAATCAATTAATGTAGTTCACCACATCAACAAAAGGAAAGATAAAATGATATATATGATTATATCAATATATGCTGAGAAAGCATTTGATAAAAGTCAATATCCATTTATGATAAAAATCCTCAAAAATATGGGGAGAGATGAGATATTCCTTAACATAATAAAGGCCATATGACAAACCCACAGCCATCATACTCAATGGTGAAAGACTTAAAGCTTTTCCTCTAAGATCTGACACAAGACAAGGATGTATGCTTTTACCATTGCTATACAATACAGTATTGGAAGTCCTAGCTAAAATAATAGGGCAAGAGAAAGTTATAAAAGGAATCCATACTGAGAAAGAAGAAGCAAATCTATCACAATTTACAGGTGACATCATCATATACATGGAAAACCCTAAGGACTACACAAATAAACTAAAATAATGATTCAATTCAGTAAAGTGGCAGGGTACAAAACCAATTTGTAGAAATCATCTGTGTTTCTATATGCAAAAAGCGAGTCTGAAGAGAAAGAAATCCAGGAAACAATCCCATTAGCAAAATGAATTACATATCAAGGAGTAAACTTAACAAAGTATGTGAAGGACATATTTAAAAGAAATAGTATAGAGAAATGGAATGATATTCCCTGATAATAGATTGGAAGAATTAACATTGTTACAATAGCCATCTGACACAAAGCGATATATAGATTCATGTTTACTGAGGTAAAAATCCCTAGCAAGGCTCCAATGGCATTCTTCAAAGAAATAGAATAAACAACACTGAAATTCATATCAAATTCAACCACCACAGACCCTGGATAGCTAAAATAATCACAAAAAAAGAGGAAGAGTGGCAGTATCACATGCCCAGACTTCAAATTGTACTATACAAAACTATAGTAATCAAAACAGTATGGTACCAAAACAAGACACATGGACCAGAAATATACATGCATATCTATGGACAGTTAATATCTGACAAAGGAGCCAGGTGTATTCACTGGAGAAAGAATCTTTTCAAAAAATGGTGTTGGGAAAACTGGACAGCCACATGCAAAAGAATGAAACTAGATCACCATCCCACACCTTACACAAAAATTAACTCAATATGTATTAAAGAATTGGATATAAGACCCAAAACTACAAAATATACTGAAGAAAAAAAAATAGGCAAAACTCAACAACATTAGCTTCTGGGGATTCATCTCCAATGACAAGAGAAGAAAAAGAAAATATAAACAAGTGGGATTACATTAATTGAATTACAGTGAAAGAAATGATTAGTAAAACAAAAAGGCAATCTACTGAATTGGATAAAATATTTTTACATCACATCTGACAAAGGGATGAAATTCAAAATATAAAGAACTCATGTAACGTCACAAAAAGAAAACGACCCAATCAAATAATGGACAGAAGAACTAAACAGACATTTCTCCAAAGAAGAAATACAGATAGATGGCCAATAGGTACACGAAAAAATGTTCACCATCACTTATAATGAGGGAAATGCATAGCAAAACCACAATGAGATAGCACCTCATGCCCATTAGAATGCCCATATCAAAAAGCCCAGAAACAAGTGTTGGTGAGGATGTAGAGAAAAAGGAACCCCTGTTATTCTGTTGCTAAGAATATAGACTGGCCCAGACCCTATGAAAAGAGTATGGAAGGTTCTCAAAGTATTAAAAATAGATCTACCATATGACCCAGCATTTCCAGTCCTAGGTATCTAACTGTAGAATGCAAAAAAAAAAAATGATTTGAAGGGACATACACATGCCTATGTTCATCACAGCACTATGTACAAATAGCCAAGTTAGGGAAACAACTTAAATTCCCAAAGACAGAGTAGTGGATCAGAATGGAATACAATTCCACACACAATGGAATACGACTTAGCTATAAAAATAGATGAACTCTTGCTATTTGCAACAACATGGATGCGACTATAGAGGATTATGCTAAGTAGAGTAAGCAGGAGAAAGACAAATATCAGATGGCTTCACTTATATATGGAATATAGAGAAACAAAACAAAGGGTCAGACAAAACCAACCCAATAACAAACCCTTGACACGTAACTGCAACACTGAGGTAACCAGAATAGGAGGGTGGTGGGAAAGGAGTGTAGGATAAAGGGGGCCCAATCAGGCATGGTAGAGGATTATTGGGGTTTTGGTGTTGGGCATGGTGTATAGGATAACCCCTAAAATAGTTACAATGATGTAAACCAACCTTACCTCAGTAAGCATAATTAGAAAAGTAAAAAATTAAATTAAGAAAAAAAAAGTCAGCTATAAACTCATCCTAAAGAATTAATATAGCCCTCCCCACTGCCTCACTGATTTTTTTCATATTAATTTTCCTTCTCTTCTTCCCCTCCCCCACCTTCTGGATGTTTCTCTTTTCTATTCTAGAAAGGTAAGGAAGAAAGAATAGTAAATGTCAAAAGTACATGATATAAAAGAAATAGGGTTTTGGGGAAGAGATGAGGAGAACACCAAGATAAACACATTACCCCTCCCACCTCCAGCACACAAATATATAGCAAACCAGCATTCAATGCTGCCCTGGATTCTACGACCTGTCATTGTGTCAAGATGATCCATTCCCTTTATACAGGTTTTAATAATCTATTTCAGTCTTCAGGGAGAAAGTAAGTGACTTTTCCAGAGTTCTCAAGGTAACCTTGAAAAGCAGAATGGAAGTTGGGAAGAAAAGCCAAGTGCCTCACCTCCCAGCAGCCTATCTGCTTAACAAGGCAATGGTTATCAGATCAGTTTCTTGATTTGTGTACTTTCTGATGGCATAGGCCTAGCTACACATCTCTTAAGGCCTCTCTAACTTGCCTGGAACTTATTTAAACAGACTGTTTTAATTTTTATCACTATGTGGTATTGGGGGGGGGGAGGGTCCTGTAAATCACTCATATCATCTTCATTTATAAGACTCTTGAGTTTCCAAAGGATCTCCACATCCTTTATCCAAGTTGACCCTCAAATTAGCCCCATAGAGTGGACAAAGCTAATGCTTCATTATATATAAAACTATAATAGGTCTCCTTCAAGAACAAGGTCCCATATAATGATTGAGTCACTACATGTCAGGTACAAACACTCAGAGCTATCATCTTGTCCACACCCTTTATTTGATGTTTTGGGGAACTGGAGCAGTAAATGATGTGCCCAATGTCACACACCTGCTGAGCACTAGAGTAGGTATTATTTGCTGCCTCTCATCCACTGATTTTTCTATTATTCTTTTACATATTTGTTGACCAACTCTGTC
Source organism: Talpa europaea (assembly GCF_964194135.1). NCBI lineage: Eukaryota > Metazoa > Chordata > Mammalia > Eulipotyphla > Talpidae > Talpa > Talpa europaea. The sequence goes on from NC_140081.1 coordinate 68,646,713, forward strand.
ATAATCCAATAATACTCTAGAATGGATGTTCAAGGACCAAAGAAGAAAATGATGATGAAGGCCCCAGGGAATCGTTAGGACAAAGAAGCAGTGAACATCAATGAAGCTGTATATAACTCAACATTGTCTGGCACCTGGCATTTGTCAGTATACTGAAGGCAGGCAGAATCTAGAAACTGAGCCAATTGTGTGAGAGGGGGAAGGGGCGCCAAACTGTGAGGGTGGCATATATAGTCTTAACTAGTCCCCTCCTTTGCATTTTTAATCCACTCTCTCCTCATCACACTTTATTCTTACACACTTCCCATAGGTGTCTCTCTCATTTTGCTTTTCCCTTGTAGTTCATCTATTCTGTCCTATCATTACTCTCTAGTGGCTGAGCTATATAGAAGGACTGTTCAACAAAGAAGATATATATATATATATATATATATTTAAAATAGGGTATTTAATTCCCTTTCATCCAGCTCCAACAATGAGAATCTGTCCTTGATGTAAACGTCACTATGTTCTGGTTGTGTGTGCATAAATATGTCAAACTATAAACTGGTCAGGGCAAGATAACCCCAAATAAATAGCACAGTGCCATGTGTCATAGATTCCGCATGGAAGAAATATGTGGTTCTTCATGTACTGCTGAAGCTTTTGAACTTTAATCCAATCTACCTTCCAATCTAATTTGGAAAGGTAATTTATTCCTTTCAACAAATATGTTTAAAGCGAGCCTGATCAAACAGAAAAGAACATTTTAACTTTTCATTTCTTTGATAAAACTAATTTACAAAGGCAAAGAAAAAATTTTACTTACAAGTTTTCCATTCTATTACCATTAAAAATTACTTAATTTTCCCATTGAAAAAGTCTTATTTTGATTTTGTATCCATGAAAGAAGCACATGAGGCAATAAAATGCATTGGAAAAGCTTCACAATATGTGGCCAAAATAATGACAATTGTCAATTCTGTGCTAAAGTACACATTAGGAAAACCACAATGGATACTAAAAGGAAACAGCATCATTTGGGGATGGGAAAAATGCATTGAATAAAAGCCATGCAATTTAAGTTATAGTCATGTGACAACAGCTCTGCTCCCACAGCAGCAAAACTTGCCATAAATAAGTGGTAGTCCCTGTAATTACAGATGGAAGACAGTATCTATGAACATGAGTTAATTAATTCAACAAATATTGACTTCCTGCTATGTGCCAAGTACGAGTAGAGACCTTCCTCAACTTATGAATGGATTACATCCCAATAAGCCCCAAATGCATTATTTAACATACCTGACCTACCAAACATCGTAGCTTAGTACAGCCTATGTCAATGTGCTCAGAACACTCTCATTAGCCAAGAGTTGGGCAGAATCATCTAATACAAAATCCATTTTCTACTAAAATGTTGACTATTGTATAATTTATTGACTATGGTACTAAAAATGAAAAACAGCAGATAGAGTGTCAGTTGTTCACCCTTGTGATTATGAGGATAACAGAGCTGCATCTTTCTTGGCTGCCTAGCATCATGAAAGTGTTGATAGCCTGGGAAAAGATCAAAATTCAAAAATCTGAAATATGGTTTCTACTGAATGTGTACCACTATGAAGTCAGAAAACTGTAAGTCAAAACATAAGTTGGGGACCACCTGTTTACATATAGGGCACAGGATGTTCGGCTGCAGTGCTGTGGAACACCTTACTTCACTCAAGTTTTACTACACTGCTATGACATGACTGACATTTATATGAGCAACAAAAGCACCTAATGAAATGTGCAGATCTCATAAAGTCACATTTCAGAAATGTAAAATCAAATCAACAAACAACTTATAAGGCCTTACAACTTTTAACTTTAACAGATCTCATCTATTTGTCAAAAATCTACTAGGCTAAGAAAAACCCCATAGAAATTAAAATTTAAAACTAAGTTTTTGACTATTTATACCTGTGTATGTTGTATGTAGAACTTCATTAGACCATAAGTTCTGAATATGTGACTCATTTTTGCTCACCACTGTATACCTGGTTCTAGCATTCAGTAGCTGGTAAGTAAATATTTAGTGAGTGAAGGAAAGCCTATAAAAAGACAGTCTCATATTTAATAAACATTTATTGGCAATATAACAAGCATTAAATGACCCTACTGATTATACTTTATTTAAACTGTCAATATTCCCTTATACTCTTAAGTATATTACTTATAATTCAGCAACTTAAAAACATCCATTAATGTGTGTTTTCCCTTGTTTAATATTTATTAAAAGCTGCACATTCAGAAGGTGGTCACTGGGTCTTTTAAGTCTTCAGATTGCTGTTCCTTCATGGTGTAGCACCGTTTGGCAATATTTTTTCTATCTAAAACTCATAGACTGCTATAAATAGATAATAATCTACTTCCATAGTAGAGTTACAGAGTTGCTTTGATCTCACAGGCCTTTTCCTGAGGAAAACACAGATGCTTTGCATCCCGAACCAACTCAATGGCCTCTTATGTTTGTGGGGTGATTATTACTCTTATTTTGTTGTAGTTTGAAATATATAGGGACCCATATTACTAGTTTCTTTTATGCCTTTCATACCTTCTTATAAAGGAACATCTTAAGTACTGGATGAATCACAAGACAGCAAGGGCAGGCATAGAAAAAAGAAGCACAAGATAACAGTCTCTCTAAACAAGCATGGTTTGTTTAAAAGAAATCAAGGATCAGTTCAAATATATATTTTTTTTCAATCCTTTAAAAAAAATCCTCTGCTCCCTCTTCCGGTTCTGTGTGGGATTTCAGGTGAGTAAATTCTAAATGGGAAAGGGGACTTGTTGAAAATCAATCCTCTGAAGCAATGAAAATGATATAATGGGAAAGAAGATGTAGTGTATTACTTATAATGGAACATCACTCAGTTATAATAGATGAACTCTTGTGATTTGCAACAACATGGATGGAACTAGAAGGGATTATGCTAAGCAAAATAAGTCAGAAGGAGAAAGACAAATACCTAATGGCTTGCTCTTATGTAGAATATAGAGAAACAAAAAGTCAGACATAGTTGAAACAATGACAAACTCTAGAAATCTGCCTGTGGAACTGGGGCAGTTAAGAGGCTAGAAAGCAAGGTTTAGAGGGGGCACAATGGACTATTGTGTAGGACTATGGATGTCTTGGTGGTGGCTGTGGTGTTGTAATATACATCTGCAGAGGTGGGACCCTTTATTTTTTAATTATATACAGTGTTATAAACCAATGTTACATTAATTAAAAAAATTAAAAGAAAGGAGAAAATTATATTGGAAAAAAAAGAATGATGTAATGGGAGAACGGTGGAATCTGGGGATGATTAGTGGACCTCTGGCACACCTCCGGAGGTGGTAAGAATGTTTATCAACTAAGAGGTTCTTATACCTTATGAGGCTGACAGGGGTTAAAGTATTAGTATGCATCAGCACACATTCTCTCAATCACACTAGACTCTAAAATTCCAAAGGTCTGGTTTCCCTTTTATAAGTAATAATATTGGCTTAGAATGCTGCTCAGAGCCTGCTCCACAAATCTTAGAGACCAGGTTATAGCACCTCATTTTCCCTTGCTAGTGCCATGTCTTCCCTCCCCCATGTAACTACTAAAAGCCACTTCTTAAGACTTTGGTAAATAACATTAAGGAAACTGAGAGAATATTTTCTGTGGACTTAACTTTCCTGGAAATAATTATCAGTGATGGAAAACAAACTCTTCATAACAGAATAAAACCTCATTAATTGGAGCTCCAGTAATTCAAAGTTCGTGCTAATTCAAAAAGACCTACACTGACTGGAAAAGAAGGGTCTGCTAAGCTGAGTAAATCAAGTTTGTAATTAAGGTTATAAAAGAAGTATAGGACTGGCTGAAAGAAACTATATTCAGGACCGTGGGATTAACCATCTACATGCAATGTAACATCACCATTACAAATCTTTTGTGTATATGAAAAGCAGGTTTCAGAAAGACTTTGACTTAATAACACTGTTAGCCCATTTTTAATTATCTGTGCCACTAAAACAAGCAAAACTATTTTTAAAATAGATTTCATTCATTCCGTATTGATCATACTGGACTTCCTGCAATTATTTTGAATTTGAGGCGTTTTACTTCCACTTTGGTGTTGCTAGCTACACGCCCACAGTCGTGGTCACACTCAAAGAGCTCTGAGTACAAGTTTTATGGTAGGTCACTGAAGATTTAATCAGAAGTACAGCACAACCTACTGCATGAGTTCAGTCACTTACTGTCTGACCTAAAGAGGTTACAAACTTTTCTATCCTGTAAAATACGGGTAGGGAGGAAACGTTTACATCCCCAAGGTTCTGGGCCTACATTTCAGAATAAACCAAAAAAAAAAAAAAAAAAAAAAAAAAAAAAAGGCTAAAGCAACAAAGTCCTTGAGAAAGCTATAAGTACTAGATATTCAATCATTATAAAACAAATACCAGATGAAAGTCCAATAAAGTAGCATTACTGTCCAAATGCAGGATTCCTGGAGGTTGTTACTCCTCACACCTCTAGACTGGCTCTCACTTCACTAGTTCAAGGCAGTCTTCCAGCTCCCCATACCCATTCCCTCCGCAGCACTGCTCACTGCCTAAAGAAGATAATTATGATTATTAATTTTCTAAACATAGGTCAGCATTGGTCTGACCACTTTAATTATATTGTAAGCTCCTAGATTCATACAGGTTTCTCTTAAGCACTAGACACACAGAACTAGCACATCGAGGTGCTCTATTAATTTTGCTTTGTTCAAGGTGATAAGATTGTCTGTTTCATATGAAGAATTTTAAGTCAGACCAATAAGATGAAAACATGGCTCCAAGATTTCTAGTTTCTATAGAAACCTTGAAAAACCAGAACCACCAAATGTGTTTGCTTAAGAAAATTGGAGACACTAAAATTGATAGTTATCCCACAAGAATACTGAATAAAGTAACCACAGGTCAATGTTCCAACAGAAGTGAAATGCCAGAAAGTAAATTTTATAGTGAAAAAATTGTTCAAAATGGTTTTGGGCAAGAAAGTCCACACTCTCTTTTAAAACACAAGTCTCTCTATCTACTAGATTAATTACCCGTGTCATCTGTGTATCGTTAGTGTTAATTGAGAGGAACGAGAGGACCAAAAGTCCAAAAATCATCTACAACACTGTCATCTTGTGACTCTAAATGTGAATTTTACTTTTTAAATTATGCTTGGCTTGGACAAATATTTAAGATAGTCAGCAAACACGAGGCACAAAACAACTGCTGGCAGAGTGAGACAGCTCAAAGTATTTCGGGTTTGGGAGGTTTTACTATGGAAGATCATAAAAGGCATAATCCATATATGAAGAAAACTAAATTATGATTATTAATTTTCTAAACATTAAGAAACAGTCATCATACAAATTTTACATTTGTTTAAAGCTGTTTATTACTTAATGCTAGACTATTACAATATTTTAGCCTTGAAGTAAATGTTTGCAATCTCTTTCTTGAACACGGTTCCTTTGACAATATGTACAATAGCAACTACCCTGTCATTTTCACTAAGTTTCAGGGAATCTGTTCCTTTCAGAAAGTACAAGTCAATATCTCTACCTAAGGAACCATCTAAATTACCTTGTGGAATTAGCTCCACTGTGTGAGCACTGCTTAAAACCTGGAAAAGTTATTTTCATTGTTAATGGAGATTATTGAAATAGAGGCTAAACTCTGACTCTAGAAACTGCCCCCAGAGGCAGCTTTGAGAGTCTAGGACAATTAAAGAAGCCAAAGTATCACAGGGCACTCCTACACATACTTCAGAGAACTCCTTGGCTAGAATTACACCAGTGTAAGAACTTCAGAGTTAGGACATCACTCAGCTACAATATAAAAACAACTCTTGTAAATTGGAATCACATTCACAAACATCTGGAAAGTTCCCCACAGGAAAAAAGATTATCCAAAAGTATTGCTAAATAGATGGAAGAGAGATGTTGACTTTTATCATAATACAAAATTCAGTCAGTTTTCATTGTCCTAGACAAATCAACAGATGTGCTGTTTACCTTTAAGGAAGCCTGGAATCGATTTTAATTCAGCCTTGAAATCCAGACATTCTGAGGTAATAAGTACAGATATTTAAATTCCATAACAACCGTCCAATGTTTACAAATATTTATTTCTTTATGGATTTCTCATCCACACAATGTATATTTGGTTAGAAAGAGGAATTTTGAGGTTCAGCTGTAGTTTCACAGATGTTACGACATCAATGTTTCCTCAAGCAAGTGGTAGCCTAAAAAATTATCTTTTGTTTTCTAAGCTTTGCTTTGTGGCACAGGCTAAAAGAAAATGATTACAAGGGGTTTTGTTACTCTGTTTTCTTTATTGCACTTTTACATCAAATACATTAAATCATAATACTACATAGTATCCTTCACTCTTACTACCATGTCCCCAAAGAAAACAACTTTCAATTAATATTAAAGAAATCTTCAACACTCACATTTAGAAGACAAACTAAGATTAATTCAAAATTAGTATGCCATTAAAACAATTATTTTACATGTAATGTGTCAAATAAATACATCTTGTGTCACTTATGGCTTTTAATCGTGTCAACTCCCCACCATGTGAGAAGGAACCTTTGGAATCATCTTCAACTCTTGTCTACCTTACTCGCCACATACTAGTCTTTCTGTTCTGTCTCTCATCTTTAGTCTTTCCAGTCTATCTTTTATACAAGCAGCCGGAGTCATTCCTGATGACCTTATTACACTGCTGAAAATCTATTAATGGCAACTCAATGCCTTTAGAAAACAAACCCAGCCCCAATCTATCATCTTATCTCCCACTCTCCTCACTGGAGCTCAAGTCACACAGGGTTTCTTAAAGTTATCCCACACATAACATACTGCTCTGTTTCTTTGCATTTGGCTCGTGAAGTTTTTTGGATGTATAATGCATACCTTCCCCACATCCTCACTTTTGAATGCTGAAATTGAGTTTTATTTATTTTTATTTTTTTATAATAAATTTTATTTTTATATTCCCCATACAATTGCACCCCCCGCATTCTGACCCCAATCTCTCCCCTCCCGCCCCCCACCCCCCAAAAAGTGTCTCTGGTTCATAGTTTTTTGTTGATTTTGATTTTCACTTTCTTATAGTTATTCATTTTCCTGGTCCCTTATTTAAGTTTTCTAGATTCCTGCTATGAGTGAGACCATCCGGTATGTGAAATTGAGTTTTAAAATGTCCACAGAGGTTCAGCTAAAATGTCAGTTCTGCAAAATCTTCCCTCGTCTATCTGACTGGAGCTAATTCCTCTCGCTGCCAATAATTTTGTTTATATATCTAATGTATATATATCATTACATTCTTCCTTATAGCTCTTTTGTGGACATAATAATCTCCCTTGCAAGACCACAAGCTCATTGAAGGTAGATACCATGTATGTTCATCTTTGTTGCTGTGCCTAGTACAGTACCTTATGCAGAGTAAAACATTCAACAAATGTAGAATTGAATGGAATAAGCCTTTATTTCAGCATGATGTGAGAAGCAAGACTGTCAGAATTTATAATACAGTCTATCTTTAACTACAGCTGTGTTGTTGTAATTGCTGCGTATTTAGAGAAAATACTGAATGCATCTTTCAATCAAGCTTTGAAACTTAGTAACTATTCTAAGTTTGAATTACCGTATTAAGAAAATAAGTAGAACAGCAAGAACACTGGAATCTGTAGTAAAATAATGCCAATGAAAAAAGACCTTTTTACAGTAGATTCAGCTGTACAAGTTCAACCAATAAACCACAAAGGCGGCCTTTTTTTTTTCCTTTACCCAGAATATAAAAAGAGCAATATTAAGCATATTAATGAAAACTGGCTAGGAGACACTGGGTAGAGCTTTAGTTCTCAAGCAGTAACTGCTCTTTGCTGCAGCTGGATTTGGATCTTCTCCCAATGAAGAGCTGAGTAGATTTGATCCCACTTAATTTCCAAGTCTGACAAAATCACCACTTGGAAGTGTCCTGACTACTGGCAATTGTTAAGCACAGTAAATCCCTTCTCCTTCAGTAACCCCCTCAAATATCCTGCATTCACAACTATTTTATATCAGATGTTTTGTTGAAATTAACACATTCCTATCAAATGCATATCAAAAGGACTTTTTTCCCACTGCAACCGAACTTTATTACATTGGGCATTCTATTTAATCCCCAAACTGTTTATTCATCACAGTTACTATGCAGGGGCAGTGACAAGGGAGTTGGGTTGAGAATAGGGTAGAATCCATTCCAGGGTGAATATTCCCACAGTTGAAAAATGCAGACAGGAGTGTTTAGAGGTCACATCTCAAAAGATCTTTGTTGAACTTGCTAAGTATAATCATCAAAACGTTGCCCAATCTTTTGTATAAATCTTTTTCCTTTGGAAAAGAGGGTAAGGTATTGTTTTTGTTGAATTCAAGTTTTAGTTCTACGTCAATACATCCTCTCTCTACATGGTTTCGTCCATTAGCAGCAACAGAGCATAATTAACTATATATTAATAAATGGCAGAATGCGATGGTGTGATCTGTAGTTGCTCACCTGAAACTTTGATTCCTCCAAAATCTTCAGCCATCACATAAAGATATTTCTAACAAACTATTATCCACTCACCCAATCTTTCTATAAACAAACTTCACAGAAATGACCCCCTCTTTCTTAGGAGGCTAAAATAAAATATATTTGGCAGTAGTGTCACTGTGAACAAAATGTCCTTCATGAAATAATTCTAATATTCAGATTTGTGGCACCAAATGCTTTTAAGTTGCAATTGTATGCCACAGATTACATACAGGTCATTAAATCTCACTCTCATTTCTTTTCTTCATGTTACATGTTTCTCATTGCTCTCATTTGTAGAATTAGTATATATAGTTCCCCCTCCCCCACGGGAGCACATTTTAAACTTTTATTTCAATTGTTTAATTTTTTATAATAGCAAAGTTTAGCAGCTACTATTAGAATATCTAAATGTCAACTGATGCAGGTATAAATCAAATAATGGGTAAAAAATTTCCTTGATTTAAAATCAAGATAGCAAAATATGGATATATGTTATCACAATTATGTCTGGGTTCCTAAAAAGTGAAAATAAATTGTTTTTGTAATTTAATTTTATTTTCCTATGATTTATATCTTCAGAGATCCTTTAATCTTCTTTTCTTACTTCCCTTGCACAGGTCGTAGCTCCTAACACTTTCTTTAAACATTCCAGTATACTAACACAACTGGCTTGCTTATTCAAACATTTATTTTGATCTATGCCTAATCCCCTACAGCTACAGAAGGGACATAAAGGTGTGAAAAATGTAGCCTAGATCCTCAAGGTGCTACTAATTTAAGTAGGGAAGACAATCGTGTAAGAAGCTAAGTAAACTTCAAGGCAAGATAAAGCAAGTGCTGTAACAGAGGAGGTAGCGGTAGAGTATGGAGCACACAAAGGTGGAAACAGTAACTTAGAGTGTGAGTCCTCTGGGGGAACAGAAGATTTCTGCAATGCGAAAATACAGAGCCGTGAGCATTTACTAATTTTCTGAAAGCTTTCCATGTTCTTGAACTTAAAATGTGACATACCTTAGACAAGAGGCAGAATAGCAGCAATCAACTCTGACAGCATTTAATTATTTGGCAGAATTTCTGGCCTACCACTACAAATGACACTTAAGTGCACTGCTTAGCCTCACTGACATGGCAAAGACAGAAAAATGTTACTAATTTCTTATAATAGCAAAATTTAGCAGCTACAACTTCTGGGTTAGTGTCCCTAGCCATTTGCTGTTTTCTCTTTTACTGCATCATTTGCCCATGTTGCTATGATGAGTTTTTGGTATGTGGACTTGAATATGTGAAGTGACAAATTCTTATGCTGGTAAAATGATCTGAAATCATATTAAGAAACCTGGACATGACAATGTGCCAACCAACATTGCTATTAACTTTATATAATTAACAAGCAGTATATGAGTAAAAAGCTGCAGGGTATTTTCCTGAAAATTTTAAATAACCTATCCTGAAAATAGACTTCCAATGATTATTTGTTTCAGACTAAGAAAAAATTTTAAATGAATCAGGGAAAAACCAGAAGATTCACAATGCCAATGCCCATAGTTATAAAGTTTTCTTCACTGTTCAGCTCAAAAGTAAAAGATGAGACTTATATAAATAAAAATACATTAAAAAATCTTCATTGACTTTCAAATAATCCAATCCTGAAACCTGTACAGTGAGAAAGAGACACAATCTGAGAAATTTTATTATTATTTTAGAATCCTATGGCTGAAAACAATCGAAGTATAGCAAAATGGACATAATCCATGACTAGATGTGTACAATTCCTTCCTGAGTGCTGTTTTTACTTCTATGAGAAAATTGTCAATCATGGATATATTTTTCTCCATTTACATAGCTGTTTCTTGTTTTATGATATGTTGCCCCAAATTGCAAAAATGAAAACTAAAGCAATAAATTTGGCCTAAATTACCTAGAAATTTGGAATTTGTTTACTTAATTGTAATTTCTAAGGAGTGGGCTGACTTCTTACCCTTATAGAGATGTTTCCCTTTTCACCAGCTGTGGAGAAGGAGCAGAGTCAGAGCCTTTATGATGAGTAAAAGTCACAGTGGTTATGTCTGACAAGAACCCCTAAGGTTGAATTAGTATTTCATGTATATTTGCTGGTGTTAAGTGCAAATGTTGCCCCAAAAGAATGCAAAGCCTGGGGAGTGTGTATCCCTGAGAATGATAAATTCTGAGAGGAGGATTACCAGAGTTCAGACACCAAATTGGAAAGAGAGGATAGTTGTGAAGAAAAGGGGCACATAAAGGAGACAGTTTCTCACCAGATTCTGAAGGAGAAGTTCAGTAAGACTGGAATAGACAGATTGGGGGTGTAAGGGAGATTTTGAAATACAGAGTTAAGAAATTAAGAGTCCAAAATGAAAAGTTATTCAGTGTTTGTTTGTTTTTCCTGTGAGCTGAAACCAGGGGATACCAGTTAAGTTAGTAGAACAGTTCTTCTCAGGAGACGATGGAGTGAAGTTATTGTAGGGGAGCAGTACAGCATAATGATTGGGAACACAAACTTTGGCATCAGCCAGAATGAGGTTCAAACTTAGGTGTTGTCGTGTATTAGCTGTCATTCAGCAGGTTAATGTAACCTCTGTAAGCCCTGGATTTCCCTAACTGTAATATAAGTGAATTGCCTTCAACTTCATATAGTTGTTAAGGTGATTAGACAAGTACATAAAATTCTTAGGGCTAGGCCCAGCATGCGCGCACACACACACACACACACACACACACACACACAGAGAGAGAGAGAGAGAGAGCAAAGTTATTATTATTAGGAAATATAACTAGTAGTATGTTTGATTGAGGGACAGGGAAATCTAAAAACCTCTCTCCAACCTTGGGTATTGTTTTGGGTTTCTCTAATATTGTAGAGAAACTGTAGTTTTGGTTGAAAAACTCTAAGGATATTCTTCATTTTATGGAACTATGCCAAAACTCTAAGGATATTCTTCATTTTATGGAACTATGCCAAAAAAAGGCAACTGCAGAGTGAGACTTTACATTATGAAATGATTATTTAATTATGGGCGAACTGGAAACTGTAAGCTTCTTTTTTAAGATTTATTTATTCATTTATACAAACACTGGGGTACAGTCAGAAGGAGGGTTAGAGAATTCACCAGAGACAGAGCAGGGAGCAGAACAGGCAGAAGGACCGAAGTACAATGCTGAGGGGAGCAGTGGGAGGCAGGCGAGGTCTGCGCCATGTGGGACCCTCGCCCAGCAGCTGGGGATCGAACTGGCACTGCAGAGGCTGCGGGCAGCTTCACAACCCAGCGCTCAACCGCTGTGCCACTGGGGAGGCCCGGAACTGTAAGCTTCTTAACGTAAAAACTAAGATAAATGAATGTATATACTTCCATGGTTCCCTTCCATTGTAGAGACTGTATTGATAGTACCAGGCAATGTCAGAACTTTTGTTCTAACTTCAGTTCCAACTTTGTGTGATAAATTCCTCAGAGTATTAAAAGGTCTAGTGCCAGTTCTATCTCAGAATATATAGACTCTGGCCCAGTCAACACCAGAAATCTAATGTAGGCACTGAAAAAAGTTGTGGCAGCAGCAGCTTCAAAGATTTCAATAATAAGGTGCCAGTTAAAATGTTATGAGTGGGTGGATGGGACTCAGTTGTAAAGCTGTGTATCTTACCGTTCCTAAACTTCTGAAGACTCAGACATTACTCAGAGGGTAAGCTTAACCACTGATGGTTAATGTGGCTTTATATAAAGAATAAAGTACTGAATACAGGCAATCTTTGACTTCTGGCACTTCAACTAAATCTATGCGGTAACTGGAGTTGTCGCAGTAGGTTTAGAGATGTCTGAAAATGAAATGGCTATTTACTGCTAGTGAGTTCCAAGTTGATGGAGATAGTTCAGATAGATGCCAGTTGTCTGTTTCTCATGAGATTTTAAGACAGATTCAAGTATCAGATAGGGGTTGGAGTAGATGATCCTTAGACATGCTTTATGGTTCCATGGTGAGCATCAATTCTCACTATGCTTCTTCAATCACTTACTGCACTTATAACAAGAGATCAACCTTATGTTACCCTGCTTTCTAAAGCATTCTGATAAGGATCCTTGTCCCCTGGCTCAGTCTAACACCAAGTGGCCTTAAACTACCTCTCTCACTACTAATCAGCAACTCCTACTAGTTCAAGAATACTGGCAGCAAGAAAAAGTGACAAATCTAAGCTAAGAGAAGTGAACAGAAAGAGGAAGAGAATAGAAATGCTTATGGGGATCAAGTAAAGTTGCTACAAAGTGATGAGACTGGTTTCTGTTTGCTTCGATGTGGCTTGGTAAACAGCTGAGAGCAATTTCAAAGTGGAGAGACAAACATGTAAACTTAATTGTTACAATCCAATGTGTTAAGTGTTAGAGACCTGAACAAAGCACTGTGAGAACACACAGACTGACCAATTTTGCTGGGAAGTGTCAAGGAAATTTCATAGTGGAAGCAATGAGCAAGCTGAGTCTTGAGGGATGAGTAGGAGTTGACTGGGTAGAAACGGAGGGAGGTGTGGTTGGCAGAGAACATTTTCAATGCCAGGGAGATATGAAAGACTACATTTGAGAAATGGTAAATAATTGTACATGGCTGGAGTGTGAGGTCAGGGCCTTGTATGCCAAATACTTAAGAAGGATGAGCATAGGAGATGGCAAGTGTAGGGGGGGAGTACGGGGGCAGATGGATCAGGGTGGCATTGTAGAACTTAACCTTACTCTAAATGAAACAGGTCTTATGACTTTGGTTTTACTCTAGACAAGATGGTGGACTTCCTGTATCAGGCATAAGGATTAACATTAATGGAGAAGAGTTTAGTCATGCCAATGAGTGTGTTTGTGTCCATTCTGGCTAATGGAGTAAGTGTGCTGCTCTGAGCAATCATAAAAGCTATGAAGAGGAGACGCCATCGCATGGGAGGGAACATAAGCTGAGACAACAGATACACACCTTAGTGAGCGGATACAGTGCTCTTAAGGCACCAGAGACGACAACTTTAAAAATGCAGACTTTTAAAAAAATGTACTTTTAAAAACAGCAATTAAATTTTATAATAGGCATTTACAAACGTACATTTAACAGTCATCCTTTCCCAACTGAAGTGCTTAAGAGCTGCTTCAGCCGAAATCCATTATTATGAGATGACTCCCATTCCCAGTCACTTTATTAGAAGTGGAAATTCAGGAAAGGGGAACTAATAACTAATTTCTCCAGACTGCTCTGAGGCCAGAGATCCAACCAGAAGTATCCCCTTTTATCCAAAGCATTTTCAGGCCTTTTGAAACCCAAACTGTCTTCTCAGTTTCACTGCTACTCCAAAGAGTTCTTTTCCCCCAATATCACACTGACATTCTTCAGAGGGGTTTTGAAAACAAATTAACAGTTTTTAATATCCTCATTTGTTCTTTTAGAGTCGATGCAATTATTTAAAATGACTATTAACTCTTCACAAGGTAGCTAGGCCTGGGTACTCCCAATGGAGTACATTTCACATGCTGAAACAATGCCGAAGCTCTGGGTGTTGTAGGGCATCATCCACACACTCTTTCTTCTCTGAGCCCCTTTGTAATGAATTGACTCCCTCTGGTCAGTTCTGTGATATGGAGCTCAAACAAAGCCAACTGCCCCAAATGGGGATTGAACCCATAATCTCAATAGCAGGTTAAGTCTAATCAGTAGCATTTGATTATTACTTCTCTCCAAGTGCAACACAGCTCTTCTCATTTCAAAGCCTCAGCAGACTTCTCCAAACCTAGGAAAGCAAACCAATCCCCATAAGCTAGGGAGCAACAGAAGAAGGTCCTCTTAGACGAAGGCTTAGGCAAAGAGCAGTCTGAAGAATTTAAAAGAAATTCTCTTTCTTCTTCTCAGTAAAATAGCAAGAATTGGAACTTCTTACTTAAAAAAATTTTTTTCTTTGGTGTATGTAAGCCTACCTAGTATTTTTAAATTAAATAATTCTCTCAAAAACTAAACTATTTTTTACCAAAATGTTTTATATATTTTTATTAAATATTTTGAGTTACTATTGATTCACATCATTTCCGTAATAGAAGTGTAGAATCCCCTACTCAAGCATTGTTCCCCACCTTAAGCATAAGTTAAGCACCTTAAGCATAAGTCAATCCTTAAGCATAGTGAGCCCACCACGGAGAACCTACAGTTTACCACCTTAGACTCTTGTGCCCCTCCCTTCTTTGATCTCCTCTTTCCTCTGTCCCCTCCGGTTGCCCCCATTCCAATCAGCTTTCTGGAACATATAAAGCAGTTCTGAAAGTAGCTGAGTATAGCACTAGGAAGTTAACTTCTGGCAATTCCTTTAATTCAAGCTTCCAAAAAATTTTTACTTGTGGCTCTTTCTAATCTCTTTTACCACCTAGGAAGTATAAAAAAGTTGACATTTCAATGTATGAATTAAAAAGTGAGGGTTAAAAATCAGGACAATAACATGATTCTAATTTGAATGATGAAGCCTATAGTTTTGACATATTTATTTAAAGGATATATTTATGAGCTATAGTAAAATGAGTAAAAATGAGGCTTCTGAACATGAGACCATTCATAAATCTATAATTTATGAATGTAATGTATTTTCTTCACTTTTAAATTTTAAACATATTAAACATTCACATTTCATATTAACAAAAATTAGAGCTTCACACTCAATAGAATATTAAATAATGTTTTTCATCCTTAGAAATTCTTAGCACTTATGAAATTCTTATTTCAAAATATCTTTTTAAAAGGCATCACTTGTCCATGTCTATTTTATTTGTTATATAGTATGAGTTCTAAAGCAGCAGCTCAGGTGATATAGTTCTTCAGAACAAGATTTTTTTATATCAAATATTTGCTATATAAAAATGAAAATACAAAAAGATCTGGAAGTTGTTTCTTAGATAAATATATTTATAATGCAGGATAAAGGTCTAGCAATGAGTGTTTAGCTTCTTTAAACACCACATTGTTACCAATAATGAAAAGGAATTCTTCCCAAGGGCTACTACATTGGATGTCCACATTTCATGTAGTTTGCAGGAAGAGCAAATATCACATAAGAGGGCTTTGTTCTTTTGCCTTTTAAGGGAAATTTAAATGTATTTTCTCATGCTCATAAAACAGCTAAAAACAATATTAGATTGCTGCAAAACACCTCCAAATTCAATTATTTTAGAGTATACAACTTACTAGTAACATTTTCCCCTAGAAGTCGCAAGTACACATTGTTTGCATAGCATTCTAGACAGGAATAATCACTTAATCACTTTGAGGATACATTGGTGTAACCATCTTATTCTTCCAGAACACTAACATGCAAATATTTCTTGTTCTAATGACTCAAGTATTTTAGGCATTTGTAAGTAGACCCAATATTATTTTGTAAATATTCAGAGAAAAGTTAAAATATCATTAAATGCCTACAGTATAATTGTAGACATTTAACTTAATTATTTCTTACATTATTAATGTAATGATTTCTAATTTCCCTTTACCACTTGAGTCTTCCATCTGAAAAAAGTAAAGGAATATCTCAAACAATGATTCTCAGGAAAGGAGGGAGATACTAGTTTTCTGTGCTGAAACAAAATATGAATTCATTTTAACAGAAGAGCGGAATCTAAACTATTAATTTTGAATTTTCTTCATTTGCCAAGTATCAGAACTATAATTCAACTGGTTCTGGCTATTCTTTGGTGAGCTGAATGTATTCAACACACACACACACACACACACACACACACACTTTTAAGTATACTCTATTTCTCAGGGTTTTTTTTTCCATACCAAGTTCATTTTCCCCTTCAAAATATGTGTTAGTAATCTCTGAAAATACCCAGTACCTCATATGTGGTCACTTTGATAATAACAATTTATACATATCCCTATAATTTGGACTTTTTTTGCCCATGTGGGATTAAAAAAAAACCCAAAAAGTGGTATAAAGTTTTTGCATTTACTCAAAGTGAACTAGGGATGGACCAAATTAAATCATTTCCAAAGGTACTTAAATACATTTCTGCTTTTATTACGATGTAGAGTATCTGTTCACCCACTATTACTTCCTCTGCTTCTTTGGCAAAAGCACTTTCTACCTAGGACTATAATTATTTATATAACTTTTTATCTCTCCTACTATATTGTAAACTCCTAAGGTAATATTTAGACCAGATTTGCAAGATGAACTGCTAAAACACAATTAAAAAGGGGGAAGGATCACCTGCTAGAAGCAAAGGGGAAAAGTTTATAGACAAATGTAAGAATAGGGTCAATCTCTTGTAGTTTAGTCTCTCCTTATTAAACACAAGGAACAAGAGCTCTGCTACCGCAAAAACCTATTTTCAGTTTCTCTCACACCTTAACCATTTTTTTCATATATATTTTTTAATTTTTATTTTTTTAAACAATATTTGCTTTCCCCCACTCCCTCAGGTTCATTCCCCATAGAATTTCCTTCCCCAAGGCACCCGTGCACCATTACCACAGTCTCCCATTGTCCTCCCTCCCTCTGTCTGATCCCTCTCCTTCCTCCTGCCCTGCAGGATGTCTCTGATTTGTAATTGTCTGTTTTTGCTTTGATGTGTTTTGTACAATTATTTTTTTTACACTGATGTCTTATTTGGTTCCCCTATATTCCTGTTATAAGTGAAACCATCCGGTATTTTTCTTTTTCCTTCTGGCTTATTTCACTGAGAATAATTCCTTCTAGCTCCATCCATGTTGCTGCGAATGGCATGAGTTTATCTTTTTGATTGCTGAATAATATTCCATTGTGTATATATACCACATCTTCTTGATCCAGTCATCTATTTTTGGGCATTTGGGTTGGTTACAGGTTTTACCTATTGTAAATAGTGCTGCAATAAACATAGGTGTACAGGTGTTCTTTTGAATCAATGTTTTTGTGTCCTTTGGGCAGATCCCTAGGAGTGGAATTGCCGGGTCATATGGTAGCTCCATTTTTAGTAGACTGAGGAACCTCCAGACAGCTTTTCATAGTGGTTGGACCAGTTTGCACTCCCACCAGCAATGTAGGAGAATTCCTTTTTTACCACATCCTCGCCAACATTTGTTGTTGCTTGTTTTTTTGATATGTGCCATTCTTACTGGTGTAAGGTGGTATCTCCATGTCACACCTTCACCATTTTATAGATGGACTTTCTGGCTACCCTAATGCTTTATGTCTTTGGTTTTTAATCAAGGCAGCCTGAATTTTCCAATGAAGACACTGATGATGTGATAAGGAATGGGAATCTGACATACTCACTACACTTAATTTTTGTGGCAGTAGGTGCAATATGAATTCAGATAATTCTCTAAAACTCAGGAGCCATTACCCATACAGGAAAATTTTCTTGCTCTTTAGCTTCACTGACCACATTCTGCTGGTCATTTTTTGGCCACATCTCTGTACATTAACACAACCACAGAATAAAGAAGGAGTGTACTAAACTGGCAGCTAAATGAAGATTCCAAATTTCCATAGCTTATATCCAGTCATTTTACCCTATAGATAATTTTGAGTAAAGTGCATGTAACAATCTAGGTACCAAACTACACCTAAAATTAAATACTTATAAAATTGGACAATTTCTCATTTGATAACTTATATGCTAAAACTAACAAATTAAATGTTTTAGGACTCAGAATATCCTGACTTTTGTAAAAAGCAAACAAAATATAGATTGTAAATTAATTAATTTGGCATAGAGTTTTTGATACACCTGATTTATTTCTCCAAAAAGCCTATTTTAGCCAAGAGTATTGCAACAGACACTTGCCAAAAATAGTCTGGTCTAAACATCTCCAGAATGAGCTTCTATGACAATAGTGTACAGTCAGAAGTGACTCACGTACAGCCTTTCTTTTCATAAGAAAAATCAATCAGGCTGATGCTACCATCAGGACTAATATTAAATGGAGGTGGAGATGGGGGTGGGGAACTTGTTTAAACTAATTATTCACAATGAACCAAATCTAGTTACCTAAAATAATCAAGAATAAAAATGATCACAGAATAGCCTACCCAGAGGGGAAAAATATAATTATGCTGCTTACAATGATTTTAATTCATACTGCTTTAGAAAAATGCCAGATAACAATACCAAAATATAAAAACAAATATAGTTTAAAATGAATCTAGTCACTCAGAAGTACCCAATCTAGATCCTTTGTTGTTTTTCTTTTATTCAGTAGATATTTATTGGTAAAGGGCAGGTATTGAGAATTCTATTACAATGTTCCAGGGTTTAGGAAAAAAGTAGATGCTTAAGGGAATATCAAAAATAAGTGAAAGATCATGATAAAGAACTCAATGATAATAATATTAACTGAGTATTCTTCCATGTACATAGCACTGTTTTGAGTTGCCTTTCAAAGTAATGTAATATCTCAAAAAGCCTAGTAATGAGTGAACATTTGTAACATGCAAACAATCTCTCCCTCCCCCACCCAAACCCCTCACTTGCACAAAAATCCAAAACAAAACACATCACCTTTTGTGTGGTCACTTTGTTCCCTAGAAAGGAACAAACCTCAGTTGCTAATTTCTCAGAATTAGCAGTACAACAAAGCAGCATAGTTCAGAATCAAGCTCTAGACATTGCCCATACATGCATATTATTTTATTGCCAAGAGGTCTAAGTACAATAAAGGAGAAGAAAAGAAAGATAATCTTTTAAGTGTGATGACAGACTACATTTCTGTTTTAAGAAACAAGAATATACCTATTAATCACTTATATATTCTAGAAAAATAACTATATCAACTTTAATTTACATAAAGAAACAGACTACATTTTGCTGGACAATTTATTAGAGAAAATGTTAAGGAATGTTCTTCAACTCAGATATTTGCATTTGTCTATATTAGTCATATATAATATTCTTCTTCATAAAAAGTATATAATTTAAGTAATAAAAGAGAGGGGGAAATGTATGCTTTCTAACATGTATAAGTCATATAAGCAAGTAGCCTAGTAAATAATAGAAATTATTCTTCTTCAGCTGGAACAAAGAAGATTTCTACTTTGAAATTCTGGCCATTAATAAATACTGCAATTTGTGGACTTTTTTTTTCACCATGAATAGAGATACAGCAATAATTCTGAGGAAAGAATAGTCTATTTAATAGTTCCATGTTGAAACCATCAGGTTTCCTACTATCTTCTTAAAAACTATGTACTTTCACAATTTTGTCACAAAAATAGGTGGAGAAAATCCTCTACCTACTTATAAGGTTTTATTTCACTCTAAAATAAATCAAAATTTCAATTAGCAGACCATAAAACTTGACTGTGACAAGAATTTTCACTTTAAAACAGTAGTCATAAATAAAAACTTAATACAGATAGATACCTCATTTAGAAAGTATTTGGTCATTATTAAGATTTAGGTTTTAGAAGCTATGTGACTACAAACAAACCAGATAAAAGTTTTTTCAAAGAAGAAAGACTATTCAAATAGAATGCACATGTTCATAGCAGCATTATTCACAATAGCCAAAAGATGGAAGCTACTCAAGTGTCCATGGATGGACAGATGGATAAACAAAATGTGGTAGATACATACAATGAAATATTATTCAGCCTTCAAAAGTAAGGAAATTCTAACACATGCTACAATATGAACAAACCTTGAAGATACTATGCTAAATAAAATGAACCAGTCACAAATGAACAAATACTGTATGATTCCACTTACATGAGGTACCTAGAGGTATCAAATTCATAGAGACAGGAAGTAGAATGATGGTTGTCTGGGGCTAGGAAAGGAGGAAATGGGGAATTACTGTTTACTGAGTATAGAGTTTCACTTGGGGAAGATGATTGGTGGTGATGGTTGCATATTAGTGTCAATGTTCTCAAGGCCACAAAAGTGTACACTTAAATTGGTTACAATGGTATAAATTTCATTTTATATATCTATATCTTACAATTAAAAATAAAGGGTATAGCTGAAGAGCATTCTGAAAACTGAACAGCAGTCTATAAAAACACACATGAAAGCAGTGAATTATCATATGTTTTAATTTTTTTTTAAAGTCCTGGTCTTTTACTTCATTTTTTGTTTTACTTTCTTCTTCTCCTTTATCCTAACCAATTAAGTGCATTTGATTCCATTTGCAAATTTTGTGATTTATGGGTTTTAAGATTGGAAGCCATACTCCAAGCACCACCAATAGCTATGTTCAGAAAAAAATTGTACTCTTCTAGAAGTCTGGTCTGTTATTTAAATATAGACAAAGAATACAATTTTTTCTTGGTTAAAGATG
Organism: Talpa europaea; assembly: GCF_964194135.1. Lineage (NCBI taxonomy): Eukaryota > Metazoa > Chordata > Mammalia > Eulipotyphla > Talpidae > Talpa > Talpa europaea. Next base: position 68,667,602 of record NC_140081.1, read on the forward strand.
CCATTTCATTTTTTATTTATAAAATTTTTATTCATATATATTTTACACCATTGCTCATTTTTGTACAATATTTTCATTTTCCTCTCTGGTGTAGTCTTCATAAAATTTCCAGCACCAATTCACACATGCACCATCACGATAGTTCTTGTGCTCATCCCTCCCCTGTTTTGATCCCTCTCCCCACTCCACCCCCACAGAATGCCTCTGATTTATAGCTGCCTGTTGATTTTGGCTTTTTATTTATATTTTTTTCTGATGCCCCAAAGTAGATGAGCAGATCAAGAAGATGTGGTATATACACACAGTGGAATACTACTCAGCAATCAAAAAAGATATGCTCATGCTATTCGCAGCAACGTGATGGAGCTGGAAGGGATTATGCTCAGTGAAATAAGTCAGAAGGAAAAACAAAAATATCAGATGGTTTCACTTATAGGAGGAATATAGGGGAACCAAATAAAGAATACAATTTTATATCATATTTTTTGATAAACATTACTATTTTCTATATTATCCAAGTCTAACTTCTTCTGACTAGTCTATAAAACCCTGACTAATATGCTTTTTATAATCCCATCTGTGGATTTCATAGAATTTAAAATATCCCCAAACTTCAGTCTTAAACTCTTAAATAGAATTTTTGATGAATTATTGATCCTGCATAAGTTTTATGCAGTTTATAGTAACCCTATTTCAAATTCATTATTTCTATGATGAAGTTGCAAAACATAGATCCTCAGAAAAATTTATCTGGTTTTATCTTAAAAATGGCAGTTAAGAGCTTGCACTTTGCAGTCAAGTGGTCTGGGTTTGAATTCTGGTTCTACAACTTACTAGATGTGTGAGTGGATAAATTAATGAATTTTATAAATCTGTTTACTCATTTTTTGAATGTAGATATGAATACCCAAGAGTGGTTCTGAGGATCATGTATATAAAGCTTCTCATCAGTGTCTGAGTTATTAATTAATGGTAGCTAATAATAATAATAAGAGCAGCAGCAGTGTCTAGAAATGATCAGTGCCCTACTGGACTGCAAAACATTATATTGCAACTTTTTAAAATGTCTCCACAGTTTTAACTATAAAATGAATCCAGAAAAAAGGAGCAATTATATATTGTAAGGCCTGTTATCTTCCAATATTTCTTATTATCATACTAAGCAAAAGAAATTAAGCCAAACCAAAATGAAAAGACCAGGTATGTATATGTGTATATATATACAAAAACACTTACCTTTCTAATGTGCTATATACAATCAGAAACTTGTATAGAAACAAGGTAAAAGTTGAAAAGTAAACAGGAAGAGCCAGACCACAATGAGGGTAACCACGTATACAAATATAGGAAACTTCCAACTATTCAACTATTTGAACAGTTCATTCAGAATCATATTATTAGAAACACACTGTAATTCTTTTGTATTCCTAGGGTACATATCCACGAGTCCAAAAAAATACGGATATTTTCGTCACTTATTAATATAGGCAAGAAAATTTCATATTTTCTTTAAACAAAACTAAATTGCTACTACAGTTACTTTCACTGAAGATTTCTTAAATATATAATATTTGATACTGGGGTTTCTGCCATAATTTAATTAGAAAGTGCAGTTTCTACAGGATCAATTTGACCTCCCCAACTATAAAGAAACATGGAAATTTTGTAACAGACTCGTGTTTCTTGGAACACTAATGTCTTAAGACACTGGGGTAGGAGGATAAAAGGGTAGTCAAAAAAGTTGAAGTCTTGGAAACCCTGCATTCTTTATCTCCTGATTCTGAGAACTCCTGCAGTTAGCAGAGCTGTTTAAATTTGTTTAACTGGTGTTGCCAAAATTTATTTGGCCATTAATCCTTTCTTCAAGTAATACCAAGGAACCAGTGTTGCTCGTAACAACTTATTTTAGCAAATATATAATAAATTACCTTTGACTAGCTATTTGAAAGCAGTTTCACAGCACTTGTCGCAAAAAGGTAGAATTTGCTTAAGTCCCTAAATGAGTCCATGGTATTTCATATCTGGGGAAAAAAATCTAACATCTAAATATCTAGCAAGGTATAGTTATTTCCAGAATATGTGCTTTGAGCCCCTTACTGCCTATATGTTATTTATCAAATCCAAATGCCCAATTTCTAATATCTGTGAAATCTGAGAATGCATATGACCCGCTAAGTCTTTGCTTTTATTTCTGGACTTCACTGTAAGCTAGGAAAACCCTGTGGCTAGGAGCTACACTTTCAAATATCAGAATACTAAACTCAGTTACCAGCATTTTATTAACTGGTGCCATGAGATATGTTTATGTAATTCTATAGTAAAATAATATTCTACAACCTAAATCCTGAAGCAAAGCAGTAACTGATTATTACTTCATTCCCCTAAAATCTGTATTATGTATATATATATATATATATATATATATTAAAAAACACTGTAATTACAACTTTATCTACTGGAGATTTAATTTAAGCAACTTGCCCCAAGTACCAAGAGTCAGCAGGAACCAATTTCTTGTTGGACAGACACTGCATAATACAACTATAGAAATGGCATCAGATAGTCACCCTAAAATATGAACAAAAACAGGAAATTCCCTTACTAATAGCTTATTATTTAAGGAGTTTTCTTCTTTTGAAATAATTTGGGAACACAATTTGTTAAAAATCTAAACTTGAACCCCTTAGAATCAGATGATGTGCTAGATAGCTTTTTATGAGTTCAGAAATTAAGAACCAAGTCTTAACAACTGTAATGAAGCATTCATTACTTTGTCATTGTGTCAGATAAAACAAAACAAGTAAGCTACAATTAATTCTGGGTAAGGTGTGAATGTGAATGATTATACTGCCAGGCTGAGGCATCACTTCCTATGTTCTTCTTTCAGTTTCAAAAGTACATAAAAGTGTAACAAAAAGTATATAGTGAAATGGACATGAACAATTTTTGTAAAAGCCTAACAGAGAAGACACAATAACTGTTATTATGAAAATAATATATTTGATAACCAGACATTTGATAATTGATTTTCAAGTTATACAAAATAAGCTGCCATTGAAAGAAAAAACACCTCAAAATATCTATAGCAGAATACACATAATCACAGTATATTATAATATGATAATACATGTCAATAACATTTTACTAGAGCTAAGGCAAATGGTTGAAAAGAAGAAAAAAATCTGTCATGAATCCGACAATTCAATAAAGGAAAAGGAGTCAAAGAATCAGATTTAAATTTCATAAATAATTTCTATTATTTTTGTTTTCACTGTAGAAGCAGAAGTAACAAAAATTGGTCTTCACCTGGTAAGTGTGTACTCCCTGAGTCCTGAATGCAAATTCATGGCAGAAAAAGTACCTATGCATCCACGCAATCTTTTGTCTCGACCAATCTTCCATGTTACAAACAGTGGGCTGCAATGGAAATAAAAACAGGGTAAATCAATCAATTCAATTCAAGCAAGTATTTCTGAGTGTTTGCAATATGTAAGCCCTCAAGGGACTTAAGAGTCTAGTCTAACAGGACTGTATTTAGCAATTATTATAGCTATATTGCTTTGCATGTGTCCTATGTTAGGCAATACAATGTGTTTTAAACAAATTGCCTATGTAAATCCTCAACAACCCTAGAAGGCTGACACTGATTCTAACATTCTTATTTTACAAACAAAGGAGTCTCACTGTTAATACATAAAGAAGTAGAATTCAAACTCAAACCTGACTACAGAGCCTTTAACCATCATGGCTGACTACTTGATTCCTAATTAAAACAGCAAGTTGCTAATTAATCTTAAGTCCAGTTTAGAAGTCACAGGAAAAAAATCAACAATTTCAATGAATAATCACTGAATCTAGGAAGCCAAAGTAATTTGAAAGGTACTACGGGAGATACAAAGTTGTTGTTATCTAAGAGGTAGTATAGGCTGCAGGTATATTTGTACCTAAGTAACAAGAGGCAAAGGGAAATAAGTCTTTGTAAACCATGTCCAAAATGCCATATATTAAGGTACTAGGACTGAAAAAAAAAATATCAAGTTTGATCATCTTTAGCTTGGGGTAGAAAAATGACTAGGGTTTGGAAGGGCAGCAGCAAACATTAACAAAACACTCTGAAAACAGAAAATTTAATTTTTAGATAAAATTATTGCCAATAAATACAATCTCTCAAGCATCAAATGTTAAAGTGTCAACGAAAAATGTCATCAAGAAGGCAGTGAAGTTTAATATAGTAGATGTTTGGATTCTTCAGTGTATCACTGACAACCTCAATTAATGGTTAAGTCAAAAACAATTGTTTTCTAATTAGAAGCAGCATTATATGTCATTTTTATGAAATAAATTAATTTACACAATTTAGAATTTTCTAAAAAAAGATAAAATACCTTATCACTGAAGATGGTTTCTGTTAATATGAGTATTTACAGTATTATTGATATATTACATTTTTGCTTTTAAAAATTTAAATTTTAGGAGGACATACCATATATTTATTTAAAGTCATATATTTATGTAAAGTCCTCACTAGAGATTCCCAAATAGGTAGTACATACAAGCCAGGGATCAGTGCTAAGAATTACTTACTTCCAAGAGCCAAATGCCCAGAGGCAAGAAAAATATGACAAAAGTATAAGGCCAAGTTATTATTGATGTTAGTATTCAAGTGCTAGATGACCTACACTAAAGATACTAAAATAAAAAGCAAAAGGTAAATTCCAGCTTTTCTGCCATTTCCATCATATAAATTAAATATGTTACAACTTCAGACAAGATTCTAATCGTCCAATTGGAAATTTTTTCTAATTGCTCTTGATTAAGAGCTGATTGGGAAGAAAATAATTAGATGGGCTTCCCTGGTGGTGCAAGGGGTTAAGCACCACACTATGAAGCAATCCGAAGCCTCTGCAGCACGAGTTCCATCCCCGGCCTGCCAGGGAGCAACCCACATGGCAAAGCAGACCTCTCCAATCTCGCCCCCTGCTCCCCTCAGCAGTGTATTTCTGCCTGTTCTGTTCCCCACTCTGTCTCTGGTGAATCCTCTCACCCCCCTCCCCCATTGCTGGCCTGTACCCCAGCTCTTGTATACATAAATAAATAAATCTTTTAAAAAAATTATTAGATGAGATTACTTTCTCACCAGTTCTACTGATTATTACTCATACAAATACTAGTATCTTAAAATTCACAAGTTATATTTAAGGATGAATTTTACCTCTTCATTTTACACTTTCTAGTTTGGTAAATCAGTATTAGCAACCATTATACAGACAGTAAGATATCAATCTTCCACCATAACAACACCTATAAGAAATATCTCTACACATGATGAGATCCTTAGCAGATTCAGAACAAAGTGAATCACATGAAACTTAAATATTGTCATTAAAATACCCTGGTATCATATAATACATATCATAAATACAAATGAATAATAAACATAGTAAGTTGTATATTCTTTTCTTCAATGACTTGAGTGAGAAAGCTAAGAGTGTGAGTGAACTCACTTCCTATCAAAAGCACTAGAATGAAAGTCATTAAAAGTACTTTCCCTTCGCTTTTATTTATCCATCTATGTCATTCCTACTATAGCCCTATTTCCTCAAGCAAACATTCAAATTTGTAGGGAAAATAGAAAAAGAAAACCAACTAAACACTTAAGAATTAGTGTAGGGGAAGTGTAGTAGTGTAGTAGGGGAAATTATATACAGTTTCTTATAATGCTATGCTATCACTGATGAAGGGATGATTAATTCAGGGGGTTATGGGTACTAGAGGATAAACTGGATTTTGCCAGGCAGCCTCAGAGAAGACTTTGTTATAAGGAAGGGCATAAGATGTAAAAGTCGCACAGTACTTTCAGGGGACAGGAAGTAGTCTGACAGTCTTGATAATTTTTTGTGGTCTTCTCCAGATTTAACCAATTTTCAGCTCTAAAATATTCTGGAGAATGTGTGTTCTCCAGTGCCATCAGAAGAGGTAGAGCAGATGTGGAATTGTCTGCATTCTCCCAGTTCCTTACCTGTCCATGGCAATATCTACTTAGGGAATTGCAGCAGGGGTTATATATGTGTTAAATATAGGAGGGATTGCTACTTGTCGACCTTATCGTGTTTAGGACAGATGCCTGCAGATGGAAGAAATCAGATTCTTAGGAATACCTTCAAAACCTGGGACACAAATTTCTCATTTACAAATGCTCATCCAACATTCATGTAAAAAATGTGTGTATGCAACTTAAAATAACCAAAATGCCTAAAAGCAACATTTAATAGTTAAAGGAATTTGGGAAGTTACACATTTTAAAGTAGATTGAAACAGAATAAATATCATTGAGATGTTATCTTGTGTGTGATAGCTACTTTGTATACAGGGCAATGACTATGGGAACATTTTAATACATACTATCCAAAAATTGCAACAAATGTTTTTCTTCCCCCAACACCCAGAGGAAAGAAATAGGCAATTTCATTTTTAAACATGTTAGTAAAGCATGTATACATTCTCAAAAGAATATAAGACATCACCATAATCAGAGACAGGTCAAAGTAGAAAAAAGGTTTTGAGCCTGTTGAGAGGAGTGGCTCAATGACACCATAATAAGGAAAATATTTCATAGTAAGAAAAAGATGGAATGTTTTTGTAAAATACTTTTACCATATGGTTTGAGGCCACCTACATACATTGAAAATAATATAAAGTATAAAGGGACTCAAAATGAAATATTAATGGAAATGTTTATCTGAGGGTAACCAGACATACCATCTTAAGGAATTTCCCTACTTCTGAATATTTTATGCTCTAAGAATCCTTTGGAGGATAGTAAACTCCAATTTTTCCAAGTCTGCAGTCAGAAACAGGAAGTAACCACCTAATCTAGGTAAATCTGCCCTGCCAACTGGCAATCAATACTGTTGGGTTGCAGAGAAATATAGTGCATGAAATCAGCAAAAGCACAGCAAAGCAATGTAAATCTGAACAGTATTTGCCTTGGTCTGGATTGCATGCCACTCCCTATACCCCTTTTTGGAAATTGTTCTATGACACAAGATTAGAAATATGTTTGTAGGAGAGAGGTACAACTATGAAAAAGGTAATTTACTTAATTATATTTAATAATATATACTATCTCCCCTGCCACACCAAGGCAAAAACAGAGGTTAAAAAATAACCTTAGACAGTTGCAAGTGCTAATAATTTTAATATAAAACAGACCAGGCAAAAAATATGTCTATCTACTGAAGTCTTAGGATTTCTAAATTCAATGTAAGCAAAACTAAAAGCACTAGGAGAACCAGATCCCAGGGTCTTAGAATGAATACTGGTTAATACAGCCAACTCTTATTTTTTATGCCATTAAAAACTTTTATGGTACTGTGTTTTGGTACTTCCAATATGACTCTGTATATACCAGATGGTCAAGTAATTCATAATACCTTAAACAAAACAATGAAACAACCAGTGGGTTTGTTTGTTGCACTTCTGTCGACATTACTTCCCCAGGTAATGACCTATCTTCCACCATCCTGTCTTACCCTCAGAACCTACTCAATTACCAGAAATAGATTAGATAGGAAATAAATGTTGATAGAATTAAACAGTAATGTAAAAAGAGATGGAAAGTTATCCAGCTTCTTCATTCTAGATTTTAATATTTTCCCAGTCCAAGGAGATCTATGTAATGTGCCAGCTTAATAAATAAGAACTGCAATAAAAACTGTGATATATTTGCATTTCACATATTTTCTGGGTTTAGAAAGGTAATTTTTTTATTTTAAGATCCCTGTATTGGATTACTTTCTCCTTTGAGAGAAAGAAGGTGTATAGTCTCAGCTTTGTAGCCGGAATTTGGCAAGCCCTTCTTATTTTAGGGGAAGAAGAAAGACAGAATCTAGGGATAAAATACTAATCTGAGGCCACATTTTATATCAGGGCTCCTCATATTACCTTTGCTATCAGCACCCCCTCCCCTTTTTCAGTTCTATCTCTCAAGAACCTCTATTATGAAATATCCAAGAGGTTGAGGGGTTTTTACATGAAATTGATATCCTTATCTCAAAGTGTTTCTTTTTAAAAATCAACTCTATTTAAAGAATATTTTATATACAAAACCCCACCCATTTAAGTATAAACTTCAATGAATTTTGACAAATATATACATACTTTCAACCCAAACCACAATCACAGTATTGAACAATTCCATCAGCCCAGAGTTCTTCAAAACTCTTTACAGTCAATCCCTTCTCCACATTCCTGGACCCCGGCAATGCTAATATGCTTTTAGTCAGTATAACTCTGCCTTTTCTAGAATTGCATATAAATAGAATCATCCATTTTGTTTAGCTTTTTTCACTTAGAATAATGCTTTTGATTGTCAGTCATGTTGTTTGATAGAGTAGTATTCCATTGAATAGCTATACCACAATTTATCTACTTACTTGCTGATGGCTATTTAAGCTGCTTTAAGTTTGGGGGGTATTATAAAGTTGCTATGATAGTTTCTGCATTCAAGTTTTTATGTGAACAGAAAGTTTCTTTTCTTTAAAAGAAATTTTTGTGAGGTAAAACTGGTTTACATTGTTGTTTATACCCCCCTAGGTGTTGCTGCCATATGCTTCTATCACCAAAACACCCATAGTCTACCACCACAGTCTATTGTGCTGCCTCCCCACTTTGCTCTAATCCCTCTCTCTTTTCCCCTCCCCCTCTGAATGCCTCAGTTTTATAGTCAGCTTTCAAGGGTTAGTTTGGCCTTTCTGTTTCTTTACAGACCACATATAAGTGATACCATCTTGTATTTGTCTTTCTCCTGACTTATTTCACTTAGCATTATGCCTTCCAGATCCATCTATGTCACGAATAGCATTATCTTTTTTTATTGTTGGGTAGTATTCCATTACTGAAAATAAATTTTCATTCCTCTTAGATAACTACCTACAGAGAATACTCAAGCCATGAGTAGGTGTTATTTAACTTTATAAGAAAATGCCAAGCTATTTTCTAAAGTGGCTCTAACATTTGCTTTCACATCAGTATTCTATGAATGTGCCAACTATCCACATCTTCACCAACCCTTGGTATTAGCTCTTTTTTTTAATTCAAGTTAATGTGTAGGGAATACCTTGTGATTTTAACCTGCAGCTTTCTGATAACTAAGTATGTTGAGCAACCCCTCATGTGCTTTACTATTCATTCCTTGTCTGTTAAATCATCTTCTCTGAGGAAGTGCTTGTTTAACTTGTCAACTTTTAATTGAACTGTTTATTTTCTTTTAGGGTTGTAGGTTTTTAAAAATATATTCTGGTTATCAATTTTTATCACATATATGTATTGCAAATATATTCTCATAATCTGTAGTTTGCCTTTTCATTTTCTTTTTTTTTAAGATTTATTTATTTATTTTATTTGTTTATACAAGCACTGGGTACAGTCAGAAGCGCTAGAGGGTGAGAGAATTCACCAGAGCCAGAGCGGGGAGCAGAGCAGGCAGAAGGACTGAAGCACACTGCTGAAGGGAGCAGCGGGCAGCAGGAGAGGTCTGCGCGCCATGTGGGACTCTCCTCTGGTGGCCGGGGAGCAGCCGGGGATCGAACTGGCGCTGCAGAGGCTGCGGGGCAGCTTCGCAACCCAGCGCCCAACCGCTGCGCCACCGGGGAGGCCCTGGTATTTTTGAAGAGCATAAATTTTTATTTTAATAATGTTTAATTTCATCAGCATCTTTGTTCTGGTTCATATTTTTGTGTCCAATACAAGAAATCTATGCAAAAATCACAAAGATGTTTCTTCCTGTATTCCTCCAGAAGTTTTACACTGTTACCTTTCACATTTAGGCCTATGATCCAATGCGAGATACTTTTATAAACATTGCGAAATATATTAAAAAACATTTCAAATGATGAAAACTTAAGATTGATTCCCTTAGCCAACTTTCAAATACACAATACAGTATTATTAACTATAGTCATCATACTGTATACCATATAGTATGTTATATTTCCATGACTTATTTTATAGCTGAAAGTTTGTACTTTTCAACCCCCTTCAAACATCACCCTCCCACCTCTGGCAACCACCAACATCTCAGTATCTATGAGCTGGATTTTTTTTGTGTGGGGGGGGCATTTTTTTGCTTTCAATTCTGCATATAAGTGATATCAAAGTATGTCTTTCTCTTTCTGCCTTAAATTGTCAAAATTGGCAATATTTGCTCCTTTTTATGCTGTAATGACATTCCATTATATATATATACACACACACATATGCATGTATGCATGTATGTATGTATGTATGTTACATTTTCTTTATTCAGTCATCCATTAATGAACATTATAAGTCTTCATTTCTAAATACATCCCATAGGTGAGTTTTGCATTTTTTTTGGAAGGAAGGAGGCAGAGAAGACAACCAGTTTTGTTTCTGTCCTTCATCCATTTCTGTTCCTGGGTTTTGTGTTCACTGATTATTTCTTGGATCCACAGAGACTCAGGTATGTAGATGCCAGGACGGTTGGGCTGCCCCACAAGAAGTCTCTCTGTGGAGATGATACCACGGAGTGTTCCATTACAGATCAGGGGACCCCAGAGTCACCTTCACAGGAGTCCTTGTCACCCTATTCTGTGCCATCATGAAGCATATTGCGTGTAATGTTCCCAGCATAGATTTTGTGACACTCCTTATCTTAACCGAATCTGGATGTTGACACATTGTAAGGTTTAGGGGTAACTCACTGAGAGAAATCCATCAGTACCAATGATGATCTTGGGCAGAATCCCTAGAGATTCTGCCTGACAAGCAAGTCTATCACCAGGGCCAGGGGCAACTTTGGGGTGTGGGGGGCAGGGTGGGCAAGGCCTGGGTGAGGGGGAGAGTCTTGCATTTTTATGCAGCTTTTTAATGGGAGTACTTAGACTACTTCTATTTAATGCAACTGCTATATAGTTGTATTTAAGTCTACCATGTTTAGATTTCTTTTTTTCTGTATTTCCCATCCATTCTCTATTCCTCTTTTTTGTCTTCTTTTGGATTAAATGAGATATTTTTGTATTAATTTTTATGACAATTATTAGTTCATTTGTTTTTTTCTAGGTTGGATATAATCCATGTTTAAGTTATTGCAATCCACTTTCAAGTAATATTAGATCATTATACACATGATATAAGGTTCTTAGCAGCATACTTTCCTATTCCATTCCTCCCATTCCTTGAATTTACTGTCATACCTTTTACATATCTTATAAATTTTAATGATGAGCTGTTTTGTTTTTTATTTTTATAAAGACTTATTTATTTATGTATACAAGAGCTGGGGTACAGGTCAGAGGCACAGGAGGGTGAGAGGATTCACCAGAGACAGAGTGGGGAGCAGAACAGGCAGACAGACAGAAAGCACTGCTGAGGGGAGCAGCAGGCAAGACAGGAGAGGTCTACTGCACCATGTGGGTATTTCCCTGGCCGGCCGGGAATTGAACCCGCGTTGCAGAGGCTGCGGACAGCTTCATGCTCTGTGCTCAACGCGCTGTGCCACTGGGGAGGCCCTGAATTTGTTTTTAAAAATCATTTAACTTTTAAAGAAATCTTAAAATGAAGAAAAACTCTTACATTTACCCCACACTAAAGGCTTATCATTTGTATGATAACTGGGAAATTTATAGCAGTTTCTTCAATTATTTTTTTCTGCTTATTGCTCTCCTTTCCTTCTGAGATTCCAATTACATGTATGTTAGCTGGCTTGATATTGTCCCACAGTTCACTGAGGTTTCATTCTTCAAGTTTTCTCCATTCTATATTTCAGACTGGCTAATTTCTATTGTTATGCCTTCAAATTCATTAAGATTTTCTTCTGCAGTCTACTTATTAATTTCATCCAGTAATTTCTCTGCATAAACCATACTTTCTACCTCTAGAAGTTCTATTTGGTTTTTTATTTTTATTTCTTTCCTCCTGATATTTATGTTTTTCTTTCCATCATTCAACATAATTTCTTTTTTTTTTATAGAGGCATGTTTTTATTTATTTATTTGTTTTATTTGTTTGTTTTGTTTTTGTTTATACATGCACTGGGTACAGTCAGAAGCGCGGGAGGGTGAGAGAATTCACCAGAGCCAGAGGGGAGAGCAGAGCAGGCAGACTGACGAAGTACACTGCTGAGGGGAGCAGCGGGTGGCAGGAGAGGTCTGCATGCCATTTGGGACCCTCCTCCGGTGGCCGGGGAGCAGCCGGGGATCGAACCGGCACCGCAGAGGCTGCGGGCAGCTTCGCAACCCAGCGCTCAACCGCTGCGCCACCGGGGAGGCCCTCAACATAATTTCTGTTTTAATGTTCTTTTCTGTTAGTTCTATACCTCTAATTTCTGGTTCTGACTATTGACTAACTTCTATTGACTGACTTCCTTCTGGTTATGGTTTACATTTTAGTACTTCTTGGAATGTCTAGTAATGCTTTGGATGTCAAATATTATAACCATTATATTTTTGAATGTTTTGATCTTAATGTTTTCCTCTAAAGAATATTGAGGTTTGTTTTATAGTGCATATAAATTACTTGTGAAAAATCATTTTCTAGGACTTGGTTTTAGGTTTTGTTAGTTTGGGTTTAGGATAGCTTTTACTCCAGCTCTACTACTAAGATATGACCCCTTTGGGATCTGTGTTAAATGTCCTGAGTTTTCAAAAAGGTTTTTCAACTCTTGCTATAGCAACTCAAATGTCTTGCAATCCTGTATGAGCTCTGGTATGTCTTCACATTATAACTCCTGAGTAATTTATTTTTGCCTAGTCTCATGGTGTTTTCACAATGCATGCACAGATTTCATATTCAACTTAAGATAAGGGGAACATTTATGCAGATTTCTGAAGTTGTATATCTGAGTAGCTCCTTCTAATGGTATTCTGTTCTACAAATTCCTTTCACTAGGCTTCCCTGAGTTCCTATCTCTGGCTCATCCATTTATCAATACTTCAGTCTTCCTTAGGTTTCCCTTCAGAATGCTATGGTCCAGAAACTGACTTCAGACAAAAAACCAGGGTAACTATAGGGCCCACTTCATTTGTATCCTTTTCGTGAGGGATCACAGTCCTGTGCTACATGTTGCCAAATATCTGAAAACAATTGTTTAATATATTTTGTTTAGTTCCCAATTATTTATGAGGAATATGAGGTTGAAGGGAACAAATCTCCTTGTCTTCTTGATGAGTAATACCAATCACTCATTCATGGACAGAAGTAAAAGTCCAAAGCCTTTGAACACTGAGTCACTTTAAGAGTCAAACTCTGTGGTGGGTTTCATGTATTAAATGTGGACAAAGCCTACCACAAATAGATGATGATGGTAAGCAGGAAAATAGTTCAGGAAACAGCAAAAGGGACAGATCTTTTCAGCTTTGACAGGTGATGAACTCTTAGAAGAATATGAAGTGACTTAAACAATTTCAGGGGCAATGCACTTCTCAGAACTGAAAGGTTAGAGATGTCACTCTTCAAAAATACCAAATCAAGAACTTTAAAGTCCAAAGTAATGAAATTTAAAAAAAACAAAGCATTCAGGTATAAACTGAACTTGACAAAGTGTCAGTTACCACTCACACTGATATTTCCTTCCTTAAATCCATACCAAAAATAGCTCACTCCTTAGTCTCCTTCCATGCAAGTCTTTAAAAAAAAAGTAAATGCAATCTGAATAACCTTATTTACAACTAAAAAAATCTTGAGGAAGTTATTAATAATCATGAATGATGTCTGATGTATGTGTGGTTTGGTACTGCTATTTTAAAATTACTATTTTTTCAGCTATGACGATTTAAACAATCTTACAGTGCTGCTATTTCCCTCACTACTATACCAGATAACACTGAATTTATTACAGCCTTAGCCATACAAATCTTGTAACCACAATGCCATATCTATAGAAGGGTGGTCATTTAAGGGCAGAAACTGCATATTAAGGAAAGTTCTTTTACAATGGAACCAATAGAAGACAATGCAATGTACCATTAAATTATATAAAAAATTATTAAACATTTCTCACTAACACAACAAACAACAACATATTTCAATCATCAGAAAGTAAACTGAACTGGCTTCTACTTTGGGAAGCACAGACCGTAAGTTTCCACAGAAAATTGGGATAGCATTAAGCAAGTCAGTGTAGAGCCTATAAGAAAAAAGCAAAATCCACAAATTCCACAGGCTGAGAAATGGAGGTAATAAGGTGGTAAAATGAGAAGGATAATTGCTTACCTTCTTGCTTTACACATCTCTTTAGATATTCCTATAGAACTGCCTACTTCAAAGCCAATATAGCTTCATAAACAAATGAAAGAGAAGCTAAACCAAGAGAGACCAAAATGCATGGGAATGTAAGAAAGAACACTGCAATCCTACCAACAAACACCAGTACAACAACTTCCTCTGAATATTTAAATGCTCTGGTTTTAAAAGCCTCCACTTGAACTGTTAGGTATTCGGCAGTCTACAAATTAGCCAAAAGTGTCCTATAGAGTCTGAAAATGACAGTGCTCTACTCAGCTTTTCCACATCAATAAAAGAAAGATTTGTCACTTAAGCTACTGAACATGTTCACCCCTTGAAAGCTAGATTTTTTTTCTCTAGTCCTCATCTTTAATTGCACAGATAAAAAATATTTTACTTTAATCTGGATCTCTCTAACAAATCTTTCAGATATCTTCCAGATCTGAAATATACATATGGAACTTCATACTCGATTTCCATATGGCTGTAGAATAAAAGGCCAAAGGAAATATAATTTCCCACTAGGCCAACTCTCCAACCCTGCTCTTGCCATTAAATGCTAACCAATTTTCCAGGTGAAGGTCCAGATCTGTGGACCATACATGTCTCAGTTTAATATTGCTAGACTGATAAATCTTTTTATTTGAAAAGTCTTTCAGTGATCAGATTAATACTTTCAAACTTGCCCAGCATCTTTTCTCATTCTGCCAATGTAAATATACCACAAAAGCACCTCTTCTTTCTGAATCATATGCAGTGTTATAAATCAATGTTACCTTAACAAAAATATATTTTAAACAAAACACCCCTTTTTCAAAGATATAAAAATGAGCAACAGCAAACTTACTGTAATCAGATATAAAGAACAGTAAATCAGGTATATCCAAATTGTTTTCTATAGGAACATATTTCTTATTTTGTACAGTAAGACAACAAAACTGTGAAATTATTATTTTACTGATAATAAAATAGTTCTCATATGGACTACAAAATTATACTCTGTGTGTGTGTGTGTGTGTGTGTGTGTGTGTGTGTCTAGCCCAATGCATGAGTCACTGAAAGGTAGCTCTCTTTTCACTCCCTATATGTCTGCAAAGATCAATTTGAATTAGAGAAGTCAATTATAGAGTTTAAAATGAAACAAATGTAGTTTTATTATTTTGGGGTACACTCACACTTTACTGCCTTAGTTCTATACTGAAATAGTACTTTAATAAGATAATTTAATAGATAAAAATAATGGGTAATGAATACATCAACTATTTGTATGAAAATGGAAGTTCTTTTATGCCTAGCACAAAGCCAAACTTATTCCATCCATCCCACATGAATTATCACCAATTCTAAATGTGGAACAAAAATCAATAAGGTGTTTACTGCTGAAAACATGGAAAGCTTTGAAAATAATTACAAAGCATAAAAAGAAAACTAACTTAATTACCTAAAAATAAGATAAAACCTTCATTTAAAAATTATAACTGATGGTAAATGGCTGATCACAAAAATCTACAAAGAGCTGATGAGACTCAACAAAAACAAAGTAAATAATCCAGTTAAAAAAATGGGCAGAAGAACTAAAAAGAAACTTCTCCAACGAGGAAATGCAAATGGCCAACAGGCATACGAAAAATGTTCAACATCACTTGTCATCAGGGAAATGCAAATCAAAACTACAATGAGATACCATCTTACACCAGTGAGAATGGCACATATTAAAAAAACTAGCAACAACAAATGTTGGGGAGGATGTGGAGAAAAAGGAACTCTCCTGCATTGCTGGTGGGAGTGCAAACTGGTCCAACCACTATGGAAAGCTGTGTGGAGATTCCTCAACCTACTAAAGATAGAGCTTCCCTATAATCCAGCAATTCCACTACTAGGTATTTACCCAAAGGACACAGAAACATTAATTCTAAAGGGCACCTGCACCCCTATGTTTATAGCAGCACTATTTACAATAGTTAAAAATAGATGACTGGATCAAGAAGATGTGGTACATATACATAATGGAATATTGCTCAGCAATCAAAAAAGATAAATGCATGCCATTTGCAACAACATGGATGGAGCTGGAAGGGATCAAGCTCAGTGAAATAAGCCAGAAAGAAAAATAAAAATACCAGATGGTCTCACTCATAGCAGGAATTTAGAAAACCTAAATAAGGGACCATGAAAAATACTAATTATAATAAAGTAAAAATCAAAATCAACAAGCAACTATAAACCAGAGACACACTACAGGGGGGAGGGGGAGAAGGGAGTATGATCAAAACAAGGGGGGGTGGGAATTGTATGGGGACTATAGCCAAGATGAAAATGCATACACTGTGCAAAAATGAAAAATGATGTAAAAAATATATAAAATTAAAAAATAATAAAAAAACTCAAGGAGAAAAAAAATAATAAAAATTATAACTGTATAAGAGAATAAAAGACAAAAAGAATTTTGCAAATGATCATGACAATAAGTATCTGTTATGTGTACAGACTACTAAAAATAGTTTTTACTGAACATTTACTATGTGTCTCCCCTTTTTCAGGTATTTACATGTAATATCTCTTTTAAATCCCTACAACAACCCTATGAGATGGATAATGTTATTATATCCCATTTTACAGAGAGGGAAACTAAGGATCAGAGAGAACAATTACCTTGTCAATGGTCACATAGCTACTAAGTGTGGTGTCAGGGCCAACTCTCTTTACTAAATACTGTAAGTTATGGATATAAACCACCTGAAAAAAATTACAATGTGGAACTGAATTACTGACTTTAAAGAAAATCTGGAAATTAAAGCAAGCATAAATAAAACTGTTGACATTGTGTAATCATAAAAATTAAAATAAACTGAAAATTAAAAATATCAAAATTCATTAAAATAAATGCTCTAAAGATGAAGATCTGGAAAAAGTCATACTATAAATGAACTTGGTATTAATAAGAAGCTTACCATTAAAAGATCAAAACACTTATACAACATGCTTTATTCCCTATACATATTCACTGTAAAAAAAAAAAAGGTTTAGGAAATGCAGATAAAGAGAAAGAAGAAAAAAAATCACATAATCTCACAACCCAAAGAAAAAAATTAGCAATGTCTCCACACAGTCTATTTCTATGGAAATATTTTCATGTAGCTATGATCATACGATTGGTTTGGTATAGTTTACTTTTCAATTGAATTGCATAAACGTTTTCTTACATGGTTAAGATTTTTCAAAAGTATTTTAATGGCTCTATGATATTTTATCATCTGAGTGTACTGTAATTTAGGTAATCATTTCCTTGTTAAATCTGTGGGGAACATCTCTGTGCACTGAAGTTTATCCAGATCTCAGATTTATTTTCGAAGGATAGATTTTTTTAGATATATAATTACCAGATGAAAGGGCATGAACATTTCTTAAAGCCCTTGATGCATTTTACCAAACTGACTTCCAAAAGACAGTGCCACTTAAAGAGACTTCATTGAGCTAAAACTTCAAGAATATTTACAACCAGCATTTATGAATCATTTTAATTGGCGGCAGCTGCTTTAAATGTTCTCATTGTTAAAGCAAGAGAAACACCACAATGGAAACAGACTGTCTTAATTTAAGGTCAAATGGCAGTTATAGTTTAAAAATTAAACTCAAGTATATTTGCCTCATGCAAAGAATGGCTTCTTTCCAACTTCCAAACTCCCTGTTCTTTAAAACTTTTAAAACACTTATGTCAAAGAGAACTTATTCTATGTTCTTAAAACTATAAAACTATAAGGATCTGAGGTTGCTTTTTTTATGCTGTCATGTTAAACACAGCATAATTACATTTTTTAAATGCATCTATTTTTAGTGCTCTACATGTAACACACTCTAAGGCAAGACAATATTTAGAGAATAAAATATAAACACAACTCTAACAGTATCTGTTTTGAGATTGTTTTTCCAAAGATATTTTATTCCTAACAGCCTCCCTCTAGTCTTTTTTTTTCTGTATTTTTTTTAATTGAGGTAACATTGGTTTTGTGCTTGCCCATACTCTAGCAATATAACTCTACTAGGGTTGCTCACAACTATACAAGAAAGCAAGATCTTAGTCCAAAGAATAGGAAGTAGGAACTGTTAAGGGCTGTCAGATACAGTGTTCCATTTCCAACGCCATCTTCCAAATAATTAACTCTTCTATTTTTAATTTTCTTAAAGATATATTTATTTATTTATGCATACAAGAGCTGGGGTACAGGCCAGAGGTGTGGGAGGGTGATAGGATTCACCAGAGACAGAGTGGGGAACAGAACAGGCAGACTGACCGAAGACACTGCTGTGGGTAGCAGCGGGCAAGGAAGGAGAGGTCTGTGTGCCACGTGGATGTCTCCCTGGCCACCGAGAATCGAACCTGTGCTGCAGAGGCTGCGGACAGCTTCACAGCACTGCGCTCAACCCATTGCACCACCAGGGAGGCCCCTAATTAACTCTTTTAAATAGTCTACCAGGGGCCACTGGTAGCTATGGTAATTTAATAATTTCATGTTTTGAGAAAAAAATTAAAGTGTTTTATTTTTCTGCCTAGCACATATCACTACTTATTTGTTTAACAACTATGCATTAAATTCTAAGCTCTGAGAGCAGTTTGTCTTTTGCATGGCTACATTCCTAGCCCCTGACGCATAGTAAGGGTTTTATATGTTTGTTGAATGAAATAATTTAATCTAAAAGGTCTAATGAGATTCACACTAAGATTTTTTTATGTGTGGAGGTGGGTCTAGACCCAAGAAATACTGTTTTTGACTATGGACATCTAACTATGACACACATAATTTATATCAAAGACATAAGCAGCTTTCTCAGACTCCTAGAGAGAATTTAAAATGTCAACATTGGGCCTCCCCGGTGGTACAGCGGTTGAGCGCTGGGTTGCGAAGCTGCTCGCAGCCTCTGCAGCGCCAGTCGATCCCCGGCTGCTCCCCGGCCACCGCAGAAGGGTCCCACATGGAGCGCAGACTTCTGCCGCCCGCTGCTCCCCTCAGCAGTGTACTTCGGTCCTTCTGCCTGCTCTGCTCCCCGCTCTGGCCCTGGTGAATTCTCTCACCCTCCCACGTTTCTGACTGTACCCAGTGCTTGTATAAATAAATAAAAATACTAAATCTTAAAAAAAATAAAATAAAATGCCAACATTTCAGAGAGATTTGTGTGAGAGACAAATGGTTCAGGAATAAAACCTGAGGGAAGCCAAAGATATACACTGTATATGGTATATGTACACGATGGAATACTACTCAGCTATTAAAAAACAAAAAAGATGAACTCTTGACATTTGTGACAAATGGGTGGAACTGGAGGTGATTATGCTACGTGAAATAAGCCAGAGAGAGAAAGACAAATACAAATGAATGTATTTGAAAGACAAATATTTTCATTCACATGTGGAATATAGAATAACAAAACTAAGGAACTGACAAAACTAAACCAAAACAAAGTCTAAAAATTACTTCAGAATTGAGGCTACTAGAGGGGGAGGGGAGGGTGAGAGGGTCCACAGGTATAAGACAAAGAGATATGAGTGCTCTGGTGGTGTACATCGGAGGAGGTGTGAACCAATTCCCCTGAATCATATACAGTGTTGTAAACCAATGTTACCTAAAAGAAAAACTAAAAAGCAAAACATTCTAATGATTGAGTAAATCATGTACCAAGACCTTTCAAACACTGTGGTGTATATATATATATATATATATATATATATATATATATATATATCCTACTATATATATATATATAGTAGGATAAAATTGTTGAAACAGGGCAGGAAGGAGAGAGAAATGGGATGGGAAACCCAAAGACAAAAGGCCCAAAGCTCAACACCATGCTTTTGACAGAAGACCATGAAGGAGTCATCAATTACCTTCATATTTAGACATGGATATATAAGATGAGGACAAGTTCACTGTTTGATGGACCACTACAGAGCTCTAAGTAAGCTAGCCTGGAAACTGCCAAGCATTATAATGCCATATTAATAAACGCAGCCCCTCAATAATTGTTTCCATCCTTGGATGCTTGAGAGAAGTGAAGATACTCTGGAGTATTATAATTTGCTATAAGTACTATAATTTCACAGGTAGTTACTGAATAGATTCCATATCTAGGAAAATATAAGACTGTAGTGCTGAGGGACATACCATGAGAAATTGAGCTGTGTTCAATCAAATGGTTCAGGATTTAAGATTAATAAGAAAAGTAAGAGTTAGCATTCAATGGGAGCATGCAAATATAATTGCTTTCACATGTATTTTAATCTTCATGGCAACCTGTTTTTAAAAAGATTTATTATTCCCATTAACATATAAGAAAGCTGAGGGTGAGAGGTTGAATTACTTAAGCTTAAGACACCACCGGTGTGGTTAAGACCTGACAGCATCAACTAGGACTATCTGAAGCCAAAGTTACTGAGAATGTTTATCATCTCCAGATATGAATGAACTTGCACATCATGTCCTGTATGGTCTTTTCACTCACTCTAGTGGTTGATATATGGGTTAACAAAAAAATGCTGGTCCAATCTATATCGCCAGGAATCAGATTAAAAGCAAGAAAATTCTGAATCCACAGAGAAAAAGTGATTCTAAATCTGGGTAAAGTAATTAAATCTGGTCCCTAGATGCAGGTGGGTAGAAGAGCTATCATAGTCCATTAAGCATGCACTTGATAACTGTTTGAAAGATTTCTTTTTTTTTTAACATTTTTTTAAGATTTTTTTTTATAGAGGCATGTTTTATTTATTTATTTGTTTGATTGTTTATACATGCACTGGGTACAGTCAGAAGCGCGGGAGGGTGAGAGAATTCACCAGAGCCAGAGCGGGGAGCAGAGCAGGCAGAAGGACCACATTGCTGAGGGGAGCAGCGGGCGGCAGGAGAGGTCTGCGTGCCATGTGGGACCCTCCTCCGGTGGTCGGGGAGCAGCCGGGGATCGAACCAGCGCCGCAGAGGCCGCGGGCAGCTTCGCAACCCAGCGCTCAACCACTGCGCCACCAGGGAGGCCCTGAAAGATTTCTTAAGTAAACTCAGGATATCCTTGGCAACCAGAGAAGTCAGTTTTCAAGTATTCCCCATCTGATAAATATCCTCTGGTTTAGAGATTTACAGAGAGGTGACTAAGAAGTCTGTGAACCCAAAAATGTATCTCTAACCCAAAAGAAATGCTGTCTGAAAATACCCGGAGAAATACCTGGTAAAAGTCCCTTTACCTTTATAGGCACAGAACACCAGAGGAAATGCTTAAATAAAACAGAGTAAAATGCAAACAAACAAAAATCCTGAGCTCATAAATACAAAGAACAGAATGGGTTGTTGCCAGAGATGACAGGGGGAGACATTTGGGAAAAAGGGTTAAGGAGGTCAAAAGGTACAAACTTGCAGTTACAAGAAAAATAAGGGAATGTAATGTGTAGCATAGTGACTATATAGTATTGCATTACTGTTTGAAAGTTGCTAAGAGAGTAGATCTTAAAAGTCTTCATCATAAGACAAAAAGTTTCCAGCAGTATCGAGACAGATGTCAACTAGACTTATTATGGTGATCACACTGCAATATATACAAATATTGAGTCATTGTGTTCTACACCTGAAACTAATATAATGTTATGTCAATTATATCTCAATAAAATAAAATACTGGACATTAAGGAACAGTTCCAGTCACAGGAGGGTTCCAAGCAAAAGCTAACTAAATCACTGCAGGGCAGTTTCAGAGCAAAAATAAATATGGTGTCAAACTTCGTAGCTAAAACTCTCTGGGCAAGAGATAAGGCCAGCTGGGAGCAAAGTCACCTTCAAATGTCTAAAATTTTCTGGGTTTTGTCAACAAAACTTAGAAACAAGATTAGGTTTTACGTTGCTCTGCTAGCCTTTTGGAAACAAAATGTTCTCTTAGACTGTAAGAATCTTGAATCTTCTTTTCAAGAAACCCTAGCATAAGGGTAGCTAAGGAGTTGTATGAATTCCTATACTGCCACCTCTTTCCAAATAAAATTGCCAACTGGCAAGTAAGACAGACTCTTCAGATGTCACTGATGAATAAGTTATAAGATGAGGGCAATGGCTGTGAATGGCAGCTTCACAGGCCCAATCCTTGGTATATATTCTTCCCAAGCAATCAGACACCAAGGAATGTGACCTAGGTGGAACCAGAAGACAAAATTATCCTACTCTTCAAATTCCTTAGAACCCTGTATCTATAGTGGGTGGAAGGAGGTGGACGTGGAAAAGAGGGAAATTGTCATAGAGCAAATATGCAATGAAGTTTGGCCAACGCCAAAGAAAGTGCTCAGGAACAAATTGCTCAAAAGTCAGTTTGAAATTCATGTTCTCCCAAGGCAGTCAGCATCAGTGAAGGCAACAGAATTTGCAGTTGAGAAACAACAAGACTGAAAGCTTTAATGAACACTTCACATTCTTTAAGTTTTAGACTAAAAATCAATTACCTCCTCTAAGACTTTTTCCCAATATATCTTAAGTAGAGGATAGCAATGGTTATTCTCAATGTCATACTGTTTACTTATCCCAAATAAAATTAGTTCAGTTGTTTGTTTCCCCCATTAGACTAGAAGCCTTGTGAGACTAAAGGCCCTGTCTAACTCTTGCCACTATATACCCAGCACTTAGCAAAGTACCTAGAACACACTAAGTACTTAATAATAATCTGTGGAGTAAAAAATGATTATGTTAACAATGAATCTTAAAGTATAGTCCTTGGCCCAGTAGCACTGCCATTACCTGAGATTTTGCTACAACTTAAAATTCTCAGGCGCCTGCTCAGACTTAATAAATAAGGGGTGCTGGGAGTGGGGTCAGAAATCTGAATTTTAATAAACCCTGTAGGTGAGTTTCAACCATGCTTAAGATAGAGGACCACTGGATATATAAAAATTTGCTCATCTATTACTACCTGGCAGTGGGACATACAAAGGTAAAGGTTCTTTTTCTAATACAGTGTTGGAATATTTGGTCAGGTCATCCACAAGTGTAAGTCCAGTGTGCACACAATGAGTAGTTTATCTGGAATGCAGCAAGGATTTCCAAATGGATGATACTAAGTAGGGATCTTGAACAACTTATTTTTCCATGCATCTTTCCTTGTTGGGGGGGGGGGATAATACCAATCTCACAGGTTGTAAGGATACAATGTGATTTTTTAAAGTTTTTTTTTTTTTAACCCAAGTTCTAGTACATGATAAGCATTCAATAAGTGGTAGTGGTGGTGCTGCTTCTTAATGAATCTGATTTGGAGGCCTATGAAGATGACTGTCTCACAGGACCAGTTTTCAGTCTGTCCTGGGAAGAAAGAAAATATGCTATTTTTCAAAAGGTTATCGCTAAAATGCCAGGGTACAAGTACCTTTTTGAGAGTGTAAGGATGCCATATCCACTGGACTCCAGAGCAAAGACATGCCAAAGAAAAGATGTAAATTAACTCACAAAGGGTTTATTTATTTTATTTTTTTAAATGTGCTTGTTTTATCCCTGCTTTTTTTTTTTTTAGATTTTATTTATTTATACAAGCACTGGGTACAGTCAGACGCGCAGGAGGGTGAGAGAATTCACCAGAGCCAGAGCGGGGAGCAGAGCAGGCAGAAGGACCAAAGTACACTGCTGAGGGGAGCAGCGGGCAGCAGGAGAGGTCTGTGCACCATGTGGGACCCTTCTCTGGTGGCCAGGGAGCAGCCGGGGATTGAACCGGTGCTGCAGAGGCTGCAGGCAGCTTCGAAACCCAGCGCTCAACCGCTGCGCCACCAGGGAGGCCCTCACAAAGGGTTTAAAGTAAGGGTAGGAAATAAGATGGCAACAGAATTGCAGTTTGTTGGCAGTGGATGAGAATTACTGGTAGTGAGACTGGCAGGGTTGACAGAGAGTAAGGCTATGCTGTGATGGACTCTTCTCATTTGGCAAGAAGATGGTCCTTATATATCTGGTGTCCATATTTTCTAAATTAAAAATTGGCACAGTGTCTGATGAATATAAATATAATTATGGATACTATGGGACAAACTAAAATTAGGGCTATCCTGGGAAATCTAGAAAACATGGTTACTGTCTGGAAATGATCTGTTTTTAAAAGGACCCAAGACCAGCATGGCTAAGGAACTGAATAGTGTTTCACAATATCTTTGTACAATCTTTGGTGATGACTCACATTGAATGATGAAGACTATATGGGCACATGACCCCTAAAAATTTAGAGCATATATGAAATGTTATTTAGGGGTTATCTTGTGTTTTTTCATTCTACCAGGTCCTTCTGGTTTTATAAACTTGTTGACCAAAATCTGGCAACCTTAGTGAAAGATCATCAGGCTTATTCTGTGTATCCTAGATTAGCTACTATGATATGTTCATACCAGTGGAAGGGTTCTTTTGGACTATTTCATGGCCTTTGATGGTAAAGAGGGACACAGGGTCCTCCAATACTAAATCATATTCATGAGTTAAGTTTCTTAAGATAAAAGGGACAAAAAAGCAGAATTTTATAAACACAAATTAGAAAAATGGGGCTAGTTAGAAGAACTAGTGTCCAGTGATTCAATCAATGATGAGACCTGTTGCTGTGAAGTAAGTCAGAGGTAGGTTAGTTTGAACATTTATATTCTTGTGAAGGTAGCAGATTTAAGAAAGATAAAAAGAATTCCACAGACTAAAATTCAAGAATAAGATGTCAAAATAAGGGGATGAAGTCCAAACCACTTTTGACTGTCGTCAATTTTCCTTCCAAGAATAGTCTTCCCAAAGAGAAATAAAAATTCAGAGACACACTAACTGTGCTGTCATTTGATGTGACTGAGACTAAGGAGTTGTTGAATCAAAGCCTCTTCCAGATCAGGGAAATGGCTATGCCCCCAGACCTATGGAAAAGAGGCCACCTTGTTGTTGAGTTTGAAAGAGTACAGCCTTGAGGCTGATGAGAGTGACAGCAATAATCATGACTTGATCTAATTTTAATCTGGAGTAATTCCACTTTTGTAGGGAATGAGGGGTCTCTGGTTTCCTGGGCATTGTTCTGGGGAAGAAATCAGTGTGTATACTGCTAGCCAGAGTTCTTCATCTCAATCATTTCTTGTGCTTCAGTCTTCCAGGTTATGAGCCTATATGACACTGTTCAGTACAGGTCAGAGCTTGGAATACTATGCCCTTGGAGGACTCAGTCTCTTATCTAGAGGCAAGTCAGAACTCGGTATTCAGGGCATACAGTTGTACAGATATAAGAGATACTCCTAAGAAAGTTAAGAATTTTTTCTTGTCCCATTCTTTCTCAATAGAGAGAATGGTGCAGGGCCATCCCACAAGGATAAACCAGATGAGGAGTCAACCTGCAGTCAACAGGGTCAATTTCACCTTCACTAATGTGTGCTATGGACTGGGGATCAGAAATGAAAAAGATCTTCCCTACTCTTAGAAGCTTATAATCTAAAGTGAACATGTACACAGAAAAACATAAAGCAGCAAATAAGAAAAAAACTATGAATGAGGAGTGATGAGGCACAAAGGAAGGTGCTAGTTAATATGAGGAGTTGGGGAAGCAAGCAAAGAGGACTATGACAGGAGAAAGTACTTTAACTCAAGATCTGTAGCTTGGAGCCACCCGATAGCACAAATCAAGAAACAGAGTCAGAGAAAGCTCCTGGTCAAAGAACCAAAGAACACCATGGCTTTTAGACATTTTTGTAGTAAGAAAGGCTTTGCCAGGGTAGAGAATTCTCTCTCAGCACCATGCTCACTCACCCATCCACCAACATATATACCCTTACTGGAGATTTGACTTGGTGGGGCAATGGAAGAAAAGCAAGTGTGCAAAACACCCAGCAGGGTGCATGATACATACATTCTCAGCAAACATTGTTTTGCTTGATTTTTCCCACAAGCCCTACAAGAATTTCAGGAGTGAGACTGGGCACTCTTAGGAGTTGAGAGAAAACTAGAAATCTCTGAAGTATACCTGGCGAAAAACATACTGACCATACTCTGCAGGGCTTCATCAGTGTATGGCTGACAAAGCTCTCCAAAAATCCACCACTAGATAATGGCACAGTCGATCTCTTTGGATGAACAGTGTGAGCTTAGCATGAACCTCCAGATCATCACCCACAAGTTTCAGTAAAATAACAAATCATACCACTTCTTTCCATACTATTATTTATAACCTATTCTTTCCTCTCAACCTAAACTTTGCAGCTAGCCCTACATAGAGCATAAGGGATAAACAATTCCAGTGTGC
The DNA here is from genome assembly GCF_964194135.1 of Talpa europaea. Classification (NCBI taxonomy): domain Eukaryota; kingdom Metazoa; phylum Chordata; class Mammalia; order Eulipotyphla; family Talpidae; genus Talpa; species Talpa europaea. Next base: position 68,694,094 of record NC_140081.1, read on the forward strand.
TCTTCAACAATGATGCATTTTAAATGTGAACAACTCTCACTCTATTCAACCATGTAAGTGCTACAACATTTCAAATAGGTTAGAAAATAGTCAAAATGAATGAACAGATACTTGAATTCTATGTCATTCCACTCTTACCTCTCCTGATTCACGATTTGTCAAATATCCCAATTTCCTGAGTGTTCCCTAAATAAAGATACTCAAATCAGCTTTGTTTATGATTTTCACTGATTGGAATGTCTAGTCCCCTCCCCACAAATGAAATCTAAATCCTTATGATTTGAAACATAATTCAAAACCTCCCATGAATAGTTCCTCAACAAATTACTCAACATGACTAATATATCCCCCTCATTCTCATGTATAGTCATGAATACCAATTTCCCCTTATCCACCTGTGGCCATGTTTTTCTGTCACATACTGGCTTGGGGTATGGCCACTCCAGTAAATGTAGGGAGCAAGGAAGGAAGGACTCATACAGATAGCTCACAGAATGAGAGATAAAGTCAAAAAAATGAGGCAAGGAAATTACTATTTTGCACTTTTTGCATAAGGATCCCTTACAGAAGCAGGGATATAAATATATGTACACATATATAATTTAATTACATCAATTTTATATTAAAAATTGAAACATACCGTGTAGCCATATATAAAGCTACTAAATCATTAAGTAGAAATTATGTGGTTGTATATGCCCTGGTAGGAGAAAGTTATAAAATACTCTGTGTACTAGAAGTTTACTGACCGAGATTAATATGAAATGTGTGACATAAACATACATACTTATAAGGTAGATGTGTCCATACTGTTGATGCCTGTGAGAAGGCTTGTGAAACCAAAAAGGCACTATTCTTTAAACTCCAATTAGTACGCAGTAAACTGTCAAATACATAGTTGGCATTCAAGTAATAGACATTGATCTTCAGTACTAGCTGAATGAAAACCTATCCAACCAAGTTTAAGAAGAAATTAATCTTCAATCATAAAAATGCTCAAGGAAAAGATAGAGCATTCTTATAATTGCACTGGAAGATGTACTGTAATTTACTTAGTATAGCCAAGAATTTATAGAACTGTGATTCAGAGTTGCACACAATCTGATTTTAGCACTAAAGCTAAGAAATAAAACCTACTGGAATCAACCCAACTTGCTCTATTTCCTGGAATACAGGTAAAAACCCATTATAAGTTAACATCAGGATAGCAGAGCTTCTATATAGCAACGCTCCATCTCATAATGAGCCCATAGTAGTTGGTTGGTTTGGTTACCAAACATTATTTACAGCAAATAATCAAAGAAAACAAATGTTTTCAATTCTTTTCCAGTTAACAGTCACTCCCTATAATGAAAAAAAATATTTATGTGCTGCTGGCAAAGCAATTCTCACTTGATAAATCACTGTGAATGTTAGATCTGAAGAGATGTTCCCCCACAGTTTAATTCAGTACAACTTCCCCAACCCTTACAACACCTTTTTAATTGTAGCACACATAACTAATTTGGGTATCAAGTCCATTCATTACCTCTGCCATGGGCTTAATCTTCAGAACCAAGCTATTTTCTAGCATTAATTTAATCTGTCAGTTGTATTAGATTTATGCCAATTAGGTTAGATTTATGCCAATTAGGAAGGTGCATTAACAATACATTTCCATTCTTCTTTAAGTGCTTATAGTGGCAGTGATATGTACTACATGTGGTTTCAATAATATAAGTTTTAGTGAAATATTTAATGTAATTAAAATTTCATAAAACATCTCCAGTACCTAACAGTATTGAAAAGGTCAGTGGTAAAAAATAGATCATTTTCAGCCTAAATCAATGGCATATAGAAGTTAAGGCCCAATGAAAGTATTTTCAGAACATAAGATCTATGCAACTTTCAAAATTGTACTTACTGAACATTAGCATATAATACATACAAAGTACATTAGGTTCTTTATGATTAGAAATTAAAAGTGCTTTTTTGCCTGTAATAGTATATATTACTTTTCTACATATTATGAATCCTTAAAACACCCTTATAAAGCATTATTCTTTTTCCCATTTTTAATACTCAATGGAACCAAGACCCAATAGCCTGGTTATAATTTCACAAGCAGTTCAGCTGCTCTATTTTCTTCCTTTCAATACTTTAATGCTTAATGTTTTTGAGATTGCAAGTGGTTAACCTCATAACATCTTTCTTTCCTACAAGTGTGGTATGGGTGGGTACTTTAATTCAAACTAATTTTTGTTTAAAAAAATAATAACACCTTTGAAGTAACGAGCAAATTTAAAAATTCACTGCTCTTAAATTCCTTGCCTTAAGAGAATTTTTTAACAAAAATGTACTCAACACCTTTATATAAAACAATATTTGAAGTAGGTAGGTAATAGTGGAGTGAGGAGATATAATGGTAAAGACAGACACGAAGTCTCTGCTATCAAAAGCACTTACCATCCAATATGGGAGACAGACAGACATACAAGTAATAGAAAATATTCAACGACGAGGTGTCGGGGAGGACTAGTGAGAGTTACAGGTGGGGGTCAGTGTAGGAGGACATGCCAATTCTGAAAGAAGATAGCTTCAAAGATTCAAATTGGAACACTAATGTTATGTTATAGATTTTAAATTATACTCCATTATCCTAAATATGTATCCCCAGTTATGTAAAGATAAACATGCAAAAGTACTACTAACTACAGTTATCCAGGTTGTATTTTGCTTTCTAAGCCAGGCACCTATGGTGCTGCAACTAACTAGAGAGGGCACTTTTTTTTTCTAATTCACAGAAAGGCAATGTATATGCTAGCAGTGGTCCCTGAATGCATGGATATTTATTGTCTCCTGTCTTTCCCTATACCAGCAATGACACAATTTAAATGTCTGTCAATAAAGCACTAGTTAAATAAGCCATGGTATATCCATACAGTGGAATATCAGGCATTAGAAAGGAACATGCAATATAGTCTATTTACTTATATTGTAGCAATCAATTTCTTGGTATTAATAATATACTATAGCTATATATCACCAGTGTGGGAAGCTGGGAGATGGGTACATGGGATCTCACTGCCCTATTTTTTTAACATCTTGTTAGTCTATAATTATTTCAAAATAAAAAGTTAAAAAACAACTAGGTATTTCCAGATGTGCTGATGTAGAAGATTGTTAATGTAAAAAAACTATAGAAAAGAATGTATGTATATGAACACATGCTACTCTGCGTGCAAACCAAAAAGGTATGTACATATTACATAATTGCCAGTATATGCACAGACTATCTCTAAGATGCACAAGAAACTGGGCCTCATTGGTGGCACAGGCAGTTGAGCACAGCATTGTGAAGCTGTCCACAGCCTCTGCAGCGCCAGTTTGATCCAGGCTGGCTGGTGAGAATCCCACATGGCGCGGCAGACCTGTCCTGTCTCGCCCGCTGCTCCCTCAGCAGTGTATTTCATCAGTCTGCCTGTTCTGTTCCCTGCTCTGCCTCTGGTGAATCCTCTCAACCTCCCGTGCATCTGGCCTGTACCCCGGTTCTTGTATAAAAAAAATATTTAAAAAAGGATACATAAGAAACTGTTGGTGGCAGTGTTTGCCTCTGGGGAAGGGAACTGGGTAGCTGGGGTGGGAGGGAGATACACATCTCACTGTCCTCTTGAAAGTTTTAAAGTAGATCTTCCATCTGGTCTATTTCCCTTCACCAAGTTTATTAGGCCCAGAGATTACGTGATGCAGTTTAGGGATAGGTTCGTCCATTGATCAACCATTGTATGTTCTCCTGGTAGACTGTGAGCTACTCAAAGGGAAGGAAACACAGCTGTGGTTGGCACAATACTGAGCATATTTAAGGGTACTACTGGCTGGTTTTTTTTTTTTAACCTACTCTTTAAACTCCCAGTTCTAGAAGGAGTCTTTACCATTGATTCTGTACCTGGAATGATGTTTTAAAAAGTAACTTCTCATTAGCATAAGTCATGCTCAGGTCAACATACATCTATCCCTAGACACCAGTGCTAAAGAAGATGCCAGCTTATTCTAGTGAAGGCAAGATTTTTTTTTAAGATTTATTTATTTATTTTTACAAGCACTGGGTACAGTCAGAAGCGTGGGAGGGTGAGAGAATTCACCAGAGCCAGAGGGGAGAGCAGAGCAGGCAGACTGACGAAGTACACTGCTGAGGGGAGCAGTGGGCGGTAGGAGAGGTCTGCGCACCATGTGGGACCCTCGCCCGATGGCCGGGAATCGAACTGGTGCTGCAGAGGCTGCAGGCAGCTTTGCAACCCAGCGCTCAACCGCTGCGCCACCAGGGAGGCCCAAGGCAAGATTTTTTGTAGAAATATGGATATATATTTCCTTTTTACTTTAACGTTTGTATGTCTCATCAATCATAACTAAAATCCATGATTATCACCTTTTATAGGTTTCATTTGTCCTATATAAGGCAAATACTAAATTGTATTAGTTATTTCAGGGCATAATTTAGCTCTCTTACAGAGCATAAACTTCTTAAGGGCAGGCATACCTTATCTATCTCATGCCCACAGTAATATCTAGATCAATCACTACTGAAAAGAGCACATTTAACATTTCATAATTTAAAAATTAAATAACTATAAAAAATATTATGAGTTTATAACTGAACTAATTTGCTTAACATGGTACAGTGGGTTTGTTGTGAAGGCAATGGAAGACTTTCACAAGTATATTATCATAAGAAGTTATGCTATAACTAACAAGCCTCATCCCTTCACAGAGCTGAAACCAATACTTTGTCTATATACAGGGAATCCTCTCTCTTCTTCAACCACTTACAGCTTGCCTCTAAACTGAAACACTACTAACAAAATTGCTAAGCTACTCTGTTTTAACCTGGTAAACAAATGCTAAATAAGGAGACTAAGATCCCTAGGGGGAGAGGGAACAAGAAGGTAGTCCCTTCTGAGAGCACCAGTTCAATAGCTTCCTATTTACAAGGAATCCTGCTTTGTCTACTGGACATCCCTGATCCTGACAGGCAGCCTCACCACCCCTATTGCCCTTGCCCCCTCCCTAAGCAGTACTGTCCTTGTTTCATGCCATCTGTGGCTGGCTCAAGATCCATTCAAAACTGTTCAAAACTTTCAATCATTTTGTCAACAACATTACTTCTTCAAATAAACAACATTGAATACAAGTCAAAATTAGAGCTAATTTTCTCCTGAAAGGAGCAATGCAACAATAATTTAATGTAAGTTAAACGGAATTTATTATCTACTACAGAACTTTGTTTCTCTATTCTGTAACTTTATTGGGTTAGTTAGGTAAGATCTAAAAGGTTAGGATATACAAACACCCTGTTAATTATTTTTTAAGTATTAATATAAAAGGCAACTTTTTTCCTAAAAAATCGTGTTACAACCCTTCATTCTTCAATAGTAAGCCTTGATGAGGACAGGGACCACATCTTACCTTTCACTCTCCCACAGTGCCTTGGACATGGTAAATTCTTAATATTTACTGCAATTAACTTTTTCAAGGATGCATTTAATCTTTATGTTGACAGATAATTCACTTCAAAAACTCCTGTTTTTACAAAGATGATTCAACAATTTTTTTATTGATGTGCCATACTTATTCAGAAAAAAATTTTTTTTCATAGTCTCTTGAGAGACTCCACTGAGCTAAAAACAACTTTCTGGGCAACAGATATATACATTTTGTGACAGATGCTATACATCAGACTGAAGGTCTCTTGGAAGTAGTTCTGGAAGAGAGGCAAGCAAGCTCAAAGATTTTATTTATTTATTTATATTTTACATCATTGTTCATTTTTGTTCAATATTTGCTTTTTCCTCTCAGGTAGAATTCCCTGTAAAATTCCCACAATCAATTCACCCGTGCACCATCACCATAGTCCCTTGCACTCTTCCCACCCCTGATTTATCCCACTCTCTACCTCTCTCCAGTGGAATGTCGGTGATGTATAGTTGCCTGTTAATTTTGGTTTTTGTTATATTTTTTACCTGATCCCTTATTTGGTTCCCCTACATTCCTCCTATAAATGAAACCATCCGATATTTTTCTTTTTCTTTCTGGCTTATTTCACTTAGCATAATCCCTTCCAGCTCCATCCATGTTGCTACAAATGGCATGAGTTCATCTTTTCTGATTGCTGAGTAATATTCCATTGTGTATATATATATGATATCTTCTTGATCCAGTCATCTATTTTTGGGCATTTGGGTTTTTTTCATAACTCACCTATTGTAATAGTGCTGCAATAAACATAGGGGTGCAGGTATCCTTTTGAATTAATGTTTTTGTTTTCTTTGGGTAGATTCCTAGGAGTGGAATTGCTGGGTCATATGGTAGATCCATTTTTAGTAGTTTGAGAAACCTCCACACAACTTTCCACAGTGATTGGACCAGTATGCATTCCCACCAGCAGTGTAGAAGAGTTCCTTTTTCTCCACATCATTGCCAACATTTGTTGTTGCTATTTTTTTAGTATGTGCCATTCTCACTGGTGTAAGGTGGTATCTCATTGTGGTTTCAATTTGCATTTCCTTGATTATAAGTAATGTTGAACATTTTTTCATATACCTGTTGGCCATTTGCATGTCCTCTTTGGAGAAGTGTCTGTTTAGCTCTTCTGCCCATTTTTTTTTCTGAATTTGTTTACTTTGTTTTTGTTGAGTCATATGAACTCTTTGTACATCCTTGTGATCAGTCCCTTATCAGCTGTATGGAGTGCAAAATTTTTCTCCCAATCAGTAGGGTGTCTCTTTGTTTTGGTTAATGTCTCTTTTGCTGTACAGAAGCTTTTCAGTTTGATGTAATCCCAGCTGTTTATCTTTTCCTTCACTTTCTCTGCTTTGGGGGATGAGTATTTAAAGATGTTACAGAGATGTAGGTGATGTACTGTTTTGCCTGTATTTTCCTCTATGTATTTTATGGTTGCAGGTCTTATGTTCAATTCTGTTATCCATTTTGAGTTTGTTTTGTGCATGGTGTGAGGTAGTAGTCTAGTTTCATTCTTTTGCATGTGGTGGTCCAGTTTTCCCAGGACCATTTATTGAACAAACTGCCCGTGTTCCATTGCATATTCATTGCTCCTTTGTCAAAGATTAGTTGTCCATATATGTGTGGCTTTATTTCTGGGTTTTCTATTCGATTCTATTGGTCTGTTTTTATTCCAGTACCATACTGTTTTAAATATTATGGCTTTGTAGTATAGACTGAAGTCTGGGAATGCAATTACTCTATTCTCCTTCTTTTTAGTCAGGAGAGTATTGGCTATTTAAGTTTTTTTGTGGCTCCATATGAATTTCAACAATATTTATTCTACTTCTTTGAGGAATATTGAGATTTTTATCAGGATTGCTTTGAATCTGTAAATTATCTTTGGTAGAATGTCCATTTAATAATGTTAATTCTTCCAATCCATGAACAGGAAATGTCTTTCCATTTCTTTTTGTCTTCTTCTATTTCTTTTAACTATGTTTTATAATTTTCTTTGTATAGGTCACTCACCTCCTTTGTTATGTTTATTCCCAGGTATTTTATTTTTTTTGTTTGAATTGTATATGGAATGGTTTCTTAATTTCATCTTCAGATCAACTGTTTGCATATAGGAAGGTTACTGTTTTTTGTGTGTTGATTTTGTATACTGCTACTTTACTAAACTGGTTCATTACTTTAATTCATTTTTCTATGGCATTTTTAGATTCTCTATGTATATTATCATATCATCTGCAAATAGTGATAGTTTTACTTCTTCTTTCTCTATTTGGATTCCTTGTATGTCTTTCTCTTTTCTTATTGCTCTGGCTAGGACTTTCAGTGTTATACTGAAAAGCAGTGGTAAGAGTGGACATCTTTGTCTTGTTCCTGATCTTAGAGGAAAGGCTTTCAGCTTTTCACCATTAAGAATAATATTGGCTATGGGTTTGTCATATATGGCTTTTATTATGCTATGTTCCATCTATCCCGAGAATTTTGAGGGCCTTCATCACAAATGGATGTTGAACTTTGTCAAATGCTTTTCAGCATCTATTGATATGATCACCTGGTTTTTAGTTTTCTTTTTGTTGATGTGTTGGATTACACTGATTGATTTTCAGATGTTGAACCATCCTTGTGCCCCTGGAATAAATCCAACTTGGTTGTGGTGTATTATCCTATTGATGCATTGTTGGACTCTGTTGCCTAGGATTTTATTGTGGATTTTTGCATCAGTTGTTCTTCAGGGAAATTGGCCTGTAGTTCTGTTTGTGTGTGTGTGTTGTTTTTGGTTTTGGTTTTAGTGTAATGTTGGCCTCATAAAACATATTTGATAGTATTCCTTATTTCTCAATTTTTTAAAAGAGTTTGTGTAAGATAGACACTAGTGCATTTCTGAACGATTGGTAGAATTCATTTGTGAAGTCTTCTGGTCTTGGGCTTTTGTTTTTGGGGACGGTTTTGATTACTGTTTCAATTTCAATGCTTGTAATTGGTCTGTTCAGGTGTTCTATTTCTTCTTTATCTAGCTTTGGGTGATTGTAAAGTTGTAGGAATTTGTCCATCTCTTCTAGATTGTTGAATTTGTTTGCATATAAACATTCATAGTAATCTCTAATTATCCTTTTGATTTCTGCTGAATCTGCTGCAATTTCTCCTCTTTCATGCACAATCCTATTGATTTGTATTTTCTCCTGTTATTTCTTCATAAGCCTGGTGAGAGGTTTGTCTATTTTATTTATTTATTTTTTTTTGAAGAACCAACTTTTGGTTTTGTTGATCTTTTGGATTTTTTAAAATTTCTATTTCATTTATTTCTGCTTTGATTTTTATTAATTCCTTTCTTCTACTGGCTTTTGAGATTTTTGTTGTTCTTTTTCTAGTTCTTTCAGATGGGAGATTAGGTTGTTTCTTCTATTTCTTTCTTGTTTCTGGATGTGTGCCTGTATTGCTATATACTTCCCTCTTATTATTGCTTTTGCTGTACCCCACACATTCGGGAAGGTGTGTCCTCATTGTTGTTCATCTCAAAGTATTTTTTAATTTCTTCTTTGATCTCCTCTTTAATCCCATGGTCTTCCAGTAGTGTGGATTTCAATCTCCATGAAGTGGGAGTGTTCCTTGCTTTGTTTTCATGGTTTATTTCTAGTTCGATGCCTTTATGATCAGAGAATAGTTGACATGATTTTGCTCTTAATATATCTGTTAATGTTTGTCTTGTGGCCCAATATGTGATCAATGCTGGAGAATGATCCATGTGCACTTGAGAAAAAGGTATACTTGGATTTCTGGGGGGTACAGTGTCCTGTAGATGTCTGTTAATCCCATGAAATCTAGGTCCTTATTTAGGGCTGTAGTGTCCTTGTTTATTTTTTGTCTCATTGATCTGTCCATTGGTGAGAGTGGGGTGTTGAAGTCTCCTCCTACATATATATTTGCTCTGATGTCTGCTTTCCGAGATGATAATAATTTTATGATATATTTTGGTGCTCCTTCATTTGGTGAGTATATGTTGATGAGTGTTATATCTTCCTGATATATTGTCCCCTTAATCATAATGTAGTGACCATCTGTGTCTCTTTTTAGCTTTTTTAATATTTATATTATATTATATAAAGTTATATTTTATCTGATATAAGTATAGCTTTCCCTGCCTTCTTTTTCGGTCCATTTGCTTGTAGGTTTGTTTTCCAACCTTTTACTTTCAGTCTGTGTTTATCTTTTGTAGTTAAATGTGTTTCCTGGAGACAGCAGAAGGATGGATTTTGTTTTTTAATCCAGTCTTCTACTCTGTGTCTTTTTATAGTGCTATTGATAGTTTAGTGCTATTGATGAGTTTAGTCCATTTACATTTAGGGTTAATACTGATATATTGGCATCTATATTTCCCATTTTCTTTGTCTTTTTATGATTCTATTCCTTACCTTATAGCTGAGAAAGTTTTTTAAAAAGATTTATTATTTATGCATACATGAACTGGGGTACAGCCCAGAAGTGTGGAGGGTGAAAGGATTCACCAGAGACAGAGTGAGGAGCAGAACAAGCAGACTGACTGAAAACACTGCAGAGGGGAGCAGCTGGCGAGACAGGAGAGGTCTGCTGCACCATGTAGGTATCTCCCTGGCCAGCTGGGATCAAACTCGTGCTGCAGAGGCTGCGACAGCTTCATAGTGCTGTGTTAACCCCTTGAGCCACCAGGGAGGCCCTCAGAAAGATTTTTAACTGTCTTCAATTCCTTGAGGGGTATCATGAAATTCTCAAATTTTAATTTCAAAAATATACACCAAGCACTTTTGTGATAGAGGAGATTATGTTATAAAATCAGTGCTTGAGTACTGTAATTCTTACAGTGTTTGAAATCATACTACAATGAAACAGGTAAGACTTAAAAATTCTCCTTGATATAGTTTTCTCATCTTAAAAACTGAAATAAAAACAAACTCTTAATTCATGAAAATATTCTGAGAACCAATCAACTTTTTTTTTTTAGTATTTCATTAAGGTTTACCTAGAAATCACCCAAACTATTCTGCTAGGAAACATGCTTGTACCTCTTTAGATAATATGAAAGAAATGGTCATATAAAAATTAACTTTGATCTGAGACACTAAGGAAGGAAGAGCAAGGGAGAGGGGAAGAGTAGAGAAGGTGGGGAGGCAGGAGAGGATAGTGTGGTGGAGAGCTGGGGAGGACTTTGGTCACTTTGGTGGTGAGAAAACTGTGGTGACTGCATCTGAGAGGAGAAATCCTATATTGTGTAAAAATAAACTAGAATGTTAAAAAAAAGGGGGAGGGAATGTAATCTCACTCTCAAAATCTAACCTGAATGCCAAAGCACTGAGGTTTCTAAAGCTTATTTTACCTAGTTTTTACCCAGTTCTTTACTTAGCTGTGTCATTTTTTTCAATGGCTGCCCTAGGAATTACAATTAACATCTTAACTTTTAAAAACTCTAGTTCTGATTGACACCAACCAATGTCAATAATATAAAAATTCTCTGCTCCACTATTGTTTTACTCCCTCCTCCATTCCTTTAAGCCAGTATTATCATTCATACTGCACCTCCATATGTGATAAACCCATTAACAGTTTTACAATTATTACTTGCTTTAGACAGCTGTCTTTTAAATCAGATATAAGATTCACAAAGATACCTTTTTATGGTCTTTTATATTCAGCTAGTTATCTTTACCAAAGTGCCTTATTTCTTCATGTGCATTTCAGTTATTAACGAATGTGCTTTCATATAACTTGAAGGCCTTCCTTTACTATTGCTAGTAGAGTAGGTCTACAGCGACAAATTCTCTCAGGTTTTGTTTATCTGGGAATGTCATAATTTCTTATTCATTTATGAATGATAGTTTTGTTAGATATAGGATTCTTGGTTGACAGTCCATTTCTTTCAGCACTTTTAATATTTCATCCCACTGTCCTTCTGGATTGCACTTTCTGTTGGGAAATCAGCTGTTGATCTTATGAGGATTTTTTTTTTTCTCTGAATGAATGCCTTCTTTCTGCTTTTAAAATTATCTTTGTTTTCTGTCTTTCAACAATTTGATGTTTAGGTGTGGATCCTTCCGAACTAATCCTTTAGGTTTGATGAATTTCTTGAATGTTGCAGATTGTTTCCATCAAGTTTGAGATATTTCCCCATTATTCCTTCAAATATTCTGTGCCCCTTTCTCTTTCCAGAACCCCATTATGTATATATCAGCAAATCTGATGGTGTCCTATATGTCCCTTAGGTTCTCCTCATTTTTCTTCATTCTTTTTTTCTTTTAGCTCCTCAGATAGGAAAATCTCAATCTGTCTTCAAGTTTGCTGACTCTTAATTCTGCCAGCTCATATCAGCTATTGATCCATCCACATCAGTAAAATTTTCATTTCAGTTACTGAAATTTTCAAGTCCAGATTTTCTATTTGGTTCTTTCTTTTGAAAACAATTTCTATCTCATTACAGATATCTATTTGGTGAGACAGTCACGTACTTTCATTTTCAGAAATGATTTCCTTTGAATATAGTTTATAATAGCTAATTTGAAATATTTTCAAGCAAACACAACATCTGGGCTTTGTTAGGGAGTTTCTATTGACTGCTTATTGTCCTATATATGTGCTATACTTTACCATTTTTGATTGCATCTTGTTGTTGGAAACTGGGTATTTAAACCAAGCATATCCATCTCCAAGGTTTGTTGCTGCTGTTGTTGCTATCTATTTAGTCACTTTCCTGGACTAATTTTGTTAAAGTCTGTATTCCCTGCTGTGTGCAGGCACTTCAGGTCTGTGCTCATTTAGCTTCAGATTCAAGTAATGATTTGACAGAGATTTTCTAAAATGTCTTGGACCAATATATCTTTTGCCACTTGCCAAGGTGTAAGGTGTGTTTGGACAAGCCTTCAATATACCAGCAGTTTACAACTCAGCTTTAGCTTTCATTTCCTTTGTGTGCATGTTCCCAATGTGAGCCAGAAGTGAATACAGGCCTCCTCAGGTCTTTCCTGGGCATGACTCCAGTTCTGCATATGTGTTTGGTCTTCTAGAAACCCAGGAATATTGTGGGAGCTTTCTAAAGCTCCCTATATCATCCACAGGTCCTCCTTTTAGAAATTTTTGGCCAGTCATTCCTTTGCCCTTTCTGAGAGTTTGCACTACCTCAGGAAGATGCAATGTTAAATAACTGTCCCTGATTGTTTTCAATAAATTCGTGAAGACAGAGCTTTACCATGGAGCATGAATGAGTAAAGTCAAATAAAGACAAGCCTTATGAATGGGGCCTTTCCAAGGAGCTGCCAGATAGATCAAATAGTGACAATTCCCTAGGGGTGTGGCATTTGGGGTGTGTGGCCCCTCCAGTTGTTGGTTTCATAACTGCTGTGGTTGCAAGGTTGCTGGTTTCCAAAGCTATTGTGGAACTGTGGAAATGGATAGGGCGATGGGATTAGGGCAAATTAAAACACAAAAAAGTTCACTGTTCTTACTGAAAATCAGTTTTTTTTTTTTAATAAATGTTCCTCAGATTGTTGAAGGTCTCTGGTTAATTTCTAAAATTCTTAAAAAGTTGGTTTGAAATTTTTTTGCCAGTGTTCCTGTTGCTCTTATAAGCAACAGATTTTCTGGGGTCCTTACTCTAGTCTTCTGGAAATCCCCTTTTAGTTGAGTTTGAAAATCATTCAGGAACTGGTGTCTTCTAAAAAGCCTATAACTTTTAGCTCTTAAAACTCCCCAGTGAGGGCCTCCCTGGTGGTGCAGGCAGTTGAGCACAGCACTGTGAAGCTGTCTGAAGCCTCTGCAGTGTGGATTCAATCCTGGCTGGCCAGCGAGATACCCACATGGTGCAGCAGACCTCTCCTGTCTCGCCAGCTGCTCCCCTTAGCATTTTATTTCAGTCAGTCTGCCTGTTCTGTTCCCTGCTCTGTCTCTGGTGAATCCTCTCACCCTCCCACACATCTGGACTGTATCCCAATTCTTGTATGCATGAATAAATAAATCTTAAGAAAAAAACTGCCCAGCGAAGTATGTGGGATCCCTGGTATATCTGCATATAAATTGCTATGGTAAAGCATTCATGAACATCTATAAAGTTGGAAGAGAGAAAATATCATCAGTCTAGATTTATATTCCAACTTACCCTTTGGTGAGTACAAGGAAATAAATGTGTTTTTTGATAACAGATGCAATTTTACAAAGCATATATTGTTATCAACATTTGGCTGCTTTTCTTGTATTCTAAGATTTTTTTCCTTTTAAAGAGTCATGTATTTTAATTTTAAATAAAATGAGAGACTAAAAGCACAACATCTAGTTCAATACCTAGGTTCATGACAAATGAGATCTCAATATATTTCTTTTTTTTCTTTTTTTTTTTTTTGAGTTCAGAACTAATATATTTTTTTTTTATAGAGGCATGCTTTATTTATTTGTTTGCTGGTTTGTTTGTTTGTTTTGTTTATACATGCACTGGGTACAGTCAGAAGCGCCGGAGGGTGAGAGAATTCACCAGAGCCAGAGCGGGGAGCAGAGCAGGCAGAAGGACCGAAGTACACTGCTGAGGGGAGCAGCGGGCGGCAGGAGAGGTCTGCGCGCCATGTGGGACCCTCCTCAGGTGGCCGGGGAGCAGCCAGGGATCGAACCGGCGCCGCAGAGGCCGCGGGCAGCTTCGCAACCCAGCGCTCAACCGCTGCGCCACCGGGGAGGCCCAGAACTAATATATTTTTAAAATAGTGAGGAACATATAAGCAAGATGAATAAAAATATTTTTACCAAATCCTAATATATTATTTTTTTAAATAATAAATTTTATTTTTATATTCCCCCATACAATTGCAAACGCCCCATTCTGACCCCAATCCTTCCCCTCCCGCCCCCCATCCCCCAAAAAGTGTCTCTGGTTCATAGTTTTCTGTTGATTTTGATTTTCACTTTCTTTTTTTTTTTTTATAGAGGCATGTTTATTTATTTATTTGTTTGTTTGTTTGTTTGTTTGTTTGTTTTGTTTATACAAGCACTGGGTACAGTCAGAAACGCGGGAGGGTGAGAGAACTCACCAGAGCCAGAGCGGGGAGCAGAGCAGGCAGAAGGACAGAAGTACACTGCTGAGGGGAGCAGCGGGCCGCAGGAGAGGTCTGCGCACCATGTGGGACCCTCCTCCGGTGGCCGGGGAGCAGCCGAGGATCGAACCGGCGCCGCAGAGGCTGCAGGCAGCTTCGCAACCCAGCACTCAACCGCTGCGCCACCGGGGAGGCCAGATTTTCACTTTCTTATATTCATTTTCCTGGTCCCTTATTTAAGTTCTCTAGATTCCTGCTATGAGTGAGACCATCCGGTATTTTTCTTTTTCTTTCTGGCTTATTTCGCTGAGCATGATCCCTTCCAGCGCCATCCATGTTGCTGCAAATTGCATGTGTTTATCTTTTTTGAATGCTGAGTAATATTCCATGGTATATATGTACCACATCTTCTTGGTCCAGTCATCTATTTTTGGGCATTTGGGTTGCTTCCAAAGCTTAGCTATTGTAAACAGTGCTGCTATAAACATAGGGGTGCAGGTGCTCTTTGGAATTGATGTTTCTGTGTCCTTTGGGTAAATACCTAGGAGTGGAATTGCTGGATCCTATGGAAGCTCTATGTTTAGTAGGTCCAGAAATCTCCACACAGCTCTCCATAGTGGTTGGACCAGTTTGCACTCCCACCAACAGTGCAGAAGAGTTCCTTTTTCTCCACACCCTCGCCAACATTTGTTGTTGCTAGTTTTTTTAATATGTGCCATTCTCACTGGTGTAAGATGGTATCTCATGGTAGTTTTGATTTGCATTTCCCTGATTACAAGTGATGTTGAACATTTTTTCATATGTCTGTTGGCCATTTGCATTTCCTCTTCAGAGAAGTTTCTTTTTAGCTCTTCTGCCCATTTTTTGACTGGATTATTTTCTTTGTTGTTGCTGAGTCTCCTCAGCTCTTTGCAGATTTTTGTGATCAGTCCTTTATCATTAGTGTTGGGTGCAAAAATGTTCTTCCAGTTGGTGGGGTTTCTCTTTGTTTTTGTTATTGTCTCTTTTGCTGTGCAGAAGCTCTTTAATTTGATGTAGTCCCAGCTGTTTATCTTTGTCTTCACTATCACTGCTTTGGGTGATGTGTCTGTAAAGATGTCTTTGATGTGCAAATCCCGTAGTGTTTCGCCTATATTTCCTTCTATGTATTTTATGGTTTCAGGTCTTATGTCTAGTTCTTTAATCCATTTTGAGTTGATTTTTGTGTATGGTGTGAGGTAGTGGTCAAGCTTCATTCTTTTGCATGTAGCGACCCAGTTTTCCCAGCACCATTTATTGAACAAACTTTCTTTGCTCCAATGCATAGTCTTTGCTCCTTTGTCAAAGATTAGTTGACCATAAATCTGTGGGTTTATTTCTGGATTTTCTATTCGATTCCATTGGTCTGTATGTCTGTTCTTGTTCCAATACCATGCAGTTTTGATGATTATGGCTTTGTAGTATAGTTTGAAGTCTGGGAGTGTGATGCCTCCATTTCCTTCTTTTTTTTTTTCAGTAGACCTTTGGCTATTCGGGGTTTTTGGTGATTCCATATGAATTTCATCAATAATTGTTCTATTTCTTTGAAGAATGCCATTGAGATTTTGATTGGAATAGCATTGAATCTGTATATTGCTTTTGGTAGGATGGCCATTTTAATAATGTTTATTCTTCCAATCCATGAGCAGGGGATGTCTTTCCATTTCTTTGTGTCTTCTTCTATTTCTTTTAACAGTGTTTTATAGTTTTCTTTGTGTAGGTCCTTTACCTCTTTTGTTAGATTTATTCCCAAATATTTGATTTTTTTTGTTTCGATAATAAAAGGGATGGTTTTTTTGATTTCTTCTTCTTCAGATTTATTGTTTGTGTATAGGAAGGCTACTGACTTTTGCGTGTTGATTTTGTATCCTGCCACTTTACTGAATTGATTGATGAGTTGAATTAGTTTTTCTGTGGAGATTTTGGGGTTCTCTATGTATATCATATCATCTGCAAATAGTGATAGTTTGACTTCTTCTTTTCCTATTTGGATTCCTTGGATGTCTTTCTCTTGTCTTATTGCTCTGGCTAGGACTTCCAGTATTATATTGAAAAGCAGTGGTGAGAGTGGACATCCTTGTCTTGTTCCAGATCTTAATGGAATTGCTTTCAGCTTTTCACCATAGATCTCAATATATTTCTTAGATGAAATGAGGAAGATAGTGATTATAAACTCTAATTATTGACTTATAAAGAATCATAAACATTTAAACAAATTTCATTTTAATAGAATATTTACTATTTTATCATATACTGTTGACTATTAAAACACTAAACCAAATTTTAAGTTATGAAAACGTTTGACAGTAACATTAGCATTATCTTAATGCTAAATTAATAGATGTCAAACAACAGTTTAAATGGTTCTCCATTTGGAGAATTTTACGGATCCTGATTGACTTTAGTTTCTATTATGATATGAAAAATACTGGCTTATATCTCTGTATGTGTATTCTAGGTGAGAGAGGGGAGGGGGTGCAGGGAGGATAAGACACATGATGCTTTTCACATAAATGCCCTGTCCCCTTTTAAAGTAGCACCTAAAATTGTACGAAACTCTATGTTTGGGGATCATCCTGCAGGGCACTGAGTCATGCACAAGAGTAAAATGTTGAAAATCACTGATAATGTTTAAAGAACCATATGTAACTACAAAGTCATGATGATCTTTTCTGATAAAATGAACTTAAATTGAGAGCCTTAATATAGAATAAACCACTCATAAAAATCAACAATAGTAGTAGTTTCAGGGATACTTATGATGCTATCATTTATTTAGAGATACACTGTTCTATATATATTTTTAAAAATCAGCATAAGCATGTAATAAAGGTAACATGGTAAGTTTTCACTACTATGTTCCTTTAGAATTCATGGACCTGAAATCTGCAATTTCAAGAATTTATGAGCAAACATTATAGTCCCTGATTAAATAATATTTCATTTTGCCAAGACATTAATTTGAAGAATCTGGATCTTGTTTAAAGTTAATATGTATAATGAGTTGCTAAGTTAGTAAGTCTATCCTATCATCTGACTATGCTTGGATGTTTTCCTTGCATTGTAAACTACACAGTAACTCAGGAAGTGATAAAAATTTTTCTTTAAAAAAAAAACAGCCCCCAAATAAAGCAAATTTTTATTGATGGTGATTAAGTTAAGGAAATAGTTTAACAGATGTAAGACAGTATTGGTTCTTAGCCATAAGATATTAATTTTGGATAAGTTAAAGACTAATGTGTTGAATCCAGCTTTGATTCAGATCTATGACATAAACAAGTCTGCCATAAAACATTTTATGGGGGAAATTACATGTTAAAATATTATTTGAGCTTTTACAATAACTTATAGTCTCTTGGGTCAGCCCTCCTTATAATTTATTTTCTTCATTTAAATTATATTAATGTTAGAGCAGACACATCAGAATTTCCATTAAAAACAAAGGTATTTCTTTTGTTCACCAAATGTAAAATCCATTCTTAGGCAACAGATTAAAACTCTTCACCATAGACATATTAAGACATGTTTATTTAAACATATGGGAACATATAGTTTAAAACAAAACAGTAGAAAAAGAATAAATAGTACCAAGTAACCCTGCAAGCACCCCAATCTTCCACAGGAATGGAATGGTGGAGTAAAAGATAAGCAAGTGAGTAAAGCCTATGCCATACTTCCTCGAGAACCATGAATGCATGTTCTTAGCCTTTTGCATATAGTTATATGTGATGTGGCCGAGGTCAGTCCCCCAATACCAAATAATATAAAATAAATCCACAAAGATCTTATGGTTTCAGTTATTCACATAGAAAATAAAGATATCCACTTTCAGGCAAGACACAGAAAAGAGCACAATGGAAATTCTCACTTATTTTCTGCTTCAAAACCTCCTTGCAAAATCTTCTGGAAATCTTTGAGATCTCAAACTGCCCTGAATTCAACATCAGGCCAGTTAAACTGTGTTTATACTACCCTTTAACTACTCAAATCCATTGTTCGAAAAAACTTAGAAGTCATAAATTTACTTTCCCACCACCCCTACAGTTTGGAAAACCAGCAGAATATATAAATAACCTTCTAGATAATGCAAAGTGGTAAACAAAACTAAAATTTAAGTGACAAAAATTCTATAATGCAGCTGCTACCAAGTCTTCAGATATTCAAGACTGCTGTTCTCAAATGAGAAAACTCCAGAGAAAAATTATGTTGAGGAAGGGAAAGAGAAGGGATCTTACTAGATTTATACTTCAATTTTGGGTTGGGAGAGAAAGGAAGACAAAACTATTCAAATAACTGTAACAACAATTCTGAGAAAAGGAAAGCAACAGTGGCTCTGCCAGGCTAGTACAAATTTAAATTAGTAAAGGGTTAATGAAGGGTTATTATGGGATGGTGAATAATTATAACTATGAAAGTGAAAGAAACTTTCAAGACTAAAATGTTCCTCTTCTGTAAAATCTGACCTGAATTTGTCTAGACTGAACTGAAATAAACACAGCAAAGTTCTAAGAGTAGCCCAATGGAGACAGGAACCAGGAACCTTTGGACCCACACCCATTTCTTCACTTTAAAATGGGGATTTATTTGTTCTCTTGTCCCAGCCAAAACAGAAAACCACTGACTTTTTTTTTCCCTTAATTGTGCTCTACACTAAGGAGGCCACTGCCTATTTAACATGTCTATTGTTTGAAGCCTGTGAAAAATGAAATTGGCATCTGAACGGTTCAACCCTGTATAAACAAAATTAAGCCCCCCTCCTCTGAGGGCATTCGCCTTTGTATATAAAGATTTTTAAGCATATTGAGAATAATCAGGAAACTTTGTGTGGTCTGTCCTGAGAACCACTGGATACCATTTGGCCTCCTAACTTGTTATGTGGTTGAGGTCTACCTATGTCATATGGGCTAAATTAACAACATCTAAGTAAATTTTCATTAATTTAGGGAGAAAAAAGTGGTTTAAAGTCATTTAACTTTATAATTAAGATAGCTTATTTTTTTTTAAATTCCATCTCTGTAGCTAGTCAATTTTCCCAACCTCATGTCTGAAACACCAATGCTTAGAAGATAAAAAAAATTACATAGATAAAAATTCATCTCTTCAAAAATTTTGAATCAAAAATATTTCCCTACCATTTTCTTTTAACATATGGCACTTCTTCAATTCACTGTAGTGATATGTAATTCAAATTACAGATTATTCATAATTCAAGGCCATGACACGAGACTCGTTTACTTATAAACTGGCTACAGAGAGAACACTACAGTGTTGTTGTTCACTTCTGAAGTACACTGGCACAACATTCATGCTTATGTTGGTAGAACCTGTTAGAGGTCTCATAGCTGGAAATAGGAAATAGTTTCCTTGTATTTTTGGAGAATAAAAGAAGGGAGTTACTAAAAATAAGTTTTATAGTAATCACTGAGCAAGAACTTTGGGGTTGTAAACTTATGTCTTAATTAAAGGCAAATCAACCAAAGAGTGAGAATTTTGGGTTTTTTCTCCAAAAAGTAATTGGGCTACATAATAAAAGTATGTTGTTCTATTGTAATTTAGGAAGCTACTTTAGAATTTTCATTTCTAAAAATACTATAAGACCTTTAAAGAATTTGCTTATAGTTTCTGTTTTAGACTTGTAGCATTCCTGAGTAGGGCACGTTAAGAACCATTAAGGAACACACCCATTCGACTAAACTACGTTTAAGCTAATTTAATAAATTACATCATTTAACAAATGCACTCCTCCTATAATTATAATTCCCAGCACCTACTTTATATGGGTAAAATTTGCCACATTCAAGTAAATTCTCACTAATTTAGGGAGGAAAAAGTGGCTTAAAGTTATTTAACTTTATAATAATTAGTTTTTTCAAACTGTATGATCTTGGTAGCTATTTCCCAACATCAAGTTGGGAGGGACACTAAAGTCTAGAAGAAAAAACACCAAACATAGAAGGCACTCAGGCAAAGGGTAATGTAACCAATGTTAATGTAACTGAGTTAGGCTGGGTGTCTATTGATAAATGAAAGCACTTTGTCTACACAGCAGACTCCTGCTTGTGTTATTTCCTAGTCTCTTATCCAGGCTTGATGACATTCATGACATTAAAGGAGATGCTGAGGCATAATTAACTGAACAAAAGAGCAACTTTACCAAGAAAGTGGCAATTCAGAGGCCACTAATAGTTTAAAATTGTCAACTGGCAGACTTTCATTTCCCAATGCCTAAATTATAGCAACAGTCTCCTCACCGGTGGGTGCCCTTTCTTGCTAATTTGTCCCTCACTTCAATGTACCTTCAATAGTTACCCACTGACTACTGTATAATGCTCATTCTGACCTCTGTCTTTAAGTTGTTTCCCTATCTAGAATGCTTTATCCACCTATGCTACCTATGAAAGATCTACCCAGCCTGAATCTGAATTGTCCATGAAGCCCTCACTGTATAACACCAGTCCACATTAATTTTTTGTCCAAACTCCTACAGGCCTTTGTCTCCATCACTCATTTGACCATTAATCATATGTGACCTCAATGTCTGTTTCATGAATCTTGTCTCCTCAATATGATTGCAAGCTTTTCAAAGCCAGGAAGCAAGGTTTATGTCTATTTTGCAGACCTCTCACCCACACCCAAAAAGGAGTGTAGCACAGTGTTCCACCTACAGCAGCTGTATTACCTGTTAAACTGAAATATTAGAATTTACCATAATACGAACAGCACCAGCTTAGAATATGAGATATGTTTTGATTAAAAAAAAACTCTTAAGATAATGCTGGTAAATAAATCTTGAAACTTGAACAAATATTCATTTTTAAATGTCTACAAGCAAATAGATCATAGATCTCTACTTTCTTCTTTAGAACTGCAAAGGCTATCTCTAAATAGAAGAAGATAGAAACTGCTCCCCAACACAAATTAATGCACTACAATTTGGTGGTAACATTTTTTAAATGTCTGCAACTCTCCTAATGACAAAGAGTCTCATACTGGTTGTACAGATAACGGGGTAAATAACTTTCACAGCACATGACTTGACCATATCTATTATTTCATGGATGCCACTACCACAGTTAGATGTGAGCTTTTTAATTAAAAACAAATGTGTACACTATAAGAAGCAATTTCAAGAAGTGCTTAACTAAAGTGGTTAAGCACATATGGACTTCAAGACCTTACTTATCCCATTTGGCAAGGTATCTTTCAATTTCCTAAAAAACACATTTACTCAGAAATATAGAGTTGAACTATCAAAACTAATGTTCTCTTTTAATGCCTTTTTCCTTCTACCTTCAAAGTGGGTGATCAAAGTCAAAGTCAAAGACATTTCTCTATATTTTTACTAGCAAATTCATTAGAAAACCCTCAAGAACAAAGGATAATAACAACCTAAAAGGAAAGGTTGAAAATCATGTTCTTTTCAAATACATTTAGTTGGTATCAAATATACTAATAAAGCAAGTGATGAACGCCAGGTGAAAAACTAGCAGAAATGCTACTAGTTTGAAACATGTTTTTAAATGCTTATTTCAGACTCTAATGCCTTTAATCCAATTTACTCATAATTTTCAATAAGTTTGGAAAAATAAATACCTCAAAACCTAAATTAGGCGGTCCTGTAAACAGGCTTTGTGTGGCTCCAGTATGTTTAATATTTTAAAGATTCCCAAAATTCCCATGAAGGATTAGTTGATTTAAGTAAAAGTCACTATATGTAACTTTAAAAATAAGCTAAACAGAGTGTTTATAGTTAATAGTACTGTACTGGACACTTAAAATTTGTTAAGAGGGTAGGTTTTGCATTCTGTGCTTTTTATCATAATACATTTTTAATTGCTAAAATCAGCATACATCTATATGATTAAAGAAAAACTGATTAGAGCCTCCCTGGTGGCACAAGGGTTTAAGCACCGAACTATGAAGCAATCCGCAGCCTCTGTAGCACGAGTTCGATCCCCAGCCGGCCAGGGAGAAACCCACATGGCAAAGCAGACCTCTCCTCTCTCGCCTGCTGCTCCCCTCAGCAGTGTATTTCAGTTAGTCTGCCTGCTCCCCGCTCTGTCTCTGGTGTATCCTCTCACTCCCCTGCATCTCTGGCCTTCACCCCAGCTCTTGCATGCATAAATAAATCTTTAAAAAAAAAAAAAAGAAAGAAAGAAAAACTGATTAGCCAAAGATGGCCGGTATTCCGGTTATCTCTGAGAATGTAATTTGCAAATTTAATTCAGCCTGGTATCTCCTGTTAAAAGACACTGGAGACAAGGTGTGGAAGAGATGAGTATGCCCAATGAATGCCTTCCTACGACTGCATTCTGTAATAAGAAATTATAGCTAGGGCAATCCTTAAATATTATCTGTTCCATAATTTTTGTTATGGAGAATAACTGTGAACAAACCTTAGAAAAGAAATTTCATACATCTAAGTAGAGAGTATGACTACCTATATTCACAGACCAAAAAAAGTAGGAAGACATCTGAATATCTGGGAACTTATAACTATGTTCGTAGATATAAAAAAGAAAAATGATAATGACAAGAAAGTGGCTATGTTTATCTGTTTGTGATGTACTTAAACTACATGTCCTATATATCTTACCTAGAGGTCTCATCTTATGACACTATACAAATGGCTTTCAACATGGTCTTTTGGAAATACCCGGGGGACCCATATGCAAGTTCTCCTATATTATTATACTCTATGCTTCCGTGGTAGAAAGAACACCTTGGCCACTGGTTCTAAAAGAGCCATCTAGAGTTGTACAATGTAAAAGACACCTACTGAAACAGTCCTAGTCTAGATCATGCACTCATTGTCCTTTTTCTATGCTGAATCCAGTGTTTATCTCATTTGTCTACAATCTCATTTTTCTCCCTAATTCCACACCCCTTATATTCCTGTCTCCAGCCCTATGTAACTCCCTCTCCACAAAGCCAATGCTTACAGTGTTAAAGAGTGGATTTCTGCCAAACATCTTGCCCAACAGGGCAATCGTTGGAGGAGTTTGTGGAGTCAAATACTGCACAAACCACATGTCACCTCATCAATGTCAGAGAAATAGAAGCAGTGACATTTCCATTTCTTCTTCTGTGGGTTTCTGAACTGACAAGAAGAGTATGGAGTAGATGGGTCCATGAACTGAACAAAAGAACTTAACTACTGACTTCTTGTCACCTATTCCTAATATCAAAGACTTATTCCACAAAGTGAGGTACCTGGCCCACATCAGTGGCAAGATTTTTGTTTTTAATGCAAATGAAGTAGGGTAAGTTTTTGTTTTAATCATGGGGAACTTCATGAAATCAGTTGAAAGCAACAGTCTAAAATGTTTAATCAGTAAGAAGCCTTCACGAAGTTCTCCTTTTGTGAATGACCAACTTCTACTTACCATATTTTTAAAAAATGTAAACAAGCACACATTAGCTCAACAATTCACCTCACCATAGTTCAAAAGCTGCACACAATGGGTATTTGTCTTATTACAATGAGGTATGGACAGATTTACAAGTTTTACCAGCTATCTACCTTCTTTGCACCTCCAAAGCACCTATACCTATCAGTGTGGTTGCTAGGCTACTATAAGCAACAGTGATGTCACAGAGAAGTAGCACGCCAACATGACTAGCACGTGCATTTCTTTGAGGCTGACACAGTACTGTGGGACCCCTATGCTGACAGCACCAAAACCAATGTTTCATAGATTCCATTCTATGAGGATGACTAGAAGATTCACTTAACACCTGAAGCACAGTAGAGAATCTGGTGTTACCACACTGCAGCAATCCAAGATCCCAGGATAAGATATGACACTAGAACTGTGTAGAATATGCTTACAGAAGGCATTCGTAATGGCAAGGTGAACTATGTAGGCTGTTACGTGAATCTCACTACTTTCAATACTAGAGAGCTGCCAGGATCTTCTGGCAAGATATTGCACAATACAGTCAACTGTGCTCTCTCAGCATTGCATGCGGCTTTGGGTCACAGTGTGGATTATCTGTAAAATTAAACAGATAGGGGAAAGGCAAGAATCATCAAGAATATCACAAGATTTGATTTTAAAAAGTAATATTAGGAGGCCTGAAGTCAAGCACAATGTTTCACACTTGCCCATCCACTAAAGATCACAAAGATCATAAAGTAATATAGCTTATCCTATCCATTGCTAAAATTTATCCTTCAATCTTTGTCGAGCAAAATTGCAAAACAGATCCAGCTTGATTCCTACTTTCTAAAATTGAGGACACAGGACCTCGAATCTAGTACCAGATAGTACTTCTGGTCCTTTAATCCAAGTTCTGAAACTCTATGTTTCTGAGATAGTCCTTCACAAGGCTCTGTTTAGCTGAAGGCTATGTGTTATGATACACACAGTAATAAAAGAATCCCTCACTGATTTACAAATTGATAAGCCTAAAGACTGAGAAAATGTATAAACCTATATTAGGGAAACCCAACAATCTGTCATGAATTCTTATATATGAAGCTGAAAACATCACAGATCTACCCACCTGAACAGTAAGTCACAACTGGGGAATTGGAGAGATCCCAAGAGACCAACTAAATCATCACAATAGCTCTGTAACTGCTCTGTGGTTCTGCTAATTCAAAAAGAAATGACATGTGATAACTGCCAACACTTGAAATACACATATTAAGAAATCTGATTTCACCTGACCAACTATTTTTTTCTTCGTATTCCCCCTCTTCTACTCCCATATGTTTTAGTGGCTCCACCATATTCCTGGTTCCTCAGGCTTATAAACTCTGAATTACTTTAGAAACCTCTATCCCTTTCAAATCCCCCACTAATGGAACTCTCTAGATTTTTCTTTCCTGCATTGACTCTATACTGATATGCAATCATCTTATTTTCATCCAAAAGCTGTCTCTTGATCCAAGTTCTATAAAGCAACATGTCTTCTCCCTTCTCTCAAATTAAATACAGTTGGGTATATGTGAAGAGGGGGAAGGGAAGGTACTTAACACTTGTGATCAAATTTCATAGCCATTCCAACAGAGGTGTTGAACAAACTTTTCCTGAGCACAAGAACAGCTAGGCACATAGCCAAGAAAAGAAGAGGCAATGATGGAAGTCAAAAAACAGGTGAGAGGCAATCTTTCCGCTCCTACACAAAACCTGGCTCTGGAGTGTGAATCTCTGCATATGCCAACAACTTCTTG
Source organism: Talpa europaea (assembly GCF_964194135.1). NCBI lineage: Eukaryota > Metazoa > Chordata > Mammalia > Eulipotyphla > Talpidae > Talpa > Talpa europaea. The sequence goes on from NC_140081.1 coordinate 68,719,819, forward strand.
ATTTTTGCCAATGTTCCTACATTCGCAACTTCTGTCCCTGGGATGACTTTGTCACTTGCCCAATGTCAAATTTCCTACTGCCTTCATAACCTCATAACCTTAAGGCTAGCTGGTCTCCCCTATCTTGAGACCTTTCCCCTATCAATTCATCTTACACTCTAGGGGACTCTTCTGCAAATACTGTTCTTTTCCTAATATAAGAAAATATAATCAGATCTAATATCTATTATCCAGCCATCCTAGAGAGTTCCCAAGAGAAAAGACTATTTTACTTTCCTTGACATTTTAAGATCTTGCAGATCAGAGCAGGGGAGTGACATGGGGGGATGCTGAGAGTACAAGTTGCTGACTAAAGACAGCTTCTGGGAATCCCCAAGTACTGTGGCAAGGGGTGTGGTGGTGGCAGGGATTAGTTTGAGGAAACCAAGTAAGACTTCAAAATAGACTGATCATACAGAATCTTGATTGAGGATAACTCTAAAGTTATCCTCTCCTAAAAGCCTTCTTCCTGACTGCTCCTTTATTCTTTGACATTATCATGCTTTTGCACAATATTTTTCCTGTATCTAACTCATCAACAATGATCTATATAAATGCTTAGTATTTTAAATGACTTTGCTATTTGTATCATATCTTGAACAAGACTTAAGCTCTGCGAGGATAGAACTATTTCTTTTATTTCTCTGGTTTCCAACCATGGCATTCAGCTGAATGTACATGCAAAAAAAAAAAAAGTTTTTTCCCAATGACATATAATTTCCACTCAGCTATTCAACACTAACATTTTTAAGGTTGAGCAAGTTTGAAAGTATGATACATTAAGAGCTGTAGAAAATACACCCACATTTGATAGAAAAGATGCCACTTATAGTTGGGCCAAACATAAAATATGCTCCACCCAACAAACTATACTATTACACCATACATCTTCCTTTGGGCTCTTTTCTTTCTACTACATAAACGTGTGGCTCATTTTTGCTCTTAGCAACACTGTAAGTACAGAAGCTCAACTCTAAATAAGTTTACTGTTGGGAATCTACTCTTCCCACCTACATAACCACTGGCTCCCCACACGGTCTCAATGTCCTGTGAGCAACTCCCAATTACTAACTGTGGAAAGACAGCTTACACATTGAAGGTCCATTCTGGCAGTCCCTGGCTTTTACTGCTGGTCCTCACTTAGCTTAATTGATTCAGAACAGTATCAAAAAGGGACATTATTACACAAGTTCAAAATAAAGACTAGTTAAGAAAATTTAAATGTAAAAGCCCTGGTCATTGTGCTGCTTTAAAACAGACAAGCATGGTGACAGAGAGAGAAGAGAATAACGCCTATTGAAATAGGGAACGCTGACTAATCTCATTGCACAAGTTTGAGTGTTTCACACATTCTCAAAAAGTAAAATCGTTTATAAATAGGAAGCATAACTGACTTCAAAATTATAATCCGCTGTAGTAAAAGGTTTTAATGTTTACCAGAAATGCAATCTCAAAAAGTGTACCATTTTGTAAAGAAAATAATGTGAGTGTTGGCATGGTTCTGAGAAACACACACTTAGGGGAAAAAAACCTCACATATGGGCTACAGTGCATTTTTCACTTTTTCAGTAGTGGTCTTTCTTTCCATAGGACTAAAAGATTCCAGTAGAGATTCCTTCTTGGTTGCCACCCACTATCTGGGACCTGAATACTGCACAATCACAATTCATAAGCAGGAAAAATTATGAGCTAGATTATCACTCTCTCTGGCCATATGGGGGAGAAGGTAAAAATAACCATTGAGCTTTTCTTTTTAACTAAATATACCTTGCCCTATATACACCTTTATGCGCGGGTATAAAAATACTTCTGTAATTTATATTTCTGCATGCTTCTACTTCAGTCACTGATGGTTTTTACAGCATAAATGACAAATGGGGAGCACATTGGCTTCCCTTTCTATCAGTAAGATAGAAGACCAGACTGTCTCCCAATGGAAATCAAAATTATTGAAAATCAACCTTTAAAAAAGCTCAACAACTTACCAGATATTTAAAAGCAAAGCTACACATTATTACTATTATGCCAACATGGATAAGGAAATCTGTAATGACCTAGTAGTATCATCTGCAATAGACAGACAAATCTGGCTCTTTTGGTCAGTCTTTATAAATAAAAGACTTAACAAAATTAAAATAGCTTGTGCTTAAAATGCTGATTTATAATCTCTTTGACCTGAGCTGCATAACCAATTAACATGTGATAGGACTTTTACCCTTCTGGTGAAACAAGTGCCTACTTCCCCTTCGGAACACAACCCAATTCCTCCCAAGCATGCTGCCAAGACAAGAAAGGGTTAACTATCCAAACACTTGAAGGGAGTATCTCAAAATCTGCATGCCTGAAAGACAATTTTTTTTAAAAAAATACATTTTTGCAAAGGAATACCATACTTACCGATGTCTACTAGTGAAGAATCTTCTATGTGCTAAAGTCTATAGCAAATGTACCATGATATTAACTTCAAAGATGGTAAGAAGATTAAAAAGTTCATGGGATGAGACATGCAAGACAGAATTAAAAATATAAGACTGAACAATCCAAGTGCCTTAGCAAGATCCTTTAATATTTCTTTGCTAATAAGGTAAATTCTTAAAATGCAACCTAGCAAGCATAACTGTAAGTGAAAGCTTTTAAAATCTTATCACAACATGTTATTTAGTGAGCTAATCATCAAAGTATTTTGTATGGGAACAGAAGGGGGATTTACTTATTAAAATCAGTCCAACTCAATTTAAGATCATCGTATGTGCTGTTTTTTACTCCTAAAATGTGTACCTTACATTTAACAATTACCAAAAACAAACAAACAAAAAAAGACCTAATTTCATATCAAAGGCTTCCAAGAAAAGTCACCCTTCCCCCCACTGAAACCATCCCAAGAACCTCAGGCTCTTGTGATCATGGCAGTATTCAGTCTCCCTGGTGCTAAGTTAGAAAGAACACAGTAAAAGATAGTGACATGGAGGCAGGAAGTTTTATACTGGAAACTGTCAGTGAAAATTGCCATTCCCTTACAGTCGCTCAAGTACTTATTCAAGTCCTCACTACTCTCTGGCCCACTGGTTCCCACCGTGTGGTCCTGGGAACTGTAGTAGCAGCCTCACCAGGGAACTTGTTAGAAATGCAAATTCACTGTCCCACCCCAGACAGCCTGAATCAGAAACTCTGGGAATAGGGCCCAGCAATTTGTGTTTTAACAAGCACTACAGGAGATTATTATGATGTTCTCTAAAGTTTGAGAACCACTCCTCCTCAAACTTTAATATGCATTAGATCACCTGGGGAGCTTGTTAAAATGCAGGTTCTAATTCGGGAGGTCTGAAGTGGGGCCTACATTTCCATCATTTCCCAGGTGAAGTCCTCTGCAGACCACACTTCAAGTATTTCCCAAACCGGTTGTTTGCCAAAATTACCCAGGGTGCTCATAAAATATGGGTTCCCAGGCACCACCCCAGATTAAATTAATCCAAATCTCAGGAGAAAGACCTAGAGAAGTATAACCAGTGGCTATCCACCTCCGCTGCACATTAAAATCATCTGGGGAGCTTTTAATTATCCTGATGTCCAGGCCTCATCGAAGACCAATTAAGCCAGAATCTCTGGGGTTAGAACCCATGCATCCATATTTTTAAAACTCCCCTGTGATTGGAATGTGCAGCCAAGGCTGAGAAGACTCAAGAGTCTAACTGGCTCAAAACCTGGCACAGAGGCTCCCTTTATAATAGCAAACAGTTTCCTATAACGTGACTAGCAGGGCAGGGGTCCCGCGGGTAAATCCAGGGGTTCTGACGTTGAGTAGTACTACAGTCATAATTTTCATCACGTCTTGAACCTTATTTCTGTGGGCAAATGAATGTGCTTATACACTTGAGACCAAGAGTTTAGTAATGCACCCCTAACTTTTAATACAAATATTATCTGTCTTCCATTTAAAAAGTTTCCACCATCCTCCCAAGTTGTTTTAGCTACCCTACCTCACCTCTGTGCAATGAGGTACGTACTCCAAGAAACAGCAACAATAATAACGCATCTGTACCTACACAGCCTGTTCATATATCAACAGTCCCTCACCAAAACTTGAAACAGATCACAGGAAATTGCTGATAACCTTTCAGTGAAATGATAATTGATGAATATAGAACTTCTAAACCTATAAAAGGCAGATTTGTCCAATTACAGGCATTTTGACAGAAAGGTCCTGGGAAGGGATGAAAACAGTGTTTTTGTTTTTCACATAAGGATCTGAAATTGTCAAAAGCACATGGTCTGGTAGACAGAGAAAAGGACCTGAAACACCTCTGGTCACTACAGGATACTAATAACTCTGAGAAGGAAAAAAAGCTATGTCTATTTATGTCTTATAACTCCCCTCAGCACAAAGCAACACTAATAAGTACACAAGGTTATTAAATATGTAAAACAAAAAGGAAAATGTGTGGTGGCCATGATGGCACTGTCAGTAACTAGTTATTTTACTCTCATAATCAGATATCACTTTAAAGAAATTTTCCACAGTATACCTCAAAAATGACTTTAAGACAAAAATAAGAAGCAGTCCTCTAGTGTCTCCTCTAAATTAGCTGTTTTGTTGAATACATGACACATCAAGGCCTACTAAATTATAATAGTTATTATTCCCCCACCATTGTTTCAACATATCCACAGTGGTCCAAAATGTGCTTTATTTTCTGTTTAATTCCATGAGAAAAGAATTCCAGTGGATGGGCTTTTAGAAGATAAACAATACCTAAATATGTGTGCAAATGGCCTAAATATTTCCAAAAGCATTTTCTGTATGAACTGGTCAAGCTCACTTTGCTTTCAAATTCTTGGTATAGTCATTCAGTTAACCCAAACTCACTTTAAAATGTGTGAAAATAGCACCTCCTCTAAGTGTGTTCTCATAAGCTTTGGAGCAATGGAGCGTGAATTCTAAAACAGCCTTTGCCAAAGTCCTATAACTAAACAGAAGTGAATTTTTGCAGTCCTGTGACTTTGCAGAGTCAACCTATGTATCATCCCAGGACTGGCTCTAATACATCACAGACATCCAAGAGAAGGCAGAAAAGTCACAAATAAGTGAGTCAAGCTAATAAATATTTCATAGATTTTTTTTTAACATGGCAGTCTTTCAAAATGAATTTTACTTCTTAACCAAAAAAACAAATTGACTAAGTAAAGGTCTAGGATTTAAGTTCCCCAAATTAAAACTATGAAATTTATAGACATCGAATTTACTTGACATAGTCAAATGCCTTCTCATGCATTTCCTATGACCCAGTACCCAAAGATGAATCAAGTCAGAAAGAAAACGCACAGACCACAGAAATCAATACAAAATTAAATACATTTAAAGTATAAAGGCCAAAGAAAAACGATACAAATTTATAATTTCCAGGACACTTTATTGTAATTTCCACATTACATATTAGTTTAATATTTTTAGTTTAGGCAGAAGTGTTTATACTTATCCAGTAGTAGTGTAATCCCCTAATCTCACAGAATGAAAAAAAGCAGTTTAAAAAGAACATCAATTCAGGTATTTATGATATGGGGACAAGGGGTACTTGTTTTAGCTAAAAAAAAAAAAAAGTTGATGCTTTTCAGTATAAGTTTCACTGAAATTTTTCTCGATTATTTTTCTTGTTGGTGCTAAGTACTCATAATAAAAACAATCACCCTCTTTGTCATTGTGCCCTTCCTTGGGCTTTACATTCTGTTTAGCATTTAACTGAAAAAGTCAGTTTACACTCAGTTTACACATTAAAAAAAAAAAACAAAAAACATATGCTCCCTCTCCCACACATCCAAATGGACAGGGATTAGAATTAACCTGGCTTTTCGCCATAACAGTGCTATTTTAAACAATTTCAACCACACACTGGAAGGGTAAAATACTTAAAAGTACAAAGCCAAAGGAAACCATAAAAATTCCTGTACACTTACTGTTGGGATGGTTTAACTTATTTCTCAAATCGTCGAGCCTAAAGTAGATTTCTTAAAAGTGAAATCGACACAAAAGCAAACGCACGTTTAATGTACAAACTGACAGTGGCTCTATGGGGACAGTTCTCTTTGAATGAGCTATTACCGAGAGTGAAGGGGGGGGGGAGTTCTTACTCTGCAAATGTGAACCAGCCAGCGGTGCGCTTCACTAGAAACACAGTTTAATGGATATGTTCGGATAAAAATAGGTATTAAGGGGAAATGTGTTGGGTAAAAAAAAAAAAAAAAAAAAAAGTCCCTCCGCAGGACACAGGGAAAGTCGAAGTAAAAGACGGGTAGGTTCCTAAGCTCCAGCGCTCTAAGTTCCATCACTATGTGAACAGAGAAGTTGGGTAGTTGCTGCTCTTTTGCACCGTGCCACGGGATAGACAGTAAGTCTCCCTGTGCAAGTGACGCGGGGCGGGAGTAGTGGCGGGGTTTTCACGCGGGTCACGGAAACCAAAGTGAAGAGAGGTCATCCTACAGGAGTCCAACTCTCCAAAACTGGGGCGGTGGGGAAACGGGGTGTCGCGAGAAAAGAGAGAGAGAGAAAAAAGAGAGAGAGAGAAAGAGAGAGAGAGAGAGAGAGAGAGAGAGAGAGAGAGAGAGAAATAAGAGAGAAACAGGAGAGAGAGAGAGAGAGAGAGAGAGAGAGACAGACAGACAGACAGACAGACAGACAGACAGACAGACACCCACAGACACACACACGCGCGCGCACACGCACACACACACGGTCAAAACTCCTGGAAGTTCTCGCAAAGAGAAAGAAGCGAACACCTCCGGGAGCCGGCGGGCCGTCAGTGGCGACCGCAGCAGCACCCGGCTCCCAAAGTGGGGTGCTGGCGTCGGAGGGCAGCCTCGCGGGGTGCCCCGACGGAGGGCGAGTGGCTTCGCAGCTCCGGACACCCGCGCGGCGCGAGGGGCAGGGGCAGCCGCCGGCGGGGAGGCGGGCTCGACTTTGCCTCAACTCGAAGTCCCATCCCGAGCGCCAGGGAGAGGGGGGCGGAGGGCACGGTACTCACTAGGGCTCGTTGGTGAACCGGGGGGTCCGGGGCTGCTGGTATCCGTACAGGTGACAGTAGAGAACATCGAAGCAAAAGCAGCACATCTCCGCTGACACCACCATCTTCCGGGAGCCGGGCGAGGAGGACGAGGCGGCGGACAACGAGGAGGGCGAGGAGGCGGTGGCGGCGGCCGGGGTAGAAAGTAGGGTCCCCACTCCGCAGCTCGGAGGTGGCGACAGGGAAAGCCCCCCGCCGCCGCCGCCGCAGCCCTGGGGGGGAGAGAGGGTACCGCCGCTGCCGCTACCTCCTCCGGCTAGACCGCCCAGCCCGTTGAGCCGCGGACCGGCGCCTCCTAGTCCCAGCTCCCCAGCTCGGCACTGGCTCTCTCCGCTGCAGTGGGAGGAGGAGGAGGCGCCACCACCGCCACCCGAGCCAGAGGGGGGCGAACTGGACAGTTTCTGCTTCTTCACCCCGCAGCAGCCCGCCGCCATCTTGGAACAGTCTCCCCCACGCAGCGCTTCCGACCCATAAGTGAAGCGAGCTGCCGACGGGGGCGAGCACGCTGCGGCCCGGCCGCCGGGGGCGCGCTGGGGGCTGACTGGGTGCGCGCGCGCGCGCCATTTCCCGGCCAGCGGCCCGGCCACGCGGCCGTCCCGCGCGTGCCCGGCCTCCGCGCGCGCTCCGCGCTTTCGCCGCTGCACACCTCGAGCCTGGCCCGCTGGCCTCGTAGCGCCTCCTGCCAGGCGCAGCCTCCGGCCAAGAGGCCGTAGAGGCTGATAGACGGGAATCGCAGTAGAAAGGAAGGAGAAGGAAAAGAGGACGAGAAAGTGCAGTGGAAGCGAAGGGAGGACGTGGGCACGTCCAGAGAAAGGGGAAAATTGGGGGTGGGGGGGGGCTCGGGACGCTGGAGAAGAATGAAAGTCCGAAGTAAGTATTAAGGTGGCAAAGCACGGCTGGATTGATGCCCTGCCAGGCAGCGCACAGTGTTAACTGACGCTTGAGCCGAGTTCCGTGGAACTGAAGACTCACACCTCACGTACACGCTGCTTTCTGAGCCACCCGCCGGTGAGCAAGGAGGTGCCCGGGGCTCCTCACCTGTGACCGGCCCTGTTAAAGGTGCACAAAGCAGCGATGGTTTTAATACCAATCTAAGCACACGCCAGCGGGTACCCAAGATTATGGTAAACCATCATTACTTTTTCCTTTCCTTATCGACAAGTCAGTCAAGCCCAGCAGAATCCCTATATTCGCTCCTTGTTCCCTAACTTTCCCTCCTAATCCCGCGAACTCGTTTCAAAGAAAAAAAAAAAAATGAAGTCCTAACCCAAGCTCTCACTACTTCAAAGATGTTAATTGTTATGTTAATTCAAAATGTGAAAAAAAAGTTGTTATATGTAAATCTTAATCGCAGCGGGGTTTGGGGATTTTGCCTTGGGAACCAGGCACTTAGAAATTAGAACTTGAGTCAGCACAGATCTTCCAGGTAAGCAGGGCAGGTACTTACTCAAGTTAAAAGATTTTGTCCAGGCATATAATTATATAGTTTTTATTGTTCATTTAAAAAAATTCCCAATCAAAGAATGCTTGCTTGAATGAGGGGGCGGATGAGTCAGTCCCATTCTGCGTACCTAAGAAACAATCAAATGTTAAAACTCATACAAAGGAACCCGATAGAGACAGAACGTATTAGTTATGTGTGTCGTTTCTCCACCATGCCAAAACACCTAGACAAAATCAAATAGCTACATATTTGGAGACATCAGAGGATTGATTCATTCTGTCACCTATGAGCTAAATAAATATGTGGGATCTTGCAAATACCTGGGGGCTATTCATTCCACTCAAGGAAATAAAGTTATTCAATCAATAATAAATAACGAGCCTCTGTGCCCATACTATGTGCACACTATATTTATGTTGAAATCTAGGATGTGTGCTTCCATTCTCAAAGAGGTCTCTGTACATCATCAGATAAATGACTCCTATTTTATTGAGCACCTTTTGGGTGCTGAGTACCAAGCTTTGTCTCACCCCATAAAACTAAAAAATTCTATGTTGCGGTATTTGATCTTGACAGTAACTCTGTGACTGCTCATTTACAGATGAAGAAATTGAACCTCAGGAGTAACTAATCAATCCAACATCACACCCTAGAAAGCGACAGAGCCAGGATTTGAATACAAGCATGTCTGATTCCAAAAACCATGCCATTGTGTTATATACTGCCTCTCAATACCAATATTTGACAGCCAGGTTAGTGATGGATAAAACATGGTGACTTTTAGCTACAGTAGGTGGAACAGGGGTTGAACAAAAGTAAGAACTTAACTTCCATGGAAAGAGAAACAGTGAATTTTTTTTTTAATCACAAAAAGAGGAGCCATCTCCTTAAAAAGAGATTTTGTAAAATAGATCAACTGTCTAGGTTGGATGCAACATAAAGCAAATGAGATGAGTTAAATGATTTGTGATATGTGATCTTGTCCTCTCAAACTTCATCATCACTGTTAGACCTATTCTCCTGTTTGAGGCAAGTAACAATTGATTGTCAACCACTAGTGGTGCAAAAAAAAAAAAATGCATTTTTTTTTTCTGCAGAAGAGAAAGCAGGTTCTCTTTAAAAAAAATTCCTCCACGACAAACTAGTACACTGATATAGTGTATTGTTTTATGTTTTATTTTATCCTTAATTATCAAAGTCTACCTTTTAATTTGCTTGAAACTTGGTCAAATACGATATCAGATAATAGGTAGCATTTTACTCACCACTCCACTAAGGAGAGATCACTTTTAGAGTAGAAAGCTAGTGCCATGAATGACATCACACGACAGTTTAGCACAGGAAGCAAAGTAGGATACCATGGATGGCTGCTTCTGCTAGGGGAATTTAGGAAAGCAGAATGTAATCTCCCGATTTAGAATTTGGCCAGTAGACAAGAGTCTAACGCCCCTACTCTTGTGAAAATAGCAAGGAATCTTTAATAAGCACCAGTAGTCATGTCCTTAGTTCTGCATTTCATCTACAAGACAAAACACTATCATGGCTATCATACCAGGCTAAGGGACTGATGCAATGGGAAACCCTAAGACAAGGACATCCCAGCTGAATTACAAAAATAGCTTCCCCCCAAGGATTTTAAATTCCAATTCCAAACCTCACAAGCGCAAAGGAAATAGACAAACCCAAACATGATCACTGCAGAAAATATATCATTACCTGATCACTAGAGGTTACTATCTGAAGTACTTTGTTGTATTGGCTGATAAAAAGGGGCAGGGGATGGGGGTGTGCTAGCTTTTCTCTATATATTAACTTCTAAGCCTGGCTCATCTCCCATCTTGAGCCTCAAGATGCTTTGCAAATCCCCTGGCAAGTAGTGGTGGTGGTGGTAATGCCTCCTTTTAGCCTTTGAGGAAATGCCTTTCCTGGTCTGTTTTCTTGCAGTAACCAGTATAAAAACAAAGATTTTTTTTTTTCATTCAGACATGTGAAATCCACAGATCAAATTCTATGGGATTTTTGTGTGTTTTAAAATTTTTTTTACATCTACACAAAGTGCACACTGGATAGGAAAATTGACCTTGCTCAGAATTCCCTTGATTTGAAATATAAAGGTCAAGTATGATAGAGCACATGTGTTTCAACACACTGCTGATACTGTAGTGCAGTGATAATACCCTCCAGAGGAAACGTTAAGGTGCCTTCTGCTTTATGTAACTGACTGTCAAGCTGAGAGCTAAAGATTCCACATCTCTTTTAAATAAAAAAAGTAAATAGGCCATAGTCTCTTTGTCAACAAGGCACATTCAAACTGTCAGCATTTCAGCTTCTGCATCTGCCTGTAAATTATTATTAACTAAGCCTTGTCAAATGCTTAGCTATACAACTGTGAAAAACTTTCTGAGCAAAGGTTACACACATTATTTACTATATGTAGTAAAACTGGAAATTGAATTAAACCCAATGTTTACTGATTTCTATATTTTTGAGTTATCATTATCTCAATTTATTGTCATGTTTACAATATAGTTATCTTTCATTTCAGAAAAAAGAATGATTTGATGAGACAGTGATCACTTGTGAATGTTGCAAAATTATTTTCTTATGTTTCTGGGGGGATGGGTGAGATGAAGAACATTCATGTAGTTCAATGGAGGATAAAAACTTCCATTTATGTCCATACAAGTGTTTATTTTTATCCTGTGTCATCAAACTTTCTCAACTGTCATCCTTGAACAACTGCAGAATGTAATATTATTAGCTACCACTTTGATCTAACCTTGTATACATGTAACACATGGCTCTGGTGGTGGAGGTGACAATAGGTTCCCTTTTATGTTTGAGTAAGTATGTGAATACTGAAATCCATTTTTTAAAGTGGATATTTTATTTTTTATTTCTACACAGTGGACACATTTTTGGCATGTTTAGGATTAATAACAACAACAACAATAATAGTAGATTAACTAAAATATTAGAAACTGTTTAAATTCCATTCTGTTTCCTCAGTAACACTGCTCTTCTGTGTCCTCTTCTGGTTCTTCCGCTCATTTCTAGTTTTATTTTAATTTAATTTATTTATTTATCCATAGTTTTAATGAGGTACAATTGTTGTACATCCTTGTTAATTTTTTGACAGTATAGGATTTCCCCCATTAGTTGTGGTCATTGTAGCTCTCTCACCACCAAAGCACCCATAGTCCTTTACCGTAGTCCATTTCCCCCCCCCCCACTACTTCTGCATGCCTATCCCCTTCCTTCCTCTCTTCCTTCCATCCTGGATGCCTCAGAGTCATTATCAGCTTTCAAGGGTTGGTTTTAAAGTGTGTCCTTCACTTTTTGGGGGGCGGGGGGCGGGAGGGGAAGGATTGGGGTCAGAATGGGGCGTTTGCAATTGTATGGGGGAATATAAAAATAAAATTTATTATTTAAAAAGAAATAAAAAAATAAAGTGTGTCCTTGTCTGACTCTGTATGGTTTCTCTATATTCCACATATAATGAAAACATCCAGTAATTTATCTTTCTCCTCCTGGCTTATTTCACGTAACATAGTCCCACAAATGGCAGATGTTTATCTTTTTTTGTTTGCTGAGTAGTATTCCATTGTGAATATATACCACATCTTCTTGATCCACTTATCTGTTTGGGGGGCATTTAGGTTGCTCCCATATCTTGACTTTTGTAACATGTGCTACAAAAATATGAGTGCAAGTTTCTTTTCAAGTTAATGTTTTTGTGTTCTTTGGGTAGATACCTAGGAGTGGAATTGCTGGGCTGTATGGCAGGCCCATTTTTAGTCTTTTGAGGAACCGCCACACGAAAGTAGGAAAACCTACTTTTCCATTCAAATTGATAAATCAACTTTTCTTTTCCTGATTACAAAACAGATGTTTCCTTCCTGAGTTCTTTCTTTATCTAATGAGCACATTAATGAACTGAAGAACCATGATCTACATTGAACTCTTTTCTACTTGTATTTATATCTTCTATTATCAACTGGAGTGCAAATTATTTGAATGTTATATTGTCACCTATTTTCTTAAGACAAAGTTAAATGAACTCCTTTATGAGATTTAGATATGCTGAGATCTATACTAAACATGGAAGGATTTAAAAAGCTAACTAGTTGTGGATTAAAATGGAAAGTTTTTAGGGAGGAAATAATCAAAACAAGTGTTATTTTTGAGCAGTTACAATGTGTCTGCTACAGTGAGGAGAATATTTACTTGACTATTTTTCTCTTTTCTTCAAAGATTTCATCTATTGTCCTCTATGTGTATAATGTGATGTGAAAATGTGTATACTACAACTGTTCCCCCTCCAAACTTAATAATTAACACAATTGTTTTCTATAATCCCATTGTGCTCTGGAACACCTATTCCAGTTGCCTGGAGGCAGAACTTGGACAGAGTAAGGGTTAACATTGTCGATTAAAATGTAGAAATGTGTTCTGAATTTAAACACTTTCGTGCAAATACTGAATTTAAAGCTCAAAGTCATTCATGGCAGTGAACTAGCCCTTTAGCTTGCCTTGATACTAGTTAAAGAATAGTTAATTTTGCCTCACTCTATCCACTGCTTGAGTGTCTATAATTTATGGCCTATTCTCTCAGTATGGTCAATGCACAATGATTATGTCAGGAAGTTCAGCCGTCTCGCTTTCTTTACTATCCAAAAGTCCTAGCGGTTTGCCAACCCTCTAAATTTCAGCCTCATCCTCCATACAGTCCATGTCTTTTGGGGCTGTTATTTCCATGCCACAGCAAATGTCTGACAGGGATGCTACCTCTTCATCCTTAACTGCTTTCCAAATCCTTTACACATCCTTACAAGGAATTCTGGATTTCTTCCATACCACTTCATAGGCCTTTCTCTAACTAAATCCTCCATGCTGTCATTTCTACTACAGATGCCTCATGATGAGATATGACTTTTCTAAGGGGCTTGAAACTTGCCATGCTACACTCTGTTCTATGATTCCTCCAAATACTCTGTTTCTTTTTTGAAATATAATTCCAAAGCATAGAAACCAGTTATTTACATTTTACAATTCAGTGGTTTTTAGAATATTCAAGCAAGATGAAGATAAAGAAGTATGCACTGAATTTGTCAAGATGGAGGTTGTTTGTTGCAATAACATGAGTAGTTTCCCTGAAGGGGCAGAAGCCAGACTAGAGTAGGCAGAACAGTGAACAAGAAAGAAGGTGAGGTACAGCAAATAGTGTATACAGTCAATTCTGTTGAAACATCTGGCTCCAGGGCCTCCCCGTTGGCTCAAGGGGTTTAAGCACAGCACTGTGGAGCTGCAACCTCTGCAGCAACCTGCAGCATGAGTTCAATCCCTGGCAGGGAGCTGCCCACATGGCGCAGCAGACTTTCTCCTGTCATGCCCGCTGCTCCCCTCAGCAGTGTATTTCAGTCAATCTGCCTGTTCTGTTCCCCACTCTGTCTCTGGTGAATCCTCTGACCCCCTGTACCTCTGGCTTGTACCCCAGTTCTTGTATATATATATATATATATATATATATATATATATAATTTTATATATTTTTTACATCATTTTTGCACAAAGGGCGCCTGCACCCCTATGTTTATAGCAGCACTATTTGCAATAACTAAGCTATGGAAACAACCCAAATGCCCAAAAATAGATGACTGGATCAAGAAGATGTGGTGCATATGCACAATGGAATACTACTCAGCAATCAAAAAAGATAAACTCATGGAATTTGCAGCAACATGGATGGAGCTGTACCCCAGTTCTTGTATGCATAAATAAATAAATCTTTTAAAAAATTTAGTCTGTCTTTTAACTCAAGCAAATAGTCCATTTGTATTTAAATATAATTACATATATATTTGGATTCAAATGCTCTCAATTGAACTTCCTATTCCTCTTATATATGATGCCTTTTTTATTGAGTGATTAATGATTTTTAATTAAAATCTTATTTATTTGAAAAATTATTTGTGGGAATACATTGAGTTTTAGCATGATGGTGGATTCCTGCAGAAAGAATTTCTATTCTTCTATGTGCCTGGTGGCATGACCTGTGTCTCCTTCAAACTAAATTCAGAGCTAGGGATATTTTGGAGCACCCAGCCTAATGTGAATTTAGGCTGAAAAATCTTTATTAATCAAGAATGTATTTTCAACCTCTCAGGGTAGATGCTTGTCCTTTCAATTAGCACTAATACTTCTTTCCTCAAAGTCCCCTTAGGTGTGTGGGTAATATATGTGTGTGTATATTTCTGGTTCAGCGGTACACCTATAATTTAACTCCATGTCATTCCAGTTTTATCAGGGAAGGAATTTTATTAGATTCTCCACCTTAGGAAGGCCCTTGGCTTTATGTTTTTGTATCTCTTATGGCTTGTTCCCTGAAGCTTACATTAAGTTCAATGAATACTCTCAGAGAAACAACTTCATCTCTCTGCCTGCGTGTTGATCTGGGTTTATAATTCCTTACTACATTTCCAGCTCTTTAATAGCATTAGGAAGTTTTTTTTTTGTTTGTTTGTTCTTTATCCAACATTTTTAGTTGTTTTCTGTGGGAGAGTCATTTTCCACTCCTAACCCACAATGTTACTGTAGCCCCATCACAGGTTTCTCCATTCCCCATTCTGAAACTGTAAAACTATGAGGGAAATATCATGAAATTGAACCAATTAACTCCATAAAGAATTATTTATTTCCACTGTCGATTGGGCTTTCTCTCTATTGCTTTACAACTCAATTACTTACCTATATTCAGTTCCATTTCTCACTTCCTGCAGAAGCTATTTCAACTCATTACTATACTATCTTTATCCTCCTACCCCATCTTCTTTGTCCTTTTCTCCTTCAAGAAAATCGAGTTTCCTATTCCACTACAAAAAAATGTAATTCAGCTGGGAAATTCCCTCAACTCTCCTTCACTCGGCTCCTAAGTTCTGTCTATTCTACCATTCTTTCTTGTCCCTCCTCTCTCTTGGAAGAAGGGGTGATCTTTCCTTCCTCCTTACCAGGTCTTATGGTGTAGAATAATGCTACTCAAAGTGTGGCAGTGGACTCTTTACAGTCCACAAACTATTTGATACTGATCCACAAGAACATAAGCACTGAAATTAAGAGTAAGAATTTATAAACTTTTATAGCAATTTAATAAAGCAAATAGTTGTACATTCATTGAATTTAATAAGGAAAAGTCGGGGCTTATATTTTGAATGTCTGGTTTTCACTGCATTGTTTTCTAGTAATTCATTTTTATTCTATTTTACAGGGAAGTGCCAATCTGGCGAATTGAAATGTAAAATGTTGATTCTTGGCCACAGGTAGTTTGAGAATTACTGGATTAGAACCATCCTCCCCTAAATTGTTTGAAATGTCACTATGCATTCATGCCCTTCTCTCTTAGAGCTCTACTGTCAACCCCCATAATTATTCTCCAGCTTCCAATCATCTTCGCTTTAACTGTGCCTACTATCATCTCATTTCTTATTTCGTGTTTACTGTTACTCCTTTCTTGAGCTCCTCTTAAATCCTCAAACCACAGTGATCTGGCTTATGCTAACATTACTAATCCAACAAAAGCCACCAATGACGTCCAAATTGCCCATCCTTACTATACTTGCCCTTCCCATCCTTGTCTGATCTGACCTGTCCTTTGCATCTATGGCTCATGGCAACCCTTCCTCCCAGGCCTCTCTTCTGTCTTCCATGACAATTTTATCTTCTATCCCCCACATGATTGCTGCTTCTCTCAGTCTCTTTGGCAGGGCTCTCTTACTCCAACTACCTGTTATTCTTCAGGCTTCTATCCCCAGCTTTTTCTTCTGCTACACATTTATTGCCATCAGTCTATTCAACACCTGTATGCTGGTGACTCCCAAATGTATAGCTCCAGCCATGACTTCTCTAACAAAGATGTAGGATGACTTAAGAAATGACTTATTAGATAGGTTCACCTGGATATCTCAAAGATACCTGAGATTCAACATGTCTAAAACAGAACTTATGATGGACAACCTTTGCTATCTTAGGTATTCCCTATTTGGTTCACGTCGTAGTTATCTAACTGATCACCCAGTCATGAGAGTAATCTTGAACTTTCACATCTTATATTAAGTCCATTGATATTATGTCAAATCTATTTCCATTTCCTTGTTTCATCAACTTTCACCAATAATTATTGGTTATTCTCTCTCTATCCAGTTTCGTTCTCCCCCAGTACAGCTTTGGCACCTCAGGAGCATTTAAAAATGCTGTTTTGATCTTGTCACTTAAAAATTTGGTGAGTTTCTCACTGCCTTTAAGAAGACTCTCAAACTCTTTAGCATTGCCTATAGGAACATTTTTAATCACTCTCCAGATTAGCTCCCAAGCTTTGTCTTTCACCATTGCCCTCCCCCCTTCCCTCCCACAGAATTTGTACACCAGTCAGGTTTTTGGCAGTTGAATACACTATTGGCTTTCACATCTTTTTTAAATTTTAAAGCATTTATTTCACTATTTCTTTCACCACGCTGTTACATCTTTCTGGAATTTTCCCTCCCACTTCTTGTCTATTAAACTCCCATTCATCCTTTACGTTCTCCATGAAATATCCCCTCCTCTATCAGGCTACTCCAATATTGTTGGTCTATACTCTTCCTCCACCTACTTCTTAATTCTTGATGGCAAAAACATATCTTAAATTTTTTATATCCCTGACCTTATGATTAACATAAAATGTTTTTTGAGTGGATACAAGGAGGAGAAATGAAAGAAAAGTAGATATTCTTTGTTAAAGGGCATAATCTTTAGGAAAGAAAAGCCCAGCCCCTTGGACAGTAGAATCTGAAATATGCCAGCAACAGATTGTCAAAGAGCATTTTGTGTAATCATTTTCTTTTATCTCAAAGACAAAGACCATATCTACTGACATATGCCATATAATGCCTAGTAGACTAGCATGAGGCACATTGCATAACTTTAACAAAAACACACAGTACTGTAATTAACTACAAAAGTGTGGCATCATGGTTACATTTGGCTTACAAAGAACATACCTAAAGTTAAAAAAAAATCCTTACTGATAAGAATTATAACGAATTTTGTAGCAGGATTATTTATAGAGATGTTAATTTTTGTATAGTTTATTTTGCCATTGTGCATATTTCTTCCTCCCCTAAATCAAAACACAATGAAATCTTTCCATTTCCTTGTCTTGGGAGCTTTTGTTTTGCAAAGTCAAAAGCAAAAGTTACCAGGCGCCAATCACCCAAATCTAGAACTTTTATTTCAAAAGGCCAGGTTCACTGACGGAAATTATGCTGACTTGTCCCAAAGAGTTCAAAGGTTAGTACTGTTGAGTAGAGGTGATAGAAGCCATCTGACTTAGAAGTCCAGGAATAGAAAGGAGAAGGGAGTCAGGGCAGATTCCATGAGCAGCAAGGACTACCGTTGCTCCCTTCCAGTGTCCCACAGAAGAAATAAGATCTCAAAGGAGAAAGACTGCATACCCTGGATACCAGGCCATAAAACCGCCAACCCCAGCAAAAGGACTCAGCAAAAACGCCAATGTCTTAGGGTGGCCCAGAAGTAGCTTACCTATCTGTCTTCAAGATATCTTAAAATTTGCATGTCAAACATCTTAGAATGGACAAAAAGCAGATGGTCCTCCCTGAAAATTATGGCTTGTATATGATATTATTAGGACCTTTAGACACTGCTGGCAGAGGAAAGCTCTCTAGAAATCATAAGTGAGATGGAATTTTTAGTCAGTTGAGAAAGTGGAAGACTCAGAGCAGATATCATTTGCTGTAGGGATAGAAAGAAACATGACATTTTTGCACCCTGGTGGTGTGGGCCAAATTTCACTGTTTCAATTCTAATTTGGTCTAATTTGGTAATTTAATTGTCCATTTTTATTTGCAATCTATATTTTCTAAAACAAAGATAATACCTCTCCTATTTACCTTACAAAGTATTTTTTGAGACCGACATGAAATGAAGGAAGAAAAATGGCTTTGAAAAGGCATTAAACAATGAATATGTCTGTAAAATGTAGAATGAGTATAAAAACAAAACTTGTTTTATAGCTTTTTGTTCTATTTGAACCTAAAATATATATTATGATTAAGCTGATATCACCAATATATTTATTATCTTAATCTGAGTTGCCTAAATTGAGATATGGTTTTAATATTTTCTCTATAAATGCATCGGCTGTTTTCCTCGGCTTTTCTTTAATTGCTTTGTGTTTAATCATTTTTCAAATGAAAGAATTCCAGAAATATACTGTTTTCCTCTTGAAGTATATCTTCAGTAATTTAATATTCACTGGGATAATGTTATTCTTATTCTTAGGGTGTAATGAACTGTAGCAACTGCTCCATAACATATAAACACTGGTGCTTCATATTCTAGGCCACACAGTCATATATTAAAACATTTCTATTTCCTCCTGGCCCATTCCTTGGGCAAACCCTACACTCAAAGTGACTGCATTACCAATCTTCAAAGCTAGATTGCCTCAGTGAAAGGAGGGCTTGGGTAACAGTGGAAACATCATTGTGTATTTGTGGTTAAAGATGGGAATTCTTGATCATCACTGCATTCTACAACTCCAGGGCCACCTTGGCTAGCTTTGAATCCACTCATATAACAACTACATCATATTGGGCAAGTTGTTTGATCTCATCAGTCTTGATTTTCACCTCTATAAAAGGAATAATAATGGTACCTTCTTCCTAGGGCTCTTGGAAAGATTCTATAATACAGTACATGTAAAGTCTTTAGCACAGTGCTAATACATAATTCATATTCAGTAATGGTAGTTGTTATACGTATAAGAGAGTCATACATATAAGAGGATCAGGGCAAATAATTCTAGGACCTCCTTCAGAACAAAGATATAACTTTGTTAGGAAAGTAAAGGATCACTATGAAAATGCCATCTGTAGAAAAGAAGTATATAGAGAGGTAAAGATCCTTATTTGGCCCTCACTAGAATTTTGTCTTGCTTACTTCTGTATCACAGCATAAGATAGTACTTGCCATATAGAAGTCACTCAAAAATCAGGAGTTAAATATATGGAATTGGCATAGGCCCCAGAGCTCAACCTTAGTTAGTCCACAAGGGAGAGCTTAGCACAGTTCTCTCAACACAGCAAGTACTCAAGAAAGAATGAGTGTTGTAAGTACTTGAGTCTAACACCTTCCCAGACCATGGCCTACTTGAACTTGTGGGATAAACTACATCACCCAGGGTTCAACTTGCCTCATGTTGTCTCTGTTTCATCAGTTCCACGATCTTCCCTTAACATATCATGTGCTTATCCCTAGCTTATCATATGCATTCACTTGACAAATACCACTTGAGCACTTATTACATGCCCAGCATTATGATAAATGCCAGGGACCTCAAGGAGCTTATTTAGCAGGGAGACAGACGGTATCCAAGTCAACAAACAGACAAGATAATTTCAAATTGTGATGAATGTGATGAGAAAATTAAGACAGGATAATACTATAGGGGGGGAGGTTGCTTTAGATCAGGTGATCAGAGGAAGCTTCTGTAAGGATGTGACACTTGAGCTGCAGGTTGAAGATCTGTAGTTGTGGAGATAGAAGCAACTTGTTCTTGGGCCTCCCTGGTGGTGCAGGGGTTAAAGACGTGCTGTCAAGCTATGGGCCGCCACCACAACATGAGTTCAATCCCCTGCCAGGGAGTGGCCCACATGGCGCAGTGGACTCTCTTGTCCTGCCCACTGCTCCCCTCAGCAGTGTATTTCAGTCAGTCTGCCTGTTCTGCTCCCCACTCTGTCTCTGGTGAATCCTCTCACGTCCTGCACTTCTGGCCTACACCCCAGTTCTTGTTTGCATAAATAAAATAAATAAATCTTTTTTAAAAAAGAAGGAATTTGTTCTCTTGGAATTGCCTTCTACAAAGCTGTGAAAAATCTTTTTCTTCTAAAAAATGTGAAAAATGAAGGACAGTTAAGGAGAGACTAAAGCCTGTAAGAGAGGAAAAGGGATGGGCCTCCCCAGTGGCGCAGCAGTTGAGTGCTGGGTTGCGAAGCTGCCCGCAGCCTCTGCAGCGCTGGTTCGATCCCCGGCTGCTCCCCAGCCACCGGAGGAGGGTCCCACATGGCGCGCAGACTTCTGCCGCCCGCTGCTCCCCTCAGCAGTGTACTTTGGTCCTTCTGCCTGCTCTGCTCCCCGCTCTGGCCCTGGTGAATTCTCTCACCCTCCCACGCTTCTGACTGTACCCAGTGCTTGTATAAATAAATAAGTCTTTAAAAAAAAAAAAGAGAGGAAAAGGGATAAGGACTGGTAAATGGCCATCCTTTTCAATTGTCACTCAACCTTTGGAACAACTTTTAGAGGTTCTTTTATTGACTGTAAAAGTTAGAAGGTCACTTAAGATCATCTGTGTAAGTGTTTTCCAATGCATGGTGTACATCCCTCTTGGTGGTACAAGAGACGATCTGGGAGATTATAGATGGACACTTTATTTAATGTACTTTTACAATACACCTAATAATATCAACCCATGAATTCAAGGTAATTTTTTGTTTAAGATGAGGCCAATGCAGGTTGAATTGTGGCAGTTTACTTTCCAGAGACCAACTTGGTTGATCAAGAATAGATCCTGGATAAGCTTATGGGGGCAAGGCTAAGGTGGGGAAGACTCACACCCCCAGTTCCAGAGAAGGAGAGACAGCATGCCTGATCCTTGCTTGTAACTTGTTGCCCTTAAATATGGCAAAAATACACAAGTCATAGAGAGATGGAAATTGAGATTTGCCTTCTATTCTTGAATCCCTTTTGCAAGGAAATTTTTTAAAGCCTAAACATCTAAGGGAATAGCAGGACTCCTTGGTAATTAAGAGAAAGGCCTTCAGAGTTAGTCAGATATGGATTTAAATTCCAGCTCTGCCATTTATTTCCTAACTGTCCTTAATAAATTAGTCCAAGCCTCACTATGACTTAGTTTCTTCATCTGCAGAGATGGGGATTTTAGGGCTAACATCACTGAGATGTTAGAAAGATTAAATGAGATAATATACATAGAAGATACTTTTCTCAGTGCCTGGCACATAGTAAGTACTCAAAATACATAACTATAATTATCCAAGTTTTCTGGGGCAGTCATGATCGCAAATATTCTATTCCATTTCGGACTTTGTGTTCTCATTTGAAATTCAAAAATGTGATCACTGTACATTTCTCTTCAGCACTTGAAGAAGGCTTTGTTTTTTCAAACATGAAGACATAAAACTTGCTATACTGGCTACACTTGATTTGGAAACCTCAATTGGAGGTCAGTCACAGACATTATTAAGACTGTATGCAGATAAATTTCTAGTCATTTGTTCTTAAGTACATGTAACATAAATATAGTTGAAAAACTAACTTTCTCTAATATTTCTTTGCTGTATACAATTTTTTAAGTTTACTATATCTTGTTTTGATATAAAGATGATATAGACTCCACATCTGCGAACATACTTGAGTATTGGCTCATATTTGTAAACTTATATATAAAGTAATAAAAACTAAAGCATTTTTAAAAAGCTAAAAGAAAAAAGACTGAAAGCAGACTTGTGCTCACAAAGGATGGGGAGGAGGCAGGTAATAAAAGGTTTCATTTTCCACAGAAGTACACACAATGAGTAGACAAGTTAGAAACCAAGGTGGGAGAGTTCTTCCAGCAGGGGTCTTGACTCTTCATTTCTAGTTCTGCTTGGAGGTCACTTTAGTTAACACAAAAGGTGAAGTTCAGATTATAGGTATCCTGACATTGCTCAAGATAAGTCAGTTTTCTAAATTATCCAAATTTCATTACAATTATACATATGAAATGCCCTATAATAAAACTGCATTGTAATTACACAGCTGTCAACATCAGTAGTCAGGCTGCATGCTACAGCTGCCTCTGACATTCATTATAATCAAGTTTTACCTGTTTACAAATAACTAGGTAAGGAAGCCCACCAAAATGGGTTCTACTCTGGAATCTACATGCCCATAATGGTCAGCCAAACACATAGAAAATGATCTTTTAATATTTGAGCCAGTATGTATGTATCCAAACCATATCCTAATTCTTCATCAACCCTTGAGTTCTGCATATTATTGTGAAAAATGATCAATCCCTCCACACTTTCCTGTTACAGAGGAGATTAAGCAATGGGCCATCTAAGCAACTGCTTGGGGTATGACTTTAAAAGCAGCATTTAAAAAAATCTCTGGGATAATAAATATGGTGCCGACTACCCTGGGTTTCTGCCAGTGCTTTCCAAAGTAATTGGTGAAATGAAAATTAACCATTTCACTTGTTAAGAAATCTGGGGCCTTTGGTTAAGAAAAATCCAAAGGAGAAATAAACCAGTCCTCACTGATACCAACAATAGGTTTTTTGGAGATGAGCACGTGCAAGTCAGAGGGTGTGCCCCCAACTGAGATTAGTGAGCTGGGAGTTGCTTAAAGTGGGCAACTCTCTGATCAGCTGAGATTGTGAAATAAAATAATGCACACCATAGTGCTGCTTGTCAGGAATGAGGGGTTTATTTTCATATCTAAATCTTAAATTCTCAAATACATCTTCAAAATTGCCTGGTTTGGAAAATTGCCAAAGTTAATGAAAGTCGTAGAAGAGCTACAGAAAAATAGGATATGGCTTGTTATCAAGAAAACAAAAAAGGGGGGATTCGAAAATCTCTTAAATGTGATTTTATTATATCCCTGCAAATTACCTCCGTCATACTCAGTTTCATGTGACAAAACAAAACAAAATAAATGAAAGTAAGGAATCAGTGGGTTAAAATACCTGTTAA
Source organism: Talpa europaea (assembly GCF_964194135.1). NCBI lineage: Eukaryota > Metazoa > Chordata > Mammalia > Eulipotyphla > Talpidae > Talpa > Talpa europaea. The sequence goes on from NC_140081.1 coordinate 68,743,161, forward strand.
GGATTTTTGCTGTATCTGAAAGCAGTTAGACTTAGTGGTTAAGTTCATAGACTCAGGGGTGAGCCTGCCTGAGCGTAAATCTTGGTGCTACTGCTTAATGACTCTATGACCTGGACTAAGTCACTCAATATTTTTGGAACACACATATTAAATGGGGATGATGAGGATAATGGTGACAATGCCAAGCTCCTACAATTAAATGGAAAGTGCTTAGCACAGGGCCTGACACGTGGTAGTGCTCAATAAATGATAGCTGTTATTGTTACAAAAGTGTGTGAATTCTGTTTAAAACTTAAGCAAAACCCATACAGTTTTATTAATAAAAATTCAGTCTCTCCATTACCTCATTAACATTGAACAAATATTTGTAAAATACTGAATTGAAGAACATAAAACTAACTGGGGCAGCCACGTGTCTTTTCGAGTCTTACTGAGGAAGGCAGTTATGTCACAATCAGACCAGTAGATACAGAGTTGGAAAATCTAACTTCAAGTCCATCTCTGCCACTTGGGAGCTACTAGTATGGCCATGTGCAAATCATGTAACCTCTCTGAAATTACAACGTCCTCAAAAGGAAGTGAGATACCTATATAGTAAATGAAGATTATATATAAGAGCACCTGGCATGAATTAAGCACTCAGCAAATGTTTATTAAGGAAAAAATTCCATGGAGAATTTAATACTTATCTATCATTGAGGATGATGGCTCAAGCTACTGGGCAGCACTGGTATTGCCTCAAATTAGCTTCTGCCATTTGTGGTGAAAAGGTCAGCATTGCTGTCAAATGTACAAGTCTCTTTTGCCTGCTAAGATTATTAAAATCAGGATATATAGTGTGCCTCAAATGTCAGAGCAGACCTTTCAAATACATGTAGTACTAAAAAGTGCGGAAATATTCCAAAGGTATTAATATTAATACCAACTTTGAGAATGATGAGAAAGTTGATGGTGGTAACTATAGTAACATCTTTTAGATTTTTGTTTTGTTTTGTTTTGAAGTCACTGGCAAGATTAGAGTCCAATTTCTTCTCTATTGACTAGCAAATAATATTGCGTGTTGGACACTGTTGGAATCTGTTTAACTATGTCATAACCTGATTTAGTATATTTAAAATTAGATTTAGTGCAGAAACAGGACAAGTGGACAGCACCAAAATGAATTCAGGATACTCACAGACTTTATAAAAAATTTGACATTAGCTGATTTCAACTCTGATAGTTACTGAGCGATTTGGCTGTCTCTAGAAGATTCTGCTTCGAAGATAATAATGTCAGATAGGCAGCATGGCAACATGTAAAGAGCCTTTACAAATCAATAATAAAAAAGACCAGTAGAAAAGTAGACATAGGATATGAGTATATTATTAAAAAAAAACTGAAAATGTTCATACAGTCAATAAACATGAATTATCCAATCTCACCTATATTTAAAAAAGTGATAAGATAGTATTTTTCAGTAATATGATATCGCTAAAGATATCTTTATTATAGTGTTAGAAAGTCTCTGGAAAACAGGCAGCTACATACACACATATACATACGTGTACATACAGGCTGATAAATCTTATACATGGCTGATATAAACTTTCTATCAGGTAATGTATGTGCCAGAACTGGGCATATAGTATGTTCTCAATAAATAGTCAATGAATGAATGAGCCTGTTGCTGGTATATGTTTATATTTTCAGACATTCAGGAAACTCTTAAATACAAAAATTATCCAAAACTTGGGATACTACTTATGTGAGTGTCCAGTGTTGAAACCCATAGAAAATTCATGAACTTGATTATAATTGTTTTGATGATGTGACTTTCTACCTGGGTCTGAATTCATTTAAAAAATGCCACATCATGTACCAGCCCCACCATCATTGGCAACAAACTTGTGGGAGTTTATAACACACGGCTATTGTTAGCTTTATTTTATGCCAAATCCCCTTTCCTAAAAATGCTGTATGGTATATAATTTTTTAAAATTAGAGTGTCTCATATTTAATTTTGTTTTGAGAAGTTTTCAAAAAGCTCATGATGATCCTCAGGATAATTGTAGGCACCCTACAGGGTGACAAATTTAAGGCTGGGAATCACTGCTTTGCAGCCACCCATATGATAGTTTTCAATAGCTCTTCACTGGTTTTGTAATGTATTCTTCTTGCAATATGAGCAGATCTTTGCTGTCATAAGGAAAGCATAATTTTGTTAATGATAGGTAAGCACCTTATTATCTGTATTTGGCAGGCTTAGAAGCATTGCTGTCTTTTGGAGAAAAGCAGCTGTTTCCAGATGTCATTAGAGCAGGCATTACCACTGACAATGCTTTCTCACAAAGTATATTACAACAGCTCTGTTTGCTGTCAGAGCTGCTTGTAACAAAAATTCTGTGGGAGTTAGGGCTCTGCACTTTCTAATTGTTAACTGCTTTGATGGCAGCCTCCTGTTCAGATATTACAGTGAGTGACATTCCTATGATTCCATCTATACACATTTCACTCTCTTATAAACCACATTGTTTCAGTGTTATGACACTTTTGAACTTTGTGAATATATTTGCCCAGAATTCTGACACATCCATTAGTAGCAGGTAGACAGTTTGAGGGATGTTGGCAATTGGCACAATGTATTATGGTTATTCTGTAAGCATTCATTTTAATTTCTCCTTCATGGATTTATGTGTGTAAGACTAATCATTCTGAATACATGGCTATGACTTATTGGCATTTTGAAATTATTTGGGCTACTCTCTCTTCCTATAGAGTAATTATTATAGTAACTTCTCAGTAGAAAAGATAAATTATATAGTTACTGCAGTGTTTACCCACCAGATCAACAGTTTTGTATTTAGTAAGCTTCCTAAGGTCTTGGTTGAACTTACTTTTCAACTCCAGTTTTTTTTTTTTTTCCATTTAGTCTCTCAATGTTAGAAACCACCTGGGGCGGGGGTGGAGGGGATGGAAAGCTGGTAATAATTTGAGTGACTTGTTTTTGCTTTTGACCTATCTAGAGAAATTCCTTTCTGCCTGAATGCCTAGCTTTCCACTCTGTTTTTACAACTGAGAATTCAACAATACACTCATGATCCATGCAGACATGAATTTACCTTAAATTGTGCATTTACATGCTCTATTGTCAAATACAGGCTTTCAGAAAACAGCGCACAGAAATTAGGTACATGTGATGCACCCCTCAGAACAATGATTGAAGACTTTTAAACATAAACTACCAACACATCCACCCTATGGATTACTGAGTAATGTAGAGTGATGTAAATCAAAGTTATCTCAATCAAAAAGAGTTAAGTAGATCTTCATGTACTTAAATAGAAATATGTCAGACATATAGTTGAGGAAAATTAGAAAGCCACAGAATTATGCATATGTATATAATGGTATGATGTATGTAGAAATATATTGTGTTTATTCTTATGCATATATTCATAAGTATGTTTATGTGTAGATTTTACTTTTCACTGTTTACTTTTGTGAAATTTGATTTCTTTAGAAATGTATATTACTTTTGTAATTTTAGAAACCAATTTCTTTTTAGTATACCAAAGGCACCTCCCCCATGAAATTTGCTCTTACCATCCCCAGACCTAAACTATTAAATGAGCAGAAATCCAATGAAAGAACCTCACTGAGCTGGAAACAAGCAAACCTAAGTAAAGCAGCAATAATAGTATTTACTTTGTTCAGTAATTATTCTGCATTATGTAAATGACAGGAAAGATTTAATTTCTTCCTTTTGATCACTCTGTAAGGTAGATTCTGTTTCCTATTTGTAATGAAAAACTAAGGTTCAAAGAGATGAAGCAATTTGTCTAAGGACACATAGCTGGTAAAAATAGCTGTGCAAGAATTTCACCTTGGATTTTTCTGGCTTTTAAATTCATGTTTTTGCTAATGGACACTGTAGTGTGATTACAAGTACATAAATAGAGTTTACCATATCATCAGGAACTGTTCTAAGTACTTTTGTACATAATAATTTATTTACATTTCAGAACCCTGTGAGTTAGGTGTTATTTTTGTGATCATTATTTAATTTAATCATCCCCATTTTTCAAAATGAAGAAACAAGATACATACAGGTTATATGACTAAATGGTAAAAAAAGATTTGAGCCCAAGCAACCTGGCATACATGCCATTGTTGCTCTAGGCATCATGTATAAGAGTGTCCTCTGTGCTCTCCTGCCATTCCCATCGTTCTATCAAGGACATTAAGGAAAAGAGGAGATGCGCTGGAAGAACCCAGACTTCACTAGATGAAGTCACAGCTCAAAGAAAGCCTATTATCTTATGTTTTACAAATTAATTATTAAGTATCTGTACAAGTCTCAATAGATTGTATTTCAAAACACTTCCCTTTGAAGTGAAAGTTCTCAGGTTGAAATCCAGACAACGTTCCTTAAGGTGTTCTCCTTTTTGGGGAATATGAAACAGAAGACTTGTGCCATACTTGAAGAAAGAAAACTGAAAGCTTTCACGCTAAAGTCACGAACAAGGCAAGGATGTCTGCTCTCACTAAATGTACTCAACATTATACTAGTAGTTCTCTTGGGGGAAAGTAGAAATAAAGGGCAACCAGGTTGGAAAGGAAGAAGTAAAATTATCTCTTTTTGCAGATAGCTTGATCTCATATGTAGAAAAACCTAAAGATTCACAAAATAACTCTTGAAGTTAATAAAAGAGTTCAGCAGGGCCTCCCCGGTGGCGCAGCAGTTGAGCGCTGGGTTGCGAAGCTGCCCGCGGCCTCTGCAGCGCCGGTTCGATCCCTGGCTGCTCCACGGCCACCGGAGGAGGGTCCCACATGGTGTGCAGACCTCTCCTGCCGCCCGCTGCTCCCCTCAGCAGTGTACTTCAGTCCTTCTGCCTGCTCTGCTCCCCGCTCTGGCTCTGGTGAATTCTCTCACCCTCCCGCGCTTCTGACTGTACCCAGTGCATGTATAAACAAAACAATCAAACAAACAAACAAACAAATAAATAAATAAAACATGCCTCTATTTAAAAAAAATCATAATAAATAAATGAATGAATGAATGAATGAATGAATGAATGAATAAATAAATAAATAAATAAATAAAGAGTTCAGCAAAGTTACAGGGCCAATATACAAAATTCAGTTGTGGTTCAATCTATTAGCAATAAATGGTCTAAAATTGAAACTAAAATAATAATTCCATCCATTCCAATAACATAAGAAATGAATAAAATGACTGGTAATATGCCTAATCCAAAGAAGCTTAAGTCCTATGCACTAAAACTACAAAATATTGTTGAAAGAGAAAATATAAGTACAAAGAAATCCCATATTCATGAATCAGCAGACAACATTGTTAAGATAGTAATATTGCCCTAACTGTTCCATAGGTTCAACATAGTCCTTATCAAAATCCCAGCTGACTTTTTTTGCAGAAATTGGATATGATAATCCCAATATTCATATAGAAATGCAAGTAACCCAGAACTCCAGTCTTGAAAAAGTGTACAGTTAGACTATGCACTTCCCAACTTCAAAACTCAATAAACTTAATAAAAATCAGCAATCAGTGTGATATCTGCATAAGGACACACATGCACAATGGTGGAGTAGAATTTAGAGTTCAGAAATGAACCCTTACATTTATGTTTGATTTTCAAGAAGGGTGAAAGACATTTCAATGAAGAAGGAAGAGTATTTTCAACAAATGATACTTTGACAATTGCTTATCTACAGACAAAAGAATGGTTTGGATACCTTTCTCAGATGACATAAAAAAATTAATTACAAAATTAATTCAGGATAGATTAATGACCCAGATGTAAGAGCTAATCTATTACAACTCTTAAAAGGTAACACAGGTGTGAATCTTCATACCACAGGTAAGGCAATATTTCTTAAATATGACACCAAACACATAATTGTCCAAAGGAAAAAATTGTATGTTCACTACATTAAAATTGAAAACTTTTGTTAATACATGGAAATGTAAAGAAAACTCAGAGTAGGGTGCCTCCCTGGTGGTGCAGGGTATTAAGTCTGAACACTATGAAGCTACTGGCAGCCTCTGCAGTACAGCCAGGGAGCTGACCCAAATGGTGCAGCAGACCTCTCCTGTCTTGCCTGTTGCTCCCCTCAGCCATGTATTTCAGTAGATGTGTCTGTTCTGCTCCCCACTCTGTCTCTGATGAATCCTCTCACCCCTTCCCTGCACCTCCGGCCTGTACCCCAGTTCTTCTACATAAAAGGAAAAAGTCTTAAAAAAAAAAAAGAAAACTCAGAGTGGAATAGAAGACAACATTTATAAACCATATGTCTGATAAATGACTGTGTCCAGAGTATATAAAGAACTCTTGAAACTCAATAATTAAAAAGACAATGAACAAAGTTAAAAAAAATGGCAAGGCAAAAGCTCTGAAGGCACCTTTTTACAAAGAAGATATACAAGTGATATATAAAAGTGACCAATCATCACATGAAAATATTGTCAGCATAATTAGTCATTAAGAAAATGCAAATCAAAATCACAATGAGATACTACTTCATACTAGGATGGCTATAACCAACAATAACAAGCATTGGCAAGAATATGGAGAAATTGGAACCCTCGTACATTGCTGATGGGATGTAAAGTGGTGCACTACATTAGACTGGCATTTCCTCAAAAAGATTAAACATAGAATTACCATATAACCTAGCAAGAGAAATGAAAGCATAGGTACACATGAAAACTTATATGTGAATGTTTTTATGTAATTATTCATAATTAGAAATAACCCCAAGGTGCATTAACTAATGAATGGATAAACAAGTGTGTTATATCTGTAAAATGGAATATTATCCAGCCATGAAAATGAATGAAATACTAATACATGCTATAAGAAAATTGGACCTTGAAAGCATCATGCTAAATGAGAGAAGCCAGTCACAAAAGACCACTTGTTGCATGAGTCTATTTATAAGAAAGGTCCATAATAAGCAAATTCATAAAGGCAGAAAATAATTGATGGTATCCTAGGGTTGGGGGGAAGGGGTTGTAGGTTAATAGTGAGTAACTCTTAATGGGTGTGGATTATCTTTTGGGAGTGACAATACTGTTGTAAAATTGATTGTGGTGATGGGTTGCACAGTTTTGTGAGCCTACTAAATGCTCTTTAATTGCAAACTTTAAATGGGGAAATTGTATCTCAATAAAGTTGCTTACGAAATGTCACTTTGAGTTACTTGAACAGCGGCTAAGTGTGATTAGAAGCAGTGGCATGATCAGTCAGCAGCTCCCCTAGACCTTCACATAACTGTCATGTAAATTAGTTTACCCAACAAATATTTATTGAGCACTCACTATGTTAGGCACTATGAATTCAACAGAGAAGAAAATGGGAAAGAAACTGTACCATGAAACTTACATCCTAGCAAAAATGATACCAAAATCTCACAACTCTCATTAAAACTATGTCAGACAGTGTTTAAAAATGTTTATATGAGGAGCCAGAGGTGAGCTGAAAAGCCCCCACAAGCCAGACCCCGTCTGGCCACCAGTGGGAGCCCAGAGGGGGATCCAGTCACCACAGGGGCAGACCGTGGGCGCAGGGAAGTGCCCTCCCGACTGGCCATTTTAGACTAGGGACACTTTGCGTCTGTCTGGAACACACCTAGACTGCGTGGAGCTGGGAAAGTGCTGCCTCACAGCGGTGAGCTGAAAAGCCCCCACAAACCAGGCTCTGTCTGGCCACCAGTCAGGGCCCAAGAGGAGGATCCAGCGATTTGGAGCCCAGAGAGCAATCCTGCCATTGCAGGGCAGTCTGTAGTACTGCAAGACCCACTTTGGAATTAAACAAATACAGAGGGAGGAGATTCTCTGTGACAGCAACCACTAACATATTTGTAGCACCACTGCCCTTTTGGAATTCTGGCATAACAGTTTTTGATTCGATTGGACCACCAGTTTCCGACATCCCAGAAAGAGCACACGAAAAATATGCCTGCCAGTACCAGTGACACAGTGTCCCAACGCAAAGGATAAATTAGAAAGCAAGCAGCAGGGAGAAGAAAAACAACAAACAACCAAGCAAGTCCTCAGGGAAAAGACACACCACAAAAAGAAAATCACCCACCAGAATGCAACAACAGTGACTTGGAAGAACTTCTGAGCCTTCCAGAAAGAGAATTTAAAATCGCCATGATTAAGGGCCTCCCGGGTGGCGGAGGGGTTGAGCGCTGGGCTGCGAAGCTGCCTGCAGCCTCTGCAGTGCCTGTTCGATCCCTTGCCACTGGCGAGGGTCCCACATGGCACGCAGACCTCTCCTGCCACGCCCACAGCTCCCCTGAGTAGTGTACATTGTCAGTCTGCCTGTTCTGCTCCCCGCTCTGGCTCTGGTGAGTTATCTTACCCTCCCATGCTTCTGACTGTACCCAGTGCTTGTATAAATAAATAAATAAATAAATCTTTTTAAAAAATTGCCATGATTAAAAAACTAACAGAAGTCATAAAGGAAAACAATGACAAGAGAAAAATAATCAACTATCAGAAGAATGAAATTGAGTCCCTAAAGAGGGAAGTGAAAGGAATGCAGGAGATGAAAGGATTAATGGAGGAGCTAAAGAACTCTGGGAAAAGCAGTGAAAGCAGAATAGATGAAATGGAAGAACGAATAAGTACTCTCAAAGACACAGAAATAAAAAAGAACCAAAACAGAAAAGGAAAGAGAAGTACAAATGAAAAAGAATGAAGAAAGACTTCGGGAACTATCTGACTCCATGAGGAAAAGAAATGTAAGAGTTATAGGAATCCCAGGAGGAGTGGAGAGAGACACAGGAACAGAGAAAATATTCAAGGAGATAATTGAAGAGAACTTCCCAAACATGAAGAAGGAGCTGAAAATAGACATACAAGAAGCAAGAAGAACACCAAACTTCCATGAGCAAAGGAAAAATACAGCAAGACACATAATAGTAAAGCTCCTAAGAATCCAAGACAAGGAAAATATAATGAAGCTGACAAGAGGGAAGAAACAGATAAAATACAAAGGAAAACCAATCAGGCTGACATCAGACTTATCCAAAGAAACACTACGGGCAAGCAAAAATAGATGACTGGATCATGAAGATGTGGTACATATACACCATGGAATATTACTCAGTATTCAAAAAAGATAAACACATGCAATTTGCAGCAACATGGATGGTGCTGGAAGGGATCATGCTCAGTGAAATAAGCCAGAAAGAAAAAGAAAAATACCAGATGGTCTCACTCATAGCAGGAATCTAGAAAACTTAAATAAGGGACCAGGAAAATGAATAACTATAAGAAAGTGAAAATCAAAATCAACAAAAAACTATGAACCAGAGACACTTTATGGGGTGTGGGGGCGGGGAGGGGAGGGATTGGGGTCAAAATAAGGGGGTTGTAATTGTATGGGGAATATAAAAATAAAATTTATTTAAAAAAAAAGAAACACTATGGGCAAGGAGAGAGTGGAAGGACATAGTCAACAGACTCCAAGACAACAAATGCCAACCAAGAGTACTCTATCCTGCAAAGCTTTCCTTCCTCTATGAAGAAAGAATAAGGACCTTCCCAGACAAACAGAAACTCCAGAATTTCATTACGGCTAAACCCCCACTCCAAAAAATACTACAAGGAGTCTTAAAGCCAGAACCAACAGAGGGATGAATAAGTATGAAACAAGACCAAAAAAAAAACCCTATTAAAAATAATTAAATAAAATCAGAGAAAAGACAAACAAAATGGCAAATGCAGAGGCTAATATATCAATATTAACTCTAAATGTAAATGGACTAAACTCTTCAATAAAAAGACACAGAGTCACAGGCTGGATTAAGAAACAAAACCCAACATTTCACTGTCTCCAGGAAACACATTTAACTAGAAAAGAAAAAAATAGAATGAAAGTAAAAGGATGGAAAACAATCCTCCAAGCAAATGGATCAAAAAAGAAGGCAGGAACAGCTATACTTATATCAGATAAAACAGATTTCAAATTCAAAAAGGTAAAAAGAGACCCTGATTGTCACTACATTATAATCAGGGGGACAATACTTCAAGAAGAAATAACACACATTAACATATACTCACCAAATGAAGGAGCACCAAAATATATCAGACAATGATTATCATGTCTGAAAACAGACATCAGAGAAACACATATGTAGTAGGAGACTTCACCACACCATTATCAACAATGGATAGATCAATGAGACAAAAAATAAGTAAGGACACTAAAGCTCTAAATAAGGATCTAGAGCTCAGAGGCTTAACAGACATCTACAGAACACTAAACTCCCAAAAATCTGAGTACACATTTTTCTCAAGTGCACATGGATCATTCTCCAGGATTGATCACATACTGGGACACAAGACAAACATCAACAGATACATCAAGATTGAAATCATACTAACCATCTTCTCTGACCATGAAGGCATCAAACTAGAAACAAACCATAAAAAGAAGGCAAGGAACTCTCCTACCTCATGGAGACTGAAACCCACACTACTGGAAGACCACTGGACTAATGAGGAGATCAAAGAAGAAATTAAAAAATACTTTGAGTTGAATGACAAGGTGGACACCAATTTCCTAAATGTATGGGATGCAGCAAAAGCAGTAATAAGAGGAAAATATATAGCAATACAGGATCACATCAAGAAGCAAGAAAGGGGCCTCCCTGGTGGCTCAGGGGTGAAGATGAAACCTATGTAGCAATCCGCAGCCACTGCAGCATGAGTTTGAGTCCCAGGCAGCCAGGGAGAAACCCACATGGTGGGACAGACCTCTCCTGTCTCACCTGCTGCTCCCCTCAGCAGTGTACTTCAACCCGTCTGCCTGTTCTGTTCCCCGCCCTGTCTCTGGTGGATCCTCTCACCCCCTGCATCTCTGGCCTGTACTCCAATTCTTGTATAAAAATAAATAAATCAACCTGCTAAAAATGGTGCTTCCATATGATCCAGCAATTCCACTCCTAGGTATTTACCCAAAGGACACAGAAACATTAATTCAAAAGGGCACCTGCACCCCTATGTTTATAGCAGTACTGTTTACAATAGCTAAGCTATGGAAACAACCCAAATGCCCAAAAATAAATAACTGGATCAAGAAGATGTGGTACATACACACAGTGGAATATTACTCAGCAATCAAAAAAGATAAACTCATGCCGTTTGCAGCAACATGGATGGAGCTGGAAGGGATCAAGCTCAGCAAAATAAGCCAGAAAAAAAAATATCATATGGTCTCACTCATAGCAGGAATTTAGAAAACCTAAATAAGGGACCAGGAAAAAGACTAATTATAATAAAGAAAAAATCAAAATCAATAAGCTACTATAAACCAGAGATACACTATGGGGGTAGGGAGAGGAAAGGAGGGATTAGGGTCAAAATAAGGGGGGTGATAATTGCAGGGGAATATAACCAAAATGAAAATGCACACATTGTGCAAAAATGAAAAATGATGTAAGAATTATGTAAAATAAAATATAAAAATATAAAATAAAAAAATTTCCCTAAAAATATATATAAATAAATAAATCTTTAAAAAATGTTTATATGCATTGTCTTATTTAATCTCCCCATCAGCCTTTTGACATAGGTGCAGTTATTATCCCTATTTTGCAGACAAGAAAACTGAAACTCAGAGAAGTGAAGTAACTTGCCCAAGGCCACAGAGTTGCCATGAGGTTAGGAGGAGATCTGAATCAGTTTTCCCTGATTTTTGAATCTGTGTGCTGAAGTACACTAGACATTTTGCATTGTTATGTTGAAACCAATAGCACAATGAATGTAGCATTTCTTCTTAAAGTATTGTGTTTCAAAAGTTTTCATCTGTGACAATTCATTAATAAGAACTTTTGAAAAATCAACAATATTTCAAACTACAAATCATAATTTATGAAGTTGTTGATATATACATCGAAGGATAAAAAGCAACAACTTTATGAATTATGACCTTTATGCTTTTTTTGTTTTACACTTTCATTTTGAAAATTAAGTTTTTATTTGATTTGATTAAAGCTGTTTGAGAGACTGAGTCCTTGATTTGAAATGCAAACACATTCATTAATGATCATAATCAAGGCCAAATAGTTTTGCCAGCAAATAATTAGCTTTGGGAACAGATGTGTAAACCAAAAATAATTAAATTATTTGCTAATCATTCTTCTTGCTTTAGACATTAAATGGTATTTGATCTTTAGGCCTGACACATATTTAGTCCAGTCATTAAATATAATTGCATTTTTCAAGTATGGGACAAACCTTGTGTTCTCACTGAACACAATTGGTGCAACAAAGATGATGCTTGTATAACTCTAGGAGAGAAGTCCTCCAAGATTAAGGCTTGGAGGAAAAAAAAACACCACACTCTCACCAGTGGGTGCAGGGCATGTTTCTACATAATCGTTTTGTGTGGGAGGCAAAGTGGTTATACCTGCTCTTCCTGGATTTCTTCAAAAAGGGAAGCCCTGGCCTCTTCCCTCAAACTTACTTTCCAATCTCTTTCTCAGAGAAGAGGTGCTAACCAGACACTGCTGAATAACTTTTCCCCTACCCCCAAAGATCTACCTATTTATGCACACAAGAACTGGGGCACAGGCCAGAGGTGGGGAGGTGGGGAAAGGATTCACCAGAGACAGAGTGGGGAGCAGAACAGGCAGATCCACCGAAATATACTGCTGAGGGGAGCAGCAGGCAAGCCAGGAGAGGTCTGCTGCGCCATGTGGGCAGCCTCCTAGCCTGGGACCGAACCTGCACTGCAGTGGCTGTGGACAGCCCCACAGGCCACATCCTAACCTCCTGCACCACCAGGGAGGCCCTGTTGGATAATTTTTTCAAAACATACTTGCCTGATACTCCGTCTCCTCACTGGAGATTCCTTTTAATAGGATTGTTTCTAGGGTAAATGCAAGTGTAAACATTGGGAGGGGGTGGGGGTTCTATTTTACAAAAATATGTTTAATGAAATTAAAAATAAAAAATGGTGGTTTTGATGTCCACCCTAGGCTGAGAGCCCCCTACTCCCTGAGGCATTCACAGACATACTGAAATCCATACAATGCTTGGATTTGTTGGTTCTTTCTCCATATCCTTTTGAACTGGGCATAAACCACAAATGAAATATACAATGCAGAGAGAGTGTTCTCAACTTATTGGCTCCAAGAATATTTTGGGGCACTTTTTGTGTCTGGAGGTGGCAAAGTGGGATGACAGAGCAATAGTGAATGGGAGCTATAGTGCTATTAAGCTACATCCTACAACTGGGAAAATCAAGACCCATAATACTAGGAATTATTAATTATAAATATCAATGCTTTTTGAGTGCTTACCATGTGCCCAGCCCAGAACAGAATGCTTCATGTCCATTATCTAATTTGCTTATGGCAACCATCTGTAAGTCCTCATTTTATAGATGAGCAAATTAAGATTTGGAAAGGTTTATTTGTCCAAGATCATGCAGTTGGTAATTTGCAGAACCTTGATTCAAACTATTCTTTTTGTTTTTCTGGAAAAACTTTGCATGTGGAGGCTCAGTTCTGGTGGCAGCCTTCTTCGTGGTGACCCAGACTTTGCTTAGCTCCTCTTTCTTCTTCTTGGGGAAGGTGTGTGTTTCCACCTTTTTCTTGAAGAACTGGAGTGTCCACTTATCTTTGAAGATCTGAGCAGCTCAATGCATTCTGCTCACATGGGGCAAAGCTAAGTATCTCTTGGATCATGTCCCACGTGAACTTGAGCTGCCTGTGGTAAGCTGTGCTTGGCTTGCTCATCGGCTTTGTCACCTTGTGGCCTCTGTTGATGTCCACAGCCACAGGCTTGTGCAGAGCCATGACTACTGCTCTTCAGTGGCTGTTGTGATGAAAGCCAATGTCTTTATTCTTAACGATTAGGTTATTCTGATTTAATATGCATTTGAGAGTTCATAGAATCCACTGCAGTTTGTCCTCAAAATAAACTCTATTGAATTTTAAAAAGGATAAAGAATAAAAAATGCAGATGCGTCTTTGTAGGCTAGAAACCTAGTAAAAGTGGCCAGGGTCCTATGAACAATGAGATAGTTCAGGCTTAGAGGACTGGGCTCTGGACCCTGGGAAGGCAGATATACCCACTAGAGAACAACGCAGAGCTTCTGTGTGCCCTGCTTCTGCCCAGGGAGGAGGTCTCAGTCCTGGGGGTTGAAGTTCAGCTTGACAAGGAGAAAGAAGACTGTTGTTTTATCTAACACACCTTTCTACAATGCTCTGTATGCCAGACACTGATCCTTACTGCTTTAAGCACATCCTAAACATTAACTCATTAAGTCTTACGACAACTCCGGACATTGATACTATAATTATCTCCATGTGATAAAAGAGTAAACTGAAGTTCAGAAGCATTTAATAACTTGTCCAAGTTCACACAGCTGGTTAGTGCCAGAGCCAGACTTTGAGACTTTGAACCGAAGCAGTCAGGATCTAATGGCTATGTTATATTTATGTCTCCCAACAACAGAACTTGATTTTTTTTTCTCTCTTGTGCCCGCCATCCTTTTTCAACCACTCCCAAGCATGTCCATTTTACAAAAAAATTTTCTATACCCTTTGGGTTTTCTTTCACCTGAGGTTTTGTGCAGTATCCTTGAACTTCATCTTCCACACTACCTCCATCAGCATTACTCTTGAACAGCATGCTCTTTTTACCCGCCAATAGCTTTGGGTTAAATGATCCCATCTCAATTTAGAAGTGAGGATGGAAAGTATTGTTTCCACTTTGTGAATGAGGGAACTAATACCTAATAACCACCTAGTAAGGTCACTGGAAACTAGCCGCCTCCGCTGCAGCAGGTGTTCTTTCACCCTGCTGCTCCACACGTCAGTTGTGGCAGTCGCTCCTCAGAGCCCAGTAACCGCCCTTTTGTAGATTGTGGCAGTTGGCCCTCAGAGAACTTTTTTTTTTTGTTAATTTATACAAGAGCAGGGTTACAGGCCAGATGCGCGGAAGGGTGAGAAGATTCACCAGAGACAGAGCAGAGAACAGAACAGGCAGACTGACGGAATACACTGCTGAGGGGAACAGCAGGTGAGACAGGAGGCATCTGCCACACCATGTGGGACTCTCGCCAGCTGGCCGGGATCGAACCCGTGCTGCAGAGGCTGCGAGCAGCTTCACAGTGTGGCGCTCAACCACCTGTGCCACCAGGGAGGCCCCCCACTTTTTAAAAAAGATTTATTTATACATACAAGAACTGGGGTACAGGCCAGAGTTGTGGAGGGTGAGAGGATTCGCCAGAGACAGAGTGGGGAACAGAACAGGAAGCCTGACAGAAATACACTGCTGAGGGGAGCAGCGGGCAAGACAGGAGAGGTCTGCTTGCTATGTGGGTTGCTCCGAAGCCAGCCGGGATCGAACCCGTGCTGCAGAGGCTGCAGACAGCTTCACAGCGAGGCGCTCTACTGCCTGCGCCACCAGGGGCCCCCAGAGAACTTTTATCTAACAGTGTGCTTCCTGGATTGGGGAATGGACCAATCAGGTGTGAGTTATGAGCTCATTGGTGCTAAAGGGTCTAATCAGCCACAGGATTGCAAAATGGTCCAATCGGACTTGTGGGTGGGGCATCCTTAAAGCAGATATTAGCCAGGGTCCAAGGGAGCTGAAGAGAGACTATGCCAGCCCCAGAACAGGAGAGACACCAGCCCCTGAACAGAAGAGATGACACCAGGCCCCAAGCAGGACAGATAGTTCCAGCCTCCAAAAGAAGAAGAAAGAAGGGGAAGACTCAGTTCCTGGCCTCCAAAGAAAGAAGAAGCATCCAGAAGCTGACCTCCAAGGAGGGAAGAAAAGCCAAAGACCTCTGTCAGAGACTGGGCCTTTGGTCCTGTCTCTGATATTTCCTGAAGGGAGCACCGAAGGCCCTGGGCCTGGTACCTCAAAGAACTGTTGTTTGTATAGTTCAACTAACTCACAAAGAGCTGTTAACACTGGGTGTCTCTGACACCACCTCTGGGGGCCCAGTAGTGACCATCACTGCTGGCCAGTGCTGGCCAGCACTCCTGGTGACCAGTGGCGACCATCACTGATGCTATCTGGGTGAGGTAGCTGCCATATGTGTATACAGTAAGCTCTTTCATAAAATAAACACTGTTTGTAAATTAAACCCCATGGTGGTTGTTCCCCGAGCTCTTGCAATTGTGCGCATGGGTGAGAACTTACAGTGACCTCTCCTTTTACTGGGCACTGTCCTTTATTTGCCTATAGCTCATAGGCCCCTATTGTGTGAGTATTGTATTGCTATAGCCCTTGGTTTTGGTTTTTGACCTTTTGGGGCTCTTTAGTGGCTCTCTTATCTCAGATCCCAGGCAGGTAAGTGGCCATTCCATCCTTCCATTCAGCTTCCTGTCCTGTTGCCCTGTCTGCTCCTGTTTCAACAGCAAAGTAGACTAGAATCCAGGTTCTCTGACTCCTAATCCAACATTATTTTCCATTGTGTCATCTGATGGTTTTGACAAATTCATTTCTTCACTCATCTATCCATTCATTCATATTATACAATATATTAAGTGCAATGTATGCTAAGGCACTGGATGGGAAGGAACATAGGTATAAAAATCCGGTTCTTAAGGAGCTAACAACACAACTAGATAAGATGTTACCACAGAAAGTTGAATAACAGCACAGGTATATATACTAAATGCCAGATGGATGGTCTCTTCAGATCATACAGGATTTTGAGTTTGAGGATGTTGCATCAAAGACAGCTTGAACATGAAGGTGGGTTTTCAACCTGGCATGGATGGATACTTAGAACTTAGAGAAAGGATGGAGCAGCACCTTTCAGGCTAGGGGGAAATTGTGTGAACTAAGGCAGTGCTTCCCAACCTTTATCATGGCACACTGAGAAAAGAATAGAATTTGGAAAACACCTTTGGGTGAATAGAAGAAAGATTCAGTCCAGAAGCAAGTGACCTAGGTGTTTAAACTTCTCTGTTGTCTCTTGGTCTGCTGAGGCCAGAGGAAAACGTTCGTGACCTCAAACACTTGTAACACCCTTGGGAGGGCCTGCACTAAGGTATTGTGTTTTAACGTGGTCATGGTGGTTCTAAAAATCACTGAAAAGGGCCACCCCTGGTGGCGCAGTGGTTGAGCGCTGTGCTGCAAAGCTGCCCACAGCCTCTGCAGCGCCAGTTCGATCCCCGGCCGCCGGCGAGGGTCCCACATGGCATGACAGACCTCTCCTGCCATGCCCGGTGCTCCTCTCAGCAGTGTATTTCGTCAGTCTGCCTGTTCTGTGAATCCTCTCACGGTCCCGCGCTTCTGACTGTACCCAGTGCTTGTATAAATAATCAAATAAATAAATAAATAAATAAATAAATAAATAAATAAATAAATAAATCTTTAAAAAATAAAAATCACTGATAAGATCACAGGGCTGAAATGGAGGGAATTTCTAGAAGAACCATGACAGATACCATTGGAAAGGTAAGTTACAGCTAAGTGATGGACGGTTTTTGAGTTTTATTCTGTAGACCTGCAAAATAGATAAGGGAAGTCCAAATAGTGTTCTTTCAGAATGAACTCACCCACATCAGTGTGAATAATAGACTGGAGGAAAGGATAGTAGTTAGGAAACTACTGCAATTGTCGATATAGTAGATATTCATGTTTTAGATAATAATGGTGGTAACAGAGACAGAAAAGAAGGCAGATTAAATTATATTTTGAAGATAAAAACGGCAGTGTTTGGTAATGGATTGCATGTGGAAATTAGAAGAAATGGAGGAGACAGATTTCAAACTTGAACAAATAGGTGTTAATGATGATGCCATTCTTTAAGATGGGAAGACCAAAAGTAGAAAGAATTCTTTGGAAGGGAGAGACAGGTGAGATGGTGAGATTCAAGTTGACATTTAGAGCCAAGGAAACCAATTAGAAGGCTATTGCAAAAGGCCAACTGAGACAGAATGATATCTTGAAGTAAGGTGGTGCTAGTGAGAATGAAAATAAAAAAGTTATTTAGAGGCATAAGATGAAAATTTATAGGATTTTTTTTATAGAATGAATATAGAATTGAAAGGTAGATGAAGGTTCAAAGCCTTGATCCCTTCTGTTCTCCATCTTCTAGTTGATGCTTCCAGGCTTAAAACAACATCTGTACAGTGTTGACCCCCAAATATTTATCTCTAGCCTGGTTTCCTCTATACTTTCATAGCCAACTGCTTGCTTGATCTAGCAACTTGGATGACTAATTGGTCTCTTAAGCATAATGTATCCAAAACTGAACTTTTAATTCCCTCTGCATCCATTTCCCCCACCCACCCCCACGAATTGTGACACTCATCAGATGGAGCACAGTCTTCCCCACCTCTCCAAATATCAATAGGAACTTCATTCTTCCAGTTACCCAGGCAGAAGATCTTGTAATCACTCTTGATTCATCTCTTTCTCACACACCTTACATGTATTCTATTATAAGTGTTGTTGGTTCTACCTTAAAAAATATAGCTAGAGTCAGACTACTTTTTTTTAATTTAAATTTTATTTTTATATTCCCCATACAATTACAACCCTCTTATTTTGACCACAATCCCTCCTTTCCCCACCCCCCAACCCCATAGAGTGTCTCTGGTTCATAGTTGTTTGTTGATTTTGATATTTTCTTTCTTATAGTTATTCTTTTTTCTGGTCCCTTATTTAAGTTTTCTATATTCCTGCTATGAGTGAGACCATCCGGTATTTTTCTTTTTCTTTCTGGCTTATTTTGCTGAGCGTGATCCCTTCCAGCTCCATCCATGTTGCTGCAAATTGCATGTGTTTATCTTTTTTGAATGCTGAGTAATATTCTATGGTGTATATGTACCACATCTTCTTGATCCAGTCATCTATTTTTGGGCATTTGGGTTGGGAGACTCAACAAAAACAAAGAAGATAATCCAGTCAAAAAATGGGCAGAAGAGTTAAAAAGAAACTTCTCTGAAGGGGAAATGCAAATGGCCAACAGGCATATGAAAAAATGTTCGACATCACTTGCAATCAGGGAAATGCAAATCAAAACTACCATGAGATACCATGTTATACCAGTGAGAATGGCACATATTAAAAAAACTAGCAACAACAAATGTTGGCGAGGGTGTGGAGAAAAAGGAACTCTCCTGCACTGTTGGTGGGAGTGCAAACTGGTCCAACCACTATGGAGAGCTATGTGGAGATTTCTGGACCTACTAAACATAGAGCTTCCATATGATCCAGCAATTCCACTCCTAGACATTTACCCAAAGGACACCTGCACCCCTATGTTTATAGCAGCACTGTTTACAATAGCTAAGCTTTGGAAACAACCCAAAAGCCCAGACTACTTTTTATTACCTGGTTGAAGTCACAATGATCTATCTCCCAGATTACAGCCTCCCAAGTCTTCTTGTTTCTGTCCTTGCAACACACTCTCAAATCTTTATTTCCCCATTGATTTGAAGACGAGGTTAGTCTTTATAACATGAAAATCGGGTCATGTCATTTCTCTGCTCAAAACTGCTTCAAGAATCTCCATCTCACACATAATAACCGTAAACCTCCGTACAAGAATCCACGATGCCATACCCAACCCAAATATTAATTATAAGTCACTTGCTTACCCTCTTCAGGTGTTGGATCAAATGCCCCTTACTCTGCTAGTGCCATGTTTAAAGTGATAAGTTCCTTCCTCCCCACTCCCTATCTGCTTCCTTTAATTTTTCTTTATGTCTTGCATACTAATTGATATTATGTATTTACCTATTTTTAAAAAAAATGTCTTCTGCTAGAATAAGGACTAGCAAACTTTTTTGGTAAAGGACCAAATGGTAAATATTTTAGGCTTTGTGGGTCAGACAGTCTCACATACAACCACTCAATTGTGTCGATATTGTATAAAAGCAGTCATAGACTATACATAAAAGAATGAGCTTGGTTGTGTTCCGATGAAACTGCATTTACTAAAACAGGTGACAGATGAGATTTTTTTCCTGTGAGCCAGAGTATGCTGACCCCTACAAGAATGTAAGTTCCGGCAGGGTAAGAGTTATTGTTTACTGCTACATCTCCAACACCCACAATAATGCCTGACACATAGCAGGCACCCAATATATTTTTGTTGAATGAATCAATGGGAGAATGGAGGAGGAGAGTGGGTCAGAAGAACAATAATACAACCATTGATGGTGCAGAATCTTGAGCAAGAGCTGCTTCTGGCTAGGTTTGCAGCATATCAATTCTCCTTCCTTTCCCCCATCATCCCTACACTACTACTTAAAACGTGTCATATAAAGTAAAAGTTGTTTTCATTGCCTGTGCAACTCTCTCGATGTGTGAAATTTCATTTGACTCCCTTTAATGTTGTCATTTGTCTAGACAATCCTCCTGACTCAGACTCTTTCTAATAACAGTAATAACTCAAATTCTCTGCACAAAAACTAGAACACCAAAATCAGTATTTTTAATTAATTTAAAACAACTGTTAGCAATAGCTTCTATTGACAACTCTCCGCTTTTCAACACTTCATCATATTTTGAAGTACTCTCTGAAGTTGAGCAACTGTTACTGTTATGATATAAAATGTTTTTTTCCTTCCATGCATTTGATGTGAATGGTTTGTTCTGATAAACTTTAGCTTTCAAGTACTCCCAGCAGTAGGAATCACATGGCAAGAGATATGGTAAATGAAGTATTTGCCATTCTTACTGCCTGTTCCCTCATCCTTCTCTGGCTCTCTTACAGGCACTAAAGATTACTGAAATCATATGCCTTCCTGTTGAAAACGCACATTCACTCATTCAGTATTTCACATCATTGCTAACATTTACCACATTCACTGTGTATAAGGTATACACACACACACACACACACACACACACATATATATACATTAACTTATTTAATTCTTATAAAACACCTGAGAATTAGGTACTGTTATCATTATCATTTTACAGATGAGGTTGAAATAATTTGTTCACGGTGCCACAGCTAGGAGAAAGGGGACTTAGGGTTTGAACCTTGGTCTACCTGACTCCAGGGCTAAGATTTTATTCATTGTTTTCCACCACCTCAATAATATTTACCATACCAGGCAGTACCTTAAAGATAAATAAGGCCTGGTGTTGCTGGCTTCCCAGAAGTAATGCTGGTTGTGGCTGCGTGGGTGGGAGTGGAGGTTGTCAGAGGCAGAAACAGAAAAAATCTGTACATGAACAGGTTGGCAAGAAAGTGGACATTGCACTATGAATTCACAGGACTCTGAAGAATGGAAGTAGAAGGCTATAGACTGAAAAGGAAGAGGGCCCCTCAACTCTAGAATTTAAGTGAACCAACACGATAGTAAAATGTCACTCTTGGCAACATAAGTTAACCAGAAAATAGACCACTGTAGAAGTGGAGCTGGCTGCCCACAAAGATGTATTTACTGATAATATATGTCACTAAGAAGCAGTGGTCTAAAATGTAATCAGTGGAAAACACTAAGGTTGTCTTCAAAACGCTATGACTGGGAAAGTTCATCAAAACTAAGGAGATTCGAGATAATGTGACATGTACAAACAAGTTATTTGACCATTGTAGAAACAAAACTAAAAATAATTAGAGAACTTGTGTTTCTCATTCTATGCCCTGCCCTCCTGATGTATTTATTATCTTTCTGATAAGGGCATGGATAGGGAGATAAACTGCAGTTGACCTTTGAATAACATGAGTTTGAAGTTTGCAAGTATACTTATTTCTCTATTTGTGGATTTTCTATCTTAGCTTCTGCATTTATGGATTCAATGACCTCAGATGTTGACTGAAGGAATCCATAGATGCAGAACCACATATATATGGAGGGCTGACTATAAGATGTACTAGGATTTTCAATCTCTTGGGATAGACACCCTTAACTTCTGTGTGGTTCAAGGTCAACTGTACATGACATCATTTTTTCAGACCATTACACACCTTCTACTCCCTCTTCACTGACCAGTAACAATAGTCACCGTAATACTATATACATCACTTACTCTGAACCAAGCATTTTACATAAGTTATTTCTTTTTTTTTTCTTTCTTTTCTTTTCTTTTCTTTTTTTTTTTTTTTTTTTTTTGGTGTGTGGGACCCTCGCCGGTGAACGGGGAACGAGCTGGCGCTGCAGAGGCTGCGGGCAGCCTTGCAGCCCAGCACTCAACAGCTGCACCACCAGGGGAGGCCCACATAAGTTATTTATTTATTTTTTTAATTTTTTAAAAACGTTTTATTTATTTATTTATACAAGCACTGGGTACAGTCAGAAGCGCAGGAAGGTGAGAGAATTCACCAGAGCCAGAGCGGGGAGCAGAGAGGCAGAAGGACCGAAGTACACTGCTGAGGGGAGCAGCGGGCGGCAGGAGAGGTCTGCACGCCATGTGGGACCCTCGCCCGGTGGCTGGGGAGCAGCCGGGGATAGAACCGGCGCTGCAGAGGCTGCGGGCAGCTTCGCAACCCAGCGCTCAACCGCTGCACCATTGGGGAGGCCCCACATAAGTTATTTCTTTAATCCTCACAATGACCCTATGAGACCAATTGGATTATTATTAACTCAATTTCCAGATAAAGGAAGGCTCAAGGAGTTATGTGACTTACCCAGGCCCCTAAAACTAAAGGAATAGTATTAGTTTTCTGTGCTGTAACAAATCACTACAAACTTGGTGGCTTAAAACAACAGAAATTTATTCTCTTATTGTGGGATCCCTGGCCCTCCTTATTTTTGGGCTATTGTCTTGGTACCCAGAGTTCTTGCTGGTCAGCTAGGCATACAGTCAGGCAAGAGGTCCTGCCAAACAAAAGTCCTGGTATGAGGAACATGCTGGGCAACAAATAGCTGATGAAAATAGCAGGCAGATATTATGACCAAATTAACAAGATCAGCTGAAATACCTTACTTGAAAAGATTAGCAGAAAGTTAGGTAAGAATAGAGAATGCAGATACTATGCTTTGACCAGCAAGAACTCTGGTTACCAGGACAATAGCCCCGAGAACAAGGAGGGCCGGGGATCCCACATCTCATAGTGTTGATGGTCAGGAATCTGAAATCAAGGTGTTGGCAGGGTCATGTTCCCGCTGAAGAATGTAAGAGAGGTTCTACTTCTTGCCTCTTTTTAACTTCCAGTGGCTACAGATGTTGTTTGCATATGGACTCATCACTCCACTGTTTGCCTCTATCTGCACATGGATTTCTCCTCTGTCTCTCAATGCTCTCTGTCTCATCAAAATGGATCTAGCATATGATCTTTTATTTTTTTTTCTGTTTTGGAGAGGTTTTATTTTTATTTTTTTTATAAATAATAAATTTTATTTTTATATTCCCCATACAATTGCAGCCCCCCCCATTCTGACCCCAATCCCTCCCCTCCCGCCCCCGCCCCCCTAAAAGTGTCTCTGGTTCATAGTTTTTTGTTGATTTTGATTTTCACTTTCTTATAGTTAATCATTTTCCTGGTCCCTTATTTAAGTTTTCTAGATTCCTGCTATGAGTGAGACCATCCGGTATTTTTCTTTTTCTTTCTGGCTTATTTCGCTGAGCATGATCCCTTCCAGCGCCATCCATATTGCTGCAAATTGCATGTGTTTATCTTTTTTGAATGCTGAGTAATATTCCATGGTATATATGTACCGCATCTTCTTGATCCAGTCATCTATTTTTGGGCATTTGGGTTGTTTCCAAAGCTTAGCTATTGTAAACAGCAATTCCAAAGAACACCTGCACCCCTATGTTCATATGATCTTTTATTAAAGCCCATCCGAATCCAGGACAATCTCATACCCAGATCCTTACCTTAATTACATCTTCCAACTAAGGTCACATTTCCCAGATTTCAGTTAGATATATCTTTTGCCAGAACACCATTCACTTCCCAACAACCAGCTCAGCTGAGGCTCTACCTAGATCTGTCTGACTCCAAAACTGTCTTTTCCCACTAAGCCAGGATGCCTCCGCCAAACACCCTTTTGTCTTTATACAGTTTCTGACCATATAAAGATTTCTACTGGAAGGAGGATGTGCTGATTGACATGTTTGGTTTGCAGTAATGTATCAATGTGAATTAATAAAATGATATTTGGTTTCTAAAACATTGCCTATGGGTTTACATTATCTGAACTTTGTCCCCAAGAACCAAATCGTTCTCTGGTTAAAACTGGCAAAATTGAGTTTGTGAACCTAAGAAACTGAGGACTGGGTTTTGGTTAAATGGTTAAGGGCCGAGATTCCTTCAGGGGATAGGCATTCCATAACCTAAAAGCCACACCTGCTGTTATCCTATGTAAGTGACCACAATAAAAAGAAATGTCATAAAGTTCTGGGTGTACAGAAGAATTTCTAATCACTTTTGAGCTAATAGGAGAAATTTGCACAATGCTAGGTCCTGGAAAGATTCAGCAGAGAGCCTACTGTGTCTGTTCTTGAGCCTCTCCCTGATCATCAAGTCACAAGGAAAGAGATATCACTATCATCTTAAGGTTCAGGGATCCAGAAACAGTAGGGACTCCCTGGGTCTCAAAATCAATCTCTTTGTAGCACAACTGGTCTTACTAACTAGTTGACACTGGCCTGCTTTCACCCTGTGAAGACAATCTCCTAAGGACTGTGATTCTCAGATTTCAGTCTGTGGACAACCCATGATAAACTACCAGGTGCCACCAGGGAATTTGATTAAAAAGTCAGTTTCCTCTTTTAACAATGACGTAGTATTCCATTGAGTATATATTCCACAGTTTCTTTATCCATTTGTAAGAGGCACTTAAGTTGGTTCAACGACTTGTGCATGTATAGAAGAGCAAAAATGCAACTTAAAAAATTAAAAGAAAAAAAGCAAAGACGTCCAACCCTCCATCCCCATTCCCAAGTCAGTTTCCTGACTCTCATACACTGTGGGTGGGAATGCAGTCTAGTCCAGCCCCTATGAAAATCAGTAAGGAGGTTTCTCAAAATATTAAAAATGGATCTACTGTATGATCTGACAATTCCACTCCTAGATATAGCTACTTGAATAATGTGAAAACACAAATTCAAAGTGTTATGTGCTCTCCTATGTTCATTACAGCAGTATTTACAATAGCCAAGTTATAAAAGCAATCTCTAAGTGCTCAAGAACAAATTAGTAGATTAAGAAGATGTGATATATATATACACCAGGGAATACTACTCAGCTATTAGGAAAAAACAAAGATTAACTTTAATGCTTTGCAAGAACATGCATGGAATTGGAGAGGATTATGCTACGTGAGATAAGTCAAAAGGAGAAAGACAAATACTGGATGAATTCACTCAAATAGAGAAACAAAAGAAAGCAACTGACAAAACTAAACCAAAACAAATCCTAGAAATAGGACTGCAGAACTGAGGCTACTAGAGGTGGCAGGGTTAGGGTGGGAACAACGGGGGAAGGGGCCCAGTGGCTTAGGGCACAGGTTTCTGGGTGTTTCGGTGGTAGGGGTGGGGCGGTCACATATATCTGAGAAAGTGTGAGCCCATTCTCCTAAATCATATACAGTCTTGTAAACCTATGTTACCTCAATAAAGAAAAATACATAATAATATTAAAAAAATGATGAAAAAATTTCAATTTTGTGGCCCTTATATATTGAGTTAGTTGTTTCTGAAGATGGGGTCTAAGAACCTGTATTTTAAAACCGGCACCTGGAGTAATTCTGTTCAGGTTTGACAATACTGCATTCTGGTGAAACCAGGCCTCTACAATATTGAAACATTAAAATATTCATTTGCAGTTCCAGCCAATAACCAATTACAATATTGCATTCTTAAAGCATGATCTGTAGATGTTTGTTCATGTTACAGTATCATTTTATATGGCTTGATTTAAATCAAAGCAGTTATGGTAAGAAAATTTCTCAATCCCTCCCTCCTGAGACAATTTACGTAATAACTTTTGAAGAGAATGCAATAACCGCTCTTTAATATCTTAAATTGATCTCTAAGGTCCCTTTTGGCTCGAACATTTGGATTCTATGAATGTTCCTAGGACTTCAAATCTGTTTGTAACAAACACATTGCTTTTTACAGACCAAGCCTATTTCCCTTCTTCCAGGCAACCGTTTTCTGAAAAAGACTGGCTGCTGGTGATTTTCCTGGATGTTTTCTGATAACATATTCCTTCTCACTGTATTGTTGTGAAGAGTGTGAGTGAAATGCCAAGCATAGTGCCTGGCAGAAGGCAGCGGTTAATAATTGTTCATGGTGCTTCCAGTGCATTGTCACAAAAATATCTCTTGAATTATTGAAAATATAACATTGGAGAGCTGCAATGGATTGAAAACTAGGGAATCAACTCTATTGACATCATCAGGTTTGTTTAGCTTTAGGGGAACTGAATAGAAGCCAAGTCTCTTAGGCCTGGTTCAGCCACAGGGTAGTCAGATGATCTGGGGACTGTGTGGGTTCCTGCCACACACATTGCCTTGGAGAAGGACTCAGCTTCCAATCGCCAATATGCTTCCTAAGTTAGCATTTCTCAAAGTGTGTTCCACGGAGCATATTAGTACCCAGGAATGAATGTTGATAGCATTATATAAGAGAGACCTCCATGAACAAGCAAAGTTGTCAGCCACTGGATTAGTTAAATATGGTTTCCCAAAGACAAGACTATTTGGAGTCTTTGATGTATTAGCAGACAATGTGAATCCCCAAGTGAGGGGTAGGGGAGATGTTGGTTTCTGAGTTTCTATGACTTCACTCACAGAGTGGTAGTAGTGAGCTAATGGTTCTGAAGAACACAATTATAAGAATATTGCTCCAAGATCACAGGCATCCTCCTACCTGCTCACAGAATGGACATGTGTTAGCTCTCATGCGACAAAAGTAACAGGAGACTAACTGTGCTAAACTGTAGTGTACTTCCCCTCAGTATCCCAGTGTCCTCTTGTTTTCTTTGTAAATCATAGTCTGTGGCCATCATTCTATTCACTCTTTTGCATACCTCCTAGCCACCCTCGCCTCTTTGCCCTCATCATATTTGCACGAAAGGACCCACTCCTGATTAAATTCAAATCTATTCTTTTTAATTTTATTTCATTTTTACATCATTGTTCATTTTTGTACAATGCTTGATTTCTCCCCTCAGGTGTACAGCTCTGTGTATTCTACACCTGTCCCAATAGCTGAACAATGTTGAATACAAACTTATAACTTAGTTCACTTTAGATTCATGACCATGACCACAAACTTCACATGGGCCTTGGTGCTACCTTCCAACTTCACTACCTTCTAGTTTTGCTATATTTCTTTTGTCCAATCATTCTCAAACTCCTCTGGATGGCTGTTTTCATACTTACCTTCTCCTCAAACTTCCAATTCCCCTTACCCCAGCTTTCCTCTCAGCTGCTGACTTTAATTCCTATGTTACTGGAAAAACAGAAACAGTTGGACGGGAACATATACAGGTCCACCATCATATCTACAGACCTGCTTGTATTACTGTCCACAAATCCCACCTTCCCTCTTGTCACCATGAACGAAATATTTGTAATTCCACTGAAGGCTGCCTGCTCCATTTATGTCCTAGACCCTATTCCTTTTGGCCTAATCAAGGTCATCACTCTAGTCATTTTCCCCTGGCTCTGTGATGTCAGCAATTTTTCTCTCATGAAAACAACATCTGCGATGTTTAAAAAACAACTTTTCTCTTTACTTCTGCTATAGCCCAGTTTCTCTATTTCTCTTCAGAACAAAAATTCTAGAAAGAGTTGTCTCTGCTTATTTCTCTTGTCTCCACCAGTTTCTCTTCTGCCATTCTCTGTGGAACCCACTCCTATCAGGTTTTTGCCCCCATCAGTCCACCAAAATGGCTCACGTCAAGATAACTATATCTCCTCCATGCTGAATCCAATGATCATTTTTCTGTTCTCATTTTCTTTGATCCAACAGTGGCATTTGACACAGTTGATGGATCACTCATCATTGAAACACTGTTTTCACTTGGCTTCCAGGGTACCACACATTCTTCATTCTCCCATTTCACGCGATACTCTCTAAGTATCCTTTACAGGGTGTTCCTCATCTTTCTGACCATTAGCCTGTCTAAAGGGCATCTCAGCCAGAAATTCTCTATTTTCCTTATACTTACTTCATCCACAGACTTTTTTATCCATTCTTCTAGATGTTTACACCAAAACTTGGAGTCTTCCTTGACTCCACTTTTCCTCTCACAGCCCATTTCCAATCTATCGGCAATATGGTGAGCTGCCTCTATAAAAATATATTTATAATCTGACCCCTTCTCACCCTCTTTGCTGCCACAGCCTTAGTCCAAGTCAACATCGTTTCTTACATAGATCATTGCAAAATCCATTAAACATACAAATTGGATCATGTCATGCTTCTGCTGGAAACCATCCCATGGCTTTTTCTATTGTTCACAATAAAAGCCAAAGTCCTTGGAATGATCTATAAGCTTTAACATGAACTGGCTTCTTCCCATTACCTCTCTGACCTCAACTCCTACCATTCTCTGCCTTCATTACTCAGTCCAACCATATGGCCTCCTTGCTATTTTTTAGACACTCCAAGATAAGCCCCAGGGGGCTTTACTCTTCCCTTTAACTGGAATGTTCTCTTCCTCTAGATCCACAAGCTTACTCACTTGCTTCCCTCAGATCTGTTTTACCAGTGATATTTCCTTGACCACTTTAAAGCATTTAAAACATTTAAAGTATTCTCCACATGCTTCCATATCATTTTACCCTGTTTTATTTTTTGCCATTGTACTTATTTTCTGATGTTTTAATACTTGCTCATTTATTGTTTATCTCCAGCATGAAAATGTAAGCTTCACTAATGTAGGGGTTTTATTTTGTCACTGCTCTATGCCCAGAATCTAACACAGTGTCTGGCACATAATAGGAGCACAGTTAAACAAAACTTAACTATTAAATAAATTAAGAGTTATTAAAGTACAAGAGGAGTTCTTAGACATTTAGCATTGGCATCTTCAGGTGGGGACATATCACCTTCACCATCTAAAGCAAAACCCCTCCAAATGCAGATTCCTCAATAATACCTTCCTCGCAATAGATTGGCTGTTTACATGAGGACTTGCAGGAAACTCCATTCAGTCTGAAGCAAAATGCCCTATCTTTGGAGGTATTTAATTCCTAGAAAAATCTTTGACAAGGGTCCCTTTTACATATAAATTATTTTGAATAGCTATTAGACATATGTGATACGAAATGCCAAATATTCAAAGGACAAGTAGTATAAAGCATATTCTATGACCTCCCACTGTACGCACCCTATTCCAAGCCACTCTCACTTTTTTTTAACCAGAACTATTGCACAAATCCTTTAGAAACATGTCAGATCATGTCACTGCTCTGCTAAAACTTGCCAGAGACCTCTCATCTTCCTCAAAGCAAAAATAAAAGTCTTCCTTTCTCCCCAGACACCAAGTTGCTTTCCTGTACAGAGGCAATCCCCTGTACCAGCTTACTGTGTATTTTTCTAGAGGCAACCAATACATTGCACACACATACCTGTGTGCATAATCCCTTTTTTTAACTATGCACACTATTTTGTACCTTTCTTTTTCTCACTTGATGTCTGTGCCATGCTTGCCAATAACCACCAGCTGTACATTATTCAACGTTGAATAATGTACAGCTGGTATGTTCTCTAGGGATTTTAAGCCTAGAGTCTACATATGGGCTTCATTGGGTCTATGACTCTCCTGAAAATTGCATGTAGATATCTTTGGGCATGTGTATATGTGGATCTTTAAGTGGAGAGGACCTCAACTTTTATCAGAGTTAAATGAATCTGAGACTTCAAACAAGAATCACTATTTTGAGTCTAAATCTGCCTTCATGAAATTTATATCCCCTAGGCCTTAATTCTGATATTTGGAGCTGTTCTGTCTGAGCCTACTGCATAGAACATGTAAAAGATATTTCTCAAATGAATGAAGGAACTACACAAAATTAATCTACCCCCTCTTCTCCATGTTAGCTTTCGGTTGGCTTGAAGAAAGTCATCATGTCCTTCTGTGTCATCTCTTTCCCAGGATTTAATGACTTAGTTCCTGTAACTTTCCTTAATCTGACAGGGTTTCCAAACCCATATGCTTTGCCCTTCCATGGATAAGCTGTAATATGGATTTTTCTCCTCAGATGCCGTCAGGGGAAAGTAGATAATAAAAAAAAAAAAAAGTGAGGTAGACTAGGTATGAGACAAAAGGCAAATGGTGGGACGTGTGGAGTCTACATGGTCATCTAAAGATATTCACATTCAAATTTATATATAATTAAAAAAAACGACATTTGCAGGCCAATTTTTCCCCATGGGCTAGCAGTTGAAAATCTAAAAATTTGAAACTCATAGTTTGTCAATACTCCCTTCCCATCTCCTGCACTGTATCATCCCACTTCTGCTCTCCCAGTAAGCCTAGTCATTCAGTCCCACTAAACTATATTCTGATTCTCAAACACCTCTTATGATTTCTTGCTCTTATTCTTTTACCCATTTAGCTCTCTCTGCATAATATGATTATGCGGAATATTCCTTATTTGCCCATTCCAGATCCACTTTTTAAAAATAGACTATTTTTATAGCAGTGTTAGGTTCACAGGAAAATTGAGAGAAATTCCCAGAATTCCAGAGGAATGTACAGAGAATTCCCATAAGTCCCCAGTAGGTTGACTTTTTGCCCTTCTCCATTCTCTTTCTCTGTCTTTAGATGTTGACCCTTATGGTCTGTATTAACTACCTTCCGTGTCCTCTGCATTCTTGTTGCATATCGCCAATGAAAAGCACTAACAGGGAATTGGAGCTCAGAAGCAGATTAAAGTCTGGATATTTATTCTTTCTGCTCTCCTTCAGTGGGGTGTCAATAGCTTCGCTGAGTCCTTCTAGAAGGATCTACTACATACCACAAACTTTTCTTTTACATGTTAAAAGGAGAGGTTCATTAGGAAAAGGAGAAAGAATAAGAGAGCACAGACTTTTTGTTTATTTTGGCAGCCATCTCTTATAGCTATGGCTACTCTCTCTGAGTTCTGGTAACTACTCCCTTCAGGTCTAAAGGTGGTGAGGGCTTCCTGTGGTGCTTTACCACCCTTTGTTGGCTTCTCTTGGCTTTGTTCACACTGTGTAAGCAGTCCCTTTATAAACTCCCACAATACCTTGCTCGAGTGAGCTGTCAGTTCCCTCCTGGACTCCTGCCCGCTACCATGCCCTTCCCTCCCTTGTCCACTTGGTGAATTTGGAAATGTTCAGGCCGCAGGAGGCTCTCTGTGAGGCTTCCTCGATTGCCCTACCCATTATTTTCATCATTATTTCTCAGGTCTCAGCTCCTGGCAAAGTAGATGTTTGGCAAATTTTGGTTATCTTTTCTTTTTTCCTGGGGAGGAGGTGAAGAAGGTGGAAACAGAAAGAGTATTTGTTTTCTATGTGTTTCAAACTGTTTGATTTTTAAAAGAAATGCCTGCAGGTTTTTGACAAATTAAAACTAAAGGGGAAAGCATGAAGTAAAAGTAAAAATGCATCCCTCACATCCATGCTAGCAGAGTACATGAGGCCATCTGTGCCATGGCCCTGCCCCATGGGCATAGTCTGGGGTGCACATTCTTCCTTTTCTAGCACAAAATGCTTATATTTATTTACACATATAATATAGACACATATGTCTGCTCTTTGCCTTTTTTACTTAACAATAAAACACATCTTTATTCTATGTGAACCCACAGAAGTATACAGACTTACTTAGTTTTTATGGCTGCATTGTATTCCATTTGAAGAAAGTACCATAATTTGTTTAACAAAGATATTACTGAACAGTTAGGTGTCTAATATTATTTACTATTATAAGTAATGCAACTAAAAACACAGAGAAACACTGGGTAACATTTAGCCACAAAAATATATACTTGAACTCAAGAAGCAAGAAAGGAAAATCTCCAGATTCCAGAAACCAAAAAAGAACTCAAAATCACAGCAATGAGCATAAATTAAAGTTTCACAACTCATAAGGCTAATAGGACCAGATAAGTACCATAGATGCTGAGTTTCAAGTCCTTTGAATAAGTTTGGAATTGAGTTAGAATGGTGCTTCCTTTACAAGACAAGGACAGAAGAGAGCTGCCTCTTCTCTGAATTGAAGCCAGATTTGCCAAATAGCCAGAGGTACAAATATAATAAATCTTATTTACTTCTTACTATGAGCCAAGCACTCTTCTACATGTTTTGCATGTAATCCTCACAAAACCCTATGCGGTAGTTACTATTAAAACCCCTATATTGCGTAATGGACTAGGGTGATGGTTCACAGGTGAACTGGCAGTAGAAATTTAACAGGGAATACACAATGATGTCAAAGATATAAATTTAAAAAATATTTAAAAATAAACCATATTTTGCAAAAAGGAAATAAAATATTTAAGTAACTTGCTTAAGTCACACTGCCAGTGAGTTGTAGATTTGAGATTTAGACCCAGGAACCCCAACTCCTAGATGCATTATGGTGGAATGTCAGGACATTAAGCAAAAAGGGAAAATCATAAAACACATTTCAGGATATCAAAATCAAAGGAAAATCTTTTTTTAAAGATTTATTTATTTATCCATACAAGAACTGTGTTGTAGGCCAGAGGTGCAGGGGGTGAGAGGATTCACCAGAGACAGAGTGGGGAGCAGAACAGGCAGATTGACTGAAATACACTGCTGAGGGGAGCAGCGGGAGAAACAGGAGAGGTCTGCTGTGCCATGTGGGTCAGCTCCCTAGCAGAGGATCTAACTCATGCTGCAGTAGTTGGGGACAGCTTCATAGGTTGCGTCTTAACCCCTTGCACCACAAGGGAGGCCCAATCAAGGGGAAATCTTAAAGCCTACTAGAAAGAAATAATGCTAGAGAGTGTTTCTGTGGAATAGAGTCCTAAAAGTGGAATTTCTGAGACAAGGGACTTGCACATCGAGAAGAAATGAATCTGATTTTTAATGACTGACTGAATGAATCAGTGGATCCAGTAGGGACATTCTTTTCTGCCAGTTTAGGCGTGATATATCTTTTAGTACACCTGAGGTTGCATCCTCCAGCTACATATTTATTTATGTATTTGCAACTACATCACCACTATTGATTCATATTGAGCATGAAGCCAATTAAAATCCCCAAGACATTTTCAATGAAAGGCTGTCCACTGTCTCTAGCATGTACTTGGGCAATTGATTTTTGGAACTCAGATGCAAGGCTATTTAGGTATTGGTGGGATCACTGAGAACTGGAACCATTAAAGGTATAGTAAAAGAAATAGAACTTAGGCAGAGTATAATTTCCTATAGACAGAAGGAGGGACAAAAGAGAGTTTGTCGGCTTGTGGGACAGAAGTGACAAGAATGATGAACCAGCCGTTGACTGGGAAATAAGCATGGAGTGAGATATGTGAAGGGTGGAGGAGTAAAGAGATAAAGTTCAAAGGCAAGTTGGGGCCAGATTATGGAGGGCTTGGAAAGTAAGACAGAATGTTTGGACTTGATATCATACTTGGGCATTTTGGGGCCACTTAAGCCTTTTAAAAAGGAAAGTTTATGTTATCTAACCAATCAGAGAAAGGTTACCTAACCCAGGAAGGAGCAGGAAGACAGGGTGCAGTAATGTATGCCCTTAGTTTTGTTTCTGGGTTACAGGTTGGCTAATTCAGGGATGCTATTGGGATGACTTATTTCACATCGAACTACCTGACTAGTCAGAACTATATGTAGTGAAACTGCAAAGGCAAGCTAAAAGTGTTGTTTAGGAAGAATGTCTAATAGAAATGCAAGATGCTTTAGTGCTGAGTCTAAGAAAGGCTGCAGGGGAACAAGAGAAAAAATGGGAGAATGGAGTGGACTATACACTGGAGTGAGCATTAGAAAACCTTAGTTGTGGTCCCTGCTGTACTTTCTACTAACCATGACACTTGGTGCAGATTACCTGAACACTGAGACTAGTTTGCTAATCTGCAAATTTACTAGTACCTAATCTCTAGAGAATTGTAATCAGGTCTGCTTTGTTCACTGCAATATCCCTAGCCCCTAGTATAGGACCTGGCATACAGCTGAGCTTCAACAGTGATTGAATAGAATAGATGAATGAATGAATGAATGAATGAATGAATGAATGAATGAAGCCGGCCCTCCTTAAATTTCTGAGATTCAAATGAGATCAGGGATGGGAAAAAATACACAAGACACCATTAAAATACCAAGCAATCCTATGGTAAAATATTGCAGCTATTACTGAGAATTATAAATGAGAAGGATGTGTGCAGTACTCTAAAGGTGAAATGATACATGTGATTGTGCCAAATTTTCTTAGCATGAGAAGTCAGAAGAATAATGAAAATAAAAGATTCCTAAATTTTTCCACTTCAGATAAGGAACATCAGAATCTGTGTTCTTTCATGATCTGTTGTTTGCACTCAGTGCACTTATGGCAGGGGCAGCAATGGATGTTAATTATTGTTAATATTCATTGATTTTGGGCCTCCCCTGTGGCGCAGCGGTTGAGCGCTGGGTTGCGAAGCTGCCCACAGCCTTTGCGGCGCCGGTTCGATACCCGGCTGCTCCCCGGCCACTGGAGGAGGGTCCTGCATGGTGCGCAGGCCTCTCCTGCCGCCCGCTGCTCCCCTCAGCAGTGTACTTCGGTCCTTCTGCCTGCTCTGCTCCCTGCTCTGGCTCTGGTGAATTCTCTCACCCTCCTGCGCTTCTGACTGTACCCAGTGCTTGTATGTATGTATGTATAAATCAATTAATCAATCAATAAATCTTTTAAAAAATATATTCATTGATTTTAAGGAAAAAAATCCTGCAAAGAAGGTAATAGTATTTCCATTTTAGAGATGAGGGAATAGTGTCAGAGAGGTTAAATGACTTGCTTACAGCTATGATGAGGAGGTTCCAGAGCTAAAATATTATCTCAAGTCTGTTTGACCCTGAAACCAGGGGAAGAAACTGCAGATTAGCAGATTTCTTCACACCATAAGGATGCCCTTGCTAGGAGACAGAGCCATCGAAAGATGGAATGAACTGAGTGCTGAGCTAATGAGCTTCTCTTCACTGAAAGTAGGGTTACTACATAATTTGTAGGGTCCAGTGCAAAATGAAATTATAGGCCCATGAAGCCAGCACTAACTGGAAGTCTATAAGCAGAAGTGAGCAGATCTCTAGACAAGTATGTTAAAGAGCTGAGTTGATATGAGCTGAGACACTGGACCAAATGACCTTCACCGAAGATTCTATGTTCTTACTCTCTTAGCCCAAATGAATGAGCATAGCTCCCTGATGGAGTTGATATGATACCCTAGAGGCCTTCAGATTGGAGAGAACTTTGCAAGGTGACACAGAGATCCATGATGAGATCCTTCTGGGCATCAAGCACTCAAGAGAAAACAAAACCAAAATTCTTTTAGTGATGGAAAGAGTCAGAAAAACATGGATTCAAATCTTGGCTCTGCTACTTACCAGTTATTGTGCACCTTTGAACAAGTCACATAAGCCTCTCTGGGACTGTTCTTCTCTCACTTATAATATGATCCCAGTCCCTGTCTTGCAGGGTTGTTGTTGTTGTAAGGTTTCAGTGTGATGATGCAAATCAAGGGCATCTGGCACTTGGTAAGCCCACAGTAAAGGTTACCCACTGTTTTCTTCTTATTGTTGGGGGATGAGGGAAGATGTGACATTTTTGGTCATTTGCCTCTCTTGAGCACTCCATGGCCCTGCAGACAAGCTGTCAGCCTTACCTAGGGATGCAGAACCCCCTCCCACCTGAGTCCTCCTAATCACAGCACGATGGTGGTGGTGGGTGAAGGTGGAATGGGGCTGCTAGTAGATTGTGTTAATAACAAATCTTCAAGGAGAACAGGAGTCACAAGGTTTTCCCTAGCTGTGAGGACACTCCTTCACAGAAGAGGACTATTTCGATCCAACTTCGGGATCCTTCCAGGACAATGATATACCTACGCTGATTTTTCACAGGACCAGAGCTAAGAATAAAATTCACTCCTGCCCAGCAAAGCTACATGCATTAGCCACATGGAATAGGAAGAACCTTAACCCCTCTCTATTTGTCTGCAAGATTTCTTCCCACCTGATCATAATTCTGTGAAACAGTCTTCAGAGCAGAGTACAGATACCCACAGTTTTCCAGGAACTTCATTGTCCTTTACACAGTACAGAAAGAATGGCATGAGAATTGAAGGGAACATTGCAGTAAATCACTGAATAGCTTGGCTTCTTCTTTGGTTTTGTTTTTTAAAATAACACCCAAACCAAACCATTAATTAACTGGGCAAAAGGCTGGAGCTATTATGCACTAATCCCCACCCCCACCCCATGTTCCTGTGCTGCATGGCATTTCTTACCAAGGATGGGAGGAACATTCCTTTTGCTTTTGTTTGAAAAACTGCTGTTCATTTGGCTTTGGGCTCATCTCAGAACTTCTCTTTCCACTAGACTGTGTAAGCCATGTATCTGTACACATTTTAACTTGTACAGGGAGTCTAGCTTTTATATCTGTCCTCACCACCAGTACCTTCCCACTATCGCCCTTTTCATCAGGACCCTTGTGGACATTCCTTTTGAAATCTTACATACTTAATTTGTCCAGTTTCTTTGGTTACAGTGTGGCACAGTTTTGGGGTCATCAATATGAAGTATTTCTGCCCTATCTTTGAAGGCAGAGAGGTGTTTAATGTTGGAAAGACAAACAGAGTGTATTGTGGAAGTTCATCAAGTGCTTATTTAATAGATTTTCTTTCACCTTCTACCCCTTCCTTCCATTAGTAGCTAAGGCTACCACCCTTAGCTCAGTTCTTCCTCCTTCTTCTCCTTCCTCCTGTTCTCCCTCCTCCTCTTCCTCTTCTTTCTCTTTCTCCTCTGTCTTCCTCCTTCTCCTCCTCTTTTGCCTCCTCTTCCTCCTCTTTTTATTTTATTTTATTTTTTTGCTTATTAGAGGCCTGTAGCTTGCATCCTTAATCTACTGCCCAATGTGGGAAGGGAGCTCTGGTCCCAGTCCAGCCCCAGCTCAGTTGTTCATCCTGTGCTCCTGGACTGTTGCTATGACCTCTTAACTAGTTGTTCCATGTCCAGTGTCTCCCTCTCCAAACTAACCTAAATATAGCTGCCACTCATCTCTAAACCTCAGCTATTGGCCAAACAGCTTTAGTGAAATGCAATGTGTAAATGCCTCATCCTGGCATTCAAGACTCTCCACACTTGTTCATTTATTTTCTTTCCATCCTTTTCTCCCATTACTGTTCTGTACATAATATTGACTTCAGCCACCTTGACAACTCCTTGTTTTGTTTTTTTTTAAGATTTATTTATTTATGTATATAACAACTGGGGTACAGGACAGAGGTGTGGGGGGTGACAGGACTCATCAGAGACAGAGTGGGGAACAGAACAGGCAGATGGACTGAAATACACTGCTGAGGGGAGCAGCGGGCGAGACAGGAGAGATCTGCTGAGCCATGTGGGTAGCTCCCTGGCCAGCTGGGGATTGAACTCGTGCTGCAGTGGCTGCAGTTAGCTTCATAGGTTGCCTCTTAACCCCTTGCACCACCAGGGAGGCCCAACTCCTTGTTTTTGAAGCACATTCTATGCTCTCCTGCTTCAGTGTTCCCTCTATCTGAAGTAAACTCCCCTCCATAGGGGTCTCTGTTCACCATCTTGCTCATTGCTTAGTGCCCATGTCAAATGCCAGTTACTTCATGAAGCTTTTCCAGGACCTTTTGGCTGGATATGAACTTTCTTTTCTGTGACTGTTTACAGCATTAAGCAATTCTTTTGAGGTACTCATCATATGGTGCTTATTTCATTACCTATGTAATAATAATAATAACTTGCATTTGATGCTTACTGTGTACATAAGCATCTTTATATGCTTAAAAACTATTGATATTTACCTTATTAAAAATTTAAAAACATTTATCAACTTATTAAAATAACAGTTAAAACCATTACATATATTAATATTAAAACGTATCTTGAATGAGAAATAAGTATATTTTCCAAAAAAAAAAAAGTAATAAGAAGACTAGCATTGTGTTTTTGAAAATCTTTTAAATAATCCGGATTAATAGAAGATAGCTGGATTCTCATATCTGCTTCTATATTCAAGTTGTTACAATATCACACATCATGCTTTCTGTGGAAAACTCTATTATTTATTTGTGAGGATGGGAGCTAGAAAAAACAAATTGGGCTGGAGTATTTTTATGAAAATAGTTTTCACTTTACAGATTTTCAGAGGTCTTTGAATACACTTTGGTAACTGCTGGTTATCATTAAAGATCCAATATACATGAAGTGCTTAGAAGTGTCCCTGGCACTTAATATGCAAAATATAAGTGTTTGCTAATATTATCTTCCTCAATCTTTACAATCATGCCCTCATATGAAGTAGATATTATCCCCCATTTTACAGGTCGGAAAACTGGCACAGAGAAGTTAAGTAACTTGTTAAAGGTTAGGCAGTGAGTAACATTGAGAGGAAGAGCTGGCATTTTAAGCCACTTAGTCTTTCACCAGCACCTGGGCTCTTCAGCACTTTGCCAGAGTCACTTTCCAGCTACTTAGTGAGAGAGTTAAAGGCAGAGGTCACAGCTTGTCATCTTAATGTCCCCAGGATCTAACTTGGACCCATTAAACTGAGTAATCTTGCCATTTATGAATGACCATTTGGCATGCAGTCTAAAAGTTACATCTTGAGGGTGATGAAATTAACCCTAAGGGTCTGTGGAAGATCAAAAAGTTAGAGAAAAAAATCCATGGACTTTGGATTGAGACAGACATGGACAGTTTCAAATGTCAGGTCTGCCACTGCCTAGTTGTGTAATCTTGGTCTGTTTTTTTAACCTATTTGAGCTTTAATTCCCTCTTCTGTAAAATGAGGAAACTACCTTCCACATAGATTGTTGTTTGGGTTAAATGTGATAATATATAGAAAACACCAGATACGTAAGAGATGCTTATTAGTAGTTCATTTCATTCTTCTTTGATTCCATTGGTATGTAAACTCCAGGAGAGCAGGAATATTTATTTGTTTTGCTCACTCTTCTATACCTGGAGCTTACAGTACTAACTGGCACAGAGTAGGTACTCAATAAATGAATGAATGAGCCTTATGAGTTGGCATATTACAGAATACATATGAGGTTGCTCAATATTTTTTTTTTTGCAGGCACACAGAGAAAGTTTACTAAAAGGTTTATTTATAAAAATGGCAAATCAAAGAGGGGGGAGAGAGAGGGGAAGAGAGAGGGAAAGAGGAAGAGAGTGAGAGGGGGCTCAGTATTATGTTGTATTTATTGATATGAGTAGTAGTACTGACTACAACAATAACAATTCTCCCAGACAATTCTATCTCCATTAATAATAACTACTTATGAAGATTCCTGCTAGGTATGAGTATGTTTATAACCACCGATCAACTGCCACTCAGGTGTGCCCTGAGAACTAACCAATTCTGTTCTGTGAATTGTTTCCTGAGAAGACACATTTGAGTCAACATTAGAGAGGCTGAAATGCCAGCTGCTTCTCCTGACTGCTGTTCTGCCAATCTGGTTAGACATGGACCTCTCCTAACAGCAAGTACAGCCTTTACTCCACATTCTCTGCTCACTGTGGTTCTCTATTCCGGTTTTGAGGCCCCTCACTGGTTTTCTCTTGACAACAGGCTTGCTCTTTCATGATACTCCAGCTTACCACCCCACCCCCTTCTCACAGCACCTTTGAATTGCTCCCTAGAATTCTATTCCTGATTGCTTTCCATCTCTACATGGTAGCTTTTAGGGAGAGCCTTTACTTGGCCTACTTTCTTAATAAATGGTTTGCTGAGATCCTGATTTTCTTCTGACATTAATCCTCCATGAGGGATAAAAAGAAATGATCTGCTTTCAGCTGTTTTTTTTTTTTTCAGTGTTCTTTTGCATTGTAAATCAAGGAAGTCTTCTGTTAGGCTGCTGCCTTCATTTCAAGAGACTCTTCACTTTCCCTCAGTGACTTCAGAATGAGGGTACATTACAGCCCATCATGGCTTTCTTCTTGATCCTCTTTTTTCTTCTCTGCATCTACTTTTGGCCTTCCTTAGAGCAATTCAACTATCCTGGCATCTCATTTTTCTTATTTTGAGAATAGGTCTTATATTCTCAACCCTCTCTAAAATGTACTTGCTGAACCATGTTTTAACGCATGCACACACACACAAGCATGTGCACATTTGCACATGTGCACACACAAATGTACTCTTGAGAGATGAGGAAAGTCATGGTAAATGGGGAAGTAAATGCTTGTTTTTCATTTCAATATATTTCCCAATACTGATAAATGAAAATTCAAGGATTCTTAATTTGAAATGTATGGATGGCCTTTGTGTGGTCTGTCAGTGATACAGGGCAGCAAAGGGCACTAAAATTGGCCAAGGACACTGCCCAAATAGTTTACCAGTCACTCTCTGAGTTCTCCTGCGTGCACAATTGCAAGACTACTCAGGTTCAGGGAACAACAACAATGGGGTTTATTTAACAAACCAGGAAAAAACAAAGAGTTACTGAGGTCAAAAATGGCCATTTACCTCACCCAAAGCTGTGTCCAGTGTTTTTCAGTTCTAAACAAAAGCAGTTAAAATGGCATCGTCCCACCACTGAGGATGCAGAGCTCCTCTCCCGAACAATAAGCCACATATTCAAGATGGCATCTTCCTGCCCCTGTGGACACGGGGCAGCCAGACTATAGGCCAGGTTCCAACTCATGAAGAAAGCAGAAGACATAACAGGATATGCTCCATGAGGTGCCAAGATGCCCCAGCACAGCACCAGAGAAGCAACACTCAAAACTGCAGCTACAGCTGTCAAATGACCCAACAAACCGCCACACTCATGCATCTCAGTAGGAAGCCTGGCTCTGGGTCTTCTCCTTCTCTGCCAGGCTGCAACAGCAGCAAAAACAGAAACAGTTTCAGTCACTCAGCTACTTGCAAAGCCTCGGAAGTCTTCCTCTCTGAGATTGACTGCTAGAAACCTTCACCTTCAGAGGCCCACAGCAGCCTTCTGGAAGATGGGCATGGTGGGGGCCCAAATCCACTGATCCCTCATGCTGAATCCCGAATTGCTGAATGAATCCATAGCCCTTCTACAGTCCCTTATATCTCTCACCCAGTGCCCCACCCCAAAATGTGATATTTTTTAGCATTTTTCCTGGGGCTATCTATCCTTATCAGAAGCCCCCTCCAGGGGGCACCATCTGTAACAGTATTTTGGATTCAGCCACCTGTTACGTGAGCCTGCAAAATGTAACAATTTAATAATGTATTGTGCATCTAATGTGAACGCTGTAGCGACACCATCTACATATGCCACGTAACTCATTACTCACTACAACTCTGACAATAGATTTCTATGGTCTGCACTCACAGATGGGAAATCTGAGTCTCAGTGAGGGGAAATGACTTACCCAAGATCACTCAGTAAATAATAAATCTGAATTCAATTGTCAGGGCTGATTCCTAATCATCATCAGGTCTCCCAGGTACAAAAGAGCAGCTGGAGGGAATTTCCACAATGAGAATGGGGCAGAATGAGAAAGTAATAATGAATAATATAACTAAAGGTATCAACATGGGAAAGTGTGGCTACATGCAGGAAAGCAGTAAAGGAGTTAAGTTTGCAAAATTATGTTGGGAATAGAACATGCACCATTTAGAAACTTGAACTTTCTAACCTAAGGGAAACAATGACAGATTTTTGAGCAGGACAATGACCTAATCAGACATGGGCTTTAGGAAGATTTATTTGGTTCAGGTCTGAATCCACGGTTCCTGTATGCAGTGGATAATATTTTTAAAAATTTTTTGCTAAGAATTTTTTATTCACTTCAAGCCTACGCTTTGGTCAGAATTCTCCCTTTGTTTTTACATACTTTAGTGAGCATTCAGAAGGCCATGTGGAAAAAAACATAAAGAAATAAACCACACACAAACACAAGATAATTATGTACGAGTCTATGAAGAAAGAGCACAGTGGGTCATGACGAACTTTATTGAACAGAGTGTGAGTAATCAATGTTCCAATTGTAAAGAAAGAAACAGCAACCATAACACCACCATCAACAACAAAAAACAAAAACTGCCAGAATCTGAGAGA
The DNA here is from genome assembly GCF_964194135.1 of Talpa europaea. Lineage (NCBI taxonomy): Eukaryota > Metazoa > Chordata > Mammalia > Eulipotyphla > Talpidae > Talpa > Talpa europaea. The sequence goes on from NC_140081.1 coordinate 68,785,290, forward strand.
TGTGGATGAGGGTTGAGGAAATGGTGCTTTTAGACTTTCTGATTCCTTTTCTTAAAAACAGCAGAAGCAAAACTGTAAAGGCACCAGGGGAGAATCATGGACTTGCGTGCTAGATGAAATGAGGAAAAATCAAAAAGGAAATAAGAAGGAAGGGCACACACCATCGCTGGTTCTGGTGTACGAGCCCCATCAGACAATCAAGACAAGCTCAGTCGCATTAGAAGACCACACTGAAAGTGGACAAGTGTAAACAAACTCCTACTGGTGATTCATTTGTCAGACTAGTTGGCTGTCTCCTTGTCTTTTTCTCCCTCCTCTATATTCACTTGGTCACCAAGTTGCTGTGAGCGTAGCTTGGAAGGCTCTCCTGAATCACAGTCCTCCCGACTCCGACTGACAGGGTGTCTCCATTAAATTCCATATCTTCTCTCCACTGGATCAGGTTTCTACTTTTAGTTTCTTCCTCCTTCTAGTTAAGGGCCTCATTATGCCTCAGGACTAAGCCTCCTAATACTCCTCTGTTTGTAAATCTTCTTTGGTGGTCTATTGCCTGTAGGATACTGTAGAACTCCCTTAGTATGGAACAATGTGGTAGTAAATGAACAAAAGGATTCCCCTAGACTCTTGGGTGAAGAGACAACTAAAGAGCTATGTCTGGGATGAGAAACCCTTGAAACAACCCACTAGTAATTTCTTCCTTCTGCTCTTAGAACCATCCCTGTTCCTAGTGATGTGTGTGGGAAGGTTTGGGTGCAGGGGAGGTGAGTAACTTATGCTTTTGCTCATCCTAATAGATTGCAAAAGGGTATCTCTCTTTCTCTCTCTTTAAATTTAAGAAATTATTTGATTTTGATTTACTTTTCATTAATTAATTATTTTTTTCTTACGTCATTGTAGTCCCCATAGTTCTCCCACCACCATGTCACCCGGGAACCATCACCATATTTCTGTCTCTCTCTTGATTGAATCTATGAGGCTTTTCCTCCCCAGAGGCTTCCCCATTACAATCTTTCTTCCCATCACAGTCCATCTCTTTTCTAAATAGCATACCCTCAAACCATCCTCTCTATGCCTTTTCCCACCAAAAAATTCTTTTTTTTTTTTTTGAAGATTTATTTATTTACACTTCAAGAACTGGGGTACAGGCCAGAGGTGCGGGGGGTGAGAGGATTCCCCAGAGACAGAGTGGGTAACAGAACAGGCAGACTGACTGAAGTACACTGCTGAGGGGAGCAGCGGGTGGCAGGAGAGGTCTGAGCGCCATGTGGGTAGCTCCCTGGCCAGCCAGGGATTGAACTTGTGCTACAGTGGCTGCTGACAACTTCATAGGTTGCATCTTAACCCCTTGCGCCACCAGGGAGGCCCCCCAAAATTCTTATTCTTGCTTTAAAAAACTCATTTCCCAAGTTTAGAGAAAGAAAAGGGATTCTTAAAAATCAGAGGCAAATCTCAGAGTAGACATCATATTCAAGTGGATTTGTATTCATTCTTCTACTGTACAAAATGTTGTTCACGTTCTGATTCTCCAGCCTCCCTCTCTCAAGTCTCATCTTCCTCTTTCACCACTTCTCACCACCTCTTCACATGCCAACACACCTTAGTCTCCATTCATATTGAACTTTCCACACTCCTCCAGTAAACCAGGCCTTTGCAGAAAGTCATGTGCATGTGGGTCCCTCTGCTTAGAATCCCCTGACTATTCTTTTCTCACCAGTTTGTTTCCTGCTCACCTTCAAGACCATGAACAACTGTCTTATCCTCTTGAAAACCATTCTTGACCACCCCAGATAGAATTAATTCCTTTATCCTTTGGGCTCCCATACTATTTTTTCATACCCTTATACCCTTATTGTAGTCCCCTTATTGTAGTACCCTACTTACATGGATTTGAGTCATGCCTCTGCTATTTATAAAGTTATATGATGTGGTGTCAATTACTTTACCTCCTATTCTCACCTATAAAATGGAATAAATGAGATAATACTTGTATAGTCTTTTGGATACAGCCTGTCAAATTGTAAATGTTAATAAATATATATCGCCAACTCTGCTAATATTGTATTGTTAATATATATCATACCTGTATATGTAATAGACTTGGTTTATGATTACATTTTATTGTTATTACAGCATTGTTTAACTTTTACTGTGTTTATATCTTGTTATATTACTGTGTTTATATCTTATTTAACTTTTACTGGTTTATAGGTGTTTTGATGACAGGACACTTACTTGTATTACCTTCTCCTCTGTAGTGCCTTGTATATGTGTGGGTTTATTAAATATTTGTTGGAAGCAGCATATTTAGTTGGAAAAGACCAAGAGACTGAGAGATTTGGGTTTGAATCTTGACTCTGTTCTTAGTTGTATGATATCAATCGTCCTGCACCTCAGTTTCCTCATCTTTACAGTGGGGGTGATAATAATAGTACCTAACCATATGTAAAGATTAAATCAGTAAACTCAGGACATGATAAGCATTACACATGGTAAGCATTCAGTGAATGGTTGATATTATCAACTTCGTGTCCCTTTGCAATTAGCTTAATAAATACTTGTATTTGAATGAACCGAACTATCTACCAAAATCTGGGGATCCAAGCAGACAGGATAACATCAATTACTCCTAGGGATCAAGAGGAAAATGTGAGTCATCTCCATTTATGTCATGGGTGACTCTAAACTGGGACACAATCCTCCAGAAAGTAACAGACAAGGCCAGCTGAATCACTGTAAAATCACTTCGGCGAGCATTACTCCAGTACTTTACTGCCCCCATATAACTCATCAGACACAGCCCTTCATGTATTAAGTACAAGGTGCTTACTCTTCCTGTGTTGAACAAAAGAAAGAGCTTCAAAATTACTGTAAAGCCAGAGTGTTTAAAATTTATTCTTGCTTCTTCTATAGCCCCTTCCCATTAATTTGCTGATTAACTTTCCCTATATTCACTTCCAGTGTAGCCCATGTCTGTGCAAACTCGCTCCATCATAGCTCTAGCAGAATGACAGAGAAATGACAAGCATTGACTATTTAGGTCCAATATGGCACTGTGTTAAAGAACAAAACACTCTAAACCCAGATGGCCTGGATTAAAATCCCAGCTCCACCTTTTACTAGCTGTGAGATCTCGAGCTCATCATGTAATGTTTGTGTAACTTCTTCCCCCATCTGTCAAATAGGGACAAAAAACGTACCTTCCTCCATGTGTTTTGTAAGGATTAAATGAATTAATACATCTCAGAGACTTAAAAGAGTGCCTGTCATATGGTAGGTGTTATATACCTACTAGCAATTATTTTAACACTTTTATGGAGACATAATTCACATACTATAAATCGTATATTTCACCTACTTAAAGTATACAGTTGAGTGGTTTTTATTATAGTCACAGAGTTGTGCAAATATCACTATAGGTGTAATTTTGTAGCATTTTCATCACTTCAGAAAGGAACCCTGTACACACTAGTAGCCATTCCCATCCATGTTTCCCACCCTCAGCCCCAGGCAACAATTAATCTACTTTCTGTACATTTGCCTCCTATAGAAATGTCATATAAATGTACTCATGCATTGGTGCTCTTCTGTGACTAACTTCTTTTACTTAGCATAATGCTTTCAAAGTTTATCCATACTGTAGCATGTATCAACTCTTCATTCTCTTTTAAAACTGAATTAAGATGCCATCGTATGGATATACCATACTTTGCTTATCCAGTCATCAATTGATTGACATTTGGGTTGCTGTCCACCTCTTGGCTATTATGAATAATGCTACTATGAGCCTTCATTTACAGGTTTTGTGTGAAGATATGTTTTCAATTCCCTTGGGCATATTCCAAGGAGTTGCTGGATCATGTGTAATGGATTGAGGAATCGTGAAATAATTTTCTATAACAGCTGCACCATTATACATTCCTAATAGTAATGGGAAAAAGAGTTTGGATGTCTCCATATTTTTGTCAACACTCATTACTATTTTTTATTATAGCCACTGTAGAGGGCATGCAATGGTAACTCTCTGTGATTTTGTTTTGCAGTTCCTTGAAAGCTAATGAGGTTGAAAATCTTTTCATGTGCTTCTTGGACATTTGTATATCTTCCTAGTAGAATTGTTTTTCAACTCTTTTGAGCATTTTAAACTTGGGTCATCTTTTTGTTATTGAGTTGTAACAGTTCTTTATATATTCTGGATAGAAATATCTTGTCAGATATATATTTGCAAATATTTTCTCTCATTCTGCGTGTTATTTTTTCATTTTCTTGAAGCTATTGTTAGTAAATAGAAATGGGTAAGATTACCTATAATGAAAAATACTGACTGTATGGGAGAGAATAACAACTAAAAACCAGCTAAGAGATACCCTTATATAAACCAACCTTCTCTTTTGAAATAAAATCCAAAACAGATTCATCTTCTACTTTGTGCCGGGCACTGAAAGGAATAAGATCTGGTCCCTATCCTCAAAGAGCTTACCAACTTAGAGGGAAGGGAAGATGCAAACATGTGGAAACTTAAATAATTATAACATGTTTAAATAGCAGTTCAAGACCACAATAGAAACGATGCCACAAGGCACTGTGTGATTAATTGTCAAATGAGTTGCATGGAAAATAATTGCTATGGGAACTCAAAGGAGGGAGTTCCCACTTGGGGATGGGGTGGTCAGGGACAGTTTTAAGAAGGAGGGATCTAAGCAGTCTGTAATTGACTGCAGCCAAGTCTGTGTAATTCTAAACAAAGACTTGGGGAGAAAAAATATTGACTGTGTTTGAAGTGAGGCGTCTTAACGATTAAGCTGATACCACCACTTTATTTCAACCTCAGCAAAAATCCCCACCGTTCTACCTTCCCTAGGAAAACTTATGTGGCCTCTGTCTAGTCCTGGTGTTGCCAATTAGCAACATAACAAGCCACATCCAGCTCCCAGAAACATTTTGTTTGGCCTCATTGGAAAAAAAAAATTAGAAATTGCAGCAAAATAAGAAGTTAGGAGAAAATTTCCCTATAAAATACTTATTTCAGTTCCACTAGGAAAATCAAGAGACTTGGCAACCCTGGGTTGAAGCATACACTCTCTAGCACCACGACGGATTTCCTCTTTGCTTGACGCTGCAGACTTCAGTTTGAGATCTCGTAGAGACATAAGTCTTAGACTGAAGTTATCTCAAGTGTGGCAGTTTCTATTCCCTGCCTTTGGGCATATTTGGTGTCATTACCTTTAATTTTCAGAATATCAATTAAAACCTATAGAGGTTGTGACTTGCTCAAGGTCACAGAGCTACCAAGTGAAAGCCAGAGAACTATAACCCACATTTTCTGCTTCTCAAGTAAGTGTTCATTCAACATCTATCTTCTAGTCTAGGTGTCTATTGTTGAGTACCATTCTTTGTCTCTTTGAATGACCTCATAACATCTTAGGGTTCAGTGGATCCAGGTCAGGTTCTATGAAATCCCAAGGCATGGAACACAGTGTTTTGCATTTAGTAGACCTTCGGTGGACACTTCTTGGCTCATTGTTTAGGGACAAATATGTCTGGTACCTTTAAGAAGTTTCAGCTTTACAGTGACTTGGTGGGGCAAGCTCCTTGGCATGGATAGGCTGCCCAAAGGATCATCCTCACATATTTCACGCAGTGCTTTTCATCCTAAACTGAATATATTAAAGGAGAGAATGAGCAATTTGTTTCCTGTAGGAACCATCTTTTGATGCGAGGGAGGAGCATGGAAAGGACTATTATCCAGGCATATGTCTCTAGGACATGTACCTTATTTAATCTTGACTGTTTTCTTGGTGATAAGAGGAAAGATGAAATAATAGCAAGTGCAGGAAAAGTGGTTGAAAGTTTTGCATTAGAAGATCAGTGACTCTCCAACCTGAGGTTGCACTGGAATCCCCTGGAGGACTTGTTAAAACACAGATGGCTGTGCCCTGCCCCAGAGTTTCTGATTCTGTAAGCATGAAGTGAGTTGGGCCTAAGAATTTATATTTCTGACAAGTTACCAGGTGATACTTAAGCTCCTGGTCCAAGAACTGCACTTCAATAACCAATGACTTAGATTAACATGGTAGTTTTCTCAAGAGATTTGCTAATTAGAGAGATCTGAGCAACAGTTAGCAACCAGATGAATAAAAGACCATGGGGAAAGCATATGATGTATGCCGTGAAGAGAGCACAAACTGACCAGGAAGCCAGCAGAGCTGGATTCCAGCACCACTGGTAGTTTCTTAAGCAATATCCAAAGCAGTGTAAGAACAGTTTAGTCCACGTGTTCCTCATTTATTTTATTAGTGTTTCCCAAAGTACACACTGTGGAACCCTAGAAGATATCAGTAGGCATTCAATGGGATAAAAAAGGATCCATAGTCAAATAAAGCTGGAATATTTTGAGATAAATAAAATGAAACAGTGTTCTTTGTTGCAAGACTTTCCACAGCATTTAAAATACTAACAGGTACAGCAAATCTCCATGGGAAGATAGAATATGCAACATTTCTCAGGCTTCGTTGACTAAGGAGACTTTGCTAATACCTGGGTAGTTTTCTGCAGAATATAGTTTTGCAGAATATAGTTTCTGCAGAATATAGTTTCTGCAGAATAGTTTTCTGAGAAAAATTCATTGGTTTACACTCAAGTGCCAAAACATTTTATCAATGGGTGAGGCTGCTAGTAACAATGGAAATAGCACTGGGCTGGGAATTAGAAGGACTAGGATTTGGTCCTGTTTCTGCCACTTAGTTCTACCTCAAGTTGACTTGCTCTCATGCAGAATGGGTGTGACTGAAATTTATCATTCTTTTGCAAATAGTGGCAGCTGGTAGCTCCAGCCCACACACACACACACACACACACACACACACACACACACAGAGAGAGAGAGAGAGAGAGAGAGAGAGAGAGAGAGAGAGAGAGAGAGAGAGAACTTTATTTATCTGGAATTCACCATGCCCTCTAGAGTATTCAATCTTCAAAACCAGAAGTGTGAGAAGTCCTATGTTGACAGTTTGATATGGAAAGAAGGAAGAAAAGAAAGGAGTGGGGGGGCAGGAGGGAATGAAAGTCAGACACTTAAGGGGCTGCAAACCATGATTTCGACTGAAATGATCAGGCTGAGAAGCATAGATACATCCTGCTTTTATTTGATTCCTGGTTGTCAGAGAAAGTTTTATTTCACCAAGGACACCAAGTGAGTGAGCTTGTTTGTTTACCACAGAGCATCAGAAGTATGTCTGTTGCCCAATTAATCTTTAGTTGTTGAACAAAACATTAAACGTGACCCAATGGAGAAACATTGTAAGTTGCATGTGGCAGGATGCCACAACCTATCTACATTGCTATGAAGATAAAATACATGCCCATATCAAACAATTGTTTAAAAGGCACTGATGGGATTGGCGATTCAATGAATACTGCTGAATTCCTACAAGCTACATAAATATATATAACATGGGGTCCCTGATAGATCCACTGAAGCCTTTTAAATAAATACAAGGATCAATTCAGTTTAAAAAAGAAAATGTGTTTACAATCTTTCCGTCTTATTTTTTATTTCAAAGTTAAAATAATATTTAATTGCATGGAAAAATCTATTCTAATAGCCCTGATGATCTATTTGATTGCACAGAAGAATGTCAATGAGAACATCAGGACTGCTTTTAACTAAAATATTTGAGAAGTAACAGCTCAGAAGTAGTTTGCTCATCTTTATCTTGAAATTATATCTCCAATATATCTTGAAGTTGGGTGAACTGAACAGGCCCAAAAGGGTCGCAGTGGACACCCCACTGCTGTAGACTCCCAAAGCACAGGGCTAAATAAAAATTGCACTTGATGACATACAGCACAACAGAGATGCCTCTGAGTTCAGTTGTTCATGTCTCGTTTTCAGGAGGGCTTGAACTGTATTGACTAAATTGCTTGGTCACTCTAGGCAAGCAGCTGATTAATCCAATCAAACAACCTTATCAGTCAGGTCAAGAAGGTGAAATTCGTTTTTCAGCTAGATTTTGACCATAAGAGCTTTCAAGCAAGAAGCTTCCTGAGTCTCCTTTGTAAACCCTTTGTACACTATGCCTCTTTCCCATGGCTACTGAAAGTTATTTATTCTTGAGCCAGCCTTGGTGGTGGACAGCAGCTGGTTGCCGCTCTTATATGCACTTTTTGCCAAGTGGAATATGGTTAATCAGAGTAGTCTGAACTTTCAAAGGAGACAGGTTCACTTTGGAGTGGAGAGTGGAGAGAATCATTATGAAGTTCTTTCTTTTGCCTATTTTCTTCTACAATTTTATGTTACTTTCTGTTGATCTGCAGGTTTAAAATGTGTGCTGATAACGCTGCTCTTCTGTGCTGCTTTTCAATGTTTCTACTGGGTTTGCTTTTATAGAATGAAATCCCCTTGTTTGATTTTTTTTTCTACATTCACCCTGATGTTGTGAATGTCCATTAATTCAATTTAGGGCTACAACTGAATAGTATATTAAGAATACATGTGACTACCACATGGGCCCTAGACTGCTGAATTCATGGGCAAGCTATTGTCTCTCCAACCACCATGCTCAGGGGCATGACATCAGTCCATGGTGGACTGGATGCATAAGCTCTGACGTGGACTAGACAGTTTTCTGATAAGTGGTATAATTTTGATGATTTCTCTTCCCTTTTCAATGTTCTTTTTTACAGTCACCGAAATTGCCTACATCATTATTGCAGCCTACCAGTTCTGTTTTAATGTAAAAATTTGTAAATTCCTTTGCTTCAACTACAACTTCATGGCAGTGGCACAACCATTTTCCATTTTAAGAAAGTCTACAGTCACAATTTTCCCTTTGTCCAACCCCTTCCATTTTGAACTTCATCTTGCTTCCATATATTCCCTCATCAAAGAGGCATCCAAGTTGTTTAGTGAGAAGCCATCTATCTACACAAAGCCATAATACGCAGATGAAAAGGAAATACTGTCAACTCTTTCATGTCAAGCAGCCAGATGTTGGCAAATAGCACAAGAACCAAACAGCTTAGTCATTGAACATCATCACCTCCTCCTCTTTCATTCATCCAGATTTTTTGGCATCATGTATACATGGCAGATTTTACCCATGATTTTTTCAAAGACAGAAAAAAGACCCAAAATTGTTATGCTTCTCTGCTGATGAAGAATTATCAAAAGAGAATGTTCAAAAAGGAAAACAGAAAATGTTTCACTTAGAAAGACCAATAATACTGAATTAAGATAAAATTCTCATGGGAGTATTTACTGTCTCATGAATCACATGAGTTTATTATGATCCATGCTTGTAGGAAAGAATGACAAATGAAATCATATTGATTAGACATTTAAAATAACCTCTAAAAATGTAGGGTGTCACATGAAATATCAGGCATTTATTCGTCTACCAGTTTTGAATATAAGTGGAAGAAAATGGGGCTGAGAGCCCAAAATGTAATGAATGACTTATGTGTCCAACTTTCCACAAAATTTTGAAAAGCTGAAACCATACATCACCCATTCATAAGGGTTTGTGTAAGATCAACTTTTTAGTTTGTGTTTGATTAGAAAATTTAATCAGAGGATTGTTCCTGGAGTATATGGAAGGTACTTGTGGGTTTCAGCAAGTGATTCAATTGTTCTACTAGGCTACTGATTGCTTCAACCTTCAGAGGGTCTGGAAGGAGGCTGGGACGGCAAGGATCTTCAGGTCTTAAATATATACTTTTCTAATCTAATCCATGCAATTAAATGGCTGGAAAAACCAAGGAAGCATCAATCAAATGATTTGATGGTACATGTGTGTCAGTGTGTGAGCTGCAGTGGAGGGTTGTGAGTAGATCACAAAGCACAAGGCTGGAAATGCACAAGTGCTAGGGCCTGGGCTTTGGCCTCCCCTCTGCAGCTTCTTCAGTTGTGCACATTTGCAAGAAACTTCCTTCCTGGATTAATACCACATTTGAACTATGATATGATATGATATGGGAAACCCATAATTCCCATGAAAATCGGGAGGCAGCAGAGAATGTAAGTGCTCTGGCTGTGAAGTCCACCACCTGGATTCAAATATTGTTACCATCACTAAGTAGCTAGGTTATGTTGGGTCTGTTCACTTCCCCGAGCCTTACTTTCCTCGCCTGGAGAAGGGGGGACAAATATCAGTACTTACTGTAGTTGTAGTGATCAATGAATTAAGGTATAAAACTGCTTTGCCCAGCGCCTGGCAGAGAGCAGACACCCACTCAAATTTGGAGTGCCAGGTACCATCCCTTCATCCCCGATCTCTGCAACAGAGGCAGAAGATGCCATTCGTTATCTCCATTTACTTGCAAGGAGACTGAAGCTCTGTGATGTAAAGTCCCTTGCCTCAGGCCAAGCCACTAGGAAGAACAGAAACCAAATTTCAAGTCTCTCCCTCCCTTCTCATAAGACCCATGCTCGTTCCACTGTGGTTTGACCGGGGCTTACAGTTTCCTCCACCTCATGAGAACAATAGCGAAGTCAAGAATCCCCAGCATCAACACGGTTTCCAGGTATAGAAAAGTTGCAGAAGACTTGGAATTGAGCCAAAGAAATGACTGGTTATCCTCTCAGTAATTCTGGAGGCTCTGGGGATGTAGAGGTCTGTGTTAGTGGAATACAATTGAGAATTTCTGTGAACATTGACCACTTTTTCCTATTTTGCATCTTATTTGTAAATTCATTTTAGCATTCCATAACTGATGATAATTATGCGTTATCTTGAACTCTGCTTTGTGTCGGCTGTGATATCATACTGGTTTCTTCATTAATGAGTTTAATAAAAAACCTTTAGCAAAACACCCATGACCAAATCATACTGCTCTTCAAAGGGAGATTCTTCTAACAATCATCCCTTTCTCTCCTTCTCCTCCTCCTGGCTTACTTGGCCTGAGGGCTGCTTAACACAAAGGTACACTCCAAGACAGCAGGCAGCCAAGGGCAAGAACTCTGGTTGGAGGCTGAGGGGCCGCCCCACCCCCACCCCCTCCCTGAAGTTGCCTGCCAGCTCTCACACATGTATGGGACTATGGAGAGTGATCCACTCAGCCTCTTTCCTTTGCAGGAAAGGAGACTCTGTAAGGTTGCTTCTGTGACATTTAATTGGCCTCAGGGAGAGCGGCAGACCATCCTTCTGTGGGTCCAGCCAGCCTATGCAGAGCAGTGGGGGCTAAATGTGCGGGTCCACTGGTGAGAGTCCACTGTCCCAGGCTTGTACTTACAAATGCTGAGCCAGTGGCTGGGGTTTCTGAATCAGGAATAGTGCATGATCAATGAAACAGCTCACTTCAAGGGTAACTTCCAGAAAGCTGTTGGGCTCTAGTGCAGGAAATGTGTGTAGGTTGTTTCAGGAGAGACTTTGTTGGAATCAGCCCCACATCTTTCCATGGGCTCAGTACTGGCTTTTATTGGTGGGTCTCCTCTAAATCTTAGGGATCCCTGAGGCCAGAGTTTCTCTAACTAGACAGGTGTCTCTGTGCTCTCCCTAGCCTAGTGGGGAAGTGTATCTAGTCTTGGACCTCAAGGCTCAGGTTAAAGAGGAGACCGGCACACTGGATCATCAGGCTCTGAACCTCCACTCCTATCTGCCACTCACTGTTGGCAGCCATCACCCTAAGGAGAGCTGGAGTCATTTGAGAATACCTGTTTACTCTGTACACGGATGTGATCCCTTTCTGGATTGGCCTGAGGAGCCTTCTGTGCTTCAAATAGTACCGACCTGGGCGAGCTGGTTTCACCCCCTTTACACAGGCAGCAGTAGTTGCACCTCACCAGGGTGGAGGATGAACTGTTTACTCTCTTTTCCCTAGGCTACAGCAGTGCCCAGGTTTGCGAGGGCTCACCTGGTACCTGCTACTATGTAAGCACTTTGCATGCATTTCCTCATTAACCCCCACACAGCCCTGTGAGGGAGGTGCATTTTGTCAAGATTTTACAGAAAAGGAAGCCAGAAGCTCAGAGCAATGGAGTCATTTGCTCAGGGTCAAAATGGCCTCAAGGCACAATATCTTACACAAGAAAGAGACATGTGAGGGAGGGGGAGAACACTTTGCTTGTGATGTTGGAGTGTCTCACGGACAGACGCTCTGGAATGTCCTGGGTGTGAGGATTGGTGGGTCTCTAGATGCTGCTCAGAGCACCAGAAATGCAGCCCCCACCAGATTGCAGTGGTCCTCCCTGAGGAGGACTTCCTACTTTCCAGCCACAGGCTATAAGAAGAACAGGTTGCAACAGAGGAGTGCAGTATTCCAGGCTAGGGTGGCTCTGGCCTCCAAGGATCATGGGAAAATTCATCAGAGCGCACACTGGCCTTTCCAACAACAAAGTGCCTTAGAAAGATTGTGGACAGATGAACTGGACATTTGTCATTCTCTCTGACCACCTAATATCTAAAAGCCTCTCCAATATTTGGGAATCCTGACCTGGTCTGCTTTGTGCCACTCCACCCACCACTGCTGGGCCTGGCACCCAGCATCACTCCATATGTATTTATTGCCCGAATGAATGAGGTTGGACCCTGTTCTGAGTCCAAATGCGTGCCTTAAAAATTTTGTCTGTTCCTTGGCATTGTTTCTTTATATTCCACATGTGATAGAAATCATGCAGAATTTGTCTTTAAAAACAAGAAAACTTTTGAAATCTGAGTGCAGAACTGAGGCTACCAGACAGGGAGGGGGAATTTGGGGAACATAGCGGGGAAGGACCCCAATGGATAATGGTGGACAATGATGGGAACTTTGGTGGTAGATGATTTGTGGTAAATTACATCTGAAGAGGTATGAACCTATCCTCCTATATCATACACAGTGTTGGAAGTACATGTTACCACAACAAACACAATAAAAATTATTATGAAAAATTTTGAATGCACACAACAGTAGAAAATTCTAGGAACCCCTATATCCCATGACCCCGATTGAATAGCTATCAAAATTTTTCTATTTAGTTTTCTTTATCTCCTTTCATTTTTCCTCTATCCTTTTATGCTTTGCCTTAATATTTTGAAGGAAATCCCAGGCATTGTATCATTTACCACTATATACTTCATTATTATCTCAAAATATTAGGGATATTTTCATATGTGACAACAATATTGCCATCACCGATAACCAAACCAACCATTATTTCCTTAAATTGTGCTCTTGCAAATTACAAGATGGTGTCACTTATAAGTGGAATACAGAGAAATAGTCACATAGAACCAAACATAAAAATTAACACTTGAGAGCTGACTATAGAATTGAGGGATCCATTGAGGGGGACAGGAAGTAGGGCATGCTGGACTAAGGTAGTGGACATTGGGTGCTTTGGTGGGTGGTGCACTATGGTGATAATCCACAAAAAGGGGGAGCCTTGACTCCCAGAATACAAACTACAGTGTAAATCAACACCATCTCAATAAAAAAAAATCAATGTTATGAAATACAATAAAAGGTTCTGAAACTGTTCCAGTTTAAATGATGTTAAAAAGACATACAAAAACAACCCCCCCCCAAAAAAAAAAAAACCAAACCCAAAACCGGATTTGGATTGCAATGATGGCTGCACAACCCTATAGATTTACCAAAAAAACCCACAAAATTAGACACCTAAACAGTGGTGGATTTTATGACATGGAAACGATGTCTCAATTAACATTGTTGGAAAAAAAAAAAACTAAATTGTTTTCTAGTTTTTAGCTATAATAAGACGGAAATTTTCTGCAAAAAATAAGAATGAAACTATGCTCTTGAGCACTATAAGATAGTTCCTCCAGTCTGCTTGTTTCCCCAGCCCCTAGCGGGAAGTATTTCTCAGGTATCTGCTCTTATAGCTGGTATTAGTGTTTGCTATGCATCGAGTACTCACAATGCGCCCTTTTAGGTAAGCAGGAGGCCAGGCTGCCCCCTCCCCGTTTTACAAGGTCATGCAGTCTATTAGTGGCTGATGAATGAGACTTAAGCACTGTGGCTGGGTCTGTACAGCCGCAAACACGGTTTGCCAGGAAATTGAGTGAAGGGACTGCTGCCCTGGGGATAGTTCTGCATGGCTTCTGTTGCTGTTGAGGTCTTTACCACTCGGCCTCGGCCATCCTTCCCCCAAGACAGTTTGATAATGGCCTATTGGGACAACCTGATGGCTGGGGCCAGGGGGTGCCTAGATTTGTTCTCCAACTGATTAGAAAGCAGGGGCCTCCCTGATGGCACAAGGGGTTAAGCACAGCACTGTGAAGCTATCCACGCTGCAGCACAAGTTCAATCCTGGGCCAGACAGGGAGCTACCCACATGGTGCAGCAGACCTCTCCTGTCTCCCCCGCTGCTCCCCTCAGCAGTGTATTTCAGTCAGTCTGCCTGTTCTGCTTCCCACTCTGTCTCTGGTGAATCCTCTCACCCCGCCCGCCCCTCCCACCCCCTGCATCTCTGGCCTGTACCCCAGCTCTTGTATGCATAAATAAATAAACCTTTAAAGAAAAAAAAAAAGAAAGAAAGAAAGCAGCCACCACATAGAAGCAGGCTAGCCAAGCCAGGGGCTGTTCTCCTCTTCTTTCTATATTCCAAGAGTCTACCCTGGAGCCTCACCTCTCCTGGCTAGGCTGCTTTTGCTGTTTGCCAAGGCAAAAAACTGCCGGAGAGCCCACAGGTTCTGGGACACCACTGGGACAGAGCAAATCAAAGAAGCAGCAAAACTCGCTCTGCTGCTTTTGTGTTCTTGCGCCCTCCTCAGTTCAGACTGGACTTCTTAGGTCACCAGGCTCTCCTGAGCTGGCCCACCAAATCTAATTTTGCAGATCTCTTCCACATCCCTAATTGCCATCTAGATTTCCGAGATAAGTCTCTCAGAGTCTTGCATTCCAAACTGAATACTGGCTAGTGGAACGAAGGAATCCTCGCTGTGGGCTGGTGGAGGTGGGTCCATAGGCTCCATTCTGACTAAAGAGACCACTAAAAAGAAATTCAGTGCAGGGATTTGGTTCCAATTGCTGCCCTGGGGACATGCTGCCCATGGTGCCAAGCAGAGGACAATGAGGAAGCAGAATTAGCCACAGTAGGGAGCTCCTACCCTAGGACCAGGGGGTCAGGTAGCCCAGTGGAAAGTGGAGCCACAATAAACCAGCTGCGGAGTGTTGGAGCCAGAGTCACAGTCACTGCTGGAGATGAAGCACAAGATGGACAGGGAGGGAGCGGGAAACCCATTTCCTCTTCCTCCTGCTTCCCAATGTCCTGGCAGTGCTTTCCATTAGCCAGACCCTCGACCGACCGAGAAACAGCGTGCAAGGGTCAACTTGTCCCTCACTCTCTCTGCCCCTCTCCTGCTGGAATACAGAGCAGAGACAGGAAAAGAAAGGGGTAGATGTGGGGGTAAGTAAGCCTAGGACCATGGACTTAATGGTCCTCCTTGTACTCCTTTAATTATTTGGATATATCAAGGTCCATCTGAAAATAATGCTGTCACCAAAAGCTGACAAAAATAGAAGAGTTTTAAGGATGGGGGTAGAGCATGAACCTGTTTTCTTTTTTCTTTTATTATTATTTTTAAGTTATTTCTCAATTTTCTTACATTGTTCAATTTTGTACAATATTTGATTTCTCACCTCAGGTGTAGTCCCCAGAATTCTCCCACCACCACAGCACCGGTGAACCATCACCATAATGGCCTGTGCTCTTCCCTCCCCTGTTTTGACCCTTCTCCCTCCCCGACCCCTGCTGTGTGCCTCAGATCTATGGTTTGCCTGCATCGTTTTTTTCAGTTTCCCTATATTCTCCCTGTAAGTGAGACAGCATATTAATTTTCTTTTTCCTTCTGACTTATTTCATTGAGCGTAATCCCTTGCAGCTCCATCATGTTGCCACGAATGGCACGGGTTTATCCTTTTTGATTGTTGAGTAATATTCCATGGTGTATATGTACCACATCTTCTTGATCCAGTCATGTTTTGGGGCATTTAGGTTGTTTCCAAAGCTTTCCTATTGTAATTAGTGCTGCAGTAAACATAGGCCTGCAGGTTTGCCTTCGAATGAATGTTTTTGTGTCCTTTGGGAATATTTCCAGGAGTGGAATCCCTGGATCATATGGTAGATCCATTTTTGTTTTCTTGACTCTCTACCTGCAGGTGTTACCCAGATTCCATCCAGTTTTCTTATTTTACCTCTCCCTGCATGTATCTTCCCATTCCTCCCCTCTCACTCCCCTCACCTCCACCCCACACACATATACACAGAGTCCAGCAGAGATAGGCAGCCATTTTGCTTTCTGGTAATGTGTGGCGCACTCATTGGCTCCCAGGACTGTGTATACACAGCTTTCTTACCTGCAGGCATTCAACTTGTGCAATGCTATCAGGCAGTTGAACCTGCTAGCATCACAGCCCAGAAAATATACCTACTGATTTCCTCAGGTTTTCAGCAAGTCTGAATGTGTACGTAAAGGGAGAAGCCTGAGAGGGGATAAAGAAAGGCACCAAATCTTTCCCACACCTTATCTCATTTAATCTTTACAACCCCTCACAGTAGATGCCTTTTTGCCCATCTTAAAAAAAAAAAAAGGAGCACTCATTATGTTGGAATAATTTTAGATTTATAGAACAGTTGCAAAGACACTACAGAGTTCCTATACATATACCCCCAGTTTCCCCAAATGTTCACACCTTACATAACCATGTTGTGTCCATTTTTACAAATGAGGAAACTGGTGCTTGGGGAGGTTAATTAAATTGCTCAAGGTCACAAAGCTAGGACTCAACAGAAAATCCACATTGTTCTTCTTGCATTACACCAGTAAGTGGAATTATTTGTTTCTATCTCATTAGATTGGAGTCTCTGTCCAAATCTGAAATGCTTCATGTCACCTTGTAGTTG
This sequence comes from Talpa europaea, assembly GCF_964194135.1. NCBI lineage: Eukaryota > Metazoa > Chordata > Mammalia > Eulipotyphla > Talpidae > Talpa > Talpa europaea. Next base: position 68,802,133 of record NC_140081.1, read on the forward strand.
CTTTGCAAATATTATCGGAGACTACTTCTTCCACAGAGCTGTAGGATGTTTGCACTAAAACATCCAAGGAAGGGAAAAAGGCTTCATTTAATTTGTCAACTTTAATTGCACAGAAAAGGTTATGTGGGGGCCTGTGTTGAGAATGACACTGAGTTGATGTCTTTGCTCATCAGGAAGGAGAGTTGATTGATTACTGATGCCTGTCATGGACATTGAATTGGAGCACAGCAGAACCCATGTGACACATCACCCATCCCTCAGGATTCTCTCCTCATTTTACAAAGCACCTGAGATCCAGAGAAGGGACAATATCCTTGCCTCATTAGTGCTACAGTGAAGAACGAAACCTGGGCTCCTGCCTCACGTTCTTTCTGCTTTATACTCGACCCACAGTAAAAATAATAATAAGTACCTGCTGCCAGGCACCCTGCTAAACATGTTCTACTTTCCACACTTTACCTTTCATCCTCATGACAGCCCTGCAAGGTAGGTATTTTTCTCCTCATCTTACAATAGTGAAAACCTAGACTTGGAGAAACAAAAAACTTGCCTAAGGCTCACAGCAAACAAGTGGTAAAGCTGCAATTTAAACAGAGACTGGTTTGCCCCCAAGCCTAAACCCTGGGCACTTGATTCCCATGCACACACAATTTTGGAGTTGCCCACATAGCCCATAATAGAGATGACCCTGGTGCCATTAATTTGGTTAGGACTAAAATGTGGTGGGAAAAAAAGCTCATTGTTATTAATTTTCTAAAAACAGATTTGCTTACTGACCCTTAGCTATATGAACCAATTTCTTTGGGCTGTTTCATGTTACATGTGTTAAAAATTGACATATTAGGAGAGCTGACATGTAAGGTGACCTAGTTCACTTACAGATAAATGATTAATATAATTTTATGGTGTGACTAGTCTGCATTACTGATTCTTTCACTTGGGAGGCTCAGAAAAACAACAGGTCAGACAATAAAATCCGTGCTAGCATAAAACTATAGTGTGGGATGACCATGGATGAGTCAGGGATAATCAGAAGATAATTAAATAAGAGTGAGCTCTATGGAATGCAAAGATAATTTTAAAATGTTTCTGCTCTAACCTAAGAATATCAGACATTATTAGCAAAGATGATGACTAGGACAGGAAAAGAGGTAAGTTAATTAGAATTATTAGATAAAACATTTTAAAGAAATTGACAGAGATCAAATTTTAAAGGGAAGACATTCAATCGAACCAACTTCATTACAGCAATTCAGCATTGATTAGGGACGTATTATGAGTGTGTCTGTGGCCTGCATGCTTAAGGCAGTCTCCTTTTCCTCGACCAGCTATTGAACAGAAAACCATGTTTTGGCAGGATAAGAAGGAATTTGCTATAAAAGACATGGGTGCAATTTATAAAATTCCTTCTATAAGCTGGTGTTATGTGCCACTGTGTACATATCTTGTATGGCAAATATTACTCTTATTGTCAGGCTAAATGTTCAAACAGCAGGGACGCCACAATAATAGCAGAGACACTGTCTCCCTACAGTTACTTCAGTTGCCAGAACTATTCTAAGCAAGAAGAATCCCTCCCTTGGAGGCCCCAAGGTGGACTTGGGTATAACTGATATTTGTGGCTTCTGAGTCCTTTGTGAATGTTTAATGCCCAGGCCAAACTGGTTAGCATACATTTTGAATATCATCTCTCTCTGCTCAGAGGAATCACTCAATAATACCCTCCCTTCTCTGACTCCTCCTGCAGTCAGATGGTGGAGGTATGTCCCAGCTCCACCAGCTCCACCTAAACCTGCCATGTTTTGACCTTTAATGTAAGCTAGTCCCTTCACCTAGAATACACTTTGTTTCCTTGTCTGCTACTTTTCTTTCAAGTTCTGTCTCAAAGGTCTCCTCTGTGAAGCTTTCTCAATGCCTTGAAGTGCCTCACTGTCCTCCTACATCTGAGTCTATTATCATGTCTATGTGTTCTATTACATGGCAGTCGTGTGCAGGACCTGTGCCCACTAAACTGTGACTTTTGTGAGAATAGTATTGGTTTAGGGCCTCCCTGGTGGCACAAGGGGTTAAGACACAGTACTACGAAACTATCTGCAGCCACTGTAGCACGAGTTCGATCCCAGGAGGGGAGTTGACCCACATGATACAGCAGACCTCTCCTGTCTCATCTGCTGCTCGCCTCAGCAGTGTATTTCAGTCCATCTGCCTTTTCTGCTCCTCACTCCCCGCCCCCCACAGCTCTGGCCTGCACTCCAGCTCTTGTATGCATAAATAAATTAATAAATCTTTTTTTTTAAAAAAAGAATAGCACTTTTTTTATCCAAGCTTGATTCTCCAGGCCATAAAAGGAGGGATTCAGAGCTTATGTGCTGAATGAATCAACACATAACACATACTTATCTTCAAAGTCTCTTCCCAGGGCTTTAATTTTTTTTTGTCTTTACTGAGGTAACATTGGTTTACAACATTGGATCTGATTCAGGGGATTACGTTCATACTTCCTAAGATGAATATCACCATGCCACCTCCACCATCTGAGTGGAGCTGTACCCCAGGTCATCGACCACCTTCCCCCTTTGTTCCTACCCTCACCCTGCCACCTCTAGTAGCCTCAGTTCTTCAGTCAGATTTCTAGCGTTTGTTTTCATTTAGTTTTGTCAGTTCCTTTGTTTTGCTTCTCTATATTCCACTTATGAGTAAAATCATCTAGTATTTGTCTTTCTCTTTCTGACTTATTTTACTTAGCATAATCCTCTCCAGTTCCATCCATGTTGTTGGAAATGGCAAGAGTTCATCTATTTTTATAGCCGAGTAGTATTCCATTGCGTATATACACCACATTTTCTTAATCCACTGCTCTGTTGCTGGGCACTTAGGTTGTTTCTGTAGCTTGGCTATTGTAAATAGTGCTGCAATGAAGACGGGAGTGCGGTATCCCTTTCAATAAGTGATTTTGCATTCTTTCAGTAGATACCCAGGAATGGAATTTTTGGATCAAATGGTAGATCTATTTTCAATCTTTGAGGAACCTCCATACTGCTTTCTATAGGGTCTGGACCAGTCTCCAAGCACCAAGAGTGTACAGTTGGTCCTTTTCTCCACACGTTAGCCAACACTTGTTTCTGATCTTGTCGATACATGTCATTCTCACAGGTGTGAGGTGATATCTCATTATAAATTGACTTGCATTTCCCTGATAAATAATGGTAAGTAAGTATTTTCTTCACTTTTTTATTGAACTCAAATGCACATAACATAATAGTCACCACATAAAGGGGTTTAGTTTGTTTATAATGTGATGAGACCATCATCACCATGAACTAGGTGTTTTTAGGCCCATCTGCATTTCCTAGATGAGGAAATGGAAATTAAGTGCAGTGACTCGCCCAGAGTCACGTAGGTAGGAGGGTGCAAAGCCAGCACTTGAGCGTAGGCTGTTGGGGCTCCCATGCTTGCAATGTGTGTTTTGCCTCATTTGTGTGCATTGAGGGTTAAAACAATGAAGTAAGGCAAGTTTGTCTTTGATGTCCTCAGACTCCCAGTATAGCTCAGGGACTGGTGCCACCCACAGTGCCACCTGCACTCACCCCTGTAGCTCCTGCTAGGGTTTCTGCAGGATCCTGCTGGGAGCTGATTACTTTCTAACCTTGGAACAGGTTAGGCCCCCTGTCCCCCCACCCTTTTCTGGGCTGTGCTAACCTTTTCCAATGCACATATTTACATTTTAGTGGCTCTCTTCCTGAATGCAAACTTTAACCCAGGAGCAGGTGTTCCCTTAGGTAGATCTATGGGTGATTCTGTGTTGGGGTGCAAGGAAGGGGTTGTCTGGCCACCTTTCTTAAGGTACACTGGGGAGGCTCCTCCTGCAACCAAAAGGTGCTTATCTCTCCCTCAGATGCTAAAGGCTGTGCAGCCAGACTACGTTTTTGAATCCCGGCTCCACCATTGTGTGATTTACCATGAATTGCTTAACCTCAGTGAGCCTCAGCTTCTTCCCCTTGTAAAAGGGATCTCATAGCAGTTCTCATCTTCTACGCGTGCTGTGAGGATTATATGAGACAATACAGCTACAGCGTCCAGTACCAAATAAGCACTCAAAAAATGCTTTTTTCCTCAGCTCCACTCCAGTTAGTCCTTTGTAGCTCTGCCTGCAGTGCCTCCTCCCTCCCTTCTCCTTCCCTCGTCTCACCAAGTCACCTTTTTTTTTTTTTTATTTTACAAAATCTTCCCTTCCTTTCCCAACTCCTTCCCTCCAGCACCCACGATCTTTGGCAAAACTATATCTCATACATTCCAGGTCAAGCTCAATGTGAGATAGTCTCTCCTGATAGCTACACAGCCTGATTTGAATTCCAGAAACAGAGTCCATGCTTCTGAGGAGCGCTGTGATGTGAATCTTCCAGAAGGAAGGTGACATCTGACTTAGTGGCCCCACATCATAATCTGATGAGGTGCTCATGACCCCAGATCGATCTCTCTCTCTCTCTCTCTCTCTCTCTCTCTCCTCTGTAAGTGACACTATGAACTCTCAATTCCTTTGCATTCAACTGCAAGGGGTGGTCTGGCAGGAGTGCCTGGTGAGGCCAGGGTGATTATTCATATCTGAGTGCAAATTCCTTTATCAGCCTTTCCTGTCAGAGAGAGGAGAGGGAAGGGCTACAAGGAGCTGGCTCCTGTGGAAGAGGAAGACCTCAGGAGCAGAGGCTGGGTGGAAGGGTGTGGGAAATCAGTAGACTGAGGCCGTGTCCTGGGCTTAGTTTGCCTAGGGTGGGCCCTGGGTGTTGCAACAGATGTGTGCTTTGGAATCACTAAGGTTGGGAAGCCAGGCCTCTGAGGGAGTGGTTGTAGGCTGAGCTCATCATGAAATGATGTGGGCTTGTATTCCCACAGGGCAGAGAGGAGGCCCAGGGCGGAGGACGTGCCTTTATAGGGTTCAAAAACTAAAAGAAGGCCATAGTTTCTTTGAGTTTTAAGTGTAGGTGATGGTTGCAGGTGAGTGGCAGCTGAAAATGACCACTGGTTGGGGGGAGGGGTCCCCTAATTTTGATGGGGAGCAGAAAGAGAATGAGTTCAAGGACTGCCCTCTTTTCTTCAGGAAGCAAATAATTTCTAAGAGTGTGGCAGGGTTCACTGGGTGTTCCCTTTCAAGGAAGGCTAGCCCCTGAGTGAAGCGGTTTGCCAGTAAAGGGTAATTGGGTGTTCCCCCAGTCCAGATAACCAGAAGCCCACGCACCCTCCCCTGCAGGCTGTTTAGCCCGCTTTATCCCTTGAGCCCTGCGGTACACCGGAGTAGGTGTGAGCTGGAAGTGATGCCCACCCACCCCCCCACCCACTCTCCATGCCTCAATTATGTGCAGAACATGACTTCAAAATGAAGGTGAGAGACTTGAGCCTTACACCCTGCAAACCTCACACAAAGATGGTCATTCTGAACATTTGTGGGATAGGGCCAAATATTTAAAGTCACTGTCAAAATAACAAAAAACATTTATTGACCATTTGGTTAATTCCTTTGAGTGGGTAGGGACCACTTTAGAGATAGGTCCTGAAAGTAGACTAGGCATGAGGAGGTTCCCCCTGCTTTATGCACATATGTGCACGCACACACACGTGTGCACACAGATGCACAGCGCCATCTTCCTCAAAGCTTGACCATGCTTCCAAGGCAGCAGAGTTGGGGCACATTAGAGACACATGCTCTGTCCACAGCAGAAGCTCCATGTCACTGTCAAGTCCTATTTCTGGGCCAGATTCCCCTGAACAGATCCTTAACCCCATATTTATTATACCCTATATTATTCCCTTACCTATTATTAAACCCTCAAAATCCAGAAAACTTTAAGTTTGTGGTGAAATCATTAGCAGCAGAACTTGAACTGGCATGAGGCTATTTATAGTCTTTATTTCTTACACCCAATGTGAATATTCATGTATTTTTTGGTCCAGAAATACCAATGTTCTTGATGTTGAGGACCCACCTTGGACCCCAATGGAGGTGACATATAATATTATGCTGTAGGCACACTCTCCACCTTTTAAAAATCCAAAGGATGCCAAATTCCTTCAATGACAGAACTCAGCCACATGTCTTGTAATGATCTTTTGGGTGGGTCTCTATCAATAAGCTGTGAACTTCTCCGGTGCCTTATACACACTCCCACGTGCAGAGAGGGCTCTACCGATGTTTTAGCAAGGAAGAATGAACAGACTTTCATGCTTAAAGGACTCAATGTTATGGAGTCCTTTCTTACATCTCACTGCAAGTGTGGCCTTCTGCCTGCCATTCATATATTTTGTGCCACTGATAAGGAAGAACAGCTGGTCACCCTGCTTCATTTTTTTTGTCCTCTTGGGGTTCAATAGTCCTTCTAATCTTAATACCTTTAACCTTCCCCTCCAGATCCTCTTTTCCAATCCCCTAATCATCTTCATTGCTGTCTTCTGAAGCCTTTCCAGTTTCTTTCACTCCAAAATTGTGGCCTAGTGCTTTGGATCGGGCTGCAGAGAGCTCAACTATTACCCGTAATAGGCCTCTCGTTTCTATGGTGAACTTTCCAATCAGTTTCATTTGGCTGGGCTAAGAAGCTTTGCCTTTTAAAATACAGGGCAAACTTGAAGGGCCAGGAAGGACTTTCTTCTGAATGTGCTCATGGGGAACAAACAGGAAGCAAAAGCAGCACTGCCTGACCATCAGAAACTGCAATTATAGAAAGTTGAAAGCAACAGGTAGCGCATGTAATAGGAACCTACGTGCAAAAAGCACTGTTGATAATTACAGTGACTTCAGCCTGTCATTTTTACCTCGGGAGAACCAGCCTTGTTTGTGTGCATCGTGTGCCTTTTCTCTAACGAGGTTGCTAAAGGCCATTTCTGACCACTTACTTCCCATTAAATGTGGGGAGTGAGCCTGACTTGCTCTGGGTTATTGCAAAATCACCTGATTAAGTTAAACTCCTCACTAATTAAGCCTATTAGGCTTCCTGTAATTCACGATTTTGGGGGGCATAAGTAAAAACATTTGACTCAGAGGCAAAATTATTGCATTAATAACCAGGAAACAACAAAACACACATGGTAGCATTTTCGGAAGCAAATTCTGTCATCCACATTTTGTTGGAACTGCCATTATGATTTCTTACAACCCAAAGTGCTTCCTATTGGGGTAGAAACTATTCATGCTGTGATGGAGATTCAGAGATAAATTTTGGCCAGTTAAATTCTGAAAAATCGATTCAGGTGTGCCTGTTGCTGCTCCTGAGCATGAGTCAGAGCCTTTGGTGGGGCCCATTTTGTGTACATGCTTTTTCTCAGAGGCGCTGCTTTTTTACAGGTCATTCTTTATTAAAAGGTCACATTATAATTTTTCTATCCTTTTTTGCATTAGTATCCCTCAGGGAAGGAGATGTAGGATGCCAAATTGGAATGGGAAGTCGTAAAGAGAAGAATATTGAAATTATTGACCAAGAGCCTGCAGAGAGGGGTCTCAATGGCAGAAGGGAACCCGTTCCGGGCAAGTAGATGGATTTATAAAAGCCAGATTAACGTGGGCGCAGGCAGAGCTGCTGTAGGAATTTTCTTTACTCATCGTCTTACCAGGCTTGGCTGGCTCTTCCCCAAGAATACTAGTGCTTCAAGATGGGAGGAGCATCTGTCCTGCTAACAGGAGAGGTTGGGATTTTCTTTCACAGTTTCTAGATGTCGTTGGTGAATGCAAGTGATGGCCATTTCCTCTCTTTTAATAACTATAGTAATCTGCCTTTTAAGGGAACAATAACTGTACAATAGGCTCTATGCCCACTGCTTTATGTAACATATCTCTTTTAATCCTTACCATACTCTTTTAAAGAATGTACTGTTCTTACCTTCAATTCCCAGCGGCTGGATTTGGGCAAGGAAGGACTGACTCAGAGAGGTCTGGCAAACTGGGCTAGGTCACACAGCTAGTAAAAGGTCACACAGCTAGTAAGATAGCAGTGCCAGAACTTAAACCTAGATCAGCCTAGCATCAAAACCTGGTTCTGAACTACTTTGTGTAAGTTCTTGTAAAGTCAAACAGCTTGACCTGCTTGCTTTTGTGAGACTATAACTATAGCAACTAAAAAGGATGTTAGCCTACTCTGAAAGCCCTCCTAAAGGGCTTTCTACTGCCTTGTCTTGAAATTTGTTCTCCCCACCCCACTTCCACTCCCCAATTGGATAGCGAGGTCTTGAAGAGAAAGTTCTAGAATAATTCTTATACTACTCTGCTTTCTATCACACAGTGCTACATACATAGTAAGTACTCAATAAATATTGACTGATTAATGGATGTTAGGGTGTTCCATTCAATGGTTTCTGGGCTGCTCAAGACCATATCTTAATATTAACCAAATAGGTGAGAACCTTCAAAATGTCTCTTGCTTTAATTTAGCTGCTTGCACCGAGATGACTTTTTAATATCATCTCTGCACCAGAGTAGAATGATCCCTGGCAACTGGATGATTCATTGTGTTTTCCCTTTTCCTCCAAAAGCTCTGGCATCATGCAACACCACTTGAGGTGATTAAATATGCAGCCAACTTCATCAGCCACCTTTTCAGAAAATTCTTGAATTTTCTAGGAAAGTGGGTACCATAGTTAAATATATGTCCTAGTTAATCCATCCTAGCCATGGCCTGAACAATGATTACATCTAAGATTTTCTTTGTGGAATAAGAAAGCATCGAAAAGTGAAAAAAAAATACATTCCTTTTGGGTGAGTGAAGAGAATCTTTAAGATCTTACCAGCTTGGTATATCGGGTGAGATGCAACTTCAGTCCAGGATGCAGACCCATTCTGGTCAGCCTCATGAAAACATCTAACTTGGTTTAGAAGATAAAGTGGGAATATGCAAGATGGGACAAGAAAAGCTGCAGAAGCCAGTTTTCAGTGTTTACCATGTGATTTCCAGAGCAGCAACAATAAATATCATTTGCTGGGTATCACTATGTGCCAGGAACTCTGCTAAGCATCTTATCAGCATTCATTTCATGTCATCCTTATAAGGATGCTATGGAGGTAGGTATTAGTAACAACATTTTCTAGATGAGCAAGCTAAAGCTCAGAGAGTCGAGGTAAAACTCCTAAAGGGAGTTTGCTCAGGGTAGCAGTAGGAAGTACTTGAAATCAGGATTCTCTTATACCAGGTTATATATTCTTGGTTACAGTGCTTTGCAGGGAACTGGGTTGCTTTCTCTAATTGTTTGGGGCTAACTGTGTGATGCTGGCAAGAAAGCTGTTTAAAGACTGGTGGAAGAAAGCCTTGAGAGTGACCAACTCTTTATCTTTTGATTTGCAGAAGATAATGCTTCTGTTTTTCAATGTCTTAAGACACTTTAGGTTTGGGCAAAAGGTCATAGGGATATCTGGGGAGACCCAATTTCGAACCTGGCTCTACTCAGACAGACCTGTTCTACCAATTATCAATAGTTGGGGTGCAGATGGAGGGAGCTGGGAAGTGCTGGTATCAGCAAATAATCACAACCCTTGGGATGGGATAGGAGACAGCTGCAGGAGTTGAATGTGATGTGGGCACCCAAAAGGAGTAAGTACAACAGGTTGCAATCTAGACAAGCAGATGACTCTGGTGGAAGCTGAACTCCTACCGAGCTAAGCTCAAATGATGAAGAAGGGGTGAGGCTTATGAGTCCAGTAAGAACATGGTAGTAAGGGTGAGACACCATTCCTTAGGCACAGGGGTGAAAGGGATGGAAGTTTGGGGGAGAAACAGATAAAACCCCAGTTATACCCGCACACAGACTAGACCAGGGGCTCGCAGCTGGGACAATACTGCCCCCTAGGGGACTTTTGGGAAAATTTTGAGATCATTTAATGGTCTGGAAATAGGGGTGCTAGATATCTTGCAATGCCTGGGACAGTCTTGTAAAATGAATAGTCCCTTATCCTGCATGATTTTTGAATGTTCTGTTAGATATCCATTGAGGGGAAAACCCCACTTACGGTGATCTGAGCTTATACTGTAAATTTACATATATGCACAGAGGGGTTTGCTCACCCCCTCAGTCTTGACAAAATTACATTGTGTAAAGAAAGGGAAGATGAACATTTTTTAACAGAGGTTTACCCAGAGTCGTTAACCATTTCAGAAAATTGTGTCGACAACTGCAAGTTTGCTTTTGGAACTAGAGTCATCTATACAACATGCCTACATCAGATTGTGTAGCATTCATGGCAATTCATGACAAGGCAAAAGCCTCTGTCTACCTCATGTAGCCTTTCAGTGAGTCCTGTGTGCATATCTACATATTTATAGTGGGGGACTTTCATTTCCTTTTTATGAGGCAGGATATTTATTGATTTTTTTAAACTTATGTGTATAGTTTGTGTCCATTTGGCCTAATTAATTCAGCGCCAGGTCAGAGTAGGTGCTTAGTAAATAGTGGGCTGGTGGGCAATGAATAATGAATGTAGACTCAAGCACAGAGTCAGGGAGTCAGAGATGTAGGTCAGCAAAGTGGGGGATACAGCAGGCAGGAGATGCCCCTCCCAGTCACCAAAAACAGGACAAGATCCCCATTATCAGAAAAGGGCCCTAGTCCCAGACTTCCCCCAAACAAGGGTGCCAAGGTCCCATGCATCTGACACATCTCTTATCTCAAATCATGTTTGGGCCCAGGGACTGAGGTCAGATGGTCCCAGTGGCAGAGAGATGTATTCACACTCTCACTTGCCGGTGTCAACCTCAGGAGCCATAAGATCACATCAACTAAAAGGAAGACTGTTTCCCAGCTTGGGTGTCCCCTGTTGCATTGGGTGTCCCTCGTTGGGCCAAGGCAGACATGACCTCAGGGAAAATGAATGTCAAGAAAGTTCCCTAGAATATGTCAGCGCCTTCTATGTCTCCAGACACATCTCAGGCGGCCTTGGATTTCAGGAAGATCTATTGCCCATTTTCCTGTTGTTGCTATTGTTTTATACTCCCCTGGCCCTCTTCCCTATCAATAATGTGTGCACGCCTTCCTTCTGGGTCCTGTCCTCAAAGGTGACTGCACAATAGCTGAAAATAAATGGAATCTTCAGGGCTCCTGACAAAGGAACAGGGCTCTCCCTCCTTCTGGATGGTGGGAAAGGGAAGCACCTTACTGAGAGAGAGAATACAGAGTCACTGAGGGAGGTGCCAAACCACCCAACGTCAGAGGTGGAAGTGGTGCCAAGGTTCTCTGGTTCACAGGGCGCCACACCTGGCTGCAGGATGGAATCACCAGGCGTTCTGGTGAAATACCAGTGCTATGGCTCCTACTGCCTGGACTGCCTGATTCAGGAAATCTGAGGGGAGCCTGGGTGCCATATTAGTAAGGACAAGAGGCAATTTTGATGAGGAGCCTGGTTAGGGAATACCCTCAGACAAACCTCATTTTATTGGAAGTCAGCTGAGTCCCAGAGAGAGACAGTGACTTGCCCCAGGTCACACAGCAAGTTACAGCCAAGTCGAAGCTGGAACTCAGGTCTCTTTCCAGTTTTTCAGCATCTCGCTGCGGAGGCCGGCTGCCCACTCGGGCTGTAAGTAGGGACGGAAGGAATGTTAAAAGGTTACCTTTTCTTATTACAGGCTGTAAATTTACTGCAGGAAAGAAACAACAAAATACCTGCCATGGTTAATAAGACAATAAGAAGTTGCCAGTATCTTCAGCCGAGTCCAGCCATGGAAAGCCAAGTGAAATAATGGAGGCAATTACCCACCCGTTTTGCTCAAACACGTTGACCGAAAATCTCTGGCAAAGGGGGAAATGTTGCCTCCAGTAGCCTGAATGACTACAACTCCCACTTCAGTTCCCCCCCCCCCCCCATGGAGATGTCTTACTGTCTGTCTCCTGAGGAAGTACGGGGTGTGAATTTTCCAACAGTGAAATTTCCCCGGAAATATGGAGGCTCGGCGAGGGGCCATCCTATATAGGAAATGCCAAATGAAATGGAATATTAGACAGAGTGGCATTGGAGGTGGCGTACATACTTGTCCTTTTAAGAGAACCTTTTGGTTTCTAAGCCGGTTTTATCTGGGGCCATGATAAAAAAGTCCCAGAAGCTTCCAGACTGTCAGCTGATTGCTTTGCCATAACTTGAGGCAGCCCCCTTGGAAGGCTCCTGGGACAGCAGCTGCTCCATCAGCAAGTGAATGAAAACAAGGCCAGATTTCTTTATTTAGAATAGACACTTCCTATTTATGTTCCTAAATGGCAAATCTGTCTGCCCTCTGGCCCCAGCCCTCTGCATCCAAAGCTGCCTCCATGAGAGGTATCTCCACAGAGATCAGTGGGTGCTTGCCACTTTATAAGCAGCAGATCTGCCACGGGTCACTGCTCCTATCTCTGAGCAAGAGGTCAGGGAAGGTATGCTGGCCGCAGACAGTAATCTTGGCACAGGTCAGGGAGGGTGTTCAAGTGCGGTAGGGGACAGAGCCAGGGCAAGCTCAGCTGTGGATCATGGTGATGGGAGGCAGCCACCCCTGGGACCTTATATTTTGCCCCCGCTCTGCCACCACTAATTTTGCTACATGACCCCGAGCAAGACTTCCCTTCAGTGGACCTCAGTTTCATCACCTCTGGGGAGAAGAACGAACCATTAATACATAGTGCCACTTACTCTGACAAACGGTTTGTTATCAGAGAAAAAAAAAAGAAGCTGAATCTCTAACTTACTCCTTATTCCTTAATGTAGTCCAGCTTAGACAAAGATTTAGATTTTTAAAAAGAAAATCGATTGAAAGATTGGAGAAAAGCATAGGAGAATATTTCTAAAATATTAAGGTACAAAGTCTTTGCAAAGCAAGGAAAAAAAGCTAGGATCTACAGAGAAAAAGAATGAGAGATATAACTCTGCAAAAATGGAACATGTTTGTTATGGCAAAGGATACCTCATGCAAAGTAGAAAGATAAAGGACAAGCCAGGATAAACCCACAACCTAGAAGGCAGACAGAGGCTCATTATTCATAATCTTCCAAGAGTCTCATTATAGGAAGTGCATTATTTTCTGTTTAGCACCCACCATGATGTGCACTTACTTTATTTCATTACTGGCTTGCTATTATCTGTTTCCTCTACTTATACATCAGCTTCATGAAAGCCAAGGTTTTGCTTATTCACCACCGTATTCCTAGTGCTAGGAGAGTATCTGGCATACAGTACATGCTCAATAAATAACCATTGAAGGAATGAATGACGGAGTTTCTATATATCAATGAGAAGGTGATAAACAATGCACTAGAAAAACAGTAAAGAATAACGAGCATGCAGTTCCCAGAGGAAACACGAGGGCTTATGCCACATAGAAGAGTCACAGGGGCCTCCCCGGTGGCGCAGCAGGTTGAGCAAGCATCGTGCTGTGGAGCTGTCCGCAGCCTCTGCAGTGCGGGTTCAATCCCAGCCGGCCAGGTGAGAATCCCACATGATGGGGCAGACCTCTCCTGTCTCGCCCACCGCTCCCCTCAGCAGTGTATTTCGGTTAGTCTGCCTGTTCTGCTCCCCGCTCTGTCTCTGGTGAATCCTCTCACCCTCCTGCATCTCTGGCCTATACCCCGGTTCTTGTATAAAAATAAATAAATAATTTAAAAATAAAAAAAGAAGAGTCAACAGCCTCAGTGATAAGATGACCTATCTGACCCAGCAAATCTTCCTTCAGGGGTTTCTCCTTTAGAAAGTCTCTACATATAAGGATGTTCATTTAAACATAATTTGTAAATAGCTAAAAAAGTTGGAAGTAACCTAAATGACTTCAGGGAAGGTATGATTGGGTAGTTTGTAGCAGATGCAAACAAGGACAGATAAAGCTTCACTCTGGTAAGGATTCTGAATTTGAGTTCTGAGATCAGACTGCCTTGATTTGACTTCCTCCTCTAGACCTTGTGAGCTGTGTGACCTTGACCAAGTCTCTAAAGTGCCCTGTGCCTCAGTGTTCCCATCTGTAAAGTGGGAAAAATAACCTCTTTCATAAAGTTGTGAGGAATAATTGAGATAATCCACATGAAATATTTCCATAGTGCCTGGTATAGAGCACTAAATAACTGCCACCATGGGGTGGGATTTACAGAGAGGTACACTGCTACGAGCACTATTCCTATACCACTATAATGATGGCAATGGCATTGTGGCCCCAAATAAAGATAAGCTACATCTCTATAAACGGATAGGCAGTGACTTCTCAATGTAGTACTATGATAAAAGCAAGCTGTAAAAGAATCAGTATAGGAGGATTTCATTTTTGTTAAGGATATTATGTCTGACAAGAAAAACTTCTGGAAGGGCAGACAGTCAACAGTGGTTACCTCGGGGGATTGGGAGGGGGGAGTGGATTTTCACCTCAGTAATGATTAGCATTATTTGAAACAAGCATGTGCTACTTTTATAATAAACAAGAGATGTAAAGGGAAAAAGCGCATTTGGAAGTCTGAGGACAGTTAATCCCACCTAGTCTCGTATCCCCCAGTTCTTGGCTACAGCCCAAACATGAGCCTTCCTGCTGGTCATCTGCCCTCTTCCATTCTATCTGCATTGTGCTCTTTGCTCCCATTCCACACCATCCCTGACTCTACCCCGTACTACTACCATCTCCCACTCATCTCTATACGCCCCCCACGGATACCCCAACCCAACAGAAACCGATGTCCCCAACGTGCTACATAAATTTCTTCACAGCACACTGTTCTCTACCTCCCAGCCTGAAGTGCTGAAACCTGAGTCACCAGGGAGGAGCTCAGGACTTTGCCTGCAGTGACCTCTAGTGGACACTGAGTGCACTCCCACACCACGGGCACCCTAGGGCTAGGAGGTGGGGTCTGTGCTCTAGCTTCCCCAGTTTGCTTCCAGACCGTTAGACCTCCGGCTTCGACCAAGAACTCCTCCTTTGCTTGCCATCTGGCTACAGCACCCTCTCCTCTCCTCTGCTCATGGATTCTTCTTTGTAACTACTCCCTCCTGGCCAACCTCTTGCACCTCCCCATCCCCTCCCCAGCACCCATTCAACGAAGAGTTCGACATCTGGCTCACTGTCTTCTCCATCCCAAGTCCTGACATCATTCTGGGTGAGTTTGACATCCATGATCCATGTGCAGGACACACCCCCATTCTAGCTGTACCATGCTTCATCATCAGTCAGAACTGTGCCATCGCAGAGCCCCCGACCATCCGCACCCTGCCTCATGACCTCAAAACTCATCCTTTTACCTCAGGAGCCTCTCCAAGCTCATGAACCCCCTTCATTCTCCCCTGCTATCGGCCCCTCCAGCCTCACTTCCTTCCCTCTCCATTCTTACAAATGATCATGATGATGTTAAGAATAGCCGTGACTCTGTGTGTGCCAGGCACATACTAAGCGTCTTAAACAGCGTTTCCATACTCTTGCGTAATTCTCACAATAACTTTATGAGACAGGTACTGTTGTCTTTTTGTTTCTTTCTTTAATAAAGCGACTGAGGCTCAGAGAGGTTGAGTGACTTACCCAGAGTCACACAGCGAGTACAGGACCGAGGTGAGCTTCCAAGCCAGGTCTCTGCCTACCTCTTGGAATGGAGACGTCAGGATCCTGCTTATATCCCCAACTCCCTTGTCCTGGGTGTCTTTCTGACACATCCACTAGGCAAAGACCCAAGCCTGGATAAATTTAACTGACAGCCTCCTCCTCTGTGCTGACACCCAGATGGAGGAACACTGCTGGAGAAAATCCCATCACTTTGTTGATTAGTCCCACTCGAAAGTCATAGTTTCCAACCTCAGCTGGGCCCTCGACTCAGCTAAACAATCCATCTAAGTAACTGTCCTGACAACGGCACCTTCAAACTTTCTCCACTGCCCTCTGGAGTCAGATTGCCTGGGTTAGAATCCTGCCTCGGCCACTTCCACGCTCCATACCGTGCCAGCCTTTAAGGAAGGGTGAGGTGGAAGCCAAGGGAATGAGGGGAAGGGGAAGTAACGTGTATGAGTGTCTTCTGGGCACCAGCCACTTTGCCAGGTGCTGTGCATGCAGTGTCTCCTGCAGTCCTCCTAGCAGCTCCACCAGGGAGATGCTCCTGCTGTTCTTGCTTTACTGAGGAGGAGACTAAGCCGCAGAGAGATTAAGTCACCTACTAAAATGAAAACAGCATGTAAGTGGAGAAGCCATATCGTTTGTTTACACCCTGCTTAGGATGAAGCACTCCGGCAGTCGGCTACAGGGTCCCCCTGTCACCTAGCTCGTGCCTTCCCCTCCACCCTCCATTCTGCTGTCGGGGCAAGCTTCTTAAGATATTCATCTGACTGTGCTGCTAACCTGCTTGAATTCCTTCTGAAGCTCCCCTGCAATCTTCAGAATGAAACTGAAACCTTTAATCTTAATGATTCGCCCCCCTCCTTCCTCGCTTGCTGTGTCCACTGCCATCTGCCTGTAATCCAGCCACTCTGAACTATTTTCAGCTGGCGACAGCCTGATGACATCCTGCTTTGCTCTAATTCCCTGCCTTTGTATATGTTCTGCCCAGTGTCCCCTGTGTCCCCTGTCTCCCACACCCTTCCCCACCCACCTTCAACGCTCCTCTTCTGTGCCTCCACGGTATTTACACATCGAACACAGTGTGTTATAATTTCCTGCTGATTTGTCCGTTTCTCCCACTAAACTGGGAGCTGCTTGAGGGCGGGGATTCTAACTTAGTCATCACCCTCGCTGTCCTCCCTAGGGCATAGTACCAGAGCCGAATAAAATCCATGTTTGTTGAATGACTGAGTGATTGAATGAATGGAGTGAATGAGAGAAGAAAAAGCCCTCACTTGGAAAGTCTAGTGACATGAGCTGTATGGTATCTGGTTCTTGGCTGAGGTTGCTGCAGTCTTTCCCTATGACTTACAGTGCTGTAAAAATATGTCTGCACGTGGATAAAGACTGGAAGAAACTTTCCACACAAAATTAAGAGTTGTGTTAGAGTGGTGAGTTGATGGATGCTTTTTTTTTCCTGTTTTCAAAATGTTCTTTAGTACTGCTTTCCGAGCGTTTTGGCAATGTCGCAGACATCGTAGAAATGGAATCTGGGGCTGCCATGGAGGAATCGACGACCCAGATGTATTGATGCCCAGTGTACCCTGCTGGGTTCTGGGTGCTGTGGGGAGGGCGGTGGGTAGAGGCGACTCATTCTGACTCAGGTTCACATGGCCAGGAGTCTTGCCAGTTTGGTTGGATTTGCTGGAATAAAATGAGAACTTTCAAGAATTTTCCAAGTTCCTGGGTTGAGGTATTTTTTCTCCCAAAGCTGGGCAGCAAACAAAGATGGCTTTTGTTTGCAGTAAAATACTCATTCCTTCGATTTTGTCCTGCAGAGTGACTTCTGCAGCTTTGGGGGGTCAGGTTTGCTAGGTGGGGAAACTGATTACCCATGCTCGTGTGGTTTAGAAATGACCAAAAATCTTTCTCTTTTCTGGCTCTCGAATAAAATGTTTAGGAATTTCATTGGCAAAATGATGAAATTGTTCCTTTACTGCAGCAGGATTTCCAAAACTACATATCGTATGTTAACCCAGAGGAGGCAAAAAATGGGAAGCAACACTCTCCAAGATTCAGAGGATGAGCCTCTGCTTTTGTGGGGTGTTTGCTTACTCTTCGGTCAGGCACTGTGTTCAGGACTTTGGAGCTATCTCATTTAAAACTCTCAACAGCCCTCAGGGTAGAGACTGTTTAGATCCCTGATGGTGAAATAGGTTCAGAGAGAGTCAGCTCTGCAATCATGAGACTGGGCCTCGAGGCAGAATGTAGTGGTGCTGCCAGCAAGCTCTAACCACTTGGCTATCCTGCCTCTAGGCTAGTCAGGCTGCAGAAGGACAGAGGTAGGTATTGATTTTTATGTAACAGTCATGTAGTGTTTGCCATGCACCCGGCACCTGGTAAGTGCTTGACAAACATTAGCTCATTTAATTCTTGCAGACCATCATGTGGGGAGGTTCTATTATTGAAACCTTGTGACAGCTGACAAAACAGAGACACAGGGGGGTTAAGGCACTTGCCTGAGGTCAGACAGGCTAGCATGTGACAGAACCAAAGTTACAGTCTAGGCACTCACATTCTAGTGTTCATCTCTTAACCTTGACCCTGTGCCGGACCGCATACTACTCCCTGTGCCCTGTCTACACAGCTGCACGGAACCATGGAAGACAAGGACCTCTTTTTGTAGCTTGTACTTTTCAGAGCATTTCCCCCAAGAAAGCCCCACGTACCTCTGCAGCAAGACTGACCTAGCGGTAGGGTAGTTCAATGGTTAGAGCTTCCCCGTGCCATCCTCTGAACTTTGCCTGGAAGTCCAGTCTCATGATTTTGGAGCTGAACCTCAGTTTCACCATGTCTGCTGATGGGAAATGGCCCCTTCATTTACTTCCATTTTTCTATGTTTGGGTGAGGCAGGTTTTCGCAGCGGCAAGGCGCTGGATGGGTGACGGATTTTGGGCGTGTCATTTCAGGAGTCACACCCACCGTTTTGCACTCAATATAGACTTCGGGATAGCACCCTTCAAAGGCAGTGCGCTCGGAGTCACCAGAAACAGACAGGGCGCTCCTCCCCAACCTACTTGTCCCGCCTGCCCCTCCCCACTTCCTATCCCTCCCATCACCCTGCCTCATTCCCCAGAGCCCAGCCAGACAATGGCTGCTGCTCCACTCAGAGGGAGGGGGAGTGGAAGGGGCAGCAGGCCCAACCCACCAGCTTGAAAGCTTCATTTGACAGGGGAGGAGGCACATCTGGTTTGGGTTTTCGATTCAATTCAACAATGATTTATTGTGGGCCTGCCAGCTGCAGAGGCTCTGGGCTAGGCTAGGCAGGGAGAGATGCAAAGATAAGTAAAATATTGTCTGTGCCCTTAAAGGAGTTGTATAAGTTGTAGGGGTGTGGAGACCTGAAGGAACAATTTTAACGCAATGAACCCCTGTGCAGAGTGGCTTTCCTTGGGTACATGACGTCTTTGCAACTTCCCAACAGGTTCTGTGAGGAGAGCAGAAAAATGATTGCTCCATACTACACAGGAGGATAGTGGGGCCTCAGAGAGGAAGTGACTGGCCCAAGGTCACGCAGTCAGGAAATGACGGAACCAGGTCTGCAACCTAGATGCGTCTGGCTCCCAAGCTCACACTCTTAACCATTCCACTGCCCCTATTTCCAGAGACAATGAAGATGATGATGATGGGTATCACACACTTAGCTCCGGCGGCCAAGGCTTATGCTGAGTGGGTCGCAGATATTATTTCATTGGTAACTTCTAAGATCCCACTGAGTGAGACTATTATTCCCCATCCTAGAGTAGAACCCTGAGGTTGCCTTGGGAAATGATGACGTTGGGATCTGAACCCGGGGTATTCCATTCTAACAGCCTACGCTATAGAAGAGGTAGACATAGGGGATGTAAGGGTTCAGGGGCAAGGCAATGGATTGTGCCTGGGAAGCTTTCATGGCAGAGACAGCATTTGGATTTGACCTGGAAGGGCGAGTGGGGTGGTGAGAGGTGGAATTAGGAGACAGGACCTCCCAGGCAGCAGGAGTATTACGAGCAAAGGGCTCAGAGTGATGTGCAGTGAGGCACTTTGATGGAGAAGGCTGCAGCTTCATGCAGTCTGTGGGCAGGATACCCCGGTGGAAGGGGAGCCCTGGAAGGAAACTGGATACCCCTGAGGGTTTTCACATTCTTGTTCAGATGAAGATCTTGTTTTTCAATTAGGAACAGGTACTCCACCCAAAAGGTTCTTCAAATGATTCTATCGTGCAACTCAGAAGCAAACACACACGGGATGGTCACTGTGGACATACTCCAGGGCTGAGAGCTGTGGGGAATAGAAAAGAAAGCAACCCGGGTCCTCAAGTGTGTGCTGAGGGCCCCCGAGTGCTTGGGGAGTCAAGATACACACGCTGGAAAAAGCAGCAGCGGCCCAGGCAGTGCATGATCTGGGCCAAATGAGCTTTCCCTACTGTCAGATTTCCAGGAACGTGAAGGTGGGGTGGCGGGTGAGGGGTGTGGAGGACCGCAAAGGGAAGCTGTATGTGAGAGTGGGTTTGGGCCTTGAGGGGTATTTTAGAAGGCCTGGATGGAAAGGAAGGCAAACAAGTTCAAGGCCAGGTAGAACTATCAGTGCGACCAGCACGAAGGCCCCAGTAGAGGTCTGTCTTGCTCCCCATGCTGCTGCTGCCTCCCCACAGCCGGCTTGACCTCCTGGAGTTTGTTAGGGAAGATGGGACGTATGGGGTCCGAGACAGCCCATGGAAGCTGGGGAACAGGACCTGGTACCCGATATTCTTGATCCTCCAATTTTCTACACATAGCCTCAATTCCTGGCAGCTCCCCCAGCTGCTGAATTGTATGTGTATGTGTGAGCGGTATTTTAAATTAAGCAGTGAGTGCTTTCAGCTCATCATAAACATGCTAAAAAGCTTCAACCCGGCCTGAGCCCACCCCCGCCCCTTACACTCGGGCGGCAGCTGGGGCCACTCGACCCCACACTCTAACGGGCTTGCCTATGACTCACCAACGAAAAAGACTGTATGTTTCAGTCTCCCTGGGTAGCTGATTCTTACTTGTGGTGGGAAATCTCAGTCCGAATTTGGAAGGCAGAGGGCCCCAGCCCCGCCCTACTGACTGAGCATTTGACAACAGATGCAGTGCCTACTATGTGCGAAGCATTGTGGGTAAGTCCATTAATCTCTCTGGATTTTCCATTTCCTCATCTTCAAAATGCATGTAATAATCCTGCCAACTTTACATCCCTACCAAGGCTCTACCTCTCAGCCACTCTGTTCTTTTGATTTCTAAAACATTCCCAAAGTCTTGTCCTGCCCCAGGGCCTTTGCACAGGCTGTTCCTTGTGCCTGAACTGCCTCTGCCCTTACTTTTTACCCAGGGAGGCTTCTTTTGACTTAAACTTTCAGTCTCGGTTTAAATTTTACTCTTTGAGATAAGGCTTCTCTGACTGCCTACAGTTAGTTTCCTCTTGCCCTCCCTATATTGCTTTCACAGGCAATTCTTCTTTAATCACACTTACCTCGCTAGGTCGTTAGGTCTGTTTAGATTGGTCTGTTTACGGTCTGTGTCTCCCACTGGAATGTAAACTCCAAGAGGACAGGGACCTTGTTTGTGCCGTTCGGCAGTGCGCCCCTCTCACCTAGAGGGATCCTTGGCACGTAGTAGGCTGACATAAACAAAAGCATCTGGGAAATATTTTCTCCCTGAGGTTCTTGCCAGACATATGGTTGCTGAGAGGAAAATCATGACAGAACTGTGTCATTCCAAATGAAAAAAAAAAAAAGAAAACAGGCTAAAGGGAGGAGACTGTTGAAAGCAATTCTGTTTTAGAAACCAGTCCTTAGAGTCTCATCATCAGACATAGAGCCTTATGAAAAATCAAACAAAAGGAATAAAAAGCATAAAAAGCTAACTTTTTACTGGGTGCTTAACTATGTGCCAGGAACTGTTCTAAGTGTTCTACACAGCTCATCTCATTTAATCCTCCTAATAACCCAATGACGTCAATTCTATTATTAGCCCCATTTTACAGATGAGGGAATTGAGGCTCCGAGATGTTAAGCAGAGTGCCCAAGGCCGCACAGCTAATGAGAGGCAGAACCTAAAGTTGAAGCCAAGGCAATTTGTGTCTGAGTCTGTGAACTAAATCATCATCATCGATGGCCCCTGCTGTCCCTGGACATACTTGTACCATAGCAGCTATCACTCTGTACTGCAGGGGTTTGTTTACTCCTCTGTCCTTCCCACCAGACTGGAAACTTCGCAATTGCAACGACTGGGTCATCTCCATTTTTTATTTCCCTGTGCCTAGAATAGAGCTCGTGCCAGAATAGGTCCCCGACAATGTTTGTTGAGTGAATGAATGAGTGAATGAGGGAGGGCGGGCGTGACTCCATTATTTTTTCAGGCTTCAGGTTTACGGGCTCATGTTTATTTCTCCGGTTTGTGCTAAAACCAGAGGCAGCCCTGGGCACAAGGGTGTTCTGGTGGAAGAGGCCCCTCTCCCCCACGGGATCCAAGGAAGACCAGCTCTGACTGGAGAAATCAAAGTGGTGTCTATAAAGCAAGGAGCTTGATGCGAATGGCTTCATTTTGTCGTCAATCTAAAAAGTAGCAGGACCTGTTTAGGACTTAAACAAACTTTCAGTGTTCAAATCCCATCTCAAATCCTTTGCAGAACGAGGCAGGGTGTGGGGGAGTAGGAGGGGGGAGTTATAAATAAACAAATACCCACAAACCGGCTGGTTTTTTAAACAGAATTTGTTTCAATCAGCGCTGTGCCACATTTTCCCAACTGGCCTCAGTCATGAGAACAAGTGGGAACTTTCATACTGAATGGCTTTATTTTTTTTCCTTCCCCCACCCCGACCAGATGAATGGCAGGGGTTTTGGCTCAGGAGGCAGGTTTCAAATCCTCGGCACACAGTTTGCTGCCCTACTGTGTCCCGTCCATCACACACAGCACCCTGCACAACATAGGCAGTCATCACATCTGCTGCTTCAGCCCTCCAAAATAATTGGGTCATTGTTTTATTACACCAGTGAGAGAGTTGCAAGCCTGCTAGGATTATGTCATTGACATTTGCGTGAAAAGGCAATCATGATATGCTGGTCATTTAACACAGCTGGGAATGCAACTGTGTTGTCATTGTTTGAGGTTCCCGTCCAACCCCTCTGATTTATTTCACAGCCTAGCCCATGGATCACTCTGATGTATGTCACCTTTGCACTGTTTTCTGACCCTTTAAAGGACCAAGCAGGATCTCTTTTCATGCACTTGGACATTTCTGCTTGTAGGCACAGCGGGCCGAAGGTGAGAGATGCTTGCTTTTCATGCGTGTTGGAGTTGTACACTCTAGTGGCGGGATGCCGTAATACAGTGCCATTTGTGCACTAACCGCTGATCAGAGCCAAGGACAGTTTTGGCTCAAGAACAAACGAGGGCTAATGTCTGTGGGGGAAGACTATTTAGACAATTCATGAATCAGAGTTCTGTTGCAACTTCTATCGTGTGTTAGTTTCTGTAGGGCCCCTGCTTTGATTGCGGTTGTCAGTGTGTGTATGCACGGGTCTCTGCTAATGAAATTCAAGCACATTTGCATGTATCAACAGGTATTAATGGCAGAACATCTTAGCTCCAAACAAGCAAATGAGTAGCATTGATTGAGCAGTATAAACAGAGCTAAAATCCATGTCAATTTCTCTATTGCAATTCATTGATCCTCGTCACCTACTAGCATGCCAGCTGCACTTTTATGGCATTATGTAGTCTTTGAAGAAATATATTGTAGATACCTGTCCTTCCCTCTTCTGGTCCCAGTTTTACTTCAATCTCCCCACCACCACAACCCCCACCCCGCGCTTACCAGCCACCTCGAGGTGTGACCGGCAATAATGCCCAATAAGGTTATCAGCTGAAGAGATGGGAATGGCTTAGAGGCAAACCACCTCATCCCAGTTGCCATGACCAAAAAGAAGTCAGGTTCCTGAATTTTTCTTGGCAACTGACTCCAACTCCTTTGCCTTCTGCGTGACTTGGTATCTGTGCCGTTTCCTGTTCCAGCTTTTGATCTTTTCCTTCTGAATGCAGTTTCCCTTTCTGTAAAATGGGGCTTTGCTGGGATCAAATGAGAGCACATACCCAAAGCTGGCACAGTTCCTGGCAGAGAGTAAGTGTTCAACCAGCAGTGGTTGTCATCTCTGTCTCCCTGTCCAGGTTTCTGCTGGCTCTGTTCTCGGCACCTCCAATATTGGCCCTGGACCAGGGCCTGTTCCTTCCCCTGGCTGCTGATCCAGGTCACCTGCCCCTCAGACAAGCTGGGCTCCCTTTGCTGGCACCCTCTGTTGTCCTTACCTGTCACCATGTGGCACTAACTGTAACCACAGGTGGATATCTGCCAGCCGCTGACATAAACCTATTGAATTCTGGCAGGAAAGAATAAATTTGCAGACAGGAATTTGCATGTCTGGGCCAGATACTAGACCAGGAGGCAAAGCCATATTTACCTGCCTTCCTCAGTTGTGCACAAGTCACTCACATTCTGGTGAAAACCCTGTTTTACACACAACTGCAACGCCACATGTCAAAGAGTTGCTAACAAGGAACAGAGTGGTTTTCACATCAGAAATGTAACCTGCAAGTCACTTCTCAAATTTCTTAAAAGCAACTACCACACCTGGGTTCTCTATCCTTCAAACGACTACTTTGCTGGATACGTTGTAGGGACTTTAATTTGGAAGCCCTGGGAGCGCGTACAGGCTCCTTCCAAGGGGTCTCTGTCTGCTTTAATTTGCAGGGACTTAAAATATTGGGGGAAGATAAGAGATCTTCCCCAAACTCACCTGCTCTTTGAAAATGCTATTGGCAAACGGCCAATCCAAACACTAAAAATGAGTCAGAGAATGCAGCAATCCTGAATGCTGCTCTTGGGCATGTCCAAACAAGAATGGGGAGTAGGGGAGCCCCAGAAAGAGTAGAAAAGGTGTTTTTTTTTTTCATCCTAGGCTTGGAACCGATCCTACCCCAGCATGTGTGGTTCCCCCTACTGCTCAGAAAGAGGTGACTATGGGAGCGCAGACTTCCTTGCCAGGGTCAGCTGCTCAGTCCGAGAGGGTCTCTGGTCGGGCAGGTGACACCAGCGTCAAAATGAAAGGTCAGCCCAGTGAGGTCATTACCTTGAGCCGTTTGCAAGAGCTTTGGCTTGGATTTTCTGTTTTGGGGTCATTGGTAATTGGCACATTTGTTTCTACCTGTTTGGGAGAAGGTGGCAGGCATGAGGGACTGTTTGGTATGTGTCAGATTTGTCCCTTTCAACATTTAATCACATTCTCAGTGACTCTGAGCTCCAATAACTAGGTGGTTATGATGTAAAACAGTGACTTCTTTCTATATTTTCCCTGGGAAAGATTTATTCTAATATGTTCATTTTCCAATGTTAACTCATAAACTAACTTTTCTACAGGCATGCTCATCACAAAAGTGTGGGGCAGATACGATTCTTATCTTAATTTTACAAATGAAGAGACTGAGGGTCGGGGAAGTCCACACACTCAATACATGGGGATCTGGGATTCAGACCCAGGCTTATGTGATTGAACTGTACACTCTACTTCCTCCACATACACACAGACCTAAGAACAAAATGAATCCTTGGAGAAATTTTTCTGTTTCATGTTTTGCTAATAGTTGCTACTCCTGCTGCTATGACTGCTCCCATTCTCTTTCCCCTCCTCCTGTTATACTTTACCCAGAACTGCATGTTGCCAGCACCTGCAGGTGTTTTACGCCCAGCTACCTAGTGTAAGATTCACACCCAGGCCTTTATCAGTGCAATGCACTTTTCTGTGCTGTTTCATAATGAGACCCGGGAGACGCAGGACTTGCATAACTTGGGTAGGTGACTGACTACTCACTCAACTACCAACAGGTGTACTGAGCACACTTTAGGTGAAGCGTCTATAGCTCCTGCCCTTGTGCTGCTCATAAGAGCTTCCAGATAGACAGATATGGGAAGGATAAATTTAAATGTATTCTATTTATCTGATATAAAAAGGCATGACCTGTAATTAGTATATCAATACTGGAAGTCCTTGCTTAATGTCATTGGGCAGAACTTAGAAACTGCAACTTAAACAAAATAGTGTATAACAAAACCAACTTTGCCATACACTAATTGTTATAAACAAGGGTTAATGTTTCTGTTCGCAAAGACATGACCAAACTTCTAAATAAAGACCCAACAGGGGCCTCCCTGGTGGCGCAGGGGTTAAATACAGTACTATCAAGCTATCAGCAGCCACTGCAGCACGAGTTTGATCCCCGGCCGAACAGGGAGCAACCCACATGGCGCAGCAGACCTCTCCTGCCTCGCCCACTGCTCCCCTCAGCAGTGTATGTCAGTCAGTCTGCCTGTTGTGCTCCCCACTCTCTCTAGTGAATCCTCTCAACCCCCTCCCCCGCACCTCTGGCTTACATTGCAGTTCTTGTATGCATAAATAAATAAATCTTTAAAATAAATAAATAAATAAATAAAGACCCAACACACTTCTAATATTAAACAGTAATTTGTATTCAGGGTGTTGGTGGCCGGAGGCTATCCTGGTAGCTCAGGGCACAAGGCAGGACATGACTCTGGACAGGATGCCCTCCTGCAAGGCATATCACGCACACACCCACCCTCACTCCGACTGGGACAGCTGAGACATGTCAATTCACCTGATGCGCACATTTTTAGAATGGTGGGGGGAAACCCATGTAAACATGAAGATAGCATGCAAATCTCCCACAGATAGTGACCCCCATGGGAAACTGTTTTTTTTTTCTTACATCAAAGCCACATTGAACTAAACATTATCTGAGGGCCTGCTTTATGTGTCAGTGGAGGTCTGGGGAACAGAGCAAGAAGGCTCTGTCATTAACTAGCTGCACGGATGTTGTCCCTTTAATCTCCCTGGGTTTGTGTTTTCCCATCTGGGATCCCAGATTAATAGTCATAGCTGCCATTTTTTTAAGCTCCTCACCATGCACCAGGCATTGTACTAGGTGGTTTCCACATAGCCTCGACAACCATTTTTCTTTTCCCATTTCTACAGCTGAGGTTCGGGGGCATAATAATATGCCCTAGGTCAAGGCCACACAGCTCTTCAGTGGTCAGCTCTTTCTAGCTCAGAATCCTCTCATAGTCACTAAGTTGTATCAGCTCCCATACTTCCTGACTGAACTCCAAGTCAAATGTGCTTTACTATGTTACCTTAAAATTAAAATGAAAATCTAGGACAAGCTTGTTCAACTGAGCCAAGAGGATAAACATTAGAAATAGCAATTAGTAGGTAGGAATGTTGCCAGGAAGAGCTATACAAAAGTGTAGAAAGACACTCAAGGGAGTTAACGATGATGGGGGTGCAGCGGGGGTTGCATGTTGATGGTTCATTGGATCCCGGCCAGTCTTTACCTTCCTGCTTCATCTTCTCATCCCACAATTTCTCAGGCATACCTAGAGAGCACAACCCACCTAGGGATGGCCCCGGGCTGCCACAGGAGGGCACCGGGCCAGGAATGGTAGACGTAGGGCAATGAGGCTCTGAGCTGGGGACTGTAAATAACCACTTTAATGAAAACCAGCTTGGACCAAGAGTCTTGTCATTTTTTAAGAGAATCTGTGCCTCCTCTGTGGGCCTAGTTTTTGGAGAAAGTCCGAGAGTAGCGTATAGAACACTGCCATCATAATAGTTGCCTTTTAGTGAGCACTTCCTATGGGCCAGGCTCTGTGTTCCGCACTCACACACCAACTCGTTGACCCCTCACACAGCCCTAGGAGAGCAAGTGCTATTGTTTTACACGGGAGGCGTCAGGCTCAGAGAGGCTTAGTAACTTGCCCAAGTTCATACAGCTGGTTGGAGCTGGAATTGGAAGCCTGAAGCATCTGGTTCCCAAGCCAGAGCTCTTAATTCCTGTATTTAATGGATGTCTGTTGAAGAAATAAACAGATGAATGAATGGACAAATGTATTAATTCATTTCACTTGACTTTAACATTTATTGAGTGCTATGTATGTGTCAGCCCCTGTGCTAGGCATTGAGGATTCAAATGTTAAACATTTAAACACAGGCACACCCCCTACATGGCCCCTGCCCACAAGCTCACAAAAGCACTCTCTAATGTGGCATGATTTCTTCTGGGGAAAAGTAATTTGAGTTTCTTGAACAGCAGTTTTTAATGATGCTATTAAATTTAACCCATAGCGGGGGTTGTGCACCGGTGAGCAAAGAGTTTCAAATTCGAATGTGTCTTTGATTAATCATTGATACAGCCGGACAATGGTTACTACCAGAAGTAGAGCTGCAACTCCTATCACATTAGCTAACTCTTTTTCCATCTACCATGTCTGTATCTTGTCGAACCTTCCCACGGCACAAAAGTTATCTGTACCCTAATGGACAATTATCCCATCCATCATCCTGCCAGGCCTGCTGATTGCTGGCAGTCTACTTGCCCACAGAGGAAACTTACAAATATCATAACTGATGATGCACTGAAAAACTGCTCATTTTTACACATTTTAAATCCATGCAGAATGAATGCCTTTGCAGGCTGCCCTTTAAGCTGCGTTTGTTTTCCTGGTTATGTAAAAGCAGGTGATGAATTCTTTACCCGCATATGGGATGTGACCTCTGTGAATATTTCAAAAACCCTCTAGGCAGTAGTCCTATAAATATTAAAATGACAAATGAATAAACACACGCGGGATAAGAGCAGGGGAGCAAGCCCCGTACCTGCGTCATCTCACCAGAGCAATCACCACCTTCTTTTTCCTTCTGGGTATTTTTACGAGAATGACAAGATGATTAGGGTCGAGGTGGGAACCAATGGGCAAAAAAGCAGGGGTTGAATGGACAGTAAGAGATGCCCGTTGAATTTCCTGGGACAATGGCTATGAAATTTGAGGGCAGAAAGGTCCACCTTCCCCACCCCCCACCCCAGGTCTGCTAACACACTTACCTTTTGGTTGCACCTGCCCAGCACAATCAGAGTCGCCAGCTGCCCTAGGCTAAAAGCCCAAAGTTGTCTTTCCTGCATCCTTATTTCTCACATCTACATCCAGCCAGTCACTAAGCCCTGCCAAGTCATTTTCCCAAGCATTCCTCAAATTTTACCCATTTTCTCCATTCCTCCTGCCACGGCTTTAGGTCAGGACTCCCTCGTGGGCTACTCTTACTTTCCATAGCTTTCTGGTTCCTTACCTTTCTTTTGTCCTTCTGCTGATCTTTCCCTCCTGCCCTCCAAGTATTCCAAGTGTTCTAAGGATCAAATCAATGTTTTATAAGCATGTCTTTCACTTAAGCGCGAAAGGCTTTCCAATACCTGAGGCCAAAGGCCCTAGAAGGGAAAGTCTTTAGAATTAGGTACTCTTGAGACTCTGGGGATACTCCCCCAATCTGTGTTTAACAAGCCCTTCTGGTGATTTTGATGAGTGCTCAAATTTGAAAACTCCCACCCTAAAGCCATAGTTGTCAATCCTGAGTGTATATTAGAATAAACTCGGGGAGCTTTTACAAATTCCAATACCTCCCCCACAGGCTAATTCAATCAGAGTCCCCAGGGATGGGATTTAGCCACCAGTGTTTTTGCAAGCTCCCCAGGTGATTCAACATGTAGTCAAGACTGAGAATCACTGCTCTATATGATGAATTCCAACCCCCTTAGTTTGGTGTTTAAAGCCTCTTTGGTCGTATATCCCCAAGCGCTTTCTATGCTTATTCTGTAATTGAATCATAGGGCCTCATTTACAGTACAGTTTTTTATCTCAGTGCATTTGCACACATCTCTCCCAACACCCAACCCTCCATGCCCTCCCTCTCTTTATCTAGCTGGCAGCTTCTCTTCTACATGTGGCTGGGATGACACTGCTGGGGAAGAGCCTTCCTGACCTCCCCAACCTGGGGGGTTGCCACTCTTCTCTCCCACTACATTTCTGCCATAACACTTGTTATGTTCTGTTTAGTGGTATGTTTTCCCTACCGGTCTGAGAACAAGGATTTGCAGCCGAAAAGACCATGCTTAGCACATAGTAGATGCTCCCTGGTGCTACACATACCCCTCCCTTTCCTGGGAGCCATTCTGAGCCTTGGGAATGGAGGGGATTTCTACTCAACATTTAAGATGCAGTTCAGGTATCTTCTTGGAAGTCTTTTCTGCATCCCCCTCTGGGTGAGGTGCCCTTCTTTGGGATCCCACAACACCCTAAATTTAATCTCATTCTAGCCCTTAGCGCATGGGGCTGCAATGGCCTGTTTACTTATCTGTCTCCATTACTGGGAGCAGCTCAAGAGCAGGAACAGAGTCTTGTACATCCCTGCGTCTCAGCCCCTAGCACAGTGCCTAGCACAGGGCCGGGACTCAGGAAACACCCCTAGAATGGATGACTGGATAAAATGAAGTCCCTTGTCTTCTCCACAGTTTTTGCCACTGTTCTAGTCAAGACCCCTGCCACTTTATTGAAATAGATCCATAACAAATCCATCTCACCTTTCTGTAATCAATCTGTACCCAATTCCCCGTTCAGATGTGACTTTCTGAAGCCACAGTCACCCTGGCCTTCTCCTACTCAAACACATTCAGTGATTCCTCTTTACCTATTGAGCAGATATTAAAATCCTTTCCCTGAGTGCTCCTGCCTTGCCAGCCATACCTCCCTTTCTCTATTAGGACCAGTTACATCATTTGTGGGCCCTGGTGCAAAATGAAAATGTGGAACCCTATGCTTAAAAAGTATTAGAATTTTCAAGGCAACAACAGCAGTGCATTAAACCCAGCATAGCGTCCTGGTGAGGGCAGGGTCCTGCTCTGACATGTATCCAGTGCACTGGCCAAACCCACTCATTGTTCCCTCAACCGCTCTGCAAGGTCATTTCCTCCACGACATTGGTCAGGCTCTTTCTAGTCTCCTCTACCCTTTTTACTAATCATAAGCTCCTTTCCTCACATGTCTACCTCTTTCCTGCCCTTCCAAGACCTGCTCAAGTCTCATGACCTACCATTCTAGACCACAGTCATTTTAACCACACAGCTGAATACCAATGGTTATTTTTATATGTGTGGCGTCATGTCTCTACTGAATTTTGAGCTACTTGAGGGCAGAGACTATTGTGCCATAGCCTGGGTAAGGGAGTCTGCCAAAAGAAAACTAGACACTGAGCACGTTACTTGGGTCCCTCGTTATTAGCACTGTCACATTGCAGGGGTCACTTCTTTCACTAAGCCTTAACATTGCCATTTATACAAAGATGATGCTCTATTTTCCACTATTATCTTATTTCTAGTTTTCAAAATCTTCTTTTTTCTTTTTTAATACACCTAAAGCTCATTCCATATTATGACTTACATCATTGTAATATCTGAGTATTTGAGGATCTCATTCATTTTTTTTTGCTGTTGCTTCTGGCTTCATTGTGTCTTTTGTAATTTTGGATTATGTGTTCATGTTCAACCAGATTTTACCCATGGTAATCCCATGAAAACTGCACGGAAGGTATGTTCGTCCAGGGAGAATTCTTATTCCACATGGTTCAGGACACTGTTAACCCAGGACTAATTGGGGTGAATGTTCTAGTCCCAAAGGCAAGGGCCATGTCTTATTTACCTGTATGACCTGGGCTTAGCCCAGGGACTTGTAGGTGCTCGACATGTATTTGTTGATTAAATAAACAAATTAAGACATCTATGAGCTCCTTTTCAAAGTCCAATTTGAATTATAACCTCTGGTACTAAGAAAGGATAGTAGATAGAGCAAAATAATAATCACTAACATTTATTGAAATTTATTGAGCATTTACAATGTGCCAGGTATCACTCTATGCATGCCGTATGTGTGAACTCAAGTGATTCTCACTATAACTCTGTGAAGTAGGTACTATTTTTGACCTCATTTTATAGAGGAAGCACCAGACTCAGACAGGCTGAATAACCTGGCCAAGTTTACACAGCTAGTGAATGGAAGAACTTAGATATGAACCCAGCCACCCTAGAGATACAGCTAACTACCAACCTATATTGGGAAAGAGAGGAACACTGATGACAGTAGTAATAGAGTGGAAAATTCCAGTACTGCCCAGGGCATTGCAACAGCCACATGAGACTTGGGAAGGGGCATGGCATCATTTTGTACTGTCAGCTAACCTTTCTGTATAGAGGTCCCCCCGACCCCCCACACAATTAGAACAGGAGCCGTTTGAAGGCAGGAACCATGGATTATGGCTCTTTGAAATGCTTAATATATATTTGCTAAATGAAGAAAGAAAAGTTTTGAAATTAAACACGAGTGCTTTAAATAAATTAAATCACACCTTTTGTGACAGACTGAAATTGCTGATAAAGATTTCACTTTTCCTTAGAACCTGAAAATACTTAGATGAGGCCATATCGCAGTTGGTATAATCACACCTCGCACTTGTCCTGGAATATGGCGTTCAGGACCCCCTGGGAATAGGAAGGAAGACATTCGGATTCTGCCTTCTGAGGCCCAATCAAGGTTGTCAGAAACCAAAGGCCACTGTGTTTGTAACCCGTTCCTTTGGCTGCTGTCCAAATCACGGAGGACCTCAAGGAAAGGGGGGCTTTATTTGCTGTTATCCTTGCCAAGGCCAGGACAGAATTTGAGTGTGGACTCTCTATAAACTTTCCAGGTCTTCACTCCAGCACTGCTCTGATGGAATAAAATTCCCAGTTTCCACCAATCTTGGTTCAATATTTACCTGGGGGTTTGCAGTGAGCCTGGGGACAGGCTTCCAGAATGAAGAGAAATGGAGCTGGGAAGTGAGGGAAAAGCTGTGTGTGTGTGTGTGTGTGTGTGTGTGTGTGTGTGTGTGAGCGCGCACGCACACATGTGTGTCTGAGTGTATGCTGGATGAGGAATGGCAAGGGGCCACCAAGACAGCCAAGCATTGCAAGGAGAGCCAGGTCAGGAGGGAGAGTGTGGGGGAAGGAATCACTCCTCAGCACATGTTGGGCCCTTTTCAAGGACTTCTCTTTGCTGCAACATCTTGTCTGGTTCCACTCTTAGAAGACCAGTTTGGGCAATTAACACCCCCTTGTTTCCAATTTAGCTTTTTTTTTATGGGTGAGGGGTTATGGTTAGGAGGGGCATGGGAAGGACTCGGGTGTCCTGGCATGAAGAGAGAAAGTGGGGTTAGGAGTTGTCTTGTAACTGCACCAAGACGAGATCAGGGCTCCTGTCCCGCTAGGGGGCGTAGAAGAGGGCCTCACTTCCCGACCCCGAGACAGAGCAGGGCACTGCTAGACGCTCCCTGGGGAAGTCATTGCTGAAGAACTTTCTGTGGGGCATGCTGGATTTGAGGAGCATGAGAAACTTGCAGGCAGCTGGCGCGTTCTGGGCTGGAAAGAGAGATATGGGAGTTGGGAGCATATAGGTGAGAGTTGAAACTGCCCAAAGGGAATATATAGAGAGAAAAGCAGAGGAAAGGGCTCCTGGAGTTAATATGGTCTTGCTATGGGAATAGAATTTGGGAGTCATATGGGTGTGGGGAGGGTACATGGATTCATTCATTCATCCATTCATTCAGCATTGATCGAGCTTTGTGCCAGATACAGAGTTTGAAGAGGAAGTTGGGGATTTAAGAGGGAGAAGGGTTAAGAGGGGGTCCCTGGGTGGATTCAGATGAAGGAGAAGGGAGGGGCTGAGTGCCTGGGTTCTCTCTTGCCAGGAGAGCACATCTGTTAACACAAAGCTGCATCTGTATCCCAGCCAGCTCTCTCCCGCTACCCACCCCCACAAGACAGGGAGCCACATGGTGACTTCCTACACTCCTGTATCCCACCCCACCCCCCGTGTTCTTTTTAGGCACTTAAGTGTGGCGCCAGCAACACCCCTTCTGAGAGCTCAGGCAATCCCCAAGGGCGGGTGGGGGGAGGGAGGGTTGACAGTTTGGAGAAAAGAGCCAGAGAAGGAGATGTCTGTCTGTCTGTAATTAGCTCCAGCTGCTGGTGCGCGGCAGCGTTGGGGGCCCTCAGGAGTGTGAATGCATGTATATGAACCTGGGTGCGTGGTGCCTCATTGCTATCACTCTATTTGTCACTGTATTGTGCTCTGGCTTCAGCCTTGCTGCTCTGCAACCTCTCTTGTCCCCGAGGAGCCCAAAGGACAGAGTGTTCCACAGCCAGCACCAGCTTGAATCACTAATGCTGCTAAGCAGGAGGACAACAAATATAGGCTCCCATCTGTCCTGGATACGCAAGCCCCTGCTCTCTCCTTCCACCCCCACTTCCTGAATGTTTCCCACCGAGTAAAGCCCCAGCCCTTGAAATCAGCAGCACCTCGCTTCTGCACGGCCTTCTGGCAAAGAGTTTTCACAGCTGCCATGCCATGCCTCCTAGGACCATCCTGAGGGGTAGCATTTGCCCATGAGGACCCTGAGGTTCAGGCAATTGGGAAGTCACCTGGCCAGTTGGTGGCAGAGTTGGATCCGTGGTGCAGGTCCTTGGCCTCCAGGCCTGGTGCCCCATGCCCAGCTGCCTAAAGAGCTGCTACCAGTGGCTCCGGCTGCAGCTGTGTCTGTGCTCCTGAGAACCTGGGAGCTGCGGCGCCAGGACCTGCCTCAGCAGCCGCTGATGGTGCAGATGGTGCAGAAAAGGGGACCTCCACTGCCACGTCCAGCCTGTGGGTTCATTAGGTCACCCGGCCGGTGCTTATGGGGGCCTGATGCAGGGGTACAGCATAGGCCACGTCTCCAAAGAAATGACGTGAACGGGAGATCCAGCTTAGACTCAGATCGAAAGGCCGTCCAAGAGCTGGGCGTCTTCTACTAACCGCTCTGTCACCAGGGACGATGGTGCAGAGACCCTTCTACACGCACCCTTTCCTGCTCCTGGGGGGGATGGGTAGGGAGGGCTAATGGTGACTTCATCAGGCAAGATGGGGGAGGAAAAGAAAAACTCAAGTTCCCAATAAGTGCCAGAAACTGTGTGGGTGTGTGTGTTACACACATGTCATTTATATGATGATTTGGTGTTTATAATACACACACACAAGCATAGCCACTTCCCAAGGGTTAACTCATCTCTTTAGCAAACTCTCATTCATGCAAAAAGTTTAGGCACTTAGAAAGCACCAAATGGATGCTAAGTGTTTTTCCTTCTTTTCAGCACCATCTTCATTACCTACAGAAATAATATATATTATCTCATCTAATCCTTTACAACTCCAGGAAGTTGCAACTATTGCTTTTATCTCCAATTTATAAATGAGAAAACCAATAGCTTACTGTATCCAAGCCTGGGGGGAGGGATTACCGAAAATACAAAGGAGAACCCAGAATGTTTGTAGGCAACCCATGGAGACCTTGTCATCCCACTGGAGGGACTGAGGCACACAAAACGACCATGTCCCTTGGGTGCTATAGCTGAGGCCTATCGTAACTTCAGGGGGGCACTGATGGCAAAGGACCCGATAACTTCTGGGGAAGTTAAGCAGGCATCATAGATGAAGGACATTGGACCTAGATCGTGAGGGTTTTGCCAGGATGAGCAGTGGAGTGAAGGGAAGGACATTCCAAGTGGAGGGAACAGTATTCGCATGAACGTTCCTGTTCTGGAGGGTAGGGCAATGATGGTGGGGTTCGAGATGGAAAAGGGGCTTGGGATCGGCTTATTCAGGGCTTTGCTGGCCAAGTTGAGAGTTTTGTAGTTTGTTGTGTGAGCAATAGGGAGCCAGCAAAGGTTTTTATGAAGTGGGGGATGACAGACCAAGAAGACCGTACTTAGAGCTCCAGGGTATGGAGGGGCTGGATGTCTACTTGCAGATGGAGCCATTGGGAGGCCATCTCAAGGTTCTGGAACAGGACTGTGGCAGTGAGAGCGGAGAGTAGGATACCATTCCTGGGACATGTCAACAGGTGGAAACAACAGGGCTGGGTGTCATGGAAGTCAAGGATAAGGAAAAGGTGGCAGTGACCCTGGGGTTCCCACATGGGTTTGCAGCGCTACTGTGAAGTGGATGGGAATGCAAGATTATCTGTTGGCAGGGGGATGAGTGGACACAGGTGACAAATTCAGCTTAGGCATGTTGGGTTTGGGATTAGTGGAACATCCAAGTGGACGTGTCTAGCAGGAAGCAGAGTGAGTGATACAGGCAGAACCCAGGTTCTGAACACTTTGCATGAAATAACTCAGACCCAGGGATGGGAGCTGAGACAACAGCAGGGTCCAAGCGATCCTGTGGGACAGAATGAAACAACTTTTCTCCCATTTAGCCCTCCAGGGCAAGCGCTAGGGTCAAAGCCAGGTGAGCCCCAGCACAGAAGAAAATGGGTGGTGGGGGACCCTGGCGTGGGATAAGAAGATACTCTTCTCAGTCCTCCCAGAACCCTCATCCCTGTCCCTCCGAATCAACATGTGGGACACTTTCCCTCGCTGGCCAGCATGAATTCATGTCCACACAGGGGCCGCGAGTCAGGAAAATGATACTCGCTGCAGCTTTTGACATCGTTAGCAGGAAACAGTCTTCTAATGAAATCTAATAAATTAATGATTGGGGATTTGAGACAGAAAGGACAAACACCACAGCTATACACTGATCACTAGAGCATTCAGTGCAAGTAACCGAGCCCCCAGTTGTCCGAATGCTATGGAGCCAGGATGATATTCAGCACAGCATTTCCAAAGGCCCAGTCTTTGTGAACCACAGTCAGTCTCCTAGGAGTCCTAAAGCTCTAATTAGAACCAGCAGGTCCCATAACCAAATCCCATAATCCTGTAAATCTATAGCAACAAGTTAGGCACGAGAGTTTTAGATACCATCTGTATGTACGAACCCCCAAACTGCCATCTTCCTTCTGAACTTCTGCAGCCCCTTGACCGACTCCTCCTCCAGAACTATTTATCCAGGATGGCCTTGGTCTCCTCTGAAGCCCCAAGGATGTCTACTGATCTCTCTGTTAAATCCCTGGAACCACACCCATGCGGTTCTGAGCACTTTACATGCGTGCACTCATTTATCCCACATGATATTTTAGCCAGCCCCTGTATATATACACTGTTGAGAGTAACAATAAGAACAGACGTTTGCCGAGTGCCTCATGTGCGCCAGGCATGGATGAAAACACTTTGCATAAAATAACTCACAATTCCTGTGAATGACACGGAGAGAAGTATCATTACTACCCTATTCTACAGATGAAGAAACACATCAGAAAGACAGAGGACATTGCCCAAGGTCCCCCAGATGATAACAGGGCAGGACTGAGAGTCAAATCCTGCTTATTACCCAACCATGGTCTTCTATAGTTGCCACCAGCTCAAAGCACTTCTAGATAAGCGCTCTCTGTCCGTTGTGTAACTCAGACTGGCAGCGTCAGCATTTTAGGGCTTCAGTCCAGATATTTCAAAGAGCTCAGGGTCTTTGTGAAGCAGCCCAAGAGCTGCTGCTGGACAAAAGGTCAGGTCTTAGAAGGCACTTACATGAGCTCCCGAGAGTCAGAATGTAGGCAGAGGCTCAGTTTAGGAATCAGAGTCCTGTGATTTTCCTCTCCACCCCCGTTCCCATCCCCCAAGATGGCGTGTGCTCTTTCTTAACATGCAGGCTCCAGAGAGCTTTTCAAATGTACAGATTCCAGAGATGAACTCCTAAGCCCAGAGACTCTGCATATCTATGGAGATTGAAGCTAGAATATACATCTTAGCTCCCTGACTTAAATAGTATGAAAACCACTCTCCCTTAGCCTTTGAGACGCCTGTCTTCCGACTCGAGGGGTACCATGAGCCTGCCTCGAGATGCTTCCTCCCTGCCCCCCTCCTGAGCGGAGACTCAGGCAGGCTAGAATACAGAGAGCACGCTGAGAGCATGCCTGCGCAGAAAGCAGAGTTCCTTTCTGTCACCACACCCCTCAGAGAGAGAGTGAGTCCTGTCTCCTCTGGAGAGTGTTGGGGGGTGAAGGGAAAGAGGAAACAAAGGAAAGCCAATGGAAGTTGCAGCACCCTGGGGCCCAAACAAGGGCGTATCCTGAGGAAGGGAGACAGGGGGGTACTGGAGTAGGAGAACAGCAGTGGGGCAGCAGCCACCATGTCGGGAGCTACAGTGGGAGTGGCCTTGGCTGGGTAATGAGCTAGGCAGTGAGCTTCACAGGAAGCAGAAGGTACAGTTTCCCGTGGGACGCCTCTCCTTTTGTTTGTAGTTCAGGAGCTGCACCGTCTGGACCCCACCTTCCCAGAAATGATTCCATTTCCCCACCAGGGAATGGGTCTCAAAACTCAGTCTGTGGTAGGGAAAACTGGGACTAGATTTCATGAAACCTTAGCAGCCAATCCTATATTTATTTAGCTGGGGGTTGGAGTGGATGCCTGCATAGTGGAAGGAAAGGCTTGGGAGCACTCTCATCTAATGAGTTTGGGAGGAAAAGGACGAGATAGCTACTTTAAATGAAGGCAATGATGAGCTTCGGAAACCATGGTGGTGTTAGACCTGCAGTGAGCACCACCATCTGCTGCCATAATCCACTCTCCCATGGTGACACTTAACGCAGAGATCTGGGAATCTGAATCCTTGCTGATTTTTATTAAGCACTTCCTTCATACCAGGCACTATGCTGGGCTTGAGAGACATCTCATTATCTTCACATCAGTGTCTAGTAGAGCCTCCTATGGTCGTGACCATTTTACAGATGAAACTCAGGTATGTTGTGTGACTTGCCCAGGGTTGCACTACTAATGAATGGCAGAGCCAGAATTTCAGCTCAGGTAGTCTGACTCCAAAACCTTGTCCACTAGACCCTAGGAAGGAGACTGCATAGAGATGTGGGGATGCGTTCCCCTTGGCCTGTAGTTCTGCACGGGTGACCCCTCTTTGCACCTTACAGCTCTTGATGAACAAGATGAGCTAACATATCTACTATTAATCCCTCAGGTCTGACTTTGATGATAGCCCCCCAAAATGGAAAAGTTGGGAGCAGGTCTTGAAGTCTAAATCTCTATGTGCACCCCACCTTTGACCTACCGTCCTGGGCTGGAGAAATGCCACGGTGGTGAGATGACAGAGTATTCGATCTCTTTGATTCCTTGTACTTACTATTTTTGAGAGCATCAGTTCAGTGACTCTGGCTCAGGTAATTAGCCTGATGGGGGTTGGGGAGGTTGCAGGGAACTCTGTCTGTGCGCCTCCAATAGATGGGATTATTTCTCCTCCTTGTACCCCAGTTCCATTAAGTGGTTCTTGTCTTATTCCCAAAGCCATAAGTTTCAGTGAGTTGCCTCATACCTCACTTTAGCGAGAATGGGACCCTCCCTTTCTGCCAGCGGAGCCTCATGGTACTTTTGCTCTTGATTGGGGTCCACCCTCCAGACTCCTGCTCTGAGCTTCATCTTTGTATCGACAGTGATCTCATGTTCTTCCTCTTTCTGCTCCCCTCTATCAGAATCTGCTGTAGGATGGGATGTATCCAGATGAGGTTGAACAGTTTGACCCCCCCCCAACCCCCAGAGGTTGTCATTTTAACTGCTACCAAAGTGCTGAGTCAAAGGAACCATGTACTTAAGAATTTTCAAGCCTTTGGGAGCGGATAGGAATAGATTTGGAAAGGTAAGGGCATGTTCTTAATACTCCTGGCATATCACAAGGTAGACACAAAATTCAGGCTACTGCTAAGCCAGAATCTGGTTGTTTTGCTAATGAACGGAAGCTATCACATAGGGCGATCTCCCTCCCTGCACCCAATACTTTGACAACAAAAGTTCTCCGGACAATGAACTTCTGTGATCCAAGCAGCATTTTGTCAGAGCTTTACCGAAGGAGGAGGGCTGAGAAACTTCACGAGTTACCAAAGACCGCACAAAGAGATAATAGTCAAAGCAAACACAAATTCTTAGACTAGTTTCTATATAGCCTGAGAACAAATCCAGTC
Source organism: Talpa europaea (assembly GCF_964194135.1). Taxonomy (NCBI): domain Eukaryota; kingdom Metazoa; phylum Chordata; class Mammalia; order Eulipotyphla; family Talpidae; genus Talpa; species Talpa europaea. Next base: position 68,841,527 of record NC_140081.1, read on the forward strand.
TCCACCAGATACAAGGAAATTGCCCTTTTTGATTTCTCCGGCATTGATATTACTACCGTTGTCCTCAAATCCTCTTCAGACCCAGCACACTTAGTAGAATACAAATAAGAAGCTGCTTATTTCTCCAATTTGAGAAACTGAAGGTAACCAGGCTGGGTCTAATAAACATCTTAGGCTTTTTCCCTGCTACACACAATGTTCATTCTATGGTGAAAATCAAAGTACAGGACCTGCTGTTCTTATTCATGGCTCAGAAAGTCATTACAAGAGTACAGGTCATGGAAGGTTTTCTAAATGACTACCCATCAAAGACATTCTTTATCCTGGCTTCCGAACAAATTCTATACCCTCAGAAAGATTTGGTTTTGGCGTTGGGGGAGGGGGGTAGGTAACAGAGCTTGGCTCTGTCATTCTGGGCTATTTTGAAGGCTGTCCCCAAAAGAAAGAAGAGAAGGGCTTGAATGTCCCCTTCGGAACAGCCATTGGAGCTGCTTTAGGGACTGACAGCCAGGCCAGCGACAATGCCCAGTCTCTCAGGAAGGTGGTATTTAAAAGCACCAGAATTGCTTCTTTCCTGGGGAGCCAGGAGCTATTTTAGCCTCTTTTTCCATTAAAATAAGAAGGCAGCGAAAGGGGGCTCCCTGGCCGTGGCAGCAAGGAGTCTCCCCTTTGTGGCAGCATTTCTAACTGCGTTGAGAATGAACCCAAACCACACGGCTCTTCCTTTTTTACCATGGAGGAGTTTCTAGATTCTCATTTACACCCTCCTGCTTACAACATCTTTCACTGTTTCAGCAAATTGCTGCATAAAAGATGGAGAAGCCAGCAGGGGCTGTGCCCATAATAGTAGCTGTGGTTGCATTAAAAAAATTCAAATGGCAAAGGGACGCTTCTCCCATTAAATCCAACATGAGAAATAAGGTGTGCACGGCCCTAGGAACAGAAGACCCCAAACGACAGGTGGAGTTTCTGATATGCTGCAGGCTTGGGAGAGAACACAGGCATTTTTATTTTTCTAACTAAGAAGCAGTCTCGGGGGGGGGGGTGCTGTCAGGAATTCTTCTAATGCCATGGGCCTGCCCACACCTGAGTCACATATTGATGACCTTCCCCAGGCCCTGCCCACCTTTCTCCCTCCCCAAAAGACAGCATGAGCAGCAATGAACCCCAGTACTTACAGGTGCAGAGGATTTTAGGACAGGAAGATGGAGACCTCAGGCTCCAGAACGCCTGCCGAGTCAGTTGCATCAGATTAGGAAGTGATGATTGTGAGAACGAGATGTTTGGGGAACGGTGTTGCCCCTTCCCTCCCCTTTTCAGTCCATCTCCAAACTCAGACCACCCCGTAGGACATCTTCGTCCTTCCAGGCTGCCGGGTGCCTCTGTGCCCCTTACCGGGAGGGTGCTGGCAGCCACACTGCCTCTTGGAGCCTGTGGCCCAGCAAGGTAGTCAGGCTCCTGGGATTAGCTTGGCAAGAACGACTGTCCTCCAAACAACCAGCCCAGAGACAGAGAGAGAGCGAGCAAACCCGAAAACGGGTCCAGGACGGAGAGCTCCAGGTCCTTAGCATGATCCTGCCGTAATCCAAAAGTGGCATCCACAGCAGAGAAAGTGTCCCAAAATAGCTCAGGCTGCCAATGCCTCGCTGAAACCTGAGAAAGAATTGCTGAATTCAAAGATCTGGGTCGCTGTGGGTGTGTGATCAAAGTGCAGATTTGTTGGTAGGAGGAACTCAAGCCATGAGCTTGGAACAGACACGTCTACCTGGGTTCTGCATGGCCTGCCTTCTCGTCTCCAACATGCTTAAGTTGGTGGCAGTGTCAGAAAGGTCCCCTGTGCTGAGGCAGGGGGCTGCCAAGAGGTCCCAGGGACACTCTTTGCCTCCCCAGGTCTCTGATGCGCTAACAATATGAAACAGCAGTGCTCTATTTTCTGCATTTCAAATAAGGGAACTGATACTGTGCAAAGGTTTCTTTAAGATATTGCTTCATAACTGATGAAATTCCTTTTTCCAGTAGATTTTTCATTTCTTTTGGCCTTTGGCATAAGTAAATGTCAACTTCTTTAAAATCAACAGAGAAGAGCAAACAGTAGGGTCTCTGTGATTTTTCTTGGGATTTGAGAAATCTCCCCTCCCTGGCTTCTGACTGGATGGTGTCTGTACATTGCTGCCTATGGTACTGGGGAGGATGAGGTCCACCCAGACACGCTGTCTCATTTTTGTATTTGCTGAGATCTTGGGACACTCTCCTTTCATCAGGTATGTTGAAAATTTTAGGATTATCTGCAGAGAGTGGGGGTCAGTCTGTGGAAATTTCAGCATATGTCTTTTTTGGACCGATCTCGGGGTTTAAGAAGAAAAAGCACAGAATTTGGTTTCTAGTTCCAGCTCCGCCTGTCTTTTGCTCTGTGATTTTGAGCAGGCCACTTCTCTTCTCTGGACCTCAGTTTCCTCCTCTGTAAAATGAAGCCAGTAATCCCTATCTGGATTCTAGCCCAACGGTGTGTGGTGAAGATTAATGCAAAGAGTTGCAAGAATGTCACTCTCAATAAATGGTGGCATTCTTCAGGGCACTCTGGCTCGTAGCCACCAGGGTCCTGCATCAACATGCCTATGGCAGGCCTGACACATACCACAGGACTAGGCACTATGGGCTTCGGGCCTAAGGGTCCAAATTTCTGCTTCCAAACTGTGGGTCTTTGGGTCGGTTGCTTGGTACTCTGGAGCTCAGTTTTCCCATCTGTCAAGTGGGCATACAGATTACTAATATAGGTCCACAATCCCTTACCTGAAACCACTGGAGCTAGATGGGGTTTGGAGTTGTGAATTTTTGAATTTTAAAACAGCAGGATGGTACCAATAATGTATATTCTATGACACTCTTAATGGGATCTAGGGCAGTATTCTGTGATGAAGCACACTGATATTTCTAAATGGGATAACTGAGTCGCCTCCCATCAACTCCTGCCCCACTTTGCCACCAAATGAGCTTGCAAAATTTCAGTTCTCAGCATCTTTTGGATGTCAGAAAGGCAGATATGGAATTGTGGGCAATGAAAGAAATGAGTACTTATTTAGCGCTTGCCATGTGCCAGGTATTATTCTAAGTAGTTTGCCGATGTCTTGCCAATGTCGTTGTATCTAACAGCCGTAGGAGGTAGGCATTGTGATTGTCAGCCCCGCTTTATAGATGAGGTGGCAGACTCAGAAAGGTTAAATCACTTGCCCAGGATTCCAAAGCCAGTAAAGGGGCAGAGCTGGGATTCTAACTAGGCAGTTCGAGTTCCAGAACCTGTGCTCGTCACTGCCTTCTCTACGGACTCCTTGAGTTAAAATGAGGCTTCAAATGCCTACAAGGGCCAGCAAGTCACTGTGAAAAAGTGAAGGTGTCCGGTGGGCACGGGAGGAAACTGGTGAGCCCTGTGAACGGGGAACCACTTCCTCAGCTCCAGCTGGCTGTTGCCCTGTGAGCAGGAGGACCCAAGCCTTTCAGTTTTTCCCAGAGAAGCCAGAAAGTGTTTTTTTTTTTTAATGTGAAATCTCCTGACTTTTAAATGTTGGCAACCAATTAAAAAAAAGTTAAAAACATTGTATGGGTCAAATAAAATCCGTCTGCTGTCTGGAGGCAGACTGTGGCTGCCAGTTTACAAACTCTACAAGGAGGAAATAGATGCGAAAGTGCTTTGAAAACTTAAAAATGTGCTAGAAACAGACCGTCTCATTTTAGGGTTAAGGTTTTTTTTTTTTTTTTTTTTCCCTCCTTGACTGTGGTCTAGTTTTTTTTTGAACGAGTGTTCCTGGCCTGATGGAGATGAAAAGTCGGAATTCAATAGAGACTTCAGTGAACTTGAACACTTCATTCCTTTGGCAGGCTGGATAAATGAGAAGCCTAGGTGTACTGGACGGGCTAAGCCTCAGAATTCCTGCCACACCCACGGGCCCCTTCTAAGGAGTTTCCATGCACAGACCCTAGCTGAGGGAAGTAGCAGCTTCTTATGAATAGGTGGCTATGTTTGGTACCACGTGACCCTGCTTCCCCCTGGCAATAGCCGACTGAGCCAGCAGAGGGCATCTGATCCAAGAGCAGTCGCTCTACAGATTGGCAAGCGGCCTACCAGGGCACCCGGGATGAGAACTTTGCTCAATAAAGCACAGTGCTGACTACATTTGGACTGATGAGAGTCTCTTGCTTGGGGAGTTTGACTACCAGACCTAGAAAGAGTGAGCAGTTGGCAGAGTCGAACACAGAGAAGGCATGCAGCAAGGCCCACAAATAAGCAGGGCCAGGAGACATCACGGAGCTTCGTTCCACTAGGTGCCAGACACTTGACCCATTTTCTTTGTTTGTTTGTTCAAAACAGTGAGTGAGCTGGGAGGCAGTTACTGATATTATCCCTGTTTTACAGACTAGAAAACTGAGGCGAAGTAGCCAAGTGCCGACATGGGAGCCCAGGCTCACTTGATGTTAAAATTACAATCTACAACCCCCTAAGTCAGTGGTTCTTAAATTCTAGGGTGTTTGACAACATCTTGGGTGAAAATGCAGATTCCTTGGCTTCACGCAGACCTGACTGAGTCTGATTCTTCATAAGTGCAGCCCTCTTCCCCAAATCTGCTTCAGCATTTTAATAGTGCTCCCAGAGGGCCACTGATACAGAGCAAAAGAGAAGAGAAGCCACGCGAAGAGAATGCAGAGTGAGAGAGGATGGCAGGTACCGCCTATGTGTCACTTTCTCCTTCAGAAACAAAGGTCAATGTCCACAAATGTGGTTTAACTCCAATTTAAACTTCTGGACATGGGGCCAATTCGCAACTATGAGGACATCAGTTTGGCCTCTTTTCTGATCCAGGCAGTGTATACACCAACACTGGCTATCTGGCAGGATTGAGAGGAATGCTGAGAGTCTGGATGGAAGACCCTATCCACTCTTTCGGTGCAGAGCTCATTGTTAGTATATGCTCACCAAGCGTTTTCCATGAGGAGCAAAAATGGCAGGAACATGGTGTACAGGCAACACAGAATAGGAGAGAAAATTACCAAATGCAGCAAGCCACATAGTAAACCACTTAAAATGTATACCTACTGGGCCTCCCTGGTGGCGCAGGTGGTTGAGTGCAGTGCTGTGAAGCTGTCCGCAGCCTCTGCAGTGCCAGCTCGATCCCTGCCGGCCTCAGAGCAACCCACATGGTGAGCAGACCTCTCCTGTCTTGCCTGCTGCTCCCCTCAGTAGTGTGTTTCGTCAGTCTGCCTGTTCTGTTCCCCGCTCTGTCTCTGGTGAATCTTCTCACCCTCCCATGCATCTGGCCTGTACCCTGGCTCTTGTATAAATAAATATTTAAAATAAATGTATACCTACTTCCCAATTTGATCATAGAGTTCTTCTCAGTCCTAGAAAATATCATGTAAGAATTTCATCCACGTTCATATTTTCTCCATTGATAAAAATGTTAAACGGGACAGGATCAAGGTTAGCAGTCTCCTTCTAGGTCTTGGTAGAACTCCCCTCTCTGGCAATAGTACTGTGCTAGTTTTGAATTCACCTGCCTTTCGGAATGCTCCCTGGGAAGACAAGTAACAGCCTGAAAGTTGCTTTCAGTGTCAGGAGCTGGTGTGTGGTCCAAGTGCTTAATGGCATCAGGCGCTTAGTCCTACCAGAGGGTCGTGTGGTCCAACGGGTAGCATAGGTCACACGTGTTGGCCAAGTCTGCCTGGGCAGGGCTCAGAGCTGCATTTGGCAACTGTTATTTGTCTCCCGCCCAGCGCCTGTGGATATATTCTTTATCTACGCTAATGTCCTCTCTAGACTAAGGTCAACCTCTATTCTTCTCTCTTCGAGCCAGAAAGACTTCCTACCCTACAGGTATCTGATCTTATCTATGTTGATATTTTAACTTTGAGTGATTCCCTAAAGCAAGTCCTTTGAACAAGTGCAGGAGTCCACGGTGCACCGAGAAAACCTGCGGACTGTGTAGTCAGGGTTTTGTAAAGCAAAATCTATTTCATTTAAAGGACCACCCTTTGTTCTGAGATTATGCCCTGCTCTTTTGGAGTTTAAAGAGTGCCCTTTCTTATGAAATGACAATTTTGGATTGGCTGTTTTTCTTCCTAATGCCTTGACTTGGAAAAATAAAAACCCAACCACCCCACCGCCAGTCCCCTAATTCTTTGGTTTGAGGGAGCTGCAAGTCTGGGAGTCTGGTCTAATTTGTACAGTTCTGCTAGTTCCTCTAGGTGCTTTCTCTCACCACTTATGTCCTAAGTGCTTATAAATTACCTGCTTCATAATCTGCAGCAGAATCTCTCCGAGGATTGACATCAAGCTCACAGCTCTGGAGTTTACAGTATACTGGTCTTTAGTTTCCTTATTTAAGAAAATTGGGATGCTGCCCATTTGCAGTTCTTCCGTATTCCTCCTCTTCTCTCTGATTCCGCAGATCCTTCAGGACGGCACCTAACGCAAGGCAGTTCCGTTTGCTCTTCTTATAATGTTCTTTTCCCTATAGAGTTGGACATGCATACACATGTTGTTTGGGGAATTTGCAGTACATCCAATGAAAGCATAATTCCCAACTAACAGTCAAATCCTTCTCTTTGGAGCTACTCAGAACACACCTACCCTCTCTTCCATATGACAGCCCTTCAGAGACTTGAAGACAGTGTGACTTTCCCGTGAGTTAAGAGCACCAGCTGAGTCAGACAGACCCGAGTGACAAGCCCAGCTTCACTCCCTCTCGGCTGTGAGAGCCAAGGTAAGTTACTTGATTTTATTTTCTCTCTACTCCAGTTCTTTAGCTGATTTATAAAAAAAGGGGGGGTAAAACCCCCACTTCATTGGTTTATTGTGCAATAAATAATGTAATGCATGTAAAGCGCTGAGCCCGGTACCTGGCATAATGAGCACTTAGCAAATGCCTGCTATTTCTCCCCTCTATTTATGAAGAGCTGGGTGGGCATTTTAAGTGTCAGGGCTATTGGGGAGCAGGAAGGTGAGGAGGCTTTCTCTCTCCCTGATTGACCTGGGAAGGCAGCGGACCCTCAAGTAGACCACGTTATTTCTTTATCCTGAGGTGGTCTATTTTCAGTTATCTGAAATGCTGCTTGCTAGAGCTAGAGGAGAGAATACTATTGAGAACCTAGAGAAAGGTTTATTTTCAAGAGCTTGAAAGCTATTCGTTGACATATTGAACGGTCTCTTGTTTATTCTTATTTCCCTGAGCAGCTAGCCATGCAATACCCCAAATTCAATTACCTTTTGTGAGGCGGCAGGAGCGCGATACCTCCTCACTGTATTGATCAGTGTGGACTGGGCAGGACGTGAGGGACCTGGAGATGCTAAGTAGCAATTTCTGGGCTTTTCCTTCCTTAGAAGGCCTCCCTTCTCTCTGTGTGTAGGGACACTGGCATTAATAAAACAGAAATCTGTGACCCAAATGGGCTGAGCGTGCTAGAACTCTCTCAGTCGCCTTCTTAGAAGCAGACTGATGTTGAATGGTTGCAATGGACCGGAACTTGGAATCCTGGAGTGACCAGGGCCAGTATGGTTTTTTACTGTAGCTCTTTGCACACACTGGGTTTTGCAAGCAATTGCATGATATGAAATCTGAATGCCATTGCAGCTAGAAAAAGTTTGGAAGGAGACACACCCAACTGCGAACAGAGAGAGCAATGGGATTGGGGGTTGGGGGGGGCAGCTGAGGACTAGCTTTATTTACATGTAGGATTTCAAGTTTTTATCTTGATGCTCTATGCCTAGATACTTTGTATAATTCTTCAACATAAATAAAAGTTAGAAAGACAAAAAAATCATTTTGAAAAATAAATAAGTAAATAAATAAATAAAAGCAAGTCACTGGAGACATTTTCCAGAGGTCACTACTGACCCAAGGTCCAAGTGGTGCAAACACTGAAACTTTTTGGGGGAGAAAGGTCGCTTGGGTGAGGAGATCTTGGGGAGCCTTGGAGAAAGCACACATGAAAAAAGAGGGGAGAGGGCTAGAGACAGAACCCTAGGGGTTTTTATTTAAAGAAATATAACTTATTTTTTTTCTAAATAAGTAATATGGATCCATTATATACAAATAAGAAAAGAAAAAAAAGATTTTTTAAAAAAGCACATGTAAAAATCCCCTTTAATCCAGCCACTCAGGTACCATAGTTATTATTCACATTTTGGTATGTATCCTTCCAGACTGTATTTTTCTATGCTAAATTATATACATTTATTTCATCAAAATCAGATCATCATATTCAAAGGTTGTTAAATAACTGAATTATGTTTTAGCTTTGACATTTAAATTATGTCCCAATTTTTATGATCATAAACAACAGTGCTGTGTGACACTGAATAAACTGGCTAACCTCTCTGTGTTTCTGCTGCCTCTTCAGTATATAAATAGTCCCTACTTCATAGGGTTGTTGTGAGTGTCATGTAGAAAAAAAGTACTTAACAAAGTACATGATACAATAAAGGTTGGCTTTTATTTTGGGATATAATGATTATTGTTGTTGTTGACTTTTTGTAGACTTCTTTTTTAGGGGAGAGGGGAAAGCAATTGGAATTTTTCTTTTTGAGTAACAGGCTACCATGAACTCTGGCGTCAAACTGAGCTGTCTTTGGTTGTGTCGATTCACTTTGCTGAGACACAGTTTTAATATCTGTAAACTGGGAAGTAAAAGGATCCAGCTCACAGGGTAGCTGTCAAGATTAAATGAGAGAATGCTTGTAAAGCCCTCAGCGCAATTCTTGGCATATGGGAAGACTTCGGTCAAAGCCAGTTGGTTGAGAAGTTAATTCTCTTCCCAGTCTGGGAGTTTGAGAGACATCGCCTCAGAACGTTATAGGTTTCTGGTAACTTTTCTGCTAGTTGTACTCTGACCTTGTGCCCCAGTTCTAGAAAGCAGACTGAAGCTCTGCTTCTATGAGCAAGACCTCACCTGGTATGCTCAAGATTGGTGTGCTTTTCTTGCCAGCTGCCTGAGAGTGCTGGAACCTCACTATTGAATCCTAGCCCTGAGGCAGGGACAATGGGTGCCAGAATTCCCTCTGTGTCTCTAACATTGGGGCAATTTTTTTTCCCCTAATTATCACCATTGCAGGACGTTATTAAACCCTTACCCTCCCAAACCCTGATTCCCGTGTACCTGAGCCCCTTTGAACTTTTTTGACATGGCTGTGGCTCAACGTCTAGCCCCAGTTCCCTTTCCTCTACCCCCTGCCTGCACTTCCGTCATGTGGGTGGCAGCTCCTGACTCCCAGGACTTGTGCTTCTGCTCAGCCCCAGAGAATATGTTTCATTTCCTGAGCCAGGACACTTCTACTCTCATCCCTTTACTATGGGAATCTCTTCTTTCCTTTGGGACAGCCAGAGGTGGCCACAGTGGACTGGTGCAACTCTTGGGGGTCAAGGGGAAGAAGGGCGGGGTTGCACAGGCCAAGTGCTAAAGCGGAGCTGTCAAGTGAAAGGCGGCCAGAGGCAAATGTCAGAGCCTATATAGAGGCAGGAATCTGGGACCAGGGAGACAGAGCAAGCACTAGCAAGTCAGGAGCAGTGGGGCGGGTGGGCGGGCAGGCAGGCTGGCTGGCTGGCGGGCAGGAGGGGGGCGTGGCAGGGGATAGCTAAGGGAGATTGCAGAGAACAGCTGCTGGTATTGGGTCTTGCTTTAATGAACTGGCTGGGCATGGGGCAACAGTAAATTGGCCAGACTAAAAGAGCCAGGGGCGCAAAGGACGCACTCTTCCTCTTCCCGCTAACGGGCAAGGTAAGATCTTCTGGGTTTGACCTAGTGGGAAATTGTGTCAGGTACAGGGATTTTTCTGGAGATGGGAGGTGGACACATATGACCACACTTTGACTCATTTTTCCAATTGCACCAATTTCTAGAGGAGCCGAGGCGCTAGCAGGAGGTGAGTGTTTCTTTTACTACACCCCCTCCTGGACTTGGCCAGGCTGGAGATGGGGTGGGGTGGGGCCTTGATAATGTGACTGAGTAATAAGGGCAAGAGAGGGTGGGCGAGGCAGATCATCATAGCTAAGTGGGGAAGGATAGGAGATTCTGGAGGTGGACAGACTTCGAATCTACGTGACTGCAGGTAAATTGTTAAGCTTCTCTGGGCCTTGGTTTTTCTCCTTTGTAAGATAAAGATAAAGTGCTACTGGAATCTCTTAGTGTTGCTGTGGGCTCGAAATGAAGTGATGCATGTAAAGTGCCTAGCAGGGTGCCTGCCAGTCGGTGCTTGCTCAGGAAATGTTCGCTGTGCGTATTTTTGTTGCTAGTACTCTCGTTATTGTCACGGAGGCCCGAAGTCATGAGGTGGAGGGCTGTGGCAAGATTGTCTCAAATGAGCGTGCTTTCCATTTTTGACCTGGGCAGGTTGTGGAGGTGTGTCCACATTCTAGTATAACGTGTGTGTTGGTTTCCAAAGCAAGTGCCAAGAAGCCCCTTCTTGGGCTGCTTCTGGGATGAGTTGGAGGGGTGAGGCTCTGGGATTGCCGACTCACATGTCATTAGAGAAATTTGAAATTTGTACATGGTATCGACAGGCTTTGGATGAGCTGTGGAGAAATTTAGTTGAATGCAGCCTCAGGAATACCAAAGTCTGGGAAACCCTGAAGAAGGAGTGATAACGATGTGCATTTGGTTACTGTCTCAGTGACCTTATTTTAACCCCAACCCTGGTTCCTCTGAGAAAAAAAATGGTAAAATGGGAAGAAGAGGAATATCTATTGCTCAGGGAATAAGATTCAAGTGGGACAACGCTCGCAAAACCCTGGAATTACAGGCAGATTAAAGTTGTGCTCAGTTTCCTAAAGAACAGTGCATGGAAAACACTAAGTGGACAATCTGTGATAACAGTAGGGGGGTTGTTGTTGTTATTAATACAATAATTATAAGTCACAAGATTTTTCAGTTCATGGAATGCTGTTCCTTATCCTTGATCAGATAAATGCCTTCCTTTTCCTGAGGAAGAAATTCAGGGTCGTCAGAGTAGTAAAATGGGGATTTAACCATTGGCAAGACTCTATGAGCCCAAGGAACAACTAATTATCCTGGGGCAAAGGGCTTTCCATCAGGCCTGTTAGTGCCTTGGCTGGCTTGTGACTGACTACTATAGTGGGCAAAGAGCAGAGCCTAAGAACCTGCACTTCTCAAAGTTCTCCTGAAGGTGGTGCTGCTGCTTCATTTGATCCAGGACTGCGCAGACTCTGGCTGCTGCCTTGACTGGCATTTATAGCATTTTTATAAACTAAGGCTGTGCTGTGTGACCGAGTGGGCTGGTTTGAAAAGCATAGAGGCAGAAGGAATATTTAGCCTAACTCCAAATTCATTCATTGCTGCATAGCTTCTTTAACTTGATAGACCCAGGTCCAATGCACCCAGCTGGTAACACATAAAAACAAATCTCCATTGTGAATCATTTGTCTATTTCCCAGTCTTCTTGACGCTGACTTTTGACTGCTAACTTTGTTTCCTGTTTGCAGATTTTCTCGCCACTTGGGCTTCAGCAAGATCCCAATATCAGCACCTTAGGGGTTCCCTCCATATTATCTTGTGGCCATGGCAGATATGTCAATACCCTTACATTCACTGCGATTCAACAGCATGCTGAGGGAGGATAATACCGACTCCCAAAACAGGGGGAACACCATCCCTGGACCAATGTCAGACACCAGAGCAGAGGTCCAAATTTTGCATTCCTGTGCACAGCCTATAGTCTCGACTTCAGCGTCAGACCCTGGAGGGATGTCCACACAGTTGATGACATCCCCAGCCTTTGACACCATGTCAGCCTCTCTGATGGGAACACCAAATTGTGGACCATTGTCCCCATCACTGATGCCAGCCTCGGATGCTGGGGCACTGTCCCCGTTGTTAATGCCAGCTTCAGATTCAGAGGCACTGTCCCCACTGCTGATGCCAGCCTCAGACTCTGGGACACTGTCCCCATTGCTGATGCCAACCTCAGATTCTGGGACATTGTCTCCATTGCTGTCTACTTCAGACTATGGCTTAATGTCCCCAGGACTGATGACAATTCCTGACTTTGGGACAATGTCCACAGCACTAATGGCAGCCCCAGATTCTGCAGACATATCACCCTTGGCCATCCCAGTTCCATCCTCTGGAGCCATGTCCACCCCTATAATGAACACCCAGTCCTCTGATGCAATGTCCACATCGCTGATGCTAGCCCCAGATCCTGGAGAGCTATCCCCACTGCTAATGCCGGATATAAACCCTGGAGTAATGTCCACACAGCCAATGCCAGCTCCAGGCTCTGAAGAAATGTCACCATTGCAAATCACAGATGAAGACACTGAAGCAATGTCCAAAGTGCTAATGACTGCACTGGAGACTGGAGAGATATCTTCACTGCTAATGTCAGGCACGGACTCTGAAACTATATCCTCCCTGATAATGTCAGCCCTAGCTTCCGGAGAACCGTCAAGCCAGCCAACGAACTCCCAAGACTCTGGGGAAACGTCCACTCAGCTCATGTCAGGCCTAGGCTCCAGAGCAGTGTCCTCATCCCTAACAACAGCTCCATGCTCTGCAGCAATGTCCACAACACTCCTGTCAGTCCCAGATGCTAGAGAAATGTCCACACTGCCAAAGCCAACCCCAGATGCTGAAGCGATGTCCCCTCTGCTGATGACGGCCCTGACCTCTGGAGCGATGCCCACCCAGCTGATAGCAGCCCAAGGCTCAGGCACGATGTCTCCACAGTTAACACAAAATCTAGACTCTCAGATTGTGTCTACTCCACCGCTGAGAGCAGCAGCCTCCAGGATGATGTCCACACCACCGCTGAGAGCCTCAGACCCTGGAGCAATGTCCACACTGCGCATGAGAACCCAAGCCTCTGGAAATATGTCTACATTGCTAAAGACAGACCCAGCCTCTGGAGCAGTGTCCACCCCACCGATGATGGCCACCACCTCTGGAGCCATGTCCATGGAGCAAATGTCAACTGCAGCCTCTAAAGTGATGTCCACACAGTCAGTCATGGCCAGGACTTCTGGAGCTGTGTCCACAGGCTTTCTGAAAGCCACAGCCAAGAGGGCAATGTCCACACCTCGAGTGAGAGTGTCAGCTTCTGGGATGATATCCACACCACTAAGGAGAGCCCCAGTTTCTGGAGTGATGTCCATGCAGCCAAGTATAGCCTCAGTCTCTGAAACAATGTCCATGCCACAACTGACAACCCGAGCCTCCGGGTCACCGTCCACACCACAGATGAGAGCCCCTGTCTCTGGAGCCATGTCCATGTCACCACGGAAAGCCACGACCTCTGGAGCATTTTCCACCCCACTGACGACACCCAAAGCCTCTGGAGCCATGTCCACACTTTTAACAAGAGACACAACATCAGGAGTGGCATCCACGATGCACATGAGAGCAATGGCCTCGGGAACATCGTCCAAACCACTAATGACACCCAAAGCCCCAGAAGCAATATTCATGCAGCAAATGCCAACTGCAGCTTATGAAGAAATAGCCACAATGTTAATGAGAGACCCAGCTTCTGGCGCCATGTCCATGCCACAGATGACAGACACTGCCTCTACAGGGATGCCCACGCCTCTAATGAGAGCCTCTGGGTCTGGAACGATGTCCACAGCACCGATGAGAGGCACAGCCTCTGGAAAGATGCCCAGTCAGCCAACAAGCACCCAAGACTCTGGAGCGACATCCATGTCATTCATGAGATCCATGACCGCTGGAGGGATGGCCCCAATGCAGATGCAAGTCCCAGCCTCGGAAATAATGTCCCCACCAAAAATGGGAATCTCCTCCTCCGGAGTGATTTCCACACCACTAGTGAGAGCTTCTGACTCTGAAGAGATGTCTGCACTGCTCACAAGAGCTTCATCCTCCGGAGAGATTTCTCCATCATTAATGAGACCCTCAACTTCTGGAGAGATTGCCACACCTCTGAGACCTCCAGCTTATGGAGCGATGTCTACTCCGCAAATGACAGCCACGGCCTCTGGAATGATGTCCATGCCACAAATGAGGGCTCCAGTCTCTGGGGCGATATCCACACCACTAATGAGATCCATGGCATCTGCAGAAATGTCTGCGCCTCAAATGACCGCCACAGCCTCAGGAGGGGTCTCCATGCCACTGATGAGAGCCCCGGCCTCTGGAGCAACGTCCACACCACACATGATGCCCACAGCTTCTGGAAAGATATGCACACCATCAATGCGAGCCCCGGCCTTTGGACTGATGTCTCCACCACAAGTCAGGGCCCCCGTCTGTGGGACTTTGTCCACACCACTGAGGAGATCTACAGTATCTGAGGCTGCATCCACAGAGTTCATGAGAGCTCCAGTTTCTGGAACAATGTCCATGGCACAAACAACAGCCATGGCCTCTGGGGGTATGGCCAAACCAGTAATGAGAACCACAGCACATGGGACAATGCCCATGCCATTGACATCAGCCATGGCTTCTGGAGAGATATCTATGCCACAAATGAAAAACATGGCATCAGGAGCAATGTCCACACCTCAAACAAGTGTCACGAGTTCTGGATCTACATCCTTGCCACAAATGACATACGCAACTTCCGGGAGGATGCCTGCACCACAAATGACAGCCTCAGCTTCTGGAGCAATGTCCACACCGCTTATGAGAACCTCAGCTTCTGGAATCATGTCTACGCCACTTCTGAGTGCCACAGCCTCTGGAGGGATATCCAGGCCACAAATGAAAGTCACAGCCTCTGGAGAGATTTCCACACCAACGATGAGGGCCCCAGTCCCGGGCACCATATCCGTACCACAAAGGGCAGCCACAGCCTCTGGAATGATGTCCACCCTAGAAACGAAAGCCACAAACTCTGGAGAAACATCTGCCTCTCACATCAAAGTCACGGCCTCTGGATCAAAGTCCACACCACATGTGACTACTACAACCGCTGAGACAATGAACCCACCACCAAAAGAAGTCCCATCCTTTGGCATGCTGACCCCAGCACTCTGCTACCTATTAGAAGAGCAGGAAGCCGCCCGGGGGTCAGGTTCTGTGGAGGAGGAGATGGAGATTGATGAGGAAAAGCAAATGAAGGGATTTTTGGATGATTCAGAGAAAATGGCATTTTTGGTGTCTCTTCATCTGGGGGCAGCAGAGAGGTGGTCCATCTTGCAGATGGAGGTGGGAAACCCCCTCTCAGCTGAAAACAAATCTTTTCTGAGAAGATCACAGGGCTTATATGACTCCTTATCCGAGATAGACATCCTCAGTGCCGTTCTTTGCCATCCCAAGCAGGGCCAGAAGTCTGTCAGGCAGTATGCCACCGACTTCCTGCTGCTGGCCCGACATTTGTCTTGGTCTGATGCCATTCTACGGACCAGGTTTCTGGAAGGGCTCTCGGAAGCTGTTACCACCAAAATGGGCAGGATCTTCTTGAAGGTGGCTGGCAGCCTAAAGGAGCTGATAGACAGGTCTCTCTACACAGAATGCCAGCTGGCTGAAGAGAAGGGTTCCCCGGGCAGCTCAAGCCAGGTTCTCCCATCAGCATGTAAGCGGAATAATGAGGAAGCAATGGAGAATGAACTGAATTCTCATCAGCAGACTGAGGAGGTAATGATGGGGAAATACACTTATGGTTTTTGGGCAGAAAAATGAGGCGGTAGTGATGGGGAATAGACTCTGCTCCTTTGAGTAGAATAAGGAAGCAGTAAAGGGGAGGCACGGAGCTCCCAGACCATGACACCCAACCTGGAGTTTCATTAGCGGATCTGGCTATGCAATTATTTTGGGTATATTAACCACTTTGGGGAGCAATACTCTACCCAAGTTACTGAGTGTCTGGGATGGTCAAAGGATGAGGTCTTCTGATGTATGAGGGAACTGGCCAGACTCAGTCCCAATTATCCACCTATTTCAAGTTGAGTTCTAGGAGAAGGGGTCCCATTTAGGGAGCTCCGTCCCACTGACAGCCACATGTGTTGTGGACCCAAGCTGCTAAGGCATTGGGCTAGCTTGGTCCTCAGTCACACCTTTATCCAAGAAGACACTTTAGCCAAGTTCCTTGTCCTGCTAAGTTACTGAAATTATTCCAGCGGAGCACCCTTGTTATAGAAAGTGAGGCTCTTACTACTGCTGTTTTTTTTTTTCTCTCACCCCCAGCACCGACACGTTCCCAAACGCTGTTACTACTTGAAAGAGCATGGAGACCCCCAAGAGGGTCTGCACGACCGCCTTCGACAGAGCAGAGGCCATCAGAAGGCCCCCACCCACAAGTAATGCTCCCCGGATTCTTCTGTGATATTTAAATCAGCTGCTAATTTGAGGACTGCTTCTTGGACCCATTCCATTCAATGACATCATAAATCTTGTGGCCTTCCCCCTTCAGCTTCCCACTTCAGGCACATCCACTCTATCTGCCACTTGGCTGGCTTGGCCTTCTCTTTCACCCACATGCCTGTGATCTGCCCCGACAATCAGAGTGTGGACTTTCAGAATGTTTGGTGTATGATGTTCTGAGCTCCCATCACCATCAAAGTCAGTCCAAGTTTTTATTCCAGGGAGAAGTTTAGGCAGGAGAAACCATGTCCTACCTCAAAAGTACCTCAGAGTGTCTTGCCATGTGACATCAGGCAAACTTGAGGAAGCCCTGGTCCCATTTCACCTGGCAGGGGAGTTTATAAGGAGAGTGATACTCCTACACCACCAGCCTTTTCACCCACTAGCCTTGTCCCTGTATACCCCAACTCATAATACCTAAAATGGGTCTCCAGGGCTCTTGCCCTGTTTATAGTCTCCATCTTGAACCATGTGTTTTAACCCATGACAATAATCATAGTAATGGTTACCATTTATTGATTCTGTACTATGTGACAGGTACTGGGTTAGATTCTTAACAAGTACCATCTCACTACATTCTTTCCATAAATCACCTTGTTCTTGTGTTGTCAGCTTTTGACTCCTTGATCTGTTGTTTATGGCCCTTGTCTTGTCCCTCAGTATGAAATCTCTTGCTCTGACTGCTCAGTGAGCCCCTCAGTTGTTGTTAAGTGCTCTCACTCCTCTTGAATATTGTGCTTCATGGCCAGCGCTCTTGCTAAGGGTCTTGGTCTTTAACAGGCATAGATGGTTAGAACATAATATGAGCAGTGTTTGCCTTCAAATGGTGGGATTATTGGTGTTTTATCTTCTTTCTACTTCTCTGTACTTTCCAGATTCTCTACAGTAAGCATGTACTACATTTGTAATCATAAAATAAATAAAGTTGAGTTACAAAAACAGAATTAACTGGCTAACAGAATTTGATTTATTGAGCTCTTCATTCAATCAATATTTATTATCTAACATGTGCCAGCCACTGTTTGGGGGACAATGAGATAAGAACCCTGATCAAATGAAAACTTTGTTCCAGGAGAAGACAAATAGCAAGCAAAAAATCCACAAAAGTAATAAAGGTTGAAATCGTGGTGAAGGCTACAAAGACAGGAAAACAAGATAATGGGGGAATTTGATACTAACCGGCTAAGTTATTTATTCTGTAATTGTCCACATAATCAGATTACTCAAAGATCTCTTTAAAACAGTAGGAGCAACATGATTAGAAATTTTAAGAAAGTTAACCTGGCCACAGTTTAGAGGTAGTTTGGGGGAAGGGGTCAGAGGGCAGTTATGAGACCCCTCTTCAATAATACAGGTGATCGACTTTCCAGGCGACTCAATCTAAGGTTATGGCAGCAGGGATGGAAAGACAGGGACAAAAATTAAAACCTCTCGGGCCTCCCTGGTGGCGCAGCGGTTGAGCGCTGGGTTGCGAAGCTGCCCGCGGCTTCTGCGGCACCGGTTCGATCCCCGGCTGCTCCCCGGCTGCTCCCCGGCCACCAGAGGAGGGTCCCACATGGCGCGCAGACCTCTCCTGCTGCCCGCTGCTCCCCTCAGCAGTGTACTTCGGTCCTTCTGCCTCCTCTGCTCCCCGCTCTGGCTCTGGTGAATTCTCTCACCCTCCTGCGCTTCTGACTGTACCCAGTGCTTGTATAAACAAAACAAACAAACAAAGAAATAAATAAATAAAACATGCCTCTATTTAAAAAAAAAAATTAAAATCTCTCTGAGGACTTAAGTCCACTGCCCCATTACCCTAAACATTGGGTCTGATTCTAGGAAGAGGAAAATGCTTCTCAGAAAAAAAAAAAAAATTGGCAGACAAATTGGCAGCCCCATGGGACTGTAGATAAGAATCTGGCTCTGTGGGCTGCCTGCAGAGGCATCTATAACCAGTCCTGTTGCCTAGGGACAAAGAGGGTGCAATAAGTTGGGAAACCTAAATTCCAGGCAGGGAGGCAGCTGGCCCCTGGGGACCCAGCTTTCCCCTCTTCTTCGGGCCGGTTGGCTCATACATGGCCCGATTCTGGCCTGCATGGAGTTTGGATATCTGTGAGCCGCCAGGGTTGCTTGTAGCCTGGGAATGCACTGTTGATTTTACTCTCTACTGAAGAAGAAATTGATGACATGGAATAACAACTTATATCTGGAAAATGTGCATACGAAGGAAAATGTCGGAAAAATGAAACTGATTTTCTTACAGCCACAATAGTGGTAATAACAATTCTTTTCTTTCTTTTTCCTCCATCTTTCTTCCTTTTGCTTTTGCCTCTCCACTCCTTTAAGCTAACGTCATTAGAGAGATAAATGGAGAAAATGAAGCTCAATAATACCCTGCCAGAGTGCAGTCCCTACTCCTCTACCCACCCCAAAGGTTATATTTAGAAATGTTTCAAGAGCCACTCAGCATCTACATGGAGCTAGGCTATTACATACCCAAGTATTGGAGACAATTTTGTCGGCTGTAAAATGGTGTTTCAAGCTTCTCTATTCCTCACTGGCCTGTGGGTGAAAATAAGATCCCATAAGCAGTGAGAACTCAGCTCTCACTGACCTATGTCACCACCTGCGTGTTACAGGCCCACAGTCCCTGGAAAGTTTCCCCCAGTTATTTGTGGAAGAGCTGGGCACTTTCCTGTTCCCTGGGATAGTCCTCTCTCGTTTTGCCTGCCTTGTGGAGGTCAGCTGTCCACATTGCCACATGAGGCCATCCTGTGCCTGGTCCCAGCTGCTGGCCATGGGAACTTGGAGGCCCCTGCAGGGTGGGGCATGGATGCTGGGGCACTCACAGCTGCAAATGATCCAGGGGCTTCAATTGTGCTGCCCTCCTTTGGGGTAGCTTTGGCTGAAATCTCCCACGGATTCATGGAAGGCAGAGTGGTTCTTCCTGTCTCCATTCTGTACCACACTTTGTCACCAGCACAATGAAACAGCCCTGCATCCGCCCTATGTATCAGTGAGGCCCATGTGGCAAAAGCAGCTTCAGTCTTCCTGCCACCATCTCTCCCCGACCCCCACCACCTTAGCTCAGACTTTCAGACTTAGTTCCTGTGCCTGGAAAACTAAACCAATTCCTCTATCCAGACTACCCTTCCTCACCTCCCATTTCCATATTCTATCTGGTCTCTGTCCCTACCCCCTAAGGCATCAAAAGCCCACAGAGATCTTCAAAACCACAATCTTCCTATTTCCATGGGGGAACTCTTTCTACCCATCCAGTCCTTGGGACCCAGGTGGAGAGCACATGTCACCCTGTCCTGTTCCTCCTCCCTTCTGCCACCTCTCACCCTCTGCCTGGGCTCTGGCTCTGTCCCTTGGGGAACAATGGTACATAAAGTCTTTACTTCAAGACCCTGTTCTCCATGCAAGTAGAGCTGCCCCCGAATGACCAATGCCTCAGACAGTTTCCAAACATTTCTGTGTCTTAGTTTGGACTCAGCCAAAATCCCACTCCACTCCACTAGCTTTGTTATACCAAATATGAGACCTCTTGCCCTCATTCCTTCCAATAGGCCTTTGGCCTAGAGGCACTCTCAATCTCATTCTGAAATCAAAATATTACAGATAAGATAATCTGCCCTGTCTCAGAGCTATAGAGGCTTCTTTTTTCTTACAGATCACGTGTTTGCTTTCTTCTCACATGGCCTGGAAGCTCTGAGTGTCTTGAAAAGTGGCGGGATTTGGAAAGCGGGTTGTCAGTTCCCTTGTGACCTAATTTAGGAGGATGTATATGAGAATAGATATTGTATGTAGAAGGCAAATGACCACCAGAGGAGGAGACTTGAACTTGAGGACCATGGCTTCTTCCTCTAACAAATTGGGTAATTTTAGACAATCCACTTTACCTCTTAGGGCCTTGGTTTCCTCTTCTCCAAGTGGGGCTCTATGTGGGTGAGGGGGTTGGGTAGGACTCGAAAGTAAATCCCTAGCTGAAGACTAGCAAAAGCACAGTTTAATATAAGCATCTATTGAGCACTTACTATTAGCCCAAGCTCTAGACTAACTGCTTCAACTGGATTATCTCATATAATTCTCAGTCTGACCGAGAGAGGTAGGTGCTTTCGAAAGTCCTTACAAAGAATCTGAGGCACAGAGAGGCTAATTAACTGGCCCAAGGCTGCAGAGTTAAAAAGTAGCAGAACTGGGATTTGAACACATCCAGATTAAACCCACTTGCAAACCCCCCCACCACCACCACCACACACACACTATATATACGCATGGCTTCGTTATTCATGGCTGTTGCAGAGCTATAGATGGCTGATGTGGAGACTCCTTGTTCACCCCTGAACAAATTTGTCACCCAACATCAGCCAACCTTTAAAGCTCATAAAGTCTGAGGCCCGAGCAAAAATAGCTCAGGTCTGTATTGTCCCTTTCCTGTCTCAGATCCAGATGTGAATCCTCCTGGGGGTATTTGGGCAACATTTGCAATACTGGAAACGAATGGGCACTTTTTATTTTAATCTTGCCAGCTTCCGCAAGTCCAACCCAGTACCTTGTGAATGGTGAATTAACTCAATCTTTGTTGGAAAATGCCCATGTTTCATACTAACTCTTGAGTGATAGTTGAGCAGTGTATAGAATCAAAGGTTCACAGTTTTTAATCTTCAAGTGCTGTGTAAATATTCCATTGTCTGCTAGTATGCATCTCTTCTGACTTCACATCTTCTCTAAAGTGTACAAGAGGCTATTGGTCTCATTAAGTTCCTTCTTTGGTTTATGCCCCTGGGGATGCTACTGAGCTGCCTCAGGATGCTACTGAGCTGCCTCTGCTCAGAGTTCTGGCCTGAGAAGTTAGAAAAGAATCATCCCTTCCCTGCCACCTCCCTTCTTCCCACTGAGGAAAAAAAAACAAAATAAAACAATGTGTCTTGGGCCCAGGCATTTGTGGAAGGGTAGAGGACTCTGAAAGTGGAAGAGATGTTTTTGTGGTTGTAGCAAAAGTTGGCTCTTCTTTCTTAGAACTTTTCTTTCTTTGTTGCTTAACTCTTAGGAAAAGGGTAGAGCCAGTAAGGAAGGAAGATGATGAATCATTTTGCTATTCCATACACCTGACCCCCAACACCACTCCAACCCCTTGGAAGGTTACCCTAGTTCTAATATTGGAGTGAAAACACACAACAAAATGACACCAGCTACTTCTGGTTGAAGCAAGTTTCTAGAGATAATCTGGGGTGGCTTCTCCCACTACAATATCATTTAAAAAAATGCTGGGTAAAATGCGTGTGTGTGTGTGTGTGTGTGTGTGTGTGTGTGTATGTGTGTGTGAGAACTGACTACTGTGTCTGAAACAAAGGGAAATCCCCAGGGGCATAAACCAAAGAAGGAACTTAATGAGACCAATAGCCTCTTGTACACTTTAGAGAAGATGTGAAGTCAGAAGAGATGTATACTAGCAGACAATGGAATATTTACACAGCACTTGAAGATTAAAAACTGTGAACCTTTGATTCTATACACTGCTCAACTATCACTCAAGAGTTAGTATGAAACATGGGCATTTTCCAACAAAGATTGAGTTAATTCACCATTCACAAGGTACTGGGTTGGACTTGGGGAAGCTGGCAAGATTAAAATAAAAAGTGCCCATGCTATGGAAACCTTTGCTGAGAATTTCATTAACTTAAGCATTGAAACATAAATGGGTATGGAATAGTCTGACTCTGGGTTTCCCACAATATCCTCCAATATCTTTTCAATTAAAAAAAAATTGTAAGGGTTTTATTGAAATAAAATCCATATACCATACAATCCAACCATTTAAAGTGCATGATTCAATTTTTTTAGTATATTCACATAGTTGTATGACCACCATGATCAAATGTTACAGCATTCTCATCACACCAAAAGCAGTCATTCATTCCTCATTGTCCCCGAAAGCCACGAATCTACTTTCAGTCTACATAGATTTATACAGGTCATTTCATATAAATGGAATCATATCATATGTGGCATTTTGTGGTTGATTTTTTTCACTTACTATAATGTTTTCAAGGTTCATCCATGTTGTAGCATCTATATGTACTACATTCCTTTTTATGGCTGAATAATATTCCATTGGATATACTGCATTTTGTTTACACATTCATAATTTGATGGTTATTTTGGTTCTTTCTGCCTTTTGGCTATTATGAACATTGGCTGTGAAAATTCTTGTATACATTTATGTGTGAACATATTCTATCAGGTGTATACCTAGGAGTAAAACTGCTAACTATAGCACATGATAATTCTATAATTATCCATTTGGGAAACTGTCATTCCTATTTACATTCCTATCAGTAGTACATGAGGGATGCAAGTTCTCATCTGTGCTTACACTTGTATTATCTGGTTTTTATTATAGCCATTCTTAGTGGTTATTTCATAGTGGTTTAGAATTAATTTTTCTTGATGGATAATGATGTTGAGTTTCGCCCTAAAGTATTTTTGCTACAAACTCAATTGTCTTGCAAATTATTACCATAAATGTTGTTGGAGGCTTCACTTTTGGAGAGTATATTGGAAGAAGCAACTGCTGCCTTTGCTCTCCTGTCCACTGTTAACTATTCTATTATCCCAACCCTTTTCAGGATGGTGAGAGGGGGAAGGGTTTTGAAAGGCAAACTCTCATGACCCTGCCAAGAT
Source organism: Talpa europaea (assembly GCF_964194135.1). NCBI lineage: Eukaryota > Metazoa > Chordata > Mammalia > Eulipotyphla > Talpidae > Talpa > Talpa europaea. The sequence continues at coordinate 68,864,516 of NC_140081.1, forward strand.
TCATAATAACTTTCTTTTAATTGCTGCCTTCTGCAACAAAAATTGTCTTATAACAAAGGAAAATGTGATCTTGTATTTTGGAGTTTGTAGACAACCAGAAGTTCTAGCTCAAAAGAAAATTCCTAGAGATGTGTGGCATCTTATAGATTCTTCCTCCTTCAACCAAAAATCTAAAATAATGCAAATAGTTAATTCATTCCTATGATAATTTATTGCACCAAGACCCTTTCTTATTTTGACACCAGAGCACATAATCCAATCAAGACTTAATATCTTCTACAGTGAGGAAGAAGAGAGGAAGAGGGAGAAAGAGAAAGATAATGAAACAAAATGAAAATCTGTATTCCAATTCCAACTGTGACAGTGACAACCCATGTGACTTTGAGCAAGTCACTTGACCATTTTGTCCCTCAGTAACCTCGTGTTCATCATGGTTAGATTTTCCATTAGGGAACTTTGCTGCGTGATAACTCCCTTCTCTGATGGAAGTGGTCTTGGTGTAGGAAGCTTCCAACTGACCTGGAGAGAACGCTGCTAGTGTGGAAGTCCAGTCTGAGCCATTGCTAGAGGGCAGCATTGTATCAGCAATTATTTTAATGACACTGACTGAGGTGTGGTAGCTTCAAGTTCTCTCATTCAAATATGTAGTATTTTCCTCTCCCATAAATGGCATTTTTACAAAACAAAGGTAATTTATGAGAAACCAGAGGGAGAAGAGTGCTTCCCACCCCCTGGAAACCTCATTGCCCATTAACAAAATTTAAGATTGCAAAATAAAATCATGCATATTAATTTCTAATCAAGCCTGTTTGCTTTTGGTCTCATTTGGATAGCTGCACAAATATCTTTTCCTCTTTGAAAATCCCACCAGCAACATGAGAGAAATGCTCAGATTCATTTGAAATCTCTTCTAGAGGTTTGATTCACAGATTCAGTGACAGAATTTCTAATTGTGGCAAATATTATTTTCAGTCTCTTCCTTCCCTGGCTTATATTTTTTTACAGCCAAAAAATGGTGCACTTAGGAAATGGATTTGTTATAAAGAATCATCTAGAAGTTCCCCATTCAATTTTTCAATTACTTGTCATATATACCACAGTGTTGACTAAATTTCTGCCTGTCAAAGTGGAATCCCAAATCACCTGTCTGGGGGAAAAACACATGACAAAAATAAGTGTTCAAACTGTGTACTTCTGAGTCTCTTCTAGAGATATTGCAGGTTCTTCAGTTCTCCGTGAGGCCATGTCTTTCCCACAACCTCACTATGCACATACACTATTTTTAAGGGCATCAGGGATTGTCTGTGCTGTGCTGTGCTGTGCTCATAGACAGTTCTCTCATCATTCATCATGGGAAAGAATAAAATGGACACATTGCAACTCTATAGTAAGCATGGGAGATACATAACCACTTACATGTTTGCTCCAATTACTTGATAGTGGTGTTTAGAGCATTGTTGAGAAGGGTTCATAGGTCACATTTGGAATCCACAGGATAGAGGATAAATGAACAATTAATTGGCAATGTCTGCTAAGAACAGGGGTGTGGATACAGAAGTAGAGACAATTACTTTCCTTAGGGTAAAGTCATGAAATGGCTTTAGTTTATTATTGATAGTGATGATAACAGTGAGAAAAATATTATAATAATGAAGGAAGATATTATTTAAAGGAAACTGACAGCTCAAAGAACATCTAGGATATGGGGATATGGTCTGGATGGGAGGGTTTAACTGATCCTCAAGAACTCCTAAAATCAGGGATTTGAATATCACTAGTATTCTCGGGTTTTCTCTTTGTTTCTCATCTCTGCATCTCTCTACACATTGACTCACTCCTTCTGTCCCTGTAGGCTGACTTTCTTCTCTTCTACAACTACAGCTACTTATCCAATATGGTAGCCACCAATCTCATGTGACTACTGAACACTTGAAATGTAGCTAGTCCAAATTGAGGTATGCTGGCTGTACATGTCAGACACACACTGGATTTTGAAGACTGAGTAGGAAGGAAAAAAGAATGTAAAATATCTTATTAACTAAAAAAACATATTGGATGTTGAAATGGCAACATATTGGATGTATTGTGTTAAATAACATATATTATTAAAATTAATTCCACCTGCTTACTTTCTTAATGTGGCAATTAGAACATTTAAAACTACATTCTTGGCTCATATTATATTTCTATTGGACAGCACAGTTCTACAGCATTACAACTTATAGCTACTTGGGGAGTGATTGATTGAGTTCTCTTGGAGCAAAACATTAAAAAAAGGAGAGAAAGGGGCTTTATTGGTGAAGTTAGGCTTCTAGAGCAATGCTACATAGCCTGTGGGGGAAGATCCCATGAAAGTGCAACCGTTCCAGTGGGGCCGTAAAGTTGGCATAGTCAGAGAGAAAATTCCAAGGAGCATGGAGGGGGCTACTGGATGGATAAAGGAGTAGAGAGCCTTCAATCTAGGGTCATCCTAAACTCTCCCCCTTTTTTGACCTCAAATTTCCATAGCGAATTAGCAGCAAGTTTTATTGATTCAACCTCCATTCACTTTTCTCCATCCTTTTAGTTTCAGTCACTGTTGTCTCAACTGAGGCTAAATAGGCAAGTGGCAACTGAGAGTTATTTATGTTATGTTTATTGCTGTAACATTACAACACCATGTATGTTTTAGGAGTAAATGTTCAGATTTCTACAAATGTCTACCAATAATCTTCCACCATAATCCATTAAATAAGTGTAATGTACAACCAAAAGACTGTTTATTCCCACCAGAAAGGCATTTGGGAAGATAAACATTTATTTCCAAGCAAGATGGCTTCAGATTCTTCCAGGTGCTGCCACCCATTCCTTGTACATGTGAGCAGGCCTAAATCACATAGCTTTTCTGGAAACTCAGTGTTCACATCTTTAAATTGGGACTAACATGGATCCTACTTAATTGGGTCATGGGTGATACTGAAGGGAAAACTATTCTGAGAGTCCTTTAATATGCAAAGTAAAATTTTAGAGATAGGACTGCACTGCAAATTGAGAAAAGAAAAACCTGCGGTGCAATGCCTTCTTTAGAACTGCCTTAGTTGCAGGGACAACATCTTGTAATACCCTCAGCAGCAGTGACTCTTTTCTTTGAAGGTAGATCTGATTTTGGAAATGGTCAGAAATTTTTGAGAGTCAAGTCTTGTGAGTGAGTTGGATAGCTCAAGCTGGATAATACAGAATTTGTTTAAAAAAACAAAGTCTGGCTGTAAAGGAGTTTTATTCTATCCTTAAAAGAGGTTTCCAGAGTGTTTATTGCAATATCATCCAAATTAGGCAAAATGGCTAGTCTCCAGAACTGACTATTTTGATGCACCAAGCATGTAGTAGCATAGAAGTGTTGTTTTTGTATGTACATTAAAAACAGTCTGACTACTGGGAGATACAGGTTTAAAATAATACTTTATGCTCAAGGAACTCTCTCTTACAAAAGTTGTTTCTTTTGAATATCGTCAACATCTCTATAGATGGGGTAGGCCCTATTCCCAATTGAGAGATGTGGACACTGAGTCCTAGAGATGCCAAATAACCTCATTTTGATGACAAACTGACCAGTATGGATGAGATTAGACCATTTGACTCTGAGCCTTGCTTCTCTCTGTTGAACATTCAGTTTTCTTCCCATCTCCTTGTGTATATAATTCATAATAATAAAAATAAAACTGAGGCACAGAGAATTTCTGGGTTGGCGAACATATGGAGAATTTGCGAATGGCACGTTCAGAGAGAGCATAAGAACACCCTTCCCCGCACTTTGCTCTACCCATGTCTTCCATGTTGATATTCCAAACTAATTTAAAGAAGTGGGATCCAGCATCCAGGGCTGTGACTTGGCCTTCACTAGCTTCCTCAGGAAAACCACCACCCCTCTCCTCAGCCCCAGGACCACACTTTCAGTGCCTTAGGAACTTGAAATTTACATGAATTTATGTCATTATTTGATTTGTTTCCCACCTGAAGCTGGCCCTTTGACCCTGCCTGTCTTTCTGGGACTGCACACAGCATCAGGCACAATACTGCCACTCAGGAATGTTTACAGAATAGTCAAAAGACTCAGTGAGTAAAGCTTCCACCTTCAGAGTGAATAAAGTCTCTACATCTTTGGAAAAGTACAGAATGAATACTGAAATTCCATGGGTATGACAATGGGTGTAAAGTATAGTTGAGTGAAAGAAAACTCTCTAAATAGCTGACAAAATTATTCAAAAAGAGCACAGTGAATATGAGGTCATGTTAAAAATAAAGCATACAAATATGTAGAAATACAGTCAAATTCTTACAAATGACACTGAGTGATTAAGGTGGATAACAAAAAATTTTGTACTTGGACTACGGATGCACTTGTTTTAAATCAAAACACCTCACCCAAGTGTCTGCAATACAGTATGTGCTTAATAATTATTTGTGGAATACATGCAAAAAAATGCAGAAAAATAAAAAATGGTATTAAGAGAGCAAAGTAAAGGTGCATATGAGTTGAATGAAAACATATATTGTGGTTGAGCACAGTGCTGTGAAGCTGTCCACAGTCTCTGCAGCCCAGGTTCCAGCCCAACCGGCCGGGGAGATACCCACATGGCATAGCAGACCTCTCCTGTCTTGCCCGCTGCTCCCCTCAGCAGTGCGTTTCAGGAAGTCTGCCTGTTCTGTTCCCGGCTCTGTCTCTGGTGAATCCTCTCACCTTCCCGCACATCTGGCCTGTACCCCAGTTCTTGTATGCATGAACAAATAAAATCTTAAAAAACAAACAAACAAACACATATTGTAAATACATAGTCATGAAAATAAAATGCTTCAGCAGGTGACAAAAAACAAAATGAGATTCGGAGAAATGAAGTGATATACCTGGGGTCACAACTGACAAAGTGTTAGATGCAGAAATCACTGTTAGTCTGTTTGCTGAGCTAGTCATTTCCCTAAGTGGTTAATCCCATTTCTTTCACAATCAAGTCTTTATAACACCTGCCTGTCTATCTGCCCTTACCATGTTACCAAAGTCCTCTCTATCCTATCTTCTCTCTCTCTCTCTCTCTCTCTCTCTCTCTCTCTCTCTGGCATGCACACAAAAGTAGTGTCATTTTAGAGGTTGGAAGACAGATTCGGTATAGGAAGACTATGTCCATTATAAGAAACAAACCTGAAATTTTCTGTCGCTTCACATAATAGAAGCTTATGTCTCATTCATGTAACAACCCAATGTGGGTGTTCTTCATTGGTTAGTAGCATTTTTCTGGGAGGTGTTTCAGGAAACCTAGCTCATTTTATATATTACCAGGGTCTCAGTTTCTATTCCATTGATGAAAAAAATGGATATGAAAATAGAGTCCCTGACTGGGAGACCACCTCCCTGCAACAACTGTACCACAAGGAAGGGGAGATACAAATATTGAATGACCGTTATTCTTTATCACACAAACTCAGAAATGTTGCAGGGTCTCACTGCTAATAAGTGGTAGAAGGATTTAAAACCAGGTGCATCTAAATCCACGAGATACCCTCTAAATTATTACGTCTTTTGCCTTTTGAGAAAGAAATCCTTTTCTTTTGAAAAAATAGAAACTCAGCTGAGTTATCTCATGACCTCTAATCAGGCATTGCAGGGTAGAAGTACTAGGAAAGTACCAGGCAATTCTCTTGTTTCAGAATTCACTTTTTTACATGTGGTTCATCTTCAGGAATCCTGAAATGATGTCACAGTTTACTTTAGCAGGTTTTTTTTTATTTTTTAAAGATTTATTTTATTTATACAAGAACCGGGGTACAGGCCAGGGGCGCGGGAGGGTGAGAGGATTCACCAGAGACAGAGCGGGGAACAGAACAGGCAGAATGACTGAAACACACTGCTGAGCGGAGCAGCGGGCGAGACGGGAGAGGTCTGCCGCATCATGTGGGCTGCTCCGTGGCCGGCGGGGATCGAACCAGCACTGCGGAGGCTGCAAACATCTTCACAGCTCTGCACTCAACCGCCTGCGCTACCGGGGAGTCCCACTTCAGCAGTTTTTATCCTCATTCCCTTTTTCCTACTGATCCTTTCTTGATATGTCCATGGTCTACTGCTTTGAATCCACTAATTTCTCTGACTTGTTAGGAAATTAATTCACCCTTTGTTTTCACATATACTCCAACAGGTGGGTTGGAGGACACACAAACAATTAGTTTATTTAAGCAGCTAGGTACTTTAAAAGCACAAAAAATATCAATGAGAACAACTGGTTAATTGCAAAATTATTAACTATCTGTTTTAAACTAGTTATTTGACTTGCCACCAACTTCTATCCTCAGAAATGCTTTGGGACGCTAGCTTTAGCTATAGATGGAGATAAAAGTATTTGTATTGCTATGTATTCATGTTCCGTTATATATATAGTCCTTCTCTTTCTTTACTCACCCCCATTCAAGTACTTCTTTCCCAGAATCTCTGATTGGTAAATTCCAGATTGTTTTTAAGTAATTGAGACCTGTGATGTTTGCTAAAAACACTCGAATCAAGGGCCTCCCTTGATGGCGCAGCTGCCGGGGAAGGTCCCACAAAAAAGAAACCTTGAATCAATAAGAAGTTCGTGGTGTGGCTGAAGAAAGGCTTTACGTATAGCAGAGACCCAAGTGTTAACAAGGTTAGGATTTCGACTTCTCTCCTGACCTTAACTCAAGTTTTTATTTTCCCTGTGGAGAGAATACTATTTGTCTCTTAGCCAAACCTTGAGAAGGGCTCAAAAATCAACCTTAAATAGCAAGAGGTTCCCTTATAGCTTAAACTGTGGCCCTGACTGAAATTCAGATATACCCTTTTGTGTAAATTTACTGGCATGAGGGACTGGGAATTTTCCTAGGAAAGAGTTTGCCCCGACTGGAGAGGAAGCTATGCCTGTGTGTTTGGTGAAACTATGTAGCCTTAGTGTAGAAGAAGAGGACTGATTTGGAAGACACTGTGGTATCTGTCATTTGGCTGTGTCCTTAATTCAGCACCTGTTAGAGTGTAAATAAAATAGGAGAATCACTCCCTCCACTTCATCTTAGAACTCTATACTTTGGTGCCACTCCAAATGGCAATCCAGTGGGACCAGAAGCAGTGCCAGGCAGAAGTAATGGCGGCCAGAGGATACAGTGGTCCCCAACAAAAGTTTGTTATGGAGGCAACCAAGTTGAATCTCAGAATGTCAAGGTGACTTGTCAATGTCACAAAGAAATAACCCACACTTTGCTAACTCTCTTCCCTAATACCTGCAGAGTTGTTGTTTTTTTCCCCAAGACTTTTGCACGATATCTCACAGGCATGCATAAGTAAGTACAGTCGGAAAGCATTTGATGTTTGCCACTCCCACCTCCCCACCCCTTAGTACTTTAGTAGACTTTTGCAGACATTGCCCAAACCCCAACTCCTGAACTGAGCACTCGATCAGGAGCCCTGACAGAAGCAGAGGTCATTCGCTGGTATTGGAATTAACACAGGTCTCTATGCCCCCCCAGAGGGCTATATTCTCATGACACAAGACCATGAACATAAACCATGCAGGAAAATCAAATTCTTTGAGCTAGAAAGATAGATAAAAACTTACCCAGGTAGAAATGGAATTTGAGGACTTGGAGATGCAGTAGAGTGAAATCAAATGTGGATGGCTTAATCCACAAAATAACTACTTCATGTTATTAATTTTCAGGAGTTTTGTTGCCTTAGTGATCTGTTAAATTTTCAACACAGAAAATTCAGTACTATCTTTACTTTTGACATAGGAGAAGGAGATCATGCACTCTTGAAAGCACTTCCTCTCTAATGAGGCCCAGGGAGCATTAACCACTTATTTTGCTGCAGCTGTTGCTCTTACTTTGCCTTGCTACTGAGGATTCTGCCCCTATCCTGGAACCCCACCTCTAAAATGCTCTCTTTAATCAAACTATGCCACAGCAGAGGTTTAATCTTGATAGAACTGTCTTTTTATTGGGGCACAAGACAGAAAAGTATGGGAAAATGGAGATGTGTGAAAAACTCAAGGAAATACATATTTGGAAACATTACCACTCATTCATTCATTCATTCATTCATTCATTGAACAGTTATTAAGTGACTATTGTATATTAACCTCTGTCAAAATGGTTGTTTGTTGACAATGGTTGTTTAATGGTTGTTAAACGATCACTTAATCATTAATCTATGTCTGGATTTCTCTTCAGAAGCTCCAAAGATAAACAAAATCGATTTGGTATATTCCTCTTCTAATATAGATACTTCTTCCTCCACCTAGCTCCTCCCCTTCCATGCATGTTGAAGAGACCCAATTTTGAGAAGCACATACCTGACTCCCCAAAGATGTTTACACCTTATTTCCTGAAATCAAATCAACGAACATGTTAGATTACATGGCAAAAGAGAATTGAGATTGTAGATGTAATTAGTTTGCTAATTAACTGAAATTGAAATGAGGAAATGATCGTGGATTCTCCAGGTGTGTGAATGTAATCACAATGGTCTTTATAAGAAAAGGTGGGAGGTAGAAGAGGGAGAACCAGAATAATGTGGCACAAGAAAGATTTGGCCTGATGTTGCTGGCCTTGAAGATGGAGAAAGGGAGCTATGAGCGAAGGAATACAGGCAAATCTCAATAAGCTGGAAAAGAAAAAGAAGCAGATATCCCCAAAGATTTCAGAAGGAATGTAGCCCTTCCTATCCCTGACTTTCGCCCAGACCCATTTTGGTCTTCTGACCTCTAGAAATGTGAGATAATAAATTTGAGTTATCTTAGATCACCAATTTGGTGGTAATCTGTTATAGCAGCAATAGGAAAATGAATACACTAAATAATTATCTAAATCAATAGTTCTCAACCTTGATTGCATGATAGTCACTTGAACAGTTTTTAGAATCCAAAGGCTCAGGTTCCATCCACAGCAATCAGAGACCCCGGGGGTAATATTCAGGCATCAATACTTTTAAAGCACTTCAGGTAATTCCATTGTAGAGCAAGATTGAGAACCACTGTTCTGAATAAATTATGTGTATCACTGTATTTTAAATGTGAAAATCTTGACTGAGAAAACTCTCTCCTTACCTATTTCTATCAGTTTGTCTTTCAACAGGGCAAAGAAAAATAAAAAGATATTCAATTTCAAGAACTCCTGGGGCATGAGGCCAGGTGAGAAGAGCTTCATATGACCTCCCAATCAGTTAGAATGAACAGTGTTTTGGCTGATCCATTCTCTTGTGTTATCTGTGGATGTGTATTTACTTTTGAAACGCCATTTGTTTTGTTTTCAGCGATGCACATAAGAGCCATCATAAGATGAACAAATGTTGCCAAGTGAGTCTTAAAAAGCATCCTACCCAGACTTCCACATAAGCGAGTAAAGTCCAGGGCCTCTCCGGTGCTGCAGTGGGTTGAGCGCAGCACTGTGGGGCTGTCCGCAGCCTCTGCAGTGCAGGTTGGATTCCTGGCCAGTCAGGGAGAGACTCACATGGCACGGCAGACCTCTCCTGTCTTGCCCGCTGCTCCCCTCAGCAGTGTATCTGCCTGTTCTGTTCTCCACTCTGTCTCTGGTGAATCCTCTCACCCGCACACCTCTGGCCTGTGTGTACCCCAGTTCTTGTAGAAACAACAAACAAACAAACAAACAAACAAATAAATAAATAAATAAATAAATAAATAAAAGAGAGTAAAGTAAAGTACATTCCCAACCTAATAGACCTATTACTTATACCAGACAGTATGAGTTCTGTCTGCATTAGTGGTACAAGCAAGCTGGAGGTTGAAGTTTTCACGGTATTATTTTCTGAAGCCTTTAGCAGAAATGAATTACATACACTCTGCACCTGATTCCTCCTAAAGATTCAGGTACATTTACTGTCACAGATTGGCCATGCCATATGAAAATGTGGGCCCAGACAACCACATCAAATCCTTCTGATCACTACAGAACATGCTATTGCATTGCCTGTCTAGTGTGAAGATGTTGTAGATCCTTAACTGGCTGTTTTCTAATCTAGTAAGTACTGGTAGATTTCCATACATTTTGGAGTGCAAAGAAAGACAAATAGAGAAAGCATGTTTTTGTCCAGGAAGATAGAACATGTCTACCTGCTGTCTCATGTTCCCTGGTTAAGGTTTGGTTTAAGGAAGAGAAAATGTTTTCTGTAGAGGTGACTCCAATGACCTGAGCAGAAAAGAAAGGGCCAGGATCAGTGGTGTGGTGGAAGTGACTTGTACTAGGTCACCAGCAGTTATATGGTGTATCTTTGCATTCAATAACATGATGGTAGCTTAAAATTGTGAGGTTTCTGAGGCTAAGGTGGAGGGAGGTGGGAAAAAGGGTGTAAGAGGTATAAGGGGTGGTGATGGAGGTGAAAATATAAATTAAAAATATTATGTGAATGAAAAAAATTTTAAGTGAAAATTCCAACAAGCAATAAAAGTAACAGTTTAATTTTGGAAAAAAAATTGACCATGATAGGACCATTTACACCATAGGCATTGGTAAATGCTACAAATCAGTTCTCTCTCCTTTCTTTCCACACCGCAGAGTTGGTTGTTAAACATTTATCAGCACAGTGGGACTTACAATGCAGTGAAGCAGGCTGGATCTGAGAGGTGTGAAAGAAAGAAAAAGACTTGGGTGAACATAACTGCTGTTTACAGGAAGAGGGCTCAGATACTTTACTTTTATAAAGGGTAAATCAGCATCACAGTGCACATGTGTGTGTGAGGGGGCAGTCCATGGAAACCGATTCAACTCAATATTAAAAACAGAAATTATTAATATTCGGTACCACTCAAATGGGGAAATTTTGTCTCAGGAGATCTTGAGCCTCTTCATCATTGGAAGTGAGTGATCATAGGTTAAAAAAACCAGTAGGCAGATATATTATAGAGGGATTTCAAGTACTAGACAGCAAACTAGATTGAACTATTTGACCTCTGAGGTCTCTTTCAACTCTTAAGACACTTTGAATTTTGTGGAAAAGAAAGCGATGGATTTTGAAGAATTAAAGGAGGTCGCAGCATTGTGGAGTTCAAAACCAGTAAGAGGGGAAATGTTTTCTAAGAGCACAGTATACAAGCACTAGTATACAAGCCTCATTTTTCCCCAAGACAGTAACTTGTAGGCACAGGGGCAGAACTGGAAGGTCTCCAAGCCCCCTTGCAATCCTTTCTCTACTACAAACTGATATTGTTAAAAAGTGTCTTTATTTGATCAATTCTCTGTATGTATCTTAGAAGAGAGAAGAAAAGCTCCCTTTTTTTATTTTTTTGGCCAAGTGCCTCTGAATGCTCAAATATTACCCAAACAGGTTTCCCAAAGTAAATTAAAGTAAGCATTCTACTCATGTTAGGAGAAAAAAATCACATTAGATCAAACAGGCATTGGAAACAATTATACTATAGTGGGAAGAGTAGTTACATGTTTACATTGCTTGAAACTATGTTCTACAAAGTCATGTCAAACATAGCAGCTATGGAAAAAAAAAGAAACAGGAATTTTAGTATATTAAATGTCCTTTCCTAGTAACTCTTCATGATTCTCTTTAGTTCACTGTCTATTTTCATTAATTCAATTGCGATTTCTTTAAGCCCAGAGGGGCGTGAGTCAGTATTGATTTCCATGGTTTGGATAGTTGTCCACTTACACGGGATGTTAGAGGTATTCACAGGAAGGAAGGCACCTGGCTTTTCAAGTGCCCTTTCTTTGACCTCAATCTACTTGGCTGTCGATAGAATGGAGTAAAAATTGTGTGTGTGCATGTGTGTGTGCACAGCTATTAATGTGATATATGCGGCTATGAATGATATATGTGTCAAGGGGGTTGGTGATAGTTGGGTCATGTTTTTAATAACAAATAGTTTAGGATTAAAACAGAACTATAAGAGAGCACTTCTTCATTGGCTGAGAAAGGGGTTCTAAAAATCTACTTCTCCAAAAACGTAACAGGAATACAGGAAAAATTGTCCAGATGAACTTTTTCAAAACTCTGGAAATTAACCAAAGTGTTTCAACAATCCAAAGACTATTTATTAAAGAAAAATGGCAGGTCTTAATAAGAAGAGTGAGTTTTGTGGTACTTTAACTTGCTGTGTTCACATCTCCCTCTCCCCAACTAAGTAGTAGCCTTAAAAACCAACAGCTTCACAACTCTGGTAGTTGTGAGAAACTGCAGCCTGGCAACCACCAGAGGAGGCAAAAATAGATGTTGAGCTTCCCCATAAATTCCTATTTTCAGAGAATTATAATTTGTCATTTGACCTGCCTGACAGCTTCCTGGAATCTCCATTTGCTGTTTGTCGTTATTTGACCTGATTTAGGGCTCACTCACTATGAATAGTCTTTTCCCTAGGATATTAAAAAAATAATCTGTGGCAATAGTTATGGAGTCAGGACCAATGGTATGTTAAGTGGGGAACTCAGGGAATTCCTCATTTATAAGGTGACATCTGTTCAGACACCTGAATGAAGTGAAAGAGTGAATCATGCATTTTTGGGGGCGGAGGAGAGAATTTTAGGCTGAGGTAACAGTAAATGTAAAGATCCTGAAGTAGGAGCCTGCTTCGTTTCTGTCAGGAAAAGAAGATAACTTGGCTCTAATTGTTCTCACTGTGTCTTTACTCACTTAGAAGTTCATGTGGTCTTAGGACTTCAGCCACAATCACTACAGCACTAATTAAGCCCCCCCCCACACTCCACTATTTCGATGTTCTAACTCATTCAGAAAATTTTTACAGAAACAATGATTTCCTCAGGTTATTCCTCTGCTAGGGTAAAAAAAAACAAACAAACCTATGATTACACCCAACTTCTTATAGGAGGGGTATAAAGTCAACTTACCGAGATAAAAAAATAAAATTCCCTATTACAAACCATAAAAATTAAAAATAAATGGAGTCCAGCAAGATGATGACAGAGTGAAAAACACCAGACTCAACTCCTCCAAACTCACACAACAAAACACACCAAAAAAAAAAAAAAAAAAAAGGAAAAAAAAGAAAAGAAAAGAAAACCCTGAGGGAAAAACTGACTGCTATCATACACAATAGAAACATCAACTCTATGGAAAGGAGACAGAAAAACTTTAAGTGAACTCTGTTGAGAGTGACAATGTGGCAGTAGAACCCCAAGAGGGAGGAGCAGCTGTGGTGCAGAGTGCCCTACAGCTATTGACTTGGACACATGCCAACATTGGGGCTCCTAAAACCTAGTACAGCACTGGATAAGCGAGTGCACAAGCAAGCAGGCACCCTGGGCAGAGGTACATTGCTAGAGAGCTGCAGAGGTGGGGGGCACAGAGCAAGGACTAGAGGGCTTGAATCTGAGGCTCATAACACAGAACAGATGTGGCCTGAAATGGAGAGTCAGAGCACCTGAACTTCCTATAAAAGAGGCTACTGCTGAAGGCCAGGATGAGATATACAACACACCTGCCACGCCCACAAAGACAACTTCACAGTAGGAAGTTCAAATTTCTGGGCCTATTGGATGTGATCCTTCCATGCCTATTGGATGTGATCCTTCCATGTCTATTGCCATAGTTTTCTTTTACACCTACTGCCTCTCTTTGGTACCAGTCCCCTGACTAATGTAACAGATATAAAAACAACAGTTGAAAATCTATCCCTACTAAAACCCATACAAAATCGAAAATGAGGAGACAGAAGAGCACAATATATTTGCCAGCACAAAAAAGCCTGAAAAGCACGCTGACTCAGTGGAGTTGTGAAGCATGACAGAAGGGGAATTCAGGGCAATGGTCTGAGTGATACTTATGGAACTTAAAGAAAACAAAGGATGATATAAAACAATACCAGAATAAAGATAATAAAAATATGAGGCAGCTACATTCAAAAATAATGGAGTTAAGAAACACCATAGCTGATTTTTAAAAATATAATTGAGGGCCTCAATAGCAGACAAACAGAAACAATGGAGAGAATTAATGAACTTGAAAACAATGTTGGAGAACATGAGACTAGAACAAGGTAGACAAAAATGAATTAAAGAATGAAAGCAGTGTAAGATCTCTCTGGGTCAACTTAAAAGAAACAACATCCACATTATGAGGATCCCAGAAGGAGAAGAAAAACAGAAAGGCATAGAAACCCTACTTTAAAAATAATCACGGAAAACCATCTGGGAAATCAACCAGAAGTTGTGATCCAAGAGGTCAACAAGTTCCAAACAAAATAATACCAGACAGATAAGACACATCATAATAAAGCTGTCAAGAACCAACAAGAAGAACTGAATATTAAAATATCAAGGGCAAAAAGGGTAACCCATAAGGGTTACCACCAAACAGACTGTCAGCAATCTTTTCAGCAGAAACATTACAATCATGAAGGAACTGGATAGAAATAATTAAAATACTGAAAGACTTCCAGCCCAGAATCCTTTACCCAGCAAGATTAACAATCAAGATAGAAGAAAGTGTAAGGAATTTCACTGAAAAGCAACAACTAAAGAAATTTACGAACACAAAACCACAGGTGAATGTAATCCTAAAGGAACAGAACAATGAATATTAAGGAAACAGACACTAAATTACTTAACATAGATGAGGAGGAAAGTAACTAGAACCAGGCAGAGACCAGACAGCCCAATGGGTCACACTGATAATCCCCCATATACTAACCTCAGTACCAACTTCAAACAAAAGACAATAGAAAAAATATATAAAATGATGAAAATGTAACTTAAACTAAAGATAATAGGAATTCCTCAAAAAATAAAAGTCACAGGACAAACAAAAGACAAAACATAACAAAGTGGCAACAAGCACTTATATCTCAACAATCACCTTAAACATATGACCTCAATCCACCAGTCAAAAGGTATAGACCGGCTGAATTGATTTCAAAACAAAGTTCAACATTCTGCTGTTTTATAAGAAAAATCTTACCAACAAAGACAAGCATAGACTTAGCATTAAAGGTTAGAAGACAGTTATACAAGCAAATGGCAATCAAAATAAATCAGAAACAGCTCTATTTACATCTGATAAAATAGACTTCTAATTAATAAAGTTAACAAGATATAAAGACATTATAATGGCCTATGGAACAAGAAAAAATTACACTCATGAATATCTATGTCCTGAATGATGAAACACTGTGAGATACATATGAAAATTACATATGGTTAATAACATATGTTATGTTTACCTTTTGTTAAATAACAAAAAGTTAATAAATTAACCTTTCTCATGGTCATTTTCATTTTCTTTTTTTTATTTTATTTTATATATTTTTACACCATTTTTCATTTTTGCACAAGGTATGCATTTTCATCTTGGTTATAGTTCCCATACAATTCCCGCCTCCCTTGTTTTGATCCTATTCCCTTCTCTCCCCCTACCTCACAGTGTGTCTCTGGTTTATAGTTGCTTATTGATTTTGATTTTTACTTTATTATAATTAGTCTTTTTCCGGGTCCCTTATTTATGTTTTCTAGATTCCTGCTATGAGTGAGACCATACAGTATTTTTCTTTTTCTTTCTAGCTTGTTTCTCTGAGCATGATCCCTTCCAGCTCCATCCATGTTGCTGCAAATTGCCTGAGTTTATCTTCTCATGGTCATTTTCTATCCATAAGATTATTTCATCTGTGAACAGAGCTTCTTTTTACTTTTTCTAATTTAGATGACTTATTTCTTTTTCTTTCCTAATTGCTCTGTCTAGGACTTCTAGTACCATGTTACGTAGAAGTGGTAGAAGCAAGCATCCTTATTTTGTTCCTGATATTACAGGGAAAACTTTTAGTCTTTAACGTTGAGCATGACACTAGCTACGAGTTTTTCACATGTGGCCTCTAGTATGTAGAAATAGTTTCTGTCTTTTCTTTGCTCAGTTTTTTCTTAATCATGAAAAAGTGCTGAACTTTTGTCTTTACTGCATGAATCATAATGTGGATCTTCCCGCTTTATCCTGTTTATCTGGTGTATTACAATAATTAATTTTCATGCGTTGAACGATTATTGTACTCTAAGAATAAGTCCTACTGGATTGTATTGCATAATACTTTATGTGTTGTTGAGTTTGTTTTGGTATTATTTAGTTAGGATTTTTTACATCAATATCATGAAAAAATATTACTCATAACTCTCTTACATAAATAATATTAAAATGTGGTGTTTCCCTGCAATTTTATAGCATTTAATTATAGGACTTACCTGAACAATCATTTCAGCTGAATCTCAAAGACAGTAAGTGGTCAATGTGTCCAACTTAGGTAGGATACAACAGTCCCTCAAAGTGACCACATTGTCTGAAGGTGGTGAGAGACTAGACTACAATGTTGTTATAAGAAATAGAAAGTGGGTATAAGGAATGCATATAAGAGTTGTCATGTTTGTCAATATGAGAAGTCAAACAAGGTCATAAGAATGATTTTTCAAAATGAGATGTGGGTCACGGGAGATGGCATGTCCTTTAAATCATATGTCAGTAGTAAGAATTAAGATCAGGTGACATGACTACTGTTTGGCTATAGCATAAGAAGATGAAAGTAAAAGTTAAAAATTACTTCAATTTCGATCTTTGATGTCTGAGAAGACAACAGAGAAGAAATAATTTTTGGGAAATGATAAGGGATTAAATTCGCAGTGAGCTGAATTTTGAGATGACTGAGGACAACTGACATGGTAGTTGAGTTGGCAGTTGAGAAATAGGACTGTTGTTATGGGGAGCATCCTGCGAAACCCAGAGTTGGAAGTCATGTTCATGGGTGAATATGGTGAATAAGGCTGGGGGCCCAATTATAAGAGCATAGAAAATTGGGAGAAGGTCTTGGAAGAAGACTGTGTAAATTTCCAAGAGTGGGCAGATTGAGGAAAAGAATATAGGTAAAGAAACATTATGGTGTAGACCAGAGCCTAACAAAGAATAGAGGCCACAAAAACACAAAGATTGTACTTTTTCTTCAAGGTACTATTGCTCTCCAAGTATTCTGTTGTGGGTGCCTTGGTCTGAAGTTCACCAAGGGAAATCGAGATTCCGATGGTAGACATATACCTCAAGCAGACACACTTGAGGTAGAAAAGATACAAGAAGAAAAGATATAAATGGAACATGGACAACAACAAGTTTATGCCCCCAGAAGGAAGGAAATGCTAAAGGATAAGGCATTTTATTGGCTTGTGTTCTATTTGTTTGCTAGTGGAATGCTGTAGATAGGATGTAATGTGACCTTTTAGAATATATAGCATTGATGAAGAGGAGAAAAATTGGCCAGAACTGGGATCTAATGTCTGTGTTCCTTTCTTTCTCCTATTTACTTTGTTTTTTAAATCCTCTTGTAAAATATTTTAGCAGCATTGCAAATAAGTAAAAGATTTATGAAGACTCAAGTCTCAAATAGCACCAATTTTGGAGCATGTACTTTCTCAGTGTGGAATGAAAAGTATGTCAATGTTTCTGTTCTGTACTTCTATCTTCATGGTTTAATTGTTAGGCCAAAAAATACATCAATGATATCAGATATATACTTTGAAATAAACTTCTTTTCATTGAAACCAAAGTAAGTTTATTTATATATTTGAAATTAAGACTCATGTCCCCTAGATCAAGCACACATTTTTGTGTTCCACCCACAAATAATAATCATCAAATTAGAAAAATATACCCTCAAATTAAGTAAATAATGCATCATTATTGTTATAGACAATTTCTGGCATTGAGCCATATACCGAAATAACCTTCACTCCCAGTTTTGCCCTTCTTTCTAGAGATAATCTCTGTCCACATCAGTAGTCACTGAAGTAGCCATTTTCAACTGCAGCAGTGTTGTTTTATTTTTTTCCCTGGCTATTTGGTTGAATTGTTGGTCTACAATGTTTTTGCCACTGCCATATACAATTCAGTATAATAAATAACCTTTTGAAATCTGCTTTCAACATGGAACTATAAATTAATTAATTTCCCTGTTAGAGACTGAGAAACCAGGAACAAATGTCTATTTTAAGCTCTTGTGATCACCAATTCATTTTCTTTTTATTTTTAACTTACATATTTTTTTACATCGTTGTTCATTCTCTTCTCAGGTGTAATCCCCGTAAAATTACCACCACCAAGATACTCGTGAACCATAGTCCCTTGTGCTATTCCATCCACTGTTTTGATCCCTCTCCCTCCTCCTCCCCTGCTGAATGTCTCTGATTTATAGTTGCCTGGTAGTTTTGTATTTTTTTTTCTGATCCCTTGTTTGGTTTCCCTGTGTTCCTCCTATAAGTAGACCGAGTCGAATAGCCATAGGTACTACAAAAACCCAGCTTTTATTTTATCCCCATTTTGCAGAAGTTGATTTAAGTAATTAGTCTCACAGTCACAGAGCGAATAAGGGCCATAACTGATAAAGGAACATAAGTCAGTCTTATACACTCTATTTTTTTTTTCAAAGTGAAGATGTGCTCTAGACAGTGCAAATAGGTATGAAAAGGAGAAAATATAGTGAAACCTGTGACGAAGACATCTTAAATATTTTCTGTGCTTGTGGGGGGTTTATCCACAATCAAAGAGTCCAACTGGTTTGAAAATCTTTATTCAACACCCCCTCCCCAGTTTGCTACTCAATTAACTAATAGTAGGTGTCAATATCAGGTCTATCAGTTCAAGTCTTTACCTGAATTGTGTCAAAGATCATCTTCTCTGCAGTCTACCTTGACTGCTCTATTAAAAATATCAACACTCTGCTACTGTAAGTACTCATTCCTTTCCCCTCCTTTATTCTTCTCCTTATCACTCATTCTCATCAAACAAACTATAACATTGACATTTATTTTGTTCATGTCTCCCCAAGGGCAACGATTGCTAATTATGTTATCTCTGAAGCCAAAACCTTATGTCTCATTCACTGTTGAGTGAATGAGTTTAAAAGGTTTTCTTTGGCTTCTACAAGGGCAGCTCTTTGAATTGTAGTATATGTTCTGGTTACAAATGTTCTGACACTTGTAGGTTTCTCTATAGATTTTCTGGGTTAAATATTGCAGCTAGAATCGGCCAGGTAAGACTTCCTAGACAGGTGAGTTTGGAAATGTTCTTCAAAAAGTGTGATGATCAGAGAATAGTGGAGAAAAAAAGAAAGAGCTCCCAAATTGAAGAAATACTGTGCTTAGAATAGAGATGATTAGCTTGATTAAAGGGGAGGAGCTTTGTTCAGTAGTATTCAGAAGTTAGAATGAAGAAAAGAGGGTATTAGCCTAGGACTCTGAAAGCTAGACCAAGACATTTGGAATTGATATCCAAGGGAGTGGTGACTGTAGAAATGCAATCCACAGATGTTAAGGCTCCTGCTACTTTTTAGCTATATGACATTTTCCAAATAACTATAACTCTGTGTGCTTCAGTTTCTCTCATCTGTAAAATGGACACAAAATAGCACAATCCTTACTTTATAGAGTTGTTGTAAGAATTGACATAATACAGGTTAAGTGTTTACACAGTGTTTGGCATAAAGTAAATGCTCTATGTACATTACCTGCCATCATTGTCAACAGCAGTGGACTATGATAGAGGACTGTGGGTATGTGGTGGTGGATGTAGTATAGGATATACATCAGAGGAGGTGTGATCCTGTGCCTCTGAATCACAATGTTGTAAACCAATATTGCCTCAAATAAAAAAATAAATAAACAAATAAATAAATAAATGTTAAACAACATCTTTATATAATGGGTCTTCTTATATAGTATTATATTATGACTATTTTATGTTTACTAGTCAAAATTGTTGTGGCTTAAGGGAACATCAAACCAAAGTCTTTGATTGAAAATATTGAGTGTGTGGAGGGAAGCGATATCAGTGTTAGTCCATCTACAGGGCAGCAACCGTGAATGACTTCTATTCAGCTGCCCATCTGAATACTGACCCAAAACATTATAGGATGTAGTGGATTCTGGAGAGCTTCCTGAATTCAGAACGGCCTGGGATATTGGGCAGAGTGTGGTAGGGAAAGGCAGGCTATCTTATATTTTCACACTGAGGTTGAACTCTGCACATACACTACTACTACCTTTTCAATTACCTGAATGCTGTTCCTTACACTTAGGAAATTTAGCAACCAACCAATGAAGCAAAACAGGAGGAAAAGTAGTAGAGTTCATACAGAAAGTCAGGGATACCATTGTCATTTTGGGTCAAACTCACAAGATAGGATGTTTCTTTGGCAGAGAAAAAAGGGGAGGGAGCTGGTACCCAGAAATTAGTGTGTTCACTAGGACAGTGGAGGGCAACTGGGGCAGGTGGTACTTGACCATCAACCAGGTCATCATGGAGTGGGTCTCCTCACATGTAGTGATGGGAATGGACTGGGATCCAATCCTGGGGGAAAATTTGGACAAAAACAAGAACGTGATGATAAAAGCAACTATTTTCTAAAATTGATGTCTAGACATTTTCAGTAACTCTGCTTACATAGAATTTGGGTATTTAGATAAGGGGTTGAAATTAGGATTCCCAGTGTAAGTTCTCACTTTGCTTTTCGTGAGGCCCCTTTTAAAATAGCCACTTAGAATTGAACCCATGAAAAATGAGTCACCTCTGCCCCGTCACCATATAAATAATAGGTGTTTGCTGCCCTGTTCTCTGTCTCAGGCTCATTCATGACGTGGGGTGGAGGACTATCCTTCCCCCAGAAAACTGCAGTCTGCCTCCCCCCACTTCTGGAATCTGTAAATCTGGAATCTTTTGACTTGACTTGCTTGGTGTGGATTCATTGAAATTGCACCCTCTATCCAAATGCCCCGTGGATGTCACTTCTCCACAGTGGGAGCTCAGATGCTGAGGAAGCTACTTGATGGCCCTGTTTGCGTGCCTTGTGCCCCTTCATTCAGCAGCTCACAACTGGCACATTCTTAATTTAACATACCAGTGTATGTCTCTCAACACAAAGAGTGACCATGAAGATTGCTCTGTGGCAGAGGGGAGCAGATGGGTAATCTGTTATGACCCATTTTAGTGCCAACTGGACATTAAAGGTATGATTTGGAGATGTGGAATTGTTTGTGGGGGAAAGAAATTCAAGTCAATGGGAATAGGTAGGTAAAGGACTGAATCTGAGCAAGCAGGGAGCAGCTGAAACTTAAGTTAGTGGTATGGAATGATGCTGGAAAGGTATCTGGGGGAACATGTTGTGAATAGTTTTAAATGCCAAGTTAAAAAAAAATTAGGATCAATTAAAATAATGGGAAACTAATGAAAGTTTTAGAGTGGAAGAGTAACATGCTTAGAGATGTGCCCTTAAAAAATGAATTTGTTGGTTATTAGGAGGGTGGGTTTCAAAGGTATTCACCTGGAGACAGAGAAACTTGCTATAGCCCAGAGAAGAGGGAATTTGGGGCTAAACTGGGGTTGTGGCAGTGGGAATGGGGACAAAAGGACAAAGTCAAAATATTTAGATGATGAATCTGGCAGAGAATGGTTTCTGAATGGCAATAGAATGCAAGTTCCAAGTGCCTAGAATAATCCTCAGCATATAGTTGGTGCTCAAATAGTTTTTAAATGATACCTGGACTTCATGCAGCTTCTGCTGTTCTGACTGTGTCTCCCCAAAATTCAGTACGTTGAAATGCTAATGCCCAAAGTGATAGTATTTGGAGGTTGGGCCCTTGGGAAGGACTTAGGCCATGAAGATGGAATCCTTAGGAATGGGATCAGTGCTGGTATAAAAGAGACCCCACAGAGATCCCTAGTCCCCTCCACCATGTGAAGATGCCAGAGAACTTTGTGACCTAGAAGAGGGTCCTCATCAACCATGCTGACACCCTGGTCTCAGACCTTTAGCTTCCAGAACGATGAGAAATAAATTTCTGTTGTTTATAAGCTACTTGTTCTATGGTATTTTGTTATAGCAGCTTAACTGTACTTAGACAGCTTCTATCTTACCACTGTCAAACACTGACCTGTGACATGTGTTTGCACACCTGATTCCTGACACCCAACTTGTCTTTTGTATTAGCAGCCAGCCCTGCCTTCCTCCTCAGCGCTCCCAATTCCTGCTCTCCATTCATACCCACGATTCACCAGGCATTGCCTTTTTAACACTGATAGCATCTTGGCTTTCTTTTTTCTCTACTTTTTTCTTCCAAACATTTTCCTACACAGTCCAGATAACAAGAATCTTTGTTTGGGACCCAGAGGAGACACTGAGAAAGGAACACCAAGGAAGAAAAACAATTGTGATGTCTCCATGAATCAAGTGAAAAGGGTAGGAGCAGATTTGGAGGGTCTGTGCTGTGGGCAGGAAATGGGCAAATGTTCCCTATATGACAACATGAGCAACTGCTTACAATTTAGTATTAAACAATAATCTAGTAAAAATTCCCTGTAATAGATGGAGTCAATTTTTTAAAGAAATGAATAAAGAAGTCTATTTTTGTATC
This sequence comes from Talpa europaea, assembly GCF_964194135.1. NCBI lineage: Eukaryota > Metazoa > Chordata > Mammalia > Eulipotyphla > Talpidae > Talpa > Talpa europaea. The sequence goes on from NC_140081.1 coordinate 68,886,899, forward strand.
TTCGGATAGAAAATAAATTCAATTATTCATGTTGTTTTAAAAAACACCCCACATTCTGGGCCTCCCCTGGTGGCGCAAAGGTTGAGCACTGGGCTGCGAAGCTGCCCGCAGCCTCTGCAGCGCCGGTTTGATCCCCGGCCACCAGCGGGGGTCCCACATGGTGTGAGGACCTCTCCTGTCTCGCCCCCTGCTCCCCTCAGCAGTGTATTTCTTTGTCAGTCTGTCTGTTCTGTTCCCCGCTCTGGCTCTGGTGAATTCTCTCACCCTACCGCACTTCTGACTTGTACCCAGTGATTGTATAAATAAATAAATAAATCTTAAAAAAAATTAAAAAAAAAAAAACACCCCACATTCTGTTTTCATGATAGAATAGAAAAACATTTTTGGACCTTAGTTTTGAAAAAGACACAATTTTACAGACAGCCAAATGCAACCAAAGACAGACCCCAAATAAATTTAAATATACTGTATTTTTCAGGCCCCCAAAACTCGAGGATAATGAAACTCATAGCAACTCAAGTGAATTAGTAGATCCAAGAGAGCCAAATAAAATACTTAACAGGTGGGTATCAATAAAAAGTTTATGATCATGGTTGTAATTCAAGCTTTAGCCAGTAGGAACTATAGACAAAATTACATATAACTTTGAGATGTTTCAGAAATAGCTGATTTTTTTTTTTTAAGATCATACTCATATAGCATCCTTCTATAAGACTTCTCATCTTGACAAGGTTTAAAAAATGCTGGGCTCTAATTTTCCCTAGTGCCTTTTTTTCAGTAAGTTAGCTATATTGGAAAGCAGATCCATTCAGCCTGGCTACTAGGGACAATTTATTGCACAGTTGGAGAGAAATGTGGCTCATCTAATTCACACAAAATCCCCTTTCAGGTAGATGGCTCGTATGAATTTGGCTGAGTATTTTTGAACTATTCAAATGTCATTTTTGCTCCTATTCCCCAAACCCAAGTACTCTCCTTGGAATTTTAGAAACTGAGAATCTGACAGTGTTGAGAGAAAGGCCATTAAGCTTGTGCCTGCTTCGTCCTGAGAGACTATTTGCAATTAGTCTGCTGAGATTGTGAGTGTCTAATGCGAAGACAAGAAAAGCCAATAATTTTGACCTCTGGAAATCCACTTGGATGCACCAGTTTATCTGTGTTGATTCCCTACACTGATCAAGTAGACCAGGGGAATTCCAGTTCCTTTTTTTTAACGACCCGTCAATTGAAGGGGCCATTTGAAAAAGTCAAATCTAGTTAGTGGTTCCAATTAGTAGGGTCACAAGGGAACACAGCAACAGTCCATTTTGTGGTAGCCTTCAGGAATAACAGGTGATGGAGAAGCTTAGGGAGGTGTCTTCAACCAGGGTGGCAGAAGCATATTGGTATAGCACAGTAAATAATCCTGCGGAGATCTGATGACTGTGCCAACTTTTAGATGAACCACAGTAGGTACTTTGCTGAAAGGTAGTTGGATTGGTCTCAGGTATCATCATGGGTCAAGTGACTTCTGATCTACCATCATTAATCATTAGTTCTTCAACCATGCCAGGGTGCTTCTCACCAATTTATGTCTTGCAGTTTTGGTAAAAGTTCTAATTTATGGACACTTCCAATGTGAGAGTGGTTCTTAAATGTCAAATCCACTCTAATATCCTCCCTAAACCTTTGAATCCTTTTTCTACACTACATCAAGCAGGTCTACCATTTCAAACTTGCTTACTCTGTGCTGGTTTTTCTGTTGTTGTTGTTCCATATTTCAACCAACCAACAAACCAAACTGTTAAAGCTCTTTTATGATCAGGAAGCCTTTCCCTCTTGACACTGAAATGGTAAAGAGGCTGTACAGAGGAAGTGTGGCCAGTTAGCAGGCCCTGGTGTACGTAATTCTGTAAGATGTTTTATTTTAATTCTATCTGATTAGCATTGTATGGCTGTAGCGAATGGTAATCTCTCCATAATCTAGGGCTTGTAATTGCTCCAAGTTCCTTTTTCCTGTCATATTATCTACAACACCTTGCACTTCTTTTTAATGTCTCTTAAGGACTGGCCCGGAAAAGGAGGTACAATTTTAAAGAGCTTCTGGTGACCAGTTCTTGACTGAGGTGAGGAGGAGTTTGAAAAAGTTTTAGGATGCCTGTGAATTTCAAAAAGCCAGGCTCTTTCTGTAGCCTCCCTGCATCTTCATCATCTTCATCATATCTTCATTGGCAGGTGGAGTAGCAGCTACTGTTTTATTTATTTTAAAATCCCAATAAAACCCTTTGTCAATCTAAAGAAGAAAGAAAAATTTCACATTCACATCATTACAAGTATAACTTTTCCCCTAACAAAACAGGAGATTGGCATTTTAGGAATGCAGATGTTTGTCTATATCTGTGAATTCCAACCTTTCTCACAGTTCTTTTTCTAATTGTTCTGCCAAGCAGCTTTTGACCTTTTACAAAACAAATCTGACCTGTGTGTCACTGCCCTTTTTAGCAAAATTCAATCTCAGAGAATAAAATAAAGAAAGTGCCTATAATGGATATAAGGAAGGAAAGGAGAGAAAGCCCAAGTCAATGGAAATCAAATAAGAGTTTGGAACCTTGGGGTGAAATTACATGTAACTAATTGGAATTCTTTTCTTTCCATGATAACAAAATTAGGCTCCTTAATAACTATTTCTTGGGATTTAATGAATGGCCTGAGGATACTGAGGAAGGGTGAAGGGACTAATCTGTAGTGATTAGGGGACCCAAAGCCATTGCTCCAGCTACAGACGAGACGGACTATATTTTCTGAATTAACAAATAGTTTATGGGTGGTTTATCAAAACTGATGGACTAGTTTTAGGCAGAATGAGAGGATTATCTGAGTCTGCATGGAGAGACTGAAAACATGTATCTGAAAAGAGGAATAAGTTCAATCAACCACTCACATGTTTACATTTCCATGGCACCAAGCATGAGGAACTGGAAAAGAGCTGAATAGCTGATTCAACTAGAGCTATTTCATTTGGATGCCTCTGCCAATGCTGTAGGTCCTTCAAGGGGAGTTACCATGTCTGATACTTTCTCCCTCACACAGTGCCTACCAGAGAGCAGCCTGCAACAACGGCTAGATTAAATGGTTGTTAGGATACTTGTTGGTTTTTATAAAGAAATGCAGTTTACATCAGCCTGCAGAGCATTCCATGGTGTGACTTCATGTCTGCATGACCCCTACGATTCCTACTCCATACTGTAGGGCTGCTCTTGGAGAGTGACTCTGCAATTTCCAGTCCCTCTGGCATCCAGATGGGGCCATCTTAGTAACTGAATTTTAGAGGAATTGCTTTGTGACTTCTTTAGGCAAAAGTACTTAAAAGGCTATTTAATCTCTTCCCCTGTCTTCTGGCTGAATGGAGAGAACTGCAAGGGGCCAAAAGGAGGGAGAAGCAGGGGATGGAAGCCCTTGATGCCCACACGGAGTGTTCACAGCCAGGAACACTCACATTGGACTGTGAAACACTCTTACTGTGCTGTAGATTTGGAGTTTATGTTTCAGAGCAGCTAGTAATATCTTAATTTTAAGTCACTTTGAGTTTTAGTATTTGAGGGCTGGAATATGTGCTGGAAGCCACTTTTATTGAGTCTGCATGGTTATCAGCTGAAAGGGGTAAAACTGGACATTCTGGTAGGTCTCCGTTGCCACTGCAGTGTCCCAAAGGAGCCATGCTGGATGTCTTCTATTTGCCCTTTCAAAACCCCCTCTCTGTCTCCCCCCTCCCCGAATCTGCTCTCTGTAATAGGAACTGTACGGATTACATCAACGAGCTCTCATGCCCTCTGGCTTCTAGCCGGGTTTGGCTAATAGGCAACTCCCACAGGAGGTCAGAGGGAAGGGGGAGAATGAGGTCAGAATATTGATTCCCTCAGTTCTCTTGCTTTGAGATTTCCTTGGGGTGTCTGCGTCCCTCAACCAAAGGTCACTACTTCTCTCAAGGGAGCCTTCTCCACACCATTGCCCCCTTCTTCCCTCCTTCTAGTAACCATCCTTCACCTTGTACCTGCAAGGTTGCAGCTGGTAATAGCTTTGTTGCTATAACCTTGGGTTATTGTACTACTTATTACAATTCCCTTAGATCCTATCCGCTTTGATATAAATAGCACCTTCTATGTGTCAACTCTATCTCAATAATGCTGGGGAGAAATAGTCCCTTAATTCAACATCTCTTCAATGCTCCTAATTTGAATGTACCATCTGTTTCTCCTTAGGACTCTGATACAGGGAAGCAGAATAGATATTCTCAAGACAGTCTCCATTAGTCAATATGAGTGGGGTCCATTGAATCTTCCAGTGGGGTCCATCAATCTTCCATCCAATTCCAGTTGTGCACAGATTTTGTAGGACTTCCCATTTTCCCTGCAACAGTGGCCATAATGCCTGAGAACACTGACTTTTTACTCTGTCCGTGAATCTGACATTGAGGCCTCAAGTAGCTTGGATACCAGTTTGATATTTCTTCAAGATGTTTTGTATGTGAGTTTTACTTCCTACTATACATCTGTAATTTTAAAAAGTGGTGCATAGCAGTTAACAGTAGCTGGTATCAGATAGGCCAGTCTTTTACTTAGCCTTCAACTGAAGCTGTCTTTACTGCTTATTAGCTATTGCATTAGACAAGTTACTTAGTCTCCATAGGCCTTAGTTTCCTCATCGCTAAAGTGGGGTGGGGATAATGCTATGATCTACTTCATGTGTTTTGATGAAATGCCTAACCCATATTAACTGCTCAGTAAATTTTAGCTTTCTATAAACACATGCACATATGCTTGACTAAAATTGATGCTCCAGGAAGATGGGCTTTGCTAAGCTTTTACCTTCATATCTCCTCAGTATATAATTACTCATATCCCAGTTTGAAAAGCATGAACACATACATGCATGGAGCCTAAAGTTATGTTTAGGAAAAGCAAAGCAGCTGTAAAGGCAAAACTGCTGATGTTTCTCAGTAGAAATCAAAGGAAGGAGGGAGAGAAGCACGGGATGAGGTAGAGAAGGAGGAAGGAGAAGAAGGAGGTCAGAGAGAAACAGAAGTGTCATCTTGAAGAGGTCATAGAGCCCAGCAACTAAGAACACAAACTGGGTTCAAAATCCTGGGTCTGTTACTCATCAGCAGTATGACCTTGGCCAAGTTACTTGGCCTCCATGTGCTCCAATTTTTTCATCTATAAAATGTGGGATAAGAATGATATCTGCCTCATAGGATTGTAACAAAGATTTAAATGAATTAAATGTAAAATGCTTGCTGCAGTGCCTAGAAAAAGGTTATGTTATATATTATACACAATATGTTGGATATCACTTACTATTCCTTGGGGGAAATTCAGTTGTACTTCCTTACACATAATTTTTATTTTGTATTACATTTGGAAGGGGGCGCTATATAGTTTCTGCAAGTATTTAATGTCATGAAAATCTTTAATCCAGCCTTGCCCCATCTCATCTTGTTCCATGATTACACTCTCCAGGTAACCTCTACCCTCTTAGAGTAGCTCACCCCACTTCCTTACTCTCCAGCTGGCAAAATCATATTCATCGTGGTGCATCTCAAACTTTCCCAAGCAGTTAGTTATTCTTTCCCCTCTGGCCTCTCACAGAACTCTGATTATTACATCATCATGTGGATACTTCACTCACTAACTCAAGTATTCTTATCTACATTTTTGTAACTCCCAGTATCTGGCTTTTAATAACTATTAGTTGAATTGAAACACATATTTAGCCACAGTTTATGCAGTAGTCTCATTTCACTTTAATCCCACCATATCAAGGCAAAATAGGCATTATCATACCTGCTTTATAGCTGGGGATCCCCACGTTCAGAAGGTTAAATGACTTGCCTAGGTTTACACAGCAAGACTAGTAGATATGGGCTAGAACCCAAGTCTGCCCACACAACTTCTAAGTCGTCTATTAATCTATTTTAATAGATAAACACTATGGCAGTGCAGACGGAGTTCTTGCTGTGAACACCAAAGCTCTCTTGCCACAGATTAGATTTTACTTACTCTTCTAGATTAACAGTTTATAATATCTTTTACTTTGTATAATAATTTAAAATCATTTTTTTTTCTTCTGTGTTCAAGAAAATTGGAAGTTCACATCTTGGTCATATTTCTACAGAGAATCTCTTTTCTCATGCTAAATACCAGAAGATAAAAATTTTTCCTCATGAGGATATCAGGGACAAGGCAGAGATGGGTTAGTGCATTTAGGAGTCATGGCTTAAGGTTATAAATTAGGTAACCCAATGAAATTCCCAGGAGGAATCATTCCAGTGATCCACCTAGTCAAGAGTTCAAATTATTTAAGCCATGATCTAAAACTTAGGATGTGAATCCAAGGTCAGTTGAAGGGTCAAAGCTAAGTGGAGTTTAGCCATAGATTTGGCCACCAGAACAGCCCTGAGGATAACTATTGAACAGATGAGTAAATTGTTCCTGCCCATTCAATCCAGAAGATAGATATGGGTCAATAAAAAGGTTGATTTTCTTGAAGAAGTTAGGACACCGGCCATGACATGAGGAGTGATGACAGATATCAGCTAAGAGACCAATATTTGTCTGCTGGTTTTTTGTTGTTTTTTTTTTTTTTAACCGACATGTTATAGCCATGCCTGGGTCCTGAAGCTAAGTCAGTCTGACAAAGGGCAATCACAACCATTAACATAACTTTCACTAATAAACTAGACTACATTTTTGATAACACCAGTTTGTGATTGATATCAAAGTTGTTAATTACTAACCTTAATGTTTGAAAACTGCTTACCCATTCAAGTTCTTCAGTTTCTTGGCAGGGAAAAGAAGAGGAAAGAGAAGAAGAAGAAAGACAGGTTTAAGATGCAGACTCTATGGTCAATTATTGCTATTATCACTGATCACCTTTTCTTTTGGTATATGTGCAAATATTTTATATAATCATATTTTGATTGAATTTTCTTTTTTTAATTCTACATCATTATTTTACAATGTGTGCTTTCTCCTCTCAGGTATAGTCCCTGTAAAATTCCCACCACCAATTCGCCTGTGCACCATCACCATAGTCCCCTGTGCTCTTCCCTCCCCTGTTTTGACCCCTCTCCCTTTCCTCCCCTGCAGAATGTCTCTGATTTATAGCTGCCTATTAATTTTGTTTTCTTATTTATTATAATTATTTTTTCCTGATCCCTTATTTGGTTCCCCTATATTCCTCCTATAAGTGAAACCATCCAATATTTTTATTTTTCTTTCTGGCTTATTTCACTGAGCATAATCCCTTCTAGCTCCATCCATGTTGCTGTGAATGACATGAGTTTATCATTTTTGATTGCTGAGTAATATTCCATTATATATAATATATATATAACATCTTCTTCATCCAGTCATCTGTTTTTGGTCATTTGGGTTGTTTCCATATCTTACCTATTGTAAATAGTGCTGCAATAAACACAGGGGTGCAGATGTGCTTTTGGATTAATGTTTTTGTGTCCTTTGGGTAAATTCCTAGGAATGGAATTGCTGGGTCATATGGTAGCTCCATTTTTTAGTAGTGTGAAGAAACTCCACACAGCTTTCCATAGTGGCTGGACCAGTTTGTATTCCCACTAGTTTTTTTTAGTATGTGCCATTCTCACTGGTATAAGGTGGTACCTCACTGTAGTTTTTATTTGAATTTCCCTGATTATAAGTGATGTTGAACATTTTTTTCATATACCTGATTACCTTTTCAGTTAGATAATTTAAATGTGGAAACAGTACATTTGTCAATTCACACCTAACAGAATGTATCTAAATTTTTCTTGATCAATGCAATCAAAAAAGTTGACTTTTTGGGTGGAAATGGTCTTAGTACAAAGGAGACTATATTTGAAACATGGTTTATAACATATACAACAAGTTTGTGATAGATAGAATCTCTTTAACTCAGGCCAAATTTACATGAGTGAGTTGAGTGTATTTTAAAAGGCTCAGTGTTTCTAAATTATCCCAGCTTATTCAGAGGGCCCCATAAACCAAGAGAGTAGAATTTCTAGTTCTCTGCCATTGAGGGGTCATGGTCCCGGGTTAATGAATTGGAGTCACTGATTTTCCATCATGTCTGATTCATGAGCTCTGTCTAGATTTTGTTTAAAGCCTTCCTTATTCACCAAGGAGACTGTCTTCAACTCACACAACAAAAGAGAGAAAATATAATGAGAACTAAGTGGAAAATGAAAAGTTGTTTCTTCTGCAGATTCATTTTGGCTCCAGAGTGAATGCACATGCTTGAGGGTGTGTTTTTGTAAACGTCCCTTCCCCCCCTCCTCCTAAGTTACTTAGTTGGCTTATCCCATGGTTGTGACTAAGTTGGAACAGTCCTCCTGGGTGTGCCTTTCTCTTTCTGGAGAAAGTTCAGAAGAAGCAGGATCAGATCGTTTTTTGACCTGGAGCAGACTAAGGTTGGGGGTGTTATCCCATTGTAACCTTTCTCCTTGGGATAACAAATCTTTTGTAAGTGTCCTCACCTTTTGAGTGTCTGCTAGGATGTCAGAAGACACAGTGAAAAACAATTTTTGTTCCCCTGGGGACTATCATTGGATGCTACAAAATTTGGCTACATGTCTAGAATCCAGTTGTTATTTGCAGGGCACAGTTGAGAAAAGTGTCCCAATAGACTCTGTCTAAGCATATGTACATGTTGCTTCACCAGCATAAATCTATTTTGCATTTTAAGCGTAGTTCAGAGTTGGTCTACTCACTTGTTAGTCCCTGAGAGCCCTGAAGGACAAAGTGTAACATTTGTACATTCAAGGCAGTCTAAGAAAGCTCAACGGTGCAATTTGAATCTCAAGAAGAGTTATTTTAATGACTTCTAGCTACACCTTTAATTGTTGTAGTTAATATCACCTGCATTTTCAAACTGTCCTTAGGACTCAAGGCCCTATACCAGGGTCCTAGACACTCTCAGACTTTTTCTTTCCCAAATTGCTTCCATAAAGAGAAACCAGACTTCTTTATCTCCAAGCTCCCTTAAGCTTACTTCCCTTTCACCCCGATTTTTGCATTCCCAGACATGGCCACATGGACAAGTGGAGGAGACAATTGAATGCTGTATTTGCAAGGTACCATGTGAGTCACCCCCAGAAGTACCACGTAAGGTTTGCCACTGTTCAACCTCTGTGTCTCCTCTAAGATCTGAAGCAGCAGGACCTGAGGTCTCTGCTTGTTTCCTTCTCTTCCATGGCTGCCTTATTTAGACTCTGATCCTGGATGCAGAGTTGACTGTAATATCCCTGGCCCTTCACCTCTAGTGATGGTTGAACAACTATAAGCCCACAGGCCATTCAAGGGTCTAGAGCAGGGTTAGCAAACTACAATCCACTTTCCAAATCTGGGCCTCTGCCTATTTTTGTAAATAAAGTTTTATTGGCACACAGTCAGATTCTCTATGACTGCTTTTTTCACTATAACGGCAGAGGCCAGTCATTGACAGAAACGATATGTGGCTTCCAATGCCTGGAATATGTACTATCTGGTATTTAAAAAGATTGCTTACCCATACTTGTAAAATTTACAACTTCTTATGTAACAGTTTCTGGTCAACTGTTGCTGACTCTGAAAATGGAAAGTCCAAATCCAGATGGGCTTCAGGTTGTTGCTTTCAATGATGTGAGTGTGCCCCACCTTCCTCTTTGCTCAGACTTATATTTGGTAGACGCATTCACCCTTACAAAGGTTCATCTTCCCATCATAAAGTCTCAAGATACAATCCAAGCAAGAACAATTCACATTCCTCCTTTATAAAGAGGTGATATGTTTCTCTGGGACCTGTAGAGTGGATGATTTTTCAGGTATACTATGTTTACTCTTGCTCTCTGCACTTCCCCTTAACCCTATCCAGAAATGTATTTACATGGGCGCTCTACTTTTTTCTAGCTGAAATATAAATGTGCTCTGGAAAAAGTTAGCACAGTTGGCCAATACCACCATGGCTTAAATCTTTTATTTTTAGGGGCCTCCCTGGTGGCGCAGGCAGTTGAACGCCACACTGTGAAGCTGTCCGCAGCCTCTGCAGGGCGGATTCAATCCCGGCTGATCGGTGAGAATCCCACATGGCGAGCAGACCTCTCCTGTCTCGCCTGCTGCTCTCCTCAGCAGTGTATTTCATCAGTCTGCCTGTTCTGCTCCCTGCTCTGTCTCTGGTGGATCCTCTCACCCTCCCGCGCATCTGGCCTGTACCCCGGTTCTTGTACAAAAAAAAAAAATGAATTTTAAAAAAATCTTTTATTTTTAGTTTACTATCAGAGGGCAGGACTCTAAGTATCAAATGCTATCTGTTTCTAGGCCTCTATATTTTCCTTTTCCCAGAGCTGGAGCTACTTGTTTCTCTCATGCAGGTTTCAGCTCTATCTTCTCTAAGATCAAGCCTTGGTAAGGGTGGATTCATAGTTTCTTAGTCTAATACTCTGGAAAAGGGCATTAAGTTAACCTTGTTCTGGGTGAGCCCAGACATTGTGTTCCAACTCTAACTACCTTGTGTCCTTACTTCCCTATTGTTCATTTTGTCTTGTTTAACTATCTGGTACTCCAGTTCCACTTTATTTCCTCTTGGAAAAAGAATCCTGTCATAAACCACAGCTCAGTGATTGGGACCTGGCTACCTGCCACCATGTTTCCTGGATATTGGCTTCTTACCTGGATTTCCAAGTATCACCCACCTCTGAATAACCAGTTGTGATAGTCTATCCAGCCATGGGGTGCCCATTATTTCATTGTAGGTCCCCTTGTGCCTCCTACTGGCTATTAAACAAGTGATTACTGAGTCCCTGAAGAAGATTCCCTCTATCGCTGTTAGAGATTGATTTTGATTCAATATTGGGGATTCCGTCTTCCAAATGTGGACCAAGGACTTCCAACAATGTATTAGAGCCTTGGAGGTCCAAGAACAGCAGCTTTGGCTGAGGAAAGAAGTATCATATAGCCCATGAGAGCTCATGGAAAATTTGACTCATCTGACCTTTTTGAGACTGACTAATGTGATTTTCATGGCTATTTTTTGTTCTCCCCTGTTTATAGTCTGTGTCATTTTTGCGAACTTTTCTCACTTTATTTGTAACTTCTTTCTTTTCTTTGATTTTGCACCTTGCTTATGATGACGGTGAAATAGGGTAAAAACTGCAGCACCAGGGTGTACCTGTAGGGTGAGTTTCCCTGGGATAAATTTGCTGGGGGAGACAGAGTCCCAGATGCCAAGTGAGAGTACAACTTTGTATTCTCCCAAAATAGCACCTAGCACAATTGCTGAAAGAGTATGTAACCCCCAAAACACCTGTGTGATTTTTTAAAATGCTGGCTTAACCCATTTATTAACATTATCTGTGGGCACATCTATTTTGTTCAAAACAGCTGTCTGACCAAACTAATTACTCTTCATCCCTCTATTCCCTCAACACACAAACAGTGATAAGACACAGCCTGTGCAATCAGAGTATTTGAATCTCTTCCTAACAGGGAAGTGTTTTTAACAATCCCAAACCTGAAAGCTTTGAGGTGGGATGACAGCTTATATTTATGGCATTTGATAAAATTCTTTACTTGAAAAGAACATCCCCTTCCATGAGAGACTTGGATGACATGAGAATGAACTGAGAGTGATAAGTTGAACATTAGCTCCTGTTTCCACAGAGCTTTGGTTCATAAGGCACAGCGTGCCTGATCTTGACTGGGCCGTAGCTGTGGTGCAGCCCAGAACTGGTGGGGGAAATTTTCCTGCTGTCTGTCTATTCAGACCTTGTCTCGGCCAGATTTAAGAGGCTGTGACTATAATCTCACCGTCTTTTCAAGCTATTGATCATATTTTCATAGATGAGGAAATTCTGACTAGAAGCCCAGTGACCAATCTGTCCATCACCTGGCTAGACTTAGGACTAAACTTGGAGTTGGCTTTCCTGATTCCCCAGTTTAGGAATCAGGATGCCATCTATACTATGGGGCCTTTACTCATTCTCACTGGGCTTCCTTGGCTCTATCGCTGTTGTACCACCAAGGATATATCTGTCTGACATTATAACCACTGGTTGAAGTGGTCCATAATAATAGTAGTAATAATAATAGTCCATAAATTGCCACTCAATTGACTAAATTATTCTAACAAAATGTACATAAGGATAAACAAAGAAACATTATAACTCTCCCTCTTATTTGCCAGCTCTTCACATATTTTCCATGTAGGGCAAATCACTTTAGCTAATTGTACTGGAATATGATTTATCAGCTAGGAAAGCAATCTGGTATGTTTTGTTTCTTTAAGCTTGCCTCAGAACAATTCTCTCATTAAGAGTCCACTTACCTACTGAAGACTCTCCCATGTCCTCATCCTGACAAATAGATATTTAACAAACACTTATTGCCTGCTAATTACATGACACAGGCACTGCGTGTGCATATGTAGAAGGAGAATTTACATGAGTGACATGGTCCTTGCTTTTTAGGAACTTCAAATCCAATTAGGGAAGAGAGGATAATATTTATGAAGCAGGCATAGAGCAGCAGGCATAGAGCAATACAAGAGGTACATAGCTAAGCACTGTATCAGTGTTACTGATTGTGAAAAGGGAGCGATGTCCTTGGTCTGAGAGTGAAGGAAAGCTTTTCAAACAATAGGCAACTTGATCCAGGTTTCAAAGACTTATTAGGATTTTGATAAACAAAGGAAACAGAAGAAATATTTTCAAGTAGAGAAACAGCAAAGGAGGTAAGGGAACAAGGAGATAATTAGTAGAAAACATATCTGGGAGGGATGAGCACAGCCTAAACTCCTCTGCCTACTAATCAAATCATGCCTTACCTGTCCTTACGTAGTCATGATACAATCCAATGAACTCTTCGTCACAAAATATAGGCTAAAAATCCATTACCCTGATAAAATCTGTTGTCCTAGTCATGTCTCCTTCCTCCATATCTGTGGGAAGTGACTGAAACCAATTGCATTTCAAAAATTGAAGGTCGCTCCACCAAAGCCTATTAAATCAGGATGAGCCCCCAAAGAGTAGATGTAAGACTTCTTTGTTGAGATGCATGTTTTGTCCTAGAATGAGCAATGATTTTAGGGATCATAGAGAAGGTCATGGAAACAGATTTGGAATTGGATGCTGGGATTAATGGTCTTCAATTTCAAAAGCTCTTATTTCTCTTTCTCATTTACAGTAAAAGAAATCAGTGAAAGGGAAACGTTGCTCCTGAATAATGGCAAGAAAATGCCCAGTGTGTTAGAGAATGCCCTGGCTCTTGGTGGAATCTATTCACCTCTTGAGCAAGCTCCTTGTGGTGTAATCTGAGACATTCATTTCCCTGGTGCTTCCATTACTGCTTCACAGCCTTTGTCAAGCCAACAGTTTAGGAGTGTTCTTCAAACAAGGTCCCAGAGTTTATTTACAAGTGAGCCCTCAGTTGTGTGGTTTTTCATCTGAAAATGACCCTTCTCTGTGTGTGAATTCATTTCCCATAATTACCCCAACAGCTGCATTTTGATGATCTGCTTGAGGAATAACTGTCAATGGATAAAATATAGTCAGCTCATCTCACCAGTGAATAATGTGCTCTCTCATTCCATCAAGTGAAAATGAGTCTTTCATATCCTTTGTATCTGGAATGATTTCCAGGGAAGAATGAATGATACTGCTGATATTTTTCAGAACAAACCCTGGATGTCTTTGACAGTTGCTCCAACTAACTTGTTTTGGGATAAGCTTGTACACAATGTATGGTGACTGCGTCCACAATCATCCTACTGTTTCTGTGATCTCAGTTTTGCACACATCAGGGGTTATTGGTGTTTGATTGATATTCCTAGCAGGCAAGGAATGGCTTTTCAGAACTTGACTTTTCAGAGTTCCAAAGACGGGGAAAAAAAAAATCTCTTTCCTCATTATCAAAATGGCCATAGAGTGGCTTGGAGACAGGTTTGAGGCAATGTGGTTGCCTATGTGAGACTCCAAATAGGAGATGAGGTTAAAATGAGTTGTATATGTCCAGATATTTCTTTTTATTGGTTTATTTGTCAAATTCTACCTGGAACCAATTAGGAAAATGGTAACTTTTGTGTCTTTATGCAAGTGGATGTAGATTCAGAGAGCTGCTGAGTTGTAAACAGAACTAGCTCTTACATCCAGTGGCAAAATGGTATTTATGTACTAGATGTAGGAGTTAAGGTTGCTTTTACTCTAAAACAAGGATTCTCAACCTCTCCAAAAGAGGAACTGCTGGGGATAGACTCCCTAAGCTCCTCTGCAGTGTATGCCATTTGCAAGCATTGGAAATGTCTTTCTTGGGGTTCTCACCAGGTAGAGATTTAGGAGATAAGTCACACATGGGGCAGGTCCTTGGAAAGCCCATGTTTGAAACTCTGAGGGATATGCATGGTGCATCAATTCAATTTTATTTCTTCAGTGAGGCAGTCCCTTCCTGAGTGGCTGATGCCTAGGAGGATAAAATCCTTCTCCGGTCTTCTCCTGGTTATAAATTAGTTATGTATTCAGTTGATGCACTTACCACCATCATCCTCTTGCATCTCTGTAATTCACCATTGGGCATTGTGCTGGCATAATGGTATGCTCACGCCTCCCTGTTCCATGCCCTTGTAAATGTCCATCCACACTGACTCTGGGATAGGCTGGATGACTTGCTTTGGCCATCGGGACACAAGCAATTTGCAGAGAGACTTGAAAATTGCTCACCCCGCAGCACTTTCTCTCTTTTACCGCTTACAGCTGTAAAGGACACCACGTGAAGAAGCATGGGCTAGCATGTTGAATGAGAGAATGCATGGGGCCTGTCATCTCTATTGTTCAAATGCAATAAAAAGTGACAGACATTTGATGGAGACTAACCTAGCTGCTGATTCACAATCTGACCATCATACATAGCTTAAAAGAATCCAGTAGAGACCAGTACAGCTGGTTTAGATTAGAACCATCCTCAGGGCTGGCACCAGGGTAAAGCACGCAAATGCCTAGAGCACAGCATTATTAAAATTTTTTTATTTAATTGAGGTAACATTTGTTTAAACACTGTACCTATTGTTATAGGTTCATACAGCTTCAGATGTATGTTACCACGCCACACCTACCTAATACCAGAGCACCAAGAACCTTCCATCATAGTCCATTGGGCCCTCTTCCCACCTCTTTTCTCCCCACTGGTAGCCTCAGTTCTACAGTCAAATTACTAAGGTTTGTTTTGGTTTACTTTTGTTAGTTCCCTTGCTTTATTTCTTTATATTCCACATATGAGTGAAATCACTTGTCTTTCTCCTGACTTAGTTTGCTTAGCACACACTTCTCCAGTTTCATCCATGTTGCTGCAAATGGCAAGATTTATCTTTTCTTTTTTTTTTTTTTTAATAACTGAGTAGTATCCTATTGTGTATGCATAGCACATCTTCTTAATCCGGTCATCTGTTTGGGGGGACTTAGATTATTTCCACAATTTGGTTACTGTAAATGGTGCTGCAATGAACATAGGGATGTTGGAGGAAGAATATGTCCTGTACAAACTGCACCCACAGATGTTTTGTGGACTCCACCCCCACGTCCATGCCAATGAGATCCCAGGTTCCCAGGATTACAATTCCCATCATGCCATGAATCTGCCATGACCTGACTTCCTGAATGGGGGCATTGCTGGGAACTAAGGGTGAGGTTAAGTAGCCATGCCTGGTATAAAACTAAACACCTGTGGGCCTGGAGTGGGCTTGGTTTTGCCAGCCTTCAGAGTGAACCCAGGATCACAGCTCAGTGTTACCAGTAGGACGTAATCACCAAATAATTTCACCCTCTTTCTCCCCATGTTCACCCTCTTTTCATTTTCCCTTTGTAAATAAACCTTTTATTAACCTTTCCATGTGTGCCTGCAGTTGGGTCTTGTTCTGAGTTTTTTTAGTGTGCGGGTGAGAAATCACACTCAGACCATCCCATTTCCTTTTGGGGTTGCGCTGTAACAGGAGTGCACATATCCCTGCAAGTGGGTGTCTTTGCATCCTTCAGGTAGATACCTAAGATCACAGAAAATTCCATACTGCTTTTCCCAGGGGCTGGATCAGTCTACATTCCCACCAACACTATACAGGGTTCCATTTTCTCCACATTCTCACCAACATCTGCTTTCTCTGTCTTTTTGATATGAGCCATTCTCACAGGTGTGAGGTGGTATCTTATTGTGGTTTTGATTTACATTTCCTTGATGATAGTTTCTTTTGCTTTGCAGAAGCATTTTACTTTGATGTAGTACCATTTGCTTTTGTTCCCCTTCTGTTGGGTTGCCATATAATTGTTAAATAAAATTAAATACATCACTCTTTCCTTAATCACATCTTAATTTTTAGTCATAGTTAAGGAAGTTTTCTCCACCACCGGGTTATAGAGGAAATTTATTTGTGGGTATACTGTTGTAGACAGGCGAGAGAAGATTGAGAAACAGATTATATTAGGTTGTGAGGCCTAAGAGGAACCCTGAGGGGAGGTGATCATCTTAGGAGAAATCTACAAAAAATATTCCATTAAGTCAGGAGAACTTAATGTTCACATCAGGGCCCCAGTCTTGGCCTTGTCTTTGCAAACTCATCTGTACTCTATTTCCTGTGAATTCGGGTCCAGGCCCCAGCAACGGGGAGACCAATCTTAGTTGTAACAGAAACTCCATGGCATCTGAGATGAAAGCCTCAATTGACAAAATGGGAGGGATCCCCCCTCTAGGGATAAATCAATCTCAAAATCAGTTGTGGAGTTTGTCACGCAGCCTAGTGAAGGACCTAGGAGATCGTAAACCCATTAGTTTACACTCAGAAAAGAACTAAACGTTATATTGTCCTTCACTCTACCTAGAAGTGAAGTCTCATCAGAAGACTTCTTAGCTCCTAAGCAAGAGCATATAGGTGTGGATAAAACTTGCCTCAATTTCCCAAGGTACAACCTTTCCCCACTTGCCCACGTTATTTGTTTTTAGGTGCTGGGATTCCAGGACCCAGGATAGAGATTGGACTACACTTGCTTGGAATAGAGGTCCTTCTGAGTTCATATTCCACGCCCCCCCCCCCATGTCTGTGTCTCCAGCAAATAAAACTTCTATCTCTTTCTTCAGGCCTCATTTTCTCTCTTTCATTCATGATGTTACTTCCAAACCTCACCTTGGCCATCCTGAGTAATAAGACAGTAATTGTAGGGAGTTAGTTTTCCGGTGTCCAGACTAACACCTAAATCTCTTGGTGGGTTTTGGGATGCATCCGATTTCAAACTTGATCTGATGTTGTATTACACATACTGGGCAGGTGTATATATTTCCTTTCCTTATTTTTCGTTGCATGAGGAAGGTAATTCAAAGGTGTTTTAATTCATGGGTGTCCAATGCCCTGGTGTCCTGGGCTGAATCAGCCCCTGACTCACCTCCTCGTTTTTGTGCGTCCTCCCTCTCAGCGGTGGGATGAGCGCGGGGCAGCCTCCGGCAGTCCTACCCCTCCTCCTCGCTGGGGCATCACTGCTTGGATCACTGGGTGGCTAAACCCACGAACCTATTTTTTATTCAAAGAGAGAGAATGAAAGAAGCGTGTTGTGAAACCACGCTCATCTCATGACCTTTACTACATCCCGGAAAGCGGGGATGTTATCTGACCGTGGAATGTAAGGTTTGTTTGAAAGACGTGCTCGCCCTTCCCCCAGGGAACTGAAATTTCCCTGAAGTGGCCTACTTAGGACTTTCATATACTTTTCATATAATAGATTCAGAAACTAGTTCTGTGACCACTCTATTATTGCTTGAAGAATGTTCTCCATTCTGATGCGGACCCACTTTGTTTGGACAAGATATTCTTTTTTTCTCCTTGAGGTGACGTTGGTTCACGGTACTGTATATGAGTCCGAGGAATAGGCTTTCACCTTCGCTTTCACCTTCGCAGATGTGCGTCACCACAGAGATATTTCTTATTTGTGCTTCTCGACCTTATCTTTATCCTCCTTCTCCTCTTTCTTATTCGACTTCCAAGCCAAGATACTTTTGATGTTGATAATGCACTAAAAGAAAAAAATATCTTAAAAACACTTAAAGTCATGGGCCTCCCCTAGTGGCGCAGGCCGATTTGATCCCTAGTTCCGGCGAGGATCCCACATGGCACCACAGACCTCTCCTGCCGCATCCGCTGCTCCCCTCAGCAGTGTATTTCATCAGTCTGCCTGTTGTGTTCCTCTCTCTGGTTCTGGTGAATTCTCTCACCCTCCTGCGCTTCTGACTGTACCCAGTGCTTATATAAATAAATAAATCTTAAAAAAAAAAAAAAACACTTAAAGTCATTACCCATGCATAAGTACTGTTAACATTTGATTTTTTTCCCGGAAATTCTACTATGCAAATATCTGTGCATTTTTAAAGAATAGTAATGAGATGTGTCCTACTAACCATTTTGTAGACTACTCTTTATGACAAAAAAACATTCTGAAGGTCAAGCCAAACGAATTGATATAAATCCATGTGATAATGAAAATGGCCATAGCATCTGTAATGGCCCACACTATTGTGATAATAATGATAAGCATGGTTCATATTATTTCCGACTCCTTCTGTGTCTGACACTGTTGTGTGAACCCTATACTCACTCATTTCATCTTCGGTACAATCTAATGCATCGTTGGGCACTTTAAGAGTCAGGTGACTGAGGCAAGGCTAGCAAGTCATGGGGCTGGGATTTGCAGTGATCCTGTTTGACTGCTGAGCCCACAATCCGTCTTGTGTATCCAAGTGCTCTCATCTGGTGAGACCCACACCCTCACTGTATGAATCAGGGCACAGCAAAGTAAATTCAACAGTGGTGCAACTTTTGTCCCAAATGAATACACACAAACTAAAAATATTGATATAACCCTCTAACAGGATAGGAGCAGAGACTTTGAATCAAACTGGTTGCAGTCTCTAGCTCCACAACATAGTAGCTATGTGGTCTTTGGCAAGTTAGTTATCCTACTGGTGACTTAATCTCATTGTCACTTGACACAATTCCTGACACATAAGAAATAGGCACTCAAGAATGGTAGTAGTGTCTCTCAATCATGGTAGGAGAAGCAGAAACCACGCACCCTTTGGGCTTCCCATGTGAGGGAGGTTTTCACTAAACAGGGCTGAGGACCTTGAGAATGCAGTGATGTCAGTTTAGCACTGTAATAAGTCACCTGAACCAACTGCAGCAATCCCCTCTGAGGTTGAATTAAAAGTACAAATATCCAAGGTTAGGTCGTTTTTGCACTTAGCAGAATTGGTGTGGCCATAAAATGAGACAGCCCTTTGTGTTTTTCACATCAACGGCCAGAACATTTTTATACCAACAGAGCAGAACCACTTTGAAGTGGTTGAGTGTTGTCCTTCCAAATAGCAACCTTGGGGGAACAGGCTTACACCAAAGCAGCCGCTGCCGCCCAAACATTTTGGACTTCTTTTTTGGAAAATGCCTTTAGAACTGGTTTATGAGACACATAAGAAACCAGGTTTTTCATATTTCAGTGTAGTCACACACCCTGTGTGAGGAACGTACACTCTGTCATCTGCCCCAGGGTGTCAGCACTGGCCTTTGTCCCTGATTCCACAACATCGTTTCCCAAGAGTCCAGCTTCCACTGTGACAGAATTTCTAGTCTGTGGGGAAAAAGGATTCTTTCTCTTGGATTTGCACAAAATGATTCTAAGAGTGGGAATGTGCCATCTGTTGTTTCCTAATAGACCCTGGGGTGTTAAAAATACTGCATCAGTATTTTAAAAGTGGAAAAGGTCTTTACTAACTAAAAAATGTTGGTATTTCCTCCATATTAAAAATGATAATATTTTCTACTTCAAAAATGTAATCTATTCTGTTGTCACGAAAAAATAAAGCAGTATATGAAGAAAAAATAGTTTCTTCCCCTCTTTCTACCCCTCTTCTTCCAATTCTGTCCTCCTAGCAAAGTGAATATTATCAGCTTGATGTGTCTATGGTCATGTCTTTCTATATGTGCAAACACATAAACAGGCCTTCTCTTTTCTTGGATTGCAACTATGAGACCACACTTCTACATTAATATACAATTCATTTTCACTTACCAGTATGTCGTGGACATTCCTCTGGATCAGTGCTATAGATCTAATCCATTAAAAAATACCTGTAGAATATTCTGGATATATGCACATCCTGAATATTCTGTAGTATTTTATATATATATATATATATACACATTTAATGGATATACCTAATTTATTGGTATATTTAATGGATATACTTAATTTATTCTACTAGTCCCTTATTGATGGATATTATGTCATTTCCATTTTTATTCCATTATATATATACACACAAATAGATACATAAACAATTATTATACTTTTTTAAAAGAATTATTTATTTATTTATACAAGAACCGGGGTACAGGCCAGATGCACAGGAGGGTGAGAGGATTCACCATAGACAGAGCGGGGAACAGAACAGGCAGACTGACTGAAATACACTGCTGAGGGGAGCAGCGGGCGAGACAGGAGAGGTCTGCTTCGCCATGTGGGATTCTTGCCAGCCAGCCAGGATCAAATCTGCGCTGCAGAGCTTGGCAGTGCAGTGCTCAACCACCTGTGCCACCAGGGAAGCCCAACAATTATTATACTTATATGTTATATGTATACTTTATATACTTCCTTATATACCTTTGCTTCTTACTATGCAGAATATATTCCCCACAGTGAGAACACAAGTTCAAAGGGCATGTGCAGTTAAGATATT
This sequence comes from Talpa europaea, assembly GCF_964194135.1. Classification (NCBI taxonomy): domain Eukaryota; kingdom Metazoa; phylum Chordata; class Mammalia; order Eulipotyphla; family Talpidae; genus Talpa; species Talpa europaea. The sequence continues at coordinate 68,907,661 of NC_140081.1, forward strand.
TATGCCTACTTCCATTACGGAAAAAGTTGAAACAATTCATAGTCCACCAGCAGTGTATGAGAGTGCTCTCCAATACTGAATACTAACAACCTTTAGGTTTTTATTTTTGTAATCTGAAGGGTAAAATATATTTCCTAGTAATATTAACATTAATTTTCTTGGCTGTTAGTGAGGTTGAGTATCTTGTATTGTCACGTGACTTTATCATTTGTACTCTGAGACTGCCGTGACTCTGAGGTAGCAGGTAGAGATTTTCTGCTATGATTTACCAGTTTATAATTTTTACTGTTTTGCTACTTCATGGTTGTCTTTTTTTATATCAAATTGTAAGAACATTTTGAAAATACTGGGGATCTCAACTCAGTCTGTACTATATGTTGGAAATATGTTCTTCCAGTTTGTTTCTCCACTGAAAGTTTTCTATTGCTTTTTGTTTGTAAGACTCCTTTCCAAGGAGTCATTTGGACATCCCTTTATTACCAAAAAACTTTCCCTTATATTTAACTTTAATTCTTGGTGTTGCAATTCACCTCTTTCCTTGGATTCTGTGCCTTCCAAGGCACAGAGAGAGCTTTGTAAGCTCTCACCCACTATACTACCCCCAGGGACCAGAAACAGGATTGATTGCTGTAAATCCAGGTGCAGGAAGAGGTGAAGAGGAGACTCCTTGTGTGGCAAGTTCAAGGGCATGGCCAATGAGACCTTTGGATAGCAATGATTAGGACTGAAGTGTGCAGCACACCACAGAGCCCCTGAAACTTGCAATAGGAGGCAGCCTAGATTTCTAGGCCCCATCCAAGCACCCCATGATCAATTCTGCCCTGGCTTACATCAAATTTGCTGCTTTCCTTGATGTGAATTGATAGAACATCTGGAAATAAAATACATACCTAATTCATACTAATACTTTAGTGGCTGGAAAAAATCTTCAGTGTGTTCTTGCCAAGGCTTTTTTAAAGGAAAAACAACACTTACCTGAAATAGCAGCCTGGTGGGGAAGATCATCTAGGGCAGGAAAGCCTCCTCCACCCTTTAGATCAGATCACAGAGGTGACAGTCTCCTGGGCTCCTTCCTTTACAAAGTGAACCAGCCACAGGCTTAAATTAATCCCCCCACCCCCTCACACACACACTGCCTGTTGTTCCCAGACTACAGGCAACACAATGGAAAGTCCATAGAAGGAAACCTTCTTACTGAACCTTGCCTGTGACATTTTGGCCAGATGTTGAGCTTCCCTGCCTTGGAACCACACACTATTTCCTTCATTGGTAACTTCCAGCATGTTTCCAATTGGTCTATTTACTTCATGAGTATACTGGAAAGAGCACTGGACTGGGAGTTGTGACCTGAAGGTCTTCTTCTAACTGACTCACTCTGTGACGCAAGGCAAGTCAGGACCCCTCCCTGAACCTCAGTTTTCTCAGCTGTTATACGGGGCATTTGAACGAGGGGGAATCTCAAAGGTCCCTCCTTCAAGTTCAGTTTATCGATTTACTTGTTTATCTACACCCTGAGATCAGAGTCATCCTCTTTCCAAATTTCTGCATGGAGCATATCCATTTAAGGCTAATTGCAGGATGTCAGAGCACTATCCAGGAACTTATGAAGCATTGGAATATTCATTTGAAATTAATCAGACACAACAACACATGCAGGTGGTTGCTCTTTCCCTTTGACTCTTGGCTCCTGGGACCTCACCTTCTGGAAGGTGCTCATAGGCTGCAGCTGCAGAGCATAGCCTGTGGATTATTGCCCAGAAGAGGAATTTCTGTAAATGGGAGGGTGAAGACGAGACCACTCACTGGCCTCTTCCAGTAGATAGGGGTGAGAGTTTTCAGGGATGGGGTTCAGAATGAGTCAAGAAATCCAGACTTACCAGCAGCAAGAACTGAGGTCACAGTTTTCAGTTCCTCACCCTTGGTCTTCTTGTCTGGGAATTGTTTTGAATTGATGTGATGAAAGAGTGTCTCATGCTGGCTTACCCCAAACCTTCACATATTTCCAAATATACCAATGGCCAGGATCACAACTATGTCCACATAGTTGTCTAGCAGTTTTTTCACTTGTCAGAGTTGGACCTCCCCCAACCCTGTTGCCTTCTGTTCTTTAGTCATAGTCCCCTGGAACTCTCTTATTGTGTGGTCTTTGTATATGCTGCCCTCTACTCGATTTATTGTCTTGCGTATGGAGTGTTTTTTTCTCCCTCAAGAGTCTTCTCAATATTATAGTATGGGCAAGATCTTCTGCTATTGGCCTACATTAATTTTCCATTGGATTTTGGACACTCCTTTACTGTATACCCACTACATACAAGCTCCATGAAGGTAAGGACCACTGATTTTGGCATTGATATAATGCCTCCTTCAGTAAGAGATAACCCCCCAAGTATTCTCAAAATTGAACAAAATAGATTGTTATTATTTTTACTCAAATCGAACCCAGTTGGTGATGGGAGGTGGGTGCTAATGATATATAATCTGTTCTATAAAGTCATTCAGGACCCAGGCTGATAGGAGTTTTAGCATCTTTAACATTTGGCTTCTAATATCCTCTTGAGAACCCATATCCAGCCCATTAACAGGAAAAGAGAAGATCATATACCTTACGTGGGCTTTATGGTCTGTAGAGTTGCAGACAGTACTTCTGTTCACTTTCTGTTTGCTGGCGCTCAATCACGTAACCACATATAGCTGTAAGGAAAACTGAGAAATATGGTCTAGTTATGTGTGGGAAGAAGGAAAAGATTTAGTAAACACATTACCCTCTCCAGAGGCCACACTGCTGTATTCACTGTTGAATCCCAAGCACTGAGCACAGTGACTGGGAGGAGTGACCATATTGCTTTGTGATGGAATTTCCATCACTGGATTGTGACCTCATGGCCTAGTATCTTAGTAACCCAGTCAAGCATGAGCTTATAGTAGGAGCTCAATAAATGTTGGTTTGTTATTACTGGAATTATAATATCCAGCAGGTAGCCCTGCTCCAGAAGAACTTTTTGTATAACTCACCTCTTAAGCACAAATCTAGGAGATAGTTGAAAATCAGTCTGGCCTTTCTGCACTTGGCTTTTGACCCAACTTTCTCCAACTACCAATGATATTTTCCTCCGACTTCTTTTTTTTTAAGATTTTATTTATTTATGCATACAAGAACTGGGGTGTAGGCCAGAGGTTGGGGGGGGCATGAAAGGATTCACCAGAGACAGATGGTGGAGCAGAACAGGTGGATCTACTGAAATACACTGCTGAGGGGAGCAGCAGGCCAGACAGGAGAGATCTGCTGTGCCATGTGGATAGTTCCCTGGCTGGGAATTGAACTCATGCCCCAGTGGCTGGCACTAGCTTGATAGCAGTAGCTTGATAGCACTGAGACTTTAAACCCTGTGCCAGCTCCAAGTGTGTTTAGCCACCATCTGCCCCATTATCTCCATAATGGTAGGGATACAGGTGAATGGGATGAAGAAGGTGCTGGAATCCCAGCCAACATTAGTGTTATGAATACCTCACAATGCTTGTCACCGCTCTATCCTAGTCTAGCCCCTCCTAGTCTAGCCCAGAGCAAATTGGTGGATTTAGATACTAATCTCTAGATATGCTTCCAGAATCCTAAAGAAACATTAACTCATGGTGACTGGGAAATGGTTTCTTGTCTGGCAGAATATTCCAGCAGCTAAAAATCCATTTAGTCACATATTTCTCTTCTTTAGGGGTATTTTCTCTGTGAGAAAAATAGAATTTTCAGCATTTAGGATGGAAAGGATATATTGATACTTCTGAACAGGTCTAGAAACTCATCCCAATGTAACAGGGAACAGCATTTGGCTGAGGAGGACAGGAAATTTGGGGTTAGACACTGCCTACGGTATCCCAGAGCAACTTTGTAGCAGGCCGCAGTAGTCTTAGAGAGACCTCAATGCTTTGAGAGACCTCTTTCTGCAAAGTGATCCTTTGCCACCCATTGCAGGGGCTCCTACACTCTCTTCCCCACTCCCCTTAGAATTTCCTGCTCAGATTATTTCCATCCCTAGGGAAATGACAATCAATGTGCTTCCCTTCTTCACACCTTCCCTGTCAAGACCTTGTGGCCAGGAGGGAAAGGCGTGTAAATGTCTGACTTAATGAGTCAGTAGGGGAGGTGGCTGTTAGTTCTTCACCGGCAGCTGTTCACTCTGCCAATACTGAATGGGAGCTCTAGGCTGACCCAATTATTCTTCCAGAAAAGGGTCCTTCTACCTCCACAGAATTTGGACCATGGACAGTTGGACACATGAACCTGGTTTATACCTTTCCCTTACTTCTTTAGATGAATAGATGGGAACTTGTTCAACTGACTGAGGTCCTCAGATACAGAGGTAGAAGTTGATGGAATAACTCAAGGGAGCCCAGGAACTAAAGGAAAGGAATCCCTCAGACTTTGGACTCACTGGGGGAGAAGTCAAGGAATGACTCCCTATTCCAATATCTTGAGGGGGAAACAGCCATGTGCTGCCATGGTTTGGTGGGAGTCAGCGTTGAGCGGAAGGGAGGTTAAGTATTAAACTTCATCTACTGAGCAAGGCAGAAAAAAGCATAGTCATTGGACCCATTTTTTGAGAAATAAGAATTGTACAAGAAATAAGAATTGCATGTGTTTTCCTCTGAAATTTGTATCTGAAAGTGCAAAAAAGTTCTGATTTAAGGGAGCAGAGTTTGTGGTCAATGAGATACCATGAAATGTAGCAAGTAGGGGCTGGGGGTAAAGAGAGTGAAAGAGGGAATGAGAATGAATCTGAAGAAGTTGGCCTCAGACACTTATTTCCTTTGAAAGAGGAGGGAAATATTTATTTTGATTAAGCAAGTATAGTTCTAAGGAAACTAGAAGGAACAAGCCCTGGGGCTATTTATTTGAAAACAAATGAAAAGAAAAAGGTAACAATAGGGAAAGTTGCTTAATTTAATTATTTTTGGAAAATAATTGCATGAAGTAGCTTTTCTTACTCTGTAGAAAAAAACCTCTTCTGAGCCACCAGAGTTCATGATTCCAATATGTCACTAAACAGATGTTGCACAGACATGAATCCTTTTAAGGGCAGCTTGATAGTCACTATCTGTGATAGAGGCACATAGAGTCACCTTTACAATGCTGATCCTGGGACTTAAAATAATTGAGTTTGACCATTACACCTTCTACTACCCCCATCCATCCTCTGGTTTAGAAGAAGACATTTCTATGAACTTTGGCTGTGATTTAACACCAGCTTTGATAACTTCCAGGAAATGGACTATTGTTCAAAAACAGGAGAGAGAGAATCCTTATCTTTGTTAGAAGTCTACTTAGTCCTGAAGGGGTGGGGTGGGGGGGAAGCAAATATTGTTTAAAAATAAACAATGATTAAAAAAAATTAAGTCTAGGGCCTCCCCGGTGGCGCAGCGGTTGAGCGCTGGGTTGCGAAGCTGCCCGCAGCCTCTGCAGCGCCGGTTCGATCCCCGGCTGCTCTCCGGCCACTGGAGGAGGGTCCCACATGGCGCGCAGACCTCTCCTGCCACCCGCTGCTCCCCTCAGCAGTGTACTTCGGTCCTTCTGCCTGCTCTGCTCCCCGCTCTGGCTCTGGTGAATTCGCTCACCCTCCCGCGCTTCTGACTGTACCCAGTGCTTGTAAAAGTAAATAAATAAAACTTAAAAAAAATTAAGTCTACTTAGTATAGTCAGGTTCCCTTGTTTATTTATACAATGGAAGAAGCTCATATGCTAATGAATTTCTGATCAGCGCCTGAAGAAAGACTAGTGTTAGCGCATGATTGAGGGGCACTCAGGGACCCCTAACTGTTGAGGAGTGCCCTCTCTGAAAGGGATTCAGCCATCCATGCACACAAAGGCAAAGGAAGCATACTCTTAATGTGAAAATTGTTTAATAGATATAGTGTGCATATATATGTTTGTGTGTGGAGAGAGAGAGAGAGAGAGAGAGACAGAGAGAGAGAGAGAGAGAGAGAGAGAGAGACAGAGAGAGAGAGAGAGAGAGAGAGACAGAGAGAGAGAATAAAAGATTTCAAGTAACAGATTCTCAATATAATTCTGAAAACTATCCATCTACTCGTGGGCAAATGCCAAATCAAACAGGATGGGCTCAAAGCAGGGTCACTGAGGCCTAAACATTTTCCACAAGATTAAGTTACCTTCTGAAGGTGAACCACGAGAAATGGGTTATGCAGGTCTCAGAAAGCTGGGACAGAAAGAGACAGAAAATGCAAAATATATCACATCAAGGTAACAGCTGCCCATCGTCTCTGCCAAAGAGCAGGAACAGCTTTCCCATGTGTCTCTCTTCTACATGACTCCTCAAAGTCCCCTCCAAGTCCCTGGGTGCGATTTGATATCAGAGAAACAAGAGAGAACCCACGTGTGTTCAGTCCTAAGACAAGCATGACTGCTTAACTCCACCCCTAGTTCCAATGACCATCCCCATTTAGGAAGTCAGATTCATGGCATGCTGGGAGGGTAGTCCTTGGTGCCTGAGATATCTTCGGCATGTTGATGGGGTGGAATCTGTAAAAACATCAGGGGGTGGAGTTGATTCGGGATGTCATTCAGGGGCTCAGAATGTGCTCCTTGCTATTTCTCCAACACTAACAGACTGAGCAGACATGAGAAATGGAGTGAGTGTATTCCTCGGTTCAATTCCCAGATTGGTTCTATACTGATTGATTTTAAGCAACTTAACATCTCTGAGCTTATTGTTTCATTTATAGGTCGATAAATAATAGTATCATTTCACATGGCTGTTGTTAATATTCAGTAGTTAAGTTTGATAACTACAAAATGACTACATTCAAAAATCATTGTATGAAATACATCATACAAAATCCAACACTAATTCAAGGTAAAGCTCAGCAAGTCAGAAATAAAGCAGAATTGCCTAAATATATAACGAGGATTGAAGAAGTGGAAAAGGAGAAGGAGAAGGAGAAGGAGAAGCAAAAGGAGAGACCGTATAGCTAACATTTTACATAATGATGAAAGACGGAAATGCTTTTCCCCTAAGATTGGAAGCAAAGCAAGAATTTCCACTCTCATCATGCGTATCCATCATTATACCGGAAGTTCACTCGGTGTCATTCCCTTCAGGTCCCTACCCACAGAAGGATAATACTCCCCTGCTACTTGAAATAACATGGATGGAACTGAAAGGGATTATGCTAAGTGAAATAAGTCAGGAGGAAACATACAAGGGAGTGTAAGGGGTGGAAAGCCAAGGGGGGTGGGTGGAGGGGCCCAATGATCTATGGTGGTGGATTATGGGAGCTTTGGGGGTGGAGATGGTGGGTAACATATATCTGAAAAGGTTTGATCCTATACCTCTGAATCATATACAGTGTTATAAACTGATATTATCTCAATTTCAAAAAAATAATTAAAAATAGCATTAAAATATAGAATCTGGTTCAGATGTATGATTTGCTTTTGTTACTGAAATATGAGCAGACGTGGCATATGTCACTATTAGGTGGAAGTTAGAAGAACCAGTGCTTTCTTCGTTACTTTCCCTTTTCTGCATGATGAGTTGACTGGTGACATCGCACACGACTGGCTCCTTCTCTATTAGCTGGGACCCCAGAGTGAGGACAAGTAAGATCTGCTTATGAGTAGAACCCTTCCCTCTAACCCTTCCCACCCACTAACCTAATATGGATATGTGGTATGAGCAAGAGATAAACATCTTTTATAAGCCACTAAAAGTTTGATACTGCTTCTTACTGCAGCATAACCTAGCTTATCCTATGGACAGCTTCCAAGGATGCCAGAGGAGTGACTATAAACAATCCATCTGCAGTTGGAACATGACAACTGTTCCTTGAGCTTTGGCTGAGGGACCAACTTCTTGCTTTGATTCTGGTATAAATATTGAGAAAGTCCAGTTCGCACAGCTCAAGACGTCCAGGTGCGAGAGGTGGTCCTCTTAAACACAAAGACTGCTCTGCGACTGTGTATTCTCTCTCATTGCCCTCTCTCCCTGGATAATGAGGCAGAAACTCTGGGCTGGCCTCCAGAGGCACAGTTCAGTGGCTGTCAGGACTTTATAGAAAGCATATTATAAATCTTCACTTTCTCTCATCATAAACTAGTGTGAGAGGAGGGATCTGTGTTGCAAATGGAATTTTCTGCTTTTAGTGACTTGACACTTTGGCCCTTTTGTTACAAACCCAGTTTTAATTTTCTTAACATAGTCCAGGCACAGCACATAAACCTCTGCATATTGGGGAGGCTTGTATGGTCAGTTCCATTAAGGATGGAGTTTTGAAATTATTTTCTTACTTTGCTTGAATTGATTGCAAGTGTTCCCACCAACAGGCAAGCCATTTCCTTATCTGGGCAGCTCAGGGGCAAAGGGGAAGCCAAGTTGTTGGAGCCTCACAGTAAATGGTGAACTTTGTCATGGTGTATTAGTGACCAGATGGGTAGAAAAACAAGGCACTATCAGTGTTTTTTCTACCTTTAAGGCTTGACATCGTCAGAGTGCGTGGTGTCCAAAATTGCAAGTAAAAAGTAAACATGCAAGAAATATTCAATAAAAACTTGTCAATCCTTATATTATATGATCTCTCAATCTTCAACACTTCAAATTTGACTACTCCCTCCTTGAAATTTCTACTTCTCTTGGCTCCCATGATAATTTTTTTCCTCCTGGTTTTCATCATATTTCTCTAATTCCTACTCTGAATTTTTTTCTAGATCTTCCTCCTCTACCCAGTCATTCAATATTGGTACTTATCATAACTGAGGTTTAGCACCTGTTACTATTCTATACATATTCCCTGTGAAATTTCATCCACTTTTGTTACTTCAGCTATCATCTCTATATCTGCAACCACAATCGTTTTCTACAATGTCAAATACCAAATATCTAGTGAACATCTTCATTTGGATATTCCATGGGTATCTGAAAATCAACATGTCCAAAGGACCATTTGATTTCCTACACCTTATGTTCCTCTCCTTACCTCAGTGAGAGCTCTATGACCTACCCAATCACCCAAAAAAGAAACAAAATATTATTCATGAGCACATATGACCTACACAATCACCCCAAAAAGAAACACAATATTATTCATGAGCATGCTCTGTCCCTCAAGTATAGCTAATACCTATATAGGGATGAATACTACATCTTTACATATCTATGTTTCCATTCATTTATAACATCCAGTGAGATTTTTCCATATGCATATTAAAATCAAGATTTTCCAAATATTGTTCACTACTTTCCCCTTCCTAGTCTGTTTCTCTTGCTTTCTTTCCCACCATGCCTAAGTCACATCCTTACCATACGTAACTCCATAAATGTACTTATACTCTTCCCTCTTTCTAAAATACCCTTCCCTTCACCATCTGGAAATTTCCTATTCATCCTTCAAAGTCCAGCACTAATATCACCTTCTCTGTGAAGCTTTGGATGGCTTTCCTTACAGTAAATTTCTTAATCATCTGTGTTCACATAGCATATCTATATCTGTCCCCAAACACCACATAAAAAATTTATTTTTCATATTTATGTTTCTACTAGACTTTAAGCTTCTTGACAGTAGGGACCGTGCCTGATTAATATTTGTTCCCCCAGCAACTAATATTGTGCTTAATACAAAATAATCCTTCAACTCATGCTTGTGAGATTAATGAATTAGTTAATATTTTTAATGATTTCCACATTTTTAGTGGAATACAGAAAGGGTTAGAGACTAATTTCGCTTGAATGGAAAAGGCTATTGCAGGTTGTTGCAGTTTTCACAACAACATTCACAGATAGGTGGGGTGGGATAAAAATTACTAGCCTCTTACAAAAGGCACAAAGAAAGTACTACAAAGCATCCCCTCAAGTGGTCATGGAGCTGTGACTAGAACCCAGGTTCTAGATGCCTGTTGAAATGTTAATTGGAAAGTGATAAACTTGTTCTTTAGTTCTAAAATGGTCAAAAGTAGACTAAATAAGTTTTGTTATTGTACAGAGAAAACATTTAATTGGACAAGAAATTAGATACTGGATAAGATGTCTGGAAAGGTTTTAATTCTAGATCCGTGAACAATTTATGACCCTCTCACCTCCATGAGTATCTGATAACAATAGCTACTATTATATCATATGCTAAGCACTGTGCAAGTTCTACCTTATTTAATTCTCATAGCAACCCTATAAGGTATCCTCATTTAAAAATAAGAAAACTGAGTCTCAAAGAGGTTAAACAAATTATTCAAGGTCGCACAGATCGTATTCAGTAGAGTTGGAATGCTTTGTCTATCTCACTCTAAAATCTTTCTTTCTCTCTATTAATACATGTGCTTCACTTTTTAGAGCAGTTTTAGATTCACAGTAAAATTGAGTGTTAAGTACAGTTTTCTCATATCCCGTCCCTACATACACACAATCCCCAACAGCCAGTCACTGAACATCCTCTACTAAAGTGGTACATTTCTTAGAATCCATGACACTACCTTGGCACAGCGTATTCCAACAAAGCCCGCAGTTTACATTAGGTTTCTCTCTGTGTTGTTTATAGGTTTGGACAAACGTATAGTTAACATCACTGAGGAGGAAATGAGAAAGCTATTTGAGAAATATGGGAAGGCAGGCAAAGTCTATTCATGAGGATAAGGGCTTTGGCTTTATCTGCTTGGAAATAAGAACCCTAGTGGAGATTGCCAGAGTGGAACGGGACAATGTGCCCCTCCAGGTAAAGCAGCTGCATGGGTGCTTTGCTGGCCATAGCACATCCCTCGTGGTTGGAAACCTTCCTCAGTACATGCCCAGAGGAAGCCTTTTCTGTGTTTGGTCAGGTGGAGAGGGCTGTAGTCATTGGGGATGATTGAGGAAAGCCCCCAGGAAAAGGCATTGTTGAAATCTCAGTATAACCAGCTGCTCAGAAAGCTCTGGATAGATGCAGTGAAGGCTCCTTCCTGCTAATCACATTGCTAAGGCCTGTGACTCTGCACCCATGGTCCAGTCAAATGACAAAGAGGGACTTCCAGCAAAGCTGATTCTAAAAACCAGCCATTTCACCAAGAATGAGAGCAGCCACCTGGATGTGCAGAGCCTTGCTCCCATGAGTCTGAGCACCATCTGCAGGAAGACACTCGTTGAGATGGAAAAGCAGCAGCAGGACCAAGTCGACTGAAACATCAGGAAACTCATGAGAAGCTAGATATGGAGATGAGCACCAGGTCATGCTAAAGAGGCATGATTTGGGCCTCCCTGGTGGCGCAAGGGATTAAGCACCACACTATGAGGCAATCTGCAATCTCTGCAGCATGAGTTCGATCCCCAGCCAGCCAGAGAGCAACCCACATGGTGCAGTAGACCTCTCCTGTCTCGTCTGCTGCTCCCCTCAGCAGTGTCCTTCAGTCAGTCTGCGCATTCTGTTCCCCACTCTGTCTCTGGTGAATTCTCTCGCCGGCCGCATCTCTGGCCTGTACCCTAGCTCTTGTATGCATGAATAAATACATCTTTAAAAAAATAAAAAAATAAAGAGGTAGGATTTGATGAGACATCAAGAAGAATTCACATGATGGAAGAGCTGCATAATCAAGAAGTGCAAAAATGACAGCAATTGGAGCTCAGGCAGGAGGAACACCTTAGGGAAGAGATGTGGCAACAGCAGGAAGTACTGATGCAGTGACAGCAGGAAGGATTCAAGGGACCCTTCCCTGATGAGAGAGCAGGAAAAACGGATGGGCCAGATGGCTAAGGGAGGTGCTGTGGGCATAAACAACAGAGGTGCCATGCCCCCAGCTCCTGTGCCTAATTGTACTCCTCCTCCACCAGGACCTGCCACCGTGCCAGATGGAGACTTGGGATTGACTCCACCAACAACTGGGCACTTTGGCCAACTGCTACAATGGAAAGCAATTGGGGCAATTGGTGGAACCTCTCCTGCATTTCAACTGTACATCTCCTGAGGCTATATTTGCTCCAAATAAATGTCGCTGATACTGATAAAATTGCAGTGTCTAGTTTCCTAAAGCCCTTAAAAGAAGGACCCTTTTTGGACTAACCACAGTCCTACTCTGGAAAAGTGTTAAGGATTCCTCCCAAGTGTTAGGTTCCCCTGTCTGTGCTACTCTAGGGAGCATTCTGGAAGCAGAGGGCAGAGGGGTGACAACAAATCAATTCTGTGTGGTATACATTGTTTAATCGATTCTGTATGGTGCATTCCTGAAGTTTCATGCGATTGTTGAGAGCCTAAGGGGAACCATGACAAAATGGAGTCAGTTAGAGGCTCAATAATCATCATTCTATGCTTCGTCCATCCTGTTCTATTTGCTTTCTCATTTTTACACCCTCCAACCCCAAAGACAATGCCACATATACCACAAAAGACAAACATTCCCCAGTGATGATAGCCCCATTGCACTCTTCACTCCCAGATGGGAATTCAGGCAAATGTCCACAGAGGTTACAGAAAACATGACACGGTCCTTGTATAGACCACATATTACCCCTTTGTGTCCTGAGGAAGATATTTTCTCTTGGATATTTTCATTTTAGCATATCATAAAAGACATCTTGTGTTAACTTGCCTCCATCTTTTTCTTAGGTAAGATAGCCCAGGAATGGCCCTTTTGTGTCTATGAGGTTGCTGTTCAAAGCTTTTCTCCACAGCCCTAGTACAATCACAGAACAGGGTTGCTGCTTTCTGAAGGTCAGACAATAGCTCCTAGCCTTGCCTATCTTAGCTAGTTATGCTGTGTATTTTTATTGGTGTACCTTGTTTGATTTGCCCCAACTACCTTCGGAGTTTTTCTGAGACGAATTAGTAAGGCAACATCAACTTATTAAAATATATTTTAAGCCTTAACAAAAAGAACACTGGGGCCTCCCCTGGTGGCACTGCAGTTGAGCGCTGGGCTGCGGAGGCTCCGCAGCCTCCGCAGTGCCTGTTCGATCCCTGGCCACCGGCGAGGGTCCCACATGACGCACAGACCTCTCCTGCCTCCCGCTGCTCCCCTCAGCAGTGTATTTCTTCGTCAGTCTGCCTGTTCTGTTCCCCGCTCTGGCTCTGGTGAATTCTCTCACCCTCCCTTGCTTCTGACTATACCCAGTGCTTGTATAAATAAATAAATAAATCTTAAAAAAAAAAAAGAACACTGGAAAAAATTTAAACTGTGAAATTTAACAACACACATTTAAACAATAAATGGGTCACAGAAGAAATTGCAAGTGAAATTAGAAAATACTTTAAGATGAATGAGAAAGATAATACAATATACACAAACTAATATGATACAGTGAATGCCATTCTTAGATGGAAATATATAGCTGTAATTGCTAAATCAATGCAATAATCAAATAAATAACCTAACTTTATATTTTAAATAACCAGGAAAATAGCAAACTAAAATCAAAGTTAACAGATGGAAGGAAATACTAAAGATTAGAGGAAAGATAAACAAAACAGAATAAGAAGATAATAGGGAAAAGGAGCAGAACTAAAAGTTGGAAAGGTCAGCAAAATTGATAAACCTTTAACCTGAATGATCAAGAAAACAGGAAAAGACTCAAATAACTAATATCAGAAATGAAACTGGGGACATTACTACAAACCTTATGAAAATAAAAGAGAATATTATTGACAAATGCACACCCGCAAGTGAGATAACATAGATGAAATTAACAAATCTCTAAAAACACAAAAATTACCAAAACAATTGAAGAAGAAATAGAAAATCTGAAGAGAAACATCAATGATCTATAATAAAATTTATTAATAAATAAAACGTCCCTAAATATAAAAGCCTAAAGCCAGATGATTTCTCTTGTGATTTCTATCAAACTTTTAAAGAATTAACTCCAATCATTCTCAAACTCTTCCAAAAAAAATAAGCGAGAACACTAAATAACTCGTTATATAAGGCCACAATTACCTTGACACCCAAAGTTAGGTAAAGACATCACAAGATAACTGTAGATCACTATCCATTATGAACACAGAGGCAAACAAAATATTTGCAACAAAATATTAGCAAACAAATATTGCATCATATTAAAGGGACTATTCATCATGAACAAATGAGATTTATCCAAGGAAAGAAAGGGCAATTGAACACATAGAAATAAATTCATGTAATTTATTAATAGAATGAAGGAGAGATAAAACACAGACGGTCACCTCAACTGACACAGAAAAAGCATTTGACAAATACCAAAACCCTGTTCATAATAAAAACTAAAAACGAGAAATGGAAGAAAACTTCCTCTGTCTGATGGAAGTCATTTATGAAAATTGCACAGCACACTATCATACTCAATAGGGAAAGAACGAAAGCTTTCAGCTTAAGATGGGGAACAAGAGAAGAATGATTACTTTAAGTATTTCTGTTCAGCATTTTATTGGAAATTCTATACAGCATAAGTAGAAAAGAAAAAGAAATAAAAGGTATCCAGATTAGAAAGGAAGAAGTAAGGTTATCTGTATTTGAATGTGACATGATCTTACATACAAAAAATTATAAAGAATTCACAAAAAACCCTCAAAGTTAATAAAGGCATTCATAAAAGTCATAGGATGCAAGCTTAGCACATAAAAATGAATTGTTTTTCTATACACTAGCCATGAAAATTGTGAAACACTGTGGAGGATCAAGGGTGCTCCACACAGACTGGGTCCCCAGTAAAGGTAACAGCAGAGCAGACATGCTGACCTGCACTCCCTCTTCCCAATCCCTGTGACTGGCACCTACTCTGTGAGGTTTACTGAAAACACAGGGACCACTGAGTCTCTCATTCCAAACCCCAGAGAGGAGGGATATCAGGGGGTCCCCCAAACACATGCCAGAATCAGCCCAACTCAACCATACCAACATTTGGGTCTGAGCAAGTCCTTCCCGACGCCACTCACTCAGCAACTACAAAATATATCTCAGTACACAGAGAAGCTAACAACAGCCAAAATCAGTAAGTCAATAAAATCAAATGCTAAAGATATTAAAAACAATAAGCAATATGGATAGACAAAAAATATTACACATGGAAATATGGGACCTCGAGATAGCATCACCATGTGCTTCCAGAAACCAAACACAAAAAGATTGAAGATAGGGCCTCCCCTGGTGGCGCAGCGGATGAGTGCTGGGCTGCGAGGCTACCTGCAGCCTCTGCAGCGCCGGTTCGTTCCCAGGCCGCCGGCGAGGGCCCCACAAAAAAAAAAAATAATAAAGATTCAAAATAATATCTCTCTATTAGAGAAAGTATCCAGAATGGCTATAATAAAAAACTCAAAGTGACAGGAGGAAATTCAAGAAGACAAGTAAAGTAATACGAGAGAACTCAGAAAGTCCAGTCAACTAAATACAAGACAATCCAGAAAAAGCTCTCAAAGATAAAAACAAATTAATGATTTTAGAAATAAAAATCAATGAACAGAAGGTTGAAATTGAACCTTTAAATAAGAATATATCAGAAATATAGGAAGTAAAGAGCTCAATAAATGAGATCAAGAACTCTAGAGAAAGCTGTGGAAGTAGAACAGAACAAATGGAGGATCGAACGAATCAGTGACCTCAAAGATAGAATGCAGTTTGAGAACAGGTGAAAGAAGAGAGAGAAGATGTAAAGAAGAAGAAGAAGGAGAAGGAGAAGGGGAGGGAAGAGGGAAGGGAGGGGGAGGGGAGGGGCGGGGGGAGGGGGAGGGGGAGGGGGAGAAGAACTGATTTGAGAACTATGTAAGAGTAGAAAGGATAAAATATGTACAAAACCAAAAAAAAACAGGCAAAACATTCAATGGCATTGGCTTCAGGGATGTCTTTGGGGACTCAACTCCAACAGCAAGGAAAACAAAACAAAAAATAAATGAGTGCGACTACGTCAAGTTAATAAGTTTCTACACAGCAAGAGAAACTATCATTAGTATAAAAAGGGGGATCCTACTGAGCAGGAGAAAATATTGTTACATTATACATTTGTCAAGGGACTGATATCCAAGATCTACAAAGAACTCATACAATTCAATAACAAGAAATCAGAGAACCCAATCAAAAAATTGGCAGAAATGCGAAAGAGACACTTCTCCAAAGAAGATATACTGATGGCCATGGGAACATGAAAAAAAGTTCAATATCACTTTTATCAGGGAAATGCATGTCCAAAACTCAATGAGATACCACCTCACACTATGAAAATGACCCATATAAACACGCCCACTCACACACATACACACACAATTATAGAAACATCAAATGTTAGCAAGGCTGTAGAGAAAAAGGAACATGCATACACTGTTGGTGAGAACGTAAACCACTCCAGTCCATATGGAAAAGAGTATGAAGATTCCTCAAAATATTAAAAATAGATTTACCATATGATCCAGCATTTCCAATCCTTGGTATCTATCCAAAGAATGCAAAATCACTAATTTGAATCCTATGTTTGTTGCAGCACTATTTACAATAACCAAGTTATGGAAACAATCTAAATGATCATTGATAGAGCTATGGAATTAGAAGATGGTGTGTGTGTGTGTACACGATGGAATACTACTCAGTAATAAAAAAAGATGAACTCTTTCCATTTCTGACAACATGTATGGAACTAGAGGGAATTATGTTAAGTGATATAAATCAGAAAGAGAAATACCAAATGATTTCATTCGTGTGGAATATAGACAAAACAATCAACAACAACAAAACCTACAAAGGAACTGAGAAAATTTACCCAAAATAAACCCTAGAAATATGACTGCAGAATTAAGGCTACTAGATGGGGAGAGAGTGTGGGGGTGGGAACAAATATGGGAGGGGGAAAATGGTATATCGTAGAGGACTATGGATGCTTGTATTGTGGGGGTGTGATGGTATCATACATCTGACAACATGTCAACATAGTCCCCTAAGTCATATATAATGTTATAAACCAATGTTACCTCAATAAAGGGGGAAACAGATAAAGGACTAGAATAGACATTGCTCCAAGAAGTTATACAAAAAAAAAGAAAAAAGAAAAAAGAAAAGAAGTTATACAAATGGCCAAAAATCACATAAAAAGATACTCAATATCCAGTCATTAGGAAAATACAAATCAAAATCATGATGAGATACCTCTTTACATCAACTAGGAAGTCTATAATCATTAAAAAGTTCGTGGAGGGGGAGGTAACAAGTGTTGGAGTGGATGTGGAAGAAATCCAAACCATTATGAATTGCTAGTACTAATGTGAAATTTGTGCAGCCACTGTGTAAAAAAGTTTAATTCCTTACAGTCTAACAGATTTACCACATGACCCAGCAATTCTACTCTTAATTAAATATCCAAAAGAATTGAAAACAGGTGTTCAAACAAACAATTGTACACAAATGTTCATACCAGTACTCTTTGAAATAGCCCAAAGGTGGAAACATCCTGGATGACTAATGAATAGATAAGCAAAATTGGTGTATCCATACAATGCAATATTATTCATCCATAAAAATGAATGAAATGATATATCTACAATATTGATCAACCTCAAAAACATTATGCTAACTGAAAGAAGCCATACACAAAACGTCATATCTCATTTCATCTACATGAAATGTCCAGAACAGGCAAATAAATAGATTCAGAAAGTTTATTAGTGGTCGTCAGGGTCTGGTGGGAGGAAGGAATGTGGAGTAACTTCTTAATGAATATGAGGCTCTCTTTGTGAAATGAAAACATTTTCGAACTAGAATGAAGTTATAACTGTACAATTCTGAGAATACTAAATGTCATTATTGGTTTTACAATTTACATGACTCAACAGCAACAAAACATACAACCTGATTTTACAAAAGGCAAAAGATCTAAATGTGTATTTCAACACCATCACTTACACCTGTTTGACATGTTCTTACTCCCCCTTCCCGCTTAACCTCAGAAGCCTCACTTCCTTTATTGGTGTATTAGTGTTTTGTTGGTTTTTTTAAAAAGATTTATTTATTTTTATACAAGAGCTGGGGTACAGGCCAGAGGCGCAGGAAGGTGGGAGGATTCACCAGAGACTGAGCAGGGAGCAGAACAGGCAGACAACAGAAATACACTGCTGAGGGAAGCAGCGGGCATGACAGGAGAGGTCTGCCACATCATGTGGGATTCTCGCCAGCTGGCGGGGATCAAACCTGCACTGTTAAGGTTGCGGACAGCTTCCTAGCGCAGTGCTCAACCCGCTGCGCCACCTGGGAGGCCCGGTGTATTAGTTTTTATAAGTAATTTGCTACGTGGAATTGCTACCTATGTAAATGTCCAATACTTATCTTTGTCATTTTGACTGGCTTTACTACACATAATTCCCTCAAACTCTTTCCATATTGCTGTAAATGACAACATTATGTCTTTCCTCAATGTTGAATAGTATTTGATTGCGTGGCTATACCACCATACTTGAGCCAATCTTCCATGAGTGGGCACTTCGGTTGTTTGTATATTCTAGGTACTGCAAATAATGCTGCAATAAACATTGGAGAATATATAAATTTTTGAGTTGATGGTTTCATGTTCTTTGGATAGTAGCCCAAGAGTGGGATTGCTGGATCATATGGTATTTCCATTTTTAGTTTTTTAAATGTAAATCCAGATGACTTTCCAAAATGACTCTACCATTTTTCATACAAAACTAACAGTGTAATAGGTTTCCTCTTTCTCTGCATCCTCTCCAGTACTTCTTGTTGGGGATTTTTTTAATATGTGTCATTCTCACAGGTGTGAGATAATAATGTCATTGTGGTTTTGACCTGAGAAAAAAGGAGATTTTTAAATCTTACTAAAAATGATGATGAATTATATTTCCATGAATCTGTTGGCCTTCTGAATATCCTCTTTGGTGAATTGTCTGTTCCGATATACTACCTATTTATTAATTGGGTTGTGTTTTGTTAATGTTGAATTAAATATGTTTTTGTGTATCTTGTTGGTTATATATAATGTGTGAATACATTCTCCTGCTCACTAGGATGTATTCTTAATCTACTTAAATTTTCTTTTCTTTTTTTTCATTTAAGACAGGGAATACTTTATTCAAATTCATTACAAAAATGGACAGCTGGGGTCTATAACAAAGTGTCATATTTAATTTATTTTTTTTAAAGATTTATTTATTTATTTATTTATTTATTTATTTATTTATTTATACATGCACTGGGTACAGTCAGAAGCGTGGGAGGGTGAGAGAATTCACCAGAGCCAGAGCGGGGAGCAGAGCAGGCAGAAGGACCGAAGTACACTGCTGAGGGGAGCAGCGGGCGGCAGGAGAGGTCTGCACGCCATGTGGGACCCTCCTCCAGTGGCCGGGGAGCAGCCGGGGATCGAACCAGCGCGGCAGAGACCCCGGGCAGCTTCGCAACCCAGCGCTCAACCGCTGCGCCACCGGGGAGGCCCCAAAGTGTCATATTTTAAAGCAGAGGTCAGTAATTGTGTATGAGCATATTAACTGATCAGACCACACAAATTAACTGATCAGACCACATTTCAATTTTTAAAACAGAATAAGCTTCCCTGTAAAAGCAGCACCTTTGTGACATCTTTAGTATTCCTCTCCTTCTTCCTCACACTCTCCTTCAACAGAATCCAACTTCCTCATAATCCTTCTCAAGGGCAGCTATGTCCTCACGGGCCTCAGAAAATTCTCCTTCCTCCATGCCCTCACCCACGTACCAGTGAACAAAGGCACGCTTGGCATACATCAGGTCAAACTTGTGGTCCAGGCGGGCCCAGGCCTCGGCAATGGCTGTGGTGTTGCTCAGCATGCACACAGCCCGCTGCACTTTGGCCAGGTCTCCGCCAGGGACCACAGTGGGAGGTTGGTAATTTATGCCAACTTTGAAACCAGTAGGGCAACAGTCCACAAACTGGATGGTACGCTTGGTCTTGATGGTGGCAATGGCAGCATTGACATCTTTGGGAACCACATCGCCACAGTACAACAGGCAGCAAGCCATGTATTTACCATAGCGAGGGTCACATTTCACCAACTGGTTGACTGGCTCAAAGCATGCACTGGTGATCTCTGCCACAGAAAGCTGTTCATGGTAGGTTTTCTCAGCAGAGATGACAGGGGCATATGTGGCCGGAGGGAAGTGGATGCAGGGGTAGGGCACCAGGTTTGTCTGGAATTCTGTTAGATCAACATTCAGGGCTCCATCAAATCTGAGGGAAGCCGTGATGGAGGACAAAATTTGACCCATCAACCTATTTAGGTTAGTATAGGTTGGGCGCTCAATATCAAGGTTTCTACGACAGATGTCATAGATGGCCTCGTTGTCTGCCATGAAGGCACAATTAGAGTGCTCCAGGGAGGTGTGGGTGGTGAGGATGGAGTTGTAGGGCTCAACTACAGCCGTGGAAACCTGGGGGGCTGGGTAAATGGAGAACTCCAGCTTGGACTTCTTGCCATAATCGACAGAGAGACATTCCAGGGAGGGTGAACCCAGGGAGGTGAACCCAGAACCAGTGCCCCCCACCGAAGCTGTGGAAAACCAAGAAGCCCTAAAGACCTGTGCACTGGTCGGCCAGCTTTCGAATTCGGTCCAAGACCAGGTCAACGATCTCCTTGTCAATGGTGTAGTGCCCACGGGCATAGTTATTGGCAGCATCTTCCTTGCCTGTGATGAGCTGCTCGGGGTGGAAGAGCTGGCGGCATGTGCCAGTGCGAACTTCATCAATACTGTGGGCTCCAGGTCTACAAACACTGCCCTAGGCACATGTTTGCTAGAGCCAGTCTCGCTAAAGAAGATGTTGAAGGAATAATCTCCTCCTCCAATGGTCTTGTCACTGGGCATCTGGCCATCGGGCTGGATGCCATGCTCCAAGCAGTAGAGCTCCCAGCAGGCATTGCCGATCTGAACACCAGCCTGGCCAACATGGATGAAGATGCACTCACGCATGGTCGCTGCTCGTGGTGCGAGGCAGGCGGAGGAAGCGGAAAGGTTGTGCTTCTCACAGCGCAACTCTTAGGTGGTCGATGTAAGAGAACCTCTACTTAAATTTTCTTTTGGCGTGAAAAAATCTTTTAATCCCAGTTGTTTATTTTTGCTTTTATTCCCTTACCATTGAGGGTCAAGTCTCAGGAAAATTTTTATTATTGAATATGAATCACAGTTTCTTTTCATGTTTTATTGTTGCAGGTCTTTTAAGTCTTTAATCCATTTAGAATTTATATTCGTGCATGGAGTTAAAGAGTGAGCCAACTTCATTCTTTTACATGTGGCCAGTTTTCCCAGCACCGTTTATTAAAGAGACACTCCTTTCCCAGTTTTATGGTCGTGGCTCCTTTATCATGTATTATGTATTGAGATATATATATATATTTATATATATATTTATATATGTAAGTATATATATACTTAATACTTATGTATTAAGTATTGACATATATATGTATATGTGTATATGTATTAATATGTGGGCTTTCTATTCTATTCTATTGACTGGTGTGTCTTTTTATTTTAACACCACATTACTTTAATTACTGACAATTTATAGTACAAAGTCACATGACCTGAGGTTTCTGTTTCTCTTCCTTTTCTCAGGATTGCTTTTTGCTACTGGAGGACTTTTATGGTTCCATATAAATTTGAATATATATTATTCAATTTCTTGCACCACAGCCTTGACTTTGCGCAGAGGTCTGTTATTCTCCTAGCTCCATCCAAAGCTGGCAGTCTTTTATGTCCCTCAGTATATGAGCCATTATGGAATGTGTTGCCTCTAGAACTCAAAGAAACCTATCAAGTATCTCTAAGTCAAAAGGGAAGTTGTGCTCCCTTTTTTTTTTTTAAAAAAAAGATATATTTATTTATGCCTACAAGAACTGGGGTACTAGGCCAGAGGTGTGGGAAGTGAGAGGATTCACCAGAGACAGAGCGGGGAACAGAACAGGCAGATTGACTGAAATACACTGCTAAGGGGAGAAGCAGGCAAGTCAGGCTAGGTCTGCTGCACCATGTGGGTTGCTCCCTGGCCAGGGATCGAACTTGTGCTACAGTGGTTGTGGATAGCTTCATAGGTTGCATCTTAACCCCTTGTGCCACCAGGGAGGCCCTGTGCTTCTTTTTTGCAGTAAGGTATACAAGATGCTGCAATTTTATTTTGCTGTGGAGGAGATATCCTGGCACTTCCTGACCACTGGATACATAATTTTTTTTTTGCTTTTTTTTTTTTTGCTTTTTTAATTTAAATTTTACCCCCTTATTTTGATCCCAAGCCCTCCTTTCTCCGCCTCCCGCCCCCTACCCCCTATACAGTGTCTCTGGTTCATAGTTGTTTGTTGATTTTGATTTTTTTCTTTCATATAGTTATTCTTTTTCCTGGTCCCTTATTTAAGTTTTCTAGATTCCTGCTATGAGTGAGACCATCCAGTATTTTTCTTTTTCTTTCTGGCTTATTTCGCTGAGCATGATCCCTTCCAGCTCCATCCATGTTGCTGCAAATTGCATGTGTTTACCTTTTTTGAATGCTGAGTAATATTCCATGGATACATAATTATTTTAAAGAAAGTGGCAAGTCTCTGAATCTTTGTAGGATCTATCTTTCATGTTGTGTAGCACATATGTCTTTCCAATTCCTTAAGTGTGTTAGTCACTTTTTTGTCTATCCTGCCCAATCAGCATGATGTCAACAATGTAATGAATCTATGTGATATTCCTAAAATGTGCAGACAGTTGGAATATCTTCAGACTGTATAACAGAGAACAAGAGTTAAAATAAACCAAGGGCATAATTACAAATGTATGCTTTTGTTCATTCCACATGAATGTAACCTATTTCTTATATCCTTTCCTGAATAGGAGAGACAAAACACATTCCTTAATCAATGACCATCTAACTTATACCTTAATCTAGCCTAGTAATGATACCTTCCCAACATGACAACTTCAATAGCCAAAGTGCAGTGGACCTATTAACAGGGTGAATTGATACATTTCCTAATGGTGACTTATCCTTCCATTCCTGGATAAACTTGGTCATGATGATTGCTGTTGTGTGTTTACACAGATGGAACTGATTCATTAGATTTTTCTGAAAATTTACGATTGTGATTTTCCATTTCTGTTCATAAATGAGGCCAACTTAATCTTTTCTTACTCTGTTTTGTTTAGTTTTAGCATCAAAATTATACCAACTAAAAAATGAGATGGGTATATTCCTTTCTTTAGCTAATCCATATTACAGTTTGTTAAAGCTGGAATTATCAATTTCTTTAGGGGGTGGTAAAACTCACCTACAAAACCTGCCTGAATAGATACATTTTTGGTGTGATATTTTCAGTTGCAAATTCAACTTCCTTCATTGTGGTTGGTATATTCAAGCTTTCAATTTTTTCTTGAGTCACATTTGTTTAATTATATCTGTCTAGAAATTTGTCCATTCATTCTAGTAACTGTCACATATCATTCTGTAATTACTTAAAATTCTTAATATTCCCAAAGCAATCTACAGATTAAGTACAATCCTTATCAAAATTCCAATGGCATTTTCCACAGAAGGATAAGAAAAAATTATGAAATTTGTGTGGAACTACAAAATATCCTGGATAGACAAAACACTCTGGATAAAGCGAACAAAACGGGAGGCATTACATGCTCTGAAACTATATCACAAAGCGATAGTTATCAAAACAGTGTGATATTGACATAAAACAGACATAAGTCACTAGAACAGAAGAGTGACCCCAGAAATAATCTCACACATAGATGGTCAATTAACTTGTGACAAAGGAGGCAAGAATATATGATGGAAAGAGGAAAGTCTTTTCAATGAATGGTGTTGGGAAAACTGGGCAGTCACATGTGAAAGAATGATTGGAACACTTTTCCACCATATACAAAGATTAACTCAAAATAGAGTAAAGACTTGGATGTAAAACCTGAAACCATAAAACTCTAAAAGAAAAGCATAGGCAATAAATTCCTTCCCATTAATCTTGGTGATTACCTTTTGAATCTGACTCCAAAGCAAGGGCAACAAAAATCAAAAACAAGCAAGTGGGACTATATCTAACATACCTATATTTAGAAGATCATATTTATAGTCTATAGATTTTTGAGGGGATTCTTTGGGTTATTGATTACTCGTTTTATTACATGGAAGTCAAAAAGTGAGTTGTGATAGTCATTTTTATTTTCTTGAATAAAATAGCCTAGAATGTTCAATTTTTGCAAGTTTTCCATGTGTGCATAAAAAGAATATTTTTTGTTTAGTGGATTCAAGTTTTTTAAATACAAACTATTACTTTAAGTCTTAGGTTTACAGCAAAATTAAGCAGAACATACAGAAAGGTTTCCCATATACTTTTTGCCTTTAAAATGCACAGCCCCTGCCCTCCACCATCAACATACTGCACCAGATTGGTACATCTGTGAAAACTGATGAACCAATACATCATTATCACTCAAAATATGTGGTTTACATTAGGGTTCATTATAGGTTTTGCAGGTTCTCTAGGTCTTGAGAAATGTGTAATGTCATATTTCCATCATTATATAATTGTACATTTAGTGCTTCTTCTTCATCCAATCCCTGTCAACCACTGATGTTGCTATTGTTTCCATAGCTTTGCCTTTTCTGGGATGTCATAGAGCCAGAATCATACAGTGTGTTGCTTTATTAGATTTGACAGTATTTTTATATATGTATTTATTAGCTCAATTTTATTGTTTCATTAAAATCTTATATATCTTTTGTACGTTTGCATACTTTACCAGTTTCTGTATGAAATGTGCTAAAATCTCTCACTATGATTATGGATTTGGTTATTTTTCGTTTTAATTCTGCCAACTTTTACTTTATATATTTTGGAGCTGTATTTTTAGATGCTTACTTTTTTTTTTTTTTTTGTGGGACCCTTGCCGGCAGCGGGGGAATGAACCGGCGCTAAACCGGCGCTGCAGAGGCTGCAGGCAGCCTCGCAGCCCAGCGCTCAACCACTGCACCACCAGGGGAGGCCCATTAGATGCTTACTTTTTATGGTGGCTATTTTGTTAATCATTAGGCAATGGGCAATGTGTAGGTTTGTCGTTATTGTTTTTCACCTTAAAATCAACTATGTCTATTACATATATTTTCACCTTCCACGTTTTTCTTCTAACTTCTCTGATTAATGATGTCTTATGCATATTTCTTATAGAGTGCATGTAGCTGAATTTTAAATATCTAATCCAAGTGTCTCTGTATTAAAATAAGTGTTTCTAATCCATTTACATTTATTGTGACTGTTGATATATTATTTTGTGGTTTTTTTGTTACCAAGCTTTTTCTTACCTTCTTTTCTTCTCTTCATGTCACATTGTCTAGGGATATTATTTTTCAGGTTGACATAGTTTGCAAGTATGTTTTGGGGTAGGGACCACATAATTGCTGTACTCAGTTCAGCAATTAGATTTTTATTAAAGAAGACACCTTTTTTGTCCCCCTTCTGTCCCTCTTCCTTAGGTTTCCCAGCTGTAAACCTCTGACATACACAGAACTTGCAACCCTAATTCCTGTTTTGTTTTAAGCATTAAAATTCCAGATATTAAAAAATATTACTGATTCACTTATCCCTTTGAACAATAAATTTCAAATTCTACTGACCAATTTGGGTATTTTCTTTACTTTTGGTATTTCTACATATCTGAAATGTTTGTGTGTATGTGTGGGGATGGGGATATTAGACTACTGCTAACCTACTTCCTACATCAGCTTAGACTTTGATCTTGACTGAAAAACAAGCCTGTGCTCTTAACCACTAAGCTGTACTGCCTCCCAGTGTTATTTTACCTCTTAGGCTACCAATATTATCCTAGATTTTTTGTCCATTTTATAAATAAAGTGACAGAATATGCAGCATGCCTTTTGTCCATGCAGTATAAATAGATATCTTTGTCTCACTTGAAGTAATCAAGTATGGGAAAAACAAATAAGCAAATTAATTATCCTTTGTTTACTTTCCAAAAAAGTCAATTACTTTCTTCATTATCTAACAGTTTGTTTTTTGATTCAGTGTCTTAATAAATGGAGACATTGTTTGCCTATTTCAGCTTATATAACCTTTCATTGGAGCCAAATTCAGACACTTTCTTTATTTGAAAGTAAGGCCTAAAGATTAAAGAAGAGAATAAAATTTTTGTCCATGAAATTGAATTGTAAGCAGGATCCTATGGAGATATGCTGACTGCTTTTTCCTGTTGTGGACCTTCTGCTTTGACTAATATATTTAGCAGATTGAAGATCAACACCTGTTCCTCTAGTGGTTCTTTCTTGTACAGTGACCTTTGCCTCACCCCTTATAAATACACACATGGTGATTAAGCTGTCAGTTATCATAGGAGACTTTTTCAGGGGTAAGGACAATGAATCACTCTTGGAATTTCTCACTAATGTTCCCCCAGATGTCTGTCATCCACCTTGTCAGCTATTTCTCTGCCCACTCATTTTATTAAGCCAGAGTCTCCAAATGGGCCACTAATGTTGTGGCATTTGAGGATTCTCTATCAAGTATAGGGCTTGGATTAAATGATCTCTAACTAAGAGCCCTCCCAATTCTGGCATTTTATGGGTTCAAATTTCACTGTCAGTTTCCATGATTAAGGATAGATGTCACATGACATTAAGTCTGTGCTTAGGAAAGTATCAGTGCTCATGTTTATTGCTACCACAGGACTTAAATCAAAGCAAGTTACCAACAGAGTTGGGGCTTTTCCAATTAGTGGAAGAAAAAGGAAGCAAACTAACATTTATTGAGTTATCACATGACTTATATTATCTCAGTTAAAGAGGAATGTTAAGAAAGAAGTGTTATTTCTCTTCTTTTGCAAGAAATTGGGTTTGAGAGAATTTAAACAACTTGCCTTATTTTGCATATTTGGTAACTAGTAAAGATGAAATTTGAATCAACACTTTTTAGGTTTCCACAAATCATGTTGCCTATCTATCCATCCACCAATTTATTCATTCGTCATATATTTACTTAGCACCTACTATGTTCCAGATAAGCACTATAGATACGATGAGGAATAATAAAAGTCTACCTATCATGGTTCATTTACAGCATGAAATTATCCTGAATATAGTAGACCACCGGACAATGAGCACCCCCAGGGGTTGCAGTAAGATTCAAAACAGATGACTTGATTACTATGATCCTGGAGTGCCATCATGAAATCTGGTTAACGCTGATCAGGAGAGAGACCAATACTTGATCTAATCATCCTCTTGTTAGGACCCCCCGAAACCCCATCATAGTTGTTGAAAACTGATATCACAGTGGTATGAGAGGAATTTAACTCTTCTCTTGTATATATCTTTAAAAAAAACCTCTACTTTATTGAGGTATAATATACATGCCATATAATTCACCCATTTTAATTATATAATCCAATGGTTTTTAGTGTATTTACAGAGTTACACAACCATCCCCACAATCTAATTTTAGACACTTTCATCACCTCAAAAAGAAACCACAAACATTAGCATTCCCCATTTTGCTGTCCCTCCTGCTCTGCTCCAGCCCTAGGAAACCACTAATGTACTTTCTGTCTCTATGCATTTGTCTTTTCTGAACAATTCATATAAATAGAATCATGTAATATATGGTGCTTTGTAACTGACCTCTTTTACTGAGTGCAATGTTTTCAAGGCTTATCCATGCAGTAGTGTGTATTAGTACTTCATTCCATTTTATGGCCAAATAATATTCCATCACATAGTTATAATGCATTGTATTTATCCATTCATCAGTTTATAGACATTTGAGTTGCTTCCATCTGTGATGAATAATGCTATTGTGAATATTGATGTGCATGCTTTTGTTTGGACATGCAATTTCAATTCTTTTCAGTATATGCCTAAGACTGGAATTGTTAGGTTCTGTGGTAATTTTCTGTGTAAATTATTGAGGAACTAACTAACAAACTATTTTTCACAGAGACTGCACCATTTTACATTCCCATCAACAACATATAAAGGTTCCAATTTCTCCATATCCTCACCAACATTTTACAAGACTCCTTTTAAAAAAAAAAAGATTTATTTATTTTTATACAAGAGCTGGAGTACAGGCCAGAGGTGTTGGGGGGTGAGAGGATTCACCAGAGACAGAGTGGGGAACAGAACAGTCAGAATGACTGAAATACACTGCTGAGGGGAGCAGCGGGCGAGACAGCAGAGGTCTGGATTGAACCCACACTGCAGAGTGCTCCGGACAGCTTCACAGCACTGTGCTCAACCTGCTGTGACACTGGGGAGGCCCCATTTTACAAGCCTCTTTTCAACAGGACTTGCAGTGCTTTAATAATAATAAATAACAACATTACTAGCCAACACTTACTTTACGTCAGGTTCTTTTCTGACCACTTTACATAAACTAACTCAATGATGTAGGTACGATGATTTCAGATGAGAAAAAGGAGGCACCCAGCAGGTAAGAAAATTTGCCCAAGTTTGCACAAATAAAATGAGTCAGGGCCAGCCAAGATTTCAATCTAGGAAGTTTGATACCCAACTGTGCTCTTGACAAATAGGCAACATTGCCTCTCTAATGGTATTTAGTAGCTCATGTTCTAAATATTTACACTCATTTTCTGATTTCACCACACAAAGCGTCAGTGTAAAAATTAGGCAGCATTTTATCACCAACCCCTCCTCCCCATCTTATAGGCCAGGTGACTAAGCCATAGATAGGCTAAGTAACTCACTCAAGGTCAGATTGCTTATATTTTTGAAACTAAGATGCAACTCCAGATCAAGCATGCTAAGCCTCCTGTTCTTTGAAATAGAGCTGAAGTTCAAAAAAGCAGTAAAAGTGGAAGGGAAAGCAATCTCTGTAAGCACTCCCCATGCTTAGGGATAAAAGTCACAGAAACACAATCACCTCACCCCTACTGAATTCTCAGTAACATCTGCTTGCAAACATTTACAGTTAGCAAGTGAATGCAAAATAAGCTGAGACATTCAGTCAAGACTCAGTGATGATATAGGGACTTCTTTTGTAAATAAGTGGAACATTGTCCAAATAAAAAATGCATTTCCATTGAGTTGCCATTAGCTGTTGTCACAGGTGACACAGCAGTGGCTCCAGCTTCTTCTTAAATGATTTTCAATTGCACTTTTTTTTAAAGTCTGACATTTGGTATTTTGTCTTTTCAGCTAAGAAATCAGCGGCAGACTCCTTGGAAAAGGTACTTGCTTCGATGAATGAAAGGTGAAGTGTGTCTGGGAGAGGACAGATGTAGAAAACACTGGGAAATACTTATAACTCCAGTGGTAGGCTAGAAATTAAAACCTTAATGTTGATTGGTTGCTTTACCAAATTGTCAAAGTTTGTGGGGTGGTTAAGATTATAGGTTACTGCCTTTCTGAGTTTTATTCTGGACTCTACCACTTGCCAGCTGTGTAACAATGAACAAGATTCATTACATCTCTCTACCTCAATTTCTCCATCTGTAAAATGGACAGCATGGTACCTACCACACAGAATTGTGCAGAGGATTAAATGGGCCAATAGTTATAAGATGCTTAGACTAGTTCCTGGCCTAGAGTTAGATCTCATCATTTTAGCTCTCTATTGCTCCAAACATAATAGTAGTATAATAATAATTACTATTACTGCATGATAATACTGGGAGGAGGAGGAGGTAATATCATAAATCTTAAAATGTAGTTCCTACCCTGCAATCCCACATTTAGATATTTATCCTAAATAAATAATTACCCATTTGATGACAAGTATGTTCACTACAACTATGTTTACATAGTTAAAAACTGGAAACTATTAATCATGCAGACTTAACATGTCTTGACAAGGAAGAATCTTTACAATATATTGCTAAGTGAGAAAAATCAGGCCATACAACAGCACCTTATAATTCCTTGTTTTGAAAAACATGTGTCTACACATATATGCTTGGAGAAGGGTCTGGGATATCAATATATTAACAGAAGCTATCCCAGTGTTATTGGTCTGATATATGCCCTCCCTGCTATCTATATACCACTTACTCCTTTCTCCATGAGCAGGTATCATGTAATTAATTGTAAGCAGTCATTTAAAAAGCTGGTCCTCCTCACCTGATTTGGACGCTAGTGGCTGCAGCCCGGATGGTGTATGCGGTACTTTACATTCTTCACAACATCTGGGACAGAATCTCAATTAGAACATCAAGAGCTGCTGTCTGCGGCCTCTTGCTGCGTCAGTTCCACCTATGTGCCGCTGTGGATTCACGAACATTAAGCACGCACTGGATAACTGCCATTGTCTTGAGAAATGAAATGTGATCAGCATGGGGGAGGGAAGGAAAGGGAAAATTTGCTTTTGTTCATGGCCCCCTCTTCATGTTAATGCTCATTCAAGACTGCTTTGACCGCAGCTCAGTTGTGGTTTGGTAATTTCCATGACTTTCTTTCTTTTTTTTTTTTTTTTTTTTTACAATGGGGAAAACAATTTGAGCAGCATTCTCTTTCGTGAGAGGCACTCCTTAGGAAAGAGATGTTGTACAGTCGAATCACATGTCATGGGGTGTGCGCCGGCTGAGAAGCACAGAACTTTCAAGAGACAGATGCTCAAGGGAGTGTCAGTCAGTGTTGTCCACAACCATAACAAGTCCATCTCGATCTTTTGAGAGGAAAAAAAATCTCGTGTTTTTGGGTGTGTTTTGTATGACGAAAGCCATCTTGCTTTTTATTATTTCTCTTTGTAATTAAAAAACTTTTAAATTATCTTTGAACTCAAACCCCAGATTAATAAAATTAAAAGAGGTTTTTAAAAGATTCTGATTTGGGGGGCCTCCCCGGTGGTGCAGCGGGTTGAGCGCAGCGCTGTGAAGCTGTCTGCAGCCTCTGCAGTGCGGGTTGGATCCCAGCCCGCTGGTGAGAATCCCACATGGCGCAGCAGACCTCTCCTATCTCGCCTGCTGCTCCCCTCAGCAGTGTATTTCAGTCCTTCTGCCTGTTCTGCTCCCCGCTCTGTCTCTGGTGAATCCTCTCACCCTCCCACACCTCTGGCCTGTACCCCAGCTCTTGTATAAAAATAAATAAATCTTAAAAAAAAAAAAGATTCTGATTTTGGTATTTTACACGAGGAAGAGGGATTGTCTGTAATGCCCTCACACATAGTAAGAATCATTAACCTAAATCAAGCCTCCCTCTTCATAAGCCATACCTTTTTCATTCAGCTTATTACTGAGTCACTACCATGTTCCAGGGAATGCACAAGAACATGTTATATGCTCTCCAGTGAAAAGTGGAACTCCACATAGCTAATGAATAAATAAGTCTGTGAATTAGATTCATTCATTCATCTGTCCACCATTCATTGATCAAACCATTTATTGAATACTCATTTCTCAAACAACACTCCAGGTTTTGGAGTCAAAGATAGTGAGCTGGAGCTTACATTCTAGTGGCAAGAGGGAGGTGATAAGTACATAAGACAGGCAGTGCGAAATGCTATGAAGGAAAAACAAGTAGGGTATTGGAGCGTCTTGTTTGGGGTGGGGTGATCTGGGAAGGCTTCTCTGAGGAGGTGACATTCGAGGAGATACTTGAATGAAAGAGACTAGAGTGTGATCAGAGCCTGTCCTAGGGTTGAAATGAATTTTAAACAGTTATCTTGTGGCTGTTTTCAGAATTAGGGTAGACTCCAGAAGGAAAGACGGCCAGGTTCAGATAGGCGGGAAGCATTCCACCGCCCATACTAGAATCTATTGTCATTGCATTGGCCACACCATGGTTACCAGAGAAGGACCCAGAATGCTTATATCAGGACTCTACGTATCAGGAACAAAAATCAGCAGTTGGCACACTCAGCTCTTTAGGTTCTCAGACCCTCTACTTCTGTGCTGCCCAATTCACATGCTCTTGCTAACTCCTCTACTCTTCCTCCATAACCCACCCCACTCACCCAGTAGGGTGACTGAAATGCCTAGAGGATCCTTTCCAGTTTCCACAGAGCAAATTTTTAAAACCACAGGAGTAGATGCTCTAAAAATGTACTCCAGGAAAGCACAAGCTCCGTTATCAGGCAATTGAGGTAGCATTTAGCTGAGAGGCAGGGAGAGCGAAAGCAAAAGGTCATTTCTGCTCTTGGGAGCAGGGGCCTAAGCTAACTGTGGAGAGAAAGAAAGAGAACTCAGATAAAGCCAGACCTGCATCAGGGAGACAGTTCCTAGACAGGACTAGCTGACTAAGGAGTGACTGTTTGGGCGCGCTCTCGTGCTTTCTCTCTTTCTCTCTCGTTTCCCCTGTTTCCAGCTCCCTGATTTAACGTCCATCCAGATTCTGAGTTTTTTTCTCAATTTCTCAATTACCATTAATCTCCCCAGAAAGGGTAACATAACATCTAAATATGGGTTGTAAACTGAGTGTTCCAGAGCCCCAGGGTTCTGAGGATGTGCTTTGGGGGCTGCTGTGGGAGACGAAGTAAATTTGTATCTTCTATAGGTACTGAATGCTATGAAAAAGCACAGCTTCTTAATCTCTCTCTCTCTCTCACACACAACACACACACACACACACACACACACACAGAGAGAGAGAGAGAGAGAGAGAGAGAGAGAGAGAGAGAGAGCAAAACTAAAACTGTCACCTTAAGGTGTTACCCCTTCCAGGAGTAAGTAGCTAAGAGCTAAGTATTAGGGTTCAGGATGAGGCAGCTTGCATTGAAGCCCTACTTCCTCACAGCAGTGGTCTTGAGGGAAATTACTGAAAATTTTCTGAATTTCACATTTTAGTAATTCTTGAACTACTAGAAATTCTTAGTTCTCTCCTAAAGTTTTCATCAGAATCAAATGCAAGGATAGTATATGAAGGGCTTTGTAAAATGCCTACCGCATAATAAGGACACAGTAAATATTTGCCACATTAAGGTGTTCTAGAAACTGACTACTCAAAGTGTAGTCAGGGGACCAGGCAACTCCAGATGCCCCCTCGAGTATGTTGGAGATGCAGTACCTCAGCTCCCCTTCCACCCCCATAGACCTACAGCATCAGACTCCGAAGCTTAACAAGACCACAGGTGATTCATATACACCTCACAGTTTGGGATGCACTGCTCTAGAAGACATTTAAGACCCAAAGAATTTATCTTTCACATCAATATTCTGGGTGCTATTTGGGGTGCATTGGTGGTCTTTCCTAGAACCCTTCAAATCAAACCATGCAGACTGTTTTCTCAACCAAGAAGGCTGATTTTGCAAATGAAGTGCTTGACTGCCTATGGAAAACATACTCATCTTTCAAGACACAGATCAAGTGTTCCCTCCTCAGCACAGCCTTTCCTGACCCACCTATCCCACACTCCCATGGAACTCAACATCTTCCCTTTGTCCTCCTCTTGACTCTGACTGACTTCTGTATCAAGTGCCAAGACACGCACAGCAAGGTTGGAATGTATACCCAGCAGATCAGACGTGTAAAAGTGGACTCTAGAATTGAACTTGACTATTTCAGGAACTTCCCATCCTGCTGGGTAGGGGGAGGAAGTGCAAACACACAATTATCTTGTCTGAGTCTTGTCAGATAAGATAAATGTTGAGTCTTGTCTGTTTTAACATTATTTCTCTTCTTCTTACATCATTTCTCTTGGGGCAGTGGGCTGGGGAGAATGGGACCTTGGACTCATGCAAATTCTCCTGGAAGCTCACTGTTCTCTACTATGGAGTTGCTGGTCAGGGACAATCCCTATATGCCCGTGGTAGTGCCTGCTGAAATAAAGTGCGCCCCTTCTGGTCTGTTAGGTACTTCAGTGGTTGTGTGCCCTTTATTGTAATCCATGGTCTTAGCTATTTGTTCTGGTTGCAAGCATTTTGTAGACTCTTCACCTCACAGACCTCCAGCAGCCCACAGGTCCTCTCGGTTTGTTCAAATGTGGATTTTCTGCATGCCAGATGCAGGCCATTGCATGCATGTGTGTCTTCATAAAGAAATAGACCGTTACATCAGATCCATGCCGGATTGCTAAATGCCAGATTGCTCCTGAACCAAGGTGAATACCAGTCTTCTCCAAGGGGATTTCACACCGTCCCAGTCTGTTCTGGGTAAGGTACATGCCATTCTGCTTTGGTAGTTCCTAGCAGGTCCTAGTATCCATCTACTCTCTCTTTTCTCTCTTCCACAGTTCTGTATCTCCAGTCAGGACTGGTCTTCACTCTCGAGGCAGGTAGGAACTTCCTTTACATCCTAGAAGGAGTTCTCTTTACTCATGGCTTATGGAAAATCCTGAGGTTTGCTCCAAATACATAAAGGGAGCTTCTGGTATTAGACATTCTTTCCATCCTTGACAAAACTTTACTCTTAGGACTATCATCTTACAGGAGTTCTTAACCATTTTCTGACCTGCTGGCTTTCTTCAGCAATGTAATGGTGCCTTTGGGAATAATGCTTTTAAATAGATAAGGTATATAGGATTATAGAGGAAGCCAATTGTATTGGTAAAATTGATGATAGAATAATACCTGTGTTTCCATATTAATGCATTAAATGATAAGATCTAGTGGCACGTCTAATAACCACAATAATTTTGAAGCAATGATGAGGGTAAATAATATTTTGCAACCATCACAGCAATGTTAATGTGACATGGAAATGTCTGATTTTTTTTTTTAAAGATTTATTTATTTATTTATTTATTTGTACAAGCACTGGGCACAGTCAGAAACGCGGGAAGGTGAGAGAATTTATCAGAGCCAGAGCGGGGAGCAGAGCAGGCAGAAAGGACCGAAGTACACTGCTGAGGGGAGCAGCGGGCGGCAGGAGAGGTCTGCGCGCCATGTGGGACCCTCCTCCTGTGGCCGGGGAGCAGCCAGGGATCGAACCGGCGCTGCAGAGGCCGCGGGCAGCTTCGCAACCCAGCGCTCAACCGCTGCACCACTGGGGAGGCCCAGAAATGTCTGATTTTTACTGACAACAGAGATACAGGCATGTCTACTATTTACTGTGGTTGGTCGCCTAATTCATAATGAAAGTCAATGCTATTTTCCGGTGAGAGAGTAGTGGAAATTGAGATGAACTTTGTCTTTTGTGTACTTTGTTGAATTGTGCATCCCATATCTTAAAAAAAAAAAAAAACTCATCATCTATAGACTGAAAAATCTGACAGAGCTAAGCAATGACTTGTTCTATCTTGTCTCCACTCTCCCCAGAAGAGTGGAAATCTACATCCCAGGACATCAGTACTTGCAGGGAATGGAAAAAAAAATCAGTGTACTCATTTTTAAATAATTATAGTCACAACACGATTTATTGGCACTTTTGCGTTTTCCTGTGAAGCCCCTTGAAAGCAAGGGCTGTGTTTCTGTCACCTTTGCTTCTTAGGAGCCAGCCTGACACATGGCAAGAGATGGATAACTGTCCAAAGATGAAGGAACAAATCACTTTGTCAGCAAATCTGAAAGGCATAGCAGCCTGCTGAGCCACTTACCTTTCACCAGTCAACTCCTCTTCATACTCCAATTGTTGCAAACTCATGGTCAAAATTTGGTCACTTATCTCAAGTCTAACAGCCTCCAAGCCTCAGTTTTCAGTCCCTATTTCCTTCAAAATACACACAGACTCACACATATCACAGGAAAGCCAGCCACTTTATCAACAGCAACTTCCAGAAAGCAGTGGCACCTCCTATTCATTCAATGCATGATAATGCTGCTCCTACTATGTGCCAGGCTCAGAACACAGAGTGGGGATCAGCGGCGAGTAAGCCATATGTGGTTCATGCTCCTGTCTTGGCATTTACAGTTAAGGGCAGTGCCCCCTGAATTGTGTTCTGCATCCCTTAGTTTCCTGGAGAAAGCTCAGAAGCTGATAGGAGACAAAACTGTCAGTGGTCTAGGTTCCCTTGCCTACTTTATCCAGAGCAGCTACAATCTATAGCTATCTTATATATCAAGATTTATTTTTAGAAAGAGTTCTATAGCTAAGAAATATTTGAAAGCCCCAAGCAGGGAACCCTGGCAATGATCATGACTCTAGGCTCAAGCTCTCGAAAATCACCTTCTTGAAATGGCAAAGGAAGAGCTTGTGTGTTCAGGATTTAGTCCAGATAAAGAAACTTGCTCTTGTCATTAATGTCTTAAGGGAAGGACATTCTAGAAAACAAAGGCCCTGTTCCTTTGGACACCTGGGCATCAGCACCTCTCTGCCTCTGATAAGGTAGCTTGGAAGGGGCTAAGGGGAGCAGCTATGTGGCCTCTGTCCCTAGTTGCGGGCCCCAGCCACAGGACCTACAGGAAGGAGATGTGGATTTTGCAGAGAATGGAATTTCCCGAGTGGTCATGCCACAGACGCCAAGCTGATGCCTTCTCCCCGGCACCCTGCTTCCCTCCTCTGCCTTTATAAGTGAGATGGCAGAGAGAATCAGGAATGCAACCTCTTCAAGGCCAAAATGTGGTTAATTCCATTGATGGCTGGAAATCAAGACCAAAATTTTTAATACAGAATGGTGCCCTTTTTAGACTGGCTTGTTTAGATGGGGAGTGCAAATTGCATTAGAAAAAAAAATATGGGGCCTGTGGAGACTTTGTTTGGAAACAGATGAGGCACGTGGTGGGAAAACATTTTCCCCAAGAGCTGCGTTCTCCAGGATTGCATTACTTTGTTTGCTCTTAAAGGCAAATGTGGGAACAAAGAATTTGAATTTGATTGGCTAAGCAACCGCCTCCTTCCACTGCCATCCCAGCCTAAGCCTTGGAAAAGGTCAGACAGTGATGGCAGCCCAGCATGAGTGGTGAGAGTTGCAAGGCAAGGACTTAGTAAGGGTGAGGTCCAGTGGCTTGCACATCATGTGAAAGAAGCAATTATTTGATCATTCATTCATTCATTCAACTTTTTCCTGAGCATCCGCTATGAGCCAGGTACTTGTGAGGTGCTGGAAGTACAGGGACACAGACCCAGATGCCTTCTTGGAGCATGGACAAGTTACCATAGCTCTGTGAGATTTAGTTTACTCATTTACAAAGTTGGGTCAATCTGAGTACCTCCCTCATGGGGTTGTTATGAGGACAAACTGAGGTATGTGCAATTGAAATATTTTGCAGATTTTATATTGAAAGCATATTTATCTCAACTCACTTACCTGCTTACAAGTTCATAAGTGTTCCAGGAAAAGACATGAATATTAGGAAATGAGGCAGGAGGGGGTCCAGAGATTGTTGCTATGGCTATGGAATTTATCCATAGGAATTTGCCTCTAGACTTCAACCTGTGAACTTAGTCAGAGTGTGGCCAGGGATTTATTGTCCTGGTTTGTTAGGGGGCCTGAATTTCACAACTGCAGCTGCCTTCTGCACTGATGAATTCCAGCCCAGTTAGTTGTTTGTTTCCTGACTGACTCCGGTCCTCCGGGGCATCATGTCTATACAAAAACGCAGTCCTGACTCCACCCAGAAGCAGCAATATTAGTGGTATTGTTCCCAAGAATAAGGAAGCTGCGACCCTAGGGCCCATGGGTCCTCCTTTAGTCAGAGTCTGCCCAATGAGCATCCTTGCTTCAGCATCCCTTTTCACTTGAGTATAAACTAGGACACACCTTAAAGGCAAGCTGCCATGAGCCTATGCCTTTGGTAGCTTATTTCAGTCCCAGAGAAAGGGAACATTTGATTACATGCTATGTTTCATTCTAAAGCTGGCAGTGAGGTTTAGAAATATACAGAGGTATCTTTTTGGTATCAATAAAACTGAGGTGCAATGAACTATCACTCTTTTGAATGTGTTTGATTTTTATGTTTGGAGATAACCAATACTGTTGTATTGTGGAAGTCAGACACAAATATATTAACTAGACTATAGAACTATACTGACTATAGAACTATACTGGCTCCTCTGGAATCATAGCCCTTGGTAAGATTTTATAGCCAATTTGACATACCCATTGTGAGCTAGAGCTGAAGAGCAATACCCATGGGTTTTGTGGGAAGCCCAACCTGAGCCCTAACCTGCAGGGTTATTATGAGTCATAAATGAAGCAGACCTGGCATTTAATAAGCATTGTAGACTGCAGTACTGTTCACCTATTTCCCATGGCCCTTCCTGCAGTGTCCCCAGTGTCTGTGGAAGGATTACCCATCTCTGTGCTGTTGAACAGAGATATGGCCATGTGTCTTGATTTAGCCAATAATGTATGAGCAAAAATGGCATGTATCACACACATTCAGGCAGAGGCTCTAAGAGCTAGAGGATCCTTTGTCATTTTCCCTCTCCCTCTCCTGTATCAGCTATAATGTTTCAGTTAGAGATTGACCTATTGGCCGAGGTCCTGGAGTAAAGATAATATGGACAGAGGCTCAACCAAGTCATGTTAGACAAACAGCATTAGTGAGAAATAAGCCTTTTGCTCCACACCCCCACCGCACTTGCTTCTGATCTTTACATAGCATTATTGAATGTATACATTGTTTGCAGTTTTGTTTTCTTAAAAACTTCAAGCTGATTACAAATGCTTTTCAGGATATTTAAATTATTCTTACACCTACTAGGTCATTTCCTCAGAATCCTTGAAAGAAAACAAAAATATTTAGCTACCTCAGTATTTTCCAAGCATCACCCAGTTACATATCACCTTCACTGTCACTGTCTGTCCATCAACTACTTGTAGTATTTATCTAATATTTCTTATCAAATTAAATCACTTAAAAATGTAGCCCCTAAGCAATATTTCCAAAATAATGGTTTGATAGTTGTATTTTTCCAGCAGATGTTAAAACATATATATAAATATTTTTTCAAAAATTTCTGTGGGTCTATTTATTAGCTTTCATTTTGCATGGGCTGGTGCTGATAAATACCACATTTATAGAAACTATTTTTTAAAGATTTATTTTTATTTATTTATGCATACAAGAACTGAGGTGTAGGCCAGAGGTGCAGGGCATAAAAGGATTCACCAGAGACAGAGTGGGGAGCAGAACAGGCAGATCTACTGAAATACACTGGTGAGGGGAGCAGCGGGCGAGACAGGAGAGGTCTGCTGAGCCACGTGTGTTAGCTCCCTGGCTGGGGATTGAACTCATGCTGCAGTGGCTGCCAATAGCCTGATAGTGCTGAGGCTTAATTATCGCCCTGTGGTACCAGGGAGGCCCCTTGTAGAAACTATTGACCATAATCCAAAGTAATCTATTTGGCCATGACTTTTTTCCCTCATGTAATTATATCATAATTTAAAGATAATACTGAATTGCTCTTATTTATATTTTGAGTTACTGTAGTGGCAAAATAGCCTTACTCTGTTATATTTTATTCAAAACTTTTCATGAAAAAGAACTGGGATGTAGAGGGTAAAAACAGGTTTTGTGTGTGGAGTAGGGCATGAGAGTTGTTAGTGTAACTGAGGGATGCCTGCTAGGGTTAGGCTATACAACTAAAAGGAATTCACAGAGAAAGTATGTGACTTTATCTAAGTAATGGACTTAATCTAAGAAAGTAAAGATGTCTGTAAGAATCTGAACTTTTGGTTTTTTAGACCAACCACAGTGCAGGGAAGCCATCTGGAAACAAGAGGGCTGCATCAGTTTCTTGGGTTTTTAAGGAGAGTGGCATCACTTTTGAAATAAAAGATGTAATGAACAGAGGCAAAAAGGTAGAAAGGATCCCCATTATAACTTGACCTAAATGATAATATCACTGATGCTTTGAAACTTTTTTCCCCTATTTCTGGGAGACCCTGACAATTGAGAAGCTTTAAGGGAAGGTCTATGCAGGGGGCATATGTGATCACATTGAGGAACAGAAAATATTCAGGAAATGCTCTAAGGGGGGAAAAAAAAAAACAGTACATGTTAATGTCCATACTGTTGAGTTTCTCACTGACTAATAGAATCAGTCCTCTTCAGTAAAAACTCATAAACATCAGATGTTCTTTTGTCCTGCTTTAAAATATAGCAACAGCAGGAAACACCTGGATAACAACTTGGAAATCCAGGGGTTAGCTAGCTATTTGGTTACTTTCTGCCTCTGCACTGCAAGGCAGCCTGGGTTTGACTCCACCATCTGGAAGTCTCCTGCCACATGTGGTACTTGATGGAATGTCATTGCAACCTGACTCTTAGTGACCGTTTAAGTCTTACTCCATCACTGATACATGGCAAAATTCTGTGGTCAAACAAAAACATTTTGATTTGATGTTCAGGGACCAAGATACTGAACCGAGAATCAAGGGAGAAGCCAATCTTGAACCTATCACTTCAGCTTCTCCTTAGTCTAGTCATTTTGGTTTAAGTCAAAACTATTTGTCCAACCACCATGAGATAAGAGAATTCAGAAGATCTTTAGTGTTTTGGTCACTGACTCATTCAGGAGAAGGTTTTCAATCTTTCCACATATGCTATTCTTACATAGAGTGGGCTTCCATGAACATTGGTCAATGAGCTCAGCAAAACAGCAGCATTCAAACTATCATATGTGGTATTTACTCCCTGGCTCTTTACAGAAATCTCATCAGTCCCTGGATAGACATTAGGGATAAATCAAGCAGGATGGAATGGAGCAGGGCTGTGGAGGAGGCAGTGAGTTCAGACAGGAGAAGGGAGAGGAAGAGGAAGGACAACTCAGGGCCAACTGTGTCCATTTCATCATCCCACAAGCAACCAGCTATTTCTGTGGCTATACTGAGCTATACTAAGTTCCTATCCATTTTCCTCCATGACCCATCCAGTGCAACCTCCAGCTATTACCTTTTTATTTTTTATTTTTTTTTTGGTCTGCTACCTCAGGACATGGGCAAACCCAAATGTATTATGAAATTCTGACACCTTCCCACTTCTCAAATTGGCTCCTCCACTTATCTTCCCCACCTCAGTTGATGGCAATTTTACCCTTCCAATTACTTAGACCAAAAGCCTCATAGACATTCTTGGCCTCTAACTTTCTTTGTTTACATCATTCACATCCAATCTATCAGAAAATTTATTTAGCTCTGCTTTCCAAGTATTTCAGAATTTGACCACTTCTCATAGTAAAATTCAAATCCTTAGTTTTTAAAGCACTGTACCATAGGGCTCCCTATTACTCTTCAACCTAAACTTCTAGAACTCTACTCTTTCTTTAAGTCAACCGCACTAGCCTGCTTGCCTATGCCAGGCCTTAGTATATCATCTTCCCGCTGCCTGGTACAATCCTCCCATGTGACTATCTCATTTCCTTAAGTTCCTACTCAAATATCTCCTTCCCTGAGATCCTCCCTGATCTTTTTATAATTGTGAGTCCTCACTACCAAGCCTGGTATTTCCCATTCTTCCCAACCCTGCTTTTCTTTCCTTCATAGCATTCATCATCATTTGGCACATAATGTTTATTTAATAAATTATCTTGTTTATGTTCTGTCATTCCCAATTAGGGTGTAAGCTCCATGAGGGTAGAGATGTTTGTCTGTTTATTCACTGTTATATTCAATTGGCCCAGGAAAGTTCTTGGCACATAGTAGGCATTCAGAGAAAATTTCTTGGATGAGTTACTGGGAACCAGTTCGTAGTGGGGATCCATGGGCCTTGAAAATTTCTGGGAACACTCACCAAGATAATTACCATGTTTTTTCCAAGATACTTGCTTGTCCTACACACTTATAAAGAGAAACTGAATTTTTTAGTGAGAACGAAGAAATAAAAATTAAATTTAGATGTTTATCCTTCACTGGAGAATGTTAATAACATCTATTAGAATTCAAATTAATCCTATAAAATCTGCTAAATTTAAAAAAATCTTTAAAATAATAATAATAAGTGTCTGCTTCAGCAGCACATATACTAAAATAATAATAATAAAAAGAAACATCCAAGAAGTCCCAGGACTTTAGGTCTCTGGGCTGCTGGTATCACATACCTCAGGTCAAATATGATATTTTGCTTTGTTTTATTTCTGGAATGACTACTTAGCCCTGGAAGAGAGCTGTGATCTTCCTCACTCTCTATTTCCTTTCCCCCCAAGCAGGGAGATTCGGATTCTGCTTGTTTATTTGGTAATACCCTGCCTTATTCAGAGCAGGCAGGGAAGTGGCTTTCTTTTTGATTCCCTGTGAGCATTCGCCATCCAGTCAGCTGCCTGAGAACAGGAACAGCATATGAACAGCTGTGGTGGCAATGGCAGCAGCTCCACAGGCAGCTCTTTAGGTCCAACAAACCCTTTTCTTTGCAACCCCATCTTTTAGCCCCAGGCTCTCATCCCTTCAGAGAAGCAGTCTCTTTCCTTCAATCCAAGCCACAGTTCCTAGGGGATAAAAGAATTTGTGACAGTTTGAAATCAAGGCCAGCATCAAGCAGTGGATGAGGATTAAAATAACTACATGGAGCCATAAACTCTTTTTTGATAATTAAAAAAAATATATCCTGGGCCTCCCCGGTGGCGCACCGGTTGAGCGCTGGGTTGTGAAGCTGCCCGCGGCCTCTGCGGCGCCGGTTCGATCCCCGGCTGCTCCCCGGCCACCAGAGGAGGGTCCCACATGGTGCGCAGACCTCTCCTGCCGCCCGCTGCTCCCCTCAGCAGTGTACTTCGGTCCTTCTGCCTGCTCTGCTCCCTGCTCTGGCTCTGGTGAATTCTCTCACCCTCCCGCGCTTCTGACTGTACCCAGTGCTTGTATAAACAAAACAAACAAACAAACAAACAAACAAATAAATAAATAAAACATGCCTCTAAAAATATATATATATATATATCCTTAGTTATTTTTTCACAATGTAGGATGTCTCCCCTTAAATGTGGTCATCATTGTTTTCCCACCACCAAAGTGCCCACAGTCCCCCACCACAGCACTGTCCTCCCCCCTGTTCTCGTCTCTCTTCCCCTTCCCCCTTCCCTCCTGAGAGTCACAGATCCAAGGTCTGCTTTCAAGGGTCAGTCATGCAGTGTGTCTGATCCATAAACTGTTTTTTTATTAAGTATATTTATTTATTAAATACATATATATATATATATAGCCCCATTGTTAATTTTTATACAATGTTTGATTTCTCCTCGCAGGTGTAGTCCCCATAAATTCCCATCACCAAGTCACCCATGAACCATCACCATAGTCTCATGTGCTCTTCCCAGCCCTGTTTTGATCCCTCTCCCTTCCCCTCCCCTGATGTATGTCTTCAATCTATAAACTCTTTTTTTTTTTATTTATACAAGAACTGGGGTATAGGCCAGAGGTGTGTGGGGGGGTGGTGAGAGGATTCGCCAGAGACAGAGTGGGGAACAGAACAGGCAGACTGACTGAAATACACTGCTGAGGGGAGCAGCGGGAGCGGCAGGAGAGGTCTGCTGTGCCATGTGGGTAGCTCCCTGGCCGGCCGGTATCTAACCTGAGCCGCAGGGGCTGTGGACAGTTTCACAGCGCGGCACTCAACCAGCTGTGCCACCAGGGGAAGCTCTATAAACTCTTCATGATCTAATCTCTCAGTAGCCCTGAGATGTAGGAGGAAATCCAGCCCCAGGCCTGCGTTTGTTGGTTGCTACCGTGGTCTTTTTTCTCCTCTTATCAGCCTGAACAATCATGCTGTGGAATGTGAATCCTTTTACTATTTCATACCTTTAGAAGACTCCTAGAGAACAAGCAGGCCAGATGGGCACAAAGTGTCCCCTCATTCCTTTCCATCTCAGAGCAGGAAAATTTGTGTTAAAATGTTAGAGACTGTCCAGGAGATGCTCCAAACATATTGGATTGTTCTCTAGCTGAAGTTTCATAGCTCTGAGCTCATCACCATCACTTGCTTAGAAGATTGCTTAGGGAGACCGGTATCACAGAACTTTGGAAGAGTTCATAGAACACCAAAGAAGATGTCAAGATGCCATGCTGGCCATTCTCATGCTGGCCATTCTCATTTGCCATGCTAGTCTCTTCTAGAAGAGGGCAAGAGAGATGTGTAAGAATTTCTACTATTTAGTAAAGTGTTAAAAATAATTGAAGTTGAAAAACTTTTTGACAAGAGGAATTGCAGATACAGCCATTCTACTGCTGTTGAAAATCAAAATGATGCTTCTCTCCAACAATAAGAATTTCAAGACCATTAGATAAGGCTGGAAGCTCCACTACACACTCTTCTCAAATAAAGTTAAGTATAAGGTCATCGCCAAGCATGTGAACATCTTTTCTTTCCAACAAAGTTTAGTGTTTATTTCTTCTTCTTCCCAGTTTTTTGAACTATAAAGGACACATAATATTGCATAAGTTTAATGAGTACAGCATAATGTATATAGCATGATTTATGTGTTTATAGTAAAATTATAACTACCAAAATAACTTTAGTTAACCTGTACCACCTCATATAGCTAGAATTTTCTCCTTGTGATGAGAACTCTTGAAATATACTCTCTTAGCAGCTTTCAGCTGTACAATATTAAATATAGTGCCAATGATAAATTGCATGACCAAAACAATCTTATGACTTGAAATTTGTACCTTTTGATAAGCTTCATCTGTTTCTCCCACCCACCCCCACAGTCCTTGCCTCTGGGAACCTCCAATCTGTTCTCTGTTTCTATGTGTTTTCTTATTGTGGGTTTCGCAGATATGTGAGATCATGCAGTATTTGTAATTCTCTGTATTATTTCACTTAGCATAAATGCCTATAAGATTCATCCATGTTGTCACTAATGGCAAGATTTCCTTCTTTTTGATGGTTGAATAATATTCAATATTATATGTATACATACATGTATATATATACATATATAAACATTTATCCATTCATCTTTTGATGAGTACTTAGTTTTTCCGTGTCTTGGCTATTGTAATTAATGCTGCAGTGAGTATGGATGTGTAATAACTCTTCTATTGATAATGAT
This sequence comes from Talpa europaea, assembly GCF_964194135.1. Lineage (NCBI taxonomy): Eukaryota > Metazoa > Chordata > Mammalia > Eulipotyphla > Talpidae > Talpa > Talpa europaea. The sequence goes on from NC_140081.1 coordinate 68,952,357, forward strand.
TTCCACGGTGTATATACCAAACTGCTGAGTTATTTGGTGGTTCTATTTTTAACTTTTCAAGGAACTGCAATTCAGTTTTCCATAGTGGCTGCACCAGTTTACACTCCCACCAACACTGTAGGAGGATTCCCTTGTCTCCACATCCTCATTAGCATTTGTTATATCTTGACTTCTTTAATAATAACTATTCTAACAGGTGCAAGGTGACAGCTCATTGTAGTTTTAATTTGCATTTCTCTGATTATTTGTGATTTTGAACACACTTTCATCTAACTGCTGGCTAATTAAATATCTTATTTGGAAAAATGTTCACTCAAGTCCTCAGATTATTTTTAATTGGATTGCAGCAGATCCTCCAGTAACGTAGCTTAATTCAAAGTTGTTTCCTTATAACACTGATGAGGGAAAAATACCAATTTCTGGCCCAGGTCACTGTGTGGAGTTTGCATATTCTCCCCATGTCTGCTTGGGTTTCTGGGTTGTCTGTTTTTTCCCCATATTCCAAATATGTGCATGCTAGTTTCATTGGGTGTCTACCTTGTCCTAGTTTGAATGAGTATAGGTGTGAGTGCACCCTGCAATGGAAGGGCATCCTGTCCAGGGCTGGACATCATGTCTCTTGCATTGCAGGGCTAGACTCAGAACACCCCAACTCCAAACTTTAATGAGTGAGCTGGAAAATGAATGAATGAATACAAATTATTACTTAATATTAGAGGTGTTTTGGGTCTTTTTAAAAGGAGTTTGGTGATTTTTTATGACCAGAAACATGCCATAGGAACTTGGCAAAAGTTGCAATTCCTGAGAACCTATTGATAACATTATGTTACTATATTTGTTTTTTTTTGTTACGGAGTTGCAAATAGTTTTCCCATTCCATAGGCTACCATTTTATTGGCTGATAGATTCATTTTCTGTGCAGATATTTTTTAGTTTGATGTTCCCCAGTCATTGATTTTTGTATTTCTTGCATGTACTTAGGTGTCACGTCAAAAAATCATTGCCAAGCCAATGGCAAGGAGCCTTTCCCCCTGTGGCTTCAGAAGTTTTATGGTTTCAAGTCTTACATTTAAGAGTTTAATCAATTTTGAGCTAATTTGTGTGAGTTGTGTAGGATAGAAACCTATTCTCATTCTTTTGCATGTGAAGATCCAATATTCTCAGCACCATTTATTGAAAAGATGCTCCTTCTCCCTTGAGTATTCTTGCTCCCTTGTCAAAAACTAGTTAATAGACATGCATAGGTTAATTTCTAGGCTCCTGTTTCTTTCTATTCCATTGGTCTATGTGTGAAATCTGAACCCTGATGGATGACAATAATATCACAAAGTGATACTAAAAGTGTCCCCTGCCCTAGTTGAGCCTTGAAATGATTGCAATTTCTACTGACACCTTGATTACAACCTCATGAGAGTCTCTGAACCAGAACTACCCAGTAAGTTATAAAGCTTTGGAGTAACTTGTTATATACCAATAGATAAGTGATACAGGATTTGAATAAGGACTTAAAGTTAATAATAAGTAGGAACTCCCAGATGGTGAAGTTGGTCCCTAGTGGGGAAGGTCCAAATGAGGTTAATAGTTGGTGGGGGTATAGTTGATAGTGTGATGCCATTAGGTTGAGTTTAGGCTGGTGTTATAAATGTTCTTAGTGTTGACAGAACAATAACATGTTCAGGCATAGACAGTTTGGAATGGATGACTTAAGTTTGGGGAGTGGGAGTAACACATTGTTCTGAAGTTCTTTTCAGCCTTTTACACTATTCCATATGGATAATCCTTAAGACTTTGCAAATGACATCATCAAACAAGGAAGGCATGTCATCTTGTAGGTTAATATATGGTCATTTTTTTTCCTTTGGTTTTAATTAAATAGAGCAATTGATTTAATAAGAATTACGAACTACTAATAAAGTTTTCTTATAAAGTATCTTTGCATAGCCCTCTAGGTCTATATATAATATTAAATTTTGTGATTGATTTTTCAGTCATTTTGAATCATCTCAAGATCCTTTGAGTTGCAGATGGAAACCAAGACACTCTCAAAGAGTAAAAAGGCAGCCCATGAAGTGAGATAAAATATTTTCAAATTATAAGGGGTTACTATCCAGAATATATGAAGAACCCCTACACCTCAGCATCAAAAAACAAAAAATTCAAAATTGGATAATGTACTTTAATATCTGTTGTACAGATGGTCCATGAGCACATGAAAAGGTGCTCAACATCATTAGTCACATCTCAACGAGATTTTCCCTTCACACCCATTAGGAGAGCTATTTAAAAACCCAGAAAATAACAAGTGTTGGCACGATTGAATTAGAATTGTTATGCATTGCTGGTAGAATGTAAAATGGTGCAGTCATCGTAGAAAATGATATAGAGTTTCCATTAAAAAAAATCATAGACTTACCCTATGATTCAGCAATTCCACTTCTAAGTATGTACCAAAAGAACTTAATGCAAGGACGTGAACAGATATTTGTAAAACATCCTTCACAGCAGTGTTACTGATATTAGCCAAACAGTGGAAACCACCCAAGTGTCCACCAGTAGATGAACGGATGAAAAAATATGGTACACGGACAATGGAATATTATTCAGCCTTAGAAGAATGGAAGTCTGATAATACTATAATATGGATGAATCTTGAAGACATTATGCTAAGTGTAAAAAGCCAGACTCAAAGAGACAAATACATATGCTGCTACTTATATGAGATACCTAGAATTGTCAAATTCATAGTGATGGATAATAGAATAATGGTTGCCAGGGGCTGAGGAGTGGGGGTCATGGGGAGTTATTGTTTGAAGGATACAGCATTTCAGTTTAGGATGATGAAAATGTTCTGGAAATGGACATTAGTGATGGTTACACAGCAATGCAAATGTACTTAATGCCACTAAACCATACACCTAAATATGGTTAAAATTGTAAATTTTATGTTATGTATTTCACCACAGTAAAATTCAATGCTTTTTGTCTGCAAAAATGTTTCCCGACTTGCCACATTTACATTGGCCCCATTCCAATTTCCCACTGCCTAGGATTAGGCAGCCTTCCTCCAAATCCCCCACCCGTGGCCCAAGTCAGCTAAATAACCATGACACCAAGCCACTGGAAATAATTTCTTTGTAGGGATAAGTTTCCCAAAGATCAGAATATCCCTGGTGATGCCAATATGAATGAGACAGAGCCTAGTAGTTTTGCTGCAGGCCAAAGAATTCTTGAGCATCCCCTGAAAAATCTCCCCTCTTCCTTAATTCTATTTCACTCCTCATGAAAATATTCACTATTACCATTTGCATGGCATTTTAGAATTTACACAGCACCTTTTTTCATAAATTCTTACATTTAATAAACCAACACGAATGAGGCTGAATATTTTGTTACCCCATTTACAGATGAAGAAGCTCAGAGTGGATGATTTCCCTAAGTTCTCATAGCTATAAAGTGGTAGAACTGGGATTTCTTGAACTCAGACCTTGTCCTGAGATTCTTCCTTACTTGACTATTTCCTAGGCACATGGCAATGGCGATATTCAAAACCAAGCTTATCAGTTCCCCCCAAACTATTGTTTTTGACCCCCTCCCCAATCTTTCTGGTCAGCTTTCTCTTGATCTAGTTTCAGTTCAAGCAAAATGCCACTGAGGAAACTTCCTTCTGTCTATCTGCTCCTATTTCTCCCTTCCTAGATCAGGTCAAGTTCCCTCCATCGTGATCTCCAATATTCTGTGCTTCCTCCCAGCATAAACTTATCACTGTCCCTAAATGTAATTTTATACACAATATGTTTTTTTTTAGTCATAAGACTGTACATTGCTGGACATCAGGAACTGTGTTCCCAGTACCTCGGGTGTTTTCTGTCATATTGTAGCCTCTCAACAAAGGTGGAATGATCGAATAATTAGAGTTTTGTCTCCTTGGTCTTAAATCTTTGCCCAGTTGTCATGCCAAGCTGTGGAGGAGGAGATCAAGTTGAAATCTGCTCTCCGCTGAGGACTGAAGGCCTCTGGAGCAAGTTTGGAAATGGAGGGTATAGCATTTGAAATTTGAGCTTCATTTATGAGCTAATCCTGGGACACATACTTCCTTGGATGTGTTAACTGGGGTTAATGAGGAAAAATGGCTGTTCAGACAGTTTTATTTTCAATAAGTATAAAGTGCCATGGAATTGAGACTTCTTCCACAGGCTCCGTTAAGGAGTTCCTAGCTGCCAAAAGAGGCTCTGTTAAGGAGTTCCTAGCTGCCAAAAGAGGTAAGATTTGGGGGATAGAGTTGAAACCAACATTCTAACTGAATTCATTCTGTTTGGGGTATTTATCTTCATTATCTCTTAAAATATTTTCTGTATTTCTTTCTAATATATCTCTCTTATTTTTTATTTTTTTAATTTTATTTTTAATTATATAAATTTTACATCATTGTTCATTTTAAGGGTTTTCTTTGAAAGCTGAGCTTACTGTGCTTGCTTTCACATGGAGACCTGGAGTGCAGTCAATCTTTATTGTACTTGACTCTCCTCTTTAGTAACAAATGCCTCACCTCCAAAGGAAATATTTACATAAAACAAAATCTATGAAGAGATGCGCAAACTTATTAGTAATAAGAGAAATATAAGTTTAGCTAAGCTGCTCTCAGACTGATGAGAATGAAAAAGCTGATAACATGCTAATTGAAGGAATGGTGATATAAGAACCTTTATTTTTATAATCCTGTCAAAAAATGGGCAGAAGAGCTAAAAAGAAACTTCTCTGAAGAGGAAATGCAAATGGCCAACAGGCATATGAAAAAATGTTCAACATCACTTGTAATCAGGGAAATGCTAATCAAAACTACCGTGAGATACCATCTTACACCAGTGAGAATGGCACGTATTAAAAAAAACTAGCAACAACAAATTTTGGCGAGGGTGTGGAGAGAAAGGAACTCTTCTGCACTGTTGGTGGGAGTGCAAACTGGTCCAACCACTATGGAGAGCTGTGTGGAGATTTCTGGACCTACTAAACATTGAGCTTCCATATGATCCAGCAATTCCACTCCTAGGTATTTACCCAAAGGACACAGAAACATCAATTCCAAAGAGCACCTGCACCCCTATGTTTATAGCAGCACTATTTACAATAGCTAAGCTTTGGGAACAACCCAAATGCCCAAAAATAGATAACTGGATCAAGATGTGGTACATAAACAACATGGAATATTATTCAGCATTCAAAAAAGATAAACACATGCAATTTGCAGCAACATGGATGGCGCTGGAAGGGATCATGCTCAGCGAAATAAGCCAAAAAGAAAAAGAAAAATACCGGATGGTCTCACTCATAGCAGGAATCTAGAAAACTTAAATAAGGGACCAGGAAAATGAATAACTATAAGAAAGTGAAAATCAAAATCAACAAACAACTATGAACTAGAGACACTCTGTGGGGGGTGAGGGGAGGGGAGGGATTGGGGTCAAAATAAGGGGGTTGCAATTGTACGGGGAATATAAAAATAAAATTTATTTTTAAAAAAAGAACCTTTATTTTTAATTACTTTCAAACGATTTATTTATTTATACATGCACTGGGTACAGTCAGAAGTGCGGGAGGGTGAGAGAATTCACCAAAGCCAGAGGGAGAGCAGAGCAGGCAGACTGACGAAATACACTGCTGAGGGGAGCAGCGGGCGGCAGGAGAGGTCTGCGCGCCATGTGGGATCCTGCGGCCGGGGATAGAACCAGTGCTACAGAGGCTGTGGCCAGCTTTGCAACCCAGCGCTCAACCGCTGCGCCACCAGGGAGGCCCAAGAACCTTTACATTCTACATAAAAGAGACTGGCTTAAAACACTTATCTAATACAAACAATAACTATTGTTTCATAGAATGGACATCTGTTGTTTGCTTTCCCACTTTTTCCCCTTCCCACCATCTGATTCCCATTTGGGATACATGTAGTTTTGAGGCAGCTGATTGTGTCCCAGGATAAGCCAGCCATTCATTCATCCCTCCAAAGTGATAGCGTTGGGGTGGGCACAAGACCCATGCTGTTGAAATCAGACCAAATCCCAGTATTCTGCCTTGGGGATACTAAGGAAAAGAAATTTCCCTTTTTGACATGAATGAGTTAGTACCCCTAAAAGTAGCACCTAAATCCTTCTTTGGATCAAGACGGGAGAATCTACCTGAGAATGGAAGTGGAGCTGAGAAATGAAGAAAAAGAGGGGACAGGGTGAACAGACTAAAGCCCACCTGAAGCTGGGTTTCCCCATGACCTATACAGTTACAGTGGCCAGTACGTTCTCCTTTTAGGAGTTAAGACGATTTGATTTGTGTTGGGTTCAGTGACTTGCAAGCAAATAATTCCTATCCTAACTGATATATATATGTAGATTATTTTTATCTGGCTACTTACAAATGGACATGAAACCTCTTAAAATACTGCAAAGCACTAAGTAAAATGGGTGGCTCCTGAGATTGCACTGGCAAACATCTCTACACAGGATGGAAATGCTCTCAAGAAAGTGTCCTGAAACGATTGTTCAAGGTTTTCAGCAGTTTCATACTGCAAATGATGTCAGCTGCTTCTATTTTGAGTGAGGAAAAAAGATATCCCCTTTCATATGTTTGTTTCCTGATCTATAGTTGACAAGAGAAAGAATCCTGGAAATGAAATAGTTGCAGGTGCCTGATGATGGCGATCCTTTAGCCACATGTGATGAAATGGAGACCTTGGTTAGTAAGGAATGCCCCTCCAGAGAATCCTGGGCTTCAGAATTGAATGCTACAGAGAAACACAAAGGGCCTCAGCCCACAGTGTACTCTGTTTAACACAGCTTCTTAGATTCCCAAGGCTGAGTCTGTGGAGCAAATGCTTTTGAAATGATACAGCAGCCAAAATGCTAACAAAGAGGATTACATTCATCATCCAAACTGCTGCTTCCCTTCAGTGGCCTTGACTTCTAAACCGAGTGACGTAACATTCCCAAGCATTCTTTTAGAGTTGGTTTCTCAAATTTGGGGTAGCCAGGCAGGGCGAGGGAAAGAATAAGAATCTGGAATGAAAGCTCTTGCTTGTCAGAAACATCATCAGACAAGTCCAGGGTGACTATTATGTTTACTGCGCATGATGGAGAATACAGAAGTTTGAGACTTTTTTGTTTCATGCTTTCATTTAACAGAGTGCTTAGTTAGCAAGACAGGATATACAGAGTCACTCATCCTGCTCCTTCCAAATACATCGTTTTTACCTAATTTACTCCTATTTATCCTCAGCTCAAATATCGCCTCCTCAGAGATACCTTCCCTGGTCTAATTCCTGTAATACAAACTCTCATAGCTCCATGTAAATCCCCTTTGTAGCACTGATCACACTTGCATTTTACATTTACTTGAATGCTTTTTAGATTAAAATCAGTCTCTCCCACTAGACTCTAAATTCCTTGGGGGTAGAGATGGTCTAAGTCTTTGTCGCTTAACAATCACATATATAATTTTTACCAAGTGTCAGGCAATTTTCTCAGCAGTTTATAAATATTAACTCATTTAATTTTCATAGTAACTCCATGAGGCATTATTGTCACCATACATCTGGAAGAAACTGAGAGAGGTACAGAGTAGCTTGCCCAGGCTCACAATACTAATAAATGAGACTGGTTCCAGAGTCCGTGGTCCTAACATTATGCTATGCTGTTTTGTTCAGCATTGTATCCCCAGTACTTAGCACAATGCCTGACACATATTATATGCTCAATTAACATTTGTTGGATGAACTTATGGATCCTGTCCCAAACACACTAATCAAAATGTAGAGATTGTCAGATTGCATAAAAACACATGACTCAAAGGTGAGTTCATTTTGTGTGTCAACATGACTGGCCACAGGGTGTGCAGGGAATGCATATTCTTTGTAAGTACATATGAAATATATACTAAGAGAGAATGTATTCTGGGTCACAAGGCAAACTTTAAGAAATTTAAAAGGATAGTAATAATGCAACGATCCTAACAGGATCAAACTAAAATCCATTAACAAAGATATCTAGAAACTCTCCACATATTTGGAAATGAAAGAGCATACTTTCATATAACTCCTGGAACAAAGAGGAAGTCTCAAGGAAATTTTTAAAAATACTATGAATTGAATGGCTGAAAATAAAACTACAGCATGGCACAGCTGTGGGATGCAATCAAAGCCACACATAGAGGGAAATTTATAGCAATTAATGGTTATATTAGAAGTTGGCAAAATCTAAAATCAGTAATATTTCTATTTAAGAAACTAGAAAAAGAAGAGCTTGCTTCCTTCAAAGTAAACAGAGGTAAGTAATAAAAATAAGAGGAGAAATCAATGAAACTAAAAACAGAGAAGAGAAAAATCAACAAATCAAAAACTGATTCTTTGAAAAGACTGATAAACTTGACAAACCTCTAGCCAGACTGACTCATGCAAAAAAGAGAGGAAGAATTACAATATTAGTAATGAAAGGTGGGATATCACTACAGAACCCACAGATGTACAAAAGAAATTATAGGAATACTGCCAAGAATTCTATGCTCAAAATTCCCCCTTTTAAAGTGTATAATTAAGCAATTTTTGTATTTAATATAGTCTCCAAGTTGCGTGGGCCCTTCTCCATTAGCTCTGTTTAGGACAATGGACACTTTTGCATTTATGACAGTAGGCAAACTTTGATTAGTAGCCTGTTATTTAGCTACCTCTACTACCTGAAGTCAAACCTTAACGTTTCCACCAGCTTCCTCCAGTGTCGGTCTTTGTGGAAATCATTCAAATGAGCATGCAGGAGGGTTCTCTGAAACATGAGATATTTTTCATTTTTGGGGATCAACTATAAACTAGCTCTAACCAGACCTCCCACCGAAAATTCATGTGTGAGTTGCATGGGAGAGACTCCATCCTACCTTGCTGGCACAAAAATATCTTTAGTACAAACTTTCAAAAAATTAAACTTCCTGTTTCAATGAGTTCCTCTGGCTAAGACAGTGGTTCTTAATCTGAGGCCAAAACTCTACGGTTAACCAGGTTACTATGAGAGATCCACAATGAGGCATTGTCTCTATTTGGAACAATTATATTTACACATATATTTACTACTATTTCTAAATAATACATGGTGGCTGTTATAATTAATAAAGCGCAAACCTTCTAATCATGTGGCTGAATTTCTAGTTACTTTTTTCGTTAAATAGTTCCTCAATCAGTAGACACAAAAATTACTACTAATATCATGGGATAATCTTAGAAAATATTCATTGACCAAAGAAGCCATGTGGGCACAAATAATTTTAAGAATCACTGGACAAAGTAAAGACCCTCTTCATAGGGACACAACATTTTTACTTGGTATGACCTCAACTTAAGAGCAGTCATTAACACAACAGTCTGAATTAATTGGATTATTTCAAGGTAAACCATTGAAGAATCCCATCCTAAAAGCAGAGTGGGGATCAAAAATGGCACCAAGCAGTTCTAGTGGGCTTGAGAGGTCAGTCTTTGCGGGTGCCATGTGTGTTTGGGGAAATGGATTTTTTTTTTTTTTGCAGTTATGACTGAGTAGTCAAACTTTTATGGATTGGTTTTTGACTGTTACCACTCCAAAGGACGAAATCCCAAGTGTTCTCGTCTTCTTCTAGTGTTGGGAGATACTCAAGGAAGGCAAGAGTGTGCTGAGCACCAGGGTGGGAGCTAAAAGCAAGAAGGGGGATGGCCATAAATGTGACCAAGACCAAATCTGTCCACTTCTTAGTTTGTTGGGAGGGCAAGGGGATAGTTATGCCAATGCCAAGACATTAACCAACTTTGTTAGATTTTCTTTCTTTTCTTTTTGAGCTCCCTTCCCTTAGTTCTTTCCAGACTCTTCTTCTTCTATACTTGTTTGTAAGCCTTCCCCACCTCATCCAACCCAGAGTTCCACCCTCTCTCCAACGCCATTCAATCAGCTCAAATTGTCTGTGTTTTTCCGGAGGGGTTCCCGCCGCAAAGTTATCAGAATGTCTCAATATTCATGGAGCTCAGTTTCATGTCCTCAGTTTCCAAAATTTCAGGCATCCCATAGGCCACTGCTCTTACTTCAAATGCACACTGACATTTTCCTTTCAAGCAAAGACCTTCCTCCTTCCCCGATGCAATGCAGCAGCACCATCTCAAGCCCGCTGCCTTGCTTCAGGCATCCCCCTGCCTGCGGCTTGGGGTTAATATCTGGTCCTTTCCAACCGCAGCCCAAGTGATTATGTCTCTGTATCAGATCCAAGAGAGTCCCCACTAGCCACAGCAAAAGAGATATTTGAGGAAACAAATGGCCAGTCCCTACAAAAGGGGTTTGGTTGTCTCGCAACCAGCTGATTGCCTCAGTTCTCTCTGCCTGACATGACCTCAGGGCCAGAAGTGGCTACTTTCCCTGGCACTAACAAGGCAAGAATATGACTTCAGTCACTTGGGAAGAGGCCATATCCCAAGAGACACTCCACAGAACTGATTTTCTTAGAATTACAGAGTTCAAGTCTCCCGAGAACAAGGCTAAAAATTTTGTGTCTGCCTTTTCCAACCTCTGTCTGACTGCCACCTAGTGGCACACAAGGGGGGAGGGGGGAGTGGTCCACAGGGTGCAATCAAGAAGTGGGGGCACTGTCTGCAGAGAAATTAAAAGCAATAATAGACACATCTTTAATATAATGCCACAATGTTATATCGAAACAATGTATTAAATAAATCTTCAAAAATAACAGAATTGACTAAAAATCGGTCAGATTTCATCATCTGTATGGTCTATACAGTGCCAGAGATAAAATCCTTATCACTTTGGTATCCCCTTGCCCCCACTCCAGCACTTAGTTGTGAAGAGCCCTCATCCCTCTGGAGAGCTGTGCTTAAGGCTGAATTTTCAGGTATCACTTCAGATTCGTGTGCCTTCTCTGTATCAAAGTTTCCCTGTCTTATGTTCCACACCCTTAAGATTCTGTTATCTACTTTGCGTGGTGGTATTTCTTTTTAGGGGCGTGCTTATTGAGAGTTGCCAGTTCTTCTCATCAGCGGCTCCCTACTTTGTAATAGGAGTCTCCTGAACAATTGGTGCGTTAGTCCAATGGTTGTTCAAACTCTTAAAACAGTCAGATTACTGTTTCCAACACAAAATATGGTGCGGAACCCCAACCCCCAAGTCTTCTTTAAGTTTCACCTTCAATGTCATTTCCACAGGAATCTCTTCTTGTTCCTGCATGTTGAGGACAAGTCCCCATGACCTACACTCTCAAACACCTTGGACTTGTTTTTCGCAGCCCCCATCACACTTGGAATGACTTGTTCAGTGTCTATATTCCCTGGTAGACTATCAACTACAGTATCTGCAAATTGTTGAAACTCCAGAACTAAGCATAATACCTAGCCCCCAGGAGGTGTTTCATAGATAATGAATGAAAGTCCTCCTGTTACGATAGCCTGTGTTTACATGAACATTGGAAATAGCCATGTCGCATGCCATGCTATGGGCTTTGTTGCAATTATGGCTAACAACAACCCCACATCATTTTTTCAGGACAAATTCTTAACCAGGTTTTCCTACGTATAGTCATATAATTACATTTTAGAAGGAAATGCAACAGCTACAACTCCCAGTTTCCAGTGGGTAAATTTGTCTTTTCTTTGAAATTAACATTAGGTTCTTGTTTTTGCTAGATTCCGGCTGAAGTTCTATGGGGACATTCTCTCTCTGCTTTCCTATTCCAGGACCCCCATGAGGCTTTTTAACCATGCCCAGTTGGCATTTCTTCAAAACTAGGTTCAAGTTCCATTTGCTGCCTGAAATAGCCCAAACCTAAACTCCGCAATCTCTGAACTACTAGAGGTCAAGAGCAAATGGCTCATTTTTTTTTCCATAGGATTTATTGTATCCTTTTTATGTGCCTCTGACTAGCATGAGCACTTCATATGATCTCATTTAAGCTTCACAACAACCCTATGAGGTATTATTCTTATCCCCATTTTCCAAAGGAGGAAACTGAGGTTAAGGGAAAGAAATGTGCATTGTTTGCATGTATTAGCCCCCTGTTTTCTCCTGGTTTCCTGCCGGGAGTGGACTCCACTAGGTTCGATCCTGAACTTCAAATTTCATTATTCATTGTGGCAATTCTTTGAACAGAGGCGAACTTCTTAATCACAGGACTGAAAATGTCTTAAGTCCTTCTGCAGTGTTTCCCTTTACCCTGCTTACCTCCCAACGAAGCAGTCTCCTTACGGGGTACACCGTTGACTTTTTTGATTTCTGAGCGCCCTTTCCCAGGGCTGGTCCAGGGACACGCCCAGGTGAGTGCCCAGGAGAGCCTGACAGGCAGTTCTCAACAACCCTTGCCAGCAAGCAGCCTCTCCCTCCTCACAGAGCCTCACGTGGGAGACAAGCTGCTACCTCCCTCCCCCCAACACCCCTCTGTCCCTCTCCTAGCCATCAAAAAACCAAGGCATTTCTGAGAAGCAGTAGGTTAAGAAGTGAAAGAAAAAGAAAGCTGAAAACGCAGGGAAGACAGTAGCACTGTTGACAAGGGCTGGAGGAGGGGCGTTGCAGGTAAAGGGGCAAGGAAGAACAGTGGAGCGCTTACTTCGGTTGGCCCACCCACCCCTTCCCCACCAAGATCACCCACCACTCCTGATACACAAAAGTCCCTCCTGCCTCCACTCAGGCTTTCACACACTGTAGCCTCCTGCCTGTAATTATCTAATTAGGGGATTCACTTTGAGGGTAATAAAACAATAAAGTCTTTAGAAGTGAAAAGGTATCTGAGCAACTGTGGTTCATGAGGCGCTGCCTTCCTAACAGTCCAGACAGCTGCCTGAAGGGACACAGGTATTGATGGTTAAGTGAGGCTGAATGGTGGAGCCTGAGGTTCTTCGGGAGGGTCTGGGAGGGCTGGATTCGAAGGGCAGAACAACTGTGCTGAGGACCCAGAGCGAGCACGATGAAACAGAGGAGACTGTCAAGTAGAAACTTTGTTTTCTTGGAGATTTTTGCCTAGGGCCCGCTCCTCACCCCCGTCCCACCCAGAAAAGTGAAAGAAAACTCCCTGCTTCCCTGCTTCCCTCTCTCCTTACCACCTGCCCTTGCCCCCAGGACCGAGCTTAAGCAGGCACTAATTAGCACTATATTTAACTTGGCTGCATTCAGAGTTCAAGAGGCTTGTGTGGACTGGCCTGGGAATCTGAGCATCAAATTGAGCGATGTTTCTATGAGAAAATACGCACTGCATTCTAAATTTTTGGCCAATACGTCTAGATCGGGGATGGCTTATACTTGGAGACAGCTTAGAACTTCTCGTCTATATTCACTGGAAGCCAGACCATTTTGTGAAGTTTCCATGCACACCGTCTGGAGGCTTGTTATCACATATCACACACAGAGAGAGACAGAAGTATTGTAACACGTACTATAGCTATTTGAAATATGACACTAGGACACATCGCGTATATTGAAATATAGATGCCTTGTATCAGCCACAATATTGATGACTCCACCAGAATCCTTCTCAGCTGTGAGCCCTGTAACACAGAGGCAGGGACCTCCTGTTTTCAGCACTAAAAAAATCTGTGTGTAAATGGAGTTTATCAGCTCCATATAAAGTCATCTTATGGCAGGAATCGTTTTGCAAAACAAGCAAGCACCTTACAATTATATTTGGGAACCTTGATTTTATTAGTTGTCTTTCAAGTGGGGTACAGAGAAAATGTCCTGGAGGACTGCCTAGCCCCTGGATATTGAAGTATTCCCTGGACAGCTTTCTCTCCCAACTGTAACAAGAATCTCTCATCAGATTGTTCACCTGGCAGATCTTTACTGACTGTCAGGAAGTGCTGGGCTCGAGACCGCCCTCTCAGGACTCACCAGTCTCATCAGGGAGACGGTGGCTGAGGAAATCATTCACATTTTTACATATTAGTGGCCTACAGAAGGTGAACACTCGCCATTACTTCATCTCTAAAATAGCACAGATAGCAGGGCCCACAGAGAAGGGCTGTGGTAATGGTTAATGGAGAAGACACGCAGGTCCTTGGGTTACTACAGTGACTGGCATGGGGTTAGTGCTTGGGCTGCTATTTTCTGGGGGAGGAAACAACTCTCTGTGTATGAGAGGGGTGGACAGGGTCTGAGATGAGCAATGTGAGTTTCAAAAGATGTGTAAGTGTTTGTGAAATGCAGACATCAGGGGAGGAACATTCTAGGCAAAGGGAGTCGTGTGCAAAGGCAAAGCAGTACTAAGACCCAGGAATGTGGAGTCAGTGTGGTTGGAGTGCCCAGGGAGAAAGGAACAATGGTGGCCATGTAGGGGGAGGCACAGGCAAGGCTCCACAGAGGAGGTGACCTTTGGACCCAGTCTTGAAGGATGAGAAGAGGGAAGAACACTCTGGTGGTGGGAAAATCATATACCAAGGCACAAGTTGTAAACGTCTCTCAACTATTTAAGAGACTGAGCTGTGGCCGGAACTCAGCATTCAAGGAGCCATTTCTCCCACGTGGTGGTTTCACATGGGTCTGAGTTGATTTGGCAGATGGATGTGGCGGGCCCCCTAAAGTCAATTACAGGAGGGATTCAGTGGGGGAATGGAAGCGGTGCATGTGCCCCAAAGGGGAGAGGGATTAAGACAGTTTCATGTGTCTTAGAGGCTTTTACTCAGCATGGCCTCTCATACTGGTGAGTGAGAAAAGGCCTAAAAGTAGAACCTGAAGGACTTGTCTCCATGAAGAATTCCAGGAAATTCAGAGGCACAGGAAGACCCTGTTGGTTCGCATAACACACACTCAAGAATTATTTTAACTGGTTTAATGTATGGCAGCAGAGTGTAACATCACGGGTGGGGAGAGGAGGGTGTTCTCCCCACTCATGTACAGGACGCAGGGCCACTGGGGAACAGGGAGGCTTCCGGAGCACCAGTTGTCTGTACATGGTGGCATGTCTAGGCCAATACCACAGCTGGTGGTTATGGCAACAGTCAAGTGTGCTGATAGATGGGGTGAGTGGCCATTTTTCTAGCAGTGCTGGGTACAGAAGAGCAAAGCAAGAAAGGAATAAAGGGGTAGGTAATATATGGAATCTGGCAGCACTTGTCCTTGAACCCATTCCAGATTTTCTTTGGGGCTCCCTGAAAATAACTTAGGGGATGGAGACGACAGGGAGGAAAAGATCCTGCTAAAGGAGATAAGAACAAAAGCCAACAAAAATGTAGGATAACAAATTGATAGGATTTGGTGGAATTTAGACGTGGTTGATAGGGGAGAGGGAAGAATGTAAGATGGAGCCTTACAGAGTTATGTGCGGTGCCCCCAATGGAGGTAGAGTGAGAGTGGGATTCATAGGCCACCATTCCAGAAGAAAGTATCCTGGGTGTAAGGGGAGGGGGGCAAGGTAACAGAAACGGGGGAACTGGGTGCAGCTAATCCACAACAAGGAGTTAGCAAGCAGAGGGCAAACTTCTGTCCCTGTTGAGGGTCAAGGATTGTGAGTTTTGAGGGCTCAGTCTAGGGCCATGGTTCCAAATATTTCCCACACTAAGACTTTCCTTAGACTTTTTATCCTTCTCTGGCTACTTCCTTCACCCTATCTCTACATGCTCTGCAAATACTTCTCCAGAGTTGTCTGTAGCTGCTACCTGCAATTCCTCATTTCACCCACTCACTTCTGGACTCAGTTCTTGTCACTCCCCCAACATCTCACCACCCACGACTTCAGTGTCACTAACCTCAACATATACTTTAATGTCCTTGTATTATTTGACATGTCAGCTTTCTTACACTTTGGCTTCTGTGACAGCACAAATCTAGCTTCTATTAGAGGTTTGAAGGAATTTAGTTTGTATCCACATGTGTGACAAAATTCTTACCCTGTTCCCTAGGAAAATCTACCACTGCATACCAGACCAAAGTTAAGGCCTTCTTAAAACCCAAGTCAATAAATGGTCTTCTGTCTCCAACCTCTTAAATATCTGGGCCTACAGGGAAACCAGAAATCAATGGCCATTCTCCGTATCATGCCATCTTTGAACATTCATGGTCACACATGAATGCTTGATATGCGCAGACACTATTCCAATCACTTTACATATTGACTCAAGTAAACCTCACTGTGAGGTTGTCGACAAATGACAATAACCACTATTATCCCCATTTTATAGCTGGGGAGACTAACAAACACAGCTGATAAACAGAGCTGGGATTAAAAACCTGTTTGTCTGACCATGCAGTTCCCACCATGTTCCCACCATGTTCTTAACCATGAAGCTGTAGTGTGAGAGGGTGTGTCAAACAGCATGTGAAACCGCCAGGCCCACATGTCACCTGTCACCCTGTTGCAGATCAGCACGGATTAGAGTCGATCATTCATGGTACATTACAGCAGACAATTTTTCAAAATTAACATTTTTATTAATTTAAAACCAGAAATACAGTGACTAGATAAATACCATATTCAGGTACATGTCCTGTGAGAAGAGTGAAAGGGTAATACTGTTATGTTACTTTTAACTTGTCTACATGAGTTAACTATAAAATGGCTACAACTGCTAAATGGTGCTTATGATTTTGTTGTTCCGGGTGTTTATGATACAAATAAATACACAAGAAGAACCACATCCATTCCTCTCTACTAACTACGGGTAGGTTAGCCTCTTCTCCCTATGGGTCCTACTCCCTACACAATAGTAAACATTGGAGGGTTTTGAATTGGCCTAGCTCAGCTCCCCAGTTCCTGCTTCACCCAGCACTTTGAAAAGGTGTGTCCCAGCACCTGGGGGCAGGAGTCTATCTAGGGAAGCTCTCTGGGTGTTCCCTTAAGGTTGAGCTTTCAGAGAACACCTGGGTGGGAAGGTTTGGGGATGAGTCATCAAAGGGGAAATCACTGCTTTGCTTCAGGATCCGGGTACTTGTTTCCACACTAGGGAAATACTGCCACCTCTGGGAAGGAGGCAGCAGCTACTTAACACCCCACCCTCAACAATGCTTTGTGGCTTTTCAGCAGCCCTGGAGGTCTTACCTCTCTTTCCTGAGGAGAATGTGTGACGCTGGTGAGGGGCTTGGCCCAGGAAGGTCTGGCGACAAGGCCCTGTATCTTTCATGAGAACAGTCTCCTTTATGTCAGGTAGTCATAAAGACTGAAACTTTTATATGTTCTCTACCGGTGTCAAATACTCTAAGGGAAAAAAAAATGTTCCTCTTATTTATGGTCATGGAGTGGGAAATATGGAATTTATGGGTCCTTAATATTTCTGAGTACTCAGTAGAGTTCATTCATGCCCCTCAGAGGAGATAAATCTAGAAGGCAGGTTTGAGACCGTTGTGGTGGAAAATTTATAGTTTTCCCACAAGGATGATTTCTAAAGCCAGGCCTCAGAACGGATAATTTATGATCTGGTATTGGGCTCAAATAGACATTTTTGGAGCAGTGTTCTCTAGGATCTGTGATTTAAATCCACGTTTAGTAGACGAAGATGGTAGGAAGATTTAGGATAAAGATCTTTATCAGAACGCCCATCTCTCCAGGTGAACACTAACTCTAACTGAAAACCAACTTTCAGAGGCTCATGAGCACTGAGCCCCTTTGCAAAGTAAAAAGCAACTCCTGTAATTGGAGAAGGGAAACTGCCCTTTTAACACACTTCTAGAATTTCATTTAACTTAAATTTTTGGACTAGGGAACTTTGGCTTCAAGAAAATTAGTGAGTATTGAGCTATTTATGGGTGAGTTTTATTGACTTGAAGACACAAAAATGACCTTGTTGACCTCTACTCACTCCTTTCTTCAGCAATTATTTTGTCTTATACAGATTCATTTTTCTGGAAATTATACCCAATTCTCATTTCTTTAGTGACCACCATGGGGTCGGGGAGCGGGGGAAGAAATGTTATCATTAGGGGAAATGCATTTACCACATCAGAGTGAATATAGTGATGAAAAGGTGTTCTTAGTCTTCACTCTGCCATCAGAGTTAGGGACTTCGACAACCACACCACAGACCTAAGAGCAGAATCTTCTGCTCACAACTTCTTATTTATCCCTCTAGATTCCAACACCCTCTGAGCTGCTTTGGAGGCAGGCAAGGGAAAGAATAGGAGAGCTATGCTGGTGTTGCCCCAGAATGAAGGCTGCGGTTTTGTGTGTGGGCGTGTGCACCTGCATGTGTGTCAGGATGAGAAGTTAATTCTTTTCAAAAACAAGAATTCAAAAATTCAAGAGTATAATTTCATACCAATAGTCTGTCCGTACTACAGAACTCCTACTAAGTAATTCCCTTCACTTTCATTGCAATAAGTTTCTATATAGAAACCCTGGGGCTTTGTTTAGTCATTAACCTGTAAAGAAATGTGATCCTCTCTGAAAGTAGAGCAGTGTTGGGGTGTTCTATCCCTCTTCCTCTCACAAACCATTCAAGACTCCTCTAGTCTCTTTGGAGGAGATGGCTGAGGGCTGACACACCACTCCACATAAAGGAGCAAGTCATGCTGTGCATGGCGTGAAAAATTAACTGCGCTGGAGCGTGGGCTTTCAGGGACTGTTGATTTAAGCAGAATAAGCCTGCAGTCCGGCTGCAGCTCGCATGTGTTCTTGCTCTCCCTACCCCACACTGTCTCGTCTAACAGTGGCCCTTTTCAGACCTTTCCAGGTACAAAACCTTGACTAAGTCTTCAAGCTCTGTTCTGCACACACGACTTGAACACATCTGGCTGATCTGAGCTTCTCCTTCGGTGAATATCTTCCACTGGCCTAAAAGGCAAACACAAAGTCACAAAGTAGACCAGAGTGAGTGAGGAGAGCAGTCAATTAGGAAGTTAATATGCCACGCCCTTACCCACACATGCAGGGACCCACAGGGAAGGAGTACATATGGACTACAAATACCAGATGGTTTCAGAAAAAACACCCCCAAGTCACTTCTGGGGACAGACATGGACAACAGGCTGTGGGCTTTTCATGTCAACACAGAAGGATCCCAAGAATAATATGCAACTGCCTCCTCTTGAGTAAAACCTAAGTATTGTTTTTGGGATCTTTGCAGCATATTCAGCATTAGCAAAATGCTCCCCCATCAGGTTGTTGGCTATTTTGGTGGCTCACTTGGCACCCAATAAGGCTCTTTGGGAAACCCAACCTGGAGCATCCCTGGGGCTTTGGTCACCTCTGTGAGCCCAAATATTGATTTGGGTTACTTGAAACTTTATTGCTCCTTCCTCCATTACTGCCACCTTCTGCTTTCTCCCATGCCCACATGCTATTCTTACACCCTCCTTAGCAACCCTCCATGCCCTCACCTATAGCTGCAGAGTCTCCAGAATTTCTCATTAGCAAGTGGCATTACTATTCACGCAGTCTATAGAGTTGTTAATATGGGAGTCATTTCTCTCCAACTCAGTTCTCTTTGCTACTTACTGATCTTGATGAATTAACCAGAGAGGTATCCTTCACAGTGGTCTCTCTTACCCTGTTACTTACGAACATAATTTCCTGATTCAGACAATCCGCAGCTCTTTCACTCCCAAAGTAAATTACCTCTTTGTAACACATTATAAAAAACAGAGCTGAACCCACCATTCACTTGCTTAAAAACCGGGACCAGATCTGTTCTCTGGTCGGCGGTCAAGTCTAACTTCATAGTATGGCATCGTGGGCTCTTCATCATCTGGCTCCAATGAAGTAGGTGCCTAACAAATCCAGCTGACAGCCGAGCCACATCTTTCCAAAACACCACTGTGACATCACTATGCGCTGTTTGGAACTTTGCAGCAACCACCAGTGCTACTTGCCTTCTATGTGAAGCTCTCACCAGCTTCTTCCAGGGCCTCTGACTACTTCCTAGCTCCAAGGCTTCTCATGGCTCAATGCTCCCTATGTTGCCTGTGTAACTGTTCCTCACCCATACCCACCCACTCACCCACCCACACCCACATTTCTTGTTTGCTCCTGTCTGAGTATCCTCTTAAGAGTCTACACCTTCTCCCTGGACTGATTTCCTGACCCATTGCCCAGTTACACCCTTCTCTTTTAAAATACACCTCCTCCCCGAAGCCTTCCCCGACTAAGCCCACCTGGCTCTCATCTCATTGTTCTTCACAGATTCCCCTGAGCACTCAGGTATTTAACTGCTCATAGGAGGGAGGCATTTGCATGTTCAGTCTCGCCCATTAAAATTCCCTGTGGATAGAGATTCTGTGCCTTTTATCCCTTTAGAAGGGCTCCCCACCCCCACACCGCCGGTGCCTAGCAGTATCTAGTGCCCAGGCCCCATCTAGCGTAGAAAGTGGGCAAGCTACAACTCTGTGTGAGCACTTGAGTGTTTCTGAAGAAGCATGACCATCCAGCGGCAGTTCCAGAGAGCCCAACCCAGCTGATACAACATGGGAACTGAGGTGCACCCCTCTCCTCTCTCAGTCCCCCCACCAGAGGTCACATCCTTTCAGATGAGTAGTTGCCACAGACATACCAGACCTGGAACCCAGGTCCAGACCGACACTTTTGAGAATGTGAGTTTAGCAGTTTTACTGAAGGTAGTCCAGCAGCCTCGACCTGGGGTGACATGCACACTGGCTTTGTATTCCTCATGTCCAAGTTTTCAGTCTGCATTCAGACATCCCATTCTGTCATCACCCAGAAGAGAGACAGAACGCCCTCTAAGGCTAATATTAAACACTGTTAATGTTCACTGAGAGCACAGAGGCACTTTATTTAGGGCCGTGCTATATTGAAAACTGGATGTGTTTTCTGCGTTTTCCAGAAAATGAGGTACCACTTACTCAGGGTGGTCCTGGTCACCAGCTTGAAGTGATGGAGCTCCTCAAACATCCGCTTGGAGATTTTCTCAATATGGAAGTGCTGGAGGATGCCTGGAGCCAAGCAAAAGTGGTGCAGGTGATCAGACACTGTCTAGAACCACCAGCCCCTTCCTGCTTGGGCTGAGCATATCATCTCATTACTGGGGCTTAGGGGGATCGAGTTGGGCTATGTAATGTGCTTAACCAGGAACTTGGATGGCTCAAGGGTTATAATTGACTCCATTTGTTTCCTTGGCTCACTGGCATTCCCCCTGGTTCTCCAGAGGATGGAGATAAGGGGGAGAGTACTGTTGACCTTGGGACCCCCTCCACAGAAAAGCCACATGGAATCAAGCATGGTTGCTGGTTGGAGCTTCTGCAGTCAAAGGCAGTATTAGACATTCTGCCTTTGCCCAAGTCCAGGTACACTAGATTTGTGCCAAGCCACTGGGCTGCCCTCCTGGCTAAGCACGGGGAGCCAGCAGTGGGACTGCAGGCAGGTTGTTTGTTTAAATGGAGAAGCCATCCCTGTTCTGGAACTCACCGAAAAGCATATTTTCCTTTGGCAAATATCCACAGCTCCTTTAGCTTTCCCTTATAAAAGCTGTGGACCTTTAAAAGTAAGGGGGCTCCCACAGTCTCAACTTTACCCGGGTGGCTGCTAGCAGAACAACACATAAACAATTGAAAGCTGCCTTGCAGTTAAGGAGTGTCCTGTTCCCAGCCCGCCCAATCCTCAAGAGGTCTGCAGGGAGCAACGTAAATAAATAAAGCCTGGGTTTTCTCTGTCCACCAAGCACAGACCTTGATTACCCAGCACTGAGAACAAGAAGTTATTTAGATACGACACTAGCAAGTTGAAAAACATCCACATGCCTGTGCGGAGGGAAAGATGTGGGGTGACCCCACCATTCGGGAAGCCAACAGAACAGTGCTTAGTCCAAGGTGACCAGTTACAGAGAAGCTAGGGAATTAGCAATGGAAAATCAACATTCCTAGGTATATAGCAAAAATAAACATGGATGAGAAATATGTGTGTTCTAGTGTATTTTTGAATGGGGAGGGGAAAATCTCGTTCTTTCAAGAAAGGAAGGTTCTTATGAAGAGGGAGAAAAAGAAGCCTATGACAACAACAATTATTCCTGTGTAACCTGCATTGGATTCCTCTGGCTCTTTGTTTAAAAATGCAAGCATTTAGACCCAACGTTTACCTAATTCACTTCGGGAGCAGGTAGGTAGGCTATAAAGTGACTCCTCAAGTGATACTGAAGTGGACTCAAGTTGGAGCATTCCCAGGCTCTGTAGGGGCCAGCAGAAAAAGGTTGTGCATCACTTTCAATTGAGATCTCCCTCTGTTCTTGGACCCCTAGAAAACTTGAATCAACTGGATCAGCACTGGCCTTGGATCTATGGAATGGTTTGAACAGCTGCAGGCTCACAAGGCACAGAACACAGCTGGCCATGGAATCAACGTGAGTAACCAGTATAGGAACTGAACATCATGATGGGCATTGCTCCGCCATTGAGAGTATCATCTGGAGGGCGGGGATTATGTTTTAAATGTCTCTTACACCAGACTACAGAGCATGATTGGAGACACTTAGTTTCAACTGAATGATGCACTTTCCTGTTTGTTAAACTTTGTGCTGGAAAGAATGGTAGACTACAGTTTGGTGGTTTGCAACGCTGGCTGCACATTACAGTCACCTGTGGAGTTTTAAGAACAAACATGTACACAGGCCTACTCCTAGCCAGTTAATCGGAGTCTCTGGGGGTAGTCCCAGGCATTTGGCATATAAAAAACCTCCCCTGAATAATTCTGATATGCAGCAAACATGGAAAACCACACCACTGGCCTTTGGTGCATAAGGCAACAAAACCCAAAGGTCCACACTTACTTCTTAGCCCAGGCCATGGTGAAGGTCACATACCAGAGTTACTCTTGTATCCGCCATATGTTCATTTCTAAACAATTTGGAAAATCTCTGACCCAAATGAATGCACTAAAGCAAAATTAAGGTGAGTCTTCCCTTCCTTCCATGTGTCCCCTTTAGAAAAACAGCACACACACACACAAATGAATGTTGTCTTGCTTACCCTTTCGAATGGTCCAAACGTGGACCTCTACCTGAGGTGGCCTCTCGGTCTCTAGTGCTATTTTCCTGGTGATTTCCCCATCTTCCATGAACACAGACTCATATACAGGCATTGTTTCTTCTCCACAAAAATAGCCTTTGCTGTCAAAACTTTGGCCTGGAAGTTCTTCTGGAATCAGGAAGCAAGTAGAGTTTTGCCATGGTTAAATCACACTTGTGCATTTATGTAATGTTGCTCATGGAATAAATCACACTCATCAAAAGTAAACGATCAACAGAAACACTCTTACAGAATTGAAAATTCTACCCATTTTCCCTGGCTCAGCTTAAGCTACCCTTGTAACTAACGGCCACCGAAACACACAGGAGCACATGGTCTTTAGTGTTAAGGCCATGTGACAGAATTTTTAGTTCTGAAGAACACTGGCCCACAAACTAAACTGGATCTGCCCACTACCAATGAGAAACGGGCCTCCATGAGGAGGAAAATGCAGCCAGGTATGAACCTCTTAGGCCCTTACGGGAACACAGGATTTTTCCCTGCTGGGTCACCATCACAATCTGTCTGGCTCAGTGCTGCCAACAGAGACCTAGGATAGGAATGGCCTTCATTAACTTTCCTGCCATCACTTAGGTATACTTAGAAAACATTTGTGACACTCACTTATGTGCATATACTTGCCCAAAGGATCTATCCAAATTGGCTTGACATCTCTGAATGCTTTTTGATTTGTTTGTAAGGGGAACGATAATACCAGATCAACACCAGTGCCAAAACCTAGATGTCAGATTAGTCATATGTATGCTCTGCCAAATGAACGGTTGGGAGACACAAAAAAATTGGTCAGATCCCTAACTGTGGATCATAAAGCATAAACTAAACTGTTGGATTTCAGCTCCCAGGCATGAGGGAAGGTACCAGCCCTCCCCAACATACTCCCATTCCACCCTCCTCTTTTCCTCAGCCCCCCGACCCCAAATAATTTTGCTCCAGGTTGGTTCTGGTGAGATAATTGTCCTTCCTGGCCTTGTAATCAGCACCCTCTTTAGTTGTGCGACGTGTACATTCAAATGAGGAACAACAAACAGAAGCTGTGGACACCATGAAAACTTTGAATGCGGGCAGAAGGCATCTGTAGGAATATCAGATGAAATCGTTGAGTACTGAGTGTTCTGCTCTGTGATGCTAATTACTGAAGCTCATCGTTGGCCATTCACACAGCTTGGGTTAGAGATTGTAAATAATTTGCTATTGCACGCCTCTTGCTGACTTGAATAGCTTACCCACCACCATTTTGACACCGTAAGGATAGAACCATAATCTTCTCTTGGCAATTCCAGGTTAGATGACTTAGTCTGTACATAATCCTCACATCAGACTTCCTTCTCCTTTTCACTCTTTCTAGTTATATAATTATTCAAAGGCCAGTTTGGTGACAGGTAATTAAGGGATGTGCTAGCACTCTTCAAACAGGAAGAGAGAGCAGGTCACTCACTGCTTACAGAGGGGGCGCCATGTATTTTATTTATTACCTTTAGAATGAAAGCCAAGTTCATTTGCTCACCAGCGTAATGTTGGTATGGCTACAACTGTCATAAGAATTTCATGATGGCCCTGGCAATACCTGTAACATGCTAGAAGTTCTCCCAGTGTCAAGGGACATCCTGTACTACCAACCCCTCCCCTCCAAGAGCTTAATTTACTCACCAGAAAAGATCCACAAACAACAAAATCCATTAATGACTCCACTCTAGCTGGTACTTGAAAATATGGAGAGTAAATAAAGGGTCTTTGGAACTAACTACTGGGCACATCTGCCTCATTCGACACCCTTCACCTCAAGGTGCTTTCTGATTACTCCAAGTTCACCTCCTTTCATTTCATGCAGGGAAAGCATGTCATGCTGAACATATTTTTGCCCATTACCACCTCCCACAAGAATGCTCCTGTCCTGAGCCCTCTACAACCAAGAGACTGGGAAGTCATTCCTTGTGGAAGTGGCAATGGCTGATGAAGGAGAAGTATTATCCCAGTCCAGGAAACTTTGAAGTCTTAACAGGGGCTTTGAATACTATAACCCAAGAGGAGTGTGTTACTATGGGAATTCCAGGCACAGGTGAAAGGGGAACTGGGGAACCTCCGAGGAAGTCCTACACAAACCTATTGGGGGGCACTGAAATGTAAGACGAGGCCAGCCTCCACCACAGCAAAGGGACTAGAGGTGAAAGTCACAGGCTTAATTCTGGCCCCAGTTTGTTGCTGGAGGACCCTGAAATCATTTGTTACAGTGAAACTTTTAACTGGATCATCAATGAAAAATGGTGAAAATAAAAATTACCCTGAACTCAGTCACCCAAAGATGGTCACTGTTTCTGCCATATGCCTTTCTACTCTTTTTCTTTTTGTCTAAGCATATTATAAACACTTTCTTTTCCATACAGTAAGTGTGGTCATAATATACATATTGCTTTGTAGCTCGCTCTTCATACTTAACAGATATTTGCAAGCATCTTTCTGTGCCTTTAAGCCTTGTTGTAAAATGATTTTAATGGTTGTTTCACATTCCACACTACAGATGCACCATAATTCATTTAAATATTTCCACTTGTGGAAGAAGCCTGATCCTATACCTCTCAATCCCATACAGTGTTGTAAATCAATGTTACCTCGATCAATAAAATATCTATTCCCACATTGGAAGACATCTAGATCATTCCCAATTTTTCACTACTATACTAGCACTGCAGTAAAAATCCTTGTTTTTATATCTTTGTACATAACTCATTGATTTCTTAGAATTCCTGGGGTAGAATTGCTTAGACAAAGAGTTACATAAATGTCAAGGTTTTAATAAATATTATCAACTTGAGAGGTCATTTACTTAAAGGGCAATACCTGTTGTATATTCTGCTCTCACACCTATTTGAGCCTTTCACTTATTTGATCTTATTTGATCAAGTGCATCAATAAAATCCTAAACACACAATAAAATGGATTTTGGTCTGAAGGTCTGAGATTTAAATTGGGATGTTATATAGTGGGAGGGCTTATCTTACCTGGAGTTTAGGTAACTATTGGTTTTTGTTTGAAATAATTCTGTAGTGTTACTTATAGGACTACAGGTGTTAAACCCTTGATAGAAGAGAAAACTGTGTTGGTGAAACTACTCCTAAGTGACATCACAAAGTTTGGGAATCCAGTGAGATCACAGACTTGGTAGTCACAATAGGTTATCGTGGTTGAGTGGCTACCATGTTCCTATCATCCTCAGAATATGATATCTCCCTACTGCTGATGAATATATTTTCTCATCCATTTTAATGCCCCAATTTTCTACTCCATATAAGAATTACTGTCCTTCCTATCCACAGCCTGCCCACAATGATTCTGGAAGATGAAGGTTGTTACATTAAGATTTTGCTTGTGCGGCAAGTAAATGCTCAATTAAGGTATACAGGAATCACCTAGTGGACCTTGTTCAAATGCAGATTCTGATGCAGAAGGTCAGGGTTGGGGCCCGACAGTCTTCAATTCTAACTGGCTCCCAGGAGCTGGTGGGAGTACTCAGACCACTTTGAGTAGCAATACCATAAACCTCCCTGGGCATATAGCACTGGTTCCCAAACTTGTCTACATATTAATATTGCCTGGGTTTCTCTGAACATTTTTGATAGCACAGGCCACACCTAAAAGCAATGAAATCATAATCTCTGAAGATGGAACAGAGGTATTTTTAGAAGCTCTCCAGGGGATTCCAATGGGAAGACACATTTGGAAACCACTGGCCCACACAAAGATGCTCAAAAAATAACCACCAAGTTTATATTTGCCTGCTACTCATAAGGCATTGACTAGGTTGAAGGACTAAACAATTTAGATCTCTGCCTACATTTCTAAATGTCTATAGTTTAATGTTTATTTTATTCTAATTTTATTATTTTTTATTGAGGTGACATTGGTTTACAACACTGTATATGATTTAGGGATATAGATTCACACCTCTCCACATTTTCATCTGTGTTTATAGAAATGCTTTGCAGACTGGCATAAGAAATGATAAATTCATGTGCCTAGAAGAGACTTATATATTCACTGCTAGTGTTAGATCTGGAAGGGTCCTAAGAAATAATCTAATCTGGGCCTCCCCGGTGGCGCAGCGGTTGAGCACTGGGTTGCGAAGCTGCCTGCAGCCTCTGCAGCGCCGGTTTGATCCCTGGCTGCTTCCCGGCCACCAGAGGAGGGTCCCGCATGGCGCGCAGACCTCTCCTGCCGCCCGCTGCTCCCCTCAGCCGTGTACTTCGGTCCTTCTGCCTGCTCTGCTCCCTGCTCTGGCTCTGGTGAATTCTCTCGCCCTCCCGCGCTTCTGACTGTACCCAGTGCTTGTATAAATAAATAAAATAAATAAATAAAGATAAATCTTTAAAAAAAAAAAAGAAATGATCTAATCCTTTCATTTTGTGGGTAAGGAAACAGAGATTTGAAATGACTTGTTATAGATCACACAGGAAGCCAGGGGCAGAGACAGGGCTAGAATGCTTGATTCCCAAGCCCAAACCCGGCAACCCCAATACTTAGGTCTATGCTTTTATTTCTCAGTCAGCAAGGAGAGAGAAAGAGAAAGTCACGGCAAGTATAGTGAAGGAAGCAATTAATAAGTTAATTAAGAAGTTACACATATCACAACTACACGCAATATCATGCTCAGAGAGGCCAACCCAAATGCAAGAGAGAATGGGAAATATAGTCTGTAGGTTCTATTATTAAACAATGAAGGAGGAATCAATGGGGGGAATTCAGGCTTACCTACAGGAGTGTAATAACCGTAGGTGCAAGCTTAGCAAATGTCTCAGTTTCTTTTACAATGTATATTTGTGTCTAATGACTGACAGAAGGAAGTTTGAGAGGTCTCGTGCAAAGGATCCATCACAGATTTTATTAGTGATCATTGCCATATTAATGGAATCAGGCTTCTGTTTCCTGTTTCAGTACTGCCTATGTAAAGGGGCACCAAGAGCTGTGCACTGCAGCAACTCTCATAGAATCACTTCGTATGAGGTTGTACATTACAGTGCTTACAAGTTACACTGAGTGATATCATAGGATGAAACATAGCAAGGCCTTTATGCTTTTGGGGGGGGAGGGTACTGAGATGTAATTGACTCAATCACCCACCATTCTATGAAGATTCAAAAGAAATTTCTCCTAGGCCTCATGGTCAGAAAACTTTTTGTCAGTCATCATTTTTGACTAGCCTGGAAAAGGCAATAGTCTGGAAGTGACCTGGGTTCCAGGCCTTGGTTTTATTATCTGTTTGTGTGAATCTGGGCATGTCATTTTACTTTATATGCCTCAGAATTCTTATCTTTAATAGAGAAATAATATCATGGGATTTTAGTGTTTGGAAGGGAGCTTGGAAATCAATTGTTCCAAACTTCTTATTATACAGATGAGGCTGATGAGGCCCAGAGCAGAGCTGACGCATGTCCAAGGTCAAGTTAGATTAGGACCAGAATCTGCTCTTCTTTTAGTCTGTCATCTTGTCTCAGAAGGAAAATGGGTTTGCTGCTGCTTCGATGAGTTAAATAGTAATATAAATGAAGGTGCTATTGCTCCTCCTAATAATCACAATAACCTAATTTACCTACTAAAAAACAAGTCTATTAGAAAACAAGTCTTATGTTTGGCACTTAGGGGTATATGGGCATCAAATGTATGGTGAACACATGCAAATCCCCAGTCTATTCCTGAGTACTAAATTTCTCCCAAGCAACCACCTTATCAGCCTTTCAGGAAAGGAGAAAATGAAGTTCAATATTAGTAGAACTATTATCATTATAATTTATAAATGGCAGGTTGATTATATTCCCGGTGATCAAAAAACATTAAGAAAGACGACATGGGGATCTCAGTCAACCAAAAGCAGGGCCTCCAACCAACGCACCTTTTGCCTTTTTACCTGGACACACCTTGCAGCACTTTCCATCTATTTTTTGAGGATACTTGCAAGGGTATCGACTGGGGCAGTGGATTTTCTTACACTCTTGCTTGGTGATATTACATGTGCACAGCACGCACTCCACAATGCCAAAAGCCCGGAGGTTCGGGTGCCAGGACTCGCCGTGGGAATAGGTCTTCCCATTGGAAACACACACTGGAAGAGAACATAGAGTCAGAAATTAAAAGCTAGGAAAGTGAAATGGGCCCCTATGCTCAGAACCCCAGCCCTGAACTCCTTATGGCATCAAGCATCCTTTGTTCTTGTGCTGGCCAGAGAGATAAGTTTACAGAGCAACCCATGTAATAAAAAAATGGCTTGGGCCTTGTTCTACCTTCAACAACTTTTCATATTCCTCAGCAGCAGCCTTCAGATGACGCATAGTAGGCTATCAAATATTTTCTTTGAACGGAGGAATGAATGAATGCATGAAGACAGAGTTCTGTGTGTTCTGAGTAGCCAAGGGACCTTGAAAAAGCCAGTATTTGGACTGCAGGCTGAGGGGCCCATGAAGGAAAGGGGCCACAGTAACATCCTTCAGTATAAACCAACAACATGGGCTCCCACTATAAGGCATGGAGCTAGGCGCCAGGACAAGAACTGCGCGGGCTGGGAATGGGGAGTTTTAAGGAGGACTGTGCTCCTTTTTTGAAAGTGCTCAGACATTCTGGAGATTTCAAGCCACGACTGGGACTGGGTGTGTTTCTCATTATTCCCATCACCTCATCATACCCAGGGAGACCTGTCGGCATCCCAATCAACAGCTTCTCTAGGGTGGGTTGTATCACTTAAGGTGGGGCTAGGGTGGGAGAATAAGCCCCACTTGGGGCGTTTCTAGGAATTGACTGATTTGGCTGCAAGACAGTGGCCTCAGAAGGATGAATCATTGGGCTATTTCTTTCTCATCAAGTCCCCTGGGTCACATTAGGAAATATGGATGATGTTGGCTGCTTTTTCCTGTGCTTTGCAAGAGCTGCTACTCCAACAAGGCACTCCAACAGGACATCCACGTAAAGATTTCCAAGAACCTAAGAACTTGCACTAGAGAAGCTCCTGACCTTATGAAAGGTAGAACAGAGACTTGAATTCTGAACTTCGAGGCTCAGGACTGCGGACAGACTCACATGACAAGTCAGGCCAGATGTGTTATTCGTCTCCTGCCCTCCCTCAACTTTCTCTGCTCCCCGTGACACTGAGTCCTAGACAATGCAACAGAGTGTGTACACAGCCAGCTTTAAGAAAATGTTGGGTGGACTCGTTTCAAAAAGTGGCTTCCTGTCACTGCATCTTTTTTTTAAAAAAAAAATAAAAGATTCATTTATGCATACAAGTGCTGGGGCAACAGGCCAGAGGTATAGGGGGGTGGGGTGAAAGGATTCACCAGAGACAGAGTGGGGAACAGAACAGGCAGACTGACTGAAATACACTGCTGAGGGGAGCAGTGGGCGAGTCAGGAGAGGTCTGCTGCACCATGTGGGTAGCTTCCTGGTGGGGAATGGAACTCGTGCTGCAGTGGCTGCGGATAGCTTCAGAGGTTGCGTCTTAACCACTTGCGCCACCAGGGAGGCCCCTGCATCACTGCATCTTTGACTCTGGCAAGGGACCAAGTAGATAGAGCTCAGAGGAACACACGACTGCCGGGAGAGTTTAGGGACAGGACAGGGAGGGCTTCTCGTGTCATATTGATAGGTCTCTTCTCCCATAAACATTTGGACTAATGGGCCATCCAGCCTGGGTGAGAGTTTACACCCTGATGTACATTAGGGTGAGATCAGTCCTCTAGAGAAAAACAACCTTCTTTCCCTCAACAAATTCTCAAGATGATTTTGAATCATCCAGCTGGGGCACTGGGGGCTTGGGGTGGAGACAAGTGATTCTCTAGTGAATGGTAACAGGAAGGCCCGGCGTGGACTGCTGCATCCAAATCATTGGGGGCAAAGGAATAAATGCAAACCAGCTGGGGTTTTTGTAGGACACGGAGAAAATCAAGGGATGAGCCCCTGCCCTGAAAATGAAGAGGCCTGTGGAAATTATGGGATCTAAGATTTTCAAAGTCCATTACCCCACCCTTTTTTCTAAAGCTTTGAAATACTTTCAGAGCAAATGGAATCTATTGGAGGCAATTTAGGACGGAAAATCAAACTGCATCTTTACCTAACTCCTCCCCCTCATTTCATAAATTCATATCAGAATGCCTTGGAATCTAAAAATAATAAATTTCAAATCAAACCCAGATCAATAGTAAATATTTCCAATTCTTCTAATACATTGCCATTTTTTATTAAGAGTTTTATTTTGAATGTTGTTCTGTTAAGCCTGTTAGTTTCAAAAGCAATTTAATTTTTTTTATCTGTAATCTGAAATTTACATCTAACTAGTAACAGATGTGATCATCTTGCTTTGGCTTGACTAGCTTTGTTGAGATTTATAGTAGGAGTTTTTGTAACGGATTGTTTTTCACCCATGTTATTCAATGATTTGGTATAATAATTTATTACTTTTAACCCATTCAGAGAACTGCCTTTGATTTGTTTTTCCTTTAAAGGAAACAAAACATGTTTGTGGTTTCATAAAAAGGAACCAGCTGAGATTTTGCTCCGAAGAGCTGGTTGACACGATGCCTAAAAAAGTAAGAAGCAGTCAATTGTTTGATTGAATTTCTCCTCCCCCTCCCTGCTACTGGGGGGTGGGGGTGTGGAGGCCAGAAAGCTCTGTGCAGGAAGGAACGGGGTCCTGGAGGTGTGTG
Source organism: Talpa europaea (assembly GCF_964194135.1). NCBI lineage: Eukaryota > Metazoa > Chordata > Mammalia > Eulipotyphla > Talpidae > Talpa > Talpa europaea. The sequence continues at coordinate 68,983,975 of NC_140081.1, forward strand.
GGTGCCTGCTGCAGCCAGCTGGTCGGCTGAGTGGGCTGCATGTCGGGTGTTAACCTGATCAGGCCTCCTGGTGCTCAGCCAGGAAGTTTTGGATTTCTCACTGGATTACTCATTTCTAAGGACAATATCCTCAGACAAAGTAGAATCTTGAGTGTGGAGCTCCAATGTGTGTCTCTAACAAAAGCTCCTGGACAATCTGGATGTGCTGAGGTATGAGAGCGACCATTTTTAAGTATGGATAAGAGCTTTAGAAGTGTTTGACACTGAGTACCTTTGAATATTGGGTGCCCTATTGGGAACAAAAAACACCTCTTATTCAGTTAAAGACCCAAGGAACTTCCCAAAGGATCTTCAACTGCTAGGGGCAACTGAGAAAATGCTGGGGGCTGTCGTAGGTAGGGATCACTACTTTCTTGCCATTAGTACTAAACAAGGAACGGGCAGGTACACCTGAAATAGAAACTCTGCTCTTGGCTATATTTAGGGAAATCCGAAGAGTCCCCTGGAGTCAGTTGTCTACATACACTGTGTAGGTCTGCTGGTGAGAGGGCCACATGTGAATGGATACTATGCCCGAGAGAAAGGGCCCTTCCCCAGCTGCAGCCCTCCAAAGACCAGGGCTGCTGAGCCTGACGTGTATGTGGTGTGTAAGGAGCATGCCCCTTACCTTGGCCGTGCTTATGTTTGTTATTAATGACAATCTGCACGATGGTTCCCGATGCTTGCTGGGAATCCATGAGAGCTCCCCGGTGGCTTCTGGCCCCAGGAAAGCGGGGCAGACCTGCAGCCTGTCGGTTCGGTGGAGGATCATAATGAGAGCGGTGGTAAGAATGTCTCTGTGAAATAAAAAGGACAGATTCAGTCTCCCAGATCCACTAATGGGAAGGCAGAGATGGACTTACATATATTCGAAGTCATTTGATGATTTCTAAACCCCAAAGAAATGATGATCTGAACCCCAAAGAAATAAGACTAGAAAATGGAAGCAGCACTGGCAACGTGCTGAGATTTCTCTCTTCTTGTAGAAGATTGGACTAGCTTCACAAACTCCTGAGAGAAAACAGCCCCAAAGCATTGAGTGTCCTTCCCACTCCCAAGAATCTCACATCCGGGCTTAAGAATTAAGTTAGAAGCCTGTAACACAAAGCAGAATGTGAGAGAGGCAACAGAAGTATAAAATGCAGTGCAAATTAGGATGGGAAAAAGCCGCTAGCTGGGAGGGTTTGTATCCTGGGCCGTGAAGGGTGGGTAGCTTTTTACAGGCAGAGTTGGTGACGAATATTCCAGGAAGAGATTTCCAAGTTGAGAAGGTGTACCAGAGAACAGAGTCCATAAAAGGGAACAGTTGAGGGCTAGCATTCCAAAAATGGGTTTTCGCCGGATCATGGAGAGGACTTTAAATGACAGGCTAAAGGGTGACGACTTTATTTGGGAGGCAACAGAGGTAAGGATATGGAAACCTTTGAGGGTTATTTTTTAAAGTAGGGAAATAATCAAAACTGTGTTTCAAAGCATTGAACACCGATACTGTACAGGGTTGACTGGATAAGAGGAAGAGACTGAAGTCAAGTATAGTCTAGAGAAGATGTAGGAGACTTTAAAAACAAGCAAAGGCATGAAATCATACAGTAGGGCAGGTACCTTAGACATTCGGAGATAAAAGAATAGGCCATTCATGACAGTAGCAGAATGTCAGCTCCACAGAGGCGAGGATTTGTTTTGTTCATTGCTGTAACTGCAGCACCTAGGACAGTGTAACATCTAGAAGGTGCTCATCAAATACCACTGAATGAGTGAATGAGAGCAGTGACCCCAATGCCAGCTTACAGTCCTGTAGTACAAGTAATCTAATGGTCGGCCACTCTTTCACCAAGGGTTCAAGACACATGATGAGTTTGCTATCTGCTGCCATCCCTCTCCCAGGAGCTGAGACATACTGGGGTGGAAGAAGATGGAAAGAATGAAGACTAGAACCTGAAGATTTAAAGTTAATGCCATGCTTTAGGGGCAACTGTTAGGGGTAAAGGGAGGGGGACACATTAAAAATCTTTCACAGCAAATTTAAAGGATGATCCTTACATTCAGTGATAGAAATAGCAGGAAACCTTGCAAAGGTACTACGCAGTTCTGACTCTTACCATCCCGTAAAGTGTTTATTACAGTTATGTTCCATAGCCACATGTGTTGCAAATTTACCTTTACGAATTATTGGGGGGGGGTGTCAGCAAGAGAAATGAAGGGCAAACAGGAGCTAGACTAAAAGAACATTATTCCCCTATATCTAAGGAGAGCCCATTATGATGCATTATAAAAATAAAAATTTCCATCAATTTACTATCATGGGGGCCTCCCCGGTGGCGCAGCGGTTGAGCGCTGGGTTGCGAAGCTGCCCGCAGCCTCTGCAGCGCCGGTACGATTCCCGGCTGCTCCCCGGCCACAGAGGAGGGTCCCACATGGTGCGCAGACCTCTCCTGCCGCCCGCTGCTCCCCTCGGCAGTGTACTTCGGTCCTTCTGCCTGCTCTGCTGCCCGCTCTGGCTCTGGTGAATTCTCTCACCCTCCCACGCTTCTGACTGTGCCCAGTGCATGTATAAACAAAAAACGAACAAACAGGTAAATAAATAAAACATGCCTCTATAAAAGAAAAAAAAATTAAAAAAAAATTACTATCATGCCCATGGATGGGATTCTCAGTGCAAATATTTTTCATTCCTACAATGGCTCATGTGTCTTTTTCTGCCACAATCACTCACATTCCACAAAGGCCATTACAGATTGTTCTGTCCTTTCTGAAGTTTGGCAAAGTTTTGCCAAAGGAACACAGAGGAAGAGTTTAGCATCCTCATGGTGCTAGAAGAGGACTTTTGACGGGGCTAGAACTTGAAAGGGAAGGTCTCTGATCTAGGATAAGCTTCTAGAACAAAAAGTCCTCTGATACATAGGGCAAGCACAAAATGGAAAGCTGTTCTTTTGGTACCAGGGCGTCAGAACCCTGGACATCTAATAAGGGTAGAACAAGATTCAAGACAAAAATAAAACACTCCAGAGATTTTGATCAGTCAGTCCCCCAGAACCTCTAAGTCTTGTTTTACAGTCAGAAACTAAGGTCAGGGAGGAGTGGGGTTTTATTCAGGGTAGCAATGAAGGTTGAATTTTTTGGAGACAACAGGAGTACAGGAGTGGGGGGAAGGAGGGAGGAAGCTGAACAGGAAGAGGAAAAAGGAAGAAGAGGAGAAAGTAGGAGAGATCGTTTGGTAAAGCTCAATGGTCCACAAACATGTGGCAAAAGCTGCTTCTAAGCAGTTCCTTTGGATAGAGAAATCCCCTATGCTCACTCACACCACTTGTCTCCCCTCCGCTGTGCACAGAATCACCTGGGGAACGGTAAGAAATATCGATCCCTGTCTGGCTCACCCCCACCCCACCCCCGGAACTCTAGTGGAATTGGTCTGGGGTAAGGTTTGCACATCAGGATTTTTCTCTCTTCCCCAGGGGACTCGAATTGGATGCCAAGGTGGATAATCACAGATAAAAAGGATCTTCTGATTGGAGCAGAGGTGGGGGAACAGTGGTGGGGAAGTAGGGATGGTGGGAGTAGGGGGGGTGATTTTGACTTAAGAGTGATGGCTCTTTTGGAGTCGCTCCTCTAAACACATGAAAGAGGCAGTTTTGACCTTGTAACTTATAGCAAAAAGGAAAAGGCATTAAAGCCTTGGAGTCTGAAGTCAAACTGGAGTTTATCTTCAAAACCAACTGTGAATAAGCTGCCTGAGAGAGCAGGCCAAAACTAGTTAGGTAGAAATGACCATAAAGCTCTGCTCTGTTTTATCCTACTCAGTATTTTTGGTATATTTGATTTACTGATGTGAAAGAATTGACAAATATCTCAGGCTTTGGGGGGAGGCTCTTAGAAGGTTTTTTCTTAGGGGTGGACATTCCCCACCATTGTAGAAGTGCCCCAGGAGTTTTTTTTTTTTCCCTTACTTCTTCTAGGGTCTAAGATGTCAGCATTTTTTACTGATGGAGACAGGAAAACATCAAAGTCTAGATAAGGGTCTTCAGAGCACCTTTGTGGCGTTCTCTGTTACAATTGCAAGTGAATCCATGGTTAGTGCAAAATAAAAGTTTAATTTAAAAAACTTTGCATTATGTGTTCTAGTCCACATAGCTACGAGAACATTCTATCCTGGTCCCTGGTAACCTGAGACTATCAGTGTCTAGGAGACACAGTCCAGTTTTCTTCCCAAACCATTGTTCTGACAATATGAATGCCACGTGGATTTTTATCTGTTTCAAATTGTTTTTATTCCCAATTCTTTCACTTTTCTAAAGGTAAATCTCTGAGAAATCAATCGGGGACAAAATCAGAGTTTGGCTGCTGTCCAAAACAAAATGATGCTTACTTTCATGTTTTGGCTTCCCTCCCTGGGTGCACGTCTCCCTCCCCACCCCCGCGCCATGGTACTAGCATCAGTTCATGTGAAATTATGATGTGGAAATCAAACAGGAATTGCTTCACGTTTTTACAAAGGAGTCATATTGGAACCACTGTTTCTCCTTCCTGTGCACTTCATAAAACTTGGTCAATGATGGTTTTCAGCTGACTTGGCAAAATAAACCCATCAGCTGTGTTTCTGTTGAACTGAGGTTTTGATTGTTCCTGTAAATAGGAACAGTCTATAAAGGGACGGTCTGCTGAGTAGGAAATGTGTTTTAGGGCTGTTGTTTCTTCTCCCATGCAGAAAAACTGGGTTCTGCAAAGGAGAGCCAGCGGGATTTTCCTGCCTTCTCATGTTTGCCTCATCAAGAAAAGAGAACAAGTGTGAGGAATTTCTCTCTGACTTGAGACAACTTCCTGTGCATCCATGTTAAAGAAAACTCCCCAACGCACACAAGTTTACTCCACTTTCTACACCCATTCATTCAACATGTATTTATTGGGTGCCTACTATGTGCCAAGCACATACTTTTCTATTACTACAGATGCTACATATTATTCAAATCATATCCCACAATATCTACCCCTTTAAGAACAAAGGAAAATATAATAAAGTGGAACCATCTGGACATTTTGGTCTACTAGGCCCAAATGTTTGTTCCTAAAGATAAGTTTTCAAACTCCTTTGAAAATCAATAATGCTTCTGTACCTGACCTCTTTTGCTACATGAAGTACCAGATTAAGTCCAGTCCTATCACTACCAGTTTAGGAAGAACAATGAGGCTAAAAGACAAGGGATGGAGTTGGAGGACAATGTAAGACAAAATAAAGAAGAAAGGCTAGTTAGTGGCCTGACCGGTGAGATTGCTGAGATAGCCACAGGATGAAGGGTTGGGGCCTGAGGAACCCAACTTAAGTAAGGCACCCAGCATAAGGTGACAGAGATATAGATCTGGTTTAGAATGGCATCTGGTCATCAATCACTAATGTAGGTGCTCTCAAATTCTTACAACAATAAAAAAAAAAAGGCCAGGGCTGAGCAAAAGAGGAAATTCACAACATAGAACACAGAGACTGACAACCTCTCCTATCAGGATCTGGGTGGAATCTCACTCTAAAGCAGATCAGCTAGGCGGAGGAAATCTTTCCTCAGGGTCTATGTTAACCTGCAAACTGCCTGCCCTCTCCTGCAGGATTGCTGCTTTTCTGATATTTGAGTATTGTTTTCCAGTCCAGTCCACAGTCCTTCTACACCTATTCAGACACAGGAATGTCTAGAAAATGATTTGCCTAGAGAATAAAACAAATAGAAGTCATTTCTCTCACTGCTGTGGGTGTGGGCAAGCCAGGACATGCAAGTCAGAAGGGGCACGTGTAATGACAGGGGAGCCCAGTGTTAGTCATTTGATCAGGTCCCCTATCAACCCCTTCCTCACACCTCCTCTGATCTCAGGCCTGCCCCACCTACACTCCTGCCTTACACCCATTGGTCACTGAGAACAAATTCCTTTGGTTTTAGAAAATTATCTAAATGTTACTTAAGGGCCTCCCTGGTGGCGCAAGGGGTTGAGATGCAGCACTATGAAGCAATCCACAGCCAGTGCAGCACAAGTTCAATCCTGTCCAGGGAGCTACCCACATGGCGCAGCAGACCTCTCCTGTCTCGCCTGTTGCTCCCCTCAGCAGTGTATTTCAGTAGATCTACCTGTTCTGCTCCCCACTCTCTCTGGTGAATCCTCTTACCCCCTGCACCTCTGGCCTGTACCCCAGTTCTTATATGCGTAAATAAATTTTTTTTTAAATGTTGCTTATTACAAAGCTAACTCATGCTCATGGAAACAGATCCAAAGATACAGAAGACATAAAATATAAAATCAAAGTCTACTTTTCTTCTGGCCCATGTTACCCCTCTAAGATGACCCCTTTTAACATGCTGGCATGTGACCTTTCCAGTCTTTTCTTATGTGTTACATGCATGCACACACACAGTTTGCACATGGATATGAGAGTATAACGTATCTTGCACCTTGCTTGGTTTACATAATATGTCTTAGAGATGTCTCCACCTTTACTGCATTTTCTTTGTGTACTGCATTGTCTAACAGCTGCAGCATTCCATAAATTGGGCATGTGTACCCATGCCCTGATTAATTAGCGATTTAGGTTGTCTTCATTTGTTGAGTCTTAGGAGAACACTGCCACATTGAATACACTTTTCTGTACCAAGGTACAATGAATAACCATTTACATGCAATGAATGCCTTTGTGTACATTCTACGCTTTTGTAAGCCCTTTAATATGACAGAGTCTTTGAACTAGAACATCACCATTTTAGACTTTAAGAAGTTTGAAGTGTTGCTCTACTCAGACATGGAGTTTTCAGAGAGAGGCTCTATTTTTTTTTTACTGCAGAATACAAAGGAACAGGAGATGCTATATGTCAAGAGAGGCCTATATGGAAGGTTTATGCTTAGATTAGCATCCACCCTGATGAAGCACTGAGGTGTTGCAGTCTCCTACCTTCATCTCCTTTTTAATTATGTTTATTAAGATAATGTTGATTGTTTACAATGAATATGTTGTCGGAGTTCAGGATCACACCTCTTCAGATTTAAGTTACCACACCACACCCACCTCCAAAACACTCATTATCCCCCCGCCAGAGTCCATTTGGGCCCTCTCTTCCACTTTATTCCCCATATCCAGCTTCCCCTTAGGTAACCTCCACTCTGCAGTCAGATTCCTAGGGTCTGTGCTCCTTAAGTTTTGCCTGTTCCTGTGTTTCTGTATAGTCTACATATGAGTGAAGTCGTCTGGTATTTGTCTTTCTCTTTCTGACTTACTTTGCACAGCATATTCTATTTCTTCGTACCTCTTCCAAAAGGATGAGCTGGCCTACCTTACAATCCCACAGAAAGTCCTTACAATCCCTGGTGGAGGACAAGGGCAGTGATATCCCTTCCTTATGGAAGACAAAATTTGGCAAGTAACCCTGAAAGGCTACGAATTTCTGATCTACATGAAGGATTCCTATGGGCTGGGGCTAGGACTTCTTCATGTCCTTGTCCAGCACTGGTTACCAATTACCCATGGTTATAGGTTGGTGATGATGCCAATCAAATTTCTGAGGAAAGGGAAGAAAAGTGGTGTTAGAAATGAGCCCTTTTATGGATTTGCTGGGACAGTGCCATGGGGAGAGGAAAGTTTGGCCTGATGCTGTGGCATGTGGAGTGTTGAATTATTTGAGCTATTCACACTTACTGCTTCTCTGTTGGCAGGCTGCCGGAAGATATCCCCATCAGAATGTTCCCACGACAATTCTCCATCCCCTGTTTATGAAAAAGAAATAAAAAAAATCATACATAGACAGAAGGGAGAAATATCACCCTGGTGACCAGCATATCTTTGGTTCTATGATTCCCAAGTTCTGAAGATGTCTGAGTGGTTGCGCCTGGGTGTGGCTCATTTTTCAAAACAGCTCTGAAGAAAGTCACCACTTTCTAAGAGACCAGACAGCAACATCTTCCAGACTTGGGGAAAAAATCAATTACCATCTTAATATAGCCATCATTGTCACTTTTCTTATTTGAGTCCAGTGACAGTTAACAATTTTGCAGGTCATATTCAACTTGTGTTTAAACTACCCTTAAAAAATGAGAGTTTTGAAGATTTGATCTGTCATGGTTTGTTAAATTCACCATTAGCTCTCTTGGAAGCTATGAACTGATCTGAAAGTTAAGGTAAAATTTGCTAATGGTCAGAACCTTTACATAACTAACATTAAGATGTTTTCCTTTATTTTTCCTGAGACACCTTTCTCTCCATGTATCTCACTCTTTGGACAGCAAACCCTGTCACTGGTGTCTTTCAGAGAAACCGCTTGTAGGAGGAAGGTTCTACTTTCAGCCTTGAGAACAACAAATAAAGAACAGATATGTAAAGACAAAAAACAAGAGGATAATTTCCAAGAATATTATTACCTTGAATGACCAAGCATGCTGATAGGGAGAGCTTGGCCTTAGAGGGTGTGTGTGTGTGTGTGTGTGTGTGTGTGTGTGTGTGTGTGTCTGGCTGAGGATAAATGTAATGCCAATTCATGGTTTAACAAGGAATACAAAAAAGTCTAAGCACTGAACATTTTTTATTCTCCATCACCCAAGTCTAAATAGTAATGTTACTCATTCAAGTATGTGGTGGTATTGTTAGGGAAAATTGTTGTTGGCTTTTCAGGCTTGAAAAATGCCTCAAAATGAGTTGATAGCAATATTATAATGAGGTAGTGACATGTAACAAAGGACAGATTTAACCCTTCATGTTTCAACCATTATGAAACATGGGGACAGCTATGCATTTTGAGGATTTAACTGGTTGCTGGGTTCTTCTTCCTGAAACACTCCTTTGTATAACTGTCATTCCCTGATCAAAACCCTCTGTGAGTTCCCATGGAAGACTCTCTACAATGAGTCCATATCTCATCTTTGCTGAGCATCTATCTCCTCCCCAATTAGCTACTACAATGGGGACCCTTTGACCTTCTTGCTGTTCTTGCTTTCGTGTTTTGGCTCATGTTATTCTTTGGAAGTTACCTCCCCATCTCCTGCACCCCTTAGCTCCCCAAACCTTTAAAAATCATTCAAGTTTTTCGTCCTACACAAAGTGTCCCTCAGGCACTCTTACATTTTTTCAATTGCCCAAAGGCCTTAGCATCCTGTAATCTTAGAGATGTGTAGGACTGTAAGCATAACTTTTTCAATTGCTCCTTTTAAGATGGGAGAAAGCAAGGCTAAGACAGGGGGCACAGCCACTCAAAGTCACATAATGAGTTGATGAGCGTTATCACCCCAAATCCCAGATTTCCTGACTCCCAAATAAGTGCATCCACTCTATAAGGTCAGGCTGTATTATTTGTGTTATTCGTGGCTGCATCACCATCATCCATCACGGCGTCTGACACACAGTCATCATTTAAAATGTACTTGTCAAATGGTGAAATTGGGAGGCGTCCTCTGACCACTTAGCTAAAAATACAAACCCTGCTCCAATATGTCTTATCTGTCCTTTATTTTTTATTGTTAGCACTTAACACTATCTTACATTTTATAATTTTATTTTGTTTAATGCCCATCTTCTTCCACTAATATTCACCTATGAGAACAAGAATTTTTGTCTATCATGTTCACTAATGTAATCCCAAAACTTAGAAAAACAGTGCCAAGAACATAGTTAGCACTCATTCAATATCTGTTGAATGAATGAATGAATGTTAAAGCACTGTACAATATTCCCTGCTATTAAATGTTTCCTGAATCTGCGCTGTTTCCCCTGAAGAGACTGTAAATCCCTTGAAGCCAGAAAGCATGTCTTAGACCTCCCTGTGGCCCATATTGTCTAGATCACTGGCTCTCAAAGTATGGTCTCTGGAGCAGCAGTTTAAATATTATTGGGGATCTTGTCAGAAGTGCAAAATTTGAAACCCCACCCTGATCTACTAAGTCAGAATCTCTGGAGTGGGGGTCAGTGATCTAGAATTTGACAAGCACTCCTGGGATTTCTGATTTGTGCAGGTGTTTGAGAATAACTGAGCAGGGGCACTTCATATATTGCTGGCTATATACCAGGTGCTCAGTGTATGTACTGGATTGAACTACAGTCCAAAATATGTAATTCAGTGCTTGGCCAGTAGTATACTTGCCTCTTTGATGTTATTCAATGAGCAAAGATGGTAAAAAAAAAAAAAAGACTACATGCAGATTATGGGGAAACTAACTTTATGAGACTGAAGATGGTTTTCACCTTTATTTATGTCTAGACTGTCATGCCAAAGTCACTTAATATGCATTCAACACTTCATGAGTGAAGAGGAGAGAAATAAGACTGAGCCTTTGCCCTCAAGACATATGACTGTTAGAGGTGACAGGAAATCAATATAGTAAACAGCCTAAGCAAGCATACACTTGAACATGTGTGTGCCGCACCCCCCTGCCCCGCCCCACAGTAATAACTGGAAATGAAAACTGGAATAGATGTGCTTAGGAGACACTGAATAGTTGGAATGAACAGTTTGGTATAATCTGGAGAGGTTTCCAAAAGAACTGTCACATTTCTTGAAGCAGGTAGGACAGAGCATAAAATAGACAGTTCTGTGGGCAGAGGGTACCTCAATCGCAGGGACAAGGCCTTTGGATAGCAAGTCGCATACTAGAGAAAGCAAACAATGTAGACACTTCAGGTGTGAAATAAGAGACTGGGTGGTGGAGAGACAGAGAGGGAAAGGGAGGACTAGGCAGGGAAAGAGGGAGGAAGGTGAGGGGAACAGGTTGTTGCGGTAAATAAGGGTGGTAAATAATTGTTGTGTGGACTTCAAAAATAGGTGAACAATGGACTTCAAAAGCAATTAATTCCTGTTACCAATTTTTTTTAAAGATTTATTTATTTATGCATACAAGAGCTGGGGTACAGGCCAGAGATGTGGGTGGTGAGAGGATTCACCAGAGACAGAGTGGGGAACAGAACAGGCGGATTGACTAAAATACACTGCTGAGGGGAGCAGCGGGTGAGACAGGAGAGGTCTGCTGCCCCATGTGGGTACTTCCCTGGCCGGCTGGGGATCGAACTCATGCTGCAGAGGCTGCAGATCGCTTCATAGGGCTGTGCTTCACCCCTCACGCCACCAGGGAGGCCCTCCTGTTACCAATTTTTATGTAACGGTTCCTCTGGTAAAAACAGTATTTGTGGAAGTTTATTCTGCCAATGGAGTGTGGACTAGATGGAGAGCAACTGGAATCTGGAAAGCCAACCAGAAGGCTCCTGTAGTAATATGTGATGGGCCATGAGGATTTATAAAATAATGAAGAAGGGACAAATAAGACTACTGCAAATTAAAAGGAAATGATGACCCTGTTTAAGAGCTGGCAATGGAGGAGTAAGGCAAAGGAGAAAGCAATGTACATTGACTCCAGTTTTGCAAATCTAGAGAGCTGAGGAAAAGCATTGCCCTTGATAGTGACCGAATGACAATGAACTTGTATTTACTTGTTGTTCTTTAGCTGGCAGTGGTGGGTCTAAACTATACCAAGGCAAATGGAAAAGTAGGACGGGAAAGAAAATTTGAAAGCAGAAAAGATTCATCAGTGAATAGCAAAATGAGATGTAAAAGCAATACGCTAGGGCTTTCAAGCCTAATGTAAGTAGCCAAAAAAGAACAAATTGCCAAAGAAATAGCTAGAAGACTAGCTCTCTTCACCAAATGCCCTACTTAAATGTAGATTTAAGAATTGGCATGGACACGGAGTGCTTATTCAGTATGGCCATCTGAGAAGTTCACTTTATTGCATTTAGACCCCAGAGTCTTAACAGGGCTTTGAAAGAGTGTCCTTAAATACACACCATCCAATCAGAATCACAAAGCAATATGGAAGTACATAGTCCCTGGTAAATGAGCCGAGAGGTAAGATGGCAAAACAATGAGGCAAGTGGGGATCAAACATGGGAGCAGACAATTCCTTATAATACCTGTTCAGATGCATGTATCACAACCTGTGTTTGAACCCTTCAGTGTTTGCAAACAGCCTATGTATTTAAACTTGCAATGTTTCATTTCATTAAAAACTAAAACCACTGGAGGCCTCTCTGGTGGCACAAGGTGTTAAGGCACAACCTATGAAGCTGTCCGCAGCCACTGCAGCACGAGTTCGATCCCCAGCCGGCCAGGGAGCAACCCACATGGCGCGGCAGACCTCTCTTGACTCGTCCACTACTCCCCTCAGCAGTGTACTTCGATCAATCTGCCTGGTCTGTTCCCCGCTCTGTCTCTGGTGAATCCTCTCACCCCACACACTTCTGGCCTATACCCCAGCTCTTGTAAGCATCAATAAATAAATCTTGTAAAAAACCTAAAACCATTACTTCTGAACATACACATATATAAATATGCATATGCATATATGTATGTGTTCATATATTCTCAAATAAGAACTACAGCATTTCTGTTGCTTTGAGTTCAAAGTAGCATTTGCTAAGCCTGAATATTTAAGTAGGTTTTAAAGGTTTCAACATTCTCATCTATTTAATGTAAACAATAATTAACTGAAGTTATCTTTTTAGATATTCACATTTTGTATGCCTATAGATGTTGTCTAGACTGAGGCAGAGTCTGACTAGAAGCTGAAAATAGACTTCTCCATTTACAATCTTAGATGTTGTATGTTATATATCCTAACTTAGATTTCAGCCAGGAGACAAAAATACATAAAAGGAAAAAATATAGTCACTGATACCCTAAAAAACCTGTTTCTTTGCTTGTGTTTTCCTGATTCACTGGACAAATTATCTGAAAGAGAGTTTCTTTTTTCAGCCAAGACTTTTTGAAAGAGCAAAACAAAACAGTGATTCTAAAAGAGACAGATGGATTCTAGTTAATTCCAAGAAGCAACAAGATGTAATTTTAACCAATTTTTAAAACCAAAATGAAAAACAACCCTAGTATAGTATATGTCAAACAATATTCATTTAACCTTAAAAGCCACATGTGTTGTTTATTCAAACCTCAATTATACTCTGAGTGGTACCCTATGGAGTTGGAATGGCTTGGCTTTCTGGTAATGGGAGAAATGGAGAACAAGTATTTGAAAAATGGTCAAGGGCTAAGCTAAAATTCAGACTGTTTATAAGTCTCATTGCTTCCATTAATCTCTGGTTGGCTTGAACAGGTCACAGAAGTAAACCCTGTCTTCTCAAAAGGACTAAGTGTACAATGAGATTATAAGATACCCACGAAGATAATCCTCAGATAGCAAAACTACGCCAGCGTGTGGTCACTTCTGAACCACACAAGATATCATAAATAGAGCACCCATAGGTCCTGATTTATCGGAGACAACCCAGTTTCATGCTTTTTTTTACTTCTGGTAGCCATAATTACTATGATTGCCCCTTTTGCTTTCAAGTGTCTCAGTTTAGATGATAAATTATATAGTTGCTCTAATCATAAGGCAAATATAAATTAAGTGAATCCCCCAAACAGGGGGGAGGTGTTCTCTGTGACAAGGAAAGTGATCTCTGTATTTCAGAGGAACAAGCTGAAATCAGTAGAATCAGGGCTAATAGTAAAGGGCTTTTGAGGGAAAGTGGGAGAGGGCAGAGAGGAAGAAACTGATGGTGAAATCACCATCTACCATGTACCAGGTGCCATGGTGGGCCACTTTATTATAGTCATTTATCTGGACCCAAGCTGGAGAAGAAAGAAGGAGTAAAAGCAGTTGACCTTGGGGGCCTCTGTCAAACATCAGATTCTAAAAACTCTGTTGCAAGGAAGCAAGCATGCTGAAGTTTAAGAGACTCTTCAACAACACTGCATGGAAACCAGACTTGGTAGTGATCATAATGTAGTATACACATATGTCTGAGGATAATGCTATACATTATATAATGTTATAAACCAATGTTACTTCAGTAATTTTTTTTTTTTAAAAAGAATGCTAGAATAAGGATTCTCCATTGATAGACATTTGTGCTTCCCCTAAACCTGATGCTGCAGGAAGTCCTCCGGTGTCTTGTAAAGTAGACATTTTTTAAGAAAATACTTTATTGTCAAAGTATGTTATTGTTTAGATTATCAATATAAGCACTTAGCATAACAAAATATCTGATGGAGAAATACTACAACACAGACTAGGGGCAGCTCTGGTCAACAGTAGCAAGTCCAATCTGAAGAGGACTACAAAAGCGTTTGTCCAGAAAAATCATAAATACATGCTTTGTGAACAGTGCATTACGAGAGTGCATGTGTTTGCAGGGGTGACCAGGAAAGAAGGAACAAAGAACATATTAGCTGGATGGTGACTTGACCCCCACTCTGTTCTTTCAACAGAGACGTGGTTAAATAGATTCAAGCTTATGGTTAGAAATTGGGGCCTCCCCGGTGGCGCAGCAGTTGGGTGCTGGGTTGCGAGGCTGCCCGCAGCCTCTACAGCGCCGGTTCGATCCCCGGGCGCCAGCCGCCGGGTGAGGGTCCCACATGGAACACAGACCTCTCCTGCCACCTGCTGCTCCCCTCAGCAGTGTATTTCGTTGGTCTGCCTGTTCTGTTCCCGCTCTGGCTCTGGTGAATTCTCTCACCCTCCTGGGCTTCTGACTGTACCCAGTGCTTGTATAAATAAATAAATAAATCTTAAAAAAAAAAAAAAAGAAATTGGGTGTTGGCATCCCAATGAATCCGTTGGCAATGTTAACCATATATGGCCCCTGGGAGCATAGTCATCATAAAGTCTTTCTCTCAGTACCATCAGAGTTAACAGAGCCCCAAAAGTGGTTTCATATCCCCAAACTGAGCGGCAGTATAGTACAATGGCTAGGAGAACAGCCCATGTTCAGACTGCCTAGGTCCAAATCCTAGCTATACCCTGTCTTATCTGCATGACTCTGGGTAAGTGAATAAATCTCTCTGTGCCTAAGTTTCCTGATTGCTAAAATGGAGCCAATACCCACCCCATAGTATGGAGACCATGGAGTGAATTATTATACAGAATGAGTATACACGAAGAGCTTAGAACATGTGAGTGGTAACTATTATTCATGTTCCCATCCTTTCTCTCCACTTCCTCCTCCTAAGGAGTACCTTACACATGGTGAAAACCCAACTAAAAGGACTTCCACAACTGTGCTAGGTATTTAGCAAAGGAAAGGGGCTGGATTTAGAAAAAATAAATTAAGCTGAGTAAAAAGAGAAAAATTAAGCCAGCATATGAAAAAAGAATCTTTTTTTTTAAATAATTTAATTTCTAAAGCCAGGGTCCTACAATGTGCAAAAAAAAAAAATGGCTGTAAAGATTCCTTCAACCCATACCTTCTGAAGTAGTTTAGATTTCCTGATGAATATGGTAACCCTCTCCTTATTTTCATCTTTGTACACAAAAGGTTTACATTTTAATTATATTAATTTCATTAAGACTCTTTTTCTCTTATCTTAAAATGAGGTGTAAGAGGACAGATATCGGCTACATTGGAAGGGAGGATAATTTACATAGTCATGAAGTGGAGTAATAAAACTCCAACACCCAAATGAAGTAGAGTCCCAGGCTACCAAATCCATAAGGGGAAAATAGCCAGCAAGACAGAGATGGGAAAGTCAATGATCTACCAATATTTACAGCCTGGTCAACCTGAGAATGAAAGCTAGTCAGTTTAAGATCCTTCTTTTCATAAAATCCAACTGGTTTCCTGGTCCCATCTAAAGAGGATTGAACTACTTATTGGGAATACAGGACATGGGTCTGGTTGTAATAGCCAAATCCCAGGGGAAAGTGGATGTAGCTGTTCTAGCAATTTGCTTGAATAAACTGAATAACTGTAACAATTGTCCACTTTGCCTGAGCGAAAGACTTTGTAAGTTCTTACAGTTGTAGTGTGGGTAATATTCAAATATCATTATTCTAGCTGACATCTAATCCTCTTTCTCATGTCTCTTTTTCCACTGCTTATATTGTCAGTCAAAAAATCTAATTAATTTCTATAAATGTTGGGATCTGAGTTCATGAAGACTATCTAATGAAAGCAGTGGGCATAAGTCATGTGTTTCTGAGCAGTCATGGCATTCCTTGAAGTAGTTAGAAGAACAGGGGTGAAGGAAGAGTGACTTTAACCACCCGTGAAAAAATAATTGCTTTGAAATGCTTCACTGGGAATTCCTTATTTTTTATTGTAGAACTAGACTCATCTACACATGAAACCCCTCCAACTCTACAAATAGGATGGGGCATGATTTACCCTGACAGGATATCCCAAATGCCCAATTAGGAATCATCACTATTAATTTGTTAAACTCAGAATGAAAGTCAATGCTATCTTATCCACTGTCTGAAGGCCTTTTTGTCTAGAAAGAAACATTCTAGACATAAGAGACGGGCCAAGAAGGAACATGATGTCCTCAGAGGGTAGGAGTCCTGGGACAGTTAGCAAGCTTATGGGGATGAATTCCAAGCACAGGGATGGACAGAGAACAAAAACAACCTAGAATGTTTCCATGGGAGAAGAAAGCTTTTAGTTGATATTGAGAAGAGAAGAAGGCAAGGGATGAAAAATCCTGAAGATACAAAACATAAATAAATAACCTGGAATATATGGAATATTCCTCAACATAGTAAAGGGCAGAAATATCAACCCCTTAGCCAACATATGCAAAGGTGAAAAAACTGAAGGTTTTTCAGGTAAGATGTGGAAAAGACAAGGATGTGGATGTTTACTACTACTATTCAACATAGTATTGGCAGTCCTAGCTAGAACAATCAGGCAAAACAAAGATGTACAATAAGAGAAATAAAAATTGGTAAAGAAATAGAATTTTATTATTTGCAGATGACATTATACTATACATGGAAAACCAGAAAGACGCCACTAAATATTTTATTGAAATAATAAATCAATTCAGTAAAGTGGCAAGGTACAAAATAAATCTGCAAAAATCAGTTGTGGTTTCATATGTGAACAAGTTTGAAGAGAAAGAAATCCAAAAAACAACCCCATTCACAATTGCAACAAAAAGAATTAAAGACCTAGGAGCAAACAAAAGAGATGAAGGACCTGTTCAATATAAGACAAAGGTAAAAGAAAAAGAAGACAACACAAGGAAATGGTAAGATATTCCCTGCTCATGGATATCAAGAACAAACATTGTTAAAATGATTATCCAACCCAAAGCAATATACAGATTCCTTGCAATCCCTATGAAAGTTTCAATGACATTCTTCAATGAAGTAGAAAAAACAATAGTGAAAATCATATAGAACCAGAAAAGATCCCAAATAGCCAAATCAATTCTGGCAAAAAAGAAAATAGAGGAAGAGTGGCAGTATCACACTCCCAGACTCCAAACTATGCTACAAAGCTATAGTAATCAAAACAGTATGGCACTGGTACAAAAACAGACACACAGAACAATGGAATCAAATGAGGGCCTACAAGTAAACCTGCACATCTATGGGCAGCTAATCTATGACAACATAGGCAGGAGTATAGACTGGAGAAAGGAGAGTCTCTTCAACATATGGTATTTGGAAAACTGGACAGCTACATGCAAAAAATGAAACTAAATTACCATCTCAAAAATTACACAAAAATTAACTCAAAGTTGATTAAAGACATCATGTAAGATCCAAAACTTTAAAATACATTGAAAGAACATAGATAAAACACTTTAAGACACTGGCTTCAGAACTATTTTGGGGTGTAGTCTCCAGTGGCAAAAGAAACAAATGTAAATATAAACAAATGGAATTATATCAAACTAAAAAGCTTTCTCACAGTGAAAGAAACTATCAGTAAAGCAAAAAGACAGCCTATGGAATTGGAGAAAATATTTCCACATAAAACATCTGATAAGGGGCTGATATCCAAAATGTATAAAGAATTCATGCAACTCAACAAAAAGAAAACAAAGAAGCCAATCAAAAAAACTGGCCGAAGAGCTAAACAGACACTTCTCCAAAGTAGACATACACATGGCCAATAGGCACATGGACAGATGTTTATCATTACTTATCATCAGGAAAATGCAAATTAAAACTACAATAAGATAGCATCTCACACCCATGAGAATGGGCCATATCAAACAGAGCAGAAACAACAAGGGTTGGCAAAGATGTGGAGAAAAAGGTGAGAATCTGGACTGATCCAGCCCCTATGGAAAATATTATGGAGGTTTCTCAATTCGTATTGAAAACGAATCTACCATATGATCCAGCAATTCAACTTCTAGGTATCCACACAAAGAATAAAAAAACACTAATTTAAACACTAATTAAAAGGGAAAATATTTGGTCCTATATTCACTGCAGTGCTATTTATAACAGCTAAGTTATAGAAATAGCTTAAGTGCCCAAGGACAAAAGAATGGTTCAGGAAAATGTGAATACTACTCAGCTATACAAAAGGATGAAACCTGCCATTTGCAGCAACGTCAATGGAACTGGAGAGGACAATGCTTCATGAAATAAATCAGAAGAGAAAAACAAATAAAAGATGGCCCCACTATATGTAGAATATAGAGAAACATAACAAAGGGTCAGTCAAAACCAAACCAATAATAAACTCTTAACCTCTGACTACAAAAGTGAGGCACCAAGAGAGGGAGGGTGGTAGAGTGGGAGTGGAGGTGGGAAGGGGCCCAGTGGAACATGATGGAGGATTGTTGGGACACTGGTGGTGGGCAGGATGTAAAAATACACATTTGTAGAGGGTTGAACATACAACTCCAGGAACAGTTACAAAGATGTAAACCTGCTTTACCTCAATAAACATAACTTGGGGGAAAAGGAGAAAAGAAAAATCCTGAAGATGGTCCCACACTCATGAATATGAATGACTGATTCACTTTAGATAAGAGATTACTAGCAGTGGTCAGACTCTTGTGTAGTTATGTAAAGATCATTTCAAAACATTTTGAAGTTTAGGTGACAGCATACTAAGTCAAAAATCATTACGTTAATTTTCTTTTATTTTTGAAGTAGTGTTTCTCATTAACAGTATTTCCTTTCTATCATTATGACCAGGAGATGGTAGTGTTTCTGCAGGAAATTGGGCAAAAATAAAAACAACTAACATGTGACAATCTATATTTGGAGTTGCTATTATTTTCTCCAGCTTTCTATGAAAACATTGGTAGATTTTTATGATGGTGAAAAAGATGAAATATCTGATACGCCACTTCCCTCAAGATCTCTGGGTTCCAGCCAAGATGGCGTCTAACATGTAATTGTGCTGCTTTTTGGAAAAAGAAATCAAATCTGCGGTAAAATGGTAGTTGTCTTGAACACTGACAAATTGTCTTTAAACAGTTGTTTCCAGCTTCAGTTACCTTGAAAGAGATAGCAGAAACATCTAACTTTCATAAAAAGAAATGTCATTTCTCCTTGGGCTCATTGGAATTGTGTTGGATGAATAAGCTGGTATCAAGTAAATTGTGAGTTCACTAATTTTGCCTACCTTTCTAGCCAGGAGAGCACTCAGAATGCTGTTAAGAGCTTTTCATAACTTTCTTTCTAATAAATTCATCGTAAAATATATACTTAATACTGTGTGTTAAGGGAAACAAAAGAAGAACATCCTTTCCTTAGAGAACATCCCAGTTGATGAGCACAGACATATGAAACAAAGTACAACACAAAAAAGTATTTTTAAATATGGAACTCTGTAAACTACACTGAGGCCTGAAAGTGGTTAAAGGAGGAGACTGAGGAGAGCTGGAGAGATAAAGCAACACTATTTGGAAGAGATGTACCTTCAGCTGGACTCCTGAAAGATGGAAGGATCCTGGATGTTAGAACTGAACCGGGAAGGTATTTAAAGTTTGTGGGGTGGGGGGGCCTCCCTGGTGGCACAGGTGGTTGAGCGCTGCGCTGTGAAGCTGTCCGCAGATTCTGCAGCACCGGTTCAATCCCCACCGGCCGGCGAGAATCCCACATGGCGCAGCAGACCTCTCCTCTCGTGACTGCTGCTCCCCTCAGCAGTGTATTTCAGTCAGTCTGCCTGTTGTGTTCCCCGCTCTGTCTCTGGTGAAACCTCTCACCCTCCCGCGCATCTGGCCTGTACCCCAGCCCTTGTATAAATAAAATAAATTAAAAAAAATAAATAAAGTTTGTGGGGAATAAGAGTTAGGGGAGGCACATAAAGGAGTGAAGATGGGATGGAACGTAGCATAGATTTGGTCAAAGAAAGCAGAGGAGAAGGTGGGTGTGTATTGATGTCAGAGAAACGAGGCTGGGTGGTAGTTTAATGAAGGGTCAGGATGTTTTAGAGAGGACCTTTAAAAACAAGCAGAAGAACTGAGATTGGGTGATATGATATGAAAAGGTAGCTACTGACCTACATGACTGAGTAGTTTCTTAAAAAGAAAAGTTTAGACTATAGTAGTATTTATTGTTTACAAGGCATGAAAGACAGTTTAGAGACTCCTATAATGTGGGTGGGGGGCGGCTTCACAATGGGATCAGAAACTGGGGATCATGGTGGGATCAGGACTGCCCTCAATTATTGCCTTAAATGTTGAGTCAATCTTCCTTCACCCTGGCGTGTAGAGAGCAAAGAGGAATATGGCATTGAATTAAGGCCGGAGAAATAGTCCTAGGAATGTTCCTTGACCTCCCTGACTAGGTCAACTCCCAAAAATTACTAAAATTACAAAATTACACCTTTCCTTTGTAGCTTGTGACACAGTTGCAATTTTATATTTACTTGTGTCGCTTGATAAATATCCTTCTTGCTCACTAAACTCCATGAGGGCAGGCTCCATTTCCATTTTTTCACTATTGTGTCTCCGGCAGGAGCACAGTACCAGGTACTTAGTGGCCGCTCAACAAATGTTTACTGAATGAAAGAAGGAAGGTATTTACATTCCAACCTCTTTAAGCCCAGAAAGAGAGAAGGGTGAGATGAAGAGGTCCGGGTGGTTGGGAATAGGTAGCTTGAGACCTCGATGGGGAAACACAGGCATTGTGGTTACTCTGTTAATATTATCTGCCTATGCCAATGTGCCATGTGTCTCTCTCCCATGTATTTGGAGTGGCTCGTGTCACACTACTATCAATTGCTCCCAACGGGTAGTGTAAGAACTTGGCACTCTGCAAACAGGTTGACAAACTTCAAATTCTAACTCTGACACTACTATGTATCCTTGTGCAAGACACTTACTTCCCTGCCTCAGCTTCTTCATGTTTAAAATGGGATTACTAATAGTGCTACTTTCTTGGCATATGTTTCCTTGCTTTGTTAAATCTTAACAGTATTCTTAAGGGAAAAAACACATAGACAAGTGGGCTACAGTGAGGAAATTTTATTTTTACGAGGTAAGGAGCGATTAAGTTACCTCCAGATATTAGCTTCAGTGATACTCCTTATCTTTATTCTGTGGCTGCAGGTACAATTCAGCCTCCATTGCTACCACAAATGTAGCAAATCCCTACCTGACTCATTTTACTAAAAGGCCAACAACGGAAACATTGTTCTCTGACCCACCCACCTACCTCCAAGCTTCTCTGCGGCCCCATGGACTCCTTCACCCTCGTGCAGCCAGCTTCTCCAGGACAGTTTCTCAGAGTTTCCCTTCCTCTACCATTGTTTACAATCTGCAGGTTCCTGGGCTTCCCCTGGTGACGCAATGGTTGAGCACTGGGCTGCGAAGCTGCCCGCAGCCTCTGCAGCACCGGTTTGATCCCCGGCCACCGGCGAGGGTCCCACATGGCGCCACAGACCTCTCCTGCCGCGCCCACTGCTCCTCTCAGCAGTGTATTTCGCCAGTCTGCCTGTTCTGCTCCCCGCTCTGGCTCTGGTGAATTCTCTCACCCTCCTGCACTTCTGACTGTACCCAGTGCTTGTATAAAAAACAAATAAATCTTAAAAAAAAAAATCCGCAGGTTCCTGTTTCCTATGACCACGTTCATGCCCATGTCTAAGGGCCACGTGCGACGGCAATCTGACCTCCAGGTTACTTTGTTGTGAGGACCAAAAGAGCTCTCTCACACACACAAGTTTAGACCCCGCCGAGCACGTACTAATGGCTAGGTATGTATACTGTCTACCAGATTCAGCATGGTCTCAGGAGAGCCAATGGCCTACCCTAAATACCTCTCCCTTGTCTGGAGTCCAAGTACATAACCTTCCCCTTTCCTTTGGCAAGATAGACAGGAGACAGGAAGCAGAAATGATAAACGGTGGAGGGAAGCTGGGTGTGGGTTTGGGTTTGAGGCCTGCCTGCCCAGAATGTGGCAGTAGTACAATCTCTGATGAGATTTTTTTCTCTGATAAAGTTTCCCTTATGGTTCCAGTGACTGTTTGCTCTATGCTTTCAGTCCAGATGAGGTTTGCTGAGGTGCCAGCAATGACACGCACTCTGCCAACACTCTCCTGACCGTCCTAGCCTCAAAGACATTTCTAAACAACTGAGGCTGGGGCTGAGATTCAATCCGCAGCTAAGATTGCTGTCTGACCCAGGAAGAAAGGCACACATTAGTGTTAGGTGACAGTGCAGAGAGCCGGTTTCAATGGGGCCCTTTATATTCACTTTGCAAGTTCAGCACTCAAAAGGTTATTTCTTCTTTAGTATTTTGCCTGCAATTAGGGTGGCCTAGCATAGGGGAAAAGTATGTCTGGGTTCCCTGCTGTATGAGTAATATGCTTATATAAGATAGACCTTTGTAAAAACCTTTCAGCAGAAAAAATATAGCTAGGTGCTTCAAAAATTAGAACTTCAAAGGGGATTCAGTCACATTACATACAACTGAAATATATAAATAAAGGCAGATAAAAAAGCAATGATTTTATGAAAGTATAGGATTTCGTCTTTATAGATAAATGAAAATGGTTTATTTAGGCTGGAGAAATGATGGTAAAGAAAGAGCTTAGTGAACTGTCAAGGATGTGAAGAGACAACACATGGTCAGTAATAACTACTTTTTATCTATTGCTTCTGAGGACATAATAAAAGAAATTTAAATTGTGACAAAAGAGATAGTTAATCCCCAGGAGCTGATACCACAAGGACTAGAAATAAAGTTCTGTTTTGGAGATAAAGTAAAAAAAAGGTTAGATGACTGAAGATAGAGGTGAAAATTCTACTGAACCCCAAGGTAACAAATATACTAATTTTTTTGGTAATATATACTGTAATATCATATAATGTGTGCACATTATATATTATGATATTCATATTATATGGTGTTAATTATGATAAAATAAGTTTATATGATATACGTCTTACATAAAATGTACTAATCATCACTTATTAAGCAAAACCTCTGGAATAGCCTTCTTCTAACTTTTATGTCATAAAATCTGTTCATATTTACAAGCTTTCCCTGAGTGGTAGATAATACAATCTCCACTTTATAGCTGAGAAAACCACAGTCCTGAGTGATTAGGTAGTAGGTGGGGGCTTGGCAATGTCAAATTTATGTTCTTCTAACTTTAGAGTTTATGTTATTTGTATTACATTGACCGTTGGTTGTAATAGATGCAGCATTTCTTTTTGTGATTTCCTTTCTTTTATTAATTGTTCTTCACTTTAGATTTCTCATATCTTTGTCCCAAACAAAATAATCTTAGCCTAATAGCTACATGATAGTGAACAGGTGGTTATGTTAGCAACAGTCCCCATGTACACCCCTGCTAAATATGGACTATCTTCCCTTAGGGGCAGACTCAAACTTAGCTGAGGCAAAGGTGGAAAAAAGGGTGAGAACAAAGTACCCATTTTTCCTGACTGAAATGTAATAATGCATTTAGGTATAGATACACACACACACACACACACACGCACAGTGAGAAAGAGGATGGAAGGAGCCAGGGCCTTACTGAAGCATAAATCACACTGAGCTGCAAGTAAACCATATTGACTTATGAGGGTTGGTACAAAGAGCATATTAAAATAGACAAGCATATACTGGTAATCAGAGTAAGGTCATTTTTTCAAAAAATAAATATGAATTACGGCATAGTAAAGTGGGATAAGAGAGAAAAGTAATGTGACCATCAAGAATGACACCAGGCAACTTCCAATTGGCCATGAACCAATGGACAGTCAGTACCCTCTCCCATAGCCAATCAGCAATTCAGAGAAGAAAATACAACAATCATATCTATTTTAGTAGCATCTAGTTCACACCATGACTAAATTACTGACAGTGCTTACAAGGTAGTGTACATTTATTCAAAGAGTATCTACTTTGTAGAAAAAGATGAACCTGATACAGTTTCTGCCCTAAGGAGCTTACACATTGGTAAGGATGATAAGACATGGGTAGAAATAATAAAAGGTGACAAAGTGATAAGTGCTACTGGAGAAGCACAAGTTAAGTGCTGGAGGGTCTAGAGAAGAGTGAGATCTACTTCTAGCATGTAGGAATTAAAAAATGCTTCCTGGAGGAAGTGCCATTTCAGTTGGTCCTTGATATGCAGGATTTAAAAGTGGAGAAATTAAGTGGGTGTTAGGGGGTAGAGAAGAGAAAAAGGCCTTCTAGCTATTGGGTTGTCAGAAAAGGCATGGCGAGTTTTGTTTGAAAAACAGAAAAAATATGTCATGACTTCTCCAACAATCCAATAATATTTATCAAAATGTGACTTAAGGACTACCTGAATTAGAATCTGAGGAGGCTGCATTTGAGCTGGATCCTGAGGAACTGGCAGGGACAGTTGAAGGGGACAGTTGAAGGGGAAGGATTTTCCAGAAAGAGACAACAAACGCTCCTCCCAACCCTTACTATATATGAATAATTGTTCCCTAGGCAGTCACTGTCTTATCCTTCCAGTTTTTATCATAAAATAGTTGCCACCCAAAAATAAATATAAGAAAGTTTATTTTATAGCATATACAAAAAATAACAATAATAAAAATAAATTAATTAAAAAAATAGCCGCCACCCATTCACCCCAACTAGGTTGCCATGTCGTTGAAATTACATGCTCTGACCAACCCGAGACTACCATTGGTTACTTTTCCATTGGTTTACTCAAGTTTATCCAGGCTTTTAATAAGCTTAATTTAAGTCCAGTAGTCTCAGATGTAAAAGAATCATTTCAAGTTGCTCCTAGGTATCTGCATGGTCTTGGGAATGGCTTCCCAAAGCAACAGTATATGGATCATGTGCAGCCAAATGAACTATGGGGCCTGTACAACTATACCTCCTGGGGTCACACCCCAAGGCTGCTGAATCAGCATCTGTGCAATTGTGGTCTGTGGATCTGAATTTCAACATGTTCTCCAAGTGATTCTGAAGCACACTACAATTTGAGAAACCCTGAGGGGGAGATTAGAGAGCAAAGGTACAAAGAGAAGAGAGCACAGAAACAATGTGGGTGGTACCTTAGGTGCATGGATGGCAGAATGAAGGCCTAGAAAGGTGAGCTGAAGCTAGACCATGAAAGGCCTCCACCGTCAGAGTGAAAAGGTTGACATATAGTCTAGTGGCAACCAGAAGCCATCCCCTTCAGAGGCAGTGGGGTGGTGAAGAGCCTGGGCTCTGTAACAAGACTGCCAGGATTGAAATCCTAGCTCCTCAACTCACAAGCTATGTGCCCTTGGACTAGGATATTAATGAAACCTCGGTTTCATCATCAATAAAATGGCGATAATAATTGCACTCGCCACACAGGGTTCTCATGGGGTTAAATGAGATTGTATCTGTAGAGTGCTTTGAACTGTGCCTGGCATGTGCTCAAGTACAACATGTGTCAGCATAAAGACATTTGAGTAAGGGCACGGCACGGTTAAGGCTATCATGTGGAAAGGTAAAACTGGCAGTAACTAACAGCAAATCCTATCATTTTTCCCTCTAACTCAGGGGTTTTCTTTTGGCTGCACTGCACATGGAAATCACCTCAAACCCCCACCCCCGCCCCAGTCTAGACATTAATTTACCAAGGTCATTCCAATATGTACCCATGGTTGAGAACGAATGATCAAAATACATTTCAAATTTATTCATTTTTTTGTTATTGAGTTTGCATTACATGCAAGACCTTGGACTAGGTCTTTTTTTTTTTTTTAACTGCATTATTTCATTTAAACTTCATGACCATTTAAAGGTGGTATTTATCCTCACCTTATCCTAACATTACCCTCACTTTAAATATGGATACAAAGGGTGAGTACATTGCTTATGATCACCCAGCTAGAAAGCAGGACAGGGATTAGACCTGAGGCAGCCTGGCTCCAGAGGTTCCATTGTGAACCACTACTCTGCACTATGTACCCAGACCAGACACCCACAATCCACCTACTCTTCAAACCACCATCCCCACCACACATACATCATCTTGTGATCTCTCCACTTGCCTCATTGCTCCCTCCAATCTAGCCTGGACAAAACATCCAGTGAAATCTTCTAAGGAATCAACTGGTTCATGTCACGCTCATACTCACTGCCTTCCTATTGCATCTCCGTGCACTTAAACAAACTGAAATTGAAATGCCCTCCCATGGCCTTGAAGGTCCTGCCTGTTCTGACTTCTGTTTAATTCTCCAACGTCATCTCATGCTCTCAGTTTTGTTTTTTTTTTTAAGATTTTATCTATTTATACAAGAACTGGGGTACAGTCAGAGGCATGGGAAGGGAGAGAATTCACCAGAGACACAGCGGGGAGCAGAACAGGCAGATGACCGAAGACACCGCTGAAGGGAGCAGCGGACGAGGCAGGAGAGCTCTGCCACGCCATGTGGGTTTCTCCCTGGCTGGCTGGGAATCGAACCTGCCATGCAGAGGCTGCGGACAGCCTTACAACACGGTGCTCAACCCCCTGCGCCACCGGGGAGGCCCTCATGCCAGTTTTTACCACGATCCCCATACCTGTCCCACACTGGTCCTCAGCTTCTTTGAACGTTGTAAGCTATTCCTTGCCTGGGCCTTTGAACTTTTCTTTCTTTCTGCCTGGAATGTTCTCTCCCAAGACTTCACAAGGGTAACTCCTTTCCACCTTTCAAGTCTGACCTTAAATGTCACCTCAGCAAGACCTTTCAGACTACTCAACTTAAATGCTTTTACCTCTTATTTTCTACCTTGGTCCTCTGTTTACTTTCTTCATAGTTCTGACATTGTTTATATTTAGGCATTTGTTTATTATTTGTCTTCTCTGTAGAATGTGAGTTCCATAAGAGCAAAGACTTTATCTATGCATACCAAATATGAATAGGTTGTGCACTGCACAAGGGTGCCACAGCTAAGGGGGTACATGCACAAGGATTTTCTGGCAAATAGCAGAAAAGTATCTTAAGTAAGAGAATTCTCATTGTAATTGACATAAAGATGCCATTATAGTCTAGCAGTACCCTGTAGGTCTATAATATATACCAATATTTACTTGCTTTCTAGTGCAGTGCCCAACATATATAATAAATAAGTGTAGATAGAAGGAAAGAATACAAAATTGGGATACTGCCAGAGGGAAAGCAGGAGAAGTCAGAAGACTGCACATAGATTTGAGAAGAGAGGCACTAAAGGAAAAATTAAAGATGATTGTGTTTGATCCCGGAAACTAGAGAGTAAAAGTGGTGCCATTACCCAATAAAAGGAACCCAAGGAAGAGAAAACTGGCTTGAGAAGTGATTCCATTTTGGAAAAAACTTGAGAAGATAATGTATACCATTTGCCATTGTGCTTTTATTGGATATGTCACCATTTTACTTCGGGATGTATGAAATATACTTAAAATTTCCCTCCAGTCCTCAACATGGTCACATGAATGCTTTGCAAGGACAATTTCTCCTTTTAAGATGGTGGATAAAAATGGCCTGTTCTTTATAATACAGTAATGTAGGGGGCAAGGTAGAAGGGATTTAAGGAAGGAGAGAGGAAGACACTCACTTTCACATTAGTTGATTCCCACCCTTCCTTCCCTGCCGCCCATCTAGCGCAGTAGCCCTTAAAATCAGTGTTTTAAATGATTTTTTTCCTTGTATAAAGGAAAGCACAGCTAAAAACCAAGGCTACCATAGAAAGTGCCCTTCCTAGGACACTGGACAGTATTTTCCTCTCTTCTCAGGATGGCAGTACCGCAGGCCTTGGGATAGGCACCACCTACCTCTGCACACCCGGCAGCAGGAATCCGGAACAGAGACTGGGAATGCACAGGTTAACTTGGGGCAAGTCTTGAGACCACAGTACACATTTCCCTCCTGCCAGGGAGAAATTGAGTTAAGGTCAGAGGATCTGGGATAAAATAAAAGGTTTAATTCGGTACCTGGGATGATTAGTGGCTCAAAACATGTCCTTCCCCACTGCTCTCCCAAAGTCATCTCTAGGTACTTTATAATTTTATTATGCTTCCCCCACCCCCATTTACTCTTTGCCCATCCCAGAGACTAAGTCACAGGACAGTGAGCAATCCTCGTCATGCATCCTGGGCCAAGATAACATGAAGCAGTCCATGCGAGGGTGACCAAGGGCACCCCAATCACCAAGTGTAAGTCTGGCTTGTCTCTTCTCTGGTCATTGATTCCTTAGTCCCCACCACACCCCAACTTAATGTTGGGGACTTCAAGGAATGACGATTTGAGGAATTGCTGCGTATTGTAACATTCACTAGAACCTCCCTTTCAAATCAAGGAGATATGCTCTCTGGGATAATACAGTAGCCCCCCCCACCCCCCGCCCCCTTTATCCTCAGGGAATATGTTCCAAGATCCCCATGGGTGGGGAAACTGCAGGTAGTACTGAAACCTACACATACGATATGTTTTTTCCTATATATTCATGCCAATGATAAAGTTTAATTGACAAATTAGGCACAGTAAGGGATTAACAACAAAAACTAATAGTGGACTAGAACAGTTGTAACAATATACTGCAATAAATGTTAGGTGAATGTGGTCTTGGTCTCTCCCTTTCCCTCTCTCTCAAAATATTTTATTGTATGTAATATTTTTGGACTGCGGTTGACCATGGGTAACTGAAACCATGGAAAACAAAACCACAGATAAGGGGGGACTACCCTACAAACTACACAAGATGATGTGAATTGACAGCCTAGTCCAGCACAAGGCAAGGAAGAGGATCAAATTTACTTGCTGGTTATGTCTGTCTCTGCATAATCTCCATTCCCTAAAATTCTCTGTTCCAAACATTTCTCTTTCTTAAGCCTTGCTCTTAGTTCTTAGAAGCATATCTTTCTGGGGCTAAGAGGGTTCCTGAAAAATTACCAAAAAAGCAAGGCTGCAATCAAAGTCTCCCAAACTATTGAGTCATTACTAAAAATGCCCAAGGGAAGAGAGTCTATTAATTTGCTTTTATAGTCTACTGTTCAATACTCCTTGCAGGCAGAAAAGTTGTTTCTGCATCTAACTTCATTCCTTCAGAATTCCATCTAAACACCCATTTTAATCCATTTTCTGGTTCCATCTATTACATTCTTTTGACTGCACAGTAACATGAAAATATAATCAGTATAACTTATTCCTGAAGTACGGAGTTCTCTTAAGTAATGTCATAGAAATAATCATAAGAAAGCATCTGCTGAGAGTTTTTTATTGCAGGACACCACAAATGGCCAGGTTAGTAGCATACCTCAGAGATGGGAACCGAGAGAGACTATTTTCTAGTGAATTTCTAGTGAATTTCTAGTGAATTGTAGCCCTAGAGGGTGCCAGTGGCTTTCCCAACTACTGTATTCCCCAGGCTTCAAATAATTGACTCCTTCAGATGAAGGCTTTGTTGGCGTAACTAAGATCAGCAGGAGTGCAGATCAAGACCACCAGCCCATCTCTGTCTGTTTCAGATGTTCTAAAGCTTTAAGACCAGGATAGAACTGTTCAGAGTTGATAATGATCAGGGAAGTGTGAATGGGCTGGGAGACTTAGGATTTTGATGGATTCTGTCTTCTATTCAAAAACCATACAGTGTAGGCTCAGAGTGAAAATGCAAGTAGAGAGTAATCTCTTATTGGGGTAGAGGCCAGCAGAGACATTAAGATGCAGGGTCTTACCGAACAGCTGCACTGGGTGCATTGATTGGGGTGCCGATTCTGAAAGAGCCCATCAGCCATAAACAGCTCACCATGTTGGTAAGTGGTCCCGTTGTACTCACACGACTTGCTGGTCACCTTATTGTTCGCTGGGGGTAAGGAGTCTTCTGGGGCAAGGTGGAGAAAAACCATACAAGGTATTGTTGACATCATTGCAAAGAATTTCATAAATCCCAACAGCAGATGGGGTTGTACTACATCGAGGGAGTTAAAAGATAGTGCCTAATTCAGTAGCTGATGACTTACATAATATGAAAGTAGAGAGACAAGACCAGCAGCTTACATAACCATCCATCCCTTATTCCAGTTTTTGAGCATTTATTGAGTACCTATTCTTGATAAGTGGTGCAAGAAGCACTAGAGGAGAAGAAAGAGGCTCTTCCTTGGTGGGGCTAACAATCCTAGACAAATCATAAGTAACTCTACTGGAAGGAGAAAGTCTTTGCCTAAGAGAAGTCATATAGTATAACTACCCTGGTAGTTGTGCCCTCCAATTGGATATAGCCTCTGGAGTCTTTGCTTATTTTTAATTCCTCCAGCAAGACTGACCACCTCCCCCTCTTTTCCACCTACTGAAGGCTCAGCAAACACCCCTTAATAACTCCAGCCTATAGTTTGCACCTCTCAAGGTGACTGATGTCTGAATCATACAATTTGGCACCTGAACATTATTTTAACTCATATTTGTGAATTCCAGTGACCTCATCAACAATTTACAAAGAGATTTCACACACATTATTACAATGGAGCCTCATGACAATCCTTTTGCATTTATTTGGGGGTAAGATGTCTCTGAGGCTGCATGACTTATCTAAAGCCACAAAGGTAGTGAATGATGAAAAAGGGAATTAAAATCTGATCTTCTGACGCTAAACTCCATCTTCTTCCTATCAACCTGTAGGTATACTTGTGCATGTATGGCCTTTTGAGGAACAGGATTCTGCCTTACATCTCTCTCTTCTCCTTGGGGTCTAGCAGAGGATTGAACTGTAGCAAAAACTCAACACACTTGATAATTAACTCAAAGTGACTGGTCTCAAGAAGTCTTTCACTGGGCCTTCTTAAAGGACATACTGCGTGCACGCCCACTCACACACACTCACACACCACACATACACTAACACACCAAACCACCATGAACAAGTCCCTGAATTAACCTTATCATCGGTGTACAAATTAACAATAGAAATAAGTAAAGTTTGGGAAGTTCCTGCGGTGAGATAGTGGAAGAAGAGGGTGTCTAGAGAGTTTTACTACCCTTTCTTTTCCATCAGTCAAAACAATAGTGAAAATGAGTCCATTTTTCAGTGGGAAAATTATACTTCAATTGTTTAAAAAATTGAATGAAATTATTTTCAATATGTAGGTGAAAATGATAAAGGCTTACAATGATACCCATCATTATCGTCATTATAAAACTATAGCTAAGATTTATGGAACCCAAAATTATGTGCCAAGGACAGTGGTGAATGGTAAGCTTTTCCACACATCATCTCATTGACTCTTACTAGTAACAATCTGATGTAGACATGACTATGCCAATTATTTTTTTTTTTTTGATGAGGAAAATAAGAAATTGATTTGCCCAACGTCACACAACATGTAAATTGTAGCACGAGGATCTAAGCTGGTGTCTGATTGATCCTAGAATCTTCATTCCTAGCCACTATCAGGAGGGTGACAATCAGGTCAAACCTTTTAACACAGAAGGGGCCAAATTAATTTAAATCCAAATCCAGCAGAATATAAAGTTTATGTTGTTCTTCTAGAATTTTTTGGTCTAAAATACCCAGAAAATTGACCTCGTATTTCTTTGGCCTCAGTGATTTGGGTAACTAACTTGATTCTATCTTTTGTGATGGCATTGATCAAGTTTCAATTTCTGAGTAACTCACTACTTATTAATGAACTCTTACAGTATGCAAAGGAAGTTCCTGAATTTTGTCTTATTAAAAAGAAGCCTTAGCTCCTATAAGTTTAACGTACACTAATTGACCCTCTCCTTTAGGTTATGTTACCTGCTCTTGCCCATGAATACATAATCCACACCACTGTAACTGGTAGACATGAGTAAAACCCATAGGAGAAGGTTCAGGAGCAGGCCATTTGCTCCCTGGGCTCTAATTTATACCAAATCTCACTAGTCTGTGGTAAAAGAAAACTAGGATGACCTGCAAAATAATATCTGCCATGACTCCTACAGGAGCTGGCAGATTTTTAGAATACCAAAAGAAAAAAAAATGTTTGGAATTTTTTGCCTCAAAAGAATCTGGACTGATTTTTGAATTAGGCCTTCTATCAAGGGAAAAAAGCAAGGCAATTGCAGGGTGAGATTTTCTAGTGGAAGAAAAGCTGTGAGGGTCTTTCTTGCCATAGTCTTCAGAGTAACCTGGCACCAGAGTCTATTAATCTATTCAACAGGAGATGGGAATAAAAGCAAAGGAGAAGACCAAACAGACTTCAATAAACCACTTTTGGTCATGTTTAATACTATGCAATAGCTTCACACAATAAAATTATCTTAACATCTTCTCATTCAGTCTTACTCCATTCCAACATTTCTCATGGTGTCTGGGGGAGGGGATTCAAAAAATCAAACTACTGATGCAAAAAAATGTGGCCATATCCCTTAGCTATTTCCTAGGAGAGCCAACTTGGAAATATAGTTTTCCTGCCTCAAACCCTGGTGTATTTTCACAGAGTAGTGCTAAAAGTGAGAGAACAGAAAGGAAATGAGATTTTTTCCCCAAAGATATCTGTACTCCCACGTTCATAGCAGCACTAGTCACAGTAGCCAAGACATGAAAATATGTCTTGAATAGTTAAAGACATTGTAGTGCATATTGCTGTGTGTATATGTAATGGAATATTACTCAGCCTTAAAAAAGAAAACCTTCCACTTGCAACCAACCACATGGATGAAACTTGAGGACATTAAAAGGAAAATAAAAACCCTGCACTATCTCATTTATATGTGGCATCTTTTAGAACTAAAATAGATAGAATCAGAGACTAGAAGACTGATTATCAGGGGTAGGGAGGTGGGGGAAATGGAGAGATGGTGGTCAAAAGGTACAAAGCTATGGTTCAGCAGTTTGAACAGCTCTGGATAACTAATGTACAGCATGACCACCAGAGTTAAAAAGACTGAATAGTTGGATTTGCTTAGATTTTAGATTTCAGATGTTCTCACCAAGCATACCAAGCTATATGAGGAGATGCTATGTTAATTAGTTTGATCATAGTAATCACTTTGATATATATATTAAATCAATAAGTTGTATACTTTGACTATATACAATTTTTATCTGAAAAAGAAAAATGTTTTATAAAGTGGGGACAGGATCATTGAGTCATAGTCCCACCTCAGGTACCCACACCCCATAACCTTGCATAAGCTGCTATAGCTTTGGGGGCATCAATTTTTCTAAGAACGGGACATGGGACACAAATTTCTCCTCACATCTTCAGAGGGCTCACAGCATGCAAGGAACCACAGTAGTGAAGAAAACCATCTCAAACTCTATCCTCTCCCTTCCCAGATTTTCCAAGGTGGCTAGACTTCTAACCAACTATCCTTGGAACACGTTCAGTGTTCTTGACTGAAAACTGGCAGAAAATCAGTCCAAGAAAAGCGAGCTTCAGGGTCCCTCAGGGGAATGCTACAACAGAAAGGACCAGGCTGCATGGCCTCTGGCCTCCACCATCTCCCCAGTTTCCAGTCAAATTGCCCAGAGCACTCTGAAGAACTGCAGAGAAAGGATATGGTAGGATTTCTGGGATACTCGGAACACACTCCCTCATCTCTGATGTCTCTTACCACCTGTTCTCTCGCTGATACCTAACTGTCATCAGTAGAAATCTGTTCCTTTGGGTTAAATGGCTGCCTTTTTTGCAATTACATTTTATAATCCCAAATTTTCTGTGAGAGAAGTTACACAATGTCAATAATATCTTAATGTGAACAACTTCACCACAGGCTTTTTTTTTTTTTTTTCCTCCTTCAGAGAAATTGGCAAATTTTACCAAGAAGTCTGTGGTCCTTCCCCACTTCCTTTGGTACACCATTCTCTCCCCTCCTGGCACTCACTCTTTCTTCCCACCTTCTGGAACCCAAAATTTTTATGCTGGTTGTTCTCTTCTCCACTCTCCCTACCCTCAAATTTCTATTTTCTTAGTGGGGCAGTTCTTGGCTACTCAGAAAGGCCGCTTGTATGTCAGGAACCAAATCTGCTCCCAGTGTTTATGAGGTAAATGCAAACCCCTCTGGAGTTCCCACAGATCAGTCACTAATCTCTCGGACTCCAAGTCCTCTCTTCTTTTGCCACGGCTACTGTGACTCGGATTCCTACTTTATTTTTAATGGCTGAGACTGATGTTAATGCTTCCAGTCTGGTTCTCTATCATTCTACTGGTGTAATCCCAGCACATCTGCAGGCCATTTTGGAGGTAGTGATGGAGGAAGAATATGGAGACAGTTAAAGGGCTTCAAACAAGAGGTTATGTTCTCATTAATTACCTTGAGACAGACACACATGCACGCACACACAAAACAGAACTGAATAGTCCAAAGACTCAACCTCAGTTACCAGAAGCACAAAGGTGGAGAGAAGAGCAAGAGGGCTAGCAAAGGAAGGCCCAGGAGAGCATGCTGTTTGGACACTGTCTTTCAGCTCCGTATATCAGAGCAATGTAGACAGGAGGAATTGAGGGTTGTGGAAAGATCAGATACAAATCCCAGCTTTGGTACATGTTTGCTCTTGATCCTGGGAAGGCTACTTAATCTCTTTGCACCTCAGTTTCCTTATCTTCAAAATGACACGCCATCTACCTTACATGGATGTGAGGTTTACAGATCATTTAATTTAAAAAGCCCCAAAGTACCTGGTACATAACAAAGTTCACAATAAACGCTCAATGGTTTTAGTGTAGAAAAAGGCACATAGAAGAAAGTTATACACTTGAAGAACATGATAGGAATTTCCTTGTTTCCCAGATGACTGGACAGTTCGTTAAGAAGGTGTTAGCTTTGTGCTTCTATGTATCGTAAGCCTATGGAATGAAGATACTTATGCCAGTTCCCATGTTTCCTCTACATTCAACAAACATAGAGTTTCTTGATTGTACCTGGCACTAAAAGGGCCTTGACTATACCTTGCCAATAGCTGGAGTCATGGTAGGTTAGACCTACAAATGCCAATAAGGCATATCCCTGACTTCAAAGAGAATGCCGCTCTCATTGGAGGAGCTGGCCAAATAGGTATTAAATGCTAACATATTTAAATAACACATAAAGTTTAAGAACACAAGAGAAATCAAATGATCACAAGTCAAACTATGTCAAGCAGGAAGGCATTTCGACTGCACCACTTAGGATTCAGATTAGATACGAGAAATTACTCCTGGCTAAAAGTGCTCTTAAACACTGAGGGCATAGGCCAACCTGTTGAGCAGGGCAGCCTTTTCAAACTGTGTTTCATGATGCTTGAGATTCTTCAGAGGTGTCTGGGAAGCATGACATTTCCTCAATTCTATTTCAACAGAACAGCTCCAATTTTACTGGTGTATCCTTATGCATTTTTTATGATATAATTTGAAGAGAGAGCTTTGCTACTAAATGACATTACAAAACCATTCATATAAAACATCTTCAAAGGTTTTCTGTATTGGGATTGAAACCCTATTTACCTCAAATATATAAAGAGCTCCCAGAAAAAATAATAAGAAAAGACTAACAAATTAACAGCAAAGAGAGTTGACCGAAATTAACTGCAAATGGCTCCTGGACCTGATAAAATATGCTCAACCTCATTCATAAGAAAAATGTAAATTACAACTGTATTGAGGTACCACTTTTCTTATCCCATTTACAAAATCCCTAAGTTTTACTAATACACCTTTTTGGCAAGGCTGTGGCAAAGTGATACAAACACCACAGAGGGCAATTTATAAATATCTACCAATGAAAAAATACGTGTGTTTTTACCTAACAGTCGAATTCATGCTAACAAATCATATATTTGCACATGTGTGAAACATACAGAAGTTATTTATTGCATTGTTTTCAAGGGCAAAAGATTGAAAACAAAACTTCTTTGCCATCAGTAGACATCTGGTATAACACGGCTCATTAGTATAATGAAATATTATCTAGTGGTATAAAGGAATGAGAAATCACTCTATGCTAATCAAGAGTATTTAATGAAAATCAAAAGGTGCAAAATGATGTACATAAGCACACTACCTCTTATGTAAAAGAGAAGATAATTTTAAATGACCATATATCTAGCTCTGCTTAGGTTTTCATAAAAGAACATTTGGAACGATACACAAAAAAGCTGATCACAGAAGCCCAGTTCTATTCCCACTCATGGGACACACAAGCTAGGATCCTATTCCCGGGCTGACTGCAGTGAGCGAGTTCTCCTACTGACATATTCAGCACTTTTGTCAGTGGCAAGCAGGGCTGTTACATTGCTTTCCAAAACAAATTATTTTCAAATGTGTAAATTTGGGCTGCTGTTTAGTCCTTGGCCCAGATGGAAAGAAAGCAGACAAATAGGGTGTTAGTGGAAAGTCACATGCGGCCCTTGGAGGAATGCTGTGGAGTAGCGGGAAGGCCAGCGGAGCATGGTCAAGCTAGGTCAGAGCATCCAGCAAGGTTGAGACCCATCTGTAGAATGAATATACCCCACACAGTGGGTGTCTGTTACCTCCTTCTATAAAGGAACAGTGCTCACCCTCTGAGGCCAGGTGGGGTCAGACAAGTTTTTCCTTGGAATGCTCGCTGAAATCAAACCAAACCAGTAACAAACCATAAAAAGCTAACTGTGGGGGCCTCCCCGGTGGCACAGCGGTTGGGCAATGGGTTGCGAAGCTGCCCTCAGCTGGTTCGATCCCCGGCTGCTCCCCGGCCACTGGAGGAGGGTCCCACATGCGCGCAGACCTCTCCTGCCGCCCGCTGCTCCCCTCAGCAGTGTACTTCGGTCCTTCTGCCTGCTCTGCCCCCCGCTCTGGCTCTGGTGAATTCTCTCACCCTCCTGTGCTTCTGACTTTACCCAGTGCTTGTATAAATAAATAAATCTTTTTAAAAAAAAAAAGCTAACTGTGAAATTCAAACAAGGCAGGGAAGGGATGGCGGGATGCAAAGTAGGGAGGAGGCACAATGGACTAAGGTGGAGGACTGTGGGTGACTTTGTGGTGGGTAAGGTGTGGTGACATGCATCTTAGGAGGTGTGATCCTGTGCCTCTGAATCACATAGTGTTGTAAACCAATGTTACTTCAATAAAACAAATAAATAAAAGGTGAATTATGAGATATGGGGTTTTTTGATATGTGAAAATGAAATGCTTTGCAATGTCAAAAAAATAAATAAATAAAACAATTGTACTGCTTCACATGGACCCATCTAGCTACAGTGGTGGTGCCTACCTTTGAAGGTCCTTCCTTATGGCACCCCAACCACTATCACTTCTTTTTGCCCTGGGCTTCTTGAAGTGATGACTTAACTAGACCTGCTTTCCTTGGGCAAGCTTTCACCTATGACTTCTAGATCTTCACCAAACTCTCTTCCTCCATAAAAACTGAACTCTTCTGTGGCTCATGACCTTGAGATCCAAGTAGGCAGGCTGAGCACAAATCTCACAAGCTAATTCATACCAAGGTGCCATCGGAAGAAACTGTTTGAAAACAGGTTATTTTTCTAGACAACTAAATGGTACCATGTGTTCGATGCTTTATCCACAATGAGGCTGTAGAAAACAGGACAATGATTACAAAACCTTATAGAATTTAGGGCTCTCCTTGGAGGGTTTACTGAAAATGTAGCCCTAAAACCTGCCCTAGTGGGAGGGAGGGCCTTACTTCAGAGTGTCTCATTTGTGTTCAAATTACAATTCATCTATTAGTTACCGCATATTAGCTGAGTCAATCACTTAACATCTTTGAGCCTCAGTTACCCCATCTGTAAAGTGGAATTGACAATAGCACCTACCTCATAGGTAGGGAGGATCAAATGAGGTAAGACATATAACATGCTCAGCATATGTATTAATACTGAATAAATGTCATTGTTATATTACAATAAGCTATAAGCAACAGGGTTTCTGGAAGGCAAAGAACAGGCATGTAAGGGAAGAGATGTGGGGCTACCTAGTCCTTACGGTGCCTGTCATAGACTGACTGTCTATACCCCTCCCCAATTCATGTGTTGAAAACTTAATCCCCAACATTGTGGTACCTTGAGGTTGAACCTTTAGGAGGTGATTAGGTAGAGCCCTCATGAGTGGGATTAGGACCCTTATAAGAAGTGACAGGAGGGAGATGATCTCTATTCTCAACATATGAAGACACGACATGCAGATAGTGTCTACAAGCCAGGAAATAGGCTCTCCTCAGATATCAGATCTACTGGCATATTAATACTGTACTTCCCAGCCCCCGGAACTGTGAGAAGTAAATGTTGTTTTAGCCACTCAATATATGGCATTTTGATTGTGGCAGCCACACCAACTAAGAGAACAGTTTTCACTGCCCTGTAGAACTCACAAATTGCCAGATTCTGAGTGGTGACTAGAGAGTCACTTCTGAATTATCACTCTCACTAAGAATCCTTTTATGCTTCAACTCTCTGTTGACCCGCCCCCTAGCTCTATCCCCCCAGTTCAGTGGCAAGCCCAGCAGGTTTGATTTCTTTAGCCAAGCAGCTGAGTTCTAGCCAGAGTCATTGACCAAATCCATAAACTCTGCTCTGAGTTTCGGGGGGGGGGCAGACAGGTGGATGGATGGTTAGTAGGATAACAAGTGTGCTTGTGATTACGAGTTGTCCTAAGGGGCAAAGAAGGAAAACTGAACTCAGTCAATTCTCCCACTGCATTCCAAGCTCCTCCAGCTTTCTAGAGCCGCTAACCAAAGGCACCGTTGATTGGCTTGAGTTTCATCTTTGTTTTGGGTTAGTGTCAGAGCTACTCTTTGGAACGTATTTTTCAGCAAAGAATGCCTCTCCACTGCCCCCTTCATCCATTTTCTTTCCATAGACATCCTTCAAAGCCCAGGTCTACTCTCACCTTTTCAAAGAATTCTTGCCTAGCCACTTCCACATCTCTTGTGGTTTTGATTTGCATTTCTCTGATGACAAGAGATGATGTGCATTTTTTTCATGTGCCTGTTGGTCATCTTCAGGTCTCCTTAGGAGAAGTGTCTGTGTACATCTTCTGCCCACATAGTGAATGAACTTTGAAAATATTTTGCTAAGTGGAAGAAACCAGACACAAAAGACCAAGTAGTGTATAATTCCATTTACATGAAATGTCCAGCATAGGCATATTCATAGGGACAAAATGTAGATCAGAGGGTGCCAGAAGCTGGGGAGAGGGGAGAATGGGGGGTGACTGACAAAGAGTATATGGAGCTTCTTTTGGGGATGATGAAAATATTCTGGAATTAGATAGTAGTGTTGGTGGCAGTATCTTGTAATGCATTAAAACCAACTGAATTGCACATTTAAAAGGATAGTTAATACTTGAATTATATCGCAATAAATCTGTTACCAAAAGAAAAAACTATTAAACATCCTACAATGCAGACAAGAAGGCTGAGTGGAATTGTGAAGCAAGCCTGGACAACAGGTAGTTGGTGTGTACCCTGGTGACAGGGAGGCAGGAGAAGTGAAAGGTGAATGAAAAACAAAAAGGATACCCACACAGAGATTGAGAGAGTCAACCCCAAACTGTAATTTTGTCCCGTGATCCCCAACCATGCCATGGACAACATGCCTTGGAAGATACAGCAGGTCCACCAGACAGCTGAGCTAAAGAAGGGATCACAGGGGCAGGATTTTCCTGCTTGGAATCAAGGAGACTGTGTGGGGCTCATACCTTCAGCCAGACTAGAGGCCTCCCTACTTTCACCCCCAGCCCAAGCCCCCATGGGGTCCCAGGCCAGGAAATTCTTGTAGCAGATTCAGGAGATCACTCTGCAGCTAAACAGACGGACATAACACTCTGTCCCAACCAAGAAGGTGCAGAGTGAGAGCAAACAGTCATCTGCTGGTCCAGCTGTAGGGAAGAGACTGGAAGAGGGCGCTGAAAGCTCACACCCTGGTGTAATCCCAGTTCTTCCCTCCTCATCCGGAACCCATCTGCGAGTTGTTTTCCATCCCACTTCCGCTCATGTTTCTGCTGCTGTCAGTCAAGTAGCTGAGCCTGCCTGAATATGCCGTCTTGTCAGGAAGATGCTGGGAAGGCTGGCTGGAGGAGAGTGTGTGTGCAAGAGGAAACTGTGTTTCTAGAAGTAAAGGGTGCCTACAGATTGGACACTACAACTGGAGGGAAGGGGAACATGTGTGTTTCTGGCTGGGTTGTGCCACTGACATGCTATGTGTCTGCTGCATCTGCTGTCTCTGCATCTTTGGGTCTCAGTTTCTCAAGAACTTTCTGCATTTGTACATGAGTGTATTGGCTAATATTTTACCTGCTTCTACTTGCCACAAAACACAGGGATGTGGAATGATTCTATATACAAGATTCTACTTTTGAAACATTAATTCAAAAGGATACCTGCACCCCTATGTTTACTGCAGCACTATGTACACTAGGTAAGATATGGAAACAACCCAAATGCCCAAAAATAGATGACTGGATCAATAAGATGTAGTACACAATGGAATAATATCCAGCAATCAATAAAGATAAACTCATGCCATTCGCAGCAACATGGATGGAGCTGGAAGGGATCATGCTCAGCAAAATAAGCCAGAAGGAAAAAAGAAAAATATTGGATGGTTTCACTTACAGGAGGAATATAGGGGACCCAAGTAAGGGATCAGGGGAAAAACAGTAACAATTAAAATAAACAAAATCAACAGGCAAATATAATCAAAGATATTCTGCAGGGGAGGGGGAGGGAGAAGGATCAAGATGGGTGTGGGGGAGAGAACACAAGGGACTGTAGTGACGCTTCACAGGTGAACTGGTGGTGGGAACTGTACGAGGACTACACCTGAGAGGAGAAAGCAAACATCGTACAAAAGTGAAAAATAATGTAAAATATATATAAATAAGTAAATTCTATTAAAAAAATAGATAAAAATGAAAATCACTTGGAAAAAAAAGACTCTACTTTTTTTAAAAGACTGAGGGAGTAAAGAAGCTATATGAAACACAGCCTGCTCCCCAGCTTACCAAGTACATTCCATCTAAAGGCATCAAGAGATTTATAATTGAGTTTGTGCTGGTCATCCAGTGTCCAGGGCTTACTACATCCCATAGAGGTTCGGCTAACTCAGAAAAGGCCCCTTAACTTATGGTTTGCTGCCTTTAAGGTAGCAAGTCTAGCCTTGTGTCCATCACCCACATGTGAACAAGCAGCCGAGGGCTCAAGCTCTATGTATGGAGCTCCATTGCAGCCCAGCCCAGCCAGGATAATGAAAAGATGCATCCCCTGGGCAAAAGAAGGCTCTATGTTAGGCCAGGCATTTCCTGTCCCCACTGTGGCTCCTTGTCAATTCTGCCCTGACTCATGCTAGACCCAACCACCCCCACAGAGCGCCCTTGTTTACTTATATTGTACCGGCGCTTAGCATCTGTCAAACATACACTGATTTCTTGTAGCAACTCTAATGGTCTGCCTGTCTGTCTGCCTGTACCCAATATAGTCTAGAACCTGCCAACAGGCATAATGCTTGTTTAGTGATCATTAGTTGCAAAGGAAGCACGGCTTAGGTCTTGACTCCTCCATCACCAGCTGGCTCTAGCAGTGGAATGAAGGCACAAACATTCAAGGACATATGCTCAAATGCTGAGAGTCTAATATTAACACCATAAGATATAAATGTGTCCAATCTGGGGCAAGTGATTCTTCATTTGAGCTGGAAGGAAGCAAGCATGACTGTCAAAAGTGATGTTGAAGTGAATTAGAGAATTTTCAGTGTATGAAAGACATTCTTCTGAGAAGAGAGTCTGGGTTCTTTCAGATTCTCAAAGTATCCCATGACCCAAACAAGGTGCCACTGTTGCAGAAATAAATTCTAGCCTTTTACCCAGGCAGGGGAAGAAAAAGCAGTACTTCAGGAATGGTAAGGTCAGGAGAAGTTTTATTATTCATGCATGAGGTCCCCAGACCTGGGTAGTCCCGTAAGGTCTGAGCACTGGTCTGAGCACTGGGAGATCAATCAGCCTAGCAAGCTGTCACACCTTGCTTAGATATGCTTATTAAGGAAGCAAACTTGTTATTTACATTTCCAGGTCTATGACTCTTTAACAGGGAAAGATTTCCTTTTCTTAGCAGTTTCCTTTCACCACCACTATTTTAATACAAAGCCAAGAGCCTCAGTTTGATCTCAACAGCATCAGATCTGTGCAGGCAACGCAGTGCAGTTTCTAAGGCTCTAGTCACATATGCTCATTTTCAGCTTTCTGTGCTGAGAACACTTGCTGCTGAAAGCTTCCCATAATGCAATCTTCACAGACAACCTCTACGTTTTCTCCTGTCAAAATATCTCCTTCCACTTTACTGAACAGCTTTATCATCAGCTCCACTATTCATCTCATGGATCATTCCAATCTTATTTCATACACCTTCTAGGATTTTCCATGTATATCTCCAAGAGGAAAATGTAAACGGTCTCCTTTCTTGACAGATGGAAATGAGGCTCAGAAATGCCAAAGGCCACCATTATTTTGCATCGGAGCAAGGATTCAAACTTAGGTCTCTTCATTTTACCTAGGGACACAAAACGCAGGGCTAGAGAAGCGACTAACAACAAGTTCAAAACTGAAGAAGATAAAATACAAATCTCTGTTTTCAGGGCCAATTCTTGACTCTCAACTCTTCATCACAATTTGGATTATGTAGGGCTTCCCTGGTGGCGCAAGGGGTTAAGACGCAACCTATGAGGCTATCCCCAGCCACTGCAGCATGAGTTCCATCCCCAGCAGCCAGGGAGCTACCCACATGGCGCAGACTTCTCCTGTCTTGCCAGCTGCTCCCGTCAGCAATGTATTTCAGTCAATCTGCCTATTCTGTTCCCCACTCTGTCTCTGGTAAAGCCTCTCACCTTCCCACACCTCTGGCCTGCACCCCAGCTCTTACCTACATAAATAAATAACTCTTTAAAAAAACAATTTGGATTATGTAGCTCAACAAAAAGAATCCCTCCTTCAGTAGATCTGACAGCTTTGTCTTATTTCTTTACTACTAGATTAAGGATTTTAAATTTTCTACGTACCCAATAGTGTAATAAATGGACTTGTAGTTGCAATGAAAATGTTAGATTGACTATTCTGCAGGATGCCTAACTGTGAATGATAATGCTTTATAGTAAGGTGACACTCAGTGCCTTCCTCTTCTCCTTAAGTAAGTTGAAAATGGGATCTACTATTACTTGGTTAGTTCTAATTCTTTGGGAACTAAGCTTTTTTTTTTTTTTCCTGAAGGTCAGCAACCCTAAGAAATGGATAAATCAGTCACTACCCTCAAGCAGCATTTACAAAAACAATACGAGGCATCTGGCCTAGACAGTGGGGAGCATAGTCAAGCATTCCTTTAGTATTGCCTACACCAGCATTTCCCAAGTCTACTCTGCAGTGCACCACTAGTCTGCAGGATGCTCTGTGAAAACAAAATTCTATGCTTCAAATGAAGTTTGGAAATGATCCATATTTTATGTTCACAATATCCCTTTCAGTGTGTTAAAGATCTCAGAAGTATCATCATTAGGAAACCAGTTTAGTGCAGCATTTTCTCTGACTGTACTGAAGTAGCAGATGCCCCATCCCGCCCCCTGCTCCCCCTTCCACCGCCTGTGTAAAAGCTAGGAATATCCTGGGAATAGCCTTTGGGAAGCACTGCCCTGCACCACATCTAATAACTAGGTATTGTGAGGATCTGGATATTTGCCATTTCACAGACACTATATAAACTACTTAATTCTGGACCCCACCCCTACCCTCAGTCACTCAATCTTCAGCTAAGTCCTAAAGTGTTTTTCCTAGGTAGCTCAGAGAGTTCACTGCATCCTTTCCTTAATTTCTCCCTGTCATTAGCAGAGCCCCCCAAACCAGGAGAAACACCCCCTGTGAAACACTGTGTGATGCTAAAAACTTGAACCTTACAGTTTGGCGTTTGCAACAACAACCCAATGACATCAGGCACTGGTTACAAAGAAGTCAAGTCCAGGAGTTTGGATTTTTCCTGCATAGGATGAGAAGCCAGTGAAGTGATTTAAGCTTGGAAGTTATTTGATGAAATTGAGATTTCTAAAAGACTGCTCTGGGATGACTGGAGACCATGGGGTTGGAGGCAGAACCTGTCAGAGGCTAGTGAAAGAGCCTATTGCTATCACATTACTTACTAAAGGAAGAAAAGACGCATTTAGTACTTGAGGATTAATTGAGAAAACTTATCCCCAAACACACTTTTTGTTGTGTTTGGAAAAGTGTTAGCTGCAGGCTTCAGAAAGTGGTCCCTGGGGGCCACTGGCAGAGGCTGCAGGGAAGGCGGTGGCCGAGGAAGGTTCCAGGCTGCTGGAGCAGGCAAAATTCTATTAAGAAAAGGCAGTTCACCTCTTCCTGGAGACCAAAGGAAGCAGCTCATCTGCCATGTCACAGAACTACTGGGGGAAAAGAAAAAGTATCACATTTCTCTTGCTAAGAAGTCCTTTAAGAACAGAAGCCAAAGTCCCTGCTGGGCAAAGAGTCACACAGGTAAATGCATACAATACATAGAAAGGAAAGAACACTTAGTGAATATACATTCAAAAGAATTCCACCACTGATTGCCAGGCAATGGTGACTGTTTCAGGAAATGGAGACTGAACACGGTAAAGGAATGTCAAGATGAATGCAAATTTCTAGTTTGAATCAAGGATAATTCTTTGGGCATCCAGATGCTCATACAGCAGCCCCTCTCTTGATTTTACAGTGAAATGATCGGAGGGCAAGGTGATTGCAAAAGGGGTCAGAGATTAAACGAGTAAATAAGGATTATTATCATCTTTGGGTATATCAAGAGTTTTGGACCAGTAATTCTCAAAAGGGGAGCAAATGAACACT
Source organism: Talpa europaea (assembly GCF_964194135.1). Classification (NCBI taxonomy): domain Eukaryota; kingdom Metazoa; phylum Chordata; class Mammalia; order Eulipotyphla; family Talpidae; genus Talpa; species Talpa europaea. The sequence goes on from NC_140081.1 coordinate 69,028,961, forward strand.
GGTCTTTTCTGAAAGCACTTTTCAGCCGCACAAATGGGCCCATCTGTGACTAGGAATCACTCAACATAATGAAAAATGTCGCTGAGGTGTGGCACATGCAGATAATTCAGAGGCAGGAAAGAGATCAAGAGCCACAGCTCCAATGGTTGCATTTTGTAACAGGCATCAGCAAATGATACTGATATTCACTGACTAGTTCTCACACTGAGGGGGCATATGCTCTGCACTGTTTCATTCATGTACATTAGCTCTGTTCTCCCTACAATCACCCTATATAAGGTGTGTGTTGCTATATCTCCATTTACAGATGAGGAAACTACAGTGAGGAAGTAGTCAAATCAGAACCAGAGCCAAGGCCTCTGGCCCCAGAAGAGGAGCTACACTAGATAACTCTGGAGATCTAGCCTGAATTATATGAAACTACAGCTGGGATAAAATAGCCACCCACACAAAATCCTTCCTGGCACTTTAATCCCTTTTCCTAAATTCTCACTGAATCCTCTGAAAAGGAAACCACTGTTTCACACAGGCACACAGAAAGACTAAAAAAATATAAGGTCAAAGGGAAGTACAGCTGACTCAAACAACTGGGGGCTAGGGGTGCCAAGCCCCCATGTGGTCGAATATTCAAATATAATGTACAGTCAAGCCTTCCAAATCTGGGTTCTGTATACCCAAATTCAGCCAACTAACATCCGCAGCTGTTTGAATCCATGAATGTAGCGTTAAGTCCTGGATAGGCAAAAATATCCAAGTACGAGTGGCCCTGCTCAGTTCAAACCCTGTTCAAGCATCAACTGTATTTTACCTCATGTTAGCCTCCAATGGCTGGGTAGAATGAGAGGAAGCAGCAGGAGGAGAGAGGCTAGGATCTCGGGAAGGTCTGTGCCTTCTCAAGAGTGGTATAACAAGGGAATCTAAAAACTGCAGGTAACTTTATTAGCTGCTGGGCCAAGGAAATCATCTTGGTAGAGAACAATTCCCTTCATGGAAACTGAAAATAGCATAGGATGGCTAGCTCCTCTTCCCACTGTTCTCACATTTTCCTCAAAACTTGCGGCATGGGGACCAGTAGCATTAGTGCCCTCTGAGAGCTAGTTATAAATGCAGAACCTCAGACAGCAACCCACCCCCCTAGACCTATTGAATCAGCATCTGTACTTCAGTAAGAGGTCCAGTGATTACTGTGCACAGTAAAGTTTGAGAGGCATCACTGGGGACTTTCTGCTTCTAGTGTCCACCTTTTTCAGAACCTTTAATTTTTTTTATTATAAATTTTATTTTTATATTCCCCATACAATTGCAACCCTCTTATTTTGACCCCAATCCCTCCCCTCCCCGCCTCCCACCCCCCATAGAGTGTCTCTGGTTCATAGTTTTTTGTTGATTTTGATTTTCACTTTCTTATAGTTATTCATTTTCCTGGTCCCTTATTTAAGTTATCTAGATTCCTGCTATGAGTGAGACCATCCGGTATTTTTCTTTTTCTTTCTGGCTTATTTCGCTGAGCATGATCCCTTCCAGCTCCATCCATGTTGCTGCAAATTGCATGTGTTTATCTTTTTTGAATGCTGAGTAATATTCCATGGTGTATATGTACCACATCTTCTTGATCCAGTCATCTATTTTTGGGCATTTGGGTTGTTTCCAAAGCTTAGCTATTGTAAACAGTGCTGCTATAAACATAGGGGTGCAGGTGTTCTTTGGAATTGATGTTTCTGTGTCCTTTGGGTAAATACCTAAGAGTGGAATTGCTGGATCATATGGAAGCTCTATGTTTAGTAGGTCCAGAAATCTCCACACAGCTCTCCATAGTGGTTGGACCAGTTTGCACTCGCACCAACAGTTCAGGAGAGTTCCTTTTTCTCCACAACCTCGCCAACATTTGTTGTTGCTAGTTTTTTTAATATGTGCCATTCTCTGGTGGTGTAAGATGGTGTAAGATGGTATCTCAGGTAGTTTTGATTTGCATTTCCCTGATTACAAGTGATGTTGAACATTTTTTCATATGCCTGTTGGCCATTTGCATTTCCTCTTCAGAGAAGTTTCTTTTTAGCTCTTCTGCCCATTTTTTGACAGGATTATTTTCTTTGTTGTTGTTGAGTCTCATCAGCTCTTTGCAGATTTTTGTGATCAGTCCTTTATCATTAGAGTTGTGTGCAAAAATGTTCTCCCAGTCGGTGGGGTTTCTCTTTGCTTTTGTTATTGTCTCTTTTGCTGTGCAGAAGCTCTTTAATTTGATGTAGTCCCAGCTATTGATCTTTGCCTTCACTATCACTGCTTTGGGTGATGTGTCTGTAAAGATGTCTTTGATGTGCATATCACATAGTGTTTTGCCTATATTTCCTTCTATGTATTTTATGGTTTCAGGTCTTATGTCTAGTTCTTTAATCCATTTTGAGTTGGTTTTTGTGCATGGTGTGAGGTAGTAGTCAAGCTTCATTCTTTTGCATGTAGCGACCCAGTTTTCCCAGCACCATTTATTGAACAAACTTTCTTTGCTCCAATGCATATTCTTTGCTCCTTTGTCAAAGATTAGTTGACCATAAATCTGTGGGTTTATTTCTGGATTTTCTATTCGATTCCATTGGTATGTGTGTCTGTTCTTGTTCCAATACCATGCAGTTTTGATGATTATGGCTTTGTAGAACCTTTAATAATGCCCTGTCTAGACACAAGACAGCTATTCAACATTAATGAGTATTGAGAAGCCTTTTTACTCCCACTTCTGGACCTATACACACAGCATTGGTTCCACACTGCCTCAATCTATGCCCCATTGGGGTACAAATGCAGGCAATCTTAGAACTATTCTCCCTGTCACCCATAATCTTTGTCTCCAATCCCCTCTCTACAAGAAATGACAAAATGGGCCTCCCCGGTGGCGCAGCGGTTGAGCGCTGGGTTGCGAAGCTGCCTACAGCCTCTGCAGCGCCGGTTCAATCCCTGGCCGCTGGGCGAGGGTCCCACATGGTGCGTAGACCTCTCCTGCCACCCGCTGCTCCCCTCAGCAGTGTACTTCATCTCTCTGCTTGCTCTGCTCTCCCCTCTGGCTCTGGTGCATTCTCTCACCCTCCCGCACTGCTGACTGTACCCAGTGCTTGTATAAATAAATGAATCTTTAAAAAAAAAATGACAAAACATAGTTAATTAAAAATATACAATTAAATATATAAAATTAATTTAAATATATTTAATTAAATTAAACCAACTGTTCAGAAAACCATACAATGCAGAGATAATCTTTTCCACAAATACCAATACAGAGTCCTGGGAAAATGAGGATATCGATGCAAAATGACAACTATCTTAGGACTGACTACACTAGTGGTTCTCAACTGAGGACAATTCCTCCCTCCACTCTATCTGGTCCTGCCACCCCACACCCCGTCCCTGGACATTTGGAATATCTGAATATTACCTTTAGTTGTCACAAGTGAGGAAGGATGTTACTGGCATCTAGAGAGTAGAGGTCAGGGATGCTGCTAAACATCCTCTATGCACCAAGCCACCCCCACAACAAAGAACTGTCTGACTCCAAAATGGCTAAGAAACCCTGGACTACAGAAAATAAATTCAATCCATCTGACCCTTAACTTTATTCAAAACACAGCAAGAGGAAAATGGAAACCTGGAAGTCCTTTCTCCATTCTACACAACAGCTGTGGGTTGTAGTGGAAAGTTCTAGATACCTCTGAGAGATTAATGTACTCTTTTGACTTAAAGAGTTGATGCTTTTTTTGATCTAAAATTCTTCTACAAAATTATACTATGTAAAACCAACTGTTCAGGAAGTCATACAATGCAGAGATAATCTTTTCCACAAATACCAATTTTCAAAGTTCTCATTAAATAAAAAAGAAACAATACCTTCATTTTCCTTTCTGCAACAATGGATTACCATGAAGTAATTAAAAACTGAAATAGAATAAAAATTGCACCATGAAGCAGCTACAAGAAATACCAACCAATAGAGTTAACATATTTTGTGATTATTAAAGGATTCTGGCTGAATCCTTTAACAGAAAGGTTAGTTACATAGTTCTCCTCTTAATGACCACCGTTAAGCTTCTGAGAGTGATTTGTGAAGAGTTTAGGATTCAGAATGAGTTATCAAGTGCCCATCGATCATCATTTTATTGAATGATCATCCCCCTGCCCCAAGGACACACATCATAATCCTCTGTATCAGCAAGAATGGACTTGCCCTCTACCTATGGGTTCAGAGGCCTTGTAAAATACAAAGTAAAATGTGATGGGGGGGCAGCCATATCCTATCTTTATTTATAATACAAGTTTTCCGAGGGCAGGACTAATCTCTTACTCCACCATAGCTTATCATGCTGTGTGGGTGTCAAATATTTCAACACTGAGAGAATGTTGGTACAGCCTTCAATCTGAGACTCAGCAGACTGTGTCCTTCCTACGAAGGACATACTTGCTTCAGACTAGTATGTTAAGTACTATACACAATGCTGTGTGTTCATCAAACCATTTTCCTTCCCATCTCCCCATACCCAGCTACAAGGCATTTCGCTGCTTCATCTGCAGCTAGGTGGGGCTATATGAATGTGCTCTAGTTGATGGAATGTGATGAGAAATGACATGCAGGCATAACTCATTTTAATGCACTTCACTTTATCGTGCTTTGTATATAATGCATGTTTTACAAATTGAAGGTTTCTGGCAACCCTGCATCAAGCAAGTCTATCAGTGCCATTTTCCAACATGTACTCACTCCATGTCTCTGTGTCACTTTTAATTAAAATTAATGCTATTACACACATAATAGACTCCAGTATAGTATAAGTCCTTTTATATGCATTGACTGGGAAACCAAAAAATCCATGTGACTTGCTTTATTGTGATATTCCCTTTATGGCAGTGGTCTGGAACCAATCCCACATTATCTCTAAGGTGTGCCTATACATGTTTTCAATCCTGACCAGCAAAACCTTCTGTACAACACTCCTCTCTTTCTTTTCCTTAGGGAGTGTCATGCAGAGGATACAACAGCCCACTCCGAGGCCCTGAAGGAATGTGATACCACTATAACGAAAAGAGCCTGGGTTCTTGAATGACTCCATGGAGCAGAGCCTTCTCTCGCCACAGTGCCCCTCCCCATTCTGTTTGGCCACTGAAATGTTGGGATTATTAGAGCAATTGGCTTACCCGTTGGTCTTTACAAATACATTTCCTCCCTCACGATATTGTGTTAACATCACTTACATTTTCTACCATTGACTTTTCCATCTCCCTCTTCCATCTTGACAACTGTTCTAAGGGCAGAAACTGCTGATAGTCAACATGCTTAGAACTTTCTCTCTGATTCAGATTCCCATTAGGAGAAAACCACAGTGAAATCAAACCCAGAAGCATGGGAGGTCCGATTGTTCTCAGGCCTGCTGCCCAATGGCAATCAATCCTTGGATCCAATGGCATGTAGGATCTGGCTCAGAGGCCTGACTTTTATGTTCGTGGCTGGTCTACATAGCATGTTAAGGAATGATTACTGTCCCAATGCTTTAGTTCCTAAGCTACCCAATGCCCCCACCATGTGTCAATGTCAATGACCAGCAAGGCTGAGGAAAGCCAGGCAGAGCTGGGCAAAAGAGACAATCAGACCAAACAACCTAAGAAGGACACAAAGAAGAAACCTGGAGGAGTTCCTGGAGTATGGTAGTGATTAGGCCTATTTATCAATAATCCAGTTATCTTCCTTCTAATCACATGGTAGCATTGTGCTTCCCTATCCTCTAAAAATCACGGTATGGCCATGTGATTTGCTCTGGCCAAAGGTATATGAGAAGAAGTAACCGATGTCACTTCTGGACAGATTTCTTTAAGGGCAGGGCATAACTTGCTGTTCCTTTACTATACCATTGCATGTAAATTCCAAATGGTGAGCCTCTTTTAGTCAGACTCCCTGAGTGAGGATGACATGTGCCAATCTGAGATGGATATGCAATGGAAGGAAGGAATAAAAAACCTTTGTGGTTTTAAACCACTGACATCTGTAGGCTGTGACGGTATCATAACTTAGTCTATTCTGATTGCTATGGGGTATGCAAAATCTGTTGAAGCATAGACTTTCATATTCAAAATGAAAAAGAGGAAAATTATTCCCATAATTTTTACATCTCTTCCCCAAAAGAACTGAGGGTAGGAGCAACTCTTTCTCCCAAAATGATACTCATAGGCACTGTGACAAGTCTCGCCTCCTAAATGGACTTAGCCCATAATGTCTAGAACAGGGGTCATGGGTCAAATCCAACCTGTGACTTGTTTTTGTTAATAAAGTTTCATCAGACCACAGTCATGCCGTTCATTTACATATTGTCTACGACAGCTGTGGCACTACAATGTAACAAGCAAAATGTGAGGCTCATACAGAGAATGTATGGCCTGCAAAGCCTAAAATATTTACTATATAGCCCTTTACAGATAAACGATTCTTGACCCCAGGGTCCAGAAGTCAAAAGGAAACGGATCCGTGGAGCATCTGGAAAAGAAATCCAACATGCGCTGCCACTCAGAGTGACGAATACATACCCTTGGTAGCTATGCCGGCGAAAGCATGCACAGATGCGAAGTTGGTACTGACATGATTTTCATTAGTACCTCACGCCTTTTTAGACATAGAGAGGCACATGGAGCCCTAATACAAATGACTTACAATGAAGCATATCTTCAAATGCCTGTTATGTACCACCCCATTCTCTCCCAGGATCGGTATGGGGACAGGATCTGAACAAAGGATATGCACACTGTATGTCAGGATTAGTGAACCTGACAGTCCTCAGGATGACTCAGTGGAAAGTTGCTTAAGTGCTCACTCAAAATGATTCACTGCCTGGAGATTCCATGGCAAGTGAGAGTCGGGCTAAACTGGGCGGTACGGTTTGTTCAACTCCCTGAACTCGGTAGAGGGCAAGCAGGCAGGCCCTAAGTGAGGGAGCAGGCTCTGGGACGGTCTGATGAGGGTCTCACCCTGCTGGATGTAGCCTCTGCTGTGGCCACTGGCTGCCCTCTGGGGGTGGGGGTGTATATGGCGTGGCTGGAATGCTAGGAATCTGGGCTGGCTTAGCAGGCACTCCAATTGGCTTGGTGCTCTACATGCTCCAAAGACTTTCTCCAGTGTCCCTGGCATACAATGACTATACTTGGGCTTAAGATTTTTAAGGCTGGGCGGGTCCCTGGAAGCTTTCTATCTCAGGACCAGATCGCTCCTTCATTAGGTGGTACCAGCAAACGAGCTGGCCATTCCACTGCAGATGGGACACAGGCCATGTGCTCCCTTGCCTGGGTCTGGCTCTTGGCAGGGCCGCCTGGAGGAGCCAGCTGCTTGGCTGCAAGTCAGCTTTTGGTGGCTGTTAACAAGTTTTACTTCAATTCAGCTATTGCCGAGTTACTGTTGGTTGGCTCTGGGTTGGGGGCAAAGACCTGGGGTGGGAAACAGAGAGAGGACAAAAGAGATGGAAAGATACTTTACTCGGACCTATGAGTTGAACTGTCTCCCCTTTCAGTAGTTGATTATGAAGTTAGAGTTCGGTGTTTTCTCTGGATTTTCTAAGGCGACCAGTAAGTATGCCCCCCAGTCTTACTGGTGCTACTGTTACTTCTAGGAGATTGTGTTTTGCCAGAGAAAATGTGGAGAAGGGAGGGGGAGATGCTCCATGTTCCTGGTTACCATCACATCCAGAGAATTCAGAATACAGATGGCGCCTGGAGACCAAAGCTCTAAGGCCTTTTCATCAGCCTGCAGGCAGCTTCCCCAAGGTTCTCCAGCGTCTACCCGAACACCTGCACTGGCCATGGCCACATCCTCAGAGCAGAGGCCCCTTCTCCCTGGGCTGAGACAAGCATGAGCTCCCTGGGCTGACTCAACACACTAAGACAGAAACAGATTTTCTTGGAAAATATAACATAAAAGATAATAGACAACAGCAAGGCCTTAGAGAATTAATTCATTCCACAAACATTCGTCCAGAGCCTGCACTGCGCCTTGGCACAGGAAGACAAAGATAGACTTGGGTCCAAATTATTTCCAAATATCAGGAAATTAATCTCAATTATAAGCAGCGAAGAGAGTGGAGAGGTAAAGAAGATGACTCTTTTGAAACTCATTTGCAAGGGAGATGTGGCAGAAGCACAGCCCAGGAGGCAAGGAGGCCTGAGTCCTAGGTTCAGTTCATTGTAATCAGCACTGTGGCCTAGGTAAGTTACAGAATCTTTCTCCACTGGCCTATTTGTCAAGTGTTAAAAGAGAAGACTGGCCAAACACATCTCTTCAAGATAGAATTCTCTATAGTTTTAGAATACGTAATCCTGCACTTGAGAAGTTTATGGTCTTGTTGCATGACATTGAACAGGCAAATGAATGGAACGTACGGCATTAAGGTCAACACAGCAGTGAAGTATCAGATGGATGGTACAGAGCCATGCCGTCCACACAGAGGCTGCAGGCCCCATGTGTCTATTTACTTTAAACCTAATTGACATTAAGTTTAAAATGCAGTTCCTCAGTCAAACCCGTCACACTTCAAGTGCCCAGGAGTCACATGTGCTAGTGGCTGCAAGGCTGGACATTACAGATAAATATTTCCACCACTGCAAAAAGTTTCACTGGGTAGCACTGCTATAGACAACATGTAAAGAAATATCTAAAGAACATAGACCTTCCCTTTGGTGTCGCCCAAGCATGGGCTCATCGTGGCTGTTCAGCTGTGAGCAAAGCTGACCTTTCCAGGCAGCGGGGCCCCGCGCCTGTAGCCACCCCACCATTATTGACTCGTTCAGGAGTTCAGCTGCTCCACACGTCCACTGACTCTGCTCTTTTGATCTTTCCCCAGGGTCTTTGGGAAAACCCTAGCCATCCAGTCCTCTCATGAAAAATTCCCTTTTAAACAAAAGTATGAATAATCTAGATAATTCAGCAATCCATGCATCTTTTAGAGCCCCCTGGGCCATTTGCCCATAGGTCCGGTAGGCCAAGTCTGACAAATACCAGTTTGATTGATCAGTAAAAGTCAGCACTGGATTTATTATAGTTGGGAGAAGCAAGCAAGGCCAGGACTGAGAACATAGTCCTAGCACGCTCCCGCCACAGCATTATTAATAACATGAAAAAAAAAAACCCAATTTATTCGAAAAGGCTGATTTCAAATAAAAACAAAGCAAATAAAGAAAAGCAGTACAAAGGAACAGCAAGAGTAGCACAAGGCTTCCTCTAACTTACTGGATGTGTGTGGCATGAGTGTGAGTGTGGAAGAGTGTGTATGTGGTAGTCACGTGTGTGATTCGGGGTTGTGAGGGTGAGTTGAGGTGTTTGGGGTTTGAGTTAGACTCGGATTTAGAGGAAGACAAAGTTTCTCTTGGGGGAAAGGGAGAATTTAACTCTGGTCAAACATTCTCCTGCCCAATCCTCTAAAGGGGGGAAGGGCGGAGTGTCATAACACAGATAGTGTTAATGACTGCTATTTTAACAATGTAGACTTGCTGCCCCCAGGGCGCCAGGAGAAACTAAACAGTCTTACTGCAAAGGGTGCAATTTTTTTTAAAAATCAAATAAATAGCTGAAGGCACACTCACACTGAACTTGTGCCCAATTCAGTGTCAATCAACAAGTTTCCATTGAATGCTGGACAGGCCAACCCCTCTTCCAAAGAGAACACAGAAAACATTGTGAGTTCAGTTTGGGGGCAGCTGGATGAGCTTTATGTATCCTGTCCTTCCCAGTTTTTTTTTTTTTTCCTCCCCTTTTGATTCTTCCTTCTCCACTAAAACTTCTATTCCCTAACCCAGCCCCTCCCAAGTTAATTTCTTTCTAATGCATCTCCCTGGCTCTGGCCCCAAGAGCTGTGGTTGTTCTATTATGTGTTCCCACATAGGAGGACAGACCTGGTGACCTGGACCTCAAGGCAGGTCCTCACCACCCGTCAAACAGCAGCTCTCCCCTTGCTACGTGCTCCAAGAAGAGACAAAAAAAGGAAAATCCTTAAGTACACAAAATTATGCCATGGCTCCACTTGAGAATATGATAACCCATATGCAGAAAAATTATATCGTCCCATTGTTAAGATACGGCGTGGGCATATACTTGAAGTGAGTCAGACGCAGTCACTAACTTAGTAAAACGTCTTCATCTTCATTCTGACCAGACTGAACTCCAGCCCTGCTTTCTGTAATAATAATGAGAGTGCATTTATGGAGGGCATACTATGGCTAAACACAGTGCTAATCCCCTTTCACATATACATTAGCTTAATCCTCACAACAGCTCCTTGAGGTGGAAACTATTGTTATCCCTCACACACCCACTAACACACACAGTCTCACCCACTCAGCACATACCCACACCCCACTTAGGCTCACACTCACGCTGTGTGCATCAACTGAACAGAGGCCCACTGTTTCTCCTCAGTGCTCATCTTTTTAAAGTTCTCTCTCAAAGTCTCTCCACTGACATCTGGGATTCTATCCATAATGAATTGTTTTAGCTAAGCATTGACCTTTCTGCTGATGAAGAGCAAAACCCAACCCCCCAGAAGGGGTATCCCAGACACTTTTCTATCAATAATTATGTGAGAAATGAGTAGCTGAGAGAGGTGAAGAAGTGGGAGACTAAGGGAGAGGAAATGGGGTACAAAAGATGGACGTTTCCAGTGGACTGGCTCTACAAAACAATGTCCAACTATAGAGCATATGAGTTCCTTTGAGACTGGGCCGCCATGAACCTTTTGAGCTTCCTCCCTCACACACACCCATCATGGCCCCACATATGCCTTCACATGTGCATCCACCCACTCCACCCCCTCCATCTGGAAAACTCCGATTCATCTGTCAGAAGGGAGCACGAATGTCAACTCCTCTCTGAGGCCTTCTGGCTCTTCTAGAGTGTGACTCTCTCCCCTCTCTGCCTGCCAAGTCCTTGTCCATGCTTCTACCCCAGAACTCACTGCTTTATCAGTTTTATGCTATTCTTACCCCTGTACCCTCATTGGCCTGTGAGCTCCCTGAGGCAGAGACCTGATCCCTGAGCACCTTGGAGCCCACTCATGGGGCCTGGACTGAAGCTAGCAATCACTTAACATTTGTGAAATGGATAATGAGTGAGTGAGAGAATGAAAGAACAGGTACACAGACACACGCCGCCAACTACTGGCTAGGAGGAAATTCCCTTCTTTGAGCTTCTCCCTTAACATTGCTGTCTGAAGAGGGGTACCACTGGAATCCGGGACAAGACACATCTTCAATGTATTGTGTTCTGAGACTTTGTGGAACATTTAAGCATCCCTCATTCCTGCTCACTAAATGCCAGAGGCATTCGCCAATCACAGAGACCACCAAAACACTTCCCCATTTCCAAAGCCCTAGAGGACCGGGGGTGCTCACTCTCCCTGTAGCAAGGTCATGCTGTCCTCAATGCACGAGGTGCGAGATGACAGGCTCCAGCCAGAACATGAATTAATAAGAAAGTTGGGACTGAAGCAGTCCTGGCCCGCTAACAGGATGATGGCAGCCTAATCAACACACAACAGTGCAAAGCAAAGATGCCTGCTCCGTGTTTTTATGATTGGAGTTGGGGTTCCAGTCTGGCTTTTCCCCTTCAAGTTTTCAAGACAGCCCAGAGATGGTTATCGTGTCTATGAGTGAATTCTCCACATGCCCCATATTTTTACTAAAGGCTTGCTCTGCTTTGAAAGCCTCAACACTACTGGGAGGCACTCACTCAGAGCATCTCTGAAAATCTAATCAGAAGGAAGTAGAAAGGAAAGGCAGAGGTGATGCCATTTATTTTATGTCTTCTGCCTGACACTCATTAAACCTGTCACCTGTTTCCTTTAGGCCCCCCACAACTTTTCCCTGAGGCTGGAGACATATGGTTAGTGCCTGGTGAAGGGGAGGCTCTCATTGGGATCAATGGGAACAAGCACCAAAATATCAGTTTCAGGTTTTGCCCACATTTTCTCTTAATAATGCAATTTGAGAGCTTAAGATTGAATCACCTTATTTCCCCTGCTGCACACAACCTTGCAATATGTGTGTATGTATGTGTATGTGTGTATACGTATATGTATATGTGTATGTATATATACACATACCTCTTTGTATTTACATAGCAATTTCCCATATCTACTTTGTCTTCACTGTCAATGCAAACCTTAGGAGAAAGTAGGAATTTTCACTTTTGATTTACAAATTGACAAAGTCACTCTGTGAATGGGGAAAGCAGGGCTAGCCTTCCTGCTCATGTGATAGCACAATCCAGCCTCACCCACAGGACCAAAGGCCTCTCTCCTTCCCAACGTGCACCCAATCAGTCTAATGTTCTAAAAGCCAAGTAGGTTCTCTGGTGAGCGACATAAGCCTGAATCCAGATGGCTTCATCCAGACACCAGCATAACTGTGCCCTCTGCAGCTTACACACCAAAGCCCCCAATGCCCCAAATACCTTCTTACTAATTCCAAGGGCATTCCTAGAAGAGGAGAACACATAGTTCTCTAGGCTGTGGTACTGCTCTTTTTTGTGCAAAACAAAACCAGAATTAACCAAATATGACCAATATAAAATATTAAATAAAAATAACACCCCCCCCAACAGCTGTATGCACATATACAATCCTATGTTTGATTGCAGCCCTTAAAGGTCTTCTGGTAACCTTCTGCTTCCAATCATAGCTATCGAAAACAAATGAAAATGTGGTATTTTAAAATACACTATGTTAATATAACTGATAGTCAAAATATAGAAACAATACAGATGCCCATCAATGAATGAATGGAATAAAAAGTTGTGATAGACAGAATGGAATATTACTTGGCCATGAGAAAGGATATCCTGACATCCGTGAAAAACAGATGAACCTTAAACACCTTATACTACGTGATACAAGTCAGTCAGAAAAAGACAAGAACTGTATGATATGACTTAAATGTAGAATCTAAAATAGTCAAAACTTTAAAAAGAGAGTAAAATGGTAGTTACCAGGGGGTGGGGAGGAAGCTGTGGGATAAGACTGATGATGTTTGGGATTTCTCTCATATGTGGAATATAGAGAAATAAAACAAAGAAACAGCCTAAACTTAACCAAAACAAACTCTAGAAACCTGACTACAGAATTGAAGCTACCAGAGGGGGAAGGTACAGGATGAGGAGTAGAGGGGGAAGAGGGCCCAAAAGACTGTGGTGGAAGATTATGGGTACTTTGGTGGTGGGTGTGGTGTGGTAAACATACATCTGAAAAGGTGTGAGCCTATTTCCCTAAATCATATACAGTGCTTTAAGTCAACTCTACCTCAATAAAAAAAAATGATACAATTTAAAAAAAAATTAAGGGTGTTAACTACAATGAGTAGTAAATAAACTGTAGAGATCTAATATACAAGTATAAAAAATAGACAACAATATTGTATTGTAAGTATGTGATGATCACTATCATTACAGTCAACCGCATTACAATATATAAAACAAGGGTTTTGCTTTATAAAAAGTTCAGTTGTGGGCCTCCCCTGGTGGCGCAGCGGTTGAGCGCTGGGCTGAGAAGCTGCCCGCAGCCTCTGCAGCACCAGCGCCGGTTCGATCCCTGGCCGCCGGCGAGGGTCCCACACGGCACGACAGAACTCTCCTGTCTCACCCGCTGCTCCCCTCAGCAGTGTATTTCGTTGGTCTGCCTATTCTGTTCCCTGCTCTGGATCTGGTGAATTCTCTTGCCCTCCCACGCTTCTGACTGTACCCAGTGCTTGTATAAATAAATAAATAAATAAATAAATAAATAAATATTTAAAAATAATAAAAATAAAAAGTTCAGTTGTACATTTACGTTTTAGGGATGTGAGTTATTATTATTGTTACAAGCAAAACCCTTATAACAGACATGCAGGTCAAGGAAGAGAATAGTGACAACACCCCAAAAAGGCTCCTTCTCTCCCAATAGATGTAACCGCAGTTCTGACTTCTGGGATTATCATCGCCTTATTTTTCATTATCATTTCACTGCATTTATGCTCCCTAAACAACAGAGCTTAGTTTTGCCTGCTTTGAACTTCATATGAATTGCGTCACACTGTAAGCACTGATATATATGTGTGTGTCTTGCTTTTACTCAACATTAAGCTTGATCTGTATACTACAGTGGCTTTCAAAAGACATGCTCCCCTTATCTGTGCCTGGGAGTACTTCCCTTTACCTAACTTTCTACAGTTAAGCTCATTTTTGCCCGGTCTCTGCCTCTAGAGATAGAAGGAGAAAGCTGACCAGCATCTTCTAACACCCATTTATCTTTCTGAAGATTGCTGACGTCCCTTTGGTCTTTCTTTCACCAGGCTCAGTAATTGCACTTTTCCTTCAACATTGCCTCATAGGTTTGCTACTCTGATCCTTTCATAATCTTTCTAATAAAACCAACCGAATGGCTCCAGACATATTTCTCTCAGAAAGCAATCTCAGAGGAGGCCCTTTTGGAAATACATTTCTCCAAATACAGGGGAACTGGGACACAGCTCTACCCCTATGGATTTCTCCAAAAGATGATAAAATCGGCCCATAATCAGCTCGTCACAGCAATCTTCTCTGAAGTTCCTGGGGAAACATTAATAAGGAATACGTCTGTCTTTCAAAACCCAGCATTTCACACAGTTATTACTGCCAGTTATCGCCTGCCATGCCTGTCATTGTCCAAGACAGTGTGGTCTCTGGAGTCTTCCTCATCCTGTGAAAAATATACTCTGAAAACCAACGTTTGCCAGATTCTTCGAATTGGTTGTCTCCTGACTTCACTTCAACTCTGCCATTGGCCTCTTCTCAAATTTCTTCTACATTCTCTTCCCCACTTAATAAAGAGACCTGCTACAACATGTAACTTGAAGACATTGTGCTAAGTGAAATAAGTCAATCACTAAAGGAAATAAACTATGTGATTCTGAATAGAGGAGGTACATAGAGGAGTTAAATTCATAGGGACAGAAAGTAGAATGATAATTGCCATATGCTGGGAGGACAAAAAAGTGGAGAGTGTTGGTATTTAATGGTGTTACAGGGCAGGGTGTGTGGTACCTCGGGTCCCCCAAACCTGCCTGCTCTAAATAGGTTCTGCCATCCGCTGCATCAAGATAAAACACACTCTGGTGCATAAGACCTTCAATGCCAAGGAACTTTAATACAATTAGTGTGCAATAAAGAGAAGAGAAAGAATATAGTTTCCAAATTAACCATCTAAAGTTACCCATTCCCTCATGGGCAATGTCCCAGCCAAATAAGGTTGACCCAAGCAGGACCACTGGGGCCCAAAAGCATGCCACAAGACTAAGGCACCTTTTAGTGGGCACCCACAGGAAAGGGGCAGGAGGGGCAGGGCAAGCCTGGAAGGAAAAGAGCAAAATCAAAATACAAGTCAAGATAAAGGCCGCCATTGTCAGCCTCACCATGGGTCTCTCACCTATGTCTCTGTCTTTCTGAGTGTCTCCTTCCATGTCCTCCAAGTCTGTGGTACAAGTCCAAGGCCGAGAAGCAAGCATGGCTTCTCCATACATCTTCAGCTCCATGTGACTCCTCCTGGTCTTTTTCATCCACCCTTCCTTCCCCCAGTCTCCCCTAGCTTCTCCCTCCCTACTCAGCTCCACCCTTCCTTAGGGTGGGGCAGGGAACCTGGAACCTCCCCTTTCCCTGGGGACCACCCTGCTACAATGAGTCCAGCATTTCCATTTGGAAGATGAAAAAACTCCAGACAACTGGTGGTGATGGTTGCACTGCAATGTGCGCTTACTTAATGCCACTGAACTGTGCACTTAAATATGGTTAAAGTGGCAAAATTTGTTAGAGATACCATACTGTGACAAAAAATCATTTAAAGAAAATTGGAGATTTAAGACATAGAGAGAAAGAGGGAAAGTAGGAAGGAGAGGAGAAAAAGGAAAGAATACCAGAAAGCAATGCAAGGAAGGAAGCCACATTTCCCTGACCCTCCCTCTCAACCCTCATTTCTCCTGGATCAAAATAATAAAGGAAAACAGCCTATAAAGGGAGAATTCTGATCTCAGTTTAGATCACTGAGGGTTTAGTCCTTTGAAAGTACAGAAGCCAAAGCTGCAAAATTTTGTTAAAGAAAATAAATCAGAGCTTGTAGGGACACTTACTTTATCGTTCCATTTTAAAAGTAACCTCTACTCTCAAGTTTGATCTTTTTCCCTTTCTCCCCTTGAAAAAAATCTAGTCAAAGTTCCTCCCCCTTCTGCAGACAACTCTGATTTATCTCTTTCTTTAAAGATATACTCCATAACCTCTCTCCAATTCATGGAATACAACCCTTAAAAAATTATTTCAGCAGTCACACATCTATTGCTGAACTGCTTCCCACTCTCTGGGTCTCCAGTGCATATGTGGCAAAGACAAGAGACAACGCATCAAGACATTTATAAAACTGACCCCTTTGATGGCTAAAAATGGAGTCCTGTGAGGAGGTGGATTTTGGAACAACTTTCAATAACTGACACCCTAAGTCTGCCAGTTCTAAAAACACTCAGGGAATAGCTGACGGTGTAAAAATCTAAATACAGAAATCAGATGAAAATCATTCTAATAAAGACTGTTATTTATCTTCGTGGCTGCAAGTGATCTGGTAAACCTTTTGGGTTATAGTTATTTTGCATCCAAAACCCTGAAGTGAAATGCCTTGGCTCTAGGCAACAGATAGCAAGCAAGGCTATTTGGTTACCTCTGGAACATATTGGTTTTAAATTAACAACCCCAAAGTGAAAAATTTGAGAGCTGGCAACTTATCCTACAAACCACTGTGTCTTCTGCCACGAATAAAGAACTTGTCCTTGATACTCTGAAAAGTGTGATTGCTCTGCAGGATGGTAGTCAGAGCAAAGTCTGGCTTCCTAGACTCTTCCTTATCCCCTCTATGGGCACCCCATAACTCTTCCAGGTACCTAGGCCTCAGGATCTCCCCCCATACACAGCAGCACTCTCCATCACCAAATTCTGCTTTCTAGATCCTGAATGCAGATTAATTTTAAAATGATTAGTAAGAGATAAGTTACCACTTTCAAAGATAGATGAATTTATAGGGCATCAAAACCTATATTTAAAAAGATGAAGCTGTAATAACGATAGCATTTAAGGTATCAGGCAACGTGGCATAGAGGGAAGTGGCGCGGGGGAGGGGGAGGCAGATACAATGCTGGCTGGACAGGTCTTGGAATCATGGGTCACAGGAAATGAAGGTAATAATGGCCTGCTCTGCTTACTCAAAAAGCAGGCTCTAGTTTAAGGGTCAGCCCTGAAACCAGGAAGAAAGCTCAATAAAGGACATTTTACTAATCCTTTCCTTAAAACACCCTAGATGTGACTCTTATTTCAAACTAAGTTGAAAACAGACTAAGCTGAAAACACTGATTTTATTTCAAACTATGTTGATTGCTTTTCCCTTTGAGAGTTTCATTTGTTTATCAGCAGAAATTCCTGGGCTAATTCCGAGAAATGCCATTCATTTCTCGCCAACAACAAGTCATGGAGAATGGGCGGGGTAGAGGGGCAGCTCCCCACGGAGGGTCCATCTTTCTGGACATGACAGCCAGGGGCTCTGAATGTGGAAGATGGCAGAAAGAAAGGCTTTGGGTGGGAGCTCTGGGGAAGCCGGGAAGCCGGCCAGATGGAACAGCGAACACATGTTACTGCAGGGTTGATCCTAGGGAAGCATCACACAGGCAAAGTATGTTTCTGGGGTTCCTATGCTCCCCATTATCAGAGAGAAAATTCTGTGTTGCCCCTGGACCTCTAAAATGCACAGGGCTCTTTCTACTCCCAGATCTTGCCCAGGACTGCTCTCTCTTGACCTCCTTTATCAAGATCTCCCCTGGGCACTATTACCATAGTCGAGTTTCCAGTACAACTGCATCAAAATTAATTGAAGTACTTATTTAAAGTGCAAAATTTCCACTGTAGCCGACTGAATCAGAATGTTTAGTGTAGAGCCTGGGAGTCTGTATTTTATCAAATCTCCTTACGTGACCCTAATGTTTGAGCAACACTAGTTTGGGATCTTGTTCTAAAACGGTCTGCTCTCCTAATAACATTCTGCACACTAAGAAATCATATATACGAATAGCTTATTATTATAAATAACTTATTGTTATATTGTGATAAATGAATGGTATACTTTAAGACTTCCTAAGACACACACACTAAAGAATGCCAGTTCTTCAAAGTGTGCGACCAAAAAAGGATCCTCTCTGCTAAATAGGTTTCAAAATATTGCATTCCATAAGCTTGTCTTGTAGATTCATAAGAATATTAATATATTAAAGGCTCTGAGAAGTCTTGCATTAAAACAAACTTCTTTTGTTTTAACTTTCTCCAAACCAGAAACTCTCAAGTTTATGTGACCATATAAATATTTTCCTAGTAAACCCAATTATCACCCCATGAACTTGTGTTTCTTGTAACAAATTTTGCAAAACAACTAACGCAGAAATGTAATAGTAATGGTGGAGGTTTCTGAAATAGAGAAGAGAAAATATAAGGTTTATTTCTGACAAATTCTTAGTATCCCTCAATGAGGTCTCACCTTTTTTCCTTTTGTTTTGGGTCACCTTTGGTCCATGTTCATCTAAAGAAATAGAAAAGTTCCACTCTACCAGGATGGAAAGCCACAGTGTTCCTAAAAGTCTTATTCTTGTATCATATAAGGACTTTTAGCATGCAAACAGGAAATCACATTCTTTTCAAAAAGCAACTAAATCCCCAGGGTTTACCAGAGACAAAGATACCTCACCTGGCAGGACACAAGTTTACTGAAGAAGTTTTTAACCCTTCATATTCTGCAGTGTTCAAGAACCAAATGTATGAGGAAAATAATGGAAATAAAGCATGGAAGACCATGAAAGATACCGATAGTATAGCTAGGGAGGGTCTAGAAATCAACAGTAAACATCTCCGTGTCTATTGCTCAACAATCAGAAAGAACAATCATGATGGTGAGGATGATAACAGTAAAGTAAACCTTCTCCTATCTAGACAGCAACATTCCAGAATGCTCAGATTTTTGGACTGTGCTGGACCCAAAAAGAGTTTTAAAAAACAAATACATTTTACAGGCAAAGAAATGGCCCCCCAATCAATCATTGTTGAAATTATAGCTATTGCAGTCACCTTACTGGAGGAAAAGAGTATGTTAATTGACTGCTACCACTTAAAAGAAATTGACCTTTTTTCCAATACTGTCCACAAGGCATGTGAACATGGAATTCAGAAAAGAAGAAAGAAGAGAGAGCAATGGAAACCAGGTGTGGTTTCAATTAATTAATTAATTTTGATGCAGTTGTACTGGAAACTCGACTATGGTAATAGTGCCCAGGGGGGATCTTGATAAAGGAGGTCAATTTTGCTGGCAACAGGCGCAATTATCAGCAACCCCGAGATGGCAGGCAGCAGGTACTCAGAGATGAGCCTAAAGAATATAGGGCAGCAAAATCCACAAGCAACTATAAACCAGAGACACACTACGGAGGGGGGGGAATAAAATAAGGGGGGATTGTATGGGAATTGTATGGGGACTATAACCAAGATGAAAATGCATACATTCTGCAAAAATGAAAAATGATGTAAAAATATATAAAATTAAATTAGATTAAAATTTTTAAAAAAGAATATAGGGCAGCTTTAAAAATTGGGAGAGATTCCTCAAAAAGTAAACATAGAATTACCACATGACTCAGAAATTCCACTCCTCGGTATATACCCAATATAGCTAAAAACGCATGCCACACAAAAACTTGTACATGAATGCCCAATGAAGCACTATTCACAATAACCAAAGGGCAAAAACAACCACAATGCCCATCAACAGATGAAGGATAGACAAAATATGGTCTATCCATACAATGGAATATTATTCAGCAATAAAAAGGGACAAAGTACAGATACATATTATTACCACATAAATAAACCTCTAAAACATTATGCTAAGTAAAAGAAACCAGATACAAAGGCTGCATATTTTATGGTTCTATTTATAGGAAATGACTAGAATAAGAAAATCCATAGAAAGAAGAAGCAGATTAAAGCAGATTAATGATTGTTAAAGGCTTGTTGGGGTGAGTAATCAATAGTGACTGTTAAATGGACAAAAGTTTTCTTTTTGGGGAAGTGAAAAATTTTAGGAACTAGATTATTGGTGACAGTTGCACACATTACTCTCAACTGTCAAAGGCCAAATGCCATAAATCTATCCCATCTTATATAGTCTGTTCCTGCTGGAGTTTAGATTTGTGTTATCTAAATTTGTTCCTACGCGAATGGTAAATAAGAGAGTGATGTTGGTATAACACAGAAATTGCATCAGTTCATACATGATTATTTTGCAGCAACTTATTATTTTATACCACCAAGTGATAGCAGCTGAATGCAAAATACCGCACAAATGAAATCAGCAAACAATAAAGTATCTATCCTGTTCCCATCCACCCCAAGTTCTCCTTGGCTCAATTTGGCTACATGCTTTATCTTGTAAGTGTTTATTACCTCTCTCCAATCTTTATGCACTATTTCTTATCTCTCTACCTCAGTGGCCTCAATTTTTCTTTTTATCCCCTTCCTTCAAGCTAATGTCACCATTTTCAAATGTGAAGTCTATATTTAGTACAATACTCTTTTACTTACTAGAAATCTAAAAGGCCTTTTTTATTTTTATTTTTATTTTTTCCACATTTTATTTAAATTTTATTTTTATATTCCCCATACAATTACAACCCCCTTACTTTGACCCCAAGCCCTCCTTTCCCCACCCCCCACCCCCACAGAGTGTCTCTGGTTCATAGTTGTTTGTTGATTTTGATATTTTCTTTCTTATAGTTATTCTTTTTCCTGGTCCCTTATTTAAGTTTTCTAGATTCCTGCTATGAGTGAGACCATCCGGTATTTTTCTTTTTCTTTCTGGCTTATTTTGCTGAATATGATCCCTCCCAGCTACATCCGTGTTGCTGCAAATTGCATGTTTTTATCTTTTTGAATGCTGAGTAATATTCCATGGTGTATATGTACCACATCTTCTTGATCCAGTCATCTATTTTTGGGCATTTGGGTTGTTTCCAAAGCTTAGCTATTGTAAATAGTGGCCTTTTTTAAACCATGCTAGTAGTTTTTTAGTGTGATTATCTTGTTACTGCTCTGGTTACAAGTTGCATTAAGTTTCAAGTTGTTTATTCTAATCCTGTGTTTTCTTCTTAAACCCTGTTATTTTTTAGTATATAATTATGCAGACTGTGAGGATTTTCAGAAATGCACATATTGCATTATGGCAGAAATACCTATGTTTACTAGCTAGCTCACAGCCTAGCACCTTTTGAGAGAAAAATGGCACAGGGCTGACAGCTTCTACTTACAGGAACACAGACTAGTGCATCACTGGAAAGATCATTTCCCCACTTTATCTTGAATCTAAAACACTGGGGTGAGGGATGCCTCACCACACTGTGGTGCCACTTTGACAGTGTGATTTTTTTACCCTATTAAAACCACATCATAGAGCTAACCGTTTTTCACACCTAGCTGAAAGGGAACAGTATGAACTAGGTCTTTGGTAAAGGATCAATTCAGTTATTTTGGCATTCTTGTAACATCTTTAATAACCCAGGAATGCTGGAATGCTTCAAAGAGGACCCGAATTTAGTAATTCTAAATAGCAAATTCTTAATAGCCTTTATTTTTTAAAAACTTAGAAAATATCATGAATTATGCTTCTGGTCACCATCAAGTTCTGGTGACAAAATTATATATAAAGAACAAAAGGAAAGAAGTCATATTCTTTCTCTCCCCCTCCTAGTTTTATTACTCTATTCCCCTCTAACAAAAGACACAGAATTTCATTCCTACAAATTTCCTATTATCAGAGACTACAGAGAGTCTTGCTTAGATATTGGGATAGATTTAATGACGTTTCTGACTTCTGTGCAGTATTGACGTTTCCATTAAGAATGTTCTAGCCTCCATGTAGCACATCCTCCTTGGACCCAGTAGAATCTTGTGGTATGTGACCAGGACTTGACCTCTGCCATGGAGACTTGGAGATGTACTGATGAAAAACTTTTCATTTGTTCTTCACAGGAATCAGTATAGATTTCTTTCCGGTAATTCTGGAAAAGCAGCCTGCATACTCTGATTTCCATGGTTCAGCAGAAGCTGAAAGTCAACTTCAAATGCAGGTGGGAAACTTGAAAATTTTAGGAATAGGGAGTTAAAAATGTAGGAGCCATGGGAAGCAGAGAAATAAATGGGAGAAAGGGATGGCTCCTTTGTCCCTTTCCATGGAAGGCAAGCACCAAGCATGGCCTTCAGAACGCTCCCACCCAATCCATTGCAACCTAGGTAAATGTTCCCTGAATTTGATACTACTATAGGAAATTATGTCAAACCAAAACCTTGTAAATATGGTTTCCCTGTTTGTTTTCTCTTTCTTATACACAGAATACAAGTTGTTTGTTTTCTCATTCTGATACACAGAACACAAGTTATTCACCAACATGGCTTTAAATATTCTATTTTTAAGAGATGGCATTTTCATTACCGTGCCTTCCATTGGATTAAGACAGAAAATTTGAGCCCTTTCCTTTGACCAGACATTCCTGTGGGTCTGAAGGCATGAGTTCCCTCATGCCTAATAATCACTGAGGTGGAAAGAATACAGAGGAGTCACATGCATTGCCCTGTCTCAAAGCAGAACTGTGCCAATTCTATCTCAAATGGGTGGCACCTTTCTATTTCTAGAAATATTCTGTGAAGAGACTAAAATTCTCCTTAGTCATTTATTCTAGAATTTGACAACCACTGTGTCCCAAATTTATTCCTTTATTCTGTTCTTGTTTTATCTTTAATAGAAAGAAAGAATAACTGATTTGCATTCCAGTTCAATATGGTAGAGAGAACACATGAGAAAACTCCCTGGTCTTTTCCAAACAAGCGAGAGTGAGATGAAATGTAAAATTAACAATAAATAAAACTTTAAAATTGCAAAAGTGTACTCAGAAACAAGAGCAAATTTTGTGAAACGTACAGCAATAAATTGTACCAAAGCCATATGGTCCCACTGGCAGATGGGACTAGATACAGACTGTAGGGGCAGACAGTTGAACAGGAACCATGGTCTTCAAGTGGCTTTCTGTATAAAGCTGAGGACCTTATCCTGTATAAAGCTGGAAACTAAGGTCATACTCTTCACAGGCAAACAGGG
This sequence comes from Talpa europaea, assembly GCF_964194135.1. Taxonomy (NCBI): domain Eukaryota; kingdom Metazoa; phylum Chordata; class Mammalia; order Eulipotyphla; family Talpidae; genus Talpa; species Talpa europaea. Next base: position 69,052,189 of record NC_140081.1, read on the forward strand.
GCTGACATAGCTCTTCCTACACAAGATGGTTACCTCAAATGCACTGACTGCCCAATGTAACCCAACTATAGGCATCCCAGTCTAAGAGCATTATCTGGGACTGGCATTACACAAGAAAACTGTGGTATATACAAACTATCTGGGCATGAGGGGAGGCCAGGCTGAGTCACTAATATACAGCCTGGTTTGGAGCTAAGTGAACTACATAGTCTGAAACAACCATCCCATGAGAAAGGTAGGGTTTCTGCAAGAGAAAAATTCCATAAATGTTGAGCTTTTAAACAAAAATTTTAGAAGACAAGGGGAAGTTCAGAACTAAGAAAAGCCATCAAGAAGCCAAACAAAAATGAGAATTTATACCTGAAAAAAATACAGATATTTGAACAACCTGAAATGAACTTTATAATGATATTTAAATGCCTTATAGAAAAAAAAAGAAAATAAGAAGATCCTAAACAACAACAACAGGAGTTTTAAAGTACCAACATGTAAATATTTTAAAACATAATTCAAGCACCAACAAATTAGAGGAAAATATAGTTCTTGAAAATAAAATGAAAAGACACAACAGATGACCAAAATAGTAGGCATCAAAAGACTGGAAAAGAAAATTCCTGAATTGGTGGGCAGACGTGAAATAATATATCATTATGGAGAGTTAATCAAGATGGAAAAAATAAAGAAGTCATTAAAAGAAACAGGATAAAATGAGCTGTAAAAACATACAACAGAGCCAACTTTGAGAATTAGAATAAAGACAGAAAGGGAAAAGGTAACTTTCACAAAAATAATGACTAAACATTGAAGAGAAATTTGAGTCCTGTGGGTGAAAAAATCATGTGTTAAACAGGCTAAATAAAAATAAATCAGATATCTACATATCTCATCGTATGCATCAAAGTAAAAGAGAAAATCTTTAAAGCTAGAAGGAGAAAACAGATTATGTACAAAAGTACTATAATCAATCAACACACTTCTTATTCACAAAGTCAATAAACCATTGATTAATATCTTCAAAGGGCTGAGGGAAAATCAACATGCACCTATAATTTTATACCCAACAAAATGATCATTTAAGAATGAGGTCAAAATAAAGACATTTTAGCATATTAGGAATGGGGAACTTTAGTACCACTACCCACAGAAAAATATTGTTAAAGGTTATACAATAGTTGTTTTTTAAAAAATGAATTCACATGGAAGTGACCTGCAAGAACAAGAAGGAAAATAAAATGAACACCTGGTTTCTATATGCCATAAAATGGCTTTAAAGACAATGTGTTCATTTCTTTCAATTTTCTACTTTCTGGGATTTATGACCTCAATTCCTTTAACGCTCTTTTTCTCTCAAAATAACTGCTAGCTTCCCCTTTCCCTTTCTCTCAATACTGCTTCCTGCTACGCAGCTGAGGTGAAAGACAGCCATACTACACTCTATGCTTCTCTACCCTCTGTACTGGTCTGCATTATGCCTCAACTGCCTTCCCAGGGAAAAACAATCTCTATATAGTTTAGATAAATTCCTCTGGCATTAGACCACTTTTGGAACCTTCTGGGGTGGGTGGGGGAACTTTTGGTATGCAATTTGACAGTCAATTTTTTAATTTTTTTTTAAAGTTCTGATTAATATCTTTATTAGAGACTTTACTTCTATCTACCAGAACCCCTTCCATACCATACCCTTCTAATCCAGTTTAAACAGAAGCAGCAAATAAACACATACATGAATAGTAAATCTGATTTAGGCTCAAAACTAGGCTAATATTTTACACCACTCAGGTTTGTTCAATAAATTTATCAACATATATTCATACTTATAGCATAAATCGAATTTACTCATTTGCTCAATTGTCACATATTTGTTTTATCTTAGAATGTGCATGAGACAGATACTGAAAATTAATAAAGTATCAATGCATTTTTAAAAAATCAAAAAGAATTTTTAAGGTTGAGCATATGCCGAGTCAGTCTTTTACATCTTAAAGCATATACTAGCATCAGCAGTGATATTATCACAGTGATAAACCTAAAATATGGCATGATCTTTTGTCATCTGGGAAAGAATCTGTAGTCTTTATTTTATTGATAAAAAGTGGTGACAAAACGGGTTGGGAATTTCTTCCCCATAAAACAAAATCTCCAATCCTGTGACATTTCAGTTAACTGAGTTGTCGCTAAACCTCATTCCTAGTCCCTCCCTAGCATTTTTTCCCAAACATTTTTGGTTTCTTTAAGTTCTGGGGGTTCTTCATTACTTACACGTGCACGCACGCACACACACATACACACATGCCCTAGACTAGTGATTTTTCACATTTTGGGAGCCATGTACACCCCTTTAGGAATACCATAAAGATATGGATGCTCTCTAAAGAATTTACACATATGCATTGTTACATCAAATACTTCAAACAAATTTAGAGGGTTCACTGATCCCATTGGGCCACCCACAGACTCTGATTCAAGAACTCTGTCCCAGCAGGAAACAATCAACTTATAGGACTGAAAGGCTATCCCAACACTGTCACTTCAGTTTTCCTAGGACTGCTGTCAGGCCCACGGGCGTTTTGAACCATTCCATGCTCTCTCTCACATCTCTGTTATGGGAGCCAGCCCCAGTCAGATATGAACAAAGTGTCATTGAGGGAGTCCCTGCCTCCGACAAACACGCTAGCCGCAAACTGTGAAAGCAGACGTCCTAACAGCCTTGTGAAAAAGTCCTGCCTGCCTCCCCCTTAGAGCTGCTCTCAACAATGTGTGCATAATAAGTGTGCAGTCTGGAGGAGGCAGACAGCTTTACACTGTCATAAACCTCACTGGTTCAGCTCCTTTGATTTATGAACAGCCCCTCATCTCTTAGAAGCTGTGTTCAGACACAGTTCCCACACTAATTGTGTAGGACACGTGCCACCAAGTCCCCTGGTGCCCACGGCCCATGGAGGGAAGAGATTGTTTATAGCAGAAAATCTCTGGACCACAATTCCCTTCCCCCAACTGACATCACCTTCAAATGCTTAAAAGCCTAATGAAAATCTGTTAGTGGTACTCAATCACTTATTAGAGCCTAGAATGTGCCCTGCTTGGGCTATAAACAGTCTTTAGGGGCCAGTGTGGGCTGCCCAAAAGTATCCAATTGTTGTTTCTGTCTGGAAGTTTCCCTTCTGGGGATTAGGGAGATGAAGACAGTTGGATGGAGGAGGAAGGAAGGAGACCTATGGCTTGGAAAGAAAGATGCCAGCTGCTTTACCTGGGCATCGGGGGCAGCACAGATGAGGAATATGCACGGGAGAGAGGCAGTGAAGGCTCGGACATCTGACTCGGCTACACAGCACATTCCCGTTCTGAAAGAGAAGGCAACAAGAAAAAAAAATGAGTGTCTTTCAAAGGTCACTGGGATCGTGCCAGTTGGGGAGACAGTCATGCAGGGATGCATCCGGACAGTGAATAACGCATCCCTGAGCAGCTGAAAGAAATCAGCACTTTTCTCTCCTTTCCTCATCACGAGCACCTCCGCTGGCTTGGCTGACAGTGTACTGGCATATATTTCAAAGGCTGGGATCACTACTGCTCCATATTTCAACTAATTGTGGAGGCTTCTTCTGGCCTGGCTCTATGGCATCTCTATCATTCCCCAGCCTGAACTGAATGTCTTTTACCAAGAGCCTAGTCTGACTTCATAATCGCCTGCCCAATGCCATGGAAGGGAAAGGATGAGCAATGGGTTCCCTGAACTGATACCCACCCTTGCCCAGCTCGTGCCTCTTGGTTTCTATATAACTCTGTTTTGGTCCAGTAGACGGATTCCTCTCCTCACTTCTCTTTTCAGTCAAAATTTTTCTGAGGCCAAGTTAAAGTTTGGAATCGAGTTAATTAACTAGTATGTCTGTGTGGGGTACCTGGGTCTCTGTCTGATTTACAATTACAAGATCCCCAGTTCTGACTGTTCTCAACCATTGCTGGAACAAAGGAAGACTTTGGAAGTCAATTTTGCATTAAGGTTTGCCATCCTTAATTCATTTGAAGCAACAGTTACTTATACCTGCCTGGTTCTTATGGGGGAAGGGGAAGAAGAAGAGAATGGAGTAAGAAAACATGCCCGGCAGTTGAGCTATTTGGCATATTAACATTTTCACTGCCCTGGTGACAACAAAGTTTCAGTCCCCAACAGTGAGCTGTCCATTTCCAATGTGTTGGGTCCAGAATCTGCACAATCGTGCCATAACAGGCAGCTATCAATCCCCAGATGATTTAATGCCTGCCCTAGCCATTTATAGAGGCAGGCTTCTTTTATCCAAATGTGAATTATCTTGCCACAACCCGATATCTCTTCTCATATATTATCTGGAATAAATTTTGCATTGTTGCTTTTGGAAACGCCACAGAGTCTCCGTATGTGTCACACTCCTCAATACCAGGTGGCATCACCTTGAAGTAACAGCACCAAAGCACATCAGAAACCACTCCTCCTGGCTGAGGTCTAACCTGATTGCTCCTCAATGCGTTATACTGAATTCTTTTCTAGAGTAAACAGAATAATAAAAATATTGATAACTCTAAATATTGATGATGGTGAAAATAGCAGCAGCTGGCATTTCATGAATGTTGACAATTGACCCAACAGTGCTGTATGTGATTGAACTGGATTATTGAGTTTAATCCTTACTGAAACTCTATGAAATAAGTTAATATCATTATCTTATTTAAAATAAGAAGGTGAAGGGATCTCTGAGATACTAGGTAACTTGTCCAAGGTGTCAGGGCCAGCGTTGGAAACTTGCTGTGTATTGGTTCTAGAGCCCAGAAGCCTGAAGTTTAGGCTTCCAAAAGGTCAAAATTCTGAAAATCAAATTTCCTGTTCAAATGGCAAAAGAATCAGGCTTGCAAATAACTGCACCTGTTCTACCTGGGTACTAGATAGGAACTGCAGTTCTTCCATTAGGCTTCAAGTGAGAGGTTGATCTTGGAAAGTCGTTATGTCAGAATTCTCAAATTTGAAGGCTTAATATGAGTTCCCCTTTCCCAATTAGCTCAGTGCAATGGTTCTCCACCAAAGGCAATTTTGCAACCCCACCAACTTTGCCCATGCCTAGAAACATTTCTGGCCCTAAAAACTGGAGCTTGAGCTACTGGCATCTAGTGGGTAGAGGCCAAAGATGCTTACTCAACATCCTACAATGCAAAGGACAGCCTCTACAACTAGGAATTATCTGGTCCCAACTGTCAGTAGTCAGAGGTTAAGACACACTGGCCTAAGTCATAATGGCAGAAGCTTGTTCAGAAAGATGAACCGCAGCACTGGTCCTGAGTAGTGACCATGTAAAAGAAGGTGGGGCTACCTGTTTTATCTGTGACAAAGATAATCTGCATTTAATCTGTCCAAACAGTTTTCAGTGACTGGACAGGAACTAAGGCCAAGCCAAGCAGAGTCTCATCCACCAGGTATTGGTCACAGTTTCATAATGTCAACCTTAATTACAGATATTGACTGAGACAACATAAAATACCCTCTCAGAGTGAAGTAGCTTACAATCTATCCTAATCTCTCTTCTAAATGCCAGAAATGAATTTTGAAAATGAAGGTCCAAAAATTATTATGTCTTTTAATTTAGTCATTATATTGAACTTTTCTCCCTACTTCTGCTATCAAGCTATTCTCCTACAAGGTCCATATCATTTGGCTAAGAAACCATAAATATCACTCCATAGGAAACACTCAGAGATCCCACAAAAATCAAGCCAAAAGACACAGAGGAAAATGACCTATGTGTATTTTTCCTTATAATATGATTCTTAATTTCTTTTAGACATTTATCGCCCATGTTCCCTGGCTACCTGGACACCAAAAATACCTCTGCATGCAGAGGAACAAACTGGGAAATAACATGCTTGAAGGCCTGTACCTCTGAGCAGATGCAGTTCACACAGTAAACCAGCCCATAAGGTTCCAGGTAAGGGTGCCATCTCTCGCCCACTCTGTACTTCTTGTCTTGAAACACACAGTATGTCTCTGAATCTGTGATAAAGGAAATGGAAGAGATGTCTGTTAGAAAATATTGATCAAGGCCTCCCTGGTGGTGCAAAGGGTTAAGCACTGCACGATTGAAGCAATCTGTAGCCTCTGCAGCAAGAGTTCGATTCCCAGCCAGCCAGCCAGGGAGCTACCCACATGGCACGGCAGACCTCTCCTATCTTACCCACTGCTCCCCTCGGCAGTGTATTTCAGTCAGTCTGCCTATTCTGTTCCCCACTCTCTCTCTGGTGCATCCTCTCACCCCCTGCACCTCTGCCCTGTACCACAGCTCTTGTATGCATAAATAAATAAATTAAAAATATATATATTGATCAAGCCACAAAATTTGAAAGCAATCACAGGTTCTATCCCTCTCTGCGTACACCAAGGGAAGAGGCATAGAGAATAGGCACAGAACCCCTACTAGGGGCTCAATGCTTTACATGTTTTGCACATGTGATCCTATAATGATCCAGTAAGATAGATACTACAATTAGTCTCGTTTTGTAAGTGAGGGAAATCACCAACATACAGCCAGTAAGCAGCAGAAGTGGGACTCAAATCAGGCTTTGCCTGATAGTGAAGTCTTAATCTTAATTATTCCTCAGTTATAACGTTAAGAAGATATATGGTAAGAAGATTCCATATAATGGTAAGAAAATAAGGGACTATGTCATGTGTCCTTTTGGAAAAGGTTGTGCTCCCTACTTTGGAAATGTAAGCTGCTGTCGGAGATGCTGATCTATCAAAACATTCTCAAGCTGCCTGGAGGCATAGGAATGAATGACTAAATACACTGTTTTTGGTCTCTGTAAATGGCTTAGCCAATACATTCTAACATCATTCAATCATTAAACAAATATTTGAGCATTTTGCTCTTTGTCAAACAATATGCCAAGTGCCGAGGATAAAATGGTAAGCAAACCATACATAGTCCTCAATCTCATTCAACTTATAGATTTCTTGCTTACTCAACTCCCAATCAACTCAAAAGTAATGTGTCCTTCCCTTTGGTGGAATAGAAAATTTTATAGTTTATCTTGCAACGTAGTTGAGCGCATACTATGTTTCTTGCCTTATTTTACATGTCTTATTTTCCTATGGGGTAAAATATCCTCAAAAGTAGGCAACATTTATTCTGTATTCTCTATCACATGGCCTAGCAGACTGTGGACAATAAATGTAAGCAATTGACCAATGACTGATAAATAAATTTCCAGACCATGTGGGTTTATCATCTAATCCCATCCTCTTATATTTCTGTAAATTTAAAATTGCTCTAGAAAATAACTATTTTTTTTTTAAGAAAAATGAGTAAAAGGCCAACAGATCAATAGAAATGTAAAGAAAAGAACTGACTGGTCACTGGAAAGAGAATTCAAAAGGCTCTTAAATTTGTGAGAAAAGCCAAATCTCACTCATAATTAGATAATTGTTATACAAAATGGTCTCCCCACCATCAGTTTTTCCAAGTTCTAAAAATGTGTATACACATTTGTATACATACACTGTGTATACACAGTAGCTATCACAATGCTGATAAACACACCTTTTAACCCAGGAATTTTCTTCTACTTTTCTACTCACACACTGCAATAAATGCCTCCATCAGTTGCTGCTTCCAAGAACCTCTAGCATTCTTTTCAACTATCCATAAGATAAATTTCAATTTATGTTTCAAATCTTTATTTCCAGCTTCTTCATAATAATGAACTGAGGGTCAGAACTGTGTTTGTATCATAATTAGCTCTACCTGTGTAGCACTGAGCAAGTCATTTCAACTCTGTCAACCTCAGTTTCCATCGTCTGTGAAATATGCATTATATTTTTCTCAAGCAGATGTTGAAAGATTAAATTAATCTCTTTGTAATTTATAAAGTGCTACAAAATGCAGATTATTTTGCATTGTTTTTTCTAATTAGAAAAGGAATGTAGAAAACATACACAAACACAGAAAAAGAACAAATTGAAAACATCAAAGAATATGAAGGTAAGAAGCATCATACACACCAACTTTTAATATACTGGCAACTTATAAATATTCCATGGACTGAAGACAAAAATAAAAGAGAAATAAGAATGCATTTTGTACTACATTAAAATGAAAACAGAGTATCAAAATTGGTAGGATCCAATCAAGTACTTAAAGAGAAATTTATATCACTAACAACCTATATTTGAAAACAAATTAACACCTTAAAAAGGTGGAAAATTTAGAGCAAAATAAACCAAAGAGCAAACAGAAGGAAGGAATAACTAGAAAACAAAAATCAGTGAAATTGAAGACAAAAAATTGTATCAATTTTTATTGAGGTAACATAAGTTTAGAACACTGTCCATGATTTAGAGGAATATACATTTTCAGATGTATGTTTGCACACCACACCCACACCAAAGTGTCCATAATCCTACACCATAGGTTATAGACTGGGCCCCTTCCCACCTTTACTCTACACATGTACCTAGCCCTCGGGTAGCCTAGATTCTGCAGTTAAATATCTAGTATTTCTTTGGTTTGGTATTATCTGTTCATTTGTTTTGTTTATACTCCACATGAGTGAAATCATCTGGTATTTATCTTTTCCCTTTTTTGACTTATTTGACAATTAACATAATTGCTCTAGTTCCATCCACATTGTTACTAATTGCAAGACTTCACATTTTATAGCTGTATAGTATTCAATTGTGTATATAACCACAGCTTCTTTATCTACTCAACTGTCATACACTTTGTGTAACTTGGATACTATAAATGGTGCTGCAATGAACATAGGAATGTATACATACATATGCATTGGTGTTTTTGCATTTTCAAGGTAGATATCTAGGAATGGAAGTACTGGATATATTTTTTAATATTCTGAGAAACCTCCATACTACCTTCCCTATGGGCTGAATCAGTCTACATTCCCACCAACAGTGTAAGAGAGTTCCTTTTTCTCCATACCCTTGCCAACATTTGTTGTTTCTGATCTTTATGATATGTGCCATTCTCATGTGTGAAATGGTATTTCATTGTGGTTATGATTTAGAGTTCTATGATGATAAGCATTTTTTTATGTGCCTGTTGATCATCTGTATGTCTTCTTTGGAGAAGTCTCTATTTAGCTCCTATGTCCATTTTTTGATTGGGTTAATTGCTTTGTTTATGTTGAGTTGTATGACCTCCTTGTAGATCTTCAGTAAGTCCATTTTTTTTTCTTTTGCAAAAACTATAGAGACAGAAAACAAATCAGTATTTGCTAAGGGCTGTGGTGGAGGAAGTTCTTTGATACAAAAGAGCACAGAATAAATTTTAAGGGATTACGGATTCATTCTGTATCTTCATTATGTTGTGCTTACACGAAAGAATACACTGGTCAAACCTGTACTCTAAAATGGGTTTATTTTAGGGGAAAAGTTTTCAGTGTTTCACCATTAAGTATGTCGTCAGCTGTGGGTTTGCCATATATGTTCTTTCTTTTGTTGATGTGTGTTCTTTCTAACTTATTGAATTTTTATCATAAATGGGTGTTGAATCTTCTCAAATGTTTTTTCAGTGTCTATTGATATGATCATGTAATTTCAATCTTCACTTTTACTGACACAGTGTATTGCATTAGCTGATTTGTGTATGCTGAACCATCATAGTATCCCTGGAATGAATTCCACTTTATGATGTATGAATCCCTTAATACATTAAATTTTCCAAGATTTTGGATAGGATTTTTTCATCTATGCTCATCACGGATATCAGTCTATAGTTTTCTTTTTCTTTTTTTTAAATAAATTTTATTTTTATATTCCCCATACAATTGCAACCCCCTTATTTTGACCCCAATCCCTCCCCTCCCCATGCCCCACCCCCCATAGAGTGTCTCTGGTTCATAGCTGTTAGTTGATTTTGATTTTCACTTTCTTATAAGTATAGTTTTCTTTTTTTATAATGTCTTTGTTTGGTTTTATGATCAAAGTTATATCAGTCTTATGAGATATGTTTGGGAGCATTCTTCCTGTTTAATTTTTGGAAAAGTTTGATATGAACAGATATTAGATCTTTGAAAGCCTGGTAAAATTTACTGGTGAAGCCATCTGGTCCTGTTGCTGTCCAGTCTAAACACTATTATTCAACATAGTTTTGGAAGTCCTAGCCAGAGCAATTGGGCAAGAAAAAGATATAAACATTATTCAAATTGGAAAAGAAGTAAAATTAATACTATCACTAATATACACAGAAATCCTAAAGATGCTACCAAAAAAAAAAAAACTGACTGGAAATATAAATAAATGTGTATAATAAAGTGGCAGGAAACAAAATCAATATAAAATCCTTGCTTTTCTATATGAAGACAATTAATTTGAGGAAAGAGAAATTAAGAAAAAATCCTATTTATAAATGCATCATGAAGAATAAAATATAAACAAAAGAAGTGAAAGACCTATACATGGAAAGCAGAAGACTACAAGATATTGTTAAAAGAGACAGAAGCCACAAAGAAATGGAAAGATATCCCAAATTCTTACATTGGAAGAACAGATATTATTAAAATGCCCATCTTTTCTAAAACAATTTACAGATACAATGTAATCCCTATCAAAATCTCAATGTCATTTTTCAAGGAAATAGAAGAAATGTTTATAAAATTTGTATGGAATCACCAAAAAAAAAAAACCCATATAACTAATGCAATCCTGCAGAATAGAAGAAAAATGTAAATATCAGAATATATTACAAAGTAAAAGTAATCAAAACAGTCTGATACTGGAACAAAAACAGGCATACACACTAATGGAACAGAACTGAGAGCCCACACATATATGGACAAGTAATTTATTTTTTTTAAAGATTTATTTATTTATTTATTTATTTATTTATTTATTTATTTATTTATACAAGCACTGGGTACAGTCAGAAGCGCGGGAACGTGAGAGAATTCACCAGAGCCAGAGCGGGGAGCAGAGCAGGCAGAAGGACCGAAGTACACTGCTGAGTGGAGCAGCGGGCGGCAGGAGAGGTCTGCACGCCATGTGGGACCCTTCTCCGGTGGCCAGGGAGCAGCCGGGGATCGAACTGGTGCTGCAGAAGCTGCAGGCGGCTTCGCAACCCAGCACTCAACTGCTGCGCCACCAGGGAGGCCCTGGGCAAGTAATTTATGACAAAGGAACCAAGACCATGCAATGGAGGTGGGAAAAGCCCTTTTTACATATAGTGTTGAAAACCTGGACATTCACATGTGAAAAACAAAACCACATCAGTATTTAACACCATCCACAAAAATTAATATAAAATGTATAAAAGACTTGGGTATAATACCTAAAGCCATAAAATACATGGAAGAAAATATAGGTGGCACACTCTGGAACATCAACCTCAGAGATATCTTTGGGGACTTAACTCCAATGGCAAGGGACTTAACTCCAAGCAAAAATAAAAAGGACTATATCAAACTAAAAAGCTTTTATACAATGAAAACAACTGCCACTAAAATAATGAAATGCAAAGTATTTATTTGGAGCAGATATTTGCTGCCATCAGACATGCAACAAGAGGTTAATATCCACAATATATAAAGAACTCATTCAACTTAACCGCACAACCCAATAACAAAATGGGCAGTAGACCTGAATAGACACTCTTTAAAGAAAACATACAAATGACCAACAGGCACATGAAAAATTACTCAAATTTACTTATTATGGAAGTGTAAATCAAAAATAAAATGAGATACCACCTCACATCTGTGCAAATGACCTATATAAAAAAGGCTGAAAACAAGTGTTGGCAAGGGTATAGAGGGAAAAAAGCTCTCTTCACTGTTGGTGGGGATGTAAATTAGTCCAGCCTCTATGTAAAATCATATGGAGCTTGTTTTAACCATTAGAAGTAGAATACCATGTAATCCAGCAATTCCACTCCTATGTATTTATCAGAAGACATTATGTCTTATGAAAACACTAATTTGAGATGTATATATATATATATATATATTCCTATATTCCTATATATATATATATATATTCCTATATTCCTATATATATATATATATATATTCCTATGTTTACTGAAGCACTATTTATAGTGGCCAAGACATGGAAATGTAAATACCCACTGACACATGACAGGATGAAGGCATTGTGGTATATACGCTCAATGGAGTATCACTCAGCTATTTCAAAAGATGAAATCTTGCCTTTTGTGACAACATGTATGAAAGTTGTGGTAATTCTGCTAAGTGACGTAAGTAGGAAAGTGAATGACAAATACTGGCTGGTTTCACTCACCTGTGGAATATAAATCAAATAAACTAACAAAACAAAACAAAAATAATTCTTAGACTCTGAAGAAAATATGGTGGCTACTAGAAAGGAGGGTAGTAAAGATGGGCAGAGGGGGGCAATTTGAAAATGGTGAATGGCACTAGAACTATGGTTATGGGTGTGGTGTGGTGTGGATACATAATGAGTTGTAACACTGTACTCCTAAAACTTATATAGTAACGTAAACCAATAGCAAATCAATGAATATAATAAACCTACCAACAAATGGGATGGGTGAATTCTGTTACATATAAATTATAAATTAATAAAATGATAAAAAATAAAGGAAGGAAAATTCACACTTAATTCCACCACCAGAACAAACCACTTTTAACATTGTCATAACGTCCCTCTAATTATTTTCTTCCTTTTTTGAAATAATAGATTTTATTTCTTAGAGCTGTTTTAGGTTTACAGAAAGTTGAGCAGAAAATAGAGTTCCATATATGCCTTCTTCACTCCACTCCCACATTCTCCTATTATTAACATCTTGCTTTAGTCTGGTACATTTGTCATCATTAATGAACCAATGGTAATATATGAATTATGAGCCTAATTGCATAGTTTACATGAGATTCCACTATTTTGTAGATTCTAGTGTATTATGAAAAATGTACAGTGACGTATATCTATCATTACATTATCACAGAGAAATGTTTTACTCCCCTAAATATTCCCTGTACTCTGCTTATCCATCTCCTCCCCCTCTCCACCCCCTACAATTCCTGATAACCATTGACCTTTTTACTGTTTCTGTAGTTTTTTCTTTTCCAAAATAGATAACAGGAATCAGAGGTGATACAGTCATTTTAGACTGGCTTATTTTACTCAGCAGTATACATTTGAGGTTACCCCATGTCCTTTCATGACTTAACATTTTATATTATCATGAATAGTATTTTATCATATGAAAGTACAGCTTATCAATTCACCTATTGAAGGTCATCGTCATTGCTTCTAATTTTTGGAAATTGTGAATAAAACTGCTGTAAACACTTGTGCAGACATAAGTTTTCAACTCATTGGTTAATACCTAGGAGGATGTTGCTGAATCATATAGTATGGCTTGTAAAAAACTGCCAAACTAGCTTCAAAAGTCTCTACACCATTTTGCCTTCCCACCAGCAATGCATGAGAGTTTAGTGTTACTTATATCCTTGCCAGTATCTGGTGGTGTTTTTATGTGGGTATGAATTATTCTAGTATTATATGTATAGCTACATATAACAACAAATGAGATAACACTACACACTCATTTGTTGTTTGAATTTGCATTTCCCTTAATGACATATGATGTTGAGAATCTTCTCACATATTTATACGATGTTGAGAATCTTCCCATATACTTATTTATAGTCTATATAGCTCCTCTGGTGAGTTCTCTATTTGCTTACTTTATTTTGCTCATTTTGTTGTTGAGTTTTAAAAGTTCTTCATAGATTTTGGATAAATGTTCACTATCAGATATGTGTTTTGTAAATATTTTCTTCCAGTCCATAGCTTGTCTTCTTTCTCTCTTAATAGTGTCTTTGCCAGAGCAGAATATTTTACTTTTATCATTTTTCTGAGCAATTTGTTTTCTCTCCTGGAGCATGCTTTCAGTGTTGTATTTAAAAACTCATTAAACCCAAGGTCACTCATTACCAAAGCCTGGATTTTTCTCCTATTACATTCTAGAAGTTTTATAGTTTTGAACTTTACATGTAGGTCTTTGATCAGTTTTGGGTAATTTTGTGAAAGGCTTAAGGTCAGTGTCTACATTCATTTTTTTTTTTTTGATGTGTTTGTCTATGTATTCCAGCACCATTTGTTAAAAAGATTATTATTTTCCAATGAATCATCTTTGTTTCTTTTGCCAAAGATCCATCGAATATATTTGTGTGCATGTATTTCTGGGTACTCTATTATATTTCACTGATCATTTATCTATTCTTTCACAAATATTTCAATGTCTTGATACTATAGCTCTATAGCAAGTCTTGAAATTAGGTAGTGACAGTACTCCAGTTTTGTTCTTTAATACCATGTTGACAATTCTTGTTTTTTTGCCTTTCCATATGAACTTTAGAATCACTTTGTTGATTTTCACAAAGCATATCTCTGGGATTTTGATTGATATTACATTGTGTGTTTGTGTGTATATTTATGTTTCACTTTTTCTACCTTCCTTACCTTAAATAAGCTTACTTTAATATTCAACTTTCTATCTTTTCTTAATATAGCAATTATTTTTTAATTTAGTGGTAGTCTTAGTGTTTGAAATATATATTTACAACTAATAAAAGTCCACATTCAATAAATATTATACTTTTCATAAACAGTACAGGTTACTTATAGCAAAGTATTCCCAGTTCCTCTTTCCTATCTTTTATAAGATTGCTGTCATTCATTTTACCTTTCCATAAGTTATAATCACTTAATACATTGTTGCTATTATTATTATTTTGGATACTCATTTCTGTTAAATTAAGAACAAAACATAAAAGATTTTATTTCACTTTAATTTGCTGCTTCTTTAAGTTCTTCCTTTCTTTATGTAGATCTGAGTTTCTGACCTATATGACCTATTTTCCTTCTTTCTAAAGAATTTATTAGAATTAAAAATTTATTTAATTCTTCTTGGTAGGCACATCTACTGGTAACAAGTTCCTTCCATTTTTGTTTCTCTATAAAAATCTATCTCTCATTCACTTTTTTTTTAAAAAAAAATTAAAACAAGATATTTATTGTGTGACTAACTGTTGAAATTCTTAATATGAATTGGACAGCTGTGACAGTTGCCCTCTTGGGTTTAGGCACCATTCCTTCACAGAAAGATGCCTCAGTCTGTCATATACAATTTTTAGGTGTCTCATTTGACCAATGCCGGTTGTATTTCTTCTTTTAGCCTTGGCATTCCAGTTATACTTTCTTATCCACTTGGTAGAGTAGCCACAATTTGCCCACAGGTCAGTTTCTCAAAGGGATAGGCCTTACAGCCACAGCAGGCAGCACAAGGCGTGTGTCTTATTGTGATGCTTTCCAAATTATGACATTTACTTTGTCATTTTCTGCTGCTAAGATAAAAAAAAAAGCTCATTCACTTCTGAAGGATAATTTTGCTGGATACAGAATTCCAAGTTAGTGAGTTTTTCATTTCAACAACTTAAATATTTCACTCCACTCTCATCCTGTTTGCACTACTTCCTAAGAGAAATTGGATATATTTCTTGTCCTTGATCTTCTAAATGTAGTATGTTTTTTCACTGGCCTCATTCAAGATGTTCTATATATATATATATATTTATCCTATATATATATATATATATATATATATTTATCCTAATTTGTGTTATCTAAGCTTCCTAAATCTATGCTTTGGTGTCTGTCATTGATTTTGGAAAATTCTTAGCCATTATTACTTCAGATACTTCTTTATGCTCTTCATTTCTCCTTCTGGTATTCCCATTATACATCTGTATACCTTTTGTAATTTTCTCACAGTTCTTGGACTTTCTGTTTCTGCATTTTCTTCATTTTTTCTTTTTATTCCTGTTTGGGGTTTTTCTATTGGTATTTTTTAAAAAGTTTTATTTATTTATGCATACAAGAGCTGGGGCACAGGCCAGAGATGTGGGGGAGTGAGAGGATTCACCAGAGTGGGGAACAGAACTGGCAGACTAACCGAAATACACTGCTGAGGAGAGCAGGAGGCAAGACAGGAAAGGTCTGCTTCACCATGCAGGTTGTCTCTGGCTGGCCAGGGATAGAACTCGTGCTACAGCGGCTGCGGATAACTTAACACCTTGTGCAACCAGGGAGGCCCTCTATTGGTATATTTTTAACTTGTTGATTTTTTGTTCATGATTTTGTTCAGTCTACTGATGAATCCATTGAAGACACTTTGTTATAGAGCAACCCCGATATTAAACGGGTTCTCACGTTGGGCGCCAAGCTGTTATAGAGCAACCCCGATATTAAACGGGTTCCTGGCTGTGGGTCCTCACCCGCGCACTTTAAAGGGACTTATGAATACTCTACTATAGACACACGCAAAAGGGTTAATAAAAGGTTTATTTACAAGAGAAAAAGAAATAAGGAAAATGTACAACTCAGGGAGAAAATAGGGAAATAAAGTCTTTAATGCGTCCTACCCGATCCGACAGACCTGGAAACCCAAAGTCACTCCCAGAGCTGGCCGGACGCTGCGAGCTGGTGGAGAGCCCAAAATGGAGAGAGCCCCCCAAAGCCCACGTGTCTGCCTTTTGTATCCACCTGGCTGCTTAACCCCACCCTCAGGTCCCAGCCACCTTCCCTTTGGTGGTGATGGGATTTGGAGTTCCCAGTGTCTTTGGCTTTGACCTGGGGTGGGGGTGGAGTCCACAAAGCCTATATGGAAATAGCTTTGGGACATCCTTTCCCCCTAACAATTTGGGACATCCTTTTCCCCCTAACAACTTCATTTCTGTTATAGTGCGTTGGAGTTCTTATACTTTCTTTTGATTCTTTCTTAGAATTTCCAGCTCTCTGTTTACACATACATTCTTCTGTGCTCTGCATTTTTTCCATTAGTATATTGATCCATTATTTTAAATTCCTGCCTAATAACTACAAAATATCTGCCATATGTGAGTCTAGTTCTGATGATTGATTTGTCTCTTCAGACTGGTTTGGTTTTTTTTTTAGCTGTTTGTGTTTTGTTTTGTTGCCTTTTAGCATGCCTTGTAATCTTTTGTTGGAAGTCAAACATGATATATTGGGTAAAAGGAACCAAGTTAAATGGGTCTTTAGTATGTGGTTTTATGTTAATCACTAGGAGTTAGCCTAATTTTACTGTTTGTTGCAGCTGCGGTGTCTGTGGCTAAAATTTGCTCTAGTGTCCTTGTTTATTTCCCCCATGTGGTTTTTGGGTTTCCCCAGATACTTCTTCTTAAATAGTATGTGAAGATTGCAGTTCTTTCAGCTGTAATTTCCTGTTATTATATAGGGTCCCTATTGATGTGGTGGTAAATTGTGGGGCAGGAGAAACATTCTATAATCATATGATTAACTCTCAGTGTGTTAGTGAGCCTATGTCCCTAAGTTGTGATCTTCAAACGTGCTAATTAGCTTTGCTCTCTACACCCCCACCACCATAGGTGCGACAGGACAGCTAATGGAGTTGGGTATTTTCTTTCTCCAAGGTTGGTTAGGCTCTGATAAATCGGTTCTGGTTAAATCATTTCCTTTGAGGGCAGTACTTAAGAAGAACAAAGAGCTCTGAATTTATTTCAGAATGGTTACTTTGTCCCTCCCTTGCCTGAAGCAAGAAGGAATTTTGCTCCTGTCTTCACCCTGAAGACATCTAAAGGTCATCTCATTTTGCCACTAAATACTTTCCCCATACATCACAACTAGTGATATGACTCTACACCAACACATCTGAACCATAATTTATTAACCAATTCCCTATTTGAAGGCATTGCTTGCTTCCTTTTCTTCTTTGAAAAAAATATTCTTGTATATAAACCTCTATATGGAACACTTGTTACTTTCTTAATATAAATTCTTAGAAATTAATTTACTGGGTCAAGGGTTTTAAATATCTTCAAATCCTTAATCTGCAATATCAAACCACCTTCCAGAAATGCTACATTAATTTAGCTTCCCATTAGCAGTAGATGAGACTATCCAACACTGGATATTTTAATTACTTAAAAACTGCCAATTTGGTGGGGGGAAATGGAACCAATATTTCTTTCCGTGTAAGAATGTTAAATGTACATTCATTTTTAGTAACTTTTTATATCTTTTATATGATAGATAGTACCATTATTGTTAACACTTTTATACTATATTTATGTAATATCTTCTGCATTAAGAAAAGGTGGTCAAAACCATTTAATTGAGCAGCAACATGGATGGCGCTGGAAGGGATCATGCTCAGCGAAATAAGCCAAAAAGAAAAAGAAAAATACCGGATGGTCTCACTCATAGCAGGAATCTAGAAAACTTAAATAAGGGACCAGGAAAATGAATAACTATAAGAAAGTGAAAATCAAAATCAACAAAAACTATGAACCAGAGACACTTTTTGGGGGGTGGGGGCGGGAAGGGAGGGATTGGGGTCAGAATGGGGGGTTTGCAATTGTATGGGGGAATATAAAAATAAAATTTATTATTTAAAAAATAAATAAATAAAGTAAAAAAAAACCATTTAATTGAAAGAACTCAGAAGTTTAGAACTACTTTTTCAGCAGAACTTATGTGGTTTTTTGCCAAGTCTTTGCAATACAATTTTCTTGGTATATACACAAATTAAACTTCTGCACCAGAACACTCTGTAATAGAGTAGAAAATATTTCCAATATATTAATAATTCCAGCATCTTTAACTGATGAGAGATGATCATGAATGTCTCAAGATGAAAATTTAATTGAGGCACCTTATGCTACCTTCCCACATGTTGGTGAGAAGAAAGTGATTGTTTCTCTACAATAAACTCATAAATATTGTCAAACAACTGGTTTTTTACCTCATATATACAACCTATCTAGACATTTCACAAAGAATCTAGTATACATTTATACACAAAGGCATATAGGGCACTACTTAAAAAGATTATGCAAGCATAAATATTTCCTACTTGTATGGGTCTGCTGTCACTAATACTTCAGTGGAGGTAAACTAGAAGTTATTTTGTTGATTTAAATCCACTTCACAAAGTAATATGGATCTTTGTGTATTATACATTAATTCTGGATTATCTTGCCAGAAAGGATTGGTTCACTCAGAGGTTGACATCAGATCTACTTACTTAAAATATGAAATTGGATGAGTTTTCACTATCAGTTATGTGATATGCATGATTGGGTGATTTACCCCTTTCTTACTTGATGAAAAAGAAATGGGATAATAAAAGATAAGACCTCTAAAAGAGTAAGCCAGCACTAAAAAATTGACAAGCTATGAAGATGTGGATTTCAAGTGCATTCACACATTTTTAAAATGCATATCCAGGGCCTCCCCTGGTGGCGCAGCGGTTGAGCACTGGGCTGCAAAGCTGCCTGCAGCCTCTGCAGCGCCAGTTGGATCCCCGGCTGCCGGTGAGGGTCCCACATGGCGCGCAGACCTCTCCTGCCATGCCCGCTGCTCCCCTCAGCAGTGTATTTCATCACTCTGCCTGTTCTGCTCCCCACTCTGGCTCTGGTGAATTCTCTCACCCTCCCGTGCTTCCGACTGTACCCCAGTGCTTGTATAAATAAATAAATAGGGGCCTCCCCGGTGGCGCAGCGGTTGAGCGCTGGGTTGCGAAGCTGCCCGCGGCCTCTGCGGCGCCGGTTCGATCCCTGGCTGCTCCCCGGCCACCAGAGGAGGGTCCCACATGGCGCGCAGACCTCTCCTGCCGCCCGCTGCTCCCCTCAGCAGTGTACTTCGGTCCTTCTGCCTGCTCTGCTCCCCGCTCTGGCTCTGGTGAGCTCTCTCACCCTCCCGCGCTTCTGACTGTACCCAGTGCATGTATAAACAAAAAAAACGAACGAACAAATAAATAAATAAATAAATAAAGCATGCCTCTATTAAAAATAAATAAATAAATAAATAAATAAACAAACAAATAAATAAATAATAAATCTTTAAAAAAAATAAATAAGATAAAATAAAATGCATATCCAAATTGTTAAGGGTTCTAACTTACAAGAAAGTCTGTTTACAAAGGAACAGCAGGGGGGTATTCTTTATATACTACTTTCAATAAATTTGTTCTCTCTTCTCTGAAATATTGTCTCAAAATTTTTAGGAACTAAATTTGAGGGAGATGGAATCCATTGACTGAAACAAGTTATTTAGATTATATGTGGTTTGCATAACTATTATGTAGTTATGAAATATCTTTAAAAAGGTTGTTTCATGGACACCATTAAATGAATCATTTCAACATATCTAAGCTCACTATTTTTTAAAAAAAATACCGTGAGTATTGAAAGGAAATTGCTGTTAGGTTTAAAGAGAATGAAGAGGTTTAGCTGGGATACACTTGTCTTTTCAACTAGATTTTAAAGCATGAGCACTATTTTATATTTTTTACATTATCACAGTGGTAGATACAAAAATGCAAAATAAGTCTCTGCTGGTTATAATGTTATAGAGCAACCCCGATATTAAATGGGTTCCTGGCTGTGGGTCCTCACCCGCGCACTTTAAAGGGACTTATGAATACTCTACTACAGACACACACAAAAGGGTTAATAAAAGGTTTATTTACAAGAGAAAAAGAAATAAGGAAAATGTACAACTCAGGGAGAAAATAGGGAAATAAAGTCTTTAATGCGTCCTACCCGATCCGACAGACCTGGAAACCCAAAGTCATTTCCAAAGTCACTCTCAGAGCTGGCCGGACACTGCGAGCTGGCGGAGAGCCAAAAATGGGGGATCCTCCAAAGCCCACGTGTCTGCCTTTTCTGTCCACCTGGCTGCTTAACCCCACCCTCAAGTCCCAGCCACCTTCCCTTTGGTGGTGATGGGATTTGGAGTTCCCAGTGTCTGACTTTGACCTAGGGTGGGGGTGGAGTCCACAAAGCCTATATGGAATTAGCTTTGGGACATCCTTTTCCCCCCTAACAATAACATTTTATAGAGTCTACGTTGAGTATAACCTGACTTCCTTGTAAACACTACCTGATTCTTTAAAACATGGTCAAAGCTGTGTTTCAAAGACAGAGTAGAAGTTTAAGAAAAGGATATTCAAGATTGTGTAGAAATCCTTTATTTTGCAAGTTCTAAAAATGGGCAACCTGCACCTTACCACTATATAGCAGAGGAGGCAAAATTCTTTCAAATATGCCTCTTGAAGATGAAAATAGCTTAAACACTAATTTCTGATAGAAACCTGACTCCAAATGCAAACATAATGGTCTCTCATCCAAGTACATTGGTACTGTTAGCTCAGCGAGATGAGATTTGGCCCATATTATGCCCCAGACAGAAATCCACAAACTCCTGGAAAGAGCAAATTCAGAAACTGAAGACAGACAAGAAACTGAACAGTAACACCAGTGGTGTTATTAAACACTCCTTGTGCAGTTACTGATTTTTTTCAAGCACATAACAAAAGTAAACACTATAATCCCTAAGACATGTTTTATTATGGCTGTCCAAGATCGAGTGGTTAGCATAATTATGGCTGAATTCTCCATGACTATGTTGAATCATTATCAATTTTCTATGAATATGATAAATTGACTATGATAAAGTCAATTTCAGCACATACTTATTCATAAGAACTTCTAAAAGGTTTTTGGGGAGCCAGCACCAGCGGAGACCCCAGGTGGCATCCACAGCAGCCTGTGAGCAAGGTCCATATCAAAAAGACCAGGAACAAGTGCTGGCAAGGGTTTAGAGAAAAAAGAATCCTCTTACACTGTTGGTGGGAAGGTAAACTTGTCCAGCCCCTGTGGAAAACCTTTTGAAGGTGTCTCAAAAGACCAAAAATGAATTTGCCATATGACCCAGCATTTCCATTCCTAGGTTCCTACCTGAAGAACACAAATACATTAATTTGAAAGGAAACTTGCACTCTCAGCACTATTTATAATATCCGAACAATAGAAACAACCTAAATACCCCCAAAAATATAAATAGATCAAGAAGATGTGGTGTATATACACAATGGAATACTATTCAGCATTCAAAAAAGATAAATTCTTGCCATTCACATCAACATGGATGGCGCTAGAAGGGATGATGCTAAGCAAAATTAGTCAGAAGGAGAAAAACAAATATCAGATGGTGTCATTTATATGTGGAATATAGGGAAACCAGACAAAGGGTTAGATAAAGCCAAACTCAAAAACTAACACTTGAAAGCTGAATAGAACTGAGACATGGGGGTGGGGGGAGGTGGGGATGAGAACAAGGTGGGGAGGGAGCACAGTGGACTATGGGTGCTCTGGTAGTAGATGTGCTATGGTAACAACACCTGAAGGGGGATCCTAGACTTCCAAAACGCAAACGACAATGTACACCCATGCTATTTCAATTTAAAAAAAAAATCTTTTTAGAGGCCTCCCCGGTGGCGCAGCGGTTGAGCGCTGGGTTGCGAAGCTGCCCGAGACCTCTGCAGCACCGGTTCCATCCCCGGCTGCTCCCAGGCCACTGGAGGAGGGTCCCACATGGCGCGCAGACCTCTCCTGCCGCCCGCTGCTCCCCTCAGCAGTGTCCTTCGGTCCTTCTGCCTGCTCTGCTCCCTGCTCTGGCTCTGGTGAATTCTCTCACCCTCCCGCGCTTCTGACTGTACCCAGTGCTTGTATAAATAAATCTTTAAAAAAAAAAAAGAACTTTATTGTCTGAAATATTTTTTTAATCTTTTTATTTATTAAAATTTAATTTAATTTTATATATATTTTATATCATTCTTTTTTGTGCAACGCATATGCTTTCTCCTCTCAGGTGTAGTCCCTGTAAAATTCCCACCACCAAGTCACCCTTGCATCATCACCATAGTCCCTTGTGCTCTTCCCTCCCCTGTTTTATCCCTCTCCCTCCTCCTCCCCTGCAGAATGTCTCTGATTAATAGTTGCCTGTTCATTTTGTTTTCTAATTTATTATGACTATTTTTTATTGTGGTCCCTTATTTTGTTCCCCTACATTCTTTCTATAAGTGAAATAATCCGATATTTTTCTTTTTCCTTCTGGCTTATTTCACTGAGCATAATCCCTTCCAGCTCCATCCATGTTGCTGTGAATGACATGGGTTTATCTTTTTTGATTGCTGAATAGTATTCCATTATGTATATGTACCACATCTTCTTGATCCAGTCATCTATTTTGGGGCATATGGGTTGTTTCTTTATCTTACCTACTGTAAATAGTGCTGCAATAAACACAGGGGTGCAGATATCCTTTTGAATTAATGTTTTTGTAGATAGATTTGGGTAGATTCCTAGGAGTAGAATTTCTGAGTCACATGGTAGCTCCATTTTTAGTACTTTGAGGAACCTCTACACAGCTTTCCATAGTGGCTGGACCACATCTCAGTAACAGACTTAAAGACACTTCCCCCAAAGCAAAGAAAGTGAGGGGAAAGATGAACAACTGGGACTACATCAAATTAAAAAGCTTCTGTACAGCAAAAGAGACATTAACCAAAATAAAGAGACACCCTACTGATTGGGAAAAAAATTTGCACACAATACTACTGATAAGGGACTGATCACAAAGATCTACAAAGAGCTGAC
Organism: Talpa europaea; assembly: GCF_964194135.1. Classification (NCBI taxonomy): domain Eukaryota; kingdom Metazoa; phylum Chordata; class Mammalia; order Eulipotyphla; family Talpidae; genus Talpa; species Talpa europaea. Next base: position 69,075,688 of record NC_140081.1, read on the forward strand.
AAGACTCAACAAAAACAAAGTAAACAATCCAGTCAGAAAATGGGCAGAAGAGCTAAAAAGATACTTCTCCAAAGAGGAAATGCAAATGGCCAACAGGTATATGAAAAAATGTCCAACATCACTTGTAATCAGGGAAATGCAAATCAAAATCACAGTGAGATGCCTCCTTACACTAACAATAATGGCACATATTTAAAAAACTAGCAACAAATGTTGGCGAGGATGTGGAGAAAAAAGAACTCTCCTACACTGCTGGTGGGAAAAAAATTTCTTAAAAAAAAGTTTTGGGGATCACCCAAGAGAGAATTTAATGAATTACACAGCCTAATTAAACACACATAAAGTGCCATTATATCATCTTCAAGAAGCACAACTGAGCTGATTATATTTAGTTAGTTAGTTAGTTATTTTACATTTTAAAAGGACAGGTTTATTAGGAAAAAGAGAGGCAACTGCATAGTCACAGACGGCCTGAACTGATTTTATTAAAACAGTGATACCTGACCAATGTGTAGGAGATACAGGCAAGAAAAGTTAGGTATCCCTGCCAGGAACTGAGAGATACCAGCTAGAGAATGCATGACTTACCACCAATGGTATCTGCGAGTAGAACTTGGTACCAAGCGGATTCTGATATCTGAACTGGACCTTCAACCTGTATCATCCTAGCGATTTTGTGAATGGTTGGGCTGGCCCGTCTTAGAAATGACAATCCCTGCTACTCTAGGGGTACTATAAGGGTACCCTATTAACAGAAACAGCGATGGCCAAAAGTAAACAACAGAGGTGTGCCTCTGTGCCACCATTGTTTTGTCCAAATTTGAGAAAAGGGTATTCAAGATTGTGTAGAAGTCCTTTATTTTACAAGTTCTAAAAGTGGGCAACCCACTTGCCCAATCATTACTGCCTTACACCCAGGAGTCAGTGAAAAGGTCAATAACTTCATGACCAGTCTAAAAGCAAGAAAACATACTCACAAACTGTTTTTGATAAGAACTATTACTGTAGACACAACATCGTGTAAGTATTACAATAATATTTATTGTAACACATACAGTCAGTGGAAAGGGAGAGATGGATCTTTGCTCTTCATTATATGAGTGGAGAAATCAAGTACACAAAGTCCTTCTTCATTATTTATTTTTCAATGGCCACTATAATAGTGAAGAAAAAAATTAAAAGCATAAGAACATCTGTCATTTATCAAACTTGAAGCAGAATGAGGAACGGCAAGATATGTAGTTATGGTGGTGGGGGAAATCTATTTCTCTGTCAATTAAGGTGCTGGAGTCAAAGTCTCTGTCAGATTTCCTCAGTGTTTTAAGACTTCATTTCCAGGCTGTGGAAGCCAAGTTAAAAAGTAAAGTCAGGAAGAAGCCAAATTCCCCATCCTGTGTATACAGCTTATTCTTCTTCATCAGGAGTTAATAATCCTATTCCTATTTGTGTAATCATTTTCCCAAAGTTAATTCAACTTTATATATGTTAAGTCATCTATGCAGAGCATGGCCCTCTCACTCCCTGCCTTGTGGCTATTTCACTTTTCTACTAGCAAGTGGACAAAATTAATAAGAAAAGGGTCCCTATTTCAAAGAGGTTTGACAATTGAGTGAGGCAACACCATTGGCTCAGATGACAACTGAACATTTTCCATCAGTATCAATTCATTGTTCCCTCTATCTCCCATTAGCATGGATAACTGGGAGTTGATGGTATTCTCATTAGTCTTTACTATGAGGCCATGGAGGGATCCTTTTACAGAAAGGCTGCTCAGCTGGTGAAACCTGACCTGAATATTTTTCTGGCTAAAATCATCCCTTACATGTCATCTGGCATAGGACGTTGGGCAAAAATCAAAGCTCTTGTTCGAAAAAACAAATTTTTCTTCCTATCAGCACCTCAGCTGCACAAGTCTCTGCTAAAGGAGGTTTCCTTTCTGTTTGGTCAGGAATTCAAGTTGTGCTCTTGAACCTTTCACAACAGAATCAAAACTGGTTGCTCTGTAACTGGAATCTAAAACTTCTTGCTTTCACTTCAGACAACCTGAGATACATCTCCACTTTAGAGAATCAAGTATGAACTGACATAACAAATTCATTATAAGACAGTGTTTTTCTTTTTGTAAAATAATGTTGAGCATACAAGAAAATCTAGAATTATATATACCAATTAACCATGGCTATCTTTACACGTTGAGATTACCAATGACTTCTTTTCCTTATAACTTTTATGTATCTTTGGGATGTTTAAAAATAACATATATTCTAAAAATCAGGAAAAAATCACATTTACATAAAGCTTGCTTAGGGTATCTGAAAATCAACAATCCAGTCTTCTAGTCATCTTAAACATCTTCCCCACCTTTTATAAAAAAAAATATTTCCCTATTCTACAGCTTCAATTAACTTAGAGTATCCAAAGATACTCTAAGACCACATTTCCTTAGCACTTATAGAAAGACCTTTATTCAGTTACAACTTCATACTTTTCATCTTCGCTACAAAGAGTCAATAAAAGAAATGCCAAATAAACAATTCTTCCTTATTCTATGAAACCAAGGTTACAGATGGTGTCCTTGCACCACCCAGGATGTGCTTTATTCAAACATTCCATGATCAATATTGTTTGAGTAGGTGGGAGGTGGAAATAATCTCTGCACATGAAACTATAATTTTTCTCTTGCCAATAAGCCCAAATTTCTCTTTTTTTTCCTTCCTGGAAGCATAAGCCAAAGTTAGAGTACAAAATATTATAATGTACCAGACCAGGTGCTAAAAGCTACTATATCATCGTTCTTTAGATTTTGTTTAATCTTCTATTTTGTTTCAGCTTTTAAAAACATTATCTAGTGCTCTTCTTTCATATACCACCTGTAATCTTTTTAGAGGCAGGCAGGCCATAAATCTTAAGTAAGTGAAATACTCATTGCAATGACTTTGTGACAATAATAAAAGTCCAGGTGTGTCCAGGTACCTAAAGACAGACCCTTGGTTTCCCATGTCACACCGCCCCAACCCCTGTTCTGGTGTCCTTTAGTTTGCTGTCCAGAAAGCAAGAATTCTTCTCAGTTTATGAGCATGTATGACTCAACCAATACCACACAGCAAGCAACAGAACTGACCAGAAGCCTGGTATCCTGACTTAAAGCACAGTCCTCTTTCCATTAGACTATGAGGACATTCCAATCCTACTGAGAAGTCAGGGAAATCTAAGAAGCAAGGACATAAAGGCACATATTTTTAAGCTTCCTCACAAATTTCCTTTGGCTTAGCTTATTTAGGTTCCTGAATAACTTTAGTCCTGGTCTTTTTCTTTTAACTCCCAAATAGTATACTGCCTCTCTTAGGAATTCTGGTTACAAAGATCTTTATTCATTCATTTGGATCATCTCTTAACGTGTTAAGTGGCTGCCCTGTACATAGGACTGGGCTTCTATTCAAGAGAATGAATGGGCTTCCTCAGAGAATTGCTAGAGGCAAACTGGTGTAGCGAACAGAGCCCTGAATTTGGAGACCTGGGTTTTAGTTCTGGCCCTGCTTGGACTTGTTGTCTGTCCCTGTACAAAGTCACTTGACCTCAATGAGTTTCAAGTTTCTCCTCTAAACATTAAGGAGATATGTCACTTGGCTTGCAAGAGAATTACTCTAATAGCTATCACTTATTAAAATTAACTATATTGCAGCCACTGCTGCGAAGCCCTCTATGTAACACAATCTCACTGATTTTTCAACTGTCATGTTGACAGTCATTATGCTATAATTTCTCTCATTGTACTGATAAGAAAACTAAAACTGGGGCCTCCCTGGTGGCCTAGGGGTTAAGTCTCATCGCTACCACTGCCATGGCCATCGCAAGGCAAAGCTGCCTGAGTTCGATCCCCAGCCAGGGAGGTGACCCACATGGTGCAGCAGACCTCTCCTGTAGCGCCTGCTGCTCCCTTCAGCAGTGTATGTCAGTAGATCTGCCTATTCTGCTCCCCACTCTGTCTCTGGTGAATCCTCTCCTCTCATCCCCCGCACCTCTGGCCTACACCCCAGCTCTTGTATGCAAAAATAAACAAAAATCTTAAAAACAAAAATTAATGAACCACTTTGAAAGGTGGGGCCTGTAAAGGCAAAAAAAAAAAAAAGAAAAAAGAAAAAAGAAAAGAAAACTAAAATTGGAGAGGTTAATTAACATTTACATGGTGCACAAGAACAGCATGGAACTGGAGTTTGGACCTAAGCTGACTTGAGATTCTCCACACCCAACACCATTGCCCTCAACTCCCCAATATAAAAACTAATTAAAAAAGTACTTTTAAAACATGAAGCTACTGATTTTAAGACATTTTCTACTAAGGTATTTCTTCTCCCTACTTAAACTTCTAAGATATAAATAGGTCTATTCTTTTTGCTTGCTCCTTCCTACTGTCAAATAGTCACCTGAAATGTCCAAGTGACAATATGAGAGAAGAAAATGCAAGTCTTTCTCGTTGGCTTTTGAACAGACAGAGAGGTGAGCAGATGCCACAAGGCCTTGCTTCACATGTCTCAAATTTTCTCAGTACCTTCTTCCCTTCTATCTGTTGGTGCCTCACTCTTCCTGAGAAGTTCAGAGGCCTATTTTGAGCCAAATGTGAATGCTGGAAGCTTTTTTACTGAAAAGAAAAATGGGTGAAAATCTAGTCCTCAGAAGGTCCAGCTAATGCACCTTATAAATTAGGAATGGGCGCCACGAAGCACATGTACAATTTGTCTCCCCAGAAACTTTGTCAGACTTGGCACAAGTTAGCCCGTTCAAAACAGATAATTGAATCTTCCCAACAACTCAATTCTTCGACCTCCCTTTGAGCAATAGTTCATTACCTAAGTCATATCTGGCAAAAGGACAAACACTTCATCCCATTTGTCCTATATTTGCATGAATATTATCCACTGAATGTTGCTCCTTTGAACTTCAAAAGACCCCTTCTTAGCCCCTTTGACTACAACTTGAACAACACAACATAATGGAGTTACAGAAAAACCTTTTCCCTGCTGAAGACCTCAAACCTTGTGGATTCTGGACAGTAACAAACTTCTATATAAGCAACAAATGACTCCTTCATCTATAGCAATGCACCCTCAGCATTTCCTGGTTTCTTGAGCCTGTCCTTATGACAGCAAGTATAACTATGGCTAATTAGCTACTAGCAAGTGGCACCACCCACCTCGATCTTTCCTTGTGAAAATAGCTTTCTACAAATAGAGTATTTTTTCCAGACTTCTTCTGATTCTACACCAACTGAGTGAGCATCTTTGATCATAATGCTGTCCCCCACCTCATTCTACCCTGATCCCCGAAATAGGAGAGCAAACAGGCTACAGGCATCCTTCCTGACCTAGAAGCTTATATTTGAAACAGCCAACGAAGAACCAAAATCCTTGGCTTCCTGGGGAAGCAAGGAAAGATGTGAAGGTATCAGCAACAAGGAAAGGTACAAAGGTTTATTATCCTTACATTTACATATTTCCTGAGGTTTTCCCAGTTTTCTTTTTCCTTCGATTAAAAAAAAAAAAAACTTTTTCTTTCACTTCCATACCAAACCTTCCCTAGAATTAAATAACAAAAATATGGGAAATGAGAATTGCTTTTAATTTGAAGGGCTTTTCCCGCATTGTAAAGGTAATACTTGTCAATTGTGTAAATTTTGAAAAAAGTAGAAGAAACACAAAATGACATTTATGAACCTACCATCCAGAGATTACTTTTAGAAATCAATTTTCTATTGCACACCATACCCAAATTATGAAAGCAGAAGGAAATATAAGAATATGCAGTGAGAAAGATCTTCTTGGGAATAATCAGAGATCTAGAAATGATAAAGGAGTGAATGACCGTTCTGACTACACAAAACTTCTGTAAGGAAAATATAAACTAAGCTAAGTTTAAAGCAAATTCCAGACTTGGGAATTAATATTTAAAATGCAAAGGTTAAGAAAAAATTTTGAAATAACAAAATGTTAATAAATAAGCTAGGGCAAACCCAACTGAAAAATAGACAAGTTACTGAAGAAATACAGTTGAATTAAAAATAATCGAAAAAATGCTCCTGTGATAGAAAAATATCAAAGCAAAATTGAAATATGATTTCCCTACTGAACTGGCCCTCAAATATACAGATTAATAATATTTTTGGTTAAGAAGTTAGAAATAGGCACTCATATATAGATGGTATATAAACTGACACAATTTTTTGAAGGACAATTTGACAGTATTTACAAAGATTAAAACTGAACATACACTTTGACTTAACAATTCCACACAAATACTTGACAAAATACCTAAAGGTGGTCATTAATGCCTTATTTGTAATGCCAAAACTGGAAGCAACCTAAAGATCTATAAATAGGGATTGGATAAATAAACCATGGCACACTTATGCAATTGGAAACTGCAGGCATTGGAAAGAATATGGCCCTATTATATGGCAATGTTCTGACATGGAAGGATATACTTGACATATTTTTGTTGAATAAAAACAAGTTAAAGAAAAATATATATATAATATTCCATTTTGTAAAAGAAAAACTGGATAGACATGTATGTAAGCTTTTATAATATAGTTTGGGAGAACACATAGCAGACTATTAGTAATGGTTACATCTGGAGAGTGTAATGGGGGTGAGGAATTCTTTATAAAGCTTACATATTTTCATAGCATTTTGTACATAGCATTTTTAGTGCTATAACATTTTCAATAAGCAATGTTTGTAATGGCAGCATGATAAGATGGATTGTATGGGTCATTAATATAGCTATTTCCTTTATGGATTGACATTTCCACTCCTTCTTGCTGCTCACTGTTAGGGCTGCAACATAAATCTCTGTGCATGTATTGTGTGTGTGCACCTGTGTGTAAGGGCAATATACATAGGATCTATGTTTTGAGAATGTCCCTTTAGTGGAGATGATGATACACATATCTTGAGATAGTTTGCATGTGGCCACACAGAATGATGCTAAGTGGCTCATTCAGGGAATGACCATGACTTTTAGCCTCATCATCTGACCATAAATCTAAAACGCTACACCAGAACTAGTGTCCTGGGCCATCTGTTACAAAATCACTTTGACACCCAGTGACTACCAAAAGGACTTTAGACAAATTAATAAGCAGAAAAAATGCCAGAAAGTGATAGATTTTTTGGTCTACAAATATTTTTAAGCCATATTTTTCTTTGGTTTGTCAATGTTTCTCAATTCTTCATAAATATGGACGAGTTCCCAGAAGAGATGGTCTTCTAAGACTTGCAAGTTTCCCCCATGCCATCAGTAACAGGCCATAATGCAAGTTTCTTTTTACTGGAGGAAAGATTTTAAGTCCAGCTGATTGTGACTGAGCTGAGAGTAGATGGACAACTTATCTATCCTAGACACTTAAAATAGGGAGAACTTCTGGAAAAAGAGGGCTCTGAGATGAACCGTATTCAAGTGGAAGGAGGAGATTGTTGGAGGAATACTAGGGGAGAGACTCATCCACGTTTCCTTGGTGGGATCAGGCCCTGCTAAAGTTCCTCTTATGTCCCAATCATATGAGATATCATCATAGATCAGTCATGCAGAAAAGTCTAATCAAAAGCATGGTTTCTTGGGCCTCCCCTGATGGTGCAGAGGTTGAGCGCTGGGCTGCGAAGCTGCCCACAGCCTCTGTAGCTCTGGCTTGATCCCTGGCCACCGGTGAGGGTCCCACATGGCGCTACAGACCTCTCCTGCCATGCCCGCTGCTCCCCTCAGCAGTGTATTTCTTCATCAGTCTGCTTGTTCTGTTCCCCGCTCTGGCTCTGGTGAATTTGCTCACCCTCCTGCGCTTCTGGCTTCTGACTGTACCCAGTGTTTGTATAAATAAATAAATAAATCTTAAAAAAAAAGCATGGTTTCTCCCAGGAAGAAGGCTAAGTTTACTATGAAAATCATAGGACAGAAACATTAAAGAATAGGTGTGGCACTGTTCTCCCTGTCAGCAAGCCTCATGCCTGATCTATTTCACGTATGCTGATAAAAGAGATAAATGTTTCAGTGATGGACTTCAGATGCTGTTTCAGTTCCTACCCAGAATATTTTCTCAGTTCCTTCTCATGAATAAGTTCAGTGGAGCAGACAATGTCCCTCTTGGACCAGTTCCACTTCTTGCTTCTTTTGATGCAGCCAAAAAGTGGAACTAGAGCTCTAATTTTTCCTTCAAATTTAGAGCAAGTGTCCATTTCAGAGGTGGCTGCAAGTGGCCCAAATAAGGTGAGGTTCACATTGTGCAGAAGCAGCAGAAAGCCCCTAACAAGAGCAGAGATGTCAACAGTTACTCATAAAGCTCCCAAATGTGGCAGCAAAAAGGGTTAATTATCCCCCCTTCCTGCCACTCTGCTTTTCTCCAATGTGTTAGCCCATCACACGGATCGCTGACTTTCTAGAAATATTCCCTGGCTTTGCAGGGACGTTCCTTTCAATAAATGGCATCCAATTTGCTCATGGTCCCTGGAATCTCAATTTCCTCAAAGGATTTTTCATCTGCATCCAGTTCATGTGAAGGTTTTCCCCCCCTTCGTTTTTCGGCATAAGGGAATAGGCAGAGCTGCTTTATTTTTTCTTCTTTTCTGTGTTATTCTTTTTCATAAACTGAAAACCTTTGCTGAAGAATCTGAAATTTGGGAAAAAATCCAGCTCATCTGTCGGATATTTCTAGAGTTACGTAAAATGGAATGAGATTTGTACAGTTTAGAACAGGAAAAGGAAAATAGGCTAATGTGTCATGTGTTCTATGAGATGACAACTATATATGATAATCAGAAAAACAGCCCCAAATTTAGTTGGCCTGATTCAAAGCTCTCATTCTTTTATCAACTCATGCATAAACCAGTAACATTAACTTTCTTCTCTTAGAACAATGGCATAGCCACATTTGGGCTAAATCACAATCGCTCCAGATTATAACCACATTTTCAAAGAAATTACAAGAAAGCATCTTGTTTTTCAAAATCAAGACACTTACGTTTCACTTGTTCGGTTTTGCTTCCTTCGAGGAAAAGGAAGAACAGCAACAAGGAAAAGATGTTTTTCGTGCCTCCCATTTTCCATTTTTTTCTCATTTTGGCCACTACAAAAGGTAACTCAAAACTTTCAGGACCTGGTGTACTCAAGCTGTTGGGAAGAAAGCAAAAAAAGACTTAAAACAGATCCTCTGGAACTGATGGAGCTCATTGATCCTTACACTTCTCACTTGTTAAGGAAGAAAAATGCTGGAGAATTTACACAAAATGCAAGCATTATCTTCCTGCATAAGAAAGAGAACTCGCCTCTCCTGTCTTGCAAAGATTGTGGAAGAAAACTGAAGCCATTGAACATGCGCTCCTACGCAGCGCAAAGGCTAAAATCCTTACAGGCAAGTCTCAGGAAAATAAAAATAAATTTTGAAATCCTCCTTTCTGAGGGAATTAAAGTTGATTTCTCAAGAGATTTTCTTTGGGAGAAAAGGGAAACTGGGGTTTGCAAAACTTCTACTTTGGCAAGCAAGATAAAAGTAATAGGCATGAGACCCAAACAATTTCTGAAATGAAAGTTAACTAATCTTAGCTTTAAGACTACTGTTATTATTAATCCTTCAGGGATGAGGCACATATTGATCAATGTTTCTTCTGTGTCTGCTATGAGAACTGAAAGTACCTTCAGTTTGGCTACCTAAGAACAGATGCAATTCACAAGTGAATGAATTAAACACGGGAATGGTTCAGGCATATTCCTCTCACATGAAGTTCACTGTGAGATGAAAATTTAAAATAGGACATTTTTTAAGGGAAATTAGACAATCTAAATAGACAATGTATTCATATTGTACCACCATGCAAAGTCCATCAAAGCAACTACAATTCTTAAAGGGATGAGGCTTGCATTTCCATGCGAAGGGTTGGAAATCTTAAATGTCTGGGGCTGCAGAATGCAGAAAATTTGCTATAACTCACATGCATAGATTTTAAAGTGACTTGCAAATATTCATATATTGTAGAAACACTTATTTCCAATCCGGGGTTAACTCTGGATAGGAACTGAACTCATTGATCTTTTCAGAGGATTCAACCTACATATTGATAAAAGCTGGAAGGAATGCAAGATGATCATTCTAGAGAACCAAATTCTTTTGGGTATGATGTGGATAAACCAGCTCCTAGTTTAAATGCTATGAAATTGTACAGATAAATCTCTTGTTTCAAAGTATGAATATGTAGCCAAAGATGAACTGATCATAGAGAATAATTTATGCTGTCAGTCAAGATTTGTCACAAGAGTGTGCCTTCTCTCCCACCTCCCTGCTGCCGTAAGGATTAAATTCTCCTCGGGCTAGGGCTTGTCCCTAACCTTCCAAACACCTGGGTTCAGCCTTCTCAGTCTCCTCTGGGAGTTCCTGTCCACCATCACTGTGCTCTCAGCTACCAGGTTCCTTTGAAGCAAATCATTTCCACGAACAGTTTAACATAGCTACCCACCCCAGTGAGGTTCTTCCTGAGCCTATTTGACTAGGCCCCCCATCCCTGCCCCTCCCCAGCCTCCAAATGAGAACGATTTTTTAACCACTGAAACCCAATTTATCACAATCACCGAGGGATCTCAGGGGGTATTTTTCAAACCACAGTTTTCTGGTCTCCCCATGCAAGAACCAACAAAGTTGTTTTTCTTGTACAATGGTGGGGTGATTCGGTGAACAGTAGCATTGCTTCATAACTCAAACTGGCAAGAAAACGACCCTTCGAATTTTTTTTTTGCTTTTCTTGGGTCCCAACTAATGTTATGAGCAAATAGTAAAGTCAGTGACTAGAGTGCAATTAATCTTTTTTGGCATTCCTGTCATCTGTGCGGCCTCCCAGACGGTGATGGAGAACATCAGAAAACGAATCACTTTATAAATATTCACGTTTGATTTACAAGATCCTGAAGCCTGCCTTTGTATTCTGTACAGAAATATAGACCAAGAAGAGTTCCCTCCCCAGAGTTCCTCACCATTCAATTTCTGAGCTCTTTAACTTTGGAGGGGGGGGGTATAAGGATTGTTCGAGACATTTGTTAGGACTACAACAATAAACACAAGCAAGTACTGCTCAGCAAACATGCCCACTCTCATTCTTGCAAAGAACCAAACTGTCCTTAATTTTTCAAATTATACTTTGACCCAGTTAACTGGAGTTATTTCTGCATTAACTCTCTGCTTCACACAGGCCGTTGTGCCACTGAACTTGCACTGGCTGTTTTACAGGTTACTTTGAATTGTGTCCATTGACTTGTTTCAGGGGAGATCTAGGCCCCCAACAAGAAAGCAACAAAGAAAACAAAACCCTGCTACTAACAGAGGGGGAGGGTGATTGGGCTTCACAGGAGAACAAGAAACAAGTCAGAACCTACAGAAATGTATCAATTAAGGTGCCTCCAAGAAACAAGCACTCACATTGTTCATTTGCATCAGGACTAGGAACCCAGGACACCTCTCCCAGCAAGGCAATCTGGGCCAGGAAGTGTGGGGAGTCCATGCGTTCTCAGAAGAGGTCTCCAAGAGCCATTCCCAAAGGAAAGCTAAGAGATGAGCACATGTCAGCTCCTTCTTCCCGCCCTGAGGTGTCTCTTTAATCCTCCCGAGAAGCTTGACTGACCTTGTAATCTCACATTCACTATCATCTGTGGGACGGCCCCCAGGGTAGCGATTCTCTTTCTGACAAACAATAAGAAGACACTAGAGTCTGAAGCTCAGTGTCCATCAGTTAAAAATCCGCTCCCTACTCTACCACCCAAGAAAAGTTCACTGGCGGTAGGTTACCGCTGAAAAATGGCAGTCTAGGTCCCGCGTATCTCTTGTCAGAGTCCGATGCCTTCATTGCTGCTTAGCTTGACAAACAACGCCTTGGATGTGACTTGCGAGACACTTTACCGGCTATCATTTCATTTGATTCCGCCAACAATCCACCCTCAAAGTGGGCACCCTGCAGCCCAGAGAGCTCCGATCACTCCAGGTCCATGTCACAGAGTTAGTGGCAGGGCTGAGAGGGGCCAGAAGGCAGGCTCTCCAGGCCCTAAACGCTGGCAAGACTGCTGCTTCCTGAACCCAGCTTATCCAACTCTGACCCCAGTGGACTGGGATGGAAAATGAGGCAGATGCCCCAGGACAGAGGAGCCACTAACCCGCCTGCCCAGTTTCATTAACCTTAGCACATACTAATCACCCTCTGGTCCTGGGCAACTCAGCCTGCATGAAAATAGGGTCTGGTCTGGACACCCGCAATAAGGGAGAGGACTGCAGAACCCGGTAGGTAGCTATGCAAGTGGCCTCCCCAAAGCCACACTGGAGGTACAGAGGCCAAACCAGCAGGAGTGGTGAGTTCAAATCCAGAATCCCCAACCTGCCTTGGTCAGGAGCCCTAGGCCCCAACTCTCGGCAGCGGCTGGCAGCTGGACCCTACAGCCAGTTGCGATGGCAGGTCCCAGGAGTTCTGGGTACCCTGGGGGAACTTCCAGGGGCAGCTCCAATCAACAGAAGCTACCCCACCTGTGCAGAGGCTGGAAAGGAAGGTAGGGGAAGTGGGCGCCGGGCACTGCTCACTGACCTGGCCACTGGCCTCCGCTGTCTTCCAAGCGTGCGCGCGCTCCAAGCTCCCCGGGGCGCTCCTCCGAGGTCTGGGGCTCGCAGGTTGTGGCGAGAGCTAGAGTGCGCGCGAGGGGGGAGGGGGGACTCCAAAGTGGGTGGGAGGAAAAACATCACCGCCCTCACCACGAGGGAGCAGCGGGCTCGCAAGACTCCCGGGGCCAGAGCCAAGGCGCGGGCGCGGCGGCCCGGGGCCACCTGCCCGCCGCTGCCCGCTCCCCACTTGGCCGGAGAAGCCGACCGCTCGGCGCAGGCGGGAAGTCTGCGGACGAGCAGCCGCCGCAAGCCCGCACCGCGTCTCCGCCCCGGCACAAGGGCTTTATTCCCGCTCCCCCGACCCGAAAGTTAAGAAATCGGGAGAAAGTGTGAGGCTCAGCCGGCGACTTTCCCATCACGCAGCGCCCCCACTGCACCCCCCTCCTCTGGCTAAGCGAGCGTTGGGGTCTTAAAGGGACCGCACGTCTCCACCGGCCCCTCCTCCCGCTCGGTGGCGGTTGTCTCTAGGAGTTCCCCGCCACGGGCGTCCGCCCAGGAGAGCCAGGCTCCCGTCCGACATATGTCTGAAAGGACGCAACCCCTCTCCTCCACCACAAGGACCTTTCCGGGTGCACCTGGTCTGGTCCCGCGCTGATGCTAGGGCGAAAGACAAGCTGGCCTCGCAAATGCTGCCCCAATAAGCTGCTTATCAATGGGGGCGTTGCCCTAATCCTGGAAGAATAGCTGAGAAAGTGGCAAAACTTTGATGTCCTTCAAGGCTGTGTGTGTGTGTGTGTGTGTGTGTGTGTGTGTGTGTGTGTGTGTACAGAAAGGACACCTTAGAAATTTGCTTTATCCCACAAAGAGGACTCAGTCCCATGGAAAGGGTCTCTACCAACTATTAAGGGGGCTTGAAGATAACTTGGGGTGGCTCACCTCAGCCACCACTGTTCTAGCAGTCCCTAAGATCCTGAGTTGGGCCAAGAGCCAACCTTGAACTGACAAAAGCACTGCTGATGCCCTGCTGAGCCTGAGACAGTCTAGTCCAAATTTGTGTTTATTTTATGAGTGATAGTTACAAAGAATTATGAGAATCCTCTGAGGGCCTGAAATGGCTGCCTTGACAGACAGTACCCATTTATATTTTAAGTCCCTAAATTTAGGAGAGAGCTACAGTGCTTTTTTCAACATAGGACTGGATAATATCCATATTCCTAACATTTGTATACCACTTTATGGCTTACAGAGTACTTTCATATATATCATTACTTTTTAAACTCTCAGAATAAACTAAACTGTCTGTGGCCTCAAGTGTTGCATGATTCAGCTTAACCTCTTCAGGTCACAGAACAGGAAATTGATGGAGGAGGGGGTAGGGATTGGCAGAGGAGGTGATGTATCCAAGGTCACACAGCTAGTAATTGGTAGATTTGAGATTCCAATTCTGATTTCCTGCTTTGGAATGTAGCAACGCCAGTGAGTTAAAACCCACTACTCTCTTGTTGTTATCTCAAGTCTATAGGTGAGGAAATTCATGCTCAGAGAAATCATGGCTTGCCAAAAACTACTTATCGGGATCAGAGAACAAAGGAATATTAAAACAAGAATAATTGTCCTGGAAGTTACCTCCTTTTTCTTTTTCAGAAGTGTTAATATCATCCAGCTCACCCCTGCTTTTCTGGAGATGTTTATTTCACTGTTAACAAAGGAAAAGGGGCCCTTTCTGAAATGTTGCCTTAAGGGTCCAAAATGTCTAGCTCCATTCTGCGGCTTGGGTAGCCATACAATGCCACATGCATTCAATTTGTGCCGTAGTATATTAGTGTGAACTTGTTGATGTTTTGCCTTGTAACTGTTTTCATGTCTTGTAATGCACTGATGAAAATTTTTGTCTGACTAGTTCTTTGAGTTCTTCAAGGACAGTAACTGTTTGTTAAGTTTCCTTTGTATCTGCATCCCCCAACTTCTATCATCACCCCAACATGCTCAAAGAGTATTCAGGAAAATGGGCTTCAGGATGCAGCCAGAGGCAAACATGGATCCAAACATTTAAAATCACTGAGATTTATGGGCCTCCCTGGTGGCGCAGCGGTTGAGCGTTGGGTTGCGAAGCTGCCCGCGGCCTCTGCGGCGCCGGTTCGATCCCCGGCTGCTCCCCGGCCACCGGAGGAGGGTCCCACATGGCGCACAGACCTCTCCTGCCGCCCGCTGCTCCCCTCAGCAGTGTACTTCGGTCCTTCTGCCTGCTCTGCTCCCCGCTCTGGCTCTGGTGAATTCTCTCACCCTCCTGTGCTCCTGACTGTACCCAGTGCATGCATAAACATAAATAAATAAATAAATAAATAAACATGCCTCTATAAAAAAAAAAAAAAAAATCACTGAGATTTAAATGTTCAATTATTTGGCTACAATTGCTAGCTCCCCTTGCTTAATATTCTGATCACTGCATAACAAATCATCCCCAAACCTCATGGCTTAAAACCTTAAAACAATTCATTATAATCAAATGGTCCTGTTCTCTGAAAGATTCTTTATTAGCATAAATGCTGGTGGTCCTTGTATAAGTTCCAGTCTTAATTTCTGAACTGGGAACTCCAATTTCTAGTGAGTCCTAACCTTAGTCCCATGTACCAAGTCTTATTCAAGTCAAACTATTTTTCTCTACTTTTTTTGAATGGGGAATTATAGCCTAAATCATCTCATGCTCATGTTTACAAAAATTTTATTTTGAGATAATTGTAGATCTTCATGCAGTTGTAAGAAAGAATTCAGAGGAATCTCTAATACCCTTCACCCCGAATGGGTAACATCATGCATCTAGTAAATATCATAACTGAGATATTGACAGTGATAATTCATCCACTTTATTCTAGTTTCAACAATTTTACATGTGCCCATTTCCCTGTGTATAGTTCCATGAAATGTTATCACATGTGCAGTATCCTGTGCCCATATAGTCGAAGTATTAAACAGTGCCAACACCCCACTATAAATTTTTTATAGCCATACCTATCTTTCCCCCTATCTTCCTTATGCACCCCCCAACCACTAAACTAATCTCCATCTTTATAATTTTGTCCTCTAAGAATGTTACATGAAATCATACCAAGCATAACCTTTTGAGACTGACCTTTCTCACTCAAGGTAATTCTGGGGAGCTCATTTCTAGTTGTTCCATGTATCAGCTGTTTGTTTCTTTTATTGCTGAGTAGTATTCCACGGTATAGATGCATCACAACTTGTTCAATCATTCATTCATTGCGGGGCATCTGAATTGATTCTAGATTTCAGCGGTTACAAATAAAGCTACTATGAACATTTGTCTACAAATTTGTATGAACATAGGTTTCAGTTCTTTGGGACAAATGTCCAGCAGTGCAGTTCCTAGGTTGTATGGTATGTCAGTGCATGTTTAGTTTTGGAAAGAGTGCCATATAATTGATACCAAACGTTGGCCTCAGTTTCCCTCAGCCAATAAAAGGAAATGGGGTTTGAGGAGAAGGAAAGTAGTTTAATTTGTCAACAAACTGTGGAGGGCAGCAGACTCTGTCTGAAAGATCACCATCCTGCCCTTTGGCAGAGGGCAGGGGTATCTACACAAAGGAGTAAAACAGAAGGGAGATGGTTAGGGTCTGCATGTCCTTTTGATGCGGGCATACTGAGATTTCAGGTGGGCACCAGCTTGCTATGTTAACACCTGAGGTTTAATTTCCTTAGATGTTTAACTTCCTTGTTATCCTCTCAGGGATATCCTTCCTTTTCCTTAGAATGCAAGAAGATGAACTTGTTAAGTGCAACAGATAAGCATGTTTATCTGATGGGACTGGAAGAGCATCATACTTTTGGAAAATGACTATATTATTTTTATTCCTACTAGCAATGTATGATAGATCCAGTTTCTCTGCATCTTTGTCAGCATTTGTTGTTTCCATTATTTTTGATTCTAGCCATTCTGATAGGCATATAGTGCTATCTCATTGTGGTTTTAATTTGTATTTTCCTAGTACCTATGATGTCTACAGTTTTTTTCATTTACATGACATCCTCTTCAATGAAGCATTTCTTCAGATATTTTATACATTTCTAATTAGATTGTTTTCTTACAGTTGAATTTTGAGAGTTCTTTATATATTATAGATACTAGTCCTTTGTTGTATAGTCATTTGCAAATATTTTCTCCCAGACTGAGTTTGTCTTTTCATCCTTTCCCATGGGCTTTCATAGAAAAAGTTATTAATTGTGATGAAGTGCAATTTATCAATTTTTCCATATGGATCCTGTTTTGACATTAAGTCTTAGAATTTGCCTAGCCCTGGATCCTGAATATTTCCCACATGCTTTTATTTTGAAAGTGTTATAGGTTTTTTGGTTTTTTTTTTTTTTTTAGATTTATTTATTTATGCAAGCACTGGGTACAGTCAGAAGCGCGGGAGGGTGAGAGAATTCACCAGAGCCAGAGTGGGGAACAGAACAGGCAGACCGACGAAATATACTGCAGAGGGGAGCAGCAGGAGCGGTGGGAGCAGCAGGAGAGGTCTGTCACGCCACGTGGGACCCTCGCCGGCGGCCAGGGATCCAACCGGCGCTGCGGGCAGCCTCACAGCCCGGCTCCCAACTGCTGCGGCACCAGGGGAGGCCCGAAAGTGTTACAGTTTTAAGTTTTACATTTATATCTATGAACCATTTGATTTAATTTTTGTGTAAAGTATGGTTTACATCAAGGTTCACTTTTTTTTTTTCCTGCCTATGCCTGTCAAATCGTTCCACAACCATTTGTTGAAAAAGCTGTCTTTCTTCCACTGAACTGCTTTTATACCGTGGCCAAACATCAGTTGGGTATATATCTATGGGTTTATTTCCAGTCCCCCTATTTCATTTCGTTATCTATGTATATCCCTCTATCAACAACACTCAGTTTTATTACTATAGATATATAGTAGGTCCTATTATCAAAGAGTCTTTTCTCTCACATTATTCTTGCTTTAGTTATTCTAAGTGCTGTATCATTCTGTATAAATTTCAGATAAGTTTGTCTATGTCTACAAATACCTTTCTCAGATTTGGGTAAGAATTGCATTAAACCTATAGATGAATTTCAGAAGAATTGACAGCTCTAAATGTGTTGAGTCTTCCAATCCATGAATACATTATGTTTCTCCATTTATTTAGATCTTTGATTTTACTTGTTAGTGCTTTGAAATCTTCAGCATATAGATCCTGTATGTATTTTGTTAGACTTATACCAACATATTTTATTTTCTTTAGAGAAACTGTAGATGTCATTGTTTTTAATTTTGCCTTCCACATGTTCACGGCTAATATGTATAAATGGGATTGACTGTTGTGTGTTGATCTTACAATGTATTTCATAACTCATACTCATTTTTAACTTGTTTTTTCAAATTTTATTGAGATATAATTGATACGTAACATTTTGTAAATTTAAGGTGTACAATATATGTTTACGTTGTGATATATGTATATATTGTGAACTGATTACCAGAATAAATTAGGTAATTCATGCATTACCTCACATAACTACAATTTTTTCCAGCCCCAAATTTGAGGTCTTTTTATTTTCAGTACATGGTTATGGTCATGTGTTAAAGTTTCAGGTGTGATTGTTTTTATGCTGTCATTTTAATTTTTTAATTTATTTTTTATTGAGGTAACATTGGTTAACGACACTGTATGTGATTCTTATAGCCATAATTTTTAAAGCAACTTTCAAACATACAGTACATTATTGTTAGCTATAGTCACCAAGCTGTACATTACATCCCCAGAGCTTATCCATCTTATAACTGGAAGTTTATACCCTTTGACAAATAACTCCCCATTTACCCCAGGCCCCAGTCCCTGACAACCACAATACTACTCCCTGTTTCTATGAATTAGGCTTTTTTTTTAAGATTCCACAAATGAGATTGTACAGTATTGTCTTTCTCTGTCTGATTTTTACTTTTGCATAATACCCTCAAGATCCAACTCATGTTGTCACAAATGTCAGAAATGAATATGAAAATGAGGTGATTGCAGATTGACTCATATTAAACCATGTTCTAATAACTCAAATGTTAGCTTTTTAAATGCCTCTTGTCCCATATGAACTGACTTGTCTCTGTTGTATTCTTTTCTGCTAATCATTTCTATAATATGCTAGAATGCAGAATTGGTTTTCCTTAGTATGACTCATCTAGTATTTCCAGCTTCCTCTCTTTCAAATTCATGGTAGAACTGACCCCCTTTTTGCCTGTGGTGTTCAGCATTGCAATCTGATTTGCTTTGGCCAATGAAATCTCAGCAAAAGTGATGTATGACTTCCAGATGGCAACTCTATTTTTTTTCCTTTAAATTTTTTTTAAGATTTATTTATTTATTTACAAGCACTGGGTACAGTCAGAAGCACAGGAGGGTGAGAGAATTCACCAGAGCCAGAGCGGGGAACAGAACAGGCAGACCAACAAAATACACTGCTGAGGGGAGCAGCGGGCACTACAGGAGAGGTCTGTTGCGCCATGTGGGACTTTCACTGGTGGCCAGGGATCGAACCGGCGCTGCAGTGGCTACAGGCAGCTTCACAGCCCAGCACTCAACCACCGCACCACCAGGGGAGGCCCTCCAGATGGCAACTCTAAAAGCTAATGCATCATTTGCCCCATTCAAGAGTTAATGAGTGATTTGCCCCACTCCTTCCCCACTACCACAGAAGTCATGAACACATGTATTTAAATGAAATCTGTGTTTCTCAGTGACTAAGATGAGCCAAGTCCACAGAAGACTCATTTTTGGTTATCTAAAGTGAGTGATAAATGTTTGCTGTGTGTAAAGTTTTTGAGTTTTGGAATTTGCTTATTTTTACAGCATAACCTGACCAATACTGACTGATACCACCAGGGACAAAAATTCTGCTTCCTACTGCTTTATGAAAACCAGAGAAGTAAACAACAAAGTTTATAGAATCTTGGAAACAGAGTTAAAAAGTAGTTTCAGTCTATAATCATTTTCAATTTATATCTTTCAGTTACTGAGTCAAACAAAAATAACCCAAAGAATTTTTCATTTTGTGTCTTGTGTTATATCTTAAAAGTTTTTTATAGAAATGTTTTCCTTTTAAGTGATTTTAAGGTATTTGTGATAGTATTTTAAGTGATTATTTTGCTAAAGGAGAAAATCTCCAGATTTCTCATAAAAGTCATTGAAAATGCAAGATTTGGTTTATAGAAAATTTCAAGAACATATTTACTTGGAACATCAAGTTAAACTCATCATAGTGTGCAGGAGCACAGTAAATATCTAAAGATGAAAGAGGTGCATTCCTTGATCCAAAATTGTAGTGTGCCCACAACTACCATTAATGAGTCAAATGGGCAGAGCATAAAATGCACCCACTTGTGATTAAATATTTGTTTCACATGGCTTAACTTTACACACAAATGTGTAGAAAACTTGCTCACTAGGGATGTCATAAAAGCAAAATTGGAGATATACTCTGTCCAAGTGCTGTACAATACATAGAAAAATGCAACATAGTGGGATAGAACCTGCCTCCCTAGATTTATTGGGATAGAGCATTTAATAATTTAAAACTGCATCTGCTTAGATAGCTTACTATAGAAGCTCAGTGACCACAGTTCCTTAGAAGCAGCATGAATTTCTCAGGGTATTTGCTTTTATTCCAAAGTGAGGTGGTGAAGTTATTCACTATCATTTTTTAAGCAGAATCCACAGAAGTAACTGTCTCATTTTTCTTAACTACAGCACCTAGCTCTTCTCAGAGAGCTGATGTGCACTAAAGAGCCATGTCTCTGGACTCAAGCATACCTGAATTTGAATCCCAACAAGTCATATAACTTCTCTGAGCCTGCTCCTTATGTGTAAAAATGATAATGCTGCTGTATAGATCCAGTGGCCCAATGTGTGTAGAATGCTTGACACAATACCTGGTATATAGTAGGTGCTCATTAGTTGTTTCCATCCTCATTTTTCCCACCCCACCCCCATCTACTTAGTCCAAATGCAAGAGCTATTCCACATTCAGTAAAGTCCTTTATTAGCCAACTCAAGCTTCAGTTTGCCTGTCTTTAGAAGAGTGTGGGGATAAAAGCAGGAAGAGAAAACCAATAATTAGCCCAATTTCCCACCCTACTCTTCTAGGCAGGGAGTGAGTTGGAGAGCAAAGTGCCAACATGTCTTCAAATAGAATAGTAAAGAGACTGATGCCAACATGGAAGCCTTTCTCTCCGCACACACAGGTGCACAAGTACTGGGTATTGTCCTAGTGCTGGGAGAATATCATAGATTGTTAGATGAGGATTCGGATCTAGGATCCTCTTCCCCAGTTTCATGGCACATGGATCAAAAAACCTGACACAAGCCAGAGTAGAATCATAAGATATTCTCAGATCTGAATTCCCTCCTCTTTCAGTTCTCAAGGAAGGCAAGTCTATTTCTGATTGGGAAATGATGCCAGCAGCTCAGCATCAGAGCTTTAAACCCAGAGAATAAGAGCAGGAAAGATAGGTTCTGAAAAGTAAGATGGAAAACTGTTGATCCAGAGACTGAAGAGAGCCTACCCACGTGTTTTGCCTGAAGTGAACAGGGAATTTTTTTGAAAATTTGAATTGATTCCCAAAAATCTTTAGTTGTTTATTTTTAGGAGATTTCACATAAAAATCCTGATTTCCAGTTCCTTTTAAAAAATTGGAATTGCTTGCAGCTTGGGACTGACCTCTCTGCATGGTAACATAGAGTCACAGAGTAGTGGCTGCTGCTTTTATACAGCACATGTAACTCATGAATTGCCACAGTCCCAATGATTCCCTATTGTCTCCTTCTGCTACCCACAGGTCTGTTTTCCACATTCAAATTACCCTGAAGTCATCTGAGTTGGAATCATAATGTACAGTGATAACTATTTAACAACTGACTCTCTAGAGAGGGGGGAATCTACATTTGTAGCAACTTCCAGTTTCTGTTATACGAAATGTGTCCCCCAAACATGGCCAGTTTCAAACTACCAATGTGTTGCCACTTAATGTAGAGTTGGTAAAGATGTGCACAATTGCCTTTCATAAGCTAGTAAGGGCTGGCTCCAGAACGCCACTGGCTTGAATCCACTCAAGAAAACTTCAGCAAATAAATGGGATGGTCAGAGGCAGGAGCCAGGAGATCTTATTCATGGGCTAGGAGTCAGAAATCAACCAGAAAAAGTCAGATTCAACACCTGACATGGAGCCCATCATTAAGGTAACACTACGTCCTTGTTCCTTACCTCCTTTTAAAAACCTCACTGGCCAATTAACCAGCCTTTGGACGTGGGTTATCTGGGTGGGAGATGTGGACTGATGAAGGATTGGCACTGCTCAATGAAATCAGATGACAAAATACCAGCCCCATGACAGTATTGCTGAGTCTTCCTGTCAACAGAATACCGGACTCCTTTTTTCCTTGTTCGAAGATAAGGAAAGGGGACAAGGGAGATCAGGGAGCTGCCTGCTTAGAAGCAAAGTTTAGAGTGAAATGGAAGTGGACTGTGAATTACATCCAGACATCTCTTCTTACACCAGAACTGCAGAGCTGCTGACTTCACATGCAGATGGCAAAGACCACAAGTATGGACGTCACCCTTTCCCATTTCATACTGGAAAATGACTGAGTGTGCATAGAATAGTACAAGGTGAAAACTCCAGGGCAACTAAGCTTCAACTTAGGCTATATCTGATTAACTTATTAGAGGGAGCAAATGAGGCTGGGGGGTAGGGAGACGAGTGACAAGTCTTTTTTCTGACAGTCAGACTGGGACGTTTTCTTCTACCCCACACAACCTCTCAAGGAGTTAAAAAGTGAGAGATTCAATCCACCAACTGGTTGTGTTGCCAAACCAGCAAAATGAATAATATTTTTTTACTGAATCAACTGTCTGTTTAGGCATCATGTAGACAGAGTCAAACACTCATCTCCAGTTTTCTCTGTGTTTGGATGATTTTAAAACCTAGCAGAGAATCTGCACGTCCAAGGAGTTTTGCCAAGAAAATCTGAAAATCTAAACAACCACTCTCACATTGGCCCTATAACCAAGTGTCCAAGTTTTTTCTCCCTTTTCATAGAGAAAAATACGATGTTCTTGCCACGAGAGAGAAGCAGCAGCAGAACCTGGACGGATCCTTGAACTGAATATTAGAACTCTTGGTTCTGGCCCTGCCTTTGCCTTCGATCAGTCATACCTCAACCTCTTCCTCCCTGTGGGCCTCAGTTTCCCCATCTGTAAAATGCAAGAACTGATTTCCTAGGTTGTTTTACGTTTTTGCAGTCTTTGATAGTGAAGTCATATTCCAGATGTTGAATCACTCAGCCTATTTTTCTCTTCTAACCTGTATTTTTTTATCTGCAGAACATTCTAGAACCCAAGGGTCAGACACATTACTGCTTCTAATAGCCAGCAAGACTTGGCAGTTGGGGTTATTCTCCAAAGAAGCTAATTTACACAAGGTGCCCCCAAACATCTGTTTTCATCAGAGATTCCCCTTATCGCTGCCTTCGAATTTTCCTGGTAACCTCTCAGTCATCAAGCTGTCTGCAATCAAAAAAAAAAAAAAAAACCCTCCAAGAATCATATCTTTAAAAAGAAAAAGCCTAAACCCAAATGAACCTTTTACTAGATTATGGGCTCCAGTGCTTATTCCTCAAGGGGCTCTTGTGAAATCAGAGACAAAAACTTGAGAACAATCAGACAAAGAGAAATGTCAAACCAAGGTTTGGGTTTATTTAATTTTATTGTTTTCAAATCTGCCATGAGATGGGGGAGGGTATAAAGAACACAGAGAAACCCACTCCCAGCTACAAAGTCCATGTGCTCAGCCATGTTTTTCTGTCACTTAAGAGTTTAGCTTTAGTCCCAATATTAATGGAACTTAAGCCAAACAAGAGTTTCTTTTATGCTCCCCCCCCAACCCCAACTCCCTGCTTGCTAAGTCCTGTGCAAACTTGCAGCAGTTTCCAGCACACGGCTGTGAAATTATCAGGGTTGGACTAATGCCAGTACAAACCAATTTATTCGGGACCTGAAATTAACTAAAACCTAGAAAGCTTGATTAATTGTGGCACAGCACAGCAAGGCGCATTCAGAGGGGAGACCATCAGGCCAGAGCACACGTGGGGACTCTGTCCTGCCCCCTGATTTACACTACACATAAAGAAGAGTTCCTTCCATGGACAGGACTGTGCTACTCTGACTACTTATTCATACATAACAAAAAATGTTGTTTTTGAGTCCAGCCAGGAAAATGGTAGTTAGTGGGTCTTAGCTACCTATGTAATCAGCCGATCCCATAATAGTAGTTCTTGGGATTAATTTCATTTAATTTAATTATTATCTTCAGGCAGCCCATTTGACAAGCTAGACTTTTTTTCTTCAAAACAACATGGACTAAATATGCCTTTGGAGAGTCACTGTTGAGATGTAGTATTTTGGGGGTTCTTAGAACACGTTACCACATGGGACAAGGAAAAGGAGAATAACTCTGGCAAATCATCAGCGTTAAAAAAGATATTGGTGTCCCCCACTGACCAATGTCTTTCCCTTTAGTTCCTATTTAATATTAGATAAACCCATTACAAGAAAGATACCTCATCTAAAAGTCCTAAGTACAATGTCTAAGTACATTCACCAGTCAAAGCGCTTGAAGGCCTAGGCAGTGGCAGTAAGAATTCTCAAGCTTAGGAGCAAAGTGTTGCTGTGATTGGCTCGCTTGTCAGCCAATAGAGTTTCACGCTTCTGCCCAACAGTCTTCAAACCCTGGCATGGACAGTTGTCTAACATGTTGTCTAGATTGCCAAGCCCATCTCTGACTGGCTTCCCTTGTCACCCCAGGCCTGAAACCCCACCTGAGCACATCCCAGACTGTCATACTCTTGAGTGCCATTGTGCCCTTGCTAAAGCATTGAAAATACTTCTTAAGTCACTGGGGAAATTGCTGCTGTCCCTGCAGCCTCCCCTGCTCCTGCTCCTGCTCCTTCTCTGAGACCCTAAACCCTCCTCATGAGTCACAGCGGGTGACTCGCAGAAGTCCCCCTCAGTACACTGCACCAGTGTGGCTTCTTGTCTTTTCTAGCTGGTCATTGTCCATTCTGGACCAGAAAGTCAGTTTTGGATATCACCCTAAGGCCACCACAAAATATTTTCATTGCTGCTGGTGGTGAAGAAAAGGTTAATGAAAAAGCACCTCATGATTATCATGGGAAAAACAACCTTCCAAGGGGAAGCCCCCAAGCCATCAGCACTGGTTTTACCACAGACTCTTTGGGTGGAGAGTCAGGCATCTATTACTATGACTGGCAGGAAGCGGCCAAGCAGCAAGTGTGCAGGGAAAAAGGTAGCTCCCTGTGGCCACTGAAGACTTTGCTCTTGCCAAACTTCTCTGCTGTGATCTACTGAAGGATATCCAAGGCTCAAAGGCCTGAAATCTACCCTAAACACAAATCAACCTCAGCCAGGCCTTTGTGCCCAAACTGGAATGAGAAAGGGGGCATGGAAAGACTCAAAGAACCTGAGTGACCCTTATAGCTATTCTGCCAGAGTAGGTAAACAGTTGCCCTGTGGTGAAAGATCTTCCGGACACCAGACACTGCTCCTGGTGTGTCACTAGCTAGCTGTGTATTCCCAGACAAATCTCCTCACCCCTCTGGTTCTCAGCATCTCCATCTACACACTCAAAGAACTGAGTCAAGTGATCTTCTAGTTTAGGGATTCTGTGAAATTGTGATAATTATTTATTAATAATCTGAACACTACCATTTATTAGACGTTGTGTTTTGGGCAAGATGCTAAGTACTTTTATATGTCTTATTTATTTATAGGCTTCAGAACCACCTTATGAGGTAGGAACTATTATTGCCACCCCATTGTTTACAAATCAGCAGGGTCACACAGCTAGTGAGGGGTTCAGCCAAGATTCAAACCCTTGTCTGCTGGAATCTAAGACCTGGGCCCACAAGTCCTCTGTGTCTCACCCATTCGGTGTCCCATGTGCTCTAGATTTCCTGTCTTGGTAGGCACCACTGCCTCTAGTTTTCTTTTCCCCAGTTTCCAGGCTCACCAAATCTGTGCCTACATGTTTCATCCTCCCCAGTCCCCCATCTTCGCGGTGTTTCACAGGCAAATAAACAAGAGTGGGGAAGGAGCCCAAAATTATACACAACCACCTAAAAAATAAATAGACCCACCTTCTGTCTTTAGAGGTTGGATCAGAAGAGGGCTGTCTGATTATATTCATGGCACTAGAAATTGTTCTCAAGCAGAGACAGCCAAGCCAATAATATTTAGAAAAATAACAAAAATGGACTGTATTTAGCTCTGCAAAGCAATCCTGCTGGTTCTTCACAGTTAAACATTAACATCTTAGCTGTTTCTGGCCTTAGCTGTGACAGGCTGTAGACAGGGATAAATGACCCTTTATAAACCCAATTTGACTATAAATGCTTTGAAGAAAGTAACAGTTATCTACATATTAATAGTGAAACCAGAGGATATTAGCTGCCTCTATTGCATCTGACATCCCAAAAAGCTCCTGTGAAGGTTAAGTTATACATTGTTGAAGCAAAAATGAATGTGTAGATTTCATGTCTTCCCCCATCTGAGGAACTGGGGACACCGAGAAGGAAAGAGACATGTCCAAGGTGACACGGTGAGTTAGTGGCAGGGCCAGAGCCTGAGGTGGTTCTGGCTACCACCCTTATTTTCTACAAAGGAGGCTGAGGCCCGGAGGTTTTCCAAATCTCTCATGGCCAGTTACGGCACCAAGACCAGACTAATCTGTATGATTTGTTTCCATATTTAATATTCCCAAATAACCATAGGGATTGTATGGAAACTTCAGTGCATGTGGGTTTCATGTCTCAGGCCACAAGCTCAGTTGTGTATCGAATGTAATTTTTTAAAAAAATATTTATTTATTTATACAAACCGGGGTACAGGCCAAATGTGCGGGAGGGTGAGAAGATTCACCAGAGACAGAGCAGGGAACAGAACAGGCAGATTAACTGAAATACACTGCTGAGGGGAGCAGCGGGCGTGACAGGAGAGGTCTGCTGTGCCATGTGGGACACTCCCTGGCCCGCCGGGATCGAACCGGCGCCACAGAGGCTGCGGACAGACCTGCTCGAATGTAATTTTTATGGGTGCTTGGGTGGTATGTGTGTGTGGTAACATACATCTGAAGAAGTGTGAACTTAAATTATATACAGTATAATAAACAAACATTACCTCAATAAAATAAAACTATTTAAAAGTATAATTTTCTTAAATCTTTCATAACTAAATGTAATTTCTCAGTCAAGTCTTCCTTTGGGTCAGTAGTAACTCTCACTCTTCGACATTTCTGGTCCTCTCAGTCATTTTGTGCCCCCTCTTCTTTCCCAGCTGAGTTATGGCTAAGTTCTGAGGCATTTCCAGAGTTTACTCACAGTGGAGTTGGGGAGATACAAAAGGGTTCGGAGAATGCGGGATCTGCTTGTCTGTGCCACATTTGATTTGGTGTGTGACTGAGGCTTCTGGGAGGTCACTGTTGTATTGTCCCTTCCTCCACACCACGGGGGCTTATCCAGTTTCTGCTCTCTCAACTATTATACTTCCTAGCCCCTTGGTCCCACACAACACAGGACTTTCCCCCCCTTCCCTCTGGAGCTACAGAAAACACCATGGGGCTGCCACAGGCCCTCCTATAGACATTTCTGGTAACTCTGGGCTGTGGGTAACTATGCCTGTGCCCTTTTGAAGCCCAGAAGATCAGTTTCTGCTTGAGTTCCCTAAACTTATTAGGAAGTCCCCAGTTCCTCCTGGGCCCTGGCCTCCTCCCAATGAAGTGTCAGAATTAGGAGCCCATTGCTGTCAGAGCTCACCATGCAGACTCAGTACAGTTTCCTTGCAGATTCTCTGACTCCCCCATTTAGGACTTTATACTGTTGTGCAAAAGCAGTAGACTCTTCTCCCCACATTCACTGTTTATGCTGAGAGTCTCAGACCAAGGGATAAAGAAACTCCAAATTGGCTACTCTTTATTGATTCCCTTTGCTAGTCTGTTGCTACTTAACATTATTAAATGGGTTCTCTGGTACCCAGGAGATTCATCTTAATCCTTGTTTCAAGAAACACCATCATCACTGGTCCGCACATCATGGGCCTCTCTGATTTATTATTTTAAGGTTTATTTTATTTATACAAGAGCTGCAAAACAGGCCAGATGCGCGGGAGGGTTAGAGGATTTACCAGAGACAGAGATGGAAGCAGAACAGGCAGATGGACCAACAGCACTGCTAAGGGGAGCAGCGGGTAAGATGGGAGAGGTCTGCCGTGCCATGTGGGTATCTCTCTGGCTGGCCAGGAATCAAACACACACTCCAGAGGCTGCGGGCAGCCTCGCAGCACTGCGCTCAACCAGCTACGCCAACAGGGAGGCCCGGCCCTCTCTGATTTAAATAGTTACAGTTGACCCTTGAATAACATAGGCTTGCACTTGCAAGGGTCAACTTATACTCAGATTTTTTTATATTGTTCAGTTCCAAATTTACTAATGCTACAAGTGGGGTGGGAGGGGGTGCATGATGAAACCACTCCCCTTGAGGATAACAAGGAACAACTGTAATTAAGTTTTGGGGAAGCCAAAGTTATACATGAATTTTCTTTTTTTCACTTCACATGGTTCTGCACCTGTAAAACCCAAGTTCTTGAAGGGTAAGTATACTTATTTTCAATTCTAACATTTTAATTTTAGAAAACCTAAACAACTCATTCAAAGAAAAAGCTAAAAAGTTAGAATCTTAGCAGTAACCTACAACTAACCGTGTGTTCCACCCCCCATCACACCCCTGCCTCCACCTGCCAGCCCTTATCTGATGCAACATTAGTTCGAATGCCATGCTCTTTATTCTTTTGATTTCTTTTTGATATAATTTTATTGCATCCATAGGTCTTACAAAAAGTAATTTTAAAAATCACGGTTGCTTTTTATTCTATTAAGGAAGTATCATGTCTTAGGAAACTCTTTTTGGGACTGCAATGATTTTTTTTACCGAATACATTGCTAACAGCATCAACATTATTGTGTGTCACTCTAAACCACTCATTCTGATTGTTGCATAATACTCCACCACATGCATGGGAGTGCAAACTGGTCCAACCACTATGCAGAGCTGTGTGGAGATTTCTGGACCTACTAAACATAGAGCTTCCATATGATCCAGCAATTCCACTCCTAGGTATTTACCCAAAGGACACAGAAACATCAATTCCAAAGAACACCTGCACCCCTATGTTTATAGCAGCACTATTTACAATAGCTAAGCTTTGGAAACAGCCCAAATGCCCAAAAACAGATGACTGGATCAAGAAGATGTGGTACATATATACCATGGAATATTACTCAGCATTCAAAAAAGATAAACACATGCAATTTGCAGCAACATGGATGGCGCTGGAAGGGATCATGCTCAGCGAAATAAGCCAGAAAGAAAAAGAAAAATACCGGATGGTCTCACTCATAGCAGGAATCTAGAAAACTTAAATAAGGGACCAGGAAAATGAATAACTACAAGAAAGTGAAAATCAAAATCAACAAAAAACTATGAACCAGAGACACTTTTTTGGGGGTGGGGGTGGGAGGGGAGGGATTGGGGTCAGAATGGGGGGGTTGCAATTGTATGGGAATATAAAAATAAAATTTATTATTTAAAAAAATGAGAAAAAAAATAAAATAAAATTCTGTCTCAATCTTTGAATAATAATAAAAAAAAATATTCCACCACATGCAGATGTCACAACTTATTCAACTTGGCTCACATTTATGGGCATTTGATTTGTTGCTATTTGGAATTTAAAAGCCAACAATGGACTCTTCTTTCTTTTTCCCATTATTTGTCCTGTAATGTTTTTACTTTGAGGCAACTGATGACGATTCTGAGTAAGTCAGTCTGAATCAGAGAAGGGTAATAGAATGGAAGGGAAATACTTGTTGGTTAATATATTAAAATTACCCAAATACACACTCACATACAAAGACATTCTACCTAGTTAAACCTTAAGCAAGGCATTCATTGGCCAAAAGGAGTGGTTTTAGGGGGACAAGGGCATGGAGCTGGCCCCCTACAGCTGAGCCCAGGTACTAAGAGAGCATCTCAAAAGATTTACTTTGTAGGAACTTCATCTCTATCATAAAAATGCATTGGATCACTTAGCCGAACTTTTGCTTCTTTCTCCTGCTAGTTTTGCTTAGAAGTTAAGTTCGGTGGAGTGGAGAAAGTATAAGAAAGAATGTGGTTCCTGGCTCAGCATTACCATTAGTATCTTTTAGTCATGTTTTAGATTATCTCCCCATTTCCTAAAGAACATTGACTCTGCTAAAGTTACACCGTCATTAGTGCCAACACAATTCAAATTTAGATTTCTTAACATTTCTCCCCTTCCCTGTCATAATGAAGTGTCTCGTGATACTGACAAGTTCTACTTAGAGGCAAAATGCTGGAAACGAAGAATTTTACTGGGGAGTCTGGGTGTGAAGTGTGTTTATAATATGAAGGCAGGTGGTTTATATGGTTTACAAAGTTATTTAAAGAAGAGGTTAGCTTTTAGGATCTTATTTCCTTTCAATTCGTCAGTTCTATGGCTTACGAACTCTAATTTATGGAAAAGACCAGGCAACTTCTTGTGGGAGGGAGTTCAAGGGGTATATTTGATACTCACTGCTTATCTTCTTTAGTCAATGAGCAACCAATTTCTGCTTTCTACTCCTTTAACTTCCAGTGTCAATACAAAGCTTAGTCTGCAAACATGCCATATGTTTATGGCTGCAAGAACCATTTGCAGGTAGCTGGAGAGGTGTTTCAGAGGAGAAGAAGAGGTTGAAAATTATTTGGGGACACTGTTTTCATATTCACTTGCCCCTGCCCTGCCAACCAACAAGTGAGTTACACAAAAAATAGAGGGGAAAGTAAAAATATGGTACTGATAATGATAGAAATAATTGCATATTGTTTTGGATGAGATATACTGCAGATTAATGTTAAAGCTGCTATACTTCACAATTATATTTTAATAAATTTTCTATTTTGGAATAATTTTATATTTATAGAAAAGTGGCAAAGACAACACAGCACAAGAAACTAACACAGCCCATCTATCCCTCACTTAAGTTTCTCCTAATGTTGACATGGTACATAACTAGTGTCTTTTTGAAAATTAAGAGATTAACTTTGGTACATTACTATTAACTGAACTCCAACCTTTACACAAATTTCCCTGGTTTTCCCACTAATATCCTCTTTCTGTTCCAGGCTTCCATCTGGCATACAACATCACATTTAAGAAATTATATTTTCAATGGGAAGAACTAACAAAGTAGAGAGTCATTTGAGAGAAGACCCTTAGTGCCTAAAGCAAATTACTTATTAGGTTTTGCAGTTTCCTTATGAGTTTCTGAGGGAATGGCAGCAGGGGAGGGAAGGTGGTGGGAAGCTGGGGAAAATATGTTTTAATTTAAAGAGGTTTTTAAAAGATTCAAACAATTTTGTATAACTTTGTCAGAGCTTTTTTTCCATGAGGATTGTCATGATGGACAGGTTAACTGTGGCATAAGGAAGTGTATGGTTTAGTAGAAATTTTCAATCAGCAGTTAGGAAATTTGGGCTCTAGTCTAAACACTCTGTCTAGACATCTATGTGACACTCAGAATTTACTAAGCAGTTCTCTGCCTCAGTTTCTTCATCTATAAAATAGGAACAGAGTTTCACCTGCTTTATTTACCTCAAGAAGTTGTTTTGGGGCCTCCCTGGTGGCTCAAGGGTTAAAGTCTCAGAGATATCAATCTATCACCAGCCACTGAGACATGAACTGCGGCCTGAGTTCAATCCCAGCCAGGGAGCTACCCACATGGTGCAGCAGACCTCTCCTGTCTCACCTACTGCTCCCCTCAGCAATGTATGGCAGTAGATCCGCCTGTTCTGCTCTCCACTTTGTCTCTGGTGAATCCTCTCACCACTTCCCACACCTCTGGCCTACACCCCAGTTCTTGTATGCATAAATAAATAAAATAAATTTTAAAAATGTGGTTTGACAGGAGGGAAGAGCACAAGGGACTATGGTGACAGTTCACAGGGAATACAGTGATAGGAAAATTATGGGGACAACATCTGAAGGGAGAAATCATATATTGTACAAAAATGAACAATGACATAAGAAAATTAAGAAGTTTAATTAAAAAAAAGAAAAAGAAAAGAAGTTGTTTTGAGCAGCAGATGAGACTTGTACATGAAGATTACCTTGAGGGACAAGTGCACAAAAAGCTATTTGTAATGCAAGTACACTTACCAATAAAAATAAGAGTGTGGTTATGTGCAAATTAGAGTGAGCTGATACTTGATCAAGGATTATTCTGGAAGATGAAGGTTAACTTTCTTGGTTTCATTCATTATGTCTCTAACTTTCTATGTTCTTTATACTTCAGCGACAAATTGATTGTGACCTATTGGGGCTCAGATGTTTCCACTTCCAAAAGCAGGCATCAGATTAAAAAATAAAATTAAAAGAAAAAAAGGCTAATTTGGATTTGTCTGCCTGTCACCCAAAGAGCTGACTGAGAAGTGAAAAATTAAATTGACTAGATGTTTTGACTATGTGTAACCAAGCAAAGAGTTCTAAGAGACTTTATCATTGTATTGACTAGACCTTCTGGTTGCTTGGGCCTCGTAAGGGCAGTTTCAAAGTAATTTATATCAATTTTCATATTTGTGCACCAGTTGGACAAAGTGACTGGGCAGCTAACAATTCCTACTGAAAATAGACTCTACATCCCCCTCTTCCATTCCTAGCATATATTTGTTTCCCATAGGTTTCAGTTTAACTAAAAATATTTTAATTACAGAAAAAGATTAGATCCTTCCATTGTACTTTCTTGGTCTAGTCTCTTTTTCTAAAATAGTAAAGGTTATTCCACTTTTTAGCAGCTTTAGAAGTAGAAATAGGGCCTCCCTCGTGGCGCAGGCGGTTGAGCTCAGCACTGTGAAGCTGTCCGCAGCTTCTGCAATGCGAGTTTGATCCCAGTCAGCAGCAGAGATACCCACATGGCAGGGCAGACCTCTCCTCTCTCGCCCGCTGCTCCCCTCAGCAGTGTATTTCAGTCAATCATCCTGTTCTGTTCCCCACTCTGTCTCTGGCGAATCCTCTCACCCTCCCGCACATCTGGCCTGTAACCCGGTTCTTGTATGCATGAATAAATAAATCTTTAATAAAAAATAGAAATAGGGGCCTCCCTGGTGGTGCAGCGGTTGAGCGCTGGGTTGCGAAGCTGCCCGCGGCCTCGGAGGCGCCGGTTCGATCCCCGGCTGCTCCCCGGCCACCGGAGGAGGGTCCCACATGGCGCGCAGACCTCTCCTGCCGCCCGCTGCTCCCCTCAGCAGTGTACTTCGGTCCTTCTGCCTGTTCTGCTCCCCGCTCTGGCTCTGGTGAATTCTCTCACCCTCCTGTGCTTCTGACTGTACCCAGTGCATGTATAAACAAAACAAACAAACAAACCAGCAAACAAATGAATAAAGCATGTCTCTATAAAAAAAAAAAAAATAGAAATAAAAATGTTCACCTTAGGGCCTCCCCGGTGGCGCAGCGGTTGAGCGCTGGGTTGCAAAGCTGCCCGCAGCCTCTGAAGCGCCGGTTCGATCCCTGGCTGCTCCCTGGCCACCGGGTGCTCCCCTTAGCAGTGTACTTCGGTCCTTCTGCCTGCTCTGCTCCCCGTTCTGGCTCTGGTGAATTCTCTCACCCTCCCGTGCTTCTGACTGTACCCAGTGCTTGTATAAATAAATAAATAAATAAATAAATAAAATCTTTAAAAAAAAAAAGTTCACCTTATTATTCTCACCATTCATCTGTCTTCTGATGCTCCTGAAAGATGCATTTAGTATGTGTTTCAGTCCATAAATGTAAAAGAAAATGAAATTCTACTGATGGACTCTAGGTACATGTTAATGAGCACATCAACCCGGCTCATCTATTAATTCCTTCATGTATGAAATGAATATGTATTTATCATCTAATATTTATTAGCCATTAGAGTTCCTTAAACACAAAATAAAAGCATATGTGCTTGGATATTTGTTATTGAAATAATTGTAAAATGTGCCAAGCATTGAGCCAACTGTTTATCTTGTTTACTTCTCACAATAATGCTATAAGTAGGGTGATACTGTATCATAATTTCATGGATGAGGGAATTAAATCTCAAAAGGATTAAAGTAGTAAGCCAAGGTCATATAATTACGATGCTAAGATTTTAGTCCAACTAAATTTCCTGCATTGTTTACTACTTCACATATGAAATTTGGCAAAAACAAACTAAGGAAGAAACAACGAACTTGGCTTTTGATACCTAGTTCCAATTAGGGTAGATGTTCATCGAACCTGGAGATCTACATTAAGGTCCATGATCCTAATAGTTTTTAGCCATTTTAACTATTTTGTTTCTTCATGCTTGCAAAGCACACTTTTACTTCTTTGGCAGGGACATTTTAAGGAATCAGTTTCTTTTTTTACAGTTATGGGGTTATTCAGCTTGTTTTTTTAGTTGGGTTTTCATTTATTAATTTTAATTTACTGTGGTAAGAATACTTAGATGAGATCTACCTTCTTAACAGATTTTTAAGTGTACAATACAATATTGTCAACTTAAACAATGTTGTATAGCAAAGCTCTATAATGTATTCATCTTGCATTATTAAAACTTTATACACATAGATTATGAACTCCCCATTTCTCTCTCCCCAACTTCTCTCAGCCACCATCCTGCTCTCTGCTTCTATGAGTTTGACTATTTTAAATAGCTCTCATGCACTGATTCATGCAAAACATGCTTTGAACAATTTTTCAAATAAGTTGATCATTTCAGTAAATTGTCTCACTTGAGCCTTGTGTGTCCCATTAAGAAACCGAAGATTAGAAAAGTTACACAGTTTGCCCAAAGTCACCCAGTCTATAAATGGAGACTTTCACACTCCAATACCCATACCTTTAACCACTTTGATAACTGCCTGATCCACAAATAAAGTGAGATCCTAGATTTGACTTAGTTCATTTAGTAGAGATCAAATGTCACCAATAAATAACTTATCTTTTACTTTTATTCATTCATCCTTTCAACAAGTGTTGATTAGGCACCAGCTGTGTACTAAGCATTGCTATGGGTTCTGGGAAACAACAGTTAACAAAATAGAACAGAATGGATAAAAATGTCTATTTTCCTGGAGCACATATTTTAGTGGAGGTGGGAGAACAGATAATAGACAAGATAAATAAGCAAGATATAATACTGTTATATTGTAATATACACTATGTTAAATCGAGGGAGAGTCAGAGATGGGGTGTGTATACAATGATGGTGGGGGTGAGGTTTACAATTCTGGGAAAGGATGACTTCATTGAGAAGGTGATATTTGAAGGGGTCAAGGAAATGAGTCATATGGCTGTCTGGTAGAAAAGTTTTCCAAGCAGAAGAAATAGCAAATCCAAAGGCCCAAAGGTGAGGCACTGCCTCGGGTGGTCAAGAAACAGCAAGAAGATCAGTGTGGCTGAAGTAGATAGAGTGAGGGAGAACGCAGTAGGGAGATGAGGTCAGGGGGAGAACAGGGCCAGCTCATGCAGGCTTGAAGGTCACGGTCAGCATGATGGTTTTTTAACTTGGAGGGAGACTGTGAACTGTTGGAGGATTTTGAGCAGAGGAGTGTCATTTGACTCGAATTGCAATAGGAGCACTATGGTTGTGATGTTGACCACAGAGTTAAGGTGGGGCCAGGACGGAAGCAGGACCCCATCAGCTAGAAGCTTATTGTAATAACCCACACAAGATCTGATAGTGACTTGGTCCAGGATGGCAGAGTGGTGGTCAGATTACCAATAAGCTGTGAAAGTAGAGCTGCTGTTCTGATAGGTCAGATATAAGGTATAGAGTATAACTCCACGGTTTGGGATCTAAGCAGAAGGAATGAAGAGTTGCCATTCTGAGATGTGAAAGACTAGGAGCGAACTTGGGGGATGAAAATCAGGAATGGAGTTTGGGACATGTAAAGTTCATTTATTCACTGAGGTACAATTATACAAAACATTATAGTAGTTTCAGTTATAAAGTAATGATTAGATATTTGTATACCTTGTGAAATGATCACCACAACAAATCTAGTTAACATTCATCTCCATAATAGTTGAAATTCTTTTTTCTTGTGAATGATAATGTTATTGGGCTGGGTGAGGGGGTACCCCCAAGCCCTTAAACCTGCCTGCTCTAAATAGATTCTGCCACTCACTGCATCAAGACAAAACATACTCTAGTGCGTAAGATCTTCTATGGAAAAGTAACTTTAATACAACTAGTGTGCAGTAAAGAGAAGCAAAGGGAAAGAATAGATTAATAGTTTTCACACAAAATACCCAAAGTTAACCATCCACTTGTGGGTAAATGCCCAGCCAAGTGTGACTGCTGAGGCCCAAAAGTTAGCCACAAGTCTAACGCACCTTGTGGTGGGGACCCATAGGAAAGGGGCAGAAGCCAAGGAAATCTAGAAGGAAAAGAGCAAAATTAAGATCAAGATAAAGGCTGCCATCTTTAACCTCCCCACAGGTGTCTCACCCACGTCTGTTTCAAGTGTTTCCTTTCATGATCCCCAAGACCCTGGTACAAGTCCAAGGCCGAGAACCAAGTACAGCTTCTTCACATGTCTCTCTGCTCCATGTGCCTCCTCCAGGGCTCCTTGATCTCTATCTTTCTCCACTTCCAGTCTCCTCTCCAGCTGCTTCTTCTCCCTGCTCAGCTCCACCCTTCCTTAGGGTGGGGCAGGGATCCTGGAACCTCCCCTCTCCCTGGGGGCCACCCTGTTACAATAATAACTGGCATTGTATAGAAGATGAAAAATTTATTCTTGAAAGTTAAAATGAAGATTAACCCAGAAGAAGAGACTGGGTGAAAAGGAGTCCCAGCCAACTACTTCTTCACTCCCCCCCCAGGTTGGGTTTAATATATTTATATATGTAAGACGTGGAGACAGGCAGGGTTCTCTCAGGAAAGAGGGTGCATTGAGACAAGCTTGTCAGAAACTTGTTGGGTATTTTTTAGGCACATATTCATTTCCAGACAGGGCAATGTGCTTACCTAGACAGGGCAGTGTGCAGACATTAACACCTGATCTCTGGGAGGTAATTTGCATGTGAGAAAGACAAGAATTTAGGAGATAAAGATTATATCATAAGGAAAATGTCTCTTGATTAAACATCTCCAGAAGAGATGCTTCAGGCTTTAGGCTGTGATTCATGGGGATGGTAAATGGATAAGAAGACTCTTCACAGCAGGACTACAATTAATGCCTCTGCCTCTGCTTTCTCTTTGCCCATATTCTGTTCATATTTTATTTTGTTTGTTTTTATTTTGAGAACTTTTAGGATCTACTCTCTCAGCAACTGTCAAATATGTGATACTGTGTTATTAACTATGCCACCATGCTTTACATGACATTCCCATGACTTCTTTACTTTGTAACTGGAAGTCTGTGGACACGTTAAATGTAAAATACCTGACATCTCATTGTGGATGTCAACTAGGTAGCTGGAGTCATCACCGTTAAATTGTATAGAAAATTACAACTCTGGATGGGATCCTATAAGAAACAGGTATCGGTAGAGAGGAGAAGAGGTACCAAGATTGAGCCCAGAGCACTTTAGTGGCTAAGAAGATGAGAAACCAGCAAAGGAGTGTAAGTGGTCATAGAGGCAAGAAGCTATAGGGGTGTTGCATCCTATTGTTGCACCATGAAAGTATGTCAATGAGGAGAGAGGGATTAGCTGGTGGATCAAATAACAGGAACAATGAGAATCCTTAGATTTAATAATGTGCATGTCACTGGTGACCTAGATAAGAAGGAGTGGTGGAAATTGAAAGGTGAATGCAGGAGGCCAGAATGCAAAAGCCCACCAGGAAGCCCACCTGGGGGCAGGAATGCAGAAGCCTGCCTAGAAAATTCAGACAAAGAACCCCTCCCCGCCCAAGAATCTTTTCCGGCCTTGCAAACCCAGTCTCCCACCTGACCTCTCCTCACCCCATAAAAGCCTGCCTCCCCGTGGCAACGTGCAACGCTTCACCGACCCCCACCTTGGGTCCGTGAATCCCACCGGAGGCGCAATAAATCCCCCCCCCGCCTCGAGAAATTTAGCCTGGCTCTCCTTTTCTTTACCATGCTGAACATTTCAGAAATCCTTATTAGAGTGGGTTCAAAAGTGACTAGGAGGAAGGAAATGTGGGACTAAAAGTATGGACAATCCTTTCCAGGAGTTTTCTTAAAAGGGGGAAAAAAGCCATGGGGAGGGGAGAAAGTAGAGTCAAGAAGAGGTTATTGGTTTAAAGATAGGAGAAATAACTGTTTCTATGCTGTTCGCAAAGATCCAAGAGAGAAATTTCTTAGCATCTCCATGCATGTGGTGTTTACTAGTCTGTCACAATTGTATTAGGCCATATGCCCTGGTTCTCAAACTTTGTTGCATGTTAAAAGTACCTGAGAGAGTTTTTCTTTTAAAAATCTTAATGTCCAGGGGCCTCCCCGGTGGCGCAGCGGTTGAGCGCTGGGTTGCGAAGCTGCCCGCAGCCTCTGCAGCGCCAGTTCGAGCCCCGGCTGCTCCCCGGCCACTGGAGGAGGGTCCTACATGGCGCGCAGACCTCTCCTGCCGCCCGCTGCTCCCCTCAGCAGTGTACTTTGTCATTCTGCCTGTTCTGCTCCCTGCTCTGGCTCTGGTGAATTCTCTCACGTTCCCGCGCTTCTGACTGTACCCAGTGCTTGTATAAATAAATAAATAAATCTTAAAAAAAAAAGAGAAAATAGTTTAAAAAAAAGCTTAATGTCCAGACCAATTAAATCAGAATCTTTATAGTTAGGGCTCAGGGCGTGTATGTGTGTGTATGTGTGTGTGTGTGTGTGTGTGTGTGTGTTTATGAAATTATTATTATTGGCCAGGCCTCTGCTAGGTGATTCAAGCAGCACTACAAAAGCCATTTGCTCCATCCAACTTCTTTCCCATCTACTAAGTCCTTTGTTCTGCTGTCCTGTCCAGTTTCAGAGGAGGTAAAACAATATGCCATTATCAATGATTAACATCTTAGAGAAAACTGCTCCAGGCTCTTACCAGTGTGATAATTAGGATAATAGAGGACCTAGCTGGAATGATAAGGCACAGATAACTTTTCCTTGAGGGTAGAGAGAACAATTCTAAATTTGTCATTCCTAGGATTCTATATCATGATTGTAGTTGTTCTTTTCAGTTAGAAGTTTGCAAAAGGCTACTTGTCATGCCTTTTGTTTTCCTCTTGTTATTGCAAGCAGAATGCTGTGAAAAAGCAGAACATTATGTCCACCTAACATACAGTGCCTTTTCAAGGTTCACTGTGGAAGCTCAGGCTTGAGGTCTCTATCACTTCCCTCTTGTTTTGGGGAGTAAGTACTGGATGTACCAGTACTAGTGTAACAGGGCAATCCCCAGGGAAAGGGGAGGTTTCCCCTTTCCACCCTAAGGAAGGGTGGAGTTAAGAAGCAAGGAGAAGTAGAAGAAGACTGGAAGAAGTCTTCCAGGAGATCAAGGAGACCTGGAGGAGGCACAGAGAACAGAAACACATTTGAAGAAGCTGTGCTTGCTTCTTGGCCTTGGACTTGTACCAGGGAATTGGGAGACATGGAAGTACACACATGGAAGAGACAGAGCCATAGGTGAGAGACCCATGGGGAGCTGAAAATGGCAGCTTTGTCTTGATTTTGATTTTGCTATTTCCCTTTCAGACTTACCTGGCTCCTTCTGCTCCCTTCCTATAGGTCCCTACCAGAAGGTGCCTTAGATTTGTGGCAAGCTTTTGGACCTCAGTGGTCCTACTTTGGGTCAACCCTGTTAGGGTGGGCATTTACCCATGAGGGGATGGATAACTTTGGGTGTTTCATTTGAAAACTATTTTATCTATACATATCTTTCTCTTTATTGCACACTGATTGTATTAAAGCTATTTCTTAGACAGTCTTATGCACCAGAGTATGTTTTGTCTTGATGCAGTAGATGGCAGAACCCATTTAGAACAGGCAGGTTTGGGGTTCCTTGGGTGCCTCTCACCCTGTCCGGTTACACTAGTAGGTACACAGTCCTATGGTGTTCCATAAGGATGTCACATATAAGGCCTGGTTGGTTTATAGTATCAATTATTGCTGTATCAATTATTGTATAGTATCAATGATTGTAGACTTTTTTTAGACAACGGAATATTAGTGGCAGTGAACAAAGACTTGAAAATGTGCTTGTGTGACTAGGCTTGTTTTCTTGTGCTTTTCAATAAGCTTGAGAAGGATGTATCCCTGGTAGCCTGCTGGCTTAAGGATACCAAGAGACAAGTGGAGGAGAATTAGATCCAAATTGCAGCTTGGAGCCAACCCCTAGTCAACCCAGACATAACTGACTGAGAAAAAGTGATTGTTGTTTTTAAGTCACTGAGATTTGGGGTGATATGTAATGGAGGACAGGGATAGAAAAAAAAAAAAAACTGAAAAGGACATGTGCGGTAAGACCAGAAACCTAGCTCACACAAGGATGTGGGGGTAGAAGGGATTAGCATAGCCACTGATACAGCTATGGAAACCAAGATCCTCAAGTGCCAATGCCCAAATTACAAAGCATAAGACCCAAGCAGGTATCAGACTGCTGTAGGGAGTGTCTAGAGCACAGGCCCAGGGGTAAAGATAAAGAGATTGAGCCCATTGTGGAATCTAGGTCTTTTTCAGATTCTGCATTGTTATCCAAAATCAGTGACTAACCCAAAAGCTCAGGAGGAGTGAGCCCCTCCCATACAGAAGCAGACTATATCAGTGCAGTCTCTGCACAGGCTTGGGGCAGCACCTGTCCACCTGTGACTATGCAGGTGCTTCTTTTCACCAAATCTCTCCCTCCACAGGGCAGCAGCTTTCTGGCTGCCCGTGACCTGTACTATGCAGGGACTTCTTTTCACTGACCTCCCTCAGCGGAGGCTGCTCTCCTCAAGGCCGCCCGCCTGCAACCGTGCAGGCCTCTCTTAGCAAACCTGTCCCTTTTGGGGCAGCTCTTCCTGACTGCTTGTGTCTATGGAAGTGTCCTTTATTCTTCTGTCCCCTGGGAAGCTCACCGCGTTTCGCTGAAATGGGAGATCTGGTGAAACCCTTCCCAGAGTGAACCCAAGGACCCCGCACTCCAAACACACAGACTCCAAAACAACAACAATATGCCTCTAGAATTAATTTGGTAATACGTGGCTGATATAATAAGTTACACCCATGTATACATGGGTGTCAGAAGGTGTTATGTGGAAAAAAACTGAAAGTATGTGTATAAGGGAGAGTGCTGGGGTGAAGGAGTGATTTGCAATGTTAAATAGGGTGATCAGTGTGGCAAGAGCAGGTGAGAGATGGGGACAGGGGTAGGGTATAAGGATTATGGTGAAACCAGATCGTGCTGGGTCTTGCAGGCCATTGAAAGGATTTGAATCAGTTGTTTCTCAAAGAAGTCCTACTTTGGCTTATTATTATCGAATTGGTATTGTGCCTATTAAACAAAATATCCCATGAATTTATACCAATCATTCCAAGTTACACTCAGGATAACATGGGAGTTTATTAGACTTTTCTCACCTTACATCTATATTTCTTTTTTCCCACACTGAGCATCTTTAGGCTCTAGGACAGCAGCGGGGTTGATTGATAAAAATACACTCAATTACTTGTTTTCTTTATTCCATGGAACATGTAAGGGTGAAATACACATATATTTTGACCAGCAATTCTATTTCTTGGTATTTATTCCAAGAGGGATGTTCCTTTTTGTGGATAAATAAGCATGTTCCAGGATATTAATGTGGTCTATTTTATAAAAGACGGGAAAAAATTAAAACCACCCTACCATCAGTAGGGTAATAGGAAAATGAATCATGGTGTAGCCATAATTCGTGTGTGTGTGTGTGTGTGTGTGTGTGTGTGACATTAAGAAGGAAAAGTTACAGAACAAAAATAATAGCTAGCATTTCCTTAGGGCTTACAATGTGGTAGACATTGTCCCAAGTGCTTGTATAGTATTAATTGACTACTGATGTCATTATAACTCTACCTATGAGGTAGTCAATATCATTAACTCAGTTTTACAAATGACAAAACTGAGGCACAGAGTATCTGAGGAAATTCTCTAAGGACAAATAGATGGTAAGTATTAAAAAATGGGGATTTGAATTCAGGCAGTTTGACACTAGAACCTCCACAGTACAGCACCTGCTTCATTTACTTAAGTAAATGAAACATATATATTCACATATATGTATTTTATTTCATAGAGAAAGATCTGGAAGGATGTGTCTCTTACT
Source organism: Talpa europaea (assembly GCF_964194135.1). Lineage (NCBI taxonomy): Eukaryota > Metazoa > Chordata > Mammalia > Eulipotyphla > Talpidae > Talpa > Talpa europaea. The sequence goes on from NC_140081.1 coordinate 69,117,727, forward strand.
GGAATTGGTGATTACCTTGGGGTAGGAGAGTGAGATGTGGTGAACCAATAGGGACCTTTACTCAGTCTATATGATTTAAATTTTAATAGGAAAATAAAGGATATAGTAACATATTATTCCTTTTTTTAAAGATTTATTTATTTATGCATACAAGAACTGGGGTACAGGCTAGAGGTGTGTGTGGGGGTGAGAGGATTCACCAGAGACAGAGTAGGGAACAGAACAGGCAGATTGACTGAAATATACTGCTGAGAGGAGCAGCAGGCAAGTCAGGGGAGGTCTGCTGCACCATGTGGGTAGCTCCCTGGCTGGGGATCAAACTCACACCGCCAGAGCTGCAGCTTCACAAGTTGTGTCTTAACCCCTTGTGCCACCAGGGAGGCCCTAACCATATATTATTTCTGTAATTTAAAATATTCTTAGAAGAAATGGCTGAAATCTATTTTTGGTAGTGGCCTATGGGACCAACCTTCTTAAAGATTAAAAAAAAATTAACTCTGGAAAAATTTGAAAAGGAACTCACTCAAAGGATTAGAAAACAATAGAAAGCAAACAGATTCTAGAGGGGAGTTAACAGCTGGTCAAAGAGAATGGCTAAGAGTAAGCTTCCTTTTTTACACTTTTTTCCTGAGAGCAGGCCCTAGTCCTTGCCATATGAAACAATATAATATATGATAAAAAGACAAAAAGTAGGGCCTCCTGGGTGGTGCAGCAGTTGAGCACTGGGTTGCGAAGCTGCCCGCAGCCTCTGCAGCGCCAGTTCGATCCCCGGCCACCAGATGAGGGTCCCACATGGTGCGCAGACCTTTCCTGCAGTGTCTGCTGCTTCCCTCAGCAGTGTACTTTGTCATTCTGCCTTTTCTGCTCTCCGCTCTGACTCTGGTGAATTCTCTCACCCACCTGCACTTCTGACTGTACCCAGTACTTGTGTAAATAAACAAACACATCTTTAAAAAAAAAAAAAAAGACAAAAAGTAGCAGATTTTCTGGATTGAATACCCACAGGGTAGATTTTGGAGCAAGCACAGCTGCTGGGAAATGAGGGAAGACTCTTACAAAGGAAAGGGGCAAAGAAGAAGAAGCACAAAGTCTGTGTATAAATTCTTTACAAATCTTTGTTGACCTCTGAACTTCAGTGTTACAGAGAAAACTCCAAGAAGTTCAACTAAGGATTAAAATATTTTTGATCTAGGATCAAGCTGCCACCCAGGAGTCAGTTTGAGTCCAACCATTTAATTGCCCACTAAAACAAAAATATCAATAGTCCTCAAGGAAGTATAACATTACCCAGAGTTTCCACAACATAATATTCACAAAATCCAGGTTACAATCCAAATCATATGATAATGAAATACACTAGAAAAAACAATTCAATGAAAACCAACACTGACTCATGTTGGAATTAGTAGGCAAACGTTTTTAGCAACTACTAAAACTATGTTCAATAAAAATATATGCATAAAATGAATAAGATATTGGAGAATCTCAGCAGAGATATAGAAACTGTAAAATTGAAACAGTTGAAAATTCTAAAATTGAAAAATACAGAAATTTTTAAAAATACCAAATTGGTTTCACAACATAAGGTGGATAGATGAACTTGAAGAGGGAGCCACTAATCCAATCTAGAGAAAAGAGACAAAAATAAAACAGTAGTCTCATGGATCAGTGGGGCAACATCAAAAGGTCTAGCTTATGCGTAATTGGAGTTCCAGAGGGAAAAGAGAGACTAAAACAGGCCAAGAACTGACTGAAAATATCCCAAATTTGGTGAAAGATATACATTTATTCACTCAAGAATCCCAATGAACCTCAGAAGAATAAGTACAAGAATGCCATGCCTAGGCAAATTATAATCAAACTGATGAAAACCAAAGATAAAGAGAAAATCTGGAAAAGCACTGGAGAAAAAAATACAGGGAAATAATGATTCAAATAATCTTAAAGGTACCCAAATGTTGGAATTGGAGTGCAGAAGATATTTGAGTCATGCCTTTAAAGTGGTGAATGGATTCAAACAACTCAACTTAAAATTCTATAGCCAGAGAAATCCGTTAAGAATGTAAATGAAAATAGTTTTACATAGAAGAAAACATAGAGACTTTGTCTCCAGGAAACCAGTACAACAAGAAATAATAAAGGAGACATTCAGGCAGAAGGAAAATGATAGCCAGCTGAAAACAGGAATCTCCATGAAGGGTCAAGAGTATCAAAATGGTAAATATCTAGTAAATATAAAAGTATTTCCCTCTTCATTTTTTTTTTAAAACATATAACTAAAAGAGAGACTACAACATTATTGCTTGGGATTTAAAATGTATAGAGATGTTATGTATCTGACAACTATAGCGTATGGATAGGAATGGAAGTACATTTAATTTAAACAGCTGAAGGATTTCCATATTTTATGTGAAGAGGTAAAATAATAACTATACGTAGATGATTAAAACTTAAGGATATATATTGTAATCCCGAGAGCAGCCACTAAAAGTGCAATGCAAAGAAGTATAACCAAAACACACATTTTAATTTAGAATAGAATTCTAAAAAGTGTTCAAATAAACCCAAAGAAGTCAAGAGAGGAGGAAGAGAAGATAACAAAGACTGAGGCGTAAGCAGGAAAGAAATAACAGACCTATATTCAAACATGTCAATAATCTCATTACATATTAATGAACTAAATACACTGATTTAAAGACACTGTCACATTAATTAAAAATTCAAGACTTAACTGTGTATTGCTTCTAATGGAGATTTCTTATTTTTTTAGAGAAGTATATTTTAATTTCCATGTGTTCAGAATATTTTCTATATCTTTTATTGGAATTTTAAGTTTTTTCTCTGTAGAGTTCTATATAGTTGTAATTAGGTTATTTACTTATTTACTCATTCTATTATTTTCTATTGAGGTAACATTGGTTTACCACACTGTGTATATATTCACACCTCTTTCCACACCATACCCACCACCAAGGGTGTGCTCCCATAATCCTCCACCACAGTCAACTGGGCTCTCTCTCCTCTCTGCTCCTCATCCTCTACCTTCCATTGCTGGTAGACTCAATCTATGCTCATATTTCTCTTTTCTTTAATTATTTATTAGTATTTATTTCTTACATCGTTGTTCATTTTGTACAGTATTTGATTTCTCCCCTCAGGTTTAGTCCCCATGATTCTCCCATGAACCATCATGACAGTCCCCTGTGCTCTTTCCTCCCTATTCTGACCCGTCTCCCTAACCCTCCCCTGCTGGATGCCTCAGCTCTACAGTCAGCTTGCTCTAAGGTCATATTCTAAGGTTCGTTTTGGTTCAGTTTTGTCTGCTTCTTTGTTTTGTTTCAATATATTCTACATAGGAGTGAAATCATCTGGTATTTGTCTCCTTCTGATTTATGTCGCTTGTTATAATTCCCTCCAATTCTATCCATGTTGTCACAAAATAGCAACTTAAGTGCACAACAATGTATGTGGATTAAGAAGCTGTGGAATCTACTCAAAGGACACAAAAACACTAATTCAAAAAGATACCTGCAACCCTATGTTTATTGCACCACTATATACAACAGGTAAGAGATGGAAACAACCCAAATGCCCCAAAATAGATGACTGGATCAAGAAGATGTGGTACATATACACAACGGAATACGATTCAGCAATCAAAAAAGGTAAATTCATGCCATTCACAGCAACATGGGTGGAGCTGGAAGGGATTATGCTCAGTGGATTAAACCAGAAGGAAAAAGAAAAATATCAGATGGTTTCACATACAGGAGGAATATAGGGGAACCAAATAAGGGATCAGGAAAAAAATAACAACAATAATAAAAACCAACAACAAAATTAGCAGGCAACCATAAATCAGAGACATTCTGAGAGGGAGGGGGAGAGGGATCAAAACGGGAGAGAAGAGCACAAGGGACTATGGTGAATTGGTGGGAATTTTATGGGGATACACAATGATGTAAAAGATAAATTAAAAAATTAATTAATTAAAAAATAATGAAAGAAAGAAGCTGTAGTACAGATACATAATGGAATGCTACTCAGCTATTTTTAAAAATGATGGAATCTTGGCATTTGGATACACAGAAAGGCAAGATGGTTTGAAAGAAAATGAAAGAAAAAAGATACACCAATAAAACTATAAGCATAAGAAGAGTGTCTACATAGATATCTATAAACTAGACCTTGAGAAAAAGAGAAAAATTTCATAAAAATAAATGGGAACATTTATCAGAAGACATAAAAATCATATATATGCTTAATAAAAGAGTTTCCAAATACATGAAACAAAAATGGACAGAATCAAAAGGACAAATAGATTGTTCCAGCCACATTTGGTAATTTTAACACCTCTCTCAACAACTTATAGGAAAATAGACAACAATATTATTAAAGAATATGTGATATGAACATCACTATCAACCACCTTGACTCATGCAATATTTCTAGACCACTGCCCCCTACGGAATGCATATTTTTTCTAGTGCTCATGCTATATTCACCAGGATAGATTATATATTTGGGGCATAAACAAATCTCAATAAATTTAAAAGGCTGATATTGTTGTGGGTTGAATTGTACCACAAAGATATGTAAAGTCCTAACCCCTCGGTATTTCAGAATTTGCCCTTATTTGGAAATAGGGTCATTTAGAACAGGGTGATTAGTTAGAACAGGTCATTTAGAACAGGGTGATCACTGTGGGGTAGGATGGGCCTTTAGTCCAATATAACTGGTGTTCTCCATAGGAAGAGGACCGAGACATAGATGCACAAGGGGAGAGGACTGTATGATGATGGAAGCAGAGAGTGACATGCTGTAGCTACAAACAACGGAATGCCAAGGAGTTCTTGTCATCAGAAACTAGGAAGGAGAAAAGAGGGATCCTTTCCTAAAGGTTTCAGAGGCAGCTTGCCCCTCGTGCTTCCAGAACTGTGAGATAATAAACTTCTATTGTCTTAAGCCACCCAGTGTGTGACTCTTTGTTACAGCAGGATACAGAAATACCATGCAGAGCTCGTTCTCTGACCATGGTGGAATTAAATTAGAAATTAATAACAATAAAATATCTGGAAAGAAACAAAAATATTTGGAAATTAAACAACACACTCCTCAATAACCCATGGGTCAAACAAGAAATCACAAGAAAAATTATATCACATTTTAAACTGAGTGATAAAACAACTGATAATAGAATTAATGGGCTATAGCTAAAACTATGCATAGAAGGAAATTTATAGCTTCAAACACATACTGGAAAAGAGAATGTTCCAAGTTCAGTCATTTAGATTTCCAGACGTAGGAATAAGAAAAATAAGAGCAAATTAAACCAAAAGTAGAAGAAAGGAAATAATAAGGATAATACAGAAGACAATGAAATAGGAAACAGATAAAAAATAGAGAAAGATAATAAAGCCGGAAAATGATTCTTTGAAAAGAGCAACAAGAATTGATAATGCACTAATAACACTGATTAAAGGAAAAAACAGAAAACACTATTAACCAAAGTCAGGAAAGAAAGAGGGGTTACCACAAAAGATATGCAATTGTTAAAATTATTTTAAGGGAAATTTATAGATTAGATTTGAAGCTAAAACATTCAACGATGTAAATAAAATAGGGAAATTATTTTAAAACACAACTCACTAAAACTGACACAAAACTGAAAAGCTGACGATTATTATATATATGTGTAAACTTGCTCTGAAAGAAAATTCCAGATACAGATCTTCACTGGTGAAGTCTATCAAACATTTAAAAATTAAATACCAATCTTACAGAAAATAGAAAAGTACATAATATGTTCCAGTTAAATTTTATAAGGCCAGAATAACTCTGATACCAAAACATGGTAAAGATGTTTTAAAAAATGAAAGTACATACCAGCATCCCTTATGAACACGGGTGCAAATCTCCTAAACATATTATTAATAAATGGGATCTCACAATATAATAAAAGGTTAAAATATCAAGAACAATTAGGGTTTATCCTAGGAATGCAAAGTTTACTTAAAACTTGAAAATCAATCAATGTAATTCAGGATATTAGCAGTACATAGGGGGAAATTATATGATCACATCCTTATGTGAGGAGAAACATTTGACATAATCAACATTCATTCATGATAAAAAAAAATGTTAAACAAACCAGGAATAAAAGCAATCTTCCTTAGTCTGGAAAAAAAGGATCTACTATCATACCTAATGGCAAAATTTCGAACATTTTAACCACTTTTAATCAGCATTGTATTGGATGGCCTAGCCACTGCAATAAAGCAAGCAAAAGAGGTAAAAGACATACCTATCAGAAAGAATGCAAATTATTTCAATTTGCAGGTTATCTGCTTGTTTATCAAGAAAATCCTAAAGAATCTAAAACCACAACTGGAACGGATGTGAAAATTTAGGATAGTTGTGTGGTTTAATGTTTACATAAGGAAATCAATTGCATTGTCTATGTTTTTCTTGTTTTAGTTTATTATGTTTTCCTTATTTTATCCAATGCTCTATATTATTCAGAGATATCACATCTCTCAGAGGTATGATCCCACACCACACCCACCACCAAGGCACCCATGGTCACCCACCAAAGACCACTGTATTCCCTCCCAACATTGCTCTCCTTCTTCCCACCCCTCTGGTAGCTTTAATTCTACAGACAGATTTCTAGGGTTTCTTATTGGTTTGGTTTTGACTGGACCTTTTGTTTCTTTATATTACATCTATAAGTGAAACCATGTGATATCTGTCTTTCCCCTTCTGACTTGTTTCACTTAACATTACCCCTCCACTTCCATCTATGTTGTCATGAATGGCAAGAGTTCATCTTCAAAAAGCATGTAAACAAATAGGACTGCATCAAATTAAAATTGCCTGCCCAGCGAAAGAAACTATCATTAAAACAAAAAGACACCCTGCTGAGTGGGAGAAAATGTTTGCATATCATGCATCTGACAAGGGACTGATATCCAAGACCTATAAAGAACTCATACAACCTCAAGAGAAAATAAATAACCCAATCAAAAAGTTGGCAGGAGAGCTAAATAAACACTTCTCCAAAGAAGACATACAGATGTCAGGCACATGAAAAAATGTTCATCTCACTAATCATCAGGAAAATACAAATCAAAGCCAAAATGAGACACCACCTCACACCAGTGAGAATAGCCAATATTAAAAAAATAAATAAACAAATAAACCCAGAAACAAGAAGTATTGGTGAGGATGTGGAGGAATAGAAACCCTTGTATACTGTTGATGAGAATGTAGACTGGTTGAGCCCTTATGGAAAGAGTGGGAATGTTTCTCAAAAATACTAAAAATCCATCTCCCACATGATCCAGCAATTCCATTCCCAGGTATCTACCCAAGGAATGAAAAATACTAATTCGAAGGGAAATGTGCACTCTTCTATTCGTCACAGCACTATTTACACTAACCACAGTTGGGAAATATTCCAAGTGCCCAAGGACAGATGAGTGGATAAAGATGTGGTGTATGTGGTGTGTGGCAAGAGTTCAGAATAATTCCATTTATACCTTAAAAATGACCTGAAACCTGACACCTTTTAAAGGTTCCCGAAATGATTGTAAGTGTGCAGGCCAAGAAAGGTGTTAACTCCATCAGGGTTCACTGATATATCCCTGACACTTGTGAAGACAGGAAGAGATACTTGCAACGAAATCAGTAAATTCCCAGAGACCTGGTTGCCCTGAACACCTCTCCTCTTCCAACCCAGAACCTCCACCTTCCCACAGTCAGTAATTAAGACAGTTGATGCCTGGCCTAGCAGGAGTCCCATAGAGCCTGCTTCAGCATTTAGCCAGATTCCATTCTTTTTAGTCATTGTCCACTACTGTACCTATTAATACTTTGAATGTCACTTTTGCAGCCAGTGTTGAGAATCACCAATCTAGTCCATTCAGACAAACATCTGAGTATTTTATCCATACCACACCAAATAACTAGTTTGACTACATCTTCACCTTTTTTTCCATGCACTGAACTAGGCTTAAGACCTTAAGCAAGTCATTTCCTGCCTCTGAATTCCATTTGAAAAGCAATAGAGTTGAATGAGGTCCTCTTTCAAGATGCTTCCAACTCTGGATTATACGGTTCTGTGATTTTATGAATCATGAATTCGGCAAAAGTGAAAAAGGCTCCAGGAGAAGTGAGAGCCAAACAGATCCTTCCTTTACACTGACACACACCAGCCAAAGAAAAGCCACAGTGTGTGTGACTTGTATATTGCCGTTCTTTGGGGACACAAGTCTTCCTTGAAACAGTTTCCCTCAAACCAAGTAATGGGTTTTAGAACTGGAAGTATGAAGATGACTGCATAATATGGGTCAATGATACAAATATTATTAGAGCTGATTAAGAAGTTAGTGCATCCACTTTTAAAGTATGATCTAGACATTCACTTACAGCTTCTGGCAGTAGCTTCTTCCACAGTGGGGTGCCATACTGCAGGAGGGCAATTCACCTTGACTTGTTTCATGTCCATGTGCCACCAGTTACCAATGGCAAATCCCCTGTATGTGGATTATAGGGAAACAGAATTACATTTGTTTTATTAGTCCCTCCAGAAACTTCAACAGCTTCGAGCTGTCCTAACCCAGTCTATGTATCTTTTGGTCAAGTATTCCATTGGTTTTACAATCTCACAGCAATTCTTAGTTCCATGGCTCTTTAAACACAGCTCACTTTATCTGGATCTTTTCACTTTTCACTCAGTCTTTCCCAAGGCAAGATTCCCAAGTGGTAACTGGAATCATGTTTACAACGGTCTGCAGTGAGCTGGTGAGCTGGCAATTGTGTAGTTCATTCAGTCCTTTGGATAGCCAAAATCATCCAGACCACTTGTCTATACTGGCAAATAAACAGCATAGTTGCCAAATCATTTTGTTTTGTGTAGTGGAGGTACAACTTGTCCTCTATGCTAATAACTCTGGAGTGATCATCATAGGACTGCTCTCTCACCCCAGGCCACAGACCAATATCTCTCAAAATAGCAAGCTCGGTTCATGTACTATGAAACCTCCGTGTAAAACTCAGGGCCTCATCTCAATCTCCACCCCCTCTGCCCTATTCAAATGCACCAAACACAGCCCTGTTCCCTTGTACTGATCACTCCTCATTTCCCTCAAGGGGATACCAATAATCAAAGATGAGATGATAATGTAACTGTGAAATGAAATACATGGTCTATTAGTCAGGGCAGAGATGACAGAATTGGAATGAAAAGATGGGACTGGACCCACTTATCAATGAAAGAGCACCCCTGGGTGGGCTGGATTGCTTTTCAGCAAACATTTGTGAGGAATTAGTCAGATTGGTGTTAGAATCCCTTCTCTTTGTATTATCCTGGGACTCTACTTTCTTCTCCACATAAGACTCCCTTCTTCATGGCATACATCAGAAATTTTCAGAGTATGCTCTGTGCAAAGACCACCCACAATAGAGCCAATTGACATTCTATTTATTTATTTATTTAGAAGATTTATTTATTTATCTGTACAAGCACTGGGTACAGTCAGAAGTGCGGAGGGTGAGAGAATTCACCAGAGCCAGAGCGGGGAGCAGAGCAGGCAGAAGGACCGAAGTACACTGCTGAGGGGAGCAGCGGGCGGCAGGAGAGGTCTGCGCACCATGTGGGACCCTCCTCCCGTGGCCGGGGAGCAGCCGGGGCTCGAACTGGCGCTGCAGAGGCTGTGGGCAGCTTCGCAACCCAGTGCTCAACCACTGCTGCGCCACCAGGGAGGTCCTTACATCCTATTTAAACTGCAGGATCCTGAGCCCTTTCAATCCTAATTAATACAGGCTAAAATTAAAGAACCATTGCTCTTTATTTGCTCAATTAGCAAATGAAGCCATTACCTTCCTATTTTGCAGGACAACTTAGAGAACATTTTCATTTATGTAACTCTTAATCATTGTCAGCTCAACATATCTAAACTTAAGAGCTTTCTTCCCCTCCAAATTGCTTCCGTGCATCAGTTTTCCCCATGTTCATCAGTGGCATCACCATACTCCCAGAATCCAACCTCAAAATCCACAGCAACAATTTAGAATATACCCATTGTTTCCTTCTATTTTTGTTGTTCTTTGTCATTGGTCTTTCCTTTTTTCCAAGGGAGGCGGAGGGAGGTGGATGAAGTCTTGCTTTTTTATCAATGCATAAACATTATCACAGTATCATCTTTTATAGCACAATCTCCAAGTCCTTGTCAGGAAGGTCGTCTTAGAATGAAATATGAAGGGGTCTGCAGAAATTCAGTTATAGGAACAAAACATCTAATAAAGGCCCCAGTTAAATTACCAGCCCCAAACTACTTTTACTCTGGGACAGCTTCACCCAAATCCATAGAATTTCTCCTCTCATTTAGTCTCAAAAACCTTGAATACCTAGCTAAAGCTTGTCTTTGTGGCAAAGTTTCTGCCTTTCTCAACCAAGTGTTCTTCAATATTTCCAATCAAAAGCTTACATTTATGAAGCACTTACCCTGTGCCAGGCACCACTCTAAAGGCTTTGCAAGGTTAGATAGCCAGGAAGTATAGCACTGGGGATTCAGACCCAGTCAGTGTGGTTGCATTGTCTATGCTCTTAAACTCTATATTCTCTGCTGACTTTTGGCAGCCCTACAGCCTCTAGACTGTGTATGAGACTGAAGCTCTCTGCCCCTCGCCCAAATGATCAAATCCTCTTTCTGTCACCTCTGCCAAAATGGTACGAGTGTGCTACTAGGGAGTTGGCAAAGCCGTTTCAAAAGCTCCTGCTGCCACATACATATAAAAGAATAAGGAAATCCATGAAATGATAATCAACCAATGTAGGATGGAGATAACCTCTGGAAGAAGAGGAGAGGGTATAATCAGAGAGGGGCACACAGGGGACTCCAACTGCATTGGTAATATTTGATTTCTGAAGCTGGGAAAAGGTTAAACAAGAAGGCACACAGAACTTTGGTGTGTTTCAAATACTTCACAATAAATAATGTTTTTTTTAAAAGATTTATTGATTGATTGATTGATTTATACATACATGCATACAAGCACTGGGTACAGTCAGAGGCGCGGGAGGGTGAGAGAATTCACCAGAGCCAGAGCAGGATGCAGAACAGGCAGAAGGACCGAAGTACACTGCTGAGGGGAGCAGCGGGCGGCAGGAGAGGTCTGCGCGCCATGTGGGACCCTCCTCCGGTGGCTGGAGAGCAGCCGGGGATCGAACCGATGCTGCAGAGGCTGCGGGCAGCTTCACAACCCAGCGCTCAACCGCTGCGCCACCGGGGAGGCCCCACAATAAATAATGTTAAAGGGCTCCTTGACATCCTGCTCTCTTGGACAGAGGGCCAGCTAAGCATGTAGTATTAAGCTTCTAGTACTAGGGACTGAAGAATCTAAAAGTAGGCAGGCCACATTCTTGCTCTTCTCTTGCCTTACAAGGAAAGAGCTTCAGATTTATTCAGATTTATAGCTTATTTCCTCTTATCCATTCTATGTCTTTAAGTTCTGACAATGAGAAATATCTTAATATTATGTATACTCATATTCTGTAATCTTAGAACTCTTAGAACTCCATAATCTTAGAGCTCCATATTTCTAAACCCATGAAAACAAGTTGGGAAATCTGGAAGAAAGGGAAAAAGGAAGAAGGATTAGAGGAAGAGTAAATACTTGAATTAGCTTCAAAGATTAAGACAACAGTAAGAAAAAGAAATAAAAGCAGAAAATAAGAATAACAGGTCATAGAAAAGCAGTAGATAAGCTGTAAAAAGAACAACAGAAAGATATTATGAAGTATAACTAATTGAAGACTTAATGAGTATTAGAAACTGCTAAATACTGTATAAGCAGGATCTCATTTGACTACCCCCATAATAAACCTTTGAGATAGGCATTAATAGGTCCTTCTTTTCTTTTTTTTAAAGATTTATTTATTTATGCATACAAGAGCTGGGGTACAGGCCAGAGATGCGGGAGGTGAGATTCACCAGAGACAGAGTAGGGAACAGAACAGGCAGACTGACTGAAATACACTGCTGAGGGTAACAGCAGGTGAGTCAGGAGAGGTCTGCTGCACCATGTGGGTAGCTCCCTGGCCGGGGATCAAACTCGTGCTGTGGTGGCTGCAAGCAGTTTCATAGGTTGCGTCTTAATCACTTGCATCACCAGGGAGGCCCAATAGGTCCTTATTTTCAAATGAGGAAAGTGAGGTTCAGAGAACTTGAGCATTGCCTGAATTCAGTTTGAAACAGAAATTTGAGCTGACATCTGAGTGACCTCAATGGTCAGGTGACCTCAGAGGTTGGGAGATTAACCAGTAGGTTTAGTGTCTCCCAACAGAAGCCATGAGAAGAAAGAAGAAATTGGGGGAGAGAACTGCCATCTTCATACCTACAGTGGTGAAGCAGGTAGCATATGTAGGGAAGGAGGCTTGCTGGGCCTCTGATAGTCTGAAGGGTACCTCTCCTGTCAAAGGGGAGCCCCACTCACCTCAGGCCAATATTTGTCTTGTAGGAGTATGGGCCATACCAGACACTCTGTCAAAAAAAGTTTGAAATCCATATCTTTTTTAAAAAGGAAATTTCATGATTGTTTAATGTTAGCAAAATAAAAATATTACTAGGAGAAAAACACCCTGTGGGCCAAACAAAACATAACTATGGACTGAATTTAGCCCACGAATCACCCAGTTTGCAAATTGTGGCTAAAGAGTGGCAGATAAAGCTGAGTTTAGGAGATCAAAAAGGAAGGAGACAGAAAAAAATGATCAGAGAACAAGAAAGAGAGGAATAAAGACATCAGGAGAAAGGGAGAAATATCTTTAAAAGCGTGAAGGATCAAATAAAGGGCAATAAAAGAGGGAAATGAGGAGGGGATTGTGGGAAGCCCAAGGATAGAGGAGCAGAAATCTCTGAAGCGATCAGAGGGAAGAGGAAATAGGGGAGGAGCCAAAAAGAGATGCAGGAAAAAGAGTGAGCAGAAGAACACGAAGGGGAAAAAAGGGAAAAAGGTCCCCAGCCAGGGATCCTGGCGGAACCTGGGCAAGTTGGTGGAAAGGAAGAGGTTCAACTGGAGATCACCAAGCCACCCCATTTCTTGCGAGAATGCGCTCCTTTTGAAAAGTGGGGTTGTTTTCTCTCCGAGGATACAAGGTGGCGGCGGCAGCCTCTGGGGCCGCGAGAGCAGGCGCCGCAGAGCCCTCTGCTGGCGGGCACAGCCTAGCGGAGGAGGGAGACTTCCAGACCTGGTGGGTTACAGCGGCAGGGAATGGGCCTGCCACAGTCTGGCACACACCCTTTCCTGGCATCAGCCTGGAGCTTGTGCAATAGAGCAGTAGCCATGGTAACCCTGTGTGCTGCTACCCTGTTTAGATTCACTGAGGGGAGTTTAATTTTGTATCAGAACATTCACATTCAGGAAAGACTGATACAGTCTGTCGCAGTCTCCTGGTCCCCCTCCTCCTGGAAGGCAAAACTTGGAGAGAGGAATATTCAACAGAAGGCATTCCTCCTAGATCTCTTGTCCTTCCCCTTCCTGGACCCCACATTTCTCCCCCAGGGGCCTTTATGTGGTCAAACACTCACTAGACCTCAAAGTTAGAAAGGTCTTCAAAGATAATTCCTGTACAAAACTACATCATTAATCCTGATTCCCCCAGACCTTTCAAAATGATAGTTTTAAGCATCACCTTGGGCTTCTCAGTGAGCTTGACTCACTAAGCTACTTTCAGGTACTAAGACTCTCCATACATATATATGTGAAATAACAAAGATGTTACTCAAATATTGCTGTATTTTCAATAGTTACATGGCATCAAATTATACTTTGGGCTGAAAAAATACATTAGTTTCTGTGTGCTCACAGAAATTTGTGATTAACATATTTTGATCATTGGAAAGATTAGAATCTTTGCAGTTAAATATGTTGCAGGATTTTTGCTATAACACAGATTATTATACCAATTAGGGCTTTAGCTGATGACCATGAGTCATTTATAATCTATGGACTAATTCCAATTTAAATGAGCCACCACAGATGGAAATGGTCTACAGTATAACTGTGCTAGTCACAAGGTCACAAGATAATTCCTAGATTTATTTAAAAAAATTAATTTGTAGTGCAATACAGGTAGGGCATTTGGCAATGACGCAGAGTTTAAAGCTATATGTTGAATATCCACTTTTTGTTGCATCACTGTACTCTGTATTCTAGAAACTCTTTTAGCTATAACTTCAAATATCTAAAGTGGAAGTCCTTTCCAATGGCAAGGTCAAATGCCCTCTCCCTTGCCCCTCACTTTCACAATTTTGGGGGATTATTTATTTCTTAATGGTGCACTCCATTAAGAAAAATCCATCACACAAATCTTGACTGTGTGGTGATGGGAGGGCGGATTTTAGACCATCGTATGGGGTGATGATCTCTGGAGATTTGGAGCCCTTTAGATGACATTATGACATGGTGACCCATTCTTTTTTTTTTAATTGAGGTAACATTACAAAGCTGTATAAGTTCCATGATTACATTTTCTCACTTACAATTAAGGTACATCCTAGCTCTTGCCAAACCTTAATTAGGGCTGGTGACATGATGGGATGGGATGGGGTAGGATTTGTTTAAAATTATGAAATAATAAAACAAAAATGGAGTTCATAGATATGGAAAACAGATTGGTGTTTGCCAGAGGCAGGGGATGGAGGCTGGTCAAAATAGGTGAAGGTGCTCAAAAGGTACAAACTTCCACTTATAAGATATTATAAGTCATAGAAATGTAATGTACTGTAGGGTGATTGTAGTTAATGACAACATAGCGCACATTTGAAAGCTGCTAAGAGAGTAAATCTTAAAAAATTCTTATCACAGGAAAAATATTTGTTGCTATGTGTGGTGAGACGTTAACTAGACTTGTTGTGGTGATCATTGCATAATATATACAAATATTTAATCATTATGTTGTATGCCTAAAACTAATATAGTATCATATGTTAATTATATACCTTTAATCAATAAATACTAATTAGAAATAATTAGAAATATTCCAAACATACTATTACAAATGACCAACTAATTAAGTAACTTAAAACCACCATGATTTTATGCTCCTGGAATCAGTGAGTCAGGGATTTAGAAAGGGAAAAATGGAACTTTTTGTGCACCATAACATCTGACACCTCCACTGGAAAACTTGAAGGTTAGGAGTAATTTGATGACCAGGGACAGGAAACATTTGAAATCTTGTTCACTCGTATTCCTAGTACCTGGGATAGGAGGACTAGAAGTGTCAACCAGGCACATGGCCTTCTCACATAACAGGCTTTCCCACTGGATAATAGCTTCAGAGTGGTCAAACTTCTTAGATGTTGACTCAGGGCTCCAATGGTAAGTATTCCACATGTAAAGTGGAAATGGAAATCACCTTTTCTGATATAGCATCAGAATTTATACAGTGTCACTCCACAAACACACGATAGAGTACAAGTAAATATGCCAACAAAAATACCAAAATTTGTTTGGAAACACAAAATACCTCAAATGACCAGAGTAACTATGTTTGGGAAGCATCAACCATTCTGATTTCAGATTATATTATAAAACTATAGTAATCAAAACAGTATGGTAGTGACATAAAAGCCAATGGAACAGAATCAAGACCCCAGAAATGAACACAGATATAGTCAACAAGTCCTTGCCAAGGGTGCCAAGAACACAAAACAGGGAGAGGATAGGCTCTTCAATAAATGGTGTTAAGAAAATTGGTTATTCACATGCAAAAGAATGGAACTGGATCCTTACCTTACGCCAGTCAAAATATTAACTCAAAATGGATTAAAGACTTAACTGTAAGACCTGAAACTATAGAATTGCTAGAAGAAAGCATAAGAGAAAGGCTCCTTGACATTGGTCTTTGCAATTATTTTCGGGACATGTACCAAAGGCACAGGCACCAAAGGAAAAAGAGGCAGATAGGACTACATCAAAACGAAAGCTTCTGCATGGCAAAGGAAACAATGAAATGAAGAGGCAACCAATGGAATAAAGAAAATATCTGTAACCATATATCTGATAAGAGGAAAATTTCAAAATATGTAAGGAATTCACATAACTTAATAGAAAAAAACAATAATCTGATTAAAAAAATTGGCAAAGAAACTGAATGAATATTTTTCAAAGACGTACAAATTGGGGCCTCCCCGGTGGCGCTGCGATTGGGCGCTGGGTTGCGAGGCTGCCCGCGCGGCCTCTGCGGCCCCGGTTTGATCCCCGGCTGCTCCCCGGCCACCAGTGGCGGGTCCCGCATGGCACACGGACCTCTCCTGCTGCCCGCTGCTCCTCTCAGCAGTGTACTTTGGTCCCTCTGCCTGCTCTGCTCCCCGCCCTGGCTCTGGTGAATTCTCTCACCCTTCCGCACTTCTGACTGTACCCAGTGCTTGTACAGATAAATAAACAAATAAATCTTTAAAAAAAAAAAAAAAGACATACAAATGGTCTATACCCATACCACCCTGAATGCACCTGATCTTGTCTGATCTCAGACACTAAGCGGGGTCGAGCCTGGTTAGTAGTCACATGGAAGAAGACATGCAAATGGAAAACAGGTAAATATAAAAGATGCTCAAAACCACTAATCATCAGAGGAGATGTGCAAATCAAAACCACAGTGAGATACCACCTCACACTGAGAGGATGAATATAGATACGGGAACAACCTAGGTGCTTATAGACAGACGAATGGATAAAGAAAACACAACACACACACACACAATAAGTGTTATTCAGCCATAAAAAAGGAAATTCTGCCATTTGCAACAACCTTCAGGAACCTTGAGGACACTTTGCTAAGTAAAATAAGCCAAACAGAGAAAGACAAAGTAGACCTTAAGCATTTTTACCACACATACACAAAAGGAACTATGTGAAGTGATTCACGTGTTAATTAACCTGTTGGCAGTAATCATTTCACAAGGTGTATGTATATCAAACCAATACATCATGCACTTTAAATACACACAATTTTACTTGTCAATTGGAAAAAATAACCAAACAGCATAATTTCAAAGGAGAAAGGCAAATATCGGATGGTATCACTTATATATGGAATATAGAGAAACCTAAGAAAGGGTCAGACAAAACCAAACCAATAATAAATTCTTAACCTCTGACTGTAATACTGAGGTACACAGAGGGGGATGTTTCTGGGGAGCGAAGGGGCCCAGTGGAACGTGGTGGAGGATTGTGGAGGCACTGGTGGTGGACAGGGTATGAAAGTACACATTTGTAAAGGTTTGAACCTATAACCCCGGAGCAGATACAAAGATGTGAACCTACTTTACCTCAATAAGTAAAATTTGGGGGAAAATATAACTAAAGGTACAACATATTAAAGAAAGAACAAAATATCAACAACACAAAAAGTTGTAAGAGGGGACAGAGACCCCACCTACCTATTTGAAAAGTATCAAAGATGTGTAGGCCATGTTTAAAAATCACCACACATACAAAGCCATAGAAAACAAAAAAACACCAAAGTATCCATGACTCAGATGTATGCATTAACGTTCTTGGCAGATTCACTTTAGATAACTTTTTAAAGCAAATCACATGTCACTTTTTTTTAAAGATTTATTTATATATGCATATAAGAGCTGGGGTACAGGCCAGAGATACAGGGGGTGAAAGGATTCACCAGAGACAGAGTGGGGAACAGAACAGGCAGATTGACTCAAGTACACTGCTGAGGGGAACAGCGGGCGAGTCAGGAGAGTTCTGCTGCACCATGTGGGTCACCTCCCTGGCTGGCCGGGGATCGAACTCGCAGTTTCATAGGTTGCATCTCAACCCATTGCGCCACCAGGGAGGTCCAACATGTCACTTTTAAAGAAAGGATTCTATTCGGTTGAGTTGCCTGTTCCAGTATCTGCCAACTACTTATTTAGAATTTCTAATAGCAAGGCTGTGTGACACAATGGATAGTCCACTGGGCTTCTAGAAATTCTAAAGATAATGATCATAAGTATTTTTTTTTAAGTTCTTGTTAGGTGTCAGGCACTGTACTTTTACATAGATTCATTGCAACCACCCTATTATTTTTTTAAAGATTTATTTATTTATGCATACAGGCTAGAGGTGCAGGGGGTAAGAGATACAGGCTAGAGGTGCAGGGGGTAAGAGGACTCACCCAGAGACAGAGCAGGGAACAGAACAGGCAGACTGACTGAAATACACTGTTGAGGGGACCAGCGGGCGAGACAGGAGAGGTCTGCTTTGCCTTGTGGGTAGCTCCCTGGCTGGGGATCGAACTCGTGCTGCAGTGGCGGCGGATAGCCTCATAGGTTGAGTCTTAATCCCTTGCGCCACCAGGGAGGCCCGTAGCTACCCTATTAAATGGGTATTACAGCCACCCCCAATTAACAAATGGGAAAAACCTCGAGACAGAGAGCAAATGACGCAAGAACACAAAACTAGGGGAGCTCTCCAATTCTACAAATATTTATTGAGTGTCTCCTAAGTGCCAAGTTCATAGAATTTATAATCTAGAGGGAGTAGGTTATAACAATAAAGATTGTGGAAATTACTGTGAAAGAAATAGACTAATGGCTTAGGGAAGTCTGGAGAACAGAGAATTGGAGTCAATATCTGAACCCAGGCAACCCACTTCTAGAATTTACACACACAATCATTGAGACCTCATAAAGTTAGGTCTCTGGCATGTGGCATCCATTCCTCTAACCACGAGACTGTATGTCCTCCCTTTTGCCTTCATTTAAATGACGTTTAGCAGCATTTGTTGCTTCATGCTTATTTATTTTACTTCTTGTCTCAGATTTTTCTTGGTAGATAAAATGCTCTTGGCAGTTAGCAATCTTGTCACAGTTTCTATAAAGCCGATATGTTTAGACTGTCTTTAATAAAATAAAGTACCCCGAAGCAGATACAAAGATGTAAACCTATTTTACCTCAATAAACACAATTTGGAATAAAATAAAATAAAGTGGCTCCCCCCACAATGAACAACATTGAGCCTATATTGAAGCCTCAGAAGCTTTGATTCATCCACACTGTGTTATAAAAGCATAAGGCTGCTTTTATCACTCAGTAAAATAATTGCTGGATGATGTTTTTATAAACTCTGAAAGCTGTGAGGGAAAATTAAGTCATTTGGGCCCTTTGGGGATATAATTGGATCTTCCGGGACGATTTGACTAGGTTATGTTGCCCGAGGACTTTGGGGGGGTGGGGAAAGGTTGTTATTTTCACCCATGTGACACGCATTTGTGAGATTCTCCATTATGTGCCAGTCTGGAGTTGCACTTTTACTACAATCAGGTTATGCCTTTCTCTGCAATTTAATTTTATGCCATTGATATGGTGGGCCTTAATGAAAATGTCAGATTTTTTTTATGTGTTGAGAAATAATGACACAGGAAATGAGTCGGGTGCCCCTATGTGGCAAGGAAATAAATTAGAACAAAATCCAGCCACAAGACTCTTGCTTTTCTGGTCTCAGTTTGGCACCTGCTTTGTGCCTGGTTTCCTAAGGTTTAAATGGGTGAAAAAGGCAAAGGTCCTGAATTCTCCGCTCAAATGGACCAGGCCTATTTGGTTTTTTGGAACAGTTCTTTTCAAATTGAGAAATAATTCACATACCATATAATGTACTCTTCTAAAGTATACATTTCAGTAGTTTTGAATATATTTCATTGAGTTATGCACCTATCTGAGGTCATCACTAACTAATTCCAGAGCAATTTCATCATCCCCAAAAGAAACCCCACGCCCACAAACAGCCACAGCATTCCCTTTCGCCCCTCAGCCCCTGGCTGCCACTTATCTACTCTCTGAGCCTACAGAGTTGCCTCATCCAGACATTTCATATAATGGGACTAAGTCTATTTTGCCTCTGGCCCCCAGCTCCTTTCTCCTTCTGAGTCCTGCAAAGTCAGGCTCCCAGAAGGCCAGGACAGCCTTGTAGGTGAGCTCAATCTGTCCAAACCAGCTTTTCTTTCCTCATTTTCTCTGGCCTGGTATCCCACATGCTGCTTTTTACCCTCCTTTGTCTTTAAACCTCCTCTTTCAATCAATGCATGACACTTATTGAGTACCAGGTACAGCCAATAATACATAAAATTGAGTACTTATTAGGAATCAAGAAGAGCAGTCCTAAAAATTTTACTTGGATTGACTCTTTGGATACTCACAATAGCTGAAGGAAGTAGGTATATCAATCATCACTATTAATGATGTGCAATAATGACCATTAATCATGTAAAATATATTATCAATAAGAATCATTGTTATTGTTATTCCCATTTTACAGATAATTAAACTGAGACATAGAAAGAATAAGGGACTTACACACAGCTAGTCAGCGCCAGAGCTGGGATATGATGGCGTTCCATAAAAGGGGGCAGCAGCAGAGGTGGCAGGCAGGGTGATAATAGGCAGGTGCCTGGCCTTACTAAGTTGGGAGAGGAAATCAATCACATGCACGAACACACACATGCACGAGCACACACACACACACACACACATGCACACAAGCGCAGAGCAATATTGAAGCAATACTCTAAGATGTGGTTTTCAAGAATTTGTGTGCCTCAGAATCACCTGGAGGCTTGTTAAAACACAGATTTCCAGGCCCTCCCTCCAGAGTTTCTGGTTCAGTTAGATGGTGCGCAGCGTAGAAAATGGAATTTCTAACAAGTTTCCAGTTGTTACTGCTGCTGCTGCTGATCCAAGAACCTCACTGTGAAAACCACTATCTTTAAAAAGCAAAACAAAACAAAAAACCATCCACGCCCATTAATGGTTTTATTAATCCTTTCATGAAAATTCTGCACAATCACCAAAGATACAGCTAAGGCCACTGCAGAATCTTTACTCCTTCAGTTTTCCAATCTCCAGCTCACTATCTGCCAGCACCAACACTGGCCTTTGCAGTCCCCCTTACTTTCTTCATTCTGCTCTTGCTTTCCTTCCGCCGCACCCCTGAGGTCTTTTCCTTCTCATACAGGCCATGGCTTGCAAGTCTATGTTTGCGTTCATTTTTCTTTGCATCATCCAAGGAATCGTCAATCATGCCAAAGCCACCTCCAAAATGCCACCACCAGAGAGATCAGAGAGCCCAGAGACCCCAGAGAGCCACTTTGTATCTGAATCCAGATACAAAGATGACATCAGAAGTGGTCTTGTATATTTTAGCTAATTTCCCCCGAATTTCTCCCTTAGGTCCTGTTGCCTTCCCAAAGGTGAAGAATGTCAATGACCATTTGTTTCTGACGAAGCCATTGGCTGGTTATGAACTTCCTGGTCTCAATAGTTACTGCGTCCTTCGTGATGGTGGCAGATATTCAGGCAGCCAGGGAGGAAAAGAGAGCTACTCTAAAACCACTGGCTTGGAGTATAGTTGTCATAAAGAGCATCTTGAAATGCAGCAGCAAGAGATGTATTTCTGCACGTCTAGAAAAAATATAAACTCTGGCATGATGGTGGTGGTGCAGAATGAGTACCTGAAGACTTTGGCCAGAGGAAGACAATCCTCATATGGCTAGTGTTAAGTCTTTTCCCCACATATAACCCTCCTGTGCCTCCCGACCTCTTGCTCCTTGTGTGTCAAGTTCAAGTTGCCTCCCAGGCACCTGAGGCCCTTCACAGTATGGCTCCTTCAGGCTTCTCCAACCTCACAGTCCTGACCTCTCAGCTCTCCCCTTTACAATCCAGCAATTCCAAGTTTTTCTGACTCCCAGTCTTCCATGCCAGTATAGGTATCTGGAGTCAGACTACCTGGATTCAAATCCAGGTTCTGCCATCAATTGACCAAGTGACCTTGAGCATGTTGGTAAGCTTCTCTGAGCCTGTGTCTCGTCTGTAAATTGGGGGCTACAAATAGCTCTTTCTTCAAAGGACTGTTGTAAAGATTAAATAAAGTGATGCTTCAAAAACAGTATAGAGTCTAACACATGGAATATATTAAAAAATATTAAGTATTATTATTGTTGTTAAACCCAGTGTAGTCATTACCTCTGCCAGAAAGGCACCCTTGTCACTTTCAGCCCACTACTAACATTATTAGTGATTCACTCTCTCCTATACTTCCTCTATACTTCATGCATGCTTCTATTCAAATCCCTGCTCCAGCACTTGTTAGCTGTGTGATCTTGAGCAAATCACCTAAGCACTCTGAACCTACATTTCCTCATCTAAGAGCAGTGAAGATGATGATAGCATGATTGTATACATCCACTAGAGCTTTTGCTGATATAAAAGAAGGCAATACATGAAGAAGCTCATCATGCAGTGCTCAGCACTTTCTAGAGGCTCAACAAATGTTCGCCAACGTTATTTTGAATTGCACTATAGGAGTGTAAGAAATGAAGACAGTCTTCCTTTTCAAAGCAAGATCATCACCCTCTTATCTCAGGAAGTATTTGGGAGGAACAGGTCATCTCATATGTTGATTCCTTGCTGTGGCATTACTATTGCTGCATCTCATACTGTGTTCTCCTATTGCACCCAACATCTTCCACCCAGTTCCCTAGCATCCATCTAGCCTCACCAACTAGACTTTGCCTTTCTTAAGAACCAAGTCTGTGTGACTTCATCTCTTTCCTCCTCAGTACTCAGTAGGGCATGCCTCACAGTGTGTGCTCAGTCCGCATTTGAACTAAGCAGAGACCCACTGTATTGCAACAGGCTTAAGGTCATTGTTAAAGTGTCAACAAGTTGCCAAAAACAAGTTACCTTTTTTGAAACTGCAGCGTGGAAAATATGTGGGCATTCTTCTGGTGGCAGGAAGGATGGTTCATTTGACCCACGTCTTATGAACAAATGACATTCAACAAAGCGGGCTCTTTTATACTACCCAAAGTTTGGAGAATGCTGCCATCTAGTGGTGGAATCTAGTGATGCTTGAGATAAAGATCTGCAGCTGTTCTTGGGGTGCGTGGAGCAAAACCACTGAAGCTGCAGGTACACAGACAAGCTAGATGTAAATCGCTCTGCATAAGGCAGGCATGCGATACAACTTTCACCAGATATAAAGCTTGTTAGTTGAGTAACATAAAGATGTGGTTGCCTCATTTAGTAATCACCAAGTCCTATTAACATGGCTAGTTGCGTATAGGGTGGGGATTTGCAGGACAGTCTAGATGGACTGTTTGATCCCATTGTCAAATTCATCATCAAATAACATACCTTATGTTTTCAAATCGAAACTATGGATGACATAGATCTGCTTTTAGGCAATATGCAATTGGATTGGATGTAAGAAACCACTAACAAATAAGACACCATTAAATTTGGCTATATGTGTGTTAAGCAAACATACTCAAATGTATACATGAGTATTTGCAGTCATCCTGGGACTTCTGTTTTCTAGGAACCTGCAAAGAATTTTCAAATATATTTCCCGTAGAACACCCTGAACCTGTTCTAACACCAATAAGAAACATTACAATGATGTGGTATATGTACACAATGGAACACCACTCAGCCACGAAAAATGATAAACTCATGCCATTTGTAGCAACATGACTGGAGCTGAAAGGGATGATGATAAGTGAAATAAGTCAGGAAAAGACAAATACTGGATGGTGTCACTTATATATGGAATATAGAAAAACCAGAGAGTCAGATAAAGCCAAACTCAAAACCAACCCTTGAAAGCTGAATAGAACTGCGGCATCCAGAGAGAGAGGGGTGAGAGCAAAGTGGGGGGGAGCACAGTGGACTATGGTGGTGGACTAAGGGCACTTTGGTGATGGGACCACTATGGTACCAGCAGGGCCTTAGGAGGGGATCCCATACATCCAAATTACAAACAATGATGTAAACTAAAATGACCTCAATAGCAAATTTTTAAAGACTTAACTGAGAGAAAACATGCCATGGTGTGCAAAACCAACCAAAGGAACATTCGATACCATCACTTGCACATGCCAACAGCTGAATATCACTGTAGGTGACGTTAAGCAGATTTGGGTTTGGATTGCTGCTCTGTCACTTACTACTTGTATGACCTTGGCCAAATTACTTAACCTCTCTGTGTCTCAGTATCTTCATCTCATTCATTTTTGTGAGGATGAAGTGATATGCATCCATATATAAGAAATAGCACAGGGCACTTTAGCAAGGGCTTGCATTTTTAATGAATAGTTTGCCACAATGCCTGTACTATCCGAAAATTAAACAAAGAAACTCAGGTATAATAATTTCATATATTTGTGAACAAGTGCATGTGTGTGTGTGGGGGGGGAGGCAACTTACAGTGTAAAATAAATAAAACGAAATAAATTTTTAAAAAGGAGAAAGAAAAGGAAAGTATTTGCGTTTCACCATGAATCCATCTGTAAAGCTTCTGGCCACTCAAGCAAACAGGCAGAAATTTGCACCTATGTGTAAAAACACCATGAACACAGCGGCTACACACGCAGTCCATCACAGGCTTTGCATTAGTGACTCAATTACCATGAGCATTAAGGCTGTCAGCAACTTGACCTTCAAAAATGTTAAACTCTTCAGAGAGGTCTAGGCAAAACAAAGTGTAGTATTTTATATCCATTTACACGGTTGTTAGAGTGCTGGAAATTTGCAGCATATACTAAAAGCATGCAAAAAGTACTTTGTATTTATGTGTAAAACAGAGATATTCTAAGCACAGATCATTATAAACATATTTTTCTTACCTACAGGAACAACTGGGTGGGGGTGGCGTTCAAAAGCCGGGTAGAATCCGGGACATTATACTTCACTGTGTGACTGCCCAGCATACTGGGGACATCTAGCCTTCTGTCCACTAAGTACCACTAGGGATTTATACACATGCACACAGACCACTGAATTAGAGAATCAGATACAGACACAAAGTTGCAAGGGGGAGAGTCAGAGCAACTCATTACAGGGCTAGTCTGGAAAAGAGGAATTGGGGGTGGGTGGAGACTGGGGGGGGGCAGGGGAGGATAAGAAGAAAGGCCTTAAAACCTATAGATTTGATTGAGTCATGAGTCAGGATGGGACAGACAGGGAAAGGCATGGAGTGGGAGCTTAGGGGATGCAGGGTAGAAGGTGGGGGTGGGGAAGGCAGTTATTCAGACACAGGAGACTAGGGAAGGCTGGGGTCATTGCTAAGTAGGAGGCCAAGGTCAGGGTCTAAGCTAAACTTAAGGCTCTAGAAAGGCAGCAGGTCAGGAAGCATGAAAATAGATGAGCAAGGGGATGGTTTCTGAAGACAGGCCCATCATCTTCCAACCAACTGGGTAACAGCACAATTGAGTCAGACAGACCTGGGCTCAAATCACAGCCCTGCTTCTGACCATGTGACTCTGGGAACGCCACATTGAGTCGGAGGCTCATATTCCCTCATCTGCAAAGGGAGCCTGCCTTCTTCCTCTCACGGGACGGTGGTGCCAGCAGTTATTACCCCCTTCCCTGCCAACCTGCTCTTCCTTCTGCGCCTGCGTCTCAGTGACCAGCATCACCTTCTCCACCACTGAAGCCAGACGATGATGTTTAAAGAAGCCTGGAGACGATCTTTGATCTCTTCTTCCTCATACCTCACAGTCTCATTGATTTTGCTTTGGAAATTCCTCTTGGATCTGCCGTCACTCCTATTTCCCAGTATGGTGGCAGGAAGGCCACTGAGCAGGTTTTCAGATCCGGCAGTAAAGGAGAGTCCTGGAGCCCTCGGTGGCTTTCTCAGGCTTTTATTGAGCTGCTACATGTAGAGCAGCAACCAGGTACATGGCAGGCAGGGTTGCGAGGGGGCCAGGAGGCCAGAGGCCTCCAAGCCCGGGGCAAGTCTTCACTCTGGGCTTCTCTGGAGTTCTTTTTCCCCTTCTCTCTCCTGCCTCTTCTCCTGCTTCTGTTTCTCTTGGTGACTATCTCAATAAGCCTCCCATGGCCCACAGAGGTAAATAAGACAGCTTGCAACAATGTAAGAACTGCAGGCCCCTATTGGGCAGGGCAACCCTAATGGTGGGAGGGCAGAAAAGCCTGAAAACCATTTACCCTACACCCAGTTGCCAGGATTTCCAGGGTAGCCCCTACTACCCCTCACCTGTGCTTAGACCCCATGAGGGGAGCTGAACTATACCTAGGTGTGCAACTAGTTCCCCTGAGACTCTACTTGGTTGAAGTCTTGGTGTCCGGTGACAACACTAGGCAGGACATTTATTCAGAAAGGGAGGGAGTAAATGAAACATAAGGTGGGGGTTGGACTGTGGGTTGGGAGTTAAGGGATGTCAAGGGTATTGTCAGAGGCATCACATGGTATAGTGACCCTTAAGCCCATGGACTGTGGAATTGTGTTTCCTGGGTATGAATTCTGACCGCTGCTTACCAGCTGTTTGACCCCAGGTAAGTTCCTTGACCTCTCTGTGCCTCATCTCTAAAGTAGGAATGAAATAGTACTGATGTTATGTCAAAGAGTTGTAGAGATTACATCATTTATCACATGTAAAGAGCTTAGAATGACTCCTGGGACACAATAGTCATGAAAAGCATGTATTAGAAAGATCACTTTGCAAAATTGAAGCTAGGGTCAAACACAGAACTGTAAGGAGAGCCACTGTACCCAGATAATGGAGGCAACTGCAAGCCTCTGCATCTGCAAGATCTGGATCAGGTCTGAAGCTGTGGGCCCGGGATGGCCGCCCTGATGGTTAATGGCTGACAGTGGTCCTCAAGGGGCAGAAGCAGCAAACTGGCTTACTGGCTCCAGGCTGAATGGGCTTGATGCCACCTCTGTCACCATCCATCATGTCCAACCCTCCCAAGGACAGCCTTTTCCAGGTTTATATTACGGAATGCTACAGGCCTCTGCAATGCACCATCACCCCAAATGAATTGCTTCCTCACCCTTAGCGGCCATGGGGCAGCAAATGTAGAAAACTAAACTAGTGCCCAGCAAAAGACTGGAATCACCATTATATTGTTAAGGTTTCAGAGAATTCCTCTCCAGATTAGTAGATTCCTTTCTTCCCTGACTCATGCAGATGCCCCAGGCAGGTAGAAAGAGGCCAAGGAACTCTCTGTTTATAAAACATTCATTCACCAGTGTAGCATGACTGGTCCAGGAATGTGATGGAGTACAGAAGCTGTAACAAAAAAAGCCTGGTATCAGAGGGGCTCATGGGATCTGCTCCATCAACTGTTTGAAAAGCTGGCATGTTGTACAAGCTGCAGGTCATTATCAGACTCAAGAACTGTCTGGAACACATCTAAAATGGTGCAGCGTTTTTGTCACCCTCCTGGATTACATCAGGGGTGTCAATGATCTGGAAGGATAACTGCATTGCCTCTGTTCCCTGAGGGTTCATCAAGAAGGCTGGGAATCACTGTTATTGTAAAGGGTTCCATATGGTCACAGAACTAACACTGCAGATCATGGCAGAGCTAGTTCTCCATTTTACGTGTGTGTGTGTGTGTGTGTGTGTGTGTGTGTAGAAGAACTGGGGTGTAGTCCAGCGGTGGGGTTGGTGAGGGGATTCAGCAGAGACAGAGTGGGGAGCAGAACAGGCAGATCCACTGAAATACACTGCTGAGCGGAGCAGCGGGCGAGACAGGAAAGGTCTGCTGTGCCATATGTGGGTTAGCTCCCTGGCTGGGATCGAACTCAGGCCATAGCAGTGATAGCACTGAGACTTAAATCCTAGGCCACCAGGGACACCCCCTCCATTTTTCTTTTTACAGAGACTAACTGGTTCGTGCTGGGGAGGTCAAGAGTGTGATGAAGCTTGGCAGAAATCTGTGCAGGAATGGTGATAGAGGCAACCGCAAGCAAAAATTCTAAGATGCACAGACTGCAGAGGCCCTAAGGACGGTAGAAGATTTGTAGCCACAACAAGTGGACAAGGAGAAGGGTGACACTGAGAGGTTTGAGAGGTCAGGTTCTCGGGTGACATTGTAACTGGCCAGAATATTTGCACAATGCCATATATGGATAATTATGTGCACCCCAGTAGTCATTTATTTTCCAAATCACCCTTTGGGATCTACCCACGCTGGCGCTTGATTGAGCCATGTGAATTGGCTGGGGCAGAGTCCACAGAGTTTTCCAAAGCCCCTCAGTCTATCAGAAATCTGAAGAATCTGGAGGTAGTTACCAGATGGCCTGCATTTTGCCAGTGTCCCACACATTGTGACTGGGGATGGGGATGTGAGAAGTGGAAGGAAGCTAGGGCTCATTTAGGATGCCAAGCAGGATTTGGCGTGATTACCCCTTTACCAGCAGGCAGTGTTAAGTTCCCTCATAGACAAGCAGACTAAACATACATCAGGGGCACATAAGTTCAACTGCAAAAACCTTAGTCAGAATTTTGCCATTAGGAAATCTAGAAGTAAATCACTGAAATTTCAGCACAATCAATTACAGTTTAGATTTGTTTTCGTTTTGATTTAAATATGAGGGGGAAACCCTAGGTTTCTCAGTGCTTTCAGGTCGTTGGGTGGGTGGGGGGCGGTTCTAATCGGACCTTGCCAATCTGCTGGAAGCAATTTGGGAATAAAGACTGTTAGAATGATGGGATGCTTTAACGTGAGCCCCTCCTGGCCACTAGCTCATACAATGGTGCCACCTGGTGGTATATGCTATGCTGTGGGGAATGAATTTCCATTGCCTGGCTGCATCTTACAACCTCCTGGTGGAGGGAGGGTGAGCTCCTGTGCAAAGTGGGGAGGTGAGGATTGGTTTCTTGGAGTGATGACCAGCTTCACATCTAAGTTTCTGTTCTGCTCTGCTTGCATTTTAGCAGCCACATAGTTTCCCAGTCACTCAACCTTCCCAGCAAACACTCTTAGTATATCCATGCAGTCCCTGGGCTGGAACTAGAAAGACATCCTAAGAGCTGGGAATTTTGACTTTGGGGTGCCATGGAGCCCTTTGGTAGGCCTATGAAGCCAATGGAACCCCTTCTGACCCCGTACTTTTTAAATGCCAAAAACCAAAATGCAGAGGAATAAAAAGGAAAACTAATACACTGAAATAAAGTTATCAAAAAATTAAAAATGAATGTGTGCTATAGCAATATATGTGCTTCTTCACACATTCAATAACAAGATCAAGTGGCAGGCCTCGTGACTACGGTAATTTTGCAGCAATGAGGACAGGAGCACACACATTATTTGAAGATGTCTGCACTGTTGTAATATGATAGGCAACCATCTGTGACTTCCATTGATAATAAAGCCACAGGTCTAGCTAATATCATCATGGGTTGTTGCTCATGTTTATAATTGAAGGAAATGCTACATTGAACTGAGGGAAACTGAAGTTAGAGATTAGGAAAAGCAAAAATACGTTTTCCGCATCCACGATCTCAGATCCTCTCTGTGCATGAGCTCCTTCAGTGGCAGCCAGGTTAAGAAGCCCTGCCTTAGGGCATCACTGCGGGAAGGGGCTGCAGCTGGCAGCCCTGGCCAAGCCCTCTCAGTCAAATTCTTAGAAGAGGGAGATCAAGAATTCCACAGCACACCCTAAGAGGAAACCAGCTAGAGCAGCGCCGCCTCCGAGCTTCTCCCTCCCATGTCTTCCTGCTCCTGGGGGCTGGAATAAGTGCTGGGCCTGGGGCCAGAGATGGCTGCAGCTTTAAGACACTCATTTATTTTTTCCCTGAGATTTCCTTTTTTCTCCAGAGGGTGGCGTAGGGGCAGGGCTGGAGATCCCTTGGCAGCTGCACCCTGAGACATCACCACCCACAGAGGAGCAGTTCTGGCCAATCTGCGGCTAACTTTGCCAGAGAGAGCACCTGCCTGCCAGGAGAAATCTCCTTTCTCTTCCCCACACCCCCACCCCCGCAGCAGGTGGTGGCTCTGAGAGGCAGGCCTGACCTGGAGGCAACCTGTTTGACTCTCCGCTACCTGAGTTAGAAGATGAGGCTGGTCCACCTAGGAAGAGGGAAAAGTAGCCCAGTTGAGATTTGGTCCTGTGGGGCTCAAGGAAGAAAGGTCTTCCAGCTGAGAGGAACTAGATCACCAAACCTGGAGGGCCAGTTGAGGCAGATTCCACTGCAGAAAAAATGAAGGTGTGAAGTTTAAAACACTCAGTCCCAAATTCAAGTTTAAGGTCCAGAGGTTGCACAAGAATACTGTCAAGGAATGGGAAAGTCAGAATGACAGGCTGCTAGAGCCAGGGCAGAGCAGTTTGTGGCATGACTGTCCTGAGCTGGGTCTTGTGGCTGGCCGCTGGAGATCAGCAGGTGTGCCTGCTAGCCTTGAAAGGTTCATGTGAGGCAGTCTGTGGGTTCAGAACAGCATTAAGAGGGTGTCAAAGCTGCTGTGACAGGAGACATTCTAGAAAGGGAACACCAGGTGTGGTTATGTGTGAGTTTAGTACTGGTGTGGTCTGCACTCTTTAGACTCTTATTTGTGTGCTCCTTCTGCCTATGGAGGACATGTGCATGCAGACCCTGAAGCTGCACTGCCCAGCTTGTTACCAGCTGTGTGGTCCTGGACAAGTTGCTTAACCACTCTGTGCCTCTGCTTCCTTATCTGTAAAATAAGAATGAAAGTAATATCCAGCTCATGGGTTATTGTGAGAGTTAAAATGAAGCAATGCAGGTAAAGTAATTAGCACCAAGTGTAAATTCAATGGATAGCTGTTATTACCTGCTCCCAAGAAGCAATAGATATGAGGGGTTACACAAGCTAACTGTGGGCTCAGAGAAACTTGTAGCTGTGCCATGCATTTTCGGTGTGACTTTAGACAAATTACTAATTCTGAGCCTCAGCTTCCTTGTCTGTAAAATGGGAATACTACTACCCAACCTCACAGGATTGTTATGAGGATTAAATATGTGCAAAGTGACTGACACATACCTACAACTTACTCTTCATTATTGGCCTGTGGGCAGCAAACAGGCAGGTCTGAAGAGCACCCCCCCAAAATCAGTACTTGAGAAAGAAAAAAAATTGGAAAGATACACAAGATATCATTGACAGTGATTTCCTTTCGTGGGAATGCCTAGGAATAGGGGTGGGAGGTGAGAAAAGAGTTCCTACAATTAATTTTTTGCTTTTTGGAACTTCTTGTATTTATTTTAACCATATGAGAATTGCAAAATTCCAGAAATAGTGGGCCATCTGTGATCACTGTATATCATTTTGTATTCAAAGGGGAAAGGCCATGATTCGGAGTCTTTGGCCAGAACATTCTGTTCTGAACACTCTGATCAACAGTGTGGTGGGGACCAGGGCTGCAGACATCTGGGTGCAAGGCACAGGATCCAGGGGGAGATGTGGGTCTTCTTTGTGCAGATGTTGATGATGAGCTGTTTGTACCCTGGAAGTGCTGTTGGTCTGCAAGAATGTCCAAGGTAGCATATCTTGAATTATGGGCCACAGAACAGCTGCAGCAGAATGTCCCCAAGGGGCTGGCTGGTTGGACCCCACACAGGACTCTGCAAATCAGAATCTCTTGTGGGCTTGGCCAAGAGACCTCTATTTATGACCAGCTCTCCAGGTTGTTCCGAGGTACACTAAATTGTGAGACCCATGGATATAAACACTAACAGCAAGGACTTTTACTTCAGGCAGATCTGACCTCAACCATCATTTCAGCTACTCCAAAGATGTGGCAAAGCCGCTCCCTCTCAAATGTATCAGCCTTAATTCTGCTTGGGCCCAAGGATCCCCTGTTCCATAACCCTGTCCCTAAGCACACGCTTAATGGCATAGCTGCCTTTTCCCTGCCTCTTCCATGCATATAATTGTCCCCCCTCCCCCTATTACTGCACATGTGCAGTTGCCAGGTGGGGAGCCATTTTGTCTCCTTTCTTCCCCAGGCCCCTGTCATGAAACAGCTGCCAATCCTCCTCCTCAAATACAGTTGCTAGGTGGTTAGAACTGACTGCTCTGACCAATCACGGGGCTGATATTATTTGCTTGGCTTTTGCTTCTTCTGGCTCATGCCCTTGTGGCAACCTCTACTCAAGTGCACATACACGCTCAGGTAGGAAAGCCCCGTTAGGTCTCAGGGTGTGGGGAAAGGTGTAGAGGGGGATAATAATAGAGCTTAGTTCATGAGATTGTTGTGATATTACATGAGATAATGCACACAAAATGCTTAGCACAGTCCCTGGCAGCTGTTATTAGATTAAGTACAAGATCCCTTTTCTGACACAGACGTGGGTTTCTCTTACTCCCAAGTCCGTTCCTCTCTCTGGGATGCAGTCTCCACTTCCCTCACATCATAGCAGAAGGTTAACTGCATGGCTTCTGAGATTCCACTCAGCCCTACCATCTTAGAAATCTCTACGAGGAATTGTCCAAAGGACAGCTTTGAGTTGGCCTTAGGGAAGCTGCCCAGGTCACTATGCAGCAACAGCTCCTTGTGAGCAGGGCTCAAGGGATCAGTGAGTGCCTGCATATACTGCTGCTACTGGAGCAGCTCTTTCCCACACTGCCAAAAGTTGGCCTCCCCTGCAAACCTTACTTAGCCCTGCGGCAAATTCTCCACCCTCCGCATCCTCCTACCCCTCCCTGCACAAGTGTCCTTATTTCGAGAAGTAGTTCTCTGAAAGACCTTTTCTGTGCAAGCTCTCACTAACTTATGTGGACATCCCTTCCGTCTTTCCGTCTCCCAGCTGAGCCTGGTGAAGGACAGGTAAGAACGGTTACATCAGTGCAGCTAACC
The DNA here is from genome assembly GCF_964194135.1 of Talpa europaea. Classification (NCBI taxonomy): domain Eukaryota; kingdom Metazoa; phylum Chordata; class Mammalia; order Eulipotyphla; family Talpidae; genus Talpa; species Talpa europaea. The sequence goes on from NC_140081.1 coordinate 69,150,359, forward strand.
ACTCACACGATAAACCGATGACTTTCAAACTTGAATGTGCATCAGTACCACTTGAGAGTTTGCTTAATTCATGGCTTCTTGGCACCCACCCCAGAAGTCTGTCAACCAGTGTTCCCAGGGGTAGCACATGAGCAGCTCCCCAAGCATGACAAAGTGTGGTCAGTCCATAGGACACATGCATTAAAGTTACTTAGGTGCTTGCTTAAAATGGATACTCCTGGGCTGGGCTCCGGGCTTCCTGAGTCAGATTCTTGGACTCCAAGATGATTATGTAGTTGGAATAGAGCAGTGGTTCTGAAAGGATGTCCACCAACAACTCCCCAGTAGCATCATATCACCTAGAAACCTGTGAGAAATGCAATTCTTGAGCCTTAGCAAAGACCTACTAAGTCAGAAACTCTGGGATGAAGCTCAATAATTTGCATTTTTAACAAGACCTTTATGTGCAGGCTCCCTCCAGTATGAGAGCCTCTATGCTGAGGTGTCACTACTCCCACATCCCATCCCTTAAATGTCACATCATAATGATTCTGAGCCCTCACTAGTTGCTGCAGGGTATGGAAGTCAGCTATGCTGCCTCCTAATAAGATTTCAGCAAAGTTAGACTCACATCACTTTCTGGGAAGATCCCTCTCAAGATCCTCTTGTGACACAGTTGTCACTATGGCAATAGTGGAGGTGCCTATCTCCATGAATCACAGGTGAGTCAGGTCAGGGTGTGCAGGGATGAGCAGGCATTAAAGGGAGCTGAGGTACAAAAAGCCTCATGCCTTCTTACAGAGACCATTCAGAGGGGTGGTTAAGCTGGGGAAGTAGACAAGAATCCACATGATACCTTATAACCCTCATAATCTGTGATCCCTTTGCCGGTTCAGGCATCTTGCCATTTTACATTTCAGGATTCCATGTCCAACCTCAACCCTGACACAGGTTAGGAATTTATCCCTGTATTTCCAATATACATTTTAGAAAATATTTATTGGCTTGATTTGTGACTTATACTATCTCTACACCAAGCTCTCAATACTGAGAGCTTTATAAAATTATCACATTAAAATTCTTACATCATCCCCATGAATCATGCAAGAAATTGAGGCACAGGGAAACTTGCCCAAGGTCACACAACTAATAAGTGGCAGAGCTAAGGTTTGAAACTACAATAGGTTAGTCTGACTCCAATGTTCTTAGTCTTACCTATTCATTCATTCATTCACTCATTTATTATTTCATGTATCTTGTTTAACTCTTATTATGAGACAAATATGGCCTAGGTTTTGGGTATTGCAATAGTGAACATGAGCAAAACATACAAAATCCCTGTTCTCATAGAACTTTCACTCTAGTGTAGAAGACAGATAGTAAACTAAGCAAATAACACCTATAGTATGTAAGATAATTTCAAGTGCCAAAGGAAGGGCTTTGACCACTTCTTGGGGATGGCAGGCAACTTCACTGTTGAAAAAAAAGTCAGTGTTCTACAGTCAATAGGAGCAATAAAAATACAAATAAGATGGCTTTGCCCATGAAGGATCTAGATGTTCAGCATGGTTTGAGGGACTGGAGCCAGAGGTCAGATTACATGCCAGTGTTCTGCAAACTGCAGCTTTTAACCCATTACTATGTGGTGAAACCAGTTTGGTCAGTCATGACCAACATTTTATTAAGTGATAAGGACTATCATAGCATAAAAAATATAATGTGTTGCCTGTAGTTAAAGTAAGAATACTGTGTGAAAATTTTTAGGTTTTTTTTTTTTTGTACTATAATATGTATATAAGTGAGGACTGAGTTGCAATGTGAGATATATTTTATATTGAGGCCCAGTCAAAATACACCTTTCAAACAGTCAAAAATATTTGAAAACCACTGTCACAGAAGGCCTTGTAGACCCTGCTAACGTGTTTGGACATTTTCCTGTAGGCCATGGCAAGCTATTGAAGGATTTAAAGCAAGGTAATGACATGATCCAATTTGTGTTTCATCAAAAAGTTTAACCATCTTATATCAAATTAGCCATGGAAAAGGTGTTTGAATCAAATTAAGTACAGATTGACAGCTGATCTTTTCAAAATTAAATGGTCAAGTTAATTTAATTGACGTTTCATAAGGAAGACACTTCAAACTGTACACATTCATTTATTTGAAAAATATTTTTGGAGAGCATGTCACTTGCCAAGCAGTGGTAGACACTGAGGATACAATACAATGATAAACAAAAAGAAACACGATGCCCTCCTCCATGGAGTACAATCCAGTGAAAGAGACAGTAAACAAACAAGCCAACAAAAAATAGCAAACAACTGTATTTCAATTCCGTGGGGGAAAAACACAGTGGTAGGAGTGAGGAGTGAAGTTGGGGACAAGAGAGAACAGTGATTTAAACTGTGGGGTGAGGGATGGGCTCTCTGAGGAAATAGACTTTAAGCTTAGACCTCAAAGATGAAAAGGAGTTAGAAGTGTGTGGGGAAAGAGCATGTTGGACAGAAGACAGAAAGCAAAGGCCTGGGAGCAAGGCAAGGGTTTGGTGTACTGGAGAACAGAAAGGAGATTATTGCAACTGGATTAGGATGAGCAAAGGGAAAGAGTTGCAGGTAGGACCAGGGGAGGCCATGGTGTAAGGTTTGAAGCAGGTGAAAAGCAGGATAAAACTTGGGAGAGTTGGCGTGCATTCAGATCCTTACCATGGCCTCTGGCAAGCATTCTGAGAGCAGTTAAGGTGATTAAAGTGTAAAGAATGCTACACTTGCTTTAGAAGCTTCTGATCCAGGTGGAACAAGCTTTCATTCTCTCAGAAATTCCTGGTAGAAGACCCAGAGATTAGAACGTGCATCTGCAAACTGCTGGCATGCTGTGTACTGCACAGTGCAAGGAACACCATTCAGCTTCTTGGGTTGTGTCTGAGGACTTTGCCAGTTCTGGGTGTCAATTCCTAGAGCTTTCCTTGAACCCAGCACCACTTGCATAATCAACTCACACATTTCATCTCAAGTTACTCATCCATGCTAGCATGCTGGTTAGATATGCATAGAGGAGGTCTGCTTGAGCTGGAAGACCTGCCAGCCTCTGTCAGCTCAGCCCCAAAGGGTATTCCCCCAAATGCTAAGATGCAGAGGAAGAGAGTAGTGACCGGCAGAGCATCACATGGTGTGGTTCATTCAGATGTCCTTCCTTGTGGTTTGGTATATGTTGGCATGCTCCTTCTACCAACACTTTATGAGACAGAGGCATTTTGGAGCAACCCTGATTTCCTACAAGGATTTTCTGGCTCCAGCGAGTGTGGGATAGTAGCAGTGGAAACTTTGGTTGCTAAGAAAGAGGATGTTTTGGACGATGAGCTGGATTTGAGTGCATCTCTTTTGTTTTGAGGGCCATGGGTCAGTAGTGTTTTAGTAGGAGAGGTATTCCTCTAATGTCATAGTTCTTAATCAGGGGTAAGCTTACCCCCTGGGGCATGTTTGGGAATGTCTGGAAGCATTTTTGCATTGTCATAAATGGGGTAGGGGGAGAGAAATGCTACTGGCAGCTGACAGGTAGAGGCTGGAGATGCTGGCATACATTCTATAATTTTCAGGACAGCTCCCCACAGCAACGAATTTTCTGGCTCTAATATCAATAGTCATTCACTTGAGAAACTCTGCTCCAAAATGCCCTTGGTTAACCACATGTGCTCATCAGTCTGGTAGAATTAGGCTGTGAACTGGCCATAATTGAGGAGAAACCACCCCCACCCCCAATCAGGAACAACTTGGAGGTACAGTTTTAGTAGTCATGTTGATGATCTGAAAATAAAATCAAATAAGTATCTAGTACAGGGTAGGGTGGTTTCATGAATCCATCTCTTATGCTGCAGGTTGCGGTGGTCTCAGCACACCAATAAGAGGACATTGTTGGTCAAACAGCTCTGACTCCAGAAGAAGTTTCCCAGAGAAATAAGTGTAGGGATAGAGGTCACTAAGTCTTTCTGAGACACAATGGCTGTCACTGCAATGTGAAGGGGTTTTACCTGTATACAGACCCTTGACGACAACAATAGATAGGCTAATTGGGGTGGGTACAGAAAGTCAGGATACAGATACACTCCTGTTTGATGAGTCTGGTTATCTAGGCAATCATGGTAGAGAGGTGAGAGTTGAACCTTTGCTAATACCCAAGAAATTCCAAGGGATGATTAGATTGTCATAGATGAGAGCAATTCCAGCAAGGTTGACACATGTCACTTGCCTCCTGACATGATGGCTGGATAAATCTTGCCTCAAGAATTAGACTTCAGGTTTAGCCTTTTATAGTTAGCCCAAAGAGAGAGATAGTTGAGAATGTCATCAAGCTAGACAATAACCTTCTGCGCTGGTAGTGCTGTAAAATGCTAGTTATTTGTTGGAGAATGACTAGGTGTTAGAAAGGACAAAAGGCGTGGTATTATATTCAGACTAGCTGGTTTATCCATGTAGGCTTTTTTTTTTTTTTTTTATAGAGGCATGCTTTATTTATTTGTTTGCTGGTTTGTTTGTTTGTTTTGTTTACACATGCACTGGGTACAGTCAGAAGCGCAGGAGGGTGAGAGAATTCACCAGAGCCAGAGCGGGGAGCAGAGCAGGCAGAAGGACCGAAGGACACTGCTGAGGGGAGCAGCAGGCGGCAGGAGAGGTCTGCGCACCATGTGGGACCCTCCTCCGGTGGCCGGGGAGCAGCCGGGGATCGAACCGGCGCTGCAGAGGCCGCGGGCAGCTTCGCAACCCAGCGCTCAACCGCTGCGCCACCGGGGAGGCCCCATGTAGGCTTTTTTAACAATTAACAATAAGAAAGTGAAATTAGAAAAATGATCTCATTTACAATAGCATCAGAGGAGATAAAATAGAAATAATTTTAAGCAGTTAAGAGATTTGTACAATGAAAACTACAAAATATTGCTGAAAGAAGTTAAAGAAGCTGGCCTCCCAGGTGGCGCAGGGGTTAAAGACACAGTGCTCTCAGGCTATCGCCAGCCACTGCAGCACAAGTTCAATCCCTGGCTGGCCAAGGAGCAACCCGCATGCCACAGCAGACCTCTCCTTCTCGCCCGCTGCTCCCCTCAGCAGTGTATTTCAGTCAGTCTGTCTGTTCTGTTTCCCACTCTGTCTCTGGTGAACCCTCTCACCCCCTGCACCTCTGGCCTGTACTCCAGTTCTTGTATGCATAAATAAATAAATCATTTTTTTAAACAAAGAAATTAAAGAAGACCTAAGTAAATGGAAAGACATCATAAGTTCATGTATTGGTAGATTTAATAATGTTAAGATGGCAATGTCCAAAAGTTGTATTTGCATTCAATACAATCCTATCAAAATCCCAACAATATTGTTTTTCAGATATGGAAAAGCAGAGCCTCTAATTCATATGGAATTCTATATGGTTCCAAAAAGCCAGTAAAAACCTTGAAAAAGGTGCCTCCCTGGTGGCGCAGCGGTTGAGTGCTGGGCTGCGAAGCTGCCCGCAGCCTCTGCAGCGCCAGTTAGATCCCCGGACCCTGGGCTAGGGTCCCACATGGCGCGCAGACCTCTTCTGCCGCCCGCTGCTCCCCTCAGCAGTGTACTTCGTCAGTCTGCCTGTTCTACTTTCCGCTCTGGCTCTGGTGAATTCTCTCACCCTCCCGCGCTTCTGGCTGTACCCAGTGCTTGTATAAATAAATAAATAAATCTTTAAAAAAAAAAAAAACCTTGAAAAAGAAGACTAAATTTGGAGGACTCACACATCCAAATTTTAAAACATTACAAGTCTACACTAATGAATACAGTGTGGTTCTGTCATACAGATGGACATATAGATCAATGGAATAGTCTCAGAAGTCTAGAAATTATGTCATACATCTATGGTCGGTTGATTTTTTTACTATAGATACCAAAATCATTCAATGGGGGAAAATATGAATAAACAAATGGTGCTGGACCAACTGGATATTCACAAGGAAGGAATGAAACTGGATCCTTATCTTATTCCATACACAAACATTAATGAAAAATAGACAAAAGACCTAATTATGAGCGCTGAAAGTATAACACTCTTAGACGAAAATACAAGGAGGAACATTCGTATCCTTGGATTTAGTAATGGTTCCTTAAATATTACGCCAAGAAAACAAGCAATGGCAAAAGATGGATAAACTGGGGTACAAAAACTAAAATATTTTGTGCACAAGATACCATCAATAGAGTGAAAAGACACAGAATAGGAAAAAATAATCGCAACTTAATTATCTGATCAGTCTTTTATCCAGAATACATAAAAAATTCTTACAGTTCAAAAACAAGAAGAGAAACAACCCAATGCTGACAAAGGACTTGAATACATTTCCCCCAAAAAATAAATAAGCAAATGGCCAACAAACACATGAAACCATGCTCAGCAAAATTGGTTTATTAGGGAGTTACTGAATCACAATGCAGTACCACTATATATCCACTAGGTGGCTATAATCAAAAAAATAAAATAAGTGTTGGTGAGGATGTGGAAAAATTGGAACTCTGAATTATTAGTAGTGGGGATGGAAAATGGTGCAGCTGCTGTGGAAAACAGTTTGATGGTTCCTCAATAAGCAAACATGAAATTATCATATGACCTAGCAATTGCACTCCCAAAACAGTTGAATACAGGCACTACAATAAATACTTAAACACAAATGGTCATGGCAGCGCTATTCAAAATAACTGAAAGGTGGAAACAATCCAAATGTCCGTCACTGATGAAAAAAAAACTTGTGTATAAATATGATGGAATAGTTAGCTTTACCAAGGAACAAAGTAGTGATACATTCTATGTGGATGAGCCTTGAAAACATTATCCTACGAAAAAAGCTAGCTCACAAAAGGCCACATATTGTGGTTCAAGCTATATTAAATACACAGAATAGGTAAACCATAGAGACAGAAAACAGATTAGTGTTAGCCAGGAACTGCAGGAGGGGGAGTAGAGGGATTGCTCAATGGGTATGGAATTTCTGTTTGGAGTTCTGAGAATGTTCTGGAACTAAAGAGTGGTACTAACTGCACGACAATGTGAGTATACTTAATGCTGGTGAATTATAACTATTCATATGGTTAATAAGGCAAATCTTCATTATGTATATTTTACCACAATAAAAAATAAAATAAGAGAGAGCGTTGAGGTTTTCTTTTGGGAAAGTGGACAGCACATCACTATATTATGAATAATATAATAGCAATGATAGTAGTAATAATAGTCATTATTATAATTATATGAAGAGTTAGCATTTATTGGGTATTTATTATGTGCCCAAAACTATGCCAAGTTTTTTCTATGCATTATTTAATTCTCCCAAAACTCTATTATTACCTCGATTGCAGAGGTTAAAAAGGACTTAGAGGTTAAATAATGTGCTGAAAATTACACAGGTAACAAGCGGAAGAGCTGGTATATGAACCCAGTCTGATTGCATAGCTTGTACTTTTAATTATAAACATTAGGGAATCAAGATAGGTGATTAGTAAGACCTCAAATGGTTTACATGAATTAGTTCACATAATTCTCATAGCAACATTATGAGAGAGTCACAATTATTATCATCATCCCCATTCTACAGAACGAAGTTGAGGCAGTGAGTGTCATATAACGGATGAGAGGTATGGTCAGAATTCAAACTCTGTGCTAATTTACCCCAAACTTCTCTGCTGAATCATTAAGCTGTATAGAACCAACTGCTTATGTAGTTACAGAAAGCCTAGAACTTTGGCGTAGAGAGGGTGACTGATGGGCATGTAGGTCTCTTTTCTTGAGTTAAAATACCTGGACTATTAACTATGCTAGAATGCAAGTGGCCTCATGGCTTTTCATCCAGATGCCATGGTTATTTTCATGGTTTTTCTGTTTAACAATAAAGAGTAGATACTATTCCCTTCCAGAATCCTTTGGAAAAGTGGTGATTTCCAGGATTTTCCAGCATTTGCCTTATGACCTCTAGACTGTTGCTGACTGCAGGTGAGTGGTGGATTCCCAAGACCAGACCTTTAGCTGTTACTCTCCCATCAGGCTAGGTAAAGATCTAATGATGCTGGGCCTCCCCGGTGGCGCAGCGGTTGAGTGCTGGGTTGCAAAGCTGCCCGCAGCCTCTGCGGCGCCGGTTCAATCCCCGGCTGCTCCCCGGCCACCGGAGGAGGGTCCCACATGGCGCGCAGACCTCTCCTGCCGCGCTCAGTGCTCCCCTCAGCAGTGTACTTCGGTCCTTCTGCCTGCTCTGCTCCCCGCTCTGGCTCTGGTGAATTCTCTCACCCTCCCATGCTTCTGACTGTACCCAGTGCATGTATAAACAGACAAGCAAACAAACAAACAAATAAATAAATAATAAAAAAAATGCCTCTATTTAAAAAAAAAAAAAAAAGATCTAACGATGCTACTAACATGATCCTAGGCCATATAGGATAGGAGGGGAACTGAGGTGCACAATGAAGATGAGCTCTAAGTGGTCAGGTGACACTGTGAATAAATGAAGAAAGGTGGATGCTCATTTTTGTACTGATCTGTGGCCCACAAGAATGTAGTCTAGAGGCACTTTTTAGAAATCCTGCTGCCACAGGCTACAAACTGGCGGCCAAAATGTCCATAACACTAGAAGTGAAGTTGTAATGTGTGGTGAAGGTGAAAGTTCATAGTTACTGTGAAAGGTGTTTCCCAAGCAGGAATACAGTGAAATGTTATAGGCAATTTCTGCCATGGTGACGTAGGTGGATCAGTCTTGTGTCTGGTAGGTGGTATAGCAGCAGCGAAATTCTTCTATCATTGGGCTGATTCAACTCATTGACTCAATCTGTAGGTGAATGATACACAGATGGATAAAGTTGGGCCACATGGCTGTGAAGTCCACAAAGGCAAAGGATCTCATAAGATAAAGTAGTGGTGGCCTCTGCCTACCTTTACTCCTTCATTTCATACCAGCTACCCCCTCATTCAACTTCTTTCTGTCTCTAAACCTTAAGCTTTTCCTGTCTTTGGGGCTTTGCACTTCCTCTTCCCTCTGAATGTTCCTTGCAAGGCTTGCTCATTTTCACCCTTCAGGTCTTACCTCCTCAAACAAGTGTTTTCTGACCACATTGTCTAGAGTTAACTCCTACCAAGTACTTTCATTTCACATGACTCAATTAATGTACTTAGTTGGATTTATCAACATCTGCAGTTCGATTGATTGATTTAGCTATTTTTTAATCTGTTTATTGTCTTTTCCTTCCAAGACTATATCATCTATGGATCAATGACCTTGATCTTTTCAATGATGTTTTCACAGGACCCAGAATGGTAGGCCCTTAAAACACACCAATAAGCATATTGAGCAAACAAATAAATGGCTGCTATGTATAGGAGTCAGATTCAAGATATAATATATGTTTTTTTAGGACATCCATTGATATCATAAGGATGGCCTTGTGGCTACAGAAACGGCTTGGCTTGGAATGAACTTGAGTGTAATTGTGTCCCAGGGACATTTTAGTGTCAGTAATGGGAAAAGCTGATTTTTGAGTTGCTGGACCTGTCATTGACATGGATAAGGTATCAGAGTTCACAGTATTTTGGAGTTTCATATCAATTTCAGGGTTTCCCATAGGCCCAGCTTAGGATGCTGGAGGAATCAGCCTTGCTAGCGTGTGGCCTAGTTGGCTAGACCAGAACCTGAGCAGAAGTAAACAGAGTCTTTATGGACATCGCTATGATTAGAGATTAGAGGAATGCATTTCCCTTAAGTACAGCACTACCATTTAGCAGGGGTAGGGCAGAGAAATGGACAAATACTCATCAGTGTGTTATAAACTTCAGGCATTTATTGATAACTTTGATTCACCGAAGGGAATATTACTCCTGGATGGTTGGCATGTAGGTCAGACAGGATTTGGTTCAAGAATTCCACTTTTGAAGGTGATAGATATATGAATTAACCTGATTGTGATAATCAGTTCAAAATGTGTATGTATAACAAATCATAATATTGTATACCTTAAATATATACATTTTATTTGCCAATTATACACCAATAAATCTGGGGGAAAAATTTCACTTTTGGACTTTGGAATCTGTACTTTTCAGTGTGGGTTCAAGGGTAAAACCCACTGCAGGCAGTTGTAAAACTGCCAGACCAGCTTGTGCTTTGTTTTGTGTTTGAAAAGAGGTCCAAAAATAAAATAAGATGCCATCCTAATAAAAAACAGTCTGTGAAGAAGGTCATACATGAGGTTAATCATTAAAATAATGGCTAATATTCATTGACACTTATTATGTCCAAGTCTTGTTTTCATCCCTATTTTACTGATTAGAAAAATAAGACAGAAAACTTATGTGACTTACCCAAAGGTCATAGAGGCAGTATTGGAAGAGCTGGAATTTGAAGCAAGGTGGTCTGACCTTAGAGCCCATGCTCTGAACAGCTCTGTTAAACCACTGTCAAATATTATACTATCTCCATACCATTAGGTGCTATAAGTTATTCAGGACATGGCTTAGATCAAATTATGTTACAGTAAATTTGCCTTGACTGAAGTGCAACTTGTACTTGCCACCTCCAGTAAATGAACACAATTGTAGACCCCAGAGATTCAATTTCATAACGATGTCTTACCCAGCTGGTCCCAAAGATTGGAAATCAGCATGCACAGGTAGTGCTGATCACGTTGAGCTCAATGTCATCCAGGTAAAGGTAGAGCTCTTCATTTTCCAAGTTAGATAGAAACCTGGGTCTCATCAGGGAAGCAAGTGAATTTCTGAAGCAAGTCAGTGTCTTATCCTTTTTTTATTTTTATTTGGATATCTTTTTTATTTTATACATTTTTTACATCATTTTTCATTTTTGCACAATGTATGCATTTTCATCTTGGTTATAGACCCCATACAATTCTCACCCCCTTGTTTTAATGCTATTCCCTCATTTCCCCCACCCATAGTGTGTCTCTGGTTTATAGTTGCTTGTTCATTTTGATTTTTATTTTATTATAATTAGTCTTTATCCTGGTCCTTTATTTAGGTTTTCTAAATTCCTGCTATGAGTGAGACCATTCAGTATTTTTCTTTTTCTTTCTTGCTTATCTCGCTGAGCATGCTATGGAAACAACCCAAATGCCCAAAAATAGATGACTGATCAAGAAGATGTGGTACATATACACAATGGAATATTACTCGGCAATCAAAAAAGATAAACTCATGCAATTTGCAGCAACATGGAGGGAGCTGGAAGGGATCGTGCTCAGCGAAATAAGCCAGTGTCTTATTCTTATATGCTTTGGACAAATATGTGAACCTTGGAGTCTATGATGAAGGGAATAGTGCCTGCAGTATAAGGGCAGTTTCTCTAATTGCTGCCCCCAACCCTCCTAGGGTTGTCAGTGTTCTGTGTAATTTAAGGGCTTGGGGGTACATTGGGCACTGGGTAACTGTTTCATTTTGTTATAAGTTTATAAATGGGAAAGCCTGGGTTTGGAGGATATAACTGCCTTTTTTTAAAAAAGATTTATTTATTTATTTATACAAGTACTGGGTACAGTCAGAAGCGCGGGAGGGTGAAAGAATTCACCAGAGCCAGAGCGGAGAGCAGAACAGCCAGAGTGACGAAGCACACTGCTGAGGGGAGCAGCGGGCAGCAGCAGAGGTCTGTGCACCATGTGGGACCCTCACCCAGGGTCTGGGGATCGAACCAGCGCTGCAGAGGCTGCGGGCAGCTTCGCAGCCCAGCGCTCAACTGCTGCGCCACCAGGGGAGGCCCGAGGATATAACTACTTTGAGGACTACCTCTGCTACTTGTAGCCAGAAAAAACTGATGGCACAGGGGAAGATGGATTGCACCAACTTCTAGGCACTTTCTCCTATTCACAGCTTAATGGAATGTCTCCATGGTCATTTATCCCCTCCACAGGAAATGCCTGTCGGTGGTGTCAATAATAATAGTAATAATAAGATGGGAATGTAAATTGGTGCTACTACTCTGGAAAGCAGCACGGAGGTTCCTCAAAAAGAATAGAATTATCATGTGATCCAGCGAGCCCACTTCTGAATATAAATCCCAAGGACCTGAAGTGAGGACATTGAAGAGATATTTATCTGCACTCAAATGTTCATTGCAGCATTATTTGCAATAGCCAACCTACAGAAGCTGTCTATATGTCCATTGATGGATGAATGGATAAAGAAAATTACATATATATATATATATATATACACACACACACACCTATACATACAATGGAATATTACTCAACCTGAAAAAAGGACATTCTGCCATTTGTAGCAACATGGATGGACCTGGAAGACATTAGGCAAGCATATAAAGACAAATATTGCATGCCCTTACTTTTATGAGGAATCTAGACTAGAACCACACAGTAAAACAGTGGTTACCAGGGACTGGGGAAGGGGAAAATGGAGAAGTGTAAGTGAAAGGTACAAAATTTCAGTTAAGCAAGATGAATAATTTCTGGAGAGATACTGTACAGCATATTGTCTATAGTTAACAATACTGTTTTGAATACTTAAAGCTCTGTGAAGAAGATAGATGTTATGTTAAGTGTCTTTACCACAAAAGAAGATATATTACATTTTTCAAAAATAATGAAAGCAGAAGAAAACATTTGTTGTTGGTGGATAACTTTATGACCTTGGCAGCTCTTTCTGCCCACTTGTGTCTGTGCAAGTGTCATCTTCTCCCTCCCTTTCTTCTAATAAACCTAACCTTTTCAAAATGTAAAAAAAAAACAAAAAAACATGATTTTGTTGTGATAGTTTCACTGGAGAACACTTATCCCCAAACACATCAAGTTATATACATTTAACATGTATAGCTCACTAAGGGATTTGCATGTTGATCATACTTCAGTAAAGTGGCTTGAAAAAATAATATTTTAATAAATATCTAAAGCCTGAAAAATAATGCTAATAACAGGTGGACATTTATTATTTACCAAACACTACACTAAGCACTTTACATGCATTATTTCATTTCAGTCTTGTGACTAATTATGATGCTTGTTCTATAATTGTCCTTATTCTGAAGATAAGAAAACTAAACTACAAAGAAATCATTATTTTTATTTTTTAATTATATCTTTTTTTAAATTGAGATAACATTTGGTTTATAGCACTGCATATAATTTAGGGTTTATAGGTTCACACCTCTTGAGATGGATTTTATCACACACCACCAAAGCAGCAATAATCCTCCACCATTGTTCATTGAGTCCCTCCCCCTTTGATTCTCAGCCCCACCCTCCCTATGTGGTAGCCTTATTCTACAGTCCGATTTCTAGTGTTTGTTTTGTCTTTTCCTTTGCTTTGTTTCTCTACATTCCACATATTAGTGAAATCATCCAGCATTTGTCTTTCTTCTCCTAATTTATTTCTCTTTTTTATGGCTCAATAGTGTTCCATAGTGTGTATATAGCACATCTTCTTTTTTAAATTTTTATTTATTTATTTTTATTTTATTTTATATATTCTTTATATCATTTTTCATTTTTGCACAATGTAGGCATTTTCATCTTGGTCATATTCCCCATACAATTCTCACCCCCCTTATTGTGACCTAATCCTTCCTCCTTTTCCCCCTCTCCGTAGTGTGTCTCTGGTTTATAGTTGTGTGTTGGTTTTGATTTTTACTTTATTATAATTAGTCTTTTTCCTGGTCCTTTATTCAGGTTTCCTAATTCCTGCTATGAGTGAGACCATCCGGTATTTTTCTTTTTCTTTCTGGCTTATTTCGCTGAGCATGATCCCTTCAGCTCCATCCATATTGCTGCAAATTGCATGAGTTTATCTTTTTTGATTGCTAAATAATATTCCATTGTGTACCACATCTTTTTGATCCAGTTATCTATTTTTGGGCATTTGGGTTGTTTCCGTAGTTTACCTATTGTAAATTATATAGCACATCTTCTTAATCCACTAATCTGTCATTAGACACTTAGGTTATTTCCATAACTTGGATATTGTAAATATTGCTTCAATGAACATAGGAGTGCATATATCCATTTGAATTAGTGTTTTGCATTCTTCAGATAGATACCTAGGAATGGAATTGCTAGATCATACATTAGATTTATTTTTTAACATAAAAATCCCATGCTTTTTCCCCTGTGCCAGAGTGGAAAAATTCATAATTTGTGGAGCATTGGGTAAAATGCTTAGGAATTTCTTGCCTCAGTCATGGAGAATATACTTAGACTGAGCACTGTTTAGGCCCAACTAACAGATAATAAAATCATGACCTGAAAGATCAAACTATTTCCAAGTAACAACTTCATCCCACAAAAAAGCTCAAGAATATGATTTATAGGAACACAAAAATACCCAGCACCCAATGAAGTGAAATTCACAATGTCTGATATCCCGTAAAAGATAGTTAGGCAGGCAAAGAAGCAGGAAAACATGACTTACTAGGAAGAAAAATAATCAGCCACTTAAAATCAGCACATATATTATGCATGGGGTAAAGTAGGGAACTAAATAGTTCTCCTGGCTTCTCCTTGTCTCATTTTCCTTCCTTCTACACAGCTCATGAAAACCAACCTCACCCATCCATGTACTGCCTCTGCACTTGCCCATAATGGTAATCTACAACCCATAGTGTGCTATAAACCACTCTTTAGTTTTTTTTTTGTCTTTCAAGCTTTAATACAATGTCTTAGGTATGAAACACAACATGAAAACTGTTTAAACACATATTAACCAGTTAACATTGAGGTGTCCAGTTTTTTCTAATGTTACATTTTTATTGAATCTATTTTTAAAATACCTGTGAAATCTACATCCTTCTCTCCACTCACCCTGATTATTCATCTCAAACCTTTGTCTTTTTTTGAAAGGAATTTTTTAGATTTATTTTTTATTTATGCATACAAGAACTGGGGTGTAGACCAGAGGTGTGAGGGGTAAGAGGACTCACCAGAGAAAGAGTGGGGAGCAGAATAGGCAGGTCTACTGAAATACACCATTGAGGGGAGCAGCAGGTGAGACAGGAGAGGTCTGCTGTGCCATGTGGCTAGCTCCCTGGATGGGGATTGGACAAAGGCCACAGTGTCTGGCAATGGCTTGATAGTGCTGAGACTTTAACCCCTGCACCACCAGGGAGGTCCTCAAACCTTTTTCTTGTTGTAATTCTACCTCCACCCAGTTCTGAACTTTTGCTGGAACCACAGTCCTGATTTCTGCTTAGGCACTGGGCCTGGTTTCTGTGCATGAAACCTTAATTCTTCCCAGTATATGTTGGTATGTTGGTTTAGCTGCTCCTCTAGTTCTTTGGACCCTGGGATAGGCATCATAGGAAGATTCCCTTTACACTTTGGCCCTGCAGAACCCAACCCAATGCTGACCACATGACCAAGTAGCATATTAACTGGACCAGGTACATGTTATCTCCCCATTCAATTCCCCAAACAAAAGAGAATTTGGTAAAAACCCTTCCTGGTAGACCCAGTTTTAGAACTCACAAGATGAACAAGAGCCTTCTATTTTAGGATATCAGGACTAAAAGAATGTGTGTGTGTGTGTGGTGTGTGTGTAGTAGTAGTGAAGAGTAGGAAAAGAGAAATCTTGTCAGGCAAAGGATATAATGAAAAGGTAGAGATAGGGTGAATGTCCACAAACTGTGGCAGTGACCAAATGGCACAGTGTTGAATAACTGAATGATATTGAAAAGCTCTAGGAAAAGAAATTAATTGTTTGGTTGTATAGTCACAGCATACATATAGCTTAAGCTCTGATTATACCTACAGGTGCCCAACGTACCTTATATTTTGTACCACTCCTTGGATTCTTAGCAGTTACCCTGTGGCTCTGCCCAGGTAATCAGGAGCATAGACAGTAATAGAAGTAGAAACCATGAATGGTGTGGATCAGCTTGTTCTTTATAAAGGCCAACTTCAGGGCCTCCCCTGGTGGCACAGGCTCTGCAGTGTTGGTTAGCTCCCCGCGGGCCAGCAAGGGTCCCACAGGGCGCAGCAGACCTCTCCTGTCGCGCCCGCTGCTCCCCTCAGCAGTGTGTTTCATCAGTCTGCCTGTTCTGTTTCCCACTCTGTCTCTGGTGAATCCTCTCACTGCCGCTCCTCCAGCCTGTACCCTGGTTCTTGTATAAATAAATAAATCTTTAAAAAAAAAAAAAAGGTCAACATCATATGATAAATACAACCATATTACAATCATATCGTATACTTAATTGAACCTGTTTTAAACACATAATGGTTGCTATTCTGAAAAATGCACACATCTGTGTAACCACCACAGTTAAGAAGTAGAACACTTCCATTTCCCAAAATCATTCCCTCATGCAACTTCTCCACCCCTTGCTTGACCTCAGACTACCAATTATTTACTATCTATCACTACAACTTAGATTTGTCTTTTCCACATTTTCATATTCCACAGATTTTCTAGATTTGTCTATTCCACAGTTTCATATAAATAGTAACATACACATGTGCTGTCACTAGTACTTAATAGTCTTTTTTTTTTTAAGATTTATTTATTTATTTATACATACAAGCACTGGGTACAGTCAGAAGCGCGGGAGGGCGAGAGAATTCACCAGAGCCAGAGCAGGGAGCAGAACAGGCAGAAGGACCGAAGTACACTGCTGAGGGGAGCAGCGGACGGCAGGAGAGGTCTGCGTGCCATGTGGGACCCTCGCCCGGCAGCCGGGGATCGAACCGGTGCTGCAGAGGCTGCGGGCAGCTTCGCAACCCAGCGCTCAACCTCTACGCCACCGGGGAGGCCCTAGTCTTTTCTATTTTAACTATTCTAGTGGTGTGAAGTGATCTTTTGGTGTAGATTAAAGTTTATGTCCCTTATGACAAATGATGTGGAGCATCTCTTCATACATTCAGTGATTACATAACTAATTTTATTTTCTGTAGTGAAGTGTCTGTTCAACTCTTTTTGCTTATTTTTAAAAGCAGATTATTTTATAATTTAGGAGTTATTTATATGTTCTGGATGGCAATCCTTTATCAAATATGCATATATATTGCAAATATGTCCTCCAGGGAGTGATTTGCCTTTTCATTTCCTTAATAGCATCTTTTTAGGAGAAGAACTTTTTTAATTTGATGAAGTCTAATTCATATAAGTGTTCTTGAATGGATTATGCTTTTGATTTCATTTATTTTCTTCATTGTTTCTATTTTCAAATGCAATGACTTGCTCTATTCTTTATTATTTCCTTTCCTTTACTTACTTTTTGTTTAATTTGCTCTTCTAGTTTCCTAAGATAAAAGCTGGGCTCATTGATCTGAAATTTTTCTTTCCTTCCAAACCAAGCATTTAGTGCTCTGAAGTTTCCCCTAAGTACTGCCGTAGGGACACCTCACAGATTCTGATATATGTTGCTTCCATCTTCATTAGTAAAATATACTTTCTACTTTCTATTTCTATTTTGATATATGGGTTATTTTTGAGATGTATTATTTAGTTTCCAAATATTTAGAGATTGTCCAATGACCATTATATTTTGGGTTTCTAACTTAATTTTGTTGCAATCAAAGAATGTGCTTTGTATGATACGAATCCTTTCAAAGTTATTGAGAATTGTCTTAAGGCCTAGGGAACATTTTTCTTAACTAGTGTTAGCTTTATGTATCTTTATCCATTCTTTTACTTTTATTTGTGCCTTTATATGTAAAGTATATTTTCTGTAGGCAGCAAATACTCGGGCTTTCTGTTTTATGGCAATCTGAGAATCTCTACCTTTTAATTACAGTGTTTAGGCTATTTATACTTAATGTGATTAATTATATGATTAGTTTTAACCCTTATCTTGCTGTTTGGTGTCTATTTGTCTCACCTGTCCTTTGTTCTTTTTTCTCTAATTTTCTCCTTTATTTTGGATTAATTGTGCATTTTTATGATTCTGCTTTAGCTATAATTCTTTGTTTTGCTAATGTAATTCTTTGTTTAGTTTAGGATTGATCTATACATACATCTTTAAGTCATCACAGTTTTCTTACTGTCAAGTGATATTATACCTCTTCACATATAGTATTAGAACTTTACAATAGTATACTACCATTTCTCCCGCTGATGCTTAAGGGGCAAAACAAGAAAGGTTTCTTAGAGACTGAGTCTCTCTGAGGTTAGGGGTAGGCCAAAAGGAGACATTTTGTGACTTAAATTTGGGTAATACTATCAGATATTTTGGGGGAGGGAGGTCTTTACCATGTGTATAAAAACCCAAGGAAATATATGATTCCACTTGTATGAAGTGTCTAGTGGAAACAAATTTACAAAAACAGAAGTAGAATGGCAATTGCCACAGTCTGGGGCAGGGAAATGGGAAGTTGTTTATTGGATACAGATTTTCAGTTTTGTAAGGTGAAAAGACTTCTAAAGATTTATTGTACCAACAATGTGAATCACTTAACACTATTGAACTGTATACTTCAAAAAGTTTAAGATGGCATATTTTATTTTTGTATATTTTACAATCCTAAAAAATCCTAGCAAATGAAGAATTGCAACATGTATTAGGGGTGGAAGGGCTTGGGATTTTCTTCTCTTTTCTTCAGTAGTGCTTAAATACCTACGAACATTCTTTGGTCCTTTCTCACCCCACAGGACTCTATACCCTGCCATCCTCCAGCACTTGGGTACCTAATTCAGTGTTTAATAGAATTCATTGCTTGAAAATCCTTCCAGCTATTGACTACAGTCTAACTTTGAAATAAAATGGCCTTCCATTTCAGCTGATTAATATAGATTTCTTCAGTGCCTGAGAATGTAGTTTCAAGATATGAACCTCGCCATTCTCAGGAGTATTTATTTCCCTGTGGTTTTCTCCTATTTTATATACAGCAGTCTGTGTTTCCTGCTACAGTGAGCACATGCAGTAGAGGTTGAGTTCCATGGGGCCCTGGCAGACTGAGGCTTCTTTGGATATTAGCAAAACGCCAATCATTCATGCCTAGGCTCCAAAGAGAACTACAAAAAGACATTCATTCAAATCCACTCTGTAAGAACTGGAATGAATCTCAGCCCCTCTGGTTCCCAGGGAGATTTTGCTTTAAATAAGGATTTTTTTGCACCTTATAAAGGAGGAAGACTCTTATAAGAAGGTCAGGCAGCAGGAGGTTACAGAATGACTGTGGCAGGATGGGGTGGATAAGGTATAGGACGTTTCTGATTAGACACCCAGCATCATTTCTGGGCACAAATAATTTCAGGTTTTGCAAATAGCCTTCCCCCAATTCAGTTATTTATTGACAAACTGGCTCTTGGATGCCCAGACCAGTGCTGGGTGCTATCAGGAATATAGAAATAGCTATCTGATTAATCTTCTAGCTTTCAATAGCCTTATTAACTAGTTGGGGAGTAATCTAGGGCTGACTTCAAAATAATCCGTTTTTTAAATCCCAAATACATTAAGGATTCTTAGAAGTCAAAAGGGAAGGAAACTCACGTGGGTGGAGGAGATGGGCCTAGAGCCCTGTAGAAGAGTAAATAGGTTTTCTCTTTCACAATGGCACCTGGCTGGGAGGTTAGTGGGGACCGAAATCCATTCTGCACATCATTTCCCAAACTTTCTCCTGGATTGGGGCTGCATGAGCCCTGAGGAATGGGCATCTTTTCCCCCAGTTTTGCTCCCTAGTGGGATGTCCTTTCAAAATTCATTCACATGTGCTGGTGGAGACCTTGGCCTGGAATGAGATGATGGCACTGATTGGGGCAGAAAAGCTGGGAAGAGACTTCTGTCTGGTGGCGGTTTGGGGTGCACAACCTTTCCATTAGTAGGACTTCATTTTGACATGGGGACTCTCAACATGCCAATATCTTGTTTTTGTTTTTAAGTTGTGCAAGTGACAAAAAGATTCTCCCCATCAGTGGGGAAATTACAGAAGTTCCCCTTTCTACTAACCTGACAAGCAAGAACTTTCTGTTGCAACTTTCCCCCTGTTCCATCTTGGCGGGTGGATTCACAGGGAATGTCAGAAATGCCCTTTTATTTCCAATGGTCCTGCCTAGCTCATAGACAAAAGTGTGGATGCTGGGACTTTCTTGACCTCTTTTATCCATTGAAAATAACAGAGAAAGAAAAGAATGTTTATTCTTTCTTCTGTGCTCAGGAGAGTACATTGTTAGCAGCAGATACAAAGGATAGGACCAGGGTCCTGGGAAGCATGGAGAAAAGAGCTCCTTGGGCTGACATGGTGGGAAAGGACAGCATAATGGTGATGTTACTAGGCTCTAAGGTCAGCCCAGCCAGTATTTGAATCCCATATTCACTGCTTGCCAGCTGTACAATCTTTGAGCAGATTTGCAGCTCTCCCTCTCCCGAGCCTCATTTTCCTCTTCTGTAAAATGGACACAATATCTCCCAGGGTTGTTGTGAAGATTAAGTAAGACAATATCTGAAGTGCACGGTATGGAGTAAGCGCTTGGCAAAGATTAGCTGTTGTTACATCCCAGCAATTTCTTCCAACATTACACAATAAGGCATGGGGGGTTTTACACTGAATGTTAGATTTTCATCCCAGGGGAAACCAGGAACTGATAAGCAGAGGCAAGAGTGAACTCTCTATGTCACCAACTCAAAGGACACTTTCTCTCACTCCAGTTAACACAAGCCATATGGCAGGTGGTGGGGTGAGGAAGATTCAATTGCAATCTTCACGCAGCACTAGGAGAGATGCAGTTGTCACTGAGCTTGGCAGAAATGTCATTCTCCTTCCGCGCTGGGGTCTCTGCACTTGATAGGCATTTACTCTAACAAAGAAAGGGCAGCGAGCTGACTCCCAGATGTTCTTCTAGGTTGGTCTCCATCACAAGTCGCGTCTTATTTCAGCATTACAGTCTGCTAACTGGCAAGGATTTTTTTTTTCTATTGCACTTCAAAAAAAATATTTCTTGCTAAAAAATGAAAGCTCTGTATTTGTGTCAACAGGGCCAGCTTTCAGCAAAACTGAGAGTTATTTGAGAAGTGTATCTTTGGCTATGTTTCATCTGCTCTTTCCATTTCTCTCCCCTCTCCTGCTTTCTGCCATCCCGTGGTTTTTTCCACAAGTCTTTCAACTGTGTTCACTTAAAAAAAAAATAACCAAGATGCAGACTCATAAATTTTTAGGTGTAGCCCCTTTAAGACCCTTTTTTACCAAACAACTAACTGGTAGCTGGAGAAAACTATATTAGGAATTGTGGGTGCCTCTGGGTCTGAGAGGTCCCTCATATTGATGTCACTTTGATGGGATATGGGGTTCAGTGAGCGGGGTCCTTGGGTTCTCTGAGAAAAGTTTCTGCAGCGTTCCCCTTTCAGAGGCACACAGCGAGTTCACTCAGGAGACAAGACATTTGCATGGACACAGGCAGGAGAAGGTACATCCTTAAAAGGACAGGCTTATTAGGAAAAGGAGAGAGGAGGGTGGAGAGCTACTGCATTTGAAAGGAAAAGGTTTGGGGAAATTGTGAAAAGAAATACCTGCATAGACACAGGCTGGCAGTCTTGGGAGAACTGCCTTTTGCCAGTGCACAAATGGTTCTGATATGGGGTTCTTCTGGGAGAGGGAGTTCATTCCTTTGTGAAACTGTTATTGTTAAATCAATCATTTCTAAGGTGTGATTGGGTTAATTTCTAAGGACTGGCAATTCTCTAATAGCCCTCAATCTCCATAGCCTCACCTCTGGTTCATTGCCTAGGGGTATTTTCTTTAGCTATCTGAGGCCTAAGGATTTTTATTTCTATAGCTGGTTTAATGACTATGGTAATCATTTCTACCTCAAGCCTCCAAGTTTCTGGCCTTGTGAAATGTCCACCTTCAATTTTCTCTCTTAGCCTCCATCAGTATTACCTCAGGTGTTTTCCACTCTGGCAAAATCATGTGGGGCGTGGACACTGAGAGCAATCCCACGGTGGCCTTCCACCTCCCAATCCCGCTTTAACCTCAAGTTACACTCACTCTTTATTTGAAATCCAGCAGGTCTTAAGAAACCAGAATAGTAAAATAAATCCCCAAATGTAAGCCTGAGGGGAGTAAAGAGAAGGGCGCAGTGGGAACTGTTTGTTAATTAGCATTTACTAAGCGATTGCTAAGAAATGGGAAATGCCCTTGGCACTTTGTTGCGCCTCACCTTATTTAACCCTCCCAGCACTGCTCTGAGGTGAATAAGGCAGGTCCTCAGAGTAACATCTTTTAACGTCCTGTCATTATAATATTGATGAGAAAAAGAGAAATGCCAACAAACCTAGAGCTAAACTATGGTGATGTCAGGACCTGCTTTCATGATTTGTTCTTTCCCTTAAAGTTATAGTGTTACAGGGCCTCCCTTGGTGGTGCAGCGGTTGAGCGCTGGGCTGCTGGCTGCTAAGCTGCCCTCAGCCTCTGCAACGCTGGTTCGGTCCCTGGCTGCAGGTGAGGGTCCTGCCACGCCCGCTGCTGCTTCCCTCAGCAGTGTATTTCGTCAGTCTGCCTGTTCTGTTCCCCGCTCTGGTTCTGGTGAATTCTCTTGCCCTCCCGCGCTTCTGACTGTACCCAGTGCTTGTATAAATAAATCTTTTAAAAAAAAGTTATAGTGTTACAGGGCAGGGTGAGGGGCATCCTGGGAGCCCCCAAACATACCTGCTCTAAATGGGTTCTGCCACCCACCACATCAAGACAAAAGATGCTCTTAGTGCATAAGAACTTCAATAAAAAGAACTTGAATATAATAAGTGTGCAACAGAGATGGAGAAGAGAAAGAATATAGTTAAACTAGTTTCTAATCAAACACCCAAAGCTACCCATCCCCCTGTGAGAAATGCCCAGCCAAACAGGATTGGCTCAACGTGGGCCCCAAAGCCTTCCACAGTCTAAGGCACCTTCTAGTGGAGACGCCTAGGAAAGGGGCAGAAGGAGCCAGGTAAGTCTGGAAGGAAAAGAACAAAATCAAAATACAAGTCAAGATAAAACCTGCCATTTCAACCTTCTGAGTCTCTCACCCATGTCTCTGTCTCTTTCAAGTGTCTCCTTCCATGTCCCCCAAGTCCCTGGGACAAGTTCAAAGCCTAAAAACCAGCTCCGCTTCTTCACATGTCTCTCTGCTTCACGTGCCTCCTCCAGGTCTTCCCCCTTCCTTTCTTTTCTCACTCCCCTTTGGTTTCTCCTCACTGCTCAGCTCCACCTTTCCTTGGGTGGGATAGAAAACCTGGCAACTCCCCTTTCTATGGACTTTACACTAAAAACAGGGCCCTGCATTCAAGTTACTTATATTAATGTTCTTTCCCAACTCTGGCTTAGTGATGCCAGAGTTGAAGGTTGGAATGTTTATTCCATATGAATCACTAAACACTACAAGTCAGAGCTTTTTATTTTCTTTCCCAATAAAGCTAATTGTTACACACATTTATCAGCACACCGCTGCTTACAACTGAGTAGGAAATACACCCAAGTAGGTATGTAGTATCTTCAACTAACATAGTATCTTATGCACTGTTATTACAAAAGCTAATGTGTGTTTAGCACTTACGATATACCTAGCATATACGATACACAGTTCTGACTGCTTTAGCTATATTGACTTCTTTAGTCCTTAAAACAACCCTATTTATTGTTGTCCCTATTTTACAGAGGAGGAAACTGAAGATCAGTGAACTTAAGTGGCCCAAAGTCACTGCTAAGAAACCATCAAAACCAGGAGTCAAATACTAGTGTGCCTGGTTCCACATCTATACTCAAGGTAGCCTGTGAAGACAGAAGATCCCAGTATTGTAACAGGGTGGTCCCCAGGAAAGGGGGAGGTTCCAGATTTCCCGCCCCCCCAAGGGAGGGTGGAGCTGAGCAGGGAGAGAAGAAGCTGCAGAGAAGACTGAGGAAGGAAGGAAGCAGGTTGGAGAGCCAGAAGGAGACCTGGAGGAGGCCCATGGAGCAGAGAGACAAGTGAAGAAAATACACTTGCCTTTTGGTCGTGGACTGGGTGACACAGATGTGGGTGAGAGACCCATGGGGAGGTGACCATGGTGGGTTTTGTCTTGATTTTGATTTTGCTCTTTTCCTTCCATAAGTGTCTAGTTGTTTCTGATCCTTTTCTGTTGGTCCCCACTAGAAGATGCTTTAGACTTGGGGCAGGCTTTGGGGCCTTGCTCTGGGCCAATCCTGCTTGAGTGGACTTTAACCCACGAGGGGACGGGTAACTTGGGGTGCTTGATTTAGAAACTATATTCTTTGCCTTTTCTGTATTGTTTCCTAATTGTATTAAAGTCCCTTCCCGTTAAAGTCTCATATGTTTTGTGTTGATGCAGCGGATGGCAGAACCTATTTAGAGCAGGCAGGTTTGCGGGGTCTGGGCTGCCCCTCTCCCTGCCCTGTATCAGTATGAACAGTGGCGGTAACTGCTTTAGGCGGGTCCTGGAGAGAGACAGGCCATGGGCCAGTTTGGTGAGATGGCATTGGAACACACACACACATATACATATTACTTAAAACAGCTTATGGGATATTCTGAGACAACCTAGGTAAAAGAAATTGCAAGCCAGTAGGATGAGTTGGCTCAGTCCTGTTAGAACAGACGAACTAAATCATGGATTGGTGAGCCCAGTCCAATTCTGTCCACTACACTGACCACATGAAGCACCATGGTAGATAAAAAGCATTAGATCTTAACTATTGATTATCTCGCAATTTCCTGGAGGGAGAAAGCTGAGAGCCCACACATAGAGTTGGAATGTAACCCATGTGCGCATGCCAGGGCACAGCCCACCCCAGAACAAGCGAGAATGCTCTCTCCTCCCTGCCCCATGGACGTAACCTTTAAATATCTCTTCCAAAATCCCTCATCCATGAGTCTAAAGGCTTTCCTAGTTCAAGTACTGTGAAATGAGTGCTGATCTCGGTGCCCTTATTGGCCAATAAAAGGAAACAGAACTTGAGGAGAAGGAACGTAGTTTAATTTGTCAACAAAGGAGGAGGGCAGCAGACTCGTGTCTGAAAGATCACCATCCTGCACTTTGGCAGAGGGCAGGGTATTTATCCAGAGTCAAAGACAAGTAGAAAGGGGTGGGGGTTTCCCTGGTGGTGCCACCGCACTGTTAAGCTGTCCGCAGTCTCTGCAGCACGGGTGTGATCCCTGCTGGCCAGCGAGAATCCCACATGGCAAGCAGACCTCTCCTGTCTCACCCGCTGCTCCCCTCAGCAGTGTACTTCGTCAGTCTGCCTGTTGTGGTCCCTGCTCTGTCTCTGGTGAATCCTCTCACCCTCCCACGCGTCTGGCCTGTACACCAGTTCTTGTATAAAAATAAATGAATCTTTAAAAAAAAAAAAAAGAAAGGAGAATGGGCAAGAGTCAGTGTGTCCATCCTCACAACACAAGCATCTGTAAGTTTTCATTGAAACAAGAATGCTCAGGGGTGTTCAACTTGTATATGGTAAAGTCAAATTTTAACCAAACTATATCAACTGGTGGCCAGCAATTCCGATGTTATCTTCCTAGTGATACTTCTACCCTCTGGATATAAGAAAACAAAGCTTGTTATGCCTAGAAGGTAAATAAAGGAAATGGGGTAGAGCTTATCTGGTGGGACAGAGAGACATGTATTGAATACTTTGTCCTGCTGCATCACCTCCCTCACCCCACTTAACCGCAAACACAAACCTCCAGATTAAGAAAAAAAAAAAGGTTACCCGTTTTTCATCATGGCCCTAGTCTTCTATTAGAACCATTTTTTTTTACCTCTTATCTCATCCTGGCCTCCTGGGCCTAGATAGCCCTGCATCACACAAACCAATGCCATTAAAAACAACTATGCAAGCCTGTATAACTCTGTCCATGCTCCACCAACCTTGTTTGGGTGTGATGACCTTTGGCATCAAAGGTAACCTGGAAACACAAAGGCATTACTTCAAGGCTATAAAGCACCTGTGACTGATACTGGTAGTCTATAGTACTATAAAAGACAAGAGTACCTGAGAGACCCAGCAGCTAACCTTTCAAGATGAAGAG
The DNA here is from genome assembly GCF_964194135.1 of Talpa europaea. Classification (NCBI taxonomy): domain Eukaryota; kingdom Metazoa; phylum Chordata; class Mammalia; order Eulipotyphla; family Talpidae; genus Talpa; species Talpa europaea. Next base: position 69,176,267 of record NC_140081.1, read on the forward strand.
GGTCATTTTTTTTTTTTTAGCAGATCAGCATCTCCATTGTGGATACAGTGGTCCGCATTTTGAACTCTTTACACCTGCTACTCTTATATATCAGGCAACCAGGACAGCTGGGAGGATACTCTTTCAGCACAAGCTGAGTCAACGTAATTTCTAGCTCCTCTGCTCGTGGTGTGGTCAAAGGCATCCTATAAAACTTGTTTGTATACATGCGCTACAGTTCAGGCTATTTTCCTAGGCTCCTCCTCTGTCCTCTATTTAACAACAACCAATATTCATTGAAAACCTACTATGTGCCACATACTATGCATACTAAGCACTTTATAGAGATTACCATGTTTAATTCTCATAAGCACTCTATAATTTATGTGTACTTTTTATCTCTATTTTCATAGATGGGGAAACTGAGGACCAGAAAGATTAGTGATTCACCCAAGGATACCAGCTAAAGAGGTGGCTGAGTCAAAATTCAAATTGGGTTTAATTTAAATGCTCAAAGTCATTCAACTTGTATATGGATGAAGTCAAATTTTAACTAAGCCCTCTCTGGCTTCTAAGTCACTTACCCACTTTCTGCTCTGTTGCCCGAATCACAGAATCTCCTATTCTATCCAGCCTATTTGGACTAACTTCTATTTGCATAGCTTTGATTTCAGTGTCTCCCTAGAATGTTTACTTTTGGATTAGGGACTGCAGTCCACCTTGGCCCAGTCCCACCCCTCTGTCCATACAAGTTCCAGTGACAGTACACTCCAGTCTAAATCCAGTGCCCCAGAGCTCCATTTGTCTGGAAGTAGAGATCCAACATTATTTCAGAAAAAATACTGGAATGGGGGGAAGATGGAAGCAGCCCCACCCTGGTAGATTACCCAGTAGAGCTTCTGGGTTATCCAATCCCAAGTAAAATAACAACTAGTATTAGTCTTTTGCTCCAAGTCTGGGATAAATGCTATACACAAATTATTTCATTTGGTCCTTATCATAATCCTTTGAGATTGGTACTGTTATCATCCCCATTTTACAGATGAAGATACTGGTGTTTGAAATAATTAAGTGACTTGTCTAATTCTGAAGAGCCAGGTTTTGGATTATTTAGATATCTTAGATTCCAAGCTCTGCATCACTACACTCTACAACTAGCTGGCACCATCCAGAGCAGGCTGCAGATGGATGCCTACTCATGGCAGCACATGGACGAGATCCAGGCCCAGGCAGTGACAGCCCCGAGAGGCAAAGAATGATGGAATTGGCTACTGTATGAGAGTGGGTGATTATATTTCCCAGCTGGAGTGGCGCACACACAAGTACTTCTCTTGTACCATGAGCCCACCCTGCTGGATACTGTGGGCTATTCAAGTCTAGACCTTGAACGTGGTTTTTACTAGTGGTTCTTTCTCTGACACAACATCTCTAATGAGTCATCACTTATATTTGTAGCTTCTAAGTCAAGGGGGTATACTGGTACATCCAAAAGCCTTTTGAAGCCACTTCGGATCTCCAAACACCCCTGGGATACCAGCTTATAGTAAACTATTTCTAACACATTCCTTTTCGTAATTCCACAAAATCTTCGTAGTGGCAGATGTCTTGAAAAAAAAAAAGTATCATTCATTGCATACTCGGCACCAGCTCCCTATCTACTCCAGCTATGATTATTTTGTTTATCAAAAGAATGGTATGGGTCCAAATTATCCAGCTATATGTTATCTGATTATTTACTTCAATCATCATCCTGATTTTAGAGGGACTTGTTCAAGGTCCTTCACATAGGTATCCATTTGTCAATTAGGTACTGCTAATAGATGTTGAGGTCAGCTTGGGAATATCAACTGAGTAGTAACTAAATAAGTACTTTTGCTGTTTTACCTTTTACAAACAACACACTGGTTCATCCCTTTTACTATGTCTCAGTTTTCCCACAACTCATCACTTTCATCCAACTAGAACTACTTATTTTCACAGTAATTATGACTTCCACACACACTGCTTTCCACACTCTGCCATGTCGTTGGGCATGAGGAGTTGTAAATTATCAGAATGTTGAAGTGTCAAAGAGCAACTCCAAAGGGAAATGGGATGACCTAGGTGTGAGTTCTCACCCGTGGGCTTAAAAACTCAGGATAAGACTCAAAGGCAGGCACATAAGGAAAGGTTTATTTACAAAGGAAATGAGAATGGGGGGGAGAGAGAGAGAGAGATTAAGTGATTAATTGGTCAATACAGTAATGCTGTCTGAGCTGGGCCCCCAGATGCACAATGAAAGCAGGCAAAGCCAAGAGACTGCAGGCCCACATGTGTTTGGTTTAATACCAAGCATGGCTGTTTAACACCACCCTTAGTTCCCAGCAACAGCCCCTTTAAGGAGTTAAAAGTCATGGCAGACGCATGGCATGATGGGAATTGTAGTCCTTGGCACCTGGGATATATGTGGCATGGAGGTGGAAGTGGAGTCTGTAAAATACCAGTGGATGGAGTTCATTCAGGACATACTGTTCCCCCAACAGAAGGTCAGAACATGAAGTATATTGAACAATGCTAGATCCTTGAAGAGATCATCAGCATGGTAGATTTTGACACACGTAAATATACCACCATATGGGGCACTTTAAGCTAATATACACAATCAACACCATGGGTTTTTCACTCACTAACAATTTTGTGGAACTGTACTTTATCTGTCTACATTTTATTTTTACTATGTCCAACCCATTGAGACTTCTCCCATGTTTCAATCGTTAAATCTTCAGATTTCAGAAAAGCAAAGCTAAGGACCAAGGAATATTGGATAGTGGAAAATAACGGCAGTGTCCATTTACAGTGTCCATTTACACCTTCCTATATGCTTATATATGAGGTGATGTTAAGTGTCATGTGTCTGCCAATCAGAAAATCAATTGATGATTTTTTTCACGTAGTAGTATATATGAAATGAGTGAGCATTTGGGTTCCTCTGATCAGGATTTGGTCAAATCTTGTGATGCAAAATAGTTTAGGGGATGGGTGGGGAGAGGAAGGATTAGGGTCAAAATAAGGGGGTTGCAATTGTATGGGGAATATAAGCAAAATGAAAATGCATACATTGTGCAAAAATGAAAAATGACGTAAGAATTATATAAAATAAAATACTTTTTTTAAAAAAAGGACAGTATATTTTAATATCTTAACCTCAACTCAGTGAGAGTACATTGGCTTTCTTTTGACAAACTGCACAATGAAATATGCTTCTCAAATTAGTTAAAAGACCCAGGTAATTTCTGAACTTACAACAGGCATAAGCCTTACTAACCCATATCTCTAGGCATGTAAGGAACAAAGAATTCAAGAAAAGCTCCTTTCTTTGATTCCACTGTGAAGGATGACTGAATATCTTAAAAATATATAGCAGCATTTGAAGCACAGATCTTTAAATCAAGCCAAGACATTGTGTCAACACAGAGACCATAATTACATCCTAGTAACTGATACATACACATGCAGAACTATATCCATGGCTGAGAAGAAGGTCCTCTCTAAATACCATCTGATGTATTTCCCATGATACAGACGCTGGGAAGGAGAACAGCCCCATAAGTCAGTCCCACAAGAAAGGAATGAGAAATAAGAGAAGTTTCTTTTTTAAATCCCTGGTCATGGAATTTGAAGGATGAAATGGGAAAATTATGAAAGGAAATCTCTATCTAAAATGAGTGGTCATGCAAGGGAGTACCAGCAAAGCAGTAGAAACTGAAGGGTAGTGCCAAACAGGGAGAGCCAGGAAAGGCAAGAGGAATATCATCTAACAGGTCAAAGTGGGTAAACCCAATGGAAAATGTCTCTGTGAAAACACAAGGCAGGTGCCCAGTGACAATGGCTCAAATTATACCTGTTCCAGATATTATTAGCATGAATAGGCCAAGTCATTTAATTGGGACAGACTATCAAGTTAAAAGTTATAATAAATAAATAAATAACTTTTAACTTTAACATCTGCTCTAAATCAGCAATTAGACCTCAGAAATTTATCTTATTTATGTATTTGTAAAGGCATATGTATGAGGATGTCCACTGAGGCATCAGTTGTATTAGAAAAAGACTGGAAAGAGTGCAAACTGGTCCAACCACTGTGGAAAGCTGTGTGGAGATTTCTGGACCTACTAAACATAGAGCTTCCATATGACCCAGCAATTCCACTCCTAGGTATTTACCCAAAGGACACAGAAACATCAATTCCAAAGAACACCTGCACCCCTATGTTTATAGCAGCACTGTTTACAATAGCTAAGCTTTGGAAACAACCCAAATGCCCAAAAATAGATGACTGGATCAAGAAGATGTGGTACATATATACCATGGAATATTACTCAGCATTCAAAAAAGATAAACACATGCAATTTGCTGCAACATGGATGGCGCTGGAAGGGATCATGCTCAGCGAAATAAGCCAAAAAGAAAAAGAAAAATACCGGATGGTCTCACTCATAGCAGGAATCTAGAAAACTTAAATAAGGGACCAGGAAAATGAATAACTATAAGAAACTGAAAATCAAAATCAACAAAAAACTATGAACCAGAGACACTTTTAGGGGGGCGGGGGCGGGAGGGGAGGGATTGGGGTCAGAATGGGGGTCTGCAATTGTATGGGGAATATAACAATAAAATTTATAAAAAAAAAAAATAAAAAAGGATTAAAAATTTAAAAAAAAAAAAAAAAAAAAAAAAAAGAAAAAGACTGGAAAGAACAGAATGCCTATCAGTACTGGGCTGGCTAAATTGTGGTACATTCATGCAATGTAATATTATTCTACTGTTAATGAGAATGATTTATCAATTGAAAACCAACCCAGATATGAGAATTAGGAAAGACATTTAAACAGTCACTTTAAACTATAGTTCATATAGTTCAATGTATTAGGTGGAGATTTGGAAGATTTTTTAAAATGACCCAAACAGAACTTCAGAGATGAGAACAAAAATGTGTGATATTAAAAAAACATATTAAGTGGAATTTACAGCAGATTAGACACTGAAGGAGAAAAGACAAATAAACCAAAAAATACAGCAATAAAAACTATCAAAAAACTAAAATAAAATACATAGGGGGAAAATCAATATAATGAAAGACACATCAGTGAGCTGTGAGACAACTTAAGACACACAAATATATGAGTAACTATGGTAATTGAAAGAAAGTAATGATAGGACAGAAAAAATATTTGAGGAAAGAATAGTAGAAGAAAATTCAAACTAATGAAAATTATAAACTCACAAATTGAAGCAGCTTAGAAAATCCCACACACCAGAAACATGAAGAAAACTACACCAAACCACAACCAAATCATATTTAATCAAAACTAGTGATAAAGAGAAAATCTTAAAAGCAGCCAGAGAAAGACAAGTTATTTACTAAGGAACAAAGATAAGGATGACAGTAGATTTCTCATTGGGAATGGTGCAAGTGAGAAGAGAATGGAGCAATATGTTTAAATTACTAGAAGAATAGAACTATCTACCTAGTGATCTATAACCAGAGAAAATATTTTTTAAACTGGAATACAATATAAAAACATTTTCAGAGGTGCATAAGCTTAAAAGTATTCATCACCACTATAAGAAATGTTAAAGGATGTAAGAAGTCAAATGACATTAGATGGAAATGTGGATCTACACAAAGGAATAAAGAGAACTGGAAAACTGGAAAAAATGATTACATGGATTAATATAGAAGTTTTTAAACATCCTCATGATTTAAATCCCTTTAAAGGATAGTTAATTCTTTAATATAATAACAATTAATACTGAGGTTTATACATATTTAAAAGTAAAATATATGACAACAGTAGCATAAAGGAGGGAAGGGAAGAAATGGAATTAGATTGGTGTTAGGTTCTTATACAACTTGTGAAATTGTATAAAGTCACTTGAGTATAAACTGTAATTCCATAAAAAATGTTTTCCAAAAATCCTGGAGCAAACCTTTAAAATAGCAAAAGTTATAGCTAATAAGCCAACAAAGGAAATAAAATGTGGTAATTAAAAATACAAATCAATCCAAAAGAAGGTAGAAAAAGAGGAAAAGAGGAAACAAAGAACAGACAAGATAAATAGAAAACAAATAGCAAGATGATACCCTTAAAACCAACCATAGTAATAATTGCCTTAGAAGTAAATGGTTTAATCTCCCTAATTAAAAAATGGAGATTGTCAAATTGGATTTAACAAAAAACAATATGCAACGATATGCTGTAACCAATATAACACTTTAAATATAAAGATAGGGATAGGCTAAAGTAAAAGTGAAATAAATATACAATGCTAACAGTAGCCAAAAGAAAGCTAACGTGGCTATATTAAAATTAGACAAAGTTAATTTCAAAGCAAAGAATATTGTAAATGATAGAGAAGATCATTTCATAATGATAAAAGGATCAACTCTTCGAGAAGACATGACAATCCTAAAGATTTGTGGCCCTAAAAAAAAATACATGAGGCAAAAAGTGATAAAACTATATGGAGAAATAAACAAATCTATACCTATAGTTCGAGATTTCAATATCTTTGCAATAACTAATAGAATAACAGGACAAGTAGACAGAAAACCAGCAAAGATATAGTAGATTTGAACCATTACTTGATTTGATTGACATATTTAGACTAGTCTACCCTACAACAGCAGATGACACATGCTTCCCAGGTACTATGGACTATGCATCAAGATATGCTGGAACAGGGCCTCCCTGGTGGCACAGGGGGTTAAGACACAACCTATGTAGCTATCTGCAGCCACTGCAGCACAAGTTCAATCCCGGCCAGGGAGCTACCCACATGGCACAGCAGACCTCTCCTGACTCACCCACTGCTCCCCTCAGCAGTATATTTCAGTCAATCTGCCCAATCTGCTCCCCACTGTCTCTGGCGAATCCTCTCACCACCACCTCACCTCTGGCCTGTACCCCAGCTCTTGTATGCATAAATAAATAAATCTTTAAAAAAAAGATATGCTAGAACATAAAATAAATCTCAATAAAGGATTCAAGGGACACAAAGGAATTAGAAATTAATCACAAAAACATCAGAGAATTTTATATGTATTTATATATAACTTTACATATAGTTAAAAACTGAACAACAAACTTCTAAACAACCCATGAGTCAAAGAAAAGATTGAAAGAGATGTTAGAGCATATTTTGAACTGACTGAAATAGAGAGCACAACATATCAGAATTTGCACAATGAAGCTAGAGAAGTTTAGAAAGATCTCAAGCTAATGATCTCAGGTTCTACCTTAAAAAATGCAAAGAAAAGATCAAAGTAATTAGAAGACAAAAATAATGATGATCAAAATAGAAATCAATAATATAGGAAACAGAAAAATGATCGCACAAACAAAACCAAAAGCTAGTTACTTGAGAATATCAAAGAAATTGCTAAACTTCTAGCCAAACTACTTTTAAAAAATGCATGCAAACTGCCAAAATCAAAAATGAGAAGGGGTTTGTAATACTACAGATTCTACTGATATTCAAAAGGTAACTAGGGAATACTAAAATTTTGTGCCATTAAATTTGACAACTTAAATAAAATGCACAAACATCTTAAAGACAAACTATCAATTCTCCCTCAAGAAGAATCAAATAATCTGAACAGTCTTATAGCTATCACAAAATTGCATTTGTAGTTAAAAGCCTTCCCACAAATATATCTCAGGGCCAGAGGCCTTCGCTTCTAAACAATAGTTAAAGAAGAAATAACACCAAACCTACCACAAAGTTCCTTCAAGGATATTAAAGGACTGTTTTCCAACTCATTTTATTAGACCACCATTACCCTGATACCACTAACTGAGAAAAATAATGCCAAAAAAGAAAACTACCAACTGGTAGTCCTCAAGAATACAGATGGAAAAATATCTAAACAAAATATTTGCAGCTCAAATTCAATATTACTTTAAAAGTATAAGCACCATTGCCAAGTGGAACTTATTCCATGAATGCAGGTATAGTTGAACATTTACAAACAAATGTAATTCATCATATTAACAGCTAAAGATGAAAAACTGTAAGAACTTATCAATAGATAAAGTACTTGACAAAACCCAATGTCCATTCCTGATTAAAAACATCTTAGCAAAACTAGTAGCAGAACTGAACTCCCTCAACCTGATAATGAACATCCAAAATACATTAATATGACATAATATGTAATAATGATAAAATGTTTTCCCCATTAGAGCAGAAATAAGGTAGATGCTTGCTTTCACCACTTCTATTCAGCATTGTACTGGTGCCTCTGAATGGTGTAATTGGCAAGAAAAAGATATAAAATGCACCCATATTGAAAAGGAAGAGAAATAAAACTCTTTTCTTGTACATGACAAGACTTTCTATTTAAAAATTTTGAAAAACTTCATAAAAATGATTGGAATTAATTGAGTCTAGTTTAGCAAAATTGCCAGGTAGAGAATCAATGCACAGAAATGAAGTAAATCAATCAGTACTTGAAAATTTAAAGAATATAGTTATATGTTTAGATAAATAAGAGATATATACATTGTACACTGAAAACTACAAGTCATTGCAGAGAGAAATTTAAAATGACTTAAATGGAGAAATAAATCTTTATTGGCCTGATGTCTCAGTATTGCTAAAATATGAAGTCTTGCCAAATTAATTTATAAAGATAATTCCAATCAAAATATTAAGAGAATTTTTCTTTATAAATTGATAATGTAATTCCAAAATTCATAACAGATCTGAAATATCTAGAATAGCCAAAATAACTTTGGATAAAGGAAAAAGTTAGAGGGCCAAACCTAATTGATTTCAAGACTTATTATTAAGCTACAGTAATCAAAACAATGTAATATTGGCATAAAAATAACTAGATCAGTGGAACAGAAGAGTGTTCAAATATAGACCCACATGTGTGTAGATAGTTGATTTATTTTTTAATAAAGATGGAAAGGCAATGCAGTGGAAAAAGTATAGTCTTCAACAAATGGAGCTGAAACAATTGGATATTCATATGCAAAACATGAACTTCAAACCATACACAAAAATTAAAAGTAAATCACAAACCTTAGTGTAAAATCTCAATCTGTAGACTTATAAAACATAGGACAACATCTCTGTAAACTTGGGTTAGGCAAAAGTTTTTTATAAACCAAAGTTATGATCCATAATAGAAGAAACTGATAAATTAATCTCCATTAAGATTTAAGACATCTGTATTTCAAAATATTCTTAAGAGAATGGCCAGGGAAAATCTTCAAAAATTTTATATCTGAGAAATGATTTGTGTCTAGAATATATTAAAAAATTCTCAAATCTCAACAATGAAAAAACAACTCAATTAAAAAATGGGTGGGGAGAAATTAGTAAGTATATATGCTGTTTGTTGGTATATAGTCTGGGATAGCCCATCTAGAGGCTAATTTGGTGGAACTGAAAAAAAAATTAATGTACCTCACTCTTCAATACAGCAAGTCCTTTATAACTATTGTATTGTTCTTAGAAAAATCTTTGCTGTGCACAAATAAGCATGTCCACAGATGTTACTGAAATGTTGTTCATAATAGCAAAAAAAAAAATTGGATACAATCTAAGTGTCCAGCAATAAAAGAATGGTGAATAAACTATCATTCATCCATCATCCACATTGCACTGAGCTGTAATACAGCAGTTAAAATGGATGAGGTAGAGCTATGTGCCCTGACATGAAAAGAACTCTGAGCTCCATCATTAGATAAAGGAAGTCGTAGAATAAATGCACAACGTTATCCTAAAATAACATGAAACCACATATTTGTGTATGTACATATATGTATTAAATTTTATTAAAATGATCTAGAGTGACACATAACAGACTTCCTATACAAAATAGAGGAAACTGGGCACAGATACTTGTGATGGAAACATTTAATTTATATGCTATGTATTTTTATGGCAGCTTTATTGAGATATGGTGCACATAGAATATGATTCAAACATTTAAATGTGCAAATGAATGGTTTTTTGTTATATTCAGTATTGTGCAACCATCATCTCATTTCACTGCCTAAAAATGAAACTCTTTACCCTTTGTCACTGCACATTTCCTCTCAGCTGCGCTCCCAATCCCAGCCCTGGGCAACCACCAATTTACTTTCTATTGCAATGGGTTTGGCTATTTGGGTCATTTCATATAAATAGAATCATCCTTACTGGCTTCTTTCAGTTTTCAAAGTTCATCCATACATCAGTATGTCATTTCTTTTTGTTGCTGAGTAATATTCTATTGTGTGGTTATATTTTTTTATTCATTTATCCATTCATCAATTGATGGGCACTTGGGTTGTTTTCACTTTTCAGCTATCACAAATAATGTTGCTATGAATATTTATGCATAAATTTGTGTGTGTGGTGTATTTTTGAATTTTTCTAATTTTTTACAATGAGGATATGTTCATAGATTACTCATGTGAAAATTAAACATGTAATGAAATATTTTACATATTTCTTTGAGGTAGGGACTCTTATCTGCATTTTACAGTTGAGGAAATTCACCTTAGGGAAGTTAAGTGGCTCACCCAAGATCACAGCTATTAAAGGATAGAAAAGAGATTCAAACAATTGCTGTTTGACTCCAGAGCCCCAATCACTATGTGACACTGCCAGTTGTGATGATCTTCTGGTAAGGGTATCCATGACAACCAAGATAGCATTATGATCATGAAACAGGGAGTTGGTTTATGATCAATATCACAGTGATAATATTATGTTCAAAGACCGGTAATGGGTGTATTAGTCTGTTGGGTCTTCCAGATACATCCTTGATAAAAGTACAAGTGCCTTAAGTGCTGGTGCATTGGCTGGCATTATAACTATGGAACCACTGAAATTCACTGCTTTCACAATTTTGAATAAACCACCATGCTTTGACCTCTATCTTTTCCTTATATTGGAATATTCTGGCCTCTCACCAGTGTCTCTGCATAGAGGCATTTGCGTATTGTCAGTTTCATTTGCCTTAGTCAGCTACAGAAGACCTATTAAGGTGGGGCCTTGGCTGAACCCAGACTTACACAACTAGGCATCCATCCAATGGGACAGGGTTGACGTAAACATTCTGCCTTTTCCAGAAAAGTGCTCAGCTTCCAGCTTTGTTTCAATGACATCATGTAACACAGGTTGTACTATGTATGCATTATAGTACAGAGACACCTTCTCCCACCCGCAATGCTCAAATGTAACCCTGCTCCTATGCTGAGCAGTTAGAGTCAAGGAGAACATTTTCTCTCAGAGGGAGGCACATCCATAGAAGTACCTGAGTTGTGGTCTTCTTGATAGGATCATTTCTACTTCAATCTTGTAGATATCAGTTTAAATTATGTAAGGCCAGGTTGACTCAGGTTAGGCCAGGGTCAAGGGAAAATGGCTTTATTGAGATATAATTGACATACATTATATGGCGTAAACCTTAAATAATTATCATTTATTTTTTGCCTCAACTTTCTTTATCCTTGTCTCACCGCACTGACTGGAGCCTCCAGATTAAAGTAGAATAGTGGTTTGAGGAGGCATCTTTATCTTGTTTCTTAACTTAAAGGAAATAGTTCCAATATTCCCCAGAGTGATGTTTGGCTATAGTTACTGGTACAGATACCCTTTATCAGGTATAGGAAGATCCCTCCTATTTTTAGATAGCTAACAGATTGTTATTTAATATCATGAATGAATGCTAAATATTATTTAATGTGTTTTCCATATTAAGAAGATGGTCACTTTATTGTCCAAACCAACCTTACATTCATTCCTGGTATAAATGAAATTTGGTAAATATTTATTATCTTTTTATACATTGCTGAATTTATTTGATATTTTGCTTACAATTTTATGTCTATTACCATGTAACATCCCTTCCTTCTATACAGTACTGGCCACATTTTGTTACAAAATAATTCAGGGAGTGTTATTAATGTCTTTGCCTGGAAGATTTCAGATAATATTGGAATGCTATATTCCTTGAATGATTGGTAGGACTTGCCTGTCAAGCACTGCATGCCTGGTGTTTTCTTTGTGGGAATAATTTTATGTACTCATTCATTTTCTTCAGTGGTTGGAGGACTTTTTGAATTCTTTATTTCTAAAGTCAATTTTAATAACTTGTATTTTTGTAAATATCCAGTGTTGTAAATATCAAATGTGTTGATACAAATGTCTTCATGTTATCATATTATCTGTCTTCTCTCCTCAGCTTCTATAATTATTTCCCACATTTTTATTTCAAAATGTATATTTTTGTTACCTGTCTTCTTTCTTCCTTAGTTAATATTGTCAGAGACCTATCTATTAGCTTTTCAAAGAAATAACAGTTTAATTGATGCTATATATTGGTTTTATCATAATTGTAATATATATAGTACATATTTCATTGACTATTACTCAAATATTTATTTCCTTCCTTCTGTTTTCTGTTTTTTGAGGATTAATCTGACATTCTTCCTCCAATTTCTTAAATGTTTAATTGCACCATCTTTATTTCTTAGTGAAAATGTTTAAGTCAATCTTCTTCTAAATATCACTTAGCTAATCCTACAGATTTTGACCTATACTATTTTTATTATTATTTTTTCACTTCTAAGCATTCAGTTCCAAATGTAATATTCCTTGTGATTTTTACATAAAAGTTGTCTAGGTTTGTGTTTTAAGTTTCAAAATATGGGCTTTTTTTCCCCTTAGCCATATATTTTAGATTGATTTATAATTTAATTGCATTGTAATTAGAGAAGGTGGTCTGATATCAAATCTTTGAAATTTGTTGAAATAAGCATATAGTCAATTTTTTATATGTTCCAGGTGTACTTGAAAGTAATGTATATTCTCTAATCATTTGTTGAAATTTTCTATGTATGTTTAAATTATATCCAGTGTTAATTATATTGTTCAAATATTTTATATCTTTACTGATTTTTTTTTTGCTTGATCTATCAGCTACTGAGAATGATGTACTATCCAACTATGATAGAGGGTTTATCAGTTTTTCCGTGTAGATCTATTTTTCTTTGAAATACGTCTTCTAGTCAGGTTTATATGTGATTACACAATTACTCATGTTATATCTTCCTGGTTAAATTTACTTTTTTTCCATTTTGAAGTGAAATTTTCACCTCTACTTATGTTTTCTTTTTCATTTTTAAAAATAACACTGTACTCTCAGTTTTTGCCCAGTAATTTTTTCCATTCTATGATAGTTTTCTTATAAATATTGTATAACTGGATTTTGTCTTTTATTCACTCTGACAATCCTTGACATTTTAATCGAGGACTGTAGTCCATTTATATTTAGAGTTATTACTTATATATTTTGATTTATTTGTACCTTCTTATGTGGTTTGTATTTGTCAATTTAACTGTTTCATTTTCTCCTCCTCCTTCCTAACTACTTTTGCATTATGCTTTTTTCTTTTTCATTTCATTTTTTCTCTCTATTTGAAAGTTATATATTTCATGTCTATATTTTTGTTGATTACTATTGCTATTTTATCATGTGTGATTTAAAATGTCTAAAGTTAATCATTTTATATTTATTTTATCATTTAACTTTCAAAGGGATCATAAATATCAGCCACATTCACCATGTACTGCTTTCAGCCTCAATATCTTAAAGCCTACCATCTTTTACAGTTTCACAAGAAAATTTGTGCTTAAAAAAGTTATCACTTCATTTTGTATATTAAGAAATTGGGTACAGAAACAAAGAAAGTTGTCCATAAAGAGAACTCATCTAATCAGGAAGGGAAACCAGGCCTCCTGATTATTTTTCCAATTATGAAATCCACGAGGAATTGTCTGGGGAAATGGTTATTCCACATTTTTTAAAATTGTGGTATACATTGCCACTTAGCACCCTAGAGAAGTTATACTAATTTATATATAGGTGTAATTAAAACCAATGATCAATTCCAGTTCTCAGAGGACAGAAAGTATGTTTATTTCTCATACTTGTACTACAGAAATTTCAAACTAGTTGAGAGACTAGTTAATACACTTTGTGGGAATTTTTTAATCACAAATGACTATCAGCAGCTTAGATAGGAAACAAGATAAAATGGAGTGCAGGATCAAATATGGTTGAGTGTTATGTCTTATTCGCGGAAAGCCTCATATCTAAATGTTTAAGGAACTCAAGGTATTTTTACCACCTAGAATGTCTGAATTTCAGACAGTAGTGATCCATTTCATTGGGTTTAGCATTGTCTCCTCCTGCTGGTCTTCCTTTTGAGAAGAGAAGCACATAAAGGCATTTCACTGTGAATGAATTAATATGGTTACTTTTAATACTGTTGGTTGGGAAAGGCAAGGATTTTGATGTTCAGATATAGAAGTGAGTTGGGATGGGTGCAAAACTGAGTGACTGAAAGGGTGTAGAGACAGAGTTCACCTCCTTCACAGTTTTTCTGCAGCTTGGCTCTGAACATTGTTATGACTCAACCTCTCTGTGCTTGGCAAAGCTCAAAAGAAGAATAGTCTTTATTTTGTACCAAATCAGAACAGGGAGTCCCTGGCTGAATGTCAGATCCAGGTATTTCTGAGAGATTCTGAATAAAGCTCATTAGGTCTTTTAATAAACACTATCTTTTTAAAGAGCCCAGACATCCCTTTGAGTAAACCATGCACATTGTTACAAAAGTGTTAACAGTCATATACTGCCAAACAATCACATTAACTATGAGTAGCAAGAACCTGGGTCACAATTTCTTGCCCAATCCTAAATGTCCTCTTTCACAATCCTCTTCTGATCCTGTTTTCTTCTCATTTTCAGGCTGGTCCCCAGTAGTTACAAGGAATCCTTAGTCTCTATTTAATTTGCCTATCTCCTCTCATCAGCATTTGATCTCCGGTATCCTGGCAAAAGGCAATCTCTTTCTCTGCATGCCCTCAATCTTGGGGTACTATTAGTAGTATAGAATTTTGCCTTTAATGGAGGAAAGTCCATCAGTGCAGTTGTTTTTCTTTTCTCTAATAATACCTATCATTTATTGGATTTTGCTGTATTTCAGGTACCTATATCATCCCATTTACAGTGGTCAGTGATATTGAGTCATTTCCCAAGATTTTCCAGTTATGGCTGTCTGTTTCCAGAGCAGACCTTCTGTCCACTGCACCTGCCTCTTAGGCTTATTATCTTTCTGCACATTCTTGGGAGGCCCAGGCTTCTGTGTGGGAGACAGTTTTCCTCACTTGGTGGCAAACAATGTTTCGTTCTCAAGACTTAGAAGACTCAGATCTAGCTCTTGGGATAAACATTCACAACATTATCACCCCAGGAAATTGAAATAGGCCCTTTTCCTATTGTTTTCGTGAACCTTTTCAAATTATTTTTACTGTAGCTGGTAGCAGGGTGAAAGTAATTATTATGTCTGCTGATTGGAAGCTGAGACCTAAAAGTCTTTAACTCTTTTTTGCTCACTAACTTGTGAGCTGGTCCTTAATGTATCTAACTGAAAATATATATATTTTTTCAAAATCTTCTTTTAGATAACAAATTCACTTAGTAAAGGGACTAAACCATTTATCTCCAACATGGGGGGGGTGTCAATAGATGAATTTGAATTTTTTTTCCCAATGTTTAATTTAAAACAGTAACTTTAGCCTAGCAACCTGAAGACATGGGACCCAATATCTGCTCCTTATTAGCCTGTACTTTAGGCAAATCCACTTAAATCTCGGTGAGTCTGTTTCTTCATAAGTAAAACATGAATAATGATGTTTTCCCTCCTTAATTCACAAGGATGACATGGTAGGGATCATATTATTAGGAAGTGGTTTGTAAATCCCAAAGAACTCTACAAGCATAAGCCATTAGGCAAGATGAAGTGAAATGCTCAAATTGTCAACAGTGGGAAGGAGACCTTCTACAAGGCTTCAAGCAAGGAGCACATCAAGGATTGAATGATGGGGAAAGTTATGCCTTCAGAATTGATTTCCACTTAATAGCATGAAAGTTAGAGATCCATACTGGGTATCAGACGAGATGTATGATTTTCAACCGTATGACATGCAGGAAATCAGTCTCGGTTATCATCTAAACTGAGCACCCCATTCCTAAAGGGGAAGTGTTCTGAGGATTAAGTGACCTCTTGACACCAGAGAAGACAGGGACCTGGATAATGCTGGCTGGGTGAGCTGCGTAAAAGGAATAGAAAGATTGATTGCATTGCACAACGATACTGCGGTAAAAAGAGAGATAGGAGAAAAGGTAGATTTTGTGTGAAGTTATGAGCACGTCGACTCGTCAAAGTCGAAGCCAAGTTAGAAGAGAAATTGTCTCCCAGGTAGACCAGGCATTGCCAGCACAGTGGCTTTCCATAGATAAGGGAAGGATGGAAGCTGCCAGCGCCCGGAAAGAAGACGGAAGGACGGGGTGTAGATGTTAATGGCAGGCCTGACGTCCTGATACTGACCCCCTTCTGCCAGCCCCAGCTCCCTTACCCCCAACCCCCATTCCAGGCGGCACAGTGAAGCTTGCAAGACCAAAAGGGTTTTACTTCCGCCTGGCTGCAGGAACCACAAGTTTCAGACTAGGTCGGAATTGGAATAATCACAGTCAAAATACACCCAGATGCTCTCACACACCCAGACGCGCGCGCATCCCCAGGCCATGGAGCGCACGTGAGCCCACGCCCCGCGCACCCAGCCCAGCCGCTCGCCAGAGCATCCTCAGCAGCCACAGAAGCAGCCTCCTCCTCCGCCACCTCCTCCGCCACCTCCTCCTCCTCCTCCCAACGCCGCCGCCGCCGCCGCCGCCGCCGCTGCGGTGTCTCCTATCCCCTCTCGTCCTCCTTCCTCCCCCAGTTCCTGCTCCTCCTCCCATCCACAGCGCCTCCTGCCCGGCGGCGAAGGGCAGATCCCTCAGCAGCGTCTCCGCTTCTCTCGGGCCACGAAGAGGCTGGAACAGGTCTGTGCTGGGGGCGCTTTGTTGCGGGCTGCTGGAGCGCCCGTGGCTCCAAGAGCCGCTGGGAGGGCTTGGGGCGGACCAGAGGGTAGATTATTTCTCAATTCTTGCTCTTTTTCTATGAATAGATGGGGAGCAATGGGGTGGGAAGGCAGTTCGGTCCCTTTGCTAGTTCGCCGTCCCCCTGTCCTCAAGGCGAGAGAGCACTTAAGCTGCCCGGGCTGCTGCCCCCGCCCACCCCTGAAGCTCTCTTTCTTTGCGCCCCCACTCCCCGGCATCCACTTCCCAGAGCTGAGCTTTCTCTTGTTCTAGGAGCTCAAGGATGGGGGTGGGGAGAGATGGATGGAGTCGATCCAGCGGGGCACCTGGGTGCATGAGGCTTTGTTACATATAACAAAAACCAGTCCTCACCAGCTCCCAGTTCCAGGCTAGGCTGCAGTCTGCCAGCGGTGTGGGGTGTGGGCTGGCGGACTAGGGAAGTGAGAGAATGTGAGGGGGCACTCCCTGTGTGTGACTGGGCACACAGGAATGCGGTGATGTGTGCCGGAGACACGGTGTGGATTTTGGATTTCGTGTGGAATTCAGTGAGTGTGACTTGGACTGTGTGTGGGGGGTGTATGTGCGTGTGTGTGTGGTACGCGCCTGTATGTGTGTATCTCTGCGCCATGGGGCTGGGCTACTCCTGGCATTACATGTCCTTGGGTATCATCCCATGCCAAACCCGATTGCAGTAGCAAGCAGGCAGATCAGGTCCAACCTGTTATGCCCACACTGGAAGGCTAATGATGGTTTCAAAGTGATGGAAATACCCCCAGCAGCGGCTGTTGCTTAGCACTTTGTGCAAGTGGAATTTCTAGCCAGGTTGATCAAGTCCGGCTGGACATGGTTATTGTTCCCCCAAAGATACCCAACTTTCTTAGCAGGCTTCCTTCTCTCAGCCAATGAGGACCCAAAGCTCTTACAGTGATCCCTGCAGTGCCTCCCCCGCTCCCCTTTAATTAGTGGATTCTCACGTCTTCTTTACTGCAGTGTTGTTAGTTTTGAACTAGTATGTGGCTGTGTGTTTGAGAAAAAGGAGCATATTGGGTGGGTGCGCCTGTGTAATCATCATGAATTCGGTTTAGATGGTCTGGTCATTTTTTTTTTAATGAAAGAAAGACAAGATCAATAAAAATGAACAAACGTGCTGAACTTGCTCTTTAAAATTTTTACTGTGGTTTTAATAAAGCAGATTTTCAGGGTCCAAAATGGACAGTTAAGGACAGCGATCATTCAGTCAAACAACCGACATTTATTAAACGTCTGCTATATGCCAGTAGTAATGTTAGCTATTGGAAGTATAGAAATGAATAAAACATCATCTCAGCTCTAAGGGGGTGCACAATCTGGTAGGCAAGATAGTGTGTAAACAGATAATTACAGTAGAGTAAGACAAGGGATGAGCACGGTACTGTGAGAGCACAGAGGAGGGGTGTTTGGCTGGAGGTGGGGTAGGGGTAAGATCAAGAAAAGCCTCACCAGGGAAGTGACATTTGAATGAGTCTTGAAGAATTAATTCACCAGGCGATTAAGTTGAAGAAACAGCATCTATAAAGGCAGAGGGGTCATGGTTAAGTAAGACTGCAGGGAGTCCTCGGAAGTGTTACTGTCACATTCTCAACAAACTCAGAATGAGTCTCCCTGGACTTGGCTGGTGATTTAATGGTGAACCTAAAAGGAGCAGGTAGTGCACATTTATATATACGTCCCCATCTTAAGAAATATTTTGCTCATTTATTAACATTAGACTGTTTACTTAAAAGCCTGATATGTGTGTGGATTTAAAAGGCAAATGAAGTAATGGACAGTATTCACATTGCAGAATTTCTTGCTTTACAAAAGGATTCCTAATGAGATCATCTTAAAGAACAGTGCCCATCTGACCTTTACAGTCACTATTTTTACCACAAACCCATTCACACAGAATTTTCTACATAACCAATGGAGGGCAAAAGAGAGGTATATCTGCATCACATTTATTTTTATACAAAATGCTACCAATTTCAATGCAGGCTTTTCCTGTTGTGGTGTGGATGTTTAGTAAATACTAAAAGAAAACACAAAAATGATATTAATAAATATTAAATCCACTGCCTATGATCTTTTATAATTTGGGTTGTATATAAAATACAAATTAACCAGGACAGGGTCTTCAGGGAGTTTTACATTTTAGACACTTGAGTAGTGTCACTAGTAATTAATAATAGCACAAGATTTCCATGCTGTATATTAGCATTGAAATAGATATGTGACGATTATTCTAATACTAAGGCAGATAGGGCACATTCAGAGTCTCCTGTTTTGTTGTTTTGGTGCTGATTGCATGGGCTGATAAACAGTACTGGAAATGAACCCAGAAGATTGATGATTTCTTCTAGAAGTGCTTGGTAGACATAAAATTATGCTAGTTAAGACTGTGGGCTCTGAGGGATTGGACCAGCATCTTGTGTATCTCTTCCCTTAAATGAGGACCAATGATAGCCTTGGGTTCTATAAGGAAAGAATATCAGCAGAAGTGGGTGGACTTGAATTGACTTCTTATCCTGGCTCATGCCCTGCTGCAGAGGAAGTGATGGCCTGGAGACCTTTGGGTGTGTGAAGGTCCTCTGTTCACTGACTGCCAATACTAGATGGTATTAAGCAATGTTCCTAAGAAACATCCCTGACAACTTGGGTGGGAATGGAATTGATCTGTTTGGTTGTCTGATACTCAGATCAGACAGATGAGTGCTTCTCAATGTGGGATTCAAAGAAGACTAGTTCCACAGGCAGTTAGTAGGTGTTAAACACACATACACACACAAACACACACACATGCATGCATGCCATTTGTGGTCAAGTTTTATTTGGAAATTCTTGCTTACACATAAACAGGTTTGTTTACTGCAGTGCTTCTGAAAGCCTTTACAAGGCTACGTATATTGTGATGTTCCAGAAGAAAAGACTTCACAGCATTTCCCAAATGTATTTGCCCATCGAAACTGGTTTTCCAACAAATATTTACCTGGACTGGTGTTGAGAAGTCTTTGGGCAATGCTGGGCAGGAACATTTCCCACTGAGTGCAAAGGCCGTGGTATCTTGCTGGAAACTTGGATGGCTCCCTTCCCAGCTCTAGGCTTTCCTTCCCCCATGTGTAAAAGGAGGGTGATAATAATCATTGCTCTCACTGACTGTGATGGTGTGATGACAACTAAGATAATATCTCTGCAAGTATTTTGAGCTCTTTAGAAGAAAGGCTCTATATAAACTCCAGGTTATTGTGAAAGGGAAGTGAAGAATTAAGGCAATTATCCTGATAATTCAGGCCCAAATCCTGTTTTTCTGCTGTTATTTGGGCAGACTGCCTCAGTTCTCTGCTCTGCTTTGACTGCAAAGACCAATCCTCATTCAGCCGTGGGTGACTCAGTGCTCAGAGCTTAATTCCTTTCACATCCTGAAAATTCAAGCGGCCTTTAATTTCCTGGTTCAGAGGTATCATCAGTACAGCCTCAAGGAAAATCCCATCAATCTGAACACACCCTGCTGACCAGAGAACCCTGGAGGTGGGAATTGAGTTGGAAAGTTGCTTTTATCCTTCAGATTCATCCTCTTACAGAAGGAGTTTTAAAGGGTCATCTTAAAACTTAAAGGGTCATCTTAGCTGCTGCACGATCCTTCTCCAGTGCCCCCAACACCCAGCCCGGACTGGAGCCTTATTTGCAGGAGAGTTTTCTTGAGTACGATTTCCGAGGACCATTTTGTTGTTAGGAAGGAGTGACCACCTTTAAGGAACTTTAAAGGTAAAAGAAAAAGCACTTATGCGACTATTGGTCCTTCCTGGATCCTTTGCGTCTTCATTAATTCCACAAGTTGCTTTTCAAGAAGAATGGTATTCTTAAGAATTAATGGCTATTATTATTGCGCATTGGGTTTAGGGTAGAGACTGGTGTGGAGGCATTTGATTCACTGGTTCTTCAATGCTGTGTGTAGGGACCAGACATTCTCTGCATGAAAGCAGCAAGCTTCAATTTCTGTTGGAAGAATTTAGGTTAGCCAGAAGAGAAAACTGTGACTTTAAGACTTGTGTGATACTGGAAAGTGGGAGTGAAGTCACTCTCTGTTCTGGAGAGCCTAGTGAAACGTTTGTCCAGTAAGGGAGATTCATTGGTAGAACTGCAGTTGCCTTTCAGAGTTCATCTGGTGCAAAGCTGCTGTCTGGGTGAGGAAAATGAGGACCAGAAAAGTGACATGTGTTGCCTAAGAAAACACAGCTACCACCTGACATTCTAAAGGCTAAAACTTAGGTCCTCTGCCACTAAGACTCTTTCTACTAAACCTAGGTGCCCTCCTGCGTAGTTCACAGCAATGTGGGTTGGCTCCTTCAGTGGGACTGGGAGGTCATGTCCAGGCCTGAGTTGCTTGGACTCTCTGTGGCAGCTTTAGCAGAGTGTTCGATTATCTGGTTCACCAAGCCAAGCAGCCACCTGGAAACCGGAGGACTAGATCTTCTTCATAGTTACTCAGTGGGTGATACCAACATGTCTGTCCCAATACCTTGGTGTAGAGGTAGCAGAGTTCTTCTACCTTAACTTTCTTGTGCACTTCCTTGAAAGTCTGATGAAACCCACCCAAAGAAGGACCCACATCATTCACAAACATGCATGTAATTTCAGGGCTCTTAGGTCCATGGCTCCTGCTCTGCTGACTGCTGGTACTAGAACATAGCCTAGGGTCACTTGTGAATTCGCTCCCTAAGCACTAAAGATTCCCAGAGCTAGAATTGTCAACCTTTCCTTGGAGAGAATTAAAAATACTGGGATGAGCATTGTGACAAATAGACTGGGGTGGAGTGAGATAGAGTTGAATTCCTTTAGGATAAAAGATTGGGGTTGAATGCTGGCCTCGATGCAAAAACAGAAAAGGAACTGAAATGAGCTGTCCCCTTCTCTCTGCCTTCTACACGGGGGAAAGCAGGCTGGCAGGAAGAGTGGTAGGAGATGGGGGGAGAATGGGAGAAGATGGTCAATCTGGAAAATGTGTCGATCATGCCATAACTGCATGAAATGAAATCCTTCGAAAAGAAAGGTTCAACCTTTCCAACTCTTTCCAGTGTTCCTTACCCTGGTTCAACTTCTAAATAGCAAAAACTCATGGCTTTGGGTATTAGAAATTGTCTTAGATGCTGGAATACTCTGTCCTTGAAGAGGACATTTTTAGAGGCTCGGAGTGGGAGGTGGACATCGCAGGGGAGTGGCACAGCTCACTTCACTTCTTGTTTTTTTAAAAAAGCATTTTTATGATCAAAATAATACATGCTTGTAAAATAGAAATATGGACGTAGAATGTCCCTGGCCTCTCCAA
Source organism: Talpa europaea (assembly GCF_964194135.1). Classification (NCBI taxonomy): domain Eukaryota; kingdom Metazoa; phylum Chordata; class Mammalia; order Eulipotyphla; family Talpidae; genus Talpa; species Talpa europaea. Next base: position 69,198,556 of record NC_140081.1, read on the forward strand.
CTCTGATCCCACACAATGTTCACAGTTTCATATGTATCATTTTGTGTCTGTTTTTATGAGTATTCATATATTTATTCGTTGCATAAAATAATATATGACCGCTGTTCTTCATTTTGTTCTGCAACATGCTTTTCTTTTAAGAATATGCGTGGAGGATTTTTTCCTGCCTGTATGTATCCAGCTATTTCATTCTTTTTAAGAGTTGCATAATACTCTTAAAAAGTGCTTGTGATGGAATTTCTTTAATCCAGTCTTTAAAGATAAATTGTTGCATTTCTAATTTTAAAAAATTATTCGATATTGGTGCAGCATGCCTCCTTTTACATGCATCTCTGCATACAATTGTAGGCATGTTTTGTCATGTAAATTTACAATGCTGAAAAAGCTGCTTCAAAGAGTGGTTTGTGCATCTTTGATTTTAAATGGATCCTGCCAGTTTGCCCTCTAGGAAAACTATAGAGACTTGTATTCACACCCGTAATGACCATTTCTTCCTGCTCTTCCTCACCAATTATAGATGTTATTGACCTTTTTAATCTTTGATAATGTGATAGGTAAAAAAAATCCATTTTCTATTTCTTGGGTACTAGGGAGGTCAAAGTGAAACAGTGCTAGAGCAGTTCTAGAGAGGGTCAATGGATAGTGCCAAGGTTAAGGACAGGTCACTATCTACTATCTATCGGTTCTTACCCGCACACACAATTGCAAGACCACTCAGGCTAAGGGAATAACAATGGGGGTTATTTAACAAACAGGGGAAATGAAGAGTTTCTAAGGCCACTTACTCCAGGTAGTGTCCACAATGTCCTGAAGTCTCAAACAAAAGGCTGCTTGTGCAAGATGGTGCCGTCCTATCAATGAGGGACTGGAGTTCATGGCACACTGGCAAGCAATGGGCCAGAAACCAACTCACGGTGGCAGCTGGAGGTGCTCATATATGGGGCTGTTGAGATGACACCACAGCAGCTCACAGCAGCAGTCTGAAGATTGGGCTGGACTGCACCAGACACTGGACCAGATAGTAACAGAGGCAGCAGCACTGAGGCAGTGCTGGAGGATGAGAAGCAGTGGACAGTTCTCAGATGTGACCTGGACACAGAGTGCCAGTCACCTTTCAACAGTGCTGAACAGCACTTGCCAGTAGTATCAGACACTATTAGTCACCAGGAGGCAGTGTTAAAGACACCAGTGCTAGCATTTCTTTGTGAGTTGTTGTCCTACACTAGCATCAAACTGCTCTTTGAGACACCAGGCCAAGATTTCCAGTGCCGTTTTGGAGATCAGCTACTGGATGCTTCTTTCTATGGAGGTCAGCTGCTGATCCTTCTTTTTTTCTTCTTTTTTTGGAGGCCAGAAACAATCCTTACACTGGCTCCTGCCCTGCCTTACTTGTATTCTCTTTCAGGGTCCCCTGTCCTATAAGCCTGATTGGACCATTTTCAATTCTACCTGACTGATGGTACCATTTAGCACCAATCAGCTCATTCTTATTTTTCAATCTGAATAAATTAACTACTGAGCTGGGCTTGAACCTGGTTGGTCCATTTAGCTCACACCTGATTGGTTCATTCTACAATTCAGGTGCAAATGCAAAAGGGAAAACTTAGTGCCAGCACAGAATCAACCTGCCCTGACCTCAGGGCAGGCACATGGGTTGTCAAGCTATGAGGAGCTGCAGCCAGAGTGGTCTCTGTGGGTGAGCAGAAGTCTGCATCCTGTACCCCTTCAGCAGGGCAGGTGTAACAAAGTAAAAGGAGATGGGGCTTGTAGGGCATTGGGACACAGGTCCCAGCTGCAGCAGGGTGGGCTCCGCTGGGAGCCTGTCATGTTGGCCTGGGACTCTGCCGGCCTCTATACTGCTTGAGGCTCCAGGGAGCCACAGCGCTGGAGCTGGCCCATTGGGGCCCTTGCTCCTCCCTGCAGCACTGAACCAGGGGCCATGGGGCTTGCTGTTGCCTCCTCTGTGTGAGCTTGCTCTGGTACAGGGCAACCTTGCCACTGCAGCCCCATTGGGGCTGCATACCCTGGGGCAGTGTGTCTGGGGGACCCTACTGCCAGCTGTCACTGCTGGCCTCTGCCCAGTGAAGCTGTGGGTGGTGGGTGGTAAAATGCCCACCACCCACTGTCACTTACTGTGTGTTGTGCTACCTGCAAGCAGTGCACTTCTGGGGCCGGGTGCCTGAACCCCAAGCTGGGGGTGGGGGTTCGCTGCTCTCAAACCTGGCTGGTGCCAAGGAAGGCGCTGCCCACAGGCAGCATACACTGGTGGTGGTGGTGGTGGTGGGCGGATCGAGAACTCCTGCCACTGCTGCCGCTTTAAGAGTGTTTCGCGGGCGCTGGAGCAGCAGTAAGCTGCCACTGCTGCTGCCAGCCGCTTTCCGCAGCCCCTCCTGCACCAGTGCTCCTTCAGTAGTACTTGCGGGGGGATGGGGAGGGCTGGCAGCACCAACAAAGCCTGTGCATACTGCTGCTTAGGCGGCAGGAAAGAGCGGGTTTTGCCCCTTGGCTTGTGCCACTCTGGGATCTAGTTTCAAACATCTTTTCATATGTTTACTGGCCATCTGTAATTCTGTGTTGCCACTTCCTAACCATTGCCTGTTTTTCTATTGAGCGGTTCTTTCTTGCTTTGATAGTTGAGATCTCTTTATATTTCAGGGTAACTATTTAAACTGTTATCCGTGCTGCAAATATATTCGTTTATTGTTTATCTTTGAGTTTTGATTTTAGTGTCTTTCATTGTACAGAATGTTTAAAATTTTAAAGAATTGTAATTGTCATTCTATTCCTTTATGAGCTCTCAAACAATGCCACAGTGAATATCCTTGGACTACATTATATGCATTTGGCTCATTATTTCCTTAAGATAAATTTCTAGGACTGAATTTGTTCAGTTAAATTTTTTTCTAGATATTGCCAAATTGCTCTCTAAAGTGTTTTTACCAATTTACACTCCAACCGCAGTGTATAAAAGTACACTTTGCTCCTTTTCTTGATGTCTTCTGATAATTCCGGTTTTGCTTCTTAAATCAAGAGCTAGGCAGGAATTCATATTTGGCACCACGAAAGGCTTGGCGCAGAAATCCCTAACTGCACATGAAACACATGTAGTGCATGCTTCACCTTCAATTATTTAAGCAAACATGCTTTTTAATTCATTTCCAACTAGAGCTGTGTCAAAAGCATTTTCCAATATCAAGTCCCTCTAAATTCACTGTGAAATGAATGACCATTGAGGGTCATTTCTGCTGGCAGCAGCCACAGCAGCAACAGAGAAGAAAGCAAACGAACTTTAGGGCTCTACCCTGTAAAGCACTTGGAAAAAAGCTACTGCTACAACTTCACTGATCTCTGAGGTCAGCGAGATTGGATCCAGAATTTTCCAAAGGCTGAGTGAAGGGCTCAGCTTCTATGTGACTTGGTTCTTGCAAAGAGGACAAATTTGAGGACCTCCCATGAGAAGTTGTTCTAACAGAAATAAACAGTGATGTCACCCTCTGCCCAGGGAATAGAGGCAAACAGGTACAGGTGGAGCGTCTCCCCTCACTCTGCCTGGGTTTGCTTCATTTCCTTTTATCTCTTTTCTGCCAGAATCCAGAAATGGTCACAGTGATCTTGGTGGTTGCTTTAAGTCAAGGGTCTATGGATTAGCCATGGGTCTATGGATAAGCAGAAGGTAGAAGTTAGAGTGGACTTTTTTTGTGACATCAGAACTACCTTTTGTTTAAAGAACAACAGTTGCAACCTTACAATCCCTTGGGAGTGTGTGTGTATGTGGGGGGGGAGGAGTTTGAAAGAGTAGTGACAGTCCCCCATTTTGTGGATGGAGAAGACACGTGTGGCAAGGGGAAGTGTTCTGAGAGTCGGCCATTGCTGGAAAAGTCTTTTGATACTCCCTTCCCCCCACACTGGCTAGGTCAAAAATTAGCACCTTCTGTCTCTCTGGGGATGGACGTAATTCAGCTCAGATTTAAGTTCAGCTTCCTAATTTAATAGATTTCAGAATGCCCTTTGTATTTACCTATTGTTCACTTTATCTAGTGTGGTGCTTACCCAGCCTGCCCGTAGGATGCTTCTGAGTTGTCAGAAGGTGGGTGGATTATTGTCCTCAAAGGAAAAATTTGAATTATTTGAACTACTGACAATTATTTGTGGTTTTCCACTTACCTCAAAATTTTTGTATTTGGCAAGTGGCTTTAGAGGCTATCTGATTTTTATTTTTGCTTTTATAAGTTTGTACTAAAGAGATTTACAAGGGAGCTGGTGACCAGATAATAAAATTATTAATCTTTGCTATATTGAAAAAAAATGATTGTTATGAATGTTCCAACTTAAAGCTAGGTTGTCTCCATCTCAATGCTGAATAATTTAAAACTGAAGCAGTATAGTCACTGATATGGTCGGTACACATAAATCACGTTACATTTCTCCTTATAGATGGTCATGAGAGCAAAAGTCGTATTTTTTTCTTTTTAAAAGGATGCTCAATGCATTCAGTAGAACTGGGGATTGACATGGTTTGTTTTTTGATGAATTATTCCACACAGGTAGTTTTGCTTTTCAACTTTGACTAGAATCAGAAAGGGACATCTGTTTCCATACTTAATCGAGAGAGGAAACTCTTCCTAAGAGCCAAGAGAATGGGTAAGTGGAGCTTACAGTGAATTGGGAGGCAGAAGAGCCCTGGGTTCCAGCTATGGTTTTGTAGCTAATTAACTGGGTGACCTTGGGCAAATGCTTAAGTGTCTCTGAGCCTTGAATTCTTCACATATAAAACGAGGACACAGGAATATAGGGTCTGCACTTTTTGACAAAATCACTTGGGGGTACTTAAATAATATATTGGCGGTACCCCCTTGACCAACTGAATCTGAAACTCCAAGAGTGGGCCCAGGAAATCTTTTAGTCAGCATCTTAGGTGATTCAGAGGAGGCTGTGATTCCCCTCCCATGGTAACTTTCGGGAGGCAAGATTCCTGTGGGCTTTCTGACCTGAGGGAATGAAGCCATTTTCCAAAGTGGGAAAATCCAGGTCTCCCAGAAGCTCTGGCTTAGAAACCTGTTATATCAGACTGGATTGGGGGAGGCTAATTCTTTAAAAAAGATTTCTTTATGATTACAAGAACTGGGGTACAGGCCAGAGGTGTGTGGGGTAAGAGGATTCACCAGAGACAGAGCGGGGAACAGAACCGGCAGATAGACTGAAGTACACTGCTAAGGGGAGCAGCAGGCGAGTCAGGATTGGTCTGCTGCACCATGTGGGTAGCTCCCTGGCCGGGGATTGAACTCACGCTGCAGAGAGCTTCAGAGCACTGCTCTCAACCCCTTGCACCACCAGGGAGGCCCGGAAGGCTAGTTTTTTTTTTTTTTTAATTCCCTGTGGTCAGTTTCTGCAGAGGTGAGTGGAGAGCAGAATGTTCTTTACAATAAGAGTGAGTTTGGATTAACAAACTGACCAGTTATTCCATCATGAACATATTTCTGTCCCTTTGGCATGAAACCTTCAGTGAAAGCATTTCTGATAAAGGACAAGTGGTTTCCAGAACTCAGACCCTTTCTAAACCAAGATCGACTTTTGAATCCCATTTGAAGTTTCCATCCTTCCTTTGTGGTTTTTAAACTTTTCTTTCTCGTTCTGTCATTAAACTCACAGTGTTGCAGTGAGTTCTCTTGCTTTATAGAATTCCAACAGCCTTACTTTTTATTCCCTCACTTCTCTGCACCCCAGCACACTCCAAACTCTTTCTGCTGTGCCATGACCCCCTCCCTTTGTCACATCACTTACTTTATTTTCTTCAGCTTAAGACATTCTCAATAACATCCTGCCCTCTAAATGCCAAAAGAAAAGGAGTCAGCATCAATATACACCTTCTTGCTCCAATTATTTTTTTGTATCCCAGCCTTTAGCACCTCACTTCAGTACAGGTGAAACTGGAGCTAGGAAAATATGCTCCTGCAAGACCAGCTTGACAGACACTAAGTCTTCCCTTTTATATATAGCTACCATTTTTTTGAGCTATGTACCAAGCACTGTGCTACTTCCTCACCGTGAGTTATCTTATTTAATCCCCTTCACAATTCTATCAGGAAGGCACTGTTAGTTTTCCAATCTTACAAATATGGAAACTGAGGATCAGCGTGAATAGCTGGTAAGTAGCAAAATGGGTCTTTCTGTTTGGTCCTGGGGCCTGAGTGGTTAAATAGAATATTCTGCTATTAAGGATTCCCCATGCTAATAAGGCTGTAGGCGAATGCATGAAGCAACAGATTTTCTTGGGTGTGAAGAGGCTGAGGCTTGAAGAATCTTTAAACAGGAGCAAAGAAATAGGAATTCATTTTAATGACAGAGTAGTGTGTTGTCAAGGTTATTATGTATCATTGTAGGGGTGGTACTAAGAGACTGGTTTTGATTCTTGAGAATTAACAACAGTAAGCCTATAAATGTTGGCATTGAGAAGTAAATTCCCGAGACTCCTGTGACTATTGTTAGTTTCATAGATCTTGGGGATGTGAAATACACTTATTTTTTCCATTAAGGGGCTAATGTCAAGGGTATACATGACCTCAGGGAGATCAGAAGTGACTTTCTGATTGCTTTCAACTCATGGGGGACTTCAGAGGGTCCAGGTGGGAGAGGACCCAGAATAGGGTGAACATAACTCTTCTTGGTTTGGATTCTTGGCTTTCCAGCTTACCCGAGGTGTTATCTGATTCTCATTATCAAACTTGCAGCAAAGGCTCTTTGGCATGCACTGATGTAGATTCATTGAACTAGGATGGCTATGACTCAAACTCATGAGCACAACAAATCCATGCACAGATATTTCCAGAAAATATCCATGGGATTGAGACTGTCCTCAAACAGTAACCTAATACTCTTACCCATTTGAAGGGACTCAACTTTTCACTTTGACTGTAGAGCATGGATCAATTTAACATTGCTGCAAAAAACTTTTATCCCCCTATTTCTTGGCTCTTCCTGAAAAGTTTTTATATTGGCTATCATTTCTCTAAAAAGCTCATGAGTTGGAGCTCTTCCATGAGGATTTCCACCCATTTTATGCCGTGTCTGTCTTCTATATTATCATTTCTGGTTGTGAGGGTTAACAGGTATCAAAAAACGAGGGTCTAAGGTCTCAGTCACTTGTTCCCTGTCTAGTTCGGGACAACTCACTGTGTCTCTCTAGGCTTGAGTTCTCCCATTCAGATGATCCCAGTGGAAATCCATTGGGATGTTAGAGCAATCAGATCATTGAAAGCAAATGTCCCAAGATCTATGATTGTGGTTGTTTTCAGGTTTCTTTTTCCTGGCATAATAGCTGTTTTGGAGAGAGAAGTTAGTGTAAAAGTTTTAAAGTAGTGGGAACTGGAACCATTTACGTAAGTTCAAATCCTTGCTCTCTTTCCTGCACATTACGTGAACTGGGAAAGTTTCCTAACCACCTAACTGCCTTAGCTCTTTAAAATGGAAAGAGTAATAATAGTACCTACTTCATGGAGTTGTGGTAAAGAATCCAAGAGCTAATATGTGTCAAGTGTCAGCCCCACAATTAGTACTCAATAAATGGCAGTTATTTTCCTTTATTATTAAGAATGCATAAAGGTGTGAATCCAGGCCCAGGCATAGGACAAATCACCTAGCCTCTCTAAACTTCTGTTTGTTCACCTATGTAATGGGATAATAATATTAGTACCCCTTAGGGGTTTTTGAGGAATAAACAAGGTAATTCCTGCAAAGTCCTCAGCATGCTGCCTGATACATAGAGAAATGCTCAAAGGTATTGTGTCTCTCCATCAGCGATGCAGTAGACCCCTTGGTTCCTGCTTTCTCAGTGTCTGGACCACCTTTGGGTCTCACTCTCGCCCCAGCAGAGGTTTCCGATGCCTGTGATGCATCAGAAGGAGCATTGTTTGGGGCAAGCAGAGGATATGGTCCTTTTGCCTGGGGACCTCCTGAGACTAAAAGGACCTCTTGCAAAAGCGCTGCACGTTGTCACATGGGCTGCTTCTGGGCAGCAGCTGGTTCCCAGGCCTGAGAATGGTTCACAATATGGCAAAAATGGGGACAAAGCAGACCCTGTTGAGCAGCTCCCACAGGATCCTGGGCCCATGCAGCACAAAATTATGTTAGTTGCCCTCCCATACCTCCCCTGGAAGTCCCGCCAGCCATGTATTCCCTTCTGGCAGTCCTCCAAGACAGCAGGACAGAGGGCCCTTTGTCTCCTCCCCAAGTACTACGTCAAGTAAGGCAACCAGATGCTGCCATAGTGACAATTTCTACCTGATCAATAGAGCTGGGAATTGAGCCCTGGTGACAGGGCCTGCCTTAAGGGGGGGCACCTCCCAACCTCCCAGGGCATCACCTGCCTCAGCCTGGTGACCAGGTAACCTGCCTTGCCCATTACTGGTTGTACACTAGACTGTGGGCTCTCTTGTAAATTAATGCCCCTCCGAGACCCCACGGTGACCATTTCAGGCATATGCTGTCCTTGTTAAACTCCCCAATGTCTCTGCCTTAGTTTAGCCCTCAATTCCTGCTGCCCTGATTTATTCAGTATTGGGGCTGCTGTGGGTGTATTCGTAATTATATAATAGGTAACTTGTATGGAGTGTTTATCAGGTGCGAGGCACTATGCTAAACATTTATATACATTAGCTCATTTAATAGTCTCAACAACGCTGGGAGGTACACACTATTAGTATTCCCATTTTCCAGAGGAGGAATAACAATAGGATTAACACTAACTGAGCGCTTACCATGTGCTAGGCATGATGCTAAGTGCCTTATACTGATTTTCACATTTGATCCGCATAATAACGTCTGAGGTGGCATTACTATCACTATTAGAGATATATGTAGGCCTTGAGTAGTAAGGGGCCAGTAGTCCTGGAAGAGGGTGCTGGTGGCCTGGACTAGAGGTGGCAGTGGTCATGGAGAGAAAGGAGCAGGCTCAGGATAGGTTTTTGAGCTGGTGCCAAAAGGACCAGCTAATGGGTGGATATGGGGCCAAGAGGGAAGAGCTATCAAGGAAGCCTTCCATGGGTGTGGCTTGAGCAACTAGATGGATGGATGGATGGGTGGGTGGGTGGGTGGGTGGGTGGTTGGGTGGCAGTACCACTGATACACAAGGGGAAGTGTACTGAAGCAGACTCAGAATTTGGCTTTCCTATGCCATGTTTGGTCTCTAATGCTCATTTAGCATGCCATCCCAACTTCTTGGTTTTGAGAATAGTCAATGCAAGTGTATTTGTCGTCTCCCTAGGTAGGTTTTAAACTCTGAGGACACTATGTCCCACTCATACCTGTATTCCCCAGAGCGCCCAAGACCTGATGTAGTCAAGAGTGACTGATGGGTGAAGTAGGAGAAAGCACTCCTTTCTCATTCCACTTTACCCTTCTCATTAAGGCATGGGACATGACTCTCGATTCAGCTGTGAAGACTTGGAATACTACTCAGCTATTTAAAAAGATAAGATAGTGCCTTTTGGGACAAAATGGATGGATCTTGAGGTTGATTGTGCTAAGTGAAAACAGTCAGAAAGTGAAAGACGGATACTAGATAGTTGCACTCATTTGTGGAATATAAATAACCAAAGAACACAAACCGGTAAATCACAACAAAAGCAACTATTAGACTGAAAAATATACTGGTTACCAGAGGGGATGGGAGGGAGGAGGAGGGCGCAGGGGCGGGAAGGTGACAGGGTACTGGCACCGGGGCGTTGATGGAGGGTGCGTGAAGCGTGTACACGCATTGGGGTGTGACACTGTCCTCCTCAAATTATATAGTTCTGTAAATGGATGGCAAATCAATAAAATTTGATTAAAAATAAATTTATTCAACAATACAACCCCCCACACTCTTAAAGAGAGATGTGCTATGACACAGCTTTGTACTTCATTCAATCATTAATCAGCTTTTGAACAATCGCTGCTGTGTCAGCATGATACACAGCCCACACCTAACCTTGGTTTTCAGAATATCCTTTAGCTGTGCCGTGACGGCTATGTGTTCCCCAAAGGGCTTCCTGGGAGCATGTGGGAGAGCATTGGATCGGCAAAGTGAGAGACTAGGGTGAGCGCCACTGTTGAGGCAGGGGTGGGCCTTCATGGTCATGGGTTTCAGCATGTGACATCTGAAAACATATATATGATATGGCATCTTTGATTCAGTCACAAAATAGATGCAATATAGCAGGGTTACCACAACCAAACAAACAGTAGGTACCCTGTTACAGGTGTAGGTGACCCTTGCAGCGGTTCTGTAGAGAGTTGTTTGACCCTGCAGTTCTGCGGTAGGGGCCCAGGGAACTGAGTGTTTACAAGCATCTCAGGAAATGCGGGTGCAGGTGACCCACAGATCATAGTTTGAGATGTCCTGGCTTCAGGGATCAGCCCCCCTGGAACTGAATACAGGTACAGCGAGCTCCCTGGATACAACCTAACTCATCCCTGCTCCCTCTTTTGGGGGAAAATCCAGAATTATTTCCAGAAGCCCCAGGAGCGTCATACACAGCTGTAGGCATGCCTGGCCACCTAGAGACAAGTCACTGAAAAGACATACAACTGTCCTTACCCACCACAGTGCAAAGGGCCAGGAGGCCAGAATCCACAACATTTGAGCTGCACGTGGGATCTCACCTGGCTCTACAGGTCCGTTTTAGAAAAGGGGGTGCACAAGGTGGTGCTGTTTGATGAGTTCGTCTACAGAGGCAGCACCCTACCCACTACCCACAAACTTCTGGGGTTGCTTTTTAAAGATGAATTGGGTGAGATTTTGTCTTGAAGTCTAGCACCCAACCAGGGGTGTGAGTGAATCGAGCATCTCACTTGGTTCCCATCTCCAATGAGTTCCCATCGCAGGGGAGCTGATCCCGGTTTAGCCAACCCAGCTCCCTAGCTAGCACAAACTCGCTCTGCATCCACCCCCAGGAGTCTGGACAGTGCAGAAACCACCTCCCGCCAAGTGTCCAGGGGATTAACTCTGCTGTTCTACCATTACTGCCTCCCCCTACCCCAGCCTTCCACTTCTAGTACAGATGTCAGATGACCTGATCAACAATTGCAGAATACAATAACCACATCCCCTCTGCACCACCTCAGACCTGCCTGATTCTTCTGTCTCCCCTAAATCTGGAATTGACCCTTTGTGGTGACCAGCACCTCCCCAGTTGTTCTCAACTCTGGGATGACCTCACCCTGATGATTTCTGTCCGAGCGACTATCTGCAGTATCTTGAGTCCTCTTAATGCCTCTGCAATTGTGCATTCCTCTGCCACTCCCTCCAAAAGTAAACCCCCTTTTTTCTCCTGGGGCCTCACATACCCATACATGTTTGTGCTTTCTCTCCACACTCTGTTCTCTCTTCTAGGCTTTTCATCTGTGCCCTTGAAGGCCCATGTGGCCCTTCCGCAAACTGTCGTGGCCCCTCCCGCTCTTGCTCTGCCATCTACCTCAGCACATCACAGAGCATTAGCATCACCCGGGAGCTTTGTAACAAGGACTGTTGCCTGGATCCCATCCCTAGAGATTCTGATTCAATTGGGCTGAAGTAGGGCCTGAGCGTACATACTTTTTAAGAGCCACCACAAGTGATGCTTATGTGCAGTCAGGGTTACAAACCACTGACACCTGCTTGCTTTACCTGACACATGAATTTTCTCACAGCTTTGTCAAGTGGATGCTGCCCATTCTCTTGAGCCGAGGGGTGATGTTTGCACTCTCTTGTTCCCTGGCACTTATTTCAGGTCTTTTGGATAACAAAACAACAGATACAAAATTAAATAAGAAGTAAATTTATGATTGCTTAAAAATAGATTGTTTTAAAAACAAAAATAAATGTACCTTTGAGGTGCATACCATATATACCACCCATTATTATCTTTGTCAACTCTTGTCCTCCTCATTCACCCACACTTGCCCTGGACTTTTACTCCCTCTTCCTCTCCAACTTGAGTCCTACTCCTATCCTGGATGACTTTAGAGACCCTGTAAGCAAGCCATCCAACTTCCTAGACTCACGATTCCATCAACCCCCTGACAAATATGTATGGAGCACCAACTATAAGTTGTAACTGTAAGAGATATGGTAGTAGGGAAATGGACAAAACCCTGCCCTCAAGGAGCTTATGATCTGGTGGGTGGATATGGGAGCCAACTCATCAATAAACAAGCAAATAGGAGTAAAATACCCAGTGTCAAATGGTAATAAATATAATGAACATAATTTAAATAGGGATCAAGACAAGGAATACTGAGAGAGAGAGTTAAATATTTCATATGAGGGAAGGAATTTTAACAAGGGTTCCCATCATTGAATAGTTGATATTTGAGCAAAGACGTGGAGGAAGGGAGGGGCCTACCATGTAAATATATATATTTTTAAAGATTTATTTATTTATTTATATAAGCATTGGGTACAGTCAGAAGCATGGGAGGGTGAGAGAATTCACCAGAGCCAGAGCGGGGAGCAGAAGAGGCAGACTGACGAAATACACTGCTGAGGGGAGCAGCGGGCATGGCAGGAGAGATCTATGTTCTATGTGGGATCCTTGCCTATTGTGGCCGGGGATGGAACCGCACTGCAGAGGCCGCGGGCAGCTTCGCAGCCCAGCTCTCAACCGCTGTGCCACCAGGGAGGCCCCCATGTAAATATCTTGTGGAAGATAATTATGGGCAGAAACAACAGCACTTGCAAATGTACTGTGGCAGGAGTATAACTAGGGGGAGGTCAGTATGGCTGAAGCTGTGTCAGTGAGGGGAGAGTAGTAGATGAGGTCAGGGAAGCAATATGGGGGCAGGTATTACTTGTCTTTGTAGGAACATTTAAGGACTCTGGACTCTGGCTCTTACCCTCAATGAGATGGTGAATGATTGGAGGGGAGAGTTCTGGCAAGAGAATGGGGTGGGTCTAACTTGTGCTTGAAGTTTTCCTTAGATTCACGTACCTGCACTTACCAACATCTCTACTCCACTTTGACCACCTGTCCCCATTGTCAACTTCCTCTATTACGTCAGTGCCCCAAACTGCTTCACCTCTCAAATCTTAAACTCAAATACTGTGATAGCAAGAGCTTATCCATCCAGCTCCTTCATTTTAATTATATTTTCTCTTTCACCTCATCTAAATCTCTTCTCACTCGACTCTGCGGCTTCTCTTCTTTCCCTCTGCTTCCTGAACCCTACCATTCTCATGTGTCAGATTTCTTGCTTGGTTATCCACACATTACATAGTTTGAGCAAAGCCCAAAACATAGATAATTCCAGTGGACGTTGGTCCTGGCTGCACGTTAGATCACCTACAACTTTGAGTCATAAATACGCTCAGATCTGATTTCCTAGACATGGCCTGGGCCCCAGGTATAGATGTCATTCTATGGAGCAGCCAGATTGAGAACTTCTGAATTAATGCAGCAGTGTCTGCCTCTTCCCTCTCCCTACCTTGAAACTTGGGCAGGAAGCCATTCTCAATTTTACGCTTAAAACTGCTTGGAAATCCTACAGAGTGACCTTAGTAAGATACAGCTCTATTCTCAGTGATTAAATCAAACATCACCACTTTCTCTCAGCCTCCAACCCCACTTCTGTCCCTGTCTTTCTTAGAAGATAACTTTATTTTTCATTTCATAGAGAAAATAGAGGCTTCCAGGGCCTTAAACTCTTGCTCTGCTGCCTCAAACCTAGTGTCCACATTTTTTTCTGTTCTTTCCTCTGCCTCTTCCAAAACTTTTCTATTTTTCATGAATCTGCAGTATCTTACTTGTCACTGACTTCCTTCAAAATATCTATAATTGCTTTTACCCCTAAAGCCCTCTATTTAGGATAGAGATCCTCCATCTCTAGCCTCTGCTTAATGTGCTTTCTTCCTGTTATAGCAAGGCTTCTAGAGAAAGGAATTTGCTGGACCTGCCTCCAGCCCCTCCCCTTCCATTCACTTCCACAGTCCACTGGATTCTGGTTTCTGCTCTCATCATTCCCCTGAAACATCTTTTGCCACAGCTACCAGTGATTTCCCAACTGATAGATCTAATGAACATTTCTTGGTCTTTTCCTTTACTTAGTATTTCTGAATCATTCATTTACACCGCCTGCCTTCTGGAAAATTTGTTCTCCAGTGGATTCCATGACACTGTACTTTTTTGATTTGCCTCCTACTTCTTTGGCTGCTTCTTTTCTTTTCCCAGACCTGAAATATAAGTGTTTCCAGGAATCTCTCTCTTTCTTTATTCCTACAACTTTATATTTTTCATGCAGTTTTATTCTTGCCTATGTTGTCAACTATCATACATGTGCATAACTTCCTGATATATACCCCCACTGCAGATCACACTCCTGAGCCCTAGATCTCTGCCTGTGGGCTGCCTCTGCCTAGAAATTCCAGTCACTGTGTCCAAAACTGAACTTGACCATTTATGTACTCTGACTACACTGGCTAGAAACCTGTGTCATCAAAGATTGTGCCTTCATCTCACGCACCTTCCACAATAACCAGTTCTTCCCAAGTCTGTCTCCAAAACATCTTTTATCAGTTTGATCTTTTTTTTTTTTTTCAGTATACATTTTTATTGAGGTAACAGACTTGTTTCTTTGCATTTTGACTGGCACTTCAATAGCTTCTCATCACCTCTTCTCTGGACCATGATGATATGTTCCTAACTGGAATGCCTGACTGTATAGCAGCCTTCTTAAAGCTGTCCTGTAAACCTGAATATCTTTCTGCCATGCAAATTTTACACTGTTACTTCCCTACTCATATGCCATTCATGAATCCCACAGACTTATAGCAGTGTTTTTCTGCTATAATTTCTGCTATGAAATTATATTTTCATAGCAGAAATTATAGCTTTTAATATTATACTTCATAGAACCCTATGTGAGCTCAGGAGTGAAGGTGAGGGGCTGTGGTGAGGCTGAGCACACTCTACGCCAGGGTCAAGTTCCTAATTTTACAAGGGTAACTGTGCTTTGTGACTGTTTATCATCCTTGGCATCTGAGGACATTTTCCATTAGAATCAAAATTCTACAGCTAGAAGAAAAAATTGAACACCAGTGACCTCGACCTTCACAACAAACTCTGTTTATCAGGAATAGAGGAGTATTTTGGACATCAAGAGCATGAAAATGTCATAGAACTTGTGTCCACAAACTCTGTCCCCTTTAGGTGTATAAATTTGGTTGTCAAGGCGCAGACTGAAGACCCTCACAATTTGATGTGTCTTTTTGTGAGTGTCCTAAAGGAGGCCCTTCCCTCTCCCTTCAGGGTTGCTAGGAACTGTCATCAATTAGAGGGGAAGAACTCTGCCTGAAAATTACCCATGGCCTTGATGTATCATGCGTGGCCAGTCTGAGTTATCAAATTACACGTTATTTCATAACTTGGCATTTTTTTCCTACTTGACATATCTTTAATATCCTTCCAAGTGCTTCAAGAGTCTTTTAAGAAGTCATAGTCATCCTTTGAATCAGAGATAGTTACATATTTACTTTGTGAAATGAAATTCTGTTCCCTCTTTCAAAATTAGGCGAACAGTATGTTACCCTGGCCAGCCCCCATGCTGTGGCCTCAGTGAGAACTTATTCCCAGTGAAATTGGTACTCAGAGCTGGTTGACTGATAGTGGCCCTTCCTCGCTCTTCCAAACTGTGATTGAGTGCAGGCTGTAGACTTTTCATTTGCATTCAGGAAGGGGGAAAAATGCACACTCTTACTTAAGAAAAGGGAATTTGGGCATCGACAAATTGTGGATCCCAGTCCTATGTTGTGAAATTGTCTTACTTTGTCTAGTTTAGAGAACATTCGCCGGTGAGTCATCAGGAGCCACGCCCTGGCTTGACCTCATCAAAACTGCTTTTAAGTAGAAGTGCTGGACCTCCCTGGTGGTGCAAGGGGTTAAGACGCAACTTATGAAGCTGTCTGCAGCCACTGCAGCAAAAGTTCGATCCCTGGCCAGGGAGCTACCCACATGGGGCAGCAGACCTCTCTTGACTCGCCCGCTGCTCCCCTTAGCGGTGTATTTCAGTCAGTCTGCCTGTTCTGTTCCCCACTCTGTCTCTGGTGAATCTCTCACCCCCACTCTGACCTGTACCCCAGTTCTTGTATGCATAAATAAATAAATCTTTAAAAAAAAGTAGAAGTGGGTCTCCCCAGTGGCGCAGCGGTTGAGCGCTGGGTTGCGAGGCTGCCCGCAGCCTCTGCGGTGCCGGTTCGATCCCCGGCTGCTCCCCGGTCACCGGAGGAGGGTCCCACATGGCGCGCAGACCTCTCCTGCCGCCCACTGCTCCCCTCAGCAGTGTACTTCGTTCCTTCTGCCTGCTCTGTTCCCCGCTCTGGCTCTGGTGAATTCTCTCACCCTCCCGCGCTTCTGACTGTACCCAGTGCTTGTATAAATAAATAAAATAAAATAAATCTTTAAAAAAAAAAAAAAAAAAGTAGAAGTGCTGAGCTGGGAATCAGGTTTCAATGCTGAGTGTGCCATCCAATTTACTGGATGACCCTGGGCAAGTCATTGAATAGTCTTCATCTGAATAGGAAGGATGTTGGACTAGATGACCTCTGTTTCCCTCCCATCTCTGATAGCCGGAATCTTTGATGCTGGGAGATAATCCAAGTGAAAATACTATGAAAAGTTGAATGTGCAATACAAATGTATGAGGTGTTATTAAATAAACCTAGTGCTTTAATCCCCGTGTGGCAGCAGAAGTAAAGGGGCCTTTCTGATGAATCCGCAACTGGGCGAGTCAACATCTGAATCTGCTGAAGTTGGCAGTGTAGTGTTTATTGGGGAGCAGAATAATAATAAGAGTTTTTTTTTTTTTATACAAGAACCGGGGCACAGGCCAGATGCGCGGGAGGGTGAAAGGATTCACTAGAGACAGAGCGGGGAACAGAACAGGCAGACTGACGAAATACACTGTTGAAGGGAGCAGCAGGCGAGACAGGAGAGGTCTGCTCGCCATGTGGGTTGCTCCGAGGCTGGTGGGGATCGAACCGGCACTGTGGACAGCTTCACAGTGCTGTGTTCAACCGCCTGCACCACCAGGGAGGCCCAATAAGAGCTTTTCTTTACTGAGACGTGACCACATGCTGCAGTATGCCAGTGATTTTCACATGCATTTTTGTTATTCATCCTCACAATAAATCTGTCAGTATTACTATATTTTCCCTTTTACAAGGGAAGGTATTGATGACTTGATTGAGATCACACACCTAGGAACTGATCAATCTAAGATTCGAACCTTGATTTTTCTGATTCTGAAGCTCAAGCACATCACGTCTATTTATGAAAAATTTTGAGACATAGGGCCTTGTTTTCTAGTCTGGCACCTTTCAAACATTAACGTGCATAGGAATCACCAGGAAATACTGCAGAAATCAGCTTGCTGATTCATAGATGTGGGGTGGGGATTCTGCCTTTCTGACAAATTCCAAGATCTAAATGTTATGTGTCCGTGGGACACATTTGAGTAGTGAGGGGCAGAGCACTTTTTATATAAACCTCCTGGTCTACATTTGTTCCTGGAGCAGGGCCATGCTGGCTGTGCCCTGCACAACTCCAGGGGTTGCCATTTGCATTATGGTCTCCATAGTGGGTTTCCTGGAGTGACACTCTGGTGTGTAGTGTGTAGAGCTCCATATTCTTCTTCCACCTGAGCCATGTCCAAAGAAAGGAACATGTTCTTTTTCCCACAAATGAAAGATTGATCAATGGCATTGAGAAAAGAAATGCAAAGCCCGTTTGCTCACAAAGAAGGTGGCCCATTTGGTGTTCAAGGCAAGATGGGGAGGAGGGAGAAAAGGAAACTGGCTGGCGGGGAGGCTCCATTCTTATGCTAACAAAGTCCCTATTCCGGGCTACAGCTGCCACCCGGGTGGGGGCTTGGGCCATTCAGAGCAGCTTGCTTTATGAATGCCAGACCCCCAGAACAGGTGCGGCTCCACTTGTTATTTTGCACAGCCCTGACTGTCCAGACAGGGAGCTGATTATCACTGCGAATCAGGGATTACTGCTGATTTGCCAGCTTCTCCTGAACAAAAGGACCAGCCTGGAGACAGCTGTCTCTGCTGACCAGAATGAGGCTGACTGCCCTGAAGGCCATGTGGACCTTGGGGAGGTGGTTTTGAAGTGGAAATGGGACAGGGGAAAATCAGATCTAGGTGGCAGTTCTTCTGATGCAGGACAAAGTGTCTGAGAGTTCAAGGGCTGGAAGCTTAATCCCTCGGTCCCAAAACTGGAGATCAAAACCTGTTGGGATTTCCCCAAGCTCCCATTCCTGTGCTCCTATGCTCCTGTGTGCTCCTGTGATCAGCAGCAGTGGCCCAGAGCAGGGGAAGGCCAACTGACTGTCACTGTCCCCCTCCTCCTTTGCTCAGCCTAGCCACTAGATGTTAGGAACAAGGAAACGAACTTTCTAAGTCATAGAAAGGCGGGAGACCTGCAGCACTGTGGTTAAGGCCAACTCCAGAATGAGGCAGCCTGGACCCAGGTCTTAACTTGATCATTTACTAATTGCGTGAGCTTAGGTAATCTTTTGATTTCTTCATGCCTCAGTTTTTGTCACCTTTCATAGAAGGGTAACAATAGTACTTCCCTCATGGGGCTACTGTGAGGATTCAGTGTTAATAATAATGAGAGCTAGCACATTAACACCAAGAGCACCCATTGAGTGGACTGACACTCTTCTAAGGACCTTGCGTACTGTATTTCCCTCAATTTTCGCATATCCATACTCTTTTTTTTTAAAAGATTTATTTATTTATTTATACAAGCACTGGGCACAGCCAGAAGCGTGGGAGGGTGAGAGAATTCACCAGAGCCAGCGCGGGGAGCAGAGCAGGCAGAAGGACCGAGGTACACTGCTGAGGGGAGCAGCGGGTGGCAGGAGAGGTCTGCGCGCCATGTGGGACCCTCCTCCGATGGCTGGGGAGCAGCTGGGGATCGAGCCGGCGCTGCAGAGGCTGCGGGCAGCCTCGCAACCCAGTGCTCAACCACTGCGCCACCGGGGAGGCCACCGCATATCCATACTCTTAATGTCCCCATTTTAGATAGAGTCTGAGGGTCAGAGGGGTTAAGTATCTTGTCCCAGGATACCCCCCTAGTAAGTGGCAGAGCTGAGAATTGAACCCAGGCAGCCCACCACAGAGACCACCTCATACACACTACGCTGTGCTGCACACGTTCCTGTACGTAGCAGGGAGAACAGTGCCTGGCACGTGTGAATCCGTGGTATTTGAGGCTGGTTATGATCCATTAACCTGATGTGACCTCACTGTTGGAATAAATGGCTAAATATGTGTCACCTGAAAAAGGAATATATTTTTCTAATAAGAAAAATTTGTTTCCATGGCTGGAGTCTCCGTAACTGTGACCTTTGTTGCTTCGGGGGCTCCAGTTGCATTCATTTCCACACAAAGGAGGATGGGATGATGTCGCCACTTGGCTTAGCACACTGTTTTGATGCTCAGGGAAACGGGTCATCTTCTTTTCATTCTACAGTTTCTTTAGAACTGTGCCTCCTTTTCCCACCATCCTTAATCCCTGGCAACTACGAATCTACTCTCCATCTCTATAATTTTGTCATTTCAAGTATGTTATATAACTGGAATAATATCATATGTAACCTTTCAAGATTGGTTCTTTGACTCAGCATAATGCCCTGGAGTCCCGTCCAAGTTGTTGCTTGTATTAATAATCTGTTCCTTTTTATCGCTAACTCGTATTACGTGGCATGGATACACCAGAGTTTATGTAACCCTTCACCTATTGAAGGACATTTTTACTGTTTTCAGTTTTGACTATTACAAATAAAACGGCTATGAACAAGTCTGTACAGGTTTTTGTGTGGACAGATGTTTTTATCTGTAGGATAAATGCTCAGGAGTGTGATTGCTGGGTCATAAGGTAGGTGTGTTTTTAGTTTTGTAAGAAACTGCTAAACAGTGTTCAGAGTGGCTGTGCCATTTTAGTCTGACAAGCGGCGTATGAGCAATGCAGTTTCACCACATCGTTGCCAGCATTTGGTGTCACTAATTTTTTATTTTAGCCAATCTCACAGGTGTGTAAGTGATATCTTGCTGTAGTTTTAATTTGCAATTTCCTAATGGCCAAAGATGTTGACCATTTTTTTCATCTGCTTATTTGCTATCTAAATATCCTTTTTAATGAAATGTCTATACATGTTTTTAGTGCATTTTATACTTGAAATTTTTCACTGTTGTATTTTTGAGAGTTTGTGTATTTTAGTTACTAGTCCTTTTGAGACACAGGGCAAGTTAGGGTAATTATGCAGTTTCAGGGACAGTGCAGGAGGGGACCTCTGAAGAGTTTAGGAAGGCTTCAGAGATAAGGACAACTAGAGGAATGTGTTAACGCTGGCCTTGGTTTCCTTCAGGTGATAAAGGATGGTGGAGTTTGGGAAACTGGAGAGTGGTTTAATTAGGGCAGCAGACTCATTTATGTAAGGAGGAGATGAGAAGGGGTCAGCACTGAGACCGGTGGGCGGCAGCCTGTTTTTCTTCAATAGCTGATGTTTAACTTTCTCTGAAATGCAGGGGTGCTCCTCCGGAAGACTGGGCCATAAAGATAAATCTATCAAACAAGGGGGAAGGAGCAACAAATGGGGACAGACACACCTGTTAGATAAGGAATGTGAAGATCCCCTGCTCAGTAGCAGATTAAGTGAGACAGCCGAGAACTCACCAATCACAGAGACTGGTGGAGCTCTAGAATAATGAGGGAAAGAAAGTCTATATTCCCTGAGACACGACTCCACTTCGGCTTCCTTGCCCCTCCCTGGCCTGGTTTCATGGCCTGGGAGTCCCACTTTACTTCTGTTCCTTTTCTCCTCAATAAACTTTTTCTTTCTCTAAACAAACCTGCCTCTTCTCGCTTGCTTGCCCGAGTGTCTGCGAAGTTCCTGCTGCGGCTTCGTGAGACACCAACCCGTGGGGGTCTAGTGGCTGGGACTCAGCGCTGCCCTGCAGCCTGGATCCATTCCTGGCTGGGAGACTAGGCCTGACAATTCCGGTATCACTTTGTCAGATAGGCAGTTTACAAGTATTTTCTGTCTTTAGCTTTCTTTTCATTCTTTTAACAAAATCTTTCATGAAGCAAAGTTTTTAATTTTGATGAGGTCTACTGATTTTTCTTCTGTGATTGTGCTTCTGGTGTCATGACTAAGAACTCTGCAGCAAACCCTGGATCCTTGAGATTTTCTCCTAAAAGTCTTCTATAAGTTACGTATAGCTGTGTGTGTGTGTGTGTGTGTGTGCATATGTATGTATAGTTTGAGGTTTTAACCCATGATCTATTTTTGAGTTACTTTTTTTTATAAGATGTCTTTGTGTGGTTTTGCCTATGGGTAGCCAGTTATTCTATTATCATTCATTGAAAGGCTATCTTCCATTGAATTGTTTTTGTACCTTTGTCAAAAATCCATCAGACATATTTGTGTGGGTCTATTTCTGGGTTATCTATTCTGTTCCATTGATCTCAGAGTTTATCCCTCTGCCAATATGATTCCCTCTTGATTGCTGTAGTTATACAGTGTATCTTAATATTGGGGAAAGCAATTTCTCATGCTTTATTCTTTTTCAGAAGCCATTTGTCTTGCCAAATGTATTGTAGAATAATATTGCTTATATCCACAAAATTCTTGCTGGGTTTTTCATAGCAATTTCATCAAACATATATATCAATTTTGGGAGAATTGATATTTTTACTATATCAAGTCTCCCAATATATGAGTGTTCTATGTTTACTCATTATTTAATTCTTTTGATTTCTTTCCTCATTTTTTAGTTTTCACATATAAATTCTGCACGGGTTTTGCTAGGTTTATACCTATGTACTTCATTTCTTTTGAGTGATTCTAAATGTTATTGTATTTTAAATTTTGATTTTCACATGTTCATTCATAGTATATAGGAATACAGTTGGTTTTTATATGATGGTATTATATCCTGCAACCTAACTAAACTCATTATTAGATCAAGGAGCATTTGTTACAGTCTTTGATATTTTCTATATAGATAATCATGTCATCTGCAAATAGAGGCAATTTTTTTCTTCTCTGATCTGCAAGCCTTTTATTTCTTTCCTTGCCTTTTTGTGCTGGATAGTACTATGTTGAATAGCAGTGATGAGAATAAAATCCTTGCCTTGTTCCCAGTCTTAAAGGAAAAGTATTCAGTCTTTCATCTTGTATGTGACTTTATCTTTAGCCTTATTTTTTATCAGCTTTAATGAGATATAATCCACGTGGTGTACAATTTGCCCACTTAAAGTATACAGTTCAATGGCTTTAGTATCTTCAAATGGCTTTACCATATTCACAGAACTTTGGAATTATCACCGAAATGAATTGTAGAACATTTTCATTACCCCTCAAAGAAACCATATACCACTTAGCTATGATAACTCAATTCTCCATCGCTCCTATCCCTAGACTGTTCTGTTTCTATTGATTCTCTCGTCTGGAAATTTCATATAAACAGAGTCATACAATATGTGTCCTTTGAGACTGGCTTATTTCATTTAGCATAATTTTTTCAAGGTTCACCCATGTGGTAACATGTATTGGTACTTCGTTTCTTTTTATTTTATTTTGCATTTAAAAGGAAACGTTTATTAGGAAAATAAGAAAAAGAGAGGCACCTGCATAGTCCCAGGCGGTCATCTCACTATAATGCTGAATAATAATGTGCCTTGGTAGATGCGCATATTATATTTATCCATTCATCAGTTGATGGACATTTGGGTTATTTCCATTTCTTAACTGTCATGGTTATCTTTTTATTACGGATTCAGAGTCCTTTATCTATTCTAGATACCAGTATTTTATCAGATATATAATTTGCAGACATTTTCTCCCATTCTGTACTGTCCCTTTTCACTTTTTTGATGTACAAATGTTTTGAATTTGAATGTCGTCCAGTTTATTTATTTCTTCAGTGATTTGTAATTTTAGAGAGAACACTTTTAAAGAAACCATTGCCTGATCTAAGGCCACTAAGATTCATGATTTCTTCTCAGAGTTTTAGTATTAGGTCTTATATGTATATTTACCCTTTTGAAATTAATTTTTCATATGATGTGAGGTAGGAGTCCAACTTCATTCTTTTGCATATGACTGTATAATTGCCGCATCAACATTTGTTGAGAGGACGATTATTTCCAAATTGAAATTCTAGGGAACTTTGACAAATATCAACTAGTTTTAAATGTGAGAGTTTATTTATTGCCGCGGACCAGCACAGCAGTGAACGATGAGGCCGTCTCAGGGTTGAGAGACTGTGCAGGGTGGTCAGGGATTCGGTTAAAGAAATGACAAACAGACACACTTCAAGAGTGAAAATCTGAGTGTAATTTTATTTGAGTTGGTGACCAGTATTTATATGTTTTCTAAAAGCATAGGAATGGCGAACGTCAGTGAAGAAATCAGCTTGCTTATAGGTTTAGCTTATCATTGACAGGGCAGTGATTTACATCTGGACCCAGGCGCATTCCTAAGTAGTTAGGCTATTAATTTTTCTTTTTGTTTTATATGATTACTTTTTGTTTTAACTACTCACTATTAATTAACACGGGTGAATTTTACTTTTCACAATGTAATATTTTTATCATTTAGATTAATACAAACTAGGCTAAGTATACAACAGAGAAATTATTAAGCTAGCAGTTCTATTAATACACAGAGTTTAGTAACGTTTCATTTGAATCAGCCTAGTTATTAGATTTCGTATGTTCTTTTTTAATCGGCAAACCAATGACCTTTTAAACAGAGAAAGAGAAAAGATTTTAGAGAGACAGTTGTATTAGAATAAAGTTTGTGGGTCTAAAGAAGGTGAGATAAGTTTCCCAGCGGACAGCATTCCTGTAGTGGCTTCTGGTGGTCGTTATCTTTCAACAGGCTTCCGTCTTATCTATGTCTTCAGGCGGTTTTTTGCTGTTCTCCTCCTGCGCGCTGGTTGCCCAGCCGGACCTAGGGATTCCTAGAGGTCACTGCAGGAGGAGGTGCAGCAAGTCAGGGGGTTTTGCTGTTCTCCGCCTGCGCGCTGGTTGCCCAGCCGGACCTAGGGACCGTGGCGCAAGCCATTAGCCCTAAGGGTCACTGCAGGGGGAGGTGCAGCAATTTATGGACTCTCGATTCTATTCCATTGTTTTATATGCATATATTTTATGGTGCATTATACTGTCTTGATTACTGTAGTTTTTTATTTATTTATGCATACAAGAACTGGGGCACAGGCCAGAGGTGTGGAGGGTGAGATATTTACCAGACACAGAGTGGGGAACAAAACAGGCAGATTGACTGAAATACACTGCTGAGGGGAGCAGCGGGCAAGTCAGGAGAGGTCTGCTGTGCCATGTGTGTCTCCTCCCTGGCTGGGGATCGAACTCTTGCTGCAGTGGCTGCGGATAGCTTCACAGGTTGTGTGTTAACCCCTTGCACCACCAGGGAGACCCTGATTACTGTAGTTTTGAGTAGGTTTTAAAATTGGTAAGTATTAGTATCAGTCTTTACCTTTGTTATTTTTCAGGGTTGTTTTGGCTACTTGGGAGTCCCTTATATTTCCATATGTATTTTGCATTATCTATTATAGAGGTAGCTGGAAGTTTGATACAAATTATGTTGTTCATATATGTTCTAATAGTTTGTTGAGTGTTTTATAATGAAGGAGTGTTATTTTTTTTAAATGCTTTTTTTCTGTGTCTATTGAGTTGAGCTATGGTTTTTGTTCTTTATTCTGTTCAGGTGCTATATTACATTAATTGATTTTGGGATGTTAAATGAACTCTGCACTCCTGGAATAAATATCAATTGGTCATGGTATATAATCCTTTTTAGATATTGATTGGTTCAATTTGCTAGCTGTAGAGGTTTAACTTGTTTATTTTTTTATAGATTTTTTAAAAGTCAATTTGAAAAAGTTCCTTTCTATTTCCACTTTCCGAGGTTTTTTTTTTTTTAAGATTTATTTATTTATGCATACAAGAACTGGGGTGTAGCCAGAGGTGTTGGGGGTGGGGTGAGAGAATTCACCAGAGACAGAGTGGGGAACAGAACAGGCGGATAGACTGAAACACACTGCTGAGGGGAGCAGCGGGCGAGTCAGGAGAGGCCTGCTGTGCCATGTGGGCAGCTCCCTGGCTGGGGATTGAACTCGTGCTAAAATGGCTGTGGTTTGCTTCATAGGTTGCGTGTTAAGCCCTTGTGCCACCAGGGAGGCCCTGAGTTGTTTTTTTTTTTTTTTTCAAGAATTAGCGTTGTATATTGTCAGATGCTTTCCTGTATCAATTGACAGGATCATATCATTTTTCTCATGTAGCCTTTTGATATGTTGAATTACTTTGATACATTTTTGAATATTGAACCAATGCTGTGTCCTTGCAATAAGCCTTATCTTGTATAATTATTTTCAAATAATTCTGAATTATATTTAATATTTTATTTGGAATTATGAATATATCCATGATGGATATTGCTTTGTTTTCTTTTTTTGTACTGTCTGTCTAGTTTTTATATCAGGGTATTTCTGGCCTCTTAAAATGAATTGGAAAGTATTTTCTCATTTTCTGGAAGACATGGTGGAAACTTGGTATCAACTCCTCTTTTAAATATTTGGTAGAATTCTCTAGTGACTCCTGGTCTTGGCAATGTTTATTGGGAACTTTTTAATTACACTGTCAGTTTTCTAAATAGGTTTAGTTCTATTTAAATGATCTATTTCTTATTAGGTGATTTGTGGTATTTTGCACATTTCATGGAATATCCTTTTCATCTAAGTAGTCAATTTTGTGTGTAGAATTATTTGTACTACCTTAGCGTTTTTATGTCTGCAAGATCTGTAATAGTATTCCGTTTCATTCAGATATTGCTAATTTGTGTCTTTCTCTCTTTTTCTCTGTCAGCCTTGTTAAATCAAACAGGTCATCTTTGATGTTTTCAAAAAACCAGATTTTTCTCTTGTGAATTTTTTCCATTGCTTTAATGCGTTTCATTCCACTGATTTCTGTTTTATATTTACCTTCTTCCTTCTGTTTGTTTAGGCTTATTTTGCACTCCTCCCAACCCACCCTAGTGTCTTGAAGTGGGAGCTTGATTATGGAGTTAAGACTTTTCCTCTTTTCTACCATGTGCATCTAGTAGTGTAAATTTCCCACTCAGCACATATCATATTTTCGTATGCTGTATTTTCATTCTGTTCTGTACTTTAAAAGTCCTGGTAGACTTTACAGGGTTTTATAAAGTTCAGGGCTGGGCTCTTCTCTGGAGGTTCTGTGAATGAATCTTGTTCCATGCTCGCTCAGGATTTTGGCAGATTTCAGTTCCTCTGGGATATACTGTGAAGTCCCTAGATTCTTGCTGGTTGTCAGCCAGGGGACACTCTAGGAGCCACCTACATTCCTTCTGACGTGGGCCTTTCCACGTTTACAATCAGTGACTTGGCAACGTGGCATGTCCAAGCGCTCATGCTTCAATCTGTCTGACTTCCTCTTCTGCTTACTACCCAGAGAAAACTCTACTAGTAAGGATTTTCTATGATTAGATTAGATACCCAAATAATCTGCATTTTGCCATGTAATATAATACAAACATTGGACTAATATTTCATTGTATTGACAGTTTCTACTCACACACGGTGGGGAGTATATTATCCCAGGCTCACTGGGGATCATATTGAGAATTTTGCCTACCACAGTAATTAAGGTTAAAAATAAATTAATTTAAAGAAAAATGTTGGCTAATGGATATGGCCAAAATGTTGAGGAGTGCATGAAAACGGACCCGATGGAGTAGTTCATTTTAAGGCCCATTCCATAACCTATGATTCTAGAGTTGGGAAGTCATAGAATCTCTTTCCTTCCTGTTCTCTGCCATTTAATCAAAAGTCAGAGGCTAGTGTATATTTCAAAACCATCAAGGTCCTGAAAGACAATGCCTGAGGACCTGTTCCCAGTTAAAGGAGACTAAAAAGACATGTAAGTAAATTCAAGAATTGATTCATGTTTGAGCCCCATTTTGTTATTTTTTCTAAAGGATATTATTGAACTAATGGGTGAAATTTGACCGAGATCTTTAGGTTAGTTCATAGTGTTGTATCGATATTAATTTTGTGATTTTGTCAGCTGGACTGTGGCTTTGTAAGAGCATGCCCTGGTTTCATTTTGTTTTTGGAAATACACAATGAAGTATCTAGGGATATAGATACCATCTAGTATCACATAGTTCAGGAAAAATAACATTGAGTATAGATATCAATATGTACAGAAAGAGAAAAGGAAGAAGCAAATGTCATATTACAGTTTGGAAATCTGAGTGAAGGGTACTGGGGAGTTCTCTCTATACTTTTATACTTTATATTGCTTGAGTTCGGACAGTATCATAGCCCTGGCAGACAACATGATGATTCAGGTATCCTGGGCTCTGAATTCTGACCTCTGCAACTGTGAGAAAATAAACTCGTGTTTTTTTTTTTTTTTAAAAAGTGAGACCAAATGGTATATAAGAAGCATTTGAGATGGAATATTCTGGAGAGAAAATCCTCGCAGTTTGATTTGGTGGCTGACTAGATGTGTAGTCAGAGAGAAAAGAGTTGGGGGTGGTTCTGAAGTTGAGAGCCTGGAAATTGGGGTAATGTTGACAGAAGAGGCAAATTAGGAGGGAGAGCTGGTTGGGAGAAAAAAAAAAAGTTTTAGGTATGTTATGTTTGCGGGAACAGGGCACTTGAGTGAAAGGAACCATCTTATAGCAGGGATCTGGGAAAGGACTGTAGCTGGTTAGACAGGTCCAGACTGGAGCCAGAGGCTTGAAAGTCATCCCAGTGGTTTTGGAGCTACTTGGGGCATCTGTTGAAGAGGGAAGGAAGAGACCAAAAATCGAGAGAAGTTTCTGGGCCCACCACTGCACACTCAGCCAGTTATGAGCACTTGCTCTGAAATCAGAGGCATGTGGATTTAAAATTTTTGCTCATTTTTAGCTAGGACCTTGAACAAATCCTGTAACCTCTCTGACCCTGTTTTTTTGTACCTGTGCTATAGTGATGCCAATCCTACCTGTCTTGCTGCAAGGATTGGATGAGACCACCTAGAGGAAGCACTAAACCCATTGCCTGGCACATAGTAGGAGCTGAAAAATGAGAGCTGTGACTGTTTATCATTGATAGTCCTTTCATGTGCTTGCTTGCACTAGCTTGCCTTCTCCTGAGAGGCCTG
Source organism: Talpa europaea (assembly GCF_964194135.1). NCBI lineage: Eukaryota > Metazoa > Chordata > Mammalia > Eulipotyphla > Talpidae > Talpa > Talpa europaea. Next base: position 69,226,767 of record NC_140081.1, read on the forward strand.
CATACATCAGGTCACTTTCTTTTGCTGACGGGAATGAGACAAAGCTACCTTGGCATGGTGTCTTTTACTTATATAGGGCAGGTCCACAAACTGTCACTGAAAATGATGAACTCCTTCCTTTTTCTGGAAATATGGGCATATTAGGAGGACACCGTAAGGAGCTCCAAGAAATGAGAGCCAAAGCTGGGACTGGTGGAGCAAGGGCAGGCCCCAAAGATGTACCTAGATCCCCAGGAGTGATTTCATTTCTCAGACACCTCCCCTAGGCCATCCCAGGAAAGGGATATTTGGAGGAAGGGGGATCTAGTGCATGGGATGGACACAGTGTCCAAGGGGGCAGTTTATGTTTGTGAAAGGTGTTTGGTGCTTAAGTGCATGATGCACGTCAGGGAGGCGGTGGCCCCTAGGGCAGTGCCTGATGCAGGCTTCACCTGCTGCCACCGAACTCCCTGTGGAAGAGGCAGCTCCGGTACTACACTCAGCTTAATTCCGCCCACCCTCCCCTGCTGAAACACTAATCAATCTGTAGTCTTCTGCTACTAGATGTTAATGCAATCAAAGCAATCACAATGACCTTAAAATTTCCTGATTAATTCTATTCCCCCCTTGCCAGTCAGCATTACTTTCTTTCATTTCTCATTGCTTGGCTCATTTTCTCAGCTCACTTGGCACTCATCCATGCTCCATGCTCCAAGCACTGTTCTTCTTTCCTGGGAGAGGGCTTGGGTAGAGTGGTGGAGTGCCTTGAAGTGATGGTTCTCGAATGACGACATACTCCTCAAGGAGAAAGGTTTTTGGGTTTTCACACACACACACAAATCTTAGAAAGGGTATTTGGAAATGATGAGGGGGTGTGTGTGTGTGTCGGGGTAAATCTGGAGTCTAAATAAGTGATGAATCTTGAGAAATTGGTAGGAACAAATTGAAATCATTATTTCATCTCAGGTCAAAGAGGGCCCAGTATTAGGGATTATCAATTTTCCAGTGGCTCCTTGTGCCTTGAGATCCTCAGTGGAAAGGAACTTAAGATACAGAGACTGATAGATCTGCTTTTTATGTGGGCAGCTGGAGTCAATGCTAACTGCCCAAAGCAGGACTTGTGATCGTCCTCCTTTAAGTACCTTTCTCTTCCCATCAATCCCACTTAGTAAAAGGCACTGCCACTCACCTTGGTTTCTTATGTCAAACTCCTAGTACTTATTCTGAGTTCCTCTCATTCCCTTACACATCACATCCTAGCCATCAGCAAAGCCTGTTAACCTATCTTTAAACTACATCCTGAATTTGTCCACTTGTCTACCCTTCCTCGTCTGTTGCCTAGCATAAACCGCTATCACCTCTCTCAGATGACTACAGCAAGCTCCTAACTGGTCTGCTTGCTTTCACACTTGTTGCCAGGACTGCCATGCACAGACGTTCAAGTTGTGCATGACACATGAGCATCATAGTTATGGTGGGTCATTTTATTTTATTTTATTTTATTTTTGAAGATTTATTTATTTATTTATACATGCACTGGGTACAGTCAGAAGCACGGGAGGGTGAGAGAATTCACCAGAGTCAGAGTGGGGAGCAGAGCAGGCAGCAGGACCGAAGTACACTGCTGAGGGGAGCAGCGGGCAGGAGAGGTCTGCGCGCCATGTGGGACCCTCCTCCGGTGGCCGGGGAGCATCCGGGGATCGAACCGGCGCTGCAGAGGCTGCGGGCAGCTTCGCAACCCAGCGCTCAACCACTGCGCCACCAGGGAGGCCCATAGTGGGTCATTTTAATCATAGATACATACTAACAGATGGGTGTGCAGATGGGTACAGACATTCTAGGTTTCTGGGTTCCAAATCTGAGAGCAAAGAGAGAGAGCCTTCTCCTACGTAAATCTATACCAGGGCACAAGGCCTTATACAGATTCTGGAGAGCCCACATAGACAAATACACGCACTCAATGGCACACCCAAGCCCTGTGTGTCCCCTGAATTCACTTCTCTCACTCCCCACCCATTGTTCTCATGGTCTAAAGTCCCAGTGTCCCACCCACAGTTGCTTCATCTGGTGTGGGGGAGAGGAAGAGGAGCCATGGAAAAGTGGGGTGCAAAGTGCTGTTGATGATACACATGTTTCAGGAACAAGAAGAGCTTAGTTGAGAAGAATGTGTGTACACCTGGCTAAAGCTGCTGTCCTCTGGGACTCTGGCAGACTCCCTTGGGCAGGACTTAAAGTTGCATTTTAAAAGACTTAATTTGAGGGGTTTGTTTGTAACTTACAAAAGGCCATTATTTTTACAATGCTTGTGGAAGGAGGGAGGGAGGAGCACAGGGGACTGAGGTGATGGTGCACGGTGCATTGGTGAAGGAAATTCCATGGGGACTACACATGAGGGGAGAGGGGAAGCAAATACTGTTTAAAATAAACAATGGGGTCCCTCCCCTGGTGGTGCAGGCGGTTGAGCACAGCGTAGTGAAGCTGTCCGCAGCCTCTGTAGCATGGGTTCGATCCCGGCCGGCTGGGGAGGGTCCCACATGGTGCAGCAGACCTCTCCTGTCACTCCCGCTGCTCCCCTCAGCAGTGTATTTCAGTCAGTCTCCGTGTTCTGTTCCCCACTCTGTCTCTGGTGAATCCTCTCACCCTCCCGCGCATCTGGCCTGTACCCCGGTTCTTGTATAAATAAATAAATAAATAAATAAACAAACAAATAAATAAATAAATCTTTAAAAAAATAGAAATGAACAATGGGGCCTCCCTGGTGGCCCAGGGGGTTGAGGACAGCACTGTGAGGCTGTCTGAGGCCTTTGCAGCGTGAGTTCAATCCCCAGCGCGAGTTAGATACCTGGCCCCCACAGGAGCAACCCAGACCTCTCCTGTCTTGCCCGCTGCTCCCCCCAGCAATGTATTTTGTTACATCTGCCTGTTCTGCTCCCTGCTTGCTCTGGTGAATCTTCTCACTCCCTGCAACTCTGGCCTCTACCCCACTTCTCAAAAAAAAATAAAAATGAACAATGATGTGAAAAATATATAGTAATAAAAAAGTAAAAAAATTAAAAGTTCTCATCACACACACAAAAGACACTATCAGGTATGGTGATAGCCTTGCAACTCCATACAGCCGGTCAGCAGGAACTTTAACACTCATTTGAGTATATTGATCGTTTGCTTGAAATCTTCCATTTATAGGATGAACAGAAAACTCCCTACCCGACCTGCAAGGCTTGAATGATCTGCCCTGACCTTTCTCTGCAGCCTATTCTGATACTGCCCCATTTCTTATGCTCCACCCTCAGCAGCAGCCACAGACTTTCTGCCCCTGGTTCCCACTGAGCTCATTCCTTTCTCATTCCTAGTCTTTCTGTACCTGCTCCCTTTGGAGAACAGAAACTCTATTAAGCAGGACAGACTTTTGTCTTGTTCACCATTATGTCTTCATCACCTAGCACGGTGCCTGCCATGTGCCAGGTGGTCAATAAATATTTACTGAGCGAGTAAATAAATGATCAGGAAAATGAACAATTTTGACCCACATGAAAGCCTCTAAGATGAACCTCGGCTCAGCTAGTGTGTTTTCAGATTTTCTGGTGAAAATGACACAACCAGAAAATGCAGGCTGTGAAACGTGGGAGAGCTGAAAGACTGGTGTCACCAGGAGGAATAGTAAGGCGGCATGGCCGGCAGATATGGCAACATGAGCATGTGCTGGGCATTGCTCTGGGCACTAGAATGTTCATTGAATCCTCACAGCGCCTTATGAGGTGCAGCCTAGTAGTATTCGACCGTGAGCAAACTGAGATCCTCTCCCTGAGATTCAAATGCAGGCACTTTGACTTGACCCTCCACTGCACCTCAGATGAGTGAGGATACGCTCATTTCCTCTCCTTTCTTTTATTGAAATGCCCTGGGATGACTTCCTGAAATCATCCCATTGTCTTGAACCCAGTTCGGGGAAGCTGGTAGGAGAGGGGCGCAGAGGGGCGCGAGGCCTGTCGGCAAGCAGCAGCCAGAGCAGACGTAGTTGGCGGCCCCACAGGAAGGAGCCACTTTGGTGATTGACAATATAAATTTAAAAGCTGAGATATTTTGTACTTCCTTGATATTGAAAGCTATAAAACCATCAAATCTGAAGCCGGCCTCACCAAACTAAAAGGGAGTTGCAGTCACAGAACAAATTTAACACCTCTTGGAATTTTTCTGACATCAAGTGGAGCTCTTCCACTGAGGTGAGAATGGCATTAGCGTGAAGCTCTCCAGGCTGAAACCTCAGCTATTACAGGGCTAGATTGCACCAGCCACCTTCACAGGGGAAGAGAAATTGACACGTGGCTGAGAGGCAACTCACTAGACAGGCTTTGTAACCCTGACTGCAGAAAGGAAATGAAAAATAAAGCAAAATAAGGAAAGGCAGAGTCAGCCTCCTCATCAATATTAGCGTGCTGTGGGCATGATGGAACAGTTTTTTTCTTTATCCCACATATTGACCCCTTTTAGCAAAAGATAACTGTTTAAAACAGAATTTGAAGGCCTATATAATTTATAGATGGGAAGGTTGAGGCCCAAGGAGGGTTGCTTTTATTTTCACCAACTGTGTGTGTGCGCGTGTGTTTGTGTGTTGTGGGAGTGGTAGATTTTCTACCTGGAGAGCTTTTAGGAGGAGAAACAGAAAGACCTACTTTGTAAAGGGGAAGGACGGAAAACATTAGAACAGAAACTGGTTGATAAATAGCTGGGCATTTGTCACAGCAGCGTTATCGGCTTTGAAATGATACCCCTCTCTAGGGCAGAATAAGAGGGGATGCTCTCCATGGAGGGGGGACAGCCCAGCACAGCAAATGGGATTCACTCCTGCCTCCAGCCTCCTTCTGTCCCCTTTCTGCCTTTGCAAAGATTGGTCTGAACCACCACCGAGGTTTTCTGTGGATTCTCAATATTTTACTTGGCAGAGACTTTCAAAGTCGGTTTCGCTAGTGGCTGGTGGCATTTAACCTCTGTGGGAGGGATGAGGCCTTTTCCTTTCATCATGGAATCCATTATTTTTCTTTGAAGCACAGTGCAGAGCTTTTAACAAATTGCATGGCAAAAATAGAAATGCAGCCTGTCCTCAGCACAGACCTGTGGAGGCGGATCGGGGCAACCTGTCCCTCAGGCAGTGTATATAGAGAGCGTGCTCATTTCCAAACTTGATGGTAAATCCTGCAGGGAAGGAGGCAGAGAGCAAGCCAACTGTTCCTCTTCTGCCTTAAAGGGAGATAGCTTTGAAACAGTTGTGGAGTGTGGAGCTGGGAACTGAGAGAAACCCCCCCCCCCCAAGTGCAGTATTAGACCCTGCCTGGGGGAATCAGAGTGTTGCAGCTTGCCTGTGAACTTGCTGTGAGACCTTGGGTGAGTCACTTCCCTTCCTTGGGTCTCTGGTTTTTCATCTGCCCCTCCTGAATCACAGGAGAGCTGAAAGTTATAAATGTGGAGAAGATAGATATGCATATGCTTTGGAAACAGTGAAAATGTAAGTGTCAAATATTATTGTTGTTCTATATCTGCTCCTTGGTTCTGGTGGCGGGAACATCTTGGTGTATGATCTGGAATTAGAATTAGAACTGGTATAGAACTCTACAGGACAGTTCCAAGGTCTCTGGAGCTGCTGGGGCAAGAGGATAGGAGGCCTCAGGAATCACTGCTTTCCTGTATGTCCTTTAGCAGCTTATCAGCACCTCTGAATCTCCATTTCTTCATCTCCAAATTGAGGTCATTGTGAAGATTTAAGTGAGATCATGAATGGAAAGTTCTTATGCCACAGTACTGACACAAAGTGGACATTTGATGATAATAATAATTGTTATTGATGTTATTTGCTTCTCTGCCGAGAATGGCCAGCGCCAGGCTTGTCCTTGGTTAAAGCCTACAGATCACTGAACATCACTTCAAAGTCTTCTGACTCCATTAGGTTTGGAATGGAGCACAAGAATATGCATTCATCAGGGACTCCAAGGGATTCCAAGGTGGGGCCAGATTTGGATACAAATTGGTCTAGAGCAGCATTTTTTCAAGCTGCCAATTACTACCTACTGCTTGGGAAATCAATCTAATAGGTAGTTGCCAGCATTAACAGAACAAAATAAAGCAAAAAAGGAAAGAAATGGGAAATAACAATATGCACTACACACAGTAGTGTGAGCTGGATGCATTACTATGTATGGGAACATATAATTCAATAATATACACTACAATATGCTATATGAATCACAAATGCATTTCTTACTGTAGGGTAGGGTAAAAAATGTTTGAAGTATATCAGAACTTCCCTTCCATTTGGAGACACTGGTATACAGAGAAATGATCTGTCAAGCCCCAGTCCAGACAATGACTAGCAAGAGAGTGGAGTAGGATCCATTTCTCCTCTCCCCATCTCTCCCATGCTATGCTTGGGTCGACAGAGTTGGTTGTTCTCTAATTAGAACGAGTTCTAGTACCATGTAATGGCCTTGACCTGAGATGTAAGGGCAAGTTAGGGGTATTGCTACAGGTATCAGGCTAATTGTGTTGACCCCATTAGAGAGAAAATGCATCTTGGGTTTGTTGGGATGTTTAGTTGGATGGTTATGGAGTCCTTTGCACATACATTTTGCTCTTCTCCTTCTGCCCGACTTTAATATTTATTTTATCATTTGAACTTCTATTGTTGCCTTTGTGAAATCAGATAATAAACTTAAAATTTTGCTTCCATTAACAACAGCGGACAACAGTGTCTTTTTACTCCACACTTGGTGTGAAGATCTTAGCACTCTTGACCTATTACCAGCGTGTTTCATCTGAAGGGAGTAGGCATTCCTGGGCTCCAGTCCATTGTTCCGGGGAAATGAGGTCACCTTGACAGCAAAGCCCGAACAGACCACCCTCTGTAAGCAGTAGGCTTTGCAGGATCCCCCCTACCACTACCAGTTCAGAACTCTTCTCCCACCTTTCAGTTTTCCCCGGGGTGTTTATCACAGCCTGTAAATGACATCTTGTAGTGAGAACAGGCTACCTCAGAGAGGATAGTCATACAGCTAGCTTGTGTCAGAACTTGATCTTGAACCCAGCCTCCACTCCTCCTCGTGTTCCCACTCACCCTGCTGCCTGCTAGACTGCCTCCTTCTCTTGGGGGCTGAGCTCATCTGCCCCGTGTACAGGACAGAATTCAGTTCAGTCATCAGTGCCCTCCTTGCAAAGAATATAACAGAGTCATCACCAACCATCTGATAAGCCCCAGGCACTTTTCACCATAGAGTGTATGAATTTACCTGCCTTTCCAATCTCAAGCGTGGATATTGCCTCTTGGTGCTCTTTATTGCTTTTGCGCCAGTGATAGAATCAAGACAAGGTCTTTATGGGAACATTATTAGCATTGCTCCCAGCCAGTAGGGCCTTAGGGTAGAATTCATGAGGTCTAGTACAAAGAATCTGGAGCTCCAAGTCCAGAGGGCTGGGATCAGTTCTTAGATGTATGACCTGAGACAACTTACTTAACTTCCCTGGCCCTCCATTTTCTTAATTAAAAAAATGAGAAAAATAAGACCTGCTGTTCTTATGTGTCAGGGTTGCAGTGAGGCGAAAGCGGGATGATATGTATGCAGTTGCTTTGAAAAGAGAACCTGTCACAATGAGGAGGGCATAGTATCATTATGAAATTAGCAAGTAATGAGCACCTCGTGCGGACAAGCAGACCTGCCATCGATTCAAGGCATGTCAAGGAGCTGAAGGCCTGGTTGCCTCCATGAGCTTCCAGTCTGAGAAGGAGGAACAAATGAGAGTGGAAAGAGCCAGGACTGCAAAGCCAGACATGACCAGGGTAGGATGAAATGTATAGGCCTTCTGATGAGAGTTCAGTGTGAAACTGGCTGATCAGGGAAAGATTACTGAAGGGAGTTGCTTTTGAGCTCTGCTTTGCAAGCAAAATGGGTAGGATTGGTCTGGCAGAGAGAAGGACATTCCAGACAGGGACAGTAGCACAAGTAAGGGCTGAAATCACATGTGTTCAAAGCTGATCTACATGGAGTGGAGGGTTCAAGTAGTGACTGGCAGGTGATTGGTTCTCCAGCTGCTCCACTTGGCTGCACCATTTAAGAGAGCATCAAAGCAGATTCCAAGTGAGTCAGTGGATGTGGTTGATTACACTGTGGAATGGTCACAACAATAGTTCCCAACTCATCGGGTGGTTGTCAGCATTAAATGAGGTGATATCAGTCAGTGGCTGATGCATGAGTAGCACTAAAGAAATATTAGCAGTCATCATCACCAGTTTTCATCTTGCAACGATGATAACACAGGCTTTTAGGGATAATAACTTCAGCTTTGAAGCATGCCTGATATTAGTTGTATTTCCTTGGACAAATCACATCACCTCCTTGTTCCTCAGTTTCCTAAAAGACAAGAGTTGTGCCAACTGAAATGGGCTATTGTGAGCATTAAATTAATTAATTCAAGTAAAGTGCTTATCACAATGCTTACCACATACAAAGCACTCAGTAGATATTAGTTACTACAGTTATGACCAGGTAATCATTTAAGTCATATTTTATACTTTGATTTTGTTTTTCTATCTCTCTCTATTGGGTTATAAGTTCCTAAATTGCTGCAATCATGCCTGTCCTGTTTTTGGTTGAATCTCTGAATCTGGAACATTGACTAGCACATAGTAGGTGTTTAGTAAATGAACTGACCATGGTATCCCAAGTCCATGCCATTTTTTGCATTTTTTATTTTCCCAATGAAGTAAATTTCAGTTTTAAGAACCGAATCTCACCATGATAACAAAGAGTTCTGTCTTCAAAGTAAGATTTGGGATGATCTCATTTATGTTTCTTAGTCTCCCCATTTTTTTTTTGTTAGGAAAGGGAAACCCACAAGGCCTGCACTTCAAAGGGAGTAGTAAGGAAGGCAGTCTTTGACTCCAGCCCTGAAGAAGTTGAGGGAGCCAGTCATAGAGGGTTGTCAGGGAAGAATTTCAGCCAGAGGGAACAGCAAGAACAGAAGTTCCTGCGTGAAGAGCATTCGTAGAGAAACAGCCAAGAAACCCATGTGTTAGGAACGGAGTAAACAAAAGGAAAAGAAAAGAGAAAGTCAGAGAGGTCAGTTTAGGGCTTTGGAGACCAGTGTGCCGACTGGCATTTCTAGGGAGAGAGAGATGGAGAACCCTGGGAAGCCCATGTCCAGGGAGGGACATGATCTGAGCTCCTCCAGCCTCTAAAAAGCAGTGGGTTTTGCCTTGCACAAAAAAATAAACAAGAGGTACTATCCCAGAGCTTCCTGCAGAGCTGCCTGCATGACTCCAGACTGCTGACTGGTCCACATGAGCACACGGAGAGGAAGTGATGACACAGAGAAGAAGGAAACACAATGTCATCTCTTAGAGCTGAAGGGGACAGAGTTAATGCCATTCTCACACTGGGCATCTGTCTATCCAATCTCGAGCACTAGCCTGTTCAGCCTCTTTCAGGGCCCTCTCAAGGTCAAAAGATCTTTTGACTGGTTTACTGAAAAATCTTTCTCCTTGCCACCACTGGGTGGCAGTAGTCCTAGTTCTGTCACCTGAGCGACCCAGAACAAATGCATACCTGTCACAGGAAAACATTTTTGAGATTTGGAAGCAGGTGGATATGCTAGAGATGCCGATGATTCTCTTTTTCAGACCCCACGTCTCTTCTCCCTTCAAGAGCCACTTCTTGTATGGGATGATTTCCGACCCCTTTGTCAATCTCGTGAGCCATGTCTGGAGGTGTTCCACTTTCTCAGTGACTCTTAAAATATGGGGCCTAGAAGAACAGGGGACTCCAGGTGGAAATAGCAGAGGTTGCAGTGTGAAAATTATATTCTGAGAGCTAGAAACTGTGTTTTGATTAATATAACCTATAATTGTGCTCTCTTCTTAGCAGCTAAATAATTTAGCTAAACATTAAACTGTAGCTCAGATTGTTTCATGGGTCAACTCAAAGACTTAGGTTTTGATTTCTCTGTTTTTATGTGAGCTGCTACCAAGCCATGCTTCTCCTACTCTGGCATACAGAATGGAATTTAAACTTATGGTTTGAGGATTTTTTTTCCTTTATCTTATATACTTCCTTTTTTTTAATTTTAGTTGAATATTCCAGTTGATCTGAGGTCATTTTGAATCTTGATTTTGTTCTTCAACATATTTGATATTCCTGCCAGCTTTGGGTCATCTTCAGACATCGTAAGTACATTTTCTGTGTTCTCTAAGTTATTAATAAAAGTGGGAAAGCCCTGTGGCCTCTCTCTGGAGACCTGACTGCTGGTTGCCATCTATGCTTTGAGTGAAACTCTTTAATCAGCTGCCAATCCGTTTGTGTCATAATCTGGTTAATGTGTTGCTGTTTTATTGTAGTTTATTCATGCCAGAGTTATAGGAGACATTTCAGGTGCATTGCTGAATCCAAGCTATATTCCTGGTTACAAAAGACAGGATGGATGAGGATCATCTAAGATGGTACCTTTTGTTTTGGAAAATGGAAACTATTACAGTTTTTTCCCAATTATAAAAGAAACATCTGCTTGTTGTAAAAGTCAACAGCAAACAAAAGTTTACAAATTAGAAGGTAAAAGTCCCTCTGTAATTCTGTGTGCCCGCTCTCTGCCAGATAACTGTGGTTAATGGTTTTGTGCATAAATGCAGTGCTGTGATTTAAATGGAATCATACTGTATAGAGTACTTTGTGACCTGCTTTGTTTATTTATTATCTTTCGGAAATACCTTTCCTCATCAGAACATACAGTGTTGCCACATCCTTTCTAATAACAAGGTGGTGTTCTGTTCTGTTCCCAAATTATCTCATCAATTCCTTTTTGGTGGACATTTAGATCATTGACAAATTTTTGCTGTTACAGGCAGTGTTGCACGATGAACCTTCTTTGCTGGTTTGATGAGATGTTGTGCTTGATGTTGACCTCTCTGAATTTTATGTCCTTTTTGGAACTTCTTGACAGTGTTCATATGCCCAATGGCTGCTCCCACCAAAGAAAGAACTAAGGAGGGCCTGCCAACTCCCTATTTATCATGGTTTGAATTTGCTCATCTGTCTGTTGTGTTACCTTGGAGGGGAGTTAAGGTTGCTTGAGCTCCTGCGGGCTTTTGGGGGATTAAGGTACCCCATAATCAATCCTTGAGTGACGGACAGACTTGATGGGAGTCTTAGTCCTTGCACCTCCTAGAACAAGGCACAGACTGTCTGCTCTGAATTTCCAGAACACTGTAAGAACACGGGCTTAAGAGCCAAACCTGTGTTTGAACATCGGAGCTGCACCTGTCAACTCTACCATCTAGCCATCCTCACCTGTCAAACGAAGACGTACCTATATTAGATAGTTCACAACACCCCACCCAATTCCTGGCTGATAAAAAGAAATTAATAAATGTTCACTGTTATTATCATTATAATGTATGATCATATTACCTACTCCATAGAGTTGTGAAGATTTAAATGAGAACATATGTAAAATACCCAACACATTGCTCAGGATAAATTGAGTGCTAAATAAATAATAGGAATTACTAATTGTATTTATATCTCCCTTCAGATACTAATCTCATTCTCTGTTGTGTTACTTCTATTTGTGTTTTGCATTTATGTCTTCGTCTCCTCCTCTACTATAAACTCCCTTGGATCATCTCCTTCTCTCTCTCTCTCTCACGCACACACACAGAGAGAGACATACGACCCTGTGCTGGGAATTAGTGGGGCTCCTAAGATTTAGATGGTGAATGTATGAATGAATGAATGCTGCCATCAGTTTTACTAACCCCCCTTTATCATTGTTTCGTTTTTCAGTTAGAATATATCTTTGCCACCACTGATCAACAGGGTCTTCTCCCTAGGGAAGGTCATGTCTGATATATTCCAACTGATCACAGAATTAGCAATGTATAGATTCTAGGCTTGGAAAAGTTTTCCAGAAATCGAGGGCCTTCAGTGTTTATTTGATCAGAATGGATTTGCACACCACTTTCAGGTTTCTGCTGTCTAGATGGGGAGGGACATTAGGCCACCAGCCCAGGCCAGGCCACCACCTAGTCCCTCTTAGACTGCCAGGAAAGCCTCTTGAAATGTTTTCCTGCTTTCACTTATGCCCCCCATACAGCAACAAGAACAATCTTCTCCCTCCTTAAACCCTCAAGTGGCTCTAGTATAAAGATCAGTTTGCTTCCCATGGTCTACAAGGTCCTGCATAATCTGGTTCCTGCAAATCTCTCTAAACTCATTCTATTCTTCCCCTTGCCTGCTCTGTACCACCCACACTGGCTTTCTCCGGGAGAACACACCATGTTTATTCCAGTTTCAGTGCTTTCATTCTCATCCTGACCCCCACCCTACCAAGAATTGAACCCCACCCATGCCCCAATTTTCCCATTTTTCCTTTTGTCCTTCAGGTGTCTGCTTAAATGAGACCATCTAAGACAGGTATCATTCTTTTAGACCTTCCCCTATCTCAAGTAGGTCCTCACCCCCGCTAATCTCAAATTCTTTGGTTGTCAAACTTCACATTACGAATAACTCAGAGGACCTTTTCCAAAGCCAAACAAACCAATGACAGGGCCCCTTCTATATATACCAAGGAAGTCAGATTTCTCCAGGGATGAAGCCAACATTATTTGAAATTTTAAATGTTACCTCAGCAATGTTAACATGTAGCCACGGTTGACAGCCTCTGTTCTAATCTATCATCTTACTCCTTTCTCTCTTAGTACTTGTCACAAACTGTAATTATTTGGCTTATTTCATTCATTTTTTTCAGTAAATATTAATGGAGCCCCTACCTTGTGGCAACTACTACTCAAAACACAGGGATTAAGATAGTGAACACTAAGTACAAATTTTAATTTTATGAAGCTTCCATTCTAATGGAGAAGACAGACAACAAGGTCAGTAAATGTATAGTGTTATGTATTGAATGACTGTGTCCCCTCCCCCTAGCAGATGTTAAAGCCCTAATCTCCAATGTCATTTCAGCTGGGATTTTTAGGAGGCAATTATGATTAGATGAGGCAGGGCTCTGTCTGATGTGATTAGCGTCCTTATAAGAAAAGACACCAGAATGCCTACTCCTTTCTGTCTAGTTTCACTAGCCCCCCTGCCTCCCACCCCCTCACATCCCCACCTCTACACAAGAAGGGATCATGTGAGCACATAGCAAGATGGAGATGGCCTTAGACAGTGAAATCTACATTGCTGGCACCTTCATCTTGGACTTCCCAGCCTCTAAACAATAGTCAAATAAATGTCTGTTAAGTTTAAGCCCCCACCCCCCAGTCTATGGTGTTAGGTTATAGCAGCCTGAGCAGACTGAGATGTATAGTATAGTAGGTACATAAGAAGAAAAATGTACATAAGGAGAAAAATGCAGCATAAAATGGAGATAGGATTTTTGTTGTGGGGGAGGGAGAAAGTTTTGGATAGAGTAGCCTGGATCTGTGAATCTTTAGTAGCGACAGAAGTGATCTGGACATATAGTATCCAAGGCAGAGAAATATCTGTCTACACAGAGGCCCCAAGGCTGGATAACACTTGGTGTGTTTGAAAAAGAAACTAGGGGCCAAAGTGGTTGGACAGTTGAGAACAAAGGGGAAAGTGGTAGGAGATCAATTCAGAGAAGTAAAGGGGGCAGGTAATATGGAGCCTTAAAGATTATTGTAGAAAATTTGTCTCTCTTAAGAAAGCGTATCATTGGGCCTCCCTGGTGGCGCAGTGGTTGAGCGCTGGGTTGCGAAGCTGTCCACAGCCTCTGCAGCGCTGGTTCGATCCCCAGCCGCCGGTTAGGGCCCCACATGGCGTGACAGACCTCTCCTGCTGCCCACTGCTCCCCTCAGCAGTGTACTTCATCCGTCTGCCTGCTCTGCTTTCCGCTCTGACTAGTGAATTCTCTCACCCTCCCGCACTTCTGACTGTATCCAGTGCTTGTATAGATAAATAAATAAATAAATAAATAAATAAATAAATAAATAAATAAATAAATAAATCCTTAAAAAAAAAGCGTATCATTGAAGAATTTCTGGCAGCGGGTAACAGTCTGACTTAGATTTTAATAAACTCGCTATTGGCCATGCTGAGGGTAAGCTAAAGGGCAACAATGGGGGAAGCAGCAGACCGTGTAGCAGGCAGCTGCAATAATCCAGGGGATGGTGGCTTAGAGAAGGCGGCGGTGGTGGTGGTGTAGAAATGGCAGTGACATATAATAAGAAAGGGTCGACATCTGTATGTATTTTGAGAGACACAGACTACAGAACTTGCTGACAGACTGTATGTTGGGCTCAACAAAGTGCACAGTCAAGGATGATGCCATGGCTTTGGCCTGAGCATCCAGAAGGATGGAGTTGCACTGAAGACATGGGAAGGCCTGTGAGAAGAGTAAGTCAAGGGGGATAGAAAGTGCTTGATTTTGAACCTGGTCAGTTTGAAGTGGCTGTTAGATATTCCACTGGAGCTGTAAGATGGAGAGGTGGGTATGCAAACCTGGACTTTATGGGAGAGTGCTGATCTGTAAGTAGAATTTTGGGAGCCATTAGACTGGAAGAAGCCACATAGGGAATAAATTTAGGTGGAAAAGACAAGATGTCTAGGGACAGAATTCTACAGCACTCCAAAGGTTGAGTGGAAGAACAACAGGGAAAGGGAGCTGAGGAGAAATAGCCGGAGCAGAATGAAGAAAACCAGTGGAATGTGGTTTCTTTGAAACCAAGAGAAGAAAGTGATTTGAGGAAGAGAGAGGGGTCACTTATGTCAAACACTGCAGAGTTCAAGTAAGATGAGGACAGAAGTGACCATTGCACTTTGTAGCATGTGGGCCACCAGTGACCTCAATCAGAGCACTGATTAGAGTGGGTTCAAGAGAGAACGGAAGGATAGAATTTGGAGACCATGAGTATAAATGATTACTTCAAGGTCTTAGTAAGAAGAGAGGAGAGCAGTGGGTCAGTAGCCACGTCTGAAAGGTTAATTAGGGTTTTATTGATATTTTATATGAAAGAAATAATATTCTGAGGACAACCCAGTTACCCACAAAGAATGTGATCCCTTTGAGGGCAAGAACTTTGTCTCATGCGTCCATACCTAGCACTCTCCATAGCTCTTAGCACAGAGGAGACACTCAGTAAATGTTGTTCAATAAGTAAATGATCAAATGAATGAAGGAATGGAGAAAAAAAATGAAGGTAGATGTCAGAAAATTGAGTACAAAATAATGGCAGGACAGAGTGGCAGGTGAATCAGGCAGCACCCTGTTTTTAGTTCAAGTCAGTCTCGCTACAGTCCTGGCACATCAAGCTTACCCAAGGGCTAGACAGCCTAAGCACGGGTTGACATGGCACAACTCCCTTGCCAAGAGAGCGTGCTATGTGTCTGTATCACCCATTCCAGGAAGCAGACAGGCTTTGGGACTGTAAAATCTGGGTGTGGCCAGACAAGACTGCAAAACTTAGGAGTGAGCCAAAAGAGAAACCCCTTTGTGTCACTGCCATCTCTGGGCATGGTTCGTGTGTGGCACAGGGCGTGTGTGAGACACGTGCCACCCTGGCATCCTAGCCTGCTTCTGCTGGCTGTCGGGTAATTAATAACCGCATGTAACTCAGGCCAAAGAACAGCTAAATCAGAGCCCAAAAAGAAGCCTATGCCTGTGCTGTAACCGGAAGCCTTGGCATCGGCCTCATCCCAATTGCTGCTTTGTAAAATCCGCATGGTGGAAGGTGATGGGTTGGCCCAGCGGGGCTCCCCCATGGTACCTGTGACTCAGCTGCTGCTGGAAAGGTGTCTCGGCCCCACACTGGACTAGTACTGGCCTGGCACATTCAGTCAGCAACTTGGAACGAAGGAACCTTTTGGAACTCTGGGAAGTGACACAAAGGGTGAGGAAAAGGTGCTTCTTTTTCCATGCCTCCCCTGCTTTCTCACTGTAAGCCCAGGCACACCTCTGTGCAGGAACACAGCCAGTGGCAACATGTTCTGGGGTTGGAAAAAGGAACAGAAAACCTCCCATAGTTAGTTGGCAGCAACTCCAGACAGACTTTTCCCATTGCATCACTTTGCACTCAGAGACTCCACCATTGGGTCATGTCTTAGGATTCCAAAAATGTTTGTCTCAACCTGTATTGACCTAATATTTGATCTGGACTAGATTCTGTATATTTTCACAAATTTGTGACTGTACTGCTGAAATACTATTACTACCAACACTACCACCCCCACTACTACTGCTGCTGCTACTGCTAGTACTACCGCTACTACGACTGCTATTAATAATTACAGCTGTCACATGCTGGGCTCCCACTACAGGCCAGGCCATGGACTAAGCACTTTACATATATAGTCTGTTACATTCTTCACTGAACCCCTGTGAGGTGGATACTATTGTTGTCTTCATTGAACAGAAGAGATTCAAGCTATGAAGGGAAACTCTATGAAGAGTGGAGATTCAAGCCCAATTTTTTCTCACTTATAGAATCACATTCTCCGTGGTTCCCTATTATAGCACAGTGTGCTCTTTTGGAAATGCAAATTAGATAATATCATTCCTTGGCTTAAAAGCCTTCAGTGGCTTCCCATCACACTTAGAAAAAAAGCAACTTTCTTGCTGGACCTGGTAGAATGCAGCCTGTACATGGCTCTCCAGCCTTGTCTGCTTCTCCTCCCTGTTCTCCTGGCCCCCATGGATCAGCCTTCCTAGCAGAAGCAGTGTTTTGTGCTCAGGATGTTTGTTAGGCTGACTTGGGTGCTCACCCCTGCTTCAGGAGTACTTCCCCTGGAAAATGACTTCCATGGTCCAAAGAACCATCCTGAAAGCCCCATCTATAACAGGTGGAACTGTCTGGGACTGCTGTACACCCATTGTTCCAGAATGCTTGCTGGGCTGAGTGCTTTCTCTCTCACTACTGTGGTAAGGTCATTGAAGGTCGACAGTATCACAGATCCTGTCCAGCTCTGAAAAGAATGCGATGCAAAATTAAGCACCAATTCTCATTCTGTACTGATTGTTGGCATTGGCTGAAACTATACTCTAGGACATTACTGCAGCAGCACTGGACTGGGAAACATATGGCCTATATCTCATTCCAGCTTTCTCACTCATTAGCTTGGTTACCCTGGATAAATCCTTTTTCTTCCCTAAACCTTCCCTTCCTTACTAGGAATGGAAGATAATTTCTGCCCCCCAGGGGCTGCTTTGAATATACAATGAGATGATGTATTAAATAGTGTTTTGGAAAGTCCAGAAATACACATAATAATTGGCTGTTGAGTGCTCACCATATTTTCAGACACTGTTCTAAACTCCTCATGTATTAGCTCTATGAATCCTCAGAAAAACCCTATGAGATGAGTATTAACAGTTTCTCCATTTTACAGATGAGATAAATGAGACCCAGAGAGGTCAGGAGGTTTCATCATTACCTACCTTGTAAGTGGCAGAGCCAGATTATGAATCCAGACAGTCTGGCTCCAGAGCCTGTAGACTAAGTCATTAACATACACATGTAAGGTGTTGGGTTTTACTGGGGGCATGTCCACCTAGCTGCAGTAACAGAATATAGTAGACTGGGTGGCTTATGAACAATAGAAATTTATTTGCAGTTCTGGAAACTGGGAATTCCACTATCCAGATGTCCTCAGTTTCAGCGTCTGGTGAGAATCACCCTGTTTCAAAGATGGCCGTCTCTCTCCATGTCGTCAATGGTGGAAAGGGGCGTGGAGCTCTCTTTGTTGCCTTTCCTAAGGGCACTAATTCCCTTCCCCAGGGCTCCACCCTTGTGACCTAGTCACCTCCCAGAGGCCCCCTATCTTAATACGATCCCACTGAGAATTAGGTTTCAACATGAGAATTGTGGGGCAGGACATAAACATTTCATCTGTAGCAGGAGGTTATTATTTTAGAAAGAAAAAATAAAATCTTTTTGTCCAACTGTTATAACTCTTTTTCCTGTCATAGCAATGTGCTACTTGGGTTCCTGTGGCTTTTGCTGTTTAGCTTTGAGGTAGGGAACCCTCACCCTCTCCCAGTGACCCTACCTCCCTCTTCCTCAAAATTATAAAAATTCTCAATGGGTGTGGTATTCCACAGAACATAATCTGCCCATATCCAGAAAGGAGTGTGGAAAAATGTGGACATTTGCATACTAATAATTGCCTATAGAGTACTTAATACTATTTTAGATACTGTTCTAAGCACCTCTGTCATTGGTTCCTGTGTGTCTTCACAAGTGTCGGGCCCTGTTCCAGTCGATAGATAAGCAAGCAACCAAAAAATCCCCACCCTCTGCACTGCCCTTCAGTAGGAACCTACCGCCGGATGCCCAGCCTGCATCTATCCGTGGGACACTATTATACAAACCTTGAGTGAAGGCTACACTACAAAATAATTGGCCTGGACTTGTCATATTGTCAAGGTCATAAAAGACAAAGACTGAGGAACTGTCACAGATTAGTGGAAGCTAAGGAGACATGACAACAAATACAGTGTGAGATGCTGGATTGGCTTCTAGAATAGACAAAGGACATTAGTGGGAAATTTTGAATAAGGCCTGTAGATTAGTCAATAGTATTCTATCAATGTTAATTTCCTGGCTTCAGTAATTTTGCTATTATTATATAAGGTATTAATATTTAGGGAAGCTAGGGGAAGGATAGATGGCAACTCTCTGTGCTGTGTTTATAGTTTTCCTGTAAAATCTAAAGATACTTCAGGCAGGTTGAAAGCAAGTTGGCAGACACAGAAATGATAAAATGCCAAAAGGCCATGGGCAGAACTTGGCAGGATCAGAGATATCCCCTGAATGTCAGTTTCCTCATCTGTAAATTAGACTCTCAGAGGATTTGTCTGGGGACCTGCCTTTGAAGTATTATGGAAGTATAAGCTGCCGTTACTCAGTTTTGTGGTAGACGCTACAAAAGGAATAAATATCATCACTGCATTCTCCAGAAAAAATTGTACTTAAATATAAAATTAGTTCAAAATAAAAAAGCTAAAAATATCCCTGCCTTCCTGGGGCTTACCTTGCGGTGGGGAGAGAGAGAGGGAAGTAAGGGTAGGGGGAGGGAAAGAAAGAGAGACTATCATGTGTTCAGGAAATTATGTAGCGTATTAGCAGACAGTGGATGCTGCTATTAAAAAAAAAAATGTAGCAGGAAAGGGAGATACGGAGAAGAGGGGAAGTTATAACATAGGATGGTTGTAGAGGACCTCACTGAGAAAATATTTGAATAGAGACTTTGATGAAGAGCAAGAGCAGGCATCCCCAAGGAGGAGTGTACCTGTCAGAGGGAATAGCAAGTGCAAAGGCCCTGAGGCCTGACCAGCTTAAGGAACAGCAGGAAGTCTGGTGTGGCTCAAGTAGAGCAGCAAAATCAGTTTGTCTTATTTTTGGTCTTGAAAGAAACTAGAACTGTGGAAAGAAACTGGCCACAGGGGGATGATGAGGGGTATCAAATAATGGACACCAAATGGAGGGCCTGTTCAGGTCCTCTACTTACAGCAGAATGAGAGATGACAGATGCATGAAAGAAAGGAAGAGCAGGGGAGGAAAAGTGCTGATGCATCCCTGTCCAATATCTGGTGAGGAAACAAACCATTATTAAGCACCATAGCACGTTTCTGAGTCTCCCGTGCTTTATTCCTCTGCAATCATTGAACTCTAATTAATGCTGAGTGTGGCAGTAGTACCACAGCCTGAGACATCTTCATGATTTTTGCCTTAATGAGAGGTATAATTGCTAGCATAGATGGGTGGGCTGATTTTTCTTGGACTAATAAGTGGAATTGATGAAAAATCCAGAACATCTTTCTGGTTTGGTTTATGATGATTATACTATCAAGTCCATGTGTTATTCTGTCAGCATTATTTGGCTGCTTGGGGCTGGTAATACATGCAGTAAACAAAATGAAGGCATTAATGCTGCATGGGAAGCAGCCCCCCACCCCCTGGCCTGATGTGCACCTGCAAAATACAGGCAACAAGATGGAGTTTCCTGGAGGAAACAAATAAACTTGGAGAAAGCCAGCCCACTGCATGGGAGTCTTGCAGATAGTCATGGTGTTTTTGGAATATCTTGACCCATCCAGAGTGTGCTGGCCTTGTCCTTACAGTGTTGCAAAGACTGAATGCAAGGAATTACTAGATAACGTTCTGTAAGTGCAATATATTGCATATGTGTCTGCATTGCTGCTTATGCGAACTATGGGGAGGCATAAAGAAAATAGGAGACCTATAGCCAGAGTGTTCTCTGGTTCCCTACTTGTTCAGTATTGTAAAAGGGATTAGGGGGGGCACTACCTTTTTTTTTTGTTTGTTTGTTTTTATGTAAGGAAACAACAGCTTCCATTTTGGGGCACTACAATTTTCATGGCAAATGCCTTGCATGCATTTGTCATTTAGTCCTCTCAGTAACCCCATGGAGTAGGTCCTGCGTCTCTCTCTGGTTTTAAGTTAAGTGATGGAGCCTCTCTGGTGCCGCAAGGAGTTAAGCACAGCACTATGAAGCTCTCTGCAGCCTCTGCAGCATGAGTTTGCTCCCCGGCCAGCCAGGGAGCTACCCACATGGTGTAGAAGACCCCGCCTCTCTTGCCCACTGCTCCCCTCAGCAGTGTATTTCAGTCAATCCGCCTGTTCTGCTCCCCACTCTGTCTCTGGTGAGCCCTCTCACCCTCCTCCTGCACCTCTGGCCTGTACCCCAGTTCTTGTATGCATAAATAAATAAGTCTTAAAAAAATAAAGTTGAGTCAGTGAGGCTCAGAGATGTTAACGGCCTTGCCTGTGGTCACACAGTAAGTGGTCTGAAGCAGGATTGACACACAGAAGACAGGCTCTAGGATCCCATGTCCTTACTGCTGTGGTGAGGTGCCTTTAAAATAGCACATGCAAGACACGTGTGCCCCGACATGGCAGATTTGGGTCTGTAAGAGGGAGGGTATCAGCTCCTTTTGTTTGGCTCCACACACAGGGATGGCTATAGGAGACAGCAAGGCAGGTGGCCCAACTCCCCTGGGAGAGATGGTAGGTGGGAATGGGTACTTGGATGTTTGAGGCAGTGCTGCGAGGATATCTGGGTGCCTTGTAAGACTGGGCTGGTAGACTGGAGTCACAGGCCATCTCTGAATTGGAGAAATACACAGAGTAGCAATGACTCACTGCCTCCTTGTACCTGAAAGTAGCTAGAGACCCCAAGAAAAAAGCTGAGACTTGCCTAAGGTCACAAAGCTCCCTAGAGCCGGCAGCTACAGTAAGACCCCACCCCCCCTTCAGTGCTCTTCTTCCTGCCCCACCCCCACTGGCCCCTCAGATTCAGTGGGCAGCAGGGCAGCAGCCACCGCACCTGAGAACCTGATGGAAGTGCCAGTATTGGGGCCTTAACCGGGGCTTGCTGACCCTTGAGCCCTGGAGTCTGGCAATATTTGCTAGTCACCGAGACTTCTAGGTGACTCTGAATCATGCTCAAATTTGGAAACCCTGGGTCTAGACTGAAAGGCAAAGTACCCAGTGCTGCAGACATCAATATGCGTTCGCATCAGCAGTTCGCACAGCACAAAGGATTGTCTTCACAGGGGAGGTGCATGGAAAGGATTGCAGCTCTCTTGCCACACCTGCAGAGAGGTGTCACCTTCAAACACACATGGCAGTGATGGATAGGCACACAGAAACTGGGAGGGAAAGTGTAGCCAGTACTTGTTAATCTCTACCTACATGAAAGATAATGTGGTTTTGCCAACTCAGCAGTTCCCCAGAGACAGGCCGCGATCTTGCTTGGTGCTGTGAAGGCTGTCTTCCTGCCCTCGTTGTAACCCCACCCAGGATCATAGAAACTTTGAGATGAGAGAGAACTTAGAGATGACCTACCCCATAGTCGACCTCTGCCACAACTCTGGTGATGAATCTAACTGGCACTCTCTTGGCTTCAGCACTGCAGGGCCACAGTAAGAGTGAGATTGTTTTATGTGGACAGGGTGGAAATGTGTAAGAGGAGGGAGCACATACACAGGTCACCATGATAATAAAAAATAATATCAATGCTAGAGCCATTGCTATAGAGCCAGTCAAAATGAATTTTAGCTATGGGAAGTCAGGGGAGGCTTCATGGAGGAGGTGCCATTTGAGCTGGGCAAGATTTCCCCAAGGCAGAGATGTTGAAGTAGAAAGGAGAGTTGTTTCCATATTTCCATGAACAAAAATGAGGAGGCAGGAAAATGTAGGACAAATTCCACAAGAAAATATTTAGGCAAGGTAATGAGGACAGGTTCTTGAGTGAACTGCATGGCTTCACATCTAGACTCCACCCCTTACAAGCGGCCTGACCATGGCAAGTTCTTTACTATCTCTTGACCTCTACTTCCCTGTGTGAAAAATTAGAGTAATGTAACATACTCTATCAGGTTGTGGGAAGGGCTTTACTGCAGTGTCTGGCACATAGCAAGTGCGCCAAAACATCTTTGGCTACCTAATTGCACATATATCAGCAAATGAGATGATTTATATGGAGCACTGGGTATGGAACTGGGAGTGGCAGAGGGAAATCTTTGGTACTAGGTTTTGGAGATGACTTTAAATGCCAGAGTAAGGATGTGGGGTTTTCATTTGGAAGGCGAGGGATTTTTGTAGTTGGAGGATAGATTGGAGCAGGGTGATAGGAGAGAGGGAGAGTTAAGAGGCAGTAGCAAATGAAGTAGAGGGGATGGGGCAAGAATCATGTGCAGAGCAGGGATATTTAAGTTAGTGTGTATCTAAATGCCACTATCACATATAAACCTGAGTTCAGTTTAACAGAGCCTGCAATGTGTGTGCGCATGTGTATGTGTATATCTATATATCAGTATATTTATCTCTATAAAAATACATATAGGTCCTCCCCTGGTGGTGTAGGCTGTTGAGCGCTGCGCTGTGAAGCTGTCCGCAGCCTCTGCAGCGCCTGTTCAATCCCGGCCGGCCAGCAATGGTCCCACATGGCGCAGCAGATCTCTCCTGTCTTGCCCGCTGCTCCCCTCAGCAGTGTATTTCGTCAGTCTGCCTGTTCTGTTCCCGGCTCTGTCTCTGGTGAATCCTCTTACCCTCCCATGCATCTGGCCTGTACCCTGGTTCTTGTATGAAAAATAAATAAATAAATCTAAAAAAACCATATATACATTGTGGAGGTTAGAGGCATTAACTCCCATGAAGTTGAAAATTTGTATATAACTTATGGTCAGCCTCTATCAGTGCAATTCCCTGCTTGTGGATTCCACCAGCTGACATGCAAGGTTGGTTGAATCTGTGAATGTGGAACTGTGGGTAGGAAAAATCTCAACATGTAAGTGTACCCATGCAGAAGTTCAAACCTGTATTGTTCAAGAGTCAACTGTTTGTGTGTGTGTTTATTTTTAATATGTAAAATTACATAAGAATATATATGATATTTAATATATGTTAAATGATTTGAGAATGCAAATAGTTGGAGATAATATTAACCCATCTTTAATTGTTCTAATGTGAAAGATAAGCCCTTTGATATCTTGACATAAGCTATGGGAAACATCATATTCTATGAAAATATTTCCCAATACTGGCCTTTTTGTAAGAAATTTGAGATATGTGCAATTCACACATACTTTTGGTAAATTTGAGCACATTCTGCCTTACTGGAAGGAGCAAAAATGTGTAATAAGACAAGGAGCCTTTGATGAGAGAGGTGATTGAAGATGGCAGTGGCAGGGCATACTGGGTCTGAGTTAAGGAATTTTTTGATGGTTGTATAGGAATAAGAGCCCTCCATTTGCGCTTTGGTAATAGCTAGAGTATTCTTTGGTTCCCAGTCAGGAGGAACACAATTCAAAATGTTCTCAAGTCCTGGGCCAGAGGGAATGATCTCATTTGGCGCATTATTGAATTCCTGTGAAGAGGAAAGACACTAACGGCTCACAAATATTTTGTCATTGACTAACTGCAAAGATGCATCTGTTACAGAAATCCATCTGAGTGGGCTGATTCTCGCGAATATTAAAGAATATCAATACATACTCAAGCAAGTCAATTTGTCAACATTTACACAGCATCTTGGAAGCCAAAGGACCCCTTTTCTACCTTAACCATCCTTCCAGAATATGTTTATAAACACATAGAAATCTGGACTCAGCTTTTGTGGCTAGTCTATTCAAATAAAACTGACTGTCTTTGGCTTTAGTGAAACAGATGTTTGGGTGGGAGGGGTTGTGGGACTGATGGTGCTGCCTCAGTGCTGGGGAAGCAGTTCTGCACCCAGCAGACTCAGTATCATCAACTCTGGGTCAGCTCCCCACAAGACCTGCCAGGCTTTTGCTTTATCTGCTAACGGATGGAAACAGGACAGATTTAGTGAAGCAGTTGAACTGACCTGTTAGATTGACCCAGATTCTTGCAGGAAATGCAAAAGCCTGCTGGCATGTGGGATTAGCAGACTGGTTTTTCAATTGCTCCCCATCTGCACATCACCTCTTGCCCAAGACAGCCTCAGATGGCTACATCAGCTCACCTTAGCAGCTTGCTTTCCAAGTCAGGATAACTTGAGAACAGTCTAATTGTGAGACAGCCCTTGTAGATCTCTAGAGCAACTTTGTGGCCAGCCCAAAGAGAAATTTGGTCCTCATCAGAATTGGTTTCCTCTATCCCTAGTGTTCTTTCCGCCACGTGTGCCCTTGCTCTCCTGCAATTCCAGGTGATGCTGCCTACAAGTTAGATTTAGCTTTTTGGAGAACAGAGCACAGAACATGTATCATTTAAGACTTCATTTTTCATAAAGAAGGGGAAACTATACTAAGCCGCTCTTGGAAGAGAGGTGACATTAGAAGGTAGCGAGGAAAGGCCCCGGGAACCTCATAGGCAGTAAATGATATCAGAACTCAGATTGAAGGAGACATGAGGGCTAAGCCAGTACTGCTCAGGGCTTACTTGGCTGACAAGTCTCTACCCCCATGATAGACAGGGTTCATAGACAAAGCCTATATATAGCACAGAGGTTCTACACCTAATGGCACATCAGAATTTCATGGAGAGCTTAAAAATATATAAGAAAGTCTGTCTTAATTGATGTGGGCGTAGGCCCACAGCATTGGTACTTTTTAAAAAATGCTCCAGATGCAAGACAAAATGACCATAAAGGACATTGTTGGGACAGTTGGCCACAGTTGAATATGGACTTTATATTAGGTCATATTGTATCAGTGTCAAAATTTCTGAACTTCATAACTCTACTGTGATTATGTAAGAGGATGTCCTTGTTCTTAGGAAATACATGCTAAAGTACTTAAGGTTGAAGGACAGGTTGTCTGCAACTTGCTCGAATGAACTCAGAGATAAAAACTTGTAAAAATGTTGTGAGGAAGGGAGAAAGCAAATACGGTAAAATGCTCACATTTGGTGAGTCTGGGTGAGGGCTTACCCTGCTGACAAGAGTTCTTTGTACTATTCTTAGACCTCTTCTGTTGGTTTCAAATTATTTCCAAATAAAAAGATTCTAAAAATCTAGCTCCCTAGATGAAATAATGTACAACCAGATTTGGAAGCCGTGGGATTCAGGAAAACAGAGGGGATGGGAACCTATTACAGAAAAGCGACAACAAAAGCCTTTCTGAGCCACCAGTGTGTTTCCCACTTAAATGCCCATACACCTCTCCTGGAGATCCAATTAAATTCCATTTCTGATTCAAGTAGTGTGCAGCTATTACTATAATTGTCTGATATTCTGCATTTTTTTTAGATTTTTAAAATTTATTTTATGCATACAAGATCTGGGGTATAGTCCAGAGGTGTGTGTGTGGGGGGGGTGGTAAGAGGATTCACCAGAGTCAGAGTGGGGAACAGAATGGGCAGACAGACTGAAATACACTGCTGAGGGGAGCAGCAGGCGAGACAGGAGAGGCCTGCTTCGCCATGTGGGTTGCTCCCTGGCCAGCCGGGGATTGAACTTGTGCTGCAGAGGCTGAGGACTGCTTCAAAGTGCGGTGTTTAACTCCTTGCGCCACCAGGGAGGCCCCAATATATTCTGCATCGTTAAGACTCTCCGGTGAAGCCAATGCACTGGTCCATGGGCCACACTTGGGAGTAGTGAAGCTCTAGGACTGAACTACTGCACTGGAAATTGTCCATAGACAAGCCTGCTGGGACCACTATCCTGGGTGCTCTTTAAGTGACGTATGATGGGCGTGTACAGCCCATGGATTGACAGGCCGTCATCTTGATTTCCTGACCATGGCAACTCCCTATGAGCCATGTGACCTGGTCCTGGGAGAGTCAGTGTGATCCACAGAACAGAACAGAGCACCCAACAGAACATGCACACACTGAGCCTGGCCACCAGTGGGAAGGGTTACAACGCGATCGCTTCAAAAGCAAGCCAGGATGCAGGTCAACAGGAAAGTTCAGTCCCTCCTGATGGGTGCAGCTGGAGCTGAGCTGAGGCTCTTGCAGAGCAACATGATTCTGATGAGGTGTCAGGGTACAAGCTGCCTGAAGCCGGCTGCCTCCTCTAGCTTGGGGACTCATTTATTAGAAACAGATTTCCAAGCAGATTCGTATTTTGTGCTGGCTGTGGCATGCTTCGGGTTTGTTGCTTCTGCTGTAAGAGGAGCCAAAATGTCTCTCCCCTGGTGAGAGCATATGGAGAACAGCCCCTGCCTCCATCAGAATCTTCCAAGCCTTTCCCCCCTTCTTCCCCCCTGGAAACTCCTTTCGCCTCTGCCTGCCTGCTGTGATCCAGTGTCCCATGCACTGAATTCGGGGCTAGCCTGTTATGTGTATCTCCCTTCTTTATATCCAAGTCAAGACCAATTGACATGGGTGCACAAGAGGAGGTGGCTGGGCTTTATTGAGCAAACAGCCCCAGCGAAGACTCTGGAAGACTAATGAGGAAAGCCCTTGGAGTTGAGCAGATTTGGGTTTGGATCATAGTTTTGCTACCTAATCACTGTGTGATCTTGGGCAAGTGACTTAACATCTCTGACTTTAGGTTCTTCATTGTGAGATGGGGTCAAAAAAAAAGCACTAAATTCACAGGGCTGTGAGTATTGAGAGAGATGCACAAAAGATGAAAGACCGTCATTCCTTTGATGGCAAGTTCTCTTTAATCCTTTTTTTTAAGATTTATTATTTATTTATTTATTTATTTATTTATTTATTTATTTATTTATTTATTTATACAAGCACTGGGCACAGTCAGAAGCATGGGAGGGTGAGAGAATTCACCAGAGCCAGAGCAGGGAACAGGACAGGCAGACTGACGAATACACTGCTGAGGGGAGCAGCGGGCGCGGCAGGAGAGGTCTGGTGGGACCCTCGCTAGTGGCCGGGGATCAAACCGGCGCTACAGAGGCTCAGGGCAGCTTCGCAGCCCAGCGCGCCACTGGGGAGGCCCTGCTTAATCCTTCTTTTCCTTCTCCTCTCCCTCCTCCTCTTCCTCCTCTTTCCCCGCCTCCTCCTTCTCTCCCTCCTCTTCTTCCTTTTCTTCTCTTCTTCTTTACGGAGACTAGTTCAATCCCTTACTTGCTAGTTGTGCAAGCATGGACTTTGTTTTACCCCCCACCTTGAGCCTTGATTCCCTTACTTTGCAATGAAGCCCGTGCTAGTACCTAACTCACAGTATTTCTGTAAGGAATAAACCAGGTCAGGCATGTTAAACATGTATCAGGCGCGTGGAAAAGTGCTCAGCCAGAGTGATTGCCCTCATTGTTGTGATTACTATTATTGCCAGCTCTTCTCTGAGCTCCTTATTATGAGTAGTCTTACTCAGCAGCCTAGCCATCTTAAAAATGATGCTTTGCCATCTCCTCCAGGAGACCTTGCAGAGGTGCATATTGTCATTTCCTTGAGGGAGGAGGTCATGTTCTTCATGCCACTCCAGGGCCTCCCTGGCATCTGGCACAGAGAAGATGTTTGGTGCGTGCAGCAGAGAGTGTGAGGCAATCACAGCTTCTGCTGGCTTCCATGGCGGGTCTGAGTTTTAGCATGTCCACGTCGCATCCTGAATGACCTTGGAGCAACTCCTGGGGCTTCTCCGAGTCTCTAGTCTCTCATCTGTATCATAGGTCTGACCATCATTCCTACCTGTGAGGATTAAAAATGTGTGCATAGCAGGAGCTTAATAAAGACTAAATGTTGTTCCTGGAGAACATTCATGCGGTCAGGATCACAGGAGCTTCTCTGAGAAATGGTGCCCACATGCACCACAATCCCCACACACGGGGGCAGCACGGAGAGGTGATGGGAGAGACGCAAATAGACATTCATTGCCCATTAGGGGCTCTTTGAAGCCCAGGTTGGGACTGGTGTCTTCCTAAGATTCTCTATGGGACCAGGTTGCGGTGCGCCCCTGAGTTCTCTTTTGATATCGAGGGGAAATGAATCTGAAATACAATGAAGTATTTTAAAGTGAATAGTCCAGTGGCACTTAAGGACATTCACAATTCTTGCTGCTACCGTCCCCTGAGTTCTAGGGAGTTGGTGACCCCCTTAAACTAGTCATATCAGGAGGAAGGCCCAGCTCATTCGTTTCCTGTGACTCCTCTGGTCACTGTCCCATACCCACCCCACCGTTCTCTGGGGCCATTGAGGGTGAGCCTCTCCGACTAATCTATATTTAGGGAGAGTGAGGGGTTAACCCCACTGGAAAGATGCCAGCTCAGAGGGTGGCCCTGGCAGAGGGCAGGTTGGGGATAGGAAAGCCACTTCTTGCCTCCACTGAAAGCAGGCACAGCACAGCAGCAGCTGCCCGTTGTCACTAACCCTTCTGGTGGCCCAGTGAAAGGGTTGATTACCCATGATGCCTCTGAGATCTGCAGTTGGCTTGATTGTGGCGTCTTCTATTTTCGACTCCTCCTCGTACTGAGTAGATTTGCTCTGCATCAAAGCATCTATTGCAAAACAACCTCGGCAGGCTCTGCAACCTCACAAAGATCTACTTTGTAATTATGAGTAAGAACTACATCTTGAATATTTTAAAATACAAGAAGAATAGTTTTTAGGTGCTGAATTTTTCCTGTGTGCCAAGCACTGTGCCAAGTGCCTTAATGAATTATATCAGAAAATTTCTTACAATGGCTCTAGGAAGTAGGCGTTGCCATTATTTACTTTTTATAGATGAAGTAACTGAGACACATCGGTCAGTGACTTGTGCAGGCCACATGTTTTACAGTGAGTAGCCAAGCCCTTGTTTTACAACACTACTAGTACTGTCTCTCCATAATCCCATCATGGATGCTAATTGTTTGGTTGAACAGAAAGTGTGTAGCGACCACATAAAGTTGCTTGTTTATGCTAGTTAATGTTCTAGCTCTATGACTTTGGACAAGTCACTTAACCGGCCCAGAAACT
Source organism: Talpa europaea (assembly GCF_964194135.1). NCBI lineage: Eukaryota > Metazoa > Chordata > Mammalia > Eulipotyphla > Talpidae > Talpa > Talpa europaea. The sequence continues at coordinate 69,256,081 of NC_140081.1, forward strand.
TTTTTTTCACTTCTATAATTGGGGCAATTTTCTTGTCTTATCTCTCTCAGTTTGGTGAGGATAAGAGAGGAAAACACACAAGGAAAGTTTGTGTAAAATGTAAAGTGCTATGTCAATGTCAGGAATGGTATGAGGAACAGATGACTTCCTGGGATTGTGGAAGAGCCACATCGTTGTGCATTAGGAATTGGAGCCCCTTGGGGGTTCTGTAATAACTCTGGAAACTGCAAGTCTCTCCAGCTAAGTGAAATCCTGGACAAGCCATTCCCAGGACGAGCTCTTCGTGACTGCAAACTTTAAAGTTCTAGCCAACTTCTCAGAACTCCATTATCTGTATTTTTATCAAGTATAGTTGGAACAACACTGGAAAAATGCTGAGCATCAAAGCATTAAATAAACCCAGTGACACTCTTGTCAGATGTCTCCAGCCTCTTCCATTTTTGCAGAAATCACAAGCTACCTACCACAGAGGTTGTGGTGCAGATTAAATTGAGCTAAGGCATCTCAAATTCCTTGCATGGTGCCAGTGCTTGCCTCAGAGTGGGTGTTCAAAAGATGTGACTTTTTTTGTGATTTGGGTGGTTTTTTTTTTTTTTTTTTTGAATTGGGGGAGGAATTTTCTTTTTTTTTTTAAGATTTATTTATTTATGCATACAAGAACTGGGGTACAGGCCAGATGTGCGGGAGGGTGAGAGGATTCAACAGAGACAGAGCGGGGAGCAGAACAGGCAGACTGACTGAAATACACTGCTGAGGGGAGCAGCAGGCGAGACAGGAGAGGTCTGCCGCACCATGTGGGTATCTCCCCGCCCAGCTGGGATTGAACCCGCGCTGCAGAGGCTGCGGACAGCTTCACAGCGTTGCACTTAACTGCCTGTACCACCAGGGAGGCCCTGGGTTCTTATTCTTGCGGGGGAGGGTGACATGGAGGATGCAAAAGGAGAGGGAGGTAGCAGCAAGGGGCGGGCACTTTGGGCGCTTGTGGGACTCCTTGACCACAGGGCTTGCCAATTTCCTGATTCCAGAAATGAAGCTGTGACTTTGAAACAGAGCTGCCTTTTATGCACACAGGATGGTTTCTGCACAGGGCTGTGTCTGACTTTCCATGGGGGTTATTTAGTTTCCCAGAAATGATGGGAAGAAGCAAGGGCATGGAGGGTAGCATCATCCTTCACCCATTACTTCTTCGGCATTCAAACGATTTAGCAGCAAAACAGGCGTGAGTCTCTGAGCAAGAAAGAAATTTACTAATCCCCAGTGTGGACATGGAAGGCCAGGGGAGCAGAAAGGCCAGGGAAGCAGTGGAGTGTCACCTATAAATGTTGCATGTGTTCAGTGCCATCGGGGAAGTAATTCACAGACGGAATAAGAAAAATAAGCAACGTGTTCCTCTCTCCTTTCCTCCTCTGCAGAGTAAACAATAGTAACAGCCTGTGTCTGAATCCTCCCACAACCTTCCTGCGCTCGTCCAAATACATGCAGGCAGGGAGCCTATCGACAGGGGTCCGTTTGTGCTCGAGTGGGATTGTGATACATGCATTCCTCCTTAGCTTGAGCTCTGTGCTTCGGAGTATCTCATGGACCTCGCAGCCCATCATTTCTTAGAGATCTGACCCATTCCTTCCAATGACTGCTTGGTCGTCCATGGTGTGAATATGTATCTGTATTTATTCAGTCATTCATCTATTCATGCACATTCAGGTTGCTTAGAACGATGTAGTCATTCCCCCGAAAAAGGGCAACATCCTTATTCATCTGGGGATATTTACCAATGCTGGTGGATAGATTGCTGAGTCAAGGGTTTTAATTTACCTATGGCAAGATAGCTTGGTTGATGTTCATTAGTAGCTTTCTGGTTCTCTCCTTTTATTATGAACAAATTTGTTCATCTATGCAGCAGATTAATTTACCTCCTCAATAGTCAAAGTATTGTCCCATGTAAAGGGCATGAATTGAAAAGGTCTTTTGTTAAAGTGCGGGCATCCAGGGATATACTCTTCTTTTCTACGGATCCCAGAAAGAAGTGGATTGTAATTTATCAGACTGGACCAAATTCTCCTGATGCCTTTCCTCACAGATCTAATCCAATTATTCGTTTGCCTTTTCTAGTCTTGATCACCCTAGGTCCAGACTTAGAAGCTAAGTGAGACAAAATGTTGCTAGCAACAAACAAGTTCTGGATTCTTCCTCAGACAAATATTCCTTTGCAAGACAATACAAAGGGACTACAGAGGCTGGAATAGATGAGCAGAGTCTGCTTTATAGGTTTCTTTTGCAAACATAGTACTAAATATAACCTTTAAATATCAGGAATATGGTCGGTACATCGATGCTCAATGAAAAGTTCTTCCAAACTTGTGTAACGAAAATGTTAAGGCGTTAATAAGGTCTGCTCTATAAAAATTCTCATCATATACCATTTTCCAGGCGTATAAGATTTGTATCAAAATATTTTGGCATGCATGAGATAGTCTGTAGGCTTTTTTGAAAGCACTTGCACAGTCCTTTCAAGCAGTCTTGTATATCAGGAATCACTCTCCTCATTTGACAACAGAGAGAATTAATCCTAGAGAGGCAAATGACTTGTCCAGAGTCACATACATAATTGGCAACAGGTTAAGCTTTGAACTTGGGATTCCTGGTCCTGTTTTCTATCTACTTGAGGGAGTGGTGTGTAACATGAGATCCTAATTCCATTTCTCATTAGGCCTCTGCTTGAATCTCACATGGCCTAATCTAATTTCCCTTTTACTCCAGGCATATGGATCCATGCTTCTTTTCATGGCTGATTTAACACTGATTGAGCACCAGTAATGTGCTAGGTGCTCTAGAGACCATCAAAATTAAATCTGGTTACTGCCCTGTAGCTCCCAATCTCAATTTGTTGGAGCCCAATCTAAAATAGTTATTGCTCTTCACAGAGACAGTACAGGCTTATAAAAATATTTCTCCTCTGTAAACTTAATTCTCACCATTTTTCCTTAGAACCCCAGAGGGAATTTCTTATTGTCAGACAGGTATATCCAGTCACTGGTCTCTAAACAGTTTGGAAAAATAGCCCCTTATTTTGCGCAACTTGCTCTTGAAGATAAACATGTCAGTTGGTTTTCCCTTCGAGAATAACAAGTAGAGGCCATCTTTGTCTTCTGAGAAGTCAGAAATGCAGCTCACCCAGCATGAGATGGTTTGCAGCACACTGGAATGGCCTCCCTGAGCTCACATATTTTCCTGTCAGCTGAAATGGTCCTTTTTGGAGATGTCACTCCTCGATGCCTCTGTGACCCTCACATACTCAGTTACTGAGCTCTATTTGACCACGTTCTCTGTATGTCCTCTGGAATATTTTAAGCACCCACTGCCATTGGCCTTGTCACCTTAAACAGTGGCAACAAGGTTCAGCAGCTCCCCCTCCTTAGTATCAGTTCTTCTAATCTACTCTGTGTTCTATTGACAGAATCATATTTCAGAAATCCTGGTCAAAAACCAGAACTGGTTTCCATTCCCTGGAGTAGTTTCTCTAAGTCTGTTTGTTCATTTACTTCTTTGTTTATTTCTTTTTCCAGTAGGCAGGGACAGACTTTTTTCAAGTGAAGTATTAGGTAGTTAAAACCTGCCAATGAAAAGTGGATAAGAGTAGACATGCTCTAAAACATCTTGATATGCCTTAGTTGAAGCAAGAAGGGAGGACCCAGAGTCACCCATCTTTCAAGGGTCCCAGGGAACACAGTGTGAAGGCCAAAGACCTGCTAATGAGTAAATACCCCTTAACTTGGCATTCAAGGTTTCAGTAACCTGGTCCTAACCTGCCTTTCCCATCAGACTTCCAACTCTTCCCAAAGGAGCCCTTTGCTCTAGCATTTTCGTCTTTTTTCGGTATTCCCTATACAGCTGGGGCATTTCCCATGCTTTATCTTTGCATATGCTATGCCCCTGAGCCTGAAACGCCCACCACTGTTTTCTTTATGTGTGAATTGCAGTCACATTTAGTGGACCAGATCTTGCCCCGCTTACATCACGAAACCTTCCCTGGCTACCTTGTTTCACGGACTCACTTCCTGGGGCTATAATGATTTGTCTTCCAAATAAAAGAATGAAGACAGAGGCTGTTCAGTGAAGAGACCCTGCAGACTGTTTTTATGTGATCCTTCTTCCTACAAAAGCCTTATGCGGGCCTCCCCGGTGGCGCTGCGGTTGAGCTCTGGGTTGCGAAGCTGCCACCAGCCTCTGCAGCACCGGTTCGATCCCCGGCTGCTCCCCGGCTGCTCCCCGGCTGCTCCCCGGCCACCGGAGGAGGGTCCCGCATGGCGCGCAGACCTCTTCTGCCGCCCGCTGCTCCCCTCAGCAGTGTACTTCGGTCCTTCTGCCTGTTCTGCTCCCCGCTCTGGCTCTGGTGAGTTCTCTCACCCTTCCGCGCTTCTGACTGTACCCAGTGCTTGTATAAATAAATAAACAAATCTTAAAAAAAAAAAAAAAGCTTTATGGTCTGATCATTAAATGTGGGACTGAGGTTTGCTGGCTTTGTGTCCTGACTCTGATACTTGTTAGCAGTGTGACTCGGGGTGTTAACCACACTTCAAGTTCTTCATCTGTAAAATGGGGACAATAATAGTATACCCATCTCAAAGAGTTATGTGAGGATTAAATTGTCTCAAACTCCAAGAACACTGGCACTTTGTAAGCACTTGATGCATATTAACACTTACAAAGGTAGCCCAGATATGAAGTATTGAATGGGCAAAAGCAGAGACAGGGATGTCCATGGAGGGCAGAATTGTTGCAAGATTCTAACATAGAGACTGCAACGTCATCAGTGCAGCCCAAAACAGATTGCTCCATCACCAGGTGAGAAGGGGGTGCCCTATGAGGAAGTTCCCTCAATATATCATTCAGCAGGCTATTGTGAATAAATTTAAAACCAGGGCCCAACCAGGATGGATCGTTTCTGTTCTTATCTACGCACCTTTAATATCCTTAGCTTTTTTATTATGGCAAAATGTATAACTTAAAATTTACCATCTAGGGGCCTCCCTGGCCTCCCTTGAGTGCTGCACTGTGAAGCTGTCCATAGCCTCTGCAGCACGGGTTCGATTCCTGCCGGCGGGGAGAAACCCACGTGGCGCAGCAGACCTCTCCTGCCTCGCCCGCTGCTCCCCTCAGCAGTGTATTTTGTCAGTCTGCCTGTTCTGTTCCCCGCTCTATCTCCGGTGAATCCTCTCACCCTCCTGCGCATCTGGCCTGTACCCTGGTTCTTGTATAAATAAATAAATCTTAAAATAAAATAAAATTTACCATCTAAACTATTTCTAAGTGTACAGTGGCATAGTGTTAACTGTATTCACACTCAAGCAACAAATATCTAGACCATCTTTGTTTTTTTAAATTGAGTCTATACCCATTGAATGACTTGCCTTTCTCCCCTCTTCCCAGGCCCTGGAAATCACCATTTATTGTTCTAAGAGTTTGACTACTTTAGGCAATTCACATAAATGGAATCATGCATTCAGTACTTGTGTTTTTGTGACTGACTGATTTCACTTAGCACAACGTTCTTCTGTTTTCATTTATCTTGTAACCTATGGCAGGATTTTCTCCTGTTTAAAGGCTGAATAATATTCCTTTCTATGTATGTACCATATTTTTCACTACCCATCATCAGTCAGTGGACACTGCATACTAAAAAAGTGCTGAGATATACAAGGGTGTGCAAATATCTCTTCAGGATCTTGTTTTGGGTATTTTGGATATACACTCAGTGGTAGAACTATTATGGATATATACTCAGATGTGGGATTCCTAGGTCACATGGAAATTTCATTTTTTTTTTCCTTTGAGGCATCTCCATACTGTTTTCCATAGTGCTACACCATTTTACATTCCGACCAGGAGTACACAGAAATACAATTATTGAACCTCTTTGCCAACACTTCTCATTTTCTGTTTTTTAAGTAATGGCCATCCTAACAAATGTGAAGTGGTACTTTATTGTGATTTTTATCTGTATTTCCTTAATGATTAGTGATGTTGAGCTTCTTTTCATGTGTTTGTTAGCCACTTGTATACCTTCTTTGGATAAATGTCCATGCAAGACTGTTGCTCAATTTTTAGTATGGCTGTTTATTTATTGTTGAGTTTTAGGAATTTTTTCACATATTCTAGATATGAACCACTTATCAACTATGTGTTTTTTAAGTATGTTCTCCCATTCCATGGTTTGAATTTTACTTGTACAGATTTCTTCATTTTATATAGTATCATTAGTCTACTTTTTCTCCTTAGTGTTCTTTAAATATGCATCTATCTTATCTTCCCAATGAGATTCCAAACTTTCTGAGGGGAAAATACAGTGTCTGGCTCTTCATACATTTCCTTTTGCGTCATGCTCTGTGCTGGGTTCAAAATAGGTGCTCAGAAATGTGTGCTGACCCAGCCACTGCATCAAAATACATCAAGCAATTATAGACCAGGAGCACTTTAGCAAAATCCCTTTTCTAGTTAACTAGGAGCTAGGAACTAGGAACTAGGCATTTGGAATTGTACCATGAGATATGTTGGAGATCTTTTGGGCCAGGTCAGGAAAAGGAGCCTCTGTGGTAGCAGGCAAGGGCATCGGTGCCAGGCATAGTAAAAACTCTATAAATATAGTTGAGTGTACTACCTGCTTGGGGCAAGGAGAAGCAATGCCAGCAAAACTGGATGGAGACATGGAAAAGTCCAACTAACGTGATAGTTTGCCTACTTAGAACTCTGTATGTGTGTGTGCCCATGCACTCTGGAGTGCAGAGGAAAAGGTCACACTATCAAAATTGCTTTTGTTACCAGGAAGAGAGTTAGCTGTTTGCATTCTTTAAAAGAGTAGCCATTATTCCAGCTACAGATCACAGATGTTATTAATATTCAGCGACCTCTTTGAAGGCAAGGTCCCTTCCTTACTCATCAAGTGTCATATCCGTTGTTAGCCAATAGTGCTTGTTCAATATATTGTTGTGGAAGGAAGGAAAGGAAATAAGGGGAGGGAGGGAGGATTGTGAGATAAAGCATCTGCTCCAAGGATTCTTGGAGACAGATAGGGGTTTCTGACCAGCTTTATTTTAAAACGGGTGTTTATTTGGGAATCGCAACACTGAAAGGTGAAAACACAACAAAGATAATGGTCCCTGCTTTTGACTGGAACTGAATATGAGTTTGGTATGGGAAAGAGTAGAGTTATTCTTCCAGGATTTGTTTTTACCTCCTGGGAATAAGATGAGGGCAATATTTGGCTCAAATCCATTAATTTTATGTACCACCTAATAAGATCCAAGTTTGACATTCACTCCGGGTAAGGGCAAGGCAACGATAGGAGCTAAAAGCCAATTCAGACAAATAAAATCAATAAATACTTATTAAACACCTACTTTGAGCAAAATAAGTACATGCTGAGCACCTCTGCTATATAAACACAGCAGAAGTTATGAATGGTTCTCCCCCTGAGGGAGTTTATAATCTAGGTGAGGACTCACATCTAATATACCTAAAGTAATAATGAATAATGCAAGTCAGATTAAAATTTAATACAGCAAACATTTGTTAAACATTTCCTATGTACCATGCGTTGTGGACTCAATGGTTAGTAAGTGCCAACAGGTGATGTAAGCAAGATGGTGGATGTGTAAGCTTCAGGCCCTCAGAGAAACGTCAAATGAACAACTGAAGACTGACTAAAATAATGTTAGAGGATATTCCAAAAGAGCCAAAGATCTATAGTGACTGTCAAAAGCCTAATCAAGAAAAAACAACATTCAAAATGGTAGGAGATTTCATGGCATTTTATTCACCTCTCCCCAGTGTGGTGTAGCATGTTTGGGAGAAAGCTAACCAGTTCCCAGTTATCTCCTTTGGGACAGAAAGAACAGAATGGGATTTGTTTGCAGTATTCTTGTGCGTCTGTGGGCTACCAGGGGAACTGGTATCTGTCTCACCTGACTCAAACCTCAGATGGAGAACGTTAGTATGATCTGTATGTGAGGCTGGAAGCCATGGAGACAATGGTGGGTGCTCCAGCACATGAAAACTGCAGAACTGTAGTCCTGGGGTAGCTGGAAGCAAGAGATTATAGGCAGAAGAATGCAAAAGAACATCGAATCCCAGAGAACCGGGGGTGAGATTCTTTGGGAAATTAAGACATTCAAAAGCAGCCAGAGGCTATAAAAATATATAAGACCATTCATAAACAGGTTCAGACAGGATACCCACAAAAGGACTGAGAAGAACATAAAACTGTTCACCCTGGATAGATCCCAAGGCTCAGGAACCTGCTTGTTAGTGAAGGTCTTCTATGCTAGTCTGCAGAAATTGGAAGAGGTGGCTGCCTTGTCAATGCCCAATTTTCAAAAAAAAAAAAAAAAAGAAAACAAGACATACAAAAAAAATCAGGAAAACCTGTCTCAATAAAAGAAACAAAATAAAAGGTCTCCCTGGTGGTGCAGGAGGTTAAGACACAACCTTTGAAGCTGTCCCCAGCCACTGCAGCATGAGTTCAATCCCCAGCCAGGAAGCTACCTTTACCCACACGGTGCAGCAGACCTCACCTGATTCACCCGCTGCTCTCCTCAGCAGTGTATTTCAGTCATTCTGCCTGTTCTATTCCCCACTCTGTCTCTGGCAAATCCTCTCACCCCTCCACACCTCTGGCCTGTACGCTAGTTCTTGGATGCATAAATAAATAAATCTTTAAAAGAACAAAATAAATCTCCAGAAACTATCCCTGAAGAAACACAGACATATTGAACTTATTGAAAGGTCTTTGAAATACCTGTCTTTAATATACTTAAGGAGCTAAAGAACAATACAAAGAACCGAAGGAGATACAGTGCTGTGGAGTTAATTATGTACCCACTCATATATTGAGTTTCTAGTCCCTACCCCAATGTGATCATTTAACAAAACTGAGGGAATTCATTACCATTAAAACTGACCTCAGGAAGATGCTATAGAAATCTTTCAAATTGAAAAGAAAGGATGCTAGACAGAAATTTGAAGACATATGAAAATACAAAATTTCTCAAAGGCAAATACATGGGACAAATATAAAAATCTATAATTATTTCAGTTTATAACTCCAAATTGTATTTTATAAAGGGCTTAAAGCCAACCGAAATAAAAATATAAATCTGTGTTAACAGGTTTATATTACATAAAGATGTAAATTGTAACATCAATAATATAACATGGGATGCAGATGGAGCTGTAAAGGAGTAGAATTTATGTATGTGATTGAATTTTAAATTGGTATCAATTAAAGATAGATCATCATAACTTTAGGATGTTATATGTAATCACCATGGTAATCACAAATATCTATAGAATATACAAGAAAGGAAATGAGAGTAGAATCAAAATGTGTCACTACAAATATATCAGCTAAGCACAAAAGGAGTCAGTAATGGAAGAAATAGCGTCAAAAAATATATAAGAAACAGAAAACAAATAATAAAACAGCAAAGTGAGTGCTGCCCTATTAGTAATGGATTTAAGTGTACAGATTAAACTTTCTCATCTAAAGATATGATTAAAAAGATTTATATGCAATATCATAATCATGATGAAAAGTCTGACTAGAAAACACAAACTATTACTATTGGGTTGGAAAAGTCATAACATATTTTTTCTTTGAAAAACATAGAAAAAGTATGTCATGATTTTCCTGACAACCCAATATTTCTTGTCAATGGGTGGTATGAATAAGCATGAGATTTTTCTGATCTTATACTTTATATACATTTTTATTGAAATAACATTGATTTATAATATTCAGTCATGAGTCACTTAATGATGGAGATATATTCTGAGAAATACATCATTAGGTGATTTCATCACTGTGAACATCAGTGTAATAACACAAATCTAGATGGTGTAGCTTCCTATGCACCTAGGCTGTATGGTCGAGCCTGTTGGAACCAGCATCGCATATACGGTCATCATTGACAGAAATGGCAGCAAGCAGCATCTGACTGTGTATGTTTCAGGTGTACAGCACTACAGCTCAGCATGTGTGTATGCTACATCATCATCAGCACCCAAGGTCTAGTTTCCATCCACCATCATACAATTGATCACTTTGGCCCATTTTGCCAACCTCCCAACCTCCTTCCCCTCTGGTAACCGCCAATCTTTTCTCTGTATTAAAAGGTTTTTGTTTTGTTTCTTTGCTTAATTTCTTCACAAACGAGTGAAATAATACAGTATTCTCCTTTCTCCATCTATTTCACTTAACATAATGCCCTCAAGGTCCATCCATGTTGTTGCAAATGAAAAGAATTCATCTTTTATAATTGAGTACTATTCCATTGCTCTGTCACACACACACAGAGGAGGGGAGAGAGAGGAGGGGGGAGAGAGAGAGGAAGAGGAAGAGGGACAAAGAGAGAGAGAGAGGGAGAGAGAGAGATACATCTTTTTTATCCATTCACCTGAACCATAAATTACTTTTAAGATAATGGCTACCCACCAGTGTGTAATATGGATATATTACAGGGCACATCAATAGCCAACTTTCAATATTTGACAGAATAGCTAGACAGATGATCAATAAGGAAATATAGGATTTTGAGAAAATTGTAGCTCAATTAAACCAAATAACTATACAAAACAGTTTATCCAATAATAGGAGAAAATACATTTCTGAAAGCACATGGAACATTGTCTAGGATAAACCAGATAACAGCTCTTAATAAATTTTAAAAAGATTGAAATCATTTCAAATATCTTTTCTAGTCACAATGGAATGAGCTAGAAATCAACAGGAAAACTGAAAGGTTCACAAATATGTAGAAATTAAATAACACCCTCTTAAACAACCAAAGGTCAAAGAATAAATTATGAAGGAAATTAAAAATGTCTCAAGACAAATGGAAATGAAAACATACCATACAAAAGTTATGGTATGGGGCCTCCCCTGGTGGCGCAGGCGGTTGAACGCAGCGCTGTGAAGCTGTCCGCAGCCTCGGCAGCACTGGTTCCGTCCCTGCCAGCCGGCCAGGGTCCCACATGGCGTGGCAGACCTCTCCTGTCTTGCCCGCTGCTCCCCTCAGCAGTGTATTTCGTCAGTCTGCCTGTTCTGTTCCCCGCTCTGTCTCTGGTGAATCCTCTCACCCTCCCGTGAATCTGGCCTGTACCCAGGTTCTTGTATAAATAAATAAATAAATCTTAAAAAAAAAAAAAAACTTATGGTATACAGCAAAGTCAGCCCTAAGAGGGATATTTACATTTTATAATATATACATTTTAAGGCCATAAACACATTAAAAAAGATGAAAGATCTAAAATCAATCTTAATTTTACAACTTACAGAACTAGAAAAAGATGAGTAAGGTAATAGAAGAAAAGCAACAGTAAATATTTGACCAGAGATGGAGACTAAAAAAACAATAGAGAAAATCAAAGAAACCAAGGGTTGATTCTATAAAAAGGGTCAACAAAATTGACAAATCTTTAGGTAGATTGATTAGGAAAAGATATAAAAAGACCCACATGACTAAAATCAGAAACACACCAGGACATACTACTAATTGTATACTAACAGAAATGATACAAGAAAGTACAATGAATAATTAATTATATACCAACAAATTGGTTAACCTAGATGAACAGACAAATTCCTAGAAACACAAAGGCAATCAATACACAACCTAGAAATACACAATCTGAATAGATTTATAATTAGTAAATAGATTGAATCAATAATGAAAATATTCTAAACAAAGACAGCTCAGGACCCAATGACTTGACTTCTGATTTCTACCAAACATTTAAGAATAATTAATACCCATCCTTCTCAGGGTCTTCTAACAAACTAAACATAAGGGAACACTTACTAGCTCATTCTGCGAGACCATATTTACCCTGACACCAAACCCAGACAAAGACAATGTAAGAAAATTACGGGTCCCATATAATTTCCATCACCAGTTCACCCGTGTGCCATCACCATTGTGCACTTTCTGTCCTCATTTTGATCCCTGTCCCTCCTCCTCCCCTGCAGAATGTCTCTGATGTATAGTTGTCTGTTTATTTTTGTTTCATTTTGTTGTGAAAAAAAAAATGAACAATGATGTAAAAAATATATAAATAAATAAATAATTTAAAAAAAAAGAAAATTACGGGTCAATATCCCTGATGTATGTTGATGCAAAAATCCTCAACAAAACGTTAGCAAATCATATTCAATAGCACATAAAAAGGATTATATACCATGACCAAATAAGATTTATTCCTGAAATGCAGGGGTGTTTCCACATATGAAAATAAATCAAGTGAATACACCATTAACAGAATAATGGGGGGAAAAACCTACGTGATCACTTCAATTGATATGGCAAAGCATGTGACAAAACTCAACAACTGTTGATGATTTAAACACACACATGCCAACACTCTCACTCACTCAGTTCACTAGGAATAGAAGGAAACATAACATATCCAGACACTGCAGCAGAATTCCTGTCTGTACTTTGAGCAGGAAACCTTCCCATGCCCCACATCCTTACCAGTATTCACTAAGGAGAAACTTTGTGTAGAAGAGTGACATAATTGATATTTGAGAATTATTGGGAATTTACAGTGAGAGAGGGGCAGGACTGAAAAGATCTAGGAAGCTTTTTTTTTTTTAAAGATTTATTTACTTATACAAGCACTGGGTACTGTCAGAGGAGCTGGAGGGCGAGAGACTTCACCAGAGCCAGAGTGGGGAGAAGAACAGGCAGAAGGACCGAAGTACACTGCTGAGGAGAGCAGCGGGTGGCAGGACCCTGTGCACCATGTGGGACCCTCTCCTGTGGCCAGGGATCGAACCGGCGCTGCAGAGGCTGCGGGCAGCTTCGCAGCCCAGTGCTCAACTGCTGCGCCATCAGGGGAGGCCCATCTAGGAAGCTTTTTAAAGAAAGGGGCTGCTTAGTTCAATCCACCAATTATTGGATATCAGATTTCTATTCTTCCCACCAGAATTTCCACATGACATCCAGTTTGAGAGCTAGATTAACTGTATAGAATATTTGCCTTTAAGATTCCAAGAAGATTAAATTTCCCTCATTACACTGGCTAAATAAATGGGTCAGTGGATGGATGAAGGGATATTGGATGAATGGAGAGATCACACATGAACAGGTAAATAGATGGTGGAAGTATAGTTGGAGAGAAATTGGATGAATAGATGGATGGGTGGATGGATGGATGGATGGATGGATGGATGGATGGAGAGCTGGACTAAGACAAAGGAAAAAAATCTTTATTTGATCTGCTTATTTCCTGATTCTTTTTGAAGTTCAGGTAGACCTGCCACAAGGCATCACGAAATACAGCCTGATCTCTTCCCACTCACTCCTTTCATTAAGTTTTAAATATCCCCAAATATTGGTAGAAGTTCTATATCTTAGCTTAGTTTTAATACATTTGAATGACATGAATTGTCACTGTAAAAGTTTAAAGTACATTAAGAGTTAGTTTGTAGGGCCTCCCCTGTGGCGCAGCGGTTGAGCACTGGGTTGCGAAGCTGCCCGCAGCCTCTGCAGTGCCGGTTCGATCCCCGGCTGCTCCCCGGCCACCAGAGGAGGGTCCCGAATGGTGCGCAGACCTCTTCTGCTGCCTGCTGCTTCCCTCAGCAGTGTACTTCGGTCCTTCTGCCTGTTCTACTCTCTGCTCTGGCTCTGGTGAATTCTCTCACCCTCCCACGCTTCTGACTGTACCCAGTGCCTGTATAAATAAATAAATAAATCTAAAAAAAAAAGAGTTAGTTTGTAGTTAAGTGAGCTCCACTGTCCTATAATTACGGCAACTGACCAACAACTAAGGAACTGGCAGTCAACTCCGAGGAATTTACCTTCATCCTGTGTAATACATCCAGCAAATACAAAGTGAACTAGTGATGTGGTCAAAGCCAGTTGTTTGAAATGACTCATCCATTGGAAACAAAGTATGCAACACATACAAATTGATTACTTACTGTGAGACAAATAAAGCATTGCTGCTATCTTTAGGACCTCAAGGTCTGGTGGAAGAAATAGACATGTAAAACACGGAACTAGGATACATTGAACACTAGATTGGAACAGGGACACATTGAGCACTAGAATGGAAGTAGAGAAAGAAGTGGGGGACCAAAGTGGTGATGAAAGGTTCAGAGAAAGCTGCTTATGGGAGAGGGAATCCTTCTTATATGAGCTGGGAATCCCTGGAGGTCAAGCCACGAAGATGAAACTTTTTCTTACAGAGAGAGGGAAATCAGTGAAAGTCTCCTTTGAGGAGAGAATAGAATTGTAAAATTTGTATTAACCCTTCTTGGTTGACACTGGGCCATCATCACGCTCAGTTACTGAAGTAGCTAAGTACATGTATCTATGGTTGAATCAATTTTGATTTCTGAATATTCTTTGAACCAAATCAGAGGTGGGAGCAGCTTTCCCTTTGTTGTTGTTTGTGTATTTGTCACTGTTTCTTTTTGCCTCCAATACAATCTCCGTCAGACATTCTCTTATTTAGGGATTACTATTGCAGTTTTATTTTTAGTGTTTCTCTCTTAGTCTCTCTCCCTCCCCCTTGTGCGTGTATGTACACAAAAGAATTTAACCTTTTAAGGACCCATGACGGTCTATGAACTTGGGTGAGAAAAAAGGAGTATTTGCATTTCCACTAATCTAACTGAAATTTAACTTTTTTCAATGATAAATGTAGGTAATAAACTACAGTAGTATTAGTGGTAGTTGTGATTTTATCACCAATAGAAATCACTTGCATTATTTTCCTGTGACATTGTCATTGTCAGTGCCCTGAAACATTTGTGCTGATCAGTATTTGGAAATTACATGAATTATGAGACCTGCTGCTAAAACTTGTTTAATGTTGTTTAATAAAGATGCACGTATGTAATTATATCACCAAATTTTTAATAATGGAGTTATTTAAATGTAGGTTTTCCTTGGTAATTCTGTATATTTAATTTTATTCATTTAAAAACATTGTTCTGAGAGGGATCCATAGACTTCATCATACCTAGCACAGAAAAAAAAAAGAGTAAGTGGCCCTACATTGCATTTTCTATAATTGTTTGTTCTAGAAAGTAAGGTATAAAACAATTCTTTTTGGCTTTCACGGTGACATCTTTCATCCAGAAACTTGCCCAAGTTTGTGAACATTTAGGTGCGTGCTAGAGAAGGACACTAAAATGGGTTGCCTTTGTATAACTCTAGGCAGAAAAGGAACCTTATGTGAGCAAATCTGGTTTTCAAACAAGCTTAATTGTTCAGGGTGCCATACCTCTCGGTACAGGATAGTCTATTGATGTACTGGTGGCCAGTGCTCCTGTTATTTTTGGGAATAGTCAGAAACTGAGATTCAGGTAGCCTACACTATTGCATTTAACTATTCTTCCCTGGATGCCCTTGTCGACAATGTGCTTATGTAGATCAAATGAAGATAATGAAAAATAATGGGAAAACTGCCCAGTGCTGAGCCGAGGTTAGGCAAAAACTCGTTAGGAAAGGAAAAGGCATGGTGAACATGTACCTTACATGGGGGGGGGTGGATTTTGTTCCAGTCCCCCCCCCCCATTAGTAAAGTGGAGGGAGAAGGGGAGATTGGCTCAGTTGTCAAGGAAATGAAGTAGTGTGGTTCAGCTGCCTGGCAACTCAGACCCTGATGGGGTTGGTACTTAATGAGCCAGATCTTCTTCCTTGTGTTCTTTTCAAAGGGCTCTTCATGACTTCATTGGCAGTTTGTGTCTCCCATGCTCGTGTATTTGTCTTCGTTTCCCTCATTACTAATAATGCAGGAAGGTATCCTCAAGCACACGCACACATCAGGAAATGACTCACACTGAGAATTTGAAACGTGCTGTACATACATAGGTGGTTCCATTGTCACTGATTTATTATCGCCAGATTTAGTTATGCTGACCCTGAAACATCCCAAATGCTCTACAGTGAGAGTTTGGTATTGCTCTCATGTTTGCATCGTACCTCTGCACAGAGAGGGACACACACACACACACACAAACACACACACCACCGATGCATGTGCATCGCATATAGCTGTAAAGAGCCAAATGTTCAGACCCATCACCTACTTCTGTGAGAGATGACACTAGTTGAAGCGTGTATGTCTGTGGGGAGTGTACATTCTCAAATATGCCCGTAAGGAACATGGGGTACTCAGGGTCTTTTTTCCTTCTGGCCACCAGCCTTTAGAGCCGCCACCTGTGGCTTTGCTTTCCTCCCAGGTTTCGTTACCCACACGTCATAAAGTGTTACTGCAAAGGGGACTTGGGAGCGTGAGCATGGGGTACACACTTCTATGATTACGGACACCTGGGCTGAGAAGCCAGCGATCATGGGACTTATGCATGTGAAAATATGGACACCTGGACCTTGAAGTGAGGGCTAAAGGGGAGATTCTTAGGGGCTAGAGGGCTCAGTTGCTGCCTGCCTGCCTCCTGCCTGCTGGTCTACCTGTGACTACAGTCCCCTGATTCAGCATTATAGGCATGTTAGGGATACTGAATCTGCCTGGCCTGGGATGGTTGCAAAACATTGCCATATTCCACCTCTACTTTCTCCTTCCCTCATACCTACAGACCCAAAAACACACACAGATATTTGTTCCCTGAAGTTTGGGGGTGGAGAACCCTTCGCTCACAGGCACTGCACAGATCTGCAGAGACCCTGGTCAGGTCTGCACCCACCTTGCTGTTTCTGCTGCCATGGTGAAAAGTAACTCATACTGACTGGGTTCTAATTTTTGTACAGATACCTGGACTGACACAGGACGAACTCAGGTGTCCCCTCTTGGTAAGACCTTTCTCAGCATGTGGGAATGCAGCTTCCTTGGCCAAGCTATCTAGCTAAATAGTTACAGGATACGCTGGGATGTCTGCCACCCACGCCTTTTAAAGAAGATTCCCCGACACCAAATTAGCCATTTGAAAATTGAGCGTAAGTGATTCCCATTTGGCTAATTGCTTTTAGGGAGTCTGTCAAAACCCCTCACTTACTCCAGCCCACACTCAGGAATTCCGAAATAAATCTGTGGTCTGGGCAGTGGCTGGGGAGCAGCTTCGGTTGCTAGGATGGAGGCAGCCTGGTGTGGTGGCTTGGGACCTGTGGGAAGTCCTAAGGGGTCACCTAAAGTGCTTCCCAGGCTGACAGGACATGAGGAGAATCTGACCTGATGTGACCAGCCACTTGGTTGAAATGCAAACTGAGCACTTAGAAATGCTGTGGAGCAGTGTGGGGTGAGAAGCACTAGATGGACCTGTGCCACCTTAAACTGTAGCTACTAGAACTTCAGGGCAGCACAAAGGCGATCCTCAAATTTCAAGCTCTCCCTTACAAAGCTTGCCAAGCTCTTTTTTTTTTTTTTTCTGAATCCTTTCAAAGGCTGTGCTGTGGATTTGTTTTGCTATGAATAAGCAGAAGATCAATGAAGCTGCCGGTTGCAATCTGATTGTGTTATCTATTTCCATGTAACAAATAACCCCAAAATGTAGAGGCCTCAACATCCGTTTTTTATTTTCCGGTTTCTGTGGGTGACGAGTCTCTCACAAGGCTGCAGTCAGGGTGTTGGCCGGAGCTGTCGTCATCTCAATGCTCAATTAGGCAGATGCCCGCATTGAGGCTCACTCTTGTGGTGGTTGGGAGGATTCAGTTCCTTGCAGGTTATTAGAGTAAACACCTCAGCTCTTTGCCTGCTCTTGGCTAGAGGCCACCTTCAGTTTCTTGCCACATGGGTCTTCAGTGTGGCAGGTTACTTCATCATTGTGTTCAAGCCCAAAAGGCAACAGACAGCACGTGCCAGCAGGATGGATTAAGTCTTTTGTAACCTAATCCCCAAAGTGACATCCCGTCACTGGCCATATTCTATTCCTTACAAGCAATTCACTAGGTCCAGCCCCTGCTCTGTGGCTGTGGATACCAGAGGGGATCGTTGGGGTCCATTCAAAAGCTGTTGCGGGGATATAGTCTAATGGAGAGCACTGTGGAGTGAGAGTGAGGTATGTTGTCTCAATGCTGGCTCTGCCATTAGCTACACGTGGAAACTTGAGCCTTTTCCCCTATTTTCTCCTTCCCAAATTTCACTTGGCTTTAGGATGCTAACTAATAATACGTGCTCTAAGGATAAAGCAAAACAAAAAATATGAAGATACTCTGAGAAACTTTTAATAAATATTATGTCTTTGGTTGGGGGGCTATCTCCCCCCCTCCACTCAGGAGAATAGGGTGTAATGTTTGAGTCATAAACTCTGGAGCTGGATACTCGGGTTGAGTCTGAGTTGTCATGTTAACTCTGTTACCTTGGTCTAGTTATTTAATCACTCTAAGCATCCATTTACTATTTGTAATGGTGATAATACCTGCCTTGCCAAGTTTGCAAGGAATAAATCAAACAATATTTATAAAACATTCAGCAGAATAATTATAATTAGCACACCATATGATCTCAATAAATGTGACTTATTAATTTTGTTATTATTCATTTGTAATCACATGAGGGGTTGTAAACTCATAGACTCTTTTTTTTTTAAAGATTTATTTATTTATTTATACAAGCACTGGGTATAGTCAGAAGCACGGGAGGGTGAGAGAATTCACCAGAGCCAGAGCAGGGAGCAGAACAGGCAGAAGGACTGAAGTACACTGCTGAGGGGAGCAGCGGGCTGCAGGAGAGGTCTGCGCGCCATGTGGGACCCTCGCTAGGCAGCCGGGGATAGAACCGATGCTGCAGAGGCTGCGGGCAGCTTTGCAACCCAGCGCTCAACTGCTGCGCCACCGTGGAGGCCCAAACTCATATACTCTTTATTATTTTTTTTTAGAGGCATGTTTTATTTATTTATTTATTTATTTGTTTGTTTTGTTTATACATGCACTGGGTACAGTCAGAAGCGTGGGAGGGTGAGAGAATTCACCAGAGCCAGAGCAGGGAGCAGAGCAGGCAGAAGGACCGAAGTACACTGCTGAGGGGAGCAGCGGGTGGCAGGAGAGGTCTGCGCGCCATGTGGGACCCTCCTCCGGTGGCCGGGGAGCAGCCGGGAATCGAACCGGCGCCGCAGAGGCCGCGGGCAGCTTCGCAACCCAGCGCTCAACCACTGCGCCACCGGGGAGGCCCTAAACTCATATACTCTTAAAAAAGAATTCTCTAAGCTCATCCCTTAGGCCATTCAGTCTCATCATCCCACACAATTGGGTACTCCTTTTAATTTCAAGCTCTTATCTCCCCTCCCTTGGCACACAAACACACTAGCACAGGCACAAGTCTATTCTCCTTTTGTACTTTGCTTCTGTATCTTTTTATCTCTAGGAGGATGTCAGGGAGAGAGTGACATTGAAGGATAGTTTGTTTCCTGGGATATGGTCACAGTAACCTATGCAGAAGGCTAAAATATGCCCACACAGAGAGAAGATATCTATGTATTTATGTATCTAAACTGTATATGTATATATGTACACACATACATATATACAGAGAGAGAGAGAGAGAGAGAGAAACCTGGAGGAGATTTTGAAAAAACCACCCTGACAGCAAATGGAGGTCACTTTACATAAGCAAGAGACTGTGGCTGAATGTGGCTGAATGCCTCAGTGATCGCAATGTCATTGCTTCTGCACCCCCTTTTTTCCAGCAATGTATAAAATCCAATTTTCACATAAGCTTCCTTTGCCAATCTTTTAGACAACCTCTTTATTAGTCCATGGATGCATTAGTATTTTCCCAATCTGGGCAAGTAGATTACAGTGGGGCCAAAGGTGGACTTGCTATCTTATCAGTTGTCGACTTTTCCCAGGGTAAGCTCTGCACCTCTGCTGAGGTGCTGCACGCCCTTGAAATTGACCTTGCCAGCTGTGAGGACTTCTATTAGAGTGGAAAGAACTCGACTACCAGAGAATAGACCTAGGCTCTAATTTCACCTCTGTTGCTAACAGCCATCCTTCTCTGAGCCTCGCTTGCTCACCTTGCTAATGACATTGGTAATATCTGCTCTGCTGACCTTAGAACCTGGTTGGGATGCTCAACTGAGATGTCAGGAAAGCGTCCTGAAACACGTCCAGTGCCATGAGGATGTAGCCAGTTGTGATCAACAAGAGTCGAGGATTCTGTCTTGTTTTAACTTTTGCACTCTGCGGGGACTGGCCCAAATCTCTAAGCCTCAGTTTATTCACCATTCAATAACCACTGTGAGGTCCAGAGGGACTTGTAAGCAGTTGGCTGGATTTTCCCAAACCACCTGTTGTTCTTAACTGTGGGTAGCTGACGCCTTGCTGGGGACTGAATGGTGCCTGCCATGAGAGTGCGGAAATGGTGGGGTGTGCCAGCAGGCAGAGGTTGTGGTCACGGCTGTGAGACATTATTAGCTAGATGTTTTCAGCCTTTCCTAGAGAGAGAAGAAAATAGAAAGAAAATACTTGAAAATAGAATTTTAAATGCTGTGCAACTGTAAGATCCTACATGTGAGCCCTACTCGTTTGTATAACTCTTGCTCTCTGTTGGGTGCAGTGCTAAGTTCTTTACGTACACTATCTCGTTCCATCTTCACTTTAACCCTGTAAGGAGGTAGGAAACAGATGAGAGAATTGACATTTCAAGAGATCGGTAGTTTTAAGACCAAGCTTGGAACTGGCAGAGCCTCACTCCAAGGTCATCTTGACATCTGCATAAAACTAGCCCCAATTTATAGGTTAGGAGACTGAAGCAGGAAGGTAAATAAACTATGTTAAATCAGATGACTAGTTGGTTGCTCTTGTTGATGCCAAAGCCCATGCTTACAATGTGCATGCTGTAAAATGTGGAGTATTTTTTTAAAGATTTATTTATTTGTGCATAAACAGATGAGTACAGGACAGAGATGCAGGGGGTGAGAGGATTCACCAGAGACAGAGTGGGGGACAGAACAGGCAGACTGACTGAAATACACTGCTGAGGGAAGCAGCAGGAGAGTCAGGAGAGGTCTCCTGCACTATGTGGGTAGCTCTCTGGCCAGCCGGGGATTGAACTCACGCTGCAGAGGCTGCGGATTGCCCCACAGTGCAGTGCCCAACAACTTGCGCCACCAGGGAGACCCAGAATGTGGACTGTTTATCAGTTAATCATTCTCTAGGAAGCCATTCCTTAACACATACTCAGTGCAGGGGGCTTGCTGCAGGAGGTGACACTGGAAATAGACTACAATTCATTTGAGACAACAAGAAATATACAAGGCTAAGCTTGACGGTCCAAGGCAGTGTGCTGAGTGTCTATAGGTAGATAGGCCTGTGACCCAGACCAAAGTTGCTTTCTCACACAAGATACCTCAGATTTCTTGTGGCTATTATGGAGAACACTGCAACAATAGCAATTAAAAGCCCAGACTCTGCTGATGGAAATATCTGAATTCAAATTCAAGTTCTCTACTTACTGTTTGGCTGTTGGTGAATAATTTGACCTCCCTTCCTGTACAGAGACTTCCATCTCTCTAAAGTGACGATGATTGTATATAGTACCTATGTCACGGGTAGAAGTGGGATAATATATGCAGCGTTCAGTGAGATAATATATGCAGAACATCAGGCACAGGATAGCTGAGCACTCATTGGTTGAATGGTAGCCATGGTCATTAACAACAATAAGAATGTATCTGATGTGAGTGGGAGGCAAGGATGGAGGTCAGGTCACTGACTGTAGCATAAAGGACAAGGACATGGAGTGCAA
Organism: Talpa europaea; assembly: GCF_964194135.1. NCBI lineage: Eukaryota > Metazoa > Chordata > Mammalia > Eulipotyphla > Talpidae > Talpa > Talpa europaea. The sequence continues at coordinate 69,277,786 of NC_140081.1, forward strand.
GCACATAGATTCAAGGTCAAACTCTATTATCACTGCACTCTGAAACTTTGGAGGGGCCCCTACCCTTCTCTGGGTTTGTTGTTTTGACAATAAAGCACCCTGCCATACTCTGAAGTGGGATCTTAGACCATCATTGTTATAGCAATGGCCCCAGCATCCTGGTCTGTCTTACACTCAGACATGAAAAAGGCCCTACTGAAGTGAAATATAGTGTGACTTATGGGTGCAAGGAAAATATGTGCTAGGGCCTGGGGGGTGCATATCCCAAAGAGGTAGACAGGTGTGGACCCAGGAAAGGAGCTTTTCTGTGTGTAGTGGTTAAGAGAATACCCCCAAAAGCCATGTTTCCTGGGTCCCAGTTCTGACTCTGCCACTTATCAGCTGTATGACTTGGATTATTTTAGCCTCTTTGACATTTAGTTTCTCACCTGTAACGTGGGGATAATAATAGTGCCTACATCAAAGGGTTGGTATAAAGATCAGTTTAATATTTGTGATTTGCTTAGATCCGTATCTGACATATGTGAAACATAATAAAAGTGCTTGTTAAGTAACAAAATAGATAACATTGAAAGCTCATTAAGAATTGGAGGAAGTATTTTGATGGGTGACGAGTTTTTTGTCACTGCAAGAATGCAGTCAAGGCTGGTGGCATTTAATATACAAGCATCAGGAGATTATTGCAAAGATATATTTTATTTTTTTTTTTTCAGAATTCTTTTTTTTTTTTTATAAATTTTATTGTTATATTCCCCATACAATTGCAGCCCCCCATTCTGACCCCAATCCCTCCCCTCCCGCCCCCGCCCCCCTAAAAGTGTCTCTGGTTCATAGTTTTTTGTTGATTTTGATTTTCACTTTCTTATAGTTATTCATTTTCCTGGTCCCTTATTTAAGTTTTCTAGATTCCTGCTATGAGTGAGACCATCCGGTATTTTTCTTTTTCTTTTTGGCTTATTTCGCTGAGCATGATCCCTTCCAGCGCCATCCATGTTGCAGCAAATTGCATGTGTTTATCTTTTTTGAATGCTGAGTAATATTCCATGGTGTATATGTACCACATCTTCTTGATCCAGTCATCTATTTTTGGGCATTTGGGTTGTTTCCAAAGCTTAGCTATTGTAAACAGTGCTGCTATAAACATAGGGGTGCAGGTGTTCTTTGGAATTGATGTTTCTGTGTCCTTTGGGTAAATACCTAGGAGTGGAATTGCTGGGTCATATGGAAGCTCTATGTTTAGTAGGTCCAGAAATCTCCACACAGCTTTCCACAGTGGTTGGACCAGTTTGCACTCCCACCAACAGTGCAGAAGAGTTCCTTTTTCTCCACACCCTCGCCAACATTTGTTGTTGCTAGTTTTTTTAATATGTGCCATTCTCACTGGTGTAAGATGGTATCTCATGGTAGTTTTGATTTGCATTTCCCTGATGACAAGTGATGTTGAACATTTTTTCATATGCCTGTTGGCCATTTGCATTTCCTCTTCAGAGAAGTTTCTTTTAAGCTCTTCTGCCCATTTTTTGACTGGATTATTTTCTTTGTTGTTGTTGAGTCTCATCAGCTCTTTGCAGATTTTTGTGATCAGTCCTTTATCATTAGTGTTGGGTGCAAAAATGTTCTCCCAGTTGGTGGGGTTTCTCTTTGTTTTTGTTATTGTCTCTTTTGCTGTGCAAAAGCTCTTTAATTTGATATAGTCCCAGCTGTTTATCTTTGCCTTCACTATCACTGCTTTGGGTGATGTGTCTGTAAAGATGTCTTTGATGTGCAAATCACGTAGTGTTTCGCCTATATTTCCTTCTATATATTTTATGGTTTCAGGTCTTATGTCTAGTTCTTTAATCCATTTTGAGTTGATTTTTGTGTATGGTGTGAGGTGGTGGTCAAGCTTCATTCTTTTGCATGTAGCGACCCAGTTTTCCCAGCACCATTTATTGAACAAACTTTCTTTGCTCCAATGCATATTCTTTGCTCCTTTGTCAAAGATTAGTTGACTATAAATCTGTGGGTTTATTTCTGGATTTTCTATTCGATTCCATTGGTCTGTATGTCTGTTCTTGTTCCAATACCATGCAGTTTTGATGATTATGGCTTTGTAGTATAGTTTGAAGTCTGGGAGTCTGATGCCTCCATTCCCTTCTTTTTTTTTCAGGAGAGCTTTGGCTATTCGGGGTTTTTTGTGATTCCATATGAATTTCATCAATAATTGTTCTATTTCTTTGAAGAATGACATTGAAATTTTGATTGGAATAGCATTGAATCTGTATATTGCTTTTGGAAGGATGGCCATTTTAATAATGTTTATTCTTCCAATCCATGAGCAGGGGATGTCTCTCCATTTCTTTGTGTCTTCTTCTATTTCTTTTAACAGTGTTTTATAGTTTTCTTTGTATAGGTCCTTTACCTCTTTTGTTAGATTTATTCCCAAATATTTGATTTTTTTGTTTCAATAACAAAAGGGATGGTCTTTTTGATTTCTTCTTCTTCAGATTTATTGTTTGTGTATAGGAAGGCTACTGACTTTTGCGTGTTGATTTTGTATCCTGCCACTTTACTGAACTGATTGATGAGTTGAATTAGCTTTTCTGTGGAGTTTTTGGGGTTCTCTATGTATAATATCATATCGTCTGCAAATAGTGATAGTTTGACTTCTTCTTTTCCTATTTGGATTCCTTGGATGTCTTTCTCTTGTCTTATTGCCCTGGCTAGGACTTCCAGTATTATATTGAAAAGCAATGGTGAGAGTGGACATCCTTGTCTTGTTCCAGATCTTAATGGAATTGCTTTCAGCTTTTCACCATTGAGAATGATACTGGCTGTTGGCTTGTCATAGATGGCCTTTATGATGTTGAGGTATGTTCCTTGTATCCCAAGAATTTCAAGGGCTTTTATCATGAATGGGTGTTGCACTTTGTCGAAAGCTTTCTCAGCATCTATTGATATTATCATATGGTTTTTATATTTCTTTTTGTTGATGTGTTGGATAACGTTGATTGATTTTCGGATGTTAAACCATCCTTGTGCCCCTGGAATGAATCCAACTTGGTCGTGGTGAATTATCTTATGGATACATTGTTGGATTCTGATAGCTAAAATTTTATTGAGGATTTTTGCATCAGTGTTCATTAGGGAGATTGGCCTGTAGTTTTCCTTTTTTGTGTTGTCCTTGTTCGGTTTTGGTATTAGTGTAATGTTGGCTTCATAGAACGTGTTTGGTATTGTCTCTTCCTTCTCAATTTTTTGGAAGAGTTTGTGAAGGATAGGCACTAATTCGTCTCTGAATGTTTGGTAGAATTCATTTGTAAATCCATCAGGTCCTGGGCTTTTGTTTTTGGGGAGGTTTTTGATTACCATTTCAATTTCGCTAATTGTAATTGGTCTGTTTAGGTGTTCTATTTCTTCTTTATCTAGCTTTGGGTGATTGTAGAGTTGTAGGAATTTGTCCATCTCCTCTAGATTGTTAAACTTGTTTCCATATAACTGTTCATAGTAGTTACTGATTATTCTTTTGATTTCTGCTGTGTCCGTTGTGATTTCTCCTCTTTCATTGATGATCCTGTTTATTTGTGCTTTCTCCCTTTTTTCCTTTGTGAGCCTGGCTAGGGGTTTGTCTATTTTATTGATTTTTTCAAAGAACCAGCTCTTGGTTTCATTGATCTTTTGGATTGTTTTTTTAGTTTCAATTTCATTTATTTCTGCTTTGGTTTTTATTATTTGTTTTCTTCTACTGGTTTTGGGGTTTTTTTGTTGTTCTTTTTCTAGATCTTTGAGCTTCGAGATTAGGTTGTTTCTTTGCGTTCTTTCTTGTTTCTTGATGTGAGCTTCTATTGCTATATATTTTCCTCTTATTACTGCTTTTGCTGCATCCCATACATTTAGGATATTGGTGTCCTCCTTGTCGTTCAATTCAAAAAATTTTTTAATTTCTTCTTTGATCTCCTCATTAGTCCAATGGTCTTCCAGTAGTGTGGTTTTTAATCTCCATGAGGTAGGAAAGTTCCTTGCCTTCTTTTTATGGTTTATTTCTAGTTTGATGCCTTCATGGTCAGAAAAGATGGTTGATATGATTTCAATCTTGGTGTATCTGTTGATGTTTGTCTTGTGCCCCAGTATGTGATCGATCCTGGAGAATGATCCGTGTGCGCTTGAGAAAAATGTGTACTCCGTTTTTTTGGGGTTTAGTGTTCTATAGATGTCTGTTAAGCCCAATTGCTCTAGGTCTTTATTTAGAGCTTTGGTTTCTTTACTTATTTTTTGTCTTGTTGATCTATCCATTGTTGATAGTGGTGTGTTGAAGTCTCCCACTACGTATGTGTTTTCTCTGATGTCTGTTTTCAGAGAGGACAACAGTTGTCTGATATATTTTGGTGCTCCTTCGTTTGGTGAGTATATGTTAATGAGTGTTATTTCTTCTTGAAGTATTGTCCCCTTGATCATAATGTAGTGACCATTGGGGTCTCTTTTTATCTTTTTGAGTTTGAAATCTGTTTTATCTGATATAAGTTCCTGCTTTCTTTTTTGGTCCATTTGCTTGTAGGATTGTTTTCCATCCTTTAACTTTGAGCCTATTTTTATCTTTTGTAGCTAAATGTGTTTCCTGGAGACAGCAAAAGGTTGGGTTTTGTTTCTTAATCCAGGCTGCAACTCTGTGTCTTTTTATTGAAGAGTTTAGTCCATTTACATTTAGAGTTAATATTGATATGTTAACATCTGTATTTGCCATTGTGTTTGTCTTTCCTTTGATTTTATTTATTTATTCTTTTAATAACTTTTTTTTTTTGGCCTTCTTTCATTGTTATTCGTCGCTCTGAGGTTCTGGCTTTAGGACTCCTTGTAGTATTTTTTGGAGTGGGGGTTTAGTTGCAATGAAATTCCGGAGTTTCTGTTTGTCTGGGAAGGTCCATATTCTTTCTTCAAAGAGGAAGGAGAGCTTTGCGGGATAGAGTATTCTTGGTTGGCATCTGTTTTCTTGGAGTCTGTTGACTATGTCCCTCCACTCTCTCCTTGCCCGTAGTGTTTCTTCGGAGAAGTCTGATGTCAGCCTGATTGGTTTTCCTTTGAATGTTATCTGTTTCTTCCCTCTTGCCAGCTTCATTATTTTTTCCTTGTCCTGGATTCTTGGGAGCTTTACTATTATGTGTCTTGCTGTATTTTTCCTTTCGTCGTGGAAGTTTGGTGTTCTTCTTGCTTCTTGTATATCAATTTTCAGCTCCTTCTTCACATTTGGGAAGTTCTCTTCAATTATCTCTTTGAATATTTTCTCTGTTCCTACATCTCTCTCCTCTCCTTCTGGTATTCCTATAACTCTTATATTTCCTTTCCTCATGGAGTCAGATAGTTCCCGAAGTCTTTCTTCGTTCTTTTTCCTTCGTACTTCTCTTTCCTTTTCTGTTTTGGTTCTTTTTATTTCTGTGTCTTCAAGATTACTTATTCGTTCTTCCATTTCATCTATTCTGCTTTCATTGCTTTTCCCAGAATTCTTTAGTTCTTCCATTAATTCTTTGATCTCCTGCATTTCTTTTACTTCCCTCTTTAGGGACTCAATTTCTTTCTTCTGACCATTGTTTTCCCTCTCTAGGGACTCAATTGCATTCTTCTGATCGTTGATTATTTTTCCCTTATCATTGTTTTCCTTTATGACTTCTGTCAGTTTTTTAATCACGGCAATTTTAAATTCTCTTTCTGGAAGGCTCAGAAATTCTTCCAAGTTATTGTCGTTGCAATCTGGGGGCTGGCTTTCTTTTTGTGGTGTGCTTTTTCTCTGGAGAGTTGCTAGGTTGCGTGTGGTTCTTCTCCTCCCTACTGTCTGTTTTCTAATTTGCCGTATGCGTTGGGACACTGTGTTGTTGGGACTTGCCGGCATCTTGGGTGGGCTTCTCTGTTCCCCTCTGGTTCTTCCAGGAGTCATCTGTCAGTTTCAAGCAGCCTTTACTGGAGAAAGGTCCCTGTTCTAAAATGCCGATGTGGGGACACACTCCCCTGTGCGCCTGGTCTGCCCCGGCGGTGGGTTCCTGCTCCCCTCTGGGCTTGGACTGCAGGCCAGAGGGGGTCTGGCATGGGCGAACTTCCCCCGCTCACCTCTGGCTCCTGAGGAAGCCTTCTGCAGGTAGTCTTTACTGAAGAAATGTCCCTGTTCTAAAATGGTGATGTGGGACACACTCCCTGCGCTTCTGGTCTCAGGCACACTCTTCTGCGTGCCTGGTCTGCCCCGGCTGTGGGTGCTCGCTCTCCCTGTGGGCTCAGACTACTTGTTCGGAAGGGGCCCAGTGTGGGCTAACTCCCCAGCTGGCCACTAGCTCCTTCAGTAGCCTGTGCTGGGGTCAAGTCGCTAGGTGGCGCCAGAGATCTCTCCTAGAGCCCTTGGGGAGCTGATTTTCCACCCCGTGGGACAGGGAGCAGAGCGGGGATGGTAGGGTACACCTCAACGGCTTTGGGGTGCTGTGTCTGCCTTGTGCCCCACCGTCGTGGGGAACCCACGCCCCTAATTTCGTGCCCCGGGTCTCAGTTCCAAAGCCCTCAGTTCCAGGACGCGGGCTGTAGCCCAGATCAGTGGCGCGGGAATGGCGCCTTTTGAATCCCGCTCCCCTGCCTGGGCGCCTTGTTCCTGCTCACTCAGGGAGGGCCTCCGCCGTCTCCCCGCAAGCCTAGGTCGCAGGCGCAGGGGCCTGGGCAGCTGCAATCCGAGCGCCGCTTTCGCGCAAGCTTACCGGGCGGCCGGGGCTGTGTGCTGGTGCTGGTCTCCTCCTGGTGGGCGGGGCTCTCTTTAATGGCGCCTGGAGCTCACCTCCGCGGTGGATCCTGCAGGGTTCGCCTCAGCTCCCGTTCACGGGGTGTGGTGGCTGAAATAGTTCCTTTCCACTCACAGTCCCACTTGCTGCATCCGTTTTTCTTGTTGGGCGTTTTGGTTTGTTGTTTCCCTCGTCTCTGCCGGTCGGAGAGTGCCGCCTCTGTGGGCGGGGGAGGGGAGCAGGGTTCTGCGCTTCCCTCCCTTCTCGTCCTCTTTTATGGCAACTTTCTTCTTGGGGCAGTTTGCTGGAGTCGTCCGTTTATCTTCCGTGTCCCAGTTCTCACTGGGACCTGCCGCTTTTCCTCCCTATTAACTTTTTTTAATGGGAGATCTTACTCGCAGCGTCTCCTCGCCGCCATGTTGCTCCGCCCCTCCGCAAAGATATATTTTAACCATCACTTTCTGATCAGAGTTTCTTGCCTCTCAGATTTACCCACCTAGTCAGTAGAAAGGAAGACCTAAGATAAGCGCAAATTAAACCAGAACTAGGTAGAGTTTTCTTTTCTCCTATGCACTCTCAAACTAAGTTTGTGTTTCCTGGGACATTTTTACATTCATCCATGAAATTTAGTGGTATGAAGGGCAGGAGTAACCAGTCACCTTTCCCATCCTCACAAAGCGGTTGGTGCTTTGCAAGCCAGTTTTACTTCCTGCCTCCTTGTCAGATCCTAGACAACTTTGATTGACAAGAGGCCTTGGTGAAACTGTTTCATTAATATGCTGGCTGTCACTTGCCGATTTACAATCTACCCATTTGTAAGGTTCCCATTGCTATTAAGAGAGAGGAATTATCATGTCATAAAACTGATGTTATCCGCTTGTCAGTTTTATATCTGACCTAGTTGTACTTGCAGCTGCCATTGGACTGTAGCCTTTTATTTGGGCAGAAAATAGCATCCACTCATCTACACTTCACCTTCATCCACTCACTAAAGACTAAAAGAGGTAGGCCTCCAGGTGAGGTTGCTCAGTAATGGGATGGGAGAAAGTCTGTTGGAGTTACTCAAGTTCAGCACAACACTCTAATGCTTCAATAGACCGTGCAGACAAAGGGCAGTGAGAGAGCTGGGGCAGAAAGGATGTCTTTCTTGGAGAACCAGGCTAGTCTGCAGCCCAAACATATGCAGCATCTTGAATGCTCAGACATGGAAAGTGAGTACCCAGCCCTGAACTGGGCTGAAGTCCAAACCAGGAAAGCAAGACGAGGTGTGAGCATATAAGTGAATGAATTTCTTTAACGTGGGTAGTCCTGTGGTGTGCCCTGTGACTAAGAAAGGGTCCTGTAAAGCACGTAATTCCTAGGGTCTTGGCTGAGGCATGCCTGCCATCCCTGAGAATCCAGGGGGAAATCTGTTTGTTAGAGAAGGGCTGGGCTCCTGGGATGTCTTAACCCCTACAAGAAGACTGGGTAAAGCAAAATATTGTCTCTAAGGTGCCATCGGAATAGTTGGATATTTGCCTGCACTAGAAGCCACAACGTAGGTTCAGAGAAAATGCCACTCAGCAGAGGCCAATGTCAGTATGCCCTTGAAATCTTGTCCCTACTTAGCCAAGTTCCATTGGATGAGTTACTTCACCTCTGAAGCCTTAAATTCTTCTCTAAAATAGAGATGATAATATAATCCCTGATTCATTGGGTTGTGAGAATTATATAAGACAGAGTGTAGGTAAAGTACTTAGCACTCTCCTTGGCAAAACCAAGTGTTGGGTAAATGTTAACTATTCTCATCATCATCGCTATGGGTTAATTACTGGAAGCAGATAAATATTACTATTTAAGAAAAAATATTTTGTAGGCTTTTCAATGCATGCTACATTTCACAATACTATCATTATTCAAGAGAGAAAAAGAAAAGTAGTGTGATGCAGTGGTTAATAATGCAGTCTCCACACCCCCAGTTCTATAACCTATTCCCTGTGAGCATCTGGGTAAATCATATAGTCTCTTGAGGCCCATAGGACCAACCTCACAGGATGTTGTGAGAATTAAATGAGGAAACCCCCATAAAGTGCTCAGTGCAGTGACCTGCACAGAATAAGCTAAGATTTATTTCTGGTTATTATCATTATGGATAAATTCCCTTCTACAGTTCTCAGCCCTGTTATGTTCCATGTGACTCTATCAACCCTCTCCCCCATCATTCCAAGCTGTGCCAAAGGGAAGTCCAAAGTGTCACTGAGGGTCTCCTGAGGGGGGATGGGATTGAGATTTTCAGACCCTAAAAAGAGGGAAAACATTGTTAGGAGTCCAGCCTATTCACCCAAGGTGCTGTGGCTTAAAGAGGTCATTGTTTGCCATTGGCCCCACTACAGAAGTCAGTTCCATAGGGGACCCTGTACCAGGAGATAGCCCCTTCCTTACAGCCCGCCCCCCCCCTCATGCCACTAGCCCATTCTACACGTAAACTCCCGGTTGACGCATTTGCCACTTCCTTCAAATATTTGCGAAAAGCTTCCCAGAGCAGGAAGCCTCGCGGCTGCAGAGCATTCTGTGAGAAAGATGAAGCAATGGTTTCTATGGCAACTCTTTGGCACTTATTAGTATTTGCGTAGGCACTGAGGGAAGAGCTGGGGTCCAGACAGGCCCTTGCCGAGAGGGATGAGAAGAGAGCACTGCGGAGTACAGGGTAGCTCGCCTTCCCTCACCATCCTTCAAGGATGGTCCTTGGAGAATGTTTGGGGCACAATTTGACCAGATGCCCTTAGAGTTTGGACTTACCACTACAAAATCTAGAGCCATGCACCTCACACAATACCTCCTTTCTTTGCCACCAGGTTCAGCTCCCCATAACAACACTTCATCATACCACTGCTTTCCCTCACAAGCTATAGAATAAGATTAATCATGGCATTTGAGACCATCTACATCCTCTTTTCAGAAGGTCTGACTGCTTCCCTCACCCTACCTTCTACTTCAACAAGACCATTCAGCTTCATCCAACCCCCACTTCCTGTCACACTGAGGGTGTTTCCACTTCTGCTGTCTCTCCCATAGCATTCTGAAGCACTCACCCATGTATCCAGGATTCACCTTTCCTTTAGGACCCATGTCAAGCCTTGGTTTCTTCAAGAAACTTTTTCTGACCTCTGCACCTCAATGAACTCACCTCTGAGCTCTAGTTTCCCAGTTTCTCAGACCTGTTTTGTGCTTGGCAGCTAAACACACCCTGCCTTCGCAGTTGTTCTACTACTGCTGTGTGTCTCTATCCAACTAGACACTAAGATCATCCCTGAATGGGGATGAAAACGTTTCTTTTTCTGCTTTCCCCACAGCCTCTAGTACAATCCATTCCTCACAATGAGGGATTAATTAGTGCCTGGCATCTAGTGAATGCTGAGTAGATGTATAGTATTATTAAAATAGCTCTCAAATTCTTGATGGAGTCCTCCTGGCATGGTCACTTACCTTGGGCCTGGGCCCTTTTTAAAAAATATTATTTTGTTGAGTTTATATCGGTTTACATCATTGTTTGCATTATAGGAGTGTAGGATCCCCCACCCCACTTCAAGGTGTTGTTGTTACAGTGCACCCACCACCCAATATCCTATTCCGCCACCAGATACCCTCTCTTCTTTGTTCTCCTCCATTCCCTTCTTCCTCTCCCTCTCCCCTCCCCTCGCCCCTCCTGTCTGCCCCCATTTCACAGTTAGCTTTCAAGGGTTAGTTTTTCTTAGTTTGGATTTATCTGACCCTTTCTTTGGTTTCTCTATATTCCACATATAATTGACACCATCCGGTATTTGTCTTTCTCCTCCTGGCTGATTTTACTCAGGCTAGTTCCCCCCAGCTCCGTCTATCTTGCCACAAAGGGCAAGAGTTTATCTTTTTTGATAGCTGAGTAGTATGCCATCGGCTGGGTCCTTTTTAAATAACAAAAAGCATTAGATTTGCCAACAGCATGAGCCATTAGGTTGGAGGGACTCAGTGTGAGTGACTGTTGGCCTTTCCTTACTTCTGCGACTGCCCATCTACCACTCTAGCTCTCAGGACCAGCTACATAATTTGCAGGGCCCAGTGAAAAGTAGAAATGTGAGATCCCTGATTTTGAAAAACTAACAATTTCAAAATAGTGGGAGCAGAGTCTATAACCACACACAGGGCCCTTTTGAGTCCATAGCAAATGCACAAGTTACACAATCAATTGCCAACCATCCCCACTTCCTTTGTGCTACTTCCCAAGTGCCTGGAACAAGAGACAGGGGAAATCCACTTGCAGCAAATTTACTAGATTAATTTACTAAATCCTCCAATTCTCTAAAACTGAATTCACTAAACATTAAACCACTGAATCTCTCCAGACACCCAGTCTGTTACAATTTTGGTAGTTTTCATTTTGTCCTCTATTTGCTCTTGCCCAGACCTCCCCAGACTCCTGAATATGCCTGTGTCTAGGTTTTTAGCTTCTTGCTCCCAAATCTCAGCAAATTGAACTATAAAGACTGAATCTGTTTTCTATCCTTTTTCTCCCCATGTTCTTATTTCATTTCAATCAGTCATGGTTTCTTTTGGGGGCTCAGGTGAACAGCCATTTCACCCCCACCTATACCCCACTCACAGGAAAGTCAGGCAGTAGATATTAGTAAACATTAGGGAATTCAAAACTCCAATTAGAGGATGCTCCTGCTGTCCTTAATGCTATTAGGATCCAAATAATAAGAACCACTTGCATTTGTAAAACTGTCCGCATTCCCCAGGCTCTCCATGTGTATCACTCAGTGTGATTATCTACCATCTTATTTTGTGCTTTCTACTTGTCCTTCTGTTCTTTTTCTCTCTTGTCTTCTTTGACATTGATTTTATTTTTTATCATTTTCTCCTTCTATTTGTTTGGTCTGCTATCTGGGTAAGTCACTGGTGCCCTCCCCTCTACTAGTTTGGAAGATAAACACTATTTATATTGTTTTAGTTGTACCTAAATATTATACCATTCATATTTAACTTGCCATAGTTCTTGGATCATAGTTATATTGTGTCCATGAACAACATCAGGAACTTAGAACAGTTTGACCCATTTTTTTTTAACTTAGTAAGCATCAATTTATAGTCTGTCTCGCATATGTCTAATAGCTGAAGTCTTAGTGGGTCTGTTTCAGTTGTTTGCTTTTTCTGCAGGTTCCCAGAACATGGTATACCCTATTTCTGTGTATGTCTGGTTATCTTCATATGCCAATCATTGCACTTGAAAAATTATTTGTAGGAATAACTTGAGGCCCAGGATAAAAGTTGTCTTTTTTTTCAGACAGAGAGCTTGTATTTGCTTTCGCCAGGATCGTGGGGCACTGTAGTCAGCAACCACTATAGATTTAACATTTGAGTTTTCCCATATAGTATAACTCAATATATACAATATAAACCCAGGCTGCAAAGTCTTCCAGGCTCACATGTGGTTCATCTTTATCCTGCAAATTCAATCACTGGGAGCTGTAGCTTTCTTTGGGGAAAGTTCCTACCTGATTCCTCACCTTAATTTTGCTCTGGGCGTTGATTTCTATCCCACTTGAACCAGGGGCTTTCAACATGAAAGTCTAGACTTGCTGGTACTGACAAAAGCTTCTTAGGGTAACAGAAGTTTCCTTCTTCTTACTCAACTCTCTAGGTTACCATGATCACTTCGGTTTTGTCCTGCAGTACTCACTAGCTTGCTAGTTCTTTATGATTTTAAAAAGATTTTTTGAAACATATATTATCCAGGGATTTTTGGTATTTTCTTTTTTTTAAGATTTATGTATTTATGCATACAAGAACTGGGGTGTAAGCAAGAGTTATGGGGGTAAGAGGATTCACCAGAGAGAGTGGGGAGCAGAACAGGCAGATGTACTGAAATACACTGCTGAGGGGAGCAGTGGTTGAGACAGGAGAGGTCTGCTGCTCCATGTGGGTAGCTCCCTGGCCGGCTGGGATCGAACTCATGCTGTTGTGGCTGGTGATAATTTGATAGCGCTGTGTTTAACCCCTGCGCCACCAGGGAGGCCCAATTTTTGGTATTTTCAATCATTATAAGAAACCAGAGTATATTACATGCAATTCTGTCACTGTATTTTGAAGTACTCCGGCAGTGTGCTAAAACTGTTTTGTAGATGAGGACATTTGTTGTCCAGAGCCACACAGTGAATTAGTGACAGAGCTTGAAGGAGAACCCAGGCTCCTACCACATAGTTCTTCAACTCTGCCTATTATGTCACTATCATATTACCCAGTTTATGGCCTTAGCTACAAGCTTGCCTGGTTTTTGATGGTGGCAGATGAGAAAGCAGGTCATGAAGCCCAAATGTGGGGCCTGGAGCAAGTCTTTGTGATGAGGCAGCAGGAGACACACAGGTAGCAACAGTGGCAGTGTCCAGCAGCGGCAGCCCCCCCTGGCCCCAGTGAGAGGCTCCTGCCCCCCTCCCCACCACCACCCAGGAGCCCTTTTAGCTTTTATGTGATATGTAGACAAAGCTGGCACAAGGCCAAGTTTAGGCCTGGATTACAGAAATATGTTTAGCGCATGCGAACTATACATCATGGACTACATCTCAAGGCTACATATTATCTACTAGGCCACTTGTGCTGGAAGGTCACAGTGAAAACCTGTCTGAGAAACTCTGGGAAAATTTTTCCCATGGGCCCAGCACCAAGAGATTCAGGAGTATTAATCCCAAATGTGCTCTCCACTGCTCTTGTCACACGCTGGGATGGTGACCTTGGGTTCCTTCTGGTTTTCCTTCTAATGGCAGCTTTCCCAATGGGCAAGACTGCTTTCTTCATTTAGTCCTTAACCACTCTGCTTTCTGTAGGAACCTCTAGGAAAGGAGATGGCAACTTTTCCAAAGCAGTGGTATCCAGGTTCATGGCCCTCTCTTTTCCTTCCTGTCCAAGTATGCTGGTCACCCTCTGGATGTGGCCTTAGAAATAGGGAGATCAGTGTGGCAGCAGGACCTACCCATCAACAAGTAAGCCTGGGTCTTTTGACCACTGTGGTGGACTGACTACAGCTGTTGATGGTCTGCCCGGCCACCTGCCATCCCTCCCATCCTACAGTAGCAGTCCCTCAGGTGCAGCTTTGCAGAACCTACATACCTGCGCACTGGCGGGCTTTTACACATGAGTATAAATTCCCCATCTGTGCTGTCATCTGTGACTACCAGAAGTTGATCTTGGAATGTGTTGGTAGAACAAAAACTCAAAGAAACCTGTCGTTTTGGCATTGCACACCTAAGCTGGATCATTGAGACTGTGAACATGAGCCTTTTGGGGTGGGGGGTTTGGGGGCTGGCTTAGGAGACTCAGAAATGACTGGGGGACAGAAGGTTCAGGCTATGACATAATGACACGAAAGCTTGCAAATGACCTACATAGCCCCTACAAGGAAAGCTCAGTGGACAGGCGCCCCAGCCACAGACCTCCTCCCCCAATTCCTGTCCTCTTCTCCTCCCCTCCCTGATGAAATTGACTCCCATTATAGAGCTTAGGCACCTACACTTTCCTTCCCAAGGATCCTCAGCAGATGCTACAGGTATACTCAGGCACAGGGGTCTGGAAAGCGGCCAGCAAGGACAAACAATGGGAAAAATGCCCAAAATGTATATGAAATTACCTTGAATGTCAACTTGGAAGCGCGAAAGTGGATTGACACAAGTGAAAAGCAGAACCACACTGTTAACACTTTCCAGTGTGTTATGGGCAGATAGTGCCACGTTGCCAGGATTATGTTATATTTTAATTTTCAACAGTTATATTTTCTGACATTTTTGAGCACGGTATTTCTGTTGATATTTGAGAAGAATTGTGGATAATGTAGCATACGGCTATGGGTTTCTTTTTTCATTGAAGAGATTTCACTAAACCTGCTATCCCCCTAAGTATAATGTGATTGCACTCAACGCCTGGCATTGCCTCAGAATAACGAGAAGAAAGATAATTGGCAAGTTGAGGAAGGAAGATAATTGGAAGGTGGGATTCGTGAAACAGAAGTTGCATCTATTCTATAAAATAAGGGCCACATGTCTTGCCTGCAGTCAGGACTAGGCACACACACCTCCAGCTATAGAGACTCTGTGGTAATGAGCCGCATTTCTTTTCCTCTTGGAGCTTATGGTCTCAAGATTGGTCCTGCTGGACGCATGGGCCAGAGCTGGGCTTCACTGTGGGGTATGGGTGACTCTGAGTTGCACTGGTGACACTGGTCTGAGGTTCCAGTGGGCAGGCACTTTCAACACCGGTCACCTCTCTTTGACCCTGCTTCTGAGCTTTTGTTTCTGCCATTAAGCTGAGGTAAACTACACTTCTCATTTACTGATCAAGGTCTCACTCTGTAACCTCATCACTTATTGTCAACAAGGGCCACCTGCACATGAGGGGGCCAGAGGAGCACCTTGCCTGATGGCGGACAGAGAAAGCTGTATGGCAGCTGAGGTGTGGAAAGGCCGGAAGAGAACTATTCCTTACCGAGTGTTCATTCTTTGCTAGGCACCGTTCTGGATTTTTTTTTTTTTTTACTCTCATTAACTCTACTCATCTGCTATTGGTCAAAGAAAGGATAGAAATGGCATAATGCTAAAGGGAGGCCAACCTGTTTTCCCTGCAATAGATGAGTTGGCACCGTGTCAGGAGGGACCACTCCATGAGGAGGGAGGAGCCATGGTCAAACAAGCGCGTGACTTTAGACCACCCACTTCCCTTTACTCCTGTTTAAAATGGCCACATAATCTTTGCTCAGTTTAACTCAGGTAATTGCTGTGAGAACACCAGGGATATAGATTAGAGGGCTTAGGAAAGCATACAATAACATATACTCTTGTGTGAGGCAATAGAGGGCCTGAGTGTAGATGGCGTAGAGGATTCCAAATCTCACCCCAGCAGCTTGCCCACTGTGTGGTCGGACAAGTCACTCGACCTCTCTGTGCCTTAGTTTCCACATCTGTAACTGAGGATGTGGATAGTACCTGTTCACAGGGGTTTTCAAAGGAAAACTGAGATGCTTTATGAAAAGATTCGGAATAATATTTGCACATAAGTGCCATGTGAGTACCATTTATTATTACAAGTACTAGATTCTAGGAATATTCTATGCCCGTCTCTCTGTATTTACAACCCTTAATGGAGACGAACTTGGCTAAGGCTGTAATTGCATATACATTGTGTGCAGCTCTCGGCATGATAGGGCCTAACAGGGAAGCCTGCCTTCGAACGCACATGTGTTAGAGATCCTAGTCATGTGTGGAAGCTCAGAACTCCCCAGTGGGTGAAAGGCAGACCTCTTTAAAACTGGCAGCCTCTGAGGAGAATGCCATCAAGGATTTGCTTACATAGATTCTGGCTGCTTTTTACCTTTCAGAAACATGTTCACTGCATGCAGTGAGCTACACCTGTGTGTAGAGGAAGATTCATCACTCTAAAATATTTAATGAACACCTGTTTTGTGTCATTTGTGAGACACAAAGAGGATGAAGGATGAGTCCCTGACCTCGGAGCATTGGTCATTTAGTGGGACAGATAATACGATACGTGCCTACACTTAAAGGCTAAATGGAAACATACACAGAGCCGTTCTCAGCTGAAACTATATAAATGGTAATGCTTGTAGTTTTTTTTTTTTTTTTTTTTTTTTTGGTATGGCCATTAAGCATTGCAAAGTGCTAGGGAAGGGAGGGGTTCATTTCTTGCTGGGGCAGCTGGGAAGGCACTGAAGCATGAATGGGCTTTAACAGGCAGAATGGAGGGGTCTAACAATGCCCTGGACATGAGAACACACAGAGAGCCTGAAAGAACCGGTGTGTAGCTTGTGTTGGCTGCCATGTCGGATGCACATGGGGACTGAGGGACTAACAAGGCTGGAAACTTGCGTTGGGACTGGACTTAAATGCCAGGCTAGAAAGTGGGGTTTATTTAGTAAGCAGTGGAGAGCCATGAGGGATTTTGGAGAAGAATTACATCATCAGAACTGCCCTTTTGAAGGCACTCTGACAGCAGGATACAGGAAAGGCTGTGTCCTCTGGCCACCCGTATCTGGAATGATGGCTTTCTCTTCTGTGTCATCGACCTCTCTCCACCGATCAGCAGTGGGATCCTACTGCTTTCAGAGAAAAAGCCAGTGAACGTCTTTCTCGTCACAGCCCCAGCTTCCTCCCCATTTTTCCCTAAGTGGCAAAACTTGTAAAGGGAAACAGGTGTCTATGATCTTGTTTGTACTTGCTCACTTGCCATTCCCACCTTGCTCTAGACAAGCTTCCGCCCACAGGTATGTTGTGCTCAGTACTCATTTCAGGGTCGCCAGTGTCCTCCACAGAGTCACATCCAATGTCATTTCTCCACCTTCTTGCTGCAACACTCTTTTCATTTCACCACTCTCTACTCACCCATTTTCCTTTATAAACATACCTTCTCAGCACGTTTGCTGCTCTTTCTTCTCTACCTAACCACTCATGGAACTCCCGCAGCTCAACTCTACCTTCTCTCTTCTTCCTCATCAGTACTCTCTTATAATTATTTTACTCAGTTTCAAAGTTTCAAAAGTTAACTGCATGCTAATGAGACATTTAATCTTTAGCTCTCACTTCTCTTGAGCTTTAGATATATTTTACTATTGTAAGGGCAGGACCGGGCACTGTGCAGGTTTTCTGATCCCATGCAGACCGGGTAAAGGAGGAGTCAGAGTCCTCAGTAGTTTTGCAGGTTTTTTATTTGGGGTTCACCAGGCATATGGCAGGCAGGGGTGCTGGCTGGGGGGCTGGGAGGCTGGCAGACCTCCCAGCCCCCAGCAAGTCTTCACTCTATCTGGGCTCTCTGGCGTTCTCTGCTTCTGCTTCGGCTTCTCCTTCAGATTCTGCTGCTGCTGCTGCTGCTACTGCTGCTGCTGGCTGGGGCTGCTGGCGTCCCCCCGTGATGCCACCCTTAAAAGCAGTCTTAACTCAGCTGAATCCCATCTACCTATGCCCACACCCTATTCCAGGTGCCCGCCATCAGGCATGCATTCAGGACAAGGATCCATCATCTATCCTGATGGCGGAAGGGCAGAAAAGCCTGACATTTTCTTTACCCTACAACTATCTACTTAAATCTCTGCTTAAAGTTCCAATAGTGTCTCACTCTCTTATCGTGGAAAAACAAACAAACAAACAAACAAACAAAAAAAAAACCCAAAAGATAGCCCTCTTGAGCCATGCACTTCCCCCAGCCCCACCACCAGGCATCAAAACCTAAGCCTCATTCTTGTTCTTCCTTCTCCCACCCAGTAGATCGCAGCCATCTATTTGTTGACAAAGTCTGCTGGCTCTAACTCCAAAACATATGAAGAATCATCTTGGTCTGAGTCACCATCACCTCTTGCCTAGACCACTGTTACCCTCCTAACTCCTCCCCACGTCTACTTTTGTTTCTCTATATTATTATTGTATGTTTTATTATATAAATTATTTATAATAATTTATTATAATATTTATTATAATAATAATTATAAATTATTATATAAATTATTATAGGGTTTATAATTAATTCCTCAAAGAACCTTCAGTGTGAGTAAAAATGTGAGTGTGATCATACCACTCATCTGCTTGAAACCATTCAATAGCTTTCTCATTCCACTTGCAATAAAATCCAAACTCCTTCCTGTGACCTTCAAGGGCCCTACAGGATCTGGCCCTGCGTGTTTCTTCAGTCTCATCTTGTGCCACATTCTCTCGTTTCCTCTACATTCCAGTCTCATTCTTTTCAGTTTTGTAAACAAGCCAATTAAGACCTTTTCCTAACTCTTCTCTTCTTGGAAAAATGCCATCTCCTCAGAAAGGCCTTTCTTTCTTTTTTTTTTTTTTTAATAAGATTTATTTATTTATACAAGAGCTGGGGTACAGGCCAGATGTGTGGGAGGGTGAGAGGATCCACCAGAGACAGAGTGGGGAGCAGAACAGGCAGATGACCGAAAACACTGCTGAGGGGAGCAGCGGGTGAGACAGGAGAGGTCTGCTGCGCCATGTGGGTTGCTCCCTGGCCGGCTGGGAATCGAACCTGTGCTGCAGAGGCTGCGGGCAGCTTCACAGCTCAGTGCTCAACCCGCTGCACCACCAGGGAGGCCCCAAAAGGGCCTTTCTTGACCAACTAAGGTTGCTTCCCTTCCTTGACATTACTTTCTAATATGTCAGCCAGTTGTCTTCATATTATTTAGCTATGAAATTACCCCATCCTTTAAGTGTTCACCACCTGCCCCCAAATAGAATGTAAGCCCCATAAGAGTAGGACCTTTTTCTCTCCAGTTTGCCACTTATCACCCATGCCTAGAACAGTACCTGGCATGCAGTTGACATACAAAAAATATGTATTGAGTGAATGTTGAATAAATGAGTTGGCAGCAGAGTGGTTACTGCAGTAAATCAGACAACAGGCAATAAAGCCTTTAATTAAATTGGTGGCAGTAGGAAACAAAATGAAGAAAAACAAATCAATATTAGACTAAACCTACCCAGATTTCATCTAAGGGTATTTAATACTAGAAGCACCAGAGAACTCTTCCTAGGTTGCCATTTAACACAGTGTCAAAACTTGGATCATGAATCAATTATGTGATATATAATTGTTCATTCACTAATTATAAAAAAGAAGAGGAAATGAAGGCAATAGATGAGCAGAACTTGGCTATCTGGAAGTTACAGGAGTGGAGGAAAGAGACAAATTATTTTGCTGTTAAGGCAAACCAGGAAGTTTGGAAACATTTCTGATGGTTGGAAGGGAGGATGACAGGTTTGTTTTAAAACATGCTGATTTTTGCTCATTCACTGAGGTTACTGGTAGACAGGTGCAATGTACGTCTATAGGCAGATTCTGCAGGAGGAACGGAGGAAGATATAGCGATTGAAGATACCAACATAGAGAAGAGAGTTTACAGTAATGGGAGCGGGATTCCTTGAGGAGTACAAAGCAACCAAGGGATATCAGAAACCCTTATTTCAAGGGATGTGTTTATCACATCTTGTAGTTTACAGGAAGTACAACTACAAAGTATGGATTATAATAATCTCTGATTTCCCCAGCTACTTCCCCACAGTTTATCCCCTCCCTTGAACAATCTTGTGGATTCTTCCTTGGCAGGAGTCCCCAAGTACCAGGCATTGTTATCCTCCCTGACATCAGCCTCATAACGAATGCTCCTTACCACTCATGGGGAAGGATATTAAGATAAGCAACAAAGAATGCTTTTGAATGACTTTGAGATCTGTTGGAGGAAAAACCTGACTTAAGGAGTCATTACCACAATTTTATTTTCCCAAGGCAAATGCACATTCTTATCCTTTAAACACCAGAAACAATGCAGCCAGCAGCAAGATCTCACCCAGACTTGTAAAGCTTTTTGTAAATCTGCCTAATGTCAGTTGAAACAATGTTATAATTTTTATCCACTGCCAATGTGTGGCTTGGCAAGATTAAGGAGCCCATCTGAATTAGTAGCAGAGCTGGGAAGAGGTCCTCAGACCTGCAGGCCTATCCTCCCAGCTCAAAAGGAGCGGTTGGCAGCAACCGCTCTTATCCTTCCCTGTCTCTTTGCCAGTAAGCCAGGCTCATCCTCCACACTGGACTTCGTCCTGAAACCCTGGTGGGAGCCAAGACCTAGCAGAGACTGTTCTGCTTCCGTTGGCAGATTGGCACCGGCCAGTGTCAGGGCTTGTGAGGAGAGTATATAATAGGGTCCCTAATGAGGACATGACAATGAGGATTTTGTTTCAGTTGAAGGGCTTATTTGTCCTCTGTCTGTGTCTAGATCCCATAAGGCGATGGTGGGGTCATGGGTGGAAGTGGAAGGGTAGAGGCTGTAAAATCAACTCAGATGACAAAGTAGCAAGTGGTCCAAGACTCTCAGCTGCTGCAATAAATGAAACCTAGAACTTTACCCTAGGCCTTGGGATTTGGGCTTAAGCAAAATACAGAGGGGTGGGTTTGGGTGGTCAGAGTGGACTGTCACCTTCTGGACAAGAAAAGACAGCTCGAATTTGTATTCTGGAAAAGGATTCTGCACCTAGTAAAAGATGTGCGCTCCACTGGAGCAATGACAATGTGGCTTGTTTAATCTGTGTCCCCAGGGCCTACAAGAGTGCCCAGCACACAGTAGATGTACAAGAAGTAGTTGGTGAATATACGAGTGAATGAAAAAAGATTTGAATATGAATTCCAAGTCTTAGAAATTTATCGATGAACTCAGCTTATCTAGTGGAAACCTTTCCCTAGATTTTACTGGAAAAATCTGCATTGTGTAGCGTTCCTGGCAAAAAAGCCAAAGATCCATAGAGACTGATTTTAGAAAATGGTCTGATGCACATTTCCTCCCTTTGTGTTTTTCTGTCCCATATTGCATGTTCTGAGAATTTTTTTCTTCCAAGGCTGGTAAAAGTCATAAATCTGATTTCCCCACCTTACCTCTATGCCTGGGTTACTGCCATGGGCTGCTCCTTTGATAACTTGGATTTTCATTTGCATGTTGATCTTTGCTTAGTGTGACATCAAGGGCTGTCCTTATGAAAAATGCACATTCATGTGTATATATGTGCACATGCATGTGTGTTTATATGTGTGTAAACAATTTTAATGTCCTGGCAAAAGGAAAAAAAACTAAAGGAGCAAATGAAGGGTGTTGATTCACATGTAAGGAAAATGATTAGGCACTTTTCACCCTGTCACTAGGGTGATGATATGTACTAGAAGGGAGACACCTCATTAGGAACCAACTCTCAAATTGGCCGTAAGTTAGAGCTGTCCAGTTTAAGGAAGTGGTTGGCTTCCCCAAACACACAAATGGTGAGTCCACTTGCTCTTACCAGCACCAAGGTCATTGTAAAGTAAGAAGGCCCGTGGTGGTAAACAATGATTGCACTTGCCGGTGAGGACGACTTTGGGGCAGCAGATACCTCCCCTGTGAGAACTCGAAGAGATGCCTCACTCTACTAGTTCACGCTGAGCCTAGCTCCTTAACTTGTTTTGTTCACAAATCAGAGACATAACCTCTCAGCCCTCCTCCCAGCTTCTCCCACCATCCACAGAAATTGCTGAGGAAGGAAAATTTATCTTGTTAGACCCCCTTCTTGGTAAATGGGCAAGACAATGTTAAAACAGTCAGGTGTCACAGGCTCCCCTGGTGGCGCAAGGGGTTAAGTACCGCACTATAAAGCAATCCACAGTCTGTGCAGAACGTGTTCCATACCCAGCCAGCCAGGGAGAAACCCACATGGCGCAGCAGACCTCTCCTGTCTCGCCCACTGCTCCCCTCAGCAGTGTATTTCAGTCAGTCTACCTGTTCTGCTTCCCCCTCTGTCTCTGGTGAATCCTCTGACCCCCCCCCCCACATCTCTGGCCTGTACCCCAGCTCTTATATGCATAAATAAATCTTTAAAAAAAAAATAAAAGTCAGGTGTCAGAAGTCAATACAGGAGAATGAGTTATTTAATACAAAAGCAAACAAAAACCAGCCACTGGAATATGAACCAGAGGGTCCCCAGAAAATGTGTTATGTAGCTCTGTATCCTAAAAGAGAACTGATCTTTTTTATTTGTCTTATAGGGAATAGAGAGTGGTAGCCAACAATTTCTTCTCTTAGTACTTCTACTTTGTTGCAGCTACATAGTGGCAGCTAAGGTTTATAGTTTACTCTGTGCCGGACACTGTCTACCTCCTCTTAAGCACATTATCTCACAACTTCATTTAATACTCGTGATGATTCCCATGAGGTAGGTACAATTAATATTATCTCTAGTTTTCCGATCATGAAGGTAAAGCTTACTTAGGTGGTGAGTAAGTTTTCCTGGGTTGTATAGCCTCCAGGTGATAGTGACAAGGTTTGCTGCAAGGCCCTGTAACTTCAAAATTAAATCTGTTTACCAATGCACTATAATAGGTATGTTTCTTCCTTAGACTCTTTTCCACAAGCAACAACTTTGTTAAGTCTTAAGCTAATGACCGTGGCAGTGGAAGTCGAAGATTTTGTAAAAACTTTGGCTTTTTTCTTGGAAGAAGGGACTTCATAACAACTGCCATACCCCTTTATCTGGGTCAGGAAAGCTCAAAAGATAAGTATGTTGTGGCTTATTTTACACATTTATTAATTAATAAAGCCTTTTTATATATGCTACTGAGCTATGACTAGACAGTAGTTGCTTTTATTGAGGGATGCAAGAACACGTTGCTGGTGCAATGGGGGTGCTTATGCATTTACTTCCACGAGGGAACTAAGATTAGACTCTTGAGGGGTGTGGGCTCCAGGCATACTTGATGGAGTGAACTGTACCTGGTGAGGAACGCATTTCCATTACTCAGGATTAGGTGAGAGAGTTGGGGCCAGAACAGGTTCTAAAGCTCGAGTTTCCCAGTGCTCTTTGTCAGCTCGCTACCAGTATCTGCCAGAGCTCCGGGTGGTGGTGGTGGGGGGGCACGGGGCTTGAAGACTCAGTGTCTTCAGGGTATAAGGCTTTATAACTTTGTAATTCCAGGACCCGATCCAGATGAACTGCCAGGTTGTTTTTATTTATTAAGATAGAGATGTCTAGTCATTGGGTCATTGCCAGAGGACAACCTTGCTGGAGTATTAGTTCCCTATGTGTTATGATGGTCTGGCTGTAATTAGCTCAAAGGTCCAGTCCAGGCCCAAGCACTTTTGATACACTACATCCTATAGGCAGGATCTTCCCCAGACAGCCCTCGGACTTTGCTCCATACAGCAGGGCAGCTCTCACCATCGAAGACATTCATGTCTGTGTCGTACTACACTGGCCAAGCCCCTGTCTGGAGTCCTTTCTTCTGTCCTTGACACAGTTCTTTAGGACAACCCACTGATTGCTGATCAGTCCACTGATTAGGATTACCCCAGGTAGCACCTTCTTTGACAAAGTTCCACATCACCACAGTGCATACCTGAAGTCAGCCCTCCTGACCTTAACTGTACATGAAAATTACTTTTGAGGTCACACCTTAGCTGTGATACACACTGGGAGCAGTCCGTTATCCACCAAAGTGTACCCTACAATAATGCAGCCTTGACACTCTCCTCCGTGGCCTACTAATCCACTCTTTACCCTGTGAGGCAACCCTCTCTTAGATCAGATCTCACCATACACCTGGTGAAGAATTTCTGGTGCTGTCAGTGTTGCACTATCCAGGTAAGATGTGCTTAGTGCACAGCCCTGCGGGTGCAGCAGCCAAATAATTTTTTAAAGAGTTGGAAATTTTATATTAAGAGATGAAGCATTGGGGTCTCAGCCTTGTGGCCAAGGTCCAGTGCAAAAAATGAAGTAGTTTCATGATAAGAAAACTCAGAACTTCTTCGGATGTGTTTATACTGTTTGTGGTTTAGAATTGTTTCCTTTGGAATTACAGAGAGGAGGGTGGACACCAAAAATCTTTTAGTGAGGGCCTCCCCAGTGGCGCAGTGGTTGAGCGCTGGGTTGCAAAGCTGCCCGCGGTCTCTGCGGCGCCGGTTCGATCCCCGGCTGCTCCCCAGCCACTGGAGGAGGGTCCCACATGGCGCGCAGACCTCTCCTGCCACCCACTGCT
The DNA here is from genome assembly GCF_964194135.1 of Talpa europaea. Taxonomy (NCBI): domain Eukaryota; kingdom Metazoa; phylum Chordata; class Mammalia; order Eulipotyphla; family Talpidae; genus Talpa; species Talpa europaea. Next base: position 69,302,073 of record NC_140081.1, read on the forward strand.
CCCCTCAGCAGTGTACTTCTGTCCTTCTGCCTGCTCTGCTCTCCCCTCTGGCTCTGGTGAGTTCTCTCACCCTCCCGCGCTTCTGACTGTACCCAGTGCATGTATAAAAAAAAAAAAATCTTTTAGTGATTAGGACTTCCAGAGGCCCTACTTTGACCCTGCCCTGTTTGTCCACACACTGTGAGATAGCCATCTGCCATGCCGCAGTAGGCGCCCCACCATTAGCCAACTCTTACTCAGAACGCAACAATAGGATTCTACAACTGGGTTTAATGATCATCCAGAATACACAGGTATGGCCATAGCAGGTGTTAAAATATTAAAATGCTTCCATTCCTATTGATAAATAGCCACTTCCCTTGCGCCATCCCCATCCCTTCCCTCCTCCATACAGCCCCAAATTGCCTCAGTTTCCCTCCCTAAGGATTCCTAGAACTCCTCATGATCGAGCAGTTGAGACATAACAGTATCCTTTGCAGTGTTTGTATTGATTGACCAATGTGTGGGCAAAATCTGTCATTAAATATTTGAATGTGATCCTCTCCTGAAACCACTGCACCAGACATGATACAGCTCTCTAGGACTGATTACCTAGATACACTTGCCACTGGGCAAATCCAGAGCCGCATGGACACCAGTGTTTGGTTCATAGTGCATGCAAATCACTGGCCCACACCGCCACTTCCCATGCTTATCTGTGTCCTCTGCCTCGAGGCAGTCGTTGAGCAGACTGCACCTCAACCAAGCTCCTCGTGAAGCAGCCGTCCAGATACTTCCAATTTCCATACACCATATGGCAGATGATAGCTGAGCCTCCCCTTTATTTATAGACTACTGCTCTCTGCTGTTCTGTACCCTGGACAAGAGTGATCTGGCCAGTGTGCACTGTTCCAACATGAGATGACTGACAAGACCAGGTCCACATGGCTGGGGCTAGACCTCCCTAACTGACATAATCTAAGACCAGAGCAGACACAAAGCATGTCAGCCCCTGATGTGGATCCCACACCACATTTTCACAGCATTAGATGATTAGACAGATTACATTACATCCCTAACACCATTCCCAGCAATCCAAAGGGACTCCTAAACAGAGTCAGGTCCACACAGTATCTTTCTACCAGCTAATCTCTCCCCCTGACTGGCTCTAGCACCTACTCTCCACACAGCACTGGGTAATGCCTGCCCAGACATTCATCCACAGGGCCAGTCCTCACATCCTGAAGCAAACCCTGACTAGGCCAGGGAATAAATATGTCTGTAAAACTTGAGGCGAACTCTGAGTAGACTAAGGAATCTTCTAGAAGCTGCTGAGATAGTGAGAGCCCACAAGAGCAAACCCCCACTTCATGAGCGACCAGCAAATGTCCCTGTTCTTCACATCTGCCTCTTGCTTCCCTCCTCTTTTTCTTCCCTTTTCTCCTCTTCCTTTCTCCTCTTTACTCCCATTCTCTGTCCCCATGTTCTCTTTCTCACTCAGTCAAATCACTGCTGTATTATTTAATTGTTTTATTATGATGTGCCCCCAGTCACATTTAGGCCAGGGACAAATTTGGGAAGTATTCCAGACAATATCAGCCCTTCAGGCAGGGCTGCTATGGGAGACTGGGCCTGCGGAATTAGAATCTGTGCATGGAGTTTTTGCTCCTCAAACCAGCACATTGTGGAACAAACCCTCCCCTTTTCTCACCAGGGCCCCCAGCCCAGCTGAAGGAGATTTTAAGACCAGTTCCCAGATGGAGGACTAGAGGCCAGCCAAATGGGGAGGGATTAGATAAGACCTTGGGCAAAAAAAGTCAAGCAGGGCCAGTCTTTGCTACATTACATTAGGAAAAATCTCTGTTTAAAAATATCCTTTCTGTGTAGGTTTGCTGTCTATCTTATGAGAGATTGAAACATCTGCCTGTTCTGCTCCCCGCTCTGTCTCTGGTGAATCCTCTCACTCTCCCGCACCTCTGACCTGTCCCCTAGCTCTTGTATAAATCAATCAATCTTTAAAAAAAAAAAAGAAAGAAAGTTTATATACCCAACATCATGTCTTCCATTTATAAGCAGGTCTTTTTTTAATGCTCAGTAAAGTTTTATAGTGTTCTCCATAAACCTTCTAACCATTTTTTGGGGGTCAGGTTTTGTTCTATGTAATTCAGAGGGTTTTTTTTTTTTTGCTATTATAAATGTGATTTTCCCCCAATAATTGTGTTTTCCAATTATTGGGTTGTCAGAAACATTATGACGTATTTTTTCTATGCAAAAATGCATCATGACTTTTCCAACAACCCAGTAGTGCTAGTATATAGAAAACTATTAATTTTTGCCTGTGAACCATATACCCAAGTCACTTTATAAAGTGCTATGAACTCTAAATAGTTGTCACTTAATTTTAAAACTAATTTCTTTTTATTTCTTATTGCATTGGCTAGGATGTTTAGAATCATGTGGAATGGTGATTGTTACCCATCACCTGTTTTTTTCTTCCTCATATTAATGAAAATGCTCTAAACCATTCCCCTTTCCCATCTGAACAATTTCTTATTTGCAGAAAGAGAATGACATGGTCACACCTTTTTCACCAGGACTTCGTGAGGCAAGCAGTTTTAAAACAATATGGTAGTAATAATGCTACAATTCATGAAGTAGCTACTATTAACTTAGCTATTTGACATAAGAGAAAATTGAGGTCCAGAGAGGTAAATAACGTGCCCAGGATCTCATAGCTAGTATTTTATAGTTCCTGTTGTTATTGTAAATGAGATATTTTTAACATCATATATCCTGATGAGTTATTGCTGATATATAGAAAGCTATTGATTTTCACAGGCTGATATTTTATCTAACCACCCCTATGGACTTTCATATTGGTCTAATATTTTTAAGTCGACTGTCATAGATTTCTATGTCTCTAAAGTGTTTGTAAGTAGCAATTTTATCTCATCCTTATTCTCTTGGTTATTTATTTTTGTACCTTATTATATTGGTCAGAATATCATAGTGTTGAATAGTAAGTGGTAATAGTGGCCATCCGCTAATATTATCGAGCACTTAATATTGCTGGGCACTCTTGTAAGTGCCTTTATATATTTTATATCATATTATCTTCACACCAGTAGTCTGAGAGAAAATACTATTATCATCCTCATTTTTATGATGAGGAAAGTGAAATCTAGAGAGATACTATTTGCCAAAGATCACACTGCTTGTATAGATGATGAAACCAAAACCCAAACCTAAGCAGTTTGACTCCAAAGCTGGTGCTTGTAACCAAAATTACCTTTAGGTAGTTTTTAAAAAATTTTATTGAGGAAGTCTCTTCCATCCCTTATTTACCATGGGTTTTTAAATCATGGATGGGTATTAAATTTTGTCACATGTTTTCTCTACATCTGTTCAGATGATTATATGGTTTGTCTCTTTAATATGTCATTATAGTAAATTACATTAAGACATTTGATAATATTGAACTATTCCTACATTCCTGGGATAAAAATACTTAGGCATAATATATCATTTTACTAAGTTCCATTTGCTTTGTGATTTCTACATTTATGTTCATAAGGTAGATTAATCTATCATGTTATTTCCTTTCTTGTGTGTGTGATTTGGTAAAACAGCTTGTCTTTTTCTATATTATGGAACCATTTTCTATATTATGGAACCATTTCAAATGGAAGTTTGCTGTGATGTGAAGGTTTGGAAGTACTCACTCCTAAATTGTTGGTCATTTCAATTTGTCCTATGATTGTTGTCTATGATTTTCTACTTCTTGTTGGGTAAATCCTAGTAATTTGTATTGTGTTAGATTTTTCCCATTAAGACACATTGGTTTAAAATTTTATGTAGCATTCTTTTATTTTTTAATACCACCATGGTGTCTCTATTTCTGACCCCTTTTGGCTTCCTAGTGATATTCATTTCTACCTTTCATCTTATTACTACTTACTGAAAGTTTGACTTACAAAAAAGTTTGGTTTTATGCATCAACTCTATTGTTTTCTGTTTCAAAATTTTCCACTTTTATCTTTATTGCACCCACCCTTTATGAAAATTCCATGGGCTTATCTCACTGAGTTTTTAAAAATAACTTCTGAAATTATTTATTTGCCATTTGTTTTTATTTTCTAATAAATGAATTTAAGCCATTTGTATTTCCTCTGAATATTTCCTTGAGTGCATCCAACAGTCTTTGCTATGTATGTCTTTGATATATACTCATTTAGTTCTAAAGCATTTTGTACTTTTAAATTTCTCTTTATTTCAAGAGTTATTTAGAAGTGTGTTTGTGTTTTTAATTTATAAGCATATATTGTGTTGAGTCTATGCGATAGGATTGGAATAGTTGATTGTATTTTTATTGCTAATTTCTAACTGTGTTTGAGCCCTGCATGGCTGAATTTTGAGCCTGTATTTTCAATCAATACAAACAGTAATAGTCTGTTCCAGTGTGTGTTTTTGCCTGTTTGCGATTCTGGAAGCAGTGTGATGTTGACTTTTTTTTATATTCAGTACCATCTAGGAGTGAGCATTTGCTGATATGAGAAATGAGGCTGAATGTCAGCTCCCCAAAGCCAGTTGATCCATTGAGAGATGGACATCCCCTTTCCTAAAGAGCCTCCTCTTCAGGGTTGGAGAGAAGTTATTTGCCTTATGAGCTCTTTTTGCCAGGCAGCACATAACATGTTGACTTATCTAATCCTAGTGGTTTGTAGCTACCCTAAAGGGTCCTGGCTAGTTAGTTATGGACACATTTTATAGGTCACGTGGGATTGAGGAAGTGGAATCTTAAGATTCCATACATACAAAATACATCTGTCCATGAAGACCAAGAGTTCTGGTTAATTTTTATTCTACTCACCACCACTGCCTTCTTGCTCTTCAAACCCATAGTATCCATAGCAAAGGGAAAATTTTTATATTGCCTTGTAACCTACAATATTTATTTCCGTATATTTGTAACTCTTATGCCGTTATCTTGTCTCCCCACTTATATTTTATGTTTCTTGAAGGCAGGGACTGATTCTCACCTGGCTCCACAGTAGCCCCACAAGTATGTACAGGGCTGGGCAAAACAAGTATGTCAGTAAATGCTTTTAGAAAATATAAATGGGATTGATAAAGACTAGAGGATCTTAGCAAGATAAACCAAAACCAAAACCAAATGCATCTTTATCCTGCACAGCTGTCTGGATTGGTGTTTCATCTCCCTTGTTACCTTATCTATGAGAACACAGCCTCATTGTCATGTGACCCTTGTCTGTATGTCGTATCTCAGCCTCTTTTAGAGTGCTGGCATGGTCTCTCCCTCTTTCCACTGCTACTGCCAGTCTCTCATTGCTGCCTCACACATACATCCCAAGAATGATGGATTTTGTTTTCCAGATGAATGGGGTAGTTTTACCCCAGTTGGACCTCAACACAGTATTTTGTTTTCATACCCACATCCATTGTTTTTCATGCCCTTACTTCCTTGACTATCCTTAATTGGGTTCTTCTGCAAAATCAATCTGTCTTCCCCCCACCTTCTGTATCATTAATGACAGTGCTGGACACAGGGACCTGTCATTGTGTTCTGCTAACCTCTGTGCCAGATATCCCTGTGCAGTGCACTGGGTTATCTATTAGCACTTCCTTTTTTATGGCCAATTTTCTACACATTGAAGTTATTACAAAATGATTTTGTATCACATGGGCACAAGGTAGCCTTGAAACAAAGGAACACATTGGCTGAGATGTCAGGGGAATTGCACTAATTCATTACTATTGTGAAACTGCTATCTTTATCTGCTGAGTTTGATCATCTCCATGGACAAAGCAGGTTAGTCTGGAAATGTGTGTGCTTCCAGTGAGGTTACCAGTGACTCCGTGACTTCAGAATGCTTGGGGTCATGTGTCAAGGTTGGGGTATGTATCAAATTCTACCTTTTTGAGCTGAGTTGTGTTTGCTGCAGAAAAATCTTTGCACTTTCCTCACTACAAAGGAAATCTTTGTGATTCAGGGTGACCTGGAGGCAAGGTTACAGGCAGGGAGCGGGGGGAGGCGTATTTGAGTGCAAAAAAATCTAATGTTAAGACCTCTGTGTACTTTGTGTACACTATAACTCACGAGTGGCTCTTTCAAATGAATCATAGATCTTAGAGCAATAAAAGGAACTTGAAGCCATCTTATGTAACTCCCTTCCTTCAGCAAGATATGCTATTTTAATTCCCATTTACAGGTGAGCCAACTGAAGCCCACAGAAAAAAATGCCATTATGTAGACCCAGGATCATGGAAGTCATCATATCTGACCCCGCCACTGTTTGCACTTTACCTACTTGGTGATATTCTGTCTTTGTCACTGCTTTGATCTGTTGATGATCTCCAAAGAATCTTACTATTTTGCTGTATTCCTGGGCTCCTGGTGGGGAGAATTTTCACTCACAACTCCCATAATCGAGAGCAGACTTGACTCACTCCTGTAGCAAATTGTCGAATCCATTAATGCAGTGATACTTTCCTGAACCTCTGGAGATGCATGTTTTTCTTTCACAGGCATCTGCCATTGTCCCAACCCTTTGATGTTTATATTCCTTCTGATGGTATTTCATAGGGTACATGTAGTCATCAGGTGGCTCTTGTAGTTATTGATGAGTGCATATCAGATTCAGAATCCATGTAAGTGACCCCACCTAATGGGACAGCTAGTTGCATGCTTGTACCATTTAGCTGGATAATTAAACATTGTTTTTGTAGAATTCTTACATATACCGCCAAGGAGACCACATTGAGGTCACATTGGTTTTTGGAAGTGGATAGAACTGGATTCTTGACATTATTCTACTATGAAATAGTCACTACTTAACAGGCTGTGTGACATTGGACACATGAAGCTTTCTCTGTCTCAATTTCCTTATCTTTAGTGGGATAATAATAGTACATGTATCACAGGTTGTGAGAATTGGGCTTATCCGCATAAAGAATTTAGCCCACACAATGCCTACCATATTTTAAGGATTTAAAACACTTGTTATTGTTATAATCATCATCAGTATCACCATGCATCGTTATCATCGCCATCTTTTTACATTTCAGGAGTGTAGATTATTAAATAAAATGATATAAACTGTATAACAGAGCTTCTTGTCCCTAGTAGATTTTCAAAAACAGCAACTTTTAAGGTTATGGCTATTTAAGTACCTCAAAGCTCTCACATTTCTGCAACATGGTTTATTTGATCATATAGCTGGTTTGTCTTGAATGTGTAGTACTGTTCAAGTTTTCAAATGCAAGTTCGCATGTCCCCACCAGAGAGTAGAGTGCTAAACACCCTGGAATCTTTGGAAATAGATCCTCTCTCTGACGTTTTCCATTACCCTCTTGTCAGTTTTCTAAAAGACATACTAAAATGTACTCTCAGAAAAGAATTTCGTTGGAGGGTAGAATTGTGGCAAATGATATTACCAGGGTGGCTAATTTTGCAAGAGAGAATTTGAAAATGTACTCTGATTCATGGCCTCAACCATTCTTTGATTTCAGCATCTACGTACATACATAAACCACCAGCCAAACTTTGGTACTGGAAGCTGCAAGGGGTTGAGGAGTCAGAAAGACCTTCATTCTAGTTCAAGTTCTACAACTTGCTAGCACTCGGCCAAGTTTTTGAATGTCTCTGAATGTCAATTTACTTATCTATAAATATGTATGGAGATAGTTTCCCAACCCTTTATCCAAAAGCCCTGGGGCCAGATAAGTTTCATGATTTAGGTGAGCACCACCTTTAGTGGGATTGGGGACAGAACTCAGTAATCAACCTCATCCATGTTTCTGTGATGAAACATGAATATTTACAGGGAGAGAGTTTCATAAGTTTTGTTACTGTATGTGTTTTGGTAAGAAACTTATGAAACACTTTGGTTTTTAGAAATTTTTAGAATTTGGAATTACTGATAATGAATTGCAAAGAACTTACTTGACCTCCTGAGATTATTCGAAGGGTTGGGTGAGATACATTAGGTATAGCGGAGATCCTGCTGACCAGATCTGAGATGAAGACACATCTGGGTGTGCGAAGCCACATGTGCACCCACATGTGCGAAGCCATGTCTCTTTGCTTGAGATGATGTGTAGAAAGGAAAAGGCTCTATGAGGAGGAGGACTGTGTCAGATACCTGGGACTGTGGGCATGGAGGAGCAATCTGGTAGAACATGATGGTATTTGTTCCCCAGGCACAAGTCTGGACTGGGGTGATGGGAGCTGTTGGGGGTAGGAGGATGTTGCTACAGGAAGAAGCTGAAGCCACTCTTCTCACGTGAGTCTTACTGAGTCACAGGGTGGAAGCTATATTGTTTCATGTCACATGACAAAGCGTGGCTTCAGTCACAAAGGGGCATTTCTACCCTTCTGGGAAGTCTCATTGGTGGCTCCAGCCGAAGCGCCCTGAAGAGAGGGCTGCACCATTTAAGTGCCTTACCAGTGTTCAGCTTCAAGTATTCCAAGAGCCCACACCAAGCAGCTCTTGGAATATTTGTAATTATTAAAAAAATCTTTTGGGATGGAATGAGGATGGAGTAGCAGGGGCTGATTCTGGCAAGTTCTTCTTGGTATTTAGTAGCTGCGTTTGGACCTTGTGATGATTATTTGGAAGTAGGAAGAGGCAATACTAATTGGTTGGGGGGAAAGTAAAAAAGAAAAGATTTTCTGTAGTTCTCGCCTGTGCCAGTAAAACCAGTCTTACTTGAGTTACTACTATTAAGGTGAACTCAATTTCACCTTAGTGCTGGCTAAGCAAGAGGAAAGGCGACATGTCAAATATATAGGATTTTCCCTGTCATTTGGTAGATGGTCAGTAATGTTTTTATGTGAATAATATGTCCCTCTAATGTTCCCCTCTCCCATCCTTGATCCTTGGCTATAGCTCCTTGAGGGCAGGGAATACAGATATAGTTCTGTTTCTTCAATGCCTACTACCTTGCTTCCTGACACACAATAAGTATTAATCCAAAAAAAAAGTTCATTGAATGAATGAGACATGTTGATAATTAGGACATGGATATAAAAATGAATGCCACAGAAATAATAAAAAGCCATTATCTTCTCCCAAACCGGTCAAATCCCATCTGATATAAATGTTAATCATTTACTTAGCAAACAGTTCTTTTAGGAAGGGCAGAAATTACTTCATCACACTGTAGGTCTAGGATTATCACAAAATGAATTGGGCAGATGCAAATTAATGTTTTTTAAAAAGGATTTATGTATTTATGCATACAATAACTGGGGTGTAGGCCAGAGGTGTGAGGGTTGAGAGGGTTCACCAGAAACAGAGTGGGGAACAGAACAGGCAGACTGACTGAAATACACTGCTGAGGGGAGCAGCGGGCGAGACAGGAGAGGTCTGCTGTGCCAAGTGGTTCAGCTCCCTGACCAGGGATGGAACTCAGGCACTCAGAACACAGATCGTGCTGAGACTTAACCCCTGCCCCACCAGGGAGGCCCCCAAATGAATGTTTTCCTGTTTGTTTCTCTAAAATGTCCTGACTTTCACATTCCTTTCACATAAATGAGAACACAGCACAGATTGTATAACCAGTCCTTTCCTTCATATGATTTGGTATATCATAGCTTCTGACTTCTGAGTCACATTTCCTAAGTAATCGCTTCATTCTGGTTGATGGCTATTTATATGCGGCCTTCATGACTTGCTGCTCACCTAACTTAGTTTAGTTCCTTTTCTGCATGCTAACTTTTAAAAAGGCTCCCCTCTCGTAGGTTTGAATCATTATTCATTCCATATTCTCCCTCACTTGTTATATGGCTGGTGTTTGGTCTCTTTCCCTTTTCCCTGATTTTGTCACATGAGCCCGTCCTTATCTCCTTAACCACTTCTGAAAGTAATGTCTCTTCTTTGCCAGTCTCGATATGCTTTCAGCGTTTTGAGTTGGTGAAATATATTCGTGTTTGTGCCCTTCCTTCTTCCACTATTTTCATCACCACCAACACCAATTCTTGGCCTCTTTGGCTGCTGCACATAGGACCTCATCTTGGAGTTTTTCATTCTAGAAAATGCAATGCTATGCTCTTGCTAGTGAGCAAGGGAGGGATTCTCTACTCAGACCATGCCCACAGTTGCCCCATATTTTTACCAGTGCATCCACCAACTCTTCTTTATATAGCATGTCTGTCACTTGTCTCATAAATACTACACACCTCTAGATGCCTGGTGGAGTGCAAGGCACTCGAGAGAAAATGTTGAACATGGCCTTGCCATTGGTTAAATAAGAATTGATCTTCTTTATTTCATTTATGGACAATGAACTCCTTTACCCAGTAAAGGCAAATTCAAAATTATTTTTATCTTTTTGTTGAAGATGTGTCCATTTTGATTAATCTCTGGTTCAAAATTAATTTGCATTTTTCGAGCTATAACATTCCCAGCCCCAAAGTGTGCTGGGGAACTGACTGGCTGGTCCATTCAAATGTATACATGATATATGCACAGGGGGCCATATGATACTCCACATTTTCCCAATATTTCTTGCATATACATTTCTATTATATCTTGGATTATTTGGGTTTGTTTGTTTGTTTGTTTGTTTGTTTGTTTTGTCTGTGAGCCTCCAGAGGGATTGGACACTGGGACTGGGCCTCTTTCACATGATTCATAAGGAAACTAGCTCAGAGCCACTCCATTGTATTTAAAATAACATATATGTTACAGGTTCACCGAATTTAGTTAATTTCCTTTTCTCTGTGCTTCCTAAGAGGAGTAGTGACTGTAAAATGAAATAAATAAAATAAGGGACAATGAAATAATAGTAATCACAGTCTGTCAATGTTTGGCTGCAATGTGAGGCAGCTTTTAAACATGCACTACTTATATGCTATGACCTCTGTCCTTATGGATTTTTCTGTTCTTCGCAGCTCAAGCTCTGCATCAGATATCTCCTCCAGCTTACTTCTTTGGGGCCTGCCTCTCTTGCTGTGACGTGGATGGATGGTGCCCCGTTTCCTAGTTAGGGAGAGAAATGATAAGCTCCGGTGTTGAGGTTGTAGATGGCACCCTCTCACAGTAGTTTCGTGCTGCCTTGTCCAGATGTCAAGTCCTTGAGTCTCTAAGCCTCTTCGAAATCTATTTCTCTTTCTGACTCGGAAACTTTGAAGCTGTCCCTTCACCAACACAGGGGAATGTATGGGGTTTGGCTTTGTTTTCTTTTTATGCTTTCCCTTTTGGTGTTTCGGCACAGTGAATTGTTTGAAAAACTACTGCCGTTTTCTCTAGGAGCTTTGCAAATGATCTACTGGGTAAATGGCCTAGCTTTGGGCTCACAGTTTATTCAAAATGGACCAGGGAGAGAATCTCCTTAAAGGGAAATGTGTTTGATTCTTTGTTTTTGCAAGCGAGTTTTCTAAAAGTTTCAAAAAGCATCTAACTTCAAGTGCTGGATTATTTTTAAATATCATTTTAAGAACAAGAGAATTTGATTGTTTAAAGATGACAATGTTGGGCCTCCCTGGTGGCGCTAGGGATTAAGTCTCAGCGCTATCAAGCTATTGCCAGCCACTATGGCATGAGTTCAATCCCTCGCCAGGGAGCTAATACACATGGCACAGCAGTTTCGCCAGCTGCTCCCCTCAGCAGTGTATTTCAGTAGAGCCTCCTGTTCTGCTCCCCACTCTGTCTCTGGTGAATCCTCTCACCCCCCCCACCAATATCTGGCCTACACCCCAGTTCCTGTGTGCATAAATAAATAAAAATAAATCTTAAAAAAACAAAGATGACAATGTTATTTAAAATTAAAGCAATGCATTAGAGCAGATAAAAATCCCTACACCAGTAAATGGTTCTTCAGTTTTGCCAGTGAGATTTAATCCCAGATATCCCAGGGTTTGATGAAAGTAGCCAGGAGATTACTTCCCATTTCCCCTGTCATCCTGCATCTTCTACATGGGGCACAAAAATGCAAAGCAGCAAAAACATGCTCTGAGTCTGGGACTGGCCTCGCCTTCTAATATGGTCAGATTTCAGACTGTAATTCACCGGAAAGCTGAGGGTCATCAGCTGTGTGAGGCATTTGAAATTTTTGTTTAATCAGAAGTCCTATATTTGTCTTAATCTTCTTGGTGTTGATGATAGTTTGACTTTAATATATGAATAAAGAAGTCTGCCTATGAAATCTTGATGTGGATTACTGAGACTGAGAAACCTGGTGGTGGACCACATCAAAACCAAAACTGTGTGTCAAAGACTCTTTACAGTGTGATTGGCAGTGTTTGTCCACCGAAAATAGCCCTCCCTCATACTCCCCACCAATTCTACCGTGGCTTCTACCTTTTTCTGCAGTTAATTCCTTTGATTCAAGAATTGCCTGTGGCAGAATGGTCCTCTTAAAATACCGACACCTAGGAGCAGCCATAAATGAAATTGCTAAGAGTATACTGAGAAATCAGTCATGTTTTCTCCTTCCCAGACCCAGGAAATAAAGGAGTGAGAGGAGTTGTGGGGGCACTTTAGGTCATGAGGCCTCTGGGTGTTTAGGAGAATTCCTTGAAAGGAAGGCTGGTACATAGAAAGGTAAGAACATATTAAGCCTAACTCGAAATTTTGTTTTGAATGGGCCTGTCACGTCCAACAAACATTGTCTTAAAGTATAGAGAAAAGACTTTGATATCAACTTGTGTATTTATGCCTGCTCATGGGGGTGCTTTTGTAGTGTGTGTGTGTGTGTGTGTGTGTGTGTGTGTATGACTGGGTGCTTTTTAAAACACTGGACAATAGTATGAAAGTTATTATTTGAGCCTTGCAAACCGGAATAAAATCTCAATGATAGTTAGGCGAAGAGTTCAGATAATCGAAGTGAGGATTTGAACCCAGAAAGCAGTTTGATAGATTTTATTCTGTGAGAATTGTTCCAACAATCACAAAATTGAATTTAGATAGGAACAGTGAATCATTGACATAAAAAACATAATTATTCTTGACTTTTGCATAGCTTCTTCACAGATGACAAGTCTATGAAGATAGCTTTTCTCATCTGCTACACCAAGAGGTGAGGTCCCCAGAACATCTTACAATATGTTCACACACTGTAACCATTTGATCATAGAATCAACCTTTATTTGCTGCATTTGTGACCGATGTTGCACCTTTCATCCATCATTGGGGTACCTCTTGCATCTCTCACCTGTATTTCACCTCAAGAGGTGTATCAGATTATGTCTACCTTCCTAACCATTATGATCTATATCTTTTTTTTTAAGATTTATTTATTTATTTATACAAGCACTGGGTACAGTCAGAAGCGCGGGAGGGGGGGGGTGGGTGAGAGAATTCACCAGAGCCAGAGCGGGGAACAGAACAGGCAGACTGACGAAATACACTGCTGAGGGGAGCAGTGGGCGGCAGGAGAGGTCTGCGCGCCATGTGGGACCCTCACCCAGCAGCCGGGGGTCGAAGTGGTGCTGCAGAAGCTGCGGGCAGCTTCGCAACCCAGCGCTCAACCGCTGCGCCACCGGGGAGGCCCATGATCTATATCTTAACCTCTTGTTGCCCTTTCTTTCTTTTTAAAAAGTTAGTGTTTTTTTTTTTCTAAGATTTATTTTTATACAAGAGCTGGGGTACAGGCCAGAGGCGCAGGAGGGTGAGAGGATTCACCCGAGGCAGAGCAGGGAGCAGAACAGGCAGATGACCGAAGTACACTGCTGAGGGGAGCAGCCGGTGAGACAGGAGAGGTCTGCCATGCCATGTGGGCATCTCCCTGGCTAGCCGGGAGTCAAACCCACGTTGCAGAGGCTGCGGACAGCCTCACAGTACTGTGCTCAACCTGCTGCGCCACCTGGGAGGCCCCCTGTTGCCCTTTCTAGTGCCCAGGACACCTCTGCAAATTATAAAATTAAATTGTATCCATCATCATGTATTGTATTAGTTCCATGTGTTGGGCTATTATAAATAGGGTGTCTGAATATTTTTACACTGACATTACATAACATTTACAACTAGGAAAATAGGTGGTAACAATAACACAATAATAGTAAGTGTAGTAATGACTTTTCCTGTAGCATGAGAGGAAGGAAGGTAGAGAGTTAAAAAGTCAAACAATCCAACCAAAAAATCTGATGTAAACATTATCTTATTCCTTCACTCTTTCCTCTTTTTTCAACTGATATTTGAACCCTGTGGTAAGTGTCTATTGAGCCATGGAGAACATCAGTCAGTTCTTTGTCCAAAAAGGTGTAGTTTCTCCTAGGGCCAGTGGGTCTCCATGGAAATAATTGCATTTGGAGGTTTTAATTCAATCTCCCAGTAGCTATAGAGGTTTTTATCAATTGTGCCTGTTAGATAGTTCAGAATCCAAATAAACAGTTGTGCCCTTCCTAGAGGCTGTCCTGTAGGTGGGTGTAAACAATATTAAGAGAGGCTTTTATGGAAACAAGGGAAAAAACAAAGATTAAAAAGTAGATCACAAGTTCAATTGGGAGTCCTGAGGATAGCCAGTTGAGAAAGTTTCTAGATGTCATCAGGGATTTAGAAAACAACATTACATATCCATGCATATCCATTGGGTTGCTCAGAAAAGGACAGTGAGGGGTTTTTTGTTTGTTTTTAATCAACCTAAGACAAAAGATAGGAAGAAAAACTAATCTGGAAACATTAGTTTGGAAAGTCATACTCAAAAACATTCAGGATTCAGTCTAGTCCACAGGTTAGAAGAAGTAAAAAAGTTTTCTGAAATCTGGAAAAAACAAAACATGAATGAACCAGTAATATTTCAAACAAAAGTCATTAAAATTATATTAGTCTTCAGGCCTACCCAGTGGCGCAGCGGTTGAGCACTGGGCTGCGAAGCTGCCCACAGCCTCTGCAGCACCGGTTCGATCTCTGGCCGCCGTTGAGGGTCCCACATGGCGCACAGACCTCTCCTGCCACGCCTGCTGCTCCCCTCAGCAGTGTACTTCATCAGTCTCCCTGTTCTGCTCCCTGCTCTGGCTCTGGTGAATTCTCTCACCCTCCCGCGCTTCTGTATCTAGTGCTTGTATAAATAAATAAATAAATCTTTTAAAAAAAATTAAATTAGTCTTCTATGGTTTATACAGTCCCATGCAGGAACCATGGTTTCTTGTTCGCAAGTTTCTGAGTCCAGTTTTTTCCATAAATGCTCTGTAATATTTTTACCCCAGTTCTGTGATAATCCTATATTTCTGGATTATTTGTCAAAATCCTTTTCCTGTGAATTTCTCTGAATACAAAGCATTAGAATAGGTAACTTTATAAATGGAAAAAATATTTTAACATGACCAGAATTAAGATCTGATTATAATGCAAGGAAATTGGCTCAATTTTGTGGCATGTAATATTATAGAGTAATGATCAGAATTGGCCAGTAATAATATTATACCAGGATATATAAAATTTTAAGAAGTTTCACATAATTTGTAGAAAGCCTACATTAATATCTGCATGCATAGCAAGAAGGTTAAACATTTTTCCTTGTGTGACAATGCTTCGCATGAGATTTCAATACACCCAAATAGGCCTAACTTATTTAATACTTCTCTTCCCACTGAAGAGAACAGTTCCTATGGGGCGTATATGCAGTCCTTCCAAGACCTCCCATATTTCTTTTTCTTTTAATCAATTAAAGAGTTCATATTTTATTTTATTTATCTTTATTTTTTTAAGATTTCTTTATTTTTTTATACAAGCATATTTATTTATTTATACAAGCACTGGGTACAGTCAGAAGTGCGGGAGGGTGAGCGAATTCACCAGAGCCAGGGCAGGGAACAGAACAGGCAGACTGATGAAATACACTGCTGAGGGGAGCAATGGGCGGCAGGAGAGGTCTGTCGCGCCATGTGGGACCCTTGCTGGTGGCCGGGGATCGAACCGGCACTGTAGAGGCTGCGGGCAGCTTCGCAGCCCAGCACTCAACCACTGTGCCACCAGGGGAAGCCCTTTTATTTTATTTTATTTTTTATTTTTAAATTTTTTCTATCAAGGTAACATTAGTTAATATTGTTTTTTGTATTTTGGAAGTATAGGCTCTCTTCCCCTTTCCAGTGCTGTTACCATTGCACCCCAAAAGTACCTGTAGTTCACCACTATAGTCCATCATGCTCCCTCCCCAATTTACGATTGTCTATTCTCTTTCCCCTCTCTCTCCCCCTCTGTATGTCTCAGTTCTATAGTCTGCTTTCAAGGGCTAGTTTTTGGGTATGGCTTTATCCGACCCTTTGTTTAGTTTCTCCATATTCTATATGTGACACCAGCCAGTATTTTTGTCTTTCTCCTTCTGACTTACTTCACTTAGCATAATCCCTTCCAGTTTTATCCACATTGCCACAAATTTGAGTGCTGAGTAGTAGTCCATTGTGTATATATATATCTTCTTGGCCCATTCGTCCATTTTGGGGCACTTGGGTTGTTTCTATAGTTTGACTATTGTAAATAGTGCTGCAATGAACATGGTAGTGCAAGTGTAAGTTTTCCTTTGAATGAGTGATCTTCGGGTGGTACCTCGTGGTGGAATTGCTGGGTTGTATGTGAGATCCATTTTCAATCTTTTAAGGAAACTCCATGCTGCTTTTCATGGGGATTGGACCAGTCTACATTCCCACCAGCTGTGTAAGAGGGCTCCTCTTTCTCAGTATGCTCACCAGCACTTGTTGTTTTTTATCTTTTTGATGTGGGCCATTTTCACAGCTGTGAGGTGGTATCTCGTTGTGATTTTGATTTGCATTTTCCTGATGATAAGCGATGACGAACATTTTTTCATGTGCCTGTTGGGCATCTAGATAGGACTTTATATTTTAGAACTTTGATTTCTGGAAATTTTTGTCATAAGTATTCAGTGACTTAAAACACTTACATAGATTTCTGTAAAACAATACTTAATTATCTAGAGTAACAAAGATTTTTTTTTTTTTAAGATTCATTTATTTATTTATACAAGCACTGGGTACAGTCAGAAGCGCGGGAGGGCGAGAGAATTCACCAGAGCCAGAGCGGGGAGCAGAGCAGGCAGAAGGACCGAAGTACACTGCTGAGGGGAGCAGCGGGCGGCAGGAGAGGTCTGCGCACCATGCGGGACCCACCTCCGGTGGCCGGGCAGCAGCCGGGGATCGAACCCCCGTCGCAGAGGCTGCGGGCAGCTTCGCAACCCAGCGCTCAACCGCTGCACCACCGGGGAGGCCCGTAACAAAGATGTTTAAGACCAATTCAACACACTGCCCATTTTCTTTTTCTTTTCTTTCTTTTTTAGTTAATCAAGCCCAAGGGTAAAAGTACCAGATCTTTAGATTACATAGTTTGCAATCTGCTATTAAAGCTGACAACAGTTTAAGAATACTTTTATCCCTTTTAGTAGATGGATGTTTTCCCTAAGATTCCTCTGTCATAAGCCTTTTATATTTTCTTGTTCCTGTTTTCTTATAACATCCTTTTAAAAAATAACCAGTTGCATCTTGACATTAAATTTTTCTTTTCCCTCAACAAAACACCTATGATTTGTTACACCATCCTTTCTTTAACAAACACCGTTCTTTACATACAGAGTTGTTTATCTTATTATTTTCATTGACTTTAATTTCATATTTTAATTAAAACTCTTAAAACTTAAAACCTTAGTTTCCTATATTCTAAACTGTAAGTACGTGTAAAAGCAGTCACATCATTATCTCTTTTAGATTGGAAGACTTACAAATAGCTTTTATAATTTCTAGAACATGTGATTCAGTTTTTCTAGGTGACACAAGCCACATTTTACACAGACAGAAAATTCTATTAGTCTGAAACAAGAAGCCGAAAGTAAGCCTGAAATCCAGTAATTAACATTTTGGCAGAATGATTCAAATAGTCAATGAATTCCCATTATTTAACATAGTAAACCTTAATTTTCCAAAAAGGATTTTGGGAAATTACTTAGGTATTGTTAAAGGAAGAGGTTCAAAATTAAGTTACCCAATCTAATTAACCCGGAATTAATCCAGTAAGGTCATTTTGCCTGAAATAATCTTTTCTTGGATAGTCCTGTTCCATTCTTTTTCTAAAAACTTTTCTGCTGAATGATTTTTCCATTTATATCCATGTATTTTCTGAAGCAGGTCTGCCTGACCTGGAAACAATAATACATTTCTGGGTAACTTGAGTTTAACATAAATGACTCCAATCCTGGGCCCATTATTTCTTGATACTAGTCACAAAACCTCATGAGGCCAGTAAGTCATTTTTCTTGTTAAATAACATGAGCTAATTCTGATTAATAAACACAGATATAATAAAAGTATTTACAGCCAATATTATGATTGTAAAAACATGCTTGTTTCAAATTAAAACATTACATTTTAAACTAGATTCTATTATATTTTCATTTAGGAATAATATAAATAACTACATTCTTTAAGCTAATTATATATGAATTAATGCTAATATTGCCACCCAGAGGCAAAGTCAAACATGAGAGAGAGAGATATTTAGTTTTAAGAAATAGACTCCCAATATTTGTGAAGACACAAGAATGTTCATTGATTCAGTTTTTAAATGGTCTGTTCTCTCTACTCTTCTTTAGATAAGAAACTGTTCCTTAAACTCACACTCGTAAGACTAGCTCTTGTTCTGAAAAGGTGGGGGTAGAAAATTTAAATCACAGGGATAGACTCCAGCTTCCTAAGGCCAAGCTTATTTTTCTCTTTAAATCTGAGGTTTTGAACTTGGCACACACAGTTTGGAAATTCAAAAGAGTCTGTTTAGTTCTGAGACAGTCTCCTGTAGTGTTTTTATTAAGTTCCTATAGGACCATTCAAAATATGTATCACACATTCATTTTGGCTGATTTTTTTTAATCTGAAATTTTCTAATCGCAAACATCTTGGAATGAGCTCCCTTTTAGTAATATACTCCCATTTAGAGAACCACTTGCAAGTGTGTGCCTGCCAGAGTGCTAGTAGGCAGCTGGTCACCAGATGTAAAAACACCAGTTTGAGCCACAAACTTACTCCCTACAGTCCACTGGTTTTAGAACTAGGAAACCTGAGCACCTTAGTCTGAAATTCCAGTCCCCCTCTGTCCCACCCAGGACAACCTAAAACAAGTATGTAAAAACTCAAGATCCGTCAGTCATCAGCCAGGTGGGGCTGAGATCCTGGAAGGACACACCATCATCATGACTGGAGCTATGGAGTCAAATGGGCTCAATCAGCCCCGCTGGTACCTAAGCACCACGGGCTCTTGATAGTCTGAGGTGATTTTGCTGGGTCCTGTATGGTCTCCAAAACTGTTAACTGGAATAAAAGTCTTAATGATTGACAAAGAGTTTATAAGATAATCATCGTGAGGATTTAGACCTGGGAAGCAATCTGTCAGATGTTTACTCTGTGAGAATTGATCCAGCAATCACCAGTTTGAGTTTAGTTTATATAGGTAGAAACAAGTGAGTTATTGACACGAATATAATTATCTTGAGGGTTCTGGTCCTAAGTTATGGTGACCTAAGGATAGGTTGATGCTGTCTATGTGTAGAAGGCAAGTGCGGGGTTTAATCTCTTTCATTCTGAAAAAATGTGCTGTGGAGGTACAAACGCTTGGTACCCATTATTTAAATCTTCTTTATCAGGTCCCTTAGCCATTAGTGGGGGTTGAAGAGGGTGGTTTACCAGCAGGCAGTAGGTTTTTCCATAGCTGCTTCATAGACTTCAGGTCTATGCAGATGGCTTTTCTCTCTTTTGCTAGACCAGGGATGGGGAGGGGTTCCCAAAACATTTTACAATATGGTCACAGGCTGCTGTTTGGGGAATTCTACACACTTAGATTTTCCTAAAACTAAGGAATGCGCTGTTGTGTGGTGTAACTAGAATAGAACCACTAGTAGAGGTTCTACTAGACAAATCTTAATAAACCTTGGGCAGAAGAGTGGTAAATCCTCAGCTCTCCGCCTGCAATATAACGCTGATAAATGTCTGATAATTTCAGCTGGAGTGTAGGGAGAATGATGCTCTCTCCCTGTACCTCCGACTCAAGAACAGAATTAGGGGGTGTTTGCTTTAAATTGCAAAAAAGCCAGATTAAGAGTTCATTTTGGCCTTACATGGGTGGTGAAAATTAAAAAGGGTCAAATACCAACCCAAGATTAGTGGGAAAGTGCACCCCTCTCCCACTTACAAAGACGCCCCACGTTTTTCAAAAGAGAACTGGCAAATTACCATGGAAATCTGCCCCAACAGGCAGCACTCAAGTAGGAGGCAGGGCCTTTGTTAGCAGGGTTTGTGGGGGCCCCCCCCCCGCACAGAGTGAACACAGTTAAGCCTCACTAATTCCCTGAATGGGGGAAAGGCCAATCTTGATTTGTAGGAAGCTTGAATTTGAAAATATGTTGAGAGAAATGCCATGTTATTATTTCCAAAAACCTGCAGTCAAACTGCTGGCTGGGGTCTGTGCTCTGAGCTACAGAGACTCTTAAGGCCTTGAACAAACAGATAAGGACTGTAATTAGCATATTGGTCATTTGAATGCAAAGTGCAGTTAGAGTGGCTTAAAAACCTTGTGTTAGCATACTCCCCTAGCAGGCTGTCACTTTCCTATGTTTATAGTATTAATTTGCCTAGCAACCTGCCCTCCTTCCTTTTTGGCAGTAAACTTTAGCCTAGCATGTAAGAATTCGTTAAATTTTCCATTTTAGCAGTGCAAATGAAAAAGGAATGTGTGTGTGTTGGGGGTGGGAGGGAAGGTAAACCCCTTTTAAAAATCAACATGAACATATTTTAAACTTCTATTTAACTGACCTTTAAAAGTCATTGCTTAATTCATATTTATTATTTACTGAGTAGGGAATGTTTTCCCTTGGATGATTAAAAAAAGCAGAGGAGGGAAAAGCTGTTTTGAATGCTTCTCCCCCATTAATTGACCTTATCAAGTGAACACCAGAAAAGATTGAATGGAATGAATTTCTGGATTATAACCAAAAGAAAAAAAAAAAGAATTGGTTATAATGAGGCTCAACAGGTGCTTAATTATATGGAACAACAGCATATTGAGATCCGCATCTATTAAACACGTCTGTGATGGTCAGGCGGTCCTGCTTACATATATTAACGTTGTTTTTAAATTCACACTTGAGACCACTTAATTTGAAATGTGACTGAGTTGTGTTTGGAAGGGCGGAAAAAGGAGAGGGGGGAATACAATATTCAACGTCTTCATCATTTTGTTACACATGTGGACAAAAGGGCTATGTTCCTTTCCAAGTTGAACAACCGTCTGGCAGATGGGGAGGAGATTGCAGGAAAAAGCAGGTTGAAGCCTCAGAGAGGATTCAACTTAAATGCCTGCCTCTTGGGAAAATTTCCCAATTCTATTTCCTGGCCCTAGGAGATTCATAAACTGTGAGGGAGATGGTGAGACGTTATCCACAAACCTAAGGAAGAAAGCTAATTCTTAAGTAATGAAATCCCTAATGCAGTGGTTCCCATATATAGCTGCACACTAGATTAGACCCTGAGATTTAGGAAAAAACATCTCATGACGTCCAGACTCATGCCATACAATTAAATCAAAGTGTCTGGGGTGTGGGTACAAGATAGTGATATTTTATAAAGATGGGCAGGTGATTACAGGTACAGCAAAGTTGGGAAGCACTGCCCTATGATTTTCTCACTTTATGTGCATTTAACTTATATTTAATCTTTCCAATTATCTGAAAGAGGTGCTATTAGATCCCCATTTCACAGATGAAGAAACAGGTTAAGAAAGGCTAATTAAGTTGCCCAAGTTCAAGGCTGTTGAATTGTGAATCTAGGATTCAAATACCAGCAGTTTAATTTCAGAGTCTGCATGTGGAACACCCATGCAGTGCTGTCCCTCTGGGCTTTTGCTCCATCTCCAGTATCGTTCTTCTGACACATCTGATCTAGGACAATCCAGTGTGAATTCAGTGAATACTTATCAGGTGCCTACTATGTAAACCCCATGATTTCCGACACAGTATATCAGTCTAGATAGATGCAAGGAAATATTAACTTACTCCTAATCATTTAAGTGGCCTTCCTGATAGCCATGGGTTAGTTATCACTTGTTAGATTAAAGCTGAATCAGCCAGAGACTAGACCACAGTCCGATACAGTCAAATGTATTGGAACGATGTCTCCAGGGAGTACATCCAGAGGAGCCATAGGGTACTGCTCTTGAAAAGAGGCAGAGGGGAATGTCATTTCTAATGTTTGGGTTCCCACGGAAGGAGAGGGTGTGAGGAAGGTGTAAGGAAACAGAGAAGTTCTGAATTGCTTCAGTTTCTGAGGGCAGAATCATAAACAGGTATTGACTAGGAATTGGGTACTGTTAGGAGCCAGGGTGGCTTGACAATTGGGTACCCCTCAGTGATAAATGAAAACAGTAATTAAGGGCTTGAACATCACTGGTAAGAAAGCAGTAGTCCTTCAAAGAAGGAGTAGGTCATTATGGCATTTTACAATGGCTGCATGACCGTGGGAGAAAGTGTTTTCTGTTAACTTTGCAGCTGCCTTTACCTGTCTGTTCTCCCAGGTATTCTAATTAATAGCAGGGCTGTGTTTCCATAGTCCAGGCTGATTTTCTCTCTTTTAGTCCCTAGCAAGGTTCTGGACTCTTTCAGTTTCTAGCATTTTTCAGAAGGCTAGGGAGAAAACTTCGACAGTCCTATCTACTATTAATCATAATTTTGCTATAATTTTAGCCAACTTGGTAAATTATTTAATGGAAGAGTACATATGAAAGTGATGAAATCTGAATAAGGCCTGTATTTCAATTAATAGTAGTATTCTACCCATGTCAATTTCCAGTTTTTGGGTTTTTTTGTTTTTTGTTTTTTTTAACCATGGCTGTGTAAAATAAAATGAATGCACTATAACAAGTGATTGGAGAAAAGTTGAAGGATATGTGGTAACTCTACTATTTCTGCAACTTCTTATGAGTCTTAGACTATTTCAAAACTATTAAGCAGTTACAGAAGAGGTTTAGTGGGAGAACAGGTTTGTGGCAATTATCTAAATAATTACCTGTTTAAAAAGTAGTTGGACTTTACTTATGCTCTTTCCCCAAATCATCTGAAATTGATAGTACAGATGTTCTCTTAGATGTTGCTGGATTTCAATCTTCTAGACTTGAAAGCATACTCAATAGTGATGCCAGCCAACATCCCTGTCTCCCAGGTAGAGATCCCTGCAGGATTATAAGTATGGGACCAGTTTGTACATCAGCAAGATACCATGCAATTAGTGTCTGGGTGTATGTGTGAAATATCAGCAGGTAGGGAAAGAGGGAGGAAGCTCTGCTAGACAAAGGGACGGACAAGAGGAAAGGCCCAGAGATATGAAAGTCACGGGAAATCAGGAAATCAAAAAAGTAAGATGGTGCTGACTCTTGGTATGTAAGGGAGGCCTGGTGGGAGAGCAACCTGGTGAGTCTCGAGCTAGAGGGTGACAGTCTGCGTGTGATTATCCTTTATGGAATAAAGAACTTGACATTTCCCCTGCAGTACTTACTACAACTGCCTTGTATCTTTTCTCCCCAACGACACTCCTTGAGTTCCTTGAGGAGAAGGTTCAGGTTTGGTCATCTGTGTAGCGTCTGTAGCACTCAGCTGTGTGTTTGCACTTAGTAGGCACCAATAAAATTGGCTTAGGAATGAATAACAGATTACAGATATGTAGTGAGCATTGCCTTTCTGGCATTCCCTATCAAAAGCCCCCAGATAACAGAGAGTGAGGAGTCTACCCCCCAGGGAAGTGAAAGCAGGAGGCCGGAAAGACACAGCCTACCCACCAGCTCTCTTTGCGTCTGGCTTCAGTGACAGGATATGGGCATGCCCTGCCATCTTTGACACACGCCCCTCATTGCTCTTGCACCATGTCCTGATGGCGTCTTTTGGGGAAGAAAGGTAACGTGCCTTGCCCTGATAGATGGAGCATTTCATTCCCATTTCTGTGTTTAGCTTTGCTGGAGGGCTGCAGGGAGAGCTCATTACCTCCCCTCCCCCCACCCCCACTACCTGTTCCTCAGGTCTCTGAATTACAGGTTCAGACAGGACCTGGAGCTGGTAGGTAAGGAACTCCTCAAGAATGGGATTTTCTCGTGGACTTGGCTGACGTGCATTATCTGAGGGGATCTCTAACATGTTTGTTGGTGATGTTTCCCCCTGCGTTTCCTGAAAGAAATGTTCCATTGCTCACTGCTTCAGCTGGTTGAGTGTGGTGATGGGGGCACTTCTGTTCCCGACAACCTCATTATGTGGTTATCAGGAGCAGACACTACCAGGTTGTCACGACAACCAGCAATGATTCAAAGCTTCCCTGAAAGGTCTGTATCTCTGGCAAATAATCAGCCTTTAGCTCTCAGCAGATGCTGAACTGAGCGGCCAATCACAGGTGAGCTGAGAAAGCATGACATCATAGTCCAGCCGGTCCAAAATAAATTAAGATTTGATTTTCTGTTTCTCTCCTTGCTTCTTTGTCCCCTAGATATAGCCCCCCACTCTTTCCTTTTTATCCTAGTAAAATGGGGAGCACAAGGAAACCAACTTTCCAAATTCAATTTACTCTGCAGTTTGACTTCGGCTTGGTCAGTGTAATGATTGGCGTGTGTGGGGAAGGAATGTGTAATGTGACTTGTTTAGGAGCAAAATCAAACTGAGCATCAGCCCAATTACATAATGTGGTTTGATATGTAGGACCATGGTGGAATGGGGCTAATTAAAGCCCAAGTCAGAGGAAAGGAACTTCCTAATTCTCATATTAATTCATCCAGAGCCACCTGCATTTAATTGTCTTCTGCTTTTTCTTGCTAACTCCCTGGTGGGGGGCAGGAGGGCAGAGGCTGTAGGCCTCTGAAAGCTCTTAGGTTCCGCAGTGCAGGTCTCTAACGGGCACTAATTATGGTGGAGGAAGAGAGACCCCCCCACGTCCCCCCAAGTTCCCTCCATCCAGGGAGCATATGTAAACTGGTACTCAAAGAGTCAATTACAGAGATGTGTGTTTCTGAAATCTGTTAAATCCACTCACGTGCCACTAGCCATACACAAGAGTTCATGGCAGGTTTCACAGAAGCAAAAACTAAAGCTCAGGGAAATCTGAGTCTTGCTCAAGGTTTCCCAGCCAAAGGAGTATGGAATCTGGGTCTCTTGACTCCCCTACCCAGAACTCTAAACACCCAAGGAGATGATGATTTCCTAGCCATGGTCTTCCCTCTGCCCCCAGCCTATGGTTTTCAAGGGACCTAGGGTGAGAATACTTGGCGTCTCTGAAGCTCCTTGGTGTTTGCCTAGCATGTTACCTCCTGTAGGAGAGCTGGCAGGAGGCATGGGTGGGAAGGAAGGGGCCCAGTGCGGTGAGCAGGCCCCCATAAAGGGGAGTGGGCACTGTGCTTCCAGCCAATGCCTTGTGCATGAGCTTGCCAAGGCTACTACTTTTGTATTCAGTACAGGAGGGGGGATTTTTTTTTTTTCTTAAGTACTGCTGCTATAGCAAAAGTTGAAGGCTGTGAGCCATGGAGACCCAGAATTCCACCACTGGGAAAAATTCCTGGTTCTGGGACTTGAGGGAGGGATGGGAAGGGGTCCAGGGTATTCAAGCTTCTTTTGTCCAGAGGGATGTACATTTCCTCCTTGCATCTAGTGCCCGCCCAGGTATGGCTCAGCTCAACCGGCTCACCATGGCCTCGGTCTACACACCTGATCCCCTGACTTGGCTTTTAGTCCTCTTTCTGGATAGCAAGGTTGGTTTTTGCTGTCATACAAAGAAGGCTGTATTTCCTCTTTTACAAAATACCATATATGCTTATTGTAAAAAATGTATAGACAGTGCAGAAGTATATAAGTAAAACAATGCTGTCCACCACACACACATTCCCACATGTCTTCCCTTCCACTTTTTTTACTCCCAAACTCACCCTATTAGTAGTTAGGTATGTATTATTGCAGTTTAGATGTACACACACAAAAATTGTGTGTGTGTCATTTAAATGACAATAAAATAATGGTACAATGCTGTGCTTCTATTTCAATGTATAGGAATCTATTTGATTTTTTTGGCTGGCGCATAATATTCCAAAATATGTATACAAAATAATTAGCAATTTTCTATGAGAGACATTTAGGTTGTCCTTTATGTAAGATTTTTCACTCTTAAGTGATTCAGCCATGAGTATGGCTGGCATGTTCTGGAATATATCCATAGGCAAACTCTTTGAGTTGAAATTGCTTGGTCAAGTGGCACATGCATTTTGAGATCTCATAAATATACCAATTTACACCCCGAAAAATGCTGTGGCATTTTATACTTCTAGTCAGTGGCCTATGAGAGTGAGCCATGTTGCCTTTATTCAGGATTCGAGTGGAGCAGGTCTAAGATAGTCCTTTTAGTTTGTTTCCATTGCTACAAGACTCATCCCAGAGCTCTCACTTCTCAGGTAAGTCCAGGTGGGAGTCAAAGGAAAAATAGAGTGAAAGTTGTCACGTGGCTAATGGAAAGAACACACACGTGAGAGCAGGACACCTGGTTTCTAGGAAAATCTCTGAGGCAATGCACAGGCAACATTAACCTCCTGGGCCTCCATTCACTCATCTATAAAATGCAGATTATAATAATTGCCACAGTACACTCTTGTGGTTGTTGTTAGGATCAAATGGGGAGATGCAAAAGTGGTTTGTAACCTGAGAAGCAGGATACACATGCGAAGTGGTTATTATACTCATGTTGTTATCATGTACTTAAATCAATGAACCTGGGGAAGGGAACAGAGGACAGTGGGAGTTGAGTAGGGAAAATGACACCGATGAAATCTTTAAGACATCTTAGTGTGCCTGAAAGTTCACGCAGTTGTCCTATATTCTTGGAGAAAGACCATGTGGGTAGTAAATGTTGCTTTATGATATCAAGAATAATATAGGTTATGACCCTTTCATTGGAAGATGGTAACTTTTGTGATGATGGACCTGACTCCTAAGTCCAGTCCTCTTTGTATAGAAACCACCATGCTTTAATTCATCAGGAACCTAATAGGATTCTGGCCCTGTGCTAGTTTCTGTAATCACCAGGGAGAGAAGAAATGCACACATGGAACGTTTAAATAACCGTGTGCTGTGACTGCATAAATAACTCTGAGTTATAGTTGAGTTATATGGGAGGATTAGAGTGAAATCAAATACCTTTTAATTACAATTTAAATCAATAGCCTAGAAGACCCAAGTTAAATCATTAGCTAGGAAAATTCAGAGATATCTTTCCATTTCTTTAAAAAAGAAAGTGTCCTTATTGTTTAAAATAACCCAAATAAGTACATTTTACATATCAAAGATAGAACATTAAGTAAATGACATTCATTTAGAATAGTGATTTTTTTAGATTACTATTACCATGAGGCAAAACCAAAAATCAATGTGATGGGTTACTTTTCTTTTAACCCAAAGTTTATTAAAATGCAGAACCATCCTGATTGCAACTTACTAATCAGAGATTTGAGGGGGAGGGTGATGGGTGTTTTGCATTAGAAGACAAGTCACCACTACCACCACCACACACAAAGCTGTTTAAAAATGTCTGAGTTTAAAAAAAAAAAAGTGTAATAGTCTTTTTTTTCCCAATGCAAACACCTATTGTAACAAAGCCAGTAATAGCACATTTAATTCTTAGTAGGAGTACACTGTATCATGTTACAAAAAGCCTGGGCTTTGTCCTCAGATATAGATCCAAATCCCATCTGTTCCCATAATGTTCATGTTATACTTGTGGATGCAGAAATTGATATTTTTAATTAAGGAAAATAAAAACTAAAACGCACAGTGACCTGTCAAAACTAATCTGGAATAAGTGGTTTACTTAGTCTTGCGTTCCTTTTTTCCTTCTGTGTCATAGATCGGCAGCATCCTTTTGTTCTTTTTTCATTTCCCAGTGTCAGTGCAACTTAAAATGAATTTGCCCAGCAAAATATCTCATTTTCCAACTTGTTGAGAAGTTGTCTCTGGTGAACCTAAAGTCCCGGGGTGTGATTTTCCGAAAAGGTTCATGCCAGACATACTAGTTTACTCTCAGTCTTGAAACTAATTTTGTTGGCATTATGTGGAAATGATTGTTGGATATTAGGCCGTGTTGAGAGAACTGGATAAAAGTGCACAGGGGAGGGTCATGACCCACTTTGACCAGTTAAGTATGTGAGGATATATTTATAAAGTTTGCAAGAGAAGAGAAAGAATCACCAGTAATCCTAGTACTTTAACCCACCTATTAACATGTTATGTTCGCTTCTGATCTCTTATGCAGGCATATTTTACATCATAATATGAATGTACTTATTTTGCTGTATTCTTTGCCATTTTTGATGACAGTTTCCCATCTCCTTACTGTGATTGATTGTAATTTATATTATCTAGCCAAATCCTGGGGCATAGGGATTTTGAAGTAGCAAGAAATGATTTTTGGAGTTAGAGTTTCCAAGTCTTTGACACCTGCAAAATTGTGAACTTTTTCTTAATGACAAAAGAAGTCATGGAATTTTAAGGAGAGGATGCACAGGAAGAGCCATATTTTCATGAAATTATACATATTTAAATATACATGAATTTGAAGTGGATTATTCTCTTCTGGGAGGGGTATAATGCTGTGTTTTAAAATGTATTTCCCATTCTATATTGACATCCCATTCAGTTGCCCTATCTGCCTCTCTGACTTCCCTGTGTATTCCAGGGATGCCATCAGAGTAACCCGTTTGCCTGACAGGTGGTGTCCCAAATCCAAGCCATTTGCCCACCCCCCCACCCCCCACTAGAGATTGTCCTTGTCCCCAGACCAATCTGCTCCGCCCTGGAAATGTATCTCAAATCTCAGGCTTCCTGAGGGAGGCAGTTCAGGAGGATACAAGAAACCCTTTCTCACCCCCTAAAGTCAGGTGCACCTCTTTCTTGCGGGGAGGGGGGGAAGGGAGCGGGTGGGGGCGGGGAGGAATCTCTGTCTAGACAACCCTGATGGTGTAGAAGTTTCCATCGCCTTTTCTTTTCCCTCTCCCTGTACCCTCCCCTTCAGTCCCCCCCTCGCCGCCCCCCCCACTCCCCCCAGCGCTTCCTGCCTGGAAACAAAAGATTGGTCCCCAGTAGCCCACTCAGGGCGATTTTAGTTTTCTGCTCCCCCTCTGATTGGCCGGCGAGCGGTGCAGAGCCGGTGACGTCATAGCAGAGCAGGGCTTGGGAGCGGTTGCTAGCTGGGCTCGTCCGCGGCGGGCAGCGGTGGGCAGCGGACCGTCTGGGGTCTCGCGCGGGGGGCTGCAGCTTTTCCCGGCCTCCGGCGAGCGTGCGGGGGCCAGGCGGCGAGCCGGGGTGGGGAGCGGGCCGGGCCCGGGGCTGCGGCTGCGGCCGCGGGGCGGCGGCTCCCCAGCCCCGCCAGCCCGAGCGCTCGGAGGTAGAGGAAAGGTCTGGACTGGGTGGCTGGACCCGTGGCAGGTAAATCGCGCGACTTGCGGCGCCCAGCCGGCTCGGGGACGGGGTGGGAGGCGGCTGGGGCGCCGCTGCTAGGCTGCCGGGCAGCTATGCTGCCCGCCCGGGCCCCCCGCCCGTTCTGGCGGCGCCCCAGCCTCCAGCCCCTTACGTGGCTCCCCTGGAGCCCCGAGACCAGGCGCGCAGTCAGTCGGCCGCTTCCCGGTTCGCTAGCGCGGACAAGTGGGTGTGTCGGGGCCCCGCGGGGAGGGCTGGGGCCCTTCGCTGGGTCGGGTCTCCGACTCGCTCTCGCGGACGGGTCCTGGGCTGCTGGAGGCAAAATCCGCCCCCGAAGCTACGTCAGCCTGTAGGTCGCAGACGGTCTTCCCGCCCCGCTCCCCCAGACACTGTGGCGGCGACGGCAGCGCCCCCCTTCCCGAGAAGGGCAGGGGGTGTGGCCGCGCCCCAGCAGGTCACAGCTCTGGGGGGATAGCCCGACTTGAGCAAAAAAAAAAAAAAAGTAACGATTTTCCGAAACCGGAGCCTTTCCCTGTTTTGTTTTTATTTGCTTTTATCCCCCACCCCTTTTTTATTTGGTGGGGGCTGGGTAATGAGAGGGGGAGTCTTTTCTTCTCCAGTGGGGATTGAAACCATGCAATAATGTCCCTAGAAAGCCCGGGGTCCCTCAGCTGGCCTTTGTCTTTGTCTGGGGAGTAGGGTCACTGGGCCCACTGCCCCCCATTCCCTGCCCCCTCAGTTGACATGGAGTATTGCCCTGTTTGTGAACTGGCTCTAACAAGATGACTGCAAGGGAGGGTTGAACATTTTGAGTCTTGCTCTACCGGGTTTGCCTTTCCTAGGTTGAGGGGTGGAGTGGGGGAGCGGCGGGAGGGCGGCGCCTGCCTGCACCGAGGGAGCCAGTGGCCCCACTTGTTTTTTGGGTTTTTTTGTTTGTTTGTTTGTTTGTTTTGGTCCCACCTTCCAGAATCCAGTGCCAGACTCTGAACTGAGGGTTCTGGGCTGTGGTCTGTAGGAGCAAAGGAGAGAAGGGTGAGTGGCTTGGCTTTGGGGTGCATGAAGGGGGTGGATGCAGTGTTATTTTTCAAAAATGGCTTTCGGCAGGGAAGCCTTTAGCCATGTTAGTCTTGCTTCCCCCATGGTTTTGCAGAGTCAAATCCAGGCCAGCTGTATGGCTATCTGAGGTGTTGGAACAGAAGGAGGTCCATTCCTGTTGGTGACAACACTGTGGCCCTGTTCTGGGATGACCGAGGTATAAAGGTCAGTGCGGTTTTCACTGGACCATTTGCAGAACTATCACTGGGCAGGTCTAATTTGGTCCTTGAGGCCCCTAATCAGGGGCACCTTTGGGCCAAGGGGTTTAACATGGTAGTGGATGACTCATAGGCCTGGGCTTGTCAAGAGAGCCTGGTAAGCCTGTTTCTCGATAGGAATGTCATACTCCTCTCTCCCATGAAAGAAGCAAAATGGGAAGAGACTGGGGTGCATGCCGGGTACCAGCAGCTAACAGCTGAGAATCTCCAGACTAGAAGGACCTTGGAGTGTCAAGGAGCCGACCCTCCAAGCAGGCGAGTGGGCCTCATAGGAGAGCCCCAACAGAAAATGACGTTCACCTGTGACAGGTTCAGGCAAGCGGCCACAAAAACCCTAGAGACATCCCCACTAGCTGGCCATTCCTACAGGTTGCAGATTTTCTGGCTGGAGGTGGAATTGGTGTATAGAGTAAACGAGCTCACTGATGACCTGGAGAGCCAGTGAAGGGCGTGGGTATGACAGGTGAGGGGAATGAGGGATACTTGGGGATGAGGAGGTGCTGACCCCATCAGAGACACGGCTACTATGAGGGCAGAGGCTTCCCTACTACGAGGTCAGAGGGGATGGCCAAGGCAAAAATAAAAGATCAGATCTAGAATTCAGATACAGTAGGCAGCTAAGACCAGATGGATTAGGTCGGACAAAGCAGTAGGCACAAAAAGAAAAAAAGTCAGTCTTACCAGGAACCGGAAAGTCCTGATTGCCCTGGGGAAATGGTGGTGGTTGAAGCACCTGTGGCTCAGCCCAGAGTTAGAGGCACCATTTCTTGATCTTTCGGGAATCCATAGCATCCCCACTTGTGTAACCCACCTTCAGGAGCCAGTAGCTTTGGTCAAGGCCAGAAGAGACTCGAAGTACAACAGCCTCAACAACCGGCTCTTTCCTCCTGGGTAAGGAGAAGGGAGTGGGGGGGGGGGTCAGGGCCCTAAAGGGGAGTGGAGGGAGCTTTGAATCTGGCCAAGACAGGTAGATTGGTTGCTTTTACATGGGGTGGGCCAGGGCCCAGCTGGGCTGGACTCCTGCCCCAGGCACAGGGTTATTGAACCTATGCTCTTAAAAAAAAAAAAAAAAAAAAAAAAAAAGCCCTCGTTTGTTCCCCGGGGACCATGGGGACCCGGTGCAGGTGAGGGAGAGGAAAAACCACTGCCCTAGAAGGTAAGTGCAGCTGGCTTCTGGGGTGCATTTTAAATCTCACGTGCCCTGTGGTCCCTCACCCTCTCCACCTGCCAGAGGGGAGGGGTTTCCCTCTGCAGGGCCTGGTATGCGCTCCCCAGCCAACTGTGCTTTCTGAGGCTTCTCCAGCAGGGGGCAGGAAAGGGCGTGTAGCAGTGTGCCAGGCCTGTGTCCTCCATTTCAGGTGTGAAGCCCCAGCCTCAGATCAAGTCCCAGCCATACATTTAAGACCTATTTAGGGATACCAGAGACCCAAATGAACCCCCGGTCTGCCAAGTTGTTTCCATTTATGCCCAGAAATGTGTCATTTCTTACTGTGCTTCTTGACCTTGCATTTAAATATGCCCTGATTACTGGAGTCATTTATGCAGCCTAACCAGAATTTAATAGGAAGTGTGAATCAATGCAATGGATCCGTGCCTGACTTGCACAGCAGGTCAATTATCTGCAGTTTGGGGTAATCTGCCCTGCACCCGGGGGATCTGATGAGGAGCAAAATGGCTTAGCTACTGCTGGGAGTTGGGTCTGGGAGTTGGAAGCTAAACGGGGGAGCTGGGCCTTGAAGACTGGAAAGAGAGCAACACTTTACTGATGGGGAGAGGAAGTCTTCCAAAAGTGTGGTCACCGAGTGTCCTGGGCAACTTGAACACTGAGATGGAATAGGATTTTTTTGGAGGGGGACATCCAGATTTTGGGTGAGGTGGGAGGGGCTTGAATTGGGAGAAGGAAGTTCTTTAGGGGCTAGAGGACTAGGACCAGTTGTGGGATGAACCCTGGGCAATGGGCAGTCAGAAGTCAGCCATTCTGGGCTGAATGTTTCTGCCTCTCTCTGAGTCTTAGTTTCCTTGTATTTCAAATGATGAGGTTAGCGAGATGGTTTCTGAGATGGTCATGACATTTTGGGACATGGATCCATTTGTTTTTGGTAATGAAGACAGGTCCACTAAGGGACTTCATCTCCCCCTCCCAATTTACTCTTCTAAATCACATTCTTTTTGGTGTGCCTTCCAATTTGGGGAATAATACAAAACAAACGTACATACCCTATGCGCATGCCATCTTTCAGCAGTGGGCTTCTACCTTTATTTCAGTGTGACACAGGGAGCAGGAGGGAATAAAGAAGGCCCAATGGAAACTCTACTAGGGACCTATAAAACCAAGCCCCTGATAAGCTCTGGGGGGGGGGGGTGTGAAATAACATCTATGCGGTGCAGATACTCACTAGTGTCCCTGAAGGGATAGGGGTGAGACTGAAGGAAGGGTCTGGCTTGGGGGTATGGATTCTTTTATCTTTCTCCCCCATCTCCCTCTGAGCCAGGTGGGCATTTATTTTTTTGTAATTTTGCTCCCTGAAGAGACACTACCCCTAACAATCAGCACAATCGCGCCCTCTAGTGACCGCAACAGGCACACTTGGGGCTGTGCTCCCCATGCGTGCCATGCTGAAGAGGCAGTGCTAACCCCTGGTACTGTTACTCCCTGCGGAGGAGCACTGCAGGCCTTTGATTGGCATAAAGCGAAACTCCAACAGCTGCAGCTTTCTGCAGGCTCTTCTTACATGTGGGAGGGGGTGGAGAGAGCGAGCCTTTTCCCAGTGTCCAGTTTCCTTCTTTGGGCCCATGAAAGGTTCTGGAACTCCTTTCCCAGCTATCTTTAGTGCTGGGCTAGGCACCTGTCACGGAAACATGCTGTGGTGAAGAATGCCCCCTGCCCCACAGCAACGTGGCAGCTCTTGTCCCTAGACAGCTGCTGGCAAGAAGCAAGACCACAGAGCTGATGGACACAAGGTGTTGCATTGGTCCTGCCCACAGCCTCCAGCAGGAGGCTAAGCCACAGGTGCGGACTCTACAAGGCATTATAGACACACAACACAGTACAGAGTGGTGTAGACAGATGACACACAATATGGATTAGACACATGGCACGTACACAGCACAGTGTAGATACAACACACCTGCAGCCCAGTGCACACCCTTGGTGTATACACGTTACAGCACTGTCACAGCTTACACAGAACACAACGTGAACACGACACACGACTGTGTGCAAACTCAACATGATACAGGCTTGAGACACATAACATCGTATAGCTAGGACAGAACACACATACACACACAGTACTGGGGCACACAGCTGCAGGGTGGTGCAGGGACTGGTGTTTGACCCCAAATATGCTCATATGAAGGATACATCCCCAGCACAGCCTACCCCTGACATGAGTGAGGCGTGTGGCCACCAGCCAGAGCCCTGTGTCCTGCCAGTTGCATCTGCATTGGCTGTATCTGTGCACCTAGTGGATTTGAGGCAAGCTGCCACAAAGTTAATGAGCCACTGAGGGCAAGTGGAGGTAGGCCTAAGGAAGGCTCTTGATCAGAAACCTGGAGGTACATGGTTAGCACAGGCTGGTGCATCTCCCTTGCACCTCACCTCTTCTAGGACTAGTCCCCACCCCCCTGGGTGCAGGCTGCATGCCTGAGACCAGCCCTTAGCCCTGGAGATGGACAGGGGCTTTTTGTGGCCATTCTTGGGCCCTGCCTCTCTGGAGCTTTGGCAGCCCACATTCTCCTGCCCACGCTCCACCCTTTGCAGAATGAGCTCATGCTGGGGGTGGGGGGGTAGGAGGAGGGCACACCACTCAGAGGTGCGGTGGGTGGGGTTTGGAAAGGCTGCTTAGAGTGTGTGTGGGGGAAGCACATAGGGAATGCCAGCAGCGCTGGAGGACAGACATGCTCTGGAGCCTCACACAAGCAAGTGGCAGGCCTGGGGTATGTATGGTTTGGTATTTTTATTTGAGAAGTAGAATCACAGGGCTTTCCTTAGCTCTATGAAAATTTTGCTAACTCCACCTTTAGATAGCAGTTCATGCATCTGTCTGTCCATCCATCCATCCATCCATCCATCCATCCATGTCTTCGGATTCGGACTCTGTACAATCTAGAATCCTCTCATGGAATGCTTGTTAGCTTGAATCTGGTCTGTTTGGAAGTTACATAGAGGAGCTGCTTTTCTTTGAGGATAAACACCATGGAGAAAAGGGTTAGCAGGGAATGAGGGATTACAGAGTTTGGGGGCCTATCAAAGGACATCCAGTCTCCTATTTCTTTCATGATTGCTCATGGAAACCCTCATGAGGAAGATAAAGCAAATTGCAATCCCCTTAAAAAAGTACATATTTGCCCAAGGAAATCTGAGGAAGACTGTAAAGACATCCCACAAGTGATTGGGGGAAGGTGAGAGGGAAGTTTCAGTTAGGATCAGAGGTTGAGGTCATCAGCAGTTGTGAGACAGCAAAGGAGAGGCACTTGGTGGAGCTTGTTGAGAAGAGACATGGAGATGGAGACCAGGAGTTGGGGGAGAAAATAAACTGAACAGTGGTGCCAGGTCCTGGGGAAGATTTGCCATCATTTCACTTCCACATTGGACTATATACCACCTTCCACAAATATGCAGGTTCCACATCTGTCAGACTGGATTGAGTCCTCCCAACACTTGTCCAAGGTGACCAGGGTGGCAGGCCTTTTCCACTTGATTGCCAGGAGCTCCAGGATAGTGAAGTGGCAGCAGTTCTCAATTTGAAGCTCCCAGTTCAGTGCCCTTTCTAGACTCCTACGTAACAATGCTTGTTTACACTTCTCACCTCTCTGATTCCCTGTCTCCTTAGGGGATTTTCTGAAATTCACTGCAGTGTGTGTGATGTTTGGGAGTTTGGATGAGGGAATAGTAGCAGGTGGGGAAAGAGGTTCCTGCTCCCCCACAATGCTTCTCTCGGCAGGTCCCCCCAAGAAAGAGCAGCTGAGTCCCTACATCTTGTGGCAGCTGGTGTGCCCAGCACCCAGTCCATCGGAGCTGAAGGCAGCCCGGCCCCTTCTCATGGGCAATACCCACCTGTGCTGAGGTCCTGCAGCGGTGGCGGTGTGAGGTGAGTAATGGATTCCAGGGCAGGGAGTTAGGGATCTCCAAATCCAGGTAAATGCCACCTTCCCAACAGAACCCCCCCAAATCTAAGATTCTGCCTAGGCCTCACCAGCCAGGCCTCAGGCATGGCCCCTAATTTTCAGGGGATTCTGCCCCAAATGGTTGCCCTTGATCTCATTGCCCTTGGTCTCCCAATTTCCCCATCGTTCATATGGAAATGATAGCCTTAACCTACATCCTGGGGTGAGTAGGAGATGCAATCTAACAGCCATTGCCAAGTCCTTGGCAAATGTCAAGTTCCATCTTAAAAGCATCAGTATAACATGCTTCCCACCAACCTGTGGTTCCTTTCTCCTGCTTTCCCCATGTCAAAGTATTTCAGCCACCTGCCACAAATTTTCCAAAATGGTTCCTGCAATTTCTATTCCCCATAACCTTAATTTTACCTTCCTATTCAAAATCTAGTCTTACCCCATCCATCCTAGCTTCTGGACTTGGCAGGCTTACTTTAACCCTTCCAGAATTTTCCAGAATCTTCCTGCCTGCCCACCCATCTAGGGAGCAACACCCCCTCCCCAAGCTTTCCAACTCAAGTATGTACCACATGCTATATCCCTTGCCCTGCTGATTTAAAGAGTTCCCCCCTGGATCCTGGCATATTCATCTTGGCAGGCTAGCTGGACTGTGAGCTTTTTAGGGGTAGCGACTAGATGTCACAGGTCTCTCATCTCCCTTGCAAGGACCTCACAGTTCCCAGTCAGCTTTTCGACTCGAACCTACCCCTCTTCCTTGCCACTTCATTTCGGTTTCTTGGTCGGCTTCTCTAATCACATCCCATCTCCCTGCCTCTTAGGCAGCCATTGTAGCTTCATCTGTCAGCTTGCCACCGGGCCGTCTGTTGCTGTACACTGCTATTCAGCTACTTGTTTGTACCTTACCCTCCCTCTGTCTCTCTGTCTGCTCTTCTGTGTGTGTCTGCCATTTATGTAGGCATTTCTCATATGCCAAAGTCAGAAACTTCTAACAACCCACCCAAATTAAAAACACCCAACAAGAAAAACAAGCAGACTAAACAGAATCCAAACAAGGACTGTGCAGTACAGTTCCCTTCCCCACTGAGTCTGTCCTGAACCTAGAGGACACAGCTCAGTGGCAGGTGTTTCTGGATGTCTTCTCATGGAGGGCAAACTCCAGAGCTTCAGCTGTGAAATTGAAGGTATGAAATTACAGCCTTGCAGATACTGATGCATTCAGCTTTCTAGAGATGCTCTGGTAGGGGATCCTCTAGAGACCTTGACTGACAGAAGGTAACTAGAACCAACTAAAATAAGAAGCGATCCCCTGGATCTCTCCTAGGTATCCTTTGATGGTGATCATAATAATTGTATTTATTGTCAACTGGTGTCAGCATCTACTGTGCTAGGTATTTTATGTGCACGAGTTCATTTGATCCTCCGGTAACTCTGCAAGGTAGGTATTGTCATAGTTGCTGGGTTTGTTTCTGATTATAAAAGTGATACTAGCTCAGGGTAGGTAATATCACTGCTTTCACCACGAGGAGACAGAAGTTGAGAGAGGCAAAGCAATTTGCCTGTAAATGGACACATGGCTATGGCCCTGGGAGGAAGGGCGCTTCCTGGAGACTTTCTCAGCATTCCACACACTCACAAGCACACTTGCTCACCCTCACACAGTCATACATTCCTGTTTACCTTCTGACTAGCTTTTCACCCTGGACACACTCATAGTGACAGTCTCTCTTCCTCCTTCACACACAATCTTCTCTACAAACACACCACATACAGGCACCGAATGATGTGATCACATTCAGATTGTCACATTTCCACAATGATGCACACTTGCCATTCACCCCACCCTCTCATTCAGATCTCACCCACTGGCACTTTGTTCTTCCTGCATTCTCATACACTCACATCCATATGAATAACATAATGGCTGTCAACTCTCAGATTCTTCCACAGTCACACACAAGGTTGGGGTTGGCTCTCCCCTGCCAGATACTCATACAGTCAGATGTGCAGTTGATTTCGTACACTGCAGCATGTTTGCACTGATCATCCTCCACAGAGTCACACAGTTCCACGTCTTAACTTATCACAGAAATGCACATGTGCACACATGTTCATATGTTCACATTTATACACATTCACATCATGAACACTATCACTAATTTCTGCTCTGTACTTTCTTGCATATGTGCATTCAGAATTGGAAGCTTTTGCACCCCTAGACTGCACTGGCATAATGTCTCTACCTGTCATATTCACATAATCTCACAGACACATGGAAACACTCATTTTGATACACATTCACATGCATATCCTCACCTTCACAGTGAGACATAGTTTTGCTCTACACCAGTCAGGCATGCATCCTCATAGCCTTTTTTTTTTCATCAGCTTGGCCTTTAGACTGGTGCATGGAACCCTGCTCTCATGCTCAGGCACAGCCACACACCGGCACAGTTACACTGACACAGTCTGATACATACACCAGCTCACTCACACTCAGAGCTCACAAGGGTTGACATTAATGCACAGTCACACTTCTGGTGCCCAAGCTTCTGTGCTTGTACACTTGTAGTTTCACATCCTCTTACATTCTCAGCCATGCATACCCCCACACGATCCCATGGACAGGGGCACTCCTTCACACATGTACATTCACACGTGTACCCCCTCAGGCTCCAGCTCCTGCTCGCTTATTACAAGTATTCACAGTGGCACGATCACACTTCCCAAATTCATGTTCTTATACATTCCCACTCATGCTGACATTCCCTCAATCACATGGCTACACACACTTACACAAAAACACATGGAGTGGCACAGTTGGCACATTCACTGACCTCTCTTACCTGACATCACACTGACCCACATAATTCACACGGTCACTGTCAGTCTACGTAAATACATACATTGTACTCATATACAGGCAACACTACTGATCCTGCATAGGCCGCACAGACTCACACTCAGGCTGCCACACTGCCACACCCACCTTCACACTGTACATGTGCTCGCTCTGCGCCAGGGGCCATAATACCCTGTGTTCATAAATACCCTGACGGTCAGCATGTGCTCCGGAACTGCCGTGGACCCTCACCTGGATTCTTAGATGGGCACGTTGCCCCTGCCACATACTCACCTCTGGCACTGACTTACACCCCTTCACTGAGGTAGCCCCATTGACTCACATCTTCTCACACTGATTGACACACGCTCCTGGTGACTACACTCTCGTGCGCACACCCATGTATAATTTTCCAAACTCTTATGCATGCCCACACATGAGCGTTGCCACAGTCACACACCTTCTCACTGACACACACACACAGTCACACCCAGAGCCCATCATCACAGTCACCAATGTTGTTTTCCTAGTGCCGGCTCACAGGCTTCCTAGCAATCAGTGGGCAAAGGAAGAGAGTCGTTCTCAGCCAGAGTGTCAGTGGGACTTGATATTCTCAGGGCAGAAAGGAGTGAAATTTATGTCTAGGATTAAAAAGCAACAGTGCAAACCCACAAATCATGTTTTATACCCTTTTTCCATAGTTTCTTTTTTACAGACATCACCTCTGAAAGAACTTCAGCGAGTTCTTCCAGAAGAGGTCAGGGTTTAGATGGTGTGCTTATTTTCTCGAAGTTTATGCTTTTACTTGCCGTTTCATTTTTCTCCTGCGGGAGGGGAAGTAGAAGAATGTGTTTCTCTGTGACTCCTAATGGTTTCCTATGCATAAGTACATGCCTCCAATTTTATGTTTATAACCTGGAATTGCCTGCTGATATGACACACGGAAAGGGCAAGTCTACTTCTAGCAGGCACCTCTAATCTAGCCAGATCTACTTAACACCCTGTCAGCCCTGACACATGGTATTTGAGAAAGAGAAATAAAAGGTTAATGAGCTTGCTGGATGATAAAGTAAATTTCTATTGTGAGTGTGCATTTGCATACATAGACCTCTCTGGAATTTCAACAGCTGTTACTAACAAGTCAACAGAGGAAATTTCTCAGTTGGTGTGGGTAAAGACAAGCTGAAGAACGTTCCCTGCACCCTAAATTGTAGATTTCCTTGCAAGAGGGTTAATAAACACAAATCTCAGGAGTGAGCTAGTAGCCCGAGTGAGTCAGGAACCTGATGCCAGAGCCATGGGCTACCTCAGTTCCCCCCCAGATACGTGGGGACATGAAAGAACTTTGTTGGAGCCTCTGTAGACCATCACTTCCCTACTGGGTTCTCCCTGCAGTAAAAACGAATGCAAAATAGGTCCAAGCTGCCATCTGATAAAGGTCTTATGGGGACAAGCCTATATTCTGGATGACCAGCCAACCCCCTCCCACCTGCAATTAGTTGGAGAAT
Source organism: Talpa europaea (assembly GCF_964194135.1). Lineage (NCBI taxonomy): Eukaryota > Metazoa > Chordata > Mammalia > Eulipotyphla > Talpidae > Talpa > Talpa europaea. Next base: position 69,342,269 of record NC_140081.1, read on the forward strand.
TTCTTTGCTAACAAGGATCACATCCTCTAACCTGCTTTGGATTCCCAGTGCCTAATGCAGTGCCCAGAACGGCTGCTTGTTAAACTCAATTAAGACATGGAAAACAGGGCCTTCCCTGGTGGCGCAGCGGTTGAGTGCTGGGCTGTGAGGCTGCCTGCAGCCTCTGCAGCAACGGTTTGTTCCCCGGCCACTGGTGAGGGTCCCACCAAAAAAAAAAAAAAAAGACATGGAAAGCAGTGAGTTGTCAGGACAGATCCTGTGCCCATCTTCCACACTTCCAGAATTCCAATGGCATGACTGACTTAGATTGAGGATCTTCTATGGGCTCTCAAGAGTGCTAGGCCCAAGGGAGATTCAATGGGTGAAAGGCCCACATTCTGTGCTTGAGATACTTCCATTTTAGTGGGAAAGACAAAGTACCCACGAAATAGTACTATAAGGCAACAGTCTGGAAGGTTGGGATCAGAGGACTCATGTTATCCTGTGGTGTTCAGGCTTTTGTGGCCTTGAGAACCCATGTGTGGTTGGGAGCAGCAGCCAGGATTTAGGGGAACTACTGCCCAAAGCAAATCTCCTCATAGACATTGTTCACTACGGCGCTGTGCCATCTTGCTGGTAGATTGTGTAACAGAGTACTTTGTTCCTGGGCCTACGGCAGAGGTAGAAAAGGGAGCTTAGACCACCTTTTCTAAGATATGGCTTTAGAGAAGTAGCCTGACAGATTTATACTGGATAATTTTATCTCACCAAGACTCACTAAATGCAACCTACACAATTTGCAGGGCTGGCTGAATTTTAGTAAGGTAAAAATACACCTGCCTGAGTTTGCTTGAATACTGTGAGAAGTGCTAGATAAGAATACCCACCACACCTCCTGCATTTATGTATTTTATTCTATTCAAAATAGTTAACCACCCATCCATTAGGAGCAAAAACTTTGGAGTCAGCTACACCAACATTTGTATCCCAGTTTAGCCACTTCCTACCGAGATGCTTGAGTTGATTATTTCTCTTCCTTAAGCTTCAGTTTTCTCATCTGTGAAATGGTAGTGACACTAATGCCATCTACCTCACTGAATTATTGTGAAGATGTAATGAGATAATACATGGAAGCATTTAGCATGATGTCTGGACTATAGTAAATGCTCAACAAAGGAAAGACCTTATCATCCTCACATAGTCCTTTGAGGTAGCGGTAGTGCAGTCAAAGAGACAGAACCCCGGGATAACAGTGTAAGTTCTTTGTAGCCTAAAGATGAGTGAAAAATAGAAGTACTGCATGGGGAGTTCCCTCAATTCCTGTGTTTCTAGGACATGTTTGGCCAGGCCAGTGCTGCAAATGTTTCTTGTTCGTGTCTCCTCTAGTCCTACAACTTCCTCCTTGAAATCACAAAGCCTTCAGTTGCTGGTGCAGAAACTTAACTCTCCCAGCACTCCTGATGCTGGGAGAGCCAGCATTCCGCTCTTTAGCCACAGGCTTTCCTCTGCCCTTGTTCCTCATGTTGAAATGTCTGCTTTGTGGGCAGATGGTCAGCTCAATTCTGGGCTTTGGTTCCAGACATCACAGCAGAGGTACCATTTACCTACTATGAATGTTTGTGTCCATGCAAAATCTGTGAGTGACTGAGAATGTATCCTATAGCAAACTGAAGTGTGTTGAGGAAGCATAATAAAAGCTCGGGCTTGGGAGTCATGTGGACATGGGATAGCATGGTCTTACTCTTCTACCTACTGGCTCTGCGACCTTCACAGGTGAGCTGAGACTTCTGAAGAGCAGTTTCATATATAAAATGGAAGTGTAATAGTACCTCACGTAGTACTGCAAGTTATGTGAACTTGACAATAAGTAACCTTCAGTAAAGTGTCTGGGACATAATACGATCTCTGTGAATGATGGTGATGTCGTTTATGGCTTGTGAAATCTGTGGCAGTAATTGTAAACATCTATTGGCAAAATATCTTAAATTACTTCAAAGTATTTCCCAAAGGGGGTCATTTGATTTTCCCCACCTTTTGGTGAGAGGGGTCACTTTTTCTATATATGGAAATAAATGCAGAGAGACAAGGGATGTATCCAAGGTCATGAAGCTCATTAGCAACAGTGCTAGACTGAGAAAGTATCCATCCGGATTGAATATTTGCATCTCTGCTTGGCAAAGACTTGTGGAGCTACAGTTAACAAATAAGAGCTGTTTGAATTGAACATAATCCTTGTGGAACAATGTCAGAACACTAACTGCAGTTTATCTGCTAGCAAACCACATATCCACGTCCCTGCATCCTGTGTGATACCCTGGCAAGAGTGCAACAAAGGTGATATTCCCAGAGTACCCTTGGCAGCAGTGCCAGGTGATACATGGCCATGATGGTGCCATTCACCCTCAGAAGGGAATTCTTTCTCAAGGCTGGCCATGTGATTCTATTCCAGCGGCTTAGGGAACACCACATGTCCAGAGTCTGGGAATTATTTAAATGTACTGAAAAACATCAACAGACCACTGGTGCCACTTGACTATTTCCCTTCTGACATGGAAATTGCAGGACATCAACCTTAGTATACTCTAGGGAAAGGATGGGAGGACAAAAAGGTAGGAGCCCTTTTGACCTCTCTGTGACATCTTGTAGCCACGTTCATCCCAAAGCATCTCCTTAATTTCCATATCAGACAGCCAGTTCCTCTACAACTTTAACCATATTTCTCTTACAGTGGGTTTCTTTTTCTTCTTCCAGCTCCTAAATGTTAGTGTTCCAGAAAGGTTTTATTCTTCCCTTTTCCATACTTTTGTTGGGCAACCCCAGTTACCCTTATGCTGATGGTCTTCAAATGAATAACTTCAGGCAACGTGTCCAGCTCTCCATTCAGCCATTTCATAATGCCAACTAAGCATGTTAGCACCGCTGCTGTGTCTTACCCTTACTGTCTCTGTTGAGAGGGATAGAGCGCTAGAGATAGACTTTTCCCACTACATGCCATAGGGTTCATACTTCTCAATGACTAGATGCTTGGATACTTGTTTTGCTTCCCACTAGATATTCCTACTTTAGTTTTTACTGAAATATCCAGTGTCTTGACTCAGCATATTCTCTTTTCTTGTTATATGACTTATACAAAAGTTACATATTTGAGATCCATTTGCAGCTACTTAGTCTACGTAGAATTATGATGTTTGTTGGTCTATATAAAATTGAGTTGAGTTTTCTCTAAAATCATTAAGTCCTGTCCTATTGGTGCAGAACACTAGCATAATGTATTACTTTTGGGAATATAATTATTGCTAGTGGTCACATGGCTGCTACTACAGGGAACTTTAACAATTATATTTGTTATCAGCATACCAACATCGTTAGTTGTTTTTTTATTGCTATTCTAAGTTAGTTGTTTACTCATGAGGGAGGGAGCGAGGCGGGGGGGGGGGGGAGAGAGAGAAACATACATCAAGGCACACTTTGGAATTCCAAACAAAACTCAAGGCTACCCCAGGGTTGTACAGTACAGCTCGATGACTATAGTTAATACTGTATTGTATACTTCAAACTGCTAAGAGAAAGGGAACTGTGAAGTGATGGATGTGTAAATTAACTTGTAATCACTTCACAATATATACATGACCATGACACTGTATACCTTAAATATATACCATTTCATTTGTCAATTACACCTCAATAAAGCCGGAAAAAAGCCCTCACAGCTAAAAAACCTGTGAGACCCCCCATAGTTCTCTGAGCCTCTTGGGAAAGATATATATCTCTACCCAAAATTCCACTCAGGATCCTGTTGCCTGTTAATCCCACCAGGCCTGACATCTCTACCATCTTTGACCAGTGTCCAAAATAGAATCCCTTCTTGAAATTTTTCTCCTAACTTTCCGTTCCCATACTGCCTGTGCTTCCTTCAGTCTCTGTTCCCATCCTTGGCCCTCTTCCCTGACTCATTTTCTCAGTGTTGTTCTTCAGAGTATCTCCATCTTGCTACCTAGAACATCCCCCTCCAAGGGAAAAATTCCCCTTGGCTTTAACCTTCGACATCTGCTACAATGCCAACCAAGTAATAGTTCTGAAATTCAAAGGTCATCATGCCATCCAACTGAAACCTCCTCATCATGGGAAAGTAGAAACTTCATAAAAGGATGCAACCAGCTAAGGCCAGCTAAGCCTTCTTATTTGGTCTCTCTTGATCTTATTCCCTCCCTCCCTCTTTGCTATAGTCAAACCAAGTTACTAGTAGGTCCTCTAATGCACTACATTTTAAAATCTTGTCCATATTATTTTTTAGAGGCTTGACATCTGTTCTCCCACAGTACTGGCACAGGACTAAGAAAACTAGCCTAGCAAACATGGAGTATTGGCTGGTTGGTGTACACCGTTGAATACGTCTTACACCAATCTAGTGTTTTTACTTTTCAAATTCTGAGAACTCATCCTTTAATACCCTATTCAAGTGCTATATCTTCTGACCCCTTTGGAAACATTAGTTACCCTTCTGCTCTGTCCCTCCAAAGCATCCCCTGTTTACCTGGGTCACATCACATTGTATTCCCATTGTATATATGCATGTCTGCCATCTCTCTAACCTTGGCGCTTTGTGAAGACAGGAATTGGTTTTTATTCATGTCTCTTCATATATCCTATGTCTCTAACACAATGCCTGGTGGAATGGGGATGAAAGACAAGACAACGGTGTTCTTAAGCACAATTATCAAATACTTCTGTTATGTATGAATTATAGTTATTGTCACTGATTTCTCTTACAGTGGGAAAGCAGTCAGAGTTTTGCCTTCTTCTGAACTGCTGCAGTTCCTCTTGTTTTTCTATGCTTCATTTTGCAATATACATGCCCTTACTTGTTTTGTAGTAATAATTTTATCTGTGTGGGTCGAAATGTAACCCACTGCTTAAACCTATGATCTTACTCAGGGCTGGGCATTAAGCTCTCTATTTCCAGTGCCTAGCTTGGTGCCTGACACGGAAGCGTCAGTAAACATCATTCAAGTAAATGAATGCTTACAGATGAGTTATTAAGAGACACATCCTTGGAGCTACCTCTCTGACCCCTCAGTGGGCTATAAGTCCTGTTTTGGTCTTAGGATTCTTTGAAATGAAAGTCAACCAGAAATCTACAAGATGAAAGCCTATCATTGGTTTGCTTTCTGGTAAAAAGCAACATTAGATTGGCATAAGAGCTTTTCTTTTCTCTTCTTTATACAGCGGTATAACCTGTAAACCTTCATTAGTAAGCTAGACAGAAGAGGACAGGACATATGAGATGACCCACTAGTAATCTCAAAGGAGCAGCACACTGGGATTGACATTGTTTGAGCCAGAGTAATATATACATATATATATAATAAACGCCTGGCTTCCCTCCCCCCAGTTTTTGTCAGGATGTGTTTTAGTCCAGACTCTCAGGAGTATTTTGTGATCTGACTGATGCTCTTTACATCTGTGGACTCACACTTATTCTACTCAACCCTGCTTTATCTGTAATTTTCCTACCAGAATACCTTATCTTCTGCTGAGGCAAGGGTTGGGCCCTATGAGCTCAGCCAAGGGACTTTCCAGGGCCACAGAAAGACTTAGGCAGTCTTCTTTTTGTGTGGGCAGAGCTCTGGGGAAGCAGAGCTGATTATGTGCTGGTGCGGTATCTTGTGCAGCATGGACCCGAGATGAGCCACAAGTTATGGAAGTGGAGAGCGGCAGCTATGACCCAGTAGCAGAGTGATAGGGAGCAGACTGCTTGGTGGATCCAATAGGTTGCAACTGAAGAACTTGTGTTGGCTGGGTATGGGGAGGCCAAGGCAAGGCCAGCGGGCTCTGCTATGAGGTCATCCTTCAGACTTTCGGTTTCTGAGGATTTCCTTTGCATTGATGATGACCTATTCTTATGCCCATGTCTGGTTTTCTTTAAGTCAAAAGTTTTGTCCTTGGTAGGAACAGGAAGTGGGAAATTCTTACCCCTAAGTCTGTGGCTAGGTAAGCCTTTATCCCCTACCTCCCCTATCTTTGATCAAGCGGGGTAGATGGAAAGTAGGTCTTGCCATGTCCCTTCTCCTTTTAAACATAGCTCATGATGAAGATGCTGAGATACACACTGAGCTCTTTCATTGGTGTGGCTCAGGGAAGGGTATAACTATCATCCATGCATAGTAACAGAGAAGCTAGAACCCCAGAGACTCAAGATGCTGGTTTACCATATCCTGTTCACTGGGCTATTAGTCTGCATCTAATTTTTTCCATCAGAATGCTTCCAAGGATACTACGTTCTGTTTCGAGAACTAGGAACTGTTCTCAGTTGTTCGGTTTTGCTTCCCTGTTCTTTTTCCCACACATTTTTGGGGATGCATCCTTTAAGATAATCACTTCTGTTTTTTTTTTTAAGCTTAAAAAATATTTCTACCTCTGTTTCTTATGCATCTTATTTTCTCTTCTTAGAAGCATCAGTATTGGAAATGAGAAGCTGAAACCTGTAATGATGTATCAGATTGCAAATATAAATACACGTCAGATGATCATTGGCGTTTTCCTGGCACTTAGCCATGTGGCATACACAATGAATAATAAAATCTGGTGTTGCATACATTTAGAAGCTTAAGAAGTCATTTGGAAAAAGGACTGTTTCCCCGTATAATTTATGCAGTATAGAGGTCCGGATGCTCGTAATAACCTATCGATTTTCTTATTTGCAACCTGACATTGAATTTGCAACTATAATATGCTGGCTTACTCCATTCAATTGATGTCAAGTTCCTGGTGAAAACAATGGAAGTCACTCATAAAGATGTTAGCAGTATCAGGACTAGAGCAGAACTGACCTCATTTGCTTGTGTGTGAGAGAGAGAACATGAATGTGTTCTGTGTAAATGTGCTTGGATGTATGTCAGTAGTGAGCTATCTTTTGTAGGATCTAGGATCGAAACTGGGTGGCTGTAAAAAGAGCTAGTGCCTCCCTTGCTTGTCTGGCTGCTTTTTGCAAATCTGCCTAACAAGTAGCTCAGCTCCTCCTGATCAAATGATCTTAGAAATGGCTTCCCTCCATTACACACTGTAATGGTATCTCCCAGGCGAGGCTCTCTGAAACAGCACACCCCTGTCTCTGATAGCAGAGTTCCCTTGGTGAGTGCCCCAGAACAGACGAACTCCAAAACAAGGCCATCTAAGAATTGATACTACCGGCCAACGAAACCTGTTGGAGGTCTGTCAGTAAATCACCTAGCCTTGGGTCTGTGGATAAGAAAAACAGTTGAAATCAGTAAGTACCAGGCTAACGTGGGTTGAAATGAAAACGCTAGGACTGTCTTATGGATATTTGGGAAGAATAAAAATGTACATATGGGGGGGGGAGAGATTTGGATACACATTGTATTGGTATAGTAGAAAAGAAATGGAGAGGAGTTTAAGATTTTTATGCATACTCAGTTCTTTCATTTGTCACCCTGGGCAAGTCACTTAACCTCTGTGGTCTCTAGGTTTCTCATGTGGAAAATGAGGGTGGTACTACCTTCTTCAGATGCTGGTGTCCAACTCAAATAAGAGCAAGACATGGAAGCTCTTTGGACATTATAAAGTCATATATTTAAAAATGAGGCAATAGGTAGTTGGCTTCTACATAATGGCCAACTGGTTCGCAGTTAGGCTAGCACCGATGTTTCCAAACATTCTTGGCTTAGACCTGGTTCGCGTAGCCATATAGACTTACACAGCATCATGAAAAACTTCTAACTGCAAAAAAAAACCTCATGGAACATAGAGAGCTTCCCCTTCATTACCTCGCATATCTATTTAATGCCGACTGGGAATAATGCAGTCTTTGGTAGGAAGGTGTTATGATTGAAAGGTCCTTACCTTCAAGGAGCTTATGATCCAGTGAGGGAAATGACATGTAAAAGGACTATGCAATTTTGACAGGATAATGAAAATACTAAGTCAGGTCCATCTGACTGAGTTAGGTTAGTGGTTGGGCTGCCCCTCGTCCTGGGAATGTGGGGGTGGGAGTATGGGTTTAAAGTTGCTGGGAGACAGACATGGCTTGTTCTCCGTATAAAATGAGATGAATGCTTGCTCTCTCCTCTGTGGCATCTTAGCATATTATGCAATTAATGTCTAAAAAGTCACTGAAAATATTCAGATGCAAATTGTTGTACAAATGCAAAGTGCAACGTATGATGTTTCTTTCAAAGTATAGTACACTGTCCCCTTTGTGGAAGGCTGGATGATTTTTTTTCCTTTTCTAGTTTTGGCAATTAAAAACAGCCCACTACATCATCCTATATTGTCTGTCAAAAGTGAGCCGGTTGGTTCAGTTGCAAGTAACACATCCAAGATAAAGTGGGTTGAGTGTCAGTACAGGCTAGCTGGGTAGCAAAATGTCGTTTGTTTCCCAGTCATGGTCTATACCCAGAAGCTCAGCTAGGCAGTTTGAAAGTGTTTGCTGTTGTTTACAAGGGAGCCCAGGAAAGAGCTAGCAGGTAACTCTCAGATCTTTTTTTCCTACTACCTAACTACAACTCAGTGTACACGTCATTGTGATTGTAAAAGCAGCAACCCCGTGCTCAAATACAAAAAAGTGTCCACTGTTGTTATCACTGTCAAAGGAGACATTGGATGACTTTAAGTCTGTGTTTACTTAATACCTCAGAGTGTGGAAGTGGTCATTAAAAGTTTGATTCATCTTGATCTATAGAGCAAATTCTTGTTATGAAGATGTCCCAAATTTTAAAAAATTTGAAAAACTCTCATGTTTTATTTGTTACATGTTTCAATCTTAGTAAAAGTTCTTTGAATTGCCTACTACCTTTTGATTTCCTAAAATCTGTCTTCATTCATATGTACTTGTGGCAGTTTAGCTGTTCTTTACATAGCCATCTCAGAAATAGCAGGAAGGCTGTCCCAGAAATTGCCCAAAGGTTACATCTCCTTCCTGTGTTAGGTCCTCTAGTTTGCTATTAAAAGGATATTAAGCAACATTGGTACACACTGATTTGTGGTGATAGCCTTATGTTGCTGGAGGTTTTGGAGCTTCCCCTGGGGTTTATTAGACCATGGTTGTGCATCTGCTGACCTGGGCTTTTCTGATTGAAAGGAAGCCAGTATTGGTTTGTATGTCATTGGGAAAATATGCAGATAAAGTTATTTAGATTTTTGAAAGCAGACAGAATAACAGACATGTGTGTAGTCTCTGATTGTACCAGATCTGATGAGAATAATTTATTTCAGTTGCTTATGGCTGCATAGAGAGACTTGCAAGTTGTTGCAACAGTATTTCTGGATCCTCACTTACCCTTCCCACACATAGGTAGAAGACCAGTGGCAGAGGGGCAAAATTGGAGTTTTTGGTTGAATTCAACTCAACATGTATGTCATAATGGAATTTTGGCCACATTGACTAAGGTATAATTGATCATCAATTGGCTTTCATTTTGAACTTCCTGAGCATTCCCTGAGTATCTAGTTTGTCGCCTGCCCTAATTACAGAATGCATTTTGGAGGAATGAAGGAATAATGACAATTGTTTATATGTCTAATCATCTCCTCTAAAGTTGCCATGCATCTTGATAAAACTGTGTCTCTAAAATGCTTTGTGGTACATCTCTGTCAGAAGGCAAGTCAGTGAAGGGCTCTCGCTCTCTCGTTCTCTCTCTCTCTCTCTCTCGCTCTCTCTCTCTCTCTCTCTGTGTGTGTGTGTGTGTGTGTGTGTGTGTGTACATGCCCTAGTACATGAGGGGTTGGGTGGGGGGAGAGTGAAAATGTAAGGACGGAGGGAAAGAGCAATGATCTTTCTTAGGACTTTGAAAAAGGGGTGTTCAGGCTTCTTGGTATCTTGAAACAAGAGGCTTATTTCTTATTGCTGATGAATTTCATTTGTAATTAACAGAGCATTGGTAAACCACATAAAGTCCCTAGGGCTGGATGAAAAAAAATATACCATCCACAGAAAGCCATTTGAATTCTCTCTTAAAAACCTAGTAGCCAAGAATGAAATTAATTTGTGAACAGATATAAACTGTTGCTGATTTTCCATTAAAGTTAGCTGTTTCTAAGGGCCAAGTTTTAAAAGGGAAATAAATGACTGGTGGCTAGATCCAATGTGCCACTCACTTGCAAGTTTTTGTTCTGTTGCAGAAGTGAATGATAGCAGTCAAACTTTAAAGATAAACAGTTCTTTGGTTGGGTTCCTGGAGAATAATCATGCTTTTGTACAGTTCTTGAAATAGAGCCTACAGCGTCCCCAAACAAAATAGTCTCTTTCAAGATCTTGGAAATAATGACATCATAGGCAGATTGAGCCAGCAATCTGTTAATAGTATCCTTTGTAGAAAATTGTCTCAGGGGAAGGACCTGACTAAGTAAATTGTCATTGTTTACAAACATAACATAATAGAATCCCCCCTTTCACCCCAACCTCTGTGGGATAGTCAGAGACACCTCCCACCTGGAAGACAAATACCTTAACAGCAAAGCTTCCTTACAGGTCTTTACCCCTTCTCCCTCGGTTTCTAAAAATATGCTTTGAAGGATTTGCTTTGAAGGTGAGTCAAAGTTAAGAAGAGCCTCTTGCACTAGTCTTTTGTCACCAAATCAGAATTATCTGGAATCATTAGAAGAAGAAGAAGATTGGTTGTGCATTCACTGTAAGAGCAATAAGGAACTGAAGAAATACCAGGGTAATTCATGCAAAACCAAATTGGAAATATCTAGGTAAATGGAGTGATGATTTGCTTTGTGATTCACCTCCCCAATGTGTGGCTGGACAAAAATTCTTCAGTTTCATGTCCATCTCTGTAAAAGGTGTATTCTGACTCTTCTAATCCCTGGAGGAGTTGAATGGAATTAAAAACAATTCTAGTTTCCTATACAGTAGAAAGGTGTGTCTTTATAAACTGGGTCCTTTGCAGGATGCTTGTGATATGGGTCTCAACCAGTCTGTGGTGCTGAAGTTTTGGACAGGAATTTCCAGTGTAACACAGGAGAGTGTAATTTGAGTTGTATATCCCAAGTAGCCCTTTTTCCCCAACCTAAAATATGCCTGGTCAAATAAGGTCAGGATAAGCAGGCACCCTGAAAGAAGCAGGGTACCTACCTGTTTGAGTCTCTGGCCAAAGAGAGCAATTAGGAACAAAAACCACACCTACATATTAAGAACAAAGGAGCCTAGTATTTTAAACTCTGTGGCTGTACAGGAACCCTGACTGGCACAGATTTCCTGGCCTTATTCTGTAAGACCAGCTTTGTTGACTTCCATCAAATCTAGTAATATGTCATCAGAAAATATGTATCATCCAGAATGTGGTTTCTCCTCTCTCCTTGTGAGGCACATTTTTCAGGATCCTGTCATCTATATATTTCTATTAAATCCTCAATTCTTCTACAGTAACTTTACAAATTCCATTATTTTTGCTATGCTAGATTTGGTTTATCTGACTTTAATAATCGCCTCATACTGGGTATTCTTGAACCAAGAAAAAGAGAATTAACAGCTTAAAAATTAAAAATTAATGCTTTGTTTCTGGTGGTAAATTCTTCTCAGTGATTAAATTAGAATCACAGACCTGTCCAACCCAGAGTATTGTCATTGGTTAAGTAATGTCATTGGTTAAGTCCATCTTTAAACTCACCTTTCTTCTGGAGAAACAGTATTTAGAAGGATCAGAATCAAAGTGCAAAAAAGACCCTTTAGCATTGGTTTCATATTTTAGTTAAAATGCTTACTAGTAAGCACCAGTACTTATGTTTGAATGAAATTCATCATCAACATCGGTTACTTTCTCATTTGACCTTATGCTGTAATTTCACTTATATAAGCAAACATGAGACTTGGTAAATTCTTGTCATTAGTGACAAAAATTTTGGGACTATCATGATTATTGAAAAATGTGTGCTACAGAATTCATTAAGATAATGCAAGACATGAAGCCTGACCAGAGGAAAAGAAGACATCTCTTGTCTAAATCAAGATGAAGCCAGTCATTGTTAGTTGGCAGTGACCTGTCCAGATGGAGAAGCCACTAATTGATATTAGCCTATTCTTGAATACTGACAGGCTGTATAGCTGTATTTGAGAGCATTTAGAACATAGCAATTTAAAAAAAAAAATTACTGAAGTAACAGTGGTTTACAACAATGTATATGATTTGGGGATATAGGTTTGCACCTCTTCAGATGTATGTTTCAACACCACACCCACCACCAAAACACATGTAATCCTCCCCGCTTACGTATAAGGCCCCTCCCTCAACTTCCCCCTCTGGTATCTTCAATTCTACAGTCAGATTTCTAGGATTCCTTTGGGTTTTGATTTCCTAGAATATGCCAACATTAAAAATTTTCCATGTAACAGAAAGTAATTTAGAGCTCCTTACTGAAAATAGCAAGCACATTGTAACCATTAAAGAGTTAAAAGGAATTAGGATTATTTCTCATACAACAGGTGACAAGGAGCCCTCTGTTTTTGTTGTTGTACTTAGGTTTGTTTACAGTAAATGTTATTGGAGTAAAGTGACATGCTAAGTTGTGTTTGGAGAGCTCTTATGCTCCTAAAGTAGTACTAGTTAATACTTGATGAATTTACAGAGATTCTGTTACAGAGAGATTTGATTTTCCTTGTATTCAAACTGGAGATTCACTTAGAAGGTATGCTTCATACTCGATTCCCAATGACAAGTGTCAGGGCCTGATGAAAGGGCTTGGACTAGATAGAATAGGAAAACATCTGGAAACAGAGACACGCCTTGGGGAGCCCATGCCTTTCGCCCTCCCAGTAGGATGAAACCAAAATATACTCGGTCCTATGCACATAACAAAGAATAACAAAATTCAGAGCAAAGAAGTTTGCTGACATCCAGACTCCTCCTTAAAACCCTGTTACTCCACTCAATCCCCTATTCCAGGACATAAAATATGATGTGAAAGAATGTTATAATGTCTCCTTAGGAAGTGGTTTTCTCTTTGGAGCTCTTCCCTGCTCCCGGGACAGTTGACCTAGATTTATTGTCTACCTGCTACCTGAAGATCAGACATTGTTAATGCTATTGGAAACTCTGCCAAAGCTGCCAGGTCTACTAGATTGTTTCTCGGTGCGTTCCCACAAAACAGTAGAGAGTGTTTTGTACATCAGGTAAACACAGTTAAGAGTCATGCCTATGGCATCCCGGTGTTAGAGCAGCTAACAGATCATTGTTGTGGTGCCATTACAAAGCAACAGCCAGACCTCTGGCAGTGCCAGACTCCAAATTGGTTGCTTATGCTACCTGACAAGGATGAAGTCAGCAAAGTAAAACAACAAAGAAAAAACAAAGATCCCTGTGTGCTTTGTCTCTGGTGGCAGATTTTTCTCAGCGTCTAAATTAAAATCATGTTTGGAATTTTTACATTCATTGAGAATAGAATTTTTTAGAGAAAGATGGTAAATTGTTCATTAACAGCCTGGACAACAGAAAGTAGAGTTTCATTGTGAGAAAGGGGAAGGACCTTATGTGTTTGAATGTACATATTAAAAATCCACTAATTATTGCCTTCACTTTCCTCTTTGGGAAGTTGCATTGTTGGTCTTTAGCGAGGCAGCTCCTTTCCCTCTAATACTCCTCAGTGTTGGTCAACACAACACCTGAGCCTCCGTGAGACCAATGCTTTTGTTCCTAAGATGTTCAAATTCAAATTTCTTTAGAACTCCCCTTTCTTAACTGCTCTTCTTTCCTTTTCTTTAGGAGCTGTGCAGTCAGTTCTAACTGAAAATGTCTGACAGTCTGGATAATGAAGAGAAACCCCCAGCTCCCCCACTGAGGATGAATAGTAACAACCGGGATTCTTCAGCACTCAACCACAGCTCCAAACCTCTTCCCATGGCCCCTGAAGAGAAGAATAAGAAAGCCAGGCTTCGCTCTATCTTCCCAGGAGGAGGGGATAAAAGTAAAGTATCAGTGGCCGGGCATTGAAAAGGGGCCAGTTTATTCTTTCATTGTCTCTTTCTTGGGTAGTCATTTCTTGAGCATTGGTTGTTCAGAGCCTGCCTGACCTTTACATCTACATCTTCGGAGTTTGAATTTGTCAGAGGATGTTTGTTTGACTTACGGCGGGTTTTACAGAAAATACACTTATGCTGTCTTTACCTTTCACATAAAATTGAACTCATAGTTTTCAGCCAAGGGAAATCATAGCAACAGTATTGTCTTGACTCTAAAAACTTTTTTCTGATAACTTGGGGGAGAATTTATAGCAATCCCTTCTTAACTGTGAGTTGTCCTTATTGGAAATTTGAGGATAGGTGGATTTACTTCTGTATACTTTTCGACAACTGTGACATTTTTGAACTGAGTATATGGGAGTCAGTCCAAGTTGCCACATATTGTCATTCTGACTATAACACTAGTTGGGAAGAAACTTCTCGGTCATTGGTTTCCTCTCTGATTTTTCTGCCCGTTGCCCCCTACACAGTCAGCTCTATTTACACTGAGTGTCACGCCAATATAATAGTGTTTATCCTTGTGTTGTTCACAATACCATTTGGTGCTTAAATATCATTTGCTGATTCCTTGTAACACTGGGGGATATAAACTCTCTAGTTAATAATTGTCAGGTTGCATTAATTAGCATAAAAACTTAACTATGGCTTCTGTAAATGCGACTCTTGAGGCAGAAGAGAGTGCATCAAATACAAGGGCACTGGTTACACCAAAAACTGCCAGGAGGGCAAGAAGGCAGATGTCTTTAAAAGAGAAAAGGGACATTCTTGATCTGCTTCTTCAAGGTAAAACAAGTAGCTGTGTAGGTCGCTTGTATGGTATTAATAAATCCACAATTCGATCCATAAGAAAAGCTGAAACTCTTATTAGAGCCAGTTTTGCCTCTTGTGCACCTACATCACTTAAAAGATCCTTTGTTCCTCGTGACCCAAAGATGCAAAAGATGGAAATGATGTTAAATTTCTGGATTGAAGACCAGCAAAAGAATAATGAAGCACTTTCTATGCAAGGGATCTGTGACCGTGCGAGAGGAATTTTTGAAGACATGTTTTCAGATACTGATGTGCGTCCGGAAAAGAATTTCACTGGGAGAAAGGGATGGTTTGAGAAATTTGTGGTGCACCATGACCTGGAAACCAAGTCCTATGTAACAGTGGTGCCAAAGAAGGAAACACCGGATCCTGCTGCTCCTGTTTTGTATCCGCCACAACTGCAGAAAGTGATTCTAGAAGGAGATTATCTGCCCGCACAAATCTTTGGTGCTGTTGAGACCGCCATGCTTTGGAAACCCTTGAATAAGCCAACTTGCCCTTTTGAGGAGCAAGAGCCAACTGATGCTGACATGAGATCAGCAAAAACAGAGAGGCTGACATTTCTGTTTTGTGCCAATACTTCGGGTCACCTCATAGTGAAACCATTGCTGCTCTACAAGAAACTATGCCCAAACCTCCTCAGGGGAAAAAACCGAGCCAAGTTTCCGGTGTATTGGCGTGCAAACAGAAAAGCCTGGATGACTCCTTCTCTCCTTAAGGAATGGTTTGAACAGTGCTTTCTTGTGGAAGTTCAAGACTACTTGAAAGAAAAAAATCTTGAATTCAAAGTCCTGCTGATTCTTCACAGTCCTTTTGGCACCTCAGATGCATTTGCCAACGCGCATCCTAATGTTAAGGTTGTCTTTATAACTAGTCACGTGTCTCATATCCTTGAGCCCTTAGATCAGTGTTTGATCCGGCCATTCAAGAAGATTTATGCCAAACTAATGTATAACTTTGTGGTTCAGAATCTCGCAAAGGTACCTCTGTCTGAAGATCCTAGTGCATGGGATTCCTACACCATCACTAATGCTGTATTCTTAATAAAAGAGGCATTAAATAGCTTAACAGAGCCAATCATTAATGTGACCTGGGAGAAGATTTGGCTAGAGATGGTGAAATATCTTTCAGCAATCCCTTCTGATGACAAAGAATCTTTGGATCAAGAAGAACCAATGGATGAAGATGAACATTTGCTACAGGAGCAATCATTGGCTGAAGTTGGATCTGAACCTGTTGACACTCATTCAAGTGATATGATACCACCTGAGGATGACTCTCCAGAAGCTGCCACTACCCCAGAGGTGGTTATCATAACTGATGATGAAGATATTTAGGAAACTATGGGATCAAAGACAAATAATTATAAGTAACAGGAACAATTTCTTAAAAACAAGATTAAAAACTCCCCAAGGTATTAGTGAAATGTGATAGCCTTAACATGTCAACGCTTACCTATTCCAAGCTTGAATGATTTAGTCTAATGCTATAAAGAGGTGTTATGATGCCTTCCAAAAAACCACATCGGACAGAAAGCATCTTCAGCAGCATGTAAATCATCAAATAGTGTCATTATTACTGTTGCTGGGCGGCAGAATAGCTGCCTTCAGATAAAGCTCAAATGATATAATTGAACTCCATATAGAGGTGCTAAGAGTCTTTCTGCAACACTATATTGGGAAGAAAGCAACCTCAGAAGAACCAAATTCATCAAGTAGTACAATTTAAATAGCTTTGCTGGACAGCTGATAAGCTGCCTTCAAACAAATTTTGAATAATTTAAATTGAGCTCTATGTAGAAGTACTAAGGTATCTTCAGAAAAAGATTTGAGAAGATAGAAAACATCTTCAGAAGAGCCAAAGTCATTAAGTTGGACCACTTAAATTCACTTGCTTGAAGGGCTAATGTCACAAGCAAGTTAGAATTTCAGGATTGGATTTAGATGACTCCGAGAGAATGGAGATCCATGGTCTGAACTAACAGTCTGTCTCTATTCATTTATTCATTGTCACCCCCATTTTCCAGTGTCATGATATACATCCTCATCACCTCTGGAGATCATCTCAGGATTTGAATGGAAATTGTGTAGAACCTATTATTTTGACTACATTAAGCTATGTAAACGCTCATTCATATTATGTGATGTACTGTTGTTTTGTTTTACTGCACATACAAAAGTTATGAGAGCTTTCAAGAAGTCACTTCCCCTACCATTTTTCTTTTTTACCTAAAATCATAATTTCCTCAACTGAACTCTCCTACCCTGGAGGGCTGTTCAGGAACCTGACCCTCATAGGTAAGAAGGGGTCACTGTTACTATGTTTCTGTGTCTCAGTGACTGCCTGGTTGACACCACAATCATTTTTGAACTTTCGGGAAGAGACTCAGGTTCTAAAGACTTGGGTTTGAGTCCCGCTGTGCCGCTGATTATCGTGACTTTGGGCTTGTCACATAGTCTCTCTGAGTCTGGGTTTCATCACCTGTTAAATGAAGATAGTAACACCTGATCTACCTCACAAGATACTTTTGATAATAAAATGTAGTTCTAAATATCAGAGTGCTATTAAAAGTTAACATAAAAAGTGCTAAGTAATTGTGAGGTATCATTACATTTGTATCATTCTGAACCTTACAAACAACCAAGATATTAGATCTTTGAATCTTTTTTTTTTATAGTTACTTTGTCCCTAACTAGAATTTATGTCAATTATAGAAATTTTTTAAGGATTTAAATTGCCCATAACTTCACAAGCCAAAGATAAGTAACTGAATTGGTATTTTTCCCTTCTAGTCCTTTTTCATCGTGATGTAGAAATTGTTCATCAATACCAAAAATTTGAAAAAAAAAAAAAAGCATATAAAAAGTTAACATCCTATGTATTCCCAAATCCCAGAAACAATGTTAACATTTTGGCAGTTTTCTTTCTAGACATGTTTACGGCTATAGACACACACACACACACGTACACACTTTTTATGTAATTAGGATCACAATAGATATAGCTTGATATCTCACTTTTTCACTCACCATTTTCATCGTGAATATTTTGCTACGTTTAACAAAGGTTTTCAGAATAAATATTACTCTTGATGGTGTATAATATTTCATCATATAGTGGCATCATGTCTATCCATTTTCTTTTGTTGGATATTTGGGGTCTTTCCCAAATTTTTGTCATAAATCATGTCTATTTCTTTAGTTAAATGAAAATACTTGCTTTGGTGACAGCAGAGGTTTTTTTGTTTTGTTTTGTTTTAAGAAGTCTCTTTAAGATCTACATTTCATTGACAAAATGGAACTTCAAGAGACAGGTAGAAGAAAAATAAGGAGTAGATGTAATTTCAAGATGGAGGATCCTTTGTTGGAGATTATTCCAGGAGCTGATCTGTGTTAGGAGAGACAATTTGCCACCATTGTATGGTACTTCACTATAGAAAACCTTCTAGAATTTAGACCAGGAAAAAGGACACCCTGAACAGGTTTGATGTTATGTTATGGACCCTATGAAGTATGGGGCTGATCTTTTGTTGGCTACTAGAAAGCTTGGAGCCAATGTGTGGCCCATGCATAGCCTGGTAAGGGGACTTGATGGTATGTATGTACTTCGTATTCGCTTTCTTCCAGGCTTCATATTATGTTTTTATCTTTTTTTTTTAACGTTTTAGTTTCTTATCTACTTTGAATTTATGCTCTCCTATTGTATTTTGTGTATTCTTGTAAGCCATCTGATAAGCCATTTTGGAACAAGGTGGGGAATAAATAAATGAATGAATAAATACATGAATAAATACATGAGTAAATAAACAGATAAGGCAAAGGCAATGAGGCAAATGAATCAGCCAGGACTCTGAATTGGCACAGTGCCTCTAAAGCTAATCAATATTAAGGACTTGAAACTTGGAAGAACATGTGGGAAAGAAGCAGGTGAGGCTGCATTTGGAGGGGCCATGTTCTGTGTGACATCTGTGTCTTTCAAAGCGTACTTATGTGTTGTGTGTCTTGTGCTGCACTTGAGCATTAGGTGTGTTTCAGAGGACATGCAATGCTTTGTGAAAGGCTGTGTCTTTAGAGATCACGGTTCGTGTGTATTTTGTTTGTGGGTAATCCAGAGAGATTTGGGAGCTGGTGAGCCTGGAAATGAAGGCCCCTTTTCTTGGAGGACTAGGAGGGGGAAGTTGAATATAAAGCAAATCAAGACAAATGGGAAGTGATCTGCCACTTACTAGTTAATTACTGGGTGCCAGGCTGTGTGCCAGGCACTTTACAAATATTACGAATTTTAAAAGCTCGGCCACTCTGTATTAACCCCTTTTTACAGAGGAGGCAATTTGTGTTCAAAGGCTTAAAATAAACGGCTAAGTGTCACAGAGCAACTGACTGAAGCCAGAAACCTCCCAGGTCTCTCTGACTCCAAACCCCATGCTTGTTCTACCCTATCACACTGTCTGCAGCAGGACAAAGGGAATATGTGGTGATCTACATCCCTAGCATCCAAAAGCCAGCAGTGGCTTTCACTTTTCCTTAAGAAGATGGCAGTGTGCTTTGGAACGTATTTGAATTTCAGAAAAGGGGACTCTCTTATCACCTCTAAGAAGGAAAGAAAACTTTCATGTTTTTTTTTTTTAAGAAATGATGGTGAGAAAATATTATTGACAATAGACATGTGCTAACATTTGATTTGGGTGTTTTGTGGGTTAGATTATCACTTGGTGTGTGTACTTTATAGGCTTACATGTTGCTTACTTTAGAAAGTTGAGGTTCTAAATGAGTGTGTTCATATATGTGAAAAGTTCTTAAAGTGCCATATAGTTTTGTTATTGTATTGCATAAATATTGTTCTAATACCTAGAGTATGTTATCTTCTATATATGCTACACAGCAGGAAGCATTGCTGTGTACCCATTATATTAAAAAAAACTCAGTTTATGGTCTTGTTAATCAAATGTTTTGGTCAATGCATATTACTAACTTTCGTCTAATTAATGCACAATAAAAAATTCTTAGTGTGATAACTAGACTGAACAGTATGCAATCTTTCTTCAGTGATGCTGAAGACTGTGGGATGTTGCAGCAGCTCAAGCATGTTATTGCACCAACAATGAGTGGGAGTCTCAATTAACTGACGGTTCTGTTATCAGAAAGCCAGATATCAGAGGCTGCTACATCCTGAATGGTGTTTCTGTTCCTCTTGGTTCTCCAAATGTAGTCCATGCAGCTCAGCCAAGAGTGCTCTTTGGAGGTCACTGCCCTGTGCTTTGGGAAACCTGAAGGGTATGCTTTCTTGCTTATCCTCCAGGGTCAGTGCTGTGTGCTGGGAGAAGAGCCTCCTGTACTATTTTTACTCCTAGAAGTCTTCTGTGGTTGAAATGGGAAGAAGCTGGGATATTGATGCACTCAATCTACTAGGGCCTGTGCTTCCACTTCATGGCTGGTAAACAGGGCAATTGGGGACAAATATGGTGGCCCAATAAAACCAGCTGACGGTCAAATTCAAGAGAAGTATGGAATGCAGGATTGGGAGGTGTGTACACTGAAGGAAAGAAGTAACAGGAAGAAATTGAGGGAAATAATGTTTGAGAGAGAATTTTAGGAGATGGGGAAGATACAGGGGATATGGGAAAACAGGAACACAGAAGAGCTGTGTCAAGCAAAATGAAATGTTGCAGAGAGGAAAGTTGACACTGGCCAACTGTCAGTGAAGTTGCTTTCCTCCTGAAAGCAAATAAGGCCTTGTTATTCCTGTCAAACCTGTATCCTACAGAATTATCCACATAATCAGAAATGTCTGCTTTAGGACATTGCCTCATCTTTCCTTTTTATTTTCAAACATTTTCCATTGAAATTGTTGCACTTGTGAATTGGGTATAAACGAGAGTGGGACCTGGTGTGTGTTGCCTGGAAGGAGATGGGTAAGAGTCAACTTCCTCATATTTGCCCAAATGATCACTGTTGCTAAATATTTTTGAAGATACACTTAGGTGATGACTGTCTGCATGTGTGAGTGGGGGGCGCTAGAAGGGCACACATGGGACCATCATTCCCTTTCCCCATCATCCTCATGGAACACCCAAGCTATGAATTGGACTTGTAGCTGCTCTTGCAGAATCAGGTGCCACTTTGAGTGGCAATTTATGCTTGTTTCTGGATGGCATTGATTGTTTTCCATAGCCACCAAAGACCTAGTAGGAAGAAAATAATTTACTACTCCACCACAGGGACTGGTACTAGACATAAAGAATTCCCAATATGCTGATTGGATATTATGAATTACCAGGAGTGAAATTTCATGGGTCCTCTCTTGGGGCTCTCATGTCTTTAGGAAGTTCTACCTGAAGGTAGGAGAATGAATCACCATGGGCCTCCCCATCTATCTGCTTCTGGGATTTGCTAATATAATAAAGAAAATTTGAGCAGTGAATATTCAAAACAGCCCACTGTAATCCTCTTTATTGGTAGTTGTATTTCCAAGGACGTCACACATGGGATGGACGTGCTGGGTTTAAAAAGTAGAGATTACTTAGTTCTCTCACAAACACAGTCACCCCATTGCTAAGTATAGTGTTAATGAGGTAATATATTTGGGATGGCAGTTGTAGGGGTATTGGCAGTGTTCAAAGTGCATTTGCATCATTTACCTCCTTCAGACCTATGATCTAGGTAGGACAGGGATAATACCCACTTTACAGAGGAAGGCAGAAGTTTAGAGAAGGTAAATGATTTCCAAAGAGCTGGCACACAACTAATCACAAAGCAAGGCAGACATAGAATTTGGATCCTGTGATTCCTAGGCCAGTGACTGTTGAACCTGCTTAAGTATAAACTGAAACTGTTCAGTAATTTCCATCACCACGCAGTTACAATTTTTTTCCTTGTGATGAGAACTTTTAAGATAGACTTCTTATAGCAACTTGCAAATATACCATACAGTATTGTTAATGACCAGTGTGATTTGGGGGCCTTAACACTTAGCACCTTTAAAAATTTAAATATCAAAGCTATATTAAAATAGATCACAAAACTTACCTGTCATTATTCCCTTTAGATTCAGTCATAACCTAATAATCAAAGGAGATTTGATTTTCCTCATTTAATAAATTCCTATTTCCTTTTCTGCTTAGAATCAGTTATAGTTTTCCCAAAATTCTAAGTTAGGTCAGATATATCTATCTATACATCAAACCTCTTTTTTAGTCTTTTACCTACTTTGTACTATCACTTTCTTTAAATTCTTAGAGGCAAGAAAAGAATACATTTTTATGTTTAACTTTCCATTGTAGTTACTACATATTACTTTCAAGTATTTCCAAAGGGAAAATAAACATGAAGACACAATGACATTTTTCCTACCAGAAAACACTTAGATGAAAACTAGAGAATGAATCTCACCCCTGTGGAAGGGAAAATGGACTTATCATGAATCCAGGAGGTAAGAAATTCCCATGGGTAACCTCATAATATGCTCCCAAACAGAGTATTTGTTTGCAGACCAGGAGTGCTGGAGATTATAACTTTTTTTTGCAGAAATCAGCCCCTCCGGGACTGTGGCTCTCGTGATAAGCACCTGCCTCTTTGACACCACCTGCAGGGCTGCTGTTGCCATAGGATGAGTTTTGGGGATACTTCAGAAGAGGCTTCAGGAGGCTACCCTCTGGAGGGCTGTGGCACAGTCTGCTCTGTCACCGGCAAATCAGGATGGACAGGGTGACATTTTTTTTAAATGTAAAAGCAACAGCTCCAGTACTTAAATCCATTTACCTGGTAGTTTAGACACTAAGACATTTGAATTATTAAAGGCTACAAGGGTAACATTTGGAAATAGTCTTTGTGAGACATTGACTAGTGGCTAGAGAAATTAATAAGCCACTGAAAGCACCTGTCACCCAGTTCACTAAGGATGACCAAGTCACTAAGGATTGTGTTAGGTAAAGTGAAGGTTGTCTCTCATAGCAGGTTAATGGCCCTTTAAAAATATTTCCATAACCTTCCAAAGTGCTTTCCTAGAGGAATATTGAGAGAAAAAACAGACATTTTCATATAATGGCACTCCAACGGCCTCTGCCAGAAATGGCCCCTGGTCTGCTCCAGTTGTTTGACTGAGGGAACACGTGATGCTGAGTATAGCTGCTATAGACAGGGAGCATGGGACAAAGGGAATGGGGAGTGAGAAGGCCTTCTAGGGTCAAGCTAGATATTATGGGATATGGTACCTCCCCGCAGAGCTCCACACCCAGCAGATCCAGTGTAAGCTTTCTAAAAAGTATTTTATTAGATCCCTTTGCTCTCATAGGACTTCGAGGAAGATCACGGTAGAGACTTACGTGCAGCCAGGCCATGCATAACTGAGCTGCATGCTGACTCTGAGCACTGATCTAGTTTATTAGCAACCTCAGCTTAAAAATCAGACATAATAAAATTCGATGTTAATAATAAGCTTACCTGGAGCATACTTGTAACCACTTACATACCTCACTCAAAAGATTTGTGCCTGCTTTTTATGTACCTAGGTCTGCACTGAATCAGTTGTGATGGTTACCGCCCCCCAGTCTTGCTCTCTCTCTCTCTCTCTCTCTCTCTCTCTCTCTCTCTCTCTCTCTCTCTCTCTCTTTACAGGAAATGCCCAATAGGTGATCTTAGAGTAACAGAGGAGGAGGCAAGGGCAGCTAGGGCTTCTCTCTGTGTGAAACAGCAACCATTTTAAAACCTGTCCCCACCAGGCCAGGTGAATCTAGCAGCACAGCACTACCTGACTTGACGTCTACACATATCTATTATAGCCATGTGTTCAAAAAACTTTCCTAGCACATCCTTTACTATGATTTCCAATTTGGACTGCCCACCGTCCTGGTTTCCATGGCTATATTTACCCTATGCACTTTTCTGTTTCTTACCTCCTCATCAATGTCAGTATGCAATACACATTCCTCCTTCCAAACCTTGCCACTGCCGCCTCCCCCTTTCCTACCTGTCCATTCTCTAAGACCCATTTCTCAAATCCTGCCTCCTTCAGTAAGCTTAGCCCTCACTGTCCACCATAGATTTCTATGATCTTTTCTTTTGACATGTTACAGCCTTCATTTTCTGTTCTTCCCAACTCAGCATCTAATTTTATTTGGTAATATCAGTGGCAGTTTCTTGTTTACTAAGATTATTTCCCCCGCTAGACCACGTGTTTTGATTATTAAATTCCTAATGAGTTTGCAAGCATCTGTCACTACACTGATCCACATTTCCACTTCTACTTGTTAACTGCCCCACTGATTGATTCAAAGGAAAGGAAACTGGGACAGTAACAGAAGGGAGTTGTTCTTAGAACCCGGCTTGTGAAATGCTTGCTACTTAAAACTTTTTTTGTTCCCCCTTTGGAAAAATTATCTCTGCAGCTGAAAAATAATGATTTATATAATATTTTGCTTTTAACTTTCTGTATTAATGTAGATTTAATTGTCACTTTTTATGCCATATGAACCTAAATTTGCCCGCTTTCCGTTGCTTTTTAGAAAATGATTGTAGTTCTGTGCTGTAGGCCAATTTATATAGGAAAGCATCTCTCTACATCTATCCTCTGTCATTCCTTTTCTTTTCCTTCGTGCTCCATTTGCAAGGAGCTAGAAAGGGTTATAAAAACTAATTCTGGACGTGACATATGACATCCCATGAGAAGGCCCAACAAAACTTCCAGGAATTTTAGGGGAAGATGACAAGTGGACCTCCTACAACAAAGAAGATTCAGGTGACAGTTTTCTAAAATGTTCTCAGGAGGCAAGCATAGCACCATTTAGGGATTTCATCTGGAAATATTTGATTACTTTGATGTATTTTGAACTGTACCCAACTGTCGCCAATATATGCTTTTGGCCCCAAAGTGGTACATGGCAAGAGGTATGCTGAATGAATACAGAGTCTTCCCCACACCACCATCACCACCGCCAACTTCAACACCTACTCTTAAGACACACCTTTATCACTCCTGGCCTTTTTGGGGGACCTAGATCATCGTCTTCCCATCCATGAACACCTAATAGCAGATAGGCATGACCTGTCTCTACCAATTGGGTCTCATTTCATAGAAGGAAGGTCATTTATTCATCCATTCATTTGCTCATTTGCATACTCATTCAATATTTATTGAGTCAGGTACTGTGGTAGATAAATGGGGGACAGGTGAATAACCTCCAGTACCTACCTTTAAGGAACTTATGCCCTAGTGAGAGATCCAAGTGAGTTAGTCAGTGATTAGAGTTTACCATGATAAGTAGAATATAGATGTGAGGACTGAGGAGGGACATCTATTCATGACTGAGGGGAAAGATGGTTAGAAAAGGCTTCCTGGAGAAGGTGACCACATAACGGAGGTGAGTGTTACAGGAGGAGCACAGCTAGTCCTGTAAGAGATGGGTGGCATTTCAGATAGAAGGAGCAGCATTATGATGGCAGTAGACATGACACACTATTAGTTCTGTGAATAAAGCTCCAGGTGGCTTGGAATAGCTAGTGCACAGAATGCAAGTGGGAAAGGGTGGAGATGAAGCTGTGGAAGTAATTGGAGATCTGATCCTGGAGGAATTATGAGTACCATGCTAAGGACTTTGAATTTGATTTTGAAGATAATTGGGAAACATTGAAATGAGGATGACATCAGATTTGTCTTTGAAAATATCCCTCAGAGAAGAATGGATTTGGAAAGATGGGATGGAAGGCTGTTGGAGTTGAGCAAGTGAAAAATGACAATGGCCTGAGTATAAGAACATCAGGAGAGGACAATGCAGATGGAATATATAGAAGAAATAATTAATAGAATTGAGCAATCAGATGGTGGAAGAAACTAGAGGGTAATGTAGGGCATGCAAGAAGAGTTATAGGTTCTTGTTTTAGGTGGGGAAGATCAGTGGAGATTTAGTTTATCTTTGAAAATACTTAGCAGGGCCTGTAAGGCATCCAAATGCAGGTATTCAATAGGTAGTTAACTCCATGAAGCTGGGGTACAGCAGGAAGATCAGGGCCAGAGCTACATATGTGGTGTCATTAGTATAGATGATAACTGAATCCATGAATGTAAAGAAGGCGGCCCAAGGGATAGGTGGGTCGGTGTAGAGGTGAGGACTAGGATCACTCTGAGGAATACTATTTAATCAGGAGAAGACCCAGAAGTGCAGGAATATACTTGAGGAAAGTATTGTGTCAAAGAAATTATTGTGTGAAAAGAAGTCTAGATTGTCTTTTCAAGAAGTTTAAGCTAAATAAGAAAAGCCTGAGAGACCATGGCAGGTAGACAAGTGTGTCAGGTGGCAAAGAGTGATAAGTGTATCAGGTGGCAAAGAGTTATCTCAGCATGACTTAAGCCAAATAGGAATACCAGTAGAGAGAGATCTAAGAAATAGCAGATATTTGATGGTGTGGGGTCCTGGAAAAGTGAAAGGAACTAATATATGGAGTACCAGTGGAGGGATAAACCTTGGGTGGAATGAGGGGGCTTAGCTTCCATTGAGATATGAAGAGACCCAGTTGCTGTTAATGAAGAAAAATGTGTAGGAGTGAACAAAGATGTTAAGTCAAAGGAGTTCCAAACTGATGACCTCCATTTTTCTCTGAAATAGAGGGCTGTTCATATGCTAAAAGTAAGGAGGAGAAGTTGTAGTGAAGTGGTGTAATTCTGGAATATTCAATGGAAATGAGAAAAGAAGTTGGCAAGGGGCAAGAAGAATATCACAAGCACCATCAATGGCCCAATTTTGATCTGTGACCTTTCTAGAAAGCACCAATCAGCATGGCTGTATGATTCCCCCCACCCACAATTCTCAGCAGTCTAAGTAGAGAAGTGGAGGAGTTTTGTGGTCAGATAATGTCCAAGTAGGATTTTTCAGGTCAAAGGGCAAGAGTTTTCAGGGCAGGGGCCTAAGAACAATTCAGATAAAGGACCATAGAATTTAGGCTAGAAGGAAACTAAAAACTTGGCAAAAAAATGGAGGCATCTGGGGACTGGAGGTTGTTGGGATCAAAGAACAAGTAAAATAGGAATAAGGGCTTGAAAGAGGGAGAAAGCTAGCAGGATGGGAGGCTAGACCCAGAGAATGAGCTGGCAGGGTTGCATATTTCAGAGAAAGCAGCGTTCTGGATAATGAAAAGGTCTGGGCTGGGTCTCTCTCTCCACTCTGCCTGCACATCATTGAACGAGTTATAAAAAAAAAAAATTATTGACCCAAGTCCCACCCCCCAAAATCTTGACATAGTAGGTTCTGAGTGGACCCTCGACATTGGCCTTTAATGGAATTCTATAGATAATTCTGGTGCATCCCTGGTTGAGAACTACTGGTTTAAAAAGTGACCAAGACAGTAGATTACACAAGAGAAAAGGAGATGAAGTTGAAAGAGGTCAAGGATTTAAAAGGAAAGGCTATGAAAGAGGTGTCCATTTATATATTACATTTCACTGAGGATAGTAAGGAAAACAGGGCACCAATGCCCTTTGGTGGATAAGGGGACTTGGACAGGAGAACTCAATGTCACCCCAAACCCTCAAAGGGGTTTTGGAGGCAAGTGCAGAATTACTGATCTCAAGCTATTTGGAATAAAAGGGCAAAACTCTGCCCTCATTTCCCTCAGGCTTTTGGAGTTGGGATAGGGAAGAATGAGCAGCTTCCAGCAGGATTATCAGGTGAAGTGCTATTCTTTTTAGATGACAGTAGAGTTTAAAGTTGTTTTTCTCAAACTCAGGAACCCTAGCCCGAGTCTACCTCAGAGTAACTTGATTTGAGTCTCTGGGGGTGGAGCTCTGATAGAGCCCTCTAAATTTTCCAGATGGGAGGGAAGCACAGTGAAGTTCAAGAACCAAAGGCAAGAAGTGAACATATCATGTAATGAAGAGGCTGAAGGTGTAGACAGGTTTGAGGTGCAGGGACTCTAGCCACTAGAGGAAATGGAGAACACTTGGATGTGGAAACTAAGAGGAGACAGATGACTATAGGAATTTTTCTTTCTTAGAAATACAGTGAGATGGGGAAAGATGTAAGAATGAGAGACTCTGAAGAGACTAGCTGGCTCCTGGACTTAGCACTTGAACACATACACAGGGTTTCAAGGCCAAGCCCTGTTTACAGTTTGTTGCCTAGTGACCAGTTGTGACCTCTGCTCCTGGTTCCCATAGAACCTGGGCAGTGGGCTTCGAAGTGGCAGTTGTCTGGTTTTCTGCTGTGTGCCAGTATCAGCTCTGAGTTGGTCAGACTGAGTCTTAACACCTCAACATTCACAGTAGGTGGGATCTGAATATAAATGACCAATGCTGACAGAATTTTTTGGGGGAGAAGCAGACATTTTAGTGTTTGTAAGAAAAAAATTCTCATGTAGGTTCCATCTAATCAATAAATATTTACTGAGTGCTAGGGCTCAAATCTGTTGTTAATGCTACTGAATGGTAAATAGTGTAGCTAGTATGTAGACAGTTGGACCTAGGCTCATGCTGACTGACATGTGCCAGCTCTATAGCCATGGGTGTGAGGTTTACCTCACTGAGTCACACTTTTATCCTCAAACAAGAATACAGTAACAATAATGCCTGCCTTAGACAGTTGTGCTGGAGAGTAAATGAGACAAAGCTAGAAGCTGATGGCAGATGCTCCATCAATGATATTCACTGAGCATGTAGACCTGAGCCAGGTACTAGGGAAAGGCAGAATGAACAAGATAACAGTGCTGTCAGTCATCTCACATTTCAGTTAGGGAGATAGGTGTGTAAAGAAGAAATCATAATCCAGTGTTGGTAAGTACCAAGCTCAGAGTATACAGTGGTGAGCTCTGTGGGAGCCTGAAGAGGGCAGTTAACTTTGTCTGCAGAAGGAAGACAGGGACAGACGTGTCAGAGTTGAAGAAGTCCAAGAGGAGTGACTCTTCAAGAATAAGGATATATACACATACTGCCAGGGAGTGTGGGGGCTGGCAAGACTTTTGAGGTCGAGATCGAGTGTGTAAACACTTGGCAGTAAGAGAAAACTTGGCAATTTAGGGAACATGAAATGTGTGTGGGACTGTGGGGGCCATGGCAACAATAGACAATGGAGAGGTGAGCTGGAGGCAGATGATGCAGGCCTTGGACAACATGGTAAGGAGTATGAACTTCTAACATACGGGTAATACAGCCATTTTTCTCCCAAGGGTACAGAAATTTTTATTACAAGTTGAGGGGGTTTCAGTAAAGAAGGCAAAGAAATTTATGAGAATATACATTCATTGAATCAAAAAGGGAAAAGAACCCATTAATTTCTTTTGTGACATAATGCTAAGAAGCTTTCTCTTTGAAGGCTCAGAAATATGAAAGGCAAATGAAAGCAGGAGAGGCATATTAAAGTGTTCCCCTGGCACTCAAAGCTTTGTTTTCCCGAGATTAAGGATATTAAACAAAGGCAGGAATGTGGCCAATTTTGTATAGTTCAAAAGAGTGCTCAGAGTAGAGAAATGAATGGCAAGGCACAAATTGGATTCAGTGAAGATAGCTGAGAAATGCTGGTGCCTTGGACGAAGATTATAGTGGATAGAGACTTCAAGGTAAGTTTGGGAGATAGAAGAACAAGAACTTAGAGACCAATTAATGTAGAATTAAAGTGGGAGTCAAAAGTGAGTTCTAAATCTATGGATTGAGTAGTTGAGCAGGTGTTGGATTACCCAATAACCAGGGAAAGCATGTGCTTAAATTAAACTCCAGCAAATCAGGGCCACCCAAAATGTGGAGCCATTTTTATTGTGAATATAGCTTTTCAAAAGACATATTAATCATCAGACCTGTTTGATTATCCTTGCCTTTGCTTTAGTATTGTTTATATTTGAATTACATATTGGACGTGGTTATAACCTTTTCATTGCTTAGAGTCTGCTCAAGTTGAAGTCTAAGGCCTCAACCCTCAATCTGATCTGGACAGATAGTGTTATTGCACTGAGAATGTGGACACTGGAGAAAGAGCAAGTTGGGACTTCCTGGCTTAGCTATGCTTAGCCCTGAGTGAAGGGAATGACATGAGTAGACTGGTAATGGCAGTAGCAATCAAATGGCCTTCAAATGGCCTTCTTAGCCCCAGTGAAGTGTTTATGTTTAAGTTGATCTGCTTCAAATGAACAGTCAATACTAATGGAGAAGTAGGGGAAGTCCATTTTCTGGCAAGAGAGATCATGAATGCAAGCTGATACAGTGATTGAAGAGAGAAATTAAAATAGGGGTTCTTTTAACCTGGAGTCTCGGGGAATTTTGGAACCTCTGAAATTATATGCAAAATTATATATGTGTACCATATGTTTTATGAGCACAGTTCTGCAGCTTTTTTCAGATTTTTCTGAGGAATAGTCTTTAACCCTAAGAAGGTCACCAACCACCAGGACTTAATTTACTATGAGGGGTAAATAAAGCTGCTCTTCAGAGTTCCTCACTTGCCTAGATTCTTCTAAGACCCTGTGAGGGGTCCTGACAATTTCTTATTGATATTTAGAGCCTTTTTTTCAAACTCCATAATGTATTCAGTGCCACAAATCTGGAGCCACCTCTGCCAACCACAGATTAGAGAATTACCCAACGTGAGTTAGCAACTAAGTGGATGCCCTCCACTAGGAATGAGAAAGGATTGTAGGAGGTCAAGAAAGGATTGCAGGGGGTCAAAGGCTGCAGTATCAAGTGCAGAAAAGGAAGCAGCGATGGTAATCACAGAAGAAAAGGCCACTGAGGTAGGAGGAGAATCACATTGTCAGGGAAGTAAAAAGAGGTGACACAGCCATGTTCTACATGGATAGGAGATCAAGAAAAAGGGAAAGTGAGAAAAAGTTTACAGGGGTAGGTAGGATACCTTCAGTGAAGGCAAGAACAGAAAGCTGATTGTTCAGGCTTTCTGAACAAGGAAAATGGTACTTGAATAAGTGTCCAGAAATACACTTAGAAGTATGAGAAACAACCGAAAACCTTAAACTTCACCATTCAGTTAGGATTAATATCAGTAAAGCAGGCTCGCTGTGAAAATGGAATTATGTTGAAGTTACGTTAGATGGCATATGTGTACTTTTTTAAATGAATTTGCATGTGTTCCATGGCTAGGCAAAGAGTTTAAGTGACCCCTGTCCCTGCCACTTGCAAACTTTCTCAATCCTTTGCCCTCATCCTCTTACTACTTGAATTTCTGTATGTCTGCAACATATCTCTGTCTTCTGGCTGGAAATACGGAGCACTGAGAGAAAAGAAACCATAAGGATGATATTTTAACCTGAAAGTTTTAGGATTTAAAATGTATCATGGGTAACCCACAAAACCAGTAAGCTACATAAGGTTGATTGAATATCGTCTACCTGAGCCACAATGTGCTTACTAACATTGGCCACCTTGGCAATTCTGAAGTTGATTGGTTTCAACTGGGTAAACCTGGTTCATGCTGACTTGCCCAGTACCAGGAGGGTTTTTATCTTTTGATTGTGAAGTGCAGCCTTATCAAAGATACATTCTCAGTCTGCTAGATCTGCTGACATGTCTACTATAGAAGCTACTAAATGTCATTTTACAATATTTCCGCAGTATCTTCCTCCTGAGTCTATTTCAGAATATACCGGTTTCATTACAGTTCCCGATTTATTTTTTTCAGTGGTTATATCTTTAAAGGATTTTTACTCAATTAGAGATGTTTATTCATACTTGTATTACTATGAAAAATCTGCTTGAGGACAATGATTTTGAAAAGCTAATATGACAGGATAGGGACATGGAAAAATAGCTATAAACTAGAATTACAATTCGGTAAAAGCAGAAATTTATTTTTTTTATTCACAAAATTCTGGGTAGGAAATGATTTGAAACATTTTTAATGATAAAAATTTGTAACACTGATTTATAAATCTCATTGAAAGAAGACGGAATGTATTAAGATATGCTACATAATGTAAACTTAAGGAAGTTCTAGCTATTGGCTAACATGGAAGCAGTTCATAGCACTGTTATACATAACTTAAATCCCTTTCTATTCTTTCTAATAATAAGTCTTAGCTTGACTTGAGTATAATGAATTTCTTCTTTAGTAAGTAGACTTGATCCAACACAGCCAATTAAGCACAATATACTTAGATACATGTTGGTTATATCATTACACTGGTAAAGGACATAAATCAGTTTGACTGCAAATTTTGTTTGAATTGGATTTTAGAAATTTGTAAATTCTTTGGACATCACTTTTTTTTTTTTTTTATCAAACTCTCAGCCACTTCTGCAAACAAAATGATTGCTTCTGGTGTTAAATATTGTTAAGAGTGTGCTGGAACCGGTTGTCTTTCAGTTTTGTAATTGTTTTTTGATAAATCTAATTGTACAACATATGGGTACTATGATTATATCCCAAATAAATACATGTTAACATTTTGCCTTTAGCCAATAAGAAGAAAGAGAAAGAACGCCCAGAGATCTCTCTTCCTTCAGACTTTGAGCATACCATTCATGTGGGGTTTGATGCAGTCACCGGGGAATTCACTGTAAGTAAGCCCCTGATTTTGTTTTGCAAGCCATGAAAAGTCCTTTGTGAAAATAGGTTTCAGTCAAGAATTGCCATGTCCCAAAATGTCAGACTTGATGTTTTTGATAATTTCAAGTAAGATGGACTTTGCCTAAACAATCACAGATCGAACTAGAGCGTGGCAAGAGTATTTTGTCTATTCTAATAAAAATGTTGATCACATTTAGTCTTTAATTAGGTTGAAAATGCTAATTTACCAAGGCACAGGAGATGTACTTCTAGTAGATATTCTTACTTGAGCCTGTTAGTTATCATCTAAAGTGAATCCGAGAATCATCTACTCAACTTGGCCAGTGAAGAAAATCTATCTGAATAATTCAGCATTTATATCAGAACCTGGATTACCCAGATCAGCTAACAATGATAATCCAAAATCTCTGTAAAAATATGTATTCTTCCCTTTGATTTCAAGAACATAGTTTATTTTAAAGCTCATTAACAGGTTTATTTTGTAGACTTTCAGAAATAAATGTCATGTCTCAGGAGGAAATATTAATGGATATATCATGTATGCTTTAGTGGCTGTGTGCTTACTTTACATATAAACTTGACATATGTGCCATGCACATACACACACAATCCAATATGCATTCTCTGGAAAGACCACAGATACAGACCCAGCCTTTGTTTGGATATTTGTAGTGCTCAGTAGTAAAAGATCTCTCATCTATGACATTTTATACTTTAAAAAAAAATCTGGTATTTTTTTTAGATGGATGAAGGAAAATTGTGTGTAGAAACATGTCTGCAAGAAGATCAACAGCCTTTTTCCATACTAGTAAGGAACTTAGTCAAAATTTGTAGTCCAAGATAATGAGTAATTCTGAATATATACAGGAAAAAAAAACTTGGATAAAACTACCATCATCAAATCTTGGGTTCTTAAGCCAGAGAGGTATTTAGATATTAAATAATTGAACATCAGCAGCTCTTTCTGCCCACTTGTGTATGTGCAAGCGTCCTTTCCTTACCCTTTTTGTAATAAACCTGCCCTTTTGGATATTAAATAAATAATTGAATATCTTGTTTCATAATAAGATGGTTAGTGAGTAAACCATGTGATATGATTAAATGAAAAAAAAAGGAACAGATAAATTTGATTTGGAAAAACAAACCATATGTCTGAATTGACAGCCAAATTATCTTATTTTTTTTCAATTCCAGAAGTAAGCAATATGAGAATGAAATAGAAATTGAATAAACATCTTGTCCTTGTAAAGTGAAGTGAGCTGGTTTTCTATGGTTGCAGTAGCAAGCAGAAGAGAAACACAAAGTAGTACTGACATTGATAAAATTGAGATACTGTTAGGATTTGACTGATTTCATCATTGGCGTCAGAGACATTACACGCATAGCCTTATGTTTGAGCCCAGACTGGTTTTTACTATATTTGAGACTATTCACTTAGCTACACTTAGAAAATACGAAACTACCACCACCATCACTACCATCACCAAAATAATTTTATAATCTGAACAATTTTAGATTAAAAAAATAGATGGTGGCTATCAGACATGTGAAACAGTAAAAGGGCTAACTCTTTAAAAATTATGTCTAATAATCTTTCCCTTTCAAGAACTTTAACTTTTCAGCTTTGATCTTTTTATCTCTGTGTTTTATTTCTGTTTAAATTTCTTTTATGTTTTGTTATTCCATATTTTTCTTGTCTTTCTTTCTTCCTTTTTATTTTCTGATGTGAAAGTTTTCTCTTCCACTATTTTCATGTGACACACTGGTTCCTTTCCAATTTTTTATTTTTCTACTCTCTCCAACTTGCTAGACATTTTATGATACAATCTCTCTGCTTTAGCTCTTTCTTTGTTCTTTATGGGTTTTGGATGGAAATGAAGGAAAGTGAATCACCATCATCTTGCTGACTGTAGACCAACTATTTCACATTGCTGTCAATTAGAACACAAATACTAACAGAGGACTGGGGTAGGATTTGCAACTGGCAGTCTTACCAATCAGGAAAAACAGTTTGATGTAACTGAACCAAACAAATCAAAAAACTTGCCCCCACCTCCCAAAAACTCAATTTGAAATAAAGCAGCTGTTTGGATGCACACAGTTGTTATAAATCCACTGAACACATAGATAAAACATAGGCTAAATTTGGAAATCTCATGTACTTTAGTATCATCTTGATGGTTTTTTAAAATATTACCTGAACATTTTTAAAGATGCCAAGTTCAGCTTTTGAAAAATAACCTGATTTATATTTACTAAATTTAGAAATACCAAATAATACTCTTTTAAAAGTCATTTTATTGGTAGGAATTAGAATTTGTGTCCTAATGGCCAGAGTGCCACTAATCATTATGCATATGTGGAGGGGGAGGGACATATTGCTAAATTTGATGATTGCGGTTGTTGAGGTTGCATTTTGAGCAATTTGCTGAACTGTCTCGTCCAGTCGTGTTACAGGAACCCGTTATTTTGCATATTTTGACACTGATCTGGTGTGGCTTGATGATTGCCCTGTGGTTAATTGACCCCAGATAACTTTATACACCTGTTCATACACTGGGACCCTGAGATTAAAATTAGGTTGGGAGGTGATATTTTTGGTTACAAACTATTACAAGTCCTTACCCTTTATATTACCATTTTTGTCCCAAATACTTCAGAACTCCCCCTTCCAGACCTCTAGACCTGTGACGGTCGCTTCAAGTCAATCAGAGGGAAAAATGGTATGAGTGATATAAATTATCATTTCTTATGACAAATGCTTGGCCTGTTGTTTCATGCTGCCATTTTCCTGGGCAACACTGGACAATCCCCTGTTGATGTACTTATAGTTGTAACTGTATACCTGGTCAGGCATTGATATGTGCTCCTGCTTCTGATGCTCATTTCTAGGTCTCCATTAGCTGTCTAGCTTTGGGGATTTGTATCTCAATTTGGAGTAATGGATGGCTTTCTGATTATGTGCCTTTGTGGCATACATTCAAATTTAAGTGTCAGGTTTTATTAACTGGTTTTATTAACTGGCTTATCTCAACTTAAAAGAGAAATTATGTTAGCAGTGTAGTTATATGGTAAGTATAGTTGTCTGGAAGACCTTCTGCAAATGACAGCATTTATGCCCTGCTGTCTAGAGATTGCAAGACTATCACAAAAGTTTAGAAGTGCCATGAGAATGTATAACTGCGAAAATTGTAATGACTATGGTAGTGATCATGCCAGTGATGTCTGCTCCAGTGGTTATGTGCAATGCATACCTGGTTTTGTAACACTTAATAACTCCTTTGGCCATTACAGTATTAACCAAATGCTATTAATTGCACTTAGAATCAGAACTGGGATCATGCATGGGCTCCTGAGTTCAAATTTTTGGCTTAAGGCTTTAGCATCAAATTGCGTGATGAATGCATGTAAAAGTGTTGTTTCACTGTGCTTCGAGTAACCCCAAATGCCAGGAATCAAATACATATCCCAGATCAAACCAGTTGGGTGAAAGCATGTTTGTGAAGCATTGGAGATAATATCTTTATTTAAACAAAGCTGTTACCTTATATCTGATCTTATTTTGCGGGACGTGGGACTTCAGATTTGCAGCATTAAAGTAGAAATTACTCATATATGGTTTGAAATGAAATGGTTTCCCTTTCCCTACTCGAAACACCTAAGAAACTCAGAGTCTGGCTGTGTGAGAAATCCTTAATTTAGTGTTCTCTAAGCCAGCCATGATTTTAATTACCAAGTATTGAACTCAGCATCACCATATAGATATCCTTTGAATTTTAGCCATACGACACTTACAATGTGCAACTGAAAATGGTTAACCAGAATTGGGAACTGAAATTTGTAAGTTCATCACATGGCCATTGGCCACTTGTGATCAGTGAATTACAAAAACGACTTACAAATTATTGTTGAAGCTTTTCATGATGCCATCCTTCTTCCCTCCAAATTCATGTTTCTGCCTTTTGGTAATTTCTCCAGTCATACAATGGCAATTCTTACTATTGCATATTTATGGAGGAAGCATCAGGCCAAAAGTGGAATTATGCATCCAAACTTTGGAACATTGTCGTTTTCTCTGTTTTCTTAAATCTGTTGTCCTGTAGCCTGTCCTGCCCCCAATTTAGTTAATACCTCCCTATTTTCACAAATGCCCCACTTTAAAAGGGATTCCCCACCCCATCCAGACCCATTGGTTTCATCTCCTCCCACCTTCTAAGTTGTCCCACATTCTGTTTTAACTTTCTTTTCTTTCTTTATTTACGTCCATTACAGCCAGATCTCTATGGCTCACAGATGTGCCCAGGGAAGCTCCCAGAGGTGCGTCACAGGCCCAAAAGAAGCTTGCATCAAAGTGCTTCTTTGAGATGTCATAGCACTGCAGCAGCAGGTTCATGTGTGTGCAGTAGAGTTGTTGCTTGGCTTATCTCACTTTTTTGTTGTCATTCCCAAACTCTGGAGGCCCACGTCACACATTGTTTTGCCGAGACTTCATAGGATAAAACCGCATAAATTGTGTCTAGATGCACATATGGAATCGTGTGCCTGTTTCTTGCTCCAAGTTGCTCTTGGAGGTTGGATAATTCCGAAATGGGGACACCTGTAGGCTGAAGATCTAGGAAAGAAGGCTGAATGCTCAATACAAAACCAACCTCTCTGTTGCAATTCTCCTTGGTTACATCTCGAAATACTCCGTGCTCTCTGCTCTAAAAGCTTCAGATTATTGTAAATTCTCCCAAGGCTTTGACATGGTTGTCACAGTCCCCAGGTACTATGTGGCCAATGAACAACGTGGGGAGGAGGAGAGGAAGGGAGGAGAGGAGAAAGCTGCAGGGAAAATGCCCAAAGCAGCATTAATGTTACTATTCAACATCTCAGTGGTTATTGCTCCTCCAAATTTCTATTTTTCTTTCCTCTCAATCCCCGCTTTATATTGAAACTCTAGACCCCCAAAAAGTGCATTTTGCGATCACAAAGCATAAACTGACCAAGGGTTTGAGGCTTTCCTTTTATTCTAAAAGAGATTCTGATTATAACATGCGCAGAAACCACTTATGTAATTCCAGCCATACAAGATCCATTGATCTGCACTATACTACGTTGTGCACAAATTTAGAGAAGTCTTGCTATGTCTGCCCTGAGTCGCCAGAAAAAATAAGCTAAGCCGTAAACATCATTTCATGGATGA
Organism: Talpa europaea; assembly: GCF_964194135.1. NCBI lineage: Eukaryota > Metazoa > Chordata > Mammalia > Eulipotyphla > Talpidae > Talpa > Talpa europaea. The sequence goes on from NC_140081.1 coordinate 69,379,709, forward strand.
GCAGAGTTAATATGGAGGTGATTTTCATGCGCTTTTTTTTTCTATCACAGTCATACTCCCACCTACCCTTTTTAAGTTGGATCCTAGTTTTACCTATGTGTTTTAATTAGAGAAGAGAATGATTGCATTATTAAGTTACTAACTTTAAATCTAGAGTGTAACTTCAGTTTCCCAAGTGTAATCCTACAGGTAGCATGGGCTTCTTGGTGAAGAACTTTACTGGAACATGAAACTGCAGCCGCTGAATGTACTGAGCAGCCACTCTTTCCCTTTGGTTGTCCACAGGGAATTCCTGAGCAGTGGGCACGATTACTTCAAACCTCCAATATAACAAAACTGGAACAGAAGAAGAACCCGCAGGCTGTACTAGATGTTCTCAAATTCTATGATTCCAAAGAAACTGTCAACAACCAGAAATACATGAGCTTTACATCAGGAGGTAAGAGTACACTTAGGGTATCAAAAGGAGAAGATGTAATTCTGATCTCAGAGCCTCAGGATTGGTACCCAATACCTGCAGGGCATTTGAAGGCACTTCTATTTCCTTTGAAATTGATGTTAGGAGATTTACACAACTTGGGTATTTTTAGAACTCAAATGAAGAAATTGTTCCATGAAGCAGTATTTGTCAGTTTGAATCAGCAATCAGTTGTTGTCTTGTGTCCTCACAGGCACAAAGACACCTGGTCACTTGGCATCATACCTTGTGATATATTCATGAAACAAGAGGGGTATGGATCAAACCATGGTCTCTTAGAATTTATTTCACCCCTTAGATTCAATGATTCATAGCACAGTGACACCGAGCGTATTTTGTGGTTGCAAGGTTATTTTGATCAGAACAGATAATCAGAGTTAAAAAAAGAGAACCCCTGTCTTGGTATTTACAGAGATTGAAATGGCCTTGTTCCTACCATGTCCTGACTGCATTGCGTGTAGGCCTGGCCATTGTTTGAAGCTTTGATACTCAAATTTGCATGATAAGCATCTGAAAAACATATACCAAACAATACTTTTACCTTTTGAGAAATATTATCTGTGTTGACTCTTAGAACAACTTATTTAACTTCAAAAGAAAGAAGAAAATATCATCATTAATGGCCCAGCTATAAAAAGCCCCTACCTCTTGACATTGGATTCAGTACAGGGAAGGCTTGAAATCTCTTTAAGAATGGTGCAAGGATATACTTGTAAGGGGAGGGCTATCTGATTTGGCCATAGCAAACATCAAAACCCAAAATTTTAGGCACATGACGATACACATGCTACATGGGACTTACTAAAATGAGAACATTTCTTAAATGCTGTTATCCAATGGTGAAAACCTAAGAGAAAGTAAAAGCCATTGAGGAGAGCTTTATTATAATATTTAGTCTTCCGTGTGGAATAAAATGTCTATGAGATCTTGGTGACACAGCTTACTGTGACGAAAACTCAAGCTATCCTCCAGGTTCACTATAGAATCATAGACCTCTAGAATTGAAAAGCATTCAAGAAATCATTTCCGTATGAGCACTAACAACTTCCAGATTCTCAGAATCTGTTCTTTACTCCAAGTTGCCACTGCTTTTTAATACTTTTATTTTTATGTGTTGAGTTTTCTCAACTTACAAAGATGAAATCCTGAAAAATGTTAGAACTCAACAGTTTCTGAGTTATTGTACTATTCTGAGCTGAGTGAAACTCACCATGTTTTATACATGCTCTAGCGTTGAGACTGACTAATAGGGTAGGAGCAGGAGGGGGTGAGAAGAGCAGAGAAAAGGAAGGAAGGAAGGGAAAGCAGGAGGGCAGGGGAGGGAAGGTGGAGGCCAAATACAAATTCTGGATCTAGGAATACTGAGGTCTAGAATCATACTAATGGCAAATAGTTAATCTCAAGGTTGCTGCACAAAGATTAGATCCCTGGAGGCCTTCATTGCAGACTATAAAATGACTTGGGGAGAACACAGTGAGGATGTCAGTGTGTGAGCTATTTTAAGGAAAAATTATGTCACTTTTCAGAATATCTACTTAATATTGAACTGTAGAATTTTCTTCTGGTCAGACACATGGAGTTTTATTTTTTAATTTGCTCTTTAAATGAAACAAAAGTGACATCTTTATCTTTACTTTTCAGATAAAAGTGCACACGGATACATAGCAGCCCATCCTTCGGTAAGTGAAAAATTGAAAATGTTTTTGTCTATCAGTGCTAGTGGAAGTACAACAGAATATAGTTGTTCAGATCTAGATTTTAGATACATAACTCTTTTAAAAACGGATTTTAAAGGTATAATTTAGGTACATGAAAGTCACACATTTTAAAGTATATAGTTTGATAAATTTTAATGAATTTATATACCTGTGCTGCCATGAGCAAAATCCAGTTTCAGAACACTTTCATCACCTCCAGTAACATTCCTCAGGCCTGTTTACAGTTAATCCCCACCCATCCCCTGCTGGCCCCAGCCAATCACTAATGTGTTTCCATAGATTTGTCTTTCTAGATATTTCATGTATATGAAATAATACAGAATATAACCTTCAGGGATTGGCTTTTCTCACTCAGCATAATTCTCTTAAGTTCCTTCCAAGATCTGTGTATCAATCAATAGTTTGCTCCTTTTTATTGATAAATGGTGGATATACCACTGTTTAACTATTGACCCATTGAAGGATCTCTGCACGATTTGCAGTTTTGGCTATTACAAATATTGCTACTGTGAACATTCATGTGCCACTCTTCATGTAAAAAAATGTTTCTACTTGTATATGTAGAATCTTGAAAATAATAATAATAATAGCAGCTTCCCTTTACTGAATACTTGCAAATGTACCAGGCACTGGGCTAAATAATACATTATATTCACTTAAACTTTCCTACAGACCAAACAGACAAGGCTTACCACTGTCTCCATTTTACAGGTTCAGAGAGATGAAAAAATTTGTCTAGAGTCATATTAACCATGCCTTTTAATGTCACCTTTTCCAAAAAACTGAGGAGCAGTGGAGGAGGTAACTTTGTCCAAAGTCACATCTTTGTGACTTAAAAATAAGTAACCTAGTTCAAAGTCCTTGGTAGTGCTATTGTATCTGGAAAAACACCCATACATATTAGACAAAATATGTTAGACATGGCTTCCCTCTGTGTGATTTTCATTTTGATACCCTGATAGAAATTATTTCCTGATTCATTTGCTTCCTTAGGAATAAAATATTTAGCATTGGTGCTTCCTTTTATAGAGCTCAAATGCTAGCCTGCTTGGCCACCCTGGTGGTCAGTATGGCAGCAGTAAATCATTAGCAGTCGAGAGGAAAGACTGAAATAATATGGCAGTTAGTAAAAAGGTAAAAATAGAATCACCATATGAACCAGAAATTCCACTTCTGGATAAATGCCAAAGTAATCAAAAGCACGATTTTGAACAGGTATTTGTACACCCAGGTTCATAGCAGCATTATTCACAATAACCAAAAGTGGGACCAACCCAAGTTGCTATTCATCAATAGATGAGTGGATAAATGAAATAGGTTATTTCCATATAATGGAGTATTATACAGCCTTAATAAGGAAGGTGATTCTGATACAAGCTACAGGTGGATGAACCTTAAGGAAAATATAAGTTAAATAATCCAGTCACATGAAGACAAATACTGTACAATTATACATATATGAGTTACATAGAGTAGTCAGAATCAATCATAGAGACAAAAATAGTCACTGGGGGAGCGGGAAATGAGGAGTTGTATGATGGATACAGAATTTTAGTTTTCCATGTTGCAAGTAGTTCTGGATGGTCTGGAAAGGATGATAGTAATGGTTGCACAACACAGTGAATATACTTACCACTACTAAACTGTACAATTACAGTGGTTAAGTTGTATGTTATATGTTTATTGCCACAATTAAAATAAAATGCAAGTGAAGGTTCTGTTTAGTCCTATTTCTCCACTTACAAGATTACAACTTTGGGGAAGTGGTTCAGTTTCTCCCAATCTCTTTCTTCAGCTTTAATTGCGAATAATCACAGTACCTACCCCCTAAAATGTGTGTGAATATTAAAAGTGAAAATGCATATAACATATTTAGCACATTAACCTTTCATATATTGCATGTTTATTAAATGTAATCTATTACTATTTCATAATGTGTATACCTATGTGTTTATCATGTGTAAGCTATTGCTACTATTATTTTTAGTTAAAAAGAAGGAAAGAAACCTCTCTCCTCAGTGAGGCTGGTAAAAGGCCAATGTACTTTGTGCCTTGCTCAAATTTCCCCAAACAGAAAAGAAAGTCACCCTTCCATTCACACAGGTCATTTTCCCTCCCCCATGGCAGCTTCCTGGTCCACTGAAAACAGGACATGGAGAGATCATGGGAAAATGTGAAAGACAAAAATGCCAACCTCCATGGTCAATACCGTATCTCTCTTGATTTAATTAATATTGGTATTGTGCAATTCTGGCTAATTATCCTAGCCAAAAAAAAAAAATTGTTTTTGGAGAAGTCAGTTATTCTAAATACCAGCTGAGCTGTGGAAGGTTCCCTCTTGGCTAGTAGGTCCATAGTGACCTTTATACAAGTTTCAGGTTTAGATGAAGAAGCCTAGATCTTGACCCCTTGTATTTACCACCAGAATGATTTTTAGATCCTCTTCAGCTGTTTTCTATGCTCTCACTTATGGAGGCCACATGTCACATTATATCAAGCACATTAAAAGGCTACCAACCAGACTATATATTTTTGCTATAAATTTCAAACTAATTTTTAAAATAATTGATTTTGAAATTATTTGGTTACAAGTAACATGGCTATCATTTCTTGGCAATCATTGTGAATACTCAAGAATTGTTGCTAAATAAGACAATCTAACCTCCCATTTGTTTCCTAATATACTGAAATTTTTATAAATACTAAATTTAAATGACTAATTATGTTGACAATTAATCAGTAGATATTTAATTAGAAAATTGACTAATTTAGATTGTAAAGTTTTGGCAATTTGGAGCTGATCATTTCTTTCTGAGCTCAAACATTTGTGTAGGCCCACGTAAAGCTTATTATCTCTATGTATGGCTCATATTGTGCTTTGGCCCTATAAAATGTAATAAGATTGAATGTAGGTTCTGCCCTTTGACCAAGAAATAGTCATCAGCTGCTTCCTTGATCTCAGCTGGTATTAGATAAAGCAGAACTTTCTGGAGCAAAATAGGAAAGCAAATACTGATAACCCAAAAGCAATTTCTCCTTGTGCTCACTAACTATGTTGAAAAGCTAATCTTTCCCAAGATGGCTGGGTCCACTCTTAGAGTTTCTGATTCTTAAGATGGAGCCCAAGAATTTACATTTCTGGTAAGTTCCTTAATGATCCTGATCATGCTGGTGATGCTGATCTGTAGACCAGACTTTGAGAATTACAGCCATAACCCTTTAAAAAACAGCTTTGGAACCATTTTACCCCTGTATTAACATACATGATGAAGAACTGACCACAGATATTGTGATTGTTGTCATTATTTTTGGTGGCAATGTTGCTGCAGTTTTAAGATTACAAATCACCTTTTACCTATAATTAAGATTGAATCTTTTTTTAATGTAGATGAGTATTCCTTAGCTCTTTGCGTCATGAGTACTGCTTTCCAGGAGCCTGAACAGGGAGGAAACATTTATGGCTTGTTTTCACTTAGTGAATATTTGCAGAGCTGTTTTAATACCACATCCATATGCATGATATTTAGGCAAAAAATAGCCTTTTTCAGACTGATAGTCAATCAGCACATTGACAATTTACCCAGCACAAACTCAAATCTAGTAGCAATTAATTTGACTTTTAATATATTCACTGATTTTAAAAACATTGAATTTAAAATGTTAAATAAATTATTCACCATTTGAGCTCAGTAGAAAATTGTAAACATTTATTAATTTCATGGTGTTTAAATCATGACCTTAATTTATCTCTGAATGTGGGCAAGTCCTGGCTATGACATTATAGATGATTCTATTCACGTATGAAAGATGCAGTCCCCTGCCATCACTACCTGCTGAAATATTTTATTTCCTTTGCTTCATTTTCTGAAGAAAAACAGTGAGGAGTTCATGCTTGGTCTTTAACCTTTTTTGTTATAAGAGTACAAAAACAGCATCAGAGCCTCCTTTGGCTCCTCCTGTTTCTGAAGAAGAAGACGAAGAAGAGGAGGAAGAAGAAGATGACAATGAGCCCCCACCAGTAATTGCACCGAGACCAGAACATACAAAATCAGTAAGTCACAAGTGACTATTTCCAAATGGCTCAAAAGATGTCCTTTGGAACATTTACAGAGTTAGAATCTAGCTATCAATGAGTAGCTATTGAACATTTGCTATGTTCCCAGAATTACAGTATAAGATATGATCTTGGTTGTGATTGCTATTTGAAGATACAAGATACATGACAATGAGAGAATAATACCAAACAATATACAAATAAGTGCTGTATCATTTATAAAACTGCTGTAGAAGATACAGAAGGAAATCCAGCTTTACATAAACAGAGGCATGCAGACCAGAATTAGCACAGAATGTTTGGGGACCTCAAAACCTTAGCTTCTGAGAGTGTCCAAAGGCAGTGTACTTGAAATGACTTAAAATTATGTTTAAATGGAAATCATTTGCCTTTAAAAACTCATTAAAGGGCCTCCCTGGTGGCCAAGGGGTTAAAGCACAGCACTGTGAAGCTATCCCCAGCCTCTGCAGCACAAATTCAATCCCCGGCTGGCCAGGGAGCTACCCACGTGGCTCAGCAGACCTCTCCTGTCTTGCCTGCTGCTCCCCTCAGTAGTGTATTTCAGTAGATCTGCCTGTTCTGTTCCCCACTCTGTCTCTGGTGAATCCTCTCACCCCCCACACCTCTGGCCTGTACCCCAGTTCTTGTATGCATTGTATGCATAAATAAATCTTTTTTAAAAAACTCATTAAAGGTTAGGGGAGACAGTGGGGGAAGATGAAGTACGCAAGTACAGAGGACTTTTAGAGCAGTAAAATTACTCTTGTCTGAACCCTAATGATGGATAAATTTCATTATATGTTTGTCCAAATGTATAGAATGTACACCACTAAGAGTGAACCATATATAAACTCTGGACTTGGAGGGATTTTGCTGTGTCTGTGTAGGTATATGAATTGTAACACTGGTGGGGAATGTTGATAATGGGGGAGGCTGTGCCTCTGTGGGGGCAGAGGACATTTGGAAAATCTCTATCTTCCTGTCCATTCTGTAGTGAACCTCAAACTGCTTTAAAAATTAAAGCTTAATCAAAAATAACTCCTTGATAGGACAGTGTCTTCATTCCATACTCCTTCTTTGGTTTGCTGTTTTAATTGTAGAACTGCTTGTTTTTGCCCTTTAGATCTATACTCGTTCTGTGGTTGAATCCATTGCTTCACCAGCAGCACCAAATAAAGAAGTTACACCATCCTCTGCTGACAATGCCAATTCCAGTACTTTGTACAGAAATACAGACCGGCAAAGGAAAAAATCCAAAATGACAGACGAGGAGATCTTAGAGAAGCTAAGTGAGTCTTCCCCCCATCACTGCTTTCCTCATGAGAGGGTTTCTCATTAACCATTTTGAATGTGAATTGATCCTTCAGACGTTTGAACCTGCTTATCTGAATTCTAGATTCCCTGAAGTCACCAGATGAAAAGTTTGGGACTGGCTGTGTATTCCATATCACGCCCACACTCACACTCCTAATTTGACAGAAACTAAATGTTTTCCCTGGAAAAAAGTCAATTAAGTTGAAAACTTGACAAAATGAATTAAGTTGTAAGTTTTAAGATTGCACTCTCAAAGGGATAAAATTGTCTGTTGAAATATCTTATGATCATGCCCCAAGAGCCCCCAACCAATCAATCACGATAGGTAAATCAACCTCAAAGCGCGACACAGTCAGTCAAAATCAGCAGGCTCCAATAATACAGTCTTTTTGCTTAATCGAGCATTTCTAAGTGGAGAGAGAGGCAGGGCGAGCTGCCTACTTCCCGCTGTATCATTAGTGTCTATGTGTTCGTATGTACATACACTCCTTGTTCTATACTACGAAACACTCCTCTTGAGTTAGCCTTCTGATTCAAGTAAATAAAAAAAAATTACATTCCTTGCTGAGAAGAGTTAAAGGTCTGTAAATCATGTTCATTAAAATCATAGTACAAAAGCACCTAACAAATTGCTAGTTATGCACCATCAGTACCCCAGTCTAAATCTAACTCCTATTCATACCTCAAAACTCAACTCCAAGGTTGCCTTCTCAGGATTGCTGTCCTTACCACTCCCAGTCTGGGTAAGAGCCCTTCTTTCCTGCCTTTATTGCAGCAAATATCACAGGTACTAGTCTTCTCTGGACTGTGAGCTCAAGGGTAGAGACTCTTCTTTCCCTGTATGTCCAGCTCCTACTAAAGTGTCTTCTACATAAAAGGCATTTAATAAATGCATATTACTTTTCTGCTTTATACAGGAATCTTTAAAGGAAACAAGAGAATGATAGAAAACAATTTCCTACCATCAAGAAACTTACAGTTTTCAAAGATAAGATTTAATACTAGAATGCAATAACAGAATAGGTGGCCGTGGTGTTTTGTGCAACTTACCTCTAAAAGACCTCAGAAAAGAAGAGAGCAGTAGGGCTCTCGGCCACAGGAAGACTCAGGTACTTTTAGGACTATCTTGACCTTCAGGGGACATTCAGCAACATACAATGCCTTGATCCAGGGAGTGCTACTGGCATCTAGTGGATACAGGCTAGGGTGCTCCTAAGCACTCTGCAGTTCAGATGAAAGCCTCCTTCTATTGAAGCAATTATTTAGCCCAAAATTCCATCAGTGCTGAGGTTGAGACATTCTGAGCCTTGCAAGGCAAAAGTTCAGGTTGCAGTTGTCTGTGAATGCTCGGAACTGGTATCGCTGGATTTTAGCCAAATGACTTCACACGATTCGATATGCCGCCAGTGCCAGCTGTTTGCTGTAATAACAACAGTCGCAATTCCCATTTATGGAGTACTTTCTGTGCTGGCCACTTCACATACATTATCAGGTTTATCATTTTCACAATCATCCCTTGTGATAGATTTTAATATTTTCATTTTATAGATAAAGGAAGCTTCAAAAATCTTGAGTGACCAAGCTCATGAGTAGCAGAGCCAGAGTTGGAGGTTTTATCTGTTTACGTTCTAAGCTAACACTCCTCCTGTTATCCACTTTGCTTTTACATGTCCCAGCTGTCTATTTGTGTAAAAGGACAGAATAAATGGATTGCCTGAACAATTTAAGTATGTTATTCAGACAGCTGCCTCAAATTTTTCCTTTATTTTGTACATGTAGATTTGACTGAACTGATTATATCAGATTTTACAAACCTAACAGTCTCATTTTAGTAAAGATGACTGTGATTGGGTATCTATTTCAAATATAACTAGATTTATTGTGAAATGAATATGGATTTATAGCTTTAAGCTCACTGACAGAGAAACTAGCGCTGTAATCTGTGGGGTAATACTTGATTTCCTTGCAAACTGTAATGATACTGGAGCTGTGGTCTTTATAATTTGTTTGTTTTGCCCTGTACTGAACATGATGAGAAGGGGAAAGCTATACTGATTACATCTTTAATAGTTTTCCTATACTGGAAAATGCTCGGACCTAGAAGAGAACCATTTTTGCTCTGGCAACACCACCTCTTGCTTACAAACTCTGGCAAAGGAGAACCTGCAGATTAAGGGGGTAGTACTCCTTATGCAGGCTGAGCTAGTCTGCACAGTCCCTCGTTCCTGCTCCCGCTTCTGTGCCAGCACCCTCTCTGTGCCATCCCTCTGCTACTTACTATGTAATCTTAAGCAAGTCATTTAACCCTGCTGAGCATCAGTTTCTTATCTGGAGTAAGAATCATAACTACATTTTAGGACTCTGTCTATACAATGGATTTCAGGCAGCTCAACTTCTGGCTTAGAGAACAGGTATTAGAATCCTAAAGACCCATATTCAAATTGCAGGCCTATTGCTCCTAGGCTTATCACTTTGGGCACATTATTTAAAAATGTTCAACCTCTTTCAGCTTACCTAAAAAACAAGGATAGTAATATTAACCTAATAGCATTATGACAACCAAAGGAGAATAATGTGTGCAAAAACCTAAGCAGCAGTACAGAGTCCATAGTAGGTGCTCAAAAAATGGTAGTTACTATTTTATTACATGAGTATAAATTCTTATAATACAGTGAGGTTTTGAAATGAGTGATAACTGGGTGTGACTCATAGAACCCAGACTAGCTGTGTGTCCTTAGGCAAGTCACTTAACTCCTCTGAATTTGTTTCTTTTCTGAAAAATGGAGATAATAATGGCACTGAAACAGGGTTTTTGTGAGGCCTAAAGGAGGCAAAGCAGCTAAGGCATCTCACACAATAAATCACAGCATTAAATTACTATGCTATTTTTGCAAAATGAGATTGATCATAGTTTTCAATATAAAAAAGTAAGGCAACAGATCTTCCAGTGGGGAAAATATTCTAAAACAGGAATAATCCCAGATGGTTGATGCCTGTGCAGAAGTCATTGAAGGTCTTGCTACCAGGGGTTCCAGTGGATCTTGGGGAAGGAGCAGAAGGGCCTGTGCTGAAAGTCAAGAGGAGGTAGAGATAAGGCCTCCAGCTCATACTGGAGTGGACCCCACTGTGAGCATGGGGGAGAGGGGAGGGTGGCCTTTCCTCGGTCTCAGGGATCTGATTACTATGAGGTGGGCAGCCCAGACCACAGAGTCACCAAGCTATTCATCTTCCATGCAGATACCCATTGTGGGGGCCAGACATGGGACCACAAATGCTTGAAATGAACAGATCATCTTTCAGTTTTACACAGACAGATAGCCTGTGTCCGGCTTGTTCATTATGGTCTGTCTGAATCTGTTGGAAAATAAAGAAACCCTTACATTTTAGTGAAAATTTTCAAAAGGTGCTGACTGTCAGCAAAATTGTGCAATTCAGGAAATTTGTCTTTGACCTCCCTCCTCTGGACCCCACAATCACCTCCTCCTGTCTTACCCTCTCCCTGCATTCCCAACTCAAAACTTTCTCCAGTTCACTGTCATAACTGATATTAATTTAGGGAATTTGCTTTTTCTCAGAAATCAAAATCTTCATTTTGCTAAAGGGATAATCTTTTTAGTGGTTGGAGTTCAACTTAGTTTAATAAGTTGGAGAATATATTGATAGGCTTTTCTGCCAGGGAAACCACTTTGTGAGCCCTATTTTCAAATACTAGTATTTAGTGATTTCTTAAATCCTTGTACTTGAAAATGAGTAGTTTGTTTCTAATTTAGGAAATTGCTCTGGTATGAAATTATTCTGGTATAACTAATCATTTTTTTTTCCTTTTGCTTTTGAGTTCCTGGTTTTTGTTACTTTCACCCCCTTCTGTGTCTCCATGTTTTTCTTTACTGTAATTTACAACAGCAAATTATAATGGCTCTGATGAAAGAGGTCACTTGAAAAGCTTGTTTTGTGACTGAGAATTGTAAACAAGGCCTCCTGTGCACTTGCCTCACATCAGTAGGTGGCAGCACACACTCTTCTGTGAAGGGTATTGGGTGTGGGGACGCCATTTTATTTGAACAGCCGTTAAATTCAAAAGCAGGTTCTCATCAACATGGTTGTCTTTTGGTAATCCTCATGAAAGGATTTATTTCCAGTTGTTGTTTTTTTTTATCCTGCATACCATGGAAATAAAGGTTGAATAATTTACTACCATAAAACCTCATTAGCTGAACCCTGCCAATTGGAATGGGTCATAATTCAGAAAGTGGCTTGGGCTGAAGCATATTTGCTTTTGTTCAGACTATGGAAAAGAGTTTGCTCAGCAACTTAATAGTGTAACTTTCTTAGAAAACTATAAACTGTTTAATAAAATTATGCTTTTAACTGACTTTAAAAATCATTTCATTAAAAAAAAGTCCAGGCCCTTATCCATTAATGGCTGGCTTGAATGATAGTTCCCAGTGATAAAGAAATCTGTTTTTGAAAACTTGAAAATTGAAATAGCAACATAGACATTGTTAAATTGGTGGCATTCTATAGAGTGCAAGTAAAATACATTCTTGAACCCCGTCTTAAAACATGTGGCATCTACCAAAAGAAATGCCAGATTTTCAGAATATTTCACCATGCGTGCATTTTCCACACCCAGTATTGTATGAACAGACACTGATGTACTAACCAGAGAGAGAAAGAGAAGAGAGAGAGAATAAATGGAGATTTTTAGCTGTATTCAAAGAATCAGGGAATGCTTCCTAGAAAACTCAACATCAAAACTGAATTTTGAAGCATGAGTATGAGAAAAACAAAACATGCCTATGAGAAAAACAAAAGAAGAATATTCCAGGCCGAGATCAGCATGTAAACAAGGCATGAAGGCATGTGCCCTCTGACTTGATGTCACTTGAATATAGAAATGGTGGTGGATGGTGGATTGATGTTGTAGGAGGGATAGCTAAACTGTTAAGTACAAATTGATCATAGGCTATGATTAGTTTGTTATGGCTAATGCATAAGGTTCTAATGAGGAAGTGATGAAAGATGAAATGGAGAATGAAGCGGGAGCCCGATCATGAACAGCCTTTAATTCCTGGAGGTAAAACTGGGGTGGGCAGAGATTGGCAATCCAGGTTCCAGTCAGAAGGCTGTTGGAATGATCCAGACAATAAAAGACGAAAACCTAACTAGAACGGCAGTGGTAGGTAGTGAAAGTAAGGGATGGGTGAAAAATCACTCCCAGATTTCTGACTTGGGCTGTTGCATAAGTGCATGGCAGTACCATCAACAGAGAAAAGGAATCACAAGATCACATGTTACATATTGCTTAAATTCTGTTTAACCTAAGTGACACACAAACTTCCATTACAAAAAAAACAAACAAGAAAGATCCAACAACCTGGGGAACAATCCATTTCATTTTTTTCCAAGGTATGCTATCTACTAGTAGGTTTGAAGTAAGTTATTCCCTAGTCCAGAAAATAGATCATTGTCTAAATTAACACAAGTTATTATCAGCAGCACACAGTTTAGCACTTGAATACATATTTCCTTACTCTCATTTTGGCGGCCAATATTTGTTCAGTGGCAACTGTTGTCTGAGGCACTGAAGTTACAGGCCTGAAAAGACAAGTTTCCTGTCCTCAAGAAAAAGCATGTAAATCTTCCTGGGAGGATCAGATCAGAAAAGACATTTACAAAGGAGGATAACTTGAGATGACATGTAACTGTAAATAGGGATCCATGGGTTAGACAGGAAAGGAAAAGAGGGAACATCTGCAAAGACCTAAGCCTCAGCTAGTGTTAGCTGCAGGGATGGGCCTCCCTGGTGGCGCAGGGGGTTAAGACGCAACCTCTGAAGCTATCCACAGTCACTGCAGCACACCAGCCTGGGAGCTACCCACATGGCGCAGCAGACCTCTCCTTTCTCGCCCGCTGCTCCTCTCAGCAGTGTATTTCAGTCATTCTGCCTGTTCTGCTCCTCACTCTGTCTCTGGTGAATCCTCTTACCCCCTGTACCTCTGGCCTGTACCCCAGCTCTTATATGCACAAATAAATCTTTTTTTAAAAAAGTTGCAGGGATGAAGAAGAGAGGAATATTATGAGGTTAGACTGCTAAGTTAGGAGCTATGTGGTACTGGGAGGTAAAAGCGCCAGTATTCCACACTAAGAAATTTGAATTTGATCCCATAGGGAGGGGGGACTTTTGAGGAGTTTTTATGAACAATGGTGCAAAACCACTGTTTACCCAGGACAGTCTTCATTTATAAATAATTTGATCACCCTGTTCCAAAAGCATTGTGGAAGTGGAATTACAGAAGGCAGAGTTTACAGGTAGGTGGTGGCCAGCACAAGTGTTTGGACAAGAGGCATTTGGGGCCTGAACAGTGGCAGTGGTCATGGGTATGGAGAGGATGGGATGAATAAGAGTGACAGGAGATGAATAAGAGAACTAATCTCTTGATTAATTCATGTGTGTAATCTTACAAACCCACTCTAGAACAGAGGCCATGTTAGTAAGATACTGCTAGTATTTGCCTTCAAAAAGAAAGGTGGGCAGAAGCATCACATATATAATGCCCTTCAAAGTGTCCACTTGAGAAGCTGCACCCTTATTCCCATGAGGCTGCTATGGCCCAGAATTTTTTCTGCACACATTCGAGCACTGCATTGAATAAACCATGTCAACTTACTTTAGATTATTCTGAATGGGGGCAATTATTGATCCTCTGAGTGTGGGTTTGATATTTTGAAATAGCAAAACCAATATTGTTTTTCAGAGCCAAACATGATAAAATGGTTTTCAGGCATGGCTTATAAACCTCACAGCGTTTGGAGCATAATCAATTTTGAATATAAACAGCGTGGGTGATTCCTAATACTTTAATATACTACTATTGTTACTTTAATAAAATATACATTATCCATATAAATTGCAGAAATCACATGGGAATATTGTTCTAATGTTTTATTTATCTTCGACTCTAACATCATAAGATTTGGTATTAAAGAGAAACTAATCAGTCAACTTCAATCTCTTTCTCTCACCCTCCCTTCTCCCTCCCCTGCAGGAAGCATTGTGAGTGTTGGTGACCCAAAGAAAAAATACACAAGATTTGAAAAAATTGGTCAAGGGTAAGTGATTTTTTTTTTTAATATCAAATTTGAGCACCAGAGACACACATTAAAATTCAGTAACAGCTTGGAATTCTGATAAATTATGCTTCTCATTTTCTGAATTATATACATATTTTGCATTCTCTACCGGTCTTTCTGGCTGGCAGACTGATGGGTTATTAATGCGGAAGTGCTTCCTGCTGGAATCTTCACCATTTGGTGCCTGACAGAGTATTTTTAGGGACATGTTGACCCCATACAGTGAGATCTGATTTTCTCTAGAAAAACGCTAGGACTATAGACACCCTTAACTTGTATGAAAACCTCACTTTATTCCTGTCCCCCTACATATGTATGGATATTATGCCTAAGCTCCATTTTCATTGTCAAAGTGGAAAAGCGATAGGGTATAGAGAAAGTCCTGACTGAATGATCCATAAGTGGACAGAGGTGACTGAGAAAACAGGAGAAAAGGAGAAAACAGATCAGTAATCCTTAAATGAAATGAAGTACACCATTTTCACATGGTATACTTGTGAAGAATAAAGATTCCCACTGCTAGAGATTGGGTTCAGAAATCTGGAGTAAGCATAGGAATCTAAACTTTGAAAAAGTAACAGCAATAAATCTGATCATCAGCCAGACATGGGAACCACGAGGCTAAATCATTCACTAGAGCTGAAGATGAGAGGGAGTCACTAATTCCACAAGTCAGCTGTAATTAGGCATGTTTCTCAGGCCATGGTGTGAAACTAAATGGGAGTTCAGAGCAGGCAACAGTATTTGCAACAGGGAACTGTTCTGTTTAAAGAAAAATGAAGTATTTTTTTAAAATTAATTAATTTATTTATACAAGCACTGGGTACAGTCAGAAGCACGGGAGGGTGAGAGAATTCACCAGAGCCAGAGCGGGGAACAGAACAGGCAGACTGATGAAGTACACTGCTGAGGGGAGCAGTGGGTGGGGCAGGAGAGGTCTGCGCTCCATGTGAGACTCTCACCGGCAGCCGGGAATCGAACCGGTGCTGCAGAGGCTGCGGGCAGCTTCACAGCCCAGCGCTCAACCGCTGAGCCATCAGGGAGGCCCTGAAGTATTCTTAAAAAGTGTGTCCTTTAATGGGGAATAGGTAACATGACTCCCATATACCAGGCACCAAGATGATACCCCAAGTTCTACTGGTTAAGACAAGGGACTGGGAAGGAAGGGATATAGCCAATGCTTCTGCCAAATTATGCTAGCATTCACTCAATAGTCTGTCTTCTGATAAGAAAATATAGTACTTCAAGTACAGCAACCACTGGCCACATGTGGCGATTGAGCATGTGAGAGGTGGCTAATCCAGACTGAGATATGCTGCTAGCATAAAATATATACCTGATTTTAAAAACTTAGTATGAAAAAAAGAGTGAAATATCTCATTAATTTTAAATTGGTTACATGTTCAAATGGTGATTACTATATATATTCTGTTAAATATAATTATTAAGACTAATTTCACCTTTTAAGCCTTTTAAAATGTAGCTCCCAGGAAATTTAAACTATGGTTCACATATTTCTTATGACCAACACTGCCCTACCTGTAGGTTTAAAGGGGAGCTATTTATTCATAAAGTTTATTTCAGAGCTGATTTTAGGGGACTGGGGAGTGAAAAATCCTACAATTTTGTGTGATTGTTCATTCCACTAAGAACCATTTGAGCCCAAAATAGCACTGGAGTTAAAAAGAAAGAGATGGAAATATCTCCAGATACCAGGTAATGAAGCAATACTGATTTCTTCAAGAACTAAGATTAGCAGCTTTGCATACCAAAGAGATTTCCCCACTTGCCTGTTATTTTTTGCTTCTGATCTCCAGAGGTGCAAATGGAAAGTTCTCTATTTCTGCATACCTTCGTAATGCCTTTATAATCTCAAATAAAACAATCAAAGCAGAAATGCTGCTTGCCACTGCAGAAAGGTCAATTTTTAAGCTCCCGGCCAGTACATCATTTTAAAAACTGATAAAATCAGCAAACCAGCATATAGGAGGGAGTCTGTTTAACTTTTACCTCCACATTTCTTCTTTAATGTCTAGCCCAGTGCTTTTGCACTTAGTAGGCCCCTAGAAAACAACTTTGTTTAATTTCAGTCAACAGCCAGAGTCCATTTGGTCAAACTTGAAGACCCACAGAGCTTCCTCTGTCTGCCTCCTCCAGCTCTCTGGATTTGTTTTTACCTCAATAAATATTTGTTGAACTCATGGAAATGTTTATCTTTCTAGCTCTGCCTTCCCTCTGCGCTGTCTTTTGTATATGTGTATACATACTCGTCTCTCTAGCTCTTTCTGTCTATCTCAGTCTTTTTTTCTCAGGGTGTTTTCGTCTTTTTGTTTCTCCTAATGACTTGCTCTGCCTCACTACATCTAGTTCTTTATCCCTTGGGTATTTGTGTATAATGCACATTTGTCTTAAAACTTCATATTGGCTTCACCTTCTGTCCATTTTCACATATACCACCCAACCAAAATGGTCATAATATAAAACCATGCTGTGTTTTTAAAGAGCATTTAAGATGTAATCTAGCAACATAAAAATTTTGACTGTAATTTTATCTTTTATTTAATTTACTAATTTTGTGGGAGGTTTTTTTGTTTGTTTTTAGTAGATTTTTGCTGTGTTCTTAATGTTTGAAGTAAACGAGCAAAATATTGATTTATTTCTCTCTAGGCCAAAAAAAAGCCACTTAAATTAATTTTCCTTTTGCTTAAATTGCTCTCAATGGATTTTTCCATGAGTTATTGGCATAAGTTAGACAAAGTAGTCTGTACTCTCAATATATGGAGTTTTTATTTTCTTTTCATTAAATCTGTTTCTTTTCATTGTTTTGCTTTACCTACTATGATGTTGACCTTCAAATTTGTGTCAGTAATCATTTGGTCTAGGAGTAATCAGTCCCAGTATTCCATTTTTCAGCTTAGGGAACATAACAGCTTATGCTTGAGAGTTGGATTTGAAAAGAACCTCTCTATTAATCACCCTCATCTATGTGGAAAACTAAATTTTTCCAGCATGGGTTTCTGCCATCCCAGCATTCAGGCCTGGGGCCAGAGAACTGGGTTCCATCTTCTGTAAATCAAGTTCAGAATTGCATGCCTAATCATATGAGACCAAGCAGGGAGTTGAAGGCAAAGAAAATGACATTATTTCCCTAGGTTTTTTGTGAAAATGTTCTATAATTGACCGCAAAATCCTGATATTTTGATCAGATGTAAAGTTTTTTTTAAAAAGGCAAGAAAAAGGCCTGGTACCCCCTAAATTATTATTAACAACATGAAATTTGTTGGAAACATATCTGGTGGGGACTAAAGAATCTTCGCTCTCTATGATAGTGTGTAAAAGTACTTATTTGAGAATGAGTAGGATGAAACAACAAAATCAAGCATTTATTTTCAATCACCAGCTATCATTGGCAAGTCTGTATCATTCATAAATAAGCAGTAACTAGTAACAGAGGGCTGAATATACTAAAGCTGGCAGCTATCGTACAAATTTCACACTAATATATTTGAAATTCATGTTAAGGCCTTTACTTAAATGAGGATGCATTGAAAAACAGAACCTTTTTCTCTTTAAGATTCATAATTATTTTTTCTTCATTAAAATAGAAAAAAAATTGGTGAGGAAGGAACTCATAAGGGATGGTTTGGATCCAGTTTAACAAATAATTTTTTTTAGTTCAGTGAACTTTTCCTGAGTTCCTACTATGCGTAATGCATGTAACACAACATAGTAGGTAGGAGCCAGGTCCTGGGATTCACAGTGACCCGATGCACTCTCACTCTCCTGCTGGCTCTCTCTCGCTCCCTCTCTCCTCCAGCCAGCAGTGGAAAAAGGACAGTTGTGTCAAGAAATAACTCCCAAATGCATATCCACCCACATTTTTCCCCCACACTCATCTTCACTGTCATCGCCCCCACAAATCCCTCTCTGGCTGCCTCAGCCCTAATTGATCTTTTCTGTTGCCTGTCCTTCTGAATCCTACAGTTTTTTATCTGCACTGGTATGTATACATGACTTATATCTTAGCTTGTTGAGACAGGTAAAATTGCTTGAAGCTTTGAAAACCATGGAGTAATAAAGAGAGGTTTTTGGAAAATTTTGAAGAAAGTGTACAGATTCAGAACACAGATGGCTATGGGCAAATGATTTAATGTATTTAAACATCAGCTTGGTTATGCATAATAAGAATGCACATACCTCATCAGACTGTGAGAAGTAAAAGAGAAGGCAATTAAAGTGCTTAGCACAGTACATGGCACATAGTAAAGTGCTTAGTAACTGCTAGCTATTAGGCGTGAAGGACAGCCACATATTCTGTTATATAGAGCAGAATACAGTGAGTACCATAATATAATTAATTACAAAGAGCTATGAGGACAAAGAGGAGGGATAAATCATTTATAGCCAGGAAGGGGGTATGATGAAGGATTCTTAGAGGAGGGTGCATTTACATAATGACTTGAGAAGATATAGTGGAGGTTATGGGAAGTTTTATTTAATGAAAAACAAATGAACACTGAAACTATAGGACACATTGACTTTGGTATCCCTGGGGCCTGCAGTGGTGTCTGGTATAAATACTTGACAAGTATTAGAAGATGCAGGTTGAGAAAACCGAAAGAGTTAAATCAGCAATACCACTTCTATGGAGAGTCAAAAATCCAGTGTGGCAGGGGAGTTAAAAGGAAATAATGCAGGAAATTAACAGTAAATAAGATTGGTTGGGACTACATTATGTAAACAAATTGAGAGATACAGGTTACACTATATTTTTATTTGTTTGAGTTTACTTTTTTAAAGTCAGTAATACCTGGACATGGTATAACACTCAGAAGGTAGACAGTGAAAAGTTAAGAGTCCTTCAACCTCCAGTAATTATTACTGGTTTCTTGTGTAAAACTTTCACAGATTCTCTGCACACAGACACATGCAACATACACATGCCATGTATGTTCAAATATAAGGTGTCAAAGTGAAATAATTTTTAAAACTGTTTGACGCACCTGAATACATAAACTATTAGATAAATAATAAATGTATACTTTAACTTGTTAATTCACGCTTATTTACACATTTAAAGCCACATATTCTATAAAATAGTATGTAAATCAGGAGAGATTTTTCTACTCTCACATTTCATGAGCAGTATAATTCAAAATCTTGCTATGCACCTTTACACCATTATTTTTGTAATCACAGTTCCCCAGCAGCTATCCAACTCTATCGGCTGACTTCCATGCAAGATTTTGGAGATATATTTGAATCCACGTAATTTTATTCATAGCGGCAATTAACCATTCATAAAACAAAGAAGATTGTTTTCTGAATCTGTCCTGTAGGTGTATAATTAAATCTTCACAACATACTCTAGTACATCACTTTTTAAACTTTCCATTAAAATTTTTTCAACTTACAGGAAAGTTGAGGGAGGATTATGGAAACTCCCATAGTCTTATCTCCCAAATCCAACATTTATCAAAATTTTAAATATAATCATAATGCCATTATAACACCTGCAAAAACTTAACAAGTGCTTGATGTCAGCGAATGCCCATTCTATAGCCAAATTTCTCCAAGTGTCTCAAAAATGCATTTTTTAAAGTTTTTTTTTCCCCAATCAGCATCCAAAGAAGAACTTCACACATTTGGTTGTATCTCTTAAAACTCTTTACCTATAGCAATCCCCTTTCTTTCACTTTCATGCACGCACTGAAGAAACTAGCCATTGTCCTATAGAATGTACTGCTTTCTAGATTTATCTGTTTAATTGGATATAATTTGTTCCTCTGCGTTTTCTAGAAGTGAAAGTTAGCCCTAGGAGCTTAAAGAGATTTGGGTTCAAATTTGGCAAGATTTCTTATGTGGTAATGTGGTGGTTCATATAATATCCTGTGAGGAGGTGCACAATGTCTGGTTGTACAAGTTTTAGTGATAAGCAGATTGAGCACAAGAGTCAGTGGGTGAGTCTCTGCTCCATTGCAAAGCTCCCTATCAGTTTTAAATCTAATGCCTTCATTTATTGATGATTATTGCCCAAACTAATTATTTAATTAGGGATTATAAAATGGTGATTTTCTAAATCTTTCATTCATTCTGTACTTATTAACTTGGAAGAATATTTTTGTTGAAAGGAACTTTATTTCCTCAGTTTTGTGTCTTTGACTACCCTGAAATACCCATCACACAAGGCAATCAAGACAAAAGATTAATTTTTTATTGAAATTTCCAGTATAAGGAATTGGTACCTAAGTTACTTCCAAAAGTATCCAATGAGGGCTGTTTTATTTTTATTTTTTTTTAATGAAAGGAGATATTCTTTTATTTAAAAGAAATCTTCATAAATTCACGGTTTCTATATTTTGTAGTTTGCTTCAAGCAAGATTATTTATTTTTTTAATGGCCAAACTGTCCCATCTTTGGCTTATAGGGGCCCCTTTTCACGACATTTTTTTGAAAGCAACCTTAAAAAAAACCTGTTTATGACAGGTAACAATTGCAGTTATGAGGTGATACCCTCAGAAACAATTTATACCCTTTCTTTCCATTTCTGACAAATACTCTCTATAAACATGCAATACTTGCATTGAGACTATTTCAATCTAATGTTTCTTCTTTTAATAGAACACTATGGATAAAAATAATGAGTACGGAGAATTATATTATATTGAGAGATTTTGTAAGAATTTAAATATAAGGCAATTCCTTTTTTTTCCCCTCAAGGAAAAAAAATTGTGAGAAAACAATATCACCTGTGTTTGGGCTTATATGGTGCAATTCTTTGGGGAAGGGGGTGTTTTGTGGGTATGTTTTTAACACAAGTGGCAACTATTTCTGTTCTGTGTCAATGTCTTAGAGAGGGTTCCATGTCACTGCCTCATTCCTTTTAACAATGTGCAGTGTTTCATTGTCAATATGGACCATAATATATTTCACCATGCTCCTACTGATAGACATTTGGTTTGTTTCCAGTATTTTGTTATTATAAATGAAGCTTCATTGAAGACCCTTACAGATAAGCTATCTCATGGAGATGCAGATTTATCATTAACATAAGCTCCCAAAAGAGTGGAGTTATTACATGAAAAGATAGGGGTGTATATATATATATTTTTCTTTATTTTTTTGGTGGGACCCTCGCCGGTGGCCGGGGAACGAACCGGCGATGCAGAGGTTGCGGGCAGCCTCGCAACCCAGCGCTCAACCGCTGCGCCACCAGGGGAGGCCCAAGATAGGTATATTTTTAATAGTCAAGTTACTCTTCATGTAACAAGATATTTAGACAGAAAGATACATCTCTATAACTTTTATTACAATTTATTGTTATAATTGTCCTATTTTTATTATCAGTTGTTGTTAACCTCTTACTGTGCCTAATTTTACAAGTTAAACTTTTCCATATGTATGTTTAGGAAAAAAACGTAGTATAGATAGTGTTTGGTACTATGTGTGGTTTCAGGCATCCTCTGGGCATTGTTAGAATGTATTCCAATGGAATCACTGTGTGAAGGTACCTGTTTGCCCACATCTTTGCAAACACAGCTATATTCATGTATTTGAGATTAAAGTACTATAATAATAACCCATTCCCACACTGATTTTCAAAAGTGAAAATTATATAAGAATTATATAAGAAAGGAACTCTAAACAGTAGCAGTGTAGTAAAACAAAAGGCTATCCTGAAGACTCCATCGATCATGTCTGTACTGTGCCAAAGTATCTGTTGCATGGCATAGCTCTTTATAGACTGTATCAGCCTTGCAGCTAAATTGGACAGGAAGGGACAATAGGAGTGTTGCTTGAAATCATTTTCATATATATGCATGAAGGTATACATTGGGCCAAAGGAATTTTGCTTAGCATCTTGATTTTTGCCAATCATATCATTATGTAGAATGCTCATCAGTAATCTCAAACAAACTTTTTTCTTTTTATACACCCTCTGTCTCTGTGCCCCTAAATTAGTTTTAAGGCTTGAGAAAGTAAATACTCATGTTAGGTATTTTTCAGCTTTAGCTCCACAATTCTTTTTCTTACTCTAATATGAAGAGGGGCCCTCTTCTTTTTATTTTAACATGAAATTCCCATATGGAAGATGAATAGTTTTGAAACTTATTTCTGAAAGGACTGATGAATAACAGCTTGTTTAGAGACCCTGACAAAGCAATATACAGCATAGAAATCAGGGATAAGTACTGAGAATAAAACCTCTGACTTGTTTTTCTTTGCTCAAGAAACTACAGGCAAGAACAGAAGTAGTGTCTAGAGTGCTTACAGAAGTGATTCTATGGGTTTGACCACCCACCCCGAAAGTATTTGCTTCCTCATCAGATCTATTTTGGGCCTTACAAGGTAGAACACTGCTATGAGGCACTAAATAGGTGAAATCTGAGCTTTATAATAAGGCTTTGTGAAAGAGATTGGAAATACATTAGCATTTGTGAAGAACAGTGTTTATAGAGCAATGGAAGATGCGCTTTGTTCTACTTAATGCTGTTAAATGCACTGTGTTGTGCTCTGTCCCTTGTAAAGAAAGATGATGCCACTCAATCAAACCACCATTAACAGAGTTTGCACTTTGAGTTGTTTTTTCCAGCCATAGTAATGAGCTTGTATTAAGCCACCACCACCCACCCAGCCCCCTTCCTGTCTAGGCCCTCTTGAAACCAATGGCACACACTGGGAAACAGCTGCTTAGACTAATGTTAGAGTGAGTGGCTGAGAGTTATCTGGCCTTTCCAGGGATTAAGCCCTGTAAATGTGGCCTCATTATCACTGGACTATATAACCCACTGAGTACCCTGGCCCCACACCCATAATGTGTTACAGCTCTATTTAAAATTAGATGACCATGAATACTCTGGGAGAAGTCATGCCCTGAGAAAGAGAAAATTCCCTGTTCTGGTTCATAATTCTAGTTATTAAAGACTATACCATCTGGTCCCAGCCACATTCTTTGTACTTAGAAATATATTGAGATAAGATTTTTACATAACTTTTTAAAATGCAGTGATGCATTTTTGAGAGGCAAATTACCAGAACACTCTGAAATCCTTTCTGGAAGGAGTTACTGTGTGTAGTGCTAACACTGGTCATCACCATTCCTGAGCCCTTAAGGACATATGATTTCACAAGCATGGTAGTGTTGAATAATATAGTATCTATGTATTTTCACGTCTAAGTACATGAATGTAGCGAGACTATTTCTTGGGGGGGGGGGCTACAAGTACTTCCTGTATCTTAAATACTCAACAAAAGATAATGTTCAGTCCTAAGAATCCATCCTAGGTCCAGTCTGCTCTTAGCCACATGATCGATCAGAAGCTGAGTCTGAAAATAGAACAATAATCCTGCAAATCTATGCCAAAGGAATCAAACACACCAAGTCTCTGGGATAAACTAAATGGCTCATGAAGGGCACATGGACTAAGTGAGCAGAAAATTGGAGACACAGGAATATATTGGGACAGTAGTTCAGCATAGTAGATACACATGTGGACTTTAGGCTGTACCATACTTGCACTTGTCATTGTTGTAAAGATTTTAAAGTTGTATAATAGAGCAAGAAGTGGTGCTTAACAGTGTGGAGTGTGGAATCAAATGCCTTTTTTTTCCCTCAGCTGCTGACTAAGCATGTGACCTTCGAGTTACATGCTTAACATTTCCTAGTTCCAATTTCCTCATTTGTAAAATGATAATAGAACCTACCTCATCGTGTATCGGGTGAACATTAGAGAGTTGTATTAAGTGAAATCATTCATTTTCAGAGAGCAGGCAGAAAGTACAGGCTCGATAAAGGATCTACCCTTTTCTAGCAGCAACGGAACAAGTAGTAGGAGGAGATATAAAAAATAGCCATCCTCAGAGAGGACTAAATCTCTGACTGTGACCTCATTAGCACCAGATTTATACTTATAAAACCTAAAACGTGAATATTTCCTTCTGGTTCCCTCATCATTCCCACCTTGATTCCCACTGAGACCTCTAGACCTCCTGCCATTTTCTTTCTCTCCCAGTCTGCCTAGACTCACTACCCTGCCCTTCTTTCCCTCTTCTAATCCATTTCTTTGCTGAATTCAGAATGATTTATCTTTATTATAAGTTGCTGCTTTGGCAACAACTCTAGATCATGACCTGACACGGATTCTTAACAGGAAATTTCAGAACCTGATGAAGATGGCTGATAATTAAACTGACTTGTCTTGGGAGTAAAAGGGAGAAATATCAAATTGTTTCTTTCTAGAGCCTTTGGGCTATATGCCAGTGTTTCCATTTGAGTATTAAGTGGTTGGGCAGGTCAGGAAGAAACTGTTGATAAAGCATCTAATGTGATGTCAAGAACCCTGCCGTACTCATCACACTGCAATTAATGATGAGGCCTAATGGTTGAACAATCTGTTGTTTTAATATTCTTGAACAATGGTATAAGTTAACTGAAAGACATCTTGCTCAAAGGACACTTTTGTTACTTACTAGTTTTATCATCTTGGGCAGATTCCTCCTAATCTCTGGGTTTGAGATTTGTCATCTGTAATATGAAGGTTAAACTGGGATATCTCCCATTTTCACTTGAGTCCTAATAATGCATGATTTCTTTGTACCATCTTAGGGGTTGTAAATAAGTATTCTGTGGACAGCAATCCAGCTTCAATATAGCTCAAATAATAGAGAAATAATAGAGATCATTGTAATTAACTGGCATAAAAAATCAAATTGACAATGTTGACCATTTTAGCACATCAACCCGAATATACTAGGGAAGTAGGGGTTTTAGGTTCCATCTTTGTTGCTGTGATTTCTGGCATCTTTATGTCCTAAAGTGCTACATGTTAATGACTTTCTTCTATTAAAGTAATTGACTGTTTTTGCTGAGATGCTGTAACATACCCCAGGCTTTTGCAAAGCTCATCTTTCGGGAATCAGTGTGACATCTTGTTAGCACAAAGATTGTTTCTTTGGAATATAGACTAGTGTGTACTGTGCTTCACTTATTACAGGGAGAATGCTTCCCAACTTCAACTTCAAGGATCCTC
Organism: Talpa europaea; assembly: GCF_964194135.1. NCBI lineage: Eukaryota > Metazoa > Chordata > Mammalia > Eulipotyphla > Talpidae > Talpa > Talpa europaea. The sequence goes on from NC_140081.1 coordinate 69,405,437, forward strand.
CAACTCCTTGTCTTTGTGAACACTATAGGTTACGAATAACTATTAAACTATTAAATCAAAGTTTATTTCTCATCCTTTATTAAGGATAATATGTATAACTACTGCTTCAAACTTTTGATCAGCATGATAGACAATGTAATCACAAGTTGATGTAATTCTAGCTGAAAGGAAATATGTGATATTTAATTAGCTTCATCTTAGGTAAATAATGAACTTCTATTATGAATTCAAAACATCAAACTTTCTTGAAAACTCTGATACTTAAAAATATTCCTAGTGATCCACAGACTTCAATTTGGGAACTTAATGAATGTATTTGGGGACAATGAAACTAACAATTATTGTTGTTTTGGCTAAGATTTATTGCACAATTACTATATGTGAGGGCTATATTTAATTCTTCTTTAATATTGGACTACAGAGAGATTAATAAATTACTTAGCCAGGATCACACAACTATTGAACTGCTGGGATTTGAACCTGGGGAGATTTGAATAGATGGGGGTGAGGACTACTGTTCTTAACCCTTGTTTGGGAAAAGAGTGTTTTAAAGGATGAATAAGTTTTAATATGCACATGAGTACCTGAGTTTGTACATTTGAGCTGCGGATTCAACAAAGAAAAGAAGTTGGGACCACCACTAACTTACTGAATTACAAATGTCTGACATGTTCAGTGTGGGGGTAGGAGGCAGAAAGTGGAGTCTAGGAGAATATCACTTTTTTCAGAGTGGGAACAAGCATTGCCGGGGTGGGGGGTGGGGAGGGAGGGAAAATGGCTCCTATTAAACAATTGCATGTATTCATTAAGGTGGGGGAAGTGAGGAGAAAATTTCATTTTTGAGTTAATAACCAATGTTCTAGAGTTTCAAGGTCTTTAAACCTCAGTGGATTAGGGATTTGTGGCAATTCTATACCACTGAATGCCATAAAACCCAGGATATTGGGATTCCAAGGTTAGGACTCTAACAATTTTAAGACAATGAAATACTGAGAGAGGTTGGGGGAAGAAAAACTAAGGACTTGAAAGGTAAAGCTCTGGAGAGGTTAAACACTAATCCTCCTTGCTGGCCAAGTCAATCACAGGTTTTGCCCCTAGGACAGTGGAAGTGGGCTTGGAGGTGGGGGCAGAGGTGTCAAATAAGGGGATGGTCACCTGGGCAGGAATTTGGGGACTCCTTCACCCTAGCTTTAACTGGAGCAGTTTCCATTTTGTGTTGAGGATTTCTATATATGGTTTCACTTGATAAAGGCGGTCTAAAACTAAAAGAAAAAGGTAAAAACTACATCACCAAGGAAAAATAGATGTGGTACCTCTAAAAAAGTGTTCTAGTAGGTTACCCTGGCCTCTTTAAACACAGGTACAGAAAGCTGTAAGAATGTTTGGGCTGTGAGATTGAGAGAGACCAAATAAACAACTGAGTGAATCAGTCATCTTTTGCTGTGACACCAACAGCCTCAGCAGCAACAATAAGTGTAATACCAGTTGCCACATTAGGCCTTACTCTCATCTGGGTACAGGGCTAAATATTTCCATCGAATCTTATTCTGGTAGTAGATTGACATAGCAGCTCAGGACTCACACAGCTGAAATACACACCAAGTCAAAGATATCTGTTCCTCTGAACTCAGGCAATTCTGAGTTCAGAAGGACAAGATATAAAGTGACTCCTGAAATGAGGAATGTTTGAGAGCTTATGCCCAGAAGGATGTGTTTTATGTAGATTTAAATAGAGATTTATGTAGAAGGATGTGTTTTATGTAGATTAAATAGATTTAAATAGATTTAAAAATGTTTTCTTCACAGAAAGGAAAGGTATTGTTTCAATTACCTGTTTGCTTGCAAAACCTTCTGTAAGTTTATTTATTCATCAAATACTTGGTGAGCACTAAACCCAGAATCTCAAGCACACAAAATTGAGAGACTGAATTGTTTGATATTAGCCTTAAACCTAAGGAATTTCTGAAATGGCCAAATCTTGGCTTAGGTACACCTAAACCAGGTGATTTTTCAGTCTAGTGTCAGATGATATGTAAATGCCTACACAGAATGACAAGGACAGTACAGTTTGTAGATTCTAGGTCATGGAATTGAAGCACCTTAGAAATAAAGTTCCCCATTTCCTATGTTTCACAGGTCAGACAGTCAAATGGACTTGTGTAAACTATACAACCTTAGGCAGTTTACTTAACCTCTCTGAGTCTCAGTTTCCTCACCTGTAGCATAGGGATACTAGCACTTTCCTTACAGAAATATGGCAAGAATTGCATAAGATTAACTCGTAACAGCTTCCTAGAGCTGTGTCTGATATACACAGCATGCTCAGAATATGTTTACTATTATTGAAATCACTAAACCCAAGGTCAAAGAGTTTGTTGATGTTAGGGCAAATATTAGAACTCATATCTCTGTTTATGGAGTCTCTGATATTCCTTTTTATTCTCTAGGGTGGGAACTGTAAACTTCTAGGCCTGTGAGAAATATTTTGGCTCATCCAGGATGAAGAATAGTAATAATTATGAGGAAATGACTGGCCAAAGGAAAGAAATTCTGGACTCCAAAAACAAAACAGCAAAGGATAGAGAACAAGGGAAAAAAGGACAATTATCAGAACATTTAGATAGCAGTGTTGGAGTATTGCAATGCCTGAACCATAGAACGGATCTCTAGCCTAATTCCCTTATTCACCATAAATGTTTCAGTGAAATTGACTATGTCCTTTTTCTTGGGGCTGGGGCTGGAGAGGTAGTTCAGAATGTATGTGTGTTTCACAGAAAGTGACTGTGCATTCAGCTTGACTAGACAATTTGTATTTGCAATGCAAGGGAACCCTGTAATTTAAGCTAGCATGAGTACCACCAAGATAGTAGAAACTGTTGAGAAATTTAGCAAAGTGGAAAAAAATGACTCAAGAGTAAAGCCACATTATTACTGCTTCCTATGGCAACAGTACAAGTGTGACCAACAGCACTAAAAGGACTGATTTGTTAGATGAAGATTTTCTTAAGAATTGGAAATATGTGAAAGAGCCACCGTGGAGGCTAAAAATGAAGATTAATTTGTAGTTGTCTAAGCAAAAGTTTACATATTCTTCTTCAGTATAATCAGTATTGATTGTTGCAATGCCAAGGAGTATTCCAGATATTCCAGGAGCTTCCCAAAAGAAGTCAGGCCATTTTGCTGTGCCATATGCATGACCACCAGAAAATTTGACAGAGTTCTTAGCTCACCAAAAAAAGATGCCTTTTGATTGTTTCAGGTGCAATTACTATATAAAGTGGTTGTTCCTTTTTTACTTCATCCTTTAATCTTGGGTTGGCATATTTCCCTGAAAATAATGAAATCTATTGATCACACTGATTACTTAGATATTTGATGATTTTTCCCTTTGCAGGGCATCAGGTACCGTTTATACAGCACTCGACATTGCAACAGGACAAGAAGTAAGTACTAACATTTAATCCTGATTTTTATTTTCCTTTATTCACATTGATCAGATTTCCTCTTTGAAGGCATCTGTGCATAAAGAAATGGGTAGCACTGGGTTGACATAGGAATTTACTTCATTGATGTCCAAAGTATCTGAAGTGGTTGGTTTACTCATGATTGAGCAAAGAAATGGTGTGGTTTGGTGGGTTAGTGGCTTGAAGAAAGAGGCTACTAAGATAAAGAATTTGTCAGCCTCGGTGTATTGGCCAAAGAAATATGTTTGTATGTGTTCAGTCTAATGATTGTATTTCATTCTCACCTTCCCACTATTCAGGTGGCCATAAAGCAGATGAACCTTCAACAGCAGCCCAAAAAGGAATTAATTATTAATGAAATTCTGGTCATGAGGGAAAATAAGAACCCCAATATTGTTAATTATTTAGATAGGTAAGTGTTTTCTCTCACTGTGTACTTGTTTTCATTTTGGGAAACCGTTTTCCTGGCAAGTTATTTGGGATCTAATGTCCGTTCTACTGCTAAACTTATACCCACTTATCTTCTTCCATCCATCAGACATTTGAAGACATATTTTATGGTCTTGCTTCTAAACGTGAGCAGTTTCAGTGGTTTCCTTTTGAGGATCATGACTCTGTGTTGGCAGCAAAGACTGCAGGAGACAGTGGCAGTGTTTTAAAAGTTTCCAATGTGTGTTGGGAGCCAGCGCAGTCTCTAGGTGTCTAAGGCTGGGTAAAATGGCCCTGCTTTAATGGGTGCTGTGTGATTAACTGACAGTAAGGCCTAGGGAATTGAGACTTTAATCTCAAACCTTTTTCCTAGACCAGGTAATTAATGTCTCTTTCATCACTGGTATTAGCTGTGGGTTATAAATAGGCATTTAAAGACAGCACTAACTCTTCTCTGTGGTTACCATCTGTCTCATTCAATTGCCGTAAGTGTTTGTTTAGCACCACTATGCTGTGTACTGGGGAGGGGGGTACAAAAGAAATAAGGCTAGGTATACAACCTCAGTCAACTTAAGGTCTTGCTTTCTGTGTTTTGTTCCAGGTAGGCCAGGAGTGCACAAGTGGGGGGAAAGGGCTGAGGGAAGGAGGGTTGGATTTTACAATTGAACTTAATGTTTCATAAAGTGCCATAGAGTGAACTACAATGGAGTGCAATGGAGTGAACTGGGATCTGTCTGCTCTTATAATTTTGTAATTACAAGATTTCTAGGCTGCTCTCTGTAACTACAAGTAAGGTGGAGTCTGTGGATTTTCATTTTAAATAAATGTCCCAGTTATAGACACTGCAGTTTAAGCACAACTGGACATAAAAGTCTTGCTTCACATTGTTATGGGTGTTAGAGCAGGGTGGAATCACAGAGATCATTCCATTTGCTATAATCCCCGTCTCTTGCTGAACAGGGGGAAAGGAAGACCTGATAATACTACTACTTTCTAATTGTCCTATGTGATTTGAATTTGCCTGAATTTTAGGACTCTGGTGACCGTCCTCCCCAATTTGATCACTTGGGTTATGTCCCTCAATAGCTACTTGGAGATAATGGCCATGGTACAATTAACTTCTCTCAGAACTGAGATTTCAGCACATTAATTCTATTGTAAACATGAGTCTCTTTGATTCAGTGACTGTTTGAAAATATTTTAGAAATTAATTCAGTAGAATTGAAAGTAATGCAAAATGTTCATAAATAGCCTGTAAATACAGACACTGTGTACCAGTTCAGTCCACAAAGTCAAGATGATGGCATGAGCTAGTCAAAAAAAAAAAAAAGCTCTCCAATAACCCTGTTCATTGAAACTAGCTTTACAATGGAATGACTGACAGTCGTCAATCAACAGAAGCCTTCATGCTGTTTTCCTTCCTCCATGGTACACAGTCATCTATGATGATCCTTTGATTTTCCATTCATATCTCTACTAATGCTAAGGAAATATCCTGTTATAACCATCACTGACATTTTCCTCTTATGTGATATGGCCAAATGCAGACACTAATAGCAGTTTGCCTTCGTAACCGGGATAAATGGACTCCCCACTTCCTTAGGCCTGAATCAAAATCTTTCTCTTTATTTGTTTAGCTACTTAGTGGGTGATGAACTGTGGGTAGTCATGGAATACTTGGCTGGTGGTTCTTTGACTGATGTGGTCACAGAGACCTGTATGGATGAAGGACAGATAGCAGCTGTCTGCAGAGAGGTAAGAAATTCGTGTTTCTAATGAATCTGAACACTAAACTTGGCAGATTTTAAAAAGCTCTGATTATTCAGAATGTTAATATCAGTTACAATAGTTCATCTTTTCTTTTGAAAAAACGTTGGAGACCCTAACTCCAATTTAAATCCTAAGCTAATAGCATGCCCTTGAACTTTCCTCCCCAGTGCTTTATTTTTGTTGCCTTTCCATGGGTCTTTCCCAGTCTCTCATGCTATTCACAGGAGACCATGTTTAAGCCTGCATGCTGTTGTCTCTGTAAACCTGGAAAACAGTGGGACTTCTTTGTTTTATGTGAGAGTTCTTTTGTCCTGCATGTGCAACGTGAGCCATGTGAAGTACAGGCCACATCATTATTCAGTAGAACGATGCAGACATCCTTTGTAACCCTGCAGTGAGTCTGTGTTTCTGCCTCTTTTCCAATAACAGTGTCAAGCCAAACTAAAGATATTTTATTATATTAATTACTTGCAGTATTAATGCATTGCTCACTAGAGTCTCCGCTTATTGTGGTTGGGGCATTACCACCTACTCCGCTTATTGTGGTTGAGGTTTTCTATAGACAGGAAGCAGGAACTCTGACCCACAGACACTTGAAAACCAATGATAGGGAAACAACACCAGATCATCTTTCCTTGTTTTTCATCTTAAATTATTCACTTAAATTTCCTCCTTCCTTAACTATCCTCTCATTCCCATTTCCTCTTCCCCAAACACACATATCTTCACAAACACAAGTATTTTATATTCACACAATAAATCAAACATAATATTCAGGGGAATATTTGAGCCTAAGTCTGTGGTATCCATTTTATAGCATCACCATACAAAGCCGTTGCCAAACAAATACCTATTGTTACTTCATAGCCTGAAAGGGGTTGCCAGACCTGGCTGTTCATCAGAAATAGCTTGTTTTAAATGCATATTCCTGCATCCCACTCCAGACCTACTAAATCAAATCATACCATACGCACAGAAACTTACTACATCTGCGTAAGAAGAAACTGATCCATAGCCTCCAGCTAACTTGGACAAAGTATGATTATACGAATGGTTAGTCAGCCTGTGTGAAAGATCCAGTGCTACTTGCAACTTTTCATGTCCTCATCTGACTGGGGAGCCTTCATATGTATAATGGAGTATCATTGACATAAATGATGATGTGATTTCTAAATGGTGTTACAACATTTAGTAATCTATTTCACTTGCCAATACGCGATGATATAACTTGCCCAAAATTTATCTAGAAGAGAAACCAAAATTTTTTTAAGATTCTTTGCGATATAACTAGAACTTCTTTCTTTTTTTCTGCTTAAATAGTGCCTGCAAGCTTTGGATTTCTTGCACTCAAACCAAGTGATCCATAGAGACATAAAGAGTGACAATATTCTCCTTGGGATGGATGGCTCTGTTAAATTGAGTACGTATTTTGATTCAGAGGGTGTTTTGAGGGAGTATTGGGGATATTCTCTTCTTCCACTGTCTTGACAATATAATGATTGAAAGTGATTGATTTGAAAGTATTTAGAGCCCAGTCTGAAGTAAAGAATGTTTCTAACTCTGTGATCCTGTAGTTCGTGACCAAATTTTTTGGATTTAATATTTCAGAATTTCTAGTGACCTCTGACTGCTGGATGATATGCACCTAATTAGGAAACTGAAAAATCCTGTAAGTTGGCAGGGACCATAATGAGGAGGGAACCAGATGAAGGTTCGGTCAAAATGACATCATATCAGTTGTTTCAGAGCCTTTCGAAAATAGGACCAGCTGGGCCATCCGTTAACCAGAGCATATGAGATGGGCAGTTAGGGCGAAACAGCTGTGTCTGCATGTGAGCTTTTGTAAATGAAAAATTTACAAAAGAGGATTTTAACTCACTTTTCTTCTCTGTAGCTGATTTTGGCTTCTGTGCCCAAATCACCCCTGAGCAAAGTAAACGAAGCACTATGGTGGGGACGCCTTACTGGATGGCACCTGAGGTGGTGACGAGAAAAGCCTACGGCCCGAAGGTTGATATCTGGTCACTGGGAATTATGGCAATCGAAATGGTGGAAGGTGAACCCCCTTACCTTAATGAAAATCCACTCAGGGTAAGTCAAAAGAAAACTCAGGTACTTCATCCCCAGGAAAGAGAAAAGCCCTCTGCTAAGAATGGCCAGAATGGGCTCTTCCCTGGTACAAGTGACATCAAAACTCCCCAGTTAAAATTTTCAAAGTTCCTTTGACTTATATTCAGTTTATCTTAATATGTCTTAAAAGCTTTCTCAAGTGCTCTGATATCAGTATTTCTAATGGCAAGTGACTTTAAAATTCTGTTGTGTAATTTTCTGCTGCTTAAAAAAATGTAGCTTAAAAAAAAAAACAACAAGCTGCAGGGAGAAACGTGCATTTTTATAAATGCCATGGTTAAATGATCTATCTAGGAAACACTTGATTTGTAATAACTTTAACAAAGTAAATAAATGTCTTTCCAGAACAGCTATAATTTTTGTAAATTAGATTTTGTTTCATTATCAGTAATGATTTATTGAACAACAACATTTTGGTGGCTATTGAATGGAACATAAGATAGACACAGTGCCAGCCTGGTGAAATCACAAACTTAATTAGACTGTCAAGCAGAAAATGATTGGAACTAGTTTGTGTTGGTAACTGAGTTTGCTACTGCAGAATCACAAGTTAGATCCTTATACCATCTGGTTACCTCCACAAAGAGAAGAGCTCCATTTCATGGCATAATGCCACCATCTTTATTCAGAGATTGCCTGTTGATCATGAGAGGGAGAGGCAAAGGAGTGTGAAAGAAATACAAGCTCAGTCCTTTCACTTTCTGTAGCTTAAGGGTGAGCCAGGAGCCTTGTTGTGTATATATAGGGCATCACATTTTTGAAAAAAGAAAACATGTAGAAATTTAAATTCTACTCTTAAAACTCATGCAGAGTGCCAGTGCCAGAAATATCTTGCATATCATTAGCACTAAATCTAAGATTGAATTTTACCCTTGATATACAAAAAACATTGTCCTTAATACATGGTAAAGTAGTTACATGTTAAGCTTATAAAGTATATATTCAAACCAAATATATGTGGTTTTCTACATATATGTAAAGGAGCCTCCAAGCTAATTGTCTGTTGTTTTTGAAGTTGAACATTTTGTAATTGGGAGCTGCAGTCTCTGTGCATGGAGAAGACAGCGTCATCCTCTCCCCCTCCTAACTCCCCTCGGATTCTTGGCCTCTTGTCTTAATCCCTGCACTGATTACAAAACAAGTGATAGGAATGAATGCCCTAATGAATGCTATGGGCTATTGCTCTGGTCTCATGAAACACTCTGGAAGTGAGATATGTACATTGATTAGCTGCTTACAGGGCTGAGTGGAAGAGAAGGGGCATTTTCCCACCATTTGTGGGTCAGCCCTCCACGAATTCAATCAAGCCTACCCCTGACCTGTGGACCAGCACATCAGGGTAATTACATGGGCTTGTCCTTATTATTTAACCACCTTTGCCCATTAAGAAATAACAGTGAAAAAACACATTAAGCCTCTTGTTTCCATGGATTTCCTCCTGCAGGTCTTCGGAGTTTGGAGGCACAAAATGGATTATGGCTATTTTGCTTTCTGCCTTCTAATGAGTAATTTACAACCTGCAAAATTTAAGGATTAAACAACTGGCTCTGTAAAGCAACGGGTCTCAGTAATGCATTTATTACCTTCTTCAGTTTCCCAATTATAATTGATCGCTCTTTAGCTAGGCTGTTGTTGGAGAAAAGGAAACAGGTTTTAATCTTCATAGGCATCTTCTAGCCTGGGATTAGAACTCAGAATTAACAACTTGTCTCTTGTAACCCATAGCCATATATCTAAACAAATACTTGCAGATTAACAAACCACCAAATTCAGGAAACCTACATTATGACTATAACAAAAAGACTTATTGGAAAGACCACCCTGTTGAATTCCACTGATAAGATTTGCTCTAACTTTGCTCATTACTCTCTGTGTGTGACCAGCCTCCAAGGAATTAGTCAACAAGTCTGTAGCGAGGCCAGCTTTCTTCTCAGCCTCTCAGAGTTGCTGGATGCCATGAGTACTTTTTTAGTTTCTCTTGTTTTCTTAAAGAAAGCACCATATCTCAGGTTTCTTATGTCCTTATTTGGGGCTTGAAATATATAATCTCTGACACCATGGGGAACTGGGAGAGAAAAAGCTTGTGTTTTCTTGGACCCTGGTGACGGGACCATGTATGGGAAAATAGAAAATCACTGAGCTTCAGGAAAGGTATAAAAGAGAACTAGGTTAGCCCTCCCTTCTTTAAAAATCCTTCCAATACTACCACCTGTCCACCACTTTAGGCTTTGAGGAAGAAAGAAAGTGGAAGGAAGACAGTGCTAGAGAATAGCATGGTGATGTGACAACATCCCGCCCATGTTGACCTAGGTGCGTCCTGGCTCCATAACCTGTATATAAGCTCTGTAACCTTCAGCAAGTCATGCAAAACATTTGTAAGTCTGTTTTCTTTGTATGCCACGGGGATAATATCTATCTTATAGGGTTATTGTGAAAACTAAATGAACGAAAAAGTGCATGTAAATCACCTAGTGGAGTGTCTAGCTTATTGTAGGAAATTCACAAACACACACATGCGGTTATATATGAATAGAAAGTGAGAAGGGATAAGGAAAGAAGAATCCTTAGAGTGCCTTTTCCCCTTTAGGGAGGGAGATGGCACTCCCCACTTTACCCCAGTATTTCCCCTTTATTTTGGCTACATCCTGTCCATGCAAGAAGTGGAGCATTCTGACAGTTCAGTATACATTTCCATGAACAGGAAAAGTGAAAGTCTGGGACTATACATTTGAAGGTTGTTTGCATTTAACTGTGGCTTTGTGTCTTTGTTGTGTCGGTTACAACTGAGCAAACTGTCTATGAATGTTGCCTTTTTAACATCCTTGGTGCAAAGAATTAGCGACTTTTTCTCTACTTATACAGTGGTTGGGATTTTTAAAATGTAAATTGCTTAGTACTAATGAACGTAACTTGCTCATAAAATGCCTCATGAAGGTCAGAGAGCTATTAACTGTACTGATGTTATGAGGTTGGTACCCTTCCAGAGACAGAGAGGAGACAAGCTTCTTACCATCCCCCACTGCCTGAAGTCTTTACACTCAACATAATTGGCCTTGAACATGTTGTTCTGTGACCCACGGACATATTTTTCAAAGCCTCCAATAATAAAGTGCCTTGTTCTGTTTGCCAAAGTGACTTGGGTTAATATAGAACTTTCCCTGTGGATATGCAAATCAAATGTTGGTGCTCTGCTCATCTCACCAGTTTTTGTTAATTGAAGACATATTTTTTAAAACCTGTGATTATAATGACCTGATTCTAAATAAGGAGGCACAATCATTTCCATAAAACAGATCTTTGGCTTATTTCTTCTCAGCATCCAGAGATGCTTTTTATTAACTTTGCATTCACACATAATGGAGCTTTTCTTGTCAATGAGTCTTGCTGGAATTTGGTATTTGTGAAATGTCTCAGCAACATCCAGTTGAGGTCTCACTGCACCCTGTGGATAGAACCCTTTTTTTTTTTTAAGATTTATTTATTTATTTATACAAGCACTGGGTACAGTCAGAAGCACGGGAGTGTGAGAGAATTCACCAGAGCCAGAGTGGAGAGCAGAACAGACAGACTGATGAAGTACACTGCTGAGGGGAGCAGCGGGCGGCAGGAGAGGTCTGCGCACCATGTGGGAACCTCGCCGGGTGGCCAGGGATCAAACCGGTGCTGCAGAGGCTGCGGGCAGCTTTGCAACCCAGCACTCAACCACTGTGCCACTGGGGAGGCCCCTAGAACCCTTTCTTATGTATGATTTCCTGAACCTTTATAGCAGTTGGATTGAACTGTAAGTGTACTCTTTCTGCCCTTGCTTTAAGCATCTGTGAAACTATTGGCTCTTTGGAAGCCTGTTAGTATCAGCAAAAGACTTCTAAGTGATGAAAAGGATGTAGTGTCATATTATGGGCACCACAGTTTCTTTACCAGTGTTTCTCCTTCTTGTGCACTGGAATCACCATGGAGCTTAAGAACCAATGATGCCAGGTTCCCACATTGAGGATTAACCAAATACAAACCCTTTACAGAACCCAGTCCAGACCAGCAAACAATTCTTCATCAGTCCTCTTTCAGCATGGTTGTTCAACCAGAAAAGAGAACACTATCATTCTGCCCACACTTCACCATTCCACCTTTTAAAATATCATGAATAACTGTCAGGTCTGTTGAAATCCTGATGCACTCTATGGCGTTCTCTGATTTACCAGTCCAGTTAAAAATCAACAACAACAAGAAATGACATTAATTCTGCATCCACTTCCACGAGACACCATTTCCTTTTTCAGTTTTGCTTCCTCTAGAAATCGAGTTCATCATATGTCCTGAGTACCTGGCACACATTGGTGATAATAAAGCCATCAGTGTGAGTACTTATGATGAGGAGCACATTACCTGTATGACCTGGGAGAAGGGAGGGCAGAAATATCCATCAGACCTGTTCTCTATAGTAGGAGGCTTCCTACTTCCCCGTTCTCTGCACTTAAAGCACTACACAATTGTTAGTTATTCTTACTTTTTTATTACAGAACCAGGGAAATTCTGATGAGCTTATGTAGCTGTGGAAGGGAATTAGGCAGAAGAGGAGAATCTCTAGCAACTTTCAAAAAAAAAAAAAAACCATCCAGGGGCCAAAGTGCTTCTAGTTCTCTCCAACCACTGGAACCTGTGCTGTGGATTGGAATGTCTGGATTTGATGGCGCGTGCTCATTTGGAATTAAAGTCAGACATAAACTTCCTGAGCGCCAGAGAAGCAAGCATACTTTGCTAGCACTCAGTCAATATTGTTTTGAATGTATTTTAGGAAGAGCTGGGAGCCTTCCCTTCTTTTTTCCATAAGCCACGATGGAACAACAAGGCTTATTGATGGTTTGTTGACACTCCTGCTACTCTGAGGGCAAACCTATGCCTAAAAGCAGGGCTGAGTTGGGATAAATGTAACTAAAATAATTATAGAACAAGTAACAGGGTTTCTTTTTAATAAGAAAAAAATACTGCCTGTCAAAAGATAGACAGTTCTTAAGAATCATTGGTTGTCAGGAATTTAGCATAGGAAAATGGGACTTAGCCATAGGAAAGCTGCAATTCTCATTTAGATTGTAATTCAGAAGCAGACAGCTTGAACTAGTGAGTTATAACACAGAAGACAGCCAAAGAAGAAATTGATTCCACAGCATACTAAAATCTAAGAGCCTCTGACCAGGTGAAGAAGAGGAAAAAGAAAGATTTAAAATGTGGTAACCAGGGACCTGCCAAGACTCTCCCTTATCCTACCATTATCATGTCATTCCTCAGTGTCCTTGAAGCATGGCCTGGGAATTAGCCAAGAATGCATGTCTATTGTCCTAATAGGTACCAGACCTAGGTACTTAAGTCCCTGGAAATCAAAGTTCCTTCTAAATAGAAAATCACAGAGTGGGATGGACATTTGCCCATTGAAATAGCCATTCACGTGTTTTATTCTGTGGCTTTTTGAATGTGTTTTTGCCAATGAAAAATGACCACCAAGAAAATTGGGATCTTCTTGACAAGTACACATCATTTTTTCACCATTTTGAAATATACCTTTTTCAACCTGGTTGCAACCTTATAAGACCCTTTGTATTCTGATAAAATGATACTCTTGGATGTGTGATAGAAGCCTCGAAGCAGAGAAAGATAACTTGATTAAAGCAATTTTAGCTCGAACTAGTGAGTTATAACACAGAAGACAGCCAAAGGAGCTGGCAAGAGCCAACATTTTAACATTCTGGAGAAGGACTAACCTTTTTTGTTGTAGCCTACTTCTTCCTTCCTTCCATCACTCCCTCCTTCCTCCCTTTCTTCTTTTTTTTTTTTTTTCTGATAAAGAACTTCCCCATGCTTAGAGGCAAAATTCATCAGCACTTCTCATCTAAGAGTGGCCAATGCATGTGAGGGGAATTTTCTAGGGTGTCTATACAAGTTGCTTTCTGATGTATCTTCCAAATGTATGTATTATGTAAATTGAGAAGTAAATTCTATTTCCTGATCTGCTAGTCTGTAACTTCATCACCTTGTATAAGACAAATTACTCCTCTCTGTATCTCTTTTTCCATTTTGCTTCAAATAAGTGGAATTTGCCAAAATCATTTGTTACTAGTGGACACCACCAGACCCTGGAATTCCAGAGTTCCTTGGGCTTCGAGGGGAAGTCACAGGACTCTTGATTCCACCACAACAGTTTCTCATTAATTCTTTATCTGCATTGGACATGCACCTGAGATTAAGTTGACTTAAAAGGGAAACTCAAGGGTCTCTTATTCCAATTCTGTGTTCTTAGGCTGCAGGTAGGCAATAGCCTTCATGTGTGAAATAGATTCTGTGGGACTGGGTGATCCCGCTCTGACATGACTCTCTGGGAGAAGCCAGGCAAGGACACTGTGGTGATAAAGCTGCAAGGACACGTGGTCTACACTTAGGGGTGTGACAGGAAGAATTATATGTTGTCTATAGAGCTGTTCAGCTGAACTCCATATAAACTAGAAATTGAAACCAGTTTATGTGAGCGCTAATGCCTGTTTCACAGATCATATCACAATTCAGCTGTTTGATCCTAAAATGGTCATTTGGAAACGTCTCAAACAATCAGGGAGTTAGTCTTTCCTTCTCTAATATTCTGAAATGAGATGTGGGCAAATGTGTGCTGAAGGTACATTAGAATTAGAAATTAGGTGTGGGGTGCAAACAAAATAGGAGGTGATGGAGTTGGTTATACTGAATATAGACAACGTTTGAGAAATTTTGGGTGAAAAGAACCAAAAGAAATGGGGCAGTGACAGAACAGAATCCAGGTCCTCCTAGCATCCCTGGTTTCCTAAACTTTATCTTCATATTTCTTGCTCTTCATTCCACCAGCCACATTCTCTCTGCATTGTCCTTTGGCCCGTCTTTCCCCCGAGTATTGCTGTTCCCTCTGATTCTCATAGCTTTTCTCCACTTCCTCCTGCTCCATTTTACTTTCCTTTCTTTTCTGTCTCTTTCCTACCCTGTACCTACTTCCAAATCCCCTGTGGTTCTAATCCTAGGGTGCTGCTTGGGCTGCCCAGAGCTCCTTCCTGAGCACATGTTGCCTGTTCCATGTGTCTTGACAAGCACTATTAATCCTGAGAGATTAGAATGAGTGCATGCATTGTCAGAGTCATCTGGTATTTATTTTCTGGCAGTGGCCAGTCATTTATGCTTGAAAGGAGCACTGTAAAGCTAGGCCAACACCTAATCAGTCAGTGGTACCTAATTACCTTTTACCATTAACCTAGAAGGGGATAGATCTATAATAGGCTCCTTTTAAATGACTTTTTAAGGATTAAACAACAGCAACAAAGTTCCCCCCACCCCCCGTAAGTTAGAGAACTACTATGCAACACAAGTAGGGAGTAAATCAGACCATATTGCTTATTCAGTTATCACACTGGACTGCTGGGTTGTGTAAGTCAAAATATGGAACATAATGTTAGTTATAGTAATTTGGGGGCAGGTCTGGCTCCATTTACTGTCTTCTTAGAAAGAAAGAAATGTCAGGGCCTTTAATGAACTCCATAAACACATCAGAGGCAACAATACACTCTGACCTTTAACCTCTGAAACCCCAGGCCATGAGTAAACTAAGTCATAAGGTGTCAAGTCCCTTGTTGCCAAATCTCTCATAAAACACTCAAAGTTAGTTGAAAATTCCAAAATGAGAAAGGAACCAGGACAGCAGTAGGTTGCATGCAATAGAGTACAACTTGCTTATAAATGCTCAACATAGATTCAATATGGACACTGCGGAATAACAGCATGCAACTTCTCTAACTGGGTTTCTGCCCATTGTTCCCCATTTCTGAGCAAGTGGGGAATGGTTGACCTGGAGAGCATCCATCTCCTCTGGAGGCAAAGGTGGAGTTAGTTGCTCATGATCCATCTGCCTCATTTTCTCAAGAGCCCTTGCTGCCCCTGCTCTCCTACAGCAGAGACTGGAAGACAGCAAGGTGGTGCTGGGCACTGGCCAGGTGCATGGACTCTGGACTCACACTACCTGGATTTAAATATTGACTGCCTCATTGCTACTTATGGGATGCTGGATAAGTTCCTGTATCAACCCCACAGGCCTCAGTTTCTTCATTTGTCAATTGTGAGCTAATCATCATCATCATTTAGTGCATGTTAACTTAGTACTTCCCATGAACATAATGTTAATTTAAATATTGAGATATAGATGAATATCCCTCGTATATAGTTCAGGTTCAGTGTATGTTAAATAGATTTCTGTGGGTTTGTTGGGGGCTTGCTCATCATATACAACATGATTTCCTTGAGAAAATGTGTTTTGAATCCCAGATGCTCAATTTAGAAAGATAAGTTTGTATCATGCCTTTTCCTCTTTGTAAAGTGCCAGGCCTCTTGTGGTAACTAACACATTTCCATGTCAGTTCCCTGGTTTGTTTTCTAACATCTTAACCTAAACTTTATAAACTGTTATAATGAACTGAAGTCACAAACTCAAACTTTTTAATTAAATGGTTAGTCCTGTTGCAAAACTGCCTGAATGAAAATTTATTGGGTACATATGGATTGCTTTGGGACCTCTTTGGAAAAATGTGGTAACTTCTAAGATGACTGCTTTGATCTTTTTTAACTGAGGAAATTGCCAATAAAATAAATTGAATTATTCCTTCAACTGGGTAAAGTAGTTTTCTCTGAGTACTTAGGTAAATTTAGTTTCACCTCAGGGTTAGTGAAGACGACAATGTTTGTGTGTTATTGCCAAGAGATTTACAGTTATTAAGAACTCCAGAGCATCAGAAACTTCCAGGTAATGTGTATAACCACAAAGAAAGCTACCATTTTTTTGTCAAAGGTTGTCTTACTAACATCAGTAAGGTCAGTAGGTCACAAGGCCTATATTGCCTCATTTTAGGAATTTAAACAGACCTTATTTAATGATGTAGCTAGCAGAAGATTAATCAACAGCACCTTCTGTTTCACAGTCAGATGTTAAGAGTTTATTACTGGTTTGGGTTTGACTGACTGTTTTGTTTCTCTGTGCTCACATGTAAATGAGACCATTCGGTATTTGTCTTTCTCCTTTTGACTCATTTCACCACCTAGTATTATTCTCTCTATTTCCATCCATGTTGTCACAAACGGGCAGGAGTTCATCCTTTTGCAACCAGCCTGGGATGGTGGTGGGGTGGGAGTCGGGGAGGGAAGGGGCCCAAGAAAACATAGTGGGGGATTGAGGGGGCACTGGTGGTGGACAGGGTGTGAAAGTACACATTTGTAGAGGTTTGAACCTATAACCCCGGAACAGATACAAAGATGGGAACCTACTTTACCTCAATAAACATAATGTGAGAAAACAAATATTTACATATATTCAGTTAAAAAAAAAAGAGCACCTTCTCTAGTCAAGATCAGCCAAAGAGGATTAAGTTTCTGAATGACGATTCACCTTCCAGAGAGCACTTGTTCTCTGCCTTTGCCCTCTGGGGTTGCCTGCAGCAGATTACCATACCGTGGCCATCTGTTTCCAGGCGTCCCTCCCGGTGGTGGCATCCCCTTACACAGATTGCTCGTGGAGGCTCTTCCTTCTCAGCACTGAGGAGTGCGGAGTCAGAAGTGACCACATGCCATACCTGTTCAACTGAGAAAAGGTGCTTGTTTTCATTACCCGGTTGTCCTCTTTAGGTTCTGAGCTTTAATATTTTGTATATCAAAGGCTGTTATAGTCCCAGCTCAGTTAAATATATTTATACATTTTGGCTCTCAGTTCCTTCAGCAACATCAGTGAAGCACCCATTTTGACATAATCGCCATAAAATTCAGAGGTTATCATGACAGTTTCAACCTTTACAGTCCAAGAAGGCAGATCTATAAACCAGTAACAATGACTCACAACACAAGGGAAAGTAGACAAGAATAGGGCTGTCTTAACCCAAAGAGGGATATAGTTAACTCTATCTGCAGGGTCTCACACTATCCCAGTTTTCTTGGTACTGAGGGTTGCAGAACCTTCCCTACTAAGACCCAAGATGGTTCCAAGAAAATCAAGGTGGTTGATCATCATATCTATTTGGGACAGATGGAAAAAAAAGAGGATGTCCAATTTGACCTACAGCTTAAAAGGCAACTAGAAGTTCACCAAGCACTTAAAGGAAGGGAGCATAGCATTTAGGGAGATATGAATGAGCATTTCATATTGTGGGAATGGCGTGAATAGTATGTGAGCTTTGGCCAATGTGTGGACCTATGTGGGGGGTGGGGAAGGAAGGGCTCTAGGGTGAGGAGGAACAGGTGAGGATTGGAAAGGTGCCATGCTAATGATATTTTTTCTTTTTTAAGATTTATTTATTTATTTATTTATACAAGCACTGGGTACAGTCAGAAGCACAGGAGGGTGAGAGAATTCACCAGAGCCAGAGCGGGGAACAGAGCAGGCAGACTGACGAAATACACTGCTGAGGGGAGCAGCAGGCGGCAGGAGAGGTCTATCGTGCCATGTGGGACCCTCTCTGGCGACCGGGGATCGAACCAGCACTGTAGAGGCTGCAGGCAGCTTCACAGCCCAGTGCTCAACCGCTGCGCCACCAGGGGAGGCCCGCTAATGATATTTTCTATGTCCTGTGCCATGCTAATGATACTTTCTATGTCCTGTGGACCAGTAGTTTTCAAAGAACTCCGATGATTCCTTGGTTCTAAGGAAAACATTGCTTAGAAGGATAAATAAATTGAGAACATCAGCTTTCTGATTGAAAGAGTTGGGGGGCGGGCGGTGCAGGGTCAAATCTCTACATCAGTCTCACATTTCCCACTTAGCTGCTCTTGGGGAGAGTTTGGGCAATACAGTTTGAAACCACATGTGTGGGCCATTGGGAGCAAAGAATAATTTTCAAAGCAGAAAAGTGGATAACATAATGAGATCTCTCATGAGACTGTTAAGTAAGGAGGATTTACTGAAGAATGAAAAGACTTGAGTAAGGAGATCCAATTAGGAGGCAATTTTAACAGTCTAAGAGAAATGGAACCCTAAGAGACAGTGGGGATGGAGAGAAGTGAATGGGTGTGAAAGACATTTCTAAAGGTTGCAGTAACAGAGGCCAGTAGTCTGATAAAGCAGGGTGGGGGGAGGGGAAGGTTGCAGGATGAGGACAGAGAAAAACTCAAATATGATTTCATGGTTTCTTAAGAAACAACTATAGAAGAAATATCTAGTCTAATTTCTAATAGCTCATTTTCTTTGAGTTCACTAAATCAGATAAAACCAAAATGATTCTCCATGCCTGGATTTATTTTCCTCAATCTTTCTTCATATCTGAGACTTAGCTTTTTAGTAAAAACCCTCTTTGCTGTGATTGTTGTATTTTCTTCCATTTGTCTCTCATTAGCAGAGCAGTGGACAGCAATTTTCTTTTTACAAAGATAGTGCCCTGCTTACACATAGGATGTGCCCCCAAAAGTTCATTTTAAGTTAATTATTTGGAACTCAGAGTGCTTTTCTCTTAGAAGTGGCATTATGCATAGAGAATAGATTCCCAGGCCAGTTCAGCCCACAGTTTAACTGCAAGTGTGGATTTTTGCAATGGAAATTAGTTGAAAATAATACTGTTGGGGTAGTATTTGATGAAAAGCAGGTTTAATCCTAGGAATACAAAAAAAATAGATGATTTTGTCTAAATTATCAATAGATGCCACAGCTAATTAAATTTATTTTTAATAGTTTACACTATAGGGGAGGTGGGGAGAGGAAGGATTAGGATCAAAATAAGGGGGGGTACAATTGTATGGGGAATATAACCAAAATGAAAATGCATACATTGTGCAAAAATGAAAAATGATGTAAGAATTATATAAAAATATTTAAAAATTTTTAAAAATAGTATATATTTTTTGTATTTTCTTATATCATTGTTCATTTTTGTATAATACTTGATTTCTCCGCACAGGTGCAATCCCCTTAAATCTACCGTCACCACCTCACCTCACCCATGAACCATCACCATGAGTCCTTGTGCTTTTCTCTCCCCTATTTTGACCCTTCTCCCTCCCCCCACTTCCAGATGCCTCAGATCTATAATTTGCTGCTAGCTTTATCTTTTTTCTCTAACCCTTTGTTCAGTTTCCCTATATACCCCCTATAAGTGAAACTATCCCATATTTTTCTTCTTCCTTCTGCCATATTTCACTGAGCATGATCCCTTCCAGCTCCATCCATGTTGCTGCAAATGGCATGAGTAAATGTTTTAGAGGGCTTTTAAAAAATAATAAAAGCAATGTAGAAAATTTGGAAAATACATTTCAAAAATTTAGTCACCAATAATCCTACCACCCAGAGGGAACTGTGGTTGACATGATGGTATGTTTCCTTTCAGCCTTTCTCTTAACAGGTGTTTTGTTTTTAAATCAATCCAGTGACATTACCTGTACTACCATCCTCATGATGAACTATTACGGAGTCCTTAAAATGATATTTATGAAGATGTTTTTAAAACATCAAAACAAATTTATGATATAGGGTTGAGTAAAAGAGTGTTGCATGTGTGTTAGATCAGCACAAATCAGTCTGACAGGAGTTGTATGTTTGGTTATCAACAAAAATATCCACCATCCTTCCCACCCAAACAAAACCACAATACAGAAACCACAGCTGGACTTCTGTCAAAATTTGGCATTGGACATACGCACTCTTTAAAGTGCTCAAAACGCTACCTTCTTATTACTTCTGATTTTCCCTCAAATTGCAGGGTTTTCTTCTCCTTTGCTGCACGAGCACTATTCAGGCTTAACAACTATGATGAAGGTCATTTGGGGGTTCATAAATGGAATGGAAAGAGGGCCTTGCATTTGCTGAGGTAACTGGGCATGGATTAAAAGGAGGCAAGAATGGCTTGAGTAGAGAAGCTATGTATTTCTTTATGTGCAGTAGAATGTACTCACCTAAGAATGGGGACAGGAAACGAAACAGTGTAGCACGCACACAGACCCAGGACAGTGAAGCAAGGGAAACATGTGTTTGTGTAGGACTGGGCTTGGCTGCAGGACAAATGAATGAAGTAAAAAATAACAGTTTGGCAGAATTGTGGCCACTAGAAAATGAGTGTTGGAAGGGGAGACAGCGAATGTCATTTGCAGTAACCAGTTTTCTTTTAATGAGGGAACAAAGATGGTTTGTGAGGAAAGGTGCTTCAAGTACTAATCACTAGACAAATGAAAACAGTGTGAACTTCGGTGAACATATCTGCATGATTGTGCACTGCTTGATTTCAGCTCCATGGATGATTTCCAAAGAACAGTTTGTGCCTTCCTTTCCCATACTATCTGCTTTCAGTCGAGTTGGAAAGTGTATTTTAGCTTTTAAGTCCTGAGAGCAGCCACCTGCATTTGCTCTTCAGCCATAAAGGAATTGAAAACTGGAAAGGAATAAGGGGTTGGGGAGAGGAGGGTGTTTGTTTGGAGAGGGGTTTATTGACATGTGGGATTTTTTTAATGCACTGGAGGAGGGAGTTTCACTGGCGTCTATAGGAACATATGGCATTATAATTCTCACCCGTTTCTATGCAAACAAATTCCCCTCAGAGGGATTCTGTGGCTCTCACATTTGGAGTACTTACGATGGAATTTTTCAGATTTACTAAGTCCAGGGAGGGCCCAAGGTCTTGGCTCAAATCAGCATCACTTGGAGAACTCAAAAAATACTGATGACTGGGTTCCACCCCCAGAGATTTTTACTTAATTGGTCTGGGCATAAGAGCTGGATGTAGGGAAGCTTATAAATCTCCCCAAGGTGATTCTAATATGCAGATAGGTCTGGAAACCTCTAGTTTAGCCCATTGCTGAATTGATTGACTCAATTAAACCAATCCTTAAAATCTAGTCCTGGAACCTGCAGCTTTAGCATCAATAGGAAACTTGTTAGAATGCAAATTCTCACACTCTTCCCCAGAATTCGCTGAATCAGAAGTGGGGACAGGGGAATGACCAAGCAATTTGGGTTTTAACAAGCGCTGTTAGTGATGATGGCGCTTGTTATATATAGGTGACCACCCCTGGGTTAAATAGTCCTTCCTAACATGTCCTAAAGTATATCTGGGGGGGGGGGTGGAAAGATGTCCTCCCTAGCCTGGAAAAAGACTTTGATAGAAATGCATTTAATAATTATATTAGGAGCCTTGCTGGAGAAAGGGGATGATAATTTGCTATAAAACTCAAGCAAGCAGGGGACATATCTTCATAATGTTAGGGGGTTGGTTGCATGTCAGGTATAATCCTGGTGACAGTACCTGCAGGCAAACTCCTACTTATCCTTCAAAACCATATACAAATGTGGGCCTCCCCGGTGGTGCAGTGATTGAGCACTGGGTTGTGAAGCTGTCTGCAGCCTCTGCAGTGCCAGTTTGATCCCCGGCTGCCAGGCGAGGGTCCCACATGGCGCGCAGACCTCTCCTGCTGCTCCCCTCAGCAGTGTACTTCGCCAGTCTGCCTATTCTGTTCCCTGCTCTGATTCTGGTGAATTCTCGCACCCTCCCGTGCTTCTGGCTGTACCCAATGCTTATATAAATAAATCTTTAAAAAAATATATACAAATGCTAAACTCCTCAGTGACACATTCTCTGTGCTCTGGTGTAAATTTTTTTCATCCTTGTATTTTCTTTCAGTCCTCTAATAGCTCTTGTCTCTCTGTAGTGTAGTTATCTATAAATTATTCTACTTCACTAAATTGTATGTTCTTTGAAGTCAGGACATTGTCTTATCCATCTTTGGGTCTCTGATGTCTGCTAGGATGCCTCATATATACTTAATGCTCTAGAGTTGTTTGCTTCGGGGCGGCATGAGAAATGATCAGTTTTGGGGCTGTCAACAGCTCCTGAAAGACGGGTTTACCTTTTTGAGTTAATCATGGCCCTGAGTCTGTTTTGAAAACTAGGGCCCTTGATTCTGTCAGCACACCATGAGTTCATGTCTCTCAGCTGTAGCTTTATCCAACAGAGATCTCAGAGGTATATCGGCAACTTATTATATTGCAGTAGGATATGTAATTGTCAGGTTCCAGGACAATACTGATGGAAAAGTTGATTAAAATCTACAGGGGTACATTTGCCATAGGACAAAAGTGCTCGAGTCCTTGGGCCCCCAGGTTGCCAGTCACCCAAGCCGTGCAAGTTCTGGGTCTTTGTACTGCTCTAATTCTGTGATGTGCTCTATTCATCCAGGTCTGCTCACAAATATTCTTCAAACAAGGCAAACACTTAGTAAATTACAGCCACCTTTGCAATTGCACCTTATGTATGTTATTCTCAAGCCAACATGATTGTATGTTTGTGTTCCTGACTCTTAAGAGTCACAGATTCGCAGTCAGTCCCTTGGTTTAATTTTCTAGTTTTTTAGACATTTATTACATATGAAACTTTACATATAGATCTGTCTCAGAGAAAACCACCTTATTTCTGATTTTTTTGGGGTGAGGCACCTCACTGGCACCTCAATTGCTTCCAAGAGTAATAATTTATAAATGTTATAGAAGCTTTGAAATATATATCAGTGTCATTCTCTAAAATGGAATTTTAAGATCCAGATTATAAACCAGAAGATTTTGATTTCCTTCTGTGCCCATTTGTGATCTAATATATATGTGCTGAATATATTTTTCTAATTTTTTTCTATAGGCATTATACTTGATAGCCACTAATGGAACCCCAGAGCTCCAGAATCCCGAGAGACTGTCAGCTGTATTCCGTGACTTTTTAAATCGCTGTCTTGAAATGGACGTGGATAGGCGAGGATCTGCCAAGGAGCTTTTGCAGGTGAAAATAAAATAGGACAATTACAAAGAGAGTCATTATAGAGAGCCTTTCCATCTCAATGTGTGACAGTAAGAGCTATGTCAAGAGATGTTTAGTTCAAGCAAGGCTAAAACCATTTTATTTTAGACCACAGGCACATGAATGTAGGCATTCATCCAATACGTGATTGACTGGCATGTTACCTTTCTTCTGAGAAGTTGGCAGTTTAATCTATAAATCTCCTTTGTTCTTCCTGGAGTCTTATTTTGCAAGGAAAAGAAACAACGTGACCCTCTGGTGTTGCTGTTTTGTCTAAACGTTACTTGTGCCCCTGGATGTTGTATGCAGGTGCTCTTGGCCGGAGGTAGTTCTCTACATAACTATGCAATTTTGCATTTGCTGCTTTAATGCTTTACTGGTCAAAGCCCCTTTGCTTGTGATGCCAATTGGCAAGCACCTGTCTGCCTGGGTGAGTACCATCCGGTGGTGAGTGCCTCTGTAACTATTTGTCCTTTTCATGGCTCTCAGGATTTAGTATATATGAACATAATTAGTGCCTACCATGTACCCAATTCTTTATATAGTTGCTACACAGTTAACAGATCACTGAATCAATTATCTAATTTATTCCTTCACCAACAATACCTGTATCTGAACCAGTCAGTTCACTGATGCCAAATTGTGCTTGAGCTTAGCTGGATAGTTTGTTGCATCTTTTCATTTTACACACATAAGTGATAACCTGCATATCACATTAAGTCCATACAGCTCCATTCTGGATTCTAGCCTATCATTGCATTGGAAAGGAGATACATGACATTCACACTACTGCAAAGCTTGGGTATTTGTACACCTTTCTGTGTGGCCTAAGTCAATTTTCTATCCATCAATTGATATTTATTGAGTAACCTCTGTTTGCAAGGTGTGTCATGAGTAATACAGATATGTTAAAGGTATGATTTCTACTTTCCAGAACTTCACAATTCCAGAACTTCACAATCTCCTTAGGTATATCAAAAAATACTGCAAGGTTGGGCCTCACTGGTGGCGCAAGGGTTTAAGCACGGCACTATGAAGCGGTCCGCAGCCTCTGCAGCACGAGTTCAATGCCCCAGCCAGCCAGGGAGAAGCCCATATGGCGCAGCAGACCTCTCCTGTCTCTCCCACTGCTCCCCTCAGCAAGTGTATTTCAGTCCGTCTGCCTGTTCTGCTCCCCACTCTATCTCTGGTGAATCCTCTCACCCTCTGCACATCTGGCCTGTACCCCAGTTCTTGTATGCATAAATAAATAAATCTTTAAAAAAATAATGCAAGACTTTTTAGAGACCCAAACCAAGTGGCTGTGCAAACAATAAATGCCATGGTTAGAGAAATACTTCCATGGGCTATGGCGATCTGAAAATCTCTGCAAACAGGAGCGAGTTTTGCTGTGCCTTGAAGGACAGAATGGGTTTAGATAGTTTGAGCTGAAAGGGGGGGAAGGAATTTCAGATGGAAGTGTTAGAAAGTACGTCCAAAAGGCACGCACACAAAGTTCAAGTAACCAGCAAATGTGAAGTGCAGCTGAAGTCAAGAATTCAAGTAAGGAAGCCACAGGAGCTAAGACCTTAGAGTGCCTAGAGTCCCATGCTAAGGAGCTGAAGCTGTAGGCAGTGGGGAAACCCTAAAGATATCTGAGGGTCACACGTGACAAAAGCTTTGTTTAGGAAGATTAAGCTGGTGGTATGCACTACAAATTAGCAACAGACAAAAATAGAAACTTTGCGATCAAGGTGGAGTTATTGTTATAGTTCAGGATTAAGTGTATTAGAGTTGAAATAGGGGATGCAAGAAATTAGCTATAAGAGGAAATGAGAAGAATGAACTTGGTAGCTGATTACATAAGAGAAGAAGACCTAAGTGCCTTACAGCAGTAAACCAACGGTAATAGTAAAAGCAAAAGTGGTAGAGGATAACACAATGGCTATCTATGTAGCTTACATGAAACTGCCCTCTCCCTCATTTAACCACTGTAATTTTAGAAGACAGGATTGAACCTAGGTGTTCTGTCTCCAAAGTCCCTGAGGCATACATCACTCAAAAGTCACCTTTTGGGAGACTTCAACACATGCTTTCAAGTGGGGAATTCAAGATGACAAAAGAACATTCTAGAGGAATTATCCAACAGGCTATTGATCGAAGAAATGGGCTCAGAATTCAAGGACGAAATCAAGTCACATAATACAGATTTGGTTGTCATTCCCATATAACTGATTAAAGGTTGAAACCTTGAAAGGATATGAGCTCTTAAAGGAATTAAATTAAAAAATGATGATAAGAAGTGACTTCTGATATGTGGGAGAGCATAAGAGGAAGTGAAACGAGGGAAGATAGAGGGCAAGTAGTCAGTGAGCATGCGCAGGGAAGAGACCCGAGATAGTAGAATGTCCCAGGCCATACAAGGGGAAAACATTACCAAAAGGGAAGGAATGTTCATTGGGTTTAAGTACTGCAGAGGGACCAGAAGAAAACTGGTTGAGGCATAGCTACTGGGTTTAGCAGGTAGGGCCACAACACATCAATTCATTGGTTTAAGAAAATCAGCAAGTCAAGCTGTTGCAAACACAGCGATAATTTATAACACCCCTACTCTGAGTTTCTAGCTCTGCTAGTCAGCTTCCTGAGGATTCCATGACAATGAAGGACAAAAACATCTGAGGGCCAAAAGCTGGTACCATTTTAAATAAAATGATGTTTAATTGGATGCTGAAACTACAATAATGAAAAAAAGACTGCATGATAATGTAGAGTAATATGCTTGTTTGAGCAAAGAATTTTAGTAACTATTTTTTTTTCTTTTGCAGCATCCATTTTTAAAATTAGCTAAGCCTCTCTCCAGCCTGACTCCTCTGATTATCGCCGCAAAGGAAGCAATTAAGAACAGCAGCCGCTAGGACTGCACGCCTTACCCCAGCCATCTCCCTCCTGAGTAAGACTGAAATAAAACTGCTACAGGAAAGATGGAAGAAGAGACAGTTAAATGGGGTGGGGGGGTTCTTTAACTTTCAAATGAATAGAAACTTCTTATAAGCCTTTTTCCTACTCCCTCAGATTATGTAATTTATTTGTAAGCCTGAATCGCAGCCCAAACAGGGCAGCAATGTCGAAGTGACCACACAGTGGTCACTTCCACCGTGAAGCGAAAGAGCCAGTAGTGAATCCCCTCATTCTGTGCATACACTTTGAAGAACAAGGTTTCTCAAAGATGCACACTCCCTCTTCATAGTGTCGTGTTTGTTTTTAAGTTAGAGTAGTCCCTATTGCATTCGAACCTCCTTCAAAACTCCTTACCCAATGTGATGTTTTTCACTTGCATTGTCATTAGATGTCCAGAAAAAAAGATGTCAAAACTTTTTTTTTAAAAAAAAAAGCAAAAAAAAAAAAAAAAACAACAAAAAACAAAAACCAACAAAAAAACCCAGAGCAAGTACTGTGTGAACATGTGGAAGTCCATGCCCTAATAGAGTTGCAATTTTTTATTCTTCTTCTATAGTGGTGGCTTGGTTTGTGTACCTGTTTTTCTGCATTTGTATTGGAAAACGTTTCTTTTAAGACATTTTCCAAAAGCAGAGAGGAATATGTGTGTTCAGGAAGGGCTTTTAAAAATTGCATATCTAAATAAAGCTCAAATGGAGAAGTCCTGTCACATTTTCACGATGATGCTTAAGATGTACTTGATTTATCATTTATATAAACCAACTTGTTCAACTTCACGACACCTATAGAAGGACACACCAAAACTGTAATACTCCTATTCGGTGAGTCCAGGTCCTGAACCTAGGAAATCCTAATAGGAGAAACCATATTTAAAGATAGGTCTTTCTCTGAGAGTCAAAAGGAAAATCAAGTGTGCCAGACTTCAATCCTTGGACAGTAAATAAAGGTAAAAATACCTACTCTACTCTTCTCTTGTGCTTGCGGGCCATATATACATACATCAGGAGGAAATGAACCCATTAGCCACTATTATGATAAAATGATTTAACTGTTTATAACATTTTAAAAATCAAAATCAAAGTTCCGGAGAGCAGAGATACTATAAACAGTAGACTGTAAAGAATCGAAGGGCAGAGAAGAAAACTCCATCCCAATCAGCATTTGGCTATAATTGCTTGTCCCCATTTTCCATGTGTGTATAACCAAATTCTGTTTCAGGATAGGGTGTGTTCATATTTCGTCCCTTGGACTTTTGAGTTTCAAAAATATGTTCATAAGGATATTGAAATTCTCCAGTGAAAATAAATTTGAATTTGCAATCACATATCCCAAGAAATAACAGTTCAACTGAATTCCTTTTGTGGCTTGGGAAAAATAAGAAAACCTATTATTTCACCATTTATCTATTTACTAAAAATCCAACAGTTGGCACTTCCTGAATCTTCTGAGAGTAGAAAAATATCCGGAGGGTGTCTATGTAGAAAAGGATATGCTTCTCTTTTGAGCGCATTGTCAGTCTTAGAAATCCTACAAAGTTGTTTCTCTAAGCCTTTGAAAAGCTAGTAGTTTCTGCTGTAGAAGTCTTCTTGATTTGTACTATGTCAAAAATCTGAATAGAACCTATCTACATTCAGCAAGAGGGGGAAAGAGATCAAAGACATGGGGCCTCTCTCATTCTCTGTCAAGGTACATCTATCCATCCAACCATCCATCCATTTCTTAAGATGAAAACACTTTCTTTAGAGTTCCTACTAACCATATAGTACACATTTATGTTTAGATTATACCACTGGTGGATTTCCTATTTTACTGTTTTCTTTGACTACAAAATATTGGAGGGGGTTGACATGCCTCTCCCCCTCGAAAATATCCACAGTGGATAAAACAAAGGTAAAAGAAAAATCAAACGGTGATATTAATTTGGAGCATACTATGCTATACTTTGCAAAAAGGTGGCTGGGCCTGAAACTTAATGCCACATTGTTCTAGTGAGAAAGAGAGAGGCCTTAATTTTTATTTCATTAAAGTTTCCCCCCCCCCCCACTCATAGTGCCAGGGAATTCAATGAAATACCTGGGATGCGAGTAGAACTCGATACATCGATAACTATGCCCTGCCAGTAGAGAGAACCCATAAACCTGGTTGGGAAACCCTACTTGTCAATTAGCATCCCTTATATGCCTTTTTTTGAAGAGGGGAGACCTGGAGCAGTGATCCTTGGGATCACTGTAGGCAGAGAAATGGCTGTTCTTTTTTCAGTTCAGCATATTAATAAGACGAGCCAGGTACTTCTTCACCACACTGCTTTTGTACCAAGAATTTATGATATATCCTTCCGAATTTATGTCTATGTAAATGTTTTAATGGGAGCAGCTTCTAAAGACCCTTCCCCATGTTGGAGAGTTATTATATTTCTAATAAGTATTAGAGAGAAGCTGTTTCTCTTGCCAAAATGATGCTCAAGGATTCACATTTGGTACACTTGAACAGCTTGGACTCCAGGTAGTTAATGGTCTATATTCACTTTCCCCTGGATTTTATTTTAGCTCATCTTGACATAGATGAGTCTATCCAGATCTTTAAAGTTGCTTGTGTGCCCTGAGATAATGAGGGTACATCATCGAATGTTGATTCCAAAATGTCCTGAGAGAGGAATAGGGCAGTGGGAATGTCAGGGAAGGGTGAGAAGCACAGTAGAGATTATTTATTTAAGAAAGAAAAGAACATTAATGTTGTAGCAAGAATCTGGTGCGTTGTCATCATCCCATGAGGATTTTGGGATGACAATCCCCTCAAGTCACTCACCGTGTTGGGTAATGACTTCGTTCTTGCTGATCTTGTCTATGTGTCATTGTAAATATTTCTGTGTCCATGTCCCATTTTGGCTACTGGATGGCCAAGTCATGTAAGAAGATTTAACTCAAGTATTTATTCTTTAATTGTGTTATTCAGATTTCTTTCGGGCTTGTGAATTGCACCCTGGTGTTTAAGTTTAACCACCTTATCCCCCTATCTACCCCTCCCCTGTGAAGCACATTCCATTGCTAAAAGAAAAAGAAATATGAAATTGCTTCCTGTCGTCTGTATAACTGTTTTGATAGTTTGAGATGTTTGTCTATAAAGGATATTTCTTCAGCTCAAAGATCGTGTAAATAATTATATCCCTTTGCTCAATGGGTTGTTTCTTTCTAATGAGGCTGCCAGTTCTCAGAGAGACTCTATAAAATCACTTAAATAACAGAGATTAAAATTATGTAAAAATAAGTGTGCATATGGACAAAGACTGGGAACACAGATAATTGAAATCAGTTGTGTTAGGGTGGTGGGATTATGCAAATTTTTCTCTTTAAAATTTCCTTTGATTTTTGATATTGCTTTATAAGAAATACACATCAGAGAGGGGACTATAGAAACATAGAAAAGATGTCAGAAGCAGATGCCTTCTGGCTGGAGCCCAGAGCATGCAGGGCACAGATATTTGCTAGTTACAATTATTCCATAGGCTTTATATTTGCCTGGGTGCTGAGGTTGGCACACGCTCGGGTATGGCACGTGCTTTCTTAGGGGACTGTTATCTACAAGTTAAATCTAAGGAGATATCACTGTTAGAATGCCAAATACATACTTCTGCTTGAAAACTGGCTGCCCTCCAATTTGATATGGCATCAAGGTTTCTATTTCAGTTGCTTTACATTGAAGGGGTGACATTTGGCTAACCCCCTTGATAATAACTGTCTCAAGTATCACCTTTCTGGATCATTTTAGCAGATGTTCAGGTTGAATATTGGAAAATAGAAGGATAAAATCCCCAGCTCCCACCATTTCCTTGTCCAATGGGATATTACGTCATTCAACTAGGATTCTTTTTTTAAAAACCAGTAGTCAAGCCCCATTGATTTCAGTAGAAGTTATGACTTGCAATTAAAAGTTGACTATGAAAACATTAGAAAAAATATCTAGAACTGCCTTTACCTGTTGACATTCAGTCACAGTCCTGCCAGCTTTGGCTTGGGATGGCCTCTGTGTGCTTTTTGTATGGCCTGATTATAGGTTGTATGCAGTAGTTGTCATCTTTAAAAAGAAAAGGGAGACTACTAAATGAAACGAATTTCCTTCTAACTCACCAAAGTAAGTTTAGGTGAGGACTTTTATAATGAGGTAGTAGTCTCAGGTGTTACTCAGTTTCAACAAAAGCAGACCCTATACCTAG
The DNA here is from genome assembly GCF_964194135.1 of Talpa europaea. Lineage (NCBI taxonomy): Eukaryota > Metazoa > Chordata > Mammalia > Eulipotyphla > Talpidae > Talpa > Talpa europaea. The sequence continues at coordinate 69,436,180 of NC_140081.1, forward strand.
AGAACACTTTTCATTGGCCATTCTCAACATGCTTCTGGGAGCCTTAACCTGACATCCCCAGTTGAATCTCATGGTCTTTTTCTTAGCTACTTGCAGTTAATATTCAGTTAAACAAAGGCATGACCAGTGATGCAAGCTTCTCCCAGTCTCTGAGCCAGAGGACTGAAATTCAGCATTTGTAAATTGACATTAATAGGCCTGGGATTTTGAGTGGACTTAACATACAATTCTGAACATATATTTGCATGTGGATTGGGAAGGAAATAAATGGGACCTTGGAAATAATGGAAATATTTTTTCCTTAGAAAGTTTTTCATACAAGATTTATTTCTGATAGAATCTTTTCGCTCCTTTTATGATCCCACACTCCTTTAAGTGACCAAATGAATATACCCCAACTCCTCATGCACTGGGACTGTCAGTTTAATAGTAAACAATATCTAACCGAATCTGCAAATGCGGGAACTGAGATATCCCCTCCACGTGCACACCTCTGTATACAAGTATTCTATAACATGTAGCATTTACTGCCACTTAATATGCTCAAACTTGCAAGATCAAATTATAGAAGCTGGTTAGTGCCATCAGTCTCCTTTGGAAACTGCCATCAGGTGAGTGCTATGCAAAAATGTCAGCTGTAAGGCAGTTACCATGTTCACCTAATTTAGTACTTAAGAGGACATCAGCAGCAATTATAGAGAATCACTCAGTTCTAGTGGAAGGAATACTAGCCTAGGAGTACAGAGACCGCAATTCGAATACAGGCTCTCTTACTAACTCACTGTGTGACCTTGGGCAAGTCACTTAACCTTTTCCTGGCTGTAAAATAAGGGTATTGGACTAGATCTCCAAAATCTTTCCAAAAGCCCTAACATTGTGATAATCTAGGTTGCCTTACAGAGACGACCTGTTAAAGTGATGGCAAATATCACATGGTTAAGCCTGGGTCTCTTTATTTTGCAGTTAAATAATAGAACTATGTAAAACGATGGGAAAAAAACTCAAGCAAATGAAGTTAATAATACTTGGGAATGTTCATCAGACTTGTGGCAGCCTTCCAATTCCTTCACAGTTGTTTTGTTTCTGTTTTAATGTCCTTTTTCTGTTGAGTGTTCCCAGTTTTCATTTTCCATATACTCTGTATGTAAAGTCTGGTTTTCATTAAGCTGTGGCCAGTATTTGCTACTAGGACAGAAATGCACTGTTATACTTGCTAAAATAGAGCTATACTCGGGCCTCTCCTTTCCTATAAAGCAGCACTGGCTTTATAGCATTTCCTTTGTAAATGGCACAAGATGGCAGAACCCATGCATTTTAATGGTTGGGATGACTAAGTGTGAACCTGAGCACTTGGAGGTTGCAGAGAGAGAAATGAAAAAGTAATTGCATGCTATGAGCATTAAGGAGTGTTGGCAAATCTGCTTGTTGGGAAGCTGAGACAGCATTTCTGATGACAACTCCCACAGTGATTGGCCAGTATATGAGTATGCTTCTGGGAAGAGGGTAAACCAGAAGTTAGTGGATGGTCCCACTGTCCTGCTTACAGCAGAGTGCCAACCAGCCCTGAGTGTGAAATTCAAGTTCAGTGTGTGTGCTTGTGTTGGTAGGCTTTATGGACCCGCATATACTGTATTCATTAGTCATGATAAGACCTTTCACAGAAGCCGATAACCATTAGTGGGTTATTTTAAAATCTCAGTACATCAGCCAAAAGGAGCAGAGCACAGGGTACTGATGTCTACTGGGATCATACTCATAATATCCAGACAAAACAGGTTGAGGAGTATCTACATTTTCATGTTTCTCAGAACTGTATCTCATTTGGCTGTGCATTACTTTTGTTAAAATGTGTTCTCTGTAAACCCATGTGTAGTGAAATTCTGTAACTTTGGATTAAAGGTATTTATGGTCTTTTTGTTTGTTTGATTTTTAAGTAAGTTATTTTTTTTTTGCAGACCTGCTGATGGTATGGTTCCATCCTTCTGACCTCAGCATCTGATATTTAAAAACTTTTGTTTCCAATATTGTTATTTTAAATTGTGGTTGAAGCAATAGAAAATTGAAATATGGATTGTGCATGACTGTGTCTTGAGTGTAAAAATATTGCAGTTTGAAACTTGGACCTAAAGTATTGCAAATAAAAATGACAAACATCAATGAGTCGGTGCTTCTCTCTTCTGTCACTTTCCCACCCCTTGGTATAGGACATTTTACCTGCTAAATAGGTTGGAGTGTTTCACTATCCATTAGTATTGAGGCAGGGGAAGCCCAGCCTTGTGAGCAATATAGCAAATGTCCTGAAGTTTCTGCCACTAGTGGTAGAGTCCGAGTTAACTCAGACTCACAGTCCCCATCTGGTTTTACATGTACTAGTTCAGAGAGGTGTACGTATAGATGCAACGTATGGCAAAAGCCTGATAGACCCAACAGGTAGATGAAAGAAAACTGGCAAAATGAATCATATGTAATAAATTATTTTTGATAATTTCTGATTTTAATTCATACATCTATCCATTCAGTAAATATTTATTGAATGATAATTACAAAGTGCCAGACAGTGTTCCTGGAGCTGATGATTGAGTTATTATTTGAAGAGTAAGAAAGATATTACAAAATGAATACTACAAAGGAGAAATACTATGTGGGTGCATTTAATATGAAAGGGGAGACAACTATCAAAGGGAAAGATGAAGCTGTTCTGATGAAGGTACTTTGAGATGACATATGTAAGAATAAAAAACTCGATGAACCAGGATAGGAAAGTGGGTATAGAGATAAAAAATATAAAATATCAATGACAGAGCCCTCTTCATTCTTTGTAGTCCCCCCACCCCAACGATCCACAAAGATTTGGGGAAAGAAGTTGCTCTAAAATGATCTGAATATTTTTCTGTAATGGCTTCCAATTTGAATAATAACCTCATTTACTAGAACAAATAGGAAGAAGACACACTAGGACCCAAACAGAACTCTACAACCCCCAGAAACATCCACCAAAATGATAGACAAAATTACTGCATTGATATCTTGCTTTTCCCCCCAAACCCCCATAATGTCTATACTCTCATTTAGCTCAATAGTGTTCTTCTCCTTTAAAAACTTTACCAATGAGAAAAGGACTGTTTATTTGAGTGGCCTCCATTTCCTTCTCCCTCCCACCTCTTGTGTGTGTGTATGCACACACATATACCTAGGCATATACATATATAGGTACATATACATTAGTATACACATTTTTCTAAACCATATGAAAATAAGTTTATACTAATTCCCTTTGTTAAAATTTCACTGTAATTCCTGTGAACAAGAATGTTACACATAACCATAGTACAGTTACCAAACAAATCAGGAAATTGAAGATTAATACAATTACTATTCATGATGTTTGAATTTCAACAATTGTCCCAATAATCATTTGGTTTTGCTCATCTTTCCACTTAGAAAATTCTGGATGAATTAAGGCATCTGCATAATGTTTAGTTTTTATCATATCTGGTATCAAGGGACACAGTTCAGAGATTGCAAACCCACACTACTGAGAACGTGAATTCATTCAATCTTCCATTCAAAGAAATTTTTATTGAGCTCTTGCTATAGGTCAGGCCAGCACTGCAGATATTTCTGATAAAAATTGTTTTTTCCTTAAAAACCACCTCCAAATGAGACTGACAGGAAAAATTCACTGAAAGTTGATAGATGCACCTTTTGCAGTCGAGTTTGACAGAAATTGAGCCCTCAAGACTCAGAAATTTAGAAAACTGGAGATTTGCTCCACCAATATTGGGCTCTCCTTCTAGAATATATGCATATAATTTGCTACCTTTGTGTAAGTGGATACACAGTCGTACTGTATTCTCTATGAATGGATTATACATCTTACCAAATACTAGCTCACTAGTTCACTGTATTTACAGGTAAGCATTATTTCTCTCAATCTATGTTGAAAGAAAAAGAGGCATTTTCTGTACATGTGAATGAGCAAGTGAGAATCCCAGTTGTTAGACTTTAGTCAAGTTTTCTGCTCATGTGAATAAATGAACGTTATTGCCTCTCCCATTCTTAGCCTCACGTCCTTTCAACCTGTTTGGCAGCTATCTTCCAACTGTTTTATGTCCCTTTTATATGAAGTAGAAATGTTTTTTATGTGCAAGCAGATTTTATATCTGCTACCAATATCTTTCATCCAAAAAAAAAAAAATGATGTAAAAGGCATCTCCCTTGGCCACAACAGCTCACAGGAAGAGTCTCAGACATCGATAACTGTATTATTCCACGACTCAGCCTTACAAGCTCAACTGCCGGAACTCTAGCCTCATCGAAGTCCCTCGCGCCTTCTGAAGTAGAAAGGGGATTAGCTGAAGTGCCCCACAAATTATGGTGGTTCTCACATTCCAGGGGATCCTGGTGCCCAAACACTGCATGGCACCTGATCACTTCCTACATCCTTGTGTCAAGCACCACTGCTGCCACTGCCTTGTCAATATCTACACCAGTCCTTGCTGCTAGTAACCTCTGGGTAGGACACCGGGTGACTGTCCACTTGCTGTTTCATAACAAGTTACTTTATTTTTGTGGGATCCTCGCTGGCGGCCGGGGAACGAATCGGCACTGCAGAGGCTGCGGACAGCCTCGCAGCCCAGCGCTCAACCACTCCGCCACCAGGGGAGGCATAACAAATTACTTTTTACCTGTTTTCTTTTCCATACCTGAGGGCTACCCCTCCTGTGAATTTAACCCATTCTACTCTATCTTTGGACTCGTTTTGATGATTTTTTCCATTTCTGGCACCTCATCGAATACAGGGAGCAAGTTTGGTATCTCCTTTCCTCCTCACCCTTCCTGAGGCTTGTCAGGTCAATCTACACATAACCCAGTCCTTTTCAATCCCACCCACAACCTCCCGTGGAGGTTCATCTGCAGCATTTGCGCCAGCCATTCCTGTATAAATTCTCCCCATTCTTTCAAGAAGCGCTCTTTGGTAGGTTGCCTCCACGCTACATGTACTTTAACATTTTAACTAGAGTATCCTGGTCCTGTCTCCTAGGGATATACATTCCCACAAAGCAAGAAACAACAGACTGCTATGATTGGGAGGTAAAGGTTGCACAGGAACTCTATACTAGTTCTTAGCAACTACACAGGAATCTACAATGATCTCAGCAAGAATACCACCAACAGACCGCATGATACTACAGAAGCTGTGAGTAGGACACAGGCCAGGTAGCATGCCCCAGCTTACTTCCAAAGCCAACTACCAATTACCTTAGTGTCAAGAAGATCCTCCACAAATTAATTCCACCTGTCACCAGTCCCACCCACCTTAGAAGTGAGACTGCCTGCTTGTTTTCCCTCCAGGAAGTTCTGACGGAAACAGGGAATTTAAATATCATTTATTTCACTACAGGCATGAGGTGTCACGAGAATGAAATTTGTAGCGAGAAACTTTTCACTGAACAAGTAAAAGTGAGTTTCTGTGCTTTATAGTACAGGAGGGTGTGACAAAGCCTAACAAGTGTGACAAAGCCTTACACAATAGAATAAGGTAGAATAAGACTCCAAATAAGGTAGAATAAGACTCCTGAAACACTGCAGTAGACATGTTTTCCCAATTTTCCTTCTAAACTCTTGAACAAGCATTAGCAAATGATAGTAAAATCTCCTTCATATTTAAATGAATGTGTGAGATAATGTTTTCAGTCACTTAAATGAGATCCAGTGATTCCGCTAGCATTCCAGTAGAGAGCCAGGATTACCCAACTATTTCCCTTCAGAAATATTTTGATCCATTACTGAACCCAACCAAATCAGAGAAGAAAGGGTCACAGTTTGTGGGTTCTCACCCATACTCTCACAAGGGCAAGACAGGGCTCAATTTCAGGATGCAACAACAACAGGGTTTATTTACAAAGGGGCGATTGGTAAAAAGAAAAATTTTTAAGGCCACAAATGGCCGGCTGTCCTACCTCAGATAGTGTCCGCAGTGTCCAGTAGTCCAAACCAAAAGCTGCTCATTCATGATAGTGGTGTCCCTCCAATGAGAGCCTGGAGCAGGTGGCACACTGGTAAGTGGTGGCCCGGGATCCAACTACTCTGGCAGCTGGGGATAGTCACTGTTCACACTGTTGAGGCAGCACCGCAGCAGGGTAGCAATAGTCGAAGGCCTAGCTGGTCAGTGCCAGACACCAAACTGAGCAGCTTCCACACTGAGTGTTAGAGGACCATGGCACCAGTGTTTACAGCTCTTTGTAGGTGCCAGGCATAGGCCAGTGGCACTCTTCTTGAATGCAGCTGAAGCAAAAGCCTGTGAGGGTTTGCATGGAAGGTCTTCTTAGTAGAGTCAAACCAGACACCCCCACCCCAAGCCAGGTCTCTCTCTGAGGTGGAATCAAGTCCCTGCTAATATCACCTTTCAGCGCATCCACCTCTCAAATCTGATTGGTCCCTTTCCAAACCAGCTGTTTCCAAGATTTGATTGGTGGTGGTGCAAGCTTGAACTTGATTAACGCCAGTTGGAGCTTGGTCCTTGTCTGTTTTCAAAACCAGCTTGGGATACAAAACCAAAATCCCAGTAGCATCCATTCTGCCCTGCAGAGTCTTGTGCCTAGTAGGCAGTGCAGGGTGCTTAGTGCAATCAACTGGGTTTACACCTAATCCCCATGTCTTCAAAACAGCCATGCTTCCCTCTCCGCTTCCAGCTCCCCCTCTCCTTCCCTCTCCCATTCCCTCTCCCTCCCCACCTACCTCTTTCTCTTGCTCTTCCTCTCCTAAAACTCAAACTCCACAGAGTCAGTGTTGGCAAGCAAGCCGTGCTGCTGTGGCATATCCCAGGCTTGATGCTGCTCAGCTGGGAGCCCTGGTGCCTTCAGACAAGCAGGAGCTGCAAGGGCTACTCTTACATTACCACCTCCCACAATTTTTTAAACCTGATTTTGGCTGTATTGTATTTGGTCAGCTGGGTGGTGGTGGTGGTGTTATTTTACCTAATGCAGAAATATCCTCTGCTTTCAGGATATTTCTACCATGACTTGATTGAGGAAAAGATAATATTGTCCCAGTTTATACTTTAGAATCGTCTAATTCCTTTGCATAATTACTATCTGAATTCCATATGGGATCATCAGACCCACCTTGGTAGTTTGTCTCTGTAAGGGTCAGGACAGGACACAGTGCAGGTTTTCTGATCCCATGCAGACCGGGTAAAGGAGGAGTCAGAGTCCTCAGTGGCTTTTTGCAGGCTTTTATTGGGGTTCACCAGGCATATAGCAGGCTGGGGAGCTGGGGGGGGGTGGGAGGCTGGCAGGCCTCCCAGCCCCCAGCAAGTCTTCATTCTATCTGGGCTCTCCGGCCTTCTCTCAGCTTCTGCTTCTCTTGCTTCTCTCTTGGCTTCTCTTTTGGCTTCTCCTGGTGTCCCCGTGATGCCGCCCTTAAAAGCCCAATCTTAGCCCAGGTGAATCCCATCTACCTAGGCCCACACCCTACTCCAGGTGCCCGCCATCAGGCATGCATTCAGGACCGCAAGGATCCATCATCTATCCTGATGGCGGGAGGGCAGAAAAGCCTGACATTTTTCCTTACCCTACAGTCCACCCCCTCAGGGTTTTCTGCCATATAGTCTTCATATATACAATTTTCTTAGCAAACAAACAATGCAGCCATGGCCCACAAAAGCAAATACATCAAAATATAACAACAAAATACAACAGAACACAAATAAGTCCAGGCAGGGCCCCAACCTAGTGCAAAAGACAATTATTGGTACCAGATGAGCCACCAAATCTGCTGCCAAAGGCACTGCTCATACGAGGAAGGGGAACCACTCACGGCATCTACTGTAACACGCCAGGAGCCGTCAGGCTTCCTGGCCTTCTCTGGCTGTAGTCTCAGCTACAAGCCACACACCGCATCCACCCCCAGGATGCACTCGCTCTGGGATTGGCGATTCTATTCTGTTGGGGGTAATCGCCAACCCTCAGGGTTTCTGTCTGCAGTCGCTCCAATACTCGGCCTTCACAGCCACCCATGCGACTCGCAGACCCCTGCACTCAAGCCAACCCACTGCACAATCACATGGGTCGGGGATCCAAACTCTACATTCGGCTTGGGCTCCACCCAAAGCCACGTTCCCCACATGTCCCCCAAGGACGGGTTCCTCAGCTCCTCACCCTCACTCGACAATGAGCAGGGCATCACCCACAGGTGATTTTACGAGACTCACAGGTCTTCAGCATACTCAGGCTGCTTAACAGCCGCTCAAGGCTTCCCAAACTTAGCATCAGCACCAGCTTTTGCCTTCTCAGTTGGCTTTTCTCCTCTGCCTAGCTGCTGGGCATACACAGGCTGCTTTCGGCCATCCCACTGGCCACCCCCAGATTCCCAAAAGACATAACCTGCCAAGGTCCTCCTCCTTCTGGCAGGATTGTCAGTCCAAGTCCATCAGTCCAAGTCCATTAGGCCTCTCCCTACCATCAGTACCGGCGAGCTCCGAATCGTGGTCCTCTCTTCACAACGATTCTTGCTGCCACAGGGGTCGTTGGCTGGTCCTCTCGGGATTCTCCTCCATGCAAGGTCTCAGCCTGCAGCTCCTGGACCTTGTCCATCTCCTGTGCGGCCATGACACCTCCAGCATCGTCACAGGCAAACAGTCTGTTACTCCTTAGTCCCTCCAGGTCTTCGGAGGGCTCCATACCCTTCTGCATGGGTCATCTTGCCAACTTACGCCAATTGTAAGGTCAGGAATGGACCACAGTGCAGGTTTTCTGATCCCTTGCAGACCGGGTAAAGGAGGAGTCAGAGTCCTCAGTGGCTTTTTGCAGGCTTTTATTGGGGTTCACCAGGCATATAGCAGGCTCGGGTGCTGGGGGGCCGGGAGGCCGGCAGCAAGTCTTCATTCTATCTGGGCTCTCCGGCCTTCTCTCAGCTTCTGCTTCTCTTGCTTCTCTCTTGGCTTCTCTTTTGGCTTCTCCTGGCATCCTCATGACGCCACCCTTAAAAGCCCAGTCTTAGCCCAGGTGAATCCCTATGCCCACACCCTACTCCAGGTGCCCGCCATCAGGCACGCATTCAGGACCACAAGGATCCATCATCTATCCTGATGGCGGGAGGGCAGAAAAGCCTGACATTTTCTTTACCCTACAGTCTCCATTCCACATGTACTTTAAACTTTTTTAACTAGAGTATCCTGGTCCTGTTTCCTAGGGATATACATTTCCATCAAGTGAGAAATAACTGACCCTGCTATGACTGGAAGGATGGGTAAAGGGTACACGGGCTCTCTATATTAGTTCTTAACAACTGCATGTGAATCGACAACAGTTTCTTAGATATCACACCAAAATAATAAGCAAAAAAATACATTAGACATCATCACATTTTTTTAAAAAATTATGCTTCAAAGGATACCATCAAGAAATAGAAAAGACAGGGCCTCCCAGTGGTGCAAGGGGTTAAGCACCGCACTCTGAAGCAATCCACAGCCTCTGCAGCATGAGTTCGACACCGGCTGGCCAGGGAGCAACCCACATGGCGCAGCAGACCTCTCCTGTCTCGCCCGCTGCTCCCCTCAGCAGTGTATTTTGGTCTGTCTGCCTGTTCTGTTCCCCACTCTGTCTCTGGCGAATCCTCTCACCACCCCCCTCATCTCTGGCTTGTACCCCAGCTCTTGTATGCATAAATAAATAAATCTTAAAAAAATTCATTAAAGTACAATTTTTTGTACTAAAAAAAAAGAACTAGAAAAGACAGCCCAAAGAATGGGAGGAAATATTTCAAATCTTGTTAAATGATTTATATCCTGAGTATATAAAGAACACTTATAACTCAATAATTAAAAAAAGACCAAATTTTAAGAATATGGTCAATTGTACAGTAAAGGATGGAATTAAACTTCTACTGTGGAGCATAATATAGTATACAGAAGTTGACTTATAATGATGTACTCCTGAAACTTATATGCTATTATAAAGCAAAGTTACTTCAATTTTTTAAATGAATAAAAGTACATTATAATAATTTTTTAATTTGCAAAAGGTCTGATTAGTAATTTCTCCAAAGAAGATACACAAATGCCCAACAAACACACAAAAAGATGCTAACATTATTAACCATTAGAGAAATGCAGTCAAAACCACAGTGAGATATTATTCCATTCCTACCTAGGATATAAGTGATAAAGAAAACAGACAATAGCAAGTACTGGAAAGTATATGGAGAAACTGGAGTCCTGATATATTGCCAGTGGCAATGCAGAATGATGCAGCTGCTTTGGAAATCAATGTCAGTTATTTAAACAAAGATAGAATTACAATGTGATCCAGCAATTCCCCTCCTAGTTATATACCCAAGAGAACTGAAAAAATATATATCCACACCAAAACTTGTACACGCGTTCACAGCAACAATAATATTACCGTTTTTTCCATAATAACAGAAATGTGGAAATAACCCAAGTTTCCATGAACTGATGAGTGAATAAGTAAAACATGGTATAGCCATAGAATGGAATATTATCTGGCAATATAAAGAAATGAAGTATTGATTCACATTACTATATGGAGGAACCTTGAAGATATTGTACTAAATGAAAGAAGCCAGACACAGAAGGCCACATATTGTATTATTCCATATATATGAAATGTCCAGAACAGGCATAGCCATAGAGTCAGAAAATAGATTAGTGATTTCCTGGGCTAAAGGGATAGTGGCTGGGTGGTAGTGGGGAGTGAATGCTAAAGGGTACAGGCTTCTTGTTGTGTGGTTTTTTTTTTTTTTTTTTTGGAAGTGATGAAATTGTTCTGAAATTGGTTGCCCAAATCCGTAAATATTCTAAAAAAAAAAAAAAAACATTGAACTGTACACTTTAAATTGGCTAATTGTGTGGTATGTGAATTATATTTACTAAAGCCTTAGTAAATGTGTCCATTATAGAAACATGAGAATAATCAGAAAAACAAAAAGTAGAAGAAACTTCATTCACATTAAAAAAAATTCTGTTTTCAAATTGTCCTCAGGATCGATTTAAAAAAGAAAAACCCTTATGTAAAGTGATTAAAAAAAATAACCTTGAAATGTAAGACCTCTCATGATTCATTCCATTTACTTCTCCAACATCATTTTTCATCATTCCCATATAGGCACCACATGTTTCAGCTGCAACAAACTAATTTCTTTTAATTTAAATTTTATTTTTATATTCCCCATACAATTACAAACCCCTTATTTTGACCCCAATCCCTCCTTTCCCCGCCCCCCCACCCCCCATAGAGTGTCTCTGGTTCATAGTTGTTTGTTGATTTTGATATTTTCTTTCTTATAGTTATTCTTTTTCCTGGTGCCTTATTTAAGTTTTCTAGATTCCTGCTATGAGTGAGACCATCTGGTATTTTTCTTTTTTTTTTCTGGCTTATTTCGCTGAGCACGATCCCTTCCAGCGCCATCCATGTTGCTGCAAATTGCATGTGTTTATCTTTTTTGAATGCTGAGTAATATCCCATGGTGTATATGTACCACATCTTCTTGATCCAGTCATCTATTTTTGGGCATTTGGGCTGTTTCCAAAGCTTAGCTATTTTAAATAGTGCGGCTATAAACATAGGGGTGCAGGTGCTCTTTGGAATTGATGTTTCTGTGTCCTTTGGGTAAATATCTAGGAGTTGAATTGCTGGATCATATGGAAGCTCTATGTTTAGTAGGTCCAGAAATCTCCACACAGCTCTCCATAGTGGTTGGACCAGTTTGCACTCCCACCAACAGTGCAGGAGAGTTCCTTTTTCTCCACAACCTTGCCAACATTTGTTGTTGCTAGTTTTTTTAATATATGCCATTCTCACTGGTGTAAGATGGTATCTCATGGTAGTTTTGATTTGCATTTTCCTGATTACAAGTGATTTTGAACATTTTTTCATATGCCTGTTGGCCATTTGCATTTCCTCTTCAGAGAAATTTCTTTTTAGCTCTTCTGCCCATTTTTTGACTGGATTATTTTCTTTGTTTTTGTTGAGTCTCATCAGCTCTTTGTAGATTTTTGTGATCAGTCCTTTATCATTAGTGTTGTGTGCAAAATGTTCTCCCAATCGGTGGGGTTTCTCTTTGTTTTTGTTATTGTCTCTTTTGCTGTGCAGAAGCTCTTTAATTTGATGTAGTCCCAGCTGTATATCTTTGCCTTCACTATCACTGCTTTGGGTGATGTGTCTGTAAAGATGTCTTTGATGTGCATATCACATAATGTTTTGCCTATATTTCCTTCTATGTATTTTATGGTTTCAGGTCTTATGTCTAGTTCTTTAATCCATTTTGAGTTGGTTTTTGTGCATGGTGTGAGGTAGTAGTTAACCTTCATTCTTTTGCATGTAGCAACCCAGTTTTCCCAGCACCATTTATTGTACAAACTTTCTTTGCTCCAATGCATATTCTTTGCTCCTTTGTCAAAGATTAGTTGACCATAAATCTGTGGGTTTATTTCTGGATTTTCTATTCAATTCCATTGGTCTGTGTGTCTGTTCTTGTTCCAATACCATGCAGTTTTGATGGTTATGGCTTTGTAGCATAGCAGCAAACTAATTTTTTTCTTCAAACATTGTATGGTCTCTTGCAAGTCCATGCACTTGCACACAACATTCTCACTGCCTGAAACTGTTGATTCCTGCCTTCTTCATGTGGAAAATTGTGTTCATCCATCAGGATTGCCTTAGACAATTAACATTTGCCAGAAAGATTTCCTTGACCCCTGGAATTAGGTATATCTCTTTGGTGTTCAATAACTGTGCTTATTTATATCAAATGAATCAGTGTATGTACCTTTTAAAAATGAAAACAACTGAAAAATGAAAAAAATTGAATAAAACCTCTAAGATTTGGGGGACAATATCAAAAGCTCTAACATTCATATCACTGAAGTCCTAGAGGGAGCACAACAAAAATTAGTACAGAAAGTAACTTTGAATAATTAATCACTGAAAACTTCCTAAAATGTGATCAAAGATATAAATTTACAAATTCAAGAACTCAGTGAACTCCTAACTGTATAAACTTAGGTAATCACTCCTAAATAGTAAAAATACTGAACAGCAAAGATAAAACTTGAAAGCATTTAGAAAAAAAATGATACATCAATAATTTAAAATATTGTGGATTTCTCATTAGAAACCATGGAAGACAGAAGAGAGGAACAGTGTCTTTAAGTTGCTGAAAGGAAAGGGCTTCCAAACCAGAATTCTAAATCCAATGAAAATATCCTTCAGGAATAAAGGAAAAATGAAGACATTCTTGGATGAAGAAAAACTAACAGTTCTAAAAGGAAGTTCTTCAATCTGAACATAAATGATACCAGAAAGATTCTTGGAAGTTCAGGAACAGAAAAAGAGAAACAGAAATAATAATTATAAGATTGTTTCATTCCTCTAAATTTCTTAAAAATAGGTATGATTGTTGAAAGTAAAAATTACACCATTGTCTGGAGGAGTGTCTAATGTATTTTAGATATAATTCGTACGGAAATGGTAGAAGTGTAGTGGGGGAAGGGTGAAGCAATTATAAGGCTTAATTTCTTTAAAATTTAGTTATAGTAAATTGAGTTTTGAAAAATACATACAGTTATGCAGGCAATATGATGATCAAATACAGAGTAGTTCAAAAATTAATGAATGTGCCAATACTCCTAAAAATTTCTTCAGACTGTTTTATATTACAATATGTGTCAGACTCCAGGCTTAATGACTTATATATGTGATCTCTTTTTAATGCTCTTAACCACCATATGAAGTGCTTTATTTCTCCATATACCACTGTAAGTGAAACCACCCATATTTGTCTTTCTCCTTCTAACATATTTCACTTAGCATAATCCCTTACAGTTCCATTCATGTTGCCACAATTGGCAACAGTTTATCCTTTTTAAAAAAGATTTATTTATTTATGCATACAAGAACTGGGGTACAGGCCAGACGTGTAGGGGTTGAGAGGATTCACCAGAGACAGAGTGGGGAGAAGAACAGGTGGATTTACTGAAATACACTGCCGAGGGGAGCAGCAGGCGAGACAGGAGAGGTCTGCTGTGCCACATGGGTTAGTTCCCTGGCTGGGGAATGGAACTCATGCTGCAGTAGCTGCAGATAGCGTCATAGTGCTGTCGCTTAACCCCTTGTGCCACCAGGGAGCTCCCCCCAATTTATCCTTTTTTATAACTGAGAAGTATTTCACTCTGTATGTATACCACAGCTTCCCAATATACTCTTCTGTCTTTGGACACTTAGATTGTTTCCACAGCTTAGCTATTGTAAACAGTGCTGCTATGAACATGGGAGTGCATATATCCATTTGACTTAGTATTTTTGCATTCTTCAGGTAGATACCTATGATTGGAATTGCTTGGACATATGGCAGGCATATTTTTAATATTTTGGGATATCTGCATACTGGTTTCCATAAGGGATGCACCAGTCTGCATTCCCACCAACATAGTATGAGGGTTCCTTTTTCTCCACACCCTTACCAACACTTGTGTCTAGTATTTTTTTATATGGGCCATTCTTACAAATATGAGATGGAATCTCATTATAGTTTCTATTTGCACTTTCCTGATGATAAGTTATGATTAACACTTTTTTCATGTGCTTGTTAGCCATCTGTATGTCTTTGGAGAAGTGTCTGTTTAGTTTTTCTGCCTCCCCACTTTTTTTTAATTGGGTTATTTGTTTTCTTTTTGTTGAGCTGCATGAGTTCTTTCCTGATCTTGGATATCAGTCAGATATATGGCATGCAAATATTTTCTCCCATTAAATAAGGTGTCTCTTTGCTTTAATTATAGTTTCTTCTGCTGTGCAGAAGATTTTTAGTTTGATGTAGTCCCATTTGTTTTTATTCTGTTTTATTTCTCTTGTTGTTGAAGATGAACAGACAAAGATATCACTGAAACCAGTGCTGTGGAGTTTTTGGCCTATATCCTCTTCAATATATCTTATGGTTTCAGGTCTTACATACAAGTCTTTAATAATTTGGAGTTAATTTTTGTCTAAGGAGTGAGCTAGTGGTCTATTTTCATTCTTTTACATGGGACTGTCCAGTCTTACCAACACCATTTGTTGTTCTCCAATATATTCTTGGCTACTATATTATAGACTGTCTATATGTGTGGGTTTGTTTCTTGACTCTCAATGCTACTCCATTGGTCTGTGTGAATATTTTTATTTTAGTACCATACTGTTTTGACTACTAGAGCTTTGTAGCATAGTTTGAAGTCTGTGAGTTTGTTGCCATAATTATTCTTTTCTATCAGTATTGTGTTTTGGGATCTTTTGTGATTTGATGTGAATTTCTGTAATGTTTGTTCTATTTCTTTCAAGAATGCCATTTAAAACCTTGAGGAGGGAGAGGGATCAGAGGGAGGGAGGGAGGAGCACAGGGGACTGAGTGATGGTGCACAGGTGCATTGGTGAAGGAAACTCTATGGGGACTACACCTGAGGGGGTGGGGGGGAAGCAAATATTGTTTTAAAAGGAACAATGATGTAAAAGATTAAAAAATTAATAAAAATAAATAAAACCTTGATAGGGATTGTATTGAATCTCTGTATTGCCTTGGGTAAGAAGGCCATTTTAACTTTGTTAATTCTTCCAATTCATACGCAGGGGATATCTTTCCATTTCTTTGTGAGGTCCATTTCTTTTAACAATGTCCTATAGTTTTCACTATATAGTTTCTTCACCTTCTTTGGTAAGAGTACTACTGGGTATTTAATTCTTTTTGATGCTATTATAAATGGGATTGTTTTCTTTCTCTTTGTTGAGGTAACATTGGTTTACAACACCTTTATGCTTTAGGGGAATATGTTCACAACTCCTCAGATGTGTGTTGCTGTACCACCTCCACAGCAAAGCACCCATAAACCTTTACCTTAGGTCATAGGGCTCCCTTCCTGATTTGTCGCCACCCCCACTGTCCATCCAGCAGCCTTAATTCTGCAGATATCTTTCTTGGGTTTATTTTGGTTTACGTTTGTGAGTTCTTTGGTTTTTTTTTTCCTGTATATTCAATATAAGTGTAATAATTTGGTATTTGTCTTTCTCCTCCTTATTTCATTTAGCTCAATATACACAATGGAATACTATTCAGCTATTAAAAGGTGAACTCTTGCCATTTATGACAACAAATGGCTATTTGTTTTCATAATTATCCCTTGTTTTGAAAAATGGTACACAGAAAATTCCAGAATCCATAAAGACAGAAAGCATTCTTGTTTGACTTAACCTGACAGTGCAGCCTCCCCCTGAGCTAAGGAATTATGCTCAGGGCTGTTTTCTTGATTTTTTTTTGCTTCTAGTTCATTGTTTGCAAATCAATATTCAATTGATTTATGTAAATTGATTTTGTAACCTGACAGTTTACTGTACAGTTTACTGTACTGATTTATATTTCAATTAGTTTTGCATTTTCTAGATTTTATATTAATAGAAGCAGGCAGGATACAACCTTTTTGAGGTGCATTTGTTTTGTTATCAAAAACATATGGTATATATTAGTGCATTGAATTCCTTTTGTGAAGACCCAGCTTATGGATATAGCATATGCATACATATGTAATTTAGAAAGGTAAATATGCTGAAGGAAACATTTGGTATGCTAAATGCTAAGCTCTTGTACAATATTGTTAATACACCTCTCATAGTATAGATGTAGGCAAGATGTTACCACTTTCCGTGGACAGCATATTTTCAAAGAAGGTTTAGGAGTCAAGTCAACATTATTATCTGACTAATAGTCATGATATACTTACTGGCTGACTAACCTTGAATAAGGTATTTAGCCTATCTTTTCTTTAATTTCCTTATCTTTAAAAAACAGGGTCCATGCCAGCACTTCATATGGTGATTAAGGGCATTAAAATAAGATCACATAGCAGACAATCAGAAAGGGTCAAGGCCTTTTCTTTTCTAACTCTTTATTTGGGAAAAAAATTTCTCATCCTTAGTCTCTTTGAGCTTAATTGTAATATCATAGTGCCATCTGGTGACCATATAGAACTATTACATTACCTGTGTTGGAGACTATTTTTAACATTGGTCTACCACATCTAAATCCTATATTTAAGGTATCATCTCTAGTGGGTTCTGAACTAGTGTTGCAGGGACAAGGAGTGAGAGGCCTACTTAAGTACTGTTCTGATGAGCGTGGAGAAGGGTCTCCAAGGACAACCTTCTTCTGCCTGGATATCCTTTCCCGTCAGTCAGAAGAGCTTGAGGCAAAAAAGGAGCTTTCCCCATAGCCTGCCTAAGATGAGCAGATGCAGATTAAGTGTGGGATCAAGTGAATAAAGTCTTCACATTCATTTGGCTCTAAGGGAGGTGTTGGGAAGAAAGATATTTTCTTCTCTTGGGAGGTCTGCCCTTGAAAGAACTGTCCCTTGTAACTTTGGTCTTGAGTCTAATCCCAAAGAAATTCCAAAATTGTGTAACCCCAAATACCACCCCCAAATGCCCCCAAATATGGAAAACAAAAGTGTCTTTTCCACCCCCCAAATCCCCCCACCCACTATAGTTTTTATGAAGGACTGTACCATCAGAATGTAGCAAAGGCTTCTACATCTAGCAGACTTGGGTACAATTTGCACAAATTACCCCCACTTCCACCCCACCTCTAGACTCTGAAAGTAGCCTCAACATATGGCCACTCTTGCCATCTCTCTATGTCATCAAATCAAGTCAGGACAAATCAATTTATTGAATGTGAACTTTATTGTGGTTTGGATTATGTAAGGCAGTGTGGTGAAGGCACAGCAAAGGTTACACAGACTGAAGAACATGGTAGGAAATGAGCAAGCTAAAGAAAAAAAAAAACACTACAAAATATTTTTAAATGAATGCATTCCTGGGCTAAACTAAGTACTACAACTAAGTTTCTTTTCATCATTGCAGAAGCGTTGAAATATTGTTGGAGGTGGGGACTGGGGAGTTCAGGGAAGGCTTCATGGAGGAGGTGGCATTTATGCTGGGCCTTGAAGGAGGGATAGAATGTTAATAGATGAGATGGAGGGAAGGACATTTCAGAATGACTGACTCTAGAGAAAATTCTGTAGAAGTACTGAAAAAACAAGAGGGCAAACAAACACCCCCAGGGAGGGAAGCTTCCCAAACGAAAGAAAAGCCTGAGGGACCTGGGTCAGGACCCAAAGTCTCAAGCCTCTAGATAGAATTATTCAGTACCAACAATATTAGGAGGCACAGGACAATGGGCTTGTTTGTAAACCTAGCAGCAGCAGAAGGTTTCACATTGCAGTCAGGGGCCCCAAACGGGCTGTACTATGCCTGGATGGAGTCTCTCATCCTTTGGGGGTGTGTGGTATTTATTTGTCCTTCCTCTTGCCCGCTGACTGCCTGAACGGTAGTACGTGCACGCCCATGTGCGCGTGTGTGAGTGTAGGTGTGTGTGGACGGGTGGGGGACACAAACTGTGTCCCACTGCAGCTTCTTCCACTTTTCCCTCTTGTGGCACACAGCTCGCTTCCATTTGAGCTGGAGCTCAAGCTTTTCCCATTGTCGAGCCACACTGAACTCCAGCCCTTGATTAAGCACCTAGGAAGCTTCCTCAACATGAAGGTGGAACCTACCGTGGGGGGTGACTTGGGTAAGGGCAGGGCTACACTTTCTGGAGGTGGTGATGGTGGAGGTGGGGGTGGTCATGGAGGTGGGGGTGATGGTAGATGGTAAAGCATGGGGACGTTCAAGCAGGCCCTGGCCGCTGGGTAAAATGCTGCTGGGAAGGCTGTAGTGTTCACTCAGGAGCTGGGATGTCAGGCTAGACCAGCTTGGCCTTGATCAACCCTCCCCCTTCCTCAACATGCCCTACAGGGAAGATATATTGGGCACCTGAAAGCAGCAAAAATACCTATGAAGTATCCAGGCTGTTGTTAATGACCTGCTCGAATCTCACCCCCGGAAGCCCCAGAGATCTTTTCTTGGCCAACATAAGTATGATCTCCAGATAAGACTGTCATCTCCCCCTGTCCAGCTGCTGGAGGTATATAGGTTTGTAGCTACTGATGCTACTTGGATCGGGAGGTATGGGGAACTTATCAGAAGAAAGGAAAAGTTAATTACTGTGAATTTTTTTCTTTCAAAAGATTACAAATCTTAGATAAGACCTGGCGTCTGACAGAAAAAAAAAATAAAGTATGGAAGCTCTGTCAGTATTCTCCAGAGTGGGAGAGACTTAGAGCTCAGTGAGATCATCGCTGGAAATGACCTTGAAGCTGATGTGACCTTGCTTGACTTTGGCAGTCGGGCCACCCTTCTTGCGCAGGTACAGAGACTTCAGATCACGGCAGTCGCTGGGGTCAGCATCCAGAGTCACCTGCCCCAGGAACTGGTCACAGAATTTTCGGCTGTTCCAGACCTGGAGAAACAAGTCAAGAGAATGAAGACGACTAACCCCCCATGAGACTGGAATCCGTATTAGGTGGCAACTAGAACCTCAGGCTGAGCTTGGAGAGCTGTTTCAAAATCAAGAGACTATGTTTCTTGATACTTCTCTGTGTGAGGGGAAGATATCTCCAAAAGTGTAGGTGGCAAATCAGTAGGCTGACCTCAGGGTCAACCTTGTCTTGTGAGATGCCTACCTAAAGGCAGCACTCAGAAGCATTAAAACAGAAAAATGGCCAAATGGTGATAGTCCAAGTATGACCTTGCAGAATGTGGGGCACTTGAACTAGCATGTTTCCCCTGATGGAAATTTACAGCAAATGTGCTAACATCTCTACCTGTGAGCATGTGGGCTTCTTCCCACAATGAAAGAGAGGAAAGAATATTTAGGATGGAGGTTAATAAGGAAGTCAGTTTCTGTGCCTGCTGGGACGAGTCTTTGAGTACAAAACAAACTGAAAACCAGAATGACCCTTGTGGTGTGTTCTAGACACAGGTGAGGCACTTGAAATAATCTCCTACTGGTACTGAAGCTGAACCCTCGAGGGGGTCCCTATCCATATACTTACCTGCACAATGATAGGGATGTCAGTGGTCCTTCTGTAGAAAATGGCCTGGGTGTCAAAAATGGCATGGATGGTATTCTTTTGCACAGGGGAACGGACCTCTTCCTTTCCACACTTGATGACCAAATACGGGTTTACAGCTGGAACAAAGTGACATTTGTTTTTTAAGGCAGTCATTAAATTTCCCTTTCTAGATACAGGAGGCACAATGTCACTAAATCTATCTGGGGGCTTTTGCCATAACCTCTGTGTTCCAGAATGACCTAGGAATCAACACCTGCCCCTGCTTCCCTTTTCTTTTCCACACTTTAAATAGGAACATAAAATGAGCAGTGTAGAGGTATAGCCCAAAGAAGCTGACATCCATTCTGACTTCCCCAGACTGAAAATACACTGGAGAGAAACGTTCGTGGCCATCTTTTTTTTTTTTAATTTTTTTTGTGGGACCCTTGCCAGTGGCCAGGGAACAAACCGGCGCTGCAGAGGCTGCGGGCAGCCTCGCAGCTCAGCGCTCAACCGCTGCGCCACCAGGGGAGGCCCTCATGGCCATCTTTTCTAACCATACATGCAAGAAATGAAACTGACTTTGACCTTCCCAGACACCCCTGCAGGTCTTACTTTCATTGGCGTACTTCTTCTCCAGGCCCTCAGCGCTGTGAACAGTGATCTGAGTAACTACCTTTGGGTAGCCACGAGCCAGGTTCCAGCAGGACATTTTGGGCATGTCCAGAGTCAGCTCCCTGCAACATGAAAAAGAAGCTCTATCACCTGACGATGAATGCACTTTGATGAGGCTTGCCGAAGCTGATGCTGTTGTTGCAAAGGATGAAATACTGCATGTCCGAGCCCATGCGTCCTCAGACACAGCTTATAGTTTATGTTTTCCTTTCTCCTTGCTGTATGGACCAGCAGGTGAAGATCTGAATAGGCAGGGCTGGGTGAAAACGTAGCTTTGGTGACCCAGTACTCAGAACATAGTAGAGGATCAGCGCGGAGTGCCAGCTGTTTAAGAGCAGAGTCAGCCAGAGAACAGAAGGTAAAGCGTAAGTGGAAAAGCTCAGGTTAAAGACCCATTCCCCTTGAATGGCAGCTCAGAGCTCTGCAGCTCACACCTCCTCTGGGGAGTTTCTGAGAGCCCCACTTTGAGAAGTATTTTGACTACTACCATTACAGCGAAATTTGAACTTGAACAAGTTGTCCCTTTGACTATCTACTTGGGGGAGAAAGATCTAGAGGGTTAGGACTGGAGGCAAGGCAGAGAACCGGAGTTGGCAGGGTTGGCCAAGGAAACTGAACCTGAGCTGGACAGGCACTTCAGAGAAGATTCTCAGGAGAAACTCGCTGGTGCGGCCGTGCTGGAACATGGTTGGAACAAGCACATAGTTGCCCTTCTTCAGGTACTTGCTCAGAAACACGGTGCGGGTGTCAATATAGGTGGAAGTACCAGCGCGCTCCTGGATGTACAGGTGGTGGAGGCGGAATTTACGGTTCATCTCCACCTGGAAATGAAATTGAAGGAGACTCTCTTGTGCTCAAATCAGAATTTTTTGTACTGGAAGACTCTAGGTCCTCTTTGTTGGCTATCCCCAGGTCTTTCTTAATTTCCCTAATCCCAAGCCATTAGGATCATTGGCCCTGCCCTCATTCTCTCTGCTGGAAATGCTTATTCTTACCTTGAAGAGCTCAAAGCCAATGATGTAATTGTCAGGTCTTCCCATGCGGCGGTAAGTACGCAGGTCCTTCTGCTGCAGTGACATGATGACCTTGTGGCCATCCTCAGGCACAGTGAAGATGTACTAAAGGAAAGAGGCCACCAAGGAGCTTAGTTAACACTTCCATTGCAGACGAGCCAGCTGCAACTTCAGGGAAGAAAACTCTACACTGGGAAGCAGAGCCTTGGGTTTTGTTCTGGGCTTTGACCAGACAGCAAGGCCTTGGAGAATTCACTGACTTGCTAAGGATCAATCATAATACTTATTTCTTCCTATGACATTTAACATGTGTTGAGAGACAACTTTGTGACTAGGCCTTTGATACCAAAGAGCATATGCGTTGCTTTTTTATGTTCTTGGGTATTTGTTTTCATTATTATCCCTTGTTTTGAAAAATGGTACACAGAAAAATTCCAGAATCTATAAAGACAGAAAGTGTTCTTGTTTGATTTAACCTGACTCTGCAGCCTCCCCCTGAGCTAGGTTCCTGTGCCAGCCCAGACATGTGGCTTGTATAAGGGCTGGATCCACTCCTTTGGAGAATTAATGCTTTGCTACCAGTACTTTAGCGAAGAGGCAGGCCAGTGCTAGAGACTGTGCAAACATCACATCATCTGGTGGATTATGGTACCATTTGAAAGTTGAACTAAAAGACACCCGATCTCCCTCTCTCTCCCTCCCTTTAATAAGAAACTGAAACATATGCAGAACCATAGGTTCCCAAGGTCAATCCTGTGCAGACACTTAACCAGTGAAGCTGAAAGGGCCATTTTCCCAGCTTGGTATACGTGCTGGATAGTTTAAATATTCCCAGGTTTGTAAATGGATGATTAGTTAGGGAGTAACAGGAGCTTTTTTGCCTTTAGGGACAATTAAGGTGGAGGGGATGAAAGAAAAGTATGAATTAACTAAATCACCCACCACCCTTAGTTTCCTCTAAAATTCCTGGCCAATGAGATCCATAGAAGGAAAAGACACAGCCATATAAGGCAGTAAGACAAGCAGAATGGAATTCTTGTCTCCATGAGTTAGCACATTTGGAGAATAAATTGTCAAGATTATTAGAGGTTCAAGCTTTGGCTGTTTTGAGGTATCCCTATGCTTGACCCCTAATGTGTCACCTGCAATAGCAATGTAAGGGGAGATAGAGTGGGGTCGTTGACAGGTTAGTGATTCAAAGCTTGAGGAAAATGATCTTGTGCTAGATGAGAAATGAAGGTATAATGATAGGGTTGAGAAAAATCACCTGCATGTGAAAGAGGACACGTTTAGCAATTTGTCCCCAAGAGAAAAGTTGGACAATAAAGAGAATGAGAAAGAAATGAGAGGAGGCAGGCAGTGCCCAGGAGCCACACCAAACCATAAGACCAGGAGAGAGGCAGCCAGAGGAGGTAATTCAGATTTGATAATATTGTCAAGGTACGTCTCTGTAAAGAGACACAGTCTGCCGTACTTTACGTGCATCTGAGCCAATCCCTAGGCATCTTGACTGATAAATATTATGCAATGGCTAGAAATGGAATAATGGATATCAAAGAAGTACTCCAAGATGAGACCTGGATTACACTGCCTTGATAACTTTAAGGCAAAGAAAAAGAAGTGATTCAAACCTGGGGATGCCAGAAGTGGGGTGTGGAGCAAAGGGAAGAGGGTACCCTATGGACTAGGTGGAGGACTGTGGGTGCCTTGGTGGTGGGTGCGATGTGGCAACATGCATCTGAAGAGATGTGAGCCTCTACCTATAAAGCATATAGTGTCTTAAACCAATGTTATCTCTATAAAGAAAATAATACAATAATAATTTTTTTAAAAAAAAACCTGGGGATTCTGCAGGAAGGTATCACGGTTGTTATAGCAACCCCCTGAACGATTCATCAGGGGATCATCATCCACAGTCCAGCATCCCACCAATGACTCCAGCTCCTTGCGGCCAAAAATAGGGTTGTTCACATTGCGGCAGACATTCAGTTCATGAAAGTTGCGGCAAAAATCCTCCAGGCTCATCCTGAATGGAATGAGTGCAGGAAAGAAATGAAGATGGTACTTCATACATACCCCTGTGGTTCCATGTGGAAGCCCCAGTTCCCTTAGCACAGAAAACCTCTACTTACCAAAACTCTCCATCATCAGACATCACAAGCCCCAGGTTCTTGCGATCTGTTGCAGTCAGTTGCTGCCACTCCTCAGAACTGAAGGCAAATAAGGAACAAAGAGATAAACCCTAAGTTTGCCATGGCCATGGAAACATAGTGCCAAAGGAACAGAAGATATGGAGAGTTGGACCTGCCTGATCTTACCTCCGGCTGGGTCATAGATCCTGTGACAACACTAGTGGTGAGGAGGGATGGGTGTGAGAGAATTATTGGGCTTTGGGGATATAGCAGTCAAGGTGAAAGGCCACTCACATTTCACTCCAGGGGCCACTCCATTCCTGTCTTCCCAAGGGGTTCCTCAGGCGAACCATGTATAGCTTTTCAGTACTGAACACTTCCACGAGTCTCTCTCCAAGACGGATCTTGCGAATATCAGTCATGGTGTAGGTATGGCCCTTCAGTAGACCCCAATCAGTTTCAACTTCTTGTTCCTCCTGATTGGGAGACTGAGAGCAAAGAGACATAACCACACAAGAACTGGTAGACCCAACGCCTGGCTCCTCCTCTTCCTTGATTGGCTTACCCCTGGTTGAAACCAGTTCTCCCCATGCAAGTGGAAATTTGACACTGACACCTAACTTGATGCAAAGCAAGTGAAAGAAAGGATTTAATAAAGCAAATGATTTAAACAACTCAGATTCAAACGACTCATTGATATGAATGGCATTAAAATTTGATGGAGTTGGTTTATTCCTTGAGCCAACAGCTATAACCTCAACATCCAGGAGCAGAGGCAGGAGGAATAATTTAGCAGAAGCTACTTGTATAAGCTCAGATATTGTGCTGTTCCCCACAGGATGACTTGTACAAAAGGATAAAAAGTTAAAATTCCTCCACCTCTGTGTCAGGACTCCATGGGTATTGTTAGCTTCCTGAGTGAATAAAGGCATTTCATGGATCTCTGGGTCAAGGGTGATGTGCCCCACCAAATTTTGTAAACCCCTCTTCCAGAAGTGAGCGAGAGTGCTTTGTTTATTTGTTGTTTGTTCGTTTGTTTTGGTGACTACAAACCTCAATGGAGCAACAGATCAGACCTCCTTTTGTAAATGTTTTGTACAGTTCTCCAAACAACTTGTACTTCTCCTCAACAAGCTCAGTGTATCTTCCCTTCTGCATGTCAACAGTTTCAGCCAACGTGCCAGTGAAATCCACAATGATATCAGTGGTGGTCAAACCATCAAGGGCCTCATAACATCCAAGCAGCCTAGGGGCAAACATGCAAGCTTATCTTTGTAAAATTACTTTTCCAGGTGAGGGCATATTGTTCCCAAGAATTAAAACAGTATCTGCTCAGCTAACTTTTCTTTAGATGTAAAATGAGAGATATTTTGAGACTACAGTCAGAGATTACTAGATTTAGGCTATATTGACAAAGGATAGGCCATGCAGAAATTTCTTTCTACAGGAAAGTAGTGGACAAAGAGAAAATTTGAGTCCATAATACCATGTGATCTGCAGATAAGCAGCAGGAAGGGGCACTGAGTAGCAGATGGGGTTTAAGAGAAATCAGAACAGGTGATTTCTCTCTCGTCTAAAAGTTCAGAGGTTCAGTTCCAGGCCCTAAGCGATGCCTTGGGTCTAACAGAGGTCCTATCCAATTTAAATTCCAGTCCAGGAGGGGATGTGTTCCCAAGCATAAATGTAGCCTCCCTTTTCTTATGTAACCCACAACCCTCCTCCTTACTTTGCATAAGCTTTTTCCAACAGAGCGTTCCAAAATTCGTTCATGGATGTGGAGAAGGAGAAAACCAGATCTCCATTGATAGTGGGCAGCAAGTCATCAATCACCACCTCGGTCCATTCTCCAAAATGCCAGAAACGGAAGCGAAATATTCCAGCATATTTATCTAGTTTTCGAGGGTCCCATTCCTGTTCCTTATGGTTGGGAATTGTCTGGAAAGAGCATTCAGTCAGCTGTTATGCACTTCACTACATCCAAATATTAAAATTACAGTTGACGCCTGGAAAGTCAACGTCAAAACAGGAAACAACTAATGCATTCTGCTCGGGTCTAGGTTTGGAAGTCCTAGGTAGGACATTCTTTCCACAACTTCTGCTTCACCAGTTCAGTTTTGCTGAGGGTACTATTACCATACCCATCCCAAATAAACACAGGGTGACAGGACAGCCAGTTAGGGGTTAATTTCCCACAGGTAATCTACAAAATGCATCATGACATGTTGTCGATACAAAAGTATTCATGATTGCCTATTTAACCACATGAACAAAGCATTTTAAAACAGCAAAATCAATTTAAATGTAAGGCCCCCTGTGACTTATGTTTTTAAATATCCATCCTGTCATTTCTAGGATGGATATCCTATATAATATAGATATAAGAAATTCTCCTTTAATGTAACAATTGCATATTAATCTTCTAAAGTTAATTTTTCTGAAGAAAATGCTAACTTAATCTCAAATCAAGTCAACACTTCACTGCTCTGAACTCTACTTAAATGCCAAAGGAATTGTTGTACTTTTAATAATTTATTAGAACCTTTTCAAGGATCTATTTCCATCTTACTCACCTTTTCCGCTATTCACATCTGTTAATGACTTTCTGGCCTCCATTGGTTTATACCCAGCAAGCACAAATAATACAAGTATGCAGAGCTGCTGGGTCAAAGCACTGCGTGGCAAAAGATCGACTAGTATGTATAGAAAAGCAAATAGAGTAAAATGTTAATGTAGTATCTAGGTGAGTATGTGAGTGTTCATTATAGTATTCTTCCGACTTTTTGTATTTGTGAAAACTCTCATAATATAATGGAGTCAGCTAGTTAATATCTCTGCCTTAACAGAAGAAATTAACAAACTAAGTTATAAGCTGACTTTCCCTAAAGTCATTAAAGAAGATAAGAAGGTATAAATGCAGTGAGGTCCCACAGAAGGGGGAGATACCTTTGTCCAGTGAGACTCCTGAACTGCCAAGCAGGAGAATGCAGAGACCATTGGCTTATGTCCCAGTCTCCCTTGGATCAGCTGGTGGTTGCTGATGTTGCCCACAATCAGACGAGGGTCGTCGCAGATGTCCTGTGGGTACAATAATTGGTTATAAGAGTCTAGGAAAGTTTCTGAAGAGTCAGGAAGATTAGGGTGAAACAGGAAGATTGTGAGTGAAAACACAAAGCAGTAGATACTCTAACCACAGGGAAAAGATCTGTGGGGAAGTGTCAGGAGAAATGGAAAGAAAGAGTATGAGACAGGATGAGATAGATGTGCTGATAGTGGCCCTTGGACATAGCTATCATTAGGATTTAGTAGTTTTCACCCCAGCAGTGAATTTTAAAAGAGAACTAAGGATTATCCGGTCTGATCCTATCTGTCAAGATGAGATTTCTTGGACCACCTGTGCTTGAAAGGCTGCTTGAACTTAAGATACAAGGCCTGACGGGGATAAACATTGATGCTCCCTCTCTAGGAAAATGAGTTAGGAGACCCTAGACGTGAAGCCCTTTCTTAACATAAAGCAAGGGCAACACGGTCTCCATGACAACTAGAGTTGTCCACATCTTTGGATGAATAGAGATGGCAGCAGCATGAATAGTAAGTGGTAATGGATCACTCATAGGAACCCTTCAACGGACACTCTTTTCCATGGTGAAAGTTCTGAGGGAGTCTGGACAGGTTGGGCAATATTTGTTCGGGATGTAAATGCATGTCTTCCGTCAAGATATCCTTGGCTGTGTCATTCCACCGTGAGTAGAAAAATGAGACCCAAATAATACAAATACAATACAATGTGACGGGGATACAGTGGAGGCATTTTTAAAGCATAATTGAGTGTCCAGATAAAGGATCTCTAAAGCTACCCCAGTGGTAGGCCAAATAGATTCCATGGAATGACTACAGTTAGGCTGTTGGACAAAGGGGAGGTATGGAGATATAAGGGGTAGAGAGACAGGCATGGACAAAGGCATAGCTGCATACATGCACCATATAATTGAAGACATGATTGTGTGACTCAGTGTTTCAGCACTCACAGAGTTCAAAGGCAGGAAATACCAATGAAGTCTTGAGTAGATGGAGAAAGTTTCGTGGAGGAGGCAGTTGGCCGGTACCTTGACATTCTGCTTACAAAGCAGAAATAAATCCTAGTCTCAAAGGGAAAGAAAATCTAGACATACATCTTTTAAAAAATTGTTCAATAGAGACAACTATATTTTTCCGGTTCTCAAACCTCTTTTTCTTAATGAACATAATTCTCCTTGATTAAGGGTCTGGTTACAGAATGAAACATTCCATATATTCTTTAAAAGCCAAAATAACTCTGGAAAGGAATAGGCATTCTGGAGAGAGACAAGTCCAAACTGAAGATTAATTGGGCATCCCTTTGCCAAAATGAGAGGGTTAGGTGGGTTGTCAGCTGTGGATTTTCTGGTCTTTTTTTTTTAGATGCAAATCTGGTGTCTCCTTATGAGTTTTTTGTCTCAGCAGAAAACTTCCATCTTAAAAAATATTTTTTATGGGTTGGGAGTTGCTTACTTTTTCCTATATTGAGCATAAAGCAGGTATGTAGGATGAATTAGATTCTAATATTCTTACTTTTCTCATTGTTTCTTTACCCTTTCTAAGATGAAGCTCAACAGTTTTTCCTCTTGGGTTAGGCATTACCACTTTATTTGGAACCAAATGTAAAGCTATACAATGATTTCTTGGACTTAGATAATGCATCTAGTAGTTTCCTAACATGGAAAAACAATGAAGTGAGCATTGATATGTGGGAAAGTGTGCTTTTAGATTATTAAGGCAATTTATTTGCTGGTTTTATGTAGAGTTATTAGTGGTTGGGATTATATTACAGTGTTTTGAATTTCCATACAGCTTTCATTTCACAGCAGGGATCTAGGTTCAACCAATACTTCTGGCATGTCAACTTCTATTCATAATATAAATGCTCAAAAAAAGACACATAATCAGAACTTGGGTAATTATTCTCCAGTAGAACTGAGCTGAACAAAGCTAATATATATCTCTATTTCTTTCTATCTATCTATCTATCTATCTATCTATCTATCTATCTATCTATCTATCTATCGTGTGTGTGTGTGTGTTTGTGTGTGTGTGTCAAGCTGTGTGCAATCATGGGAGAATGAAAATTTAGGCAGAAAAACCCTTATTTTCCACTTGCTTTTATAAACTGGCCCATGCCCCAGTCTTATTTCACCACTCTTCATACATGATGGATGGCTATTTAACAATAGGGTTTTAAAACATAAGTTAACAGTCAAAGTTGGAAGGAATTTTAGAAGTTATTTAGCTAACCACTTTATTTTATAAATGAGGAAACAGGCTTAGAGAAGTTTCTTCAGAACCACATACAGTTTGAGAAAGAACCAGAAGACCTCAGTTGGTCCATGCCTCTGCCTTTAGGTTTATCAATGACTGCCTCAAAAAGGGTGATCTTGTGCAGCTCTCCAGGGGCAGAGATGCAAACATTTCTCTCCGTCACCCATTCAGTGCTTACTGCTTGCTTTTTAACACTCATCTAAAAGCTCTCCATTATTCTAGAAATTTAAGTCATATCTTAACTTTGAGTTCCAGGTTAACTATCACCAATAGGCTTTAATAGTCTCAACGTAGTCCACTAAGTATCTATCAGTCTCTGATGTATGTCAGCCCCATCTAGACGTAGAACAGGGGATAAAACATAAAGCTACATATTATATCTCTTTAAGGACTTGAAACACTAGACAGCAGCTAAGGAGGTGGAGAGGGTAAACAATACTGAATCCATGCAAACCCAGTGATCAAATGGAATTTTTGGTGTCAAATTTGAAAACAATGACATGGTTGTTTATTGACTTTTTACTTAGTTTTAGAAACCTGGGGGGGGGGATAAAGAATCATGGATGGAGCAATTTTTCTGTAACTCAAAGCTGAGATGCAGAGTGCAGATGGGACATTCCAGTCCCAGCTCTGCTGCAGTGGTTGGGAGGGGTTTGGGGAAGAGGTCACAACTCACATATTCACATATTTGGGTGGCTTGGGCGGGAGGGGAGATGCTGAGCCCCTAATGGCTCCCAGCTGTGTTGGCACAGTTGATGTGATCCTTGAACTGGGCTGTTTGTCAAGGTAAAATAATTTCTTAGGGAGAAACACACACAACTGGGAAGTTGAGCACCAAGGGTAAAATCAGGAACAGTCTACATACTTGCATTCCCAAGCCAAAGCCTTCTACAAGCCAAGTAGCTTCTTCAGGAAGTATGATCTCTTAGTTGAGCATTAAGGGATCTTCCTAATGTCCTCACCTCAGTCCCCTTCCCAGAAACCTTTACGAGTGAAGGGAGGAATGCAATGGCAAGACCCAGAGCCCTCACATGCCACTCTATGTGGCACTCTTTGTACCTGCCACATCTAAACCTTTATCAATTTTTTTTTCTTACACAGATGAAATTTGCTGGCATTAGACACTGAGGTCTAGAGTAAACATTAGGAAGTACAAAAAACCCAAAAGATTATTTAGGGAACCAGAATTCAGAATGGAAGCACTTTCGAAGTGCTGCACACAACCAAGCAGGACAGGAGGGATATGGGTATGGACGCCTAAAAGAAAGACGAGCCCTGCGGTACTTGTATTATCACTAAGTCCATGGTTCTACGTTGTCCCAAAAGGCTCAGGACTGCCTTTCAGGACCTAAGGCCTGTGAGTTAGTCCACAGAGCAATTGTCTTAAGAAAATGAAACCATCTCTGGGAAGAACATTTATAGATGGACTTGGGTTCAAGGACTACTGTTAGATCAGCCTTTCAAAGTATCCGCATTACCTGCCATGGGTGGGGGGGTGTTGCTTCTGTGTGAAAGATCTTTTCATCAGTAAAACCTTTTCTTCCTTCCTAACCTCCCCAAGGAAAACTCAGTATGGAACTTGGTAATAAGATCTTAAATCCAACTTGCACTTCAAGTCTCTACATGATTATCTTCTTAGTTGAACCTGCAGCCTTCTGCTAGGAGACTCAAGGCATAAATGTCAAACTGCTTTATTGGGAGGAATTTATATATTCATGCAATGGAATACTATTCGGCAATAAAAAATACGAACAAACTGATGCATGCTACCACATGGATGATTCTTGAAACCATTATGCTAAGCAAAATAATCCAGTTACACTTATGATTCCATCTTAAGTGAAATGTCCAGTACAGACAAATCTAGATACAAACTGAAAATAGATTAGGGATTGCCTCTGACTTCGGGGGTGGTGGAGATGAAGTGAGGGTTACTCACTGCAAATGTACACAAGGGATTTTCTTGAGATGACCCAACACAGTGAAATAGTCCTAAGTGAACTAAGTGAAGTGGGACACCTGGGTGAGGGTGAAGCAGTGGAGGCTGAGATCTAGATCAGGAGAGATGACAGGTGCTGTGTAAGTGCCCTTCTTTCCCCCACAGCTGGCTGTGCAAATCCTCATAAGACCTGCTCCCTTTCAGTTGGGGTTTAGATATGTCTGACTTTAAGATAGTATTGGAACTGAGTATGTCAGTCCAGAAAGAAAACCAGAACAGCAAGTAGAGAGAGTGGCTGGGGGAAGCTGGCAAAGAAGTGTTTTTATGGGAATTTAGTGGCCAGATTGCAATCTAAAAAGCCAACCTGCAGTCTTAGGATCACACTGTAACTTAGTATAATTCATCTCTTAGAATTTATTAAGAGTTCCTAAGCCAAGACCCTAGGAAGATAGGAAGGCTGGTTCAGGAGTACAGGCCTCGGGGAATATATCTGTGTTCCCAGAATGCTAGGGCGTTGCTGGGGCCATTGGACTGCCAAAGGAGTTAAAGAAAGGATTTTCCTCGAAAGGGTATGGCATAAGAGCTGGCACTGAACAACTACAAAACGCTCTTATGATTCCTGTCTATCTAAAGTTGTTCCTTAGGGAAAAGCAAAGAAATGACAAGCGTGAGGAAGAGAAACTCATTGCACTAGGACAGTGGGACTTGACTGGAGTGAATTGTTTTGATGAGTGTTTATCGGCATGGAGGCCTATACATTTATGGCAGAAGCTTTTCAACACTGGAGAGGAAATAAAAAGAAAATATCAGGTTAATTATGCTTCTTCCATTTTAAAAGCATCAGAAAGTAGCCACGGTTAAGCATGAGGCTCTCTGGCATGCCAAGGGACAAGATGTCGGTAAGCTTCCCTGCAAACCAGCATCTCGACCTTGCCAATGAGGCGGGTGAGGCCAATGACCCATCTGGGCTTCCTGAGCCAATTCAGAGAGGCCCAGGGCTGTCTGTAGGCTTTCCTGATGGGAGGCCAGAGAACTTGACGTGGTTCTTGACCACAGATTTGGCCTCCACTCTAACTGGAAAGGAATTCACAGCTCTTTGAGGAGGCTCAGATGGTGGTCCAGAACCTTGTTTTTCCCCTACTTCCCACAAAAGGTCCCCTCCAATTCACAGTGATCGCCCCTTCTTCAAAACCCTGCATGATTTACTGTTTGTATGCCTGAAAATTGCATATCTTACATCCAGCATTGATTCATTATTTAACTCTTTGATAGTGCAATATTTATCTCTTCAGTTAGAATGGGAGTGCCTCATGCCAAGCTGTGTCTGTATCTTGCACAGAAACTGACATGGAATAGCTGCTCAATAAACGTGTCTCAAGTGTCTGACTCTCCCTGAAGACTTAATTAAAACTAAACTCACCATATGCTCTCAAAAAGGAGAATACAGATTAGCTCATGAATGTACAGCATCAACAAAGTGAGGAAGAATGTGAGAACCACTGGAGAGAAACTACCAAGTTTAGCAAAAGAAACACACAAACACACACAGCTCTTTGCCCCAGGAATGGTGGAATGCTAGAAGATAAACTAATGCGGGCTTTGAAGTCATACCTGGATTCATATCACAGTTGGCTAGCAGTCAGACGTGGGCTACTTCTTACCTTTTCTGGAGATCCAGATAAAATGATGTGGTCACTCTCTTTATTTTTAAACCAGGATAAAAGAGTTACATCAGATTAATTTTTAAGATACCTACCTTGTTGAGCAATAGTAAGTAAGAATGCAGTGAAAAAATTTGTATAAGAGCTTCCGAACACAGTATATGGGCCCAAGGGAGACATAGGACAAATACCTATTTCTTTTTCCACCCATAACCTTTCATCCTCCTTGACACTCCCTGACCCTGGAAGGGGTGTGCGGGCCTCAGAAGCAAGATGGCCTATTATCATGGTTACTCATTTTTTCCGTTCCCTGCTAATCCATCCAAGATTCAATCCATAAAAATTGGAAAAAGAAGGGAAAGGACTAAAGAGTGAGCCGAGCAAGAGAAAGGAAGATGTGTCTAAAGACCAGCTAGTAGAAGAAGCTCTGTTAGCTTTCTTCACATCTGGGAAATGGCTTCACAAGAACTTGCAATTTTGCCATAGAGCCAATCTCCTTCCACCTCCTCTAGAAGCTCACTCCCAGCAATCACTTGTTTTCTCTGCATCTTGGACTTATCCTTTACTACTTAACCTATAAGTAGGTTCAAGTTTTTTACTATTTTTAAAATACATACTCTCCCCCAAAACTCTCTGAATTTCCTGTCTCCTTTTCAACTACTTCCGCCCTGTTGACCTCCTTTGTCTCATATCCTAGCAGCAGAAAAGAGTGGTGCCCCTCATTAGCACATCCTCTTGTAAATGTGGCCTCCAGACAACCTTTCTCTATTTTCTTCACACTTTTCTAGAAGAAGAAAAAAACCTCTACACACTTAATTAGTGACTAGTGAATTTTGCTCATGTTTTGCCAGATTTCATTGCCTACCAGTGATCTGCAAGGACGTCAACAACTGAGGAACAGATAGAGGGAGTACAATCTTCCCTCATGGAGAAAACATCCAGATTGCATAGTATCAATGGCTATCATACTTCATGGGCAAAATACCTGAGCTATGTCCTCCCAGTCACATAGTAAACAAGGACCTTGAAGTGACTGACATATCTTGGCACCACCTGGTGGCAACCTTTATAATTGAAGTAGCTCTTGCAAGAACTCCATTTAGGAGTTTAGGTTGTGGACGTTGCAACTAAAAAGCTCTGTACTTCTGAATCATTACAGTGTTTTAAACCAACAGCACCTAAAAAAAAATAAACAAACAGCAATAGCTTGCTCATTGAAAAAGGCAAGCCTTGAGTTGTTGACAGGAGTGGTTCCATAACTGGGCACAGAAAGGTACATGATTCATTAGGGTCAAACAGTGTTCCAGATATTGTGAAGATCAAAGAACTTGCATTTCATCATAGCTCTCTATGGCCTATCTACCTTGTCAGCCACATTGGAAAGATGCCAGGATAGAAAATGCTTCTATGTTGTTGTACCCTGTAGATACATCAGGGTTGCCACTTATTTTCTGGAATTCTCCATCATGCCATCATTTTATATTTTGAGCTCCCGATCACGTAGTGCTTGTGAGGAGGCCCTGTACCTTGATTTAGAGACACAACATATAGATGTGCCACAGAGAACCATATTAATATGTGGTGAAGAGCTGTGGTTCTACTTGAATCCCACTGGTTGTGAGAGGGTTTAGGCAATGGTATCTGAAGATCAGTAGAGGAGCCTCCCTCCCTGAATGTAAATACCCTCTTGTCCCTGTAGAGTTCATTTCATTTCTCCTTGCTATGTAAAGAATGTTTCCTCCTCACTGGCCTGAGGTTATCCCGAAGTTGCTGTGATAGGTAACTCAGTAAGGAGACAAAGAACTTGCTTTTTGAGTTACCATATTTACTCAAATGAACTTCCAAAAGAAAACAAACAGCTATGTCTCTTGCTTGTCCTGTTTAAACTACTGATTCTGACATTTGATTAAAATTTAAGACTCGTCCAGCTAGAGTCAGAAACACAGGTCCATGGAACTTCTAATGTAAACGTTCTGCCCTAAATTGGTCTACATGCAGCAGGCCGAGCAGGCAAAATTGTGGACAGAGTACAATTATGATGAAAAAAAAGAGCAAGAGGGAAGCAGAAAGTGAAAACAGAAAGTTACCTGGGGCCGCTTCCACACCACCTTTCCTGGGAGCAGTCGGTTGTAGAAAAGTGAATCATTCTCAGGCAGAAATGTTGGGTCACAGAAAAGTCTACCATCTTTGATGCATTCCTGCTTCAGTTCCTGGTATTTCTGGTTTTTAAAGAGCTTCAGAGGAGGACCCATAATGTCAAACGGTGTCTAGAATGAGAAAAATTACCATTGGACAAAGAAATGTTTGAGTCTTTTAAAGATTACCTAAGATTAGAAAGAACAGTAGTTACCACAGAGACTTATCCCAGGAGCATATCAAGAATGTGTTTACAGGAAGTCACCATTTTCTGGGACAGAAGGATTCAGGCTCTGCTACTAACTAGTTGGGGCTTTGACCATTTCAAGGTGTCACTTTCTTTCTCTGCTAAATGGGGTAATATGGGCCTTAACAAACTTGTTGGGAAAATAGATATTATTATTTAACATTTATATGTAAAGATTGCAAGTTAAACATGAATCATCATATCAAAAGCAATCTCCCAGTTTACACTAAGCTGGAGGAGCATCTCAAGGCAAAAATAAAATAAAATAATAAAACAATGCTAAGTTTGAAGATAAAGGGAAAAAATTGCTTTCCTATATTCAAAATAAGTTAGTGCCCTGAAGGGCCACATATTTTGTGCTTGAGGGGAGAGAAGCAGCCCCTTTCATCGGGCTAACAAGCTCTCTTACACAATTCTTTCCCTTTTGGCATTGAAAGAGCTTTGCATTTTTATTCCTGGCCAAGAAAGCTAGTACAAGAAAGAGCTCAGCAGATGGCCTCCAAAGACAAGGAAAGATAGAAAGATTGTATGTGTCTTTCTTCTTTAAAGTCTAATGTGCAATCATTGCCTGTGATAAAAGGCGGACTCTGAAATTCAATTACCCTCATTTGGGGGACTATAGATTCTTATCCCATGGCAATAAACTGTTGCTTTCTTTTCTTTAAAAAAAAGTCTCACATGGCTAAATAGAGAATTAATATAGCAGCTCTTCAAGAAGCATCTATAGGCGTGCCTCTCACTCAAAACTGATTTTTATGAGGATAATTTGAAAGGCAAATTTGATTTTAAACAGCTTTGGGGTGATAATGGAGTTTTCAAAGCCTTTGCTTGATTCACAAAGATAGATTGTAATGATGTTAATGATCCTCTCATAACATTCAATAGTGAATGAGAAGAGGGTTGTGAAACTGACATGATGCCAGTGATTTCAAAACATGTTTTCAGGATAGCTGTGTCTATATTTTATGATGAGGGTTGAAACAAAATATCTGACTAAGGTCAGAGTATCTGCTAAAAAAAGTAGATGAAATTTGGGGAAAAAAGGCAACATTAATACTCTAAGGAGTATATGGGTAACACAGCTCAAATAAATGAGTTAATTTAGAGTTAACAGTCAACCACTATTTTATAAAAAGTGTGATATTAGTCAGACCTCTACCCTCTTATTTCATGTCCTTTCAATATTACATAGACAAGCAGTTTACAAAAACCAGTTGTTAAGGACATTTAAGAGAGAGGCACTCTTATAGGCGTTGCCTGAACAGCCACTACATTCTCTGTTTAGCCATGTAAGGTTTTTTTTTTTTAAAAAAAAGAGAAGAAAACAACAATGCACTGTCATAGGATAAGATCTATAGTTCCCAAATGAGTGGCTACACTAGCAAAGAAACCCCCCAATCAAAGACTATAAAAATTTAACCCAATGTTATTGAAACCTGTAATATATGTAAGCAAATTTACCTTTTTCTGAATCCATGAAATAAGAAGCTTACATTAACCCATTTGTACATAACCTTACTTACTGATGATTGCTTTTCAAATTGAAGACCATGGAATACTGCAAAATACTGAAATTCCCCAGTCATCAAATTTAAATTTGCTCATGCATTTTAAACATTAAAAGTGTATTTTGTTGCGTTTGAAGGTATCAGTAATAAGTTTCCATTAAGCAGCATCAGGGCCAATCTGAATGTTTGCCCAGGCTCCTTTCTGGAGTCGATTACAAACGGACCCCAATTTTCATGTGTGTTCAAACTTTTAACAAACACGACTCTTGCTTTCCCTGGAAGGTTTGGTGGCTTGCCAGAGGCTGGGGACTATAAATGGGGGACAGTATGGGGCAATTAGGATACTTAGTTTGCCAGAAACTCCTAGTCCCTGAACATTTTGGATAAATGAGTATTTCCTGTTCTTGGGGAAGGGTCTCTGCCCTCATCAGTCTTTCTTGCTACTCAAATGGCAAGGCAGGCAGGAGCTATACAGAGAGGGTCTGTCTATAGACAGAAGCACGATCAATTGAAAATAAAAACCAGGTTTTTGATAGTAAAAACCAGTAGGCTCCAGTAGACTCTTTCAGAGACAGAAGGTAGTGCTGGTGTAAATAGGTCAAACTTTTTGGGTGAGAATGCCTACATTTTGGTGACTCATAGTAAATAAGGAGTAGCAGGCTGGTAGCATATGGTTTGACAGTCTTGCACTGGAGTGCAATTGTAGCCCCCGGTCTCATCAGACTTCCAGAAGCGTTTACCCATATTTTATGACTACATAACAGGAGAAGTCTTCCATTTGCTCTGATCTTGGTTTTTGTATGTGTGTGTGCACCTCCACTTTCTCATCAAAAGAGCAGGTTTCTCTATCTGACTCTTCTTACACTGAAGCTGTACCTAACTGTTTAGTTAAAAGTATTTTTGATTAAGTAGAAAGGGCACCATACGTTCAAGACATACACTGCAATCCCTCTCCATGCTTGGCACAGAGTTAGGAGCACACTCACTGTTCAGTAAAGATTTGGTGAATGGATAACAATTTTAAGTAGAAAATTAGTGTTTTTATGCAACTTATTGTTTGAAATGTACATTTCTGTTCATGTTCTCTTCATGGCGGCCACATTTAGTAGATATTATCTGCACCCTCCATTTTGTATCTGCAAAAAGGACAGGAGAGAAGGGACAGCCAGAAATCGGCAGAGCCGACTCAAACCTGGGTCTGCATCACACCAGGTTTAAAGGCCAAATTCCCCTCACACTGCTTTTGGTTACTACTCCTTAAAGAAAGGAGGTTTTTTTTTTTTCCTACCTCAAATAAGGAGAACTCTCCAAAGCAAACATGATATCTAACTTCGAGGCATTCTGCCTAGGATTTACTGCCAGGGTAGATATTGAAAAGGTTCTTTATTTTAATGGCTTGATGATTATGGGAGAATGCGAACTCTTCACATATGAAAGGATTTCTCCATTAACTTTCAGAAAACTGGGACACCCAGAGATTTGTAAGTTGCTCTGGTCATAAATAACAGCACATATGAGAGTGGAGGGTGGAATTCTCCTCTGTCACTGCAACCAACAGTGAAGAGAAGAGAACCTTTAAGTTAGAGAGCTCATGGGAGGAATGCTGGTAAACAGAATCAGAGTCCCTAGCTAACAAAGAAAATATACTCATTTCAGAAGAGGGATCCTGTGTCCAGAAAAGGTAGGTAGTATCATGGGGGGTTGGGTGAAACAGAGTGTGGGGTTTGCACTGAGGTAATGATCTTCAGCAGAACTGTTTGAATTGGGATCTATGGCTAGAGATAGGAGGAAGGCCTCAAGGGCCAAGGTTGAGTGGGAGAGAGGAGTCGGGAGTATGGAAAACTGGGAACTGTCAGGGGAGCTAAGGGAGCCTGCCACGTGGACTACGGGCTAGAGTAAGGAGAGGGAGTTTTTGCTACTGACTGGAAAATTGGGGAAGCTGGATAAATTCTCAAGAGGAAAATCACTTGCTTCATACCTGTGGGTCAGCCTGCATCCAGAAACCAGGTTTCGCTCTAAAAACATAAAATCTGTCTAGGTTTACCAAAGAGAATCTTTATCTAATAAAGGCCATCCAGTCTACGGTTTACAAACTGATTGGGATGAACAGGAGGGCTACGAAGGGCATTTAAGGAAGAGAACGGAGAGAGCATGGTCTCAGAGCCATCGGCCCTGCCTAGCTTCCTTTTTTCCCCCCATTTTCCCCTTGGCACTGTCCTTGAGGCAAAATTGGACATAAAAGCAATTAAGAGTTTGTAGGTTAAACTGAATTCGGAAGATCTAACTCTGCCCTGGCACGAAGTAGGCACCACTTTAGCAACACTCAACACGACGTCTCCTCACACACACCAGGGGGTGGTGTGGTGAGAGAAATGGGGCTTGGAGAGGAAGAAGTAATAAAGATTCCACGTGCACATGTTACAGAGAAAAGTGCTTTCCGAGTCTTCACCGGCAGCGTCATAGCCCCACCTGTGGGCATGCCCCCACCAAGGAGCAGACGGCTCCTCAGATTCCAACTGTTGGCCAGATATTCTGGGGTCCCAAAGACCCATACAAATCCTCTGATCCGGCATCCTACATAACGCCTCTATTCTGGTCAGAGAGAGGACACAGTCAAAGTAATTCAAAGCAAAGAAAGAGCACACAATTCCTTTAATTCCATTGATGAAGAACTCTATCAAAAAATAAAAAAGAAATTCAGAATCATAAAAAGAGCTCAGGTAGTCAGAAGATCCAGGATCCTGTCCCAAATACTACCCATTCGTCGAGATTCCATCTCTGTCCCTCAGTTTCCCCTAAGGACTACCAGAGTCTGATGGCTGTCTCTTCTACCTCAGATGTTATCAGGGTGGGCCCTAATAAAATGAAGTACGTGAGCATACTTTTTAACTGTTAAAGATAAGACCAACATGGGACAGTAGTATTAAGAAATTATCTTTTGCAGTTCATTAAATGTCTTATCTGTCCTTTCTGGAAACTGGGGTGATTTGATTATAAGCTTTAAATAAGACACTCACTGGCATTTATAAGACCAATAGAAAATGCCTATGCACCACTCTCTAACTCCTTTTTTTTTTTTTTTTTTTTGGCTGACATACTGCTGTACCCATTTTTTCCCTCTTGGCTAAATAAGTCCATCCTATAAGTCTAATTTTACTGCCTTGAGAGACTCTAATTGCAATTTTTATAGAATGTTACAGTGGAAGGGCTCTTAGACATCGCTGAGTCCAACTCCTAGCCTTTACAGGAAGGGACTTGCCCAAGGTTACATAGTGACAGAATTGGCACCAAACCTTGGACCTCCCGACTCTTTTCAGCACAATTTAAAAAGGTGTGGGGGGGTGGGGGAGGGCACACGCAAACCTAAAACGCCAAGACATTGTTTTTGAAAATTCTGTCTTCTTCTTATAAGCATGCACTCAGTTGTTTTGCTTTTGAATTGCATGCTGTCAGAAGGTGAGATGATTTCAAATCAAGGCTAATCAAAGAAACACTGTTTGGGGGTCACAAAGGGGCTTTTTCTGCTTTTAATTTAGGAGCTGAAAACTCCCAAGGATACAGAAAGCCTGCTTTTTAACCTATTCCTGACTACACAAGTGTTTGGACTTTTTCCTAGTCTGCCACAGACTCTGAGGATAAATAAAGAATGCTATTCAAATCCAAAGTATTTACACACGCGCTCGTGCACACGTACATGCGACTGTGCATGCACGCACACGCACGCATTGCTAGAGGAATTAAAGAGTTAATTAGCAGTTCCCCAAAGAATCTTTTAAAAAATGACTTCAGACTATAAAATGTCCTTAATCACAATAAAGATGAGCAAATGATATATTAGCTGAATTTCAACAAAACTTTAATATTCAATTATACAAACCAGGATGTTTTACCCTGAAGCTAGAAGTGATGGGCAGAAAGGCAGAATGATGGGCAGGACATCAGAAATTGCTTAATTTTCTCATGGGCTTTTCACCAAACTTTGAGTTCCAAACTCACAGAACCTATTTTTTCAATTGCAATGTTCTGCTCCTTTTTGTGCCTGCCCCCCCACCCCCACCCGCCCAGCCTGCTCAGGTCAAATGACCCAGTTAAGCCCCTAAAACATGAGTGGCAGTGTAATGGGGGGGGAACAGAGCCCCCAAATACAAATCAAAATTTGAACCAAGGCAAGAAACAGAGAAGAACAAAACCAGGCTGGCCAGGGACTGAAAAAGAAATAGGCAAGATCTACCAGATCGGGAGGACCCCCCAGCTGTGCAGACAAGAATGTCTCTGTGGATACTCGTTTCTATGCAACAGTATCCAGACCATGCACCCCACTTCCAGGGCTTAAAGTTTCCTAGAGTGGCTCTAAGATTTTGCCTGCGTTTCAACAATTTGCTCACAGCTGTGAGTCAACAGAAGCTAGAATGACGCCCTAACAATCAGCCTGGGTTCTCCCTTTCACCCCACACCATCCTCAGGTTTGTCCTCCCTTACCAGGTATTTTGGGTAACAGAGGACCAAAAAAAAAAAATCTGAACAGATTTGCCAAGAAAAATTTCATTGCTAGATAACCACTATCACTCCACACACCCTCAAAAACTCCATTAATTTTGAAGTTTCCAAACCGCTACCAGGCACCTCTATTCCATCCAGACAAACCATAAAGTTGTAACTGTGGAGCTTGATGAACTATAGAGCTGGAGTTTATTCACCTCTTTTAGACTCCAAGTTATTCAGCAAATAAATGTCAGGATTAAAGTTTGCAAATACCTTCTCCCCTCACCTGAGTTCTCCCAGGAGTTTTGCTTTTGCTGCCACTGCCGCTGCCGCAGCTGCTGCTCTTGGCCAGGTAACCCCCACAGAGTCTGTCCAGTCAGTGCGGCTGAACAAAGATTCTGGCTTTCTTAACCTGAAAACTATTTGGGCTATACCAAGCTCTGCTCACAGGGGGAGGTGCCTCGCAGAAACTTCAGGAGCCTTTGCCCCTCCCAGCAGTCAGAAACTGATCCTGAGTCATGAGGAAAATCTGGAAGGCGCCCCTGCCAGATGTGCAGACGGGATGCCCACTCCAGATCCACCCACCAGCAAATTGGAAAACCCAGGAAGCCACGTTTGAAAGCTCTTTCTGTTCCAAGGAGAAATAGGACTTTCAGGGAGGGGTCAGAGAGAATTCGGACTTTTCTGTCCCAGGGCTAGTAACACAAACACGGACCTCACTCCAGAGAGGACATGGAGGGGGAAATCTTTAAGTCTTGGCAAAGTTCTTGAGGGCTAAACTGCAGACATGGCCCTTGCACACTGATCTAGGATAGTGATGAGACGTCAGCAAAGGAGTGTGAGTAGAAGCGGAGCTAATGGGACACAGAAGAAACAATTGCTGTGGGAAGCAACAAGTTACATTTGGCCAAGGGCAGAGAGAAATGAGCATTAATGGTGAAGTAGATGGAGTTGGATAACATGGCAGTTGTAAGAAGCCTAATTTTTAGCGACAGGTCTGTGGAGTGTTTGCCTTGCAGTGTTAGGCAAAAAGCAGAGGAAATATCTGTTTGCTCTGAAAGGCCAGTGAAGAGGCTTCGGCAGGGTATCCAGACCTCTGTGTACTAGTCTGCGTCCCAGTCAAGGTCCCACTCCCTGAGACAGTTTACACATTTACGGGGACGCGATTCCCAGGGACACTGTTCTCAAGTTTTTCCTTTCAGTTTTCACAGACTGTGAAGACTCCTGCCATCTCATTCCCCAGCTCCCTCAACCAAAGTGGTGGAAGGAGGGAGGAGAGGAGAGAGGAAGGAGGGGGGAAGGGAGGGAGGGGGAGGGGGGGAGAGAGAGAGAAACTAGTGAGCAAAATGGAGCAGTGTATTTTCCTTACCTTCTGGCCCCACAGCATATTTTCAAGAAACAAATCTGAGCCCTCTGCCTTGGTATTTCCCCACAATATCCTCTGCCTGCTCACCCTCTTTGCCAAGATGAAGTTGAGGTAGATGTGGTGAGCAATACAAAATGCCAGCACCCAGGAGGGTTAGGAATTTCAATGTTGGCCCCCAACTTGGTTCCAGTGGCAGATTACTCAAGCGAACACCCTCATATTGGGCTTGGAAACCAAGGACGGGGGGCTTTGCCTCTTCTTCTTCAGTCTTTTCCACCTCCATGCTTTTCATATGAATAGGGAATCAGAGAATCTGAGAATTTGAAAAAAAAAAAAAACAACTTCGAGGCCACATCTCCCCTCCTGCTCAGTGCAAAAAATATTCTGCTGAGACAGAGCACTCATCCCTCTGAAAAGCAGCTTGCTCCACGTTTGGGCAGTTTCTCATTGTTAAAGGTCTCCTCCTTAAGTAAACAAAAATTAGCCTCACACAAACTATTTCTAATTCCTCTTTCACATGACAAACCTTTCAAATATCTGTCATGTCACCCAAGTCTGCTCTCCTCCGGACTAAACATTCCCAGTTCACTTAAACCAGGCCTCATAGGACATGGTTTCCAGGCTTTGCCATTCTGGTTGTCTTTTCAATGGAGATCTGCTCAGTGTGTAGCTTCTAACTCAATTAAAATCCTCTTTTGTTTCTTACTTGAACTTACTTGACCTACTACAAGAACTACTTGAACTACTACTATTAGTGCTTGATTTTTATTCAGTTGATTTTTATTTTAACCTAAAATAA
This sequence comes from Talpa europaea, assembly GCF_964194135.1. Lineage (NCBI taxonomy): Eukaryota > Metazoa > Chordata > Mammalia > Eulipotyphla > Talpidae > Talpa > Talpa europaea. Next base: position 69,479,444 of record NC_140081.1, read on the forward strand.
TGTGTTCCCTGCTCATTTTTCTACACCTTGAGTCTCTCATCTTGAATATCAAATTCCTATAGCAATGTACATGGAATATATTTTTTAATACTGTGCATATAGCTGAGATCTATATAAAAAAGATATTTTTCTACTTCTCCAGAACCAATTCTTGTCCTCTTGAGGGTGATATCATTCCCCTTGAGAGTGTGTGCTCTATATTACCAAGTTTCTTTTATCTGCCTATTTGATCAACCAGGCTAAGAAATGTATTGAATGAGATAGGGCCCAGGACAGAATACTGTAGAGTAACCTTAGAGCCCTCCCCTTATTAACAATCACTTCTTAAAATGTTGTTCAAACATGAAGCAACCTGTGTATAACTCTTGCTATCATCCAGCTCCTATTTCCCCATCTTCTTGGAGACATTTTCAAAGATCTCTCTGAGATCCAGATGTATTATGCTATGGTATTCCTTCCATCTACCCTTCTAGATAGATACCAATTTTAAAAAGGAAATGGGTTTAGTTAAGCATGACTTGTTTTTAGTGAGCTCATGCTTATCCCTGGTGATTTCCGTCCGCTCTTTTTCAAAAACCTCACGAATAATCTACTCAATAGTGCATTCTATACTTTTGCCAAAGACAAATGCCATGCTCAGTGATCTGTAGTTTCCAGGATCTGCATTTTGCACCCTGCACCACCACCACCACCCCCTTCACTAAAAATTGCAACGTTTGCCTGCCTCCTTACAGCTCTCATCTCTTTCTTTTACCAAAATTTCTCAGAGGTTACTAAGACTGGCTCTGTGATCACGTCTGCACATTCTCTCAGTAGCCTCGGATGTAATTTGTCTGGACCTGGAAACTTGAACTCATTGAAGGCAGCTAAGTACTCCCTTATTATCTCCTCATCTATCTTGGACTTTAATTCTCTTTCCAGTTCAAAGATCATGCTCCTTGATGGAGAGGTTAAGTAACTTGCCCACAGTCACACACCTAGTAAATTGGCAGAGCTGGAATTTAAATCCCGCCCTGTCTGACTCTAAAGTCTGGCTCTTAACCAGCATGTGATGTAGCTTTCATGTATCAAATGAGTGGTATGGCCCATGGGTGCTATATGAGTTCCAAAGTGGGAGAGTACTCTTCTAGCACAAGTAGTCAGTGTAGGCTTGGTAAAATAGGTGAGATTTGAGCTGGATCTTTAAAGAATGAGCAGGGTTCTGCCAGGAAGAAAGGAGCAATGTGTGGATATGTGTAATGTGATAGAGCAGATTGAGGAGAACATCCAGGCATGGGAAATAATAATCATCACGGTGGGTGTAGTGCCAGGAATGCACAGAGCAGGATATCTAGGATCCAAGCAGACAGGCGGGTAAAGGAAAGTCCTGGAGACCTCAGTGGGTTTCTCAGGCTTTCATTGAGCTTTTACATATAGTGTAGCAACCAGGTACATGGCAGACAGGGGTGCATGGCAGACAGGGGTGCTGGGGTGGGGGGGAGCAGCAGGCCGGTAGGCCTCTAAGCTCCCCCGCAAGTCTTCACTCTGGGCTTCTCTGGCGTTCTTTCTCCCCTTCTCTCTCCTGCTTCTTCTCCTGCTTCTGCTTCTCTTGGTGACTATCTCAACACTAAGCCATGGCCCACAGAAGTAAACAACACAGCTTATAATAATGTAACAACTGCAGGTGCCCCATCAGGCAGGGCAATCCTAATGGTGGGAGGGCAGAAAAGCCTGAAAACCATTTACCCTACAGTGAGTCTGCCTCCTAGTAAACTTGGGTGATCATTATGAACACTAAGAGACCACAAATGGTCCGAGGGGTGGCCAGGTGTTCATGCTTCCCCTTAATAATTAACCATTCGTTGAAGCTCTGTTGCTTTATAGCCACATACCCTTAAGCAAGGCATACTCCTCCCAGCTTTTTTTTCTTCCTCTGTAAAATGGGAATAATAATAATAGGCCTACTTTAGAGGGCATTGTGAGGATTCAGTCAGCTGGGAAATACATGTAAAGTACTGAGAACACTGCATGGCATACAACTGGGGCTCAACAAATATTTATTAGTCACTATTACTATCACTACTATTGTACAAATCTTTTATTCATTCAACAAACATGTACTGAGATCCTACAATGTGCCATAGGTTATCTTTGGTCCTGGGGGTATAATGGTGAGCAATAAAGACTCTGATCTCAGCCCTCAATGAGTTAAGAATCAGCCACACATTTACTTTGTGCAAGTTTTCAGTCTGTACTCTTTTTTTGATTTCATATTCTGGGCAAAGTGGTACATTTTCCTTATCTTAAATCGGCGTCCTTCGAAAAATTTGTGGTGCTAGTGATCCAATAGCCCAGTGTTTGTGGAGCAAGTTGGTAGCTACTCTCTCCCAGATGCAACAGTTTCTGTTTATTCCATCTCAACCTTCACTCAAGTCTTGGCTTCTGCCCATTGCATCCTCCAGCCACATTCCAAGCCCAATTATTTCCCTCTATCTTGGGCAATTTCCATCCCTAGATTGTAACATCAAGTTCACCTACAGGGAAAAGCCAGCTGTATTGACTTGGGTGGGGTGCTGCACATCAGTGCAGGGTGGTGCAGTAGGGGGTGAGCCCCATTTGTTTTTGGTCAACTAACTGCAATCCCTGCCTCTTTTGACTTTACAATCCCCCAAGGCCAGTGAGAGTGTGAACAGAAGCCATGAAGAGGATGGACTGTCAGCTTCCAAACCAAATAGCCTCGGGCCAGTTTGGGGTGGAGTTCAACCAAGACTTTGGGAGGGGGTAAATTGGACTGGATGCCTTCCCTGTTGGCCTGTTTAACACAAAATTATGCTTCACTAGGCTGTCGGCAGAACTTCCTTTAACTAGGGGAAGCAACTCATTTGCCTTGTCAACAAAAGGGCTCTTATTTCTCAATATTAATCAAGGGAAATATCTGTCCCTACTAATTGAAATAAATGATTACAGTGGTTCCTAATATCTGACTATAGCAAATCTATACTCCTCTGCTTGGTCACCAACACCCTTCCTCCACCAAGGAATGTTATTTTAGCCATTTCCCGCTTGGATTCACCATTACTTCTTGGCACTGGTCTAGCTGGCCTTCATGTTTCATTGCTCAGGGCTGGACCAACTTTTCAGCAACACAACTACCACTGGCTGGGTTTGGGAACTCATGGTTGGGAAAGGTTGGGTGGGGGTGACATGTTGGATACAGATGTCATCCAAGACTTAACCATACATTGTGGCTGAGGGTTAGCTCCATAGAGTTGAGCATTGGGTATGCCAAGTGAAAGTGGACAAGGGCATAAACAGAAGTCAAGCTGAGGAGTAGGGAATTGAGGTGAAACAGAACTCACAGGTCAAGAAGCATTGCACAAGGTGGGACAGAATCAAATAGTACAGGTCAAAGGTTGGGAGCAAAGCCAAAGACCAGGTACCCATTCTAACTGGGCGCTGGATGTGTGGCATGATTTAATCCTACCTCCATGTTTTAATTCAAGATGTCACCCCCCTGGAATTATCCTTTCTCACCCCCCCATCTATCTAAGTCTGGCTGATCTTTTGATTCTTAAGCCTTACTTACTCCATGAGGCCTTCTCTCACTGATTTAACCATCTGTCAATAACCATCTCACTTTGAGTCAATATTATATCACACAAAGTTCTAGTTAATCATTCTCCAACTGTTTCATGTATGCACTCAGCTTCTTCAGATTGCAAACTCCTTGAGGACAGCAGCTCTGACTTTTGAACCCCCCATGGTGTAAGGCACAGAGTGAGGCACCAAAGTAGACGTGCAGAGAATACTTGGCAATGGATTCCAGAGTTACTGAGAATAGTAGTCAGTAACAAAAGACCCTTCAATGGGCCCATCTCAAACTCACAAAAAGTGCTTAGAAAATCAAGTAGAACCATGTTCTGGGCTTTCAAAACCTGAGAAATGGGGGAGGTTTGAGGGAAATGATAGTATCTTTTTGTCAAAGCTGCACATCTATAAACAGCCCATTGAGTGCTGGAAAAGCTTAGGGAATTAGAACAAAAAGGGCGGAGGCAGCCATAAGCTGTTACTGAGCCTGAGGGTGAAATGAAGATTGGGAAGGGGTTAGAAAGAAACAGAATTATGAACAATTTCCAACATAGGAGGAAAAGAATTTTTTTCAATCTAAGTAAAATATTACTCATCTGGGCTCCACTAATTTAAGATTTTTAAAAAGTTAGACTGAGGGAAGCTGTAGCTTGTTAGAGCCAGATCTTGAAAGAAAAGAGATGCTAAACTAATTAAGCCTCCTCAGCGTTGGGAGAGGGAGTGGGGGATGGGAAAGATCTTGTTTGACTTAGTTAAAAGACGTTTTCCCAGCTCCCTCCTAGAGCTCTTTAGAAGTCTCATTAAGCTAATTATAAGTCCCAGTTGTATGGTCTTTCTTGTTCTATTTTTCCCTTGTAAATACTTAGGAGTATTAAAACTACATTTAAAAAAATCGACAATTTGAACTTTTCACTATTTGAGGTCTGTTACCCCTCCTCAGCTGGTGCCAAGAAAGGACCCGCTAAAGCCCCAAAGTCCCCAGAGCTTTCTGCGCTATCTCATTTAATCTTGACAAAAACAACTCTGTAGCAGAGGTATTGTTTTTCCTAGTTAACAGAGATAGGTGAGAAATTGGGTGGGACTTGGGGTGATGGCTGATGGCGGTGGGGTGTTCAGTAACCAGCCTCAGGCCACATAGCAAAGAAAGGAGCCCTGCTTTAAAAAACAAAAACAAAACAAAAAACAATTCTTCCAATTCCAAAGTCCTCCAGCTTTTTCCTGGACAGTGTTGCCTCTAAACTGAAAATAACCATTGTCTGAAAGTGCATTCAAAGTCTTTTCTTGACAAATCTGCTTTCTACACTTATTTAACTGTCCATGAATTCATGAGTACTCATGGCCCCCAAAAACACAGGCCAGATTCATAATAGCCCAAACCTGTAACCAGCCCAGATGTCCTAATTCTAGAAATGAAGGGCAGATAATTGTTTGTTCTGGGTAGGGAAGGGGCTTGCAGGATGGAGGTGGGTGTACTTATGAAAGGATAACACCACCAGAGTTGTCGAGGTGATGACACTGTTTTGTATCTTGACAGTGGTGGTGGATACATAAACTCCCATGTGATAAAATTATATAGAAGTAAATGCATACACAAATGAGTATAAGTAAAATGGGAGATCTGAATAAGATCAGTGAATATCAATACCCTAGCTGTGATATACTAGATTTTTGCAAAATGTCACCATTGGGGAAAGTGTCCACGGGGTTTCTCCACACTTTTTCTTGTAACTGCATGAGAATCTACAGGATACTGTATGTAGTGAGAAGGTTTGCATATATGTTAAATACAATTTATCGAATCAGTCAGATATCCTTTTCAAAAGCTGAAGTTGCAGTAGCCTGTTAAGTTTGAGTAGTGTAGCCAAGACTTGGAAGTGGTAGGACTCAGCTCAGGAAGAAAGTTCCCCAGGAGACAGCACAGATCGCTGAGCTGGCTAAATGCAAAGGAATGGGGGTGTGGTGTGGAATCCAAAAGAACAGATTTCATGCTTAGGGGCCTGTCATTTAAGGCCATAACTTTGCAGATTCCTCTGCTCTTTGCTGAGAGACTGAATCCCACTCCCAGAGACATGATTACAAATGGTCTTAGCCAGAAACAGCTACATAATTTTGCAGGACCCAGTGCAAAATGAAAATGAGAGGCCTCTTGTACAAAATTTGTAAGGAATTTCAAAACAGCGACTGTAGAGCATTAAACCAGGCTTGGGCCTGTTCTAGCACAAGCCCCGTGTGACTGCACAAGTCTTGGCCCCAGTTACCATTTCTGCTAAATCCCCACAGCTGCAACATCGAGAGACTACAGATCGGCCCCCCCTTACCAGCCCCTCCCTGATGGTCTGGACTGACTAAGATGGCGGAGACCCAAGTGGCCCTTTGGGACCTACTCACTGTGAAGTCACATTGCTGGGCACTTGGAAAATCCCTGCTGAATGATTGACTGGACTGCTGTGTAGAACAGGTCTAGAACAAGAGGGGGAGAAGGGTTTTGTTCAGAAGCACAAAGCAGGGTGGAAAGCCCCGGATATCCATTGGCAAAGGGAGGCTGATGAGAAGTTGATCAGGCTGGTAGGCATTTCTAATGTATGCCACAAAAGGGACACTAAGCACAGCCTGGTGGCCTGGGTTCAAATACCAGCTCTGCCATTCTATAAAACTAATTGATTTCTGGGCACATCAGTTTCCTCATCTATAAAATAGAGATAATAACAATTGTATGTCATTGCATTGTTGTGAAGATCCAATGAAATTGTGTACATGAAAGCACTGTGGAAACTTCCATGATGTGTAGAAATGGAAGTCATGATTATTTTACACACATCCCAAAGCCTCTCCTAGCAGGTGGGGACTGACTTGATCCAAAACCTGAAATAAGAAGAAATGTTAAAATTCATGACCCAGACATCTGGTTCTGGCCAAAATATTGTAGTGCCAAGTCCTTCCTCTTACAATGGCAATAACTAAAAAACAGTGGATATAATACAACAAACAAACATGGGAATATTGAAAGGTGGGAAAGAAGGCAGACAGCCTAAGGATCTCAGACCCTTATGAATAACATAGCTCGAGTTCTCAGGTTTTCTTCTTCCCATATAACCCATGCTGGGTGTTCCTAATCTAGAACTCCCAACAGGCACAGACAAAAAAAAAAATTGTATGAAAGTGTGTTCTCTAAGCCAAAGGGCTAGGAAAGGGTTAAGCTAAGAGTAGAACACTTTCTTGGTATGACTCACCCTACTCCAACTAAACACCAATGGGACGACTGCATATGACTCCCTTGGGATCTCAGTGGGGCTGAGTGGGGAGCTGAACTTTTATGCCCTGCCGTGCAGAAACAGTGAGTGCACCAATTGTCCCATCAGAATAGTCCAGTGACATGTGGACTCTCCACCCCCATAATCTAGCAAGGAGAATAAACAAGGCAAAGGGAGTATAGGGCTAACTGGCTTGAAACAAACGAAAAAAAAATGGAAACTCACAGCAAAGAAACAGCAAATGCAGAGAAGAACTACAGGGAAATTATAGAACTGAAAAAAAACATTAACTGGGGGGGAAAGTTGCTGGAATGACTCAAGGGTACAGTGGAGACAAAGGATAGAATCTATGAGTACGAAGACAGGTCAACAGAGTTTACCCAACCTGAACAACAAAGAGAAACATACTGGGAAAGGAAATGAACAGGCCCTCAGGGGCATGTGGGACAATAACAGGAGAGTTAATATTTATATCATTAGAGTCCAGAAGGAGAGAGTGAAGGGTTGTGGGGCTTAAAATGTTTGAAGATATAGTGGCTAAGAAGTTTTCAAAGTTGTCAAGAGATATAAACTTACACATTAAGAAGCCGAATAATCTTCAAAGGGAATAAAACTAAATAAATCCATGGCAAGATACACCATAACTAAACTTCTGAAAACTGGAAGTTGTGACTTGAAATAGAGTAGGTTTTGAGGGAGTTCATACAGAAGATCTACAGAGCTGTTAGCAACCCCCACCACCACCCCCTCCGCCTTTCTGCCTCTTGTCAGAGAAGAATCCCGACTACATCAAACCCTGGCTTCATCTGACCTTTGACCATCTATGAGAACGTTATATTTGCCAGTCATTCATATAGCTGCTGGTGAAACAATAGTGAGCAAGCCAAAGTTCCTGCCCTCGTGGGCCTACCTTCTAATAGATGCAGAAACACACACACACACACACAAACACACACACCACAAAATATGTCAGAAAGAGAGCAGTTAAATAGAGCAGTATCTATTTAGATATATAATTTCATCCCCAAAGGATCTAACATCAGTTACCCATTCATTGATTCAATATTTATTAAGCACTCAAGCACCTACCACGTCTGAGAACCTGTTGGTCCTTGGAGATGCAACTGTTTGTTCTTTTAGGATAGAATTTTTCATCTTAGGCACTGCTGACATTTGGTACTGGATCATTCTTTGTTATGGGGGACCGTCTTGTACATTGTCCTCTACTCACAAGATGCCAGTAGCAACCTTCAAGTCACAAACATGAAAAAATTCCTGGACATGGGCAAATGTCTGTTAAGGGGCAAAACAAACCCTGACTGAGGACCACTGATGGTTCTCAGTGGGCAGTGGCCAGTGTTGGTATAAAATGTGCTACAATCAGGATAGCGTAGAGTCCCTCAACTCCCATTGCTTACAGGGTATGATTGACACTCTTTACCTTCACAAACCAGGTCCTAAAAGAGGTGGCCTCACTCCACCTCCAGCTTTACTTCTTGCTGTGTGGACCAAGCTCCCACTCTACAGCTCTCTAATCATCCCCCAAACATGGCTGGCCTTTTCCTTCCCACAGGCCTTCACATGCCCTTTCCTCTTCCTTGAATACCCTCCCTTGGCCAACTACCTTGATGGCATAACACTCCTCTCAAATCTTCCTTTCTTTACCCCATTTTGAGGACAAGGGACTGTGCCAAGTTTATCTCTGTAGCCCCAGAAGCTATCAGAGTGCTCGTTCCTTGAAGGGGTCCAAAACTACAGAAGAAAAAGAATACATGACTGTCCTGAGCTCTCAAATTGCTTACACTCTGTCCAGGGGAGGCACAGCAAACAAAAATGATAGTCACATTTTGTAAAACCCAGATTGTTAAGTGTAAATCTGTGTGAGAGCTATTAGCAAAGATAGAGCAGTGGAGAATACATGAGATAAGGAATTTGAATTGGACCTTGAAAGATAAGCCTTTGATAACAAGAAGGGGAAGGAGGAGCAGCTAAGGAATGGGCATGGGAAAAGATAGTGGAGCACAATACCTCCAGCAGACACTGAGAAACCAAAGCCTTGGGAGTACAGGCATGAGACCTGCCTCAAGGTGCACAGCAGGGCCTCCTACCCTGAGATCTGACTCAATCTAGGTTCTGTAAAGCAGGTAGCAAAAGCAAAGGGTTACAAGAGCGATGGGAGTGCTGGACTGCTGGGAAGCATTGGGAGTAGCAGTTTTAGAGAATGGCCACAAAATGAGTTGATATTCAAGCACAGGAAGCAAACTCTTCCTGAGCACTTCTAAGGCAGCTAACTCGCATTGGCACTTATCACGTGCAATGTGCTTCCTGTATGTTGTTGTGTTCAGTTTTCACAACAGTAAGGTGGGTCTCCCAGGGACAGAGCTGAGATTCAAACCCAAGCTTTCTGATGGCAAGGCCTGGCCACTCCCATGGTGCCATGGGCAGCTGGGCCCATGTGTAGGGCTCAGAGGCACTCTTAGTGAACTTCTTCCCTTCCGTCCTCCCTCTGTAGACTATTAGTTCCCAGACAGCCCATTAAGCACTTCTAATATTGGTGCAGCAATTTCACCCAGACTCCTCTAGAAGCTTCCAAGGAACTGGCTGCAATAGCTGGGTGCCTCACCTCTTTGAAGTCCATTTCCCCATGTGAAGCTCGGTTGCAAGGTGTCAAGCAAAGGTCTGTGGCAGGCAGTTTTCTTGGCACCTTGGTGCCTCTTGGTGGCTATGCCCAAGAGCAAGGACCATAGGAGAGGCCAAGTGGCATGGCTCAAGGATGGGTGACAATGCTGCCTCCTCTCACTGAAAGGTTTGTAGCATAGTTATGCCTTTTTTACCTAGAACCTTGCATGGGGAGGTAGACTCCTGGAAGCTAGAGAATCATGGGAAGAAGTTCAATGACCAAGAAAATGAGAGCACACGAGAAGCAAAATAGTTAGAGAGAGGATATAATTTTTTTTGAAGGCATCTAAGAATGCTTGGTCCAAACCTCAGGAAAGATTTCTAGGGTCCTGGATTTAGAATTGCTCTTCTGGAAGGTGATTTTTCATATTGATGAACATACTTACTTGCTCCTGGAATTAGGAGGTGGCAGGGGTGGAAGTGAAAGGGGCAGTAGGGGCTTCATAATGGAAGAATCCAAGAGATAATATGATCCATGGACTCTTCAGGAAGGTCTACAATAAAGGGCTTTTGTTTTCCTTGAGAGAGTGGTGCTTCCTGTCCCTGACCAAGGAGTACCTTAGAGGTCTCTGTCAGGGGGTGCCTCACAGCATGAATGTGTAGGAGGTGTAGCCTTGTAACTCTTTAACCCTTTCCCTTTGCTACATGCTTAATGGAACCAAGACTTAGTCACATCCTGGAGTAGAAGCAGACCTCCTGTGCACCAGAAGCAAGTCTCAGGCCTGTGACTCTCTCCCCTTTCCAGCAGCTGAAGAACTGTTGCTACCAAGTAGTGCTTCTTCCAGCTTGGCCTTCAACCAGTATAGTGCTCCTACTCTTCATTTCCAAATAGTTCCTGCTGTCTTGCCTCCTCCAGGAAGTGAGGCCTCTTCTTAGACCAGTACTCCTGTGCACCACGCGCTCTGGTCCTCCCCTCCAGAGCCTCTTTGCTTGAAGTGTGAATTTTTGGTTCCCTGTCAAAGCTTTCTCCTAAGAATTTTCCAGTTAGAGAAACATGGACAAATCCTTTGTAAACCCTGACTTCCTCTCTTAGATCAGGTCTAAGGCCTTGGAGCAGTAAGGAGTAACATTGTGCCTAGAACCTTACATGTGTTATTTCCTTGAACTTCTCCATTGGCCAATGAGGTGGGTACTGTTTTTCTCCCCATTACATAGATGAGACTGAGGTTCAAAGAAGTTCAATAATCATAGCTACGCAGTTAGCAAGCAACAGGACCAGGATTTGAACATAAGAAGTCCATTCATCACACTCTCCTGTAATTACGTATCTTGTTCTATCTCCCCAATAGATGGTGCATTTTAATTTTCATCTCCATTTTATAGAACTTAGAATTGTTAAGAACTTCTTCATGGAATAAATGAAGCTTGAACTGGGCCTGGAGAGATATAAGTGCTTCAAGTAAAAGCAGGAGCTTTGGATATGGTATTGAGAGATCTGTAGAGTTTAAGAGTCCATCAGTGGTGTGTGTTGGGCATGGACTGTGGAGAACAACAGTGAAGGATTGGTGGGGCTGCGTTTCAGATTCATGTTGGCAAATAATAGGAGATCAGACTGGGGAGAGACTAAATTTGGAGGATTCAGGACTTTATGTGAGTTCTGCAAGTTGGTATGTATAGACACAGGAGCCTGCCCCAACCAAATATAGCTGTAGAGACAATGATGGATGAGTTGACTGGGGCAGCTGGGAAGGCTGCCACTGGGGTTAGTTGATATAATTGAAAACTTCTTCCATATCAAGCTCCTCTGGCATGGAGATGGTGAAACTGTGTGCCTTGGGGCTTTTCACTTCCTTTCCCACCCTCCCCTGTCCTTGATTGCAATAGCTGCAGCTTGCCTTCTGTGCACCCAACCCTCCTTTTCCAGCGCTGGCAGTCTTACCCAGGGCCACCTTCCTTAGGAAGCATCTTTTTCTCTCACCCTAGTACCTTTTCCTTTCTCCAGCCAAACTAGAGCACTTTTTCTCAGAGTTCTACTATGTTACTAGCATACGCCTGACAGGCAAATTCACAGTAAATGTTAATGGTTGACAATGTCTTCATAACGGCTATATTGGAATGGGGGCCTACAATACCTTTGCTAAAAGCAGGGGATGTTGGGGTCTTCAAGCTTAAAGAAAGAGGGTTTGGGCAGTGAGTGAGGATGAGGTTTAGAGGTGTAAATTTGAGAAGGAGGAATTTTGATGACCTTGTATAAGGATAGGGCTGGTTATTCCTTAAACATTTGAAAAGAGGTCCCTCCATGCCTCTCACTGCCCCCCCCACATTCTTCCCACCTTGTTTCTGCATTCCAGTATCCTGCCAGGAATGACTGTATTAATTGAACAGCCCTTGGATGCAGGGAAAATGCCCAATTTGGTGTGGGGATAGAAACTCTTCCTAAGTTGTCAAGGACCCCACAGAACTGACGCTGCTGCTATTAGAGCTCATGTTCACAGCTCCCTGGGACACTAAATTTAACAGATGGGACACTTCAAGCCAGGGCACAGTTGTCAAAAACCACAGTTTAAATCAGTCACAGACAACTGTTTCATTCCCCACACTTGCCTGGGTGTAACAACTGCAGGAATGCCTCTGCTTAAATTACACCCAGTGACACCACAGGGAGAGACATGTCTAGGCTGCATTCATTCTCCATCCTTTCTGAGCTTCTTTTATAGCAAGGGTCAGTGCCCTCTCCAAAATGGGGTGGCAGAGTTCTGAACTGTGTTGTTTTATCTGATTGGTGCATGCGGGTTTATATATGCAATCAATGGCAAGGTGGGGGTTGGGGGGAGGCTGTAGTTATGCTGAGTCTTGTAGAAGGAAGTGTGGTATCCAACTATTAGCCAGAGACAGGACAACACTGACTGATAACTTGCAAATATGAGTGGTGAGTAGAAAGTCCTATCTGTGAGCCTCTGACCTGTGCGCTGGTCATAACTAGTCTATGGGTCATCACCAGGTCACCATCCACAGGGTCCTGGCTCTTGCATTGTGAAATCTACCCAACCATCCATTCACTCAGGCATTTGTTGAGTGACTACGTGACTACTCACTATTCAGGCACTGGGAACACAGATATACATAAGACAAAGTGTCTGCCCTCAAGAAGCTCACAGTTGAGTTTCCACTCTCAATATTTCAACTATTCATCCAGCCCAGAATTCACTGTCATTCATTCTACTAGCACTTGCTGGGGGCCAGGCACTGTACTGCACTGGTTGGTGGAGGTGTAAGATACAGATAAAAAAAATGGGACAAGGTCGTTGACCTCAGGAGATTTTGAGTATAGTAGTGAGGAGAGACACGTAGCCCAGGCCCTTTGTGTCTGGTGGCGTAAGGAATATTTGACTTAGATGAGCTTCTAAGACACCGGATGACTGAAAATCCTTGATGTAGAGGGAGCGTGCCTTAGAGGAGGGGTGGGGACGGTCACGGGAGAGGCACACTCTGTGTCTTAGGCTTGTCCTGTCTTAGTATCAAACACCTAGGTAGGGACTCAGTAAACATTTGTCACTTTTGATTTAGGAACAATCTTTTTCATCTTTCCCTTTACATCAGAAAAACACTTAAGATAGTGAAATATTAGTGAAATGAAGCAGGGCGGTCTCCTGATGAACAGATTCTGTTCTACTTGTGGTTCACGGACTTCAGAGCTTCCTAAACCAATAGTCATCCCATTAGTGCCTCCACTACTTTGTATTTGCAGTTCTCAATCTGGAGGTCTCTAAAGCTAGTAACTGGTGCCCTTAAGCTATTTTTATAATATTAAAAAGGCCTAATGAAATTGTACATTCAGCCAAGACAAAGCCACAGAGAGTTAAGTACAATATCATGTTTCTTTGCTTTTGACTGAAACTATATTAACTTGGTATGGTTATCTCATATGGATCAGAAACACTGAGTGAGTAAAAAATTGGGGAAAATGAATTATTCCACAGTAAATGTAGCTCTGCTAGATAAAAATCTTTCCAAATGTGGGCCCCACAGGGGAAAAAGTAATAAAAGGGATCCTTGGTGGTGAAAAGGCTGGAAATCACTGGCCTCCACGTCTGGATGCCAAAGTTTGGCTGTAGATTCAAAGCCGATGACCACAGAATCCTGGGATTATTGGCATCTGACACCCCTGATGTGGTTCCTGTTGGAAAAGCAAACATGCTCCCTGCCCAGCTTTCTAAAGTGTTATACATTAACTGACTTACAAAGCACCATTCACAGGGGGACAGGTTTTTTTTGGATCGTGGTTTACTGTGTTTTTGTACCTGCCGTGAAAGAGCACTTCACAGGAAGCATAGGTTTGCCCTAAGTCTACAAAGCTATGCTATTGCTGGACACGAGCAGAGCTCCTTGTAACTTACAGGACTGGAACAAGCTGTGCACGCCTTTCTCTTTCTCATCAGCAGCCTTCCTCCAGTCCCTCTGAGAATGCACACTCCTTGAACATCCTTGGAATAGGCTAAGGACATCTTGGATATAAGCAAAGTTGGAGCAAGGAGGCTGGGGAAGGAGGGAGGTGGTTTGGAAGGGGCCTGCTCAGAGAATTGTTTCCACTCTTTCCATTGTCTGAAAAAGTTTTCTGGAGGAAGCTTATTAGGAGAATGTAGGAAAACTTGAGAGGGAGAGCAGGGGTGTTCAGGTTTTCTAGGAAGAGAAAAAACTTCCAGAAATGTTGAACTCATCCAGGATTTAAAATTTTGGGAAATTTAATTGTGATTAAACACACAACAAAATTTAGCATTTTAATCATTTTTAACTCTGAGGTCCAGGAGTAGTAAGGACACTTATATTGTTGAAAAACAGATCTCCAGAACTTTTTCATCTTGTAGGACTGAAACTCTGTGACCTTAAACAGCACCTGTCCGTTTCCCCTCCTTCTAGCCCCTAGTAACCCTGGTGCTTCTTTGTTTCTATGAATCTGACCACTTTAGATACCTCATACCACTGGAGTCCTACAGCACTTGCCTTTTTATGACTGACTTCTTTCATGTAACCTAGTATCCTCAGGGTTTGTCAGTATTGTTGCACATGTCACAATGGCCTTCCTTTTTTCAGGCTGAATAATATTTCATTGCATGTATCGACCACATTTTGCATACTCATTCATCTATTCATGGATACCTCTTCTCTTTCTGTCTTTTCACTATTGTAAATGGTGCTCCTACGAAAATAGCTGTGCAAATATCTCATTGAGACCCTGCTTTCAATTTTTTTGGATATATATACCCAGAAATTGGACTGCTGAATCACATGGTATTTTTTTTTATTTTTTGAGGAGCCCATATTGTTTTCTGTAACAGCTGTGCCATTTTATGTGCCCACCAACAATCAACAAGGGTTTCATTTTCTCCACCTCCTTGCCAACACTTGTTATTTTATGTTTTTTGTTGTTGTTGTTGTTGTTTGTTATTATTTTAAAAATAGAATAGCCAGAACAGCTCTCCTAATCAGTGTGAAGTGGTACCTCATTGTGGCTTTGATTTGCATTTCCCTAATGGTGAGTGATATTGAGCATCATTTCATGTTTCTTTTGTCCACTTGCACATCACTTATAGATGTTTATAGAAATACTTTGCCTATTTTAAAAAATTGGGTTATTTTGTTGTTTTTGACTTGGAGGAGATTTTAACTATATTGTGGCTACCCCTTGTCAGATATATGACTTGCAAATATTTTCTCCCATGCCACAGTTTACCTTTTCATTCTATCAACTGTGCCTTTTAATGCTCCAGCCTACAAATTTAAAGAACAGGAAAATGTACTAGAATGAAGGAGAAATCCAGCAAGAATTATTCCCACAGGCTGGGGCCCATGTTACATCATTTCTCCAAGCCCTGTATTCTTGAGTTTCAGTCTTCCTGGCGATGTTCCTTCCAAGTTTTTGTACACAGCTGTGTCTTTATCCTGTTAGCTCCAGGCTGCTTCTAGAGAATATGAACTCCATTCTGGTACTATCTACTGTTAATGCCCCAGAACTTTCTTGATACTTTCTCCATGCCCAAGAAATCTGCCTTTTCAGCCAACAGGGTCTTCAGTCTTGGGTGGTATAACACAACATCCACAAATCCACTTGTAACTTCTTTGCCTTCCTCTCCAAAGATAAGCTAAGTTCTGCTTTTATGGCAGCCATATTAGCAGGACTGTGTGGAGAGGCCATTAGATGTATCAAAATTTCTGAGTAGCATTTTGGTCTGGTGGGAATACCATCAGACCAACACTTCCTGGATGTGTGACAGCAGACAAGTCATTTCATCTCTCTTAGTATCAGTTTCCTGTCTGTAGACTTGCAGATAGCACCAGCCACCCTGCTGGGATTTGTTCAGGATAAAGATTGTGTGGTGCTGAGCTCAGTGGCTCCTGCTCCACAAGAGAACTTGCTTATTGATAGTTCCTCCCTCTGGGCCCAGACTCTACAGCCAGAAAGAAGCTGGTCCAACCAAGGTCCATTCCACTCAGAGGCCACACAGAACAGAAGTTCCTCATGGGCCCCTTACCTCCAGGAGCCTCTCACCTGAAGCCCAGGCAGGAGGCCCCCAAATATCCCTGCTGGGTGACATCTTTCAGTGGCCTTCAGCTCTTCCTAACTTCTGTCTTACTAGCCTCCAGCCAGAATGGAAACCTTTTCTCTCTTTCCCTCTCACAAATTTATCAGTGCTCACTTAGATCATGACATTACTCTCCCCAAAAGTGCTCTCTTTGTCTCCTGCTCTTGTGTTGCTCCAGGTCAGTCTCCACACAGCGGTAGCAGGAGTGATTTATGTATGATTACTATCTGTCCATCTCACTCACCTGCTTAAAATAATTTCTTTAACCATTTCCTGTGTGCTCTTTGGGGGAAGCTCAAACTCCTTAATGTGGCTTGTAGGCACCATGTCATCAAGCTTCTGTCTGCCTCTCTGGTGTCATCTCTCACCACCTCTCTGCCATCACACTCCACAATTCAGCCATATTGGATTTCTTTCAGTTGCTCCAACAGAGTCCCCCCCACCCCTCAGGACTTTCACATGTTCTTTTCCCCTGACCTGGAACATTTTTTCTCCCTCTGGCTAACTTTTATTAATGTTTAAGTCTCAGTTAAGATATCATTTCCTCTGGGAAGGCCGTCCTAACCTATCAGACTGAATTAGGTACCTCATGTTATTCCCCCTGTTGCTTTGCACTTCTGCTTCATCGTGTGATAGCACTTGACACACTGTGTGATAATTACTGACTACCTTAGCTAAACTGGGAACTCTGAAGTGAGGAACCATTTCTATTTACTCTCCCCTCTTGTACCCCTCACCCCCTATGCACACAGTCACAGCCTACTACAGTGCCTGGCATGCAGCATGCTGCATTTTTGTCGAATGAATCCCAGTTTACTTCTCCAAAATGCTGTACGTGCACTCATTCTCCTGAATTCCACACCCCAGGACCCTCCATGTCACCGGGAGTCTTTCTGGTCCCCAGACATATTGGACCTGGACCATACCCCTTTGCCTTTGTTCATATTTGTCTTTTTGACTGGAATGCCCTTGTCCTCCCCTCCCCCACTCTTCACCTAACAAACTCCAACTTGTTGTTTAAACCTCAGCTCAAGTTTCATCTCCTCAGTGAAGCCTGTGCCTGAAGGGGCCATTAAAATAAAGATTTATTCTAGGCAGGGTAATTCTTAGCTCATTCTTCATCATTAATGCTTTATTATACTAACTCCAATATCAAATAGCCTTCATCACCCACCCCAGCAGCTAGCCTGCCTGCCCCTGAGCTCTCTCGACTCCTTGCAGCCCCTCTGTTATAGCACTTTCTCAAGGCTTTGGGTGATGGGTTTTGTTTGTCGGTTGGTTGGTTTAATTTAGTTTAGCTTAGCTTAGTTTAGTTTTTTTTTTTTCTTTCCCCTGGAGGAGGCAGGAGGACATTGTGTGACCTTAAGACCCTGGCTCCATGTAAGGGGACTTTGGCTCATTTCTTCAATTAAAATGAGACATAAATTCTGTCCCCTCCCCCCACCCTTTGTCTTCTCCCTGCCAGTGTGCCCACTCATTACTGAGACAAGCCAGGGCTGCTTCCCTTTCAGGAAGCATCATTTTTCCAATTAGCCTTTGATTGGAAACAGCACCGTTGCAGCTGGGCTGCTTTTAGTGCCTGCTGGGCATGGGCAGCCGGGTCGTATGGAGACAGGAGCACCCAGTGTTAGCCCATCAATGCCTCTGCCCAGGTGTTTGAATGTAGGTAACTTCCTTTCCTTGTCTGGGTCTCAGCCACCTCCTTGTCTGAACAATGAGGTGTTTGAACTTAATTTGTGTGTGTGTGTGTGTGTGTGTGTGTGTTATAAGGGCCTACTTATTTGAAAAATACTTATTTATGCATACAAGAGCTGGGGTCCAGGCCAGTGGTATGGGGGGAAGAGAGGATTCACCAGAGACAGAGTGGGGAACAGAACAGGCAGAATGACTGAAATACACTGCTGAGGGGAGCAGGGGAGAGACAGGAGAGGTCTGCTAGGCCATGTGTGTCAGCTCCCTGGCCGATGTGAGGGTTTATTTTAAAAACTAATTTATTTTCTTACATCATTGTTCATTTTTTAACAGTATTTGATTTCTCCCTTCAGGTATAATCCCAGAAGTTCTCCCACCACCACAGCACACATGACCCACCACCACAGTCCCTTGTGCTCTTCCTTCCCCTGTTTTGACCCGTCTCTCTCCCTCTCCCCTGCTGTATGCCTGGGGTCTATGGTCAGTGTGCAAGTTTTGTCTTTTTCCTGATCCAATGTATGGTTTCTCTATATTCCCCATATAACTGAAACCATCTAATATTTTTCTTTTTGCTCCTGACTTATTTCACTTAGCATTATTCCCTCTAGCTCCATCTATGTCGCTGCAAATCACATGAGTTTATCTTTGTTGATCACTGAATAATATTCTGTTGTGTATATATAACACAACTGTAAAGGCCAGGACTGGCCACAGTGCAGGTTTTCTGATCCCATGCAGACTGGGTAAAGGAAGAGTCAGAGTCCTCAGTAGTTTTGCAGGTTTTTTATTTGGGGTTCACCAGGCATATGGCAGGCAGGGGTGCTGGCTGGGGGGCTGGGGTGCTGGCTGGGGGGCTGGGAGGCTGGCAGACCTCCCAGCCCCCAGCAAGTCTTCACTCTATCTGGGCTCTCTGGTGTTCTCTGCTTCTGCTTCGGCTTCTCCTTCAGGTTCTGCTGCTGCTGCTGCTGCTGCTGCTGCTAGCGTCCCCCCGAGACGCCGCCCTTAAAAGCACAGTCTTAACTCAGCTGAATCCCATCTACCTATGCCCACACCCTATTCCAGGTGCCCGCCATCAGGCCTGCATTCAGGACAAGGATCCATCATCTATCCTGATGGCGGAAGGGCAGAAAAGCCTGATATTTTCTTTACCCTACAACAACTTGTTGATCCATTAGTCTGTTAAGGAACATTTGGGTTGTTTCCATATCTTGGCTATTGTAAATAGTGCTGCAACAAACACAGGAGTGCAGGTTTCCTTTTGGATTAGTGTTTTTGTGTCCTTTGGGTAGATTTCTAGGAGTGGAATCGCTAGGTCCACTGTTAGTGTTTTGAGGAACCTCCACACAGATTTCCATAGTGGCTGGACCTATTTGCCCTCCTACTTACTGTTTTGCTACTTAGTGTATGATCAGTTGACCAGGAGCATGGGACATCAGTGAGTAGCTTGTTAGAAATGCAGAATCTGGGCCCCACACCAAACCTTGTAAATCAGAATGCATTTTAACAAGATACTCAGGTGACTCTAGCCTTGATAAACTTTAGGAAGTGCAGATCAAACTTTGGAAACTTTAGGAATCTTCGCAGATCAAAGAAGCACTAAGGCTCTTCTTAAACATACAGCTTCCCTGTACATTCTCCTAGGGAGTCTAGTAGAGTAGAAGTTGTATTTTTAACAGGTACCCCAACAAGTGAGTCATCCCTGGGGAAGTTTGGGGAACATTGGACAACTGGTTTATAAGGACCCTTCCACCTAACATTCTGCAACTCTGTACACAGTTCATTCCTACTGAGGATAGCACCTAGAAGTACCTAATGCAGGATTCCAGCACTTCTCTCTAAGCTGGGTATTTTCAGAATCATCCAGTGCTCTGTAGGTGGGGGAAAAAGAGCAATTACAACAACTTAAGCCAACTCTTCATGATTGGAGAAAATCCACACCCTCTGGGGTTCAAGGAGATATTACCTGTTTACTCAGGACAGTCTCCTTGAAGCAGTCAGATTTGATATAATTGGGTAATTTAAAAGTCCCTCTTGGTGTATTGAAAATGGAGGATTAGAGACAGAGGGGGTGGCGTCTCTTCAACATTGGCAAAGGGATTGAAAGTGGGGGGGCAGAGAAGTTGACATGGAAACCTGGGGCAAGCTCTCTCAGAAAAGAATCATATCTTCCAAACCCACAGTGAGGATGTGTGTCCTGACAAGGGATGTTTTCCGATTTGTGAGTGTATTTATATGAAAATTTTAAGAAAGTTCTAAAAATTAAAGCACATTTAGTTTTATGTTTCACAAATCACCTTTGTTTGGAAAAGGGGGAAAAAATTACATAAGATCAGGACTGCCCTGGAAAGTTCAGGTTAGTAATCTGCCAGTTTTTCTCCACATTTGGGTTTATTTTTCTTATAAATATGCCTTAAGTTCCGTTGCTGGTAGGTTTTGGCTACATCTGAGATTTAGACAGGTGGTGAGAATGTGGAAGGGCATGCAGAGGGTATTTTTTTGGGCAGGGAAAGAAGGGTAGACTGTCAGCAAGAGAGAAGTGTGAATGAGCATCGCACAGTCACGCCCATGTCATTGGAGGAGGGGATAGGAGGATGCTTCTCAGCGGTCTGGAGCAGAGGACCAGCCTGAGTTGCTTAAACTGGGGCTTTCTTTCATTCACCTTTCCTCCCTGCACCCCATTCGCTCACCAAATCCTGACGTTTCTCTCTCAACAGCTCCATGCCCCATCCTCCCTCCCATCACCGCTGCTCTGGCCTTCATTCAGGGTGTCCTCAGGTCCCCATTTAGGCTCTCGCAACAGTAGCAAAGACCCATTCTCAGCATGGCTTTGCCGATGCAAGTATTTTCTCAGGCTTGAAAAGGCAGATTTTCTTCAGGATTGACATTTCTGACAAGTTCCTAAGTGCTGGATACTCTGTTCTACCATGTGAGCCCCGTGAAGGTGGAAAAAACAATTTCATCTCTGTCTCTCCAGCACCTATCACAAAGCCTGGAGCAGATGAGGCTTTCAGTAGCAACTGTTGAAAGAAAATCATAAAAAGAGAAGAAAGCAAGGGAGGTGTAAGGAGGGAAGGACGAAGGAAGAGACTGAGAAAGGGAGAGGGAGGTGGGGTGCAGATCAGGGGAGAGAATTTAGTGTGCCCAGAAAGTACGTCCTTGAAATACCACCATTTTGCGTACAACTCAGTGCACACTGGTTTCTCCATTTCTCCTTTTTTTTTTAAAAAAAAAAATCCAAACCAGTGGTTGCCAAACCTTTAGACTTCTCAAAACTTAAAAAGATAAGAAAGAATAGTCAGGTTTTGAGCCTCTCCTAACATTACTCACTTTCCAGTTTGCCTCGTTAGGAGACTGAAAAAACAAACACACTTAGGAAATATAAATTGGTACAGACACTATGGTAAACAGTATGAAGTTTCCTCAAAATATTAAAAATAGATCTGTAATATGATCCAGGTATTGCACTCATAGGTATCTATCAAAAAAAAGAAAGATGAAAACACTAACTCAAAAAGATATAATGCACCCTGATGTTCATTGCAGCAATGTTCTAATAGCTAAGTTATGGAAACAACCTATGTGTCCCATGACTGTTGACTGGATAAAGGAGATGTGGTACGTTTATGCAATGGAATACTACTCGGCCATGAAAAATGTAATTGTTCCATTTGTGACAACATGGATGGACCTTGAGGGAATAAGTCAGAATGAGAAAGGCAATACCATTTGGTTTGACTCACTTATGAAATCTAAAGAAACAAAAGCAAATGGATAAAGAACATAAGACCCTGACAATAGAATGGTTGTTATTAGAAAGCGGGAAGGGATGTGGAACTGGTTGAGGGGTTAATTAGTTAGTGGTGGTCATTTAATGGTGCATTTAATATGCACGGTTGTCAAGGTGAGAAACTGTACATTTGAAACCTGTCCAGTGTTGTATGCCACTATTACCCCCCAAACACACACACACACACACACATTCTACCTTTACCAACATTTCATAAAGGACAGAATATTTTTAATAACAAAAAGGTAAAAAGGATATGATCTCAAAACAAAACAGTTATTAAAATTGAGTATACTTATTTCTCTGAAGGAAGTGTGCTCTATTATCATTTGTTTTATCTTTCCACCAGTCTGGTAAAAAAATTTTATTATAGACTACCATTGGTTGCTGCCCCAGCATTTGGGAATCACTGGCCTAAACCACCCAAACTATAATTTCAGACTCTGCACTTGTGTGTTATTCCCAGAACCCTGCGTACCGCACTTAGAACCGTGCCAGCTCAGATAATCTTCAGTTCTCAGAAAGATACTTGCTGGCTTTTGCTGCCATTTCCCATGCTATGCCCTCTGCTTAGAATGCTTCCTGCCCATCTAAAAACTCATCTCTTCCCAAGTGCTACCAGATCTGTGAAGTTTGCCTGACTATCATCCCAGCGCATTCATCTCTCCATCACTGTTGCTCCCACAGCACTTGCTCTGTCACACTTGCTCACATTTATTTACAGGTCTGTCTTCGCTACTTTTGAACTGGAGGACTAAGACCAAGATCTAGCAATTGGCGGAGTACCTGGAATTCTGTGCTCCAGAGATGTTTTAATGAACATCATGAAGAGGCTCTGATGGGTAATAGACAACTTTTGTAAATTCCTGGTCGGAGGAATGAAACAAAATGATCTTTTAGGAAGGTTTTACTTGCGGTGGAGACCAGGATAGACCAAGGTAGGAACAAGCAACCTCATGAGAACTCAGTGAGGAGCTAGCCCTGCTGAGAGAAGGGATGAAGACTAAGCTGGTGAGAGTCTGATTGCTGTATCCAACTTTTCTTTGCAGTGGGAACACCAAGAAGCCCCACCTCCATCTACTTTCCTTGTCCCCACCAGAGGGATGGTCATGGGGCTGGTTGATAATAACTTTGCTTCTCCAAATGCAGATCAGATGACAGCAGCAGGGTTAGGCATCACAGAATTGTGAGGTTGGTCAAACTGTTTTTCAAGATCTCAGCCTACTCTTTCTGTGTCCTTTCCTCCCTCCCTCTCCACCAAACTCTTCACAAGCCCAATGGCTTGTGTTCCCCCATTAAATAGACATTATCTGAGAAAGATATTTAATTAGTCATTTAGGTATGAGGGTTAATAAGATATTCAGCTGTTCCCTCTCCCAGAGAGCAGCTGTCCCACCAATCTACTGAAAGCGAACAGCCACATTCTCAAAGAAATTGCAGGCAACCTGCAATTTTTGAGCAACCCATGTGGAGGCTTTCTTGGGCCTCAGAGAACAAAATACTAGAAGTGACCGTCTATTTTGATGACACAGATGGGCCTTGGTCAAAGCATCTTATACCTAAAAAAGAGGTCTTTTGACCCCTGCTCAACTCGAAGGGAGATCTGAGATCTTACATGTTGTTACTGATGTGCTGTGCTGCTAATTATGGTGTTTCTGTCATACATTGATCCTCAGCTTCTTCATCTATAAAATTAAGGGGTTGGGCAAAATAATGTCTAAGTTTTCTGCCAGCTTGGACATTTTGTGGTTATATGATCATCCATTCAATGCTTCAAAAAAGAGAATGTCAGCCAGAAATATTGAAATCAAATTTTATTTTTGGAAAATGACATTACACACATCTTGCAAATGTACACAGAAATGAGAGTGAGATGAAGAACAGAGTTTGAGAGCCAAACTGATTGCAAGAGCAGCTCTCTGGCTGCCCAGTATTGAACACTGTGAACCTGCAGTCTTCACAGTTCACAACACGTTTCACACATGGGGAACTTCTCTAGACTTTGAAGTCCTCTGACCAAAGAAAGCCCTCATCAAATTGTGGAGGGAGGAGGAGGGATATTAACAGGCACAGGAGATGAAAAGGATCTGCTCCAGTTGGTTTACGTGGGCCTCACCAAACCTCACCAACCTACCCAAGTGGGAACAGCAAACCAAAAAGGAGAATGACTTCTTAGAGCACTGCTTTTCAATCAGTACAAGAGCAGGCTAAGCACTGCCTGGGAAACTGACGGTAATGCATTCAACCCCATGTCCTTGGGTTACAATTATTCTGTCTATAACTATGCTAAACAGGCAGCTAAAAATCCCTAAATATCTGTTGTCTTTCTCTTTTTCTTTTCTTTTCAAAAAATAATTATGGGTCAAGCAGAGCCTTCTGAGGTCTCCAAATACCTCAAAACTGCTTCAGGGATAAAGAACATCATTGTCCACTGTCTCATTACATGGGATTCCAAGAACTACTGAATTCTGCGATGTAATCAAATGGCCCAAGATATTCCCAATTTGCCACTGATTTTTGTATGCAGAGGGGAGCTGAGTCTTTGATCATAAGGCCGTTCCTTGAGAAACGGTTAATAATTCCCAAGAGACTGTTGAGAAACGTCTCCCCCCACCCTTTTTGGTTTGTTTGTTCTCTGCTGACTTGACTTGGCAAAAATTTTTGGCCCCCAAATCAGTTATTTACAATTGTAAGACACCCGGGAGCAGGGAAAGGGAGGGGCAAGGGAGGGAAGGGGGACCACAAGGAAGAATATATTCTTTTCAGAGGTTAAAATGAGTTATTTAAGCAATGTGATGTACAATACCATGCATTTACTCTCCAAAGCTAGTCACTAGCAAGCTAACGCCTCTAACACTACAACCACCAATTACAGCTGTTTTGCTACAGTTACTGAGTTCTAACTACAGCTATAGGGCAGAAAGGGTGGGCTGTTTCCGTTTTAAACTTTCTCCCTTTGAAAATGGCCATAAAAGCATTTTCTGTACAAGTTTAATGGCACGAAAAGGTGACCAAAAATG
The DNA here is from genome assembly GCF_964194135.1 of Talpa europaea. Classification (NCBI taxonomy): domain Eukaryota; kingdom Metazoa; phylum Chordata; class Mammalia; order Eulipotyphla; family Talpidae; genus Talpa; species Talpa europaea. Next base: position 69,503,961 of record NC_140081.1, read on the forward strand.
TTTTAAAGAACTTACCACACATGAGAAATGCAAAATGCAATCAAAACATGCATTAGTTGTGTACAAGTCATAAGGGTTCATTGGTTTCAAGCTGCAATATATTACAGGACCATACAGTGGGGGCATTTTGGTATAACCTCTTCCTTGCTCAAATCCCTTGAGGAGAACTTATAAAGAAAAGTCATTGCAAAGGGCATTCGATATGTATTGCTAAGCATTGACATTCCCAAGTGCTATCCACCCTGTTGAATAAATTAGCACCTATTTATTCACATCTTTAGTGTTCACATCTTTAGACCCACCAGTTACTTTCCTATGGACTTTCTGCACAGGATCATGAAGAGTTCGGGTCAATAGTCAATGTTTAGGTGAATGTCAAAACAAAAGAAAAAGTATGTTTCAATTAAGGGAATGCTTCTTTTGATAGTACGGGTTTGTTAAATACTCTCTTCCTTTAAATCAACCCCAATTGCCTATCAGTTTAGCTAAAACAATTCAACAGTTGGCAAGCCCAAAACATAAGGTTATTACAGAGAGCTTGATGCATAATGGTAAAACTTTGAACAAATTGTTCCTCCCACCCGACATCTCCACCTATCCAAACCAAATGACAAGAGAGATTACCTGTGGTCTCATTTTATATTATATTGCAGCTTTTAAAACTATGAGCAAATTAAACAAAATCAATATTATTTAGCTGAAATGAATCCATGGGTGGATTTTTCTGTTCAGCTGATTATTTCTCTGAGCACACTTCACTGCTCCACAAAATGGCAGACTAAAGAGGAACCACAAAGTATTCTGTACAGTGCTTGGAAGGCAAACACCCAAGGTACATGAGCTATGTGAGGATGTGCTTCGGGAATTACAACTGCAAATGGAGAAGAAAGGGCCAGGATCAGGTTGATTCCCACCAACTGGACTGGGGTTGGTTGAGTCTGGAAATAACTTCTCATCACCAAGGCAAAATGAAATGGCAGAGCTAGGAGGAAGCATATGCCTAATGCCTGGACAGGAGGAAGGAGAAAATTAAAAAGGAGACAATGAAGACAGGGGTGGGGGGAGGGGGAAGAAAGAGAAAAAAGAAAATTGCAGAGGACAAAGGATGTTTGTGCTGTGGAAAGAGAGAGATAACAGAGAGTAAAAAATAGAGCAGATATAGTGAAATAGAGAGAGGAAGAAAGGGCAAAGAGATATACAGGGAGGTAGAGAGGGGCAAAAGCCATTAATTTCCTCAGATGATTAACCCAGAAACGAGACGCCCTGACTTTCCTTGTGCCAGCTGACCTCTGCCAACTAGTTGGTTTCTAGAGCAGGAACATGCCTTCATTCCCTATGGCAATTCTATATGCCCCCAGCCCCAGACATTCAAGGTAAAATTGCCTCTGATTCCTGAAGACATTGAAGTCTATAAAATAAGGATGAAAAGTGAGACAATCAGAAGGATAGTTTAAGAGTGGGCCCTATGATAGTGTTGAACTAACCTGGTCAAAGCAGGAGGGCTGCATGGATCCTTAGTGAGAAACGAGCAGAAACCAATCCCAAAAGCCCAGGTGTAAAGAACACACTAGAACCTTGGGGTCAGAGACAAATTCTGGGGACCAGAGTTGGGAGACAGAGGAGGAAGTCACCTTTTTCCTGAAGAGCTAGGAGGGGCAAGATTCTTTAGCCAGGCATACTGAAAGACAGGCTGGTGGAGAGAAGAGTGGGAGGGGCTAGAAGCTACTCTCAGTCCCACCCAGCTTGCCCCCCCACCACCCGTTAGTGCTCAGTGAGTGTAGAAAAGCATTTTCCTCTTTGCATATGTGTGTGGCAAGAATCTCAAGCGATTGGCCTGTTAAGAAGGGAGGTCTACAAGTCAGAGCAATAATAAAACTGGGAATTCATTTTTAAGAAACGTGCTATCTTGGTCCATATCACAGCTGCTAAGGGCTGAATAAAGATAAGCCACTGACTGTTAATAGCATGAGACTGGGTCTGAGCTACTAACAACCAGAAGACCTGTTGAAGATGCCTCTCCAGCCAAAAGGTAACACGTGGACTCAAGGCAGTACTGTACTGTTGCTCCAGGTGGTCACACATGGAAGAAAGAGGAAAACCTTCAAGGAGCCACAGAACAGCAGACCGGGATACATATGGGGTCCCCTGCTTAGGGCAGTGGCAGAAGTGTGGCTGCTTCAAACTCCCAAACTAGGAGAGAGACCCAGGAAGCCCTGGTGTAAGACTCCACTGCTCCAGAAATGGTCTCAGATCACTTCTGGTGTATCAACGGCCGGGCCTTTGCTCTCTTCAGGTTCAGGTCCCAAAACATACCACTTTAACGCCTCTGCCATCCAAGCTAAGTTTCAAAATCTCTAACGGTTTACTTAGGAAATCAGCTTGGCCCTAAAATCCAAATCCCTGAATACAATGAGAGCAATCATGAATGAGGCCTGGCCTTGTAAATGCGAGTGACTATATGGCTAAGTTCCAATAGCCTTTGTTTAAAATAAAAAAACTTTCAATGCCTTGTATTTCCATAGAAAGCTGGACAGTGAAGAAGGTCATTAAAATCATTCAAATTCCACTATCCCAGTGCATCTTGTTTGGGGAAGTCTCTAGCATAACTGTCTCTGAGGAGGGCTGATATTCGAGAACATTCTCCTCAGAGTGCTGGAGCTAATTTGAGGGACATGGCGTGCTCGTTCCCTTGTCCAAGGCAGATGTGTTTTTTAAAAAAACAAAAGCTATTTAGAACCAAATCTGAGGGGAGCCTATGGGGATATCTCCATCCAGAGTATGAAGAGACTACAGAAGTAGACTTAATTCTGTGCAAAGTAAGCACCAGTGTAAGATGCTGGTTGATTCAAAGGAGCTTCTAGGGGCTCAGACCCCTTCTCCTTGTCCTCTGCGGATGCCTACATATCTACCTTAAGGTTCCTTGGTTACTTCTGTTTGGTAAGAGAAACAAGAGAGAGAAGTTCCTCAGAAGTAGGGTAAACCCAGAAAGAGGTCTTTTGGAATTGAATTAATAAATGCCCCTTAGTTTCTGGGAAGAGCCTGGCTGTCAGGGAAACTCTGTGTTCAAACCTGTTGCCCTGGTTTCTGCCATGGAAGGCCATGGGAGCCCAGTACAAAATGGGTATGGTGTGTAGCGCACACAGCTTGATGTTTTAGTGCAAATACAAGGTGCCAAGGTTTAAAATCAACCAGGGGACATTTAGTCACAAAGCACCTTGCATACACCTGGAAACTGTCCCCATCAGGGCAGGTTGGCTATGGGGACACTGTGGATGAGGGTAACACAGCAAGTCCAGGTTATTCTCTCTCATTTGTCTCTCTCCTGTATTTTAAACAAAATCATTGTCAGCAAATGGTATCCATACTCATTTAAAAGTATCGAGAAGCCATCCATGAAAGTCTGGACAGCCTGTGGGTGCCCAAAGCTATTGTGCTATTGTTGCACTTTTCCCACCTTCCTCTCCCGGCTTTGGAGACAAGATTTCCCTCGGCCTGGGAAGTCCAACCAGTAGGAGTAGAGGGGAGCGGTCATGGAAAGCCAGGCTTCCCCCATTGCCTGGGACACAGCAAGAGCTCAGGGGACTTTTCTGAGGGCCGCTCAGGTGAAGCAGTGATCCCCTGAGTTAGACGGACAAGGTCAGGGATGCAGTCGTCCCAGTTGGCCCTCAATGCCCCCTTCTCTTGGGGGCCATCTGCAGTCCTTGTGCATGGGGACCATGTGAATAGGGGGCGAAAGAGCCCTATTAGGTTGCCGGGTGGATTTCCCACTGAGATCAGGGCAGCGGCATATGGCTCCAAGATGCAACATGACCCTGGGAAAGAATTCGCACGAGCAGTAGTTTAGTGGGAAAGGGTCATGGAATAAGAGCCGGAGATGTGGGTTCTAATCCCAGCTTGCCCCAAGCCAGCTGTGGGGAAATTACTTGACCTCTGCATCTTTGTTCCTGGCCTGAAAATGAGGAGGTTGGGGTAGATGATGTGATCTTAAGGTTCCTTCCAGCTAGAAAACGCTATGATTCAATCTAGGCTAATACTAAAGTCCTTAAGGACACAAAGCAGTCATGCTAATGGCTATCCTTTCCAAAAACAGTGAAGAGAAAAAGAACTTTTCTCTCAATTTCCCCCTAGTTAACAACACTACTTAGGAAGTCGTTCAGCCCAATCCCATATATACATTTTCCTCTTTTTTGTACGTATTTCTGTTTCTGTAAGGGAGAAAAATCGGGAGGTAGGAACAAGCCACAGACGGAGTGTGTGTGTGTGCGTGTGTGTGTGTGTGCGTGCACATAGGAAAAGGAGGAGCAGGAGGAGAAGAAAAAGAGAGGAGGGAGAGAGGGGAGAGAGAGGACAGAGAGAGAGCTAAGTGGGGGAGTGGTGGCAAATGTTTGCTGAATGACATCAGCGCCCTGACTGTGCAGAAGGTAACACAGTGGGACATTCCTGGTGAAACTGGATTGGGTAAAGCTGGAAATGAATGACAGGGGTGAAGTATTCTGTTACAAAAAAAAAAAAAATTTTTTTTGCCTTGAAACTGGGCCAATTTAAAATGCAATTATTGAAGGCTTGGATTTTGAACTACATTAAGCCCCCCTGAAATGGCAGTACAGAAACATTTTCTTATCATTGAACAAAAGATGGAAAATCTACTATTATAGAAGATGGTTGCCTCAAAGATCTTTCTAAAGAAAATATGTACATTTAGTATTTTCTAATGGTACATAGGCCACAAGCAAGAAAATGCTGCGAGAGGTAGCATAGGGTCTGAAAATTAAGAAATCTGGATTCTTCCTCTGGTCCTGCTCTTTACCAGCAGTTCACTTAGCTGCCTGGACCTCCATTTTCTCGTCTTAAATTGAAGGTATTGCAAGATTGGGATGGGTGGAAACTTTTGGAGTCTGGCCTGAAGTTTAGAAACAGAGCTACCCTCTCGACACCCACCCCCCCACCCCCAATCCCAAGTATCAAAGTTCCCAATTAACTGCACACTGTTGCAGGGGTCCGTAAGAAAGCCTTCAGCTTCTAACATGAAGTAGGGGGTAGGTACCATGGACTTCTTAATGGTTTCTAACAGGCCTACAAAGAAAAGAGAGGGGCAACAAGAGATTCTCATAATTGTGGGTTTTTCAATGAGCGATTTAACCAGGAACCAGTACTACCATCATCTGGATGCTTCTTGAACCAAAAATGTTTCTCGTAGCTAAGGATATCGAACTAGTTTAGGGGCGTGGGAGTCACCCCTTCCACCACTGAGTTGCCTCCTTCACAGTGCAATGCCTCCTTCACATCAGCAATGCCACCAAGTTGCCACTGATCCATGTATGGGTATTCTGTAATATGTCCTAATAATGAAGCAGCTGCAGACACACATGCGCACGCACGCACGCACGCACGCACACACACACCACGCTCATTCCAGTTAAAGTAGAGGAACAACTGCAAGTCATTCAATAACCAAACAGCAGCTTGCCTCCAAATGCTGCACCCTTCAAAATATCTTAACAATTGCAAAGAAATAAGGAAATCTTCATATCTGCTAAGAGCAAACACAGAATCAGCATGCATGGCTTTTATGTATTTAGTTGTCTTTGCCATGATGGGCTATGACTACAGATAAAAAGCAGTGTATGAACTGTATACCTTAAGGACTGAGAACTATTTCAAAGGATCAGTCCTTAGCAAAGAGAAATCCTTTCTAGTGTTAAAGACAAGTGAAAGGTTTCTGCGTCTTCAGTATGAAATATCAGGATTATCGATAAAAAAGAGTTGCTTAAAATATGCCATAACATTTCATTTAAAATATAATTAGAATGTCTGGTCCACATTGAAATTATTAATGTCAGTATAACTGTTAAAAAGTTATCAAAAGACTGATTCTATTGAATTGGCCTCGGCTATTCGTTTTGTTTTCTCCTGGAGGTTTCTGTTTGGCAGTGAGAGCAGGATTTCTAAACTACGTTATTCTGCATTTTTTTTTGTAAATTTTCTGCATGTGTTTTTTAGACAAAAGAAAAATCACCAGTTTATAAAAAAGGAGCCTGAAGAGTTTGCTCCCAAAATACAGACACGAGTTTTTATAAAAAGGATATTGGTTTCTTGCTATAAAAAGCCACCGAAAGGTGTCAGACCTGAAAACAAATTCTCACAGTGTTTTCAGTGTTGGCTGTTTACAAGGCATTCAATAGAACAGAGATAGATGGATACCATAATTTGTGTAATAACTCGCTAGGTTAGACAGCCTCCTAGAGGAATCAAGCATATGAAGTCCCTCAGCCCCAGTTCTTGTTAATTGCTTATTGATTTCCAAATACCGCCCCTCCCCCCTCCCCAGAGGTTGACAAGAAAGTTACTGTGCTTTAGAAACTTGACTGAAATGTCTACACGATTTCCAAGGGCTGCCCAGTCTCTTTTTTAGGCCTGCACTGGGACGTTAAGCATCTGGTGTCAGGATTATAAGTTGCTGGTGTTTCTCTCCCTCGACAGCCAGAATCGGTACTAGACAACAAACTGGAGGTTCGATCAGGAGTGAAGAGCAAGGCTGGGGAGCTTCCTTGCCATCCTCCCAGGATCCTCCAGCATTCTTGAGGTCTGGAGACAAGGGGCATTTGTGTTTGTCAACATTGGATTGGCCGATAAGTTTTTTTTTTTTTCCCCTACAGATTCACATTTTAAGTGCTATGTATGTAAACAGCCCTCTAGAGAAGGAAGACTGTTGAATATGAACAAAGCGAGGGAGGGGGAAAATACTGCAGTAGCCTAAGTATTCAATAGAAAGGTCAAGGAGTAGCACATTTTGCATTCCTGGAAAGTTACCCCAAAGGATGGTTATCAATCTATCTCTTATAATTGGTAACTGTGGATCAGTGGCCCAGAGGAGAAATCACAGGAAAAGAAACCCAACTTATTACAGTGTGTTCTAGAAAACAACAACAACAAAAAATAAAAACTTGAAAGCACCAATAGCCCTGTTGGACACTTGAACAGAAGTACCCTATTGTAACTGTAAGCTTGGATTTGTACTCTGGACTCTGAACACTCTCTCCTCCTTCACATGGAGTCACCAAGTGAGTCTGAGTCATCCAAGGACAGAGGCAGGTACAGGTCCTGTAAGAAGATAAGAGACAAAGTTAACTCTCCTTTTCTTAACATCTGAAATGGCTCTGAAATGGGCAAGATGCTATGACCGCTTCTGTTTTTTAATTAATGTTTTCTTTAATTTTTAAAAAATATTTAGATATTTACAGAAAATTGAAGTACAGGAAGGTACTCTTGCACCAACATGCCCTTCACTCAATTTTCCCAATGGTTACATCTTGCAGTTTTCCATGCACCCCCATGTATGCTTGTGTGTACATAGTCCTATGCAATTTTATCACATGTGTAGTTGCGTGACCATTGCCACAGTCAGGCTATAGAACACTGTCCTCTCCAAAGGCTCTCTCCTGCTACTCCTTTATAGCTACCCCCAACCCTCCCTCATCGCTAAGCCTTGGCAACCAATAATCTATTTCTCATCTCCACAATGTTGCCATTTCAAGAATGTTCTATAAATGGAATCTATATGTAAACTAATGTTACCTCAAAAAACCCCACAATTTTACTTTTATGGAACACTGCATCCAACAATAGCAGAATACACATTCTTCTCATGTGCCCATGGAACATTTTACAGGATAGACTATGCTAGATAATAGAACAAGTCTCAATAACCAAAAGGGATTAAAACGATGCAAAGTATGTTCTTTGACTACCATGGATTAAAATTAGTAAGCAATGAGAGAAAGATACTTGGGAAATAAACAAATAGGTGGAACTTAAACAGCATGATGCTCAATAACTTATGGGCCAAAGAAGAAATCATAAGGAAAAGTAGAAAATGTACATGTATACAGTATATGTAACCCTTTGGGATTGGCCTTTCCCATATAGCATAATTTCCTGGAAATGTATTCAAATTGCATATATCAATCGTTCACTGTGTTGTATGGCTGAGTAGTATTCCATAGTGTGGATGCTGTTTCACATTTCAACCGCTGGAGAACAGAGGGTGTGATTCCAGTTTGGAGTTGTTAGATATAAAAATGCTAAAAACATTCATGCACAGGATTTCATGTGAACCCAGGCCTTCATTTCTCTGGGATAAATGCTCAAGAGCACAACTGTTGAGTTGTATGGTACTTGCATGCTTACTTTTGTAAAGACTGCCATATTGTTTTCCAGAGTGGCCATACCATTTACATTTCCACACAAAAGTATCAGTGATCCAGTTTATCCACATGCTCACCAGCATTTGGTGTTTTCAAGACTGTTTATTCTATTAACTCTTGTGAGTTTTCAATGATATCTCATTATGATTTTAATTTGTATTTCCCTGATAGTTAATGATGTTAAACATTTTTTCATCACATAGTTGACGTCTGTAATTCCTCTGCAGTGAAATGTTTCTTTGTGTCTTTTGTTCATTTTCCAATTTGATTTTTCTCAATGTTGAAATTTAATAGCTATTTTTATATTCTAAACATGTCTTTGTTTAGATAAGTGGCTTGCAAATATTTTTTCCAAGTCTGTAACTTGTCTTTTCATACATTTCCCATGGTCTTTGACAGAGTTAATGTTTCTAATTGATGAGGTTCAATTTATTATTTTCTTGTTTTATGGATTATGCTTTTTGCTATCAAATCTAAGAACTCTTTGCCTAGCCAAATATTAGATTTTTGTCTTATTTCTTTTTCATATATTTTATATTTACAGCTATAATCCATTTCTGAGTTAATTTTTGCATAAGATGGGAGGTTTAGGTTGGAAGTTCAATTGCTGCAGAGTCATTTATTGAAAAAGCTATATTTCTTCCATGAATTGACTTCTGCACATTTGTCAAAAATCAGTTACGAATATATATGTGGGTTCATTTCAGGCTCCCTGAGAACAGTCAGGCCTTGAACAAATGTTTAACCCAGAAAACAAATTCCATGTACCCACTTCTAATTTATCTCTTGATGCTTCCATTTCCCACCAGGAATTAGGATTCATGGCACCAATACTGCCCCAAGTCTTGTCTCTGTCTGGAGGAGTTGGGGGCATCATATGGCACTAGTTTTCCCGTTGTTCCCAGAGCTCTATTTGGAGATCCTCATGATTGCTCTTGGGTATCAGCAAGAGAGTAAAGGGAACTGGGAAATGCAGGGTCAATTATGTGGATATTCAGGAGACCCTTTTTGTTATAATGGAAACAGGAAGCTTCTTTGGAGGACTATCCAGGAACATTGGAGAGTACAACTTCTGCTGGAGGTAGAGAAAAAAGTGAAAATGAGGAAGACGGACACAGAAGGGGAGTAGAGGGAGCTATTTACTGACATTGGGAATGCCTTATGCTGAGAAAGAAGGGGCAGGACAACTTTTAGGTAGCTTAGGAACTAAAAAGGAGCAAGGTGTATTAAGAAACCTGAGGTTTTAGTCCTGGTTAATTAGTACCATGACATTTAACCAGACTTTGAGTCTTGGTCTCTTCATCAAGAAAATGCAGACTTTGGAATGGACTATTTATAAAGTCTCTTCCAGCTCTAAGACAATTATTTGGGATTCCCGAGGGAATATTGAATCTTTAGAAAACACAAGAAAAGCAACTAGAGCAAATAGAGTCACTTTTCACCAACCCACTATCTTTTCACTGTAAGTCAGGGATTGGCAAACTTTTTGTGTAAGGGGCTAGATAGTAAATAATTATGCTTTCTTTGCTGGTCACATATTGTCTCTGTCACGTAGTGTTTTTTGTTTATGTGGGGCTTGTTTCTTTTACAGCTCTTTAAAAAAATTAAGAACTTTTTCCCCCCCCACATCAGGGCCATCCAGAAATAAGCAGGCCATAGACAGGATTTGGAACCCTTGTTCTAAACCACCAAACAAAATTTCTTAGAAAACTGAAAAACAACTAGGAAGTGCAATGATGGGAAAATAACAGGAGTACAGTAAAGCCTTGTAAAATTGAATTAAGGCAAAATAACATACAACAGTCTTGCATCTTTGAAGGGACTTAGTTCCCATGTATTTGAGTAAAGCAAAAAGTGTCTTTGAATTCTAGACTTCCCAAATAATCATGTAAGAGAATCTGAAAATTTGCTCTTATATAAATAAACACTGGAAAAAATTGTCAAAATCAATGTTTTTGGAATTCTGAAAATTTGCCAAAGTTTTAGAACAATCCCAAAATTTACTTAGTCAAGAAAAATGACAGAATCTCAGTAAGAATCCCAGGATTTGCTTCAACTTGCCCTATTTCCACTCTCTTATGCCCAGCTCCAGGAAACCATTGAAAACCAGCAGGCTTATAACTACAGTAACTGCAAGAAAAGCAACCGACAGTCACTATAGGATGCAGGATGAGTTTTAGAGCTTCCCCACATGCCACACTCCCAGACAACTGTCAGTGTTTGAGCAGCCTGGTACCAGCTTTCTGGAAATTCTCACTTGTAGGACTCTCTTTAACTCAGTGTACACTCACTATGTACAATCTTTTCAGGGAACAGTTGTTTAAAATCATGGTTGCTTCAGGTAGATGTAATACTTGGGGTAAATGAGGTACTCAATACTTTAAAAGGAAAAGCAGGAAAATGAGAAGGACATAGGGAACTATGAATAGCTCCAACATATTACAAGCAATCTATACAGCCAAGCACGTGTTCTGGATGGGGCATATTCTCAGAAAAGATCTGAGGAGGCCCTAATCTCTCACCTTTGGTTGGCCTTGATGCTCTGTGTAAGCAGCTAGTGATGAAAGCTAAAGTAAAGTTATAAACTGCCTGATAGAGCATTGAAATTGTACCCCCAACACACATACAAAGTCCCTCAACAAAGGCTGGGAGACTTACTGGATCAAGACGTTTAAAGAAATCGACAAAAATTATCCCTCAAAAAAGAAGGAGAAATGAAGACATTCCCAGACAAGCTAGCAGACATGTCCTCTAAGAAATACTGAAGAGAATCCTTCAGGGAGATATGAAAGGACAATAGGCAGTAATTCACATGAGAAATAAAGAGCACCAGTAAAGGTAAATACACAGATAAATGCAAAACACATTGCAAATTTATCCTTGTAACTCTTTTCTTCTGTTATCCAATTCAAAAAACTCCTGTGTGGACTAGCAAGTATAAAAATGTGTTGATGGACTCACTAAGTATATTCATGAAATTTGTATGTGAATAAGAGCCGAAAGGAGGGGGGAAACAATAGAGCTAGATTATAGCAAAATTTTTAATAGAATTGAAATTAAGTTGATAGTAATTCAAAGTATATTATATTAAGAGTAATTGTAATCCCCAGAGCAAACACCAGGAAAGTAACTCAAAATAAAATTAATTAAAATATAAGGGAAATAAAAGGGTACACTAGAAAAATATCTATTTAACACCAAAACACAGTAGAAATAGAGGAGTAAAGGAACAAAAAAAAATACACGACATAGAGAAAATAGTAATATGGTTCATGAAATCCCCATCTCATCAGTAATTATATTACATATAAGTAGATATTTGTAGAATGGATTTTAGGAAACAAGCCATGATCCACCCCTAGGCTACTTAAAAGAAATATAATTTAGATTCAAAGAAACAAACAGATTGAAAACCAAAGGATGGAATAGTTTTACCCTGAGGCTTATAACTGAAAGTCAACTGGAGTGGCTATATTGATCTCAGAAAACATAGTTTTTAAGGCAAAAATTGTAACTAAGAGAGAAAGGACATTTTATAAGATAAAATGGTCAACACATCTGAAAACATAGTTATAAACATACATGTATCTTAACAGAGCATCAAAATATGTGAACCATGAACTTACCTAATTACCGGGAGTAAAAGTGATGCCACTTTAACAATAGAAGACTTCAATACCCCACCATGGGTAGAATAATTAAGCAGAAGGAAACGGAAGATTTGCACAACTCTATAAAGAATGATACATCTGGTGGGGAGTATGGTGCGTAATAGACAGTGGTTAAGGTGAGAAAATGTGCTCCTGAAAGTTCACTATACAGTGTTGTAAACTAATGTTACCTCAATAAAAATAAAAACCCACAATTACACATCTGTAGAACACTCCCTGCAACCACAGCAGAATACGCATTCTTCTCGTGTGCCCATGGAATACTTTACGGGATAGACTATATGAGATAATAAAACAAGTCTCAATAACCTAAAAGAATTGAAACCATACAAAGTATGTTCTTTGACTACTGTGGAATTAAATCTGGAAGCAATAACAGAAAGATATTTGGGAAATAAACAAATCTGTGGAACTTAAACAACAGGCTGCTGAGTAACCTGTGGGCCAAAGCAGAAATCACAAGGGAAAGTAAAAAATACTTTTAAGATAAAGGAAAATGAAATAACAAATACCAAAACTAATGGGATGCAAGTAAACAGGGCTCAGAGGGAAATTGATAAGAAATGATCAGAATATGCTAGCACAGAGGAACAGAGTAGATTAGTGCTTACTTGAGGGGGGTTGAGTAAAGAAGGAAGGGGCTCTCACTGATAGTAGGCATGGGGTTTCTTTTGCGGATGATGAATATACTCTGATAATTGTCACATAACTTTGTGATTATTAAAACCCATTAAACTGTATTTTGAAAATGTGAATTTCAGAGTAGCGGTTATTGAAACAATATCTTTGAAAATTCCTTCCACTGACAAATATTGTGTATGAAATTCCTGAGCATGCAACTCTATACAACAGTATGCTTATATTGGTATATTATGTATATGATACTATCCAGTATATAATGATGTGAGCAAATATAAAAGTTTGTAGTAGCTTTGTTCTATGACTATATCATGTTTTGTTCTAAGACTGTATCATGATTATTGATGAAATCCATAAGTTAAGTTTGCACATAATATAAATCCACTGTAGTAGGAAGACCACAGGAATGAGTCAGGAGACACTGGTTCCAGATGCAACTTTTCCTTTTAACTTCTGCTTTCAGAACCTTTGCTTCTATAGCGGAAATTGAGGGAGATGTGGATCTATAAGGAATCTCTAAGATTCCTTCTGGTTCTAAAATGCTATAAAATATAATCCAGATCATCACATTTTGCTTTTATTAGTTACACTAAAGCAAGAAAAAGACAGAAAATGACAAGTTAGTGAGCTTCCTGGTTATTTTGCAGGTAGTAAAGAACTTACACATATGGGGGCTACTTTGAGTCCCACCAACTGAACTGAGCTTCAGCATTCACCCTTGCTCTTAATCATTCATGGAACAGACCTTTCAGTGTAGTTGGTTGGTTGGTGGAAATGAATATCTGAGAGAATTATTGCATACTTTTAGCTCAGAGGAAGTGAGGACGGGGTGCATGTTCTAGGAGTAGAATCTTGAGGAGACTCCACTTGCAGCTGCTCTGACTTGGAATGGGTAGAGTGAGATGCAGGCCATGGAGAAAATCCACAGGACTAGACCTAGGTATGTACTCCTGTCCCCATCGATTTATTTTGTCTTCAAAATGTATTTTCTTGTATGAGTAGAATAATGTTCGGGAAAAGTATTTAACTCAACCTTCTATTTTTGTTGATTGATAGATAAAGGTACAGAAACACACGTATTGCTTAACAATACAAATAATTTGCACCTGAAGTTCATTTGCTTCGTCCCTTGGAGCCCTGTAGAACAAAATGTTTGTAACAAATGCAGCTGTGCTGGCGGTACTCTTGTAGCTAGAGAAAACAAAATGTTGGTCTCTGATCCAAGATGCTTATAGTCCAAAGCAGTCAGAGTTTTGAGAAACCTGGCTTCTAGTTGGGGTTTGCTTTTTTCCCAAATGTGCCCTGTACTTTACTTTTCTGTTGGTGTGGCTTTGTTCTTGCTGATTTTTTTTTAAAGTTCGAATGCCCATTCTCTTCACCAGCTGTAAAATGCTTGCCCAAGGCTTCAGGGCCCCACATACATGTCACCTAGTCTGTCAGCAGCCCCGTGTCCCACCCTCCCCTGCAGTGCTTTTGTTCACTCTGATCGCACTACCTAATTCCACTTAGAGTGGTGTCTGTGATGTAAAGGTAGGACCTGCTTTATTTATCAAACTATCTCTCCAAGCATTTATAGGAATAAGAAAAAAAAGTCTGCAAACAGAAAAAAAAGTACATTTAAATAACATTAGTTATATTTTCAAATAATATATTGAATCTATTTTCCTTCAATCTCCAGACAACTTTGCAGACAAAATGCCTCCAAGTTTAAAGCCATGAATGCAAAGGCTAATCTGGAAAATTTTTAAATAAATGAAAAGGTTTCCCTATGTTTTTAGATTCTTTGAACACCCTTAATATAGTTACCTCTTCAACTTGTTGAACCATACAGGAGTTGTCTTTTAATTTTGCACCTTCTTTTTCTCGTCTGTAACATGGAAATGCTACCTGCCTTATCTCTTTTACTGGGTTATCACAAGGGTACATGAGAAGATGCCTATGAAAAAGGCCAAAGCAGAATGGAAATGCAAAATGTTGTTCTCATTAACTATACAATGATTTACTTTGTGTCCATATTGTAACACTTGAGTATGCGGACTTTGGCTAACCCCTTCACAGCTGCATTAAAGAGGATTCTCTATGAGCTGCCTGAGAGGGGAAGCCAAAAGGCTGATTACAGCTCAGGGCCCTGTCACAGCCATCAAAAGTTACCAAAGGGATGCTGGGACTTCAAGTTCGTTTCCAATTGCGCAGGAGGAAAGTCATGGCCTCGGCCACCTGCTTCCTGTTTCCACTATGACTCACACCTTTCAGGTCCACTTGGAAGTTCAAATGAGATCTGCCTAGGCCCACTGCCCAAGGACCTTGATGGGACTAAAGTACAGGTAGCTATGTGAAAAGGAGCAAGGAGCTGAGACCTAAGCCCCAAGGAAACTGAGCACAAAATACATTTTAGATTATTCAGAAAAAATAATTGGCCCTCCATCTTTGGTAGTGGGAGATACATGACATTCCTGTCCCAAATGCATAATCTGAACTTAATCCAAGGAAACATCGGACCAGCCCAAATTGAGGGGCATCCTACCAAATAACTAGCCTGTACCCCTCATTTCTACAATACACTGTCCTGAAATGATTGGGAAAAAGAAGATTCAAGAACTTTCCTAGATTAAAGAAGACTGAAGAGACTCATGACAACTGATGACAATGTCTGATGTTGGATTGGATCCTTGACCAGAAGAAGAATGTTATGGGCACAAATGATAAAATTTGACTAGGGTCTGTACAGTATTATGTCATTGCAAATTTTCTGACTTTGATAATGGCACAATGGTTAGGGGGCAAATGTCCTTATTCTTAAAAAGCACATGCTGAATTCTTTAGGGGACAAAGGGCAACATGATCTCAAATGGTTCAAAAAAAAAAAAACCCACTGACGTGCATTTGTGTGTGTATATTTAAAGAGAGAAGAAAATCACAATAATAAAATAAATGAGGCAAAATATAAACAACTGGTGAATCTTTGTAAAGAGTGTACAGAAGTTCTTAGTATTATCCTGGTAACTGTGCTATAAATTTGAAATGATATCAAAGTAGAAGGTGAAAAAATTAGTGAGAATTATATCTAATCTAAATGTTGTTTTTAAGTTTCCTGTTGAAAGTGATATAATTTATTATTTAATATTTATTTACTTAACTAGCTTAAAAAAGCGTAATTTTAAAAATATTTTTTAAAAAAGAGTAAATTTAAAAATAATAAAGTTCACAGTTGAACAGTGAGACTCAAACAGTGCTACTACCTGTGAGTTGTTCTCGTCCTTTGATGATTAGATTCTATTTCAGAATTAAGTCCAAAGCCGGGGGAAAAAAACACACACACAAAAAAATCTGCAAACCCAACCAGAAGAAATGGTTTAAAAATGCTAGCACTCGGACCTCCCTGGTGGCACAAGGGGTTAAGCATCAACACTATTAAGCAACTCACAGCCACTGTAACATGAGTTTGATGCCTGGCCAGGGAGCTACCCCATGGCACAGCAGACCTCTCCTGTTTCTCCGCTGCTCCCCTAAGCAGTGTATTTCCAGTCAATCTGCCTGTTCTGTTCCCCACTCTGTCTCTGGTGAATCCTCTCATCCCCCACACCTCTGATCTGTACCCCAGTTCTTGTATGCATAAATAAATCTTTTTTTAAAAAATGCTAGCACTCACCTCAGTGGGCTTATGGATCATGGGTCCTCAGTTTAAATGACCTGAATATGCCAACTGAAAAGTTGAATGACTCAAGTATGCAGACCAAATGCTCAAAGTGCCCCTGGCCTTTTGGGGAAGGTACTGATGAAGGTGCTGGGGTAGGTCCCATTTCCCAGAAGAGAAGCAAGAGTGGAAATGCAAAGGCATGGATACAACAAGAAGCTCTGTAGCACAGGAGGTTCTGTGCCACTGTGAAATAATAAAGGCAGGTGATTTCACATCTTGGAATATCCATATTAACAAGCTGACTGCAAAAGCAATTTTCGTCCATCTCACACTCTCTGGGTAATGGTGGCTGCACAGACAGTTCAGCAGATCATTCTTTGGGGAATCCGAATAGCTCAGCAAGACAATCAGAAGGTTCTGACTAGGATCAATACCAAAAGTCATAGTGGTCATTAAAAGAATGGAACAATCACTAGATATAATGGAGAAGGCAACAGATTAACCAAGAAATTAAAATTCTGATGTAGGGAAAAGGAAATAGAAGTGACTGTCAGGCAACGATGAGCTGTTAAATATTTAACTGACTTTCTGTGGGGAAAAAACAACTATCTTGATTTGTAGTATTTGCTGGTTTCTGTACAATATTCCAAACGATGGCCAATTTCTAGTTACCAATGTGTAACAGAGCACAGAACTGGGAGAGGATGCACACAATCAGCTTCCGTGAGCTTGTGAAAACTGGCTCCGGCAGTGACTGGTCCTGTGTCTACCATACCTAGCTATGTTACCCTAGCAAGTACTTTAACCTTTCTGTGTCTCCATTTCTTCACCCGTAATATATCAACCAGACAAGATCTGGTCCAGCTCTGATGATCTATGGTTCTGTAGTGGAGCTGGCCCTGTTGATGGCTTTTTGCCCTTTCCCCTCATCTCAAGTCTTGTGAGTAGGAAGAAGACAAGAGAATCCTAGAGGAAGCGGCCCTGGAGTCTGTTAATCAGAGCAGAAATCACATCCACATGGCCTCAGAGACGAGGTTCAAGGCAATGACCATGCCAGATTTTCCATGCAAAAAAAATTTCTGGGTTAGAGTCTGTTTGGACATTGGGGCTAGCAATGTATACTCTTTTATTATTTTAATGGGATATTTATTTGTGATGACTTCAAGGTATAATGGTTCCCAAGGCCAATAGAGTGATGTTCCTCCCTTGCTTCCTGCACAGAGCCAGAAGCTGGCTGTTAATGAAGAATAGAGAATGAAACATTTGATGTCCAGCCAATCTAACAGGAATGACTCAGTGCTGACTTTCTTCTATTTGTTTCTTTCTGGCACTTCCACTGACTTGGAGACATGAGTTGCCCTCAAAATCCTCTTTGGTATGCCACTGAATTAGGGAGACAAGTGCTCAACCCACCCCTTAATAAGCCTTTGTTTGGTGACACCATTAGCCCAGAATGGGTATTTGGGACCTCTGTACCCCTTCCTTTCGGTTAAATGTAACTGGAAGTAAATAAACCAGGGGGTCAGCGGAATGAATAAATGACTGGCAGCTTGGCTCCTGCTGGGATTCCCAGGGCTTCAAGCTAATGGAGCCATGGAAGGGAAAGTCCGAACTTAATGTGCTGTTGATGTAGATGGAAGACAAAACCCTCACCCAGCAATTAAAAAAATATCTGAATGCAAAGGGGTTTAGTAAGGTATAAGAGACGTAATACCTTGTGCTTCCGGAGGCTGCCAGGACTGGTGGGCGTAGAGATGGGAGACTGCTTAGACTTGGGGGTAGAGAGCTGGCTGCTGGAGGTTCCATTTGCTAGCCCAAGGCAAGAGAAAAGGAAGGGATAAAAATCAACAGCATACAAAGGAACAAGTTATTCTTCCCCTCCGAAGACACTAAGAACATTCAAACAAGGTCCACCGACAACCAAGTGATCTGATGAGTAGAACAAAGGTGAAAAGAAACACATTCCACAGAAAGACAAGAACTGCAATCCTCAGTTAATTAGATCCTGGCCCTACGCAAGGCATAACCCTCCCACCCTATCCCCTGAGTGCTTCCAATTACAGGCTCTGTTTCTTTTCAAATCTTTTTCATATTCCTTCAGCAGTGTGACCCTAACATCATCTCCATGAGCTAGTCTGGGAATATATTATTTTCTTTTGATTCTGTAAGTGAGAAAAGTGGGACACAAAGAGGTTCTGTGCCCTACCTGAAAGGGGAGGCTGCGTGGGCCATACTGAGCAAGGGGCACCCCCTCTGGTGGTAGATGATGTGGCAGGTACAGGACAGCCCCATTATCAATCTCTCTCCCCCTCCATTTTCCTGATTAACCCTCCTCCTTCACGCTTCCCTACCTCATCCTGGTGAAAAGAACAGAGAGAAAGAGAAAGAGAACTATGCAGGAATCTTAAAGAGAATGTGAGGAGGAACAGAGAGGGAAATAGAAGAAAAGCTCAACCAGCAAATGGGCCAAGAAGGAGGTGAGGAAGGGAGAGAGAGGTGATCAAAAATGGAGGAGAGGGGAGACAGGAAAGACAAGGCAAGAGTAGAAGAATGAGGAAATTTGAAAGAGGGAGAAAAAGAAAGAAAAAGGCAGACATTGGTGAGCTGAGTTGTGCGCACCCCCATTTGTTTCTAGCCAAGAAAATAAGGTGGTTTAGTGGTTAATATCTTCATATTCTACTGTGTTTTCAGATTGTTTCATATTTGCCTTCAATATCCAATCATATGAAGAGAAATGCGGTGCATTGAAATGAAACAATCAAACATATTTGAACGTGGATTCCTGTTCAGATATCTCAGGCTAAAGATAATATATATATATATATATATATATTTTAATCTAAGAATGTTCATTGTTTATCAGAGACATTCTGAAACATGCTTTAAAAATAAACCTCCCAAGGGTGCATAGGGGAGAGAGGGGAGAGTGGAGGGGCAGAGAGAGAAGAGAGGAGAGATAAAGACAGAGACAGAGAGAGAGACAGACGGAGACCGAGAGACGGGGTGGGGGGCTCAGCAGGAAGATAGCCTGAGTGTGTTACTCTCACTCCCACAGGTAAAGGTGAAACTGCTGTTTCACGAATCTTTCCTGAGCATATACTTCTTCTGTTCCACTTATAGTAATGTTTCCCTAGATTCTGGAAACTATTAACTGTAGAGATGGAGGAGACATGGGTGTGGTGGTTGCTGAGGTCATTCAGGTACAAATGAGCTGAAAAATGGGCACCTGGCAGGGCATCCACAGCTTGGTTTTGCTTGTGTGTTTGCTCATCTCTCACCGGCTCATCGAGAGAGCCTTCTCCCTGTTGGGGATTCCAGGAAGTCACTCATTCATTACCCAGTAGTTTTGGAGGACTTTCCCTGAGCTAGGCAAAGTAGTACACAGTGGGGTTTCACAGATGAATAACCCTCTTCCTACGGGGGAGGCAGGCAACGGTAGAAGAAGAAGGATGGAGAGTTAGAAGACGCCTGAAACAGACGAGGGGGAGAGACCCATGGGAAGGTTAACAATGGCAGCGTTTATCTTGATTTTGCTCTTTTCCTTCCAGACTTGTCTGGCCCCTTCTGCCTCTAGTCTTCCTCACGTCCCCTAAGACCCTGATAGAAGTCCAAGGCTGAGAAGTAAGAGCAGCTTCTTCTCGGGTCTCGCTGTTCCATGTGCCTCCTCTATGTCGCCTTCTGGCTCTCCATCCCTCTCCCCTCCTCCCAGTCTCCTCTCCAGCTTCCCCTCTTCCCTGCTCAGCTCCACCCTCCTTTGGGTGGGGCAGGGAACCTGGAACCTCCCCTTTCCCCAGGGACCACCCTGTTAACAATCAATGACTGCCAGGGTCGGGCCTATTGGTGTTAGGGAGGTGGGCTGAGAGGGAGAAGTTAGAGGTAAATAGAGTCTGCTAATAGATATGAGTTTCTTTTAGGGGGATAAAAATTTCTGACATTAAATAGTTGTGATTATTGCAAAACTGACCAAATTAAAACCCATTGAAGCGTACATTTTAAATGAGTGAAGTGTTTGTTATATGACTTTTATCACTATCAGACCTTTTAAAAAGATGAATTGGAGTTAGGAAGAGGGAGTAGAAGAGGATTCTAGACTTTAGAATTGCACCAGTAGAGGGCAAAGACTTGAAGGTGTGAATGAATACGGTATGTTTACATAGAGATTTGGATTTTCAGCTCTGCACTGAATGTGGGATATGCACACTGATTCTCAACAATGAACACCTGAAACTTACATAATTGCTGCAACATTGCTTCAATTGAAAAAAGCACAACTATCTCAAAATGGCTCAAGCACAGAGTGTCAGCAATGAGTTCTGAGATAAGATTGGAAACACTAAAGGCCAGACCCTGGGGTTCTTATGTGTGGTCTAATCAGAAGTCTGGGATCAATTTGTGAAGGAAATCCATCAAATTTGCATTTTAAAGCTGTTTCACCAGTGCTGTGATAAGACTGGGTGGGATGGGGTGGGACAGGATAAGGGAAGGAGCTATGAGGTTGGTTAGAAGACAATGCTGTAGTTCTGGTGAGGGGGATGAGAGCTTAAAGTAATATAATGGGGAGGGAGAGAAAGGACAGGGACAGGGTGGTAGATAGAGACCTAGAGACCACACAAGTTTAGAGTCCTCTGTGTGTATGCCATGTAAGACACCTGAGGAAGAGGATGACCTATGATAAACAGCACAGAGACTTCGTGAGCCTTTGCCAGGGCACCAGGCTTTCTAATGAATACAGAAGGTGCTTTGCAAAAGGCAACAATCTGTGCAGCCACAATCGGGCAAAACAGTCAATTACTCTGCAGGAACGAGAAGGAGTTCTGGACCACCCATAGCGCTGAAAGCCTCCCCAGCAGATATCGTCCCTAGAATTCAAGATAGAGAGCAATCTTAGAGAACTGCCTGAACTGATAGACCAGAAGTCTTCCAAGAAAGCCCTGACCTTGGTGATGAAGTCCTACAGATGGAAGCATCTCCAGGCAAGTGCCTTCATTTTGTTCCACGTGACTACCATAGCCTTTGGCAACAACAGATTCAAGTTTTCCAGCATTTTCTAGCTATACTACAAAGCCATGGCTTCTATATTCCCAGGATGAAAACTGTCCTTTATTTATTTATTTATTTTTACCTACACGCTTATCTAGCTGAGGGTGAGCCCGCTACTCTTGACAAAATGTGGAAAATCGTTGCCCATAAGTATGTCTACATGTGAATCACTTTCCACTTACTGTTTATAAATCTGCACATCCAGGTTCTGTAGCAACTTCTGGTTCTTTTCTCAACATGCTCTGAAATGGTCTCACCCCAAAACTATGGGTATAATACATAAATACATGTTCCGTATGTTTCTCTAATATCGTCTCTGTATATGTATAATATGTTTATATGTTTCCCTGCTACACCCCCAATCAATCGAGCTTAAGCTATCTTTAAATAAAAGGCTTTATTTTTTCACCAACATTCAACAAGCATTTTGGAAATGTGTTTTTTAACAATTTCACTGCCATTCACTGCTCTGTTGAAAAATGCAGACACTTTTCCAGCCTCCCCTGATGGAATGAAACCCAAAAATGGACATTGAGAAAATGTAGACCTGCACCAGCAAATGTCAACTCCTTCTGAGCAGAAGGCACTCCCACACTTACAGACTGGATAAAAATATATTCATATATGCATTTCTTCTTTGGGTTCTGTGGGAGGGAGTCATTTGATACAGAGTCTGATGCCAATTCATGTAAATGTCAAATACAAGTGGTAGGAAATAAATGCAAATAGGGTCTGAGGAGCTGTGCATGGTCTTGGACTGGCAAACCCACTCGGAAGGGTGTCATATTCCTTTTGGAGAGTGGCTGGAAATAACACTGATAGATACCCCTCACTTTCCTTTATGCTCTTTACTAAACATCCTTAGCTCTTGTTTCTGAACTTCCCTTAGCCATTTACAATTGAGGGTTGCACTGGGGACTTTTCTCCCTCTTTTACTCGCGTTTTGTTCTCATTTCCCTTCGCAGAACACAGCACTGTCTTACTGTTGTCACTGTTTATGTACACATAGTCCAAATCCTTTCATTCCTTTCTTCTCATTGTACGTTTCGCTTTTCCCCTCTACAACAACATGTATCAGGCACTGTTCAATCCCCTAGTCCATCTTACCAATCTTTGCAATAAAAAGGGAATGATAATTACTATTATTGGGTGTCTATGATAGGCCAAATACACTTCTCTCTTTCGCATTACCTCCCCAACTGACCCCACAACCCCCACACACCCCCACCGGGAAACAAGCTTGCTCCAGTTACAGGTGGCAAAGTCAGCATAGAAAGCAGTTCTCTCTGATTCCAAAGCCTATGCCTTGTTTTCAGTTTTGCTACATTGCTCTTCCTTTCTAAGAGGAGGTTTTTTTTTTTTTTTTTTTTTTTTTTTTGGCTTCCTTCCTATGAGGACTTTCTGGTGGCAGGGAGCAGGCAGAGAAGGAGAAAAGAGAAAGGAATAAGAAGACGATAGAAACAGACACCAGCTTCCACCAATATTCTGGGCTTTTATTCTATTTAATGTGGTTTAGAATAAAAGTGATTCCTTAGACCTTTCTTTCATTCACGGAACCAACGAAGTATCACAGGCAATGTCATGAAACAATAGCAGACAGCATCGCCAGCATGGCAGACAACTGCTCTCAGGCTAGAGCTCTTCGGGAAAATGCCATTTGTGTCTATGTCATGCCCCTCAGCTGATAACCTTCCGCCAGACTCTGCAATTGCCAAGCTTGGCCCAGCACAACTTTGATTCACTGGCTCATCTGAATGATTTCACCTGCACTGGCTCGAGGACTCATGTTTAAATCCTTGACTCCATCAGGATGTGGAGAAGCGAAAATAAAATATATTTATAATAAAAAATATGTATTCAGGGCCTCCCCAGTGGTGCAGCGGGTTGAGCGCAGCGCTGTGAAGCTGTCTGCAGCCTCTGCAGTGTGGGTTCGATTCCCGGCCAGCCAGGGAGATTCTCACATGGTGCAGCAGACCTCTCCTGTTGTGCCCGCTGCTCCCCTCAGCAGTGTATTTCAGTCCTTCTGCCTGTTCTGCTCCCTGCTCTGTCTCTGGTGAATCCTCTTACCCTCCCGCGCCTCTGGCCTATACCCCAGCTCTTGTATAAAAAATAAATAAATCTTTAATAGAAAAAAATAAAAAATATGTATTCGCTCTTTGTCACCTTTCTGGCACACAGCTCCTGAAACCCTTGGAATTTCCTACATGAAGAGAGCCATAAAGGCACCTTTTGTTATGTTAATGAGGTGACATGTATAGCACCCAAGGAGGGGGACTGGTTGCCAGGGGAATAAAGCATGTGACTAGAGGAATGGAATCCTATTCCCTAAACTTTAGCCACTAGCCTCCAAATTGCCTCTTAACGGAAAAATTGTTCAGGGAAAATAGAAAATGCTTTCAAAACCTATGGGCACCAAGAAGGTAGTCAATGTAGAGGGAGGGCAAGACCAAGGAGTATGGAGTCATACCATGGCCAGGGTGTCGGGCTTATTCAGCAGATGAATACTGGGTCATCATAAAGCCAGTCCCACGTGGCTTGCAAACAAAGCATATCAGATGCTTGATCTGGGGTGCTCCAGTTGGCATTCATAGGTAGCGAAGGTGAGTCCCCTTCTCAGGGTAAATAGACCTTATAGTGGCTTTTATCTAGCCCACTGGCTGTTCCTTGGACTAACCCCCTGTGTGTCTAGAACACACAAAACCATATGTGATTGTTGTACAGTGAGTTGTAGGTCCTGTACCAAGCCCCAAACAGGCTTTTTCACTTTGCAGCATTCAAAACCAAAGACACAGATTCCAAATTAATTGCCTTCACAATTCACTTTAGTGAAGGTTCTTTAGGAAGTAAGTAATACTGAACTAAAAAATGGACTAACATGGGAGCTCCCGGAACTGTGGCAACACAATCCATTGATGAAGACCTTACTCATGCCATGATTAGTTTGCGAGAACATAAACATGTAATATTGAATAGGATTATGAAAGGTGGAGTTTTTAACCAAGTATTATACAAAGAATTAGTGTCTCTTTTACCTGGATGTTTTATGGGAATGGGCACTATGTCTGGCCATGAGAACAATTGTTTTTAAAAGATTTTTTTTTATTTATACAAGAACCGGGGTACAGGCCAGATGCACGGGAGGGTGAGAGGATTCACCAGAGACAGAGAGGGGAACAGAACAGGCAGACTGACGAAATACACTGCTGAGGGGAGCAGCGGGCGAGACAGGAGAGGTCTGCACGCCATGTGGGTTGCTCTGCAGCCGGCGGGGATCGAACCGGCACCGCAGAGGCTGCGGACAGCTTCATAGCGCTGCGCTCAACTGCCTGCGCCACCAGGGAGGCCCGAGAACAATTCTTCTATCCAGTATTGTAGCCTGTTGATGAAGTCTTAATGGAAGCTACAGTGAGGAACATAAAGGTTTATGGAATGAAGGCAAAAGTTGGTAAGAGAACTGAAATGTTTGAATGGACTTCGTGTGAAGTGAATATATCTTTTTACTGGATTGTGTCGTGGGGATGGACATTGTATCTGATTCGGAATGTTTCCTATACCTAGTATTGTAAAATAGAAGGCATGTAAATCTGCAGTTTAAGCAATGTTAATTGAGACATGCTAAATGGGAAACAATAAGACTGCTTGAGCACACAGACTGTGGGACAGAAGCTGAAGTTCTGGTAGGGAAAATTGTCTCTGCTGTAGCCTTATATAGAGCAGACTAGGGTTTATCGCAAGAGCAATGACCTCTGGAACTTGACTAGAGTATTTCTATTTAATTGAGGGGCATTTCCCTACCTGGCTAGGCATAATAAAGACCTCCTGAAACTAATAATTGAAGCTATTCCTATGATGGAACCCCCTAGCATGATCCTGAAACCTGAAATACCCACGAAGTTTTAGGTGATGTCTGAGAAATGCTCTAATGAGGATGTCAGTGCCCAGAAGTATTTCGTAATGAAAATGGAAATGGTTTATACAAGACCATGTTGCCTGGGGAATGCAAGTAGGAAAGCTTACTAATAGGAAACCTCTTTTCCCCTAGGACTGACTCAGAGATTGAGGAGCTACTGGATATTCTAATCCCTTGGACAACACCCTATCAAGAGCCCTAAGCTAAACAACAAAGTACTGCTTGGTTTTTGGATGACAGTTTCAAGGTGAATGGATAACTTATTTGGAAGCCCCAAACAAGTTAGAGTTTGATAGAGAATTGAAATGAGCAATTGAATTGTTCAATGTCATCAAAGAAGGTAAAAACGTATCAGTTCAGAGGGCTGAATTGTATGCTGTTTTTCCAGCCATTATAAGCAGTGGTAAAAGACGTAGTCTAGATGGAGCATTCTTCGATCCTTTGAACACTTTGAACCCAATAAGAACAGTTTCATCTATGAGCAAAAGAGACAGGAACTGCAGATGGCTCTGTGGCAGATTCCCTGGAGGGGAGGACCTTGGTCACAGCTGGCAAGAGGCATTGACAGCTATGTGGGTTTACTGGTTCATGTGCCATGGCCAAGGTCCTGACCACATCCCTCGGCAGGAGAGCAATGGAAAACCCGGCTTACTCAAGTTGTACACAGATGCGGCTCCACCCTATGGAAATCAAGATGGTAATTTGAGGGGTGCATTAAAGTCAATGGACATGTCAGTTCCTACCAGAAGAACCCCTTTCCAGGGTTCCAAGGTGACTGGAATCAATAAGAGAGCTCCGTATGCTTACTTGAGATGGCCACCTGGGCCCATGAAATGAGCAAAAGTGGGGGCACTGCAGCTGTGCACAGGTGGCATGCCATGTGTGACCCTTGCCCGTTGGCCGGGGATTAAACCGGAGCTGCAGAGGATGCAGGCAGCTTTGCAGCCCAGTGCTCAACTGCTGCGCCACCAGGGCAGGCCCAGAATACTAGTTTGATAGAGAATTGAAATGAGCAATTGAATTGTTCAATGTCAAAACTGGGGGGAGATAAAGGCATGAAGGGTTGGCTTGTCAATCTTCACAAGTGTGTGCGCCTCACACTTAACACGAGAGGGACTAACAGAGTGGCCCCACTGCATAGATTTCTGTGCTTTGCTGGAGGATCCCGGGAAAGAAGGACTGGGAAAGGTATGAGTCATAATTCTTCTCCCAATCACTTTAATTTTTTTTTTCATATTTGATGAAGGGTCATAGGACCAGGACTGTGACACTGTGATTTATAAGAAATATATGTATTTGGCCTTCAGTCACTGTTCTTGGCTCACAGTTCCCAAAGTCCTTGGAAGAAAGACAGCAATAAAGGTGTCTTTTGTTATGTTAATGAGGTAACTTTTGGTAAGAGTCCAAGGGTGGAGGCTGATGGCCTGGAGAATGGACTGTGTGATTAGAGGGTTGGAACTTTCAGTCCCACTCTCACCTCCAGGGAGAAGGGACTGGAGCTTGAATCTATCGCCAGTTGCCAACGATTTAGTCAATCATTACTATGTAATGAAGCCTCCATAAGTACACGAAAGGGCCAGGCTCATCGAGCTTCTAGGTTAGTGAACACAGGCAAATTTGGGGAAAGCAGTGTGCTGGGAGAGGAAATGGAAGCTCTGTACCCCTTTCCCAGGCCTCCCCCAATTCATCTCCTCATCTGGATTTTCCTAAGTTAAATCTTTTTATTGTAAACCCATAACCCAGTAAGTAGAATGTTTTTCCAAGTCCTGCGAGTCAATCAAATTAGTTGAACTGAAGGAGGCTGTTGAGGAAAACTCTGATGTATATAGCTGGTTGGTCAGTTACAGCCCGGCCTTGCAATTAGAATTTGAAGTGTATGAGTGTGTGTGTGTGTGTGTGTGTGTGTGTGAGAGAGAGAGAGAGAGAGAGAGAGAGAGAGAGAGAGAGAGAGAGAGAGAGAGAGAGAAGGGGGAGGGAGCGAGGGAGGGAAGGAGGGAGAGAGATCTTTTTTGACTGAGCCCTTTCCCTGTGGAATGAGGCTGTCCTTGAGTAGATAATGTTAGATGTGAGTTAAATTGTAGGACACCCAGCTGGTGTCCTTGAGCCTAGCTTGGGTTTGGGAAAACCTCCCTCTAAACATTTTGGAAACTTGGGTCCCGGAACACCCATTAAGAATGGAACAAGCCCAGCCCAAGAAACATGGCCATGTAGATAAGTAAATTTTACAGGGAATTAGATCTATTGGGGAAATGATTTCCCACATGTGAGGAACAAAGGAGAGGGGAGTCAGTTCCCAAAGAACAAGGAGAGTCCAGTTTTTGGCATGGGTGGCGGGACAGAGGAGGGCCACTCAGCAAGCAGTGTCGATGCGATGCTGACTTTCCAGACTATGAAACCTTTGTGTGGAGCGATCCCTGGAATCAGGTTGCAGCTGCATGTCAGGGGAGTGAAAGTACAAGTCCAGGTGTGAAGATTAAAGAACTGTCTGGGCTATGAGTTTGACAAGTCATTATATTTACTGGATTCAAGTTCACCTGGCCAGAATTGAACAGCAAGAAAAAGACCAACTTGACATCTGTTTTTTACCCAGCATTTGACTAGAGACCAAACTAATGTAATGCCCAATCAGTTGGCCTGCCTTCCCATTCTTTTTTTTAACTGGGGTGTAGGCCAGAGGTGTGGGGTGAGAGGATTCACCAGAGACAGAGTGGGGAACAGAACACACATACCTACTGAAATACACAGCAAAGGGGAGTAATGGCGAGTCAGGAGAGGTCTGCTGCGCTATGTGGGTTAGCTTCCTGGCCAGGGCTCGAACTCGGATCCTAGCAATGAGAGTGCTGAGACTTAGCCCCTAGGCCACCAGGGAGACCCTGCCTTCCCATTCTAATCCCGGTGCTTGGGCTCAACTCAAAATCAAGTCTCCTGGTTTGGGTTTGATGTCTATTTTGCAATATTGCTTACTGAAAATAACTCCAGTCAACAACAAAAAAAGCCATAATAATTTCAGAGACATCTTAATAATGATGGTTGTATTTCTACAAATGTTTTCCAAGCCTTTTACCACAAATGAACTCAGATGTTTCTCTTGATAAGCCCAATGAACAGTGATCAGGAATTACTGATCTCTTAATCACAGGATATAGAGACTCAGAAAGAATAGGACTCACTTAAATGGTGTAAACTGCCTTCCCTCAATGGATGGTGGCTTTGCGTGTTTGCTCACAGATTCATCTCAAAATTTCCTTATGTTTAGCACATCCCATATCTGCCACTGTGGCCTTTTGCCTATGCCTTGCAGAGGAAAATCTCTATATACAATTCAACCACTTTCTCATATCAAGATGCTCTAAGCTTTCCTTTATTCCAGTCAAAAGACTCCCTATTTTCTTACTACATATACAGGGAGTTTTTCTGGAAAGTCATCCAAGTGGAACCAAAGTAGTTTCAACTTACTTCAGAACAAGGCCAAGAAACAGAGCTTGTCATTTTCACACATTCATTTCGAAGAGCCTTTGGGTGGGGTGTCTGGATTGGTTTGGCTAATTGTCTCTGCTCAGTGGGGAGGCTTTTGTGCCTTTACTCAGACCCCTCCATTAGGGAAGCAAGAACTGAGAGTCCAGAAAGAGTTGTTCACTGATTTGATCATAGGGCTGGTTCTCAGCCCAAATTCAATCATAGGTTGCGAGACACTGTGGCTTCAGATGATGGAACTGGGATTTTAAATCTATTCCCTACAGAGCCTTGGACAGCCCGCTGTTGTAGATGCTTTAAATAAGAGGAATGAGAGTCTTTCTCTTCCTGTTGCAAAACAAATATGTATACCACATCCTGCAATAGCTACTCAGATCAGTTCCCCTCAAGAAGAGGACATCTGTAAGAGAACTGGTCAAAGTGCCGGGATTGTTTTCTAAAGCTTGATAATGCTGTCACCGTTCATTTTCTATCAAAAGTGGTTCTGCTGAGAACATATTTCTGGTTGACAATGCAGACAAGCCTGTTGTCAATGTTCACTACTGCTTTTATGATGCTGGAACTAAGTGCCTAATAAACTGTACTACTCTTAATTTGTGGAAAGGACACATACCATGGAACCAGTCAATGTTTTAAATCTTGGCTTAGCCATTTCCTAGATGTGTATCCTTGGACACAACCTAACCTCCGTGACTGTGAGTTTCTGTGAGTCTCAATATTCCCATATGCAACATTTGAATGAGATAATTCATATATCATTTGTTGTTCCTTTGAGGGTTACATGACAAACTATACAACGAATGCATAGCCAAGTTCCTAACACATAGAAAGGGCTGAATAAACGGCACCTTCTGTTGATGCTACTTCCGCTACTATTATAGAAATCAAAGGAATTGAGTAACATACAATATAGAGACACTGAGTTAGGACAGCCCCTCCACAATCAATCTACCCAGGCTGAGGACTAATTCTCTGACTGGTAGTTCAGGCAATAGAGGACTGAAATGTTCCTGAGTGAAGACCATCATTTTTGGGTTTTGCATTTGTTTTATTTTGCATATTTATTTGCTTCCCAAAATTACAGTCCTTAGACCTCTGTTCTTCTCCTTTTTTACCCCTCTGGGGTGTGGGGGGTTTCAGTGAACACATTGTGGGGCCATTGAAGGTTCAGGGGCAGGGAAGTAACACAACAGAAATGATGTTTTAGGACCATAAATGTGTTAGCATCATACCAGATGCATAAGGGGCAGAGATACGAAATGAAGCAGATACAACTAGAAGTCTGTGGAGTAATTTAGATATCAGACAATGTCGGAAAGGAAGGGGCTTCTGTGTGATAAAAGTGGAGGTGTTTTAAAGGCTCGACAAAAGCTATAGCAGCATATTGTGGACATGAGGAATTAAAGATCAGTAAGAATTAAAGAGCAGGATGAATTAAAACCAAGGTGTTGGACTTGGGGAAGAGAGTAGAGTAGCACAGCATAGCATAGAAGATTCTATCATCAAGGAATTGAAAGGAGAAAATGGTTTTTGATTTTCAGACACACCGTATGTGGCATATATAAGCAGGATTATAGGTAGGCATTCATGGATTTGACATTCAGAAGGAAAGTTGGGGCTGGACATGTAGATGTAACAGCTTCCTCCCTGTACCCTGATATGTCATATTCACCATGACCTCTGCTCCTTGTTCATGCTTCCCCCTCTGCCAGTAGTATCTATTTTCTTATTAATTGAACTATTATATTCCTTCAAGTCCAAGTTCTCCAGGAAGCCATTCCTTAGCACCCAAACCCCGATGAGCTCTTTTTCCTATGAACTGTAATACTTCCAATAGCACTTATGCTCTTAAGTGCTATTCATTTGGCATTTTAACAAACTATTACCATTAACTCCTATTTAGCCCCCACAGTGAAGTGGTTAAATTGTGGAATACAGAGCCAAATTGCCTGAATTAAATCCCAGCTCCACCACTTACTAGGTGTGTGATCTTGTGTAGGTCACTTAAATTTCATATGCCCTAATTTCTTTATCTATAAAATGGGAATAATAGTACCTACTTATAAGATTGTTGTAAAGTTTAAATGAATTAATAAATGTAAAATGATTAGAACCATTGCCTGGCATACAATGATAAATAAGTACTTATAAATAATTTTTGGGCTAAATTTATATATATAGTGATTACAAGTAAATCATAAACTTTTTAGGGACAGGTAATTTGTCTTATTCTTTTTTCTCATAGTGGCTAGCAATCCTAGGTTACTCCACACAAACTTTGGAGATTGGATTGTATTTAAAAACAAGTACTAGGCTGTGGTATGCTGCTAGGGCTCCTATTGCAGGAAAATGAGCCAACGCCACAATACCCCATGCCACGTGTGGTGCTCAGTGGCCACCATTATAATGTTTGGTCCAACTGTTTCCTAAGCAGCTCTCTAATGACAATGGAAAAGTTGCCTTAGACATAGGACAGTTCTACTTAGACATAAACTAGGGTTTTAGAAAGACTCAGAATAGGGAAGTGTCAAGGGAAGTTTTCCCTTTCCATAATGTTGCCAAGGGCACCACTTCCCCTGGGAATTACAGCAAGAGAGCTAATGGAATGTGTAGGATTGGTCAATGGAAGCAAAGGTGACTAATTACTCATGGTTGTGCTCTACGCAGCACCAAGAGAATGACACCTGTACCACCCCCCACCCTTGCCTCCTACATTGATGCCCAGAAAGGGGAAAGGCAGAAGGAAGCAGAGAAGCAGAGAGCGAGGCCTTTCTATTCACCATGTCTCAGGGACATGGAAAGGAATTCCTGTTTAGAAGTCAACAGAGGTGGGCCCTGGTTCTTGGGATTCAATAGTTGTGTGATATTGGGAAGATCATAAGACACTAAACCTCTATATCTTAACTCCCTAATCTGAAAAAAATACATTGGATTTACTTCACTTAGCATAATCCCTTTAAGGTGCAGCCTTGTTGTCACAAATGACAAGATTTCATCTTTTTAATAGCTGAAATAGTATTCGTGTGTGTGTGTGCATGCGTGTGTGTGTGTATACCACATCTTATATATCTATTTTCCAGTAGAGAGCAGACAGGGGAAGGGGTTTGGAGGTAGGTAAAATGGATTAAGGGGTCAATTCTATAGTGGTGGGTGGAAACTAAACTTCTAGTGACAATCATTACAAAATATATACAGTTGTTGAATAATAATGCTATACACCTGAAACTTACATATTACAATTCCATGTTACTTTAATAATTTTTAAAAACTGGATAATTATCCCGTTTTAACCTAAGTGATAATACTATTGA
Organism: Talpa europaea; assembly: GCF_964194135.1. NCBI lineage: Eukaryota > Metazoa > Chordata > Mammalia > Eulipotyphla > Talpidae > Talpa > Talpa europaea. The sequence continues at coordinate 69,535,847 of NC_140081.1, forward strand.
TGAGCAACCAAAGTGCAAAGCATTTAATTCATGTAAAAAGATATGTTATCTTGAAACCTCTCTTAGATTGAGAAGCAAGGTATTGTGCTGTCTAACACGGTAGCCCCTAGTCACATGTGGCTATTGAGCATTTGAAGTGTTATTATTCAGAAATGAGATATGCTACTAAGTATAAAATACAATCCAGTTTCAAAGAATGTAAAAGATCTCAATAATTTCTCATATGATTATATGGTAAAATTATAATATTTATAATATTTTGGGTATACTGAGTAAAATAAAATATATTCTCAAAACGAATTTGACCTGTTTCTTTTAACTGTGGCTACCATAAAATTTAAAATTACATATAAATCTTGTATTTTTGTCTCACATTATATTTCTATTGGACAGAGCTGTTCTAGACAGGTACATTCAGGAAGGTCAGAATGGCCAGTTCCCTCCATCTTAGACAACCAAAGTGGCCCACTGCGTTCAGAACAGAAGGACTCTGGAGCTACCACACGACCTGGCAATTCCACTCCTAGGGATCTACCCAAAGGACACAAAAACATGGATTCAAAAGAACACCTGTACACCTATGTTTATTGCAGCACTATTTACAATAGGTAAAGCCTGGAAACAACTCAAATGCCCAAAAATAGATGACTGGATGAAGAAGATGTGGCATAATATACACAATGCAATATTATTCAGCAATCAAAAAAGATAAAATCATGCCATTCACAGCAATGTGGATGGAGCTAGAAGGAATTATGCTCAGTGAAATAAGTCAGAAGGAAAAAGAAAAATACCAGATGGTTTCACTTATAGCAGCAATATAGGGGAACCCAATAAGACATCAGTGTAAAAGAATAATAACAGTACAAAACACAACAAAGCAAAAATAGGCAATTATAAATCAGAGACATCCTGCAGGGGAGGAGGAGGAAGAGGGATCAGAGGGAGGGAGGGAGGAGCACAGGGGACTGAGGTGATGGTGCACGGGTGCATTGGTGAAGGAAACTCTATGGGGACTACACCTGAGGGGGTGGGGGGGAAGCAAATATTGTTCAAAAATGAACAATGATGTAAAAAAATAAAATAAAAAAGAAGGACTCTGGGATACAATTTTCACACACACACACACACGCACACACACACTGTTTTATGTCCCTTGACCTCCCCTTTCAAATCCATTTTGAAAAGGGGATTTCAAAATCCCCCTTTTGGGATTTTGGGAACAGGAAAGGTTTGACTTTTAGGAGTAGGCGCACATAGGTTAAGGGAAGGAGCTGGGGAACACTGTCTTGCAGCGACAATGATTTACTGCGGAGGAATAGCAAACTAATTGTCATATTACCACACTCTCAACCTTCCAGGGCTAGTAATTAGCTCTTTTGGAGGCTTCTTTTAAAAAATAAAGAAAACGAAAAGATTCCTTCCCAGCAACTAGCGACTTTGTCCTTTTAATTCAATTCAATTCCATTGAGGGTACTTAGATAAAGGGAAAATTTAACACATTAATGACTGTAAGGTTAACAAAGAGACACGCTAGAAATAACTACATTTAGTTCTAATTCCAGGCTTACCTTTGCCTATCAAGATGGCAAGTCCTGGGTTAATCAAAATGTGGCAGTGCATAAACTTTCTTCAAACATCCCATTGGAGCCTTCTGCGCTCAGATTTTATCTGCTTACCGCAGTCCCTGGACTGACTTTATTTTTTTATTTTTTATTTTTTTAAATAAATTTTATTTTTATATTCCCCATACAATTGCAACCCCCTTATTTTGACCCCAATCCCTCCCCTCCCCACCCCCCACCCCCCATAGAGTGTCTCTGGTTCATAGTTTTTTATTGATTTTGATTTTCACTTTCTTATAGTTATTCATTTTCCTGGTCCCTTATTTAAGTTTTCTAGATTCCTGCTATGAGTGAGACCATCCGGTATTTTTCTTTTTCTTTTGGCTTATTTCGCTGAGCATGATCCCTTCCAGCGCCATCCATGTTGCTGCAAATTGCATGTGTTTATCTTTTTTGAATGCTGAGTAATATTCCATGTTGTATATGTACCACATCTTCTTGATCCAGTCATCTATTTTTGGGCATTTGGGTTGTTTCCAAAGCTTAGCTATTGTAAACAGTGCTGCTATAAACATAGGGATGCAGGTGCTCTTTGGAATTGATGTTTCTGTGTCCTTTGGGTAAATACCTAGGAGTGGAATTGCTGGATCATATGGAAAAGAATGAAGCTTGACCACTACCTCACACCATATACAAAAATCAACTCAAAATGGATTAAAGAACTAGACATAAGACCTGAAACCATAAAATACATAGAAGGAAATATAGGCGAAACACTACGTGATATGCACATCAAAGACATCTTTACAGACACATCACCCAAAGCAGTGATAGTGAAGGCAAAGATAAACAGCTGGGACTACATCAAATTAAAGAGCTTCTGCACAGCAAAAGAGACAATAACAAAAACAAAGAGAAACCCCACTGCCTGGACTGACTTTAAAGACAGACATTGTTAACTGGGCTGGGATTCTAAGAGTCCATCAGTTCTGCCTAGTGAAAATGAGCTCCTTATAGCAATGTTATATGGACCACCAAATCCTTCCTTAACTTGAATTTGGGGCAGAAAGAGGAAAGGGACAAGTTATGAACTAAGGAATAGGAATGAAGTTATAACACAAATTTTAAACCAAATAGCATAAATTTACTAAGCCTCAAGTCAAACTGAACACAGAACTGAACCATGAATTGGATCATATGTACATATATAATACATATATATTTAATTTACCAACATTGTTTAAACCAGAATCAAACACATATTTTTAATGAACTAGAATATAAAAACATTCCTTTAATTGAACCTGAACTGAGCCAATACTTCATTTGGTTGAGTTCTTGCTAGAGAGGGTCATTTTGGACTTTCTTTTGTCTTCAAAAAAAGTAGTTAAAATTCGCTGGAAGTATCCTATCTTCCATAACCTTTAGTTATTCAGATTGAATGAAGGAATGTGAATCCATCCGCAAGTCCCAGACCCAAGACAGATTAACACAGAATGAAAACAGGGTGGTACTACCATCTCCTAAAAATAGAACAAAGAATTTCAGTCCCACCCAATGGCATTATTCTTTGATCAGATGTACATTAAACCTGCATAAGTCCCTTGCTAATAGCTCAGAAAAAGCTTGGCACTTTATGAAATAAGTCTTCTTAGTGTCTGTAAGGAGGAATTTATGCTAATGAAAAAATATGCATTATCTCTGTCACAAACTTCTGGTTACCTGACTCCCATTCTATGGAAGTTATTGCACAGTTCTGTAAATTAAAAATGACTGATAACAATGGAAAATTATTTTTGTCTATAGACATGCAAATTCTGTCTTATCCAAAATGAAATGAAGTCTTGGAGATGAAACTTAGTCCGAGTCACAAAACTGTGAAACTGGAAAGTGGTGTAGCTGGGCCTTCCAAGTTTAGGTGCAATTCAGGTGTGGCACTGCCATGCCCCCTCAAATTGGTTACTCTGTTTATCCTGTGTGTGTGCTACATCCTTACTGCTTCTCACTAGCAAGGGAAGTTTGAAGGAGCAAGAGCAGATCTTGCCTGCCTAAGCCTGGGTTGAATCTATTGTAACTCCTTTCAATTTGACACTCATTTGACAATTTGAATTGACAAATGCATTCCTAATGCATTCCTCCTATGTCTGTAATATCTTAGAAGAATCACAGAGGTTCATATTTTGTAGAAGTGAAATTCTGTAGATCAATGCTTTGGCATATGTTTAAACTGTGTTAAATTACTGGTGGGTAACCAAATTGGCTACAGTCTGCAAAGAGAATCTACTTCAAGCTGCTGCCACCACAGCATTTTTAACTAATGGGTTATGTGCTTGTGCTGTTTTAAAAATAGGTCCATAAATTCTTTGATACTCCACCCTTCAATATGTAGAGCCTGATTCCCCTCCTCTTGAATGTGGGCTGGACTGACTTAGTAACTGCTTCTAATGAATAGACTAAAATAGAAGTGACAGTGTGTGGCTTTGGAGAGTATATCATAAAAGGCACTGAATCTTCTTCCTTGTTCCCTCCCTGTTGGAAGGACAGTCCTCCCAAAAGCCATCTTGAAAATGGATCCCATAGTCCCAGTTGAGTCTTCAGATGCCTGCAGCCCCTACCAATACCTTGCCTGCAACTGAGCCTAAAAGAACCACACACCTTAGCTATTCCAGCATTCCTGGCCCATAGAAATTGCAAGATAATAAATTCTTTTTTTCAGCCATTAAAGTTTGGAGTAATTTTTTTCATAGCAAGATATAAGTAATACAGCTTAGAATCCCTGTAATACCCAGTGATATTTCTGAAAAAGATGTTTAGCTAAGCAATCATTGCCAGAATTTATGAATCCTGACCAGGTATTGCAAAGCCTATTGCTTTGCAAGGCCTTACTTAGAATCTGTGAACCTGTACTAACAATTTCATTTTCAATCCAAGGGCTAAAATCTCAGTCTTCAGAGTTTCAGCAATATGAGGTTGTTTAGATTCTTGTGCTGTTCTATATACTTAACCAAAATGTCACTGACCACAGACATTGTTATCCCTTTAACAATATGCTAAAAGCTTACTAAGCTTCTAGCACCATGCTGGGTAAAATAGGTACTCTTTTGTATCTATCTTGTCATTAACAAACAGTTATTTGAAAATCTTCTAGGACCCAGGATCTGTGTTTCGTACTGAGGATTCAAAAATGAACACAATACCTTGCCCTTGAGAGGCTCAGTACTTAAGGTAGTAGACAGGTGAAGACGTACTTTACAACACAGTGTGGTGAATATTATCCCAGAGATATGAGGACATGCTATGATATTATAGAGAATTAAATCATTGTTTCTATTTGTGCTCTTGAAGGATGAATAGGAGTTTTCAAGCAAAGAGTGGTGGGTTACATGGATGGCAATCCAGGTATAGGGAACAGGGTATGCAAGACATGGAGGTGTGAAAGCCCGATTTGCCTTTTCATCATTTAGTTTCTTCTGCCTAAAATTAAAGAGATGCTGTGATATGCACGTTGCTAGCAGTGTGATGCCAGCAGGACAGGCTGATTCCACTTGCCTTACTTTTTGTCCCCACAGGCATTTCAAAGCCAATTAAGTTGGTCAAGCTGCCGCAAACTGATGGAGACAGAAAATGCTTATGCTCTGTGCCCCCGGGTTCTCAAGCTAGAATTTTTCTGGTGAACATTGAGCTCCAGGGGGGGCAGACGTATAAGTCTTCCGGACCATATCATTTCCTGAACATGAGGAACTAAAATTGTCTGTGTATGAGTCAAATGAGCTTCTAAACTTGGACCTGCATGACCTCTTGCCTTTTAGAACAGTGTAACTCAAAGTGTGGCTCCTGAACCCTTGCACTGTAGCATAAACCAACACATTGCTGCCTTCATCTATAAAGCCATGCTGGAGGATGTGTTTGGCTTCATGCATAGTTGAATGACATTTTTCTTGCCACAGGCTGATTGTTCATGGGTTGGCAGTGATGCAAAGATCGTGTTTTATAGATTACTCACCATCCACTAAACAAAAACCCTGTATGGCAAATCTCTGTTTCCTCTAAGAGTCTGGCCTATCCTTTCTTCCCCATTATTAGAAAGATGCAATTCATCTTGCTTCCCTTTGGTTTTGACACGTAAGCTGTGCAAAGTCAAGTTGGAAGCTCAAGTGCATCAACTATGATGATACTTTAGGATGGCATGTTTTATTAAATCCTTGTTTCTGATTGTGATTTTCTATATCAAATTTATGTTTGACTTGATTACTTCCTTTATGCTTTTGCTGGATGATGCTGAATATAACGACCATGAAGACAACCATGACAATCAACACTACAGCAAGCATGGCAAAACAAGCCAGACTGATCTGCATCCACTTGAGTAGAATCAAGGTTGTGGCTATGTCTCCATGACGCCAAGCAAATTTGACTGTTTAATCTACGAATTGATAGACATGGGGTCATGGAGACACAATGATGTTCACGAGGAACTCATTCCTCTGCATGCAGAGCGATTGGCCTCCATAAATAAAGTCAGCGTGCACAGATAGGAGAAGAGCACTCACCGTCTTGGTCGTTACCTGAGTCAGCTGGAGACTTGCTCCGGCGCATGGGACCGGGGCTCTTAGCTGAACTCTTCTGAGGTGTTGGAGATGCCTTTGGGCCAGCGGTGGCTGATGGGTTTCCCTTCATGACTCGGCATTCTGGAAGCAAAGGACATAGATGATTTAGTAGAGTCAGAAGAGAAGGTTTAGATTGTTCCCAGCCCCTGGAAATGGGAATAACCACCACAGGCCGAAGGAACAGTGCAAAAGACAGCACAGTGTCCTCGTTGTTTGTAGGAATACTGGTTCTGGAGAGAGGCTTGGCAGAAATTGTCATAAATCACCTTGGCTAAAGGAGGTGCTTAAATCCCTGGATTATGGGCACAGGGAAAGGAATTGAAAAGCAGGTCGGGTAGGTAATTTAATAGTCAACTCAATCATTTGTGGACAACCCAGTCATGTCTCTGAATAACACCCATTGACATGATGTTTCATTAATTTCTTTAGAGAAGGGATTGACAGCCAAATAGATGAAGCCTCCATGAGGAATTTAAAGGGGGAGGGAGGGCCAGTGGAGCAGTGCGTTGAGCACAGTGCTGTGAAGCTGTCTGCAGCCTCTGCAGTGTGGGTTCGATTCTCAGGTGGCCAGGGAGCTACCCACATACCCACATGGTGCAGCAGACCTCTCCTGTCTCGCCCGCTGCTCCCCTCAGCAGTGCTTTTGGTCTGTCTGCCTGTTCTGCTCCCAGCTCTGTCTCTGGTGAATCTTCTTACCCTCCCAAGCCTCTGGCCTGTACCCCAGCTCTTGTATAAATAAATCTTTAAAAAAAAATAAAGGGGGGGGAGCTACCATTTATTGTTCATTATATGCCACATTGTAATAAGCATGTTAGGGACTTCATGTTCATTTTATCTGAATAAGCATTATCACCACGACTGCCATCTTGTATTCATAGAGTGCTTTCCGATTTTCAGTGCATGTTATCGTAATTCCATATGCCAATTTAATGACTAAATGGACCAGTAGTGACTGTCATTTGGAAATTATGAAGGCTCATGGTGGGTAGGACAGTCTGCCAAATGTCCCTGCTACTTACCCTCATCCCAGACTTGACACATTCAAAGCTCCATTCCTAGCAGGCCACTCAGTACCCCTACTCTGGTGTTTTTAGGCACTGAGGGTGCTAACTTCATTAGGAAGATCAACACACTCATTCTGCTGATGAGAATACAAAGATCTTAGCCTCTTGCTTAGGGACACAAAGGGAGAAAATAGCAGAACAAACACCAAGGTAAAGGCAGTCTTTGGACACCTCCGTGTTTCCTCCTACTTAAAGCTACATTGAAATATCAATTACCTAGAAAAGTTAGGAAATCTTTTCTGGCAAGTTGAGTTTTTCTTGTTCTGCTTGACAAATTCTGGTGATCACTGTGTACAGCTGGAGATGTAGAAAGTACAGGAAATTGGACATAGCCTAGGATTTGTTTGACTCTTATAGTCAATTGCCTCTTCCCAAAAGGACCACAGCAGAAAAGCCACCTCATTCAGAATCCTTGTCTCCGGAGTGTTTATAAGTCTATATTAGTACAACTCTGTATTTTTCCACTTTCCCTCCTCATAAGTGGGACATAAGTTTTGAATGTGTCTTTCCATTAGGATCATATCCTAACTGTGTTGCTGTGTGAGCTAATTCACAGTAGCTTATACCTGGAGCTTGGACTTTCCCAGAAGGAGATGGGTAGATGTTCACCTCCTTTCTGAGATTAACAACCTGCTGGAATCTTGAGTCACAAAACAGAGGAAGGGGCACCAAGCCAGGAGGTGGGGAAAGGGAAAAGAGTTGACACTAGGAATACAGTGGAAAATATTTCTAAAGTGGAACCACTGACGTGGAGGATGTTGACTAGAGAAAAATGCACACATGCAACATCCAAGTTCTGGTTCCAGATGTTCCTCCTTGTGGTGTGATTGTGTCACAACATGTGGCATAAGAAATATGGTCACTATTGGAGTCAATAATGAATTTTATTGAGTTTGGAGGCTGGGCATCTGGTACAACCAATCAACCTTTCACTTAGTGACTCATGTATACAAATATGCAGGAGAAAGACTAACAAACAAATGTTATTTGCCTTTGAGAGACCATGAATGAATGTTCTCTAGCCCATAGGAGCACCACTGGAAAAAGAGCTCGGTGTCTCAAATCCTAAGGAATAGAAGGGGGGAGGACAATGGATCAATAAAACCCAGTTACTGGGCCTCCCTGCTGGTGCAAGGGGTTAAGTCTAAGCACTAAGAAGCTCTCTGCAGCCACTGCAGCACGAGTTCGATCCCCGGCCAGGGAGATAACCTCATGGAACAGCAGACCTCTCCTGACTCACCCGCTGCTCCCCTCAGCAGTGTATTTCTGTCAATCTGCCTGTTCTGCTCCCCACTCTGTCTCTGGTGAATCCTCTCACCCCTGCACCTCTGGCCTACACCCCAGCTCTTGTATGCATAAATAAATGAATCTTTTTTTAAAAGTAAAATAAAACCCAGTTACTACTGACCGTTTTCATCCAGAGAGAAGTCATCCTGAGCATAACGAAATTTTTCAGGACCACAGGCAATAAACACATCATCATCGCCAAAGAAATCATGGAGGCAGGTTACCTATGGAGGAAGCAGAAACATTCAATGGCCTTGTGAGTATGAGCTTCATATCATGTTGGCGAGGGTATAAATCTTTACACCTGAGCCATCTCCTCTAGTCTGAGCATTCTCCTTTACTCAAAATACCTGAGTCAAGGTCTCTGCTGTGGGCACTAGCAGGAAAGGGATCCAGTGTCACAGTGTTCCATATCCCCTGTGTTGAGTCTTGATTCCACTGCATCAAGAGTAACTTCAAGATCATGTTAAAATGGAATGGCCCCCTCTGAATAAGAGTCAGTCAACAGATGATCCTACAAATGCCACCTTTTCTCAAGACAGCTTCAAAGACAGCGTGCTCTTAGCTCAGCTCTGGGCCAATGAGGCTAGCCCGAGGTAAAAGAGAAAGATCTGCCAGCCAAGGGTAGATAAACTCTGGTTGACTGAGGGGTGGAAGTTCCTTTCCTCATCTTCATGAGTTTTAAAAGAAGGACAGCAGTTCTTAATTGCTTTAGACCCACAGAAATTTCACTTCTGCTGAAAGTGGGCCAAGAGTCTGGAGTTTGCCCAGAATACAGTTCTTCCCTGAGGAATCAGGAGGGGGAAATAAACTGTCTTGATCACTGAAAACTTAATCAAGAACAATGGTTCCCCATAGGCTTGAGACTGTGCTAGTAAAGTCATGTTCCCAGGATCCTTTCTGCACTCCAGTGCCCTCTGCATTGCTGCTCCTCCACAATAGAGTCTCCCCAAACTTTTCTGCACTAGGAAATGAGGATCCCTGGGAAAGTATGCTGCTCCCTGCAGTCTCCCCACATCTCAGTTTTCCTAATTATATCTGATAATTAGTCCAGCACATCAGGGAAACCCCAGGAGAAATTATAGAGTCAAAACATTTTTATCCCAATCCTTAGCTTGAAAGTATTCAAAGCTTCTAATTGTTCTAAGCTAGCTATTCAAACTGCCAGAAACGACTTTTGAAAAAGACAGTACTCACAAGCCAACAACAGCTTGCTGGGCACGGAGAGTAATGTGTTACGTTTGAGACATGTTTATATGAATAGTATCATCCCCCACCCAGGGTCTATTCAATCTCTGTTCCCCCGGTCAAGATGATTGCACGTTTTAAAGAAAGCAAGAGCTGCTTAAAGATTATCCTATTGTCTCAGTCCCCCAATCATCCAAGAGCTACCCAGAGACTTGGAAGACTGCCAGAGTAGCTCCTATGAAGCCTCTTCTTAGCCTTGGGTCCTGATCTCATCAAATGGCCGACATCCTTCTCCAGTCCACTTGTCCCTCACCCGTTCATTCCACAACCATATAATGACAGTCAGAGCTACTGAAACTGGATCCCCATGGCACAAGCAGCAGGGCATGACCAGCTTTGTTGGCACCACCTGCCTCAGTGTGTATGGTCTAAAGGCCAGCCAGTGTGGCTGCTCTAAAAACTGCCCACCACTCTCAGCGTAAGAGGCCCATGGAGTGCCAGGACATCAGGTGGGCTCCCAGCAGACTCACCCTGCAGCAGCTGGGACCTGCATCCCAACGTTGCTGCAGGCCCTCCTCTCCTTTGCATTGTTACACCCAGCCCCAGTGAAGGGCCACCAGGTGCCGTGTGCCTCCAGCCCCACTGAGGCCAGCTCTGACCATGGCTCCTCAGAGCCCACCTGCCCATGAATCTGCCTGGCCTCAGGGGAGGTCTAGTCTGTGCAGGTGCCAGGCTTTTCCCTTTTGCATTTGGTGCCTGGATTGTAAACAGACCAACAAGGTCTGAGCTCAACAGACCAATCAGGTGTGAGTTGAGTTTGTGAGTTAATTATTCAGATTGAAAAATGTTTAAAGGAGGAATGTAGAGGATCCAAATAAGGGATCAGGGTAAAAAAGTAATTATAATAAAGTGAAAATCAAAATCAACAAGCAACTATAAACCAGAGACATTCCGCAGGGGCAGGGGAGAAGGGAGTAGGATCAAAACAGGAGTAGGAAGAGCACAAGGGACTACCGTGATGGTTCACAGGTGAACTGGTGGTGGGAATTTCACAGGGCCTATAAGCAAGAAGAGAAAACATACATTGTACAAAAATGAAGAACGATGTAAAAATATATATAAAATAAAAGATATAATTAAAAAAGAAAGAAAAATGGGCTGGTGTGGGATAGCTGGTGATGCTTAGAACTAAAAATGGTCAAATCAGGTTTGTAGGTTGGGGGATCCTGAAAGAGGATATAAGGCATTCTGCTCCTGGCCTCTGAAGAAAGTGTTCAGTAGCCAGCCTCTGAAGAAGAGAAGCATGGAGCACAGACTTCTGAAGGATTCACCAGAACTTCATAGACCTGCAAATGTCCATAGTCCTTTGCAGAGACCTGGCTGCTGCACCTGCCTTTGGACCTGCCTCTGACATTGCCTACAAGGAGCACCACTGGACTAAAGCCTGGAGTCTCAAAGAGTTGTTAATTATTATATCCATACCAATAGCTCATAACGTACCATTAACACTGGTGTGCCTGAAACCACCTCCTGGTGATTGGTGGTGAATGGCACTACTGGCCAGTGTTGTCCAGCACCACTGACAGTGCCATCTACTGTTTTTGATTGTGTCATTCAACACCACCTCTCAGAGCTGTTGCCTCCATTGCTGTCTAGTTCACCATCCAGTGCTGTCCAGCCCAGCCTTCAGACTGTTGCTATGGGTTGCTGTGGTATCACCTCAGCAACCCCACCTGTGAGCACCTCCCTCCAGTTGCTACTGTGAGTTGGATCCTGGCCCACCGCTTGCCAGTGTGCCACCAGCTCCTGACCATTGTCAACTGGATAGCACAACCTTGAATGAGCAGACTTTGTTTAGGACAAGTGAGCACTGTGGACATTGTCTGGGGTGACACAGCCAGCCACCTGTGGCCTTAGAAACTCTTACCCTTTCTCCAAACTCCTGTTTGTTAAAGTAAACCCCATTGTTGTTGGACCCTGAGCTGAGGGGTCTCGCAACTGAGTGCACGGGTGAAAACCCACATTGACCTGTCCCCGACCTTGGCAGTGTTCCTCGGTATTGTTTTAGTACCTCTTTTAGTACTCTTGTACTCCCAGTGACTGAATGCTTACTCTGTGACTCTTAGCACTTTGATAAGTACTTCCAAGTCTCTCATCTCATTTTATTTTGTTCTCCCACAAATCCTAGAAGTCAGTATTATTTCCAACACTATTTTATAGATGAGAAAATTGAGACCAGAGGCCATTAGTAAATTACTCAGGTGGAAAGCGATGAAGCCAAACAGATACAAATCTATCCGAGTCCCTGCCTGTGCTTTTGACTCCTCAGTAATATAAAGTGGTTTTGTATTCTTCTGGCACCAGGGAGGCAAAGACGAACAAGACTCAGGAAATGACTTCATCGAGTTCAAGATTGGAAGGACTGAGCTACACTGAAAATGAGCACTTCAATTTTGAGTCTAGCACTAGGATGGAGAATCTGCAGGTGCCCTGGGAGTTACTGAGTACCACAGCCAAGTGACCCAGTCACTGCCTGGCACTATTAATTCAATAAGCATCCTGTGTATCGTCTAAGTATCAGGTTCAATTGTAGTAACAGGGTGGTCCCCAGGGAAAAGGGAGGATCCAGGTTCCCTGCCCCACCCAAGGAAGGGTGGAGCTGAGCAGGGAGGAGATGCTGGAGAGAAGACTGGGTGAAGGAAGGAGAGCAAGAAGGAGACCTGGAGGAGGCACATGGAGCAGAGAGACGTGTGAAGAAGCTGCACTTGTGTTTTGGCCTTGAACTGTACCAGGGACTTGGTAGACATGGAAGGAGACATTTGAAACAGATGTGGGTGAGAGACCCATAGGGAAGTTGACCATGGCAGCCTTTATCTTGATTTTGATAATTTTGCCCCTTTAGTCCCAGCCTCACCTGACCCTCCTAACCCTTTTTCTATGGGTCCCCATCAGAAGGTGCCTTAGACTTGTGGCGAGATTTTGGGCCTTCGTGGTCCTCCTTTGTGCCAACACTGTTTGGGCATTTAGCCATGAGGGGATGGGTGACTGTGGGTGCTTGATTTGGAAACTATACTCTTTCTTTTTCTCTTCTCTGTATCACACACTAATTGTATTAAAGCTCCTTTCCACGAAAGGTTTTACACACTAGAGTATGTTTTATCTTCACGTGGCAGACAGCAGAACCGATTTAGAGCAGACAGGTTTGGGTGTCCTGGGGTGCCCCTCTCTCTGCCCAGTTACACAATGACAGAGGCCACATGACTTTGAACCCTGCTGCTGTAGACTCCCCCTGACATCATGGACCTTAACTCAATAAAACCTAGAGCCCCTATCTTTGATACATTATGTGTCTCTGAATTGTTTATCCCCTGCCACCTCCTTGACCCAGAAGGCCTCGGCCCTGCCCTAGTGCTTGAGGCTGCCCCTGCCCCTGATTGGCGCCATCAGTTTTAGTCATGGGTGAGGGAAGCCTTGCCCTCTGGCATCCCTCCACCTTATTCTTTACGATTTTGTGCTTTGTTTCAAGATCTGCCTGTATTTTCATGAGCACTCACCCAGGCCTTCTATTAGATCACAGGTTTCCTTTGTATCTTTCCATGTTTCCCCATATGCTGTTTCTCACACAGTGAGAATTTAGCCAGGGCTATTTTCTGCCTCAACTGAAGGTAAAGAAATTAAAAAGGAGGCTTTGTAAGGCTATACAAAGGCAGAAAAGTGGGAACAAGAAAGTAGATGTGGCAGACAGCAGAAACTAGCTTTCAAAGGTTTTGAAAGGTGACACAAATACAGAAATTTAGGAGCAAGAAAGAAGCAATGACTACAAGCTCAGAAGTTTATTCTTTGCATAACTTCACTAATTCACTTGAAAACGTAGATGGAATGGTGCTTTTTTAAAAAAGGAAATCCTAAATAATCAAATTAGTTCAACAAGAAATGGAAAGTCTCAATCAACTATTAACCATAAAAAGAGTTTAGTCAATACTTCAAACAGCAGCAGAGCATTCATTTTGGAGGTATTTGTGGAAAATGCTTCCCAAGAAGAAAAACCAAAAGCTCGAAAGCAGTGACAGGCCATGAGATCCTATTGTAGGAATACAAAGCTTTCACAGATGGCTCTAGGGGTTGCTGTTACAGTGCCCCACCCTCTTCCAACTCCCCCCCCATGCCTCTCTGCCCCCTGCCCAGACTTTGGGAAAAGCCTTTGGATAACCCCTCCTTTGGGGAGCTTCTGAGAAAGGCAGAGCCCCCTTTGCTTCTGGCAAGCTCACCGCGGTGTGGCTGGCTTCAAACACACTCATTTTGCAATCCAGCTGTTCAGCATCAGGTTTCTTGTGTGATCCCATCCCACATTTTACTAGCTCCGAAATGTAGACAAATTCACATTGTGCGTGTGCACCCCCGGTTTTCCCAAATGCCTTGGATATTGAGACATGATAATCCTCCCCCTCCCCTTTGTTACAGGGTTGGGAAAACAGAAAGCTCTCTAAAATATGAGGAGCCCAAATCTCAGCTGGCTCGTGGCAGAGTTGAGACGAGTCCTCATTAACTCGGGACAACACTATTCAATTGCCTGAGAAAGCATGCCCTCCGAAAGGCCTGATTTCAAAAGCTGGTAGGGAACTGTAGGGTAAATGAAGATTGTGCAGGCTTTTCTTGCCCGCTGGCCTCTGTGATGCTGCCCTTATAGGCTCAGCCTTCAGGCTCAGGTGTGCCCACTCACACATGCCCACACCATTCTCCAGGTATCCACCATCAGGCATGTGCGCCCCAAGCCCACGCTCCCAAGCGCCTCCTGCATCCAAGCCCACAGGTGATAGCCACAGAGGCCGGTGGTGCAAAATCCTGAGCAATCTTCATTTACCCTACAGGAGCCTCGACTGGAGAGTGCCCATTTGTCCTAGTCAATAACTAGTATGCTTTAGAATATTTTATTGGATTGAAAAAAGAAAGCATCTTTATGGATGATTTTTCTACTCGACGGACCAAAAAAACTATTCATTGCTCTAAATGGCAACTAGGTATACAGTAAATTTGAACTCGGAGGAGGAAGAGAAGGAGAGAGGGAAAAAAAGAGGAAGAAGGAAAACAGAGAACGGAGCGTATTTGTAGGGTAAGAAAAATGTCAGGCTTTTCTGCCCTCCCGCCATCAGGATAGATGATGGGTCCTTGTGGTCCTGAATGCATGCCTGATGGCGGGCACCTGGAGTAGGGTGTGGGCATAGGCAGATGGGATTCACCTGGGCTAAGACCGGCCTTTTAAGGGCGGCGTCATGGAGATGCCAGCAGCAGCAGAAGCCAAGAACGAACGGAAGCTGAAAGAAGAAGAGAAGCAGAGAGAAGGCCGGAGAGCCCAGACAGAGTGAAGATTTGCTGGGGGCTGGGAGGCCTGCCAGCCTCCTGGCCCCCCGCACCCCTGCCTGCTGTGTACACCTGGTAATCCCAATAAAAGACCTGCAAAAAACCACTGAGGACTCTGACTCCTCCTTTACCCGGTCTGCATGGGATCAGAAAACCTGCACTGTGGTCCATTTCTGACCCTACAGTAATGAATCATTTTCAAGTGAAAATCACACTCATATATTCTTTATAAAATTCCATGGAGATAATAAGACACAAAGTCTACCTTAGCTTATACTGCAAATATATAATTTTGCAAATTAGTTACTTGAGAACAAATTTCCATCATGAGGTGGCAACAGAAGTGGTAAAAATAATAATCAGTATACCACGTATAGCATCCTCAGAGATTAAGGGTCTTGCTAACGTCAGCTTTTATATGAGTCATATGGGGATTTAAGTCAGTGCAGAGAATACTAAGGCATGACACCTGTCTTTGTAATTAATCAACTGCCAGCACAAGATCAATAAAAGCAACTAATTAACATTGAACAATTAACTCAACATTCTCCCTTTAATAAAACACTACATGGTCTCCCTGGTGGTATAAGGGGCTTAATTCGCAGCACTATGAAATTATTGGCAGCCACTGCAGCACAAGTTCAATCCCCAGCCAGGGAGCTACCCACATGGTGCAGCAGACCTCTCCTGTCTTGCCCGCTGCTCCCCTCAGCAGTGTGTTTCGGTAGATCTGCCTGTTCTGCTCCCCACTCTGTCTCTGGTGAATCCTCTCTCTCTCACACACACCCCCACATTTCTGGCCTATACCCCAGCTCTTGTATGCATAAATAAATAAATCTTTAAAAAAATAAAATACTGCAGCAGGTATTGTGGGAAGGGAAGCTAGCTTGGACGTGCATTAGCGTGAACAATAGGTTATGTGGATGGTCCAGTGGCTTCAATGTCCAACTACAAATGTGGAAATGGACACAACAAATCACTCATGAGAGCAGTTTGAGTCTATTAGCCACAAATGGAAAATTCACTTTGTGCCTTAAGAGTGATTAGATTCTCCATCCACACTTACAGATACTAGCAGTTAGTTCTCACATGTGCCTGCTGCCCGAGGATTCTATATTTCACTATCTAGTTGTTCTGAAAGAAATGTCATCTTGGGAAATAAGGTCTTGCCTGTATATCTATGAGAGTCACTGGCAGCATTTAAAATATTTTCATTGAGAATTCAATTCCACTAATATTTATTCATTAAGTATTTTACTGTGGCTAAGGAATTGTGTGAGACATACAGAAACGTACAATAAACTGCCTCTATCTTCAGAGTTGACAACATAATAAGCAATTCGGAACTACACATAAAATTGGAATACAAGGCAGACTGTTGTTTGAACTATTGCAGAAGCACAAAGAGCTCGTACAGAAGACAAAGAGAACAATTCTGCTGAGGAGAATGGGGAAGGCTGCACAGAGGTGCCACAAAATCTGAGTCTTGAAGGACGTGTAGGATATAGGTTGATAAAGGAGAAAAGGGTATTGCAGGCAGAAGGAACTATATAAATAAAGGCAGAGAAGAAGAAAAGTGCCTTTCACTTAACTCTGGGAAAGAAGGGCTGTGTCTGACTGACCAATCACAGAGACTCCAACTCTCCAGAGCACAATCGCCCAGACCCATCTGCCAGCTGCACAGACAAAACATATAGTTGCCTACTGGTGGAATTCAGGGTGAAGAGAAGGGCAGAGCGTGTCCCAGGGGAGAGGAGTGGCCCCAGTGGTAAAGAGGAGGGAAGCAAACCACACTGATTAACCAGCTCTGCCAACAGCATGTCCTGCCCATAAAGAGTGCCTGGCAAGCTTCGCAAATGAGTGAATGATTCAGTAAACATTACAGATGAGGATTTTTCTAGAAGTTACTCCTACTCTCATTCTGGAACATTTCCTGCCAGCAAGCCCTGGATGGGCTCCAGTCAGAGGTTGGCACAGGACTGGCTGGGTAAGCCGAGACAATGATTCTGAGACAACCGGGCTTTCTAATCAAAACTTGTTTTCCTAGACTTATCCTTGTGGCTTTTGCATGACAACATTTTTGCCTAGGGCAAACAGCTCCTTGCTACTGCAATGTCTCTATTAGCATAAATCTCTTTATTCAACACCTCAAACTTTCCAAAAATCTCTGGTGAAATCATCACAATGCCACCTACACTTACAAAATATTTTTATTGTTTTCAAAATATTTCCATATTTATAGATTATTACATCCCCTTCACATCTCCAATTGTCTTTCAACCCAATCTGATCAGATTTTCATCCCCAACACACCACCAAGGCTGCTCTTGTCAAGGTCAATAAGGACTTCCATGTTGTCACATCCAGTCATCCAATTGTGACGTCACTTCTCTTACCTCATCTTACCTCAGCACCGGGTGTAAGTTGAGCAAGACTTCCTTCTTAAACACTTGCCCCTCTTGGCTTCTTTTTTTTTTTTTTTTTCACTTTTTTTTTTTTTTTTTAATGTAGAAGAACTGGGTGGGTAGACCAGAGGTGCGGAGGATGAGAGGCTTCACCAGAGACAGAGTAAGGAGTAGAACACCACTGTCTTCTGGATTTCCTCCTACTCAATCTACTTTGCTAGATTCTGTTCCTCCGGCAGACTGGTAGCTCAGTTCTCAGACCTCTTCTTCATTTACATTTATTTATGATGTCCACACGCAGTCACAAGGCTTTACACACTGTGAGAACTCACACACCTTTATCTCTAGGACATTCTTCCTGAATTCTAGACTCATATATCAACTGCCCATTGGATATCTCCATTGGGGATCTGATAGGCACCCGCAATTTAATATGTCCAAGACTACATTCTTATTTGTCCCTCTCCAAATGCTACTTGCCTCTAGCTTCCCTCATCTCACTAAATGGTACCATAATTTCCCTCTTTGTACAAACCAGAAAACTTGGAATCATTGTTACCGAGTCACCCCCTTCCTCTGTGGATCTCCTCATCTACGATATACTAAATAGTCTTATAATGGGTCTCCCCACACTTGACTGTACCCACCCCCTGCACTCATGCTGCTCTCCTCACTGTACTCATGATAATCCTTAACAATTAATTTAACTTAGTTTTTAAAATAAATTTATTTATTTTTTAATTGAGGTAACATTAGAATCCCTCACCCATCAAGTATCACCACTGTAGGGCCTACCAAATCACCCAACCAAATCACCCAACACCCATGGTGCTTCCTTCCCTCTGTTCTTACCTCTCCCTCACCCCCCACTCCCGAAATGTAATCCACAATTTTAATCAGGCATATTACTCTTCTACCTAAAATCCTCCAAGTCCTGCCTATTCTGTATAGAATAAAATCCAAACCTTTTATATAGGCTCTGTATTATCCAGTGTCTTATACCACATATGCTGGCCAGCTCCAGTCTCGCTGACCTTCTTTCTGGTCCTCAAGTACATCACGACACTTCTTGTTTATGAACCTTCGCTCTCACAGCTACCTCTACCTAGAAGGTATTCAGCAGACTCTCCTGTCTCACCTGCTGCTCCCCTCAGCAGTATATTTCAGTAAATCGGCCTGTTCTGCTCCCCACTCTGTCTCTGGTGAATCCTCTCACCCCCGGCACCTCTGGCCTACACTCCATGTCTTCTATGGAAAAAAAAATCTCATATTTAAGTCTGAGCAACCCTCAACTTAAATCCCATTGAGGTGTAGAATTTTAGCTCTTTTATTGAAAACTTCATAAATTAGTCATTACTATTCATTATTTTATGGAATCAATACTGTTTAGATTTATCTACCTATGGGCCAGTTTATTTTCTCATCACTTCTTGCCCCATCACAGGTCTTTCTTCTCATGTCATTTTTAAATTTGGCAAATGTTCAAACCATTTCTATGACTCAACTCTATTTGCATATATTTACCTTTTCTGGGTGCTACATGCTTGAAACCATTTTCAAATCGAGCAGTTCACTTTCTCTCTTCAGATGTATTTAAATTGCTGCAAACCTACTGAGTTTCATACTTCAGTGATTATAATTTTGATTTTTAGGAATTCTATTTCATTTCCCCCCGCAAATTGCCTGATCATAGCTGATAATCTCTTTTATTATTCCTTTTGGATTGCATACTTTACATAGAATTATTTTACGTTCTATATCTGGTAATTCTAATATCTGAAGTTTTGGGGAATAGAAATCTAATGTTTCTGCTCAGTCTTCCACACGGTGCCTTATTTTCATGTATGCTTAATATTTTATTTTCTTTATCATATGCTCAGTTTTGATTAAACTAAATCTTTGTGAATCCTGAGGGGTCCAAGTTGGGAAAGCCTTCCTCCAAAAAGAGGTGAATTTACTTCTCTCTGGTGCCAGTGGGCACTAACAATGTGAGGCCACATTCTCTCAGCTGAGGTTTCCCCTGTGGCACGAGTAGTGTGAATTGGAAATCCAGACCTGTGTTAAAGCAAGTTTTGTGCTACAAATTCTCAAGGGGTTACTGGCTGTACCAGCATTAAGTGAGAATAGAGTTCTTGCTTATTTTGATTACCACCTGCAGTTATGACAAAGACGTGTTTACAGGTAAGTTTCTGGCAGCTCCCCTTCTAAGGGTCCTGGCTTACTGTGATGGCTGCAGCTTCATGCCCTTCACTTTTTTTTAAAGATTTATTTACTTATGTATACAAGAACTGGGGTACAGGCCAGAGGCGCAGGGGGTGAGAGGAGTAACCAGAGACAGAGTCGGGAGCAGAACAGGCAGATCTACTGAAATACACTGCTGAGGGGAGCAGCGGGTGAGACCAGGAGAGGTCTGCTGAGTACCTTCTAGGTAGAGGTAATTCTAGACCACTAATGATCCCTATGGCCACACCACACATTAGAGAAAGTCACAAGAGATAAAGATAGACTTGTTTATTAATTTCTGGATCCATTCATTTTTTAATTTTTATCTAAAAACAGGGCAGGATCAACCTCCCTCTTCTACAAAAGCATTTTTTAAAGCACCTTAGTTACCTTACAGATTCTGTCCTTTCTCCTGCTTTTAGCCCATCAAAGCATTCGTTTCTCGAAGGGCCTGACCATGTCTCTCATTTCCTTTGTCTTGCCTCCAGGTGCTTAGCTTAAGCACTTCGCCCAACCCAGAGCCTCAGGGAACAGTATGGATTGGCTGACTGCGGAGCCAGGTATTGATTTTATGTTTCCACCATGTTGCACCACCCTCTGGGAATTCTCTATCCCTCTGCAAACTAGTCTACTGGTTCCTACAGCAAGTTGTAATGAGTCTGACTTCTGCTGATCCTCCAGCACAAAATCAGATTGGGCACCTCTTAATTTTTGCCTAGTGAGGAGTGACTGGTCTTTAGAATCTTCTCATAGGTCTCCAGGATGTAAAGTAGAATGTGAAATGCCAGGAACAGCTCATGTTTGGTCTACTGACTTCTTTTACTGGTTTTCTAACTCTCAGAGCCAATGATAACTCTCTTTCTCAATTCATTCTGGAATTTCTCCAAGAAAAGACCAGGTACACTGAAATCTAGACAGCCAATCATAGCCGGCGATTGGCCCTCGAGATTATTGTTTTCAAAGAAATTGGCAGAACTAACCCAAAAACAAAGTCTACAAATGAGAGCAGAATTGGGACCACTAGATGGGGGGCTGAGAAACCAAGTGGGGTGGGGGCCAAATGGTATATGATAAAGGTTTGTGGGTGCTCTGGGGTGAATGCAGCGTGGTGATGCACCTCTGTGGAGGAGTGATCTTATTCCTCTGAATCACACACAGTGACATAAACCAACCTCAAATTTTAAAAGGGATTATTGTTTTCAACTTTTTAAATAATTTACCTTTGAATGGTGAAAGATTATAATGACCCCACATAGCTTTTTTTGTTAAAGTGACCTCACTTTCATTACCTCATTTGACTCATTAGCTCCATTTTTTTATGAATGAAGGAGGAAAGCCCATCAAGGCTAAGGGACTCACACAAGATCACATTGCTAGTTAGTTACAGAGCTGATATTAGAACTTAAGCTTTTTTCTTTTACTCTGACATGTCGGGTACCTCAGTTACACAGCACAGGCACTTATTTCCTAGATAGGGAAACCTGGGTAAGGAAATACAGTAGGGAACTCTGGGAAGTGTGGAAAATACCTTTGACCTGGGAAAGAGGGGCAAAGAAGGGGAGATGGGAAGACATGAGACTTCCTACTCTATTTTACCAGGAGCTAGTTGTGATTTAATAACCTGAGCTGGGCTGTGCCAGCTCCCCTGGAAGCCTGGCAACCCTTCAATGTTCAAGGGTGTTTTCCCCTTAGCTTTTCTTTGCCATTTTCCAAGAGTCTCTGTGGCAGCTCCCACTGGGGGCCTCACAGGGATGAGAACAGCTGCAGAGGCACTTGAGTTGGGCTGCTGAGTCCATGCCCAGTACCGACACCTGCCCCTCCACAGGGCCCTGGGGACATGTTGGCTCAGAGAAACAGGGATGAGACAGAACTCCATTCATCAGAGAGAACTGGGATGGAAAAACCCTGCTTGATCCCTTGGCACCAGTGAGCTCTAAGGTTGGCCCTGGGCCCCACACAACTCCAGGTTCTGTTTAGCATGGTCAATTAAAATAAGAGAGTATGGCTGTAGGACCCACTGCCGTTATTGATTGCATTTAACAGTTATCTGCTATCTGCTATACACAATGCATAGTGGAAGTGTGGCTTTGGAATTCATTAGAGGAAGGAAAGGCTTGTTAAACACAGGAAGTGAATGCCTACCTAGATTTTAGGTCAAACCCTGCCACTGACATACTGTGGAATCTTGGATAATTTGCTTTCTTTCTGGGCCTCAGTTCCCTCCGCCGAGGGTGCTGGTCTAGAGCCTTTGGGGCTCACTGTCTTTTTTCTGTCACAAGCCCTTTCTAGAATTTGATGAGCGCTATGGGTCTTCTCCCCAGAAAAATGCATATATGTACATAGAATGCAAATTTTCCATACAATTTAGCGTGTTTAAGGATTTCTGTGAAGTCTGTACTACAGCTCCCAACTTAAGAACCTCTGGACTAGTGGATATTTGAGGTCTTTTCTAGCTCTGACAGTGTATGAAACATTCCAGGTTGGACACAGTTAATAAGCAGAAACTCCAGGGCCAGAATGCTGGCAGCTGTCATGGAATCCCAGAGGCTTAACTGTACCCCTCTTCCCAGGCTTCCTGAGACTCCATTCCAAGGGAAGCAAAAGGATGTAAGCTCATTCTCTGCAAACGAGTCCAAGGGAAGCAAAGGGGTGCAAACTGATTTACAGCAAGCCAGAGACTGGAGTGTGCATCACACAGTTGCCTCCCAGGTTGCTGGAATTTAGCAAGGACACAAACTCTGTGGGAGAGAACAGACACTGGAGTCATGGCCTCTAAATGTTCCTGAATGGTCGGTTGGGAATAAGACAAAAAATATTACTACGCAATTGGGAAAGAACATAGTGCTAAATTGTAGGTGTTCTCAGATGCTGACTGTGGAACGAATTCTCAATATGACTGGACACTAGTGGCCATAAACCTATGCCATTTCCTTACATCATTCCCCCTCCCTTATAAGTATATATTTTTCTCAAAAAAGATCAGAAGAGAAAAAAAAAGAAATAGATTTAGTGGGTATATCAGTTGGGGTCCCAGTAGGAAACGTGAAAATCCACAGCGGATAAATCGGATGGAATTTGACAAAGGAGATTGATTACAAAAATATGGGCAGGTTGCATAAAGAAATGACAGGGGATACTGAAGTCTATGCCAGGACAAATAACAGTGAGATCTAGTATTCCCTTTGGGTCTATAAAACTGAGTGGAGATAGCAGTTACCAGAAGGCAAAGGGAGGAGAAAGCATGCAAGTTCTATGGAGAGAGCTCTCTGATAGGAGCTGTGACCGATAAAGGGGTGCCCATAAACTTCTGGAGCTGGGTGCAGGGAGCGAATATTCTCACTCTTCTCTCCACCAGTGCTTTCCACTGGTCAAACACAACGGGAGCCCAAAAGTTTAAGGAGTCTGTTGATATGGATCAGCCTCCCAGGGCACAGAGCAGGGTGTAATGGAGTAGAACGTGAGAGAGGAAGGCCCAGAGCACAGGTCTGTCGCTGCTGCAGGACAATGGAACTGTTGTTACAGGCTGGAACATGACATCTGTCCAGTGGACACTGAGACATTTTGGCAAGAATAATCGAAGACGTGTAAACTGCAATTAAGCAATAATATCATTTGGCATTTGTGAAAGCCTTTACGTATTTCATGTTACCTTCACGCCATTCTCTCATCTAAACCATATAGTCACCACGTAGTCAAGCAGGTAGCCCCATTTTATACATGAGAAAACTGAGATTCAGCCAAAACTAATGATTGGTAAGATCAATTGTCTGTAAAGAAAAAAACTACCACTAGAACTTGGAGAGGAATCTCTGGTCTAGTTTCCACTGCATGCTGCTGTGGACTGTGCCATCTTTCATGCCACAAAGCTATTCTGACAGGCCTTCAGAGGACTCCTGGTTCTTCTGACAGACATGAAAGCCCACCACAATGAGGGAAAAATGGTAGGTGGTGAAGAAAAAACAGACTGAGCGGAAGCTAGGAAATGGGCACACCATTCTTTGCAACTGTGTTCCACAGTAGAGGTCCTTGAACTTGTTCTTGCCAAAAGGCCTCAAAGTGCCCTATCCTCTCTCCCGTTTCCTTGTTTCTGGCCTCCAGGTGTCCCACCTCATCAGCTGTATATTTCCATTGTAAAGGAGAGAGTTGAATGAAAATAGGAAAGAAATGGAAATAAAAAAATGGTGACTTTGAAATAAACAATAAGAGCAGAAATTTAACATGTCTTTCAGAATTCAATTACAGAAAGTAAAAAGTATTTTCATTTTTGTCCCATTTTGCATGTAAATCAAGAATGAAGTGGGATTGGAGGAAAATTCTGAGGGTTCAATATTTTCAGGAACAGCAATGGCGCCTAATGGAAGAAATGAACCAGGCACTAGATGGCAAGAACATTTGGGAAGATGGGGTTGTAGATGCCTATGCCTGTTGTTACCTCAGATATCCTGCTCTGAAGGTAACTTAGCAGGCAGTGAATCCTAGAAGGTTCAAGAGCATTAAGCTTTCACTCTCCACAGCTTCTAGAGCAGTAATCTCAACCTGGGGCCACTTTGCTGCCCCTAAACTCCCCCCAAAGACTGCAAAAAATATCCAGAGGTTTTGTTTCACACAACTTGGGGGGTGGGGGGGTGAGGGGGTGGGTGCTACTGACATCTAGTGGGTAGAGGCCAGCGATGCTGCTAAATGTCTTACACTGCAATGAACAGAGCCAGAACACAAAGAACAATCTGCACCAAAATATCAATAGTGTCAGGTTTGAGAAATTCTGTTCCTGGGCATTGTGTGACTATTAAGACATCACCATTGCCATGGCTACTACATGCTGCACTCCCTACCTGGAAAGATGACTTCCTTGCTCCCACCTATGAGTCGAGGCTGGCCACTCCCTAGAATATGCTTCATTTCTGGGACTTCCGGTCTATGGCAGAATTGATCCCATTTTCCAGGATGGTGTTATTGTTGTTACTATTGTCCATTGCTATTTAGTTTTGACCCTTGGCCTTGCTTTAACCCCAATTGAAGTTTATTTCCTAGTTATTAACTGCTTGTCTGGTTAATGACTCACAGCCTGCCTAGACCTCTGGTTTTTGCAAAGTCCTTGGCTCTTCTAGTCCTGGCATCCTTCCCAGGATCTGAGGTCCAACTCCATCCATGGTTTCAGTTCAACACTGCCTTACTCATTTCATTCTGGGACACCAAACAGGGCTCAGGCTGGTAAATTACACTAAACCTGCCGCCGTTTCAATCTGTGAGAAAGTTGCCAGTCCCAGGAAGGAAAGGACTCAGTGAACTACATCAGGTAGTACAAGAGGGCCTCTTGCTTGACTATCAAAAAAGCTGAAACAGAGAGACAGATGCATTCAGACAGCCTGTTTCAGAAAACATTTATGTCATCTACTTTAAGGAGAGACAGAAACAGCACAATGTTACTTGAAATCTAATTAATTAGCCACTTCATATTTGAAGAAGAATAAAAGTTCAGAATAAACTGAGATGCTGCAGTTGAGATAATGTCTGATTTGGCCATTTCTCAAGAGTCAGCCTCCTATACCTACAAAGGAGTGTAAAGGAATTTGAAACAACCACCCAAAATATGAGGATTATAACCACGAAGGACTAACTGCTGTTTTCCTAAGAAACCTATATTCATGAATTTGGGGACTTGGGGTGATACTGCAAATGGAAGGACAGGCTTCTGGTCCTGATTCAGTCAGGCATTGCTTTATGATCCTGGGCAAGCTCCTTAAGCCCTCTAGGCCTCAGCTTCTGCATCTGAAAATGGAACTATTTTCATTTTGACTGTCTCATAGTATTTTCAATTTAGACAAAAAGCATTAGTGCATATGGAAGTGCCTTGAAAACATTAGTGCTATATAAATGCAAATTATTATAATTACTTTACAAAATATGTGTGACCCGAGGGGAAATGAAGGTGGATAAGGTAAGGCCAAGAAAAGCTTGTAAAGTAAATCGGATTTTGGCAGAGAGGTGGAGAGAGACAGAGACAGAGAAGCTTATATGAAGCATCTTCATCTTATTTCGTAACACCCAACGGCTGGAAGGAAAATCCACTGTCTGCCCCCACAAAACACTTTACTATCATGTCCTTGGAAGAGAATTACCTATCTTCTTTTATAAACTCTCAATGATACAGGACTCCCCA
Organism: Talpa europaea; assembly: GCF_964194135.1. NCBI lineage: Eukaryota > Metazoa > Chordata > Mammalia > Eulipotyphla > Talpidae > Talpa > Talpa europaea. The sequence goes on from NC_140081.1 coordinate 69,561,704, forward strand.
ATGTCATTTGGTGATACACTTTAGAATTGATCTTTTAGTCAGGAAATTCTTTTGAGTTTGTGCACTTATTGGATAAGTGCGCTGAGGGCTCATGATAATTCAGTCACCATGGTAACTGTTAGGGACACAGGAAATAATAAGACAGACACAGTTCCTGTCCTCAAGGAACCGTTAATCTGGTGGAAATTTCTTGATTGAGTTCTTTCTGTCATAATTAAATTCTCTTCTTGCATCTCACCCACATTTAATGGTCTGAAAAATAGGCTTTTGGACTTTGTTTATACAATCACCTAAATTGCTTAGCCATTCCAAGTTTTGACTCATGTTAATTGCTTTTTGAGTGTATTAAGATTGTGGACTTACATGATTAGTTTCCCTTCAGAATGAGGAAAATTGTCCAAGTGCAATATGTTGGCAATGAACAGCGACTGGTTGCTGGGAAAGGATGAGCTGACTGCACATTTCTGATAAGCAAATTCATACTAGAGCATTCATAGCTTAATTTGCATCCTGCTCGGGATTGGGGGTAATGCCTAGAGAGGGTCATAAACACACACCGAGGAATGAAATTCTAATAGCAGACATCTTGTATCCCTTAAAATTTGGAGAAAGATGTTTGAGGACTTTTCATGGTTCCTTCAAATCACACTCATCATGTAAACCATCTTCAGAATTCTGCTTTCACCTTCATTTCATTCATCTTCCATTTTTTTAAATGCCAACCACCATTTTTAATGAGCCAAATTGGTTCAAGCTGAGTTAAAAATCAAAAAAAAAAAAAACACAGAGAAATAAGCTGATGTCTGTGCTGTAAGAGAGTTTCTGTGATAACCCTCAAGGAGGCCAGGAGAAAAAAGCACTTCACTGGAGACATCCAGAAGGAACAGCTAGTGAGTGAAAGTCCTGTGTCCTCCCCCTCCTCACAAAAAGTCCTTTCTTTTTCCCCTCTTCAAATCCATTCCACCTCCCACACAGAGAGGCAGGACTAGTGGCAAGGTTAAGCAGGAATGCAAATTGAGGGATGTGTACAGGAAGACAGAAATAGACTGTATAAAATGGCAGCCAGTGTGGTCGCCTGGAAGGAACTCAACTCAAACCTTTCCACTGGGAGCAAAGCAGTCTTTGTTCTTTGCATGGGCTGCTGGGATCAGAAGTCAGACTTTCAGTGATTTACAGCAACAGGACAACCCGTTGGAAGGTTGAAGGCCCACTTCTCACTCTACCTCTCACTCAAATCACTGGTCTGATCCACACTGAAGAGACAAGACCCGTCAGCTGCACCAAACCTGCATGATGAGATTTCTTAGTCTCAATAGAGACCAGATTTGTTGCAGCTTCTACAAAGCAACACACAGCACTGGGTGGGGAGAAAAGCTGCAGTCTTTTCAATTTCGTTTTCTTTGAATTTACAGTAGATCAAGGGTCATTTAACTAACACATAGTTGGAACAGAGAGTTTGGATGAATTTCATTTTCCGGTCACTGAAGGTTAGTCTTTTTAAAAATCCTCTTATATTTTGCTTCTAAGACTTGTTAAAGAAAAGGCTTTTTTAAAAACTGAACTTCAGATTCAGGCTATTTGTCATTCTCTTATTAAGGTAGACATTCTTTAAAAAATATTACAACATCTTTAGAATCATGCCTTTGCAACTTCCTCATTACCTAGCACAGGGCTGGGCACATGGTAGATTCACAAAAGTCCTTGCTTTTAGCATTCCAATGAATCACGGTTTTACTGTATTTTTGTATGTCTACGTGGCTAATGACTGCGCCCTTTCCAATAGATACAGCCTGAAGTACATCTATGATTAACTGGATAGCTTCAATTTCTTGACAGTGTTTCCTGTTTTGCTTATTACCTCTGTCACTAACAGTCATTGACCTAAGTCTTCATCTGCAAGTCAAGGGCAGATGTGCATTCTTCTGGTCATTTTTGTGCTGAGGTTACATTTTAGCCATCCAAATTTCAGCTCAGAGGAGACAAAGTCCAGAAAGAGGAGAAAGCAGAGCCAAGAGAAGGGGAAAGGAAGAGAGACAGGGTGAGCCATCTGAAATGCTTGCTGGGCCATGGTTCAGAGAAAACTGCCTCCCTAGACTTGGCTGTCTTTCTAGGCCAGGCCTCTGTCAATAACACATTTATTGGCCATCCTGACTTCAGCCTCTGATTTGCCCAATTCAAATATACTTTTTCCAAGAAACAGCTCTCCTAGTCATGGCCCCTGACCATTACAAACAATGCTGTTGAAAGGTCCGAGTGAAAGGGGCCATTTTCTCCAAATGAGTCACCACCACCTGGAAAGTTCTTGGAAAATGGAAGAGGAGCCAGAAAGCAAAAGACAAGGAAATGTTGTCCTACTTTTTGAAAAGGGGAAGAAGTATATCGCAGAAAATATAACTAATAACTAACTTGATGCTGATACACAGAAAAATATAAAAAAAGACTATTATAATAGTGTTTGTGAGCGCTCAAGAGAAATTATGGTCAGTAGACACATAGGGTTGCCGTAAGTCATGCCCGGTTAACTTTTCTTTTGCAAAGTAGCTAGATAGCTGGGAGGGGGATGTAAAAATGCATTAAAACATATTCTAGATACTGACTATGTGCTGGACCAGGGTTGGCAAAATATTTCTTTCCTTAGCTCCACAGCAGAAATCACTAACCCCTCACAGCACTTTTTACACTGAATTCCTACCTGACCTCACAGCTTTTAGTAGGCAATGTCCAGAGTCTACCTGCCATACCAGGCTCAGAGCCTGGGGATATGGAGAATACATAAGACCCTTAAGGAATTCATAAAATAGGAGAGGAAATATGTTAGCTATTAAAATTCTATTATAGTATAGAAATGGGACCTATCAATTTTGCTTCAAGGATGAGGTGTAGGGGCTTAGTAATACTTCACAGATGTGATGATATTTGAAACGGGTCTCAATAGATGAGTAGGAGTTCTCTAGGTAAAGGAGAAGAAATGTCATAAAATGTAAGTATGAAGTTTTTGAAGTTAGGTCTTGATTAAGTATTTGTTGGCAAATTGAAGAACTGGGGGTTGAAGGTCAGTTTTGTGAGTTATATCCTTAATTGAACACCCCTGCCAAAAGACATTGATTAATGGTGGGTGACACAATCAAGATTTAGAAAGTTTTTAAAAGGCAAGATTGATGGGTCAAAAGATTTCTTGAGTCTCGGAAAGTTTATAATCAACACATTCAATAAATGCAAAGTTCCACATTTAGATTTCTAATATTCAATTTTTTTAAAAAGCCTAAGATGGAGAAGAATGGATAGTGACAGCACCTTGAGGCCTAGGATTTTAGTTGATCCCAAGGTTCATATAAGTCATTAAGGAGTATGTGTGTGGGGGGGGGGGGGCGCACGTGCACAGGGAGTTAATAGTGAGGAATAGTATGATATAGTTAGTGAAAAGATCTCTGGGAGAGAAGTTTAGAGACCTAAGTTTAAATGTATCCATTCAACCAAGTAACTATGTGATCTTGGTAAGTAATTTCTCTTCCCAAGGCCACATCTTCCTCTGAAGATGGCTGATTCAATTCATGGTCTACAAACTGTGTTCTTTAGATCCTCAGAATTCTTTTTTGGGCTATCCGAGGAAACAAGAAGAAAGCTGAAATGGTGAAGTTTCCATAACCTCTCACCCTCCTTTCATTTCAATGAGAAACCTGACTCTTAACTGTTTTAAAGATTTGAGTTCTGGCTAAAATTTCATTTATAAAAAGATTCCCTCACACTCACACAAAAATATTTTAAAACCATTAAGGACTAGCATTGCAATCTAAGAGTACACTGACAGGAATGATGCATGCAAATTAATGAAATTACTTTCTGTATCTTCTGCAATGATCAGACAATATCTGAACTCGCTTCCACTCTAGAGACCATGTTTTAAGAGGGACAGTGACAAAATGGAGTGCATGTAAAGAAAAATGACCATGGTAATAAATGTATATATATTTAAGAGAATGGAGCTGTTTGTCCTGGAAAACAGAAGATGGGGGAGAGGGTATGATAATTGTTTTAGAATAATTGAGAGACCATGTTGCCCTAGAAGAATTTATCTTGGTCTGTTTAGCTGTAGAAAACTGGACTGGAAAAATCTCAGAACAGGTTTTTGACTCAACATTAGAAGAAACTTTTAACCATGTGGAATTACAAACTAATGAGGTCACAATAAGAACAAAATATGAGGTATATATTTCACAAAATAAAATATTCACATTATTTTCATACTTATGCAACTGTCTTCTCCAAAATTTCCAGAAAATGAACTAAGAAACCATTTGCTCCAGTGAGATATTTCAACCAGGTGGCCACATACGAGATCAATATACAAAAATAACAGTGTTCCTATACTCCAGAAATAACCAATTACAAAAAAGTTTAGGAAAAACATTTTATTCTCAATAACAAGCAAAATTATAAGATATCTAGGTTTAAATCTGTAAGAAATATGTTCGACCTGCTTGGTGAAAACCATTCAAGTCTTTATTGAAGAGAATAAAATATATTTCTATTTAAAAATTATTTTAAAGCTGTCAAGTCACCCTGAACTTTGATTTCAAATTCAAAGTGATCCAAATAAAAATTTCAACAGAACTTTTATGAAAATTGGCAATCTGATGCTAATGTTCAAAGGAAATGTAAAAGCATACATATATATAGCGCGTGTGCTGTAGGTCAGAGGTACAGGGAATGAGAAGATTCACCAGGGAGAGAGTGGGGAGCAGAATAGACAGATCTACTTAAATACACAGCTGAGGGAAGCAGCGGTTGAGACAGGTGAGGTCTGCTGCGCCATTTGTGGGTTAACTCCCTGGGCAGGGCTGAGACTTAACCCCTAGGCCACCAGGGAGGCCCTGTAAAAAATATTAAATGATATTTTTGGGGAAAAAATCCTAACATGTGGGTACTTATAATATCACACATCAAAATAGACTGTCACATTTAAAACAGGGTTGGATATTTTTTTCCTTTTATTAATTTTTTTTACAAAAAAAAAGTTAGTTCAGCCCCCTTTAAATTATTTTGTAATGAAACTATCACAAAGAAAAGTTAACCATAAATAATATAATATTCAAATTTGGTCAATAAAGATTAAATTACAATGAAACTAAAAGAAAAGAATAAAATTGAATTTCTTGATTTACTGGAATTAAATTAAATTACTACTTAGGAATGGAAACATTATTAATATATACTTTTCATTAAGATGCTAATTTATTTAGCATTATTTAACTCTCCTGTGAATAGGCATTCTACAAAAAATATCATTCTGCAGTATTATAATTGCTGAATATTCTTTATTTATTTATTTATTTATTTATTTTTTAAATAATAAATTTTTTTTATATTCCCCCATACAATTGCAAACGCCCCATTCTGACCCCAATCCTTCCCCTCCCGCCCCCCACCTCCCAAAAAGTGTCTCTGGTTCATAGTTTTCTGTTGATTTTGATTTTCACTTTCTTGTATTCATTTTCCTGGTCCCTTATTTAAGTTCTCTAGATTCCTGCTATGAGTGAGACCATCCAGTATTTTTCTTTTTCTTTTTCTTTTTGGCTTATTTCGCTGAGCATGATCCCTTCCAGCGCCATCCATGTTGCTGCAAATTGCATGTGTTTATCTTTTTTGAATGCTGAGTAATATTCCATGGTATATATGTACCACATCTTCTTGATCCAGTCATCTATTTTTGGGCATTTGGGTTGTTTCCAAAGCTTAGCTATTGTAAACAGAATTGCTGAATATTCTTAACAGTATAAGAATTGTGCACATTCTTTCAAATTGATTTGTAATGACATTATAGCAAAAAAGCTGAGAACTTAAACATTAGCCTACTTCTTTTTTACTTGTCAAAATGAAAGATTCAAATATAAATGAAAGACTTGATTTTTTTTGTAAATGTATACTTGGTTTTAATAAAACAGATTGAACTAGCCTGTCTGTTATTTTGTCCCTAAAACTATATATATAGAAGTTATAGTTATATATAATGTAATATATATAGATGTAATATATATGAGGTGTGTGAGTGTGTATATATATATATATAAAATGAACATTATATATTTAGTCATAAGAAGGAAATTTTGTCATTTGTAATAACAGGAATGGATCTTTTTTTTAAAATAATAAATTTTATTTTTATATTCCCCATACAATTGCAACCCCCCATTCTGACTCCAATCCCTCCCCTCCCGCCCCCCACCCCCCAAAAAGTGTCTCTGGTTCATAGTTTTTTGTTGATTTTGATTTTCACTTTCTTATAGTTATTCATTTTCAACAGGAATGGATCTTAAGGGTATCGTGATATGTGATATAAGTCAGAGAAAGACAAATACTCTATGATCTCACTTATATGTGGAATATGAAAGAATCAAACTCATAGAAACAGAATGGAATGGAAACTGTCGGGGGGTGGGGAAAATAGGGAGCTATCAAGTAAAGGGTACAAACTTCCAGGTAAAAACTGAATACTTCCTAAAGTTTGAATGTAAAGCATGGTGGTTACAGATAGCACTGTTATAGACCTAAAAGTTGCTAAGAAATCTTAAATTTTCACCACAAAAATAAATGATTATTACAGGAGATGAAAGAGGTGCTAACGAGCCCTACCATGGTAATTCTTTAGGAATAGATGTGTATCAAATTAGCACATTATATACCTTAATATTATACGATGTTTTATGTCAATTATAGCTCAATAAAGCTTGGAAAAAGAAAAAAAAGAAAAAGAAAAGAATAAAATTTATAAAGATCTTGGTTTTTTCTTTTTCTAAAAAAAAATAAATAAATAAAGCGGGGTTGGATTAAGCAAAGAACAAACACAAATAAGTCCCTGGAATAGTTATTAGACAAATGGAGTCTGGAAACAGAATAGTGTGTATATGGAAATTTAGTGTCTTATCAAGATGACATTTCTTAGTAGAGAAAGAATTTATTAACCTAGATTGAGACATTGCCTATCTATTGGAAAAAAGGTGGTCACCACTCCAACACAAAAATGGAAGTAAATATAAAAACAATAACAATATGTGAAGAAAATATAGAAAAAATATTTGTATATCTTTGGGTAAGGAAGGTCTTCAGCAAGATCCAAACACAGAAGCCATACAAAAAAAGAACAATACATTTGATTATGTCAGAGTTAAGAACTTTTGTGTAAAAAATACACAGTAAATAAATATAAAACACAAGCTATGAGAGAATATTGGCACATATTCAACAAAGGATTACCTTCAATATACATATCACAAATTTTTTAAAAAGCCATCCAATAAAAAAGGGGTAAATAATAAGGTAATTAATCAATTGACTTAAAAATTAATTTTAAATGGCTGAAAGTCAAGCTCATTCAACCTTGACAGTATCAGAGCAATGCAAATTAAAGCAGCAAGTATTATTACCTTTTACCATCAAAGTGGTAAAAGTCTAAGAGATTGGTAAAAAAAGTGTTGCTGAAGGTGTGAGAAAACATCAAACACTGGATGTAGTTTACATCTTTAAAGACTTTGGGTAGGGATATTTGGCAGAATCTATTAAAATATAAAATACAGATATCCTTTCATCTGACAATTCTCCTTCTAAGAATCTAATACATGATATTTGCACAAAGATGCTCGCTGTGGTATGTGCTTGCAAAAATTGGAACCAACCTAAAAATCCACTAATAGGGATCTGTTAGATAAACTGTAACATAGCCATCCTAGAATATCATCTAAACTGTTCAACAAAAGAATGCTGTGGAAATAGATGTAGCTATATACTAAAAGTTCCAACTTGTACCTAAACAGATGACAAAAGAATGGAGATTGTGTGATCCTTAAGAATCAGTCTCTCTCTCTCTTTCTCTCTCTCTCCCCCCCCCCCCATTTCTATGCATCTATCAAGGTTTCTCACTGACATGTAGAGCCAGATAATTCTTTTTTGCAAAAAGCTGTCCTGTGCACTCCAGGAATTTGAACAGTATCTGGCTTCTACCCACTAGGTGCCAGTAGCATCCCACCCCCAGTTGTGATAACCAAAATTGTCTCCAGAGTCAAATGTCCCCTGCACTGTGTGTGTGTGAAGGGTGGGGAAGTTGGGAGGGGAGGGGGACAAAGCTGCTCCTGTTGAGAATCACTGACAGAAATGTCTTTAACAATGGTCATCTCTGGAGAGGGAGAGACAGTGGACAAGGGAAGAGAAAGAATCTTCACATACTCTATGTACTTTTGGATTGCTGAATCACCAAGAAATGAAATGAAAATGAACATGTGTGTGTGTGTGTGTGTGTGTGTGTGTCTGTGTCTGTGTCTGTGTGTTTTAAAAGACAATAAAAAGCAATGGATTTCCTGTGTCTGGAGATGTTCTGAGTTTAAAGGATCACTGGTTAGAGAAGATTTTGTTTGGCATGGAAGATGAGACTGAGTAACCACATAAGATTTATTTTTTAGTTCTAAAAGTCTCATGCTTCAAAGTGGAGAAATTCTAAGTATTTTAAAACAGCCAGACTTTAGGCTCTTACTTTCATCTCAATACATTTTGAAGTTTGGGTTTTATTAATTTCACCTCAACTCTGAGACTGTTATTATAAATCCAATCTTCAGGCCTATTGGGAACTAACTTGTTATAAAATGTGAAAAATTAACCAATCCCAAATACCCAGCTATGCCAACAACCAAGTTATTTTTCAACAAAGGCTCATTTGTAGCTTCTTGTTTTTCCTTCTAACTGGTTTTAAATCATCTGTACATGCTACTTACAGGAAAATTTGCAGCTACAATGCATGATGCTAATCCAGGGTTTACCCTTACCATAGCTGACTTGTTTTTGTTCCTCAATGAATGATGGCAAACATAAGCATGAAAATGAAATTAGTGATACCCAAGTCACTGCTTTATCAAGGTCCTCTATTTATGGGATTAGCAATGGTCTCCTTGGAAATCTCTGGGTTTTGTGAATAAGAGCCATTCCACTTAGCAGCAACTGTTGAGCTGAAGTGGTGAAGACATTCATACTTTCTGCTTGCCCCTCATTTCTGCACTTGGATCCTGAGGGTTCAAAAAGAACCCTATTTTTGCCATTGATAGACTGAGGTCTGAGCACTTGCAAGAATCCAGGGCAATAGATAAAAGGTGAAGAGAAAGATTATGAGAAAGGAGCAGGGTTTGACAAGAGATAAGATGGGGTGGTTGAGGGAAGTGGAGAAAACATCACTGCTTCGGTTCATGAGCATTCTCTCTCTCTCTCTTTTTTTTTTTTTTTAAAGATTTATTTATTTATTTATTTATACAAGCACTGGGTACAGTCAGAAGCATGGGAGGGTGAGAGGATTCACCAGAGCCAGAGCAGGGAACAGAACAGGCAGACCGATGAAACACACTGCTGAGGGGAACAGCGGGCGGCAGGAGGGGTCTACGCGCCATCCCTCGCCGGTGGCCGGGGATCGAACCGGCGCTGCAGAGGCTGCGGGCAGCTTTACAGCTCAGCACTCAACCACTGCGCCACCAGGGGAGGCCCCATGAGCATTCTCTTGAATCAAAGTTTGAATCAAAGTAAACACTATCGTTGTTCCATTTCCAGTATCTTTGCAACACTCTTCATCCTCTCTTCCTTCCATGTCAATTCTTTCAAGACACAAGTGAGTGATATTTTGGCAGATAGCTGGAGAAACAATGTTACCAGACATGCCGGAGACATTTGCATGTTCTTGTTTCACATTTAATGGCAATACAGTCTGCAAGCCATTCAGTTCCCTGCCACCCCGGGCCAGCAACTTGCTGGCACAGTTTTTCCCCGAGGCTCCAAGGAACAAGACGAGCCCGTGCCTGCTAATGAACATCCGTCTCAAAACAGTGGCTTCAAGACTGCAGGGAAAAGCTTCATTCTCAATCATACATGGATCTTTTGCCCAACCTTCTTAGATGAAGGCGCTGTTGGCAGATTTGGGGTATGACTGTGACTGGGGACGTCCTTACACAAAGGTGGACTACGAACTCACAGAGTGAGATGTTTCTCGAGGGATGAGAATAGACAGATGGAGAAGCCCTACTATTCACAAACGCCTTCCCCATCCTCCTGTCTGAATACTTGGCTTTCCTTCATTCTAAGAATATCAGAACCACAACTGTTTTTGTTTTAGTCAGCAAATTCTATTTAGCATGTATGTGGCAGACATTGTTCTAGGTGATGAGCAAAAGCAGACATGGTTTCTGCCTCATGTTGCTTTCAGACAGGTAGGGGGAGACCTCTATTACCAATGAGTCACCTAAACAAATGCAAACTGAAAGCTAGAGACAAGCTACATGGTGCATACACAAAGGGACATAATTTAGACCACTTGTCTTCCTAGCTACCTCCCTACTGACCCCCACTTACATAAATAAGGAAACCAGCAGTGTAGGAGTTGATGGTCAGGAAGAGCCTAACCTACCTAGGCTCAGGAGGAGCTGGAAAAGTCCCTGCCCTTTCCCTAGCACCTCTTTTGGAACTGGTGAGAACAGTCTTGAGACTGTCTGCTCCACTGCAGATCTAAGCCAAATGAAAGTGACAAGGCAGAAGGTGTCCCCTACTGTGGATTAGAAGAGCGACAGTAAAGCAGCATGTTGGTAGCAGGGACTGAAGTGCTTTACAACTACAGTCCTCTAGAGAGAGCAGGGCAAGGGGACAGAATATGAGAGTGTGTGGGATGCGTCAACCAAAAGAGCTGGGGGGACAAGAAAGACCCAATTGGGTACTGCCCAATTTGACCATACCCGATATAAGGTAAGTAAAGTATGAGGCTTTTCTGCTCTCCCGCCATTAGGAATGATGATGGATCCCTGCGGTCCTGAATGCATGCCAGATGGCGGGCACCTGGAGTAGGGTGTGGGCATAGGTTGATGGGATTCACCTGGGCCGAGACTGGGCTTGTAAGGCGGCGTCACGGGCACGCCGGCAGAGCGAAAGAGCACGAAAGGAGCAGAGAAGCAAAGGCCACAAGAGAACGTCGGAGAGCCCAGTGAGAGTGAAGACTTGCCTGCCAGCCTCCCGGCGCCCCCGGCATCCCTGCCTGCTGTGTACCTGGTAAATTCTAATAAAGCCTGAAAAAGCCACCGAGGGCTCCAGGACTCCCTCCTTTACCCGTCTGCTCGGGTCATAGAGATCCTGCTCCGGCCCTGTCCTGCTTCAACATCCGATCTGGCCAAGACCCTGTTCTGGTTAAGTCTTGGGAACTCCTCCTCTGACCCTGAAATTTACTGGGACTAAAGAGGGTGTGGCTAACAAACACTAGTTTCAAATAATGCCCGAGAGTCTTGAAGTTTTCTGCTTAGATTTCTTAGTCACTACTGCATATCACAATCTTCCCCACCACGTGTCTTGCAGTTTATGCCTGAGTAGAGGCAGGTGGGGCAGGGGGTGGGGAGAGAGCTAGTTGATACAACTACTTATTTGTAGTAGTCACAATCACCCAACTGCATCTTGGGTTTTCTCATGCGGGCTAGACAACAGATGTTCTTAATGAAGATTAACTGAAATTTAATGGTCCTAATTGCCATTTGCATGGGCAGCAGATACCATTTAGTTCACAAGCTGCCTTTCATGGTCCTTTATGCCTCACCACATATCAGATTTGTACTTAACTGAAGCAAATCTGACTGGCAGTACCTGCTGGCTATTTAGTGTCAAGACGCTGGCATAGCAAAATCTCATAGTACAGGGAAACATGGAGCAATGGCAAGAATGGCTGATTTGATTCCTAATATAGCTGCTTTCCTGGGCTTTCAGTAAAGGCAAGAAAGAGTCATTTTGGTGTGGGTAGGATTCAGGATCTGTATTAAGTAGGAAGGACAGGGCAGACACTGGGCACACTGACTTGTTTTCATGCAAACCTGATCCTGTTCTTTTGTTGTTACAAAGAATGAAAAAGTCGTATGAAAGCGAGCAAGGAATGTGAACACCACTGCTCACAGAAGAGACTATATGACAGGTCCCACAAATACATGAAGAGGTGCTCAGTCTCATCAGTAGCAATGAAAAGCAAATCACAATGAAATACAGTTTCTTAACCATCTGATTAGCAAATATGAAACTTCAAAATAAGTGTCAAGTGCTGGTGAGAGTGTCAGGAAATGAAATTTGTGGGCGCTTTGGAAAGTGATTGGTAGTAACTGGGAAAACTGTAAATGTTTTTCAGTAATTTTACATGCCCATACCTACATTTGGAAACGCTGACACCTGTACTCCAGGAGGCCTGTTCAAAACCGCATTTGTTTTGAGTAACAATAACCCCAGGCCGGAAGCAACCTCAATATTCATCAGGAGGGAAACAGATAAGCTACAGATTCGATGAAACTGTAAAAAAAATAATAATGAGCTAGTATATGTTTTCTGTGGCCTCACGCAACCAGTGTGTAAGTGTGTAAAGGTCTGAACGGTCACGTCTACGAACTGGTTACCTCTGGGCAGGGGACTGAGGTAGGAGAACACGGGTAAAAGAGGGCTTCAGCCTGTAATACTCATGCTTTTTCAAGCAGAATGTATAATTAAAATTACACAAGCAGGACTTATGTAATAAACATTAATTTAAAAATTTAAAGGCAACATAGTTATTATATTAGACGTTTTTCAATCAGAGAAAAAGAAAAAAAGGTGCAGAATCGTGCCAATCCCCTATTATAACTAAGATGTATAGTCTTCTAGTCTTTTTTCCCATCTGCATGTTTTATTTTTTTTATATTTTATTTTATTTATTTTATTTTTATTTTTTTTAAATAATAAATTTTATTTTTATATTCCCCATACAATTGCAATCCCCCCATTCTGACCCCAATCCCTCCCCTCCCGCCCCCCACCCCCCAAAAAGAGTCTCTGGTTCATAGTTTTTTGTTGATTTTGATTTTCACTTTCTTATAGTTATTCATTTTCCTGGTCCCTTATTTAAGTTTTCTAGATTCCTGCTATGAGTGAGACCATCCGGTATTTTTCTTTTTCTTTCTGGCTTATTTCACTGAGCATGATCCCTTCCAGCTCCATCCATGTTGCTGCAAATTGCATGTGTTTATCTTGTTTGAATACTGAGTAATATTCCATGGTGTATATGTACCACATCTTCTTGATCCAGTCATCTATTTTTGGGCATTTGGGCTGTTTCCAAAGCTTAGCTATTGTAAATAGTGCTGCTATAAACATAGGGGTGCAGGTGTTCTTTGGAATTGATGTTTCTGTGTCCTTTGGGTAAACCATCTGCATGTTTTATATATTGATAGTCTCAATCTATAATTTGCATCTTGTTTTTTAATAAAGGGTTTCTCAATATTGGCACTACTGACACTTGGAGTTGGAAAATTCTTTGTTTTGGGGAGCCGTACTGGGCATTAGAGGAGGTTTAGCTACATCCTAGGCCACTACCTACTAGATGCCAATAGCACCATCGCAGTTATGACAATCAAAAATACCTGGACTTCATAAGATGTCCCCTAATGGGCAAAGTCACCTCTGGTTGAGAACCATCGGTTGAATACATCATTAGCATAATGGCATGTTATAAATCTTCATAATCTGTCCCACATTTCTCAACCTAATGCCAATGCACTGTACATTTTCCGTTTTGTTTTTTTTTTTTTTTTTTTTTTGCTTAGGAAACTTTATTTTTTTATTTTATATATTTTTTACATCACTTTTCATTTTTGCACAATGTATGCATTTTCATCATGGTTATAGTCCCCATACAATTCCCACCCCTCCTTGTTTTGATCTTACTCCCTCCACCCACTCATCCCCATTTATTGTGTCTCTGGTTTATAGTTGCTTGTTGATTTTGATTTTTACTTTATTATAATTAGTCTTTTTCCTGGTCCCTTATTTAGGTTTTCTGAATTCCTGCTATGAGTGAGACTATCCAGTATTTTTCTTTTTCTTTCTGGCTTGCTAAGATGGAGCTACCATATGATCCAGCAATCCCACTCCTGGGTATTTACCCAAAGGACACAGAAACATTAATTCAAAAGGGCACCTGCACCCCTATGTTTATAGCAGCACTATTTATAATAGCTAAGCTATGGAAAAAACCCAAATTCCCAAAAATAGATGACTGGATCAAGAAGATGTGGTACATATACACAACGAAATATTACTCAGCAATCAAAAAAGATAAACTCATGCAATTTGCAGCAACATGGATGACTGCTCATTTTCTAGGTAAGTTCAGTTGGGATTTTTTAATGCAGAAGTATATTCTGACTCATCTCCTGTAAAGTAAGCAAATAGTAAAAGCCAAACCTCTTTCCCTGACATCTGTGTACTAATGTTCCAATCATGGGTCAGGGAGCAGGGATAGTAATGAAGAAACCCAAAAAGACAATAGAAAGTAATAACTTCAGAGACAGCATGGGTCAAAGCCATTGGGCTAAGGGCCAAGGCTGAGAAGAGAAACCCAACCAGAATTCACCCCAGGATTAGTTCTCAAGACAATCAAAAAGCATGGTTGCCTGTCTAACAATGTTTCTCTCTTCCCTGTCTGCTTTACGTAGACATTGTCCAGCCTCCAGGATATAGTCAATTCAGAGGGCAGACACAGGTCATGGAAGGGATGGATATCTGCCTGATGAGGTCAGGAGACAGAGACCCCAATGCTTATAGCCAAAGGAATAAGGCAAGGTTCAGTGTCACGTGTCAGCTCACTCTTTAAAGAAACATTTACCGAACACCACATATCAAACACTGTTATGTGTTAGGAATTCCAAGATAATTCTACAATGATTTAGTCTAAAATCTATTTACCACGTAATCACTAAAGAAAAACAGCTCTCAGGAATCAAAATTTAAAAGCAGAGAAAAGACCCATCATTTTTATCACTTCATCAGACCACATTCACTAGCCATACCTATGCACTCGGGATTTCACTTTGCCTCCTACAGGGGATGGGGCATGAAAATTGCTTTGTGAGACTCTGGCTCAAAGACCCCAATTCAAGAAGAGGACTGAGTTACTTTCCAGAGCATATGAGAATGGGATCAGATTTCATCATGTGAGCTTACAACATGGAAATTTGAATTTCCTTCTCCCTAAACTTTAAAAATGCTCATCTGGCCCAGGTTTCTGCTCCTCTAAGCTAAATTGGAGATACCTCCTCCTGCGTCTCTGTCTGTCTGGTCCCTCACTCCCCAGTGTCCTGGAGAAGTGGAGATAGGTTGAGCACTTTATTTCCTTAGGGGCTGGATCACTTCCCTGCCTGCCCATCTGGCCTTTTCCTGACAAGATGTTCCCTGACAATTTGAGATCTGCAGACACAAGGAAAATGGAGCCAAGTGAGACTGACCCTGGTGTGAAATCTGGAGAGATGATAAAATCTCTCCTTAGCAGGAAAGGGAACATTGCAGGATATCATTATGCCTTGTAAATAATCCATTGTCCTCTGAAGAGAGCAATGAGTTCAATCAGAGGAGTTTCCACAACATTTCCTTGAAAACTGGGGTCTTATTGCACCCAGAGTCAGTAACTGGCCAAATGCTGGACGGCCTCCAATTGGCATCCAACAGAGAATTCTTTGCTGTGAACGACGTATTTAATAACTCTACCGAATGCCTATTCCCTTTGTCTCCCTGTAGTGTTTCCTTTGTCCTGGGTTGTTCTGGCACTAATAGGGCCCAAGGGAGTAACAAATGACAATGTGCTGTGTAGTAGGGCACTCAGTGGCCCTTTGGGGGGATTTACAATTCTGGGTCTCAGTGATAGTCCATCTCAATTTTATTTCCATGTCCAGGGATTACTGGTCACAGTAACAGAAGGAGAAGCCTGAAGCAAAATTAAGGAAAAGATCAGTTTGTTTTGTGAGGTCCCCTACCTCTTGTCTGGCCTGCCTTTCCTCCGGTGGTGGGTCATTCTTTTCCCAAGTTGGCCAAACCATCATGCCCCATTCTTTTGAGTTTTCATTCATAACAAGACAGAAACATTGATTGCTAGCTAAACATACTATTTTTTTTCTCTCAAGGAATTTCAAAAGTTAGAGGGCAGGAGAAAATCTCTTGACTATATTTGAAATCATAATACTCCTAAGTTCAACTAGCAAGAGCTCATAGATCCTGGGTCCTGCCATTCTGCTTTTTAAAACAGACATTGAAGTTGCCCTCCTATTATGCTCCAATTGTGCCATACCAAGTGACAAATTACAGTGGGCTCATGGAAAGCCCCATGTGGAGAGACAGGTGTTCTCCCTCTGTGACTTTGGAGCTTTTGTCTATCAGGCACATGAGATAACTGTGGTTTTGAAATCACCTCTTTCAAATCTATAGTCTCCATTTCAATTTAAAAAATGCATTTTTCTCAGGCCTCAAGTCCTGCATCACTTTATAGAAAGCAACAATGTTCTAAGTGACTTGATCTTAAAGAGCTTCCAGAAGTGCCATGATTTTTTTTTTTTATTTTAACAGATTTGGCTTTCTTTGTTCATGCATTCAAACATTTTCTGGTTGCTTTTTCAAGCAAAGAATCTAATGTTGAACAACTTGATAACAATCAGATCATTGGCAATTGGATTCAAAAGACTACAAATGGGTTTCTAGAGAGCTGAAAATCTTAGAAAGCATCCTAATTCCTACTCTACATCTCTTTCAACAATGTTCCCTTCTCTGTTGGTGGAATGATCTCTTCTCCCCTACTATATACATTTCAGGGTTTAATTCCTTAAATGACCCTGTGTCTTCCAATTTAATCCACAATTTCATATTCTTATAATAGCTCCATTGGGAGATAATTCACATGCTATATCATCCACTCATTTATTGCATGTAATTCAAAGGGTATTAGTATATTCAGGTTTGCAATCATTACCATAATTAATTTTAGGGCACTTTCATCACTCCTAAAAGAAACCTTGTACCTATTAGTAGTCACTCCCCAATTCCCTCTAGTGTCCTCAGCCCTAGGCCACCAGTCTACTATCTCCCTATAGAGTAATCCATATATTTTGGCAGGAACCTTTAGAAAATCTGCATTATCCAAGGGGATGGTCCCCAAAGGGCACTCTCAGGTACCATGGCTGGTCTCTGAAAGAGAGCATGTAGATCAGTTGTGGCCTTATGGCTGACACACCCGAAATACATAGCATGTATTTGTAAGAGTTAGAAGTAGTAGGAAGAGGTACACTGACAGCACATTAAGCCAGTAATGCTGGATGATTCTGCTCTTTGAATAGCCTAATTCTGTCTCCTAGGGCCTGGGTCCTCAATGCTTACCATCAAGGTTCTTTTTGAATAAAGGGACAGGTAAAGTGCCATCCCTGCCCCTACACTTACCACACTTGCCTACTCTATGGGCATGAGAATACACAATTATTTGATGTGGTCCCACTGCTATCTAGGGGATGAGGAATACAGTCCCCATTCAACTGGAAAACTGCCAAAGGGCATGCTTTATTGGTCTGGAAGGGGTTCACAATAGCATCCTGCCCTAGTGGATACCTGGCTTTGCTGCTCTCCAGCTATCTACCAAACTACAGATACTTTGTCAATTGGTTCAATAAACACAGTCATCTGTTTTGACTCATCTACTGTTCTGGGTACCAGACATGTGAAAATGAATAAGACAGAGCCTCCCCGGTGGCGCAAGGGGTTGCGCACAGCACTGTGAACCGATCCGCAGCCTCTGCAGCATGAGTTCGATCTCCCGGCCAGCCAAGGAGCTACACTTATGGGGCAGCAGACCTCTCCTATCTCGCCCGCTGCTCCCCTCAGCAGTGTATTTCAGTCAGTCTGCCTATTCTGCTCCCCACTTCGTCTCTGGTGAATCCTCTCACCCCCAACACCTCTGGCCTGTACCCCAGTTCTTGTATGCATAAATAAATCCTTTTTTAAAAAAAAAAAAAGAAAATGATTAAGACAACTTCTACAAACCCATTCTGGGTATACCAGGTTTCTACTAAAAACTTTGCTAATTAATGTCTCCCTAGCCCCCAAAAGGTACCCTAGAACAAAATGCATCTCTCCTTTTGGCTATGCTTAGTTCCTGAACTACTTATCCCAGTAGGTCTTTGGCTTTCGGCTTTGGTGAACATGCTAATCGTAAGAAACACATTAATTTATCTTTAGCCATTACTCTTCAGTAGTTTCTCAGATAACAAAACCCCTGTGGAGGCTTAAGTAGGTGGAATTCTGGATAGGCAGGGAGGGCTGGAAAGCTAACGGGGGAAGTTATGGGTCCTTGGTCCTCAGTGTGTGGTCCACAGATCAACAGCATGGGCATCCCTTAAAGTGCTTGTCAGAAATTCACAATCTCAATCTCACCTCAGGCTCCCTGAATGAAAATCTCCACATTAACAAGATTCTGAGATGACTCACACGCTCTGTGGAGAAGCCCTGGTCTATAGCACGGTTCTTGAGGCTCGGCACGACAGACCTTTGGGGCCAGGTAATTCTTTCTTGGCAGAGTGAGGGGAACTGCCCTGTGCATTCGAGTACGTTCGTTAGCATCTCTGAGCTGTACCTACTGGAAGCCAAGAGATAGTGCCTACCCCTACCAAGAGTGACAACCAAAATTGTCTCTAGGCATTGCTCAATATCCCCTGGTGGAGGTGAGGAAATCATCCCAGATTGAAAACCACCCTTTTAGAGCGGTCTTTACTAATTTTTAGTTATTTCATAATTTTTACATTCTCACACAAAAAGGTTTCACAGTTATCCACATGTAACTTTTAAAAATGACAATTATTTTGGCCTACAGAAATTAGCCTCACCGTAAGTAGTAATATTGATAAAATAATAGGATTGATGTACTGTGGTTTTCTAATACATCTAAAAATAAACTTTGAATCATTTATGTAGGAAAGCTATGGAAATATCATGCACACAAGTGCACAGTCTGTAACCTTATGGAAAAGCCTGGCCCAGAACTTAGTTCTGGAATAGGACAAGCCTAAGGCATTGGAGAATCTGGGCTGCCAGCAATGTTAACAAGATACATGGTGCTTAGGGGGTAGAGTGGCACCATTTAAAGGAAATTTATTTTACTATTCAGTTTTGTATCTGGTCAGGCTAAGCTAGCAGGTTTGAATATTGGAGCATTACACCAAACTACATTTTGGAGACTCCAGGAGTAGCCATTTTGACTTATTCCAGCACATGCTTCTCATTTCATATCCTTCACTCTGAACTCCTGGTGACTAAAACTGGTTCCCAAAATGATTCCCTCAGAGTGTGACACAAATTTCACTTAACCTTCTTCGGCCGTATGTCAATCTAATTAAGGAGTCCCTCATTCTCCTGGCAAAGCTGCTTTCCATATGCAGGAAAGGAACAAACCCACTCTGTGAGTTACATCAATGATAAAAATATCGCTTCACTGCTTCTCAGCTGAATCAGCAGCATGTGACCTACGGCACATTGATTTTAGGAGGAACTATTTCTATGTGACATTAACTTATGGGTCATATACAATATGAGTTCTTTCCAATGTATGTGCCATTACAGACCCACAGCACTCCATTAAGGCATGGGGGAGAGAGAACTGGAGAGGGAGGGAGGGAGGGAGGGAAGCAGGTGGGTGGGGGGAGAGAGAGAGAGAGAGAGAGAGAGAGAGAGAGAGAGAGAAATCTTGAGTGTGGCAGAAAAGAATATGATAAGTAAACATATATGACAATAAAATATGCATATACATAATTTCTGCTCCTCTTAGAGAAACCAGCTCCTTAAAAATAAGGGGAAACATGACAGAAGCTAAAATCCAGGCAACCTTGTGCTCTTTTGCAGGTCCTGATGTCTCCAGCATTTGGAAGCCAGGTTCAGAGTTCCATGGTCCCATATGCTGTGTTCTGTTGAGGCTGCTTGGTCAACTGCTTGGCCAAAAGATGAGTGTCTGCTGCTCCAGGAGCTGCAAACTGAAGACCTAGGTGGGGCGGAACTTGGTTTGGTAGCCGGCTGTGGGGGTGAGGGGGAGGTGGCTTCCACCTATAATTTAGGTGATACTCACTGTTCATTTCGATTCTTCCCTGTGCTCCTTTCAGCTAGAGGAAATGTTTGAAGTTAGGGGCCGAGAGGAGAGAAGCTCTCCGTGACTGACATGTCATCAGGGTACTTTCCGTTTGGGACCAGGACAGTTATTGAGAATTGTTTTGAGAGTCCAGAGTACACTGTATTTATTTTAAAGGCCCTTTAGTGTTAACTTAAGAGATTTTTAAAAAGTTATACCTGGGCTCGATTCCAGACTAATTCTGAAACTCTGAAGGGATGCCAGGCATTTGGTGTTTTTTAAGGTCTCCCCAAGTGATACTGATTTGTTTTTCCAACACTTTATTATGAACATTTTCAAACATATTGTAAAGTCTGTATCCCCTAGATTCTACAATTAGTGTTTGCTGTTGTCTGACCATATATCTATCTCTCCATCCATCTCTTTCAACTCATCTTCATTTTTGATATATTTCAAAATAGGTTGTACAAGTCACCATTAATCACTCCTTCAGGCATGTAATTAATTAGAGTTCAATATCTGTTTAAGATTCTTTTTTATTAGAAGACATTTACATGTAGTAAAAAGCAAGTGTATCATTTGATGAATGTGACAAATCATGCACCTGAATAGTGCAAATCTTTACCAAGATATAGAAAATACCTTCATTGCTCAAAATCACACAGCTAATAATTGGAAGAGCCAGAATGTAATCCCAAAGTGGTTTTATTCCAAAGACCACATTGTTATCCATCACACTTTCTTCACAAAGCCTGGCATACTTAGTAAGAGCTGGAAAAAAATTATATATATGCATATTTTATTGTCATATATTTACTTATCATTTATGTAATTTATTCAGGGTCCACATTCATCTTTCCAATAAATACCCACTCCCATTCGTGAGCATAAATCACTGTATTGGTCTGACTTTTTTTCCAGATGATTCTAATTTGCAGGCAGGGAGGCGAATCCCTTCAAGAGAGACAAATTCCAGCTCCCCAGCCTTTTGTTTTGAGGCCGGAGAGTTTGTTGGCTAATAGTTCTGGAATCAGATATCGTTAAGTCAAGTTCAGTTCAACCAAATGCTATTTGTGAGATTTTAGCTTCCTTACCTATAAAACAGGGACCATAATAGTACCCACCACACATGGTTGATTGGGAGACTTAAATGAGATAACGTAAGTACATTAGTAATAAAATTAACATTTATTAAGTGCTTACTATTTGCTGGCACTCAGCTAATTACATGGATTATCTCATCCAATTCTCCTTACTCTTATGATCCCATAGCAGGGAGGAAAAGAGGCTTATAAAAGGTAAGTTCATTGCTCAAAATCACACAGCTAATAATTGGAAGAGCCAGAATGTAATCCCAAAGTGGTTTTATTCCAAAGACCACATTGTTATCCATCCCGCTTTCTTCACAAAGCTTGGCATACTTAGTAAGAGCTGAAAAAAATTATATATATGCATATTTTATTGTCATATATATTTACTTATCATTTATTATAATTTATTCAGGGTCCATATGAAGACATGGGACTCTAACCCAGACACAAACACAAATACACTTAGAAATCTCTGCAGTCCAATGTTGCTGGCCTACACCTTGACTCAAACATCTGTATCTATTGTGTTCTTAACAATCCTCTTTCCATTGTGACTTTGAGAATCACCAGCAGTGAGACCTGCCACTGTGCTGACCAACACACAAAGCTCCCAGTGACAACATCCCTCTGGAAGAAAGGACGAGGAGAAGAGCTTTTTTCCCATTAACACATTCAGCTCCCTGGTGCTGTTCTGCAGCTGTGCTGTAGCCGCTCAGACAAAGGGCTTGCTGGAAAATCAGTTACATCATCCACTTCAGTCCTGACAGACTTGCCAGGAGCCACATGATTAACATCTCCACAGAACCAGAGAATGGGCAGGGCTCACTCTAGTTACATTATGCCACCCTTCCCCCTAATAAAAATCCCATTAAATTAGACAATTATCCACACCACATTTGAGGTGGCTGTTTATAGATGTCAGAGTCCATTTTCTTCCTAAATAAGGGGTAGGACCCATCTTACCTCTTAGTCTCCCCTATTAGACCACTCATTTTTAACAGCCTTCACTCCCAGGCTAGATGATACCAGTTGGTTGGCAAAGGATAGAGAGTGGCATGCTTTGGGCAGGGCAGCAGATGGGTATCTAGTAGTAAACACTCTAACTGAGCCTTAAGAGGAAGCATGGTGACAGCTGAAAACAAAACAGTACTTCTTTTATCACCACCATGAAACCTACGAATGGCTGGCAAATAAATTTCAAAGTTTTGGAAGCTCAGTTCAGCAGATAGGTAGCGAAAAGAATGAGGAGAGGATGGGTAGGGGTGCTGAGCCTTCAAGTTCAGCGGCTGCTTTGGAATCTCAGACTGTCAGGCTTCTTTTAATCATGTGAAGGCTATTAGGGACCTTTCCACCAGGGAAGGGAAATAACTGGCAATTTAGCTAACTGAGTGCCTGGGGTCATGATGAAGTCAGCAATCAAGGGATTCTTGCCAATACAGGAAAGCTGATAACACAACACAATGAAATGGGGTTCTCTGTTACGAACGTCAATGTTCCATTATTGCAACACCCATGGAGTTAATGTCCCTAGAGTAATGGCTGCTGTCCATTTGATACTATCAGCTACTGGACTTATGGCCAAAACACAGCGAGGCTGGTCTTTCTGTCATTATCCTTCTAGCCCCAGAGGGAATGAGCATCCCATTTAGATATAGAGCTATAGCAAGAGAGAAACCAAGTTTAAGCTGCAAGAAATCCCTTCCCTTGTTCCGAATTCCACAAAAAAAGGTACAAGATATTGGTATGAATATTGACCAGCAATGACTGGTGCAGTCCCTTAGGAAATCTTGCTTATGTAGGTACTTTGACTCTCAACCTAAGGTGTTAAATATTTTAAGGACGGTTTTGGTCCTCATACAAGGTTATTGATACACAAAAAATGGTGTTTGCTGAGCCAAGAAATAAAAAAAATTTGGTTGTGTTTACTCTTGTTTCTAACAATGATTGTGGTTCCTAGGACACTTATGTCAGACATGCAAATAGGTATCATGAACTCCTGGCAAAGAGAGAGTCATCCACCATGCATGGTTGACATGAATCCAGGCCCCTCAGATGTAAAGCAAAATCTTCTTTTAATCAATCAATAATAATATCAAAGGTGTCATTTTGAGTGCTTACTGTGCACCAGGCACTTTATAACGGCTATATCTAATTGTCACACCTTGTGGATTAGGTAGGATAGTGCATGGCATGTAGTAACTAGTCAATATTATTAAGTGTCACTGTACCCATGTTCCAGATGATAAAACTGCAGCTGAAACAGGCTTAGTCACTTAGGGTCAGAAACTAGAATTGAATGTGAGACTTGAAAGGGATTTGGAATTCAACTCCTCTTGCTTTGTTCTCTCCTAGATAAACCCAGGCTCTTCAGAGTAACATTTATGGACTCCCAGCATCTTTTTTTTCCTACTTTGATTCTCTAAGTGATAGCAGAGTCCATAAAGTTACACTAAAATTTGAGATAGGTGTCCATGAAGGGTACAACATCACTATGGACTGTTAGGAGTTTGCTCCAAAAGTTATTAAAGAGCCCAGACCTTAATGAGGACCCCAAATAAACAAAGAAAGCTAAAGCCTAGTACAAGGGCTGGAAAGTCCTTAGGAAAGAGTGTTAAGTTTAGGCTAATTGCTTTTAATTCTCTGGATCCCACTACCTGCCTACTTGAGCATAGCTCAGAGCAGCTTTAAGAAGCAAGGAAGCACTCAGGCAGCACTCTTGGGCTTCCTTAAGGCTTCTTGATGCTTAAAATTATTTGTGAGTTCTATTTTAGACTCTTGATTGTTAACTTCATATCTTAATGTTCTCCCCACTCATTCATATTTACAGCACAGCACTTGAGAGAAGAATTCATTGTTCTTTTGTAAACACATACTTTACATAAAACCTGCTCTCTCTCAGCATAAAATATAGTTACTCAGGCTAGAAGCATCTTTCTCTGCTAGTCCATTAGAAAAGCACCAGAGAAAGGCATTGGCCTATAAAACAACATAATTGCCCTGGTCATCCTGACTAAGTGGCATGATGTGATTAACAAATTCATTATGTTGTCTCCAGTGGGAAATGAAACGAACAAAGGACAGACTACCACAACAATTCAGTTTCCCCTTTGCAGATAATTTCCCACAAAGGCTCCCAAGGTTAGGATCAACAACCATATTCAGCACCATGGACAACACCACAGGACGCCAGTAACTGTGAGAAAATGGCTAAGGGGCGTTTTTTTTTTTTCCGTGTGTTTCTCCTCTTGATTCTGCTTCCCTCCCTTCTGTAATCAGATATTTGTTAATACAATGGGAGCGGGGCTCTATGCTTTTTGATTGGAAAATCCAGGAATGTGGTGGGTTGATGGGAGGCTTTTGGAAACAGAGTTTTGAGGAAAAAAGCAAAATTGAAGGCAGCGTGGTTCAAAACAATTTAAGTGGATTGAAATGTGTGTTAATTATTCCTGCATACCAATACTCCCACAGAGTCTTTTGTCTAGAGGTGAGATGGAGCATGCATGCAGCAGTTCAGAGTCTTGCTGATCCTCGCAAGAACCTTCACCTTGATACTGGCAACTTGGATCTTAGAAGTCCTTACAATAAGCTACCTAATGAGAGGGAGTGTATGAAAATAAGACAGGCTACAAGGACAAGAAAGAAATATAAAGGATATCTCGGTATTGTGAAATATATCCCAAACAAACCCTAATTGTAATAAATCCCTAAGGAAGGTGGGAATAAGGAGAAAATGCCACATCAAGCAGTGAGCTGACCACTGGGATTTGCCAAACAGTAAACAGAACCAATGAAAGAACGAGCTGAAAGGGCCTCTCTAGCCCAGTGGTTCTCTAACGAGCTTGCATCAGAATCACTGGGAGGACGTGTTAAAACACAGATTGCAGGACCCCACTCCCAGAGTTGCTGATTTGGGTGTGGGGTAGAGACTAGTAATCTGCATTTCTAACAAATTCCCAGATGATGTTGATGCTGCTGATGGTGAGGGAACACACTGAAAATCACATTATAGTCCAATCCCTTTAGGGTGCAGGAAAGCCAACTAAGACCTAAAATAGCAGTGTCGTGTCCAATATCACACAGCTGGTTAGTAGTTCATTCATCAAGCCCTATACTCCAGGCTTCCAGATTTCTAATTCTATTTTTATCCCATAGGACCACACTATGGTTTAGTCGCTACACTAGCATATAATGGATAACCACAAGATAAAGTGACAGCAATAGAAATGAATTCCATCTTTCCTTTGTGTGACTTTACACACAACGCCCTCTGACTTCAAATTCTAGCACACAGATGAAAGCATTGTAGTCAGGGCTGAGGTTTAACCCTCCTTAACAGTACCTGAATCCCCTCTGGCTCCACTTCAGTTACTCTTTTAGTATCACTCCTATATGAAATTCACAGCAAATTGATTTCATGCAAGGTAGGTTTACCAGATGTAGCAAATAGCAATACAGGATGTCCAGTTAAATTTGAATATCTTATTGTTTATCTGAATCTCAAATTTAACTGGGTGTCCTACTTTAATCTAGCAACCCTAATCATAGAAAAATGCTGGTCAATTTGAAGAAAAAGGTGAACTTCTTAGCCCATGGTTTCTGCTGTGCTTTTCTGGGCCAGATGCTAAAGAGGATAAGGAACACCTCATCCCTCCACCTCCCACTTGCAGCCTGCCTGGCTTGTTGGGGCTCCATTGAGGGAGGCTAAAAAGGCTATGATTTGAAGAGCAGCAAAAAAGGCAGGAGCAGCTGAACTGGTACCCTCTAGCATTTCTCATTTCTATGAAAAGTTTGATTCTGGTTCCATGCCCTATGATTAACCAAAACAAGAGAAGACAAATAAAAATTCTGTACAGCTGTTTCACACTGACAGACCTGACCTTCCCAGCTGAGGGTTCTTTGTGCTGGGAAATTGTTACCTAGCAACCAGGCCTTGCAGCTGCCAGATTCCAAACACTAAAAGCATGACTTATAGAAAAGAAGCCAGGAGGAGAGGGTGGGGTGGGGATTGCATCAATCTGAGCTTTGTCTTGGGGTCTAATACTATAGAGAAGATAAGCAGGAATTGAAACCCCTTTCTGTTGCTAGTCAATTGCCTAATCAGACTTCTTGGGTTCAGCTTTCTGTCACCTCTACCTGCCTTAGCTGCCACCCTTGGCTGTGAAAGGAGGGCTGGAGGAGGGGTGGGAATGAAGATGTTTACCAGGGATGTCAAATCTATGTAGTACACATGGGCTTTATTCTTTGGCAGTAGTGCACGTCTTCAATCTTAATACATGTCTGCAATAATTAGACATTTCTTCCTTCTCCTCCTCTTCTCCTTCCTCCTCCTTTGTCTCACTTCCTTTTTTCCCTCCCCCTCTCTCATGTTCCCTCCTTCCCTCTTGTGACTCTCCTTCCCTCTGCCCTCTCTCAAAAAAAGACAAATGGAGGTACCCACCATCTATAGCTTTTTAAAGCTGCCCAGGTGTTTACAATGTGTAGTCAGTGTTGAGAACCTGCCATTAAACCCTCCTCCTCCCCATCTGAAGGGAGAACATTCCTGTTTGTTATGATTTGATAGGTTATTTTTGGGTATGGGAATGCTAATACCATACATTTGTACGGGAAAAAAATTGAGCATACCAAATAGGAATGTTCTACATTCACATAGTGGAAAAGCTGTACTGCAGAAGGTGAAGGATTAGCTTAGTGGATTTCAAGCATTAACGCTTATGTGACTCTCCTGGCCGACATCTTAAAAGGCAGAATCCTGAGTCCTACACTCTTGCAAATATGACTTAGCACGTAAGGTCCAGGAAATCTGCATTTTTAACAAGCTCTCCATATGGGACCACTGCTCAAAATTTCACTGAAGTATCAGTTGTATTCTAGTTCTCATCTGGTGTCCAGGTTCTCTTCGAAGCTTATTCAGGCTCCAGGATTCAGATCCTTTCAGTTATACAATTGAGGTGCTCTTTTAGGGCTGGCAGCTAGGGACCGCGCTCAGTTTCTACCTGCTCACAGCCACTCTCACATGACCAGAGTTTACTTCTTTACCAGCATGAGAAAATTTCCTGATTTTTCCTCTCTCTCTTCTAGACCACTTACTTTATTTAACTTCAATTCTGTTATTCTATGTGACCATGGGGAGATTTTGTGGCTAAGATTTAAAACAGAGAAGCATTACAAGCTGTGATATATAACATTTTAGTTTATAAGTGTATGTTTTAATTCATACATAAACTATATTACTGATTTTGAATATTTTTAAAATCAAAACTTATATGTAAAAACAATTGCTCTATCGATATAATCCACATATCATATCATTCGCCCGCTTAAAGTATACAATTCAATGATTCTAAATATATTGAGTGTTGCAACTACTACTACATCAATGTAGAACATCCTTATCACTCCAAAAAGGAACCCCATACCTATTAGTAGTCACTTCTCATTTCTCTCCAAACCTCCCAACCCTAGGCAACACTAATCTACTTTCTGTTTCTATGGATTTGCCTATCTGGATATTTCATATAATATCTGGATATTTCATATATATGTTTTATTTATATATATTTTATTTCATAAAATATCTGGATATTTCATATATATGTGACATTTGTGTCTGGCTTCCTTCACTTGGCACGTTTTCCTGTTCATCTATGTTGTAGCACAAATCGGTACTTGATTTCTTTTATGACTGAATAATATTCCATTGCATCCAGACAGCACATTTTGTTTATTCATTTACCCACTGATGCACATTTGGGTTGTTCCCACCTCTTGGCTATAGTGAATAATGCTGCTATGAACATCTCTGTACAAATTTATGAACATATATTTTCATTTCCCTGCCATATACTCAAACGAGTAGAACTGCCTGGTTATATGGTGACACTATGTTTCTGTATCCAGACTTTTCCAAAATGGATACACTGTATTTCCACCAGCAGTTTGTGAGTGTTTTTATTTTTCAGTATCCTTGCCAACACCTGTTAATCTGTCTTTTTGACTGTTGCCATCATAGTGGGTGTGAAGTGGTAGCTCACTGTGGTTTTAATTTGCATTTCCTTGGTGCCTGTGGCTATGGAGCATCTTTTCATTTGTTTATTGGTCATTGTATATTTTCTTTGGAGAAATGTCTCTTTAGATCTTTCGCACATTTTATTTATTTTTTTTTCAAATTTATTTATTTTTATTTTTTTTAAATAAATTTTATTGTTATATTCCCCATACAATTGCAGCCCCCCCATTCTGATCCCAATCCCTCCCCTCCCGCCCCTGCCCCCCTAAAAGTGTCTCTGGTTCATAGTTTTTTGTTGATTTTGATTTTCACTTTCTTATAGTTATTCATTTTCCTGGTCCCTTATTTAAGTTTTCTAGATTCCTGCTATGAGTGAGACCATCCGGTATTTTTCTTTTTCTTTTTGGCTTATTTCGCTGAGCATAATCCCTTCCAGCGCCATCCATGTTGCTGCAAATTGCATGTGTTTACCTTCGCACATTTTAAATCACACTACTTATTTTTTTCCACCACTGACTTCTTTATGTACATTCCAGATCCAAGTTCCTAATCAAAGACATGATTTCCAAATATTTTTCCTATTCAATGATTTATCGTTCCATTTTTTAAAAAGATTTATTTATTCAAGCATACAAGAACTGGGGTACAGGCCAGAAGTGTGTTTGGGGGGAGAGGATCCACCAGAGAGAGTTGGGAACAGAACAGGCAGAGTGACTGAAATACACTGCTGAGGGGAGCAGTGGGCAAGTCAGGAGAGGTCTGCTGTGCCATGTGGGTTAGCTTCCTGGCCAGGGATCAAACTCGCCCTGCAGTGGCTGCGGATAGTTTCATAGGTTGCGTCTTAACCCCTTCCCCCATCAGGGAAGCCCTATCTTTCCATTTTTTCATGGTATCATTTGTAGCACAAAAGTTTTGAATTTCTATGAAGTCCAATTTGCTTTTTTTCTTTGGTTGCTTGTACCTTTGAATTCATAGCTAAGAAAACCATAGCCTAATTTAAATCCAAGAAGATTTACATAATTCCTTCTAAAGATTTTATCATATTTGCTCTTATATTTTGGTCTTTGATAGATATTGATATATAAATTTTTGTATATGGTGTGAGGTACAGGTTGACTTTATTATTTTTACATGTGGATAATCCAGTTGTCTCAGTATCATTTGTTAAAATATCTATTTTCCCATTGAATTATCTTTGCACTGTTTTTGAAAATCAATTGACTGCAAATGTGGTGGTTTATTTCTGAACTCTCAATTCTATTCCATTGGTCTTTATGCCACTGTTTGATTACTATAATCCTGTGGTGAGTTTTGAAATCTGGGACAGTGATTCCTTCCACTTTGTTCTTTTTCCAGATTGTTTTAGATATTCTGGTCTCTTGAATTTCCAAATGAATTTTAACTCTATCTTATCACTATGCAAAGAAGCCAGCTAGTATTTTGGTAAGATTTTATTGACTCTGTTAATCAATTTGGGGATTATTGACTTCTTAATATTATGGTTTCTCTTGAATTTCTTTATACCATCAGCCTGGTTTCCTCTTTGATTATGAGTTAAATAAAATCTTTAACTTATCTTCATTATTTGATCTAGCAAAAGTCCTGATTTTACTGTGTTTTAAAAAGTTATCTTTTAACACCTTTAAATTACTTAGAGCAAGCATATTTCCCCAATTTCATACATGTAGAAACTAACACCCCACACGTTTATTGGACTTGATTATAGGTTGGACAGCAACTTAACTGCAGACCTCTGACTGAAACTTGAGTTTTCTGACTCCCAATCAGAGATGTTCTCATCATATGATACTTTCTTCCCTTGTTTCTTAAAAAGTTTTGGTGGTGGGCATAGTGCAGTAACATACATTTGAAGAGGTATGAACTTATATCCCTAAATCATACACAATGCTGTAAGCCAATGTTACCTCAATAAAAAAGATACAATTTAAAAATTTGAATAGCATAAATAATGTTGAAATAATTCTGTTAGGTTTCTGCTTGGAATGTTTCTCTCTTCCCCTCCCCCCTTGTCCAAACTCTTTGTAAACAGTGAGAAATTTTCACTGTGCCAATCCGATGTTCTTGTGTTTTCAGCTATGTATTTGCTAAAGCAGAATTTACCAGATTTGAAATATGTATGTAGTATTTGTTTCTTGGATGAAAAGATATTTGGAGAATCCAAAATAGAACACAACGGATTTAACAGGACACAACATTGAAAGAAAGTACCCGCAAAGCACAGTTCACGACACAGGAAACTTTAGCAGAATGTAACCTGAAACAATTTTGTGTGGTGGAGAATAATCTGTGTGTATTGGTATGAGTGTGAGTTTTTTATGGGAGGAGGTGGGAAAATGGAAGAATGCAGAATTGCCTCCAAAACACAAGCAGACAGTCACTTGTTCTGCCCATTATATGAAGAAGATATGTCTGTCCAGAACCACTTTTAAAAACATCCTCTTTAGAAAACAAACCTATTTTATCCTTCAGTTTTGTCTGTTCAAGCAAAATGTTTCATTCGCTAGCATTTACTTGCACATGGGAAACGTCTGTACGAGATTTAAGTCCCAGTAACTATGGCTGTCCAAAATTGAAACTCAGTACTCACCTATTCTGAAAATTAGGTTATGTGTCAAAAAACCAAAATTCAACATAAAAGAGGAGTCCTCCAGTTTCAGCTCACATTAATAAATACAGGATTGTAATCTATTCTAAAGGGCTTTCAATAATGCAAGAATATTATTCTTGTTTCCTCATGTAGCTGTCTAATGTAAGCCTTTACTTCTTGAAGTGTACCTGTAATCCAATCCAAATGAAAACCACGTAAGGCTTTTGATACAGAGAAATTAAAAACATAAGAGTTGAGCTATGTCTTTCTGATCATTGAGCTATGTTTTGACTCACGCCAATGAGGAAAAACTGGGCAGGTTTAAGATTTTTAAAGGCTCTGGCTTCTTTCACATCTGTGCTTGCATAGCCTAATTAGCATGCAGTGAATATCTGAAATGACTTTTGCTCTTTTGCTTGATTAGTCAGCATGGTATGGGGGGATGAGCATTGACCTAGGAGTCAAGGTCTGGATTCCAGTTCTAACTCCTCCATTGATTAGTTCTGCGACCTTAGGCAAATGCCTTTACTTCATTGAATTTATCAGATTCTGCATCTGTCAAATGGTGATAATCATATCCACCAGGCCATCTCATGCAGCGGTTGTGACAATTAAAACATATAATAGAAGTGAAAAGATTCTAAAAATGTGAAGTGCAAGACAGTTGTAAAATATTTTTATTACTACTCAATTCATTCCTTTCAGTTTTCACCAGTGAAATGTCTGCTGAAGCCCGAGGACTACAGAACTATTACAAGAGGCAAGATATAAGAAAGGGGGCAGAGTTTGACCACAACCATAATTATTTACAATATACCCGCCAAAGGTTAAAAACTAAGTTAGTCCTAAAGTAGGTGCTAGAACCTACATCTTTCTACTTCAAAGCTTAGA
The DNA here is from genome assembly GCF_964194135.1 of Talpa europaea. Classification (NCBI taxonomy): domain Eukaryota; kingdom Metazoa; phylum Chordata; class Mammalia; order Eulipotyphla; family Talpidae; genus Talpa; species Talpa europaea. Next base: position 69,593,239 of record NC_140081.1, read on the forward strand.
CTCATGTTTGGGGCTGCCTTCAGTTTACCTAACATCCAAACCTAAATGGAATTTAACCTTGACATTGCCCTGTGTATCTTTATGTACAGAAACCCAGCGTTTGAGAAATATTACCTTTGAGCTACTGCCTTCCTCTGTTCTCCCCCATTTGAAGGACTCTCAAATTAGCCTCCATCTGCCTCTGATATCATTGTGTTCGCATTCTTTTAGTACATACTACTCACTAAGTCACCCTCCACTCATTCATTCAACATATATATTGAACATATGCATGTTCTAAATACTTTTCTATGTCCTGAGGATACATCCATGAACAAGACAGTGCCTCTGAGCCCAGGAGTTGTTTGCATGTTATACTACAGGATTTAAGACCTGATTATAATTATGAAGCATGTCTTCCCAACTAAATTGTGAGCACCTCAAGACTACTCCAGTACTTACATAGGGTACCCCAAAGTGCGAAGTACAATACAAATAACAGATGTGTTTCCTATTTAATGATTTTGGAGGACTATCATAGACACCCTTAAAAGAATCTACTATTATGAAAACTGCTAATAAATTGGAAAAATCGGGCATTCTGTGTATAACAGATACTCCAAAATTGAAAAAAAAAAAAAAAGTTACTGACATCTGGGACTCTTTCCAGTGTGGAGTCATTTGCAGGCATCAACAAGAAAAAGTGTCTTTGCCTATTTTAGATCTTCCAGATTTGTTATGGAATCATAGAACTTTAACCATAGAAAGAAATAAAGTACATAAAATGTTTGCTTTGTGGAAGGAATTTTTAGAGTAACCTAGTCTACAAAAGTAAACACTGAGATCCAAGTGAAACTGACCTCCTTCATGGCCCAGGCACCCAGCCCCACCACTGTGGGCAGTACAGTGGCAGTGTATGGTGGATATGTTACCACCTGTCACCAGCGGCCCCACTGGGGCTCAGGCTGCAGGCAGAAGCCAGCAGTGATGGGGGACAGCCGAGGTTCTTCTACCACGACACCCCAGGGCATGCAGCCCCTGGTTCGGGGCTCCAGGGTGGAGCATGGGCCCCCCTGGGTGAACTCCAGTACTGTGGCTACCTTCAGCTATAGGCAGTAGGGAGGCCCAGGGTGTCCCAGGCTAATATTTGGCACATGGCTCATATAATGGGCTGATCAGGTGTGAGCTACAAGCTGAACGGAAAACGGTTCAATCAGCCTTGTAGGTGGGAGACCCTGAAAGAGTATATAAGGCAAGCAGGCGCCAACTTAGGATGCTCTCTCAGACTTGGACCCACGGGTGTTGTTCCTGACCTCCAAAGAAGCAACAGCCAGCAACCAGCAGCCAGCAGCCAGCAGCTGACCTCCAAAGAGAGAAGCCGAAGAGCTTTGCAGTGGGCAGATGCTGCTGCCCACCAGCCCTGTCCTGTCTCTAACATCATGTGGAAGGAGCACCAAAGGCCCTGGGCCTGGCATCTCAGGGCTGTTTGTGGGTGGTGTGGGCCAACAACTCACAGAGAGCTGATCACATGGTGTGTCTGAAAAAAACAACCTCTTGGTGACTGGGTGACCAGCACTACCGGCCAGTGCTGTCCAGCACTGTTGATGGGTGACCGGGGCTCTGTCCACCTCATCTTTGAGCGCTGTTAACCTCTTCTGATCATCCAGCATGGCATCCAGTTGCTGCTCCCTCCATTGCTGTCTGGTCCAGCGTCCACTGTTGTCCATCCCGACCTTCAGACTTGCTGCAGGCTGCTGTGGGGTCATCCCAGCGGTCCTACCTGTGAGCACCTCCTGCTACGGTAAGTTGACTCCTGTCCCACTGCTTGCTGGCCTGCCACGAGCTCCAGGCCCGCATTGCTGGGACAGTGCCATCTTCAATAAACAACTTTTTGTTTGGGACATTTGGACACTGTGGACACTATCTAGGGTGAGATAGCTGGCTGGCTGTGACCTTGGAAACTTCCCTTTTCCTCAGTCTTCTGTTTGTTAAATAAACCCCACTGTTGGGCCTCCCCTGGTAGCGCAGGTGGTTGAGCACCACACTGTGAAGCAATCCGCAGCCTCTGCAGCGCGGGTTTGATCCTGGCCAGCCGGTGAGCATCCCACATGGTGCGGCAGACCTCTCCTGCCGCCCGCTGCACCCCTCAGCAGTGTATTTCAGTCAGTCTGCCTGTTCTGTTCCCCACTCTGTCTCTGGTGAATCTTCTCACCCTCCCGTGCATCTGGCCTGTACCCCAGTTCTTGTATAAATAAATCTTTAAAAAAAAATAAATAACCTCACTGTTGTCCCCTGAACTGGAGTGGTCTTGTAGCTGTCTGCATGGGTGAAGAACCCAGGGTGACCTACCCTCTAGCAGGCACTGTCCTTTGTGCCTACAGGCCCGCCATAGGCCTGCTATAACACACTGTCTCGCAGGGAGGGACAGTGGTTTACCTTATACTACCCAACTCTTTGTTAGAGCAGGAGTTCCTTGTGCAAGGCTCTTTCCCATTATTCCTTGCCCTATTGTGGGGGTTGGCTAATGATTTCTGTAATGGGCCATGCCTTTAGACTCCAGACTGAAACATCAGCTCTTCTCTGGGTCTATAGCAAGTCATGCGTATTTCAGATTTGCCAGGAGAGAGGGTGGGGAGAGAGGGAGAGTAGAGGGGGAGGGACAGTAGAGGGGGAGGGACAGTGGGGGGAGAGAGGGGGGTAGGGAGAGAGAGAAGAGGAGGGGATATTGGTTTCTGAGAAGAACCCAGGCTAACCCGGCCCATATAATAAATACATTGAACTCTGTGATGCCACATGGTCTCTGTTGCACATTTTAGTTCACTTTTTAAATCTATAGTTTGTTGAGGCTGTTCTACTGTATTGTGAGTAGTGGGAAATCAAATTATTTGTATTCTAAGGGGAGGTTTACAAACTGGTCACCCTTAATTCTTTGAAATTCTGTTTCACTCTGATTATATTTCCTTTGTATCCCACTAGCTCTTGCCTTTTGTGTGAAGATTTCCAGGGTCCGTATCTTTGTATTTATGCTGTATGTATTACATACACACACCGAGGCACCCCACGCCATTCTGTTCTGCTTCAGGCTTAGGACTTGACAAGGGCAAGGGCAGTATGGAACAGATGCTGTCATCCTTGAAAGCTACATTCAGCTGGGGGGGAGGGGAGGGGAGTATATTGATTTTAACAGATTTTTTTTTTTTTTTGCTTTACAAGAAAGGAAGTAGAGAGATTGCACCATCTGACCTCGAGGTCTCAGCAAGGTCCCTGTGGAGTAGCCAAACTCCATACCACAAAGTAAACTGAGCCAGAGTCAGGACTGTTAAGCCAAGTGGGGGAGGCTGGGAATTTTTAGCCCACTCAGTAACAGCTATTCTCTCTGGAGTCTGAGAAGTCTCAGAAGTCTGGAGTATCAGAAGAAAATCTGAAAGGAAAGTGGCTATATAAAGTAATCCCTTTAAATGCTCACTTATTTTTTTTTTAAGATTTTATTTATACAAGAACTGGGGTACAGTCAGAGGCGCAGGAGGGTGAGAGAATTCACCAGAGACAGAGCGGGGAGCAGAACAGGCAGACGGACCGAAGATACTGCTGAGGGGAGCAGCGGACGTGGCAGGAATAGTCTGCAGCGCCATGTGGGATTCTCGCTCGCAGACCAGGATCGAACCCGTGGTGCAGAGGCTGCAGACAGCTTCACTGCAAGGCGCTCAACCCGCTGCACCACCGGCGGAGGGGTAGGGGGGCTGCTCACTTATTTTTTACATCAGTTCGCACCTCATTCTTGCCACCACCAACTTCCACATGGTGCTTATTAACCTATAACAAATTCTTCAGCAGCCAACATAACACCAGAGGCACGCTGAAAACCCCACTGCAGACAGGAAGATTATGGTTGGGGTTGAGATAGTGTATGTATATTAACTATCATTACAAATAGACTTGAATTAAAACCAGTCCCAAATATGTTTCCTCTGCATTAACTATAGTAATCCATCTGATCGCTAATCAACTTCCACACCCCTTTCACTCAGCTGCCTTCTGCAGGGCCGCAGGCCAAATGACAGGGCAGTTCCAGACTGGAAATGAGAGCCATTCATCAATCCCAGAAGCCTCTCTTTGAAGACCCTGAGTGACAAGGTCTCTATTCTCCACCTTGAGCCCACCCAAGCCAGAGAAACTGCTATCAATAGTACTTTATCGTGCTTTTTACAGTAGCAAAAATGTTGACCTAGGACCTCCCTGTTGGCGCAGCGGGTTGAGCGCCGCACTATGAAGCTGTCCGCAGCCTCTGCAGCACGGGTTTGACCCCAGCCAGCCGGCGAGAATGGCGCAGCAGACCTCTCCTGCCTCGCCCGCTGCTCCCCTCCGCAGTGTATCTCGTCAGTCTGCCCGTTCTGTTTCCCTGCTCTGTCTCTAGTGAATCCTCTCACTCTCTGGCACATCTGGCCTGTACCCCAGCTCTTGTATAAATAAATCTTTTTTAAAAAATGTTTAACTAAAGTAGAGAAAGGATCCTACTTGGCTACTTCTTAATTATTAATTGGCAGGTCTGAGAAGCTACTGCTCCCTTGGACTAAAACCTTAGTCATGCTTTCATATCCACTGCTTAGCCCACTTGAGCTCATAACACCATCCCAGGAAATAGACAGCCCAGTATAACCAGGGCTGATTATCCACTAGGTACAGTAGAGTGGGCGCAATGGCAAGGGCCTATGATACTTTAATAGGCCCATGAAAATGATTTAATAGTTCCTAAAACCAGAAAAAAAAACTTTCAGTTTGAAGAAAGCATTTAAGTATAGACCATTAATATATTCTTCTTCCTACCAACACAGGGGTAACTCTTGCCATGTTTTAGTGGAGGAAGGGGTCCACAAAGGCAAAAGGGTCTCGGGCCCTCAAAGGTCATAATGCATCCAGAAGTAGATCAATATTCCTGAAAATTCAAAATCTAAAAGACAGGGATAGTCTGCTAGAGAACTTCCACTTCTTGTAACCAGAGGAGTCCCTGGGAAAGCACAAACATCAATTCCCAGCAGGCGACAAGCCAAACACGTGAAACTCCAACCAAGGCAAGACTCCATCCTCTTAGCAAATAGCAAGAGGAAGTTCACCTATCAACTGCCATATTAAATAAACTGTGGAGGCAAAGACTGCCAGAGGGAAGCTTTTTATCAAGGGTATAATGTCTCTGGTGAGTAAGACCAGAAATGTCCTGACATATAAATATTTATATACGACTTCATCAGATGAGACAGCCAATACTTAAAAGAAACCGGGGCACAGGCGTGCATATGTGGACACAAAGAGACATCAGGAGGTACTGGTTTCTGGCCCAAAATCTGTTTTAATGGATATTATCATGCTGGGCAAGCCATTCAGACTCCTAGGGTCAGCCAAATTGTTGCCAGCTGGAAAAGCATGAACTTGGTGCAATAGAAAGTGTGCTGTCTACTTAAATGGCAAGCACTACTTAGGGCAGTTAAGTCAAATTATTAAATCTGTGTCTGATTCCTCCAGTGAGGCTCTGCAACATGGAGTGGTAGAAGGAGTGCTGGTTTATATGTGGCTAAATCTACTGCGAAGGTTCTAAACCTGGTGGTGCAATTGATGTTGCTGCCCCTTTACCACTGTGGTTAGAGATGTCAAATTTTACAGACCAGTGACCAAAAGGATTCTCCTAATCTCTTACAATGTTGGGAGATTCTTGAGCCATCTTCTAGAAAAATGTCCCCTTCTGATCAGTTTCACCTTTCCCGGCTAGAGTCTCTATGAGAGCCAAAAGCTCTCAAGCCCTACCCTGACCATGGTGAATAGGTGTGACCTTTGTAATGACTGTCACTATTTACAAAGATCCCCTTGTCCCAGTTTATCACTCCAATCAAAATGTAATGGTGTCTGTGTTCTTTCCATTTAATTATTCCTTTGGGCCTCAAAGGGTTTTATTTTTATTTTCAAGAATCTTTAATTAAAATGCAGATAAATACCTGAGGCAGAGGCCAGTGATTCCCAAAGTGCATTTTACCACATGGTCATAGTTGTTGTTTTATTTTTTTATGTTTAATATATTTTATTTTCTATAATTCTTACATCATTTTTCATTTTTGCAATGTATGCATTTTCATTTTGTTTATATTCCCCATGCAATTGCATCCCCCTTATTTTGACTCTAATCCCTCCACCGCCACCCCCCCAGTAGTGTGTCTCTGGTTTATAGTTGTTTGTTGATTTTGACTTCTTCTTTATTATAATTAGTCTTTTTCCTGGTCCCTTATTTAGGTTTTCTAAATTGCTGCTATCAGTGAGACCATCCGGTATTTTTCTTTTTCTTTCTGGCCTATTTTGCTGAGCATGATCCCTTCCAGCTCCATCCATGTTGCTGCAAATTGCATGAGTTTATCTTTTTTGATAGCTGAGTAATAGTCCATTGTGTATATGCACCATATCTTCTTGATCCAGTCATCTATTTTTGGGCATTTGGGTTGTTTCCAAAGCATTATTGTAAATAATGCTGCTGTAAACATAGGGGTGCAGGTGCCCTTTGGAATAAATGTTTCTGTGTCCTTTGGGTAAATACCTAGTAGTGGAATTGCTGGATCATATGGAATCTCTATCTTTAGTAGGTTTAGGAATCTCCACACAGCTTTCTATAGTGGTTGGACCAGTTTGCACTCCCACCAGCAGTGCAGGAGAGTTCCTTTTTCTCCACATCCTCGCCAACATTTGTTGTTGCTAGTTTTTTTAATATGTGCCATTCTCACTGCTGTAAGATGGCATCTCATTGTAGTTTTGATTTGCATTTTCCAGTTGTTGTTTTTTTAAAGTTACACTGGATTCAACAAAATCAAGCATGTTTTTTGACAGGGTTTCTTAGAGTCTTTTTCCAAAAAGAAAATATACTATGGGATGTTGTTAAACATATTTGACCAAAGAATATTTGATTGGATTAGTATTACATCTAACACAATTGGGAAATATGCTATAAGCTGACAGGAGCTAACATTATAGGTGAGGATTGAGTTGAGTGAAATTTATCAACTGAATCTGTGAGCTATCAAATCTCTGTGAAAATCAGATCCACAAAAAGATCTGCTTTATCTGTAGCTAGAAGTTATAAAATAGGAGAGAGCACAATTGGAGAGAGGATTATCTGTGCATTAAAATGTACACATGCCAGGGCCTCCCCTGGTGGCACAGCAGTTGAGCGCTGGGTTGCGAGGCTGCCCGCAGCCTCTGCAGCGCCAGTTCGATCCCCGGCCACCGGCGAGGGTCTCATAAATAAAATGTATACATGCCATAAGTTATGTGGGAAGAGCATTTTAGCAAATATGTAAGACCCAAGATCTAGCAGAGAGTAAATCACTAGGAAAATGAAACACTGGACAGGCAACTTGTGATAGATCTGGAGCATGGGGGGCTGCCAAGAAACATCCAATTCCATTCCTGACTCAGTTCTGACTCCATCTGCCTAGTTGCATCTGAGGATCTGAGCCAGCCCTCTGCCCTCTGAGAATTTTGTCTCTTGTTCCCAGTAATGACTATTCAATCACCTGGATTTGACTGGCTTAATATCCTAAATCTTCATCTGAAACTGACCTCATCTGCCATATTTGACATAGCTGCACATTTCTTCCTCAAAACTATTCTTTTAGCCTTCTGGACACATCTTTATTTAGTTCTTCATGATTCTCTCCAACAGTTCCTGAGCTCCCCCTCCTCTCTGTCCCTTTAATGCAAATATCCCCTATGTCTTTTCCTGGAACAGTTTCTCAAATGCAACTTCGTGAGCTCATTTACTTGCCTGATTTTAACTACCATTTTGCAGATTACTCCCAAATTTGTATCTCAAGCCCAGAACTCTCCTTAGTTCCAGATCCATATATATCACTACATTTTGGAGCCACTTGGATACAGCAAGAATACCAAGTTCAATATATCTAAACTCTGCTTCTTGTCCTGGATTTCTCTACCTCAGTAAATGGCCTTACCATCTACCCATATACCCATATGCCTCACCTGAATCCTTCCCCTCCCTCAACTATGGTAGGTAAACTTTTAAGAACAACCATTGTCCCTGTATAATCTCTTCCCCGAGCATGGTGGGAGCCTGTGAATGTGATCTATCATTCCTATGACTGAACTATGTTACAAGGCAAGGTGATTTTTCAGATATAATTAAGGTTAATGATCAGTTGACTTTGAATTAATCAAGGTGAGATTGTGCAGGTGGGAACAATCTAAGCACACGTGCCCTTTAAAAGCAGGCAGTTTACCCTCACTAGTGGCCAAGCGGGGGTTAGAGAGATTCTCAGCATGAGAAGGATTTGATGTACATTGACTTGAAGATAGAATCATTTGAGAAGGATGTAGGTAGCCTCCAGAACCTGAAAATGGCTCCCACTTGACAATCAACAAGGAAATAGGGACTTTGAACCTAGAGGGCCAACCAACTGTGTTCTGCCAAAAATATTAATGAAGCTAAATCCGGGTTCATCCTAGAAGCCTCCAGCTAAGAGCTGAGCCCATCTGACACCTTGACTTCAGATTTAGAGAGACCCTATACAGAGCATCCAGAAAAGCCTGGTTTAACTCACCTACAACAGTGTAAGATAATACATGCATGTTGGTTTAAGATGCTACATTGGGAGTATTTATTATACAGCAATAGAGAATTAATATAGTCCCAAATTAAACAGGTCACTAATTGCTCCAGTTCCTACCTCCCAAATATTTCTTGCACCTGTTTTCTCCTTTTCTGTATTCACTACCCCTGCCTGGATTTAGATCCTACTATTATTCTCTTTCTTTTACTAGCACTCAGCTTCCTAACTGGTCTCCCTGCTGGTTTTGTCTTCTTTGAATCCAAAGCAAAAAAGTGACTTACCCTAATTGCAAATCTTACCATGTTATTCCTCTACCTAAAACCCTTCAGTGGCTTCTATGCCTACCACATAAAATCCAAGATCCTTAATATGGTTTACAAAGTTGTTCCTGAATCTTGCCCTTGAATTTCTCTCAGCTCCTCTTCTTCCATGTTTGCCATGCACTTTATCTTGTATTACAGAATTGCTCAAACATAGCACTTTAGACATTTTGCATCAGATAGTTCTTTGTTGTGAGGGTGTTCTGGGAACGATGTTTTAGCAGCATCCCTGGTCCTTTCCAACTGGATGTTAGTAGCAACCCATCCCCAGTCATGACAGACCAAAACGTCCCTGGATATTGGTAAACCACTCTAAGGGGCAAAATTGCCCTGCTTGAAGATCACTGGTATAATGATACAGAACTGCGGTGGCTCTCTAAACCCAAGCAGTTTTTTTCTCAGGAGCCAATATCACAAGCCCTGGAGAGAGTAGAGTAGGCAGCATTAAGAATGAAAATATTCTACCTCTAGGATAGCTCCACGGATTAGAATTCTGAAAGTCCCTATTGGTGTACCTTTTTAAAATTAAGGAACTTTGCTGACTTGGGTGGAGTCTGTGGCAAGTATGGATCGGTCTGAGTGGGAACACCAAGAGTTCAGAGCATGGTGGAGGGGGCGGGGTACTGCCAAGAAAAAATAATCCCTTTTAAACTCTTATCAAGCCCTCTTGGTTTTTGTTCCTACTTAATGAGGCTTAGCCAGCCTACAGAGGTAAGTTACTTACTGTTCCAGAGCATCTATATAGAAGTTTCTGTGCTATTTTAGTTCACACCCACAGTTTTTAGGAGTTTTAGAAACATTCCGAACATTTAACTACTAACTTTTTTTTTAAGATTTATTTATTTATTAATACAAGAACCGGGGTACAGGCCAGATGCGAGGGAGGGTGAAAGGATTCTCCACAGAGCAGGGAACAGAACAGGCAGACTGACGAAATACATTGCTGAGGGGAGCAGTGGGAGCGATAGGCGAGGTCTGCCTTGCCATGTGGGACCCTCGCCGGCCAGATCTAACCAGCGCTGCAGAGGCTGCGGACAGCTTCACAGCGCAGCACTCAACTGCCTGCACCACCAGGGGAGGCCCTTGCTACTAACTTCTGATGGCACCCCTGGATATGAGGAATGAGCCACTGATGCAAAATTACTCCATGGGTATACAAGGAATGGGCCACTTTTATTTCTAAGTGTCAGATTGAATCCAACTTTTAAACCCCCTGTTTTGCTTTTCAACAAATATTGCTAGAAAAATTGGATATCCATTTGCCAAAAAGAAAAGTATCCCACAAAAACCTTGATCCTTAATGCACACCATACCTAAAAATTAATTCAGAGTGGATTAGATACCTAAATATACAAGGTAAAACTTTAAAAATTCTAGAAGAAAACATGGGAGAAAATTTTGGGAAACTTGGGTTAGGTAAAGAGTTCTTAGATATCGGGGCCTCCCTGGTGGTGCAGGGGTTAAAGACAATGCTATCAGGCTATCGCCAGCCACTGCAGCACAAATTCGATCCCCAGCCGGCCAGAGAGCAACCCACATGGTGCAGCAGACCTCTCCTGTCTCACCCGCTGCTCCCCTCAGCAGTGTATTTCAGTCAGTCTGCCTGTTCTGTTCCCCACTCTGTCTCTAGTGAGTCCTCTCACCCCCTGTACCTCTGGCCTGTACCCCAGTTCTAGTATGCATAAATAAATAAATCTTTAAAAAAAGAGTTCTTAGATATGCTATAAACACATTATGCATAAAAGAAAAATTTATAAATTGTACTTAATCAAAATAAAAACATTTGCTCTTAAAAAACTAATGTGGGCTTAAAATATATGGAAACATATTCTACATGCTAGGGGAAAATATTTGAAAATCAAATATGTGACAAATAACTTACATCCAGAATATATAAAGAACTTTTATAACTCAATAAGAAAACACACAATTTTTAAAATGGGCAAAGATTTAAAAGATAATTTTCCAAAAATGATATACAAATGTCTAGTAAATATGCAAAAATATGTTCCATATCATCAGTCAGTGCGGAAATGCAAGTCAAAACTGTGAGATGCCACTTCATACCCACTAAGATGACTCTAATAAAAAGATAAGCAACAACAAATGTTGGTAAATATGTAGCCAAACTGGAACCTTCATACATTGCTGGTAGGAATGTGAAATGGCGTTGTCACTTTAGAAAACAGTTTGTCAGTTTCTTAATATTTTAAACATACAAATACTATAAAACCCAGGTATTTGTAGTATTTAGGTATTTACCCAAGATAAACAATGTCATATGATTACATAAAAATCTGTACATGAATGTTCATATCAGCATTATTCATAATAGCAAAAAATTGGAAATAACCTAAATATCCATTAACCAATTAATGGATAATAAAATGTGGTACATCCATACACTAGAATATTCGTCATAAAAAGTCATGAAGTACAATACTAACATGCTACAATATGATGAACTTTGAACCTTGAACATTATGCTAAGAAAATAAGCCAGCCATATTGAATGGCTCCATTTATACTAAATGTTTGGGATGGGCAAATCTGTAGAGACAAAGAGTAGATAAGTGATTATCTGAAGACAGTGATTGGGGAATTGGAGCATAACATCTAAAAGGATATAGAGTTTCTTTGTGTGGTGATGGAAATGCTTTAAAATCAATGGTGCTGATGGATGCACAACCTTTTGTATATGCAAAAAGGCATTGAAATTTACACTTAAAATGGGTGAATTATATGGTATGGGGATTATATCTCAATAAATTTATATTAAAAACTGAATTTGGGGCCTCCCCGGTGGCACAGCGGTTGAGCGCTGGGTTGTGAAGCTGCCTGCAGCCTCTGCAGCACCGGTTCGATCCCCAACCACTGGGCGAGGGTCCCACATGGCATGCAGACCTCTCCTGCCACCCACTGCTCCCCTCAGCAGTGTACTTTGTCAGTCTGCCTATTCTGTTCCCCGCTCTGTCTCTGGTGAATCCTCACCCTCCCATGCTTCTGACTGTACCCAGTGCTTGTATAAATAAATAAATAAATCTTAAAAAAAAAACAACAACAACTGTATTTGGAGGTAAAGTGTTTCTGTCACTTTGAGAGAATGCCAAAGAAAAAGATGAAGAACTAATGACATGGGGTTAGTTACTTCAATGGTTGGTAATGGAGGAATCTACATCCCTAGACCAATTCCCACATGATAATCCTTTTCAGCTTACTCAATACCAATGCATTTCGCTCTAATACTAGCTACTATTGGCAACGATCCTTCCCAGAACCAAAAATAGCACCACTGTTGTGGAGACGCCTTAATAATGGCACTGTCAAATGCCTGTCACAATTTTAGCAGACTGGCTTTTATCTTGCTTTGCTTTGTGATTCCTCCACCCCCTACTCTTCATATCATCACATTGGAAAGAAAAGGAGGTCAAATCAAAATTACAAGTTTGAAAATATTCATTGGTCATGTCATCACGGGTGGCAAAGAAAGATCTAAATATAAAACTGGTGCAAATACCATTTAGAGCCTATCCCAGAAAATAACGTATTCCCCAAATTGAGCACAGCATCATATTGGAGATCCCAGGAGCATAGAGAGTAGAGGGCATGAGAAGAGCAATGACTTGGTGAAAAAGTATTTACACAAAACCAACACTGTGAGATGAATACTCTATTGTCATAAAGCTAGAAGTAGTCTTGGGCCTTCCTGGTGGTGCAGGGGGTTAAGACGTAACCTATGAAGCTTACTGCAGCCACTGCAGCTCAAGTTCAATCCCTGGCCAGAGGGCGACCCACATGGCACAGCAGACCTCTCCTGACTCGCCTGCTGCTCCTCTCAGCAGTGTGTTTCGGTCAGTCTGCCTGTTCTGTTCCCCACTCTGACTCTGGTGAATCCTCTCACCCCCTGCATCTCTGGCCTGTACCCCCATTCTTGTATGCATAAATAAATGAATCTTTAAAAAAAAAGCTTGAAGTAGTCTTAGAGGTCATGCACTTAACTAAAGCATGCAAAAGAGATGTCATTGGCTTCACATCAAATGGCAGTGGAGAACGGAGTGAATACTAGAACTTGGGTCTCTAAATTCCAGTCTAGGGCTCTTTACATATAGTAAATATTAGCTATTGAAAGGCTAGTCAGTATGTGAGGCTGGAATTCAAAATCACAGCTTTTGATTGAAATGGTCAGGCCCTACCTCTATCAATACTCAGCTCTAGAAGGACAAATGTCTGAAGAAATAACCAATCACCAGGCTACATTTGTTTTTTTTTTTTTCTTTCCAGGACAGTATATTTGATATTTAGCCACCTCCATCACAAGTCGTCTTTTAAAGTGCAACATCTACCACAGTGAGGGGCAGATATCTTGAAGTGTGCACTCCACATGGCAAGGTACGTGGCAAACTTTTTCCTTTCACAGAGTCCAGCCAGGCTTCCCATCTTTGTTCTTTCCATTTCATGCTCAAGTCAATCCCCTCAAAGCTTATTGCCAGGAATCAAGTCTGCGGAAGGTTGGGAGGTGAAAGAGAATTTTGGCAATACAAACATTATCTTTCCAGCCTTGATTTTCTCAAGTGAAGGTCAATGATAAATGACCTCCCTCTAGGGGCACAATTTATGGCCACGTGGCCTCTTCTACTGAGCACCAAAATTGACTGACAGGGTCATAACACTAGGAGGAGAAAGGGTTTGTCTCTGGGGGATCTGGAAGCCAGAGAGTATAAGTAAGACCAGATGTGACTAGAGGGGGCCGAGGCCAAAGGGATGAGAAAAAGAAGTTACAGAGGCAAAAGAAAGACACACCCACCTTGGAAAATGCACTCAACCTTTATGAGATTAAATCTAACCTGTGTTCCTGTGTTTTCCTGCTCTTGCCCTTGTGCTTGCAGTGCCCAGTTACTTGGTATAGCAAGATGGAAGGGGCATCTCTTTCCTAGAATACTAAGCAGTCATTCAATGCTCTTGTTTTCCTATCCCACCATCTTACAGTTCAAAACATTTCTTAAAATTCCTGTTCTGGCTTCCAGGACTACTGTTAATCTTGGAATCATCTAAAATATCTTCTCTGTTATTCTGAGGCCTAAAATTCCTGGTACAAGTAGTTGGTATTAGAAAGATACAGACAGAAACGTGAAATAGATTAAATGGAAAGTTGGCCTAGCAAAGCTTACACCAATACTAAACGCAATACTTATCCCGTAGACCTGTACCTTGAAGGAATAGTGAATCTTTGATTGCAGAGATCCTGGACGTGGACAAAATTGAGACTAGAGATGCCAGTAAGTGTAGCATGAAAATGGATGGTGTGAGGACCAGCTGTACTTTATGTAACATGCCAAAAAGCAAGACGTCTATTATTAAAGCTCTGCATCTCAATCAGAAGCACCAGGCTTTGTGTTTTATAGAAATTAAGTTAAGGCTAGATCATGTGTCTTTAAAACTACTACTTTCAAGTGAACCAGAAATCTGGATTCCAGTATTTAAGTATTTATGCATCCAAGATCCTTATGCATAAAGATCAGTGTGTGACTTGAATATGGAAATTAATGGCTGGATAATTTTGTCAACACACCGCACCCACTCCAGCTGCCAAGGAATAAAAAAACAACTTCACCTGAGAGTGAAATAATGTGTATCATCATGCTTTCCTTTACCTCCTAAAAATATGGCCCATGGGAGTAGCCAGGGGCCTACAAATGGCTTTTTACTCCATGAACTGTTTCTTATTGAGGTGAGGAATAAATTGGAACCACTTCCTATTAGTGATGTTTAGTTTCCCTGACTACACAGACAACAAAGAGCAAGCGATTAGGAATCTGGTCTACTATTGTGGCAAACACAAGCCCTTAAAGGATCAAGGCCTTCAAAAGCATATCCAAGTGTAATAAAGAAAAATAGATATGAGCCATGTCTGCAGATTGCTAGTCAATCAGCATAAGCCAATCAGCCAAATGGTATACAACACAAAAACAGAAGAAACTATAAATCGGTGATAATCAACTGAGCTATTCTAACAGATCATTATTCAAACAAGGCGGGAGAAAAACCACTTGATTTGGTTTACTTGGGATCCAGTTAAAGTGAGACCGAAACCAAGTGATGGCCTTGATTTCATGATTAAAATGTTCCATAACAAATAGCCTTGACCGTACTTTTTCCTTTCCAACTTAGCACCACATTTAGCCAAACACAGGCATGGAGTCACATCCAAACAAGTCAAACCATTATCATACATGTGCGTTCAGCCTGCCTGCACAGAGGAAAATCATATTCCCAAGTAGTAGAATCCCCACCAGTAATCAAAGTGACTGGCAGGTGTTAACATTAGAGCTGTCATCACTAAAATTGGGAAATGGGCTGGGCTCCAAAATTTTGAGTTTGGCACCAACTTTCAGCATGCTCAGTACCTAGTTTGTAATTAGTAGTTTTATCCATGCAGCCCCCAATTTTGTTATTTAATATACTTGCTGTAACCACATAACAATGTTTGATTGGTGGATTACTCGTGCATACCAATCTTACTATTGAGGTTAGTGTAGTTAGAGCCTAATCATTCAGCATCTTCTGGAAACAGCATTTTCTAGTATGCCTTGCAGATTATACATACATGTCTATGGATTATAATAATCTGTAGCACTGGACTATATACATATAGTAGTCTATTATATATATATACGTATATGAATGCATAATCCACAGTCATCTATATCTTTATATATACATATAATTTATAAAATTATTTGTGGTTAAATAAGTTAGGGGAATCCTGGGTCTAAGTTAAATGGGTTTCCTTTCTGTGGGACATCTTCAACATATAATGTGCCAATAGGCACCATGACTCTCTAAGAAAGGCATATTATTTGCAGCATTTCACAACTTTATTTGATCACAGAAGTCTCATATGAAAAGCTTTTGGGATCAGTGAAACAGGGTTATTTCTTAGAATAGATTTTGGGAAATATTGCTTTACAAATCTCCCCTTAATGACTTCCAAGTAATGGGGAGGAGGTGCCTGGCTGAATGTACATGAATCTGGAAGCCCCTATCTCTTCTGAGACACCTAAGGATCGTGTCTGGGACATTGAAAGCAAAGAGTTTCTCAGAACAATTTACTGGGCAATGTGAGAATATCCTTATGTCAGTTCATTCAATTGACGAACATTTCGAAAGCATCCATGATGTACTGGGAGCTGAATATTCACAACAAAACAAATGTTAAGATTACTTTAACTTGGTGGAGACAGACAGGTTTTGAAGATAACTGGACATTTGACCAGACTTTTAAAAGATAATCCCAGAGGGTCAGAGTAAGCAGAGGGAGAGATTTTAAAGAGACGGAGCAGTATATTTGGAGGTAGAGATGCCTGAGAAGGCATTACCCTGCTGCCTTGAGCACTATTCCCTGATGCTTCTATATCCCTGGCATTTCATGCCATAGCATACACTGGCATCTCATCCTGCATGCGCCAAAGAAATGGGAACCAATGCTTAAAAGAGTTGGAGAGAACTTGCTGTAGAATAACAACCTGACCCTCACCGGACCGGAACTTGCACACCTAGGAGGTGTAGGTGTCCCTTTATTTATTATTAGGAGAAATCACAGAATGCCAAGTTATGGTGTATCTGCATGAAATTCGTGCTAAGAATGATGGAGGTAAAGTAGGGGAAAGGACATTTACTAATATCTATGTAAATTATCTGGCAACTTATACATGTTATTTAATGATGATTTGTATGTATACATATCTAGGTCATGTGTTTTCATTTACAGAGTGCTTTCATTGTCATGATTTCATTTGATTTTCATGAGAACCCTGTCAGCATGGGTAGGATATGCCTCTTTAACACGCTTGTACAGAGTAGTGGGAGGTTCAGAGTAGTTAAGCAATTAGCCCAAGGTCACAAAATAAGTGGCAATGTCAATGCTAGAAACTAGGTCTTCTGAAACCCAGTGTTATGGCCTTGATTTATATCCACCTTATAACACTGCAGGAAACTTCAGGTCTAAGAAGCAGACTTACATCCAATACAAGGAAAATCTTTCTAAGACTCACAACCATCGAACAATGGAAGCAGCTCTCTTATGAAATGGCTGTAGAGGATGGTCTTGTCTTGGGTGGGAGATTAAATGGCATGGTTTTTAGTTCACCCTCAACTCTAAGATGCAATGATCCTAAAATTCCTAAGTCTTATTTCTCTGATGATGAGGTTTACAGCAATGAAACCTACTCCAAGGAAACTCCTATTTATTATATACTTAGTCTTCAAAAAGGAGATATATTTTGCAGAAATGCTTAGGAGCTGGCAATTTCCCCAACATTTCAGGTAAATTCTTTGCTTTAATACACCAGGCACAAATCACATACAACCACTGTCTCCATGTTTCTCACAGACTACAAGAGGATGGGGAATGGATTGTAAGCACACATTTATCAAAATTGCCAAGTATATGAGTTTGCATTTTCTCAGAAATTGAAAATCTTATGGCACATATGGTCTCAGAAATTATGGAAGGAGACACAGTTCTTCATTTGAGCACTCATTAGTCATTATGATATATAGTGAATCTTTTTTTAAGAATCTATGTATTTGCTCAAACATCAAAGGTACTTTAAGAGGTAAAAAATATCGACTGATAATAATGCACACTTGTCTTCTCTTATGAGAGACCAAGATTCTCTTCAGAGCCAACAGAACCCGTCACTGTTCCCATAACCTTGGAACATTTTTTTTTTTTGTCATATATTTACAGCCCCCTATACTCGAGAGAATGGTGCATCTGTCTGATGGAGATGGCTGGCTGCATTCTTTCCCAGATATTAATATAGGTGGCACTTTAGTAGCATAACCAATGACATTAAAAACCTGATTTGGAGGAGAACAGATGGCATCTTTCTTGGGCTAATTTTAGGATCCTGAAATAGTCCCTTTCTCACACAAACCATCAGAGGAACCAAATTAAGACAGCTATGTCACATCGAAAAGGGAGAGAGAGAAAACATGGTCTAGTATGAGGCAAAGACCACGGACCAGAGACTTCAGTTCTTGCCCCACATCTGACTCATTTCATAGAATATGAGGGTCCCTTCAACCTCTTCTCACCAGAATGAATGCTGAATACAAACATGAAGGTATTTAAGATGAAATGATGGGCAAATCCCATTTCCAGTAAGATGCATTGAACAATCAAGGTCGCATCATATAGTGGCCAAATTCATATTCATAAAAATATGTAGGACCTAGGCTCTAGCACATCTTTTCTTAGCAGAAAAGGAACCTGAGGCTAAGTGACCATTATACTTAAGCAAATTGACGTTCAAAGCCTCCAATTCTCGGCCCATTGTCTTGTCCACTGAAATGGGACATGTAATATCATGTAGGGAGGATGGAAGGTGAAAGAAGAATCCTGCAACCAGAAATGATGCCTGTGGTATTAAGAGGTCATGCCAGGGCTGAGAACCCATGAGAACAGTACATTGGAAGGAAAAGTTACCTACCTGTTTTCCATCCAGCGTATAGAGTTTTTTGACAACCCCGGTCTCTAGTTTGATGGCTTCAGTGATATCAGTGAGGACTTGCTCAAAAGAGTGGGCCGTCTTCTTGTTCAGGAGCACACGCACAGCCTTCCGAGGCTTCACCCCACTGCGGATGATGGTCACCAGCTTGGGGCGCACAAAGTCCTTGTTCTCCCTGGCCTGAGCGCTGTTGCTGCTAGCCAGGGACTGGGGAGCTTTCATATTGGCAGATGTCTTCACATTGACAGACCAGTTGGGATTGACATTCTTGGTGTACTCCACCTTTTTAAAGAAGTTATCTGAGGAACAAACATAGCTCTCCCCTAAGGGAAGAAATAAGAGGTGATTAGTTTAATAGCAGATATATTGGCTATTCTAAACAAACTAATAGGGCCTCCCCTGATGGCCCAGCGGTTGAGTGGTGGGCTTCGAAGCTGCTCGCAGCCTCTGCAGCGCCGGTTCGATCCCAGCCTCTGGGCGAGGGTCCCACATGGCGCGCAGACCTCTCCTGCCGCCCGCTGCTCCCCTCAGCAGTGTGTTTCGTCAGTCTGCCTGTTCTGCTCCCTGCTCCCTGCTCTGGCTCTGGTGAATTTTCTCACCCTCCCGCAACTCTGGCCTGTACCCAGTGCTTGTATAAATAAATACATAAATCTTTAAAAAAAATAAATAAACAGGGCCTCCCTGATGGCACAGCCATTGAGCGCTGGGTTGCGAAGCTGCCCGCAGCCTCTGCAGCACCGGTTCGACCCCCGGCTGCTCCCCGGCCACCGGAGGAGGGTCCCACATGGCGCGCAGACCTCTCCTGCCGTCCGCTGCTCCCCTCAGCAGTGTACTTCGGCCCTTCTGCCTGCTCTGCTCCCCGCTCTGGCTCTGGTTCTGGTGAATTCTCTCACCCTCCCGCGCTTCTGACTGTACCAGTGCTTGTATAAATAAATAAATAAATATTTTTTAAATAAATAAATAAATAAACTAATAAATGCTGACCTTGGAGTAGCACTTTTGGCAAAATGGTGGTAATAGCCAGCTTTAGGTCTATTCCTAACTAGGGTCTCTAACAACTTCATTCAAATTCAAGAGCAAATGATCGGCAACACATTCTTCATTATAATGGCATATCTAGTTGAAAATCCCAAGGGTTCTAAGTAGAATCTAAGAAGTAGGACAAGGGCGGTCCTCAAACTTTATATGGTTTTATTGGAATTTTAATGTTTGTTAGCCTCAAGGATGTTTTTTAATATGGAAGGGCATTACTGGAGCGTTTTTAACAAGCCTGTTTCTTAATGTCTCTGACCTGTCTCTAGCTCCATTCTATTATTATATTATGAACCAAGGACAACTTTAAAATTAATACATTTTCATTTCAAGTTAAAGAGACACAAGGGACTGTGCATATTGCACATACGGTACATACTTGCCAATATGCCAGATTGTCCTTTGCACAGAGTGTATATCTATGCAGTGAAATATTGAGATGTGGAGTGTGTGTGTGTACAAGTTTTTTTTTTTCAGACAATTGTATGTATTTATAGTTACAAACTTTTAGGTATGGATATACACATTTAACACGCACACACACACACACACACACACACACCATTCCTTGTGTTTGCAAGTCCAGCTCTTACTTGGGAAATATTCTTCACTGCTTCCACCACCCACTCTCTCATCTTTCCACCTCCCTGAATTCTGCACACTACATCTGCATGTTCGGGCTTTCTTTATCAGTGCTCACCCTTGGTAGTCACAAGTGATGAGATGGAGATGTGTGAATACATTATACAGTCTGATTTATGGATTGGAGGGATCTAGTGCAATTTTCTCATTTACCCTGGGCTAGAGGAAATGACTAATACAGTGGAAGAAACCAAGGAGCCAGAGGCAAGGGGAGGGGATTAGACACCTGAGACTGGAAGCTGGAGAAAAGAGGAAGAAAGAGAGGTAGACTCAGCCTGGGGAGGAGAGTCTTGGAAAAAGTTGAATTTGTTGAGTAAAACACATTAGCCTCAAGGTATATAGAAGTTCATCCAGAGGTCGAGCTGCAGAAAATCAGTATGATGAAATCAGGCTTAACTCATCAGTAATAACTCTAAATAAATAAATAAATAAACCCAGGCCAGTGCAAAGAAAGCATTAAACATAATTATAATCTGATGGCTCTTCTTCATTCGGTCTCAGCAGGAGAACCGCACAGAGACATTCAGAAACACTGGGCTGATAATTGACTCCCTTTGCAAATATTGATTGCTTTACTGTAGCACCAAATCCTTTAAGTCAAGTTAATTAATAAATTTTTCAGTTAGTGCCAAGAGAAGTTTCAGTCAGATTCTCCAGAGCACCTTTGAGGACAGTGTGCGTGCATGCATGCGTGTGTGCATGCGTGTGGAGGGGGAGATTCACTGGCTTCCAATGTATGTGAAGTGGCTTCCAAACCTGCCGAGTTTCAGAAGCTGCCAGTGTTCTGTCTTGACAGAAGGACCAAGGGATGGTTTGTAGGTCAGCAGAGGTACCCTCCCCCCATTTGGTGAGCATAAGATACCTGGATGGGACTGTCAGAGACTGCAGCCAAAAGAAGGCGTAATTTCTCTGGCTCTCTTTTTGGCCAATCCAACCCAAGTGATTAGAGGCTTGGGTCTTTCATTTGTGATTTAAAAGGATGAAGGGTCCATGTCAGTTCTCCCATATATTTACAACTAATGTTCCCCACACCCTAGAAATGGCCTTTTACCTTAATACTCCACCAGATTCACAGCCACCTTCCAAGAGGTCACTGCCTTTGAGTCAGATGTTTTCCATAGCTTGTCATGTACTCTGAAATTGTCAGACAACTGGTGTGGAAATGTGAGGCTATATATTCATGATTTCACTCATCCAGTCTCCTCTAGAGAGTCAGCTGTGCAACCCTATTGGGACTCTGGACTTTTTTTGCTCCCATCTTTTAAACCTCTTAAGCCTCTGAACTATGAGTATGATTAACCATCCTCAGATGGAAATGAACGTGATGGCAGACAGCTATAGTATCAGGTGGCACCCAAGAAAACTTTCCAGAGGACCCAGCCCTCAGCCAAATCTATGTTGAGTACCTTCCGAAAGTTCATTTTAGTCTCTTCACTCTCTAAATTTGGCCTCAAATAAAACAGTGGAAAAAGAGCAGCTGATGTGATGTCATTCAGAATGGGGCCCCCGATACTTACCAGTTGTGTGCCCTTGGACAAATTACCTAATTTCCCTTTGCTTCAGTTGCTTGTCTGCAAAGTGGAAATGATAATAACAATACTTACCTCTTAGGATTGTTGGACGCACAAATCAACGTTGCATCTTATAATGGCCAAATTATGAGGCCAAGTGCTAAGCCCAGGGCCTGGTACACAGTAAGCACTTGATAAATGCCAGCTATTGTTATTATAAAAACTTTCATCAGAAGGAATAGAGAGAGAGAGCAAGAAGAAAAGAACAAAGAGGGAGTAGAAGGAGCAAGGACTTAGAGAAAGGAAATGCAAAAGAGAAAGAGTAAATGCCGAAGAAAAAAGAGAAAAAACAAGGGCAGCCATCTTGGAATGGAGTTATAATTATTATATAATATGAGCACTGCCTGGGTCCCATGCCTCAAAGATAGTAAGATTTCCTGTTGGGTGGCCTCCCTGGTGGCACAGGGGGTTAATTTGTGAAGTTATCTGCAGCCAATGCAGCACAGCATGAGTTAGATCCCCAGCTGGCCAGGGAGCTAACCCACATGGCGCAGCAGACCTCTCCTGTCTCCTGGCTGGTCCCCTCAGCAGTGTATTTTAATCAATCTACCTGTTCTGCTCCCCACTCTGTCTCTGGTGAATCCTCTTACCCCCTATACCTCTGGCCTGTACCCCAGCTCTTGTATGCATAAATAAATAAATCTTAAAAAAAAAAAAGATTTCCTTTTGGTTGTTGAGAGGAGGCTCCATTTATACAAATGCCAATTGTAAGAGCTCAATGGCTAACACCCAGCAAAGTCACTGATGCCACTGCCGATGCACACTGAGGGCAAGATTTTTTTTTTTTTTAGGAACTTCATTTTTTTAGAACAGTTTTAAGTTCCCCGCAAAATTAAGGGAGAGGCACAGAGGTTTCTCATATATTTCCTACTGCCACATATGCATTGTCTCCCTCATTACTAGCATCTCCCGCCAGGGGGCAGGATATTTATGGTGGTGACAAGCAGCAACTCTTAAGAGCCAGAAAACCTGGGTTCAAATCCCAACCAGGCATTTATGAAAAGTGTGACCTCAAGCAAATTACTTCATCTCTGAGACTCAGATTTTCCACCTATGAAATGAAGGTATTGCACTAGTGCCATCTGAGTCCCTTTCAGTCCTAAAGATCTATATGAAGGAATTTTCCTTTCCATCCCAAACAGGCTTTAGGAGACAAAGCTGTTACGGATTCAATGTTAAAAAGGTAGGGGGTAACTACAAGAAAATGAAAATCAAAATCAACAAAAAACTATGAACCAGAGACACTTTTTGGGGGGTGGGGGGCGGGAGGGGAGGTATTGGGGTCAGAATGGGGGGGTTGCAATTGTATGGGGAATATAAAAATAAAATTTATTATTTAAAAAATAAATAAATAAATAGAATAAATCTTTAAAAAAAAAAAAAAGGTAGAGGGTCTGGCATTGACAATTCTTCTAGTACTGGAAAGCCATCAAGTATGCTGCTTCCCTAGACCAAGGCATCCTTGTTCTAATATTGCAAACATGTACAATATCTGTTGCTAGAGCTCATGCTTCCTGCATGTCCAGCTGCCTGGCACATGGACCTCAGTGAGCTGGGTTGCACCTTTACACAGCTGGGTTACCATCCTGCCACAATTTCCAGGGGCCATTTCCACCCGTTGGGAACCTAGAAGGAAAACTGGCTTCAGAGAGCCAAGCAAGGTGACAATTTGCTGGAATTGACAAGCTGCTTCAGGGTGAGGGGTAAGGAAATGAAGTCATGGAAGTACTGTTGAAAGGGCAGGAAGGGAACAAGCCATGAGCTCAAGATGATCTAATGTCTACTTCCCTTCACTTTGAGGAGGCTTCCATTTTCAAAACCATTAAACATATTTATATGTTCTCAATGCAAAAGCACTTCTGCTTGGGCTTTCTTCTGTTTTCTAGGGCTTTCTTACTCAAGAAGGAAAATACGAAATGGTACTTCATTGCATTATCAAGCCTATTTAGGATGCACCTCTTCCAGGTATTTTGAAATCCTTCTCTTGGCAATATGTTTGTTTTAGTGTTTAGAGAATAAATCAGTGAGGAGATGGTTTCATCGCATTGGAACAAATGAGCTATGGCAAAGAAACTGAATCATCACTAGTGTCACCATAGAGCTCCTTTTCCAAAAGACTGTCTCAATTGTGAATACATGATTTGCAGTGCTAATGCTCAAAATGGTATCCCTAGGGTCGATCTTGCTTACAATCAAGGAAGTGGGAAGGAATGGGACAGGATGTGAGGGGAAGGAGAACAATTCTACAATGAAAGACTAAACAAGACAAAAGGAATTGTAATTGGTGAGTTTCATTCATTGACCCAATGGGAATACAGCCAAAATATATATGGCCGCGTCCCATATGGTTTTGCTGAGACCACTGGTGAATCCAACCAACCATGGGAAACAATAACCTGAGTTTGGTTCAAAAAGCTCTCCTTGCTAATTTCAGCATCTAGCAGTGAACGGTAGACTAGAAATATTAGACAAAAGGGTGCCATGGGGCCAGACTGATTATTAGTCAATTGCTTTTTATTTCATTTAATTTTTAGGTTAAATATTTAACAAGATGGCCATTTGAAACATGATATGTGCTATATTCCATTATTCCTTTAAAAGCCGCAAAGCAAACAAGGATTTCTGCATTCCTAGGAACTCCCACCACTGTAGTTAGCTGAGGAGGATCATCAAGATCCCCTCTGCTTTGTAGTTGCAGTTTTTACCTTGTCCATGTGTTTCCATAACTATTGTATAATTTATCCTCATAACCACACTAATAGATGATGAATGAAGATGTCACCAGTCTCATTTTACTGATAAGAACAGTACAACAGATACACAAAATGCGATGTATACATACAATGGATTACTATTCAGCCATTAAATGGAATGAAACACTGATTCATGCTACAACATGGATGAGCCTTGAAAACATCATCTTAAGTAAAAAAAAAAACAAAACAAAACAGTCACAAACGACCACATAGTATATGATTCAGTTTACATGAAATGTCCAGGGTAGGAAAATCTGTAACGACATATAATAAATTAATCGTAACTACATGTGGAGAGAAAACCAGGGAAAAGGCCAGTAACAGCTAAATGTTACAGGGTTTCTTTTTGGGGGTGATAAAAATGGTCTAAAAGTAGGTTATGGTGATGGCTGTACCTTTTGGCAAATATAAAAATCATTGAATTATACACTAAAATGGGTGTACTTTATAGTATAAAATTATACCTTAATAAAGTTATATTTTAAAAAGAGAGGGAAAAAAAAGAGGTAACATTAGTCACAGAGATGACAAGGACCAAACTGTGGTCATGCAGCCAACCATCTATTAACTAGAATGACTCAAACATTAAAAGCTACCCTCTGTTGAATGCTACTGTGTGCCAGACAGAACATTAAATACTTCATAACCATTGTTTTATTTAATCCTCAAAGCCGAAATTCCCACTTTACAGATGAAAAACTGAGGCTCAGGAAATCTAAATGGTCTTCCCAAGGTCACACAAGCCAGCAGGTGGCAGATCTCGAATTTGAATCAAACCTCTACCAGATTTCTTTACCTATTATAATCCCCTGCTTCAAAGATTAGAAACCAACCGCTGAATCTTCACCCAGGGATCTTTCCAGACTTTTTTCACCTTGAAGTCTCTCAGGAAGCAATGTGTAAGATTTTTTTTAAAAAATCTTTCACATTTACCTTCTCCCACCGGTGAACAAAGTAAGAGACTTCTGTCCTCCATTCCTAGAGGAGTAGTTCCAAAGGACAAAATAGGAGAGAAAAGAATCTTTTTTTTTTCAAATCCTCTTCATCCCCGTGCCCTTTCACACATGAATTTGCGTTGGTGGGGAAACTGGTCACTTCCTCAGCACTATCACAGAGATACCCAAGATTTTCCTTGACTGAATGGCCAGCACTTAAGACTGGAAGGCACTGAGGCGCACTGCAGCTTGTGGTGGTAGATGAGTGTGAATAAATGCAACTGAGTGCAATTCGCACTCTTCACAGTGCATGAAATTCCCAGGAAGTCCTACAGTTGCACCAAGGAGTGGTAGGTGAGAGGAGTCCAATCTAGCAGGACTCAAAAGAACTCAAGAGAAAGAAAGCTGCAGTCTTTGAAATTACATTTATTACCTATATTGAACTAAGGTGATCACAACACATACCCAACACACACACACATACACACACACACACACACAAATCCAGGAGGAAAAATCAATATCAAAGGCGTCCTTGAGCAAGACATATTAAAAAAATGGATGGGGGGGGGACAAATCTGTGCATGAAATCTCTCAGATCAGATACAAGAATGTTCTAATCTTTGTTCTAAGCACAATGTCACTTGGCTCATAACACTGCCCGAGTATCTATTGTGATGTCTGGAAGATCACAGAGAGTGGAAATGAGGACATATTGGATAATGTAGGGTGCTTTGTTTGTAAAAATTACAGAGAAACCTCCAAAATTTGACTAAGATGTGGATTTTACAGTGACAAAAGACACACACCCTTCGATTACCCTGTTGGACAGCTCCCTCAACCGAGCTTCAAGGCTTTCAAGTTTGTCTCTTTCCTTTATTTTAAGATATGTACTAGGATGACCAATCCTTCAATGTTGAGGAAAATCCTAGGATTAACCTCTGCCTGGCCATCCAGCCCATGATCAAATAATCAAAGCAACCTCATCATTGTTTCTCAAGGTCAACTATATAGAAAAACCTCGGACTTAAATCCTCAGACCCAGATCCAGTAGCCATATGGATACTGGCTCTTATAACTAACTGGCCCCGGGTCACTTGACCTGACCTGGGAAAGAGCAGCTACTAGCAAGAAGGAGGACTCGCACAAGGGAAGTCATCAGGTTCCTTTGTCTAGGAACGAAAGAAACCTAGAAGCAGAATAGTGGAGGCGGGGCACTCCCACACTAAGTCATTTAATGTGCTGTTTCTCCTTCCTTGTTGGCTGTTTCATAATTTGGTTTCCCTAGAGATCTGCCTGTTCTAAACTCACCTTTGCTCAGGGAATGGAATGAGGGGTAGGGAGGGCCAGAGAGCAAGGGAGAGATTTGGGGGAAATCTTTTCTTTTTTATCACTCCTTGATGCTGTGCTTGAAAGCATTGTGTCAGGCTAAACTGATCACCTATGTTATATCAATTTAAAAGGAGAAGTAGGGAAACATCTTCAATCTAATTCATCTGATGAAGTAAATATTAAGAATGTGTCCCAACATCTACTTTCCAAATTACTCTCAAAATCCTTTATGGCTGAGCAAGTTTTGGTAGGATTTCTCCTATTTTGGGTGGGTACACAGGTTGCTGGGATGTTCAGCAAGATAGTCATAAAATTCAATTGCAAAACCAAAATCTAGAGAGGATTTAAAGAGACTTAGGTGTAGTGAGTCAGTTCCTATTTTAATAGAAATGGTCTTATTAAAATACCAGACATACCTACAGCATACTTTGGTATTTCGTTCATGACCTCAGTCTACGGACACACCCTGAAGTGGGCTTTTTAGAAGCAACAGCTGAGCAGTGACCACTTACCTAAAAGTATAATCCTTTGTGAATATGTCCAGGAAGTCCTGCTTTTAGGGTGCATATTCTATGAAGCATAATTTGCAAACAGACTCAGCATTTCAAAGGAAATTTGGGTATAATATTTTCTCTTTGTCACCCAACCAAACTTCCTTCCTTATTTTATACCCCTCAAAATTTCATGGTCTATCTCAATAGTGCTACTTGGAGTTAATTACAAATGAGATCTAGATTAAATGATTCTCCTTTGTATACCCTGACAGATAAGCACAATGCATTATTCCCACCATCCACACTTCAGCCCCAGCAGAGACTGAAGACCTGAAAAGATAATGGCTAATGCCTCTGATGATGCCTGTAAAATCAGAAACCTGGGCATCATCCTGGTGTTCTGACAAATATATTTCCTAATTGCTTTCAGTGAAACACAAGAAATATGACCACGGTCAATGATGCCACCTCCCACCAAGGGCCACCACCCACTCCTTGAATTACCTTCCTCCAGTTCATCCATGCTTCCAATTTTCCTGGATCCATCAATGGTGTAAATGTACCGCACTCCCTGAGGCAGGTTGATGTTGTCAGACAGAGATCGAGTCAGGTCAGCCAGCAAGGCATCGAAGCTGCGAAAACGGTCAGAGGACACAGCGTACACAATCCCCTTGAAGTAGCGGTCCCCATTGCGGTAGAAACGTACCTTCTTGGCTTTCTTCTCATTGCTGAGGGCCTGCAAGGTTCTTGTTCGGTAGAAGCTACAATGGGCGCTGTGAGTGGGGCTCGGCAGCCCATTCATCCGCGACCCTCGCATGTTCCTGGATGTCTTATCTCTTTCGTCAAAATGTCCAAAATCAAGTTCCATATTTTGGTGGAACCTCAGAGACCTGAGTGTTGGAAAAAGGAGGGGTGGGGGTGGGGGGGTGAAGAAAGAGGCAAAGAAAAACGGGTGAGGAGAGAGAGAGAAAAGAGAAAGGAATTCAAATATTAGCCAGATCCAGAGCCGCAATCTGCTGCTCGTGAAAAGAACTGGTTGAAAAAAGACGGTGACCCATCTGCTGCCTCCCCCTGACCTGCAGGAATATTGATCTTAATAGAGAGGAAGGAGGGGCAGGGGGTGCTGGTGGCTGTGGGGGTTGGGGGTGAGTGATAGGGAGGGAGGCACTTTTGGCACTGCTCCAAACAGAGGAGAGGGAGGGATTTTGAAATAACTGAAAATCCTGGGACTTACTGACAGTGACTCTTATCAAATTGTAACTTCAGGCTAAATGCATTAAAACTGGCATCTGTTTCCTCACACATGCCCACATGACTAACAGTTGTAAATGAATCCATAGCCTGACAAAATTCCCCTTGAAGAGAACAGAAGGAGCTAGCCAAGGTTAGCATCTCCAGTTTAGGAAGCAATCTTTGCAACCCGGTAAAATGACTAGGAAGGGGAGTGTTTTCATTTTATTCCAAACCCTCTTGCCTACTCTAATATGTGCATCCCCTCCCCCCCAGAATAAACTAAGATTCTCCTTTAAAGGGACAGCCTCCAGGGAATAGCCAGTGTCTTTGTGTTATTCATCAAACCCTCTCCCCCACAAAGCTGGTGCAGCTATTCGACATTCGTAAGAAATAAGCTGGAAAAAAAAGGATTAAAAAAATCAGTTATTGAACAAGTTATTAGTTCTGCTTTCCCCTTGGTATCATTTGGTTCCAAAATCTCTTTTTTCTTTGTAGATGCCCTATTCCCTCCCCACCCATGCAGCCCCACCTCCTAATGGAATAATGTAATTGTTGAAAGATTCCCAAATGAGTCCCTGACAGCATATGGGACCTTCTTTAGAAACAAGCACACCTTTCATTGTTCCGGGTTTCTGCCCTGACTGAAGGAGTATTTTGCCTTCACAGCAGGCAATTCACTCCAAACTTATTATTGCCCAGGTGTACTAGCTGGGGCAGAATATGGTCATCTGTCAAGCTTTGCTTTCTCCCTTTCTGTTGAACCAAAAAAAAAAAAAAAAAAGGAAAGAAAAGGAAAAGGAAGAAAGAAAATCAAAACATGAAACCAAATACAACAAAAACCTCAAATGCTAATAAAGGTAATGATAGCCTAGGAACTGAACTATTAGCATGCATCTCACAGATGGGGATAAAAGGACTCACAAAGCAAGCAGGGCTCAGCTGCTACACATTGCCACATTGAGCTATTTTCAAGGGACCAGGAGAACAGGAGGTAACGGAGGTGCCTAGTAGGTTTGCCAGGCTCCTAGCCTCCTTTTATTCCAATGTCACCATGACCTGTGCTGAGCTCAGCATTGTCTCTGTCAGACAACCTGCAGTGGCAAGAGACCCCACCTCCTCAAGACAAGTCGCAAGCATTCCCCCTGGCATGCCAGAAACGCTTGGCTTTGCTTTAGATCAGGGATAGTATTAGTCTAAATAAACATTGCCATGAAAACAAAGGAAAATCAAACTCACTTTTCCAAAGGAAAATCCCAGGTATAGGCTTAGGGAAAAAAATCAATAGAATAAAGGGAGAAAAAGAGGAAGAGAGAGAAACAGAGAGAGACAGAGAGAGAGAGAGAGAGCACACTTTGCCTTGTGCTTTTCCCGTTTGACATCTGTTACATTCTGCCTGAAAATCACTTGAAAGCCCCACTCACCGGTTTTCTGCTGGTTGGGTGGAGATGCTGAGAGAAAGAAAACCAATCTCTCTATGCCTTTGTTGTCTGAGCTCCAAGCAAGAAATTCCTGCCAGGGTGGATAGATGCCTTCTAGGTCCTAGTGCCTTGTCCAGCTTCTCCCCTATAACTCAGGCTTAGTAAATCCCCCCAACCTCCTATGATTAATTACATGCTTTTTTTTTTCAATTCACAGCCTGCATTAACAGCTAGAAAGGTTTCATTTATAACCAACAGGAAATTGCAGGGTAGCAAAAAGATTGCACAAGCAAGTTCAGAATGCTCTAATGAGCAATTTGCTAGCCTTTTCTTTTAGGGAATTGGCAATTTCACTTGGCCAAAACCTTGGCCTAATCTGCCTGGGGGCCAGACTCAGACAGTCATACCAGGCTTCATAGAAATTGTAACTCTCCTGCTTTCACCTTCTTGAGAGAAAACAATCAAATCTTCAAATTCTTTAAGGCATTTTAGTTCACGCATCCAACAACTAGCTGTTTTGAAATGAGATCAGTGGAGTAGACTAAGAGAAGAGTAAAAGGACACAACAAGTGAAAGCAGTTGCTCAATTTCGTGGAGGATGGTGTTGAAAAGGACCCAAAAGACTTTTGGTTTGTTGTAATTGGTTAATGGGATCTGTGACGTTTACCTTTGAGAGTTTGAGCTCAAATCCAACCCAAAGACCTGTCTATGTGAAGTGAGGCTGATGAGTACAAGATAAATAAGAGTTCTTTTCTCAATCTGCCTATTTGGTAGTAATTGGCCCCTTTATATCAAATAATGTTACAAACCACAAGGAAACAACCACATTAAATTTATTAAAACAGTCCAAACTATAAGACAAAGAAGAGAAAGAGAGAGACTAAAGTGGTGGTGGACTACCGTTTTCATAATTGAGGCTACGTTTATTACTATGTAACAATCTTTAAGTATCATGGTTTTATTTTTGCTTGGCTTCCAGGAAACTTAGAGCTAATAACATGTTCATAATTATTTTATATCTGATTCCCAGTACAGTTTGCTCTCCTTTTAAGCTCATTTTGTTCCTGTGTTTACACCTGTAAGCTGCCTCAAAGTGGGAAAAGCTATTTTCCTCCTCAAGAGGTATTGACTCAGCAAAGCCTAAGCTAGCTATATTTGTTTGGTGGTCAGCTTAAGTGTATAACTTTCCATGTCCTCCCAACACCTTTCTGCTGCCTTTCTGGCCTCTAGAGACCTACTTCAGGGAAACTCATGTCTGCACTGTTCTCTTCCATCTGTTTCTGCCTTACATTGTGGTCACCTCTTGAAAAGCTAGCGTTATTTGAGTCAGGAGCAAAGAAATAGGAGCAGTGAACTATCATGGAAATTCCAATCAATGGTTGCCACTTCCTTGTCCAGCAAGGTTGATGTCCTTACACTGTTCTCTTGCACATCATAAGTATTCAGTGAATATATAGCAACTGAACTAAAAAAAAAACTTATCAGAACTCAAAATAATTTTATTTCTGGTGAGGATGTATAAATGAATGGGATAATTAAAACTGAAACACTTTGACTAGATTTTAGAAGAAATGTCCTCATGATATAAGCTTTAAAACACTATTGTGGAATCTGCAAAATGCCTTCAGAAGGTCATCTGAGATAAATGACTTCTTTTGCTTATATACACCAGAGAGCAGAGGGGTGAATAAGATCAATGTCTCCCAATGTGAGGTAAGTGTTAATAGGTGTTTTTTTCTGTTTTAAGAACAGAGAAAAGATTCTGTGGTCAAGAATGTTTGAGAAGTGACAGGCAAAACAAAATTAATTTTCTTTCTCCTAAAACTTCTCAGGATCTTCTATATATTTAAAATATAGCACTTGTCTTTAAGAAAACAGTTTAGGGTAAAGGGGTTCCCACTTTTGTTTACGCTCACAACCACACTCCCCCCAAAGCTTCTCATAGACTAATATTGTCTGTGAAAAAGATCTTTTTTTTTTTATAAATTTTATTGTTATATTCCCCATACAATTGCAGCCCCCCATTCTGACCCCAATCCCTCCCCTCCCGCCCCCGCCCCCCTAAAAGTGTCTCTGGTTCATAGTTTTTTGTTGATTTTGATTTTCACTTTCTTATAGTTATTCATTTTCCTGGTCCCTTATTTAAGTTTTCTAGATTCCTGCTATGAGTGAGTGAAAAAGATCTTTTGAGGAAAAACTCAAGTAGACCACCTCACAAACATACTCTCAAAGAACTCTTAGTTACTTATCATGACCTTTTTCTCATTTCCTCAGAGGAGAAGGATCACTGGCATAAGGGAAGGTCTGAGACATGAGTCCAAGGGAAAGTGCATCTTTATGTATGCGATACAGGGCAGCAAGGGGCACTAAAACTGGCCAAGGACAGTGCCCAAATAGTTTACTGATCACTGTCTGAGTTCTTCAACCGTGCACACAATTGCAAGAATACTCAGGTTCAGAGAACAACAATAATGGGGTTTATTTAACAAACCAGGGGAAAACAAAGAGTTACTGAGGCCAAAAATGGCTGTTTACCTCACCCAAAGCAGAGTCCAGTGTTTTGTAGTCCTAAACACAAGTGCTCTCAAGATGGTGTCTTCCAGCCACTGAGGGCCTGGAGCACGCAACAGCCATACTATAGGCCAGGATCCAACTCATGAAGACAGCAGAAGACACAGCAGGAGATGCTCACCAGAGCTGCCGAGATGCCCCAGTCTAGCACCAGACAAGCGACACTCAAAACAGTAGCTGCAGCGGCTAAACCACCTGACAAAACGGCCACACTTGCACAGCTCAGCAAGGCGCCCGGCTCTGGGTCTTTGCCTTCCCTGCCAGGCTGTAACAGCAGCAAAACAGAACAGTTTCAGTCGCTCCGCTGCTTGCAAAGCCTCCGAACATTTTCCTCTCTGAGATTGGCTGCTGGAGGCCTCTCTACATCCTTCAGAGGCCCATAGCAGCCTTCTGGAACATCGACATGGTAGGGGCAAAAATCGCTGACCCTGGAATTGAAGATCCAAAAACCCTGAAATCCCGAAAGCTGAACCCAAACACTGAATGCTGGAGGCTGCTTCTGCAGTCCTATATTTCTTATTAGAGTCTCCACCCCACCCCCACCTGCACCCCCACGGATACTTTGTTTGCATTTTCCCTGGGGCTATCTATCCTCACCAGCAAACACCTGTAATAGTCTTTGACTTCAGCCACTGGTTACACGTGGCAGATAACTTTGAAGATCAAGGGAGACTCAAGGTTGAGGACTCAATGGAATGAAGAAATTGAAGGAAAAAAACAGCAACATCATTGTGGGAACTGTAGCAGAAAGACTTTGAGTATTTACCATGTGCCCACAGGAAAGATACAGATTCGGAGACATCAATCACTTCCCCTGATGGACTTGAAGACTCATGGAGGAGACTGAACAAGACAATATATTTTGCAAAAATCATGAAGTAGAAGAGTTTAGATCTTTCTCGATATGTTGCAGTCTGGGTTAATCAAATTCAGGTCAAAGATTAGAATCGGGGCACTATGAAGCTATCGGCAGCCTCTGCCGCAGGAGTTCAATCCCCAGCCGGCCAGGGAGCAACCACACATGGCGCGGCAGACCTCTCCTGTCTCGCCCGCTGCTCCCCTCAGCAGTGTATTTCAGTCAGTCTGCCTGTTCTGTTCCCCGCTCTGTCTCTGGTGAATCCTCTCACACCCCCGCATATCTGGCCTACACACCAGCTCTAGTATGCATAAATAAATAAATCTTTTAAAGAAAGATTAGGGTCAGGAAACAAAAACATCCATCACACACATACACACACACGCACACACACACACAGAAACCACAAAACTGGCAGTTTATACAACCTATCAAAAACAGTGTAAAATCTGTAGTGGGGAGTGGTAAGCAAGCAGGAAGTAAAGTTGGAAATATATGCTAGCTGTTTTTAGAGAACACAAAATTATTAGATACCTAGGTATAAAATCAACAAATGTCTGTATAGATCTCCCCCACTATCTGAAAGAAGGGTGTTTCTATGAAACCATTTGTAAGTCAAAATGGCACAAAATGAAGAAATGATTACCACTAACTAATATGGAAAAATTTGGGGGTGTTCAACCTACAAAATCATACCAAATACCACATAAAGCCTAAAATAACATTAACATCCAGTAAAAGCAGGAATGACATTATAAAAATGCAGCCTGTATGAAGGAGTTTTTGGGGAAGGAGCGTGGCAGTGCCACTCTCACCACTCACGGTGGGTGTTGCCTCTATAACGGCTACTGCAAAACCAACAATAAACATGATTTTCCCTTTTTACCTTTTGTTCATCCCAACAAAGTTCTCTGGATTTATTTCAGTTAGCAAGAACAGGCACTGGTGCAAGTCTCTTATTCATAAAAACCAAGTTGTATCACTTGAATTTTAAAAAATGAGAGGAGGGACCTCCCCGATGGCACATGCAGTTAAGATGCAACCTATGAAACTATTTGAGCCACTGCAGCCCGAGTTCGATCCCCAGCCAGGGAGCTACCCACATGGCACAGCAGACCTCTCCTGTCTCATCTGCTGCTCCCCTCAGCAGTGTACTTCAGTAGATCCACCTGTTCTGCTCCCCACCCTGTCTCTGGTGAATCCTCTCACTCCCACCTCTGTCCTGTACCCCAGTTCTTATATGCATAAATAAATAAATCATTGAAAAATGAGAGGATACCTGTTACACATTTATTGAGAAAAATCATAGAAATATGTGGAATATAAAGTAACTAAACAAAGAGTCAGATAAAGACAAGCTAAAAAACTAACCCTTGATATCTGACTACAGAAGCCAGGGTGGGAGGGATTGCAGCGAAGGGGAGGGGAGGAGAAATAAGAACAAAGAGGGAAGGAAGTACAATGGAGTATGGAGGTGGGCTATGGGTGATTTGGTGGTGGGTGCACTATGGTGGTGATACCTGATGGAAGGTATCCAAATATTAACTCAGTTAAAAATTAATTAAAGAAATAAGAATAGATAATCAGGGCCTCCCTGGTGGTGCAAGGGGTTAAGCATCACACTATGAAGCAATCCACAGCCTCTGCAGCACAAGTTCAATCCCCAGCCAGCCAGGGAGCTACTCCCATGGTGCAGCAGACCTCTCCTGTCTCGCCCACTGCTCCCCTCAGCAGTGTATTTCAGTCAGTCTGCCTGTTCTGTTCCCCACTCTGTCTCTGGTGGATCCTCTCACACACACCCCCACCCCGCATCTCTAGCCTATACCCCAGCTCTTGTATGCATAAATAAATAAATCTTTTAAAAATTTAAAAAAATCACTAATTTGATGGGAAACCTGCACTCTCATGTTCATTGCAGCGCTATTTACAACAGCCAAGCTACAGACACGACCTGCATTCCCAAGGACAGATGGGTAGATAGGAAGATATGATATATACCCATACACCCCCTCCCCACACACACACACTGGAATACTACTTAGCTATTGAAAAAAGTAAACTAATTCTCAGCTCTATGCACAATCAGAAACAGAGTATTTACGACTCCCTTAAAATAATATTTTGTTCCTTGTAGTCACAGTGCTTGTTTGCCTAAAATTAAAGTCTGAGCTGCAAGTTGCTGAATTATCACAATGTGAGTTCTCTTCTTTCCTAAACTCTTGAGAAAGTTAAGGCATTATTTGGGTAAAAGTGAGATGCTATGAGTTGAAATGATGACACTTGTGTTTAGTTGCATGAAATTGAATATCGTGAAGTCAAAACTCTGACAGAGCCTCTCTTGCCAGTACAAGTAGTCCATTGCCCATGTCTGAGGGAGTTAGTCCTGCTTTGATAGGGTGCCTCTTAATGACTTGCTTGAAGTGTCACCTTACAAGTGGATGCCAGTTGTCATCTTTGCCAATCTAAGAGCATGCATATCTCTAATTAGAGTTTGAACCCAACATTTCCCAAAGGGAACTCTTATTCAAGAAGAGATGGCTTACTAACAAAATAATTGCAAGATTTTGTGATTTTATATTGGTAGAAACCTAAGGACTTTGTGAATGGGGATGATGGAGCATAATTTTAGACTATGTCAAATTTATCATAAACATATGCTAATCTCAGAATTTTAGACTTAATGTGCTAGCTCAAACAGCCAAGAAATGGTTCTAATGTGTTTTGTTGTTCAAAATCTGAATTCAGTAGTGCCTCAAAGGCCTAAATAAAGTTGAGCTGTCATGTATTCCCAGGAATCTTGAGGAAGAAATTCAAACCCTTATGGAAGTAAAAGTATTATTGGATTTATTGTGTGCAACTTATTTACCCATCCCCACACTGTCTTCCAAGAAAGTCATAGAACATTCCCTCATTTACAGAGGCATTAAAAAATACATTGGTGAAAGAAACACCGAAATTTTGCAGAGGTCTGGATAAAGGCAGAGAATGTCACCGTTGAATTGGCTCCTTGATTTCACTGAGGATGCTTGGTGAAGGTCAAGTGGCAGCACTGAAAGGCCAGAAACAAGGTAGATATGGCAAGCATAAAGAATTGGAACACCATGCCTCTTTGGTGATGGTTTATTGACTATGGGCCCCCAGAACTGAAACAGAAGTGCAGTTTACTAATGTCCTAGTTGATGTGATTAATAAGAACAAAAAAACTCCAGTCAGGTCAAGTCCAGTCAAATCACCACAAAGGAGGATCACAGATCCTCATTCAATTCTTAAACTTGAGTCAGATCACAGTCCTAGAAACCATTGAATGTAGGAAGACACAGGATGAGAAAAGGAGAATAAGGTCTACAGGGTAGCTTTGCATGGATAAAAGGATGAAACGGAAATGTAAATTTTTCAGAAACTAAGAGATACTGACTCTCAGCTAATGCTATAATTAGAGATCCAGAATTGGGTAACAAATGGAGTTTTTGCACAAATGTATCTCATAGTAGGTCCAGTGTACCCCAAATCCATCCTGTGTTTATTGTCATAGTTTCTGGTTACATATTTAAAATAAATATACAGATCAACTGACAGAATCCCCATAGCGAGTTATTAAGTTAGGGTTACATGATTTAAAAAAAAAAAAAGTCTAATGGAAGGCTCTGAAATTGCTCCCCTCTACCAAGAAAATAAATTTAAACAATTCCATTTTCCTCGAGATGAGGGCTGAGATCACTGTTCCCATTAAGGATTAAATCATGCAAGGATAGTGATTTTTATCACATTTTCATTTAACTTACCTGTCCATTCAAAAGATGGGTCTTTAAAGAATGACAGTGGATCATCATAAACTTGATAAAATGACACTTCTAATTGTAAACATTTCTTTCAGATGGGGTTCTTTTACTTCAACAAATCAATACAGCTCTTAGAATTTGGTATGCAGTTATTAACCTGCTATTTTCCCTCTCTATTCCAATAATATGAAAACATAAAGTGAGTTCATTTCACCTGCTCATCCTTACAGTATAATTTCAGTATATCCTTCTGACATCAATACACCTTTACTGTCTTATTTCAGAGGTACAGCAACTTTTTGGATCTTTGTCATAATTTAGTTTACAGGGAGCATCCCAATGGATATAATACTTAGAGCACCTGACTGGCTTATATTAGCTACGGCACTTGGGCGTTATGGTGCAACAGATCCAGTGGTGCTCAAAATACCTATAGTATCTCAGGCTACTCTGTAGAGATGGCGCCGATCCTAGTAGGAGAAACAAGGTGTAAGTACTGTCCTCTCCCCATGGGGTTTTGGAGAAAAGCCGCTTGTTTTGAGAAAACAAACTAATTTGCGAATGTATCCTGGGTAAGGACCAAATTCCTTGCCCTTGGAAAGAAAGTAACCCTGAGACCCCAAGCTGCCTATTGTAGATGGGTCCTATTTGATCCACCAGGTCAAAAAGTTGAGTGTGTTCAGCAGCATTCCATCATCAAATGATATAAACAAGATTGGGATTTAGCAGGTCTTAAAATTTTGGGCAAAGTAGTTATTTCATATTTCTGTAATGTCCTTGCCCAGCTCTATCAGAGTTTACTCAATTAAGCTCATGAAGAGAATAGCCAAGATATATATGTTAAATAACATGAGCTTCCCCTCATTGAAACTTATTTGCCTATAGCCAATGCTGAGTCCCCAATCTGCATATAGCAGATTGCTCTTTCATTGAAGCTATTCCTAAGTAGCTGATTTGGTAGCATAACCCAGTGTAACCATATAGCTACCTGGTGACAGGATAATTATATTCCTCACATGGCAGGCAGATATTTGCCCTTGATGGAGTACATAGTTACTCCTCATACATGTTCACCTTACCTATTTCCAATGTGTCTGCTAGTATTATCATCTATGGATTTACTGTATATCTTATTCATCATCACAGTATCCTTGGCAACATTGTTTCCAATCAAACAACTCATTTATTTTTTTTAATTTTTATATTAATTTTTTAAATTTTTTACATCATTGTTCATGTTTAAACAATATTCGCTCCCCCCCACCCCCTCAGGTGTAGTCCCCATAGAATTTCCTTCACCAATGCACCCGTGCACCATCACCTCAGTCCCCTGTACTCCTCCCTGCCTCCCTCTGATCCCTCTCCCTCCTCCTCCCCTGCAGGATGTCTCTGATTTATAATTGTCCATTTTTGCTTTGTTGTGTTTTGTACTGTTATTATTTTTTCACACTGATGTCTTATTTGGTTCTCCTATATTCCTGCTATAAGTGAAACCATCCGATATTTTTCCTTTTCCTTCTGGCTTATTTCACTGAGCATAATTCCTTCTATCTCCATCCCCGTTGCTGCGAATGGCATGTGTTTATCTTTTTCATTGCTGAATAATATTCCATTGTGTATATATGCCACATCTTCTTGATCCAGTCATCTATTTTTGGGTATTTGGGTTGTTTCCAGGTTTTATCTATTGTAAATAGTGCTGCAATAAACATAAGTGTACAGGTGTTCTTTTGAATCAATGTGTTTGTGTCCTTTGGGTAGATCCCTAGTAGTGGAATTGCAGGGTCCTATGGTAGCTCTATTTTTAGTAGACTGAGGATCCTCCAGACAGCTTTCCATAGTGGTTGGACCAGTTTACACTCCCACCAGCAATGTAGGAGAGTTCCTTTTTCACCACATCCTTACCAACATTTGTTGTCAAACAACTCATTTAATGGCAGAAGAAAGCACAGTTATTATCCTTTGTGACCTTGTACTAGGCAATGGTGTTTTACATATGGCACCCAAAATACAAAACAAGAAAAAATAGATAAAGTCTGTTTCATCAAAGTTAAAAACATTTGTGCATCAACAAATATTATCAAGAAAGTTGGGGCCTCCCTGGTGGTACAAGGGGTTAAGCACA
This sequence comes from Talpa europaea, assembly GCF_964194135.1. Taxonomy (NCBI): domain Eukaryota; kingdom Metazoa; phylum Chordata; class Mammalia; order Eulipotyphla; family Talpidae; genus Talpa; species Talpa europaea. Next base: position 69,632,394 of record NC_140081.1, read on the forward strand.
GCACTATGAAGCAATCTGCAGCTTCTGCAGCATGAGTTCAATCCCCGGCCGGCCAGGGAGCAACCCACATGGCACAGCAGACCTCTCCTGACTCGCCCACTGCTCCCCTCAGCTGTGTATTTCATTCGGTCTGCCTGTTCTGTTCCCCACTCTGTCTCTCGTGAATCCTCTTAGTCCCCACACCTCTGGCCTGTACCCCAGCTCTTGTATGCACAAATAAATAAATCTTTAAAAAAAAGAGAAAGTGAATGCATGTGTCAAATCAATATACTGCACACCTTAAATTAATACAATGTTATAGGTCAATTATATGTCAATAAAACTGGAAAAGAAAGTGGGAAAAAACCCAGAGAATAGAATAAAACATTGACAAATCAGATATTTCATGAAGGACTTTTATGCAGGCTATATAAAGAACTCTTAAAACAACAAAATAAAGCAATCCAGTTTTAAAATGGGCAAAGGATTTGCCATTTTTGAGTAGGTATTTCTCCAAAGATATACAAATAGCCATTAAGTACTGGAAGAGAAATTCAACATCATTAGCCATCATTGTTTTTCAAATCAAAACCACAAGGAGTTGCCATTTGACATGCATTAGGATGGTTCTAGTAAAATAAATACAGATATTACAAGTGTTGGGGAGAATGGGGAGAAATTGCACCCTTGTGCATTGCTAGCAAGTAAAATGTTAGGACCTCTCTGGTGGCACAGGGGTTAAAGTCTCAGCATTATCATGCTATCACCAGCCACTGTGGCCTGAGTTTACTCCACCCAGGGAGCTAACCCACATGGCACTGCAGACCTCTCCTGTCTCCCCACTCTATTTCTGGTGAATCCACTCACCCCCCCCCCACCCCTGCACCTCTGGCCTACGCCCCAGTTCTTGAATGCATAAATACATAAAATAAATCTTTAAAAATGTGAAATGTTAAAATCAATTTGGAGAACAATTTCTCAAAGTAAACATAGACTTATAATATAACTGAGCATTTCTACATTTAGGTATGTACACAAGAGAAATGAATATATATGTCCACATAAAAACTTCTACACAATGTTCATTGCAGCAATAAGCATGAGAGCTAAAAAGTAGAAGCAACCCAATTGTCCACCAGCTGATGAATCAATTAAAAAACTGTCGTATATCCATACAACATAATATTATTCAGTCATAAAAAAAGGAACAAAGTCCAGATACATGATATAACATGAATGAATTTTGAGAACATTATGCCAAGTGAGGGAAGCCAGACACAAAAGACCACATCTTGTATGGTTCTATTTATTGAAAATGTCCAGAATAGACAAATCCATAGAAACAGAAAATAGGTTAGTGGTTACCGGTGATTATCTGTAGGAAGGAGTGAAGAATGACTGCGAATGTGTGTGGGGTTTCTTTTTGGTGTGGTGAAAATGTTCTGGAATTAGATAGTGGTGATGGTTGCACTATTTTGTGAATATACCAAAGCCACTAAATTGTGTACTTTAGAGGGGTGAATTTGACGACACATGAATTAATAAATACCGGTTGTAAATACCCACATGTAAATGTTTAGAGCTGTCGCCTCACAGGGCAGCAGTGTTGGGAGTGGTGAGGGACGGAGGAAAGACAACCCAAAGTCAAGTGAAGAGAGAGCAAGACCTAGAGGGGCTTGCACCTCTGGAGATGCAGCACCTATTTCCCAGGCGAGTCTCACATTTATAGGGTATCAGATTCAGGGAAGGTGGTCAAGTACATGAGGAATAATGTGGAGGAATGTGCTAGAGGAGAGTGAATAGGGGCTGTTGTCTGGGGTGCGCCATTGTTGCTGCTGATGAAAATATCCTATCTCTCATCCCTGTTTACACTTAAATTTCTGTCAAGGTGATCTGGCTGGTTATGCTAATGTGGCCATGGTGTTTGCCTGCTATTTTCAGCAGATATCCTCATGCCAAAATTTTGTCCTAGCCTGACTCTACATTTTAGCTTGACCAGCAGGAAGTTTGGGCATCAAGACTACATCCCGAGAACAAGTGGGGGGGGGGGCTGGGGAATCCACATAGAGCAACTCTATTCATATCACACACACACAAAAAAACGGAAACAGCACAAATGAATGGACAAGTTAAACTGCCTGTGGTATATCCATACAGTGGAGTACTACTCTCCAATAACATTAACCAGCTATCAATACAACAATCTGGATGACTTTCAAATGCCACATGCTGAATAAAAGAAGTCTCATTCGACTATAGAGTATATGATTCCATTTATATGACATTCTGTAAAATACAAGCAATAGGGACAAAGGACACATTTTGTGTAGATAGATTTAGGGGAAAGGTGTGATTACAAAGGATGTTTTGAGGGTGAAAAACTATTCTGTATTTTAATTGTGGTAGTATTAAGACAAATCCACATGTGTTAAAATTCATAAAATTGTGTACCCAAAAGTCAAATTTACTGTTTGTTCATTAAAAAATAAAAAAAAATTAATTATGAAAATCTTTTTATGATCTGGTAAAATTAGGTGGTGAGTATAGGAGTGTTCCATCTATTTTTCTCTGTACATTTTTTAACTTTTTATTTTGAAATAATTCTAGATTCACAAAAAGTTGCAAAATAGTACAGAGATGTCCCATGTACTCTTCACCCAATTTTCTCTAATGGTTTTAATTTACATAAATTATAGTACAATATCAAAATTGGTCATTTAACATTGTTAAATGTGTCTAATTCTATATCATTTTATCACATGTGGAGACTTGTATAAGAACACCACAATCGAAATATACTAGTCCATCACAAGAGTTTTTCAAGCTACTTCTTAATCACACCCAGAACTCTTAGTCCCCCATCATTCCTCAACCCTGAAAAGGAGCAATTTATTTTTCATCTCTATAATTTTGCCATTTAAAGGTTATGTAAATATCATCATATAACATGTAACCTTTTGAAAGTGTTTTTTTTTTTTGCATTTTAACTCTAATTTTTTTTTGGTAACTATAGTTTACAATGTTGGTTTTTTGTTTATTTGTGTTTTTTTAAAGATTTATTTATTTATTTATTTATACAAGCACTGGGTACAGTCAGAAGCCTGGGAGGGTGAAAGAATTCACCAGAGCCAGAGCCAGAGCGGGGAACAGAACAGGCAGAGTGACGAAGTACACTGCTGAGGGGAGCAGCGGGCGGCAGAAGTCTGTGCGCCATGTGGGACCCTTGCCTGGTGGCCGGGGATCGAACCAGCGCTGCAGAGGCTGCAGGCAGCTTCGCAACCCAGCGCTCAACCGCTGTGCCACCAGGGAGGCCCTACAATGTTGGTTTTTATAGGTATAGGATCTCCCCCTTCAGGTGTTGTTACCATACCACACCCACCATCCAAACACCCATAGTCCTCTACCATAGTCCATTATGCCCCCTCCCCAATTTGATCTCTTCCTTTCCCCTTCCATTCCTCAGTTCTGTAGTCAGAGTTCATGGATTTGTGATTGGTTTGACTTTATTTGAACCTTTGTATTCTTGCTTTATAGTCCATATATAAATGATACCATCCAATTCTTGTCTTTCTCATTCTGACTTATGAAATTGGCTTTTTTTCACTCAGTGTAATGTCCCTAGTCAATCCAAGTTGCTACGTGCATCAAAAGGCTGGGTTGTTTTTTTTTTTTTAATTGCTGAGTATATTTCATGGATTGAATGTACTGGTTTGTTTACACATTCATCTATTAAGGGACATTTTGGTTGTTTCTAATTTTTGGTCACTACACATAAAGGTATATGAGTAATCATATACAGGTTTCTGCACAGCCACATGTTTTCATTTCTTAGGCTATGAAATGCCCAGGAATGCAATGTCAGTCATATGACAATGGTAAGTTTAGTTTTACAAAAAACTGCCAAGCAGTTTTCCACAGTGGCTTAATATTTTACCTTCCCACTAACAATATATGAAGATACAGTTTCTTTGCATTCTCACTAGCATTTGGTATTTTTATTTTAGCCATTCTAGTAGGTGTGCAGTGATATCCCTTTGTGGCTTTAATTTGCATTTCCGTAATATGTAATAGTGTTGACCATTTTTCCTTTTATTTATTAAAAAATTATTAATGAAGTACCATTGTTTTACATCCTTGTTAATGTTTTAACAATATAGGATTTCTCCCCTTTTACAATCTTTTCATATGCTTGTTTGATAACTGTGTATCTTTTTCAATGAGATAGTTCGGTATTTTGGGTGATTGCCAATGAACAAGTTTATAACAGCATTTATGAGAAATAGAGAGGCACATAGTTTATGCAAAGTGCCCTTTTTATGGCATGTTCTCCCTCTCACTAACTCTGGCTAAAAATACTAGCTACACGTCCACTCTCTCTCTTATGAAACAGACTGTATAAACAGAGAACAGAGAGTCCAAAAAGAAATCTCAATTACGGAAGGAATTGTATAAGAGAATCACCAAACACTAAAGTGAAGTAAATACCATGAAAAACAGGCAAACTTAACAAAATAAAAAGACTTTCATCAGAGTAATAGAGTAAATAAAGCCCCCAGAAGAAGAATATAAAATAATTACCTCAGAGTGATAAGCAACGATTACATCCAAAAAAGTACAAATAATTATAAAACAATAATAGGAAAGTGTGAAAACATAAGGAAAAAGAACTATTGCCACTTGAAAATTAAGAAACAAACCCAGTTACATCTGAGCAAAGGATAGAATTAACATTTCTCCAAAGAAGAAATGCAAATGACCAATAAACACATCGAAAGATGGTTAGCATTAGCAAACTGTGAATGCAAACCAAAATTCGGCACTAATTCACACCCACTAAGGTGAAGGAATCAAAAACACATATAATAAAACATATTGCAAAAATTGGAAGCCTTATACACTAGTAGTTACAATATAAAATGGCATTCTCGTTGGAAAAGTCTGGCAATTTCACAAATGACTAGTCATAGTGTTACTATATGATCCAGCAATTCTACTCCTGTACCCAAGAGAAAAGAAGACAAAAAAAAACTTGTATACAAGTGTTCGTAGCAACATTATTAACAATAGCCAGAAGGTGGAAATGCCCATGAACAGACGAATGATACACAAAATATTTCATAGCCATACAATGGAATATTACAGAGCCTAAAGAGAGATCAAGCACTGGTGCACGCTACAACATGGATGATGAAATGTAATGCTAAGTGAAGGAAGCCAAACACAAACTTATATATTGTATGTTTCCACTTATATGAAATATCCAGAATAGGTAATGTTGTGGAGACAGAAAACAGACTAATGTTGCCAGAGACAGGGTGTAGGAGGAAGTGGGGAGTGACTATTAATGGATATGGAGATTTCTTTGTGGGATTATGAAAATATTCTAAAATGGTTTGTGAGGATGGTTGCACAACTCTGTCAATATGTTTAAAACTGTTGAATTTTATATCGAAGTGGGTGAATTTTATGGCATTAAATGACCTCTCAATAAAGCTGTTCAGAAAATTAGAGAGAGAGAGAGAGAGAGAGAGAGAGAGAGAGAGAGAGAGAGAGAGAGAAAGAGTGAAAGAGAGAGAGAGAATGGACCAGGCCGTAGAAATACAAAGAGTCCTTTCCTTATGTCCTTCACTGTTTATTAGCAAGGTTAATAAGTGTCTAAAAATTGCATTTCTGACTCCATCTTCTGTCCCCACGCTCGTTTTTCTTTCATTCCACTTTTAATTTATATTGATTTGTATTTTATTTATTCTTTACAAATCACATCAAATCCTTTCTGGGACAAGTCGGGGTATTACGTAAACAAACAACTTCAAATAGCAACACTAGTGGGTAGAAAGTGTTCACTGTCATAAATGAGGCCCTGCTGAAAAGGGGCATTGCTATGGGAAGAAGTGAAGAATATTTCCAAATGAGAAAGAGCAAGAGTACCCGCCTCCCAGAACATCTTGGTGCCCCTGTCTCCTAATCAATCATGGGAGAAAGAAGTCAGAGGACATAGAAAGGGATCCCAGGGGATCTGAGCAGAGTCCATCCGTAGCTGTATGTTCAGATGTGATGAACACTGAGAACTTACTTTGTATGGAGAACTCCATTCTCAGCTGGTGTGGACTCTGCAGGGCTGTGTCCTGCGCTTCCGCTAACCCCATGGTAAGATAAGTGAGGTAAGCCTCTTAAGTTGGAGTGTGCCTGCAACCTGTGCCTGACCAGTACTAAGCATGTGGAGACATGAAATTCTGGAATCATTAAGCAGACCTACTGAGGGAAAGCCAGATATTGGGAGGTGAGTTTTCAACAGAGCAGCTACAGGCTGAGCTCAGCTGTTGGTGCAGCAGGCACTGGGCTCCCTGCTCAGAAGTGTCAAAAGCATTATAATTAAACCACCCCGCCTCCCCCTGACCAGGACTGACAGCTGGGAAAGAAGAAGTGCCTGGAGAGGCCCATATATTCTTGATTCAATTCTGATGCAGGAAGGGGGTGGTAATGATTCCACCTCCACAATTTCCACAACAAAGGGCAATTCTATTCCTGGGAAACCCATTAGTCAGTCTTGCCTAAGGCATCTTGGCTGAAAAAATACTTCTTTGCAATCGATAAGATATGGCAGTTTCTTATAAAGTTACATATATACCTAACTTATGATTCAGCAATTTGACTTCCAGTACTTATCCAAGATAAATGAAAACATATATCCAGAAAAAGACTTGTATGTGATTGTTCATGGCAGCTTTATGCATAATAGCCCGAACTAGACACAAGAAGAGGTTTATCAACAGAAGAATAAATAAATAAATGATGATCTAGTCATGCAATGGAATACTACACAGCAATAAAAAGGAAAGAACTACTGATACGTGCAAGGTGAATGAATTTAAAAAATCACTGTGTGAAATAAAGAAGTCATGCACAAAAGAGTAACTTTTGTATGCAAAATACACAGTGGAAAAATCACAACACTGATTACTTTAGGGGAGTTAGGGACAGAGAATAACTGGAACTTTCTGGAGTGATGATTATTTTGTGTCATTTCACAGGGGGTTAATTTCCACAGGTACATGCATTTATCAAAACCTAGCCAATGCACACGAATAAGAACAAATGAGTGGGGAGTAAAATGAAAGAAAAATGTCATGTGGGGGCGGGGGAGGGAAAACATGGAACAGATCAGAGTTTATTGTTTTAAATGTCAGTCTGAAACAATGGGATGAACAGAATGGATATGCGGATGGCAAAAAAGCACATTTCCATTAAGGGGATACAAATTTGATCCACAATGAGCTATCACTGCATACATATTTAAATGACTGAACTAAATAAAAATTAATGATAACCCACCAGTTGCTTGCTGGAAAAGATTACAACTGGAACTGGAACTCTCATATGTTACTAGTGAGAATGCAAAACTGTGCAGTAGCTCTGAAAATGTTTGGTGGCTTCTTATAAACCTGCACAAATGCTTACAACTTAACTAAGTAAACCCTTTCACAGGTATTTACCCTAGAGAAATGAAAACTTCTGTTCACACAAAAACCTGTGTATGCAGCAATAACAGTTTGTATCTGCTTTCTGATGTCTGGAGCCTCAGCTGTATATAAGTGAGTAAGTGGAGATGACTCAGATGACTAAGGATTCAAAGCATCTAGTGGCTTCTTCACCTACATGTCTGCTGTGGGAACTGCCAATGCTCAAAGACAGCTTAGTGGAGGCTGTAATGGTCCAAACTGTTCTCTCAATGGGACTGTCCAGAGAGTGACATATCCAGGAGAACTAGGTCAGAACTTGTCTGACCTAGCCCTAGAAGTCACACCATGTCACTTCCAGCACATTTTACTGATTAATACAGTCATTAAGACCATCTCAGAGTCAAGGGGAGAAGAAGTAAGTTCTGTCTCTCGATGGGGAATGGCAAGTTCACACTTTAGATGAGGTCGCCTCTAACTTTGTAAAATATAATCTGTTAGGGCAAACAAAGAAATTTATTTAATCATAAATCTAAATAGCCACTGATGATACAACTCAATAGCAACACTAGTAACTAATTTGGGGTATTAAAAGTAAAATGAAGATAAAATATTAAATAACAATATGTGAAATAAACCCTGTGCATGAATGTTTATAGCAGCTCTATTCATAATCACCCAAAACTGAAAACAACACAAACATCCTTCAATAAATGATGGATAAATGAACTATGTACATTTATACAATGTCAAACTCAACGATGTATAATGTACAATGTATAACTCAATGCTCAACATATAGAAAGGAATGAACTATTGTTACATACATCATGTTGGAAGAATCTTGATAGTTAAAACATAACTTTCAATGTTCTGGGATTAGTGATTATTGCACTTTGTGAATGCACTATAAATATGCTAAAATCTACTGAATCATATACTTTAAGAAGAAGAATTTTTATGCTCTGTGAACTATATTTCAATTAACAATAGAGAAAACCAATTTTCAGAAGTAAAATCATGGCTGTCATACAGATAAAAAATGAACATGTGAAAGATTTATTTTACTCATCTGAGGGACACAGGCAGCTGTTATAACTGATTCAAAGGAAAAGTAGAAAAAAGCACAATTTTATATGAATGGAATTGAATTGCAAATAGAGGCAAAAGTGGTTTTTCTACAGAAAGTAGGGAAACCAATCAAAATTACTAGATAAAAGAGTTTACATATCAATCAGTTACCTACAATTTACAAAGTAATTTTGTTCTTTACAAAATTGCTCAAAGACAACGAAAAGGCCTGAATCAGAGCTAATGCCTAGTTTTCCATTAAACTACAAATTCTACAGGATGTTAAAATTGCTACAACAGTACACTTTGCAAGTCCATTTTACTTTATACTAATTTTGAAAATTAAAAAAAGATGAGTATTATTATACAGTGACTAGATGACCAAAATGGAAATGAAATGCTTGAGAGGAGGTTGTGGCAGTTACCTACATCAAACACACAGCGGAAGCTAGTAACAAGGTGGAGCCAATGGGCAATGATAAAAACCCACTGATTTTGAGTCTCTGAAGGTTAAATCACACATTGAAAGCAATTTGAATGCAGTCAGGGATGCTCTAACAGAACAGTTTATGAACTGAAAACAAATGCAGCCAGGGTCACAAATATTGTCCATTGTTCTAGACAGAGGAGAGGCTTGGGCCCAATGCTATCTCCCAAGACTGAACACTAAGTTAAGGTCCAGCCAGCAGGTGAGAGACAACCTTGCGCCCTATCTCCTAGTCCTGCAAGAATCCTTAGGATACTCCCTCAGACGAAACACATTTATTAAACACACAAATGCAACAATAACAGCTTTTTTTTGTACTAGCAAAGATCTGGAAAAAGGGCAGGTATCATCAACAGAAGAACAGGGAAGCTGTGGCATATTCAACATAAACTGTTACTCAGCGTTAGAGGGTAGAATGAGGGGCCCTCAGGACCCCTAAACACTCCTGCTCTAAATGGGTTCTGCTATCCACTGCATAAAGACAAAGTGCGCTCTTAGTGTGTAAGAGCTTTCAATAGAAAAGAACTTTAATACAATTAGTGCAATAGAGAGAAAAGAAAGAATATAGTTAAAATAGTTTCCCCATGAAACACCCAGTTACACATCACTTTGTGGGTGAATGTCCAGCCAAACAGGGTTGGCCCAAATGGGGCCACTGAGGCCCAAAAGTTTGCCACAAGTCTAAGGTACTTTCTGATAGGCACCCATGGGAAAGGGGCAGAAGGGACCGGGCAAGCCTGGAAAGAAAAGAGCAAAATCAAAATGCAAGTCAAGATAAAGGCTGCCAATGTCATCCTCCCCAAGGGTCTCTCACCCATCTCTCTGTCTCACTCAAGTGCCTCCTTCCATGTCCCCCAAGTCTCTGGTGCAAGTCCAAGGCAGAGAAGCAACTTCTTCACATGTCTCCCTCTGCTCCATGTGCCTCCTCTAAGTCTTCTTCCTCCTTTTTCAAATCCTTCTCTCAGTCTTATCTGGCTGCTCAGTTCTACCCTTCCACCCTGAGCCAGGGAACCTGGAACCTCCTCTTTCTATGGATATCACAGTAACAAAAGGATGAACTACTGATGCATAACAACATGGATGACACTCAAATGCATTATGCTGAGAGAAAGAAGCCTTCCATAAAGAGTACATGTGCCACATTTGGGGGTGGGGGCAAGTAAGGACTGAAAGGGACATAAGAGGAGTTTGTGATGATCATGGTCTGTATCTTGATAGAAATTTGGATCATACACCTGTAAGTATATGTTAAAACTGTCAATATACCACTTCAGATTTGTACATTTTTGTACAAATATACGTAGATTTTACATCAAAAGAAAAAAGAACCTGAGACAATTATTGAACACTAGCTAATGACACATATACTAGAGGAAGGCGTATTGAACTCTGCAACTTACTTTGAAATGCATCAAAAGAGTAGGACAAATCGATGAATGTTAGCTAGGATGGATAGATGGAGAAGAATGTTATAAAGCAAGTTCAATAAAATGTAAATTATAGAAAGTAGGTGGTGTGTAGATAGGTGTTACTGAAAAGTTGTTTCAAATTTTCTGTGTCTGTGAAGTTTCATAACAAAATTTTAGAAAAAACTCAGCTGGAATTCTTCCTTCTAGAAAAAAAGCAACAAATATCCTTCTTGAATTCGGATTCCTTCCTGAATCCGAGTCAGCAGCTCTCATTTAAAACTGAAATGCACCACATGCTTTCAACATTAGGTAAGAAAAACATGAAATAAGAAATCAATCAAGGGCAAGCCTTGGTGTCTTTCAATTGATTCTCAGAGCTTTGATTTATTGCATAAAAAGGGGAGAACTCACTCATTTCTCAGAAAAGAAGAGTCAGCATTACTAGAAGGGAAAAGGGAGTCAGGTGCCTGTTTCCTGACTCATGTGTAAAGCTGTGTGGGCGAATGCAAAAAAAAAAAAGAAGAAGAAGAAGAAAGCCACAGCCTTATCCCAGGAGCCCTGCTCTCATTTCCTAGGTTACGACGTGTGTGTTCTATGGGGAATGTAGCAAAGGCCCTCACGCTCCTTCTCAGAATCCCAAATTCCTATCCCCCGCCTTTTCCCTAGATTGAAACCTGAAATCCATTTACAGATCCTAGTGTTAAGGTAGGGCTTGCATCCCAGCGAGCTGCAGGGAAGATTTTACAATGCAAATGCAAGATCTAAATGCAGGTCAGGGGAGGGTGGGGGTCAGCTGGGATGAGAGCCTGAGGGGGTCCATAACCTGAGTATCTGGTAGGGAGGGAGGAAACAGACTCTTTTGATGACTCCCTTATCTCTGCAAAAATAACCCTAAAAACCAATAAATAATACTGTTCATATTAGACAAATTCAAAAATATTTTATTTTTTATTTTTTTATTGAGGTAACATTGATTTACAACACTATATGATTTAGCAGACTATAACAGGGTGGTCCCGAGAAAAGGGGAGGTTCCAGGTTCCCTGCCTCACCCAAGGGAGTGTGGAGCTGAGCAAGTAGATGAAGCTGGAGAGGAGACTGAAGAAGGAAGCAGTATGGAGAGGAAGGAGACCTGGAGGAGCCACAGGGTCCTAGATGTGGGTGAGAGACCCGTGGGGAGGTGACAATGGCAGCTTTTATCTGGTTTTGATTTTGCTCTTTTCCTCCCAGACTTGTATGGCTCTTTCTGACTCTTTTCTGTGGGTCCCCACCGGAAGGTGCTTTAGACTTGTGGCAGGCTTTAGGGCCTTGCTCTGGGCCAATCCTGTTTGCGTGGACTTTTACCCACGAGGGGACAGGTAACTTCGGGTTCTTGATTTAGGAACTATATTCTTTGTCTTTTCTGTATTGCACACTAATTGTATTAAATTTCTCTTCCATTAAAGGTCTATATGTTTCATATTGATGCAGTGGATGGCAGAACCTATTTAGAGCAGGCAGGTTTGGGGGTTCTGTGGTGCCCCTCTCCCTGCCCTGTAACAGGACTAGTTTCACACGGACTCAGATGCATTTCACCACACCACACCCACCACCAAATCCTTCCAAGTCCAAAGGAAACAAAACCAGCAATAATACGATCACCCAGAGTCAATATGTTTCTACTCAGATTTTTTTCTTTCTGTGCATTCTAATATTGTAGATTATATTTTGGGGATAATTATAGAGTAATGCTAAATTTTGAAATTTTTCACTTATTTTTTAGTACTTTCCCAGCCTTACTCTCTCCTTTCTTTTGGGACTTGGAAGATACAAATGTAATACCATTTGCTATAGTTCCACATGTCCCTGAGTCTATTCTTCTCAGGCTGTTTTCCCTGTATTGTTCAAACCAAGTCATTGCTATCCTGCAATCACCCAATGCACTGAGTCTTTTTTCTTATCCACTTATTCTGCTCCTGAGCCTATTAGTCTATTTCAGTTACTGTATTTTTCAATTCCAATGTCCATTTGGTTTTTCTTTGTACCTTCTATTTATTTCCTGAATTTCTATTTCTTTGCTGAGGTTTTTCTTTTTAAATATTGCTTCATAATTATGTTTTGGAATACTTTTCTAATAGGTGCTTTAAAATCCTCATCAGATAATACTAACATTTCTATCATCTCAGTGTAGGCTCTATCAATTTTCTTTTTTCACTCAGTTTGACATCTTCCTGGTTTGTCGTATAATGAGCAATTTTCAATTGAAACCTGGACATTTTCACTTCATGCTCTCAGTCTCTGAATGTTGTTTAAACTTTCTGCTTTACTTGAATTTATTTAATACCATTCCAGCAGAGAAAGAAGGGAGTTCCATCTCATTACAGGAGATAGAAATCTAAGTTCCCCACTTGGCCTCTGATTATATTTGAATTGGGAAGGAGCGCCCCATTTTTGCATATATGGGTGGGCGTTCTGGATCTCCATGTGGTTTCAACTGACATCATGTTAGACAGGGTTTCATTGCTGTCCATTACACTTCTGCTGACACCACCCCAGCAGAGAATATAAGGGACACCTTGCTACTATTGTGTGGGCACAGAAGTCTAGGCGCCCCAGGTGAACCCTGACATCACAGTGGAAGGAGAGCTCAATACTGCCAGGTGAGGATGAAAATCTCCTCTCTATATTTTGACCTTTGCTGGTGTGGGTAAGAATGAGGTCACTATTTTTTCAGTGCTGTTTGACAGGAGTAGAGGAGTTATTTAATGAAAGTTTTCTATCTTGCTAAGGTGTTCCTTTCCCGATCTTTTGCTCAGAGAGGGCAGGCTTCTGTTGGAGAGAAATATATATATTTAATCAGTGTTTCTGGATTGCTGGCTTCTTTAGATTTAAGTCTGGGAAATATGAGATAAAATGAAAATTTGACAGCTTACCATGAGCATGAGCTTTAGGTCCTGTAGTCCCTAACCAGCCTGCCTTCTTTTCTCCACCTAAATTGTCTATCATTTTTGCATGTTTGTTATATATATAATGTCCAGGGTTTTAAATAGTATTTAGTGGGAGGAATAGGGAAAAGTATATCTACTCCATCTTCCTGGAACTGGCTTACATTTACATTGCCATAGTCTCTTCCAGTCCTCCAGTGAGGGGGCCAGTGTTAAATTACGAGGATCATAAGAGTGAAACAGTAAGGTATCCTTATCATCAGGGATATGCAAATCAAAACCACACTGAGACACCACCTTCCACCAGTAAGTATGGCACATATCAAAAAAACAAACAACAATAAATATTGGCAAGGATGTGGTGAAAAAGGAGCTCTCCTACATTGCTGGTGGGAGTGCAAACTGGTCCAACCACTAGGGAAATCTGTCTGGAGGTTCCTCAGTCTACTAAAAATGGAGCTACCATACGACCCGGCAATTCCACTACTAGGATCTACCCAAAGGACACAAAAACAGTGATTCAAAAGAACACCTGTACACCTACATTTATTGTAGCACTATTTACAATAGTGGGAACAACCCAAATGCCCAAAAATAGATGACTGGATCAAGAAGATGTGGTACATATACACCATGGAATATTATTCAGCAATCAAAAAAGATAAAGTCATGCCATTCGCAGCAACGTGGATGGAGCTAGAAGGAATTATGCTCAGTGAAATCAGCCAGAAGGAAAAGGAAAAATATCAGATGGTTTCACATATAGCAGGAATATAAGGGAACCCAATAAGACATCAGTGTGAAAAAATAATAACAGTGAAAAACACAACAAAGCAAAAATGGACAATTATAAATCAGAGATATCCTGCAGGGGAGGAGGAGGGAGAGGGATCAGAGGGAGGCAGGGAGGAGCACAGGGGACTGAGGTGATGGTGCATGGGTGCATTGGTGAAGGAAACTCTATGGGGACTACACCTGAGGGGGTGGGGGGAAGAAAATATTGTTCAAAAATGAACAATGATGTAAAAAAATAAAAATAATTTTTTAAAAAAGAAAAAAGGTAAGAGATTAAATCAAGTGTATTCTTGACTGTGAATGAAGGAGGGAGAAAACACAACTTGATCTCTCTGCATTCATGTTTTTACAGACAGAAGCAATCTAGTGGTCACTCTGGTCACTACTGGCATGATATTGATCAAACTCTGGGAATGGGACACAGAATGGATTTTTTGGGTAAGAATATGGAAGAATCAAAATGGATACAAATTAAAAAACACATTAATTTATTACATTAATTTATTAATTTATTACATTAATTTATTACATTTATTTTATTACATTAATTTGTTAATTTCAGTAATGCTAAGAGTAGCCCCTTTCAGTAAGGAGAACTGACTTTTTCCTGAATCTTTTTATGAGAAAGTGCAATGCAAGCAAGTGCCCTGATAAGCACTGACCCTCCCACTGAGACTGCTCCTCCTAAGCCCTTACTTATAACCAATTCTGGAACTTACACTGGTCCGGGTTATAGTCGAGAGCAAGCAGATAGGGAAAGACTATGATCATGAACCTGTCTATGTCCAGTACTAGTCCGAGGATGTTTCATTGGTCCAGGAGCTGCCTGAGTTGTCCCATAGAATATGCTTAATTTTAAAAGATGAACAGAAGTTTTCTGAATAAAAAAGTGAAGGGAGGCAGATATATGCTGACTGCATAAGAATCCTCTGAGAACCTTACTCTCTTGTGCGCCACAGCCTGGGTGCCTTAAACAACAAATTTGTTTTTTCTCTGTTCTCTAGGGCTGGTAGTCCAAAATCATGAGCCTAAGTTCTCGTATGAACTCTGACTTCTTTGCAGATGGACATCTTGCTGGGCACTCCATGGCTTTCCTTAGTGCATTGCATTAAGAAGATACATCTTTATCTCTCTTCTTACAAGGCCATCAGTCCTATTGAATTAGGACTCTGCCCTTATAATTTTATGACCCCTTTTAACCTTAATTTCTTCCTAAAAGCTCTCTCTCAAAACCAGTCACATTGAGGGTTAAGACTTTAACATATGAATTTTGAAAGGACACCATTTCATAGTACTTATTAAAATGAGAATTGTGAAGTGAAATGTACCCCCCAGAGATTCTGATTTGGTAGGTCTGGGGTAAACCCCAAAAATCTGTGTTTGATCAAAAATATCATCTTATTTTAATGGAAGGGTAGGATCAGGAAAAGAGTGGAAAATGTATGCAATGTAAAAGAATAGAGGCTGCAAAAGCAGTATGGCATGAGATTTGATGGTATTGACAGTAGGGTGTTTTGGTCATCAATTCCAATGTGTTTGGGGGGAAGGAGTTGCCCTCTATAATGCCAAGCTATTCTTTTTTTTTAAGATTTATTTATTTATACAAGAACCAGGGTACAGGCCAGAGGCGTGGGAGAGGGAGAGGATTCACCAGAGACAGAACAGGGAACAGAACAGGCAGACTGATGAAATATACTGCTGAGGGGAGCAGTGGGCAAGACAGGAGAGGTCTGCTCACCATGTGGGTTGCTCCAAGGCTGGCTGGGATTGAACCTGTGCTGCAGAGTCTGCGGACAGCTTCACAGTGCGGCGCTCAACCGCCTGCGCCACCAGGGAGGCCCAATGCCAAGCTATTCTTGAGCACAAGCAGGATGTCCTATTTTGATGCTATATACCTTGAGAGAACATCAGATTCCACAGGTTAAGTTCAGTCTCACAGGACTTCTGGCCTCCAGTTTCAAGTTCAGATTATCCTTTGTGCTTCTTACCAACCATCGGAATATATGGTGATCAGCCGTCCACAAGGTGCAATATTGGAGTCTGGCAAGATGGCGCGAACATGCCAGGCTCACCTCCTCCACATGTTCACAACCAAATTACAATAAAATAAAGTCAACACCCCCTGAAAGATAAATGGGCAACTATCACATTCATCAGAAGCAATATTGAGGGCAGAATGGGTAGGAAAAACTGCAATTAGAGCAGAACTGTATTGGGGTAGTACCAGGCAATACTACACATGAGAGGCGTGGCAGCTGCTGCTTGGAGTCCCTCTACTGTGGTTAACTCCAGGGTATGAGCCCGCCTTTGCCTTTGACTTCTTCAGTTTCTTCAAACAGGAATAAATACACTTCTTTGGGCCTTTAGTGTTGGGGGCCAGCACGGGTTCATTTTGGCCCAGCACAACCTTTGCACTGTTAGAATAAACCATTTTTAAACCACATTAATGTCTGTTTTGCTCATCCCATTTTTTAAAGATTTATTTATTTGTGCATATAAGAACTGGGGTACAGGCCAGAGGTGTGGGGGTGAGAGGATTCACCAGAGACAGAGTGGGGGGCAGAACAGGCAGACTGACTAAAATACATTGCTGAGGGGAGCAGTGGGCAAGTCAGGAGAGGTCTGCTGAGTCATGTGGGTAGCTCCCTGGCTGGGGATTGAACTTGTGTTGCAGTGGCTGCACATAGCTTTATAGGTTGAGTCTTAACTCCTTGTGCCACCAGGGAGGCCCTCATCCCATTTTTTAATAACCATTTAAAGACTATGGGTGAAGGGGCCTCCCCGGTGGTGCAGCGGTTGAGCGCTGGGTTGCGAAGCTGCCCGCAGCCTCTGCAGCGCTGGTTCAATCCCCGGCTGCTCCCCGGCCACCAGAGGAGGGCCCCACATGGCGCGCAGACCTCTCCTGCCGCCTGCTGCTCCCCTCAGCAGTGTGCTTTGGTCCTTCTGCCTGCTCTGCTCCCCGCTCTGGCTGTGGTGAATTCTCTCACCCTCCCGCGCTTCTGACTGTACCCAGTGCATGTATAAACAAAACAAACAGGGCCTCCCCGGTGGCGCAGCGGTTGAGCACTGGGTTGCGAAGCTGCCCGCAGCCTCCGCAGCTCCGGTTCGATTCCCGGCTGCTCCCCGGCCACTGGAGGAGGGTCCCACATGGCGCGCAGACCTCTCCTGCCGCCTGCTGCTCCCCTCAGCAGTGTGCTTCGGTCCTTCTGCCTGTTCTGCTCCCCGCTCTGGCTCTGGTGAATTCTCTCACCCTCCCGTGCTTCTGACTGTACCAGTGCTTGTATAAATAAATAAATAAATAAATCTTAAAAAAAAAAAGTACTTAAAAAAAAATAAATAAATAAAACATGCCTCTATTAAAAAATAAATAAATAAACAAATAAATAAAGACTATGGGTGAAGGAATATTAACAAGGCTTGTTTCCCATCTCTCCAAAATATCATCCAGGGATGCCTGTTTGCACAGCCACCACTCCCAGACACTCTAAATTGCCCAGTGGCCCATTTGAGGTCTGGCCATTGGATTTCATATAGTTCCTTCGATCTCATGGATATTAATGTTTTAGCTATGGTCTGTGTGTTTCCTCACTGAACTGAGCCCTTCCCTTCTAAACAGACAACTGTGGCTTTCTGTGGCCAATGTTCTTTTGGAAAAGATTAGACCCACCTGGGGAACTTCTCGTGCACTCCATAGTGATTAAGGAATGTATTTTACTGGCTAGGTGCTCTGACAAGTTAAAGCCACTTGCCTGTCATGCAGCATTTTCACTGTGTCTACCTTTAGTCATCTGATTGAGTCGAACACACAAACAATATTATTAAAACTCAGTTGGCCAAATTTATAGAGACCATCCAAATGCCTTGGACAAAAGCAACACCTTTGATCTTCTGAATCGCAGATACACCCTTCTGGAACTCATAAACTCAGTTTTTGAAGTAGTCACAAGATGCTCAGTGCACCGAGGTTCTCCCTCTTTGATCCATAGATGATTAAAGGATTTTTCAGTTTTGTATAGGCCTCATTGCTGCTGTCATAAATGACCATGTTCTGGGCCTCCCTGGTGGCACAGGGGTTAAAGTCTCAGTGCTATCAAGCTATCGCCAGCCACTGAAGCACGAGTTTGATCCCCTGCCAGGGAGCTACCCACATGATGCAGCAGACCTCTCCTGTCTCACCCGCTGCTGCCCTCAGCAGTGTATTTCAGTAGATCCGCCTGTTCTGTTTCCCTCTGTCTCTGGTGAATACTCTTACCTCCCACCCCACACCTCTGGCTTGCACAACAGTTCTTGTATGCATAAATAAATCAAATAAATCTTAAAAAAAAACATATTCTGCTGGTCAATGTCTTCACAGAACACTCTCAGGAGACAAAGACCTTCAGCAGCCCACCCTACAACTTGGAGGTTTTGTCTATTGAAAAAGAGATCTTAAGGAAAAAAAATGTCTCTTCAATGTCACTAGAAAGGTCATACTAAGTATTGCTGAGAAACCTTTGTGCAGTAAAACTTTAGGGAATAGATTCTTGGGGTCATGTGACACACCTGAAGAAAGCACCCCGCCCTGACTGAAACTGCACCTCATCTGGTGACCTGAAAAGGAAAATTTCCAGGAATTTGAGGCAGACGTTTGAGGAGATGTCCTTCCCAAAATGAGCAAAGCACATGCATTTCTCTCATTATTGTTTCTTGTCTCCTGCTTTCCATAGATGGTCAAAGGTCTTCTCCACATCCCTGATCTCTTACAAAAGGGGGAAATCTTTATGATTGTTTGAAACCTTAACTCCAGTGAGCTAACCAAATTCCAGTCAAAATAGTTTCAGTGTAGCAAACATTGCTTGACTCTGGGCTAAAATATTTTTGAATAACTCTAGTACTTGATCATCTACTTGCTAAGCAAGGAGGTGTCCATCTGTGTGATGGTAATGTAGTAATGTAGTAATCCCCTCCATTTGGCAACACAAAATATCCCTAGACTAAAAATGAGGACTAAATGCAACTATAGTCTAACCACTCTTTAGCATTTGCTCTCTAGAATTAACTGCTAACTCACTGAATTGCACCACTGATTCCTTCCTTATGATTAACTATTAACTGGCTTTACATGCATTCCTGGCAACTTGGAAAACTTATTGTGTTACATCCCTAATAAAATTCTCTGTGTCTCTGTGAATTGATAGTGGCATCAGGAACAAACAGCTGCTGATTGTTGAGAAAAAAATCCTGCTGGGAAAGTCAAATATCCTGATTGCAGTCACCTGGACTGCTCAGTGCCTCCTGGAACCTGCAAATGTGAAGGTCTGTGCTTTCCTCACATTCCTTTACCCCTTACAAAATCTCAGCAGTCCCACCTTTGGGGAGATGCCTGCTTTGGGGTGCCTATCCCACCAACTCCCTTGATGGCCATCTTGAATAAAGCTCCTTCATGTGAAAACAGTTCTTGTAATTCAGAGTTTGGCTGAGTGTGAGCAAAAAACTCAGCTTGCTCAGCAGCCCTGCCACTGTCACCACCTGAAAAGAGGACCAAAGTTCCCAGGCCTGGTGTCTCACTGAGCTGTTTGTTGTTGTTGTGGGCCAACAGCTCGCAAAGAGCTGCAACGCTGGTGTTTCTAATGCCCCCTCTGGTGACCAGGTGCACTATATCTGAGTCACCTTTGAAAGCTGTTAATAAGGTGTATCTGATGGGCCGGCACTGCCTCCTGGTGCTGCTGCTTCCGCTGTTGTCTGCTCCAGCTTCCTGTGTTGTACATACCTTCAGACTGTCTCTGTGGGCTGCTGTGGCATCATCTCAGCGGCCCCGGCTGTGATGGCCTCCAGCTGCTGCGGTGAGTTGGATCCCAGCCCACTGTTTGCTGGTGTGTCATAAGCTCCATGCCCTTGTTGGCGGGACAGCACCATCTTGAATGAGCGAAATTTCGGGGGGACTTTTGGACACTGTGGCCACTACATGGGATGAGATGGCCAGTCACTTGTGGCCTTAGAAAGTCTGTTCCCCATTTTCTTAAATAAAACCAATTGTTGTTCCCTGAGAGGCCTTGCAATTGTGTGCAGGTGAAAACCCACCGTCTCCTGTCCTCTTCCTGACCACTGTCCTTTGACCTGCCATAGCAGCCCTATAGCCCTGTTTCAATAGTAGTAGCTGTATGATAGCAATAGTATCACTTATCCATGGATAAATACCCCTGGAAAAGTAGAAATTTAATTACATAAAATTCAGAAACCACCATTTGCAGCAAGAGCACCAACCACACTCCATCTTGTGATGTTTAGCTAACTGCTTTTTTTCTTTTTGGGTTTCTGGTTTAGCACCATCATACAAACTGGATTTAAAATATTATTTAGTTTTACTTTGTATGTGTATTGCTAATTTCCATACCTCTTATCTTTAAACTTCTAGAAACCATGTGCCTCACAAGGTAATCCTGAATCAACACTGAGATCTCGAGAGCCTACAACTGCAAGATGTAAACTTCAGGTAAAAAAGAAGCCCATGAACATTTTTCTACTCTCCTCACGCTAGTTTCTCAACTTACTGTAGGGGCAGGAATGGACAGGGCAGGTTTTCTGATCCAGCAGACCGGGTAAAGGAGGAGTCCTGGAGCCCTCAGTGGCTTTTGCAGGCTTTTATTGGGATTTACTGCTGGCGTCCCCATGACACCGCCCTTATAAGCCCAGTCTCTTAGCCCAGGTGAATCCCATCTACATATGTCCTCACCCTACTCCAGGTGTCCACCATCAGGCACGCATTCAGGACCACAAGGATCCATCATCTGTCTTAATGGCGGGAGGGCAGAAAAGCCTGATACTTTTTACCTTACCCTACACCTACATATCACAGTAGGTTCTCAATCTAACATGGGCCATGACACCCAGAATGGTCCTGCTTTTGCAGAGGGGGGCAAGAGACCATCCAATCAAGCGGATATACCTGTCTATTGACCAGCAGCGCTTTCAGAAAAAGATCTAAATCACATATCTACAACATCAAAGATTCCGGGAAATCAGAGATGAAAAGGGGGAAATGTGAGCATTAATATCCAGAATTCTATTTATTTATTTATTTTTAAATAATAAATTTTATTTTTATATTCCCCCATACAATTGCAAACGCCCCATTCTGACCCCAATCCTTCCCCTCCCGCCCCCCACCCCCCCAGAATTCTATTTAAATGAAGTTGGAAGAATAGAAAGTACCCACATGTGTGAAAATCAGCAAAGTGTAAGACCCAAAACTTCTTGGATCTCCCATGAGAAATGATGTTGCTTCCCTACTCTAGCAGAACTGCAGAGAAAGTTCTCTAGAGGTTATGTAGTCTTGGATTTGGTGATGTGCCTTTGGGTCTTGTGATGAATGTACTCTCCAATCTCCCCTCCTGTAAAGGCCGGACTGGACACAGTGCAGGTTTTCTGATCCCATGCAGACCAGGTAAAGGAGGAGTCAGAGTCCTCAGTGGTTTTTTGCAGGTCTTTTATTGGGGTTCACCAGGCATATGGCAGGCAGGGGTGCTGGGGGGCTGGGAGGCTGGCAGTCCTCCCAGCCCCCAGCAAATCTTCACTCTATCTGGGCTCTCTGGCGTTCTCGGCTTCTGCTTCGGGCTTCTTCTCTTTCGGCTTCTACTGGTGTCCCCATGACACACCACCCTTAAAAGCACAGTCTTAGCACAGGGGTACCCACTTCAGGTACCTGCCATGAGGCATGCATTCAGGATCACAGGGTTCCCTCATCTATCCTGATGGCGGGAGGGCAGAAAAGCCTGATTTTTTACCTTCCCCTACACCTCCCTTCTGCTGTTTTCAAATAAACCTTCCTTGTCATTGGAGTAACAGCTTTTGTTTGAGATCAATATACCATTTTTATTATTGCTTAGCCTCTTTCAAACATCCTTTTTGATGTTGGTTATTTATACCAGTTAGTTGAATATACCCCCTATGCAAAAGTCTTATTGACTGTAACTACATTGTTCTTACAGCTTTATGATAGCTGCTATTATCTCTCACATTCAGTTGAGAAAAACATTTACAGCTTTGGGCTCAGATTGCCTTGGTTCCAAACTAAGTTCTGCTATACATGAACAGTGTGAGCCAGAACAAGTTATTTTAACTCATGGAGGCTTGGATTTGTCACCTGTAATTCAGGGATAATATTACCGATATAATGCTCATAGGATTGTTTGATTCATAAATGAAATAACGGGTATAAAGTGGGACAGTGCCTGACATAGAGTAATTGGTCAAGGATACATAGATGGGGCCTCCTCTGGTGGCGCAGGCAGATGAGTG
This sequence comes from Talpa europaea, assembly GCF_964194135.1. Lineage (NCBI taxonomy): Eukaryota > Metazoa > Chordata > Mammalia > Eulipotyphla > Talpidae > Talpa > Talpa europaea. The sequence continues at coordinate 69,654,793 of NC_140081.1, forward strand.
CCGTGTTGTGAAGCTGTCCGCAGCCTTTGCAGCGCTGGTTTGATGCTGGCCGGCTGGCGAGGGTCCCATATGGCGCAACAGACCTCTCCTGTCGTGCCCGCTGGTCTCCTCAGCAGTGTATTTCTTCAGTCTGCCTGTTCTGTTCCCCACTCTGCCTCTGGTGAATCCTTTCACCCTCCCGCGCATCTGGCCTGTACCCTGATTCTTGTATAAATAAATAAATAAATAAATAAATAAATAAATAAATAAATAAATAAATCTTTTAAAGAAAAAAGGATACATAGATGGCACATACTATAACTCTTGGTATGGAGAGAAGTGGGGAAAGTCCCTCCTCCCACTCAGAGTAAGAGCTCTGGTGCAGATCAAGAATAAAATGGAGTTCTGGAGTCCACAGAGCCACACAATTAGACCACCCTGCTAGGGTGGAGTATAGGAAATATAAATAGAACTGGCCTAAGGCAAACAAACCCTTGCTTTCTTTTGGCTCTCTTAAAGACCTTCTTTTCTGCATAGTTTGTTCTTTTTTATTCTTTCTGATTCTGGAGGGCTGGTGCAGTAAGATGCTATTCCCAGCTCTTGGAAATTTGAGCAGAACCAGGGTGTGGCCCAAGGAAAAGGGGCAGAGAGCAGATGGCTTAGCCCATTTAAGTCTTATTTTTAAATGAGGGGCCATGAAGAGAGGGGGTAAGGTAAAGCCCTTTTTCTTATGTCCTCACTTGCCACACTTAAGTCAAATTCTAAGATTCAGTGTGGAGAGATAGGATGTAGGTCATTGTGAGCTGCAGGCCTCAGCATCCTGCTGAGCTTGCCTTCTTGGGTTGTTGTTGTTGTTGTTTGCATTTTTGTATGTTAATTTCTCTTTCTTGACCTCTCAGGACACCCCAGTCTGGCAAAATAAAGTCAATGGAGGTGCTGGAAGCAAAGGAGAAACTTATGCCCTTTCTCTGATCACAGAAGCAGTCATCAATTCCTTAACTACTTAGAAGAATGGACATTGGAAAGTATTATCTAGGTGTAGGATTGTTGGGGTTCATTGCATGGGGTTCTTGCAGATGTTCCCATTCATCAGCATAAGGCAAATTTATTAAGAAAAAGAGTAAAAGGAAAGAGAGATGCCCGCATAGACAGGTGGCAGAGAGCTGCATTTTGAAAGGGATAGGTTGAAGAAGGGGCACCTGCATAGACATAGAGAGACAATGAGCAGCCTGAACTTACCTTCTTGAATGGAACCCTAGCTGGACGGGAAAAAAGAACCCTTGACAGCACACAAGTTTCAATCCAGAGTTGAACTGAGGGTTTGCTCAGTCCTGTTTTTCTCTTGGGTACTGTAGAGGTTTTTAAAAATGGCCACAAATTCACTGAAATACCTCTCATTGATATAGGGAGTCTAAGTTTCCTCTCCTTGAATCGAGGTGGCCTTGTGATTGCTTCAACCAAGCAGTGTTATATTACTTCTGATGTTAGATCATAAAATGCCATGCAGCTTCCTCCTGGATCTTTAGGATAATCCCTCTGAGGAAAGCCAGTCTCCCCATAAGAAGTTCCCTAACTCTGACATGGTCACACTGGAGAAGCCACATGGAGGCTTCTCCAGTAGGCTTCTCCAGTCAACAATCTCAGTTGAGCCAGTCTTTTTGCCATTCCTGCCAAGTCACCAGACATGGCAGTGAAGCCATCTTGGATCCCCAGACTGTCCCGTCCATCATCTATGTACCCCAAGTGACCTCAGTTGACACCAGAAAAGGATCACCTTGCCAAGCTCTGCCCTGAACCACAGACTCCATAAGGATAAAAAAAAAATGTTGTGCCACTAATGTTGGGGTGGTTTATTATGTAACAATCGTAACTGAAACAAGTACATAGTTAGGGTGGGTAGATGGTTAGTTGAGGTTTGAGGTACCCAAGATATCCCACCCAAATCTCTCTCTTCCTATGAACCATGACCCTGGATTTGTGGCGATGCTTTTCTTCCACGTCATTTTAGCTCCTTTTGAAAAATAAGGCAATGGCCAAATACTTTATGGTGATGGGGCAACTTGGTCCAAGAAATGGAAGAACAGAAAGAAAAATAAGCAATGGGAGTAAAGTTAATGCTTTTTAAGTGATTTTGTGAGGAGGAAGTGCCAGGTGGACTAGGATCAGCTTCCTAAGCTGTCCCTAGTTCTACTTATCCTGAGAATTTACCTCTGTCTGCTCCTCCTCTAGGGGGATATCCACGAATATTCTTTCCTTTCCACCACCAGCATAGCTGCTCTCCTGTTGCCCATGGGTACTGGCTCTGATGAACTGGAAATGGGAATAACTCCAGGCATCCCATCTCACAAAACTTGGGGTTGGACAAACTGGCAGGAGTTGGACATGAGCAAATAAGTCAATTTCTTACCACTTGGGATTTAGATGATAAACTCTGCTTATGTGAAGGAAGTTGAATTATTTTCAAGGAAGCATCCAAGATCAGGATAATTAGAATCACAGAATTTGGGGGCACGAAGACCCTCAGAGGTCTTCTAGTCTAATTCCCTTATTATAGCCATAAAAAACTGAAACTCAGGAAGGGGAAGTGATTTGGATAAATTTATGAAGCCAGTAAGTGGCAGAAAACAGGAAGAAAGAACTGGTTTTCCAAGTTCTAATCCAGAGGTTTTTTTTTTTTTTTTTTTTACTGTACTCACAATTTTTAATGTGCACACAAATCACTTGGGGGCCTTGTTTAACATAAACTATGCCAGGGGACTGAGGTGGTGCATTTGTAATAAGTTCTTATGTGATGCCAATGCTGCTGGTTCCGTGGACCACACCTTGAGTAGGAAGACTATTGGCCGTAATTAGAGGTAGAAACCAAAAGATCCTCTTTTTTTCTTGAAATGTAGCCATCATAGCCAGTGTTCTGTCTTTTACCCTATGAGTAGACTATTTTTCATTTGTCATCTCTCTATAACCTTCTTCTTTTGACCTCTTTGCCACCTACCTTGGTATTAACAACAGGAGATGATGAAACAAACATGCACAAGAGGATAAGAAGAAAAGTGATGGTGTAGTTAAGTCAATTTTACTTTTCCTTAGTGGCTTTTTGCAAAAGGTTTGTCGAAGGTGGAGGTAGAAACTGGCTTCAAAACAAGTTTGGGGGTTATTTATGGATTTCCTGTCCCCTGTATTCATGGAAAATCCAGAGCATGCAGTATGAATATATAATAGTGTGCCCAGTTTTCTTGTGTGGTTTGTGGAAATTGGTCACATTGCTTTACAGCCACACCACATGTATTTAAAGGCTATAGCTCTGCAATGGGGTTTCAGTCCAAATGATTCAGAAAATTGTTTCAATCCTTTACTTTGTCAGTAAATTTCTGGCTGGTACTTACAGAAGAAGTGGCTGAAGAACAGGGATACTTATGGCTTCTATTTAGGCTGGCTAGCAGCTTCAACTTGAGCAAGATTATTTTCTTTCCCAATTTTAGAAAATATAAACTCAGATCAAAGCAAATTCCATGCCTTTCCAGCTCGGTGAACCCTGTGACCTTAGATAGACCTGAGACTTGCACTTTCCTCCCTGGGCCTCAGTTCCCTCATTTACAAAATGAGGAAATGCACTTTTAAAGTTCTCATAGTCGAATTACCATCTCCCGGCCTGGATAGTGGTCACTGATGATGATGACAATGAGTAAGGCCATAAATACATTTGCTTCAACTTTATGCTCCAGACTCTCCTACTTGCTAACATAGAAAGGAGGTAAGTATGTTGGAAAGATTATCAGTTACAAGGAGCAAAACAGTCTCCTTCTGTGGCTCTCCCTTACCCAGAAATATAAGTCAACCAGAAAGTTTCTCTCAGCCACCAAGAGTTCTGAGGCTTTCCTCTGATAAATTTTTCTGCTTGTGTCCTTCATGCTTATTGGTGACAACAAGCAGGACTAGGGGCAGGACTGGGAGCAGCTGGAGTCTGGACTCAGTGGACAGTTAGGGGTGTCGGACCATCATGTTTTCTTGTTAGGTGTCAGAGATGACCTTGGTCATATAGGAAATGTGAATAATGCCAGGGAATTTTTTTTTTAAAGATTTATTATTTTTATTTATTTATTCATTTATTTATTTATTTATTTATTTATTTATTTATTTATTTATTTATACAAGCACTGGGTACAGTCAGAAGCACGGGAGGGTGAAAGAATTCACCAGAGCCAGAGCGGGGAGCAGAGCAGGCAGAAGGACCGAAGTACACTGCTGAGGGGAGCAGCGGGCGGCAGGAGAGGTCTGCGCGCCATGTGGGACCCTCCTCTGGTGGCCGGGGAGCAGCCGGGGATCGAACCAGCGCTGCAGAGGCTGCGGGCAGCTTCGCAACCTAGCGCTCAACCGCTGCGCCACCGGGGAGGCCCTGCCAGGGAATTTTTGACAGTTCTTTCAAAGGATATTTAGATTGAAATTCCTTGTTAATGCTTTGTTTTTATTATTATTTTTTTAAGATTTACCTATCTATGCATACAAGCCCTGGGGCACAGGCCAGAGATGCAGGGGGTAAGAGGATCCACCAGAGACAGAGTGGGGAACAGAACAGGCAGACTGACTGAAATACACCGCTGAGGGGAGCAGCGGGTGAGACAGCAGAGGTCTGCTGCGCCATGTGGGTTTCTCCCTGGTCGGCTGGGGATTGAACTTGTGCTGCAGAAGCTGTGGATTGCTTCATATGCAGTGCTCAACCTCTTGCACCTCCAGGGAGGCCCTGTTAACACTTTAGAGAGATAGCAGAAAGGAGGGTCTGGCTGAGGTTCATTTCCTCCCCTTATAATGGAGACCTCAGGATATCCTTGGTAAAGCAGTACTAAGCCTTCCTCAAGGCAAGTTGGTGCTCAGCGTTTTAAGAACTGACTTGAATGCTTTTGGCCTGAGAAGAAATTAAAAGGCAAAATTATATTCCAAAAAATATGGATCAGCCCAAATTCAATTGTCATTTCTCTATAGATCTCACCTTGGACTTAGACACTGCCTGTTTTATTTTTGTTTCTTTGGGTTTTTTTGTTTTTGTTTTTGTTTTTGATTGTTTGTTTGAATTTGGCTTGCACGACAAATCAGAAAGACCTTCTAAGGTGCCACATTATTTCACTGGGATCAATTTTCTATAGAGAGGGTTTCCCAAACTCTGTATTGTTGACATTTGGGGCTGAGAAATTTTTTTGTTGTTGGGGCTGCCCTATGCATTGCAGGATGTTTAGCGGTATCCCTGGTCTCCACCCAGTAGACTCTAATAGCACCTTCTCCCATGTCAGACAACTAGAAATGGCCAAATGTTCCAGGGGTGGGGGGGTAAATATTTCTCCCGTTGTTCCAGTCTATCTGGCCCCATATAAGGACTCTACCTTTCCATTGGAGGTTAGCAAAGAAGATTGCTGTGCATACCTTAGAGATTGTTTATGCTCTTCTTCCCCTGCTTGCAGCTGTCCCCGACCAGCAAAAAGCTTCTCCAATGGTCCAAGTTTCAAGCAGTCATTTTTCATCTTAATTTGACTCTTTCATCTTCCGTGGGGGCTCTATCCTGCAAATCCTTTACAACAAAGACAAATGAATCACAACACAGATCTGAGGTCTGGTCTTGTAGTCACTGTATTTATTTGATTTTGAATTTTTGGTTCTGAGAAATATTGTTGACTCCTGTGTTTTAAAGAGATAAGACATGGAAAGAAGGTTAAACAAAGAAAGAGGAAGAGAGAAAATAAAACAGAGGTGTCTTCTTTAATCTTCTCATCTGAGGAAGTAGAATCCTAAACCAGTTCAGGCAGAATTGGCCATGTGGTGTTTGAAAATGCCCATATAAGGTAAATTCACACTGCAGTCAGTCAATACTGCCAATTCAAGTCATGGATTTTCTGTTCCATTTGAGATTTCTGTTTTCTGAAGTTAAAGATCAGGGGCTCTTCTTCTTGATAAGCGACTTATTCCAGAGCATGGTGGGAAGGAACCAGAGCTGAAAACAGACTTTCTAAAATGTGGCAGAGCAAGCTGATATTCCAGAAACCTGGCTTTTCAGACGAGGTCTTCTAACCAGCAGAGTGATATTGGGCAATTCATACTTCTGTAGCTTATTTCTAGCATTGGAAAAATTAGAGACATTTGAACTGCAACATCTCTAAGTGCTCTTCTTTTAAGACAATACACCAAATATTTGATCTGATCGTTAAAATATGCTAAAGAGGGGGTGGGGGCGGGGAAAGGAGGGATTGGGGTCAAAATAAGGGGGTTGTAATTGTATGGGGAATATAAAAATAAAATTTAAATAAAAAAATAACAATTCACTCCAACTTAAGCAATAATTAATAATCTGGGACCCTTTAGATATAATGGCCTTCCCAAATGCTCCTTTATGTCAAAACATCAACCCTTTGCTAAGACTTGTGGGAGTTACTTCCCATAATATTGATTTAAAAGCTTTGGTGACACAAGGCAAACATCTCTAATCTCGTTTAAAAAAAATATATATATGCTAAAGAGCACCTTGGAATTTGATTTCCGAGCAACTAATGCCGCCATCTTGTGGCCAAGATGAGTTTTTCTTTCTGTACTAAAACTGACTTCGTTCAGTTAATGCATGGATGAGAATTTGCGTTCACTCAGTACATTCTCTCTCTCTCTCTCTCTCTCTCTCTCTCTCTCTCTCTCTCTTTCTCTTTCTGTTTCTCCCCCTCCCTCCCTCGCGCGCACACACACACACACACACACTATTCATAAGGGTGATAAATTTTTACAAACTAAGCACACCCAGATCATGAAACAGAACATTACTAGATTTCAGAAGTTCCCTTGTGCCCCTTTCCAGTCATTACCCTCACCCCGACGTGGACACCATGAATATTAGAAATGTAATGTTAAGCAAAAGGAGCCAGATGCAAAAGTTACTATCCACCCTACCTTCACAAATTCCACTATCCACATTAAGAATTGCATAGATTAGTTTTGCTTGATTGTGTACTTTACATAAGTTGAATTATGCATCATAGTACTCTTTTGCATCTGGCTTCTTGAACTCAACCTTATGCTCATGAAATTCATGTTGTTACAAGTAGTTATAGATCATTCTCATTGCTGTAGAGTATTCCTCAGTCCTAACAATTTTTCTTTAATTTTTTCTGTAAAAGTAATGCTAGATGCAATGTACAAAAGTGAAAAAAACATTACTTCACCCAATGGTAACCACTATTTATATTTTTGTGTATTTCATTTCAATAGCATTTCTATACATATTTTCAACAACTAATATAATTAAATGGAACTATTTAAGTATAGGTAAATAGTTGCATGCATATACATTTTGTTATCTTAATTCTATAAACACTTTGTTTTGTTATTAAAAGTCTTCATGGATGTAATTTTTAGCAAATATCAGTCCCTTAGTTTTAGACATTTGGCATGTTCAGTTGTTTGTATGTGTGCATTTATTTGTTAAATTTCATGTATACTTTTAAGCATTTTTTATTTTAATTTTTAGGATTACGTTTTTGCTTTTCTATAAGTGCACATATTCCACTCACCTTCTACCAAACTACCCTTGCCAATATCCCATGTGCCTCCGTCCTCGAATCTCTTCTCCCTCTCTCCCCCTTGTTCCCTCTGGTAACCATTGCATTCTTTAGCCAACTTCAAGATTTTTCTTACTATATTTTACCTGTGTGTGTATTTTTGGTTATTTATATTCCATAGATAAGTAAAAATATCTGATATGTCTTTCAGTTTTTCACTCATTTCACTGAACATAATCACCTCACAATGCCATGTGCACTATTTCTCTTTGTCTGCCATGCCACTACTTCATGCTTTTTCTTAGCTGTGTAGTATTCCATTGAGTATATATTCCACAATTTCTTTATGCAGAATTTCTGGTCCCGTTTCTCTCTCTTCAGTTTCTGGGGTCCCAATTATTCTTAAGTTTCCTCTTCTAACTGTGCCTGATGTTTCTCGTAGAATGTTCTTATTTTTCCATTGTCTTGATTATCTTTTCCTGAAAAGGTGATTTGTTCATTTAAGTCTTCTACATCTGAAATTCTTTAGTCTGTCAGCTTAATTCTATTTAAAGCACTTTCTAAATCTGTCTGCCTTTCAGAGTCTCTCTTGGTGATATTTTTGCATATTCAATCTCTTTGCTGAAGAACTCTCTTTGGTCCTAGATCTCCTTTCTAAGATCTTGCACCTTCCTGTCTTCCTGTGATTGACCTTCCAGTAGCTCATTTAGCACCCTCAATATTATTCTGAAGTCATTGTTTGATAGGTCTTCTTTCTGTATCCTTTATATTTGTCCCATGGCTTCTGTTCTTCTCATTTTGCTTTTCTATCTTGCATTCAGATGTTCCTTGCTTCGTAAGCATGTATGTTGCCTTATTTGCTCTGTGTATGTGTGTGTGATTGTGGTGCTGGGGATTTAGTTTTGATCGTTTCTCTTCTTAGTTTACCTTGGCAATGAAGTGGGGTCAGGAAGGGAGTCTGGGACTTTAACATTCGACCTCAATTTGAGAAGAAAATTTGGTCACCTCTATCTCTGCTTCTTTCATTCCACAGCAAGCTGTGTCCTGTGCTTAAGCTGTCTTTACTTCCCACCCCAACTCCCTGCTGCTCCCTTCTGCCATGGATCATAATCTATGAAGCTTGAAACTCCAGTGGGAGGAGCAAGGTCTGGACTGCCAGGCTCATGCTCCGGGACTAATTTGTACTTGGCAAGGAGGCAGCACTACACCAGAGTGTGGTGGGTGGAAATGTGCCCACTTGTCACTATGGCTGCCAGCAATGGCTGCTACTGCCCCACCCTGCCTCTGCTGCAGGCTTTTGCAGGGCTGCAATATCTGTGTGCCATTTGTTTGATTTCCCAAAGAATTCGTGAGTTATCTCACAAGTCCTTCTCTCTATTATTGGGCTTTTTATGGAGTCCAGCCTGGTTCCACCTGGTATCTCTTTGATCTCTTCTGGAAAGTGGGTGAGGAGGAAGCTTTCAGTGCCCACCCCAAATTTGGAGTTCCCTATTTCCTAAGTGTGTGCCCTCAGAGTTCTCACTGCCCCAGGTCAGGTCTGCACCTGCTTTTGTGTCACCAGAGTTCCTCTAGGGAATTTCACTATGTTCCAGGTGGCCCCATCATGGCTTTGGTGGTCTACCCCCCATGCTTTCTGCTAGCTGGGATATCTACGCACCCAGTCATACTCCCTTCTGCTTCCTCCCACTTCTTCTCTTCAGCGGCCACCACTATTAGTTTGAAGTCACTGTGGGATATTCCTGGGACTCTATAGATGACAAAGAGCATCTGGGTCTTCCTATGAGCAAATATTATTTTTTAATAGTTGTTTTTAATGGAGAAGGTGAACCCAGCCACTCTCTTCCACCATGTTGTAGGTAGAGTCAATTGTGTACATGCGTGTGTGCCTGTTAACAGACACAATGAATATCCTTGCCACAAAATATTTTCTTTTCTTCTGGGAGCATCATTGCTATAGACTATCAGAAGTACAATTCCTGGGTCAAAGCCTTCAGAAACAGGAGGTGGCTCCAGTTGATGCCTAGAATATACTCGTGAAAGACTAGAGGAAGGAACTGGCATACACATGTGCCAGACAGCATGTTAGATGCTTTGATGACTTTCTCTCACATAACTATCACAAAAGCTCGATTGTGTTTCTATATACCAGCAATGAAAAAATATGAAAAACAAGCAAAGAAAACAATTCTATTTATAATAACATCCAAAATATTTAGGGGGCCTCCCTTGTGGCACAAGGGGTTAAGCTAACCGATGAAGCTAACTGCAGCCACTGCAAGCACGACTTTGATCCCCAGGCAGGGAGGTGATCCACATGGCACAGCAGACCTTTCCTGACTTGCCCACTGCTCCCCTCAACAGTGTATTTCAGTCAGTCTGCCAGTTCTGTTCCCCACTCTGTCTCTGGTGAATCCTCTCACCCCCCTGCACCTCTGGCCTGTACCCCAGCTATTGTATGCATAAAAATAAATCTTTAAAAGAAACTAAATATATAGGAATAATTTTAAACAAGGATTTGGAAGACTTTACCCTGAAAACAACAAAACTTTGTTAGAAGAAATTTCAGAACACCTAACAATACTGAAATTCATGGAGTGGGAAACTTAGTACTTCTTAAGATAGCAATACTTCCCAAGGCAATCCCTATCAAAATCACAATTCTCTTTTTTTTATAAATGGAAAAGAAAACCATCCAATTAATATGGAATTGCAGGTGGCCCCCAAATAGCCAAAATAATCTTAAAACAGAAGAACAAAGTTGGAGGACTCACACTTCCTATTTAATTCAGCCACCTAAAGGAATGACATACTGATACATCCCACAATGCAGTAGAACCTCAAAAACATTATAGTAAGTGAAAGAATCTACACACCAAAGATCACATAATGCATCATTCCATTTACAGGAAATATTCAAAATAAGTAAATCCATAAAATCAGAACATTGATTGGTGGTTATCAGGGAGTAGGGTAAAGGAAGGGTAAAAAGCAATTGCTTGATGGGTCATGGCTTCTTTTGGGGATGATGAAAATGTTTTGGAACTATATATAAAGGTGAAGGTTGCACAACATTTTTTTTAATTTTTTTTATTTATGCATACATGAATCAGGGTGTAGGCCAGAGGTGTGGGGGAAGGGGGTGAGAGGATTCACTAGAGACAGTGGAGAGCAGAAGAGGCTGATTGAAATACACAGCTGAGAGGAGCAGCAGGTGAGACAGGAGAGGTCTGCTGCACCATGTAGGTAGCTCCCTGGCTGGGGATAGCTTGATAGTGCTGAGACTTTAATCCCTGCGCCACCAGGGAGGCCCCTGCACAATATTTTAAATGCACTAAATATCACTGAATTGTTCACTTTAAAATAGTTAATTTTATGTTATGACACTTTCACCTCAATAAAATCTTTGTGCTCCAAAAGATACCATCAAGAAAATGAAGGCAACCCACCATGTGGGTTGAAATTATAGGAGAAAAATATAGGAGAAAATATTTGTAAATTGTAAATCCAATAAAAGACATGTATCCAGAGTAATTATCATTTATTTTTTTTTTATAAATTTTATTGTTATATTCCCCATACAATTGCAGCCCCCCATTCTGACCCCAATCCCTCCCCTCCCGCCCCCGTCCCCCTAAAAGTGTCTCTGGTTCATAGTTTTTTGTTGATTTTGATTTTCACTTTCTTATAGTTATTCATTTTCCTGGTCCCTTATTTAAGTTTTCTAGATTCCTGCTATGAGTGAGACCATCAGTAATTATCATTTATAATTCAGTAATTAAAAAGACATAATTAGAAACCAAATGGGCAAAGGATTTGAAAAACTTTTTGTTCAAAGAAGATATAGAAATGGCCAACAAGCACATGAAATAATGTTCAATATCACCAGTTATTAGGGAAATGCAAATCAAAACTATGAGATGCTACTTTACACATGAGGATGGCGATCATTTTTTAAAGACATGAAAAAAAATGAAATTTGAACGCTCACACACTGCTGGCAGAAATGTAAAATGGTGCAGCCACTTTGAAAAACAATTTGGCAGCTCTTCAAAAAGTTAAACATAGAATTGCCATGTAACTCAACAATTCCATTCCTAGGTATATACCCAAGAGAAATAAAAATATATGTTCACAAAAATATTGTGTACACCAATATTCATAGCAGCTTTATTTGTAATAGCCCAAAAGTGGAAATAACCCAAATGTCTATCAACTGATGAATAAACAAAATGTGGCACATCCATAAATGGAATGTTATTCCGCTGTGATGGGATGTTTCAGGTCTGCAAAACCTTTTCTGACTCTTTCTCATTCTGACTCCAGGGGTCATTGAGTATTGTCTCCTCCACACTCCCAGAGTTCCCTCTACATGTGTCTGTAATGCTTTTCTGTACTTAAGTAAAGTCAGCGCATCTACACCACTAGGTGACATTACTATTCCCCTGTCTTCATCAGTATCACTCTATTATTCCAGGAAGTTGTAAATAAATTTCATTGTACATTCCAGGAATTTACTAAGAAAACCATCAACAGAAAACACCAACCAAAAGTTTATAAGCAAAGACTTTTTGAACTCCATATTCAAAATCCTCACATGCTAGGCCCACCAACCTTAAAACTGTTGTATAATTATTCTTATGTAACCATCACAACTCCCCTCCTCACTGAAAGACCCATCTTATACATGGCTTCAAAATCTCATAAATATCCTGACTTTACTCTCACTACTTATAGATGCTACTAAGTCGCTGCTTGAATCAGTGTTCCCCCCTTACCATGAAGAAAATTAACTCAACTTTGTCTCATCAAAGGTTGTTTTAGTGATATTTTGGAAGAAGTATAATTCCACGTTTACTTATATATTTATCTCTCCCTGCTAGATTTTGAGTTCCTTGAGCACACAAGCTATGTCTGCTTTCTTTTAATTCATCATATCTAGCATACTGCCTGGGCTATTGTAAGGATTAAGCAAGAACTTCAATGAATGAATGAATGAATGAATGAACAAATGAAGTGGTGAACAAACCTGGAGGCTGCTAAGACACCTTGGAGGCTATGGAAAAAACACAGGCTAAAGAAAATGAAGTCTAATTGAGGTCAGTCTAAATGGAGAAATGGGTAAAAGATTTAGAAGAGAGAATTAATGAGCCCACATAACCTATTTTAGGTGTTAAAAGAGAGGATAGAAATAACTCTGGCTTTGAGGTTTCTGTTTTGGTGGCTGAGCAGATGCCATAAATAATTTTCAATGTTGATAATGAATTTAGAAGGAAGAACAAGTGTGGAGGCCTGAAGATGTCGTCTGTTTGGGTATTTAAGTCAAACTCAAGAGTATTTTTATACTTCCTGACAAAAGACACTGAACTTAGTAATTTAGAAGCTCAGGTTCTGGTCTGGTTTGACTGATTTAGGCACTTGACCATTATATCCTTGCTTTACTCTCATCTTTCAAAAAAGAATACGTGTTCTCCATGTACTATTCCCACGTTAATCATTTTGGATAGAAGGATATACTCTAAGTCCCTGGTAGTATCTGAAGGAAAGACATAGAAGAGAACAGCAGAGGGCATCATATAACAGCAGAGGTAGACAGAATGAACTAAAAAGCAGTCTGAAGAATGGATCAGCATTTTCAGGATGTAATATATCTTTTAAAACATAATTATATAACATTGTATAAAATTAAAGTAATTTTACATATGGGTTTTAATTTTATTTTTTCAGAAAGAACAGCTTTCTAAAAAGTTTTTGTTGAAGTAACATTGGCTTATAACATGGTATTGGTTTCAGGTATACAGCAGCATTATAAATCAACATCTAGCTATACTATATGACGTTCACCACCAAAAGGCTAGTTTCCATCTTTCACCATACATAATTCTTAAATATATGATTTGCCCACATGGTAATCTGGTGATCTGCAGAAAAAATAGGTTATCCCATTTAATGGATGAGGAGACAAGCTCTGTATGGCTAGCAAGTTTCCCAGACCCAAAAAGTTAAAAAAAAAAAAAAAAAGCAAAGATAGGACTAAAGCCAGATCTTTCAACTCATCTGTTTTAATATGCTAGTTTGAATGTTGACCCAAAACCATAAAGTGGGTTGGAATGGTTTAGTTAAAACTAAAGATGTCAGGGGCCTCCCTAGTGGCCCAAGGGGTTAAGATGCAACCTATGAGGCTATCCACAGCCACTGCGGCATGAGTTCGATCCCTGGCCAGGGAGTTACCCACATGGTGAAGCAGACCTCTCCTGACTCGCCTGCTGCTCCCCTCAGCAGTGCACTTCGGTCAGTCTGCCTGTTCTGCTCCCACTCTGTCTCTGGTGAATCCTCTCACCCCCAAACACACACACCTCTGGCCTGTACCCCAGTTCTTGTATGCATAAATAAATAAATCTTAAAAAATGCACTAAAGATGTCAGTGTTCTCTTTACTGTATGGTGAATAATTTACATACTCTTTGTAGATATACCAAAAAGATGGCTTCTTTATTTACTGTAATTGGTCTTATCTTATTCAGGAACTCCCCACCCCAGCAAGATGCAGTTCGTAGAGGGGAAAGTTTACAGATCCTCCAAAAAATTGGAGGATTTAGAGCCAGTTCTCATTGCCATCCCTTTCTACTTGTCTCTGTTGGTCTTTGCTGTAGTTTAGTTTTTCTGACCTGGTCTCTGGGCTGGCATATACTGCAGGCAAGTGCATCCATTTGCCTTTTTGACATGAAATAGCATCCACTGCTGCTGCCTGCTCATGACTCCATTGCCTCTGGATAGTGAGGTCTCTACTCTCAGAAGCCTTGTCCAACTTCCAAGCCTCTGCTACATCAGTGGTATTGGCAGTTTCTTCATGCCCCTTCACTGGAGCACATGATAGATGGGTCTTTCAAAACATAGACACCAAGGTGTGTTTGGATGTGTAAGATATTTATTAGGGGAAATATCAGAGGGAGAAAGGTGTGGAGGAAGACTAATCAGGGAGTCTTCAGACCCCGCACAGGTCTGACTTCTGTGGAAGAAGGGAGGGTAAGGAGACTTGGGCAAAAAGAATGCAGATGCAGCTAAATTCTAAGAAAATTTTTGGCCAGGTCAACAATGAATGTCCAATCCAAAGTTTTATGTTAGAGAAGTCCTGTGATCCTCAGGAATTGGTCAGCTCTGTATGGCTGTCATGTTCAATCATTGGCTCAGTGCAATCTAGGAGAAATGTCACTTCTGTGACCTGTAGTAGTGTCTACGGAGGGATGTAAGCTGTGGCTGTCAACTGTGCTTCCTGTGAGGGGAAACGAACAACAAACACAGATACCTAAATATGGAACATAATATCAACCAGTGATTGGTGCCAGAAAAAAAGTAAAAAAACAGTGTAAGGTCATGAATAGTGACTTTTACTTAGAAGGGTTAGGATCCTGGAAGGCTTCTTGGAGGAGGTGACAAACATTTTTTCATGGGACCTGGTTTCCAAGAAAGCAAAAGCAGAAGCTGCTAGACCTTCTATATCCAGAATTGGCACATTCCAATTTGACCTCACTCTGTGGTTCAAAGTAAGTCGCAAAGCCATCCTATTGATAGATTTAGCAGGAGGAGAACCACCTCCTCATAGAGAGAAAACATATATTAGCACAATGTGCATATACAATAGGAGGGATCATTAGTGGCTATATTGCAGATAATGTACCACAGTATTTAAAGTCATGAGACTGGGTGAGATCATGAAGGGATGAGTACAGATAGACATTGAGGTCTGAGACACTCTGATGATGAAGAAGAACCTGCAAAGGTGACAGAAATAGTAATCTATGTGGTATAAGAACACCAGAAGATAGACCTGTGTTCAATTTCTGGCTCAGCCACTTGCTGTGTTACTATAAATGCCTACTAGATCCTGGATATGACTCTTATTCTTGTAAGCCCTAATTTCCTTATCCATAAAACTAGGATATGGTCAGTGCCTACCTTTCTATAACTTTTAATCACAAGGCAGGTAATAAATGAATAACTAAATGAAAAAATAAAATCATCCTTTGCATCATCACAAAAGTCATTGGTTTCTTTGGAAAGTGGAATACTGAGTGCAGGAGAGAAAATGACTGAGGGATGAATTGAATCTTCTTTGAAGAAGCTTATCTATAAAGAATTGAAAAGGTAGAGGCTAGAATGGAACAAAGTGTCAACTATGAAGTTTTTTTTAATATATTAGTTTTTAAGTTTGTCTTTCTTTGATTAGAAAACTGACTATAGAACTGAAGCACCCAGAGGGGTGAGGGGTGGAGGAAATCAAAGAACAATAAAAGAAGGAAACACAATGGACTATGGTGGTGGAATATGGGTGTCTGGTGGTTGGTGCCCTACTGTGGTGGTACCTGATGGGGAGGACCCTAATGTTACCACAATTAAACGAATAAACTAATTTTTAAAAAATTAGGAATTTCCCCTAACCAATTCCTTGTACGCTGAAGTAAAAATGATATAGAAAATGTAATAAAGGCTTGATTGTTTACTAAAAATAGATGGTAGATATGTAAATGCTATTGTTATAGGGCAACCCCAAAGAGAAATGGGGTGACCGAGGTGTAAGTCCTCACCTGTGTGTTTAAAAAACTCAGAACATTACCCAAGGGCAGGCACATAGGGAAAGGTTAATAAAAGGTTTATTTACAAGGAAATGAAAACAGGGGGAGTGCATGCACTCATGCATGCATCCATGCACAGACACGCACACATGGTGGGGGGGCAGGGGGCGAAAGAGAGATTAATTGATCAATTGTCCTACCGGAAATGCTGTCTGAGTTGGGCCCCAGGTGTACCTGAAGGCAGGTGAAACCACACCTCCGCCAGACCTCCAAGTGGGTTTATTGCAAGCATGGCTGCTTAACTCCACCCTTATTTCCTCGAAAGCCCCTTCAAGAAGTCAAGGGTCACGGCAGATCTATGGCATGATGGGAGTTGTGATCCTGGGCACCTGGGATCTCTTTGGCATGGAAGTGGGGGTGGTGTCCATAAAACATCAGTGGGTAGAGTTTATTCAGGACATACCGTTCCCCCAGCACAATTAGAAGGAGCTTGTAGTGTAAGGGTGACCAAAATTACAAGGGAGATAAAGGCTAAGAGATGGGATACAGTCTGCCAAGTAGCAAAAGATTCAGTCCATGTGTGGGTGGCATGTAAAGTTTGAACAGCAGACAGTGCTCTTGTCATGCCAAAACAGTCAGCAAAGATAGAAAAGGAGAAAGATACAGATTAACTTATAGACGGTGTAAAGGCAGGAACTGGCAGAGTGCACGTTTTCTGATCCCATGCAGACCGGGTAAAGGAGGAGTCTGAGTCCTCAGTAGTTTTGCAGGTTTTTTATTTGCGGTTCACCAGGCATATGGCAGGCAGGGGTGCTGGCTGGGGGGCTGGGAGGCTGGCAGGCCTCCCAGCCCCCAGCAAGTCTTTACTCTATCTGGGCTCTCTGGCGTCCGTTCTGCTGCTTCTCGGCTTCTGCTTCTGCTTCGGCTTCGGCTTCGGCTTCGGCTTCGGCTTCGGCTTCGGCTTCGGCTTCGGCTTCGGCTTCGGCTTCGGCTTCGGCTTCGGCCTCGGCCTCGGCCTCGGCCTCGGCCTCGGCCGCTGCCGCTGCTGCTGGCGTCCCCGTGACGCCGCCCTTAAAAGCACAATCTTAGCCCAGGTGAATCCCATCTACCTATGCCCACACCCTACTCCAGGTGCCCGCCATCAGGCATGCATTCAGGACAAGGATCCATCATCTATCCTGATGGCGGAAGGGCAGAAAAGCCTGATATTTTCTTTACCCTACAGACGGTATTTGCTTTCTGAGAGATTTAGAGAAGAGATAGTCTGTGATGGACAGAGGCTGGTGGTGAAGCAAAGACTAACAAGTTGATAGCATGTAGAGAGAAAAGAGACTCTAAAGAGGCTGAGCAGATTGAAGGGTAGTTCCATGTTGATTCAGTTGGGTTTACAGACCATGTGGCACCAGTGGCAAGCTGTGTGTTCATGCGGAGGGAGCAGAGATGGTGGTCAGAGGCAAGATCCAGAGTTGGATTTTGTAGGGCAGATGCTTCACTAATTTTAATGCTGCCTTTTAGAAGGACTAAGAATGAAAAGTCAGGTGGGAGGTCTGTGCTGAGCATAAAATTGATTCTAGAAATGTCCCAAAACTGAGGAAGAAGGAACTGCACATTTCTGCACACCCACAATTTTACCAGGGCCACAGGATATACATAAGCATTTTCCCATTTTAAACCTCGCAAACCACTATGAAAGGTAAATAGAATGCTCCAGGTTGTACAGATGGAAATCATCAAGGCTCAGGGAGGTTGAGGAACTTGTCTGAGCTTGGTTTTCTCATGCTTCCTTGGGAATGGGGAAGCGCGCTGAATATTGATGGGACAAAGTGCGCACTGGGGTGTGATTAGCATTATGACATTATCTTGACTCTCCGCACATACTGATGTTTGCTGTTCCTCTGGGAAATAACAGAAGAGGTCAATCAGCATGCCTCTCTCTGCCTGAATAAGAGGAATGTGCTCATTTATAATTCTGTCTTTCAAGATACCAGTATCTGTTTAGAGACTCCATCTAACCTTGCTCTTTTTCATTATATTTTCTTGCAGAAGGCAGTTTCTTGTATTTGCTAGCCCTAGCCCAGACAGACCTTGTCTTTATAAACCTCACACATTAGCTCCTCTAGTTCCCTTTTTGGAATTCTCTCTCTCTCTCTCTCTCTCTCTCTCTCTCTCTCTCTCTCTCTCTCTCTCTCTTCCCTATTATTTTTTATTGAGGTAATGGTGATTAGCAACACTGTATGTGATGCCGAGGAAGAGGGTTCATGCATCTTCAAAGGCATGTCACTATGCCACACCCACCACCAAAGTACCAATAAATCCTCCACCACAGCCCTTTGGGCCCACTCTTCCCCACCCCTACCCTAGGCCTCTAGTAGCCTCCATTCTTCAAATCGCTTTGATTCAGCTCAGGAAGAAGTTCATTATTGTTCTATCTTGATACCTGATTTACAACATCACTGGTGTCTTTCCTTGCTAGTTTTCTGATTTAATTTACAAAGGGAATCTTTTACAGTTTAAAGGCAGAGAAATCAAGACACAGTATTCGGTTTGTGGGATGTTTGCTAATTTAGGTTTCTGTGTGCAAGCTCAAGTGACTAAGAAATCGTCAGTTAACTTCTTGCAGGAATATCCATTTTTTTTTAAAGATTTATTTATTTATACAAGCACTGGGGTACAGGCCAGAGGTGCAAGAGGTGACAGGATTCACCAGAGACAGAGTGGGGAACAGAACAGGGAGACTGAAATACACTGCTAAGGGGAGCAGCGGGCAAGCCAGGAGAGGTCTGCTGCGCCATGTGGGGTGCTCCCTGGCCTGCGGGGGATCCAACTCCTGCTACAGAGGCAGCAGGCAGATTCACGGCACCACAACCAACGCCCTGTGCCACCAGGAAGCGCCCCCCCACCAACCTCTGCCCGCCAGATGTCATTTCTGACTATAACCTCTCCTAGATGGTATTTACAGCCACTAAGACTGGTCTATAAACTGGTTAGTATGTGTTGTCACTCTAAGATCTTCACTTATCCCCCAGCTGACCTGTCCTGCTCCTGCCTTGCTTTATATTCCCCATGATCCCACATCTAAAGTGTTAAGGCCTGACTCAGTAAGGGGCTGCTAGGACCCTGCTCCAGGACTAAGCTATTGCTCATTCTAACTGGTTACTTCAGACTAATACAGGTGATAATTTTGACTCTCATTCCTGCACTAAAAATAAATGGAGAGGGCCTTCCCGGTGGCGCAATGGGTTGAGCACAGTACCGTGTAGCTGTCCATAGCCTCTGCAGCGCCAGTTTGATTCCCAGCCAGCAAGGGAGATTCCCACGTGGCACAGGACCTCTCCTGTCTCTCCCACTGCTCCCCCCAGCAGTGTACTTTGGTACATTCCAGACATGAATGATTGTCACTGTCCATTGTTCCCTGAATCCGTTCTCCAGCCATTGCCAATAGGACGCAGGTAGAAGAAAGATGAAGTATTTCCTGGCCAAACGCTTAAAAGAAGAGACTTCTTCCTCTCCTGCTTTCTTTTTCCTGCTATTTCTTCCTTGAACATTGTAAAGAGCCATTTTGAGCCCTATTAACAAGAGAACTACCTTAGGATTTATTAAGTCACATTATAGGACTCTGGATCCCTGGACAACCTCTTATGGCAAAGTTGTCTTCTGCCCATGCAGCCTGGAATGTTCCCTCCAGACTTTACTGGGAAAGAGAAATAAACTTATATTTGCTTAAACTGTTGAGGGAACAGTACGTCCTGAATAAACTTCTTGTTCTGAGTTTTTTTTTAAGCACTTGGGTGAGGACTCACACCCATCCCAGCCTATTTCCCATTGAGGTTGCTTGGTAACAAAACCATTGTCAGGTTGGATCTCCATTACAAATTACTGAAAAAACAGTCAAACATAGAAAGGTTTTGTGGGTTTCCTCTTTGATCTTTTTTAATTCAAACATACATACAAAATCAGTCACTCTTTCCCAATATATAAGAATTATGGAGGCTTCCCTGGTGGTACAAGGGGTTAAACACAGCACTATAAAACTATCCACAGCCTCTGCAGTGAGTTTGACCCCTCACCAGGGAGCTACCCACATGGCACAGCAGAACTTTCCTGTCTTGCCCCCGGCTCCCCTCAGCAGTGTACTTCAGTCAGTCTGTCTGTTCTGTTCCCCACTCTGTCTCTGGTGAATTTTCTCACCCCCCATACCTCTGGCCCGTACCCCAGTTCTTTTATGCATAAATAAAAAAATCTTTAAAAAAAAGAATTATGGGACATTAGTAGTATAAGGACTACTTACTTTGCACCAATCAGAGTGCTCTCTATTGTTAAACACTAGCAGTATTCTAAATTGAATATATGAATAAAACTCAAAATTTGCACTAATCCCTAAATATTTTAAAATTAACATATAGAAGCAAATTCTTGATTAATTCGGGCCTCCCCAGTGGCGCAGCGGTTGAGCGCTGGGTTGCGAAGCTGCCCTTAGCCTCTGCAGCGCCGGTTCGTTCCCCGGCTGCTCCCCGGCCACCGGAGGAGGGTCCCACATGGCGCGCAGACCTCTCCTGCCGCCCGCTGCTCCCCTCAGCAGTGTACTTCGGTCCTTCTGCCTGCTCTGCTCCCCGCTCTGGCTCTGGTGAATTCTCTCACCCTCCCGCGCTTCTGACTGTACCCAGTGCTTGTATAAATAAATAAATAAAATCTTAAAAAAAAAATTCTTGATTAATTCAACCAAAGCGGTTATTGCTAAGACAAAAGGAAAGGAAAACAGAGTTTTTAAATATAAATCTTAGGGTGTTTCCAAAATGCCTTAACTCTGAAGACATAAAATAAATTCTGTTGCTTCTAGACCTCCATTATGAACCACACTATAAACATTATGCTTTCCTCAGTTATTCACTTTAGCTTAAGTTTCAGTCTTAGCTTTTAATCACTATCTGAACATTATTTTTGTTTTTGAACATTATCTTATTGAGGGAAAATTTACATATAATGCAACGCTTAGATGTTAAATAGGCCATTTAATGAGTTTTTAAAAAATACACATTCATGTAGTCAAGATTTAAACAAATACAGAATATTTCCACACTCAGAAAGTTTCCTGTGTCCCTTTCCAGTCATTCCCAAATAACCCTACGCAATGACATTCCTGTAGACTCTCTCCATGTATTCATTTAGTCTCTTCTTGAATTTCATACATTTTGTGCTGGGTATTTTTTTTTTCCACATCTATTTCTGAGCTGCATTCATGGTGTTGTATACATCAGTAGTTCATGGCTTTTATTACTGAGAAATAGTCCACTGTTTGACTATACCAGAAGTTACTTTATCCTCTATAGGAAATGCATAGATTGACATTAGTTTTCTTATATAGGCTGTGGATTGACATTAGTTTTCTTTTTCTATATTCAGTTACTTCCAGTAATGCTGCTATAAATATTTGTGAAAGTTTTTGTGGCTATATTTCCACTTATTTAATTATCTAGAAGTGGAATTTCTGAATGACGGTATAATGGCATATGTAGGTTTGTAAGAAACCAGAACAAATTTCAAGAATGTGTATTCTAATTTAGTCTTCCATCAGCAAATTGAGTTACCACATATGTTCACCTACACTTAGTGTTGTCGTTTTTTTCTGTTCCTGTATGTAAAATAGTTTATCTTTATGGTTTTAATTTGCATATTCCACATTATTAAGAATGCTGGTCACATTTTTATATGCATTTTGATCATTTATAGATCTCCTTTTTTGAAGTGATTGTTCAAACCCTTTGGTTATTACTACATTTGGTTTTCATTTTATTATTGATGTGAGGGATTTCCTTACATATTCAGGATATGAGCTCTTGCTCAGGTATATTTTGAATTTATTATCCCAGTCTGTGACATGCCCTTTTATTTTCTTCACAGTCTTTTGATGACAGTCTTGATTTTGAAGAGATTGTGTTTTAATTTTTCCTCCTTTGTGTTTTAGGCTGTCTATATCCTGTCCAAAATATCTTTTCTTCTCCAAGATGAGGAAGATATTCTCTTAAGTTTTATCCTAGAGTCTTTATAGTTTTAGACTTTGTACTTAAGCCTATTATATACCTGAAATTAATTTGGGTGCATGGTATGATAGAAAGACTTAAGCTTTTGTTCTTCTGTACCTTTATGAAGTTGTTCCCTGTTTGCTACTCTTTTGATTCATCTGAGGCATAACATATTCTTTTATAACTACTGAGTTGTGGAGATATGATGCTAGATAAGCACAGGTATTGAGATATGATGATTGAGAATCTATTGTACCCTCCTGTTGAATGATGGTAATAAAATCAGTTCCTTTTCTGCTTGATGTCATTTCTACAGTGGACATTAGGCACTGTTAGAGGTTGTGTTGATCATTTAGATCACTCCAAGTATGTCTTTTGGATTAGGAAACTTATATTAATGCATCATCCCAGAAGTAGAATGTAACCTTACTTTCTACAATCTATAGTTCAAGCAGGAACAGATTCATATTCCCCTTGAGTTGTAATATTCTAATAAGTAGAAGGTGATACAACAGAACACATAGAGCAGTGGGAGAGAAAGGGTACACCTGTCAGCCAGCCAGATCAAGTTATCCCTGGGGACCACAGGGGTACGAGACAGCACAGTTGGTATGAAATATCTGTTTGACCAAATGGGGTAATAAGATTAATGATTTTTTACATTAGATAGTAACCTGATTTCCGTCAAACTTAATGCTTACTTTCTTGCAAGAAGCTTCTTGCTCCTTAAAATAATCTATTTTAAGTCACAACTATAAAACATAAGACTGGAAAACACCATGGAGCAAGATCTATGCTCTCTGGGTGTTAAGTTTAAGCTGTAGTTCCAGAGCTATTTATCAAGAGTTTATATTGTAAGGGTCTAGCCAGGAATTATTTTATCAGCTAAGTCTAGAGAATCATAGGGCAAGAACTTGGCTTCCAAGTAGCCAGAACAAATATTCTCCAATTCCCTTAACATTTACTGAACATTTCTACACCTGTGATCTCATTTGATGCTCAAAACAGTCCTGTGGGGTAGATACTATTGTGCTTACTTCACAGATAATGAAATTGAGAATGGTTAAATAACCTCAAAATTACCTCCAGCTAGTATTCAAAAGCCCTAAAAGCTTGCATCCAGGCCCATCTCCCTCCAAAGCACAAGCTGAAATGAAGTTCTACATCTGATGTTAATTTACTTGGTACATGAAATGAGGTAGATCACCCTACGCAGGTTGATTCATTTTTTGGGTCCTGAAGCTTTAAGTAAAGCAGGCAATTGGAGAAATACCCAGTTTCTTAAGCTTCTTGAAAACTAAATGGCAGTTGTCAAGGACAATATTTTAGCTTTAATGGGGCTGCTGACCTTCCATGATAAGTCCAAAAATCCAGCATGGTGAAATTGGGGAGAAGTCAAGTGTTTTAAGTGTCTGAATCCACAACTTAGATCATCAGCTAGTTTAGAAAGAAAACTGATGGTCTCTTCAGTTTTTTGGAGCTCATCATGGAGAGACTGATAACTGGTGAGTGGAAATTTTTATTCCAAGATATAGTTTTACTTCTAAACACAGGGATTGCTTATATGTTTTCCAGGAAGTTTTCTCAAAGTAGTCTGCAGGTCTTTAATGGTCTTTTCAGCACTGCCTTGCAATTCCCCATACTCTCATCTGAGCGGAAAGATGGAAACCTTGTTTTAACACTAACTCTACATATCAGGAGAGAAAGGGAAGCATGTCTTTCTGTTTTAGTTGTTTGGTTTGGTTGTTTGAAGGCAAGAACTTCTGCCCATCCAAGATGGAGTCAGGACCTGGGCTTAGGGAACTTTTACACTGTATGCTTTACTAGTGATTTTTGGGGTCCAATGTGAGTGGACTAGACCTCTTTCCTCTGGGACTTGATGATAAAGATCTGTTGTTTGGGTTCTATGCTCAGCCTAGTGATTTAACAACAAATAACAGGTAAGGAAAAGGTCCCTGAGGGAGGCAAGATAGAGTTTGCAAGAGTCTGAGTTTATAAGACGAGCCTCTGGGGCAACAATCAACTAACTTCTATATACATCCTGCTTCAAACACACATGCCAAGCTAGACTCTGGTCAAGAGCACACAGCTCCTGTGGGTCAGCACCACATAATCATTAAAGCAGGGAGGAGGGCCTCCCCGGTGGCGCAGCAGGTTGAGTGCAGCGCTGTGAAGCTGTCCTCAGCCTCTGCAGCGCAGGTTCGATCCTGGCTGGCCAGGGAGATTCCCACATGGCGCAGCAGACCTCTCCTGTCACGCCCACTGCTCCCCTCAGCAGTGTATTTCAGTCTGCCTGTTCTGCTACCGGCTCTGTCTCTGGTGAATCCTCTCACCCTCCCGCGCCTCTGGCCTATACCCCATCTCTTGTATAAAAATAAATAAATCTTTAAAAAAAATAAAGAGGGAGGAAATTATAAGTAACAATAATCAAATTCAGCAAAAATTATCTCATTTGTTTGTTAATCAAACATTTGAGTGTGATCCCAGTTGTTCTTTACCTACAATATACAACAGAATTTTGTTTCCTAGTCAGTCCCCGTCCAGCAATGCCTGCCTACTGTCAGCCTCCCTGGTGATGTTTGCTCTGTAGTTAGACTTCACCGAAAGTCTGGGATTGGCGATTTTATTGTTGGTTTACCTTTTAAAAACCCAGGAAACAGCAAGCTTTGGAAAGGATGTGGGGAAAATGGAACCCATATATTTTGCTGGTTGGAATGTAAAATGGTGCCATTGTTGTGGGAAACGGTATGGTTATTCCTCAAAAAATTAAACATAGAATTACCATATGACCTAGTAATCCCTTTACTGGGTATGTACATGAAAGAATTGAAAGCATGGACTCAAACATATTTTACACCCACGTTGATAAGTGTTATTCACAATAGCCAAAAAGTGGAAAACAACGCAAAGTCCAGAGACTGATGGATAAACAAATTGTAGTATCTATATACAATGGAATACTGTTCATCATTAAAAAGGTGAGAAATTTTTTAATTAAGAAGGTTTTTTTCAGGTAACCTTAGTTTACAAAGCTGTATAGCTTTCAGGTATACACTTTCTCATATCAGTAGCTGTGTATTTCACATGACACTCACCACCAAATCCCCAATCACCATTCACCCCCAAGCTGCTCCCACCGACTTCTTTCCTCTCTGGTAAAGAAGAGTCTAAGGGTTTGTTTTTGTTGTGTTTTTTTTTAATTTTTTTTTCTTTTTTAATATCCCATGAGCAAAATCATATGGCATTTTGACTTATTTCTCTTAACATAATTCCCTCTATAGGGACCCTCATAAGGTCTATATTGTCAAAAATGACAAAATTTCATCTTTTTATGATTTAGTATTTCATGGTGTATATATTCCACATCTTCTTAATACATTCGTAAGTGGGTGGGTACTAAGGTTGTTTCCATATATTGACTAGTGTAAATAGCACTGTAGTGAACAAAAGTATATATATATATATATATATATATATGTGTATATATATATATATATATATATAAAACTTTTAGAATTACTATTTTCAGGTTGTTAGTTTAAAAACCCTTACAGGGGATTACTGGATCATATGGTAGTTCTAGCTTTAATTTTTTGAGGAACTGCCTTACTGTTTTACAAAGTGGCTGCACCAATATACATTCCCACCAACAGTGCACTAAGGTTCATTTTTCTCCACATCCTCATCAACACTCATTCTTTCTTAACGTTTTTATAATAACCATTCTAACCTGTGTGAGGTGAAATCTCAGTGTGGTTTCAATATGCATTTCCCTAATAATAAGTGGTGTAGAATATCTTTTTATGTGTCTGTTGGTCACTGGTATGCCATTTTTTGGTCCAATGCCTATTTAAATCCTCTGTCCTTTTTTTTAAAAAAAGATTTATTTATTTATGCATACAAGAGCTGGGGTATAGGCCAGAGGTGTGGGGGATGAGAGGATTCACCAGAGACAGAGTGGGGAACAAAACAGGCAGATTGACCAAAATACGCTGCTGAGGGGAGCAGCGGGAGAGTCAGGAGAGGTCTGCTGTGCCATGTGGGTAGCTCCCTGGTCGGCCAGGAATTGAGCTCATGCTGCAGAGGTCGCGGATGGCTTCATAGGTTGCATCTTAACACCCTACACCACCAGGGAGACCCCACTCTGCTGTTTTTTAAATTGGGGTGTATATTTTTGGTTTTTGAATTGTACAAGTTGTTTATATATTTTTGTATATTACTCTCCCATCTGATATATGGTTTGCAAATATCCTCTCCCTTTCAGAAGGCATCCTTTTCATTTTAATGATGGTTACTTTCACTGTGCAGAACCTTTTTAGTTTTATGTAGTCCCATTTGTTTATATTATCTTTAGATTATCTTTCTGTTGGAGAAAATCCACAAGGACATCATTAAAGCCATGGTCAACAAGCGCATCACCTATCTTTTCTTCTTTGTATTTTAGTTTCAGGACTTACATTTAAGTTTTCAATCAATTTTAAATTGATTTATATATATATGATATAAGAGTAATCCAGTTTCATTTTTCGCTTGTTGCTGTCCAATTTCCCCAACGCCATTTATTAAGAGCCTTTGCTTCCTCCATCTTATGTTCTTGGTTCCTTTGTCATAATTTAGTTGTTCATATATGTGTGGTTTTATTTCTGGGCTTGCACGTCTCCAAAAATGCCTATGCCCCCCCCACCCCGGTATCATGCTGTTTCGACTACTTTGTATATAGTTTAAAATCAAGGCGCATAAAACCTCTGTTTTTGTTCTTTTTTCCTCTCAGGATTATTTCGGCTATTCAAGGTCTTTTTTGGTTCCGTACAAATTTTAGGATTTTTTTTGTCTATTTCTGTGAAGAATGCCATTGGGATCTTGATAGGTGTTGTGTTGAATCTGTGTATTGCTTTAGGTAAAATGGTCATTTAATAATATTGACTCTTCCAATTCATAAATACAGAAAGTCTTTCTATCTTTTTGTGTCTTTTTCAATTTCTTTCAACAGTGTCTTATAGTTTTCATGTATGGGTCGTCCCTTTCTTGGTTAAATTTATTTTTTTCTCTTTTTTTTAATATATATATTTTTAAGATTGATTGATTTATTTATTTATACAAGCACTGGGTACAGTCAGAAGCGCAGGAGGGTGAGAGAATTCACCAGAGCCAGAGCGGGGAGCAGAGCAGGCAGAAGGACCGAAGTACACTGCTGAGGGGAGCAGCGGGCAGCAGGAGAGGTCTGCGCGCCATGTGAGACCCTCCTCCAGTGGCCGGGGAGCATCCGAGGATCGAACTGGCGCCGCAGAGGCTGTGGGCAGCTTCGCAACCCAGCGCTCAACCGCTGCGCCACCGGGGAGGCCTCTCCTTGGTTAAATTTATACCTAAGCATTTATTTCCTTTTCTTGTAATTATAAATGGTATTGTTTTCATCATATCTCTTTTCTGCTAGTTCATTGGTGACATAGAAACAACATATCTTGATACATTATTGTTTCTATCAGTTTTTTTATGGACACTTTGGGGTTTTCTGTATATAGCGTCATGTCATCTGCATATAATGACAATAATATTATTAAAATGAAGGAAATTTTGTTAAAGATTTATTTATTTATGCATACAAGAACTGGGGTACAGGGTAGAGGCACTGGGGGTGAGAGGATTCACCAGAGACAGAGTGGGGAACAGAACAGGCAGATTGACTGAAATACCCTGCTGAGGGGAGCAGCAGGCAAGAGAGGAAAGGTCTGCTTCACCATGAGGGTCACTTCCCTGGCTGGGGATCAAACTGGTCCTGTGCTGCAGTGGCTGCAGATAGCTTCATAGTGCTGTGCCTTAACCCCTTGTGCCACCAGGGAGGCCCCAAAATGAAGGAAATTTTTATGCATACCACAACATGAATGAACCTTCAAGACATCGTGCTAAGTGAACTCAGACAATCACAAACGGATAAATATTGGATGGTTCCTTTTATATGAGCTACCTAGAGCAGTCAGATTCATAAAGACAGAAAGTAGAATGGTGGTTGCCAGGGATTGAGGATGTTGATGGGTAGAGCTTCATCTGAAGATGAAAAAGTTTTGAGGATGTGTGGTGGTGATGATTGCACAACAATATGAATGTCCTTAATATCACTGAACCATACACTTAAAGTGGTAAAAATGGTGAAATTTATATTCTATTTGCTACAATATTTTTTTTTTAACCAGGGACCCAGATTCTTTCCACCACTGTAGTACATTTTCCACAGGTCAACTGCTATCTAAGGCTAGATTCTCCTCACAACCATGAGAAAATTATCAACAACAATCAGAGCCACACGTATCCTTGCTATCAACCAGAGGAGGCACTTTCCCTTAAAAGCAAGGACAAAAGTTTCCCCAAAGTTGCCAATAAATCATTACTTGAATTTTAGGCAAGTTGAATCTCTAAACCATAACTGGCAAAAGGAATAGGTTTATTCTCAGAGCAATCAGCCTTATCCCTTGAGCTGAAATCAATTCCCCAATTTGCTTTGCTGCAATTCAATATGAGAAGGATGAAATGAGTCCTGGGGAGTAAATCTCAATGTCTGCTAATGCTACTTTACAAATGGTGTAGTAACATCAAGTACATAGAGTTGGAAATCCTCTCTGTAAATTTCAAGTCATCCTTCCAACTCCATCCCAACTGTCCCCTCCCAGTATCAACAATACTCTTCTATTTCTCGGGTCTTATGCCTCCCCATATTTTGCCCTAGAGCAACAGAAGAGGTAACATTTGTGGGGACAGGAGAGTAGGTGGGAAGGCATCTGAAAAGAAGTTCCATTTTCATGTGCATCAATATCACCTGAAAAGTGCTTTGACAATAAGAATTCCTGGATCCAACCCAAGAAATGCTGAATCAGAACCTATATAAAAACTAAATTTAGTGCCTCCCTGGTGGCTCAAGGGGTTAAGTCTCAGCACTATCAAGCTATCACCAGCCACTGTACTACGAGTTCCATCCTAGGCCAGGGAGCTGACCCACATGGCGCAGCAGACCTCTCCTGTCTCACGCACTGCTGATCCCCTCAGCAGTGTATCTCAGTCAATCCTGCCCATTCTGCTCCCCAACTCTGTCTCTGGTGAATCCTCTCATCACCACCACCACCACCCCACACACCTCAGGCCTACACCCCAGCTCTTGTATGCATAAATAAATAAAAATAAATCTTTAAAAAAACCTAAATCTAAATTATTATTTTATCTCCATGAATTTGTAATTTAAGAGGTACCCTAGATAATTCTGATGCGGATACATGGCATATATTTTGAAAAGCACTGCCCTGATCTTTGTGAAGAATTGTCTTAGATGTTAAGAATAGAGGAACAGAAGTGATAAAGGTCATACTATGAGGGAATTCACAGTTTATTTGGGAGAACAGATACTTAAATAATTATGATAAGACCTGATAGCTACTATAATAGAGATATGAATTGAATTCTATGAGACTTATACTGCCTAAAGGGGTCACCAAAAGATTGGTTGAATTTTTGGCACTACAGAGGTGCATCTACATTGAAGAGAGAATGAGGGGGGCAGGACAGAGAGTGCACTAACATGATACCTAATAATTCAGGCTACCACAAAAACTCAGTGAGTCCCGGAGTTCAGTGATCATGAGAAGTCAGGCATGCATTTGTGACCCCCTCGTGGAATCCCTGTTCCCCACTTCTCAGAGTGCCAGCATGTGACTGCACTGCTCTGAATGTGATTCTTGTACTTGATATATATTTTTTCATATATATATTTATGTACAACATTGATAAACAAAACCATCCATCATGTATTTTGGGATGGCTTAGTACATTTTCAAGGTTTGTTTTGACCGTATATATTTAAACCTTATATCGTTGCCTTTAAAGTAAAACTCACATCCCATCCTTAACTTATCCTAGCATCTGAAACAACTGTTCTAGAGAAGGAGTGGCAGTTATCCAGGTGGAAAAATAGGAAAAGAGGTTCCAGGCAAAGGGATCAAAGTTGTCAAAAAATGGAGTTGTTAAAAGATTGTGACACATTTGGTGAACAGCCAGCCAGAAGTTCAGTTAAGACTCTCAGAGGGTAAAAGAAATAAAGTAGTATATGAAGTAAAGGCAGGTCAGGTAGGGTCAGACTATTAAAGACAATGCTAAGCATTTTGACCTTTTGATGAAAGAAAATGGAAGCCATTGAAGGAGTTGAAATAACTGAACAACAATGTAAAATCTGTGTCATAAAGAAATTATATATTGGCAAGGTGGTGATTATTACTCTAAAGCAGCAGAGAGAGGGTCTCAGAGAGGTCCAGGGAGACCCAGTCTAGTTCCATTTTACTAAAGTTTTTGGTATAATAAAGACTAACAGAGATGATAGAAGTCACCACAGGTTTGAACTATTCTAAATGATTATGTGTAACAAATTAATACTTTTTTAAAAGATTTATTTATGCATACAAGAGCTGGGGTATAGGCCAGAGATGCGGGGAGGTGAGAGGATTCACCAGAGACAGAGCGGGGAACAGAACAGGCAGACTGACTGAAGTACACTGCTGAAAGGAGAAGCGGGAGAGTCAGGAGAGGTCTGCTGTGCCATATGTATTGCTCCCTGGCCGGCCGGGGATTGAATTCATGCTGCAGAGGCTATGATTGCTTCATAGTGCAATGCTTAATCTCTTGCGCCACCAGGGAGGCCCAACAAATTAATACTTTTAATGAACACACACAGGTTGACTAGTTCAAAGATCTCATTTAGAGATGTTGTAAATCTAAGTTGGAGGCTTATGCCATGCCCCATGCACAACCTGGTTTTATTTCTAGACTCTCTTACAGTCTCAAACCTTATACAAGCAATTTAATCTCTCTGAGTATCAGTTTTCTGATTATGAGAATTATAACTACTTTTTTTAAGGGCGGGCTGAGAGAACATACACATGGTGTCCGGTGAACTTGGTGCTCAGCAAGTGTTAATATTTCTTTACAAGGTTTTAACATAATGATCCTATGCCTGTGCACACTCACACAGGAGCACTGGGGCACAACGACACTTGTACTTGAAATCTGATCAGTTGCCTGGGGCCAAGGTTGGAAGGGGGATAGGTCCACCACACCCTTTCTGTACCTCTCCCTGTTTCCATGTTGCGCACAGAAATGTAGCCTCTATTTGGGCCTCCCCGGTGGCGCAGCGGTTGAGCACTGGGTTGCAAAGCTGCCCGCAGCCTCTGCAGCGCTGGTTCGATCCCTGGCTGCTCCCCGGCCACCAGAGGAGGGTCCCACATGGCGCGCAGACCTCTCCTGCCACCCGCTGCTCCCCTCAGCAGTGTACTTCGGTCCTTCTGCCTGTTCTGCTCCCCCCTCTGGCTCGGTGAAATCTCTCCCCCTCTTGTGCTTCCGACTGTACCCAGTGCTTGTATAAATAAATAAATAAATCTTTAAAAGAAAAAAAGAAATGTAGCCTTTATTTAAGGTATTTATGCAATAGAGGCTTTCACCTACACATTCACCTCAGTATGACTGATTTATGCTATCATCACCATACTCCCTTTCCTAAAAGTGTTTGCGTAGCAATCTTTAGCTCTGACTGTATTCTTAATGCTCTTTTCCATGTTAGAGAAATTTCAGACCTCCATTAACCTAACCCACAAATCCCTCAGAAGTAATGGGGACTCTCCTATTGCTCCTGAGGTTATATACTTAGGAAGGTTATTATCCTCAGTGCTTTTGGGGTACTTGCCCTTTTCACCTGTTCAAAGATCAGCACTCCCTTTGGGCTCAGTGTTTTTGTCTGCAGCACAGAGACACGTAACTCACAGTAACGATTCCCTAGCTGAACAACAGCAGTAACTCACAATGCTGCAACAGGCTTCCCAGGTTCCTGTTAACTTTGCAGAGTCAAGTCATTGAATTGGCATGAGATCCAAGGCTTAGAAGCTCTGCTTTATAATCAGGGTGATTTCAGAATATAGCATCAGCTAAATGGGTCCCTGGGCCTGAGCCAACCTCCCAGGGCTCCAGGTCCAAGACATGATTTGCAGGATCCTGTCACTTAGAAGTCCTTGGGAATGGTATATCTTAAGAGTTAGTAAAGGTCTAATTTGGAAATAAACGTTGGAGGTTTATTCACTACACGATGGTTTAAACGAACAACTCCATTTATTATCATTACATGCTGATAATAAGTAATACTTGATTGTGTCTTGGTTCCATAAAAATTTCTTACTGATGGACATGGCAAAAGGTAGAGATGAAAATACAGATTCCCTATTCAAATTCATTTCTAATTGTCCATTTTTTCTTTCAAAATATGCTGCTATTATTCTTAATATCTTTCTCAAACATGAAATCATAGGATTTTGTGGCTGAAAAAGATTGTATAAGGTCATTTTGTCTATCTACCTACCTTTAAATAAATCTAGACTTAAAATCACCCCACACAGATGAGTAATCATTTCTTGGTGACCCAATTCAGGGTTTTACCATTTTTTTTCTACCAATAGTGTTTGCAATATCTGTATGCTTCAGCTGCAATTTAATCTTCAGTTATTTAGTCTTCAGGGGGAGATAAGTCTTCCCATTAAGTATCTTCCAGATGGTAACAGGTCATATTCCATTCTTGTGAGTTTTCTCTCCCATTGTTGTTGTTCTTTTAAACATCTCTAGCAAGCTCTATGGTCAGCCCTTTAACTGACTCTGCTCATCTTCATAGAAGACTCTCCAAATCCCTGTATCTCATGGATTGAGGGAAAATGACCAACAACATGAAATAAGTAAAGAAAAATGAGAAAATATGGGTCTAAAGGGAGATTTTCCCCATTTCCATTATTTATACCATTGATATTTCAAATAATATTTCATGATTTTTAATAGAATACATGTAATATATGTCCATAGTAGAAAACTTTAAAAAAAGAAGAAAAAAATCTCTTAATAATCTAACCACCTCAACCCAAGTGTTAGGATTTCTCCGTGTGTTGTGTGTGTGTGTGTGTGTGTGTTTCCTTAAATTGAGATCATACTGTATTTGTAGTTTGTTCAGGTTGATTTCATGGGCGTTTACCATATAATTTTCTACCCTTCCTTTTTAATGGCAGTGTAATTCTTCACCTTATAGATGTACCTTTACACATTTAATCAGTCACAAACCACTGTGCATTTAAATGGTTTCAAATTTCTCACCATTTCTAAAAAATGTTATGTGAGTATCCTTGTACCTAAAGCCTTATCCACATCCCAATCTTTTAAAAGAGGATTAATATGCATGTACATAAATATCTAAATATGTATACAACTATACATGTACTATATATACATGCATGCACAATATGTGCATGTGTGTATAATGTGTACATATATGTGTAAATTTTATTTCCTTATTCCCATAATCTGTCATTTATACTTTCAGATCAGATCTGTCAATAATTTTCTAACAAATTCATAGACTCAATAACAAATGAATAATTCATGGTTTTGATTCTTTAATAGCTCCTCCACAATAGGATAAAACTCCAATTTCTTAGCAGACCTAAGCCCAATCTTTCTCCATTCATGTATGGAATTGTATACAGTAGTAATCCCAATGGCTTCTATTGCTTGACACACTTCATGGCACTTAATACCTTTGATTACATTGTTCCCTCAGTCTAGAAAGTCTCTCCCATCATTTTCCCCCTCCCTAATCCTAAGAATTCCTTCAAGGTTCACTTCTGTGCTATAAATTATTCTGCATTTGATTGAAGAAGGAACAATCAATTGTGCTTTGCAGCAAGTCTTTGATGTGGTCCATGTTTTTTGCTTACTGTCTCTGGAGCAAAGAAATCTTAAAAAATCCTAATGATATTTGATCAGTTGGTGTTGGTCTTCTTAAATAAAACACCAATTTAATTTTAATGTGATTCCTACTCTTGTCCTTGAAATTTTAGTACCCATAGTCAATCCTTGCACAGTTTTTGCCTTCCTAAAAATGTACTTTGAAATGTGGAACTAGCAGAAGAGAATGGGAAATTAGATACAAATATATCAAAACAGGAGCCACATTACTATTTTTGAGAATCCCTCTACGTCCTATTTCTCTTCTTATTCACCCTGTCAGAAGCAGAATAGCACCTCCACAGGTGTTAAACCTGGTTCACTCACACAGGATTGAATGTTGCTTCCTCTCTCAGCAATAGCATGCTCCTCCATTGCCAGTTCATTGTCAGTCAGCTCCTAAAGTGGCACAATAAACTAATGTTCAGGAGGAAAGGCATGAAGAGACTAGAGACATTTGCCAATTGGCTGACAGGGCAAGATTATCAGTGAGACATGGGTAGACGGGTCCCGAAAGTATACCAATGCTAAACCATTTGTGGTATGTAAATTGGAGCTAAATCAAAGTTGTCATCTAGCAACTGACTTTTCCTAGGAGAAGCAACATCTAAAGGCCCAAGTAACCGAGATAATACTGACCACAGGCTCCTTCAAGATAGGCACTGAGGGGCTATGACAAAAGCAGCTGACACCTGCTAAAAAGTGAATTGGCATGATCCCTTCAACAATTGTGGATAATTAGGGCCCTAAACCAAGAGCAGATAGACCAGAAGGTGACCAGCTGATTAATCTGATAATAGAGCCTGTGCATGGAAAACAGATTTTTCTTTATATGCTTTAACACCATCTAGCTTTCTGGAATGACTGGATCCAGTGGAACAGATTATAACTACTATTTTCATACTGGCACTCCACAGCTTACAAATGAAATATTTTCCAAAGGTTTAATGGTTTGGAACTCAAAATTTTTTCCTGTAGGTTACAAGTTAGCCCATTAAAAAACTAATTAATCCTCCAGAGTAGCTGAATTAAAATATTGTAGTATTAGTTGGATTTCTATATTCTCATTCTGTATTAGTGTTTGGGAACCAAGTAATATATAAGTAACAAGGAGAAGAAAGAGGAAGTCCTCAAAAGTGGTTGGGTCCATGGTAGGGATTCACTTAATGTTTAAAGAATGAATTATTAGTGGAAATTAAGAAGGCTGAAAGTCATAAAGTGTTTCTATTCTATTTGATGAGAAAGTTCCCCAATGATTTTGATGAGAGAAAGGCCATCACAAAAGCTAATTTTAGAATAACTAATGAAAATTCAAAATACAAATTAGAGGAGAACAGTCCTGGATGAAAGTCTAAACTTTGTTATGCATTAGCTCTGTAATTTAGAGTAAGTTGTTTTCTTAATAACAGCTTTATTGATACATAATTTACATACCACAAAGTCACCTTTTAAAAGTGTGAAGCTCAGTGCTTTTAAACATGTTCACTATGCCTACAACCATCATCACATGCAAATGCCAGAATATTTTCATTATTCTGAAAAGCCCCATACCCATTTTTCCCCTAAACCTGCCAGCCTAGGTAAGCAGTAATCTACTTTCTGTCTCCATGTATTTACCTGTTCTGGGTATTTAATATACATGGAGTGATACAACATATAGTCCTTTATGACTAGCTTCCTTCATTTAGTGCAGTGTCTTCAAGGTCTGTCCACGTTGCAGTATCTATCAGTACTTCATTCTGATTTTACTGCTGAGTGATATTCCATTTAATGGATACACACACACACACACTTTGTTCATTCATCCATTATTGGATGGACATTTTCTCATTTTTTGACTAGTATGAATAAAGATGCTATGAACATTCAGGTAAAAGTATTTTTGTGAACATACATTTTCAATTCTCTTGGAGAGATATATGTCAATATATGCCTAAGAGTTGAATCTCTGGGTTATATGGTAACTCTATTTTTAACTTTTTGAGGAACTGAAGGACTGCTTTCCAAAGTTACTAAACTAATTTACATCCCACTAGCAATGTATGAAGGTTCAAATTTCTCCAATTCCACACTAACACTCATTTTCTGTTTTTGTTTTTTAAACTATAGCTATCCAAGTGGGTGTGAAGTGGTATCCCGTTGTTTTGATTTACATTTCCCTCAAGCTAATGTTGTTGAGCATGTTTTCATATGCTTATTGGCTCTTTGTATAACTTGCTTGGGGAAATGTCTGTTCAATCTTTATCCACTTTAAAATTATGGTATGTCTTTTTATTGTTGAATTGCAATGGTTCTGTATATGTATTCTGGATGTAAGTCCCAATCAGATATATGATTTACAAATATTCTCTCCCATTCTATAAATCGTTGTGGTTTTTTCCTTCACATTCTTGATGGTGTCCTTTGAAGTATGAATGTTTTTCAATTGGAGGAAGTCCATTTTATCTACTTTTTCTTTGGTTTCCTATTCTCTTGGTGTCATATCTTAGAATTTTCTAATCCAAGGTCATGATGGGTTGCGTTTCTGTTATTTTCTAAGAATTTGATAGTTTTAGCCCTTACATTCAGGTCTGTGAACCATTTTCAATAAATTTTTATATGGTGAGAGTTAGGGGTCCTGGCTGGACATATGAATAAATATCAATAATTGCTTTTAAAATGCATTGTGCAAAGGAAAACCTTTATTAGTTAAACATGAGAGATGTAGATTGCTTGGGAAAACTTTTTTGTAGGAAATCAATGGAATGACACTGCATCATTTATTTGCTTAGGATTTTCCCTCTGCTTCTAGTTTTAACATTCTAGACACAGCTAGGGAAGACAGGTAAAGCTGCATATGCACATCCAATTCTGTGCCTACTTCTGGTCCCCTCAGACACAGTCTGATCCCTGATGGCAGTTAGTTCTAGGAAGGTTTTGTTGGGTGGATTGGTGGTAAAACATTCTGCCTGCTGCTAGCCTTCTCAAAGATTGAGCTTAGGGAAATCATTACTAAAACTGCTGCGGTCAGGAGCAGACTGGGAATCAGGGCGTGTGATACCATAACGACAACCTGAAAAAGAAACAGCAATTTCTTAGAACCAGAGGATCAAGGGACTTGCACAGGGCTTGATAGCCCTCCACAGGCTATCAAGATCTGACTTCATTCCTTAGCCTCCAGAAAGACCTCTAGTGAGGCCATTTAGGACAAACTGATGTGTGGACCCCACTCCTGCACTCTCAGCTGATTAGTCCATTTGTTAACCAAGAGGGGATGGAATTTAGAATATTTGAGCATTTAAATGGAGTTTAGGGGATAAAACCCTTGCCTCCTCAAATCCCTCATTCCCCAGCATGGAAAACTAAGAAACAAAAGGCCAGGGGAGAAAAAACCAAATAGCAACAGATCCCTTGTGCCAGCTGAGTGTTGCTTAGCAGAGCAACCTGGGTATTGGATGTGGATGCAGCCATGTGGAAACAGTAGAGAAAGTTAAAGGCATGGAAAACTAGCAGAAGCTTTGTCATCCAACCTTAGAGAAAGATTCTGGGGCTCTTATTGTTATAGGACAGGGAGAGGGGCAGCCGTGACATTCTGCTGACCTGTTTGCTGTTGACAATAATTAAAAATAATTTATGGAGCCAAAGGCTGATAAATGGTTGGTGAGAGATTAATGAAAATGTCAAGCAATTGATTGTATACTTTCTTTTAAAAGCTAGGATTGTGCTCTCGACCTCCTTACTCTCCTCTTCCAAACTCTGTTCTCTAGTTTGCCCCTCCATTCCTCTCCACCAAAGTGTTCTTCCATCCCCATGTTTGTCCTCCCGGCTTATCATTCATATTTGTATTCTTAAAAGCAGATCCAACTAAATACAAGGTGAAAATAAATTTGATTGAATTAATTCAAGCTTAAAGGATGGTTAAAAGCTCTTAAATGATCTCTGGACTCTGCATTTTAAAAGAAGATCAGTTTCATCCAAACTAATTTTTTATCTTAGAAAAATTTGAAAGAAAGTGATTTCATGAATTTGTTTTGAAATTGACATTGGAAGAAAGAGGGGAGTTTCTTAGTGCCCTTCAGACCACATAATACTTTGTCCACACTGCTTTGACAGTATTCTTGTTACGGAGCAGCCCCTATATAAAACAGGTTGCCTGGCTGTGGGTCCTCACCCGCGTGCTTAAAAGGGCCTTATTAATACTCCACTACAGGCACACACAAAAGGTTAATAAAAGGTTTATTTATAAGGGAAAGGGAAATGAGGAAATGTACAACTCCGGGAGAAAATAGAGAAATAAAGTCTTTAATGCGTCCTACCCGATCCACCAACCTGGAAACCCAATGGCACTCTGAGAGCTGGCCGCGCGCTGCAAGCTAGCAGAGAGCCAAAAAGGGGGACCCCCCCCCAAAGCCCACGTGTCTGGTTTTATACCAAACCTGGCTACTTAACCCCACCTTCAGGTTCCAGCAATCTTGCCTTTGGTGGTGATGGGATTTGTCTTTCCCAATGTCCTGATGGCTTTGGTCTGGAGTGGGGGTGGAGTCCACAAAGCCTGTATGGGATTAGCTTTAGGACATCCTTTCCCCCTAACATTCTAACTATAAAGTCATCCATGACAGGAAGTAAGATTACAATCTCAAAAAGCCCCCCCAACTCAGAAGCATCAGGCCTTGAAGCATTAGATTTTAAATGACAGTGAGAATCAGATCTTTGGAAGTTGTTCATTGGGCCTCTGAAAAACTTCTCAGTTGGTGTTTCTCTCTGCAGGAAGCTTCCTCTGTCTGTGTTAAACCTAGAAAACAGTCTGACCAAGGCTAATGATTGCCCTGACTTGGAGTTTCTTGCCGAGAAGGCCTTACGTAAAGAGACGAATGAGAAGATAAGCATCAAGATGGAGTTTAAAATTTGAAATGTTCTAGACTAACGTGGAAAGAAAGAGAGCCCTCTGGTATATGTCAGCCTCAGCAAACTTGGTAGCTGGTATCTTTCTTGCCCTCTCAATTTGACAGTTGGTAAATTTCAGCATTGGGTCCACACCCAATTGTAACATGAACATGCATTGGTCCATAAGAAAACTTACTGCAGACAAGAGAGAGAGAGAAATTCTGTAATGAGATTCCACTCAGTTGGGCTGTAGCTATTGTGCAGATACCTGTCTCAGCTCCAGCTTTGGAAACACTCTCTGCTCTAAGCCATTTCCCTTGGAGTTTCCATCCCATCCACAGCACCACCTCCTCTCCCCACACCAGACACAGTATGCAGTTTGTAGGGATGGTAATGATAACTATATCTGCCAGTTAAGTATTCCCATCAGTGTGAATGACAGAATAGCCAAACAAGACCCCAGAGAAAGGGGAAGTTAATGAGCTGAAACAGCAAAACTTCCAAAACAGGCTGTCTGAAAATGTGGAAAGGGTATTTAATGCTGGTGTATTTAGCTGCTAAATATCTTTTAAAAAAAAAAAAAAGATTTTATTTATTTATTCAAGAACTGGGGTACAGGTCAGAGGCGTGGGAGGGTGATAGAATTCACCAGAGAGAGCTGGGAGCAGAACAGGCAGACGATGGAAGACACTGCTGAGGGGAGCAGCAGGTGAGACAGGAGAAGTCTGCTTTGCCATGTGGGTTTCTCCCAGGCCAGCCGGGAATTGAACCCGTGCTGCAGAGGCTGCGGACAGCTTCACAGCATGGTACTCAACCCGCTGCGCCATGGGGGAGGCCAGCTGCTAAATATCTTTAACAGAAGTATTGATGTCTATTACTTGCTAATAATTGTGACTTTCATCTCTTCATTGACACCTGCCCTGCTCTGTAACCTACGCAGAATACCTATCCAAGTGGTTCTCAGGCATAATTGTAAATCAGAATTACTAAAGGGAGACTTTTATTTATTAATTTATTCACTAAAAATGGAACCACTATATGACCCAACAATTCCACTCCTAGGAATCTACCCAAAGGACATAAAGGAAGACTTTTAAAAAAAACCTAGATGACCCAGTCCGGCCCTAGATCTTCTTAATAAGAATCCTGGAAATGGGCACAAATATTCACAATGAGAAAACATTTTGCAAGTGATTTTTGAGGCATAATCAAGGTGGCAGACCACAGCTTTAGTCTCATCTGGAGTAATTCTGTCTCTATAGCCACTCTATGAGGTATGTGTTTATCCCCATTTTACAGATGAGGAAACTAAATCCCATGAAAATGTCAAGGTTTGGCCAAGGTCACACAGGTAGAAATTTCCTAGGCTAAGATCGAAAGCAAGACCCCTGGCTCCAAAGGACATGCTTTTTCCACTGCATCACACTAATAAGCTTAATTTTTCTCAGTACTCAGATATAGACCTGTTTTAAACAATATGGCTTGAGTAACTAGGGGCTCTAGTAGTATTCATCCCTCCAGAGTTGGTTTTTAATTCTATCATACTGGTATTTCTCTACCCTTTTAAATGTAACCATCAGGTCCTCCCTGGTGATGCAGGGGTTAAAGTCTCAGCGCTATCAAGCTATCACCAGCCACTGCAACATGAGTTTCATCCCTGGCCGGGGAGCTGACCCACATGGCCCAGCAGGCATCTCCCTTCTTACCAGCTGCTCCCCTCAGCAATGTATTTCAGTAGGTCCGCCTGTTCTGCTCCCCTGGTGAGTCCTCTCATCTCCCACACCTCTGGCCTAAACCCCAGTTCTTCTATGCATAAATAAAGAAAAATAAATAAATAAATATAACCATCATTCACCTTAGAGTTATTGACACAATACTATTACATCATCAGTCTCATGCCCTGTACTTAGAGTGATGAACACTATACTATTACATTATTGATCCCAATCCACACACATATACCTTGCTTCTTGCTCTTTACCAAGCAGAAAAAAAACCCTTTTTTTTTTTTGAGGTTCAGGAAGGTTGTTCTTAAAAGGTTCTGAAATGCTGAAGTCATTCTGGATTTCAGCTTTCCTGGCTGCTGCTGTAGGGTCATTACACTATCTTATGTTTGTGTCGGGACCAGTGTCTCTTCATTCATCTTTTATCAGTATATTCTGTAAATATTTGTGCATGTGTGAATTATATGTAAATTTATATATAGTTATTTCAGTGTTATAAATCAGGAAATACTTCTTGTTCTGGAAAGAAATTTAGAGACCTTATTTGTCCCAATAGTTTTCTATTTTTCTGAATCACAGAACACTTTCTCCGAGCGGATGTGTGTTCACAATCCCAGTATATAAAACAGACATCAGCACAACATGATGGACAAAGAAAGAAGACCGCACTCCCCATCTCTTTGGACCTTGAAGCAGCTGCACAGCACAATTTGAAAAACACAGTTCTAGTTAACTCCCCCAGTTCACTAATGAGGAAATTAAGGTTCAGAGAAGTAAGCCAACTTGCCCAAATTCATATAGCATGTAGCAAATCA
The DNA here is from genome assembly GCF_964194135.1 of Talpa europaea. NCBI lineage: Eukaryota > Metazoa > Chordata > Mammalia > Eulipotyphla > Talpidae > Talpa > Talpa europaea. The sequence continues at coordinate 69,696,073 of NC_140081.1, forward strand.
AGACCCAAAATTCAAATTTCCTACTGTGTAGCCCATATTCTTTCTAACACATTTAATGTGATAAAGATGGAAATGAGCACCATGCCCAGAACATTCTGGAGAAAAACCCTAGTTATAGGAGAGAATAATAACATTTACAGTTAATCTCGAGCACTTACTACACATCAGGCAATTTTTCTACTTTACTTTTGGCTATACTCCAGTTTAGAGTGTCTTTTCCCGAACTAACTTCATCCACATGTCTTTGAGGATCTTTTTAATACATGCACCACTGTTTCCTCTCCATTCCTACCTCCCTTAATTCAGGCCCATAGTGCCCCTCTCTTAAAATAATAGCTTTATTGGACTGTATTTCAGGCACCATAAAATTTACCCATAAAATTTACTCAATATATAATACAATGGTTTCTAGTATATTTGCAGAATGGGGCAACCAAACCCACAATTTAATTTTCAAATATTTCCATCATCCCCAAAAGAAACCTCATGCCCACTAGCGGTCACTCCCCAATCTCCCCTCCCTGAAGCCCTGGCTGCCACTAAATGTATTTTCTGTCTCTGTGAATTTGCCTGTTGTGGCCATTTCTTATAAGTGGAATCGTATACTGTGTGGTCTTTTGTGCCTGACTTCTTTCAGGCGTCATTCATGTTGTAGCATGAATTACTGCTTCATTTATTTTGACTGAATAGTAACCCATTGTATGGATATACGACATTTTGTTTGTTTGTTCACCCATGGAAGGATTCCTGATTACCTCTTGCTTGAACCACTAAAACAGCATTCTGACTGGTGTTCTTTTCTCCATTATTCCCGCCACTCTTCACACTGCCTTTAGAAATAGTTGATAAAAGTGGGCCTCCCCGGCGGTGCAGCAGGTTGAGTGCAGCACTATGAAGCTATCTGCTGCTTCTGCAGTGCCGGTTTGATTCCCGGCTGGCCAGGGAGCTACCCACATGGCACAGGAGACCTCTCCTGTCTCGCCTGCTGCTCTCCCTCAGCAGTGTACTTCAGTCTGCCTGTTCTGCTCCGCACTCTGTCTCTGGTGAATCCTCTCACCCCCGGCGCCTCTGGCCTGTACCCCAGTTCTTGTATGCATTAAAAAAATGAATCTTTAAAAAAAAAAAGAAAAAAGTTGATAAAAGTGCTGAACCTACCTCAGTGGTTCCCCACTCTAAGCAGGAAATCACAAACTTAACTGCCTCAAAAGCAAGGTGGGTCATGCAAAACAGTTCCTGGTTCAAAGTCATCTGAAATTGGTGCGTTGGGGTCTTAAATTGGACACTGCTGTCCTGGCCTAGCTGCCTCAGGGTCTCGTACTACATGCTTCTCCCAGGAAGTGTAGTAAGGTGGTCCCAACTGGAAACTTCCTGGTACTTTCAAGAGTTTTTGAGAGTACACATGCATTCTCCAATTCCCTACTTCTCTTTGCCTTCCCACAGGCCTCAATCCTTTGCTTCATCTTTGTCCCAGACTTTTCCTCCCGACTCAGCCCCTCCTTCAGTAATTTCTCCCAACAGAAATCAGCAATTCTCCCTCTAATTTACAAATTTTGCAGCCTCAGAGCATCCACTGAATAGCAACATGTTTTCTCCTTTTCTTACTTCCTGTTGGTCTGCAGAGGCCAGGTTGACTCAAGGCTGAGCATTAGTCACGAAGGGGATAGGGCACACTGATGATTTTCTAATCAAATCTGTGGCCTTGTTTACTTCCCAAAATGTCTACAATTAAATATAAACTTGTGTGTTTATGAAGCATTCATTTTCTTCCTTACTGGAACTAGACTCTTTCTTGGGAACGGATACCCTTTGCCTCACTATGCTAAGAAAACATTCACTATCTCCAAGCCAGTTTCTGGTGTTCCTCCCCTCCCCTCCCCTCCCCTCCCCTCCCCTCCCCTCCCCTCCCCTCCGCTCTACCCTCCCTTGTCCTCCCCTCTTCTCTCCTCCCCTCCCCTCCCCTCTCCCCTCCCCTGTCCTCCCCTCTTCTCTCCTCCCCTCCTTTCTCCTCGCCCCCCTCCTCTCCCCTCCCCTCTCCTCCCCTCCTCTCTCCCCCCCTCCCCTCCCCTCTCTTTCCCTCCTCTCTCCTCCCCCTCCTCCCCCCTCCCTTCTCCTTCCCTCCTCTCTCCTCCCTCCCTTCTCCTTCCCTCCTCTCTCCTCCCCCCTCCTCTCTCCTCCCCTCCCCTCCCCCTTCCCTCCTCTCTCCTCCCCCCTCCTCTCTCCTCCCCTCCCCTCCCCCCTTCCCTCCTCTCTCCTCCCTCCTCTCTCCTCCCTCCTCTCTCCTCCCCTCCCCCTCCCTCCTCTCTCCTCCCCTCCCCTCTCCCCCCTCCTCTCTTCTCCCCTCCCCTCTCATCCCCTTCCCTCCCCTGTCCACTTACCTCCCCTCCTCTCTCCTCCCCTCCCCTCTCCCCCCTCCTCTCTTCTCCCCTCCCCTCTCATCCCCTTCCCTCCCCTGTCCACTTACCTCCCCTCCCCTCTTCCTCTCCTCCCCTCCTCTCCCCTCCCCTCTCCTGTACTCTCCTCCCCTCCCCTCCTGTTCCCCAGTTCCTCTCCTGTCCCTCTCCTCCTCTCCCCTCCCCTCTCCTTCCCTCTCCCTGTTCCTGTCCTGTCCTCCCCTCCCCTCTTTGCTCTTGCTCTCTTTTCTTTCTTTGCAGAAGCGGTGGGCAAGAGAAGAGGGGAAGACAGTAAACATCGCTTGTTACATACTTTATTTACCTAAAATTTAGATTTCAAGGAAGACAGTCTCTATTACTGAAATACCATCCCATACACGTTTATTGAATGACTTCAATGCCTCATACAATGTCCTGGTTGTGATTTGTTGCAATGAACAATATTATAAATTTTCTCCAGAACTGCCTATATCAAGGGACTTAAGACTTGATGCCAAAACCCTGATTAATATGTTTTTATATGCGCTCCATTGCATTGGACACAGTGAAAAGATTTGCTTATTTTGGAAGCAATCTAGAAGCGCTGCTCCCAGTGCTCTCTGCACCAGTATTCATCCAAATAACCAGTATGGATTAATGACCTACTATGTTCCAGCCACCATATTAATAATCGGGTTACCATAATGAAAAAAGATGTCCCTGTCTCATGGGGGTGGCAAATACATACACTACTGTGTGCATTATCGTGTGTTGAGTGCTGAAATCAAAGTATGAACAAAGGTACTTAGTGTAGAAGTTTGCAAAATACCTACCACCTATTTTTTGAATAAAGATTTATTGACACACACATTCATTTACCAATTGTCTATGTCTCCCTTTGCCCTACAATGGCAGAGTTGTTGGCGTGCAATAGCAAAAATATTTATTACTTGGGCCTTTACAGAAAAAGTTTGCCCTAGAGAAAAGTCTATTGGAGATAACCTGAAAAGCACCAAAGAGATGACATTTAAGCTACAAGTTTCAGAATTAGTCTTACTTTTTCAGGTGGACTAGAGGGAAAAGGAGATTGGAGGCAGAAAGATCATAGGCAGCAGTTGAGCAGAGACATAAAGATATAAAAAAGCAAGGCCTTTACTGAAAGCTTTGAGTTCCATACTTTAAATAGTTGAATTGTATGATAGTGAATTGTATATGAAAAGTTGTTTTTAAAAATGTTGCCTTTTGGGAGCTGGTCCAGCATGCCTCAGTCAAACCCTCCATTGCATGGGACAGTTCCACATTGTAACTTGCAAGTTATTTAACCTCCCCAGTTCCCGCTTATAAATGCCAGCACAGTCCTCCAGACTCTGTGACAACCAGAGCCAGCACTATACATTTCCAAACACCCCCCAAGGAGTGCGATATAGGCTCACTGAGGGTCACTGATAGTCCATTGGGCCTGAGACCAATGGGCCACAAAGTGCATGGAAGAAGCCAGAGAGGGAGTTTGCATGTTATCCAGCAGTCAGTCCTCCACATCTACACTTCCTGGACTCCCTTCCCTTGGGAAAGCTATTTCCTCCCTGTAAAGAAGGCTTTTGCACAATATCCCAAGGTCAGCCCAAGGCATAAAGCCCAGAAAAAGTAGGTGTTTTCCATAATTCCATTCCTCACTATTGACTGTTCTGCAGGATGCTGACTGTCCCGCTGAGCTGTGATCAAATGAAGTGAACAAATATGCTACAATCATAGAGACACAGTTAAAATATGCAGCTCCGGATGGAGCAACCTGGGTCATTAAGCATGCATTACAAGCCAGGAACCTGCACTTTAAATCTGCTATTAACATGCTGATAAGATATTTTAAACACTCAATAAATAAAAGGCATATTGAGAACGGTGTGAATGTATTTATATGTTCCAAATTCCTACCACGTGAGCACAATTTATTTTCATCAGTGCTTTTAATCTTTGCAACTCCTTGGCTTTTCCACATTTATTCGCCACTCTTTGGAAAGTAGGTATTCTCAGGAGAGAGTGGGTTAACAGCTTTCAAATAATAGTATTTCAACATGCTTGGGGTAATTGAAGGTAGAAATAAAGATCTCTCTTCTGTCCAACTCTTTAGGTCAGCCAATTCCAAGCAGCAGTCATGTTTCCTGGGAATATGTGGATTTTGAACGAAATGACAGCCACCCTGTCACACTGGTTAGTTAGGTCGTGTGTCCCAGAGCACTCAAGGACAAAGTTCATTTACTCAGCATATTGGTGAGGGAGGTTGGTGAGATTTTTTAACTGCTTCCATTTTAAAGACCCTTTTCTGTTGCAGATTAAAGTCTAATCAGCCTACCTTCTCCCTGTGCCTCCATCTCATTCACAATTAAAGCAACATTTTATGGGGTCCAGTTTACTCAAAATTGTCGTAATTATTGCTTCATTGATTGCAAACCGGGAACCACCCACTTCTGTTAAATACAGACAGCTGGACCATCTGTTCTCTATGAATCATATAAACAGAGAAGACTTGAGAGAAGGGTTTAAACACTTTCCAACCTGGTTCTGTCTTATTTCAAAAATGCAATCAACTGTCCAGAGACTTAGCAGATGCAATGTTTAAGATCTGACCTGCCAACTAGATCCTCTTGTGTAACACAGAAAGTTCTGTTTAAAAGATGAGTTCAAAACCTTCAACCTAGTCACATTTGTCCTGTTTATTTAATTAAGGTTTTTTATTATATAGGAGAGACATAAACCTGAAATAAAAATTCAAGCAGTATAAAGTGACACAAAATGAAAAGTTAAATGCTCTCTCCCTGCTCCTTGCTCCCAGACAGATACCTTCATCTTTGACTTCTCTCTGTTTTGTAATTTTGATATTAATGCCATTACCCTAGTTCTTGGTTCATCCACATTAATCTGTATCTACCAATTATGAAAACTGATGAATTTGGCTCTCTTGTCTTTTGTTTTGATGCAACACACCCTAACTCATTGATCCTACTTCTCCCTCTCTCCTTTGAAATGTTTGTTTTAGTCTTTAGCTTTAGCTTTTATACATGTGAATTTCAAAATTCAAATAATACACTTAAACCTTGATTTCTTAATCCATCCACTGGTTTCTTATTTTAATGCAGTCAAACATTTTCCTTTTTATGGTGTATATCTTTTGTCTTGTAGAAGAAACCCTTCCCTGCCACAAGGTCACAAAAATATTCTACGTTTTATTCTAAAAGTTTTGTCTTTTACACTTAAGCTCCTCGACCATCTGGAATTGATTGCTGTACATACTATGAAGTAGAGATTCAATTCTTTTTTTCCATATGGATAATCATTTATTTTCGCACCATTTCCTAAATAATCCAAGCTTACCCCACTGTTTTGTAGTGCTACATCTGTTATATATCATGTTATATAACACTTTCGATGTAAGAATTGGTCCATGTATAGGATCTCTATTCTGTCTCATCAATTTGTTTGAATTGAATTGAATTACCTTAGAGTCACCATACTCTATAAGCCTTGGTTTTCTTGTCTTCAGACAGGGGATAAGAACATCTTGCCTTAACTACCTCAGAAAGATTTTGGGAAATCAAATGAGATAACACATATAAAGATACTTTAAGAAATGGAAAGTGTTATTCAAATGGAATCAAAACATGCTGGGCATCAAAGTGAATTTAGTTATCACTTAAAGCTTTTATTTATAGTAGAGAAAACTGAGGTTTAGATTAGACAAGTGATCTGTCCACATAAGTAGGTATCATTATTATGCTCCTAAAGTGTGCAACATCAAGCAAAGGCCATTGTATCTGATCCTGCTAAAGGATCAATCCAAGCATTTGATCTGCTAGGACTGTCTATTGGATACTGTTCATGTTTACCCAGAATGTGATGTAATCACTGAATTGTGACATATTTCTTCTCTAGGAGTCTATGCCTATGACCAATTTCAAGGTTGAATGGTGCAAATGCAATTTTGCATAGACTACCTCTGATTTAGCAGCAGAGACTGATATACATCACAGTCACTTAACCAATGGCATCTATCTATTTGGTGCCTTTCTTGCAGTCATTATTTGTTAAACTCTAAGGAACAGTTAGGCGTATTGCTGCTTTATGTAAAACAAGAACATCTATTTATAGAAACTGGCCCTTCTGCAAATTGGCAAGCATATCTGAAAGGAAAATTAAAGTTTGATTTAAACATTGAATGCCAATAAAGATAATTAAAAATTTTCATTTTCATTGAGATAGATAACCATATGTCTCAGTTCAAAGACTGGACTTGGACAGATAGTCTACAAACAGTGAATAAGTATTAGCATACAGTAAGGTGGCTTTATAAAAGCATTATCTTCCATCTTGCCATAAGTTCTCACTTAACATTGTCAATAGGAGCTTGGAAACTGTGACTTTAAGTAAAGTATATAAAGAAAGCAGCACCTCATGATTTCATTAAATGTTGGCCAGCATGGCTTTTTTCTCATCAATGATATAATGAAATGACATTGAAAAAATTACATCATTTGAGGACCTGCTTGATAGGAATCTACTGTGACTGTCTTCAGCGGTCATTCAATGCTGATTTGATCATAAAGAATTAGTCAATGGGCCTCCCCTGGTGGCGCAGTGGTTGAGCGCTGGGCTGCGAGGCTGCCCACAGCCTCTGCAGCGCCGGTTCATTCCCCGGCCGCCAGCGAGGGTCCCACAATAAATAAATAAATAAATAAAAATTTAAAAAAAGAATTAGTCAAACTGTGTTATCAAAGTATCTACTTTGTCTATAAATTGGACATGCATATTTATGCAAACTACCACTACACTGTTATAAATAAGCACCTCTTTCATTTAAATACTCACTTCATGAACAACATACCTTGTAATACCTAAGTATTAATGATTGATATGAATGAAAGCAATCAATCCTTCTAGTGGATGCCTTAGTGTTATTAAGAAGTCTATCATCAATTCTTACACCAAGAATCCCTATTTAAAGGATCTTCTACACTCATGAGCAGGGAGCAGCATCCTGTTTCCTGACTCTCTGGATGGTGATCACAGATACACTATTGAGCCATGCTTCTGGCCTAACAGGGGTGTGTGTTGAATGCTACACCTGTCACCTTTCATGCATCAACAAACTATCACATCCATTGTGTGGCATTTCTGAAGCCTTGTTTCACCTTTGGCCATTGTTTTTTGTTGTTGCTTTTGTTGTTTTACCCTCACCTGAAAGGTACAGGGGGATGCCATGTAAATGAATAAAAGACAAATAAATGCACTTTTCTTTTAAGAAGTTACAGAATGAGTTAAATAAGAAAAGAGTTCAAAATAATGAGAAAATGTTAGAGGTATTTATCAATATTCTATGTATTAATAATTTCCTGCATAGTCAAGAGTTTATTCTATGGCAGTACCATACTATGCTCCATAGGATACCTAAATGTGCTCTAATCCTCAAATTTTATGAGAGCCAATTCTGGGAACAGAATGTGTCTTAGCTTGAGCTGCTATAAAAATACTTCTCACTGTATCATCACCTGGTGAAAAGCAGAGACAGGAGGGAAAGTCTTGTGTTTCTTCTCATAAGGGAACTAACTAATCCCATTTATAAGGGCTCCACACTCATCACCTAATTACTAATCAAAGGCCTTACCTCCTAATATGATTACACAGGAGGGTTAGGATTTTAGCATATTAATTGGGGTGGGGGCAGGTTAGGCACAAACATTCAATCCATAAAAATTGCTCCATCACATTGTCCCCCATTAGCCTCCAAAGCGAAGTCCAGAAACATAATAGTGAGTGTCACTGTGATTCAGGGCTTGGTTCCCATTTCCAGATTCAAGTTCACCAGCCTCAAGTAGCTGCATACATTATGTACTCTGATCACGTAGCTATAGAATACACTGTTGTGAAAGACAAAGAAGCAAACGAAATAGCATTCTTGTGTGCATTTGATCATGGAATTTCCTCAGCCTGGAATGCTCTTTCCTCATCTTCTTCATCAAATCTTGACTCATTTTTCAAGGCCCAGGTCAAAGGCTAACACTTTTGTGAAACCACTCCTAATCTCCTCAGGCAGAACTAAATCTTTTCACCTTGACAGCACTGTGCTTCACACTGATAACTGCCTAACCTAAGTTTCATTCTGCTTAGTAGGATTAAGTGTGTTGATGTGCTTGTCTCTTCCATTAGACTGTGAACTTATGTCCTGGAAGCAGATATTAATTCATCTTTGTTCGTGACATGAAATCTCTCAGTCCCCAGAGCTCTTGGTTCAAATTGATCCTCATTTCATATTCTTTGGGTGAAGGTAAATAGTGTTCCTTATTTTATTTACCACTGATGAAGCATACATTGAAATAGAGTCAGAAAGTCCTCCAAGGACATGAGTCGCTATGAACCAGTATTGTATTTGACAATAGACCTTTTGCTCCATCCAGAGAAGCTTTTGTATTACAAGAACTGCAAGATCTCCTTAAGATAAAATCCATTCTGGAGAGTATTATGGAAAATCACCAATGTGCTCTTTGGAAAACACGAGCCAACTACCACTAAAATCTATGTTTATATCTATTACCTATTCTTCGACATCCGTTCTTTTTGTCTCCATGGAAAAGAATTTTTCTAAAAAAGTACAAAGCATAATGTTACCCATTTTGTCAGCCAGCTTCATAATCAACTGGTGGCCAGCCTCAATCCCAGAGGTGAAGTTAGGTGAACTGTTGCATATTTCCAACACACAGATGTTGGGAGTAGCAATCTACCCAATCACCAGTTGGGTTTCTTTCTTTCAGTATTGCAGACACATCCTTGCAAACACCAAATATCTAAAGTCAGCACTTTGAGTTACAGTTTGGTCTGCCTTCTGGTCCCAGCTGGGACTCTGGAAGCATATATTTCAAAATGAATATCGGGGTATTCACCACCACAGTCCTTTTGACTGGATAGGGGAAGAGATTGGCCAGGGTGGGGTAGGAACGTGCCCATCAGTCTCCATGCCGCTTTAGACAGGTTACAAGACAAACTTCTGCATCCCTAAAGTGATTCAGGCTCAGTGACAGACATTGTGTTCTCAGAATAAAAATTCTTTAAATGTGGTAGAGTAGAAAGTGCGGGGGATTTGAAATTACATAAATCTGGGGCTTAACTCCTGGCTTCATCGTTTACGGGATAGTGAACTTGAGGCTAATGACGTAGATTTCTTGAAGTATTTACTTATTTTAAAACTGTAAAATGGAGCTGCTGCCTACCACACAGGATGGCTGTAACATACAACTGAGATGATACAGGGCTCAGCACACAGGCAGCACTTGTTTGATCGTGTCTGTGTCTGTGTCTGTGATTGTGAGTGTCAACGAATGCTGGAGGGTAGCATGTAGTCTCTTGAAATAGGTGGTTAGCATGTGTATAATGTTTCTGCATGTACTAATAGCTCTTTTTTTTTTCAGAATAAACACAGAATATTAAACAAGCCCTGTAAGCTTGACTTTCCAGTGGTGTGATTTTCTCCCTAAAGCCCCAGTTTTCATTCATCTTCGATCTGAAATTTGAAATTCCCTTTAGTTCCATCTTACGGACCTGCTAAATCGCAAAGCCTCTAGGACAACTAGACTTATAAACACTAACGAAAATCCTGAAAGCAGGCTTCAATAAAGAAAGAGAAACAATGATAAAGATACTGTGCCTTAGATGGTGGCTAATAGCAAGAGTAAGGGTGGGTAAAACAGGCCTCCCTTGTGGCGCAAGGGGTTAAGCACCGCACTATGAAGCAATCTGCAGCCTCTGCAGCATGAGTTCAATCCCGGCTGGCCAGGGAGCAGCCCACATGGTGCAGCAGACCTTTCCTGACTTGCCTGCTGCTCCCTTCGGCAGTGTGCTTTGGTCAATATGCCTGTTCTGTTCCCCACTCTGTCTCTGGTGAATCCTCTCACCCTCCATACCTCTGGCCTGTACCCCAGTTCTTGTATGCATAAATAAATAAATCTTTTTATAAAAGGTGGGTAAAACAAGGCAAAGAAATGTTCCCAATGTAAATTTGGCATACATCAAACTCTTGGATTAAAAGAATAATCCTTCATTATTAAATACTATGTGCCAGGCACTGTTCTAAGCCCTTTCACATGAAATATTTTATATAATACTTACAGTCACTCTCTGAGGTCATTACCACTCTGCAGATGAAAGTACTGAGGCACGGAGAGGTTGAATAATTTAACAAGTATTTCTTGACAGGGCCTGGATTTGGAGGCATGTGAATTAGGCCTTGATTTTTTAATTTTAAGCTGCATATATGATAGCAGCTGACACTTGGTATATGTTGATGGCAAAATGTGTGAGACATAGTTATAAGCACTTTTGTATGAGTTATCGCATAACAATCCAACAGCCCTTGGGAGTCTACACTATTATTAACCCCATCTGACAGATTAAGAAATGGTTGTTCAAAGAGTTATTTTCTAGAACAAATAAGTGACATGGCACTTTGGTTCTGCGGCCTGCACTCATAGCAACTATGTTATGCTGCCTCTCCAGGTAGAATAGGAATTATCAACTACATCTAACAGATGAGGAAACAATGTCTAGTGGCGGAGGTCTCATACCCACTCAGCACAACCAGATCCTACATTTGGGGTCTCTGAATCTTTGTTTTACTAGGGCACCTGACTCCTTCCCATGGATACTACCCTGTGGGTTGGGACTTTAGTTTGCAGGGCCTTTCACAGTTTTGTCTCCTCAGGTAGCTCAAAAGCAGCTTCTAAAGCTTTTGTCATTCCACAACAGTTTGGTGTATTAAGGCGTTCTGTCCTCAGATTCTGAAGTTGAGAATTACTAAAGAGTTGATCTAAAGTGGAAAATAAAAAATAAATAGCCCAGAAAGTTCCTTCCTAACCCTCCCTCTTTCCTTCTTCAGGCCTTACAGGAAATACATTGGCAGTTAGCACAGGAAAGTCAATCATTGACTTAACAAGGTCCTTGTTTTTTAAATTGCTACCTGACTAAAAGTATGAGGCAAACAATGTTGAGAACCTTATCTCTGAAATTTACTACCTCAGATAACTGAAGAAGCTGGATATGTACATATTAGATAGGTCTACTCAAAACCTGTTTGTTCGATATTAAGACATGCTAGGGCCTCCCCGGTGGTGCAGCGGTTGAGCGCTGGGTTGCGAAGCTGCCCGCAGCCTCTGCAGCGCCGGTTTGATCCCCAGCTGCTCCTCGGCCACCGGAGGAGGGTCCCACATGGCGCGCAGACCTCTCCTGCCGCCCGCTGCTCCACTCAGCAGTGTACTTCGGTCCTTCTGCCTGCTCTGCTCCCCGTAAGTAAATAAATAAATCTTTAAAAAAAATAGCTTAGGTAGGGCCTCTCTGGTGGTGCAGCGGTTGAGCGCTGGGTTGCGAAGCTGCCTACAGCCTCTGCAGCACCGGTTCTATCCCCGGCCGCTGGGTGCCGCACAGACCTCTCCTGCCGCCTGCTGCTCCCCTCAGCAGTGTATTTCGTCAGTCTGCCTGTTCTGTTCCCCGCTCTGGCTCTGGTGAATTCTCTCACCCTCCTGCACCTCTGACTGTACCCAGTGCTTGTATAAATAAATAAATAAATCTTTAAAAAGAAAAAATCATCTATTAAAAAAAATAAAATAGCTTAGGTAGTTCAAAGTACTTTTATGAATACTGGAATTTAGCCATCTAATACTTACAGGATATACAAAAGGGTTAAGTGTTTAGTCCTTCTTATTTGAGTTTTAAAAAATTTAGACACAAAGATTTTAGGCAGCACAGGTCTCCAGATTCTTACTTCACCACCCTGTTCTTAAAAAAGCAGTTCTACATTAGCAGGACTCATTCAAGGCAAAATTATGTTGGTGATTTTTTTTTTCCATTTTACTTGTTTTTGCAAAGAAGAACTGGGGTGTAAGCCAGAGGTGTGGGAAGGGGGTGAGAGGATTCAACAGAGACAGAGTAGGGAAGAGAACAGGCAGACTGACCAAAGTACACTGCTGAGGGGAGCATCGGGCAAAACTGGAGAGGTCTGCTGCGCCATGTGGGTCATTTCCTGGGGTGAGGATCGAACTCAGATGTTGATAGTGCTGAGATTTAACCCCTAGGCCACCAGGGAGACCCAGGTTTTAAAATTTTTTTTTGGCTCTTTCTGCATTTTCCTTTACCAATCATCTGTTTTTGTGTTCTTTCTGTGATTTCGTGTTCCCCTACTCACATGATCTAATGCTAAAATACTTTTATTATGGCTCCTACTATGGACTGGTATATTCTGTAACTTGTTCTTTATATTCCCTACTTAACACATCACCTGGGTCCCTTTCAAATAGGACATTCTACAAAATACCGGGTATAAAAGCAAATCGATGACCTGGCAATTGTAGTTCTGGGGAAGTATGTGGCAGAAAGAAAAGTACCAGTAAATAAAAATAGGTAAAGGAAGGTGTAATAGTGGGGTGACCAGCTGTCTAATTTTCCCAGAATTCAGGGTTTCCTGGGACTTAGGACTTTCAGTGCTAAAACTAGGAAAGTCCCAGGTAAACTGAAACAAATTGGTGACCCAGTGGGTAATGTCCATAATCAGCAAGCAACTGGAAAAAAATGTAAAAGTTCATCAATAAGGTAATGGTTGAGAAAATTTTGAGATATCATGTTATAGAATACTATCTACTTATTTAAAAGAATGAGGCAAATTTCTACGTATTGAATTAAAAAGATGATTATAAGGAGTTATTAAATGAAAAATCAAAGTATAAAATAATATGTCTAGGGCATCCCCTGGTGGCGCAGCGCTTGAGCGCTGGGCTGTGAAGCGAGGGTCCCACATGGCGGGACAGACCTCTCCTGCTGCGCCCACTGCTCCCCTCAGCAGTATACTTCGTCAGTCTGCCTGTTCTGTTTCCCACTCTGGCTCTGGTGAATTTTCTCACCCTCCTGCGCTTCTGACTGTACCCAGTGCTTGTATAAATAAATAAATAAATCTTAAAAAAAAATAATATGTCTATAGTATGATAACCATTTTGTGAAAAAAAAAAAAAACACAACTCAAGTAAAAAATGAGAAGATTTGCATGTTGAACCCAATACTGAAAATAAAAAGAAAATAACAGCATTTTAAAGATCCAGTTTTGTAGTGGATAACACAGGGATGGCCCCTACATTTAGAGAGGTCATTAGGGCAATTATTAGCATTTATTATTACTTCAGGCCTAGGAATTTTGAAAAATGTATCCTAATATATAAAAACAATCTGGAACAGCTTAAAAACATGTGAGTATTCAGATAGATGAATAGGAAAAAAATAGCATGAAAACAAATAGGCATAATTTTCAATTTCTTTTAAAATGGGCCTGAAAATAGTCAAATGCAATTGCTGGTGATGGAATTGGAGACAAACAGTAAAACATGTAAGATAAGCGTCATTAGTGAATGAAAATTTTAAATAAATAATAGGGTAGAAGCTGTTTGCATTTGATGGTGGTATCGATTTTTCATATGAACAAATTCACTATATTATATATACGTAAATAAGTAAAAATGATTTGAAAACTGTTTCATTGAGAATACTTTAAATGCAAAATTGTGTTTTAATAGTGAAAAATGTTATAGAGGTATTCAAGACTTAAGTGTGTTGTCAATGTCTCAGGATATATTTCCTTGAACGTGAAAGGTCAGCAATATACAGAAAGAAAGAAGAGTAAATTTAACTGCACTAAGCAGGTAATGATTAAGAACCTGACTAAATTTTTTTCTTAATACTCATGTTTTCCAATTTTATCCATAAATTAAATGTGATCCTTTTATAATCAGAAACAAAAAATAATTTTTAGTTCTTCTCTATAAGTGGAGGGAGAAAAGGATAGACCAATACAATGTTGGTGGTAGAGTAAATTAGTGAGCACTTTTGGAAAGGCAATTAACTATAATAATAAAGTTTTTATTTTTTTTTTAAAGATTTTATTTATTTATTTATTTATTTATTTATTTATACAAGCACTGGGTACAGTCAGAAGCGCGGGAGGGTGAGAGAACCCACCAGAGCCAGAGCGGGGAGCAGAGCAGGCAGAAGGACCGAAGTACACTGCTGAGGGGAGCAGCGGGCGGCAGGAGAGGTCTGCGCGCCATGTGGGACCCTCCTCTGGTGGCGGGGGAGCATCCGGGGATCGAACTGGCACCGCAGACGCTGCGGGCAGCTTCGCAACCCAGTGCTCAACCGCTGCGCCACCAGGGAGGTGCTATAATAATAAAGTTTTTATTTTTTTTTATTTTTTTTTAAAGATTTATTTATTCTTTTTTTAATTTTTTTTTAAGATTTGTTTATTTATACAAGCACTGGGTACAGTCAGAAGCGCGGGAGGGTGAGAGAATTCACCAGAGCCAGAGCGGGGAGCAGAACAGGCAGAAGGACCGAAGTACACTGCTGAGGGGAGCAGCGGGCGGCAGGAGAGGTCTGCGCGCCATGTGGGACCCTCCTTCAGTGGCCGGGGAGCAGCCAGGGATCGAACTGGTGCTGCACAGGCTGCGGGCAGTTTCGCAACCCAGCGCTCAACCGCTGCGCCACCGGGGAGGTCCCAATAATAACGTTTTTAAACTTGATTTTCTTCATCCCAACAATTCCACTTTTCTGTGAAGGCAAAGGTACATAGAAAGACAACCACTGCAATGTTGCTATAATAGCAAAACTTTGAACAATCCCGTGTTCATCAACAAGATATTGGTTAAATAAGTTAAGGTACATACATCCTAAGATATAAAGGGAAGATATTTAAAGAATAAGATAAATATTTAAGTAAGGCCATGGAAGTTTTGTCCATAATATGTGGCTGAATGAAAACAAATCCTAGAACAATGTGTGCATAATTCTATTCCTTATATGTGCACACACATGCACAAATACTCATACATATTTGTGCACTTAAAAGTTTAGAGGGCCTCCCTGGTGGCATAGGGGTTAAGTCTCAGCGCTATTACCCTGATGGCCTGAGTTCGATCCCTGGCCAGGGAGTTAACACATATGGCGCAGCAAACTTCTGTCTCGCCCACTGCTCCCCTCAGCAGTGTATTTCAATAGATCTGCCTGTTCTGCTCCCCACTCTGTCTCTGGTGAATCCTCTCACCCCCTGCACCTCTGGCCTAGACCCCAGTTCTTTTATGCATAAATAAATAAAAATAAATCTTTTTTAAAAGTTTAGAGATAAACTATTAATAGTGATCGGTTACTTCTGTAGTGATAAAGGGGAACAGTGGAAAGGACTCTCACTTCATATAATTACATATCACTTAAGTTTTTATTATCTATTTTTTAGAAGGTCTGGGTGTTATTTATTGACAACAGTTTATACACATTTGTTTTCTTCCTAAGGCTGTTTCCTTCAACTCACACACACAGAACCCCCTAGAAGGGCAGTCTCTGACCGAGGGAGCAGGGAACACAGAATACACGTCTTTGGCAGACATGCTCAACCCCAGCAGGAAGCAATCCTTCAAGTTGAAATCCTGCCACGTATTGAAACACCCAGTTCGGGTTTGAGAGGAAGTCTTCCACTGGACTTACCTCTTCCGGGCCTGCTCTCTCCTTATACAAGCCCATCCCAGTTTTAGGACTCTAGGGAGCCAGCAAATCAGGACCACCCATCTTTAGAGCGGCAGATTCTTCAATCTTTGCCCTGCTTGAACACAGCTGCTTCCGCTGGCCCCACAGTTAAAAGAGAATCAGCCTTAAGGCAACTGACAGACCACTTCCTCTCTGACCCTCCCCAACACCTTTTAAGCTGAGTGTTTTGCAGGAACCACTGGAAAAAATTGAGGCAAGAACTATACTCTAAAAATTATCTTTAGGTTTGTCACCAGAAAACCACTCTGAAGTCTGATGTACTGACTCTCCAGTCATATCTGTAAAGAGCTTCCAGGATGACCAAAGTGTCATAATTCTGTTAAATGTTTCATTGAATTGAACCCAAATATTTGAGTTTGTAGCCCCTATAACAACATGTTTTTTGACATGTAACATTCTTGATGGAATGTCATTCTGTGAGCTTCTATTAATTAAATTTAACCTAAACAACACTAATCACCCCATCACCTTCACTCTCCCCCCACCCGAGAAGAGAAAAATGGACAAGAAAATGGTTTTAATTTGCTCAGACATTCTGGTTTTGTTAAAATCATTTTACATCCTTTGTTTCTTAATTGATACCTTCCCCTAGTAATTAAAGTATGGCAATAAATAAGGATGAAATCTTTTATATTACTTGACAATGAAGGGGTCAGGCGCTCAGTCTCATATTCATCAGCCTGAGATGGGAAGCAGCAGCACGATGGGGGAAACCCATCTGTCTTTATTAGGACTTGGCACCAAAGGAGCTCAGGGAAGAGAATAGCTCATTTAGTAAATGGCAGTTCCCATTCTGCAAAGCGATAGAAAATTTATTGCACTGTCAGCAAGAAAAAATAATCCACTGGCAGAGACTTTTTATATTAGGGAGATTTAAAGAGAAAGAGCTTTTTAGTGATATTAGAGAGGGAAAAAATTTCTACTTAATACAAAACTAAGTAGAAAAGAAATCACCAAGTTGTTGTTCATATGGTCTTTTCAGGCTCTTCCCTTCTTGGCCTATTCCTGTCTTTTCCATAATCTAAGACCAGAGACAAGTTCTAGTTCTATCCAAATCCTTTCCTAGTTTAAATCCGAACTGATTACACCTTCCTGCTGCCAGATTCTCTAGTGGACATAATTTAGCATTTTAACAATTCAGCATTTTACTATGTATTTTCATTCTCTAATTAGTTCATGTTCTGGCTTGCTTGCTCAATTAGATTTCAAGTTCCTTTTGGACAGAGACTATGTCTTAAGCGTTTTTGGAGCTCTCTTTAGCATCTGGCAGGGTGCTAGGCACATAAGTATTCAATAAATGCTAATTGATTTTGTTCTGATCTAAATCCTGTTATTTATGGTGAGGGGTCCAATTTCATTGGACAAAAACTGCAGAAACAAATGGATTAATTTCTTAAATAAAAAATAACACTCTTACACTGTTGGTGGGAATGTTAACTGGTCCAGCCACTGTAGAAAAGAGAATGGATGTTTCTCAAAGTATTAAAAATGGATCTACCATATGACCCAGCAATTCCATTTCTAGGTTTCTACCCAAAGAATGCAAAATCATTAATTCAACGGGAAATATTCACTCCTATGTTCATCCAGCACTATTTATAATAGCCAAGCAATGGACACAATCTAAGTGCCCCCAAACAGATGAGTGGATAGGAAGATGTGGTATATATACACAATGGAATAGTATTAAGCTATAAAAAAGATAAATTCTTGCCATTTGTGACAACATGGCTGAAAATACAGGGGATTATACTAAGCAAAGTAAGCCAGAAGGAGAAAGTACTGGTGCCAATTGGGTTTTGAAACTCATGTCAGCTTTGAAAATGTACCAATCAGCTTTGAAACCTGCAGACCCTGAAAATCATAAAATGCCAGGGCAGCAAAAAGATTCAGATACTCTTGTCAACCCTCTCTCCTGAAAAGACCTATGTTTCAGATCTCAACTCTCATTCACCCTTCAGATCATCAATTGTAGTGCCTGACTCTGGCAGGACCAGCACTGTCTCCTGACTGGCACCATTGGCCTGTGCCCAGCATCCATCTGCTGCTAGCCTGTCCCTGGTGCTTCCAAGAGCTGTCCACTGCTGCCTGATCCTCAACATCCCCTGCTTACCGATGCTACTGGCTTGTGACCTTACTGCCTCTAGCTCTTCTCCTGTTGCTCTTGCCTCTGGTGCTGCCCAGCCCAGCCTCCAGACTGCTGCTGCACTGCCTCAGCAGGGCCTCCTGTGATTACCTCCAACTGCCACGGTGAGTGTGTCCTGGTCCACCACCTATCGGTGTGCCACCAGCTCTAGTCCCTCATCGAAGGGACAACACCATCTTTCATGAACAGCTTTTGGTTTCGCCTACTGTACACTGAGGACACTATCTGGAGTAGGACAGAAACCATCTGTGGCCTTAACTTTTTTTAAAAAAAAAATCTCTCCTTGTAAATAGATCCTATCATTACATTCTGAGTCTGAATCTTGCCCTACAATTGTGAGTGCACAGGTAAGGATCCATGAACTGTGACATTTCCCAGGCTTTCATAGTTTCAATAATATCTAACTGATTTAGTAATAAAAGCCCATTTAGGGCAGAAGGACTGAAACATTGGAATAGTAAAATTCTATGTACTCCATTTTTTTTTCTTTTAAAGATTTATTTATTTATTTTTTAAAGATTTATTTATTTATACAAGTACTGGGTACAGTCAGAAGCGCGGGAGGGCGAGAGAATTCACCAGAGCCAGAGCGGGGAGCAGAACAGGCAGAAGGACCGAAGTACACTGCTGAGGGGAGCAGCGGGCAGCAGGAGAGGTCTGCGCGCCATGTGGGACCCTCCTCCAGTGGCAGGGAAGCAGCTGGGGATTAAACCGTCACAGCCTCGCAACCCAGGGAGGCCCTCTTTTAAAGATTTATTTATTTATGCATACAAGAACTGGGGTACAGGCCAGAGGTGTGAGGGGTAAGAGGATTCACTAGAGACAGAGTGGGAGGCAGAACAGGCATATCTACTGAAATACACTGCTGAGGGCAGCAGTGGGTGAGACAGGAGAGGACTGCTACACCTTGTGGGTTTGCTCCCTTTCCAGGGATCAAACTCATGCTTCAGTGGCTGTGATAGCTTCATAGTGCTGAGATTTAACCCCTTGCACCACCAGGGAGGATATGTACGCCATTCTTAAGCAGAATTTCTTTTTATTGTCCAAATTTATTAAGATACAATTGACATATAACGTTGTGCAAGTTGAAGGTGTCCAATGTGATGATTTGATATGCATATATACTGCAAAATGATTACCACCATAAGGTTAGTTAACACATCTGTCACCTTACATAGTTGCTTTAGTGTGTGTGGCAACCTTCAAATATACAATACAGTATTATTAACTATAGTCATCATGCTGTTCTTTATATCACCAGGAATTAATTATAACTGGAAGTTTGTACCCTGTGACCACTTTCACTCACTTCTCCCCTTTCAACTCCCTGCAACGACCAACCTACTCTTTCCATGAGTTTGCTTCTATTATATTCTCCATATAAATGATATCATACAATATTTGTTTTTCTCTATCATAGTCCATTTAGCATAATGCCCTTAAGTTTCATCTGTGCTGTTGCAGATGGCAGGATTTCCTCCTTTTATGGCTGAATAACATTCCTTTATAAATTTTACATATATATTTTACCCATTCATGTGTCAATGGACATGCAGGTTGATTACATGTTTGAATTATTGTAAATAATGTGGGGAAAAGAAAAAACTGATGAAATGGGCCTCCCTGGTGGCTCAGGGGTTAAAGACAGCACTATGAGGCCATCACTAGCCACTGCAGCAGGAGTTCAATCCCCCCAGGCCAGGAGCAGCCCATATGGAGCAGCAGACCTCTCCTGTCTCACCTGCTGCTCCCCTCAGCAGTGTATTTCAGTGCATCCGCCTGTTCTTTTCCCCACTCTGTCTCTGGTGAATCCTCTCACCCTCCACACCTCTGGCCTGCACCCCAGTTTTTCTATGCAAAAATAAATAAATAAAATCTTTTTTAAAAATTGACAGATTTAATCTGTGCTAAATAAACTCACTTGTCCCACGTCAACAATGAAAATAGTAACGGGAGTTAAATGAATCACCATGTGTAGTGCAAGCCAGAGGTTACTATCCCTTCTAAATGTATAAATCTATAATGAGAAAGTAAGACATTACATTTTCAGGATTTTAGAGTTTAAAAAACACACCGTCCTGTAAAGATGAAATAAGCAAACTCCTTGAATTCGAGCAAGGTGTGGTAGGTGTTAGTGTTTGGGGAGTTTTTTTTTTTTAAAGATTTATTTATTTATGCATACAAGAGCTGGGATACAGGCCGGAGATGTGGGGGGTGAGAGGATCCACCAGAGACAGAGTGGGGAGCACAACAGACAGACTGATTGAAATACACTGCTGAGTGTACTTCGGCCCTTCTGCCTGCTCTGCTCCCCGCTCTGGCTCTGGTGAATTCTCTCACCCTCCGGCGCTTCTGACTGTACCCAGTGCTTGTATCAATAAATAAATAAATCTTAAAAACAAAACAAAAAAATACACTGCTGAGGAGAGCAGCGGGGAGATAGGGGAGGTTTGCCTCGCCACGTGGCTTGCTTCGCTGGCAGGGATCCAACTCGTGCTGCAGAGGCTGCAGATTGCTTCATAGTGTGCTGCTTAACCCATTGCGCCACCAGGGAGGCCCCTGGAAGAGTTATTTTTAAAGCAGAGAACCAGAGTGGAATTATGACATCAACATTATTGATACATTATCTTATTTTTAAGGTCTGTAGGCCCTTCTAGAACTTTGACATTTTCATTTCCAAGGAAATTAGAATTAAGTCATACAGAGCTATTGGTTTGGAATTACTAAGAAGTAGGTCTCAGACAAAGTTTCAGTACCAGGGCAGGTAACCAGTGGCTAAGTGCATGGGTTTAGGGTTAGACACATCTGGATTAAGAGTTTAGGCTCCATTGGGTGTGTGACCTTCAGCAATGCAAAGAACCTCTCTAAAGTAAACCAAGTACTCTCAGGCTCTGGTGCCTCTGTACAGGCAGCTCCCTCTGCCTTGAAATCCATTCACTTCTTTTACCCCACTGATTCTTATTCATCCTTCAGGTCTCGAATCAATATTGCTGTTTCCTGAAAGCTGCAATTCCCCAGAGTTAGGTAATGCTATTCTGTGTCTCCTCCCCAAGTGCCTTAAACACATGTTCAATCATAATGTATGTATGGTAAATGGTAGTTTTCAAAAATTTGGTTCTTCCACACATTGGGAGGCTTCAAACTAGACAACCTGGCCTAGAGCTAACCTACGACCTCTTTGAGTAGAGCCCTCAAGAATGTTTTCTGCATTTTTATAGAGCTGGTTAAAAAAACACTATGTACTTAAATATTCTCCAATATTTACTACCTGGTCCTCTACAGAAAACATTTGCTGACCCCCTACAGAGTTCGTAAGAAATTTGAGCACAAGGGAATATTTTTCTTTTTTTAATATTTATTTTTATTTATTTATGCATATAAAAACTGGGGTGTAGACCAGAGGTGCAGGAGGTGAAAGGATGCACCAGAGACAGAGTGGAGAGCAGAATAGGCAGATTGAAATACACTGCTGAGGTGATAGTGAAGGCAAAGATAAACAGCTGGGACTACATCAAATTAAAGAGCTTCTGCACAGCAAAAGAGACAATAACAAAAACAAAGAGAAACCCCACCGACTGGGAGAACATTTTTGCACACAACACTAATGATAAAGGACTGATCACAAAAATCTACAAAGAGCTGATGAGACTCAACAAAAACAAAGAAAATAATCCAGTCAAAAAATGGGCAGAAGAGCTAAAAAGAAACTTCTCCGAAGAGGAAATGGCCAACAGGCATATGAAAAAATGTTCAACATCACTTGTAATCAGGGAAATGCAAATCAAAACTACCATGAGATACCATCTTACACCAGTGAGAATGGCACATATTAAAAAAACTAGCAACAACAAATGTTGGCGAGGGTGTGGAGAAAAAGGAACTCTCCTGCACAATTGGTGGGAGTGCAAACTGGTCCAGCCACTATGGAGAGCTGTGTGGAGATTTCTGGACCTACTAAACATAGAGCTTCCATATGATCCAGCAATTCCACTCCTAGGTATTTACCCAAAGGACACAGAAACATCAACTTCAAAGAACACCTGCACCCCTATGTTTATAGCAGCACTATTTACAATAGCTAAGCTTTGGAAACAACCCAAATGCCCAAAAATAGATGACTGGATCAAGAAGATGTGGTACATATACAACATGGAATATTACTCAGCATTCAAAAAGGATAAACACATGCAATTTGCAGCAAAATGGATG
Source organism: Talpa europaea (assembly GCF_964194135.1). Lineage (NCBI taxonomy): Eukaryota > Metazoa > Chordata > Mammalia > Eulipotyphla > Talpidae > Talpa > Talpa europaea. Next base: position 69,718,411 of record NC_140081.1, read on the forward strand.
GAACTGGAAGGGATCATGCTCAGCGAAATAAGCCAGAAAGAAAAAGAAAAATACCGGATGGTCTCACTCATAGCAGGAATCTAGAAAACTTAAATAAGGGACCAGGAAAAAGAATAACTATAAGAAAGAAAATATCAAAATCAACAAACAACTATGAACCAGAGACACTCTATTGGGGGTGGGGAGCGGGGAAAGGAGGGATTGGGGTCAAAATAAGGGGGTTGTAATTGTATGGGGAATATAAAAATAAAATTTAAATTAAAAAAAAAATTAAAAATTAAAAAAAAAAGAGAAATACACTGCTGAGGGAAGTAGTGGATGAGACAGGAGAGGTCTACTGCTCCATGTGGGTTAGTGCCCTGGCCTGGGATTGAACTCAGGCTGCACATAGTTTGATAGTGCTGAGACCTAATCCCTTGCACCACCAGGGAGGGCCAGAAATATTTTTCATTTGATTGTATATCCTACTCCTAACACAATGTAGGCACATACTAAACATTCAGATGCTTGTTGAATAAAGGAATGAATTAATGAGTACAAGTAGTATTTTTTAAATTGTAATTTATGATAGAATCAATACATGATTTTATTTGCCTCCCAATGTGCAAATAAAATATACTCCATTTGAGTAACTTTTTCCTGGCCCTGGGTGGAAACGTGGACAGATCATATGACTTTTCAGTTCATTTCTTCAAGAATAAATAGTCCTGAGATCACTGAAACACCGTCTTAATTCAGTAATCAGGAAATATTTAGTCCAGGACCAAAATCTTCAGGCTTTACGCAGAGACAAGTTACCCTAGACAAAGGCCTATTTATACCTTTATCAGGGTGGAAGCAGGAACAGGGAGAAGAGGTAAAGGGATCGCTTATTTCTTCTTTGGTAAAATGAGTGGCTTCCCACTCTCTAAGTCTCTGGCTCTTCTTTGGGTTGTTTAAGGACCCCTGTCAGTGAGGATCCTTCCCCTGCAAATTTGGGGACCTAGGTTGCTGCATTTCTATTCAGATTAGTAGTTTATAACTCCCTCCTCAGTCCCTAAGAATTCGAGTTATCTCTGGCTTTTTGTTGCTGGGATTCTTCCAGCCCTCTAGGTGGTCCTGTTGGACAGGGTCCAGGATGAACCCACCTTGTCTTTCTTTCTTGCATGACCCCCATTTGGTTCTCAAAGATCCCTTGCCCTGACATTCTGAAAATGCCGGCCAATCCCAACACAGTCAACTGTCCTCCTGCCAAGGGCCACATTAGCTTTCTCAGAATGGAGTACAGTTCCAATCCTCTGACTCTACTGCAGGGAGCAATATCAAGCTATTGGTGAAGGAGGTGATTTCTCCCAAGCCCCACCACTCCAATTGTAGCCGCTAGCCCTTATCACCATAGAAGGTAGAGACAGTCTTAGAATGGCCACAGATCTCTGCAAAGAAATGTTTTCACAATTTTTCTCCCCACCCACTCCCACAATCTGACTTCTTTTTGGTTCTTGGATCCTGCTCTGGAGCATTTCCTTTGTAAACTCTGCATATGATGACCTGACTTTGGAATTTCCCATCTATTATAAGACATCTATTACACCTTCCTGGAAACTTGACTTTTAATATCACATTATGTAAGAATTAATTTTTTTTCCAATTGGGTAAGAAAAGTTAGAGGATCCCTGATGAAACCTCCAATTCTATTCAAGTAGCCTCATTCTCTTTGACATCTAAAAATTTGAAATGAAGTCATTAACATTTATTAAGCAGCTTTGTGCTTTAGAGATGTTTTCTAATATAATCCTCATGAGGATAATTTCTCATTAACAGATGAGAAAACTGAGTTTCAAAGAAATCGATGAACTTTTTCAAAGTAACCCAGAAAATATAGATTAAAGTTAAGTTTGAAACACAGGTCTACCAGTCTTCGAAATTCATGGTCTTCCATTACACCATAATCTTCAATTTTTTTGCAACCAAAATAGGGCAGATTAGAGTGAGTCTCTAAGGAAGTCTCAGTGGTTCAAAGACACCCCAGCACAAATGGAAAATTCCTCTGAAGTCTCATGCTTACTTATAAAAACATATATAAAATTTGTATTTTATTTTACAATATGTTTCTTATCCTATAAGCCATGCTTAAAATTATCACTAAAATTATTTATGTTCTCCCATTCCAAACTTTCAAGTAAAAGTGATCCTCTAGGGCCTCCCCGGTGGTGCAGCGGTTGAGCGCTGGGTTGCGAAGCTGCCTGCAGCCTCTGCGGCGCCAGTTCGATCCCCGGCTGCTCCCCGGCCACCAGAGGAGGGTCCCACATGGCGCGCAGACCTCTCCTACCGCCCGCTGCTCCCCTCAGCAGTGTACTTCGGTCCAATTCTCTCACCCTCCCGTGCTTCTGACTGTACCCAGTGCATGTATGAAAGAAAGAAAGAAAGAAAGAAAGAAAGAAAGAAAGAAAGAAAGAAAGAAAGAAAGAAAGAAAGAAAGAGAGAAAGAGAGAAAGAGAGAAAGAGAGAAAGAGAGAAAGAGAGAAAGAGAGAAAGAGAGAAAGAGAGAAAGAGAGAGAGAAAGAGAGAAAGAGAGAAGAGAGAGAGAGAGAGAGAGAGAGAGAGAGAGAGAGAAAGAAAGAGAGAAAGAGAGAAAGAGAGAAAGAGAGAAAGAGAGAAAGAGAGAAAGAGAGAGAGAGAGAGAGAGAGAGAAAGAAAGAAAGAAAGAAAGAAAGAAAGAAAGAAAGAGAGAGAGAGAGAGAGAGAGAGAGAGAGAGAAAGAAAGAAAGAGAGAAAGAGAGAAAGAGAGAGAGAGAGAGAGAGAGAGAGAGAGAGAGAAAGAAAGAAAGAAAGAAAGAAAGAAAGAAAGAAAGAAAGAAAGAAAGAAAGAAAGAAAGAAAGAAAGAAAGAAAGAAAGAGAGAAAGAGAGAAAACATGCCTCTAAAAAAAAAAGTGATCCTCTAGGAAAATGCACTGGGTTTATCCTGTAGCTTCATGAATCTTGAGGATAAGCTTCCAGTTTGAGAAATTCTAGCTTACCACAAGGCACTAGACCATGCTGGTAAGGTATTAAGGATTTCATGGAAAGTTCAAACCCATTGTAACCGCTAGAATGAGGGAAAAAATTAAAATGATGAGAAGATAGAAGAAGCAAAATTTGTTCAAGAAAATTTGGGATAAAGGGAAAAACACCACTGTACTTCTTTTTTAATTTGGCATAACATTGTTATTAATCCCATTATTACTACTAATTCCATGATAAAATTGTTGATGACTTTGAGTTGTTGGATGAATAATGCACTGATGTTATTATAATATTGGAAAAGTGACATGAGGACATTCAGCTGTTCTTAATCTGGAAGTCTTCCATGGAGCACAGAGATTGTATGCTCATTTCTGAGGAAGGTGTAGGTCCATAGTTTTTATTAGGACCTCAAAAGAATCCAACATCCACAGAAGGTTAAGAATCATTCTACAGAGAAAGCAGCAGAGATTTGGGGATAATATTACCTTGTTTTCAAGTTTACTAAACTACATACTTCTTCTCTGAGCCTCAGTTTCCTTACTTGTATAACAAATAAGAGGGGGCAAGGTTAATACTGCCTATAGTCACAGGGTTGGTGTGAGGGTTAAATGAAATTCTATCTGCTAAATGCTTGACACAGAGCAGGTACTGGAGAAATGTTAATCTTTCTCCTACCGTGATATATAAAATACAGTAAGGGCATTTAACTACAGGTAGATGAATCCTTTATAATGGAACCTATACTGTAGATAAATATGCCTTTTTCAAAAACATTCTGCCTGAATTTTAGAATCCTAATCAGAAATTCTGGAGTCCAAAACTGAAGTTAAATTCCACAAAAAAAAAAAAAATCAAATGAAAAGTAATCAGTAGGTGCGTAAAAAAATTTCCCAAACCTGGGAACAGACATTCTGTTTGTCAGCATGGCATTATTTAAATACCACTACATCGTGACATGTTTGTTTTCAATTCTAAGCATATATTACTATAAAAAGACCCATGGTGAAAGCCTCTTGAATTAAGCAAGATATCTGATCCACTTAAATGATTTATGAGGAAGCTTTTATGCAGACAGGGAGACTTAGCAAATCCTGCAGCTCATGAAGACTCGAAGGGGTTAAAGTGGAAGGCTTATAGAAACTTTGCTTCTGAGCTTATCTCCTCCCTCTTGGGCTCCACACCGCTAAGGCTGAGCAGAGCTGAATCACTACCTTGCTGGCATACTATAAACTGTTGCCTGCGAAAAAGGAACTGGGGACTTAACTATTCAGGCTGCTTCCATTCAAGTGTTCCAGAGGGTATATACACCTCCAGACTTCTCTTGGCTCTTTGGAGTTTATAAGGAGCACGCATCTGAAACTGAACTCTAACTGTAAGTGGCAACCTGCATTTTAAGTAACTAGTAAAAGATGCTTTTCAGTTTTTCACTGGAAAGGTCTGTCTCTAGAAGATGAAAGAGAAAGCACACTTTGCACAGATGTAGTCGCGTTTCTTGCAAAACAATGCTTTCACTCTGTTTTCCAGATATTCCAGAGATGTTCCTGAACAAGTTGCCTGTTGGTGCAAGCTGCAAATGGGAGACTTAAAGGCCAAGCCCATTCATCCTGTGAGCCAGGGAAGGTAAGAAAGGTTTGGAGATATTATGATGTTATTCACGGTAAAGTAAGCGGCATTATTTTATTTATCGGCAGGTGTGACAAATAGGCACCATCTGCTGCAGAAGATAGAGCAACTCCCACTTGAGAAAGCGTATTACTTAATGGCTCCAGCCACTGAAGAAGCACTTGCTGGCATTGTTTTTTTCATAGGCTGATGTGAAACTAGATACTCTTTAACAGCAACTACCTCCCGTGAATTGCCCTCCGGAACACAGGGCAAATAAATACGCACAGTGCATGAACTGCTGCAAGCTGTTGAAATTAATAATTTTGACTTTGTCTTCTGAATTGTTTCACCCATCACTTTCCTTAGCTATTTGGTAAGATTTTGGCTCTGGATTTATCTAGCCAGGTGTCCTGCAGAAAATTAAATTAACAGTGTAGTGTTTTCAGAACTTTACCTTCTTAAAGAAAAGTAACCTCTGGGAGCAACTTGACAATCAAAACATGAAAACAAGTTACATTTATCTCTCTATCCTCTGCACTTAGCACACAAAGATTTGCTGAGAAAAGGTCAATCTAAATTTGAGGGTGTACACAGAAGTTATTAGAAACAAGTTTCATCCAAGGAATCCCTTTCAGGATAAAAATTTCATGTTCCCCTCTCATTATAAGGAGAAAAATGCATGCTCTGTGGGTGTTTGTTTTTGTTTTTGTTTTTTTTTTAATGAGGCTAGCTATATGCTGATGTTGAGCATTAGAAAAGTCTTGGTATTTCCGTGTTCATGCCAAAAACATAAGAATTTTTTTTTTATTACCAATAGTTATATTCACCGAGTTAAAGACAAAACAATCAGTAAACCAAAGTTGTATTCATATCACTGGGTATTTCAATTTACAGCAGAAGTGAAGTCAACCAGATGTTCAGGCTAATATTAAACATTGGCCAATTATTAATTTCTTACACTCTGCCTTCCCCCAAATATTCTTTCCCATTCCTATCACCCTTCCTTCTTTCCCCAAATTTACCTCCTTTCTCATTTTGTCTCTACTGCTTAATTGCTCATTTCCTCCCACCTCTTATCTGTCCACTTCCCACATCTCTCACCATTTTATTCCTCACATTTTCTTCCTCCCCTCCTCCCCCTCCCCCATAACACCCTTCCTTTCTTTTACAAATTCCTTCTCTTCTTCCCATTCCTAATTCTACCCCTTATCCCTCAACAGCTTTTGGTTGTTCTTCCAAGGATGACAGCCTGATTTTTATTTTATGAGCTTTCGAGAAAGAAGTACAAGATACTAAAATTTACAAGGGTCTTTTTACAAAAATCAGATATTTCAAAATTAATAGACTCGATTTCTTTTGAAATTGGTTATTTTTTATTTGATGGTGCAAAACTTTTAATGGAGCAATCACATAATCTGTGCAACTCATTAGATAGCAAAGAGAGCTACAGCAACCTTATCTGGAAAGCTTTTGTGAGAAATTGTCAGATACAGACCCAGAGCAACAAAGAGAGTTCCCTAATCCCTAATTTGCTGTTTACTCATGTCAAAGACCTTTATGGATGTAAAGAGTTAACTTGATAGACCTGTCTGCATTGATCAGGGTTTTTGGTGTCCTGCCAACTACAGGGGTTTTAAGAAATATATGATTATTGGTGGTGTGAATTCCATGGGGACTATACCTGAAATGATAAAGCATACATTGAATAAAAATGAAGAATGTTGTAAAAAATATATAAAATAATAAAAAAGAAAAATAAATAAATAAGAAATATATGATTAGTTAGTTTTCCAAACTCTCAAATGAAATGTTTAAAAAAATTGTCAACTTTACCTGAGATCAGTGTTCTCTAAAGCATTCTCCAAGCTTCACAGAATTCTAATAAATATTTTGTAAATATTAAGACTTAAGGAAGATACAAGGTCAAAAGTGCAGGAGGCAGAATGAGTACTATCAATTGTTACTGAAAGGCATCTTACAGACACAGTTGAGCTTTCTAAAATTTAAGGCTATCAACCCAGAACATGTAGTTTTCCCTTAAAAGACTATAACTGAAAGTAATTCAAAAGCAAAGTTTCTAAACAAGTGATTACTTCTTAATTCTAGATTATAACCTGGAATCGTTAAGTCCCCTTTGTACAATTAGAGGTTGGAGAGAGGGTGAGGGAAAGAGAAAGAAAAGGGAGCTTGGGATTCTTTCTCAAGATACATTAGTTAACAGAAGATACATTAGTTAACAAGATACATTAGTTAACAGAACAGAGAAAAGGATGTGCTTCTCTCCAGATTATCAGTGCTCAGTGCATTTCTTCAGCCATATCCATGCATTTTTTTCAGCAGTTATTGTGTAGCTATTGTCAATATGGCTGTATAAGAGAGATTGAAAAAGATTCTCAAGGAGCTTATAAATTACAACTTGGGGAGAAACACATCAAATAGAGATATATAATATTAGATGAATGTAACTTCTCCAGGAGAGATGGAAAGCTTGTGGGAATTAGGATGTGGATGGGAAATCAAGGTCAGCTTGATGAGCTGAACCTTGAAGCACAGTAGCATTTCCCCAAGCAGAGACGGACGTGCAAGGATGGAAGGAAATTGTCAAGCAAAAACATGGAGGCAGGAATGTAGGTAACAGTGAGCTCCACTGCTTGATTCGAGGAGATAGTGGAAGGAATTTAGGTCTTCCAGGACCAGGGTAAAGACAGCCTTGAATGCCAAGCTAACGAGAATGGACTAAAGTCCAAAGGCAGGCAGTAAGGTGGCTCAAAGGTGTTATGTGGGCTTCCAAAATTGTATCCCTCTTTCAACCTATTAAAATTGTTATAAATGAATCATGTGGTGATAGAATATAGAGTTTAAAAAAGCAAGTTGAAAAAGACAGCCGGCTTGACACTTTAAAAAAAGAGCTCAAGGAAAATTAACATGTTTAGAAATGGGGTGTACCCGCATGTGTGAATGTGTGTGTGTGTGTGTGTGTGTGTGTGTGTGTGTGAAAATAAAAGCTAGATAATGATGAACAAAAATTAGAGCGTTGGTTATTTCTGGGGAGGAATAGATAGTAGGATGAGATGGAAAGGAGCTGAAGTAGATGCTGTGTAAACTACTGGTTATTCTCAGTCTTAAAATTGGTAGGTGATTGTTCACAGATATTTGTATATGGGTGTATTAAGCAGGCAAATTAACAAGGCCCTGAATGTACCCAAGATGACAATGTGCTATAAACCAAGGAGTATGATTTCTCCAAATCTCTGGACCTGTTGCAGTCCATAGGCGAGGAGAAATATGCTAAGATACTATAAAGGCTTCTCCCCTTGGCTTGCACTCCAGTGCCTGCTTATTTTCTTTCCCTTTCTCTTCTGAAGGGCAGGTGAAAAACTAACTTATGAGAAACATGAGTAAAAACATTCATTAAGCTGTTGTCTCTGAGCCAGCACCACTCTTAAGGAAAGGAGCTGCAGAGGGGAGAGGTGGCAAGGGAGGCTGCTTGGACTGAAAAGCTCTACATGAAACCCATTTAGTAAATGGGGGCAGCTGAAATCAAAAGACACTTCAGTGTGGGTTGCCTGGGCCTGTCAGGGCCCTGAATTGTGAGCCTCTGTTCTATTGTAGAGAAGTGCTTCTCAGCCCTGGCACCGTGTCAGAATCACCTGTGTCGCTTTTAAGCCATACTGAAGTTCATGTCCCACACAGACCAACTGATTAGTGTCTCTGAAGGAGGCCCCAGGTGTATGTATGTTCAAAAAGCTTCATACATGATTCTGACAGGCAGCAAGGGCCAGAAAAGTCATTTCTTTCAGCATGTGCTTAGAAACTCTGAGTAGCTGGCTCAAATGTAGATTTCAGGGTCCTATCTCCAGAAATTCTGACCTAGGAAGGAAGAGAAGGGGCCTAGAAATTTGTATTTTAATAAGCCTCTTTCAGGTGACTCTGAGGAAGGAACTTCTTTGGGCCACATTAAGAAACGTTGCCCCAAAGGTTCCAAAACACTAGGGCCTCAGGGTGACTACTTTGTGTATTGGTTTCCTAGGGCTGCCATAAACAAATTACCTAGAGGATGGCTTAAAACAACAGAAATGTATTCTCTCAGGCCCAGAGGCTAGAAATCTCAAATCAAGACACCTCCTATCAGGCCATGATCCCTTAGCAATCTGTGGGGTAAAATCCTTCATTTGCCCTGCTAACTTTGGGTTTGCTGGCAATCTGTGGCTTTTTTTTAACTTTAAGATGCATCAGTCCAGTCTCTCTGCCTGTCTTTCTGTGTGTGTGTCTTCTCTTCTTATAAGGACACCAGTCATTAGATTAGGGCCAACCTAATGACCTCACTTGAACATGATTACATCTGCAAAGACCCTACTTCCAAATAAGGTCACATACACAGACACTGGGGGGTTCAAACTTAAAACAGGTCTTTTGGGGAACACGCTGTTTTAGTTTTTTTTTTTTTTTAAAGTAGGAGACCCAAAACAACCAATAAAACAGATTAATTATGTTCTTTAGCTTGGATATCTAGAGAGACAATTATCACTACTACTGATAGTTAATCCTGAAAGCTTAGTGTACAAAGAACCACCTAAAAATTTTGTGTGTGGAATGCATATATTTGGGCCTTGATGATGTTACTGGAATGCCGGATGACTTCAGTTCCCTTGGCAAATAAAAGGAAACAGTTTGAGGAGAAGGAAAGTAGTTTGTCAACAAACTGAGGAGGGCAGCAGACTAGTGTCTAAAAGACCACTGTCCTGCTCTTTAGCAGAGGGCAGGGGTATTTATCCAGAGTTACAAGGGAGTGGACAAGGGTCAGCATGTCCATCCTTGTGATACAAGCATCTGGAGATTTGGGGGAAATTCAGGTTGGCACCAGCTTGCTTTACTATCACCTGGTGGTCAGCAATTCTGATGTTATCTTCCCAGCATGTAAGAATGTAAGAAAACAACATTTGTTAAGCCTAGAGGGTAAATAAAGAAAATGGGAACCCTTATCTTGTGAGAGAGAGAGAGAGAGAGAGAGAGAGAGAGGCAGGTGCTTTGTCACTGTATCACTATAAAGTCTGTCTCTAGGAGGATTTTCAAGCCACCACCATGGAGATTAAGATCCTAGGCCCAGACTTAGAGTGTATGTTTTAATAAGTGCACTAGCTAAATCATATGATCAGCTAATTTGGAAAACACTGTCCTAATCTAACCTATTTATTATCTGCTGGTCAGTGGTCTGAATATACTTTAATCTTTTAAAAGCTATTTGCCACAGAGGGAAAAAAGAATTAAAGTAATGAAAACTTGGGATACCATCTTAAAACTAATTTGCCCACAGCAGACCATTTCACAATATATCAGTTAATTTTTATTACAAAAAAATTACTGTCTGTTTTTCTTAGGTTCCTGAATTGTTTATTTTTGTTTTTAAATTTCAGGAAAGTCAATCTGTTGAACAACCTTGAGAATCAAATCTTCTGAGCCTAGACCTCCTGCTGCCAGCATGTCTGAGACATCCTCCGTCTGAAAATTGCCAGGTCTGAGAATAATTTCCCTCCAGCGCACTGTGAGGGACAGCCACAGAGCTGTAGAAAACACATCTAGATTTCCAACCCTCAAGGTGTGCCACCTGAGCAAGCTCCATCCTTAGGGAAGATTCAGAAAGACACATCATAAGGGGTGAAAACTCAGATATGCTGAACCTGAAATATACAAAAACCTTTAGAAAATCTCCTAACAGAGGAACCCAATTAAATCTATGCAATTGGTGAAACAAAAGTACTTAGATGAGCTGCAGGTAAAACAGAGCCCTTTCTCCCTTAACCAAAACAGAGTAGAAATTTGATTTAATAGTTGGAGAAATTCTTGTCCCCATACCAGTATTATAAGACAGTTTCCCCATTTTTATTTTAATCAGTATCAGAGTAGCACTGTGGAAACCAAAATATTTATTTTTTTTGTAAAAAATGATTAAGATGTTCAAATAAAGCCTATAGGGTAGGGCGGTTCTGTGCTGGAAGACAGAGTGGGTGGGGCCATTGCCAAATTAGAACATTACGATTTTCTTGCTTGTGTACTTGGTTCTGACCCCGATTGCCTTGTATGAGATTGTTAGAACACCTCCTACACTTTCAGAGACATTCTACCTGACTGTGGAATGCCTCAAGGGCAATAAAATATTAAGTAGAAGAGGTACCAACTCGAGTCTTGAGTGATGTCGGAGGTACATTTCAAGCACCATGGAAATCTCACTGGACGGGCCCATTTTCCCACCCTGGCCACAGAGGTTGATACCACTTCAGATAAGTATTCCAACCTGTACATGTATGTGGGCTTGTTCCTGAGCCTCCTGGCCATTCTCCTCATCCTGCTCTTTACAATGCTCCTTCGGCTCAAACATGTCATCTCACCCATAACTGAGAGCACAGAAAGTGTTCCTCAATTCACAGATGTCGAGATGCAGAGTCGAATCCCCACTCCTTAAACCAAGATGAAGGTGAGCTTCCATGGCTCTCAGTGAACTTTTGTACGTTGATGTTCTAGAACACTTCCTTGTTTGCATGTAGCTTCCCACCTAAAGTACCAACTAGTTATTCATGTTTTCTTTTTCTGTTCTTTATTTGCACTTTGCTTGTGGGATATCTAAGAGGTTTAAGAATTGTTTTTTGTCAGAAATATAGGAAATGGCAGCTGGTTGGGAGGGCAGGTTTCCATAGTAACCAAAGAGAGCCTCAACTGTGAGCAAACATCAGACCAGAGAAATTCTTAAGCTGTTACAAGAAACACAGGATCTGTGGAAGCTCCAAGAACAAAGAATTTGCCTTCAAGAACTGATTGTTCAAAGAGGGTATCCCAAGAAAAGGACTAGAATTAATTTAGCACTTGGACCTTAAAGAATCACCTCTGCTGACATGAAGATAAATCACATCAGAGGTTAATGGAAGGGATCACTAACCCTTTCCCAAAGGAACAGTGATTTGATCATCTGAGGCCATTGGGCTTGTTCCAAATGAAAGAAGACATTTAAAGAAACTTTCATTTAAAAGAGCAAGTTTGCAGAAAGAAATTTCTAGTTAACAGACTCATCTAGAGAGGGAAAATGTGTATTTTATATCTGTGTTATTACTATTATTGGACTTTTAAAAACTCAGATAATGGTAGATGTATTACAAAACTTTGGAATGATGAGCTTCCCCAAAAGCCGGGAAAGAGTAAGTCAAAATACATTCATGACAATGAGCCTTATATTATACGTGCAGGTTCTTTGCCTTTTTCTCCCTCCCCATCACGCTCCAAGATTGAGTTGTACACACAGATGAGCTTGTTTAAAGGTGGCCTTGGCAAAGAAGAATCAACTATTCTTTAAAGCAGAAAGGAAATAATCTTGGTATTCTATCATTGAATAATTGTGGCTTTGAACAAAACTTTCAAGCCTCTGGGTCCCAGTTTTTTCTTCTGAAAAATGATCAGAAAGCTATTTATTCATCACTAGACTCCTTTTAGATCTGTCAGAAAAACAGGGAGGAGGAAGGGACTAAACAACACCCTCCAACAAATTCTTAATGAGATCAATTCCTCAAGTGTCACATTTGTCTTTCCCAGAAAATGCCCCCCCTTCCTATCCCTGCCAAAAGATGAAGTGTTCACTTATCTAGAAGAGAAATATATTTTGAAAAGTTCCAGCCTTATAAGTAGCCCTAGTATGGCCATAGTGGAGAAAGAACTTTGATTTTTTTTTTAAATTAACATTCCAAAGGGGAACCAAAGGAGATGAGTAGTGTTTACAAAGGAGAAATTTCAAGTCTGATCATAAGCTTGCCACCAAAGATCTAAATACACCTGTGTTAAATTCTGCCTGCTTTTAAAAAAAGTCAGTTCTCTCCTGCCCCTGAAAAGTGGTCAACAAATTTCACCGGGTGCTCCCTCGGGAACTGCAGTGGTGGTGAGAGAGAAAGGGAATAGATGTTAGGTTAATGCCACCTCCACCAGACATGCTGCTCTCTCTAGTCTAACCAATTTAGATTGGCCCCTTTACTCTGATCTAAATCTAGCATGGTGGTGAAATTCCCAAGTGCTTTCTACTTTTATACACAGTCATTTGCCAATACTTCCCTCTCCAAGGGGCTGCAAAGTGTGAAATCCCCACATGCAGAGCTAAACTTAGCAGCAAGGCTGACTCTGGCACACCTGTTACAACAGAGAACTGTAAGAGATGGCAGCTGCACGCTGCACCATTCAGAAGAGATCAGCAGGTAGGCTAAGACTCGAGTAGGGTGAACACTTCCCTTTTGGCATGATGTTTTCCAAAATGCAAAGTGACTTGTATATTATTACATTTGGTGGCTTAAGTTGTGTCTTTATTCAACACTCAGACTCCGTATACCCTTTAAAAATTCAGTTCTGGCAGTTATGCAAGACTTCATCATAGACTGCAAGCATACCCCAGAACTTCTCATGGACACACATCTCCCCTCACTCCAGGCTCTCCCTTTTGTGCTCACAGTATTTGAATGCACTTTACAATGAAGATGTCAATGGCTGGATAATTGAAGGAACTGATTATACTTTTGGCAGTAGCAAATAGCAAGATGCCCAATGCCTTGTTGCTGAATCTGATGAAGAAACAGTCTGTAAATCTATTCCCTGCCAGCCCACCCTCCCCAACCCAACTTTCAGGAGTTTAAAACTGCTCTTTAATCACCAACTTGGATGGAGATTCCTGATTCCTGATTAGGCTACTCACCTGGAAAACAACCACCCTCTTTCATCACAACTACCCTCATGGGATGCAGATCTTCACTGAGCATTAGCCAAAATACACCACATGGATTGTGCTAAAATAGCAGCATAACCCCCACAGTTTCCCATGATAACATACATGGACATGCATTTGAGCAGATATGTCATTATGATGACTCATGTGGTATTTAATCTTCAGGAAAAGAAACCCAATGTTTTCATCCTAGCAAACTTATTATAAAGAAAATAAATTTTCCATTTATAGTAAATTATTAATATATCCCCATTGTATTAATTAGCATTTATTACTGCTCAGAGACAGCTAGAGCAACCAGTGGGCACAGTTTGAATTTATGCATCAATTCAAAATGCTGACTTGGCAATTTTCTTCCCTCTCTAGAAAATTGTATGTTAGCTAAATGTATATAGACTGGTAGGTTATTTATCTATAGGTTTACTCTCTTTTAAGAAGGACTGATTCTTCACTTTTTATTATGCTAAACCAAGTGAAATTGCCATTTCTGCAGGTCAAAAATGCTTAAATATCAGCAGTCTCATATAATTCCACCTAATAAAAAGATTCACCATATGAATACTTTAAATAGTAAACTCTCCTAATATGTTTGAAAATAATTCAATTTCTGAAGATGTATTTTTCATACATTTCAGAATCTTGGGTTGTATAAAACAAGGTATAATGTACAAGGCTAATGTATTATGTATTATGTATTAGGCAGGAAATATTATGATTAATCCAGCAAAGACAGGTTCATCCAGCCTCACCATTCCATCCATGCCAAATCTGAAGCTTTGGACTCATAATTGAGTTTGACCGCTGCAGACCCCACCATACTTACTAAGTAGGTAAAAGGGGTCCATTTAATGCAGTTAAATGGTTATATTTAATAATACGCTTTATTCACCTGCATTTGTACTAAAAAAATTTTGTAACAAAATGAATTGTATGGAAGGAAAAAATTGAGTTTCTTTTATTTGAAGTCATTAATATTTAAAATCGAGTCCTATTATATAAAAACAACTATAACATCTGAATTAATATTTAGCATGTCATTTTTGAGACCTGGAAAATAAATGCTGACTGTTTGGTTTGCTGGTAAATGTCTATTGGCTGAAGAATGTAAAGCGCATTAATCTCTTCATCCCAAATAAATTGTAAGAACTATAAATTTGTGGTATTTATAATTTTGAGATGTTATTTTTTTTCTTATTCTGTAACCCTCCCCCCCACCTTTTGTTTCTCTCCATGTACAAAAGTGTTTGTTCCTTTAGTAGTAAGGTATGAAAAAATGATTGACTATCAGATGTTAATGAAGCTGATCTGAGGTAAGAGTAAGAGAAAGCCTGGCAAGTGCGTACCTTGTACGGTTTTTGTGACTGTTTCCATTTCATACTTTCTTCATTTGATCCTCACAGCAACCCTGAGAATAGTGAGTAGAGGTATTATGAAGGTTGTTGTACAAAAGAGGACATAAGCAGGGAGATTAGTGAGGTATTCATGGTTACACAAAGACCAAGTCAAGGTTACACTGCTGGCCTTTGGATGGCTAGTTCAGAACTCAGCCCACTGTGCTTTGCTTTCAGAGCAGTGAATACTCTCTTTTTTAAAATATTTATTTCTTTATGCATGCAAGAACTGGGGTGTAGGCCAGAGGTGCGGGGGGAGAGGATTCACCAGAGACAGAGTGGGGAGCAGAACAGGCAGATCTACTGAATACACTACTGAGGGGGGCAGCGAGCGAGACAGGAGAGGTCTGCTCTGCTATGTGGGTAAGCTCCCTGGCTGGTGATCGAACTCATGTTGTAGAAGCTGCGGATAGCTTCACAGTGCTGTGCTAAACCCCTTGTGCCACCGTGGAGGCCCTGAATACACTTTCAAAGCTAACTATTCTCTAACAGCCCAAGGACTGCAAGTGATTGAACTCTATATGTGATTAACTCATTGTGTGCAAATTCAAAGCAAATAAGCAGAATTTGGCCATCTCTTAAAATAATTTTATAGCTGCAGCAACACATATTTAACAGACTGTGGGAAAAAGTCTATACAAAGGTAGGTCCTATAGCTTTAATTTCTATGGTTGAAAAAATGAGGCAGAAATGTAGGTAGATTATCACTCACAATATAAATCCTAATCCCCTGATTGTTTGACTTAATGTACACAGTCAATGCCAGTTCTTCATATGCATGATTATTATTTCTCCCCTCCTCCCCTAGAAATGAGAACACCTCCTCTTAGTTAAAAATAGTATTCTTTAAAATTGTATAATGCTGTAAGTGCTCACAGCAATCCCATTTGTGCTCTATAAAAAAAAAAAGTAATGACATTAAAAGGGAGAGAATTACTGGCTAGTGAAGTTTCCTCTAGATGCAAAGAATGAATTATTATACTTGTAGAAAAAGGAGATGAAATTATGGAACATATGTATAGTAGGAAAAGGAAATGCATATAATAAATATGGGTGAAGAGACTTTGAAGAATTACTTGAGTATTTCCAGGTATTCCAATTTATTTCCATATAAAGTATTTATTGATTAAATCATCCATAAACATGGGAGAGTATAAGAGACAGATCAAACATTGTACTGGGCTAGGCTCTGCAGGGATCTGAAGTTTGCAATCAGAAAGCTTACAATCTGGCAAAGATAAGTACCTCATTTCATTCATTCATTCATTCAATCAGTAAATATTTATTTAGCACCTGCTCTATGTGCTATCAATGAAAGCACACTTTCTTTGCCCTAGTGAAAGTTGCAGCTTACTGGGATGTACAACACCCAACACAAGAATGATGTGGCATAAAGAAAGGTCTCCAAGCTAAGGCATTGTAGGGTAAATGGAAGTGATCAGGTTTCTTCCGCCCACCCACTATTAGCATCAATGCTCGACACCTGTGGGCTTACATGTGTGCCTGATGGCTGCACGTGGAGTATGGTGTGGGAGTGTGTGAGTCGGCACACCTGAGCCAAAACTGAGCATATAAGGGCAGCAGCCGAGAACAGAGGTGTGTGGCAGCAGAGGATGTAGCGGCAGAGGACCGTGCAGCAGAGAGTAGAGAAGAGACCACCAGGCCAGAGAGCCCAGGAAGAGTAAAGATTCACTGGGGACTAGGAGGCCTGCCAGCCTCCTGTCCCCTAGGCCCCCTGCCTGCCCTGCACCTGGTTGCCTCAGGACAAATGCGGTAAAAAGATCATTAAAAGCCTGAAAAAGCCACTGAGGGGTCCAGGACTCCTCCTTTACCCACCTGCCTGGATCCATAGGAAAACTGTTCTGTGTCTTGCTGCACTGCAGGCATATTTCCCAGAGAGCCTTGAGTGCAGCATAAGTAGAAGAGAGAATCAGAGCCTAAGTCCTCTGGGGAAGCCAACCACAAACAGAAAGGTTACAACAAGATGGTGAATAAGAAGGGCATTGTAGGGTAAAGAAAATATCAGGCTTTTCTGCCCTTCCGCCATCAGGATAGATGATGGATCCTTGTCCTGAATGCATGCCTGATGGCGGGCACCTGGAATAGGGTGTGGGCATAGGTAGATGGGATTCAGCTGAGCTGAGACTGTGCTTTTTAAGGGCGGCGTCACGGGGGGACGCCAGCAGCAGAAGCAGCAGTAGAAGCTGAAGCTGAAGCCGAAGAGAAGCTGAGATCACCAGAGAGCCCAGATAGAGTGAAGACTTGCTGGGGGCTGGGAGGCCTGCTAGCCTCCCAGCCCCCCAGCCAGCACCCCTGCCTGCCATATACCTGGTGAACCCCAATAAAAAACCTGCAAAACCGCTGAGGACTCTGACTCTTCCTTTACCCGGTCTGCATGGGATCAGAAAACCTGCACTGTGGCCAGGTCCTGCCCCTACAGGCATAAAGTCAATAATTCAAAGCCAGGAGCCAATGGAGCAGTGTGTAGTACAAAGGGGGATGTAGGGTAAGGAAAAATGTCAGGCTTTTCTGCCCTCCCGCCATCAGGATAGATGATGGATCCTTGCGGTCCTGAATGCATGCCTGATGGCGGACACCTGGACTAGGGTTTGGGCATAGGTAGATGGGATTCACCTGGGCTGAGACTGGGCTTTTAAGGGTGGCGTCACAGGGACGCCAGTAGAAGCCGAAAGAGAAGCCGAGAGAAGCAGCAGAAGCTGAGAGAGAAGCAGAACGCGAGAGAGCCCAGATAGAGTGAAGACCTGCTGAGGGCTGGGAGGCCTGCCAGCCTCCCAGCACCCCCAGCACCCTTGCCTGCTATGTACTGGGTAAACCCCAATAAAAACTTGCAAAAGCCACTGAGGACTCTGACTCCTCCTTTACTTGGTCTGCTAGATCAGAAAACCTGCACTGTGGTCCTTCCTGAACCTACAGGAGTCCTGAGAGCTTGCAGTGAACAGGCTGTCAAATACAGGTATCTGATTGTATTGACCACGGGTCTGGCAGGAAACACGCATGCTCATAAAGGACAAGTAAAAAATCCTATCATGACGGGACTGCTTACAAAGGGGCGTGTAAGATTAAGTGACCAACAGATGGCAAAGTGTCCAGGGACTAGTAGCAGCAGGAAGCTACTACTATGCACAGGAGGGAGCTCTGATTGGAATATGTTATGACACCAGAAAGAAACCAACAACCTGTGCATGTAAGAAGCAAAGCCAGCAGGGGACTGGAAAATTAAATAACCCAAACACTTTCGCCACCTTCCACTTTGCTGGTGCAGATTGAATCCACCTGGAAGCTAGAGCATAAGCAAGCCCAGCTGATGCAGTTTTCAAGGTCAACATCCTAGAGCAAAGAGGAGAGTGGAGAAGGCTTGTGAGAACGCATCTGGAGGAGAGCGGAGAAAAACATCCAATACAGGAGTAAATAGGTATGTTGCAGTGGCTTAAAGATCGGAGTCCAGGTTTACTGTTTATGATTTTACCATAAAAGAGATGAAACATACTACAGATTTCCAAAGGAGGTGTATCATTCAGAGTCCAATAAGAAAAACCAAAACTGGGGTCTCCCTGGTGGCCTACCAGAGAGATGAATACATGAAACAATGGTTAAGTCTCAGTGCTATCACATCTAGAGCTTGAGTTCAATCCCCCTCCAGGGAGCTACCCACACAGCGCAGCAGTCCTCTCCTGTCTTGCCTGCTGCTCCCCTCAGCAGTGTATTTCAGTAGATCCACCTATTCTGCACCCCACTGTCTCTGGTGAATCCTCTCACCCCCTGCACCTCTGGCCTACACCCCAGATCTTCTACGCAAGATAATAAAAATCTTTTTTTGATAAACACATGCAATTTGCAGCAACATGGATGGCGCTGGAAGGGATCATGCTCAGCGAAATAAGCCAAAAAGAAAAAGAAAAATACCGGATGGTCTCACTCATAGCAGGAATCTAGAAAACTTAAATAAGGGACCAGGAAAATGAATAACTATAAGAAAGTGAAAATCAAAATCAACAAAAAACTATGAACCAGAGACACTTTTAGGGGGGGCGGGGGTGGGAGGGGAGGGATTGGGGTCAGAATGGGGGGGCTGCAATTGTATGGGGAATATAACAATAAAATTTATAAAAAAAAAATAAAATAAAAAAATAAAATAAAAAAAATAAAAATCTTTTTTTTTTTAAAGAAACTCTTTTATTTATCTATTTATTTATTTATTTATTGACACGAGCACTGGGTACAGTCAGAATTGCGGGAGGGTTAGAGGATTCACCAGAGCCAGAGCGGGGAGCAGAGCAGGCAGAAGGACTGAAGTACACTGCTGAGGGGAGCAGCGGGCGGCAGGAGAGGTCTGTGCGCCATGTGGGACCCTCACCCAGCGGCCGGGGATCGAACCGGCGCTGCAGAGGCTGCGGCAGCCTCGCAGCCCAGCGCTTAACCACTGCGCCACCAGGGGAGGCCCGATAATAAAAATCTTTAAAAAAAAAATAGTTCCTTTGCAGATATGGAGGGGGAGATTGACAGGGAAAGCCAGGAAGAAATTTCCGGTGGTGAGGATAAGCAAGTTTTATTTCTTGTTGGAAGTTGAAATCACACAAATTATTATTAATTTGTCAAAATTCAAAATGGTCATCTCCAACTAATAATGTGCATGTTGAAGTGTTTAGAGTGAATTAATACTGATATTTTGAAATACATCAAAAAGATGATTTGATGAATGGTGAAAAGGATGGCAAAATGGTTATATGACAAAGCAAATCTTGTAAATTCTAGAAGATGGGTATACACTTGCACTCTGTATGCTTTCAATTTCTTTGCATGTTTGAAAATATCCATTATGAATAATGAAATTAAATACATGAAACAATGTTTTTTTTTGTTTTTCGTGGGACCCTCGCCGGCAGCGGGGGAACGAACCGGCGCTGTAGAGGCTGCAGGCAGCCTCACAGCCCAGCGCACACCCGCTGCACCGCCAGGGGAGGCCAAAAACAATGGTTTTTAAGACACTTTCAGGCATAAGGCAATGAAGGAGACTAGTCTGTAACTCCCTATAATTGCCCTCACTTTAAGATATTTTCCAGGCCACCGCATAGGGAGGAATTATTAAGGCAAAGACCAGTGGATTCTGTGTTGAGGATATGGAACTGAGAGTCTGGAGAGAACAGACAGAGAACAGTCAGAATTAATCTGTTCTGTTTCCATTTCCCAGCCAGGGCCACTTTTTGTGTGGAATATTTACATTATCCCCATATCTGCATGGTTTTCTCTAAGTACTCCAGTTTCCTTGCACATTGGAAAGATGTGCACATTAGGTGAGTGTGGTGGCGTGTGACTATGCCTTGCCACAGAAGGGCACTGTAGAGGCAGGAATGGTCACAGAGCAGGTTTTCTATGATCCAGCAGACTGGGCAAAGGAGGAGTCAGAGTCCTCAGTGGTTTTTGCTGGTTTTTTATTGGGGTTCACCAAGCATACGGCAGGCAGGGGTGCTGGGGGGCTGGGCGGCTTCTCTTTAGGCTTCTACTGGCATCCTCATGATGCTGCCCTTAAAAGCCCAGTCTTAGCCCCGGTGAATCCCATCTACCTATGCCCAAACCCTATTCCAGGTGTCCGCCATCAGGCATGCATTCAGGACCGCAAGGATCCATCATCTATCCTGATGGCGGGAGGGCAGAAAAGCCTAACATTTTTTCCTTACCCTACAGGCACCCTGTAAGAGTTGGTTCCCACCTTGCTCTCTGAGCTACTTAGCCACTCAAGATTGAACTGGAATAAGTGGGTTCCAAAATGAATGAATTAATACAAATTATTGTTGAACAGTTTCAACGATACAAAACAGTATTTAGGGGCCTTCCTGGTGGCACAAGGGATTAAGCACCGCACTATGAAGCAATCCACAGCCTCTGCAGCACGCGTTCGATTCCCAGCTGGCCAGGGAGAAACCCACATGGCAAGGCAGACCTCTCCTGTCTCCCCTGCTGCTCCCCTTAGCAGTGTATTTCAATCAATCTGCCTGTTCTGTTCCCTACTCTGTCTCTGATGGATCCTCTCATCTCCCACATCTGTGGCCTGTACCCCAGC
The DNA here is from genome assembly GCF_964194135.1 of Talpa europaea. Lineage (NCBI taxonomy): Eukaryota > Metazoa > Chordata > Mammalia > Eulipotyphla > Talpidae > Talpa > Talpa europaea. The sequence continues at coordinate 69,739,218 of NC_140081.1, forward strand.
TCTTGTATGCATAAATGAATAAATCTTTAAAAAAAATAGTGTTTAGTAAGAAGTTTGGTGATGTGTTTGTGACCAGAATACACCAGTGGGCCTTAAATCTTGTTTATATCAATTAGCCTGTGGTAAAATTGGTTTTGTTAAAGATAAGCACATGCAATTTGCAGCAACATGGATGGCGCTGGAAGGGATCATGCTCAGCGAAATAAGCCAAAAAGAAAAAGAAAAATACCGGATGGTCTCACTCATAGCAGGAATCTAGAAAACTTAAATAAGGGACCAGGAAAATGAATAACTATAAGAAAGTGAAAATCAGAATCAACAAAAAACTATGAAACAGAGACACTTTTGGGGGGGTGGGGGGCGGGAGGGGTGGGTTGGGATCAGAAAGGGGGGGTTGCAATTGTATGGGGAATATAAAAATAAAATTTATAATAAAAAAATACAAAAACTACAAAAAAATAAAATAAAATTGGTTTTGTTATATGTAGATTTGCTTAAAGTTACAGTTTCCAAGAACCTATTGATGTTGTTAAGTGAGAATTAACTGTACATGAGTATTCATAATAGTTTAATCTGTAATATTCCAAAAATAGGAAATAACCCAACATTCCATCAAAAAGGGAGTGAATCAATTGTGGTTGTGGTCATGCAATGAAATGCCACTGAGTCCCTAAACAAAAGGAGTGGAGGGCCTCCCCTGGGTGCGCAGCGGTTGAGCGCTGGGCTGCGAGGCTGCCTGCAGCCTCTGCAGCGCGGGTTTGTTCCCCGGCCGCCCGCGAGGGTCCCACAAAAAAAAAAAAAGGAGTGGAATGTTTATACGTGCAATATGGGTGAGTCTCAAAATAAGAATACTGAGTGAAAGAAACCAGATTAAAAAGCAAATACTGGGCCTCCCTGGTGGCGCAGGTGGTTGAGCGCAGCACTGTGAAGCTGTCCGCAGCCTCTGCTGTGTGGGTTAGATCCCGTCCGGCCGTGGAGATACCCACATGGCACGGCAGACCTCTCCTGTCTCACTCACTGCTCCCCTCAGCAGTGTATTTCGTCAGTCTGGCTGTTCTGTTCCCCGTTCTGTCTCTGGTGAATCCTCTCGCCCTCCCACACATCTGGCCTATACCCCGGTTCTTGTATGAATGAATAAATCTTTAAAAAAATATATCAAAAAGAGCAAATTTTATTTATATAAAATTCCAGATCAATGCAAATCTATAGTGACAGAAAATGGACCAGTGTTGTATGGTGAGGGACAGGAGGAAAGGCCCAAGGAAACTTTTTTTGGTGTTCAATAGCTTGATTGTGAGGATGGTTTCACTAGTGTGTATGTATACATATTTGTGTGTATGTATATATTTGAATGTGTATATAGTAAAATATGTACTGTATTTGGCTATGCGTACATGTGAGTATTCATATGTTTGAATATGTATATATGTCCAAAGTTACCATGTTATGCACCTTAAATATGTACGGTTCTAATATGGAAGTTTTCCTCCAACATCTGGTGATTCTTGACTGAATGTTCACCTTAAAGGATGAGACACTGAAAGGGAAAGGGAAAGCTATGTGTACATGCAGATTGCTGGTACTTGTAGGTATCACTGTAAGATGAACAGACTTTAGTCCAAATTCCTAGTGTGGTGTATAAAACTTTCCATCCTCCAGTCTTCCTTTCTTCCCTCCCTCCCTCTGCTCCATACTCATCTCCCACTACTATCTCTTTCACAGTATCTCCAGCAAGATCACATTCTGCTCCTGCTGCCTGGAAAGCCCATTCCACCTCTGTGGTCTTAGTGTACTGCCACTCACCCTTCAAAATAGTTTGACCTATCCCCATTAGCCAGGTGTGTCACTTTCCCTGAATCTTGTACACAGAAGATAGTTAATTGCTATTTCTTCTGTGTGACCTTCAGTGTTTATAATTGCTAAGATTCTTGCATTTTTTCACTGCTTTGCAACTCATTTGCATACATGCGAGCTCCTTGAGGGAAGAGAATCCTCTTTATAGCCTCAGTAACTAGCACAGAATCTGGCATGTAGTAGATGTTCATTAATACTGGATGACTGACTACATGCCTAATTACCATATTCTGACTCTCATACTACATTTCCTCTGGTGCAATAGCTGATTTTGTTCAGTGGGAAGACCTAATTCTATGACCTGGTCCACCTACTCTAGTCCAATCTGCTGCTGGGCCCTGAAATGTACTAAAGAACTGCAGATACTGTGAACATTTGGGTGCCATTACTGGTAGAGAGCTTAGAAGAGTTCAATAGTCGCAGGGTGCTTTTAGTAAAATTGTTGTTCACTTACATGGCCTGAATACAGTGCTAACAGTATTTATGCACACACAAGAATTGGGGTGTAGGCCAGAGAGAGGTACGGGGAATGAGAGGAGTCACCAGAGATAGAGCGGGGAGCAGAACAGGCGGATCGACTGTAATACAGTACTGAGAGGAGCAGCAGGCACAACAGGAGAGGTGTGCTGGCCATGTGGGTTAGCTCCCTGGCCAGGATCTAACTCAGACCACAGTGGCTGGCAATAGTTTGATACAGTTGAGATTTAACCCATGCCACTGGGAGGCCCCAGCACTAACATTATTGTTTTTGTATTCATTTGCTGATCAAACTTTTCCTCACTATTCAAATGTTAAACTCTAAAAATTTCTGATTTTTTTTTTTGTGGGACCCTCGCTGGGGGCGGGGGAAACAACCAACGCTGCAGAGGCTGCGGGCAGCCTCGCTGCCCAGCGCTCAACCGCTGCGCCACCAGGGGAAGCCCTGAAAATTTCTAACTTAATACAGCCTAAATTAGTGGGATTTTCCCTTGCATGAGGAAAATTGGGATAGTCTGAATAATTTTGGTTTAAAACATATGCTTCTTTCTAGCATAGGCTTCTAGTACCACTTTACAATTTTTTATTTGCTAGTAGGAATTCACTTGCTTGTTTGAACGTCTCCACTTATTTTAACCAGTTTTTCATCTTGCCTGATCATCTGTTAAATTGTGTATTGCTACAGATATTATACTAGGTTATTTTGGTAATAGTGGTCATCTCACAAACATCATTACAAGACAACTTTGAAGACAAAAAATAAAAATGTAGAGGGCCTCCCCCGTGGCGCGGCGGTTGAGCGCTGGGCTGCCAGGCTGCCCGCTGCCTCTGCAGCGCCGGTTGCATCCCTGGCTGCTGGGCGAGGGTCCCACATGGCGCACAGACCTCTCCTGCTGCCCGCTGCTCCCCTCAGCAGTGTACTTCGGTCCTTCTGCCTGTTCTGTTCCCCGCTCTGGCTCTGGTGAATTCTCTCACCCTCCCGCGCTTCTGACTGTACCCAGTGCTTGTATAAATAAATTAATTAATTTTTAAAAAAATGTAGATAATAAAGAACAACTCTTGCTTACATTCAAATACATATGACAATTAGGGAAAGAAACACGAATATTTTAAAAAGAAAAATGTATATATATTTATGACTATTTCATCAGAAATTAATAGAAGGAAACTGTCATGACAGTTGTGCTCATTTATATTGGATTCATATAAACAATCTGTCAAAACAAGGTAGTTACACAATAACTAATGTGATAATGATGAAATTTTGAAACAGGGCCAATTGAATATACATCACTTGCTTTTCATATGTAAATTCCGTTACTAACAACGTTACTGTTCCCCTGTATTTCTATATAACATTGTAGTTAATGAGCATAAATGACAGAATAAGGAGAGAAAAGGCCCCTCTGTTGCATTTGCAAATTTGTAAGAAGCAAAAAAAAAAAAAAACAAAAAACTCAGATGTAAATCATAGCAAAATATCTTCCTTACCTGGGCACTTAAAAAATAATTTAGATTGAGAATGCAATTAACAGATCTGTATCTAATCTATAATTCTCTGGTGGGTATTGATCTGTTCTTTTCTCTAGGAGCGAAATGTGCTAAGTATTTTTTTCAACTCTGGAGAATTCAAAATGTATGTAAAAATCTGCTTTCTTTTAGATCCAGTTTTAGCATCTAATCACTTTGCCTACAATGATTATATCAGTAAGCAGGTCAATTTGTCCCTTAAAGGAAAATGCAGATTTGCTAAATGTTCTGCATTTTTTTTACTTAAGTATCAAAAGAGTGGGGAAATGAATAGAAGCACCCCAGCCAGAAACTCTGTTTTTTCAGCCTAGCATCAAAAACAATTTTTTAAGATTTATTTAGCATTACCAGTAAGAAATAGTCACTTAAGTCTGTCTTGATATGCAGTTGACTCTTGAACAATCTAGATCCTGAGATAGGAGTCTGGCCCCTGTGCAATTGATAATCTGCATTTAACTTTTGACTCACCCCAAACTTAGCTACACTTATCCCTTGGTATCCTTGGAAGATTGGTTTCAGACTAACACCCTAACCAGCATACCCTCACCATCCCAACATCCCCTCACCCTGCCCATGTATACCAAAATCCTTGGGTGCTCTAATCCCTTACAGTTGGTGCTTTCTACCATTGGGTTTGACAGTCAATGACTCAAACCAACTAAATCTATGAATGCAAAACCCATAGTAGATACGGAGAAAAAACTGTTTATTAAAAATATGAGTATAAGCAGACCCACACAGTTCAAACCCATGTTGTTAAAGTGTCAACTGTAATTCTCTAGTATGCACAATGGAAGGTAAACTATCCTCAAGTTGTATGTATCATCTGGATAGAGAGGTACAATTTAAGGAAGGGTCATAAGGTATTCACGAAGATTTTCTTCATCTTAGTAATGACACCACCATTTTCTAGGGTCTAATACACTGGAGAATTCCCTTTCACACCTCACATCCAATCCATCAATGAGTCCCAACCCAATGAATCTACCTTCCAAACATACCAGCATCGACCATTTCTCACCACCTCCACAGTCCCTCTCACAACTCAAATCACTATCATCTGCGGGGGAGAAAAAATTTCTTCTCTATCCTCTTAGAGTTTCCAGCTGGGCCTAAGAATTAAACTGTCATAAGATAGCTTAACAGGGGAAAAGCATATGCCAGCTGAAAAATAATCACCACTTTGTGGAGGAAAGGAAAACTTACATTTTCAGAGCCAAAGTTGAGAGCTAACCTGCAAGAAACCGAGCAAGGGGCCTCCCTGGTGGCGCAAGGAGATAAGACGCAGCACTATGAAGCTATCCATAGCCTCTGCAGCATAAGTTTGAACCCCAGCCAGGGAGGTGATCCACATGGCACAGCAGACCTCTCCTGACTCACCTGCTGCTCCCCTCAGCAGTGTATTTCAGTCCATTACAAAACTAAACATACAATTTACAACCTATTCTGTTCCCCACTCTGTCTCTGGTGACTGCTCTCACCCCCCACACCCCTGGACTGTACCCCAGTTCTTGTATGCATAAATAAATGAATCTTTAAAAAAAAGAAAGAAAGCGAGCAATCTTGGAAGGAAGTGTTTCCTGGCCAGCTGCTTTCCCTGTTCCCCTAAGGGAAGCTTCAACTTAAATGCCATTAGAGCAGCTGGCTATTCTCAGTCAGAAAAAAAGTTTACATTAATGAAAGCAAATAACAGAGTGGGTTTTTTTTTTTTCTGTGTGGCCATCTGATAATTTTGTAATAACCCAGAGGAGTAGGATATGCAATCTTATATTCAGGGAATCATTATTTGTGGAAGATGCAGTCTCTGTGTGAGGAAAACAAAAACTTAACAGATAAAATTAATCATCAAGTAATGTCTGTTTTTGCACATGTCAGTGGGTCTCTCTAGGGATTCCAGGGTACAAATCTCTTCAAGGTGGTGATTCTGCTCAGTGTTGATGGGTAAAACCACAGGTTGCCATCACATATATGGCACATATATGGCACCACAAAAATCAAGATATCCAACTTATTCATCACCACACTATTCTCTCATGTTACCTACCCCTTTATAGCCAAACTGTTCCCCTCCTCCCCATCCCTAACATCTGGCAACTATTGATCAGTCCTCCATCTCTGTAATTATGCTATTTCATGAATGTTACATAAATGTAATTATGTACTATCTATCTTATGAGGCCAGATTTTCCCACTCAGTACCATTTCCTTGAGGTTTATCCAAGTTACTATACGCATCAATAGTTTATTCTTTAGTGCTGAATAATATTCCCTGGTAAGCATGTACCACAGTTTGTTTAACCATTTACCCTTTGAAGGAATCTAAGCTGTTTTAAGTTGTTAGCTATCATGAATAAGGTAGTTTTATATAAACATAAATCTTCATTTCTTTGGATAAATGCTGAAATATAGTCACTAGGTTGTGAATTGTGTGTTTAGTTTTGTAAGAAAATGTCAAACTGTTTTCCAGAATGGATGTATTACTTGACATTCCCACTGGCAATGTATGTGATACTCACTTGCTCTGCCTCCTCACTAGCATTTGGTATTATTTTTCATTTGAGCCATTATGATAAGTGCGTAGTAATATCTAATTATAGTTCTAATTTCCATTTCCCTGATGGCTATGTTAGACATCTTCTCATGTGCATGTTTGCCATCTGTATGTCTTCTTTGGTGAAATGTCTCTTCATGTATTTTACCCATTTTTTAACTGGATCTTTTTAACTATTGAGTTTTGAAAGTTCTTCATATATTCTAGGTACCAGCTCTTTTTCAGATATATGTTTTGCATATATTTTCTCCCACTCTGTAGTTCGTCCTTTTATCCCTCTTCATAGGGTCTTTTGCAGAGTCACAGTTTTTGATTTTGTTGGGCCACTTTTCTTTGCTGTTATCAATCATGCTTTTGCTGTCAAGGCTATGAACGCTCTGTTTAGTGTTAGTCTCGAAGATATTCTACCATATTTTTTAAAGATTGATTTATTTATTTATACAAGCACTGGGTACAGTCAGAAGCGCGGGAGGATGAGAGAATTCACCAGAGTCAGAGGGGAGAGCAGAGCAGGCAGATTGATGAAATACACTGCTGAGGGGAGCAGCAGATGGCAGGAGAGGTCTGCGCATCATGTGGAACCCTCGTCAGTGGCCAGGGATCAAACGCGCTGCAGGGGCTGCAGGCAGCTTCGCAACCCAGCGCTCAACCACTGCACCACTGGGGAGGCCCGATATTCTATCATTTTTTAAAAAAAGTTTCATATTTTACATTTAAATCTGTAATCCATTTTGACTCATTTTTGTATGTGGTATGAAATTTAGATCAAAGGAGTATTTTTGTTTTTGTTTTTGCTATAGATGTCCTATTGAAATGTTTTACCAGTGCTATAGAGGATCAAAGGACACTGTCTGTGGTTTCTCACCCATAGTCTCAATTGCAAGACTACTTAGGCTCAGGGAATAACAGTGGGACTTATTTAACAAACGGAAAACAAATAGTTTCTACGGCCACAAGTGAACGCTTTTCTCACCCTTGATAGTGCCCACAGTATCCAGAAGTTCCAAACAGAAGACCACTTGTGGTGCAATCCTGTCAACGAGGGCCTGGAGCTCACTGCTCACTGGCAAGCAGTACGCTAGGATCCAGCTCACAGTGGCAGTTGGAGGTGTTTACATGTGGGGCTGCTGAGATGACACCACAGCAACAGTGTGAAGGCTTGGTTTCACAGCACCAGACTCTGGACCAGACAGCATTAGAGGCAACAGCACCAGGAAGTGGTGCCAGACAATCACAAGTGGGGTTCAGCTCTCACAGGTGACCCAGACACAGAGTGTTGGTCACCTTCAACAGTGCTGAACAGCACTGGTCAGTGGTGCCAGTCACCACTGGTTACCAGGATGCAGTGTCAGACACACCAGTGTTACCATCTTTTTGTGAGGTATTAGAATAAACCAATAGCACAACAGCTATTTGAGACACCAGGCCAAGGCCTGTGATGCCCCTTTCAAGCAATGAAAGAGGCAAGGCTGCAGGTAGGTGGAGCAACCACATCTCTGAGAAGTTCTTCGACTCCTTTCTTTGGAGACTGACTGCTGCATGCTGCTTCTTTCTTCATTCTTCAGAGGTTAGAAACAGAATTCCTTAATCTGGCTCCTGCCCTGCCTTATATCCTCTTTCAGGCTGGTTTTCACCCTGTAAGACTGTAAGCCTGATTGGATCATTTCAATCCTAAGTGAGTGAGTGAACCATTTCTCACCTATCAGCTCATTTCCCATTTTCAGTCCAAATAATTAACTAATGAGCTTGGCTTGAAACTGGTTGGTTCATTTAGCTCGCACCTGATTGGCCCATTCTACAATCCAGGTGCCAAAAATAAATGGGAAAACTTGGTGTCCAAACAGACCTAACCTGCCCTGAACTCACAGCAAGTTCATGGCCTGGAACTGGCCTCTGCCCCCAGTGCTCCTTCAGTGGGTCTGAGTGTAACAACATACAGAATGGGCCTACAGTAACACTGGGACATTGATCCCAGCTTCTGCAAGGCGGGCTCTGCTGGAAGCCTACCATGTTGGCCTGGGCATCCACAGGCTACTGTGTTGCCTGTAGGTCCAGGGAGCACAACACTGGAGCTGGCCCAGTGGGCACCATGCTACAGCCCCCATCCCTACAGCCCTGAACCAGGAGCCTTGGATCTTGTTGTTGCCTCCTTTACTGGAACTTTCTCCATGACAGGGTAACCAAGCTTCAGTACCATTTGTTTAAAAGGCTAACCTTCCTCCATTGAGTTGAGTTTGCTCCTTTGTCAAAAAATTAAGTATAATTGTTTGCATCTATTTCTGGATTGTTATCCTGTTCCATTGATCTATGTGTCTAGTCTTCTGCCAGTATCATAAAATCTTGATTATTGCCAATATATTTTTAAAGATTCAACATCAGGTGAGGAATTCTTCCTACAAGTATATCATATATATGTGTATGTATGTATGTGTGTATGTATGTATATATTTACTGTTTCATCATAATTGTCCTGTGCTATGAGTTATATTTCTCTCTAACATGGGTTATCAATGTGCAAATAATTATAATAAGTGATGAACTGTTGTAACAAGAAGAATATTAGAGTAGAAGTCAAGTTTTTTTTTTTTTAAGATTTATTTATTTATTTATACAAGCACTGGGTACAGTCAGAAGCGCGGCTCTGGGTACACCAGGGCCAGAGCAGGGAGCAGAGCAGGCAGAAGGACCGAAGTACACTGCTGAGGGGAGCAGCGGGCGGCAGGAGAGGTCTGCGCGCCATGCGGGACCCTCCTCTGGTGGCTGGGGAGCAGCCGGGGATCGAACTGGCGCCGCAGAGGCTGCGGGCAGCTTCGCAACCCAGTGCTCAACCACTGCGCCACTGGGTAGGCCCCAATAGAAGTCAAGTTTTCCATCTAATTTTAACACTAATGAGCTATTATACTTTAAGCCCTCTTAACTCTCTTAACCTCGCAGGATCTACATTCCTTTATCTGTATAATGTTTAGGAAGTAGATGGTGCCTTGGATAGCTTGCAGAAAAATGAAAAATTCTGAAGTTGATTTAGTCTATATGGATTGTGTGCTTGGCTACCATATTACACAATTCCAAGAGTTACTGATTTTTGTGTCATGGTTTGGAAAACTACAACCTGAGGGACAAATCTAGACTGCAGCCATTTTGTAAATAAAATGTTATTGGAACACTGCCAAGCTCATTCATTTGCATGTGGCTGCTCTCCCCACTGCAGTGGCAGAGTTGATTAGTTGCAAGAGAGACACTATATACAAGAAAGACAAAAATATTGACTTTACAAAAAAATTGCCAATTCTTGATCCATGCAAATATTGCTTCCTGGAGTTATGCAACTATGGTTGACTTAATGATTTAAATATCTGTAAATAAGGGAGAAAGGACTAATTTGACAAGTTTTAAACTCCCCTTTTTTAATTAATTTATCACTACAGTTAGAAAATAATCAGAGTAACAAAGGTAACATTTCTAATTTAACATTTCTAATCATTATCATAATAATGTATGGTAAGGAAGCCTTTCCAAATAGTAGCAGAATTTTAACTGAGAAGAGAAGAAATAGGTCTTGAGGGCCTCCCTGGTGGCGCGAGGGGTTAAGCAACATACTATGAAGCAATCCTCTGCAGCCCGGGGTTCAATCCCCAGCCTGCCAGGGAGCAACCCACATGGCGCAGGAGAACTCTCCAGACTCGCCCACTACTCCCCTCAGCGGTGTATTTCAGTCAATCTGCCTGTTCTGCTCCCCGCTCTGTCTCTGGTGAATCCTCTCACCCCCGCATCTCTGGCCTGTGCCTCAGCTCTTGTATGTATAAATAAATAAATTTTTAAAAAAAACTATGAAAGAAATAGGCCTTGATGTATTAATTTAGATCATATTTTTCATTCAAGTACTTTTCAGTGCATAAAAAATTTGAGCACCAATAACTATTATGAAATGTAATGTGTACAGTGAGGTAAAAGCAAGATAAGAAGTAACTTTGTTTTCCCCAGTGAACACCCTTACTGACTTCTGCAGTCTTTCCCCAAACTTCCATTGTCTTATTGTTACAGGGCAGGGAGAGGTGCACCCCAGATCCCCCCAAAACCTGCCTGCTCTAAATGGGTTCTGCCATCTGCCGCATCAACACAAAACATATGAGACTTTAATGGGAAGGAACTTTAATACAATTAGGAAACAATACAGGAAAGGCAAAGAATATAATTTCTAAATTAAGCACCCAGAGTTACCTGTCCCCTCATGGGTAAAAACTCCATCCAAATGGGATTGGCCCAGAACAAGGCCCCAAAGCCTGCCACAAGTCCAAAGCATCTTCCAGTGGGGACCCACAGGAAAGGGTCAGAAACAACCAGACAAGCCCGGAAGGAAAATTGCAAAATCAACATCAAGATAAAAGCTGCCATTGTCACCTCCCCACGGTTCTCAGCCACATCTATGTCACCCAGTCCACGACCAAAAGACAAGCACAGTTTCTTCACATGTCTCTAGGCTCCATGTGCCTCCACCAGGTCTCCTTCTGGCTCCATCCTGCTTCCTTCCTCAGTCTCCTCTGCAGCTTCTTCTCTCCCTGCTCAGCTCCACACTCCCTTGGGTGGGGCAGGGAACCTGGAACCTCCCCCTTTCCTGGGGACCACCCTGTTACATTATCAATGCTGTTTAAGATGGCATCTAAAGGTGCACGGGAAAAATAAAATTTAAATTAAAAAAAAAAGTGCTGGAGGAATGTCATAAACATACTTCTTTGTTTCTCCTTTAAAAAAAAGTAAATAAGGAGCACAGGAAGTTCTTGAATCATGCTGGGTCTCTTACATGTATACAGGCAAATATATATGTAAATATATACCTTATGTGTTATTACTAAATGTCTATGATATATAGATATGATACATATTACATATAGATATATAGAATCTATGTGGCTACTCATTGGGCTATGTACAATGGCATACTAATGTCTACTTGAGTGCTGCCTTTTTTTTTCTTAAGAGGATGAAAACAGATTACACTTTATTTCAAAAACTGAAATGAATTTTAATACAGAAAACAAAGACAGCATTTTGCAAATTTATCGCTCAAAGGGGTAGCTCTGCTTGAGGAAATCAGCGTGTTACACTTTTGAGAGATGAAATGTTACAGCTTGTACACCAAAAGTAAAAAATTAAATTAAATTGAAAAACGAAATGGTTACCAAGGTAATGCAGGTCAGGGGATCAAAGGTGAAGGGTCACACATTATTAAAAAGAAATCCAAAAGGACGGCTGCGTCATGATCTCTCATTAGTGTTCCACCGGTGCCTGTCTTTGGGTGAACTTGAACATTTCGGCAGACATTCAAGCAGCTTTTTCGGTAAAAAGATTTTTACATGACTACTATTGCTGTTCCCATGATCACCTTCTATAGGTGGCACGGTGTTGAGAACCCAGTTGGTGCTAGTGCCGCAGGACACCCTTTGGGAAACGCTCTTTTTCCCCCTCCACAGGCCACATCCTTCTCCTCCTTCTCCACTCTGACCCCGACCCCGAGCGCGAGCGCACCTCCTACAGCTGCCGCTGGCGCCGGCCCAGCTACTCCGCTGCCCTTGAGTCCTGCTTTTAATTCCTGTGGGTATGTATCTAGGACTTGAGTTTCTGGGTTATATGGTAATTCTGATTAGCTTTTCAAGAAACCACCAAAATGTTTTCCACAACACTTGCTCCATATTCCTACCAGCAATGTACTGGGTTCTAAATTATTCACAGCCTTACTAACACTGGTTATTTTCACTAAAAAAAGAAAACCATAGCCATCCTAGTAGTTGTGAAGTGGGGTATATTACTGTGGTTTTTATTTGTATTTCCCAGTGCTCCCATTTAGTTTTGTCTAAATATGCACCCTAAAGCAGATTTGGGAAACATTTTCTGTAAAGGGACAGATAGTAACTCCTTTAGGTTTTGTGAGCCATATAAACTCTTTCATAATTGTTCAACTGTGCTGTTGTACCATGAAAACAGTCTCAGACAACATGTATAAAAATATATAAGCCTGTGTTCCAATAAAACTTGATTCACAGAAAGAGGTTGTGAGCCAGCTTTAATCCATAGGTCATAGTTTCCAGCTCCCTTATCTAGAGCTGTAAAGTCATTGTGACTGAATTTACTCTACATGCAAAAACTTAATATGAAGGGATCACATTTTTCTGTTTATTCAAAAACATTCAATTATTTGCAAGTATCTACCATTTGACTCAATGGGCTATGTGCTGGGTAAACAATAGTGAACTAGAAGCAGTGCTTCTCTGAAGGGCTGCTTTTGGAAGCTCAGAGCTATATATTTTTTAAGATTGATTTATTTATGCATACAAGAGCTGGGGTACAAGCCAGAGATGCGGGGGCGGGGTGAGAGGATTCACCAGAGACAGAGTGGGGAACAGAACAGGGAGACTGACTGAAATACACTGCTGAGGGAAGCAGCAGGCGAGACAGGAGAGGTCTGCCTTGCCATGTGGGTTACTCCCTGGCTGGCCGGGGATTGAACTCGTGCTGCAGAGGCTGCGGATTGCTTCATAGTGCTGTGCTTAACCCCTTGCGCCACCAGGGAGGCCCACTCAGAACTATATTTTACTAATATAGCTTTTTATTATTTTTCTGATGCAATTAAACAGCTCTGCTATATAGATATTGTGGTTTCATTGCAACAGGGAACAACAAAAAAAAATACCCCACAATTAAAAGTCTGAATTCTCCCAGGAAAAGTCTTTGACTCAATCCATATGCTCACTTCTTTTTCTTTTTTTTTTTAACCACAGTAATTATTTAGAGAGCAAGCGATGCTTTAAGTCCATATAGTCTCCTTGACTACTTTCACACACAAATTTTAATTCCATGTGTTAAAAGTCATCCATATGTTTTAGGATGTGAAGTTAATAATCTTTTAATAACTTTTCCATGTTTAATTCTTTCTGTTATGGTTTACACACTCAATGATAATGCTGAGATGAATAAGAACTGACTGTACAAAAGGAAATTGAAAAGGTGAAAAGGACAAAGATCAAGTCAAATATGAATAGATATAATCATGTTTTAAATCTTATAATTAATTTAACAAGTACACTCCACAAAGAGATGCTGGTAGCAATAGAAACTTCCTGGACTAAATCAAAAGAATGCAGGGATTAGAAATGACATTTAATAGAATTATTATTATGAGCCTATCTTATTATTAAGATGAATGGAATTTGTGTTTTATTTGAGTTTCTGGACACACACTAAGCAATTACAAGAATGTTAAAATAAATAAATCATCAGAAGACTTCTACTCGGGTTAATCTCCTTTAATTAGAAAAGATCTTAATTGAAAATGTTAGTCTTTACAGAGCTATTCGTATTTGAAACTAGATTCATTTTAACAAATGAAAGAGATTAAATTTGAGGCAGAGCATAGGGCAAGAGTTCAGAAATCAGGAGGTATATTTGTTCACCTGATCCTTGAGGAAACCTCTGAAAAGTACTTTGAATCCTCAATTCCAGATTGATGGATGGATAGAGGAATGGATGGCTGGAGGAGAATGTGATAAAACAAGTAAAATTAATTGTTAATTATAGAATATAGGTGGTGAGACTATGGGTGTTTGCTATAAAATCCTTTCATTTTTTTCTGTATATTTGAACATTTTCATAATAGGATATTGGAAATGAGAAAAATTCTCAGTTCTATATAATTACTGAAAACAGCATCAAAGTGTCACTTTCACCATAAAAGATAAGTGTGTGTGTGTGTGTGTGTGTGAGAGAGAGAGAGAGAGAGAGAAAGAGAGAAAGAGAGAGAGAAACAGCAAACCAACTTACTATTCCTAAAATACATTTTTTTACATATTCCATTATTTTATCTCTGGTTTAGCACCTTAGACTGGAAGGGAGTGGACATGGTATTCCTTTATCATCATGTATATCAACTTCCTTGGAATTAGGACAGCAGTGAAGAACAACCAGAAGAGAGTGTGCCTTAAACTGTATGTCACCAACTTTTAAAAAATTATATTATGGTTTTAATTATCAGTCCAGCAAGCCAGCAATGGCAGAGTTCACAAGCCATGTGGATGACAGATGGGACATATTTCTTAGGAGGGAGAGGCATAACGGAGAGACAAAAGTTTCCCTAAACAAATGTTTATTCTTTAGTATTTAGTTGAGAACTTACCCAATTTTATATTTGTACAATCAAGGGAAACTTCTGTCTTCTCTCAAGGGAAACTCTGTCTTTTCTCATCAACTATTGCCAGTCCCTGATCAGTAAAGACTAATATCCAGGGCTCAACTTAGAAGCAGGATGGCTAGAAATACTGAAAAAAATCTGAGTGAAGGGTAAATGGAGGAGCCAAACCATGATATGCAGCCAGGTATGAAAACTCTGCAAGGCAAAGACTTTTTGTCTGTTTCTTTTCCTATTATATCCCTCCTCCCCCAAGTCTTAGAACATAGATTAGCACATACCAGGGTCTCAGTAATGCTCAATGAAAGAATTCTCCCCAGTAGACTAGATTGTAAGTAAACTTATTGTAGAGCATAGTCATGGCTTGTCCCTGATCATATTAAAAAGACCAGGCAGGACCTCCCCGGTGGCGCAGCGGTTGAGCGCTGGGTTGCGAAGCTGCCCGCAGCCTCTGCAACGCCGGTTCAATTCCCGGCTGCTCCCCGGCCACCCCAGGAGGGTCCCGCATGGCGCGCAGACCTCTCCTGCGGCCCGCTGCTCCCCTCAGCAGTGTGCTTCGGTCCTTCTGCCTGCTCTGCTCCCCGCTCTGGCTCTAGTGATTTCTCTCACCCTCCCGCGCTTCTGACTGTACCCAGTACATGTATAAACAAAACAAACAAACAAACAAATAAATAAAACATGCCTCCATTAAAAAAAAAAGAAAGGAAAAAAAGAAAGAAAGAAAAATAAAAAATAAAAACACCAGGCAGCCTAGCTCAAGGTAAAATCACCATAGGTTAAAATTAGAATCCCAGTGGGATGAAGTGTTTTTGTTTTTTTTTTTAACCATAGAAACATTTCTCTCCCTCTCTCCCTCTCCTCTCTCTCTTTCTCCTTCCATTTTTTCCCCATTAGTTACTTTATAACACTTTATACTACCTGAAGTGTGTATTTTGAAAAAGGAAGAAAGAGAACTTCTACTTAGCTGTTTAGACAACTAGTATTTCCTAGTCTACTAAGATAGTAGATCTTAAGTAGATCTTTGGATCTTAAGGAGTTTACCCAGCCTTGTTCTCCACTGACTAATTGCTACAAAAATTGCCACCTTCATGTTGCTATGAATTTTGGATAACTGACAGAACTCTTATGAATCAAGAAGTATTGCTATTCCTGAAAAAGAAAACAGAACTGAAAAACTTGCAAATTTGTGATTCATCATTTATTTATTCAGTCATTCATCAGATATATAATGAATGCCTGTGATGCCTCAGAGCCCTACAGTTACAAAAATAATGAGACTTTATCTTTTTCCTGCAGGAGCTCACAGCCAAGTAGGAGAGAGAGAGAGAGAGAGATGAGGGTATCAACCAACCCAGAGCAGTGTGATAGAAAAATACCCTGAAAGAATACTGGAGGAATGATAAACTTAGCCACTTTTCTGGTTTAGATGATTTTAACAACTGTAAGCCTGAAATCATTTTCATATGGGAATAATTTTGCAAAACTATAAACCAACTATAGCATTATATGTTTAAAAAGAAAATAAAGGGTAATGCAGGGGTTAAAGTCTCAGCACTATCAAGCTATCACCAGCCACTGCTGCATGTTTGATCTCTGGCCAGGGAGCAACCCACATGGCGCAGCAGACCTCTCCTGTCTCACCCGCTGCTCCCCTCAGCAGTGTATTTCTGTCGTCTGCCTGTTCTGTTCCCTGCTCTGTCTCTGGTGAAACCTCTCACCTCACCCCCTGCACCTCTGGCCTGTACCCCAGCTCTTGTATGCATAAAGAAATAAAAAGATATCTTTAAAATAAATAAAATAAAAAGAAGATAAATATTGCATTACTACTTGGTTAATTTTTTAGTGCACATGGTTTAAAAAAACAAAAATGAAAAATTAATTATTATAGAGGAAATACAAGCTGAAATAGATAGCAAAACTTTAAAATAAGTTTCTTAAAATACAATTTGCATACCATGAAGTTTATCTTTTAGAGTTATATAGTCACTGTTTTTTAGTATATTCACAGGATTGTGCAAGCATCATCACAATCTAATGCCAGAATATTTTCATCCCCACTAAGAACCAGCATACTCATTAGCAGTCATTCCCTATATCTCTGTAAATCCCTCCTCCCAGTCCCAGGCTACTACTAGTCTACTTTTTATCTGTATAGATTTGCCTATTCTAGACATTTTATATCAATGAAATCATACATATATGTATATGGAGATATATATATATATATTCTTTTGTGTCTGACTTCTTTCATTTTGTGAAATGTTTTCAAGTTTTGTCCATGTCATAGACTGTGTCAGTATTTCATATTTTTTGATGACTAAGTAATATTCTATCATATGGATATGCCACAATTCGTTTATTCCTCCATCAGTTCATGGGACTTTCTGTTATCTCCACTTATTGGTAATTATGCACTTTACCTTTTTTACTTAACGATATAGTCTGGAAATCAGTCCAAGTTCATCATCATTTTTTTGTTTGCATCTGCATAGTATTCCATAGTGTGTTGTACCATACTTTATTCAAGCACTTGTGTGAGGGTTTTGGTTGCTACCAGTATTTTGAAGTAACATGATTGTGCACATATATTTTTATATTGCCTAGGTCTATTTTTAGGACAATTTCCTAGGGATAGGACTACTTTGATAAATGATAAATGTGTGTGTAGTATTCTCAGATATTTTCAAATGTCCCTCTGAAGGGAATACCAGCAGTGTATTAGTGATTGTTCCTCACAATTTTGCATATAGAAAATATTTTCATACTTTTCATTTTTGCTATCAGATTAGAACTTTTTTTAAATTTTATTTTTTTTATATATTTTACATCATTTTTCATTTTTGCACAATGTATGCATTTTCATCTTAGTTATAGTCCCCATACAGTTCCCACCACCCTTGTTTTGATCCTACTCCCTTCTCCCTCCACCCCCCCATAGTTTGTCTCTGGTTTATAGTTGCTTGTTGATTTTGATTTTTACTTCATTAGAATTAGTCTTTTTTCTGGTCCCAATAAGCCAGAAAGAAAAAGAAAAATACCAGATGGTCTCTCTCATAACAGGAATTCAGATTAGAACTTTTAATCCATCTAAATATCTATGTTTTCTTTATAAGACATCAACAGAGATAAAATAAAAAATGAATGCTACTCAGTGATAAAAAAGATGAAATCTTGCAATTTGTGACAACATGGGTGTAACTAGAGGGGACTATGGCTAAATGAAATAAGACAAAATGAACAAGACAAATACTGGATGATTTCACTCATATATGGAATTTTTAAAAAAGGCAAAAATAGCCAAAACCAAAGCACAACAAACCCTAGACATCTGACTGCAAAATTGAGGTTACCAGAGAGAAGTGAAGTAAATGGGGTGTAAAGGGAGTGGGGTGACCCAATGGACTTTGGTGAGGGACTATGGGTGCTTAGGTCGTGGGCATGCTGTGGTAACATCCATTTGTTGAGGTATAAAATTCTACCCCTACAACAGTGTTGTAAACCCACATGGCCTCAATACATTAAAAAAAAGTACAAAACAGTCCTCAAAAAGCCGGAAGAAAATTTTAAATGTAAAAAAAATTAAGGAATGGGATAAAGATGTACCAGGCAATTGCCATGAGAAGAAAGCATATATAACAATATGAATATATAAATGGAATTTAAATTGAAGAAATTTAATGGAACAAAGAGGAAAATTTTCCACTAAGAAAATTAAATTAGCCAGGAGACTTTAGGCATCTAACAAGAAAGCTTTGAGATATAGAAGCAAAATCTTATAGACACATAAGGAGAAATTTACAACATCATTCTCATAGTAGGAGACTTTAGTATACTTCTCTTAATGGTCAAAAGATGAAGTAGAACACGATGAGAAGGTGTCTTAATTTGGATTACCCAGAAAGCAGACTGGGTATGGGTAGTTTATTTGGGAAGTGATCCAGAGAATTACATCCTATACAAAAAGGGTGTAATTGCTATGGGCAACTAGAACTCTACCTTGCTAGAAGCTCTGAGTAATGTACATAACAGGCCTCAGAACTGTCTCACCACAGAACAAAGAATCTGGGACATTTATCCATTGACTTTTGTCATCTTTTGGTTGAGCGTTGTCCTCCATCCCTAAGGCAGAAAGTTCCCATACTTTTATATTTTTTTTATATTTTTATATATATATATTTTTAATAGAGGCATGTTTTATTTATTTATTTGTTTGTTTGTTTTTTATTTATACGTGCACTGGGTACAGTCAGAAGCGCGGGAGGGTGAGAGAATTCACCAGAGCCAGAGCAGGGAGCAGAGCAGGCAGAAGGACCGAAGTACACTGCTGAGGGGAGCAGCGGGTGGCAGGAAAGGTCTGCGTGCCATGTGGGACCCTCCTGCGGTGGCCGGGGAGCAGCCGGGGATCGAACTGGCGCCGCAGAGGCCGCAGGCGGCTTCGCAACCCAGCGCTCAACTGCTGCACCATCAGGGAGGCCCCTCCCATACTTTTAGACTGCATCTGTATATACTTGAGTAGCTCTCTGTGCCTTCCATGAAAGCAAGAGCAGAAAAATGCTGTAGCACATGCTTGGTTCAGGAAATCAGCAATGATAAATAAAATGATCCATTGAACTTCTGCCATGCCGAGCTGAAATTAGGTGGATTCCTATTATACTCTACACATCAGAAAAGATGCTTAATATTCTCATAAGAAATGAGAATTCTGGGCCTTCCTGGTGGCACAAGGGGTTAAGCACCGCACTATGAAGCAACCCGCAGCCTCTGCAGGCAGACTCTGCAGCATGAGTTAGATCCCCGGCCTGCCAGGGAGCAGCCCACATGGCACAGCAGACCTCTCCTGACTTGCTCGCTGCTCCCCTCAGCAGTGTATTTCAGTCAGTCTGCCTGTTCTGTTCCCCACTCTGTCACTGGTGAATCCTCACACCCCCGCATCTCTGGCCTGTACCCCAGCTCTTGTAGGATAAATAAATAGATATTTTAAAAAAAAAAAAAAAGAAATGAGAATTCTAACAGCATTGTTAAAATGGAGAATATTAATTTGACTATACTATAAGAAGGCTACTTTAACAAATCAGAAATATGTATATATCAGAGTATACTCCTAAGAGAAAAGAGAACATTTATTTTATGCCACTCTGGAATCGGTCTCCTCAAAGGGGTCAGATAGGCTTTTCTCAATGTGCCCAAGTGTCACCTTGGTATCAGGAACTAAATATCAAAGGAAGCCCCAGAGGTCTAAGAAAAGAACAAGAGAAGTATTGTCCTTGTCTCAGTGGCTTGCTCGCCCTTTTGCAGTCAAAGAAATAATCACTGCTCCCTTTTAGAGGACCTTAAAAAAATGTAGTTTGGGGATAATTTCCCAAGTATAAGTTTATACAAGCACATGTCCTCCCTATCTGAGAAACTTATCTTTTTATTCTCGGAGTGAAAGAGTGAGGTCATCCTCTCCTTGTCCTATAAAATCTCCCCCTTTCTCTCCCCTGATTCACCAAGCCCTTAAATATCTCTGGTCTGCACCATTTTCCCTTAGAATTTATAATCACGTAAGTTCTCCATACATGTGTTATAACATGTTGGCCTTTTCTCAAACTAACATGTCTGACGCTAATTTGTTTGTATATCCAACAGCCGAAGAACCCAGGTGGGGTAAGGCAAAGTCCCCAGGCACCCTCATTCCACTGTCACTTGCAAACCTTTCACTTCTTCTTGAAACTGCTTCTTAGCCAGCTTATGAGTCATAGACTGGAAATTAAAAAGAAAATTTATAGTCATATCTCATATACAACTGATGGGAAATTTTTAATCAGTATGCAGCTAGTACTTATGGTTATAAAAGCTACAGATGGGAACTGATTCAATGAAAATGATTAAAGTGTACAATTAATTCTGAGTGAATTAGCAAACACCTAGTCTGGCTCAATGATAAATTGTGTTACAAGAAGTTGGCATAGAACCTAGCTGAGTAATGTACTTAAGTGAAACTTCACGGAATGATAGCAGGTAGAAGAGACAATGAGTTATAAAAACCTGGCAGGCTGATATTATGTGAGAGAAAAAATCCTGAAAGTGACCTATAAGTAGACTAGGAATTATACCTTCTATTTTTGCTGAACTTTTACAGATAGCATCGCCCTTTAATAATAAATTGTCTAATAAATGTTCTAATCAACCTTAGAGCATGATCTTAATATTCTTATCATGATGCCATTTGTCTTACCACCCACAGTATTCAAAATATTTTGAGCTACAAATGAACTCCCCTTCTGGGTTCCCTTTTGAAACCAGAGAACAAGAGCATTCCCTGACTTCAGTGCAGGTTAGTCTGGACAGGGGGCAGGCTTTTCCTTTTTATATCTAAAACCAAGATCTAAATGGACCAATCAGGTGTAAGCTAATGGACCTCTGTGGGATTCACCAGAACACCACAGACCTGTAGAGCTATGTAGACCTATGCAGAGACCCAGCTGCTGCACCTGCCTCTGGCTCTGCCTCTGATATCGCCTGCAAGTAGCACCATTGGCCTCAACCTGGTGTCTCAAAGAGCTGTGAGCTATCAGCTCATACCAATAGCTCACAAAGACCTGTTAACACTGGTGTGTCTGACGCCACCTCCCTGTTATTGGTGATGATGGGCACTACTAGACACTGTTGTCCAGCACTGTTACAGGTGACTGGCCCTCGATATTCAGTCACCTTTGAGAGTTATCTACAACTTCTGATTGTCCAACACTGCCTGTTGGTACTTACTCTTGCCTCTGTTGCTGTCCAGTCCACCACCCAGTGTTGTCCAACCCAGGCTTCAGACTGCTGCTGCACGCTGTGGTGTCACCTCAGCACCTTCAGCTGCCACTGTGAGTTGGATCCTGGCCCACTGCTTGCCAGTGTGCCACCAGTTCTAGACTGTCATTGATGGCATGTTGCCATCTTGCATGAGCAGCATTTGCTTGGAACCACTGAACACTGCAGACACTATCTGTGGTGAGACAGCCATTTGTGGCCTTAGAAACGCCTTTTCTCCAATCTCCTATTTGTAAAATAAACCCTGTTGTGGTGGTTGTTTGTCCCTGAGCCTGAGTGGTCTCACAATTATGTCTGAACATTGATAAAAGTCTACAAAGTAGATGGTCTGACACGTAGATGTAAACCCTTGAAGTCATTTAATCACATATGAAAAGAAGAATATGACCATTGAAACTTTCCTTCCTCGCTCCATGTCATGGAAAAAAGAACTAGGGTGAGGTTGTACCTGAGGGGAGCTTTGTTCCTGGAAATGCATTATAAGGTAAAAATTTATTCATAAGGAACCAGTTAAAAGCCCATTTATTAGGATGAAAATGTTAGGTCACTATGGTGATGGTGCACGGGTGAATTGGTGGTGGAAATTCTATAGGGACTACACCTGAGTCAAGAAAGCAAGCATTATTTAAAAAATGAGCTTTGGTATATATATTTATATATAATAAAAAAGAGAAAATGTTAAGTCAGAAAGAGACTGGTAGGAAGGCTGATTTTATGCTGAGTGACTGAACTGTAAGCCCAGGGTTCTTTGCATCTGCCTGTTCTTGAGCTCCTAAAGACTGGCAAGGCTAAGCCTATATGTATAGTCCAAGTGGCAGAAGCTGTAGGAACTAAAGAAGAACTGATTCTTATACCAAGAACTTATGTCTAGAGGGCCTCCCTGGTGGCGTGAGGGATTAAGATGGAACCGATAAAGCCATCCCCAGACACTGCAGCACAAGTTTGATCCCTGGCTAGGGAGATACCCACATGGCTCAGCAGACCTCTCCTGTTTCACCCGCTGCTCCCCTCAGCAGTGTATTTCAGTCAATATGCCTGTTCTGCTCCCCACTCTGTCTCTGGTGAATCCTCTCACCCCCCACACCTCTGGCCTGTACCCCAGTTCTTGTATGCATAAATAAATCTTAAAAAAAGAGAACTTATGTCTAGAAACCACTGTTCTCTAAGCGGCCAGTTCCTACATTTCTACATTCTCGTAGGCAGAGAATCCTTATGTGCAGACTCTAAAACTCTTAGTTCTGGGCCTTCATGGTGGCGCAACGGTTTGAACACAGTGCTGTGAAGCTCTCCACAGCCTCTGCAGCACAGGTTCGATTCCTGGTCAGCCAGGGAGATACCCACATGGCACGGCAGACCTCTCCTGTCTTGCCCGCTACTCCCCTCAGCAGTGTTTTCGGTCATCTGCCTGTTCTGCTCCCCGCTGTCTCTGGTGAATTCTCTCACCCTCTCGCGCTTCTGGTGTGTACCCCAGTTCTTGTATAAATAAATTAATCTTAAAAAAAAAAACCTCTTAGTTCTCTTCTGCTTTGTCCTCCCTGAGCGTTTACAATATATGAGGAATAGGGCTATACTATCATGTGCTTCCTACAGCTTCTGCCATCTGGTGTATATAATCTGATCTAAAAATATTACATAAAACTGAATTCAAGGAATTGTTACTTCTCCATATTTCAATTATGACTATAATATTTTCTCTTTTTATGAATTATTTTTTATTTATTTATGCATTCAAGAACTGGGGTGTATGCCAGAGGCGTGGAGTGTGAGAGGATTTACCAGAGACAGAGTGGGGAACAGAACAGGCAGATCCACTGAAATACACTGCTGAGGGGAGCAGCACGCGAAACAGGAGGGGTCTGCTATGCCATGTGAGTTAGCTCCCTGGCCGGGGATCAAACCCATGCTGCAGTGGCTGGCAATAGCTTGATAAGGCTGAGACTTCAACTGCTGTACCACCAGGGAGGCCAATTATGACTATAATATTTTCATAAATAAGCCATACATACAAAGAATACATTGTGTTTCTAAATCTCCTACCAGGTAACATGGTATAGCAAAACATACAGAAGTTTTTTGACACAGATCTGAATTAAAAAATCAGCCTCTATGTACCTGCTGTGTGACTTTAAGCAAGTTACCTATCCTCTCTGAGCCTTGATTTCTTCCTCTGTGCAATGTAGTTGAAATTTCTGGATTATTATTATTTTTAAATGATATAATGCGTCATGTATACAATAGTGCCTGATGTATAAGTACTCAATAAATGTTATTTTCCCTTCCATTTCCTACCTAATATTGTTACGGGGAAAAGGATGTCCTAAAGTTAATTCCATACAGGCTTTGCGGACTCCACCCCCACCCCAGGCCAAAGCCTAAGACACTGGGAACTCCAAATCCCATCACCACCAAAGGGAAGGTGGCTGGGACCTGAGGGTGGGGTTAAGCAGCCAGGTTGGTATAAAGCCAGACACGTGGGCTTTGGAGGAGTCCCCCATTTTGGCTCCCCGCCAGCTTGCAGCGTCCGGCCAGCTCTGAGAGTGCCTTTGGGTTTCCAGGTCGGCCGATCGGGTAGGACGCATTCAAGACTTTATTTCCCTATTTTCTCCCTGAGTTGTACATTTTCCTTATTTCCTTTTCCCTTGTAAATAAACCTTTTATTAACCTTTTGTGTGTGCCTGTAGTGGAGTATTAATAAGTCCCTTTTAAGCGTGCGGGTTAGGACCCACAGCCAGGCAACCCGTTCAATATCGGGGCTGCCCTATAACAATATCAGTAGTCTTAGAAAATATCTGATTTTACAGTGGGAACTCAACAAAATAACAGAAAATGGGGTAGGAGCCAGCAATGCTTCTAATCAAGAAAGAGAAAAGCTGGCCCTGTCATCCAGGAGCTGGTCTGATATTTACAAGATCTTGGTGTTTTGCTGAACATTAGCAATCTTCAGAGTAGGAACACCGAAGCCACTCTGTAACTATAATCTTTCAAGGCAAAATGAAAGTGAAAGACAACTTTGCAATCATGTTTGAACTTAGACAACATGTGAACATTGCCCAAGCCACAAAGATGACTAAATACCCCCGATCTTAGCTAATATTAGTGACTGCTGTTTCTGTACCAGTTAGATATTTACCCTTCAGCTAGTCTTCCCTTCCTCTAGGCAAGATATATTGATACTCAATCAAATTGTTCCTGCATCCACACAGTATCCACATCCAGAGAAAAGACCCCTTACTTAAGTCCCTCCCAAAATCACCTAACACAAATCTAAATCCTATATGCAAATTCCTTTCTAAATTCTGTTAGTGGGGCCTCCCTGGTGGCCCAAGGGGTTAAGCACAGCACTATGAAACAATCCGCTGGAGTTTGATCCTCTGCCCGCCAGGGAGCAAACCAGATGGTGCAGCAGACCTCTCCTGTCTTGCCCTCTGCTCCCCTCAGCAGTGTCTTTGGTCATCTGCCTGTTCTGTTCCCCGCTCTGTCTCTGGTGAATCCTCTTACCACCCCCGCACCTCTGGCCTGTACCCCAGTTCTTGTATGCATAAATAAATAAATCTTTAAAATTAAAAAAAAAAATACTGTTAGTGAAGTGCCCCAGGGAGCCCTCAGTGCACATTCTCCCCTCCTGCAATAAGCAGTAGATCCAACTTGTTCGATTACAGATGTGCTTAGTGGCCTTTTGCTAGAGTGCATTAGCATAACTGATTATGCTGCATCAACTGCAAGCTCTGAATAAACCTGCAACACCTCTCTTTTGGTCTCTCACTATAAGTTCCTCTCCCTTCTTCCCTCAGCACACTTTTTAACATTACTTATTGCATTTAATCTAAACATTATTAAGATATATCAAGCAATTTAATCTGTACAGAAGATATGCAAAAGCTTCCTTGAGCTCTGCTGTAGCTTCCTGATTCTTTGCTTGCATAACAGATTGATGTCTGGATTAGCTCTTAAGAAGGGCATCTAATTAAGATGATGGATAATTCTGTATCTTAGCAATGAAGTTTAAAGCTGTAAGTAGCTTTTTAATTTCAGCAGTAGTTTCTGATAAATAATTCTTTCCCATTACATATGTATACATGAACCCCCCTTTTCAGAGTGTTAAGAAATATTTAATGATGTTATGTAAATACCTTATTAGTGTAAAATTGTCGTTATATCCACTTCCTACTAAAACTGGGTAGAAATTACACAGTCAATATAAATCTCTGTATACATGAGAAGGAATAAAAGAGAATAAAACCAAGAAATAGTAAGGAACAAATGGGAAGTAAAAACTAAAAGCTTGGTAAGAACTCTGTAAATTTTAAAGTTAGCAGTCCATTTTTGTTCACAGAATGAGGAGAATTAGGGCAAACAGACCATTTCATCTGAACTGGGAAAAAAGAACAGAGGGCCACAGAAAAAAAGGTGTCACTAGTGGCACAAGGGGTTAACTCTCAGCACTATCAAGCTATCACCAGCCACTGGAGCACAAGTTCAATCCTGGCCAGAGAGTTGACACACATGGCACAGCAGACCTCTCCTGTCTCTCCCACTGCTCCCCTTAGCTGTTTATTTCAATCAGTCAGCCTGTTCTGCTCCCCACTCTGTCTCTGGTGAATCCCCTCCCCCCACATCTCTGGCCTGTACCCCAGCTCTTGTATGCATAAATAAATAAATCTTAAAAAAAATTAAAAATAAAAAAAATACATCCATTTCCTGTTTGTGTCTATGCAAATGTCTTTTTCCCTAGTAAGCCCAGTGCTGCTAAATGGGGAACTCTGCCAAAATCTTTCACAGAGGGAGCCCAAGGGACCCATCAGGCTCCATGGTAGATACCTCATATAACTTCATCCCATTTAGGGTTTATTTTCAATTTTTTATTCATTTATTTTTGTGTAGAAGAACTGGGGTGCAGGCCAGAGGTGCAGCGGGGGTGAGGATTCACCAGAGACAGAGTGGGGAACAGAACGGGCAGACTGACTGAAATACACTGCTGAGGGGAGCAGCGGAGGGGAGGAGGGAACAGGAGAGGTCTGCTGTGCCAAGTGGTTTAGCTCGCTGGCTGGGGATTGAACTCAGGCCATCACAGATCAAGCTCAGGCAGTTGTGGTGGCCTGTGGCTGTGGTAATGCTGAGCTTCAACCCCTAGGCCACCAGAGAGGTCCCTCCCATTTAGTTCTTAGAACAGCATGTTGAAATAGATTATAATTCCCACTTTGCAGATAGACTAAGCTTTAGAGAAATTAAATCACACAACTGATTACATGAGAGTGGTCCAATCTTAATGATGTCTCCCTCCCCCCAGTTTAATTTCCTAATACAATGTCACCCTGGAAATTATAGATTTGACATTCAAGTCACTCATAATGTAATGAAGAAGATAAATTAGTATGACAAAATCAGCAAAGAGGTAACGAGTTCAAACATGTCTTGGCAGTAGAACCATAGTGCAGTTATCCTCTGCCTTTCAAATTTCACTTTACCTCACTTTAATAAAACACCCACATTAGTGGCAGTTTTCACTAACAGAAGAGGATTTTTTTCTTACATTTTCAGTTATTTCTGTACAATAGTTGATTTCTTCATCCATGTGCAGTTCTCATAAATCTCCCACTACCACATCAACCGTGATCTGTCACCATATTCCCTTGTGTTCTTTCCTCCCCTATTTTCACCCATTACCCCCCCCCACCCGGCTGTATGCCAACAGAAGAGGATTTTTGCTGTTTTGATAAAGGCAAATGCAAAATTAGTATTCAGTGTTTGTTTTGCAGTGAGCTGTTGCAGAGGCGGCATGTATTTCTTTCCCAGGAACGACTTCATACAGGCTATTTACCAGGGCATCCCTGCATACGCTGTCTGTCAATGTTGTTACAGATTTTATGTGTTATATGGCATAATATGGTAGGCTATTTGGTAGGTCTGAGATGCTCAAAATTTTTTCCTTATAAATTAATAGTAATTGCTTTTTTGCTTTATACCATTTTGTTTATGAAAATTTTGCTAGGATTGTTATACTTTCACATAGTGGGGAAAACCAGTAGAGGCAGGAAGAGAATCCAGACTTCTCTGAATGAAGTGGAAAAGCACTTGGGCTAGGAAGGGCTATGTTCTGAGACTAAACTGAAAATACAGAATTAAGAAAATTTCTAAATAAGCTATGTCCTGTGCAGAGATAGCTAAATCATTAGTTTTTCTTTCTGCCTTTTATTTTTATTAGTTCAAAACTTAGTATAATACTTCTTGTTACATATTGTCATTATATATGGCATTTGTCTTTTTGTGATTGGTTTATTTCTCTTAGCATAATATCCTCAATGTTCTTTCATGTTGCAGTATATGACAGCATATTTACAATATCACCAGGAAATATTTAGTCCTATTTCCCTACAATTCTAATTTGATTTCTTCATTTCCAAGTTTTTACATAGACAAATACGTGAATATTTTTAAGGTGTCTGCATTTCCATATGCTGACTTTATTTCATTAGCTTAAGCTCTGCCATGATTTTCAGCAGCTTAATTGGAATACAAATTACATACCACACATTTTAGCCATTTAAAGTGTACAAGTCAATGGTTTGGGGCGTATTTCGAGGGTTGTGCACTCACTGCCATAAACTAATTTCTGAACATGATTGCCCTCCCATAAAGAAACCATTTACCCACTAGCAGTGACTTTCAAATGGCCCTAACCTCTCACCCCAGCTCTAGGAAACCAGTAATTTTACATTCTCACCATAAGTGCACAAGGATTTCAATTTCTCCACATCCTCACCAACACCTAGTATTTTTGTTTTTAATAATGACTATCCTAATGAGGTGATAACTCATTGTGGTTTTGATTTGTATTTTCCTGATGATTAGTGAAATTTCATATCATTTCATATATTTGTTGGTTATTTGTATATCTCCTATGGAGAAATGTCTAATCGTTTGCCCATTCATGGGCAAACTCGGGTTACTTAGGGTTTTGTTGTTGAATCATGTGAGTTCATTATTCTAATATTGACCCACTATCAGATACATATTTTGTAAATACTTTCTCTCATTGGTAGATTGACCTTTCACTCTGTTGATTATTTCCTTTGCTTGGCACAAGTTTTTAAGTTTGATGTAGTGCCATTGTCTATTTTCCCTTTCGCTGCCTTTGTTCTTGGTGTCATATCCAAGAAATTATTGCCAAATCCAATGTCACGATGCTTTCCACTGTTTTCTTACATGGGTCTTATAGGAGTTTCAGATCTTACATTCAGGTCTTTTTTTTTTTAAAGAGGCATGTTTATTTATTTATTTGTTTGTTTGTTTGTTTGTTTTGTTTATACATGCACTGGGTACAGTCAGAAGCGCAGGAGGGTAAGAGAATTCACCAGAGCCAGAGCGGGGAGCAGAGCAGGCAGAAGGACCGAAGTACACTGCTGAGGGGAGCAGCGGGCGGCAGGAGAGGTCTGCGCGCCATGTGGGACCCTCCTCTGGTGGCCGGGGAGCAGCCGGGGATCGAACCGGCACCGCAGAGGCCGCGGGCAGCTTCGCAACCCAGCTCTCAACCGCTGCGCCACCGGGGAGCCCTACATTCAGGTCTTTAATCCATCTTTGAGTTAATTTTTGGGCCTCCCTGTGGCATAAGGGGTTAAGCACCTCACTATCAGGAAGTCCGCAGCCTCTGCAGCACGAGTTCGATCACCGTCCTGCCAGGGAGCTACCCACATGGGGCAGCAGACCTCTCCTGTCTTGCCCACTGCTCCCCTCAGCAGTGTATTTCAGTAGATCTGCCTGTTCTGTTCCCCACTCTGTCTTTGGTGAATCCTGTCACCCCCTGCATCTCTGGCCTGTACCCAAGCTCTTGTATACATAAATAGATGGATCTTTAAAAAAAATAATAAAACAAAATTTTTGTATATGGTGTAAGTAAAGGATTCTTTATATTCCCTATATCACCTTGAACATATTTGGTGTCCAGAAGTTTTGATGATCTGATAATATTATTGTGATTAACAATAGCAGTCTGCCAGTGAAGGGTTTCTTTAAAATTTTATCACATCTGTTGCACTGTTTTCAATTAAAATTCATATCAACCTGCTTATTTTATTTTTAAAGAATTATTTATTTATACATACAAGAACTGGGGTACACGCCAGAGGTGTGGGAGGTGAGAGGATTTACCAGAGACAGAGTGGGGAACAGAACAGGCAGATTGATTGAAATATACTACTGAGGGGAGCAGCAGGTGAGACAGGAGAGGTCTGCTGCACCATGTGGGTAGCTCCATGGCCAGGGATCAAACTCGTGCTGCAGTGGCTGCAGATAGCTTCACAGGATGTGTCTTAACCCCTTGCGCCACCAGGGATGACCCTCAACCTGCTTATTTTATGGAACATGGTCTTTAATATAACAATTGGGGTTTGTCTATGCAGAAAAGTAAAACTGAGTCATCTACTGAGCCTCACTGAATGCAAGTATAAAATATCCTAAAATTATTCTCCTTGACAAAATCAAATGGGCTTGATTTTTAATGCCCAGTGTCTAGAGCAGTTTCTGACCCTAAGGAGTGTTCAATAATTATTTGTTCAATTAATTAAAAGAATATAGTAAAATTATTTAATACATGATTCAAATAATGGTAGTTGTGATATCATGAACTGATGCATGATCATCAAATGAACAGTACAGATAGATGTGTACCCTTCCCACTCTTTCCTGGTTTTGTCTTTTGCATTTATGTGTTTCTCTAAGTTACAATATTAGGGTTTTTTCCCCCAATGTGTATATTGTTTGACTTACTATTATTGGATTAGCAGATAAAGAAACAGGCAGGATTTTTAATCTGAAAGTTATATGTAAAAAATTAATCTATTATTACCCTTAATTTTACAAAGAAATAAATGTTAGAGAGATCTAATGATTTTTCCGGGGGGATGCATCTAGACTGCAGCATCATATAAACCAGCCTATTAATATTCAAACAATAGTGGAAATGGCTATGAGACTATAAGGGCATTTCCCTCCTTTAAAAACAACATTTTGGGGCCTCCCTATTGGTGCATGGGTTAAAGTCTCAGTGATATCAAGCTATTCCCAGCCACTGCAACATTAGTTCAATCCCCAACCAGGAAGCTAACCCACATGGCACAGCAGACCTCTCCTGCCTCACCTGCTGCTCCCCTCAGCAATGTATTTCAGTGGATCTGCCTTTTCTGCTCCCCACTCTGTCTCTGGTGAATCCTCTTACCTCCCCCACACTTCTCTCTGGCCTACACCCTAGTTCTTGCATGCATAAATGAATAAAAATTAATCTTTAAAAACAGTAAATAAAAGCAACATTTCTTATATTACCAAAAAGGTAATACTTATAATTATAGGTATAATTCTTTGAATCTATAAGAAAGCTGTAGTTTCAAACATTTAGACAATTACAGATCAATCGAACAGATGCAAAATTCAATCTTGTTCTGTTTAAGAGACAATGAACACAGAATTCCTGCAGTCACTGCCCTGATCCCCATCTGTTCTTTGGCTATGCTTTCTTTTTTCTCCCTGAGGATTCTGTAATCTTGCTTTCTCTCTTTGCCCTAAGCTACATCTGCGCTGCATTTATCACAGTCTGAATCTTTTCCAGATCTTTATTTTTTAAAATATTCTTCTTGCTTTTCTTTATGGATTTCTTCACACTTGTTCTGAAATGTGCTCTTAGAAGCGTGGTTAAAAACGTGCACTCTGGGGCCTCCCTGGTGGTGCAGGGGTTAAGACGCAACCTATGAAGCAATCTGCAGCCACTACAGCACAAGTGTGATTCCCAGCCAGCCAGGGAGAAACCCACATGGCAGGACAGACCTCTCCTGACTCGCCCTCTGCTCCCCTCAGCAGTGTATTCAGTCAGTCTGCCTGTTCTGTTCCCCACTCTGTCTCCGGTGAATCATTTCTCCCCCCGCATCTCTGGCCTGTACCCCAATTCTTGTATAAAATAAATAAATCTTAAAAAAAAAAGTGCACTCGGGCCTCCCTGTTGGTGCAAGGGGTTGAGCGCAGCGCTGTGAAGCTTACCACAGCCTCTGTGGTGTGAGTTCGATCCCTGGCCAGGGAGCTACCCACATGGTGCAGCAGACCTCTCCTGTCTAGCCAGCTGCCCCCCTCAGCAGTGTATTTCAGTAGATCTGCCTGTTCTGCTACCCACTCTGTCTCTGGTGAATCCTTTCACCCCCCACACCTCTGGCCTGTACCCCAGTTCTTGTAATCATAAATAAATACATCTTTAAAAAAAAAAGTGCACTTGAGGGGAGGGGAGTTCTCTCTGGTGGTGCAGGGGTTAAGTCTCAGCACGATCAAGCTATAGGCAGTCACTGCAGCCTGAGTTCCATCCCTGGCCAGGGAGCTAACCCACATGGCACAGCAGACCTCTCCTCTCTTGCCTGCTGATCCCCTCAGTAGTGTATTTCAGTAAATCTTTCTGTTCTGCTCCCCATCCTGTCTCTGGTGAATCCTCTCACCCCCTGCACCTCTGGCCTACATCCCAGTTCTTGTATGCATAAATAAATACAAATTAATCTTAAAAACAAAAACATGCACTCTGGGACCAGACTGAGAGCATAATTCCAGCTCCTCTCTGCTACTATTTTTTTAAAGATTTATTTATGCATACAATAACTGGGGTACAGGCCAGAGGTGCAGGGGGTGAGAGGATTCACCAGAGACAGAGTGGGTAGAAGAACAGGCAGATCTACTGAAATACACTGCTGAGGGGGGCAGCTGGCTAGACAGGAGAGGTCTGCTGTGCCATGTGGGTCACCTCCCTGGCCGGGGATTGAACTTGTGCTGCAGTGGCTGCAGATAACTTCATAGTGCTACAACTTACCCCCTTGTTCCACCAGGGAGGCCCCCAATATCTACTATTATCTCAGAATTGTTATTAACCCTAGTATATTCTCTATTAAGAGAAAGACAAAGATACTTGGGTAAGAAAATGTGTAGATAGGATCAAGTGTAAGTTAAGGGAAAGATGGAAGTCTTCTTCTTTTTCCATGTTATTTCTCCTTTTATTCCCAATTACAGTTGGCCAAATGGCAGGTGGCTTCTCATTAAGCTGCCTTAACCTGCAATGGAAGTCACCTTGCACCTCATTTTGAAAGACTTGCCCTATAGGTCATCTGAAATCATATTATCTGTGTGTTAGCATTGGTTGGATTTGCAGTAGACCATTTTTACTTTTAAATCTTGAGAAGCTCACAAAATTATAAAAAGGAAAGTCATTTGGACTTTGTGAGAAGTGGTTTAAATCTTCTCCAGAGTTTGTCCAGAGTGTTCTGCATCAGATCATGAGCTGTATAGAGAATTCAAGTGTTGAGCTGTAAGATGAGCAAGACTGTAGCCATTTTGAAAAATAACTGCCATCTCAAAAGGGCACAGCTAGGTTTCGTTTCTGGGCAGAAACCACAACATAAGGAGAAAGGAAACCTAGCTGGCATCATGACAGCTATCCAATCAGGGTAGACCCTGTCCCAGGTGTGAAAAGTCCCCGGATCCTGTCAACAAAGTACAAAAACAGCTGGTTGCTCTGGGAGGGGGTCCCTCTCTCAACCTGATGAGTCTGCTATGTCAGTACTCCAGGCAGAGTTGGGCCCTAGCTTAAGCTAGCAAGAAAGCCTTTTTGCTTTTGCATCTCTGGCTCCGTGTGGTCTTTGGGAACCCCGGATGGAGTTGAGGTGCCAACTCCTAACAGAGCTACCATATTCCCAGGAGCCTCCTGAAAATGGCAGACATTCCAAGACATTACATCAGTGAGAAAAGAATGTATGTTTGATTAATTATAACACAGCTTATTGGTACCATGTAATTCATTGTAGTTGCAATTTGCTCAGCATTTCGACGGGAATGCTGTGGAATGGAGAGGACTTCTGCCCTTGCCTCAGCTCAGTTATTTACTGCTTTCTTGAAAGAGTCTCTTTCATTCTGTATTCTTGATGTATTTCCCCATTCACTGCTAAATGCATGAAGTGGCACCTTCATCTACATACTAAGTATATGATTAATGAAGAAGAACACAGGGCCCATGTCTCTGAAAACAGCATAGGGGCTATCTGGAAAGCAATGTAACATGTACTTATGAGCAAGTCCTTCGTGGAATCTGACACATTTCGGCTTGCAGTCCAGCTGTGCCACTGATTAGCTGAGTGATCTTGTACAAATGACTTACCATCTCTGGCATTAATTTCTTCATTTGCAAAATACTTACAGTACCTTATGCATAAGGATATTATTAAAACTTAATGAGAACATTCATGCTAAGTTTTCTTAGGCATGCCTGGCACATGGTGGTCTCATAGACCGGGAGCAATAAACTTAATTCCTATATATAAGGCCATGGAGTTTAAAAAAATGTGTACGTAATCCTTCTGCCAATGAAATACTATTTGGTTGTAATATTGTAGCAGCTACAGTTTGGTTGTAGCAGCGAAAGACTCAGTTCAATTGGTGGGAGCAAACAAAACATTCTGGAAAGGGGCCTGAAACTATATACTCAGTTCTTCGAGATGTGTTCCTGAATATTCCCATCCTCCACACACACCAAACTGTGTCCCAGCTTATTGCACTGTCTGAAGCTCACCTCAAACTTTGCAGCCTCCTAGTTCCTATCATATCTTTGGTGACTAGATGGTACCCCTTTTTTAGCATCTCATAGTCTTTGTCTCTCCTAGACCCCTCCTCTCCTCTCTGCTGCTCAGAATGATTACTGATACCTAGTCTTTCTGACTAGGCCTCAGCATCCTCTCTCATTAACTGCCTGAGGACACAGTCAATCCTGGTAAATGCATCTCAACACCCTTGGGGCTTTCCCTTTTGCATGAGTTTGTTCTCAGAGGACTCAATACTACATAATCACCATTTTAGGGGGAGTATAATACCACTAACCAGCCTGGTTTCCTACTACTCTTACTCATCTGTTTTCCACACAAGCTCTCTTTCTCCCATATGCAGCTGCTTCTTTTTTTTTTTTTTTTTAAAGAAAGAAACATGGGTTGTATAATAGCTCTCTCTCTCTTTTTTAAAAGATTTATTTATTTATTATTTATACAAGCACTGGGTACAGTCAGAAGCGCGGGAGGGTGAGAAAATCTACCAGAGCCAGAGCGGGGAGCAGAGCAGGCAGAAGGACCGAAGTACACTGCTGAGGGGAGCAGCGGGCGGCAGGAGAGGTCTGCGCGCCATGCGGGACCCTCCTCTGGTGGCCGGGGAGCAGCCAGGGATGGAAAGGCGCTGCCGAAGCTGCGGGCAGCTTTGCAACCCAGCGCTCAACCGCTGCACCACCGGGGAGGCCCGCATATGCAGCTTCTTTATTTACTATCTACAAAGGCCATTTAGTTGTATAAAAGGAAACATTGTTTCACAGATACAGGCGCACATACAATGGAATATATAAATGTGTGCACACTCCAGTGGATTTGTGTATGTATATGATAAGCTTCTAGTAAAGGGGGCAACTTCCTGGTCAGAAATCTGGGCGCTTTTAGGATAGAGAAAGGGGACATGAATGCTGAGTAGGCAGCCAATTAATATCCATGATAACAGGTCATCATGGCCAGCTTTGTAGCAAATATCATTCATAACTGAAAACACATATTTTTATGTGTGTAGGTGACTATACAAGATGAAAGTCAAACATAACCTATTTATTGGGGGAACAAAGTGCTCCATTTTGAGCTATAGAAATGCAATATACATGTTGTCAATCTGGCAAATTTTTAATCTGAAATTATAAAATTCCCTGCTGTGGCCTGAGTTTGATCCCTGGCCAGGGAGCTAACCCACATATGGCGCAGCAGACCTCTCCTGGCTCGCCCGCTGCTCCCCTCAGCAGCGTATTTCAATAAATCTGCCTGTTCTGCTCCCCACTCTGTCTCTGGTAAATCCTCTCACCGCCCCCACACCTCTGGCTACACCCCAGTTCTTCTATGCAAAAATAAATAAAAATTAAAAAAAGAAAGTCAGTTCACTAGAAAGGAAAGAGAGAATGAGTGGCAAGCTCATGTGAGTTCTTCTAGGTATTCTAGAAGAATACCAGCACATAGTGTGCTGTTCAATTCATTGTTTACTACTTCTTTAGAAGTTGTATTATCCATGTCTGATGCAGAGTCACAAGAATTAACTCTATAAAATATCCTTAAATAATAAAAACAAAAGTCCAAAATTGTTTACCTATTCATCTTATCTTTTCTCAGTAAATATTATCTTATCCACTATGCACCATGTAATATACTAGAAGTGAGGCATCAATGATGGACAAGAATAACCATAGCATATGAAAAATATGCATAAAGACAAAAGTGATAGGAAATCATCCAAAATGTGATTATACCGATGTCTGGTTTCCAGATTTTCTAAAAGAAACAAGAATTCCTTTTATTATTGCAAGCAAAACAAAAAGAATGGCAAACACATTTTTTCCCCAGAGGTTACTATCTTTGATTGGAGGGACAGGTATTATTTAAAACATGCAGTTATTCTAACCGGTGCCTGAAATTATTCCTGTGGATTTTACCTTTGTTCGTTTGTTTATTTACCTATCCATTTATTTATTTGAGGAGGGGGAATTCATATTAGAGGAAAAGGAAAATGTATTAGTTTTTTGTTTTTGTGTACCAAAATACCACAAATTTAGAAGTCTTAAAAATAATTTATTTTCATAGGTCAGGATTCTGGGCACTAGTTAACTGGGTTTGTTATAGGGCAGCCCTGATATTGAACGGGTTGCCTGGCTGTGGGTCCTCACCCGCGCGCTTACAAGGGACTTATTAATACTCCACTACAGGCACACACAAAAGGTTAATAAAAGGTTTATTTACAAGGGAAAGGGAATTAAGGAAATGTACAACTCAGGGAGAAAATAGGGAAATAAAGTCTTTAAGGCATACTTCGTCCTACCTGATCAGACGACCTGGAAACCCAAAGGCACTCTCAGAGCTGGCCGGACGCTGCTAGCTGGTGGGGAGCCAAAATGGGGGACCCCTCCAAAGCCCACGTGTCTGCCTTATATCAACCTGGCTGCTTAACCCCACCCTCAGGTCCCAGTCACCTTCCCTTTGGTGGTGATGGGATTTGGAGTTCCCAGTGTCTTAGGCTTTGGCCTGGGGTAGGGGTGGAGTCCACAAAGCCTGTATGGAATTAGCTTTGGGACATCCTTTTCCCCCAAACAATTCCCCCCTTTCACTTTTTGCCACCATTTCCATGGTGATGAAGATCGAATATATGGATGTTGGGATGCAGTCTCAGATGAACATTTTTTTACCAGGTTGGACATCCTTTTCCCCCTAACAGGTTCTCTCATCACTAGGCAAAAATCAATGTTTTATCAGGATGGAGGTCTCACCTGAGGCTCTAGGTTCTATTCTAAGATCATGTGGTTGTTGGAAGACTCATGCAGCTGCGTTCTGGGCCAGCAGGAACATATCTGCTACTGCTTCTTAATCTTCTTTAAGGTAATCTCCAAGTTACCCAGATAATCTCCACTTTGATTAACTCAAAGGCAATATCTGCAAAATCCCTTTTTGGCATCCTATTCACAAGGTCTGTCCACAATGGGGGGTTGGGGGAGGTAGTTCATTACTGCAGAGTAATAACGATCTTGGGGGCCATCTTAGAATTCCACCTACCACAGAAGGGGTCTTCTTAAAGAATAAAAAAAGACTCTCCAAAGTATTTTTCAGTTCACTCCCAAGAAGACTGGAGCAAGTTATGTAGATTAACCACACACACAAAAATAACAAAACTATGAATTACTATAGAAATGCAGAAGAACTATGTTTGAAGAAGAGAAACCTTAAATCACCTTAATGAAGTGAACAATTTCTTGTATATACAGTTTGCATTGTGAGGAAAATTATGAAAGTTTGAAATGGACAAATTACTAATGGGTGTTCTGTAGTGCTCACCTAGCAGAATTATCTCCAGCTTTCACTGTCTTTTGAATTTTTTGTACAATTCTAAATTGTAGATAACTGAAAGCACTGCAAATGATTTTTCTATATACAGAATAATCCTGTGTCTAGTGGAGAGATGATTTACCTCTCCCTCTATGGAATAAGACAGTTTTGAATCTTCTCATTAATTCATTTCTTAAGCTATCTGTGCCTCTGCTCTTTGAATTCACCTTGAACCAATAACAACTTTCTGGCTCTTTCATTAGTTTTTTTTTTTTTAAAGATTTGTTTATTTATACAAGAACTGGGGTACTGGCCAGAGGTGCGGGAGGGTGAGAGAATTCACCAGCGACAGGGCAGGGAGCAGAACAGGCAGATGGACTGAAGACACTGCTGAGGGGAGCAGCAAGCAAGGCAGTAGAGGTCTGCCGCACCATGTGGGTATCTCCCTGGCCGGCTGGGAATCGAACCTGCGATGTAGAGGCTGCAGATAGCTTCACAGCACAGCATTCAACCTGCTGCGCCACCAGGGAGGCCCAGGCTCTTTCATTACTTAAAGAGCTAAATGGTATCTTCGACAACATGTTCATTTTATATTTGCATGGCAGTCATGATTTCACTTTTCAAAAATTATTCTTTAACACTATCTTTTAAATTCCAAGGAATTTAGTGCATTCAGTTGGGGCAAGAAAATTGTTTGGCCATTACATAAGATTTCTGTGCATGTCATGAACCAATTTTTGTAATGCTGATTATCTGTTCAGAGTTTGCTACTTCCTTGCTTGATACATTTAAAACTGCCTCCTCCTGTTTTAAATTTTGAATCATGTATACTTAAAGTGAAGTCACGTTTGTGAAGTAATGACTGCATTAAAGCCTCTAAAGCAAGCTTTCAAGCAAATTGGCCTCCTAACTAAGATTCTATACCCTTACTTCCTAACACCCGAATAAGAGGAAAATGTTAATTCTCCTTCACAGTTCATTATTTAAAATGTGCTTTAGTAATCAGTCTCTCAGAGAAGTCTTTTCTGATTCTGTATTTCCACCTACCAGTTTTGTGTGAAAAATGTGGTTATTTAAATACAAGAACATTATTTTTTTTTTTTAGGCCGAAAGCTGAATTTCCAAAAGAAATAAATCAGATGCAGTCTTTTGAAAATTGGACCTATTATGCTAAGTTGATGCCTCTTCACAGAGGAAAAGAGCAAAGCACTCGGAATTAATAGAATTGGCTGAACACTGGGATTTTTAAAAGGCCGTGGCCCATTTCCTGGCTGACCTTTCCCATAGCTTAATGTAGCAGTAAATTAGAGTGGCATCTGAATAAGACAGACTCACACATCATTGACATAGAATAGTCAGAATCATAATGTTTTGCACAGTAATTATTATGATTTTATTCAGCTTGAAATGTGTAGAACACATCCTCACAAATGAATATCTGATTTTTTTCAAAAACTGATTTGTGTGGTAGAAGGTAACTGTTACCTAGCAACAATAACAACATTGCTTAATTTATGAACGATGACATTGGTCAGCAGAATCAGACAAAGCAGACTTGAGAAAATTTAAGCTGCCAGAAACCCCATATTGTTGAATATCACCTTAATAGGACTAAGATAGCACAAAACTCATGCAATCATCGCCTTAATCTAGGTAGTTACTACATGGGGCTTTTTTTTTCTTTCTTCATTAGTACCTCACAACCTGAAAATGGGAATTTAATTATATCTTAGATGTTATGAATTTTCAAAGATATCTAGCAATACTTTGAAAAGAGTCATCCAGTCATCAAATGAATTATTAGGATGCATATATCTTTATTTTATCATTCTTAGGGGAAAGTGCCTGATGAAGTCTATTGTAATTTTAAACCTGAGGTTATAGTGACAAAGTTGGTTTGGCATCCTGTGGATATGTTAATGCATCACTGAGGGGTACCCAGAGAATCTGAACTGTTAAAGGGTGAATTTTCTAAAAGAGGTCCTACCATCTGCCACACAAAGCTAATGGAAGAAGACTCTTACTGTGAAAACTTTTAATAGAATTGGTGTGCATAGAGAGGGAGAGAAAAGAAAACAATCTCCCCAAATTATCCAACCCCTCTTGAAGACCTCCAATTTACCCTTAGCACTATGAGGGTGCAAGTCAAAGATGGAGAAGTGAAATAAAGTGCCCACCTGCCTTCCATGTTATATAGGTCTACCTGGCTACTCAGCTCCTGCTCTAGGTCTCAGTAGCTCTCCTGCTCAGAAAGTCCATGGAGTTCATGGCATAGTAGGACTGATAATCCAAGATGGCTGCATGTA
Organism: Talpa europaea; assembly: GCF_964194135.1. Taxonomy (NCBI): domain Eukaryota; kingdom Metazoa; phylum Chordata; class Mammalia; order Eulipotyphla; family Talpidae; genus Talpa; species Talpa europaea. Next base: position 69,778,803 of record NC_140081.1, read on the forward strand.
AGTAGGGGTAGAGAAAATGGTCCATCCCTTTCATGAAGATGTATCTGTAACAGAGACGTTTATGCATGTTGATATCAAATCATGGCCATGTATCCTAAATGAAGTAGTAAATTAAGGACTAAGGTCAGAAATAATTAAACCATGATTTCTGCCCTAGAGAAGTTTATAGCCTAACAGTGAACACATATATAATGAATTAATTGCCATATGTAATGTATACTTCGAACAAATAAAAAGTACTGTGTAAAAGAAAGTGATCATAATGAAATAAAGAAAAGAGATTTTCAAGTAGAAGGGGCTCACAGGAGATAACTACTGAGAAGGGTCAAAGAACTACCAACCATAGCATAATCTCCTCCAGCTCCATCCATGTTGCCAAACAAATGGCAAGAGTTTATTACTTTTGATAGCTGTGTAGTATTTCACTGTGTTTAATACCACATCTTCCTGATCCACTCATCTGTATTTAAGCAATACTGGATGGTGTCACTTATATGTGGACTATAGAGAGACCAAAGAAAGGGTCACATAATGTCAAACTAACTAGAAACCCAAGAATTGAGGCTCCTAGTTGGGGAGAGAGGAGCAAGAACAAAGTAGAGAGGGAGCACAGTGGACTATGGTGGTAGACTATGGGTTGTTCGGTGGTGGATATGGTATGGTAACAACATCTGAAAGGGGAAATCCTTTGCTTCTAAACTACAATGTTATAAGCCAATATATACCTCCACCCCTCCCAAAACAAGCATATCATACAAAAAAGAAATTCTAGTAAATTATAGAAAAAAATAAAAAGGATTACCAAGTAGCGGAGGAGGGAAGGGACATTTCCATCAGAGGGAACAACTTTAGTAAAATGTGTGAACACTGACTTTTATGTTTTTTAAAAAATGTGCATTTTTCTTTCATTAGCATTACAATAAATATAGATTTTCTTTGCACCCTTGAGATGAAGTGATGATTCTGGTTTCATATTTGAGCGGGTCTACAAACAAGATAATTTTATGTCTTGAATTTGGAATTAGAGTTGACCCTTGAACAATGTAGTGGAGAGGATGAGGAGCACAGACCCCCATCTGCAGTCAAAAATGCATACATTACTATAGTTGGTCTTCCATATACTAGGGTTCAGCATCTGTAGCTTTAACTCATAAGTTGGTTGAATCTGTAAATGCAGACCCTGATGATAAAGAAAAAAAAAATAACCCATGTGTAAATGGATTCTTGTGTTGTTCAAGGGTCCACTGAAAATGAGTATGTATTCCAAACAAGGACCAGCCATGGCTACTTTAGTATCTCAAAAAGATTCTAAAGTTAGTATGAGAGATACTGACTTTTTACTTTAATTTTTTATTCCCCAGATAACAACCATATTACATGTTTCCCCAGTATTTCAAAAGGCCACCAAGTGAGATATAAAAAGATGACTATTTGCTGAAAGGCTTGCCTACATATATTTGTTATGGGTATTTCTGGTTTTAGAACAGCCCTTTAAAAATGCTTGAATGTTATACCTGGGGTGCTTGTTGCAAACCTCTGCACTCCTCCTTAGTAAATCAGAATATCTGGAGATAGGTGGTGAAACCCAGGAATTTGCATTTTCCACAAATTGCTCAGATGATTATTAGATATTACTGCGTTAGAGAATTTAGTCTACAAGTGCAGCTCAGATAGACTTGTTTCCTAAAGTACCACAGATCTCAGAAGCCAATTGCAAATCAATTGCTAAGGAAAAATGTAGAGAAGTCTATCTAGAGATAAAACCACAGGTATGAAAAATAAATAATTTTGAACTTGTTTTAATTTCTTTCTTAATACGAGTAAGAATTTACAAACACATTTACTGAAAAATGGTTCTTAGTGGGCCTCCCTGGTGGCACTGCAACAGGGTGGTCCCCAGGAAAGGGGGAGGTTCCCTGCCCCACCCAAGGGAGGGTGGAGCTGAGCCGGAAGAGGAGAAGCTGCAGAAGAGACTGAGGAAGGAAGCAGGATGGAGCCAGAAGGAGACCTGGAGGAGGCGCATGGAGCCTAGAGACACGTGAAGAAACTGCGCTTGTCTTTTGTTTGTGGACTGGGTGACACAGATGTGGGTGAGACCCGTGGGGAGGGGACAATGGCAGCTTTTATCTTGATGTTGATTTTGCTCTTTTCCTTCCGGGCTTGTCCGGTTGTTTGTGACCCTTTGCTGTGGGTCCCCACTGGAAGATGCTTTAGACTTGTAGCAGGCTTTGGGGCCTTGTTCTGGGCCGATCCCATATGGATGGACTTTTACCCACGAGGGGACGGGTAACTTTGGGTGCTTGATTTAGAAACTAGACTCTTTGCCTTACCTGTATTGTTTCCTAGTTTTATTAAAGTTCCTTCCCATTAGTCTCATGTGTTTTGTGTTGATGCGGCGGATGGCAGAACCCATGTAGAATAGGCAGGTTTGCGGGGTTTGGGCTGCCCCTCTCCCTGTCCTATAACAGCACAAGTGGTTAAGATGCAACCTATGAAGCTGTTCCCAGCCTCTGCAGCACCAGTTCAATCCCTGGCAGGGAGCTACCCACATGGCACAGCAGACCTCTCCTATCTTGCCTGCTGCTCCCCTCAGCAGTGTATTTCAGCCAAAACGCCTGTTCTGTTCCCTACTCTGTCTCTAGTGAATCCTCCCACCCCCCACACCTCTAGCCTGTACCCCGGTTCTTGTATGCATAGATAAATCAATCTTTAAAAAAAAAATTAAAAAAGAAAAATGGTTCTTAGCATTTTAAGAGAAAGGTAGGTTCAAACAAAACAGGTAATATAGCGGGGACCTCCCTGGTGGTGCAGGGGGTTAAGTGTCAGTACTGTGAAGCTGTCGGTAGCCACTGCAGCACAAGTTCGGTGGTCCCCGCGCTGGGGAGGTGACCCACATGGCGCAGTGGATCTCTCCTGTCTCGCCCATTGCTCCCCTCAGCAGTGTGTTTCAGTGGATCTGCCTGTTCTGCTCCCCACTCTGTCTCTGGTGAATCCTGTCACCCCAGCCCCCCCCCCCCCGCCTGCGCCCCTGCTCTTGTATGCATGAATAAATAAATCTCTAAAAAATAGGTAATATAGCATGTTGCATTTTGCAGGTACAGGGAAGAAAATATTTTTTTCTCTACCCTCTTGTTAGTTTAGTATCCGGAGACCTGTGAATTTAACTGACAAAAGACAAATTAGCAAGAGAAAAAAAAAAACAGTTTTTGCAATACTTGAGGGTGTGTTCACTGAGGAATAATTCAAAAGGATGATTAGAATTTGGGGCTTATGTACATAAGTTAGTAGGGGAAAGGAAGGTGAGAAATTTTTCTGTGGGAAGAACAAATAGGGTTTTTTGTTTAATTGATTTGTTTTTTTCAAAAGACAAATGAGTTTCAAGAAGAACAAATAGGATATAAGTATATGATAATTTTGTTTATGTAGCTGTGACTGGTCTTTCCATCTTCCTTGTAACCATGAAACCCCTGCAGAGAACAGATTTATGGCAGGTTTGCTCTTACTCTCTCTACTGGGAATAGAAAACTGCCCAAGAGGGAATTTATGGCAGTTTTCATTTCTCAGAAATTTCTGCTTTTTGTCAGATAGGGGTGTTCTGAGAAAGAGTTTTTCTGCATCTATTGAATTTTGAAAGCCCTAAGCTTAAAAAAATCTTCACACCAACAGTGGTGTTCTGAGTGTGTCCCTACACAAAACAAAAAGTCATTTTGGAATGGAGTGTGTTTTATAATAAAAGTCACAACAAGTATTTTTGTTCTAAAGCATTTAGGCAAACAGAACAGTGTTGTATACAAATAATTGAGCAAGACACATTAAAAATCAAATAGTACTGAAAACTGAAACCAATATAGACAACTAGATTTGAATTCAGTAGAATTACGTTTATTTCCTGTCTTTATTTTCTATCTTGCCTTAGTTTATTAATTTAATTTGAATCGTTTTCTTCATTTAAACAATACTGATAACGAAGTCTTCCTCATAATTTTGTTAGCATTAAATAGCATATATAAGAATGACTAGCAATCCTCAATAAACTTTGTAGTTACCCTATAAAAATGTGAATGAAATCAGCAACTTTTGGAGGCAAGTCCTAAAAATGAATCTAGAACCTTTCTGAATGAGAGCATCTAAGGAGGAAAGGTATATTTTTAATCAGTTAGATTTCCCTCAATTTCTTCCATGTGGAAAGATGGCTTATATGCATTTATAGTTAGGACTTCAGAGCATAATTGTATATAATAAAAAAATTAAAACTAAAATATATGCATCTCAAAGTCTAAAAGCAGTCATGATAGTACATGAAATTGTTTGTTGTTGAACTTTAAGTCTTGTAATAAGATGGGATTAGTATGAGATAGAATTGCAGTCCATTCTAAGGAACATGTCCTGGGTCAAAATGCCAGTGGTATATATGTATATACATATGTATATGTATATATCTCCATTTATGTACCCAAATTAAAGTCAGGGTATGACCCAGATCAAAGAAATAAGGTTGAGTCGGGTCTTGTAACTCCTGGAAGACTCATAAAATAAAAGGAAAGGAGCTGATAAAGACCCAGGCACCTAAAATCTGCACGGTACAGGTGGCCCAGTACAATTCTCCTGGAGAGCAGTTGCTTTCTTTATGAGTGAAAATTTGATGCCTGATATGAATATACTTACAATGACTATTTCTCTGCATAACTGAAATTGGCACAGTTCTCTAGTTCTCTGTTAAAAGCAATTAATTAATTTCACAATATTTTCCTGAAATCAAATTGTGTTTAAAATGAAACAATGTGCTACTAGTGTACTGAATCTGCAGTTATGTTCTTTCCCATTTTTACTGGGGTTTATAGGAACGTTAACCAGATGTTTATAAAATATATCATCTCCAGGCTTTCAGCAATATAAATGCATTTTGGATTCATTCAGCAGTTTGCAATACACTTATTCATGGGAATGGGAAACTTTCAGTGTCAAAATACTGTAGTTGGAACAGACCCAAAGGAAAAAAATGTAACTTTGAGAAGAGTGATATAATACTTTGTTAACTTTGAGTGGTGCAATTTTAATTTTGATGAGGACATTTACTAAAAGTGATATGTGTGAGTTTGATCTAGGGATCAGATCCATTTAAAGTCTTTGACTATTTGGAGTAACCACTAAAATTGTCATAAGAAAGAATTTTAAACATAGGTTTACACTCTTGGGTTATATTCAATACCCTTGGCTAGAATAAAATTGGTTAAAATGATATCCTTGGCTAAGGGAATCTCCATTTGGGAAAATAGACCCAATAGGAATAAAATGAAGGTTAACTGAAGTCCAAATCTATTTTTTTGGTAATTGTTGTCATTTTTCCTTCTTCAACAATTTACTATTGGGCTTGCTATCATAAGGTGAGGGATTACATTTTACTTGCCTGAAATTTTGGCAACCAACACAATGTTATTTTCTGGATCACAGAGAAGGACCTTTAGAATAGGTTCCCAAACTGAATGTGTACTTCTCGGGGTATGAACAAGATGATCCATGGGCCACATGATGGAAAAAACAAGAATTTTTATTATTTATCTTTTAATTTATTTCATGTAGCTTTATAGAGCTATTATTTACATACCATAAAATTCACTTCTTTGAAGTATAAAAGTCATTTTTTTATATTCAGATTTGTGCAGCCCCCACCAGAGTCTTATTTTAGAACACTTTTTTTTTAAGATTTATTTTTATTTTATTTATGCATACAAGAACTGGGCTGTAGGCCAGAAGTGTGGGGGGTGGGGATGAGAGGATTCACCAGAGACAGAGTGGGGAGCAGAACGGGAGGCTCTACTGAAATACACCGCTGAGGGGAGCAGCGGGAGAGACAGGAGAGGTCAGCTGTGCTGTGTGGGTCATCTCCCTGGCCAGGGATCAAACTCATAGTGTTAGGGGTAAAAGGATGTCCTAAAGCTAATTCCATACAGACTCTGTGGACTCCACCCCCTACTCCAGACCAAAGCCAAAAGACACTGGGAACTCCAAATCCCATCACCACCAAAGGGAAGGTGGCTGGGACCTGAGGGTGGGGTTAAGCAGCCAGGTTTGGTATAAAGGCCAGACACGTGGGCTTCGGAGGGGATCCCCCATTTTGGCTCTCCGCCAGCTCGCAGCATTCGGCCAGCTCTGAGAGTGCCTTTGGGTTTCCAGGTCGGCCGATCGGGTAGGACGCATTCAAGACTTTATTTCCCTATTTTCTCCCTGAGTTGTACATTTCCTTAATTCCCTTTCCCTTGTAAATAAACCTTTTAACCTTTTGTGTATGCCTGTAGTGGAGTATTAATAAAACCCTTGTAAGCGCGCGGGTGAGGACCCACAGCCAGGCAACTCGTTTTATATCGGGGTTGCCCCATAACAATAGAATAGAACTCATGGGATCAAATTTATGCCACGAGTGGCTGGAGATAGCTTGATAGCACTGAGACTTTAACCCCTGTGCCACTAGGGAGGCCCCTTATTTTAGAACATTTTTAATACTCCAAAGGGACACCCCATACCCACTAACAGCCATCTCCAGGCAGCCATCAATCTACTATCTATTGTATAGATTTTCCTATACTGGAAATTTCATATAATAGTGGTCTTTTATGATGGGCTCTTTCACTTTGCATATAATTTTCAAAGTTCATCCATGTTATAGCATGTATCAGTCCTTCATTGCTTTTTTAAAAATTTATTTATTTATGCATACAAGAGCTGGGGTACAGGCCAGAGATGTGGGGGGTGACAGGATTCACCAGAGACAGAGCAGGGAACAGAACAGGCAGACTGACTGAAATACACTGCTGAGGGGAGTAGCGGGCAAGTCAGGAGAGGTCTGCTGTGCCATGTGTGCTGCTCCCTTGCTGGCCAGGGATCAAACTCATGCTGCAGAGGCTGTCGATTGCTTCATAGGTTGTGTCCCAACCCCTTGCGCCACCAGGGAGACCCCATAAATAAATAAACCTTTTTAAAAAAAGTCCTTGCATGGACATATTTCCAATTCTTTTGGGAATATGAAATTGTACATCATATGGTAACATTTTGAGGAACTGCCAGACTGTTAGTCATTGCAGCTGTACCATTTTACAGTTCCACCAGCAATGTGTAAGGATTTCATTTTCTCTGCCTTCTCACCAACACTTGTTATTTTCTATTGAATATAGTTACCTAGTGGGTGTGCAGTGCTATCACACTGTAGATTTCACTTTTTGACTTGCATTTTCCTGATGACTAACTGGAAGGCCTTTTCTTGTATTTATTGGCTATTAGTATGTTTTGATTTTAATGGAGGCAATGTTGGTTAAATAGTTGTTTGTATATTGGGAGTATAAGACCCTCCTTCAAGTGTCAGTGCCGTAGTGTACCCACCACCAAAGCACCTGTAATGACCACCTTAGTCCATTGTGCTCCCTCCCCACCTTTCTCTCTCTCTCTCTCTCTCTCTCTCTCTCTCTCTCTCTCTCTCTCTCTCTCTCTCTCTCTCCCCACTCCTCCCCTGGGATTCCTCAGTTCTACAATCAATTTTCCAGGGTTAATTTTTAAGTTTGGCTTTACCTATTCCCTTGTTTAGTTTATCTGTATCCCACATATACTTTCTTTGGAGAAGTATCTAATCCTTTGCCCATTTTTGAGTTACTCTTCTTTTTATTATGAAGTTGTAAAATGTTCTTTATATAGTCTGGAAACTCTTGCTTTCACTTAGTTTTTACCTTGTTTTACAATTTTTATTTTTTGAATGTTTTATAAAAAACAGTTCAATAATAAATATACATTGATTAAAACAAAATTGGGGGGCCTCCCTCGTGGCTCAAGTGGTTAAGTCTCAGCACTATCAAGCCAGCCACTGTGGCATGAGTTCAATCCTGGGCCAGGGCGCTACCCACATGGCGCAGCAGACCTATCCTGACTCCCTCGTTGCTCCCCCCAGCAGTGTATCTCAGTAGATCTGCCTGTTCTGCTCCCCAGTTTGTCTCTGGTGAATCCTCTCACCACCCCTCCCCCACCTCTGGCCTATACCTCAGTTCTTATATGCACATATAAATAAATAATAAATAAATAAATCTTAAAAAAAAAAAACCTAAATTTGGGGGAGTGTGCCCAAAGTATTTTGCTGTTAGAGTCCTGAAATTAAAGTTTCTAGATGATTGCTTTAGACCAGAGTTATTTTTTCTTCTCCCCCCTGTTGCTGTTATAAGAAGGGGAAACTGAGTGTGCTAAAGACAAACTTGAGCTCTTACATCTGTTAGTCATTGTCCTATTGATCTCTGCCTGGTAAATGCAAAGTAGTTTAGGTTGTGCCGGGTATTTACTACTTGCAGCTTAGGAAACCCTTAATATGAGAGATGAGGAAGGGTGGCGAGAGAGTAAGTGTTTACTATGTAAGGACAGTGCCTACTGAGTAGTGACCGTTCCAGTAAATAACAGTCAAGGTAAACACCATCATTTCAATTCTATAGATTAGGAGATGAAAAGTCCTGTCAATGGATCAAGAAGATGTGGTACATATATACCATGGACTATTACTCAGCATTCAAAAAAGATAAACACATGCAATTAGCAGCAACATGGATGGCGCTGGAAGGGATCATGCTCAGCGAAATAAGCCAGAAAGAAAAAGAAAAATACCGATGGTCTCACTCATGGCAGGAATCTAGAAAACTTAAATAAGGGACCAGGAAAATGAATAACTATAAGAAAGTGAAAATCAAAATCAACAAAAAACTATGAACCAGAGACACTCTATGGGGGGTAGGGGGCGGGGAGGGGAGGGATTGGGGTCAAAATAAGGGGGTTGCAATTGTATGGGGACTATAAAAATAAAATTTATTAAAAAAAAAAGTCCTGTCAAGTAACATGGGCAAGTTATAGATCTCATGAATGAGAAAGTTGGAATTTGAATTCAAGTTTAACTCCAAATGCCATTTTTTTCTATGTGACATTGCCTCTCAGTTCAAATTACAGGTGAGATTTCTGCATCGAGTGGGAAGTGGGACTAGATAACTTCCTTTCAATTCTGAGATGTTATTATTACATTCGAGTCTGTGTTAGTGGTGATTTTCATAGCTTATAGACATCTAGGGGCAAGAACCATTTTGTTTTTACTACCTATGAATATATACCCACTATAGCCACATGTGCAAGGAGAGTATAATAAACCCCATTGGCATATCTGGAATGGTGACATGCCAAACACTGACTTAAAAAAGCAGAGGTATGGGGCCTCCCCGGTGGTGCAGGGGGTATCAGCGCAAGTTCAATCCCCAGCTGGCTGGGGAGCAACCCACATGGTGCAGCAGACCTCACCTGTCTCCCCCGCTGCTCCCCTAAGCAATGTGTTTTAGTACATCTGCCTGTTCTGCTCCCCGCTCTCTCTTGGTGAATCTTCTCACCCCTCCCCCCACAACTATGGCCTGTACCCTACTTCTTAAAAAAAAAAGCAGAGGTATGCAATAATTAGCATTTTTGGAGTTTTTAACTGTCATTTATCTAACAGTCAGTATAAATTTTAATTATACTTATTATATTTTTAAAAAGATTTATTTTTATTTATTTATGCATATAAGAACTGAGATGCGGCCAGAGGTGTGGGGTTGGGGGATGTGAGTGGATTCACCAGAGACAGCGTGGGGAGCAGAACAGGCAAGTCTACTGAAATACACTGCTGAAGGGAGCAGCTGGCAAGACAGGAGAGGTTTGCTGTGTCATGTGGGTTAGATCCCTGGTTGAGGATGGAACTCATGTTGCAGTGGCTGGCGATAGCTTATAGTGCTGACACTTAACACCTTGTGCCACCAGGGAGGCCCTATACTTACTGTGTTTTTAATGTGACTTAGTATTTATAATAAAAATTGCATTTGAATTTATCCAAAGTAAATTCCATAACACAAATGTGGCATATTTTCACCCAAGTGAGGAACTCGTACTCCATGCTTAAGTGAATGAGAGGAATGGACTACATAGGATCATTTCAGCCAAATAATTGTTACAAATCACCACACAAATAATTAAGCTATTGTGATTAGTATGAATGTAATAGCCTTATTAATGTCTGCTTAAATCATGACATGTAAGCTTAGTCAGTATGCGAGGGGCTATAGGTTACATCACCACCCAAATTATATCATGAGCAATAAATCCATTTCCTACAGGCAGGAAAACAAAAGACAGAGAATAAGAGTGCATTATTTTTTTTTAAGATTTATTTTATTTATGCATACAAGAACTGGGGTATAGGCCAGAGGTATGGGGGTTTAGAGGATTCACCAGAGAGAATGGGGAGCAGAACAGGCAGATCCCCTGAAATACACTGCTGAGGGGAGCAGAAGGCAAGATAAGGCAAGGGTCAAAGAGAGGTCTGCTGTGCCATGTGGGTTGCTCCCTGGCAGGCTGGGGATCAAACTTGTGCTGCAATGGATGCCAATAGTTTGATAGCACTGTCTTTAACCCCTGTGTCACCAGTGAGGCCTTCTTTTTAAAAAAAAAAAATACTTATGCATACAAGAATTGGGGTATAGGCCAGAGGTGTGGGAGAGTGGGAGAATTCACCACAGACGGAGTGGGGAGCAGAACAGGCGGATCACTGAAACATACTGCCCAGGGGAGCAGCGGGTGAGACTGGAGAGGTCTGCTATGCCATGTGGGTTGGCTCACTGGCAAGTAGTGCAGCAGTGGCTGCTGATAGCTTTATTGCGCTGAGATTTATCCCCTTGCACCACCAGGGAGGCCCAGAGTGCATTATTTTTAATGAACTAGAAAAAGCTTAATTTTACCCAGTTACATAAAACAGATTTTAAAAACATCCAAAATTTAGTGAAGCTAAATCAAGATCTTTAAGTCAAAGGAGTTATGAGTTTTTTTTTTAAGATTCATTTATTTATGCATACAAGAGCTGGTGTACAGTCCAGAGGAGCTGAGGGGTGAGAGGATTCAGCAGAGACAGAGTGGGGAACAGAACCGGTGGATTGACTGAAATACACTGCTGAGGGGAGCAGCGGGCGAGTCAGGAGTGGTCTGTTGCGCCATGTGGGTTGTTCCCTGGCTGGCTGGGTATCGAACTCGTGCTGCAGAGGCTGCGGATTGCTTCATAGTGGGGTGCTTAACCCTTTGTGCCACCAGGGAGGCCCAGTTATGAGTTATTTTATATCCTCAATATTTTACTTGTTCCCAATATAATTTGTCTTTCCCTATACCTCCATCATTTTAATGCACTGATTGATGCATGCCTCCTTTGGCAAAGGTATTAAGAAATGTATAATAATTGTTGTTCTACGATATATAGCATTTCTGTTGGGAATTATCGATGAAGGTTTTTTTTTTTTTGTTTTTCCATGGAGGGATTTATACCATAATTAGAAAAATGATGGTCTAAACCCCAGTGGAAAAATTGTACTTTAATTGGTATTCATTTGTGTTAGACAACTCTATAGAGAAAACTAGGAGCCACTTTTTATTGAAGTTAAATTGTTAACTGTAAAATCAACTAAATCACTTTCTCAAACATTGAAATGACTGGCCCATTTAATTACCTTTTTTTTAAAGAGCTAGTTATCTGACATTAAGTGAACAATCCATTCAGACCAAAAAAAAAAAAAAAATTAGATCAGGTAAATTTAGAGAGGCAGTGGAATATAACTAAAGTTACTTTTAGTCTGTTTACCTACATAAACCACCCAAATGTCCTGAAAAACCTAAAATTTCATCATCCAAACTATATCTTCTGGGCTGCAAATTACATATGAAGTAAAAAAAAAAAAAAAAAAACCCTCCTTTTATCACAACATGTTTATTGCATTCAATTTTGTCACTGTCAATACTAGATAAATTTTATTGACCATGTTAATTCCTGATAAGAACAAGTGATAATAAACTTAAGTTATTTATTCTGGGTCTAGGGACATTCCAGATAATTAGGTAACAGGCAACACTATTCATATTAGCGAAATGGAGAGCTTATAGATACTATGTGGTACCATATAGATATGTGTTTGTGTCCTTGATAGTGCTGAGACTTAATCCCTTGCACCACCAGGGAGGCCCTTGATGTGCACATTGCTGATGTGATTTGAACATGGAGTCATATTAGCAAGCCCAGATGGTAGAACAGAAGACCATATGTCTTGAGAATGAGAAAAAGAAGTTAGGAAAGGTATAGGGAATATGAATGGTATCTAAGGATTTTCAATTCTGAAGACTTCCTTAAACCTAGATGAATTTCCAATTACTTTGTAAATCTTTCAAGAGCAAGAACAATCTTTTATGTATTAAAGATTAGATGTTAGTTTTATAAGAAAATGAAGTCAAAATGCCAATTCTGTAATTTTTAAAAATTTATTTATGCATGCAAGAACTGGGGTGTAGGCCAGAGGTGCAGGGGGTGAGAGGATTCACCAGAAATAGAGTGGGGAGCAGAACAGGCAGATCCACTGAAATACACTGCTGAGGGGAGCAGGATGAGACAGGAAAGGTCTGCTGTGCCATGCGGGTTAGCAACCTGGCCGGGGATGGAACTCATGCCGCAGTGGCTGGTGATAGCTTGATAGTGCTGAGACTTGAACACCTGTGCCTCCAGGAAGCCCCCAATTCTTTAACAATAATGTGTCTTCCCACCCCATTTAGATGAGATATTGACACTAACAAAATTTTAGACATGCAAGAGTCAGATTTTCTGACCTTCGTTTATACAACAATATCTAAAAGCAGGCAGTTTTAGGAACAAAGATACATGAGCTGCCACAATGCTGAGTATGTAGTCATGTGATGAGGAACAACATCTTGGCAGAGCTTTACCACTTAAAACATATCCAGCAGACTTATATTTACGAAAAATCATTGAATTCTTGAAATGGGTAAAGTATATGCCATGTAAAATAAGACTTACTGAAGTCATTAAAAATACCAAGGACACTAATTTAAAAAGACATATTTTTTCAAGTTATCACATGGATTTTAAAAAGCATACAGATATAAAATAAAGTCGATTACAGTCATAAGGAATGACAATCTGTTATATATTATAGATATTTTTAAATTTTTTTAGTTATATATTACAGATATTTAACTCAGACGGATAGCTTACATAAGCTGTACATTAATGTAGGTGAAACATGCCACTTTAGAAATGGCATTATTAATGAAATATCAGATGCAATCAGGACTAGCTATTCAGGAATTAAAATATCAACAAATCTATTTTTTCCTTTTTCTGGAACATTTACTATCATGCATGCTTTCAGAAATGTGCGTCTCATGTAACCAACCCATCAATGACTTTCACCTTGACCACAGACTTATTTGCATGGAAAAACACAACAATATTTGCTAAGTATATGCAGTAGCTTCACTTAATTAGTACCTCAGGGCAGGTTGTTTATAAACAGAAAACAGTATGGACATGTTAGATATCCCCAGCAGTACTCTCTTCATACTATCTATCAGGTTGGGAAATAAGGAAGACCGTTTACATTTTAAGCAGTAAACCAGCTAGCTACCAGATTGTGTCATTAAGCAGAACAAAATATTCCAACTAGAATAACTTGCGATCCATGAAGAAATAATACTGTCTACAACTTCCTAAACTAGAGAAATTGTTAGGGGGAAAAGGATGTCCTAAAGCTAATTCCATACAGGCTTTTTGGACTCCACCCCCACCCCAGGCCAAAGCCAAAGACACTGGGAGCTCCAAATCCCATCACCACCAAAGGGAAGGTGGCTGGGACCTGAGGGTGGGGTTAAGCAGCCAGGTTGATATAAGGCAGACACGTGGGCTTTGGAGGGGCCCCCCATTTTGACTCTCCGCCAGCTCGCAGCGTCTGGTCAGCTCTGAGAGTGCCTTTGGGTTTCCAGGTCGGCCGATCGGGTAGGACGCATTAAAGACTTTATTTCCCTATTTTCTCCCTGAGTTGTACATTTTCCTTATTTCCTTTTCCCTTGTAAATAAACCTTTTATTAACCTTTTGTGTATGCCTGTAGTGGAGTATTAATAAAACCCTTGTAAGCGCGCGGGTGAGGACCCACAGCCAGGCAAACCGTTCAATATCAGGGCTGCCCTATAACAAAATGAATATGGTTCTCTTTGCTTCAATTGAGAAATGTGTTTAGAGGGCAAGATGGCAATAGATACTGTTAAGTTTGTTTCCATATTAATAAAAAAAAAAGGCCACTACTAAAAATATTTCACAGTTAATGCTAAATATGTCCCACTTCGGCATATTCCTCCACCTTCCCACAGTCACTGCAGAGTGACTGTCTAGTGTCCATTCACTGCGATCACTTTAGAAATCAGCCATTATTCACAGAGCATTTGGCTCAAGGGGCCTGTAATGGGTTCAGAGGATTCCACATCATGTTTCACAGGCAGCTGAGGTTGCCATCTGGTGGATATTCTCTAACTGAAAGCTAGCAACATTTATAGGTATAAGCAAAGCAATTGTCTCCCAAGTGGGCAAATGCTGCCACTTTTAGGAAACAGAGTTTCTTTCAGTATTTATTTTCCATTTTATGATTTGCAGTAAATAGGCATGTGTTTTTTATAACTTAAATACAAGGACAAATTACCAGGAAAGTAGTATACTAGTGTCAGATTTAAACGGTAATAAACATTAGATGAAAAAAGATATTACATGCAAATAGTAACCAAAAGAGCAGGAGTGGTTATAGTTATATAATATAAAATAGAATTTCAGTCAGTCAGTCAAGAGACAAAGAAGGTCACTGTATAGCGATAGCAGTGTCAATCAGATGCCCTAACACCCAACATTGGAGCACCTAAATATTTATTTATTTATTTATGCATATAAGAACTGGGGTACAGGCCAGAGGTGCAGGGGTTGAGAGGATTCACCAGAGAGAGAGGGAGTGGGGAGCAGAACAGGTGGATCCACTGAAATACACTGCTGAGGGGAGCAGCAGGGGAGACAGGAGAGGTCTGCCGTGCCATGTGGGTAGCTCCCTGGCTGGGGATCGAACTCACTGCAGTGGCTGCAGATAGCTTCACATTGCTGTGTTTAATCCCTTGTGCCACCAGGGAGACCCACCTAAATATTTAAAGCAGATATATAGAAAGAACTACAAGAGAAAAAGATGGCAATACAGCTATAGTAGGGGACTTCAATATGTTACTTTCTTTTTTTAAATAATTTTTTAAAGTTTATTTTTGGGGGCCTCCCTGGTGGTGTAAGGAGTTAAGATGCAGACTATGAAGCTATCCACAGCCACTGCAGCACAAATTCAATCCCCGTCCAGGAAGGTGATCCACATGGCATAGCAGACCTCTCCTGTCTTGCCCACTTGAAAAAAAATGTAGCAAACACTTAACTTGTATATTCCATAAAAAAAAACCACAAGGGGCCTCCCTGGTGGCGCAGGGGTTAAAGACAGCACTATCAAGCTACTGCCAGCCACTGCAGCAAGAGTTCGATCCCAGGCCCTCCAGGGAGCAACCCACATGGCACAGCAGACCTCTCCTGTCTCAACCACTGCTCCCCTTAGCATTGTATTTCAGTAGATCCTCCTGTTCTGCTCCCCACTCTGTCTGGTCAATCCTCTCACCCCTCCCCCACACCTCTGGCCTAGACCCCAGTACTTATATGCATAAATAGATTTTTTTAAAAAGGCAAAAAATAATACAAGTACATGTATCTCTCTGAAACCAGTAATTTTTTCTCTAGTGTGCTACAGCTGGCAATTCCTGTACATATAATAAAAAGAAGGGCCTCCCTGGTAGTGCAGGGTGTTGAGCACAGCGTGGGTTCGATTCCCGGCTGGCCAGGGAGACTCCCACATGGCGCCGGCGACCTCTCATGTCTCGCCCGCTGCTCCCCTTAACAGTGCTTTTTGGTCCGTGTGCCTGTACCCTCCCGCACCTCTGGCCTGTACCCCAGTTCTTGTATGTATAAATAAATAAATCTTTGAACGAAAAAGAAGCTGCTCTTGCTTCTCTAAAAAAAATAAAATAAAATAAAAATATTGTTCATGGGTTCTTAATTTTGAAAGCCTACAAATCATTGGTCAGTCTAAGTACAAAACAATATATTGCTGAGCTAGGAAGGAAGTTTATTTTATTTATCTTTGTGTTCCCCAAAAGGCCTAGCATGATATCTAATAATTTAACTCTTTTCAGTTCAACAAAAATTTATTGAGTGTCATCTAGGTTCCTGAGACAACACAAAATTCCAGGAATTTAGAGATGACTTAGACATGGTTTCTCCTTTTTAGGGTTCTACAGTCAAGAATTAAGATGGAGGTAGGTAAAGAGTAGTATTTACAAATAATGGGAGTACCTTACAAGGGTATGAGAGAGGCTTCCTGGAGGAAATTCCACCTCTGCTGAATCTTGAAGGATTAGTCATATTGATGGGGGTGGGGTAAGGAGGAGGGGAGGAAATAGCAAGAGCAGAAACAAAGAAATACAAAAGAATATGAATTAATATGGCATACATTCATTACAATTTTATTTTACAAATAAAATAGATTCCTTAGTAATACAAAATCAGTGTGAAACCACCCTTATTATAAGGATACCTAATGCTACTTTATTTTTCATATTTCCTTTAAATTCCCAGTAATAGCTCTATGTTTATTTTCTGTGGGCAAGTATGCATGATATTACTTCTAAAATGTTTGTCAGAAAATCTGGGTTTCATATGCCACGACAAACTATGAATGACTTTGAGAGAGTAACAACAACAAAGAAGATAACTGGGTATTCGTATGGAAGGCTATGTATGGTCTAGCACATCCTTCCTGGTTAGCTATTTCTTTTTTATTTATTTTATTTTTATATTCCCCATACAATTGCGACCCCCTTATTTTGACACCAATCCCTCCCTTCCCCGCCCCCCAACCCCCATAGAGTGTCTCTGGTTCATAGTTTGTTGATTTTGATTTTTACTTTCTTATAGTTATTCTTTTTCCTGGTCCCTTATTTAAGTTTTCTAGATTCCTGCTGGTTAGCTATTTCTATAGTAGTCTGTGCCTTTTATTGGCCCTTGAAATCTTAACTCAGTCCATTGGTATGGTCGAAAGTAATCTAAGTGATGCCAGCTCATAAGTCTGAACTCTAAGTCTATTCTTTGAAGAGGCGATCATGTTAAGTACCTGGAAACATTCTTTTCCATGAGGCTCTGAGATTGTTCTTTGTTGAGAACACAACTTCTGGCTTCTGTTTTATAGTATGGCTGTCAGGTAAGCTTTATTTATTTATTTTTTTATAGAGGCATGTTTTATTTATTTGTTTGTTTGTTTTGTTTATACATGCACTGGGCACAGTCAGAAGTGCGGGAGGGTGAGAGAATTCACCAGAGCCAGAGCAGGGAGCAGAGCAGGCAGAAGGACCGAAGTACACTGCTGAGGGGAGCAGCGGGCGGCAGGAGAGGTCTGCGCGCCATGTGGGACCCTACTCCAGTGGCCGGGGAGCAGCCGGGGATCGAACTGGCGCCGCAGAGGCCGCAGGCAGCTTCGCAACCCAGTGCTCAACCGCTGCGCCACCAGGGAGGCCCTGTCAGGTAAGCTTTATAGTAAAATGAGAACATTATGAGATTTAATGACTGTGGTTAATTTATCACTTTTGCTAATTCTATCATAATAAAGAGGCATACAATTTTATATTGGATTTCAGCACAAAACTATTTCATAAGAGTTTTGATCATGGTTACCTCTAAGGGTAAAGCAATGTTATAGACAGGGCACTGACAAAGCACCAGGGACTGCCCATAAAACATATAAAATGAGGGCCTCCCTGGTGGCGCAAGGGGTTAAGATGCAACCTATGAAGCTGTCCACAGCCACTCTAGCAGAGTTTGATCCCTGGCCAGGGAGCAACCCACATGGCGCAGCAGACCTCAGACTTCTCCTGTCTCCCCTACTGCTCCCCTCAGGAGTATATATCAGTTCGTCTGCCTGTTCGGCTCTCCACTGTCTCTGGTAAATCTCCCACCCCCCCAACCCACACCTCTGGCCTGTACCGCAGTTCTTGTATGTATAAATAAATGTTAAAAAAAACATATAAAATTAAATATTTATATTATTAGCATTTTATGAAAACAAATTTAATTTAGGGAAGGCTGAGTATCTCTGATGCAGTTCCAAATGACTGGTCTCTCAGATAAGAATTAACAAGTTTGTCTTCCCCCATCTCTTGCAATTTTCCCCTTATTTGACAATCAGATAAACATTAACAAGTTTGTCTTTCCTGTATTTCTTGCAATTTCTCCCTTGCTTGACAGGTTTGTCTTCTTGCATTCCAAGGAAAAGGGCTTTAATCCAGCAGTTGTTGAAAAGCAAGCTGGTGCCCACCCATCTCCATGTACAGTGCATACACCTTCCCCCACCCCTTTGCAGACCCTTGCCCACCTTCCCCTTTTTTTTCCCCCTTGTGTAAATATCCCTGCACTGTGCCAAAGAGCAGGACGGTTGTCTTTCAGACATGAGTCTGCTGCCCTCCTCATTTGTTGACAAATTAAACCACTTTCCTTTTCCTCAAACTCTGTTTCCTTTTATTGGCTGAGGGAAACTGAGGCCGGCGTTTGATATCATCTCTTCTGATTTGACAAGCTCTCTCCATTCAACTTCACACATTAAACAAACCTAATTATTTCCAATATCTCTTTTTATAAGGTGACAAAACAAATCTTTGTGATTCCAGAGGTATTTTGATCTGAAAATCTTACTGGTTTTAGGTATAAAAGTTTTTGTTTTAGCAACTCCCTGGTGGCGCAAGGGGTTAAGTCGCAGCACTATGAAGCTATCCACAGCCACTGCAGCACAGGAGTTGGATCCCCGGCTGTCCTGGGAGCTAACCCACATGGCATAGCAGACCTCTCCTGTCTCATCGGCTGCTCCCCTTAGCAGTGTATTTCGGTCAATTTGCCAGTTCTGCTCCCCACTGTCTCTGGTGAATCCTCTCACCCCCCCCATCCCTCTGGCCTACACCCCAGTTCTTGTATGCATAAATAAATATTTTTTAAAAGTTTTGTTATAGAGTATTCATAAGTCCCTTTAAAGCGCGCGGGTGAGGACCCACAGCCAGGAACCCGTTTAATATCGGGGTTGCTCTATAACAGTTTTAGTTTTAGGTCTAAGACATTTTCTGAAATTTTAATTATATTTGTTCTAAATTTAGCAATTGATTTTAGGAAGGTGAAGTTAAGAATTGTCAGGGATCTGTCTACTTGAGTACATAGGATCTTGAGTTCTGGAGAAACAGTACTTCTGTAATCTGTCTAATCAAAGCCAAAATAAACCATTTGAAAAGAAACAGAAGGTAGCACTATGGCGAGGGTTTATTTCCTCTCCCAATCTCTAACCCAAGTAAACAAGGCATAATAAAGGTCAATTGTATCACAGAAAACTGTTCTTGAAAAATACAGACTCTCTGTTATCTAGACGGATTACATATAAGGCGAAGTTTTTCAGATTTAGGTAGAAACATTAATTATTAAAAAAGGAAGGAAGACCATTTAAACACTAAACATTTTAAAACATTTCACAGCTTCTTTTCAGACTCAGGTAGTAGAAATCAGGGTAAATACAATTCACCACCCCCATTTTTTGTATATGTTCTCAAATTCATTTAGATGATCTGTGGGGTCAAAATAATTTTCAGAATAATACTAAGATGTTACCTTTTTTTACTTTTTTTTTTTTTAAGATTTATTTATTTATACAAGAACTGGGGGATAGGCCAGAGGTGCCGGAGGGTAAGAGGATTCTCCAGAGACAGAGAGGGGAGCAGAACAGGCAGACAGACAGAAAACACTGCTGAGGGGAGCAGCGGGCGAGACAGGAGAGGTCTGTTGGGCTATGTGGGAATCTCCCTGGCTAGCCGGGAATGGAACCTGCGCTGCAGAGGCTGCAGACAGCTTCACAGTGCTGTGCTCAACCTGCTGCACCACCGGGGAGGCCATCTTTTTTACTCTTAATGTCTCTTGAGTATATAGTGTTTTCCAGTGGCTATGTGATGTGTGATAATGCAATGTATTAACTGCAGAAGCAGATACAATGATGTAGCTTTTTTTTTCCTATTTGCCCAGGCAGTAAAGGCATTTGCAAACATATGAAACAATGCTATACTTTATTTGTTTTAAAGATTTATTTATTTGTTCATACAAGAGCTGGGGTACAGGTGAGAGATGTGGGGGGGTGAGAGGATTCACCAGAGACAGAGTGGGGAACAGAACAGGCAGATTGACTGAAGTACACTGCTGAGGGGAGCAGCTGGCAGTCAGGAGAGGTCTGTTGCGCCATGTGGGTTGCTCTCTGGCTGGCTAGGGATCGAACTCGTGCTGTAGAGGCTGTGTATGGCTTCATAGTGCGGTGCTAAACCCCTTGCACCACTAGGGAGTTCCAACAATGCTATTCTTTAAAAAAAATTTTTTGTTTTGAAAACTTCAGGTATTTTTCATAAAAATGGGTCATTTATGTTAACAGGTAGTACATCATTGTTACTTTCTAATGAATTAATAAATATTTTAAAATGTTATCATTTTTGGTGTCTACAATGGTAAATATGGATTGTTATAAAAATATAAGGGATTCTGGAAACCAAAAAGTTACTTTAGGAAAAAACTTCATTTTCGTGAAAGACAAAAAGCGCACATACTGTTGTAATTCTCTGTCACTTATTCATTGAAGAGTTTCAACCACCTATACTATAACTTTTAACCAAAGTGACTTCTATTTTAAAAGTGCAGCTTGGAAAATTGAGACCTGCTTGGCACATAGAAGCATTTTAGCAGTCTTGCAGAACTTATGAATACACATAACAAAATTTCCTATGGTCACACAAATCTTTTTTATAGCTTCCTAAAGTGGCAAAAATGAACACATTCATTATGCAACTCCAAGGTATTGCCTCTCTATAGCATTTCAGAACGGAAGCAAATGCATATAAACTTAAAATTATGCTTGTTTAAACCAATGTTTCAGTATACTTAGTTACTGAGAAAGTACTTAACTGTGCAGTATATACATTAACTCAATTTAATGTCAGAACTGGATTGAACTTGCTTAAAGATCTTGGAAATTACTTTTAAGCTGGCATACTAGAAAACACATTTGATGTTGAAATAAAGTGTGTCAGAGTACTGATTTAACATAGTTGAAAACATTTAATTTTTTCATAACCATGAATATTTTTAGAGGTAATGTTAACTTATTTGATCAGTAAGTTTGCATATGGTTAGGAAAAACACACTCAAGTAAAACAAAATGCATGCTTGTATTATACTTAGCACTGACAAAACAAAGAAACAACTTAATTTCCAAAATTTTATGTTAATTATATAATTGTGGGTCTTAAAATGCTTCTGTATCAGTTTCTGCAAAAAGATGTTTTATTAAAGCCTAGCACATTTAAAGTATTAGAAATGCAATTTATTTCCCAAGAATTTAGGAATGCTTGATGTTTATTCTCTCTGACCTAATCAGAACAATGCTCCTTTAATTTAATATATTTTAGATATTTGGACATAACAAGAGATAAAGGTCTTTCTGAATTATGACCACACATATATCTACAGAGAGCTTTTAATTTTATATCTACAACTTCAGTCACAAATCACAAGCAGAGAAACACAAATACTTCACCAGTCCAGATACTGTACCAGTTCACTTCTCCCGGCAGCACAAAATTCTTAATTGATTTGAGGACAAAATAGAGAAATAAAACTAAGACTAAAAAAGTCATTCTATGTCTCTTGTCCAACTGAGAATAAGCCTTGATTATCGTTAATGTTAATCCACGATTACACAAATTAAATGGTTAAACCATAAAAGCAAATTCCCAATCATTGCTGCTACAATGGGAGTAACTCATCGGTCATGTGGAAATCACAAAAAAAGCAATGATAATGAAAAAAATAGAAAGTTTAAAAAAAGAGGGCCTCGGGCCTCCCCGGTGGCGCAGCGGTTGAGCGCTGGGTTGCGAAGCTGCCCGAGGCCTCTGCGGCGCCGGTTCGATCCCTGGCTGCTCCCCGGCCACCGGAGGAGGGTCCCACATGGCGCGCAGACCTCTCCTGCCGCCCACTGCTCCCCTCAGCAGTGTACTTTGGTCCTTCTGCCTGCTCTGCTCCCAGCTCTGACTCTGGTGAATTCTCTCACCCTCCCGCGCTTCTGACTGTACCCAGTGCATGTGTAAATGAACAAACAAACAAACAAACAAATAAATAAATAAATACATGCCTCTTTAAAAAAAAAAAAAAAGAGGGCCTTCTCCCTGGTGGCTCAGGGGTTAAAGTGTCAGCGCTATCAAACTATTGCCAGCCACTGTGGCATGAGTTATGTGCCCCCCAGGGAGCTAACCCACTTGGGGCAGAGCTCTCCTGGCTTACATGCTGCTCCCCTCAGTAGTGTCTTTCAGTAGATTTGCCTGTTCTGCTCCCTACTCTGTCTCTGGTGTATCCTTTCACCCCCCCGCCCCTGTGGCTTTTACTCCAGTTCTTGTAGGCATAAATAACTAAATCTTTAAAAAAAAAATAAAGAGTAGGTTTATTAGTGAAAGGGGACAGTAGAATAAAGGACACTTGCACAGACACAAGAGGGCAGGAATTGCTGCCCTGAAAGGGACAGGATAGCTGAGAGAGGCCTGCAGCCTCAAGGAGAGGTGCCTCTACTGGGAGAGGTCAGTGAAGAGAAGCCCCGGCATGATACAGGTCATGAGCAGGCAGGGAGGCTGCTGCCCTGCAGAGGGAGAGAGTTGGTGAAAAGAAGCACCTCCATAATCACAGGTGGGCAGAAGGACTCCTGCCCCGTGCCAGTGTAGAGACTGCACTTGATAATAGACTTTTTCTCTTTAGGAGGGGCTCACTCCTTTGTGGAGTGATCTGTTTGCTGCTGATTTTGGGTAACTATGCAGAATCTGAAAGGAACCAGAGATTCCACACTGGGCCCAATCTCTATCTTTTCTCAGGTCTGTGCTTTAGACGGTACCTACAGCATTCTGATACCTGCTTGGGTCTTAAGCCTTGTGATAAGGTACTGGCGCCTAAGGATCTTGATTTCTACATCTGGGTTAATGGTCATGTTATTTCCCTCTACACCCATTTCCTTGTGTGAGTCAGGTTCTCGTCTTGTGATGCCTCCTTTTGGTTTTCTATTCTTTTCTCCATCATGTTTATTTTAAGAAGGTAAGTAAAGGATGCTTGCACAGACACGGCGGACAGAGAGAGCACTGGGTCTGAAAGGGACAGGTTGTTAAAACAAAGGCCGACATAGTCACAGGCAGGCGGTCTTGGAAGAGCTGCCTCTGCTACTTTGCAAAGGGCGAAGGTTGGTGAAGAGAAACACCTGCAAAGGCACAGGCGGGCAGGAGGGCTGCCTCTTGCCAGTGAAGAAATTGCACTGATTATAGTCTTCTCTTTGGGAGGGGTTCATTCCTTTGTGGGATTGTTAACTGCTGTTAAATTAATTATTTCTAGGGTTGGCGCCTTAAGGATTTTTCTTTATTTGGGTTGACTAGGTAGATTTGTGATTATTTTACAAAGGCCTTCAATTTCCATATCCCCACCTGGTTTGCACCTTAATCTGTGCCTCAGGCTACTTTACTTTTTCCTATACAGATTGTTTAAGGACTGTTAATCATTTCTACCCCCACCTCCATCTTCTGGTCTTGTGATGCCTTCTTTCCAAATTTTCTACTCTTAGTTTTCACCTTGGTTTCTGCAGCATATTGTGCTTCAGAGCAACTGAGGTAGCCTCTGACTCTTCTTGGGTATAAACCAAAAAGGCCTAGTTTGTTTTTTTTTTTTTTTAGTACAGTTAAGTATAGTCTGCATATTTTTGTATGTGTATTCCAACAAATATTCATAGTTTATTCCTATTTGGCAGAAAATGATTGTGCTTACGTTTTATTATTCAACCATGAACTTTCTACATTATTGTTACTATGAAATATACTTTCATTACATCATGAATTTGTGAAATTTGGTTATTAATAAAGGTATCATTCATGTCAAAGCACATTGTTCCTTAAAGAAACAGTGGCCCAAACTACAATATTTGAAAACAATCAGAAGAGGGCCTCCCTGGTGGAGCAAGGGGTTCGGACACAACCTATGAAGCTAGCTGCAGAAAGTTTTTACTCTCAACAGTTCCATCAATAGGAATTTGTTGAGACCTTTTCTCCCTATATTTCCAGAAACAATTTCTGTAGATATGAAACAATTGAATTATACAATATTACAAGGTGACAATCACCATTGACAATTTACATACATACCAGATACTGAGAGGTTTTTTTTTTTACACATTTAGAAAACTACTGTTAACATTTTGTACATACCAAAGTTTTACCATTTTCCCAAGTGACAATGCTTCCCTTCCAGTTTTGCTCCATTAGGTAAAAGCCAAATAGAACAAATTCATCTAATGCCTTCCCAGGAGGAAAGGGAGAAACTTTGTGGAGTGTCTCAGGAGCTCTACTGAGGTTCCACAAAATTTCCTTGCATCACTCAAATGACAGGCTACCAAATTTGTACTTGAATTTACATTTCTGGGAAGCTTTGCCATAAATATTAGAAAATTAACAGAAACAACAATATTAAATCTCTATGAAGGCACCGGCTTAGTTCAGTTGTACAATGTTGACAATCAAACCATAACCTTTATGTTTCCTCATAACTAGACTCTTTTTTTTTTTCAACGTCTGTGGGCACCACATATACCAATTTTTCAACCTCTCTAGGCCAAGACAGACACAAGGACGTACAGACATACAACATATAGACAAAGACAGTTTTTTTTTAGTTATGCCACGTAGAAATGTTATGTAACTGCAGTTTTACTCCATAGGCTCAGAAAAAAAAAATGTCAAAGTCCAAAAAAAATGTGGAGTGTTGCTGGCAGAAAAATTTCCAGTTGTCATCCTACAAACTTAACACTTTGGAAATAGGAAGGAAAAGTTTTATTAATCACAAGAGTTACATGACCTTGTTTATTACTTTAGGGTTTTTAGTGTTTAAGCCTCTTTAGTAGAAGCCAGTCCTGGGGTATCCTGTATAGCAGCTGAAAGAGCAAAAGTAACAGTTAACTTTTAAGCAAAAGGAGTCATCTCTTGTTACCCACCAAGCAGGCACTCCTTGGGTTTCCTGGAATAGAATCTGAAAAAGCAAAATTAAATTATCAGTAATTAACTTTCAATTAAAAGGAGTCATCTCCTTACTTCTGTTAGCCACTCTGGGACAGAAGCTGAAAGAGCAGATTAAACATCTAAGCACAGATTACACCTCCCCCACACTAGGGAGGGACAACAACACAGGTATGAAAACCTGGTACAGTTATATGATGCACCCTAAAGAGTGCTTTCCATAACAGACCTTTCTCAGTAGGAAGCAGAAACTTAGAATCTTGTCTTACACCAGCAATTGATCAAATCCAGTATTCAAAATGGCAAACATGCCCAAAACAAATTGTGTAGACAAAATTCACAGTAGCAAATCCTTTCAGACTCAGACAAAATCTTGTTAATTATTCTGATCCAGACTTTGCAAAAATTCAAGTTATCTCCAAGAATCCATCAAGGATACCAGCAATTACCAGTTACTGCTTAAGGCTACTCTTTCCTTAACACCCAGGCACACATTTGCTAATTTAAACACCACTGCTCCACAATTGGCTTGCAAAATCCATCAGGCAGAGAGCAGGAAGTAGCCAAAGACAAAGCAACATACCAGTGAAGAACCATTATTGCCTTTAGAAATGCTAATGAGACAGCAGAGATTACAAAAAGAAAGAAAAAAAAAAGTTCCAAAGTCCTAGCAACAAGAACCTCTGAATTTTACAAAAGCACGCCAAGTGGCCTCAGACGCCATCTTTGATCTGGCCACATGGTCCAATGTACTGCCTAATCCTTTGAGTAAAACTGGCACAGAACAATTTCCACAAATTAAAATCTCTTAGCAAGTCACTACAAACAAATTACACACAAACACAGAATTTTCACATAGCCCAAGCCAGTTTTTCAACAGCAAATCGACAGATGAAACAAACACACTGGAGAAACCAAAAATCACATTTGCGCTTATGGTAGCCAGTGCCATAGGGAAGCCCAGTTTCCCCATGGGGCTGACTAACCACGGATGGCTCTATCCCTTCGTGGTTGCCAAATCTGTTATAGAACAGGGAGGGGGCAGCCCTGCCTATTCTAAATGGGTTCTGCCATCCGCCGCATCAACACAAAACATATGAGACTTTAATGGGAAGGAACTTTAATAAAACTAGGAAACAATACAGGTAAGGCAAAGAGTCTAGTTTCTAAATCAAGAACCCAAAGTTACCCATCCCCTCGTGGGTAAAAGTCCATCCATATGGGATCGGCCCAGAACAAGGCCCCAAATCCTGCCTCAAGTCTAAAGCATCTTCCAGTGGGGACCCACAGAAAAGGGCCAGAAACAACCAGACAAGCCCGGAAGGAAAAGAGCAAAATCAACATCAAGATAAAAGCTTCCATTGTCACCTCCCCATGGGTCTCACCCACATCTGTGTCACCCAGTCCACAACCAAAAGACAAGCGCTGTTTCTTCACGTGTCTCTAGGCTCCACGAGCCTCCTCCAGGTCTCCTGGCTCCATCCTGCTTCCTTCCTCAGTCTCTTCTGCAGCTTCTCCTCTTCCTGCTCAGCTCCACCCTCCCTTGGGTGGGGCAGGGAACCTCCCCCTTTCCTGGGGACCACCCTGTTGCAACTGCAGCACGAGTTCAATCCCCAGCCAGAGAGGTAACCACATGGCGCAGCAGACCTCTCCTGACTCGCCCACTGCTCCCCTCAGCAGCTATTTCAGTCAGTCTGCCCATTCTGTTACCCGCTCTGTCTCTGGTGGATCCTCTCACCCTCCACACCTCTGTACCCCAGTTCTTGTATGCATAAATAAATCTTAAAAAAATAAAACAATCAGAACAAATTGGCCTAAGAAGGCTTTTCAGATGGTAGCTCTGAGTTGCCTGCATCCTCTCCCTTTTTGAAAGAATTTCATTTCACAGCTTCCCTTTTGTGTATACCAGGCAGGGAAAAGCATAAAAATGAGGTTAAGAGGAGATTTTCAGTAGGAAATGCCAGGAACAATAGAAGAGATAGCTTGGACAATGACCTTAATGGTGGCAGGAGGAGGGAAGGCTTGAGAAATATGTTCTCCAGTACTTGACTGCCTAAGTGTAAGGTATCAGTGGTATTTTTATCATGCTAATGTATGACTTTACATTATACACTTTAAGCCCTTCGAGGGGTGGGTTCAATGAACTGCAGTAGAAGGCTCTTACACAGACCTCTTGCAAATGGAGGTAATTTGCAAGACGTAATTTGCAATTTCCAAGGGACCTTTTAGGTTTCCGGCTTAAGAACCAGTTACAAGATAAGCCCATGCTTAATGTGTGATTTTCTTAAAAGCACATTTTAAAAAAATGTGCCTTCACCAGACTGTAAGTATAGCCATTGGGAGAATGTATATGGGTAAAACATAGTGGCAAACA
The DNA here is from genome assembly GCF_964194135.1 of Talpa europaea. Lineage (NCBI taxonomy): Eukaryota > Metazoa > Chordata > Mammalia > Eulipotyphla > Talpidae > Talpa > Talpa europaea. Next base: position 69,806,261 of record NC_140081.1, read on the forward strand.
AAGAATCGCTAACGTCTCGATTTTTACAAAAAAGTGTGGTAGGTACCCAAGCAATAATGGAAACACAACGCTTAAGATAGGGTACTGGGTTTCATAGTTATTTTTTAACCACCACTTGTGAAAAAAGGAAATGAAGCTATTCCCCACGCCGTAATTGTGAGGGTCCCGAGCACGTAGCTGCAAAGGCTACGCTAGAGTGGCTCGCAGTTTCGGGATAAAATCATTAATTGGGTTCCGCCTGGCCTCGCCCCACAGGTCGAGGTCCCGCCGCCCCCTGGTGGCCAGGGCGACTTCCGCGGCCCTCACGGAGCGGGGCCTGGGCGGCCTGCGTGGCGTCCGCACGTCACATCCGGCTCTGGCGACTTTGGGCCCGCGAAACCCGCGCGATGAAGTGCGTGTTTGTTACAGTAGGGACCACCAGCTTCGACGACCTCATAGCGCGCATATCGGCGCACGACAGCCTGCAAGTGAGTGGGGGGAGGAGGGAAGGCAGCGGGAGGCGGCCGGACTCGGCCCGCTTCACGCGCCACTGGCCGCCGTCGGCCTTAGGTTCGGCCGGTAACCTGACCGGAGCGGGGTGCTCGGAAAGAAACTGCCGCGGGTCGATTTCGGGTGCCGGGGCATGGCTGTGCCCTTCCCTGGCGCCCGGCTCGTCAGGGTCCTCCGCCTCTTCCCGCTTTCCGGTCGCCTCCCTGGGCTGCTCCTCCCCCCTTTTTTCTGGCCCCTCCTTTCCTCCCTCCCGGCTTTCCCCTCCGGATTTTCGCCTCTGAAATCTCAGGCTTAGCGCGTCCTTCCAGCGGCTCCGCCCCTCCGCCCCGCCCGCCGCCTCAGGGGCGGGAGTTCGCCGGGCGGGCCCCTTCTCAGGTGCGGTCGGGACCGCGCGCTCAGCGCCCAACGTTCAGCGCGACCCGGGTCTGTTACGGCCCGATCCGCTTGGCGGCCGCCCGGCCCCGCCCCGCCCCCGCCCCCGCCCCCGCCCCCACCCCACCCCCACCCTCAGCTCCGCTCCGCCCCCCGCCCCCTCAGCTCCGCCCCGCCCCCCGCCCCCTCAGCTCCGCCCCGCCCCCACCCTCAGCCCCGCCCCGCCCCCGGCCGGTCCCGCCCCTTTCCCGCGGCGCGTGGGTGGAGCCTACCTTTCCTACTCCTCTGGCGCGCTCGCGAACGCGGTCTTCGGCGGCGTGGCGCGGCGCGGCGTCTGTTCGGCGTGCCCTCGGGGCTCTCGGCCGGCGCGGCGTGCTTCGCTGGGAGGACGGAGCTGTGTCTTGGGTCCCCTCACTTGTCGACGCCTTCTCAGCGTCTCTGCCGGGTCTCTCTCTGGCGGGACCCGCGTTTTCCTGACGGGGTGAGCTGGGTCGCTGAGATCCTTTGGGAAGGCTGAGGTGCATCCTGCAGCCCGTGCTGGAGGGCGCACGCCGACTTTAGAGTTTATGGCTGTTATTGTGGTCTTTACGGCAGCCCTTTTAAAATGCCCGCATTTTCTTTTTTTCTTGTTTCAGATAATCCAGAGCCTCGGTTACAACCGACTTGTCCTACAAATAGGTCGAGGAAACGTGGTGCCTGAATCGTTTTCTACGGAGTCGTTTACTCTGGATGTTTACAGGTACAAGGATTCATTGAAAGAAGACATTCAGAAAGCAGATCTCGTTATTAGTCACGCAGGTAAAGTGCCTTAGAATCTCAAAGTTTGGTTTCTGGTAGACAAAAAGGGACAGAAACCTGAGCTTTTTTGAGGTAAAATAATTTTAAGAATAGTATTTTTTGAATGGAAGGATTGAGAATACTGTTGAGGAGAATTTATTTCTGGGTGAAAGATTGGAAATTAATCACCTTAGCCCAACTTTAGAGTGAGAAATACCAAACACAGGGGGACAAAATAATTCATCCAAAGGCATGTGTAAGTTGCCAAACCTGAAAATTAGTATTTGAGCTCAGATCTGCAAGAATGTTCTTGATTGATTGGATTGGTCATGACGCGGCCCTGACACATTTTTTTTTTTTACATTTCTGTTAAATATGAATGTGAAATTCATGCCGTTAGAAATTATTTAACAACCACTTGTGTAAATCTCCTGCCTACCCTTCAGAGAACCATCTTGATCAGTTAATTAACTTTTCAGTACATTCAGTAGAAACTGCTTTTAGAGAGCGTTCGAAGGTTCTTGGTTCTTAAAATGCCTACTGTGAAGAGAGAAAAGTCATTTGAAATAGACATTAGGAAAGATTAGCGATTAAAAATATATAGGGTAATATTTAACAGCGCTCTTGGCACTGTTCTACATTCTTTATGTAGCTGGTTGAATCCTCCCAAACAATCCTGTGAATTAATTACTGTTGGTAATTCCATTTTACAGATGAGGAACCAGACACTGAGGTCAGGTATCTTAACCCAGTCTCTCATTAAATGGTAGACAAGTGAAAATGTGACCTTAGGGAATGAGTTCTTAACTACTATCCTAGCATTGTCTACCCAAGAAGGATTTGTCTATTTACTTATCAGTCTCCTCCCATTTAAAATCCCTAAGTTATTTTAGTTTTCAAAGTTGAATTGATCTACTTATTATATATATTTGCACACTCCTGTAGATTTAATCCTTGACTTTTCAGGCATCAAACAGGTGGATTCCTGAGGGATGGTCTCAGCTTTTCTTCATTGGTGCCTGTCATTGCTGAAGGTTTATTTTGTGTTTGAATAGAAGTGCAGTACATTTTCATGTACAGTATGATGAACCCGAATCTTATTTGGGTTCAATGCCCATGCCCCGGGCATACTACTAGAGTGCAAATGGCAAAACACTAACTCATAGGTCTTGATGTTGGAAGTGATGAAATAATGTGTTTTTCAAGTCAGTATAACACTGGAGAGCAACTGATAAACTTGTCACTTGGAAATATATAATTAAAAGGCCTGGTTTGTAGTTTTGCCAACTAAGTTTTTTGCTTTTCAGTTCTAGTTATAATGCTTGGTGGAGCACCTTAACTTTTTTTTTTTTAAACTCTGTTAACAACTTTGATTTATTGTAGGTGCAGGGAGCTGTTTGGAGACTCTGGAAAATAGAAAGCCACTTGTAGTGGTTATAAACGAAAAGTTGATGAACAATCATCAGCTGGAATTGGCGAAGCAGCTACACAAAGACGGACATCTCTTCTACTGTACTTGCAGGTATACTGGAGACTGATTATCTGGCCTTGCCTTAATCCCTCCCTAGCTATTTTTACCTAACTAAGGCATCTCTCTTCAGCCTCTTCACTCTATCATACTTTGATTTTCTTACTTGTATAACCATCTTGTTTGTTTTTCACTTTGTGATCATGTTATTTCTTGTATCTATGCTTATTCCATTGCATGTGAATATTTGAATATGTATGTGTACATATGTGTTCATCTGGGTGCGCAGGTCTGAGAATATAGTTTTTGAACTTGTTTAGATTTTCATTATTCAAGAAAAACATTTTTGCTTGTTTTTGATTACGATTTTGTGTTCAGTAAATCCACTGGAATCCTTGCATTTACTCATTCATTAATTCAGCTACGCCTGATAATACGGCAGGCATTTGTTTTAGGTGCTTTGGATACAGTGGTAAATGAGCTAAGGTCCCTGCTTTCAGGTGCTTATGTTCTAGTGGTGAAAGGTAGACAGACAATTCACAAATAAATATGAAGGTAATTTAACATAGTGAAATGTGTTATGAAGTAAATAAGGCAGGGCGAAATGATAGCTGGGGTGAAGATGAGTTAGAATGATAGGAAAGGCATGACTGGATAATAGGGTATTTGAGCTGAGACCTGGATGAGAAGGAAGAGTCAAGTCGGCGGCCTTGTGACCTTCTAGAGGCCAAAGTATCAGTAGCAATTGCAAAGGTCATGAGTTAGGAATAAGCTTGGAATTTGATTGTGTTTGAGGAACACAGGGAAGATTAGTGTAGTAGGAATGTGGTGAGCAAGGGCCAGCGTAGCCTCAGATGAGACTGGGGGGGGAGGGTGGAAGAGAGCTCATTTAAGAGTTCTGATTTTCTGTGTTTGGTGGAAAACCATTTAAGTGTGTTCAGCAGAGGTGTTTATGGTGTGAGGAGTGTTATTTTCTAGAAGTACATTAAAATTCAACAAGAACCGATCAACATCACAATAGAAGGATGAAGATAATTGCTGTTTGATTTTCTGTTAATTCTTCTTGAGACACTATAGAAGCTTGCCAAAGGGTCAGGTCAGTAATCTCAATTGTTTGACTTTAAAAACTATTCCAATTTGGTGTTTTATAAAGTAAAGACCTCATGAAAGTATTACATATTACGTATTTTTGTGTTATAATAAGTTGAGTTAATTTTAAAAATAAACTTTAGAGGAAACAGGGTAGAATATAGTAAACTTTTCTTTGCTTTTGTCTTTTAGACACCGTATATAATTCATTAAATATTTGTTGAACACTTCTGTATTTGCCAGGCATTATTCTAGACAGTAGGCATATATCAAAGATTTTTTTTTTTCTCATTGAGAGGCAATAGATCCATTGAACCTTTCAGGAGTATGGTTTTCTCTCTATAATGATGGTGGAGGGGAATGTCAGGGTTACTGTAATGTGGAAGCCTTTCTTAAAATTATTGAAGTTGTGTAGAAGCTATAATTAACCAGAATTATGTGACCTTTGGATCAAGGGTATATATGTCCTTGGATAGTTGAGATTGTTAGGGGGTTAACATTTTAAAAGAGGAATAAACTCATTTTCCTAACTGGTTTATGCAAATCAAGTTTTCCAGAAACTTTTGATGAATATTTTCATTATATATTAATGAGGGGCCTCCCTGGTGGCGCAGGAGTTAAAGTCTCAGCGTTATCAAGCTATTGCCAGCCACTGTGGCCTGAGTTACATCCCTGGCCAGGAAGCTAACCCACATATGGTGCAACAGACTTCTCCTCTCCCCTGCTGTTCCCCTTAGCAGTATATTTCAATAGATCCGCCTGTTCTGCTTCCCACACTGTCTCAGATGAATCCTCTTACCCCCTGCACCTCTGGCCTACACCCCAGTTCTTGTACGCATAAATAAATAAAAATAAATCTTAAAAAAAGGGGGAAGGAGAACACTGATTTGTAAATTAATCCTAACTATTCACTCAGGCTGAAGAGGAAGCTGTACGATTTTCTAATATACTCTTTTTTTTTTTGTTTTGTTTTAGAAGTCTTTTTTTTCCTTATTGTCAAGAAAATCATACACAATGATGGCATAAAAATTAATAACTGGTTGGTTGTATTTTCATCTTAGGTTTATCATTTATTTGCCCTAAATCGAGGCTGGGTGGTTCTAATTTAAGTGGCTAGTTTAATTAAATTTCTGAAGTAGTTGTTTTATGTTGTGGTTTAGAACCTTATTTCCAACATGCATGGAGATTGTACATTGCTTAATTATATATGGATTTATGATAGTAAATTAGTGGCCAAAAAAAGTTACTTCACAATCCTCATGCATGGTCTAGTAGTCTCCCAGCTTATTGTTCTTGTTTTCGCTTTTAATTTTGGTTTATTTATTGTGTTTTCATAAATTAATTTTACTTCAATTTCTAGTTACCCAGTTGTGAGAAGCCATGTGAACACATCTTCCATGAAATAACATATCTGAAATATTTCAGTGATGTAAGATAAAATGTTGAGTTGATACTGACATGTAGTACAGCTCTCCGCTATCTGATAGTATTCTTGTGAAACCTTTTATAAGCTGAAAATGGTGTAATGCACAAAGAAGCAATTACCAGTAATTAAACAATCACCTATCAAATCACACACGATAACACAAAACCTAAAATAACATAGTAAAAATAGGGATAATATGATAAAAACATAGCCTTTATAAAGTGGTTCCTAGGGAAGGAGTTTGCCGCTCACTTCTTGGAATGCATGCTGCCTTATAACTGCTCGCTGAACACTTGCTTTTGTCCAAAAAATTGAAAAACTTTGCATTTCTTATGGTTAGCGAAAACGGGTATTAATACCAGGTTTTTTGCAAAAACAAAGTGGCATAACATGAACTTTCAAAAAGCAGAGGATACCTACATTGCTTTGATCTTATATATATAAAACATTAAATTACATTAAAGTTCACATGTACAGTTTGAGAAGCATCACAGTGTTCTTGGAAGTTAAGAGTCATCGAGTGGACAGCAGATGAATTTTGGAATTTTCTCCCATTTTACCTAATATTTTTCTTCTTTTGTTTTAGCACGCTTCCTGGATTGTTACAGTCAATGGACTTATCAACACTGAAATGTTTTCCTCCTGGCCAGCCAGAAAAATTTTCTGCATTTTTGGATAAAGTTGTTGGATTAAAAAAATAAACCGTAAACTCAACACTTTAAAAATACCCCCAAAATCCAACTTATGGAATGTGACTAAATATGTATTTGCAGAATAATATAAATCAGTAAATTTCCTGCATCTATAAAATGTATTGAAAATTTTATGGTGTAACCATTAGCATTTGGACACAAATCCTAACCATTTAGTGAATTTATTGGGGCTTTTCCTAGTAAAAGAGGCAATTTTTATTTAGTTCATCTAGTAAAGCAAATTCGTCGTATTAACAGGTTTTATTCTCAAATACCAAACGAATTTGGAAACATGAAAAAAGAAATTGGAAAACTGACAAAAACACAAATGTAGTTCGATGTTCCTTAGAATAAAAAAAGAAATAGTAACAAACTTGTATAAAAATTTGATTTAGCGTCTTTAGCTTCTTAATCTGGCAAACCAAATTATAAAAAAGGCAAAAGTGGTGGATTGTGTTCTGTGAAATAAAAAGTTCAATAATTACCTAAAAGAGTAACTATCAAGTCAGTTGATCTATTGTAATGGGTTGTCAGAAAAGTTTAAATGCTTCATGGCTTTCCCAGCAAACCATTACTTGGAGAAACTACTTTTATCCTGAAGAATAGAGTGTAGTAGATGTGTTCACTATTTTCCTCTAAAATAGAAAGTGTTAAAATAGTCAAAACTTTACAGGTTTGTGAAGAATACTTCAAAAAGGACTTAAAACCAGTAGGGCTTGCTGTTATTTTTTTATTCTTCTCACAGTGGTATTCAAACATTTACTATAACTTAGAGGAGTTTATAATTTATGTACTTAAAAAATTAGTTGTACAAATGAATAAATGACTGGATATGTATAATGGTTTAAATACATGGTTTTAAAATTCACATAACTCTAGATACGTTGTAAAATTCTCATAGTAAGTTTTCTGAAGAACTAAAATAGAAGTTTTATGATAGAAAGTTTAGGTATAGTTCATCCATAAAAATAAAACATTCACTGTAAAGACCTATCTTTATAGTATACCAAAATGTTGACTATTCTAAACATTTTACTTGGGATGCATTATGTGGTGTTTTCATAGGTTTATTTTCCTGATTATTAGGCTAATATAAAAATTGATTTTTACTAATGGTAGAAGATGGTAGCTGAGAGGTGCTCTGGGTAGCAGAAGGAAGCCAACTTGGATTAAAATTTTGCTGAGAATAAAAAGTGAGTTATCTGTACCTACATTAGTTGAGAGTTCATAGCACCATAGTCATAAATGTATATTGAATGTTATACTAATGTGATAGGGAAGGGCCTATTTTAAACCATGCAGAGGATTCGACTATTTTCTGTGCTTTTTTTCAAATGTATTCAGTTGGTAAAATTGTGACTTAAAATTGAAATTAGTCGCTCAGTCTTTGTAGTTACTTTACGTGATGAGGGTACCCACAGAGAATCAGAAACGAATGGGTATACTCAGAACATCACACACTTGAAAGCAGTATGGGACCCCAAATCCTTGGCTTCTTTCCCATCAAAATGTCTAACACATTTTAAATGCATAACTTATTTAGCAAAGGCTTAAGCCAAAGTTCCTTGTGTGTAGTGACACCACAGATTACACCTTTGTGAAATTTTTTATTAGTTGTGGGATTTAAAAATCAAGGGTAACCCTGGAGTCATTTTGACTTTACAGGCTCAGTATCTTGCATTTAGTCCTGTCCCATCATATGTATGTATGTGTGTGTGTGTGTGTGTGTGTGTGTGTGTGTATAGGATATATATATGAGTGGGGGAGAAGGATTTCCAGGTATTGGAGAGGTATTTAGATTTTTAGGGATGAGGACACAAAAGAGAATATTTTGAGAAATTTACATCATGGTTAGCTTCAAATATGGACAGGTAATAATAGGAAGCTGATGGTGTTGGAGTAGATAAAAAGTGATGTGAAGTTATAACCTTGGCTAGTAAGTTTAGGAGACTGCTTATAATTTCAGAGGACAGGAAGAGATGGCAAGATTCGGTGGCAGGTAAGATAGTACAAACAACTTGTGGTTCTGGAACATTTAAAAATAGTTTGAAAGTACTATCATGCATCTGATTTTAGACTCCTTAATGTACTACTTTGTATGCTTTTAAAGGCAAATCATATGCAGACCAAAATGGCAAAATTGTAATGTTTACCACTTTGATGGTTTGAGGAATAGTTTTCCAAGACTAAATCTGGCAATGACTGGCAATAATGTAGATATTTTCTTTGGTCCTTTATTACAGCATAAGAACTTAATCCTTCTAATTTGTTAAAATACAAAATATTCAGAGATTAAAAAAATCTGCATAATAGTCTTAGAAATTAGATGTGTGGGTGGTTTATTTGAAATTGATTTTTGGGAGAGATTTGGGATGAGTGGTCCTGATACTTAAGTAGTGATCAACTTTCTGCTGTACAGGTAGTATGTTTTTATGGGGGAGTGGGGAATGAAATATAAGTTGACACTCATTGCTAGCTTAGTATGGATTGGGTACTATTCGAAGAAGTTTACAATTTATGAACTCAGTATTTATAATAACCCTTTGAAGAAGTTGACATTGTCCAATTTTGCAGAAAGGAAACAGGTCAAAACAATGTGAAATGGGTGTCCTAGACTACTTAAAGATACCAGAAGATGGGCTGGGAATTCTAACTGGAATGCTGAATTTCAGTACATTTCTGTCACTGTAAGGACAGGGGGACAGAATATTTGAAATCAGAAATTTAGACTGTATGATAGCCACCAGTATATAACCTGTTTCAGTTTTCATTGCATATTTAAAAACATGCTAATGGTTACTCAATTCTTGTGGAGAAACTTTTAGTTGATGTGCCTGTTTGCTAGGTATTTGCTGGCTTTTGTTTATTCTTCAAATACTTGTGTTTTACATTCTGTTTTTGTCCTCTTTTATATATTTTTCTTGATATTTTCAAAGCTCACAGAACTTTCATTATTGACTCCCATCTATATTTGAGTTCCTGAGTGCCATTTCCAGTTGTCTGTTGGTCATGTTGGTTAATTCTCTGAACACCTTAAAACTCAATGTGCCCCAAACTAAAATTATATTTCTCTTTCTGGTTATTCTTTGTCATTGTTCATTAATATTGTAGTGATAACTCTTCAACTATAATTAACCCTCTGGTTAAATATATTCATGTTTTATTAGCTCTCAGTTAACAGGAAGTATAAGCTTTTTTTCTCATACCAAACAGCACATTTTGAAACTAACCTTAATAATATTGAGCCATTAACTCAGTATCTGATCCACAGTGCCTTCTGTAGTACTTTCTAATAGATAAAAATAACAAAATGGGTTACTTTTTTCACTTGTAATTACTTTAATATCTATAACATTAGGCTACCTGGTAAAGCAATATGGTAATGTAATCTTATCACTGTCAGCTATGCTTCTAAAGCATTCGCTGAGCTGGTAATCACTGTTGGGATTTTTGTGAGGGTATGTATTGCATCCTTTTTACTGTTCATTTCCCCTTTTGTACAGGAGCACACATTGGTTGTTTCTCAGTGTGAAGTGAGTGGATAATAGGAGTGAAGCGCATTTCTAAATCCTTGGCCTAAGTAATTTTCTGTATCGCTTTCTTCCCATTTTTGAATTAGTGAAACTTCACTTCCCTCAATTGAAGACCTGACTTCTAAGATGTAAATCCAGTTGTATGAGATGATTTAAAATAATGTCCTTGACATGCTTTTCTCTTGGTTAGAAGTTTTGTTTTAAAAGGTATTTTTCTAGAATTGAAAATAAATACTACTAAATGGTACAGAAAGCGGAGTTTTCATTGAATTTCACATTTAAACTGATGTTCAGTCGCATATTCAACTGGGGTTATAGTTAGAGAATTAAAGTTTATTTAAGTGGTCTTTCCTGTGTATCAAAACAAAGAATAAAAAAATGAAAACAACTGTATTTCTGTGCTAATATTTTTAAACAAGTACTGTTTTCCTTTTTTCTACTCTATATTAGATATATTAGAATGCTTCGTTATATGGAAATGGGGAAGAGAATGAAGTGAAAGCAAGTGGCTCCTGGTAATGTTTTTTCTGTTTTGCATATCTGAAGAAGGATCACTGTTCTGGGAAATCAAGTCTAAATTGCTTAAATGACCACCTTATAAAGAAATGGCAGGTTGTATTTCCAGACTGCTGTTAAAATGTGTGTTTAAATAGTTTACCATTATAATTTTTAGTAATGAAAGACCTTGAAAAGAAGTTCTAGAATTGACCAGCTGTGTTTATTGGTGGGTTATTTTTTTCAGTTTTATTCAGATGTAATTCACCTAATGTATAAATTTAAAATAATATGATATAATGATTTGATGTGTAGGTATATACAATGAAGTGATTACCACAAGAAGTTAACATCCATCACCACTCAAAGTAACAAATTTTATCGTTAAATTTTTGTTTATTTCATTTGGTAAATGAGATTTATCATTTTTATATGTGTCAGTCAACCCCACAATTTTCCAGGATACTAGATTAATCTCCGTACAAATTATTTTTGTGGTTAATTTTTTTTTTAAGATTGATTTATTTGTGCATACAAGAACTGGGGTACAGGCTGGAGGTGTGGGTGGTGAGAAGATTGACCAGAGACAGAGTAGGGTACAGAACAGGCATACTAACTGAAATACACTGCTGGGGGGGCGGGGGGAGCAGCGGGCAAGTCAGGAGAGGTCTGCTAGGCCATGTGGGTTGCTCCCTGGCCGGCTGGGGATTGAACTCATGTTGCAGAGGCTGCGGATTGCTTCATAGTGCAGTGCTTAACCCCTTGTGCCACCAGGGAGGCCCTGGAACTAAAATTTTAAAAAGCACTATGTCTTAATATCCATTTACAACTACACCTTGTATGTCACAGATAATTTGTGCTTAAAATTCTAGGCATCTACCTAACTTATTTAATTGAAGCTTGGGAGGAGTGTTATCTTAGAACTAAAACTTACTCATGTTTTACTGCAAAGAACTCCCCCCATTTGATTAGTGGAAGAATAGACAGTTGTAGCAATTAAACCAACATCACATTTCTCAGGTTAAATTATAAAAAGTAGCAATTTAAAATTAAGCCATATCAGTTTTTTAAAAAGATTTATTTATTTATTTATACGAGCACTGGGTACAGTCGGAAGCGCAGGAGGGTGAGAGAATTCGCCAGAGCCGGGAGCAGAGCAGGCAGAAGGACCGAAGTACCCTGCTGAGGGGAGCAGTGGGCAGCAGGAGAGGTCTGCGTGCCATGTGGGACCCTCCTCTGGTGGCTGGGGAGCAGCTGGGATCGAACCAGCACTGCAGAGTCTGCGGGCAGCTTCGCAACCCAGCGCTCAACCGCTGCGCCACCGGGGAGGCCCTAAGCAATATCAATTTTATGACAGGTCAAGTAGTTAGTAATTATTTTAAATTGTTTTCATTTTGTTAGACTTGTTTTATTTTAATCTGCACCCAGAGTTTAGTGCCTAATGGTCTTTAGACAATCATTTTTTTTTAAGATTTATTTATTTTTAAACAAGAGCTGGGGGTACAGGCCGTAGGTGTGTCTCTGTGGGGGTGAGACGATTCACCAGAGACAGAGTGGGGAGCAGAACAGGCAGACTGAAATACACTGCTGAGGGGAGGAAGGGGGGAGACGAGAGGTCTGCTAAGCTGGGGATGGAACTCAGTGCTGCAGAGGTTTCCGATAGCTTCACAGTGCTGTGTTTAACCCCTTGCGCCACCAGGGAGGCCCTAGACATTCATTTTTCTTCCCATTCTTTTTAGATGTCAAAGGGAGAAACTCCATTAGAGTTCAGAAAACCTTACTGACAACTATATTTGAATTTTGTCTTGATTTCCAGTAATTTTAGGTGAAATTATTTTGGTTCTCACTTTATGTTTTCTTGACCAAAAATAATTAGTGAACTACTTTGTCAGGTAGCGGCTAGTAGCAGTTAATATTTAGCGTTTATTATGTGCCTTAAACACTTGGTATGAGGTATCTCATGTAATTATTCCAACAACCTTATAGTTAGGTCACAAAACATTATAGAAAAAACTCAATTTAAAAACAGTAGCTATAATGTACTAAAAAGTATTAGTAAGTTGAATGCAAAAGCTGTCTGCTAAACTTTGACCTGGCCTTTCTCAAATTTTTTTTTTCCCACATGGAGTCTATGGTCAAGTTAAGTAAGTAATGGTAGCATTCCTCAGAGCCTTTCATAGTGCTAATGGGCTTTGTGGGCCTCAAAGGTGGGATTATATAGTATGTAGTGTTTCTTAAAATTTTGACCTTGAAATTGACTTTTTTAGGAGCACTTACTAATAACTTAAAGGAATACATTGTTCTAGAGCCCTGGTTCTCAAAGTGTGATCCCTGGAGCTGCAGTGTCACCTGAGAACCTGTTAGACACGCAAATTCTCAGGACCCACCCCATACCTGAATCAGAATCCCAGTGCATGGACCAATTTGTGTTTTTTTAAGCCCTTCATTTCAGAACCACTGTTTTGGAGGTTTATTTACAGGGTTAGGGTAGTTCGCACTGTAAGAATGGTGAGCCAGTGAGAATTTCAAGTAGAATAGATAATTCAATTTACAGTGATAAATACTTTGAGATGGTCTTCTGTTACATACAGAATGATGTCTAGTATTGTCCCATAGGTCTTTAAAAAAAAGTCTTATTGTGCTAATTTGAAGAACATATCCTGTGTTTAACCGCTTCTGAGCCTTTGTTCTTATCTTACCTTCTTTGATCTGTAATTCCTCTTTTTATAATTGTGCCAAGTCAGAAGACAATATATGGTTCTGTTCCTAGTACTATTATTGCTGGGGCATAAAAACTTTGGCCTACTCTTGAAATTATTTGAAACTTGTTTCTTCATTTGTAAAATTCTACATATCTATTTTCCTAGTTTATTATACTAATCTGTTTCTTGCTCATTGAACTTCACCTTTTTTAATTTATTTCTTAAGATTTATTTATTTATTTATACAAGAACCGGGGTACAGGCTAGATTCGCGGGAGGGTGAGAAGGATTCACCAGAGACAAGAGCAGGGAACAGAACAGACAGACTGATGAAATACACTGCTGAGGGGAGCAGCGGGCAAGACAGGAGAGGTCTGCCGTGCCATGTGGGACCCTCGCCCGCTGGCATGGATCAAACCAGTGCTGCAGAGGCTGTGGACAGCTTCACAGCGCTGCGCTCAACCTCCTGCCCCACCTTTGTAAATTTAACTTGTCTAATATAACACATGTAAATAATATAAAATATTAACTAGTTTTCTCAGGTTTATAACAAGAAACAGTACTTTTTTTGTGTTTTCCTCCCCATCTCTGACCCTGCTTCCAGTGGGTGATGATACTCCATTTTATGTCTTACAAGTGATATTCAAACTGGTTTTTGTTTTGTCTTTTAAATAGAAAATTCATCTATAGACTTACTACTGTGAAAGCAGACTTTTTCTCTCTTCCACAGTAGAAAATTTAGATGATATTTCAGTGTAAAAAATAAATTTTAGTTTTATCAGTTCATATGGGATCAGATTCAGTGTTGACATCATTAATTACTTGAGTATAATGTTCACATCTGTGCCACGTAGTGTTCATTGATTATATTTTCTTTTCTATTAGACTTTTACCTCATTTTGATTTTAATTTATTTGTTCAATATTCTATAGAAACATCCCCAAACTCTTACAGAGGTGTGTATCTTTCCCAGTATGTTCAAACACATAATTTTTTTAAAGATTTATTTTATTTATTTATGCATAGAAGAACTGGAGTGTACCCAGAGGTACAGGCGGTGAGAGGATTCACCAGAAACAGAGTGGGGAGCAGAACAGGTAGATCTGCTGAGATACACTGCTGAGGGGAGCAGCAGGTGAGATAGGAGGGGTCTGCTGTACCATGTAGGTTAGCTTCCTGGCTGGGGATAGAACATAATGCTGCAGTGGCTGGGGATAACTTTATAATGCTGAGATTTAACCCCTGTGCTACCAGGGAGCCCCTCAAACACATTATATTAACTTTTATTAATTATTTTTAAAAGTCTGTACTAAGAGTTCTCTTTTGCCTAAACTGGTAATTTTCTATCTAATCCTGCTGTCATTGTCAGTCCTGGGATTTCCTTTTCACCCTTATCCTGGAAATTTCTTTGCTTATCTCTTGTGTTGACTCTTCTATTTCTATGACTACGCCCTCCCTCTTTTTGTGGTTTAGCATCTTTATTTTGGTTTTAAATATCCTGCAGTAGCTTTCTGAGAAATAATTTTTTTTAAAGATTTATTTATATATGCATACAAGACCTGGGGTTCAGGCCAGAGGTGTGTGTGTGTGTGTGTGGGTGTGTGTGAGAGATAATTCACCAGAGACAGATTGGGGAATGGAACAGGCAGATTGACCGAAGTACACTGCTGAGGGGAGCAGTGGGAGAGACAGGAGAGGTCTGCTTCGCCATGTGGCTTGCTCCCTGGCAATGCTGGGGATCGAACTTGTGCTGCAGAGGCTGGGGACTGCTTCATAGGTTGTGTCTTAACCCCTTGTGCCACCAGGGAGCCCCCTGAGAAATGGTAATTTTGTTTAAAGATTTTATTTATTTATGCATATAAGAGCTGGGGTATAGGCCAGAGGTCTGGGGGGGGGGGTGGGAGGGTTCACCAGAGACAGAGTGGGGCACAGAACAGGCAGACTGACTGAAATACACTGCTGAGTGGAGCAGTGGGCAAGACAGGAGAGGTCTGCTTCGCTATGTGGGGTTGCTCCCTGGTTGCAGAGGCTTTGGATTGCTTCATAGTGCGGTGCTTAACCCCTTGTGCCGCCAGGGAGACCCAAGAAATGGTAATTTTTAAAAAATTTTCCTGTTTGAAGATACCTTCCACTCTCCCATCTGATTGATGTGTTGTTACTGTTGGAAATAATTTCGCCTCAAATATTGAACTTCATTGTTTTCTTGCTTGTAGTTCTGTGAGCTGTGAGGTTTATTGTTTATTCCCATGTTTGATCTTGTGTATGACTTATATTTAGAAATATAAGTCGTGTGTTGATCATCTTTTTCACCTTCATTGTTCTGGCTGCTTATGGACCCTTTCAATATACATGTAGTTACTCTTATCTTTCAGTACTACAATTGTCCTTGTGTTATCACCATCATCATTTCTTCCCAATCACTTTCTCTTTCTGGCCTTCCTGTTGGTTAGGTAGATGTTGGCGTCCCTGGATTGATCCTTTACTTTTTTTTTTTTCTTTCCAGTCTTATTCTGTGAGCCCCTCATTGATTCTTTTTTATTTTTAAAGTTAAATATAGGAAAATTAGCATTTTTACTTGTGTAATTCTGTAAGTTTTCACAAATGAGTAATCTTTTAACCACTATCAATATCAAGATACAGAATGCATCCATCACTCTTATGTATTCCTTCCTGTCATCCCTTTATAGTCTGTCTTTCTCTGAAACACACTCTTAGCAGCAACTGATCCGTTTTCTTTCTTATATCTTTTGCCTTTTCTAATATGTAAATAAACGGTATCATATAGTATGTAGCCTTTTTAATCTTTTTTCCCCTAGCAAAATGCATTTGAAATTCATACATGTTCTTGTATATATTGCACTTCATTATTTTTTATTACTGAGTAGTATTCTATTATGGATATATTACAGTTTGTTCATTTACCAGTTGAAGGATGTTTGGAAGGGATATTTGTGTACAGTTTGTGAGATCATGATTATGAGTAAAGCTGTAATTCATGTGCAGGTTTTCTTGTGTAAACTTAAACTTTTATTTCTCTTGGATAGATACATAGACGTGAGATTGCGGGTTATGGTAACTCTTACTTTATAAGAAAATGCTAAACTGTTTTGTGGAGTGACAATATTACTTTATATTCTTACCAGCAACAAATGAGCGTTCTAGTTGTTTCACATCCTTGTTAATACTTGGTATTGTCAGTTTTTTTAATTATCATTTTAGTCATTCTAAGATATATGTAGTGGTAACTCATTAAAGAGGCATGTGAAGTGATCAAGATCATTAACCATCAGAAAAATGAAAACAATCATGTAATAGCATTTCATACCCTTTGGGATGGCTATAGTCAAAAGCTGGACAGTTAATTTTTTTAAAGATTTATTTATGCATACAAGAACTGGGGTACAGGCCAGAGGTGCAGGGGGTGAGAGGATTCACCAGAGACAGTGGGGAACAGAATAGGTGGATCTACTGAAATACACTGCTGAGGGGAGCAGTGGGAGAGTCAGGAGAGGTCTGCTGTGCCATGTGGGGAGCTCCCTGCCGGCTGGGGATCGAACTCATGCTGCAGAGGTTGTGGGTAGGATTGCTTCACGGTGCTGTGTTCAACCCTTTGTGCCACCAGGGAGGCCCCTGGACAGTAAATGTTTATAGGATGTGAGGAAATGGAAACCCTCACTCATACACTACTGATTAGATTGGAAAATGGTGTAACTGCTGTGACAATTCCTCAAGTAGTTAAACAGTTACCATGCATCTTCACTCCTGGATATTACTGGAGTGAATAGAAACAGGTCTAAAAAAACTTGAAAAGAATCACTAGTCATAATAACCAAAAATTAGAAAGCTAATTTACATCTCTGATGAATAGATAAGTAAAATAGTTTATAGTGTATATTGAAATACTCATACATGCTACAACATGGGTAAACCTTGAAATCCTCAAGCTAAGTGAAAGAAGCCACATAGGACTATATGTTGCATGATTCCACTTATTTGAAATGTCCAGTATAGGAAAGAGACAAAGGTTAGTGATTGCCTGGAGCTGATAGAACTAGGGGGATTAAAGGTTTATATAGTTATGTGGGGTGGGGTAATGAGAATGTTCTAAAATTGTGATGGATGTACAACTCTGCAAATATACTAAAAACCATTGAAAGTTTGAATTGCATGGTATGTGGATTTTATTTCATGCTATTAAAAATCACTTAAGTGTACAATTCAATAATTTTTAGTGAATATATAGAATTGTACAAACATCACAAAACATTTTTATCACACCAGAAATATTCTTTGTGGTTCATACCCATTCCCACCCAGTGTTTGTCGTTTTACCTTTTTGATATATAAGGAATCATCTTTTGTAATTCCTCTTGTATCTGGTTTCTTTCACTTTGGTTCCAGTTAGTTCACATCCTTGCATTGTATAATTTATTACAGCTATCTTTGTAAGCATGTAGTGATGTCTATTGTAGTTTTAGTTGCATTTTCCTAACAAGTGATGTTGAGTATCTTCATTTTTTATGTGCTTATTAGCATTCCTATATCTTTGAAATGTGTGATCAAATCTTTTGCCTATTTTTAAGTTGGATTGTTTTCTTGCTTTTGACTTTTGAGAGTTCTTTATGTTTTTGATTCAGTTTTTTTGGTTAGATGTGATATAAAAAACATATTTACTCCCATTTTCCTAACTCATTTACCAGAGCAAAAGATTTCAGTTTTGATAAAATCTAGTTAATTTTTCTTTTGTTATATCTAAGAGCTCTTACCTTACTCAAGGTCCTAAAGAGTTTCTCCTATGCATTTTTGAAAGGTTTTAAATTTTCATTCTACATTTAGGTCTTTTATGACCTGTTTTTAGTTGTACAAGACATATAAGGTATAGGTTGAAGATTACATTTTTCTTTTGGATATGGTTGTCAATTGTTCCAGCACCATTTAATGAAAATATTCTCCTTTGACCTTACCTGCTGGTTGGATCTTTGCCAAAGATCAGTTGACATATTTGTGTGAGTCTCTGTGTGCTACTTTCCCGTCCTCTTTTTTTCTTACTCTTTATTTTTCTATTTCCTGCTCTTTCTCCTATGACTTTTCTGATTCTCTCCTCCCAGTTTTCCCTGTATTCCTTTCCTTAAATAAAGTATGTCACTTAGTACTAATTGAAGTTTTATGTATCTTTTTAGTTTAAGCAGAAATAAATATGAAGTATATGCATTTTTCTCTACCAATAAAAAACATGCCAAAAAATGAATTAACTTTTTTTCATTCTAATTCTAACCCTTACTTTTTCTCAGTGAATTTGTGGCCTTAATTAAAGGTAGTGATCCCTCTTCCCAAACAGTTTTTCAGAAGTCTTGCAAAAGGAATCATTTCCCCAGTGTTATGGTTTCTTTAAAAAAGAAATTAGTTACGGTTATTTCAGCTTGACATGCTAAGGGGAAGACTTTATTCTTTTTTTTTTTTTCCTGCCATGCTTCTATTTCATTGCTAAAGATTATTGATGCTTTTCCTGTAGGGCCAGTCATGATTACTATTCGTTTCACAACTAAGAAAAACAATTTCCAAAGCAGCTTAATTTTGCATTGTGTAAGGCCAGCTCTTGATCTATTTAGTTCACTTTTTTAGCACTTAGGAAAAATAAGGCATTGACTTTTGCTATTTAAATAAAAGTAAGACACCTAAAAGTGGAATCAAGTGATAAAAGAGACCACTATAGTCTTTGAATCTTACAAAACAAAACATAGTTGCCCCTTATTTTTCTCAGTATCCAAAGCAGTTTTTCTGGAAATTCATTGAAATATACCTCTCCTTATGCCCAATACTCCTGATACTGTGTCACAGCATCTAAAATGTGTTCTACTAGAAAGATTATGGATAAGATAAACCTCTCAAGCTGCTTTAGTTTAAATTTTCAGTGTTGTAATTTTTAAAGTAACACTGAATTTTCTTTTTGTTAATGATATACAATAGTTTAGAGGCATTAGTCTAGAATTGTGCCAGCATTTTCTAGCATCAGTAATTAAATGATGGCATTAATTACTGTGGTTCTAGCAGGGGGTTATTACTACATAGGAGAACTAAATGAGATGATTACTTAAGACCTCATACCTGAAATATCCTGATAACTGCTGCAGCGCCTTTTTTTTTTAAACATTTAAAAAAATTTTATTTATTTACCCATACAAGAGCTGGGCATGGGCCAGAGATGCGGGAGGGTGAGAGGATTCACCAGAGACAGAGTGGGGGGGGGCAGAACAGGCAGATTGACCTAAGTATACTGCTGAGGGGAGTAGTGGGTGAGTCAGGAGAGGTCTGCCGTGCCATGTGTATTGCTCTCTGGCTGGCCGGGTATCGACCTCATGCTACAGAGGCTGTGGATTGCTTCATAGTGCAGTGCTTTACCCCTATAGACTGAGAGGGTGCCTCTTGCCACTGTCTTTTAAGATATTTTTAAGGGCCTCCCTCATGGTGCAGGTGGTTGAGCGCTGCACTGTGGAGCTGTCTGCAGCCTCTGCAGTACAGGTTCAATCCCGGCTGGCTGTGGAGAAACCCACATGGCGCAGCAGACCTCTACTGCCTCACCCACTGCTCCCCTCAGCAGTGTATTTCATCAGTCTGCCTGTTCTGTTCCGCGCGCTGTCTCTGGTGAATCCTCTCACCCTCCCGCACATCTGGCTTGTACCCTGGTTCTTGTATAAATAAATCTTTGAAAAAGGATATTTTTAATACCAAGGCTTACTAGTTAATTAGATTCAAATTCCTCCCTCCTTCACCATGAAACTGAAGGCTAGTGGTTCGGAACTTGGGCAGAGCCTAGGTGAAAATTCTGGGCAGAGATCTTAAAGCAATGTTATGTGGGCCATGATGCATTTTACGCACCTGAGCATTATTGCAGCCCCTTTGCAGCCGTGTGTAGCAGTTGCTCTGAGTTAAGCTGTGAATTTAGTTGTACTCCTTTCAACCTTAAGCTGATTGGATTAATCCCACCCTTCCTACCAATCCTACCAATGAGGTAGCTCTGCCAAGTGCCTTCTCCCTCCTGTGTCTCCTAGTTGAGTTCTCTATGCCTAGGAGCATTGGCTCTTCATCTTCTTTTCACAGGGTCCCGAGTTCTGACTTCTGAGCAAGCCGGCCCTTTGCTTCTCCTGCTCCCGAGGATTGCCAAGATTCTGCTGCGCTGACTCCAACTGCCTTCTCATACCTAGAGTTGGGGCTACTCTCTGGATACCTGCATAAGCAATCCCTTGTCACTGCTACCCAGTCCTACCTGCACCCTGCTTTTTCCTTTTTGCTACACTTGAGTTCCTTTCTTCCTGTCCCTACTTCCATCCCCCTGTACACAATGCATAAAGGATGGAAAAAGTACTGCGGCCAGAAGTCTCTGAATGAGGCGTCCATGGATGAGTATTTAGGCAGCTTAGGGCTGTTTCGGAAACTGACTGCCAAGGATGCCTCTTGCCTCTTTCGGGCTATTTCGGAGCAGGTAAAAGGAAAACACATACTACCTATAATGAGTTTTTAGAATTTGGTATGTGGCATGGTATTGTATCTAAGACTTATCAAAGCCTAACCTAACAGCCTAACCTAAACAAAAAATTCCTCTTCTCTAACCTGGTGAAAACATTTGGGTCTCTGCTACTTATTAGCTTGGTTTATGCCTTTTAGTCCAAATATGTTGATATGCTTTTGCTAGCTTTTCTGTTCCCTAAGTGTCACTTTGCAATGTAATAGAGATAAGGTAAAGCTGTCAAAGAAAATTTTGAAATATATCTAAATTTAATACCTAAAAATGTACAGGCTAGGTCCATAAAAAGTAGAAAAGTTAGGGACCTGACAGTCATCTCTCACCAATCTCAGTGAAGATGACAAAAGCAAATTTTCTAGTAAGCTTATTTTTCAGTACTCTACATGTATTTTAAATAAGGGGGAGTTAATGTGTCCAGTTCACAGTCTTAATTTAGAAGCTTCTCTTTAAAATGACTGCTGACACTGAGCTCTTTCTCTTCTTTTTAGTTGTTTTTCAGCCAGGTCCATCATTTGGAAATCAGGAAAGCTTGTGTCTCCTATATGAGGGAAAATCAACAAACTTTTGAGTCTGTAAGTAGAATATATACATACCCAAGAGAAAGCTGTAAGAGTGTGTGGCAAGTGGGAAGTGAATTTTGATTGTCTACATGCTATGTCATCTCTTCTTTCAGTAGCAAATACTTAGTTTTTGCCTGGTTTCCTTTCCCCTAGCTAGTCTACTCTGGATGTCCTCCAAGAATTAGGCTGTTTTGTATTCTAATTAAAAGTCACGGAAAAAAAAAAAACAATCTCTATCCTTCCTATTTCTCCCCCCTCAACACAAAAAACACCCTGAACCCAAAAAATTATATACTGTTTTGTATTAGTCCATACCCAGTGCTTACTTGAACATTAATCATAGTTCACAAAAGCTTAGGCTGTGTTATTATTTTTTTAAATGTGCATTTGAAATGTGCACAAATGGGAACTCCTTTCTCCTAAATCTGTGCACATGGTCTTTATTTAGCCAGTCAACTTGAAGAATCTTGTAAAATTTAATTGTAAGGAAACAGATTTGTCCTAAACACCTGACTTTTCATGTGCCAAACTGTAACTGAAGCTCCACCACGGATTGACATTTAAGCAAGTTTTACAATATATCTTTGTATACATTGAAGTTTTGAATTCTCATTAATGAAATGGGGTCTAATTGGTGTGGCTGTTTTCCCCTAGTCCTTCCAGTACTATTTGTTTTCTTCCTACTGTTTATATTATGAGTATTTGCCTGCTGCTCAAGGTTTACTCTTAATTTTCTTAACAGGTTTCAGTGAGTTTTAAAAACTATGAAGGCTTTTTGACTTTAAAGCCTATTATTACCTTGGAGTTAATTGTAGTCCTCACCACACCTGGGGAAAGGATTAATGCAGTTACTTCAAATGCAAGACCATGGTGTAAAGCAGTGCATCTCAAGTATTTTTGTATATACAAATCACCTGAGGATCAACAGATTCTTATTCATTAGGTCTGAGCTGGGGCCCCAAATTTCTGCATTGTTGACAAACTCCCAAGTGATGCTTGCTTTTGTTTGTAGACCACAATTTGAGTAACAAAACTTAGTGTAAAATTTTAAAAATCTGGATAAATTTTAGAATAATTGTGCTGAGTGAAAGAAGCCAGATTGTCCACTCCCCCAAAGTACATATTGCATGATTTTCTTACATAAAAGTCTAAAAAATGCAACACAACTTATAGTGAGAGAAAGCAGACTAGTGGTTGCTTAGGGGTCAGGAGTTAGGGGATAAAAGAAGACTTAATGGCAGTGATGGGTATAATCACTATTTGTCATCATGGTTTCATGGGTATATACAGATAATCAAATTTTGTACTATTTATGTGCCGTTTATTGCATATCAGTTATATCTCAAGCTGTTTAAACAGCGAATTAAGGGAAAATTGTTTTAAGTCTAGTGATAAGTCCACATGGAATTAGAAGTATGTTATATTCTCTGAGTTTAATTTTATTTTTATGAGGTTATATTTGACATAACAATAAATTCACCATTTTAAGTTGAGAAATGCTTTCAGTTTTTGCGGTAATACAGTCATGCACCTGCCACCACAATCTAATGCAGAATATTTCTATCCCCTTTAAAGTTCCCTAGTGCGCTAGGCATTTTGAAGCTAATGAACTTTTATTTAAAATTCCTCCTAAAATTCCTTTATTTGGCTTTGTCAGTATATGTCTCCTGTCAAATTTGTGATCCTTAGAGTTATTGGCATTGCCCCATATTGTGGAAATTGGCAAGTTACTTATGCTAGCATTTCAAAAGAAACTCAAAGGCATACCATTTGATGAAATCCACTGGTGTGTGGATAAGTCAAGACCAGTTCCTATGATACTTTTATAATCCAGCTTTTCCCCACTCATAACTTTTGTGTATGTGCAAATCTTCTTGAGGTGCTGTACAGAGTAGTAACTTAATACCATAATTGTTGAGCTTAGTGAAAAAACCCGATGGAGGGTAATATTGCAGAATTTAATCAGATTTCAGTAATGCTATGTATTTGGTTAAGTCAAGTTTGTTTTATTTTTGAAGTATGTGGAGGGATCTTTTGAGAAATACCTGGAACGGTTGGGAGATCCCAAGGTAAGATAAAAAGTGGGGATTTAATTTTTTCAGAGTATTTGGAATAATCTAAATATTTAGCTGTGTCACTTAACCGAGATCTAGTCTATATTAAGTAGCCAGCTGTGTTGAATCAAATAGTTTTAGCAAAATTTTAGAGGCTGCTGGCAATTGACATTTGTGTTGAATGTTGAGAAATGGGTGTTAACCTTATCATCCATAGACTAGTGAAAGTATGCATTGCAAGTAGCACAGGCCTAAGCCTTTTCACCTTAGTATGGGGGTGGGGGGGTACTAGTGAATGTTACTAGGAAGTCACATTGTTTTTAGTAAGTCTCCTGACTCCTGATATGTAGTTAGCCTTCTTTTATGTGGGACTAAGAGCCATATACAAATACTTAATTTAAAATAATTTTATGTGATTACTTAGTTCTAGACTTAAAACATTTACTAAATACCCTGCTAACTTTACATTCTTACACTAATTCCATTTATATTATGCCCTTTAAATTCCTTGCTAAGGTCTTTAGATCTTTTCTTTTAGAATAAGTTTATGTTAATAAGTAACTGTTCACAATATCCCAAGCCTCACAGCAAGTTATAGTGTGTTATACAAATTCTTCACCTAAAACAGTGCTAAGCATCTAAAAAACAATTGTTGACTTGCAAAAATTCTGCCTCTCAGCTCCAGAATGTTTTTAAAAACTATGTGCTATTTATGTTTAGGAAAGTGCTGGCCAGCTGGAAATAAGAGCTCTTTCTCTAATTTATAAGTAAGTAGAATTTCCTTTTCTTTAGGGCTGGGGATGGTGGGTAAGATATCTGTTAGAGTTCCCTTAGGACAGAGAAGTTGGAAATTTGATGTATTGCTATGTAGAATAAAAAGATCTAAGCAAAGTCAGTTGGTATAATTTAGGGCAGGAGAACCTCTAGCATTTGTGTCAGTTTAAATGGAAGAATAAAGGCCTTTTATAATGGCTGCTATTATTCTTGTAAAAAGTCAGTATTTTAGAGATTTTGTGTATTTAACTCTCAGTCTTGTATGCATCTTCAGTAGGGCAGTATTGCGTCTAAGAGGGTAGAAATTGGTTCTGGGGGACAGAAAAAGATTAAAAATTAGTGGTTTGTGGTCTTTCAAAGAGTGATGGTATATAAACAGGTGTAATGTATATCTGGTGGTAAAATTTCATAGGGCAATTAAGAAATCTGAAAAAGGCTCTTTAAGGAGGTAGTAATGGGGTATGGGAATTTGAGAAACACTGTTCTATTGCTCTAGAAATTCTGATTTGGTCTTTAAAACTGCAGAAGTGGCATTTTTGAAAGCAGTATGGTTTTTAAAAATACCAATATACTGTAGGTTAGGGACTAGTGGGAATCTTGTTTAATTAAGAAGCTGTGTTAGACTCTGTAACTGTTTTTAGGATGCTGAGATGTTA
Organism: Talpa europaea; assembly: GCF_964194135.1. NCBI lineage: Eukaryota > Metazoa > Chordata > Mammalia > Eulipotyphla > Talpidae > Talpa > Talpa europaea. The sequence goes on from NC_140081.1 coordinate 69,830,870, forward strand.
ACATACCTTGGTAGAATCAGAACCCTAGTTCTAGTGTTTTGCAGTCTGTTCATTCTCACTAAATCTGCAAGTAGTGTAGAAGAGGCATTAAGCAGGTGTCTGTCACTTTTAAATGGACCTGTTTTCTGTTTTTGTATAGCCCTTAAACTAAGAATGGTTTTTAAAATAATTTAAATGGTTTAAAAAATCAACAGGTTTCATAGCATGTGAAATTATATGAAGTTAAATTTCATTGTCCAAGAAGTTTTATTGGAAGGAGGAAGAGTTAAAGATAATTAATGTGTAAATAAATGCACATGACTGCTTTCATGCTATAATGTCAACATTGAATAAACCATGTGACATGCAAAAACTGAAATGTTTAACTGAAATTACCTGGTCTTTTACCAAGGAAAATTTGTCAATCTGTTTTAAATAAAGGATTCTGCCCAAAACTCATAAATATATGTACAATTAATAATCTGTCTTCTTCACTCTTCCTCCTTCCACATTAAGGTACATGTAAAAAAAAAAAATAGGACTTTAGAGGGGCTGTTAGCTATCTACCTTGACCTAATATTATTTAGCTTCTTAAACACTTGGGTTATTCTATATGAATAAAATAGACGGTTTAAATGGACAAATACTTGTTTTTGTAATTATCTTTTGCATATACCAGATTATCTTTTCTCACCTTTGTTTTCTACTTGTGTAGTCGGGACTTCATTCTTTATCGCTATCCTGGAAAGCCTCCAACTTGTGTCACAGATAATGGCTATGAAGATAAGGTAAGAAAATGAGTAAATTTTATTAAAAGAAATTGAATGATGCTTCTGGATTACCAGGATATTAAGAAGTCCTTATTGACCTAGTCAACCTATATGCCAAGCTTCTCTGCCACCAGCTTTTCCTCCACTTAGTCATCCTCAGTGTTGTTAGCTATCCTTCCTAACAGAACTGATCTTGTCACTTCTCTGTAATAGGAAACAAACACTCAAAACCTAGTTGGCTTCTCTGTTTAGAAGATAAGGTTCAAACTCTGGCATTCAGTGCCCTAAAGGGTCTCAGACTTCCTTTCCAGTGTCATTGTCTTTGAACCTTAATATACCATGCCTCCAGACAGTCTGATCTTCATATTTTATGTTTACCTTTGTATCTCAAACCTCAGCTCCTCTGAAACTTTCTCAACCCCCTTGAAGTTATTTATACTCTTTATGTTCCCCTAGCAGCTTCCAAGTGTTGTAGTATTTATCACATTGTATTTGCTTACATTGCTTTTTTCTCATTAGTCTGAAAGGTTTTTGAAGGCAGGGACAGTGTGCTACTGCTACTTAATAAGGTGCTGGGAAAATAGTAGGTAGTTGTTTTGTTGGTTGAGAACTCTAGCAGATAGACAAATTGTTCCAGCATATACTTTTTATTCCACATATTTTAAGAAGAACCTTTTATCCTGATTAGTGAATATAGACTACACAGTGTTTGAGTTTTGTAAGTCCTGTTTCACACCATGGAGCAAAATTTGGTCAGCATTTTTTTTAAAAGATGTATTTATTTATTTAATACAAGCATTGGGTACAGTCAGAAGTGCGGGAGGGTGAGAGAATTCACCAGAGTCAGAGCGGAGAGTAGAGCAGGCAGAAGGACCAAAGTATACTGCTGAGGGGAGCAGCAGGCGGCAGGAGAGGTCAGTGCGCCATATGGGACCCTCACCCGGTGGCCAGGATTGAACCGGCGCTGCAGAGGCTGTGGGCAGCTTCGCAACCCAGCGCTCAACCGCTGTGACACCAGGGAGGCCTAATTTGGTCAACATTTTAATGGTGAGATACTAGACACTGGGGGAACTGTTCAGATGCCATTATAGTAATCTAGACAGAAGACCTACACTAGCGAAGTGGCATTAAGAATAGAGAAAGCTGAGTAGGATGTGAGACATCAATTGGAAGTTGCGTGTAAATGGGGCACATTAATTGCTTTACCAGTTGTACCACCATCTAATGTATTAAGCAGTCATTAAGTCTCTATAATGTACAGGTACTGGGGGTACCAAAATGAATACAAAATTGTTGGCCTCCAAGAGCTTAAGGAGCTATAAGGCATGTATATAGTTTACTGTAGTAAGATATGTTTTATGAGTATGTACAAAAAACATAGAATAGCCCTTCAGTTTACAAAGTGTCATGTTATTAGTGACATGTAAGTAGAATATCAAAAAATGAGTCCAGTAAGTATGAAAGGCAGTCTGTTCAGAGGAAACTCTATATGCAAGGACAAAGGAGCCAGAGACCCTTTATGGCCCAAGACATTGGTATAGGCAATGCTGAAAAGATTAGCTTATGTTACATAATGAGATGTGTTGTAGGATATGCCAAGATACATTGCATTTCTGTATGCTAAAAGGCTTTGTTCTGGTGGATTAATTGTCTTAATTTCCCACCCTGCCTCACTATTGGTCCCTTCTGCAGTGTGTTGTGATCTCTGAAGCTTGAGTCTCCCAGTGGGGGCAGCTAGCTCTGGTCCACAAAGCTCACAACTCTTTTTTTTTTTTCTCCCAAGATTTATTTATGTATACAAGAATACATAAATATTCTGGGGTACAGAGTTGTGTTGGGTGAGAGGATTCACCAGAGACAGAGTGGGGAACAGAGCAGGCAGATTAACTGAAATACACTGCTGAGGGGAGCAGCGGGTGAGTCAGGAGAGGTCTGCTGGGCCATGTGGGTAGCTCCCTGGCCGGGGATCGAACTGGTGCTGAAATGGCTGCGGAGAGCTTCATAGGTTGCATCTTAACCCCTTGCGCCACCAGGGGGGCCCCAAAGCTCACACTCTTAGATGCTGTTGTCCTCGACAGGCAGGAGGCACCTGCCTGGGGGCATGTGACCCATTGTCTGGCTGTGGACACAAATAATGGCCATCACCACCCTGCCCCAACCTCTGCACACTGCTCTTGAAGGATCAAGGCTGCAAGATCTGTACAGCACCCTTGGTACTTTCCAAGGGATTAATGAGTTATCGCATCAGTCTTCCTCTTTGTTATTGGGCCCACACAGTGGCCTGGCCTGGCTCAGCCTGATGTCTCTGATTTATTTTGGTAGGGGCATTAAGGAAAGCTTTTTGTGCCCACACAAAAGTTGTGTGGAGTTGCCAGTGTTGTGGGTTAGGTCCATGCGTAAGCAAGATTTCCTCAGGGAAATTCACAATACCCCATCATGCCTTGGATGGACAGCTCTCATCCCATTCTGTTGGCTGGAGTATCTGCTCTCCCACTCACTCTCCCTTGCTTCCTCTTACTCCTTCCCCTCAGCAGCTACCAACTTTCGTTCAAATTATCTTTGGGAAAGTACTGATATCTATCAGGGAACTTCTGGGTTGCCTTTGAATAAAAAATTTTTATAGTTGCTTTTAGGGGAAGTGATAACCCCAGTGTCTGTAATCTGCCATGTTGTAGGTAGAGTCTTATCTGCACCTACATGCATTCCCACTGTCAGTGTTACAGGGGATCCTTTTCTCCACATCCTCACCAACCAATACTTGTTTCTTGTCTTTTTAATGATTGCCTTTCTCACACTGAAGTGGGTATATGGTGATAGTTTGTTTTGATTTGCATTTCCCTAATAGAAGAGATGCTGAACATCTTTTCATGTGCCTGTGGGCCATCAGTATGTCTTTTGAGAAGTGTCTGATAAGATCCTCTGCCTATTTTTTAATTGGGTTATTTTTTGTGTTGTTGAGATTTACAAGTTCTTTATAAATTTAGGATCTTAACCCCTTGTTGGATATGATTTGCTAGTATCTCTTCCCATTCAGTAGGTTACTTTTTTGTTTTAGCTATGGCTTCTTTTGCTGTAAAGAAAGTTTTAGAAGAAAATATAAATAACAAACTCTTTAACATCAGCCTTAGTGATGTCTTTGGCTCTTTTTCAAATGACTAGAAACAAAAGGAATCAAATGGGACTAGATCAAATTAAAAAATTTCTGTAAAGCAAAAGAAACCACCATTAATACTAGTTCAGTTTTTTTCCCTTGACATTTTATTCTGAAAGTTTTCACATAAAGAAAAGTTAAAGATTTGTGTAGTGAATACCCACATACCCGTCACCTAGTTCCAACTATTATACAGCTCCATTTTTTTTTTTTTTTTTTTGGAAAGGGCAGAATGACTATTTTTTTTTTTTTTTTTTATATAGAGGCATGTTTTCTTTCTTTCTTTTTTTATTTGTTTGTTTTTGTTTATACATGCACTGGGTACAGTCAGAAGCGCGGGAGGGTGAGAGAATTCACCAGAGCCAGAGCGGGGAGCAGAGCAGGCAGAAGGACTGAAGTACACTGCTGAGGGGAGCAGCGGGCGGCAGGAGAGGTCTGCGCGCCATGTGGGACCCTCCTCCGGTGGCCGGGGAGCAGCCGGGGATCGAACCGGCGCCGCAGAGGCCGCGGGCAGCTTCGCAACCCAGCGCTCAACCCCTGCGCCACCGGGGAGGCCCAGAATGACTATTTTTTTAAAGATTTATTTTTATGCATACAAGAGCTGGGGTACAGGCCAGAGGTGTGGGTGATGAGAGGATTCACCAGAGACAGAGTGGGTAACAGAACAGGCAGACTGACTGAAATACTGAGGAGAGCAGCAAGCGAGTCAGGAGAGGTCTGCTGCGCCATGTGGGTAGCTCCCTGGCCGGGGATTGAACTTGTGCTGCAGCTGCAGTTAGCTTCGTAGGTTGCATCTTAACCCCTTGCGCCATCAGGGAGGCCCTGAAGGACTGTTTTTTAATGTACTAATAATGAAAAGGAATTTAGCTGTATTACATAACTTCCCAGAGAACAAATATAAGTCATGATTACAAGCTTTTTCTTTTTTTTTATTATGATTTTTTTAAATAAATTTTATTGTTATATTCTCCATACAATTGCAGCCCCCCCATTCTGACCCCAATCCCACCCCTCCCACCCCCGCCCCCCTAAAAGTGTCTCTGGTTCATAGTTTTTTGTTGATTTTGATTTTCACTTTCTTGTATTCATTTTCCTGGTCCCTTATTTAAGTTCTCTAGATTCCTGCTATGAGTGAGACCATCCGGTATTTTTCTTTTTCTTTTTGGCTTATTTCGCTGAGCATGATCCCTTCCAGCGCCATCCATGTTGCTGCAAATTGCATGTGTTTATCTTTTTTGAATGCTGAGTAATATTCCATGGTATATATGTACCACATCTTCTTGATCCAGTCATCTATTTTTGGGCATTTGGGTTGTTTCCAAAGCTTAGCTATTGTAAACAGTGCTGCTATAAACATAGGGGTGCAGGTGCTCTTTGGAATTGATGTTTCTGTGTCCTTTGGGTAAATACCTAGGAGTGGAATTGCTGGATCATATGGAAGCTCTATGTTTAGTAGGTCCAGAAATCTCCACACAGCTTTCCACAGTGGTTGGACCAGTTTGCACTCCCACCAACAGTGCAGAAGAGTTCCTTTTTCTCCACACCCTCACCAACATTTGTTGTTGCTAGTTTTTTTAATATGTGCCATTCTCACTGGTGTAAGATGGTATCTCATGGTAGTTTTGATTTGCATTTCCCTGATGACAAGTGATGTTGAACATTTTTTCATATGCCTGTTGGCCATTTGCATTTCCTCTTCAGAGAAGTTTCTTTTTAGCTCTTCTGCCCATTTTTTGACTGGATTATTTTCTTTGTTGTTGTTGAGTCTCATCAGCTCTTTGCAGATTTTTGTGATCAGTCCTTTATCATTAGTGTTGGGTGCAAAAATGTTCTCCCAGTTGGTGGGGTTTCTCTTTGTTTTTGTTATTGTCTCTTTTGCTGTGCAAAAGCTCTTTAATTTGATGTAGTCCCAGCTGTTTATCTTTGCCTTCACTATCACTGCTTTGGGTGATGTGTCTGTAAAGATGTCTTTGATGTGCAAATCACGTAGTGTTTCGCCTGTATTTCCTTCTATATATTTTATGGTTTCAGGTCTTATGTCTAGTTCTTTAATCCATTTTGAGTTGATTTTTGTGTATGGTGTGAGGTAGTGGTCAAGCTTCATTCTTTTGCATGTAGCGACCCAGTTTTCCCAGCACCATTTATTGAACAAACTTTCTTTGCTCCAATGCATAGTCTTTGCTCCTTTGTCAAAGATTAGTTGACCATAAATCTGTGGGTTTATTTCTGGATTTTCTATTCGATTCCATTGGTCTGTATGTCTGTTCTTGTTCCAATACCATGCAGTTTTGATGATTATGGCTTTGTAGTATAGTTTGAAGTCTGGGAGTATGATGCCTCCATTCCCTTCTTTTTTTTTCAGGAGAGCTTTGGCTATTCGGGGTTTTTTGTGATTCCATATGAATTTCATCAATCATTGTTCTATTTCTTTGAAGAATGACATTGAAATTTTGATTGGAATAGCATTGAATCTGTATATTGCTTTTGGAAGGATGGCCATTTTAATAATGTTTATTCTTCCAAACCATGAGCAGGGGATGTCTCTCCATTTCTTTGTGTCTTCTATTTCTTTTAACAGTGTTTTATAGTTTTCTTTGTATAGGTCCTTTACCTCTTTTGTTAGATTTATTCCCAAATATTTGATTTTTTTTGTTTCAATAACAAAAGGGATGGTTTTTTTGATTTCTTCTTCTTCAGATTTATTGTTTGTGTATAGGAAGGCTACTGACTTTTGCGTGTTGATTTTGTATCCTGCCACTTTACTGAACTGATTGATGAGTTGAATTAGCTTTTCTGTGGAGTTTTTGGGGTTCTCTATGTATAATATCATATCGTCTGCAAATAGTGATAGTTTGACTTCTTCTTTTCCTATTTGGATTCCTTGGATGTCTTTCTCTTGTCTTATTGCCCTGGCTAGGACTTCCAGTATTATATTGAAAAGCAGTGGTGAGAGTGGACATCCTTGTCTTGTTCCAGATCTTAATGGAATTGTTTTCAGCTTTTCACCATTGAGAATGATACTGGCTGTTGGCTTGTCATAGATGGCCTTTATGATGTTGAGGTATGTTCCTTGTATCCCAAGAATTTCAAGGGCTTTTATCATGAATGGGTGTTGCACTTTGTCGAAAGCTTTCTCAGCATCTATTGATATTATCATATGGTTTTTATATTTCTTTTTGTTGATGTGCTGGATAACGTTGATTGATTTTCGGATGTTAAACCATCCTTGTGTCCCTGGAATGAATCCTACTTGGTCGTGGTGAATTATCTTATGGATACATTGTTGGATTCTGATAGCTAAAATTTTATTGAGGATTTTTGCATCAGTGTTCATTAGGGAGATTGGCCTGTAGTTTTCCTTTTTTGTGTTGTCCTTGTTCGGTTTTGGTATTAGTGTAATGTTGGCTTCATAAAACGTGTTTGGTATTGTCCCTTCCTTCTCAATTTTTTGGAAGAGTTTGTGAAGGATAGGCACTAATTCGTCTCTGAATGTTTGGTAGAATTCATTTGTAAATCCATCAGGTCCTGGGCTTTTGTTTTTGGGGAGGTTTTTGATTACCATTTCAATTTCGCTGCTTGTAATTGGTCTGTTTAGGTGTTCTATTTCTTCTTTATCTAGCTTTGGGTGATTGTAGAGTTGTAGGAATTTGTCCATCTCCTCTAGATTGTTAAACTTGTTTCCATATAACTGTTCATAGTAGTTACTGATTATTCTTTTGATTTCTGCTGTGTCCGTTGTGATTTCTCCTCTTTCATTGATGATCCTGTTTATTTGTGCTTTCTCCCTTTTTTCCTTTGTGAGCCTGGCTAGGGGTTTGTCTATTTTATTGATTTTTTCAAAGAACCAGCTCTTGGTTTCATTGATCTTTTGGATTGTTTTTTTAGTTTCAATTTCATTTATTTCTGCTTTGGTTTTTATTATTTTCTTCTACTGGTTTTGGGGTTTTTTTGTTATTCTTTTTCTAGAGCTTTGAGCTTCGAGATTAGGTTGTTTCTTTGAGTTCTTTCTTGTTTCTTGATGTGAGCTTCTATTGCTATATATTTTCCTCTTATTACTGCTTTTGCTGCATCTCATACATTTAGGATATTGGTGTCCTCCTTGTCGTTCAATTCAAAAATTTTTTTAATTTCTTCTTTGATCTCCTCATTAGTCCAGTGGTCTTCTAGTAGTGTGGTTTTTAATCTCCATGAGGTAGGAAAGTTCCTTGCCTTCTTTTTATGGTTTATTTCTAGTTTGATGCCTTCATGGTCAGAAAAGATGGTTGATATGATTTCAATCTTGGTGTATCTGTTGATGTTTGTCTTGTGCCCCAGTATGTGATCGATCCTGGAGAATGATCCGTGTGCGCTTGAGAAAAATGTGTACTCCGTTTTTTTGGGGTTTAGTGTTCTATAGATGTCTGTTAAGCCCAATTGCTCTAGGTCCTTATTTAGAGCTTTGGTTTCTTTACTTATTTTTTGTCTTGTGGATCTATCCATTGTTGATAGTGGTGTGTTGAAGTCTCCCACTATGTATGTGTTTTCTCTGATGTCTGTTTTCAGAGAGGACAACAGTTGTCTGATATATTTTGGTGCTCCTTCGTTTGGTGAGTATATGTTAATGAGTGTTATTTCTTCTTGAAGTATTGTCCCCTTGATCATAATGTAGTGACCATTGGGGTCTCTTTTTATCTTTTTGAGTTTGAAATCTGTTTTATCTGATATAAGTATAGCTGTTCCTGCTTTCTTTTTTGGTCCATTTGCTTGTAGGATTGTTTTCCATCCTTTAACTTTGAGCCTATTTTTATCTTTAGTAGCTAAATGTGTTTCCTGGAGACAGCAAAAGGTTGGGTTTTGTTTCTTAATCCAGGCTGCAACTCTGTGTCTTTTTATTGAAGAGTTTAGTCCATTTACATTTAGAGTTAATATTGATATGTTAACATCTGTATTTGCCATTGTGTTTGTCTTTCCTTTGATTTTATTTATTTATTCTTTTAATAACTTTTTTTTTTTGGCCTTCTTTCATTGTTATTCGTCCCTCTGAGGTTCTGGCTTTAGGACTCCTTGTAGTATTTTTTGGAGTGGGGGTTTAGTTGCAATGAAATTCCGGAGTTTCTGTTTGTCTGGGAAGGTCCATATTCTTTCTTCAAAGAGGAAGGAGAGCTTTGCGGGATAGAGTATTCTTGGTTGGCATCTGTTTTCTTGGAGTCTGTTGACTATGTCCCTCCACTCTCTCCTTGCCCGTAGTGTTTCTTCGGAGAAGTCTGATGTCAGCCTAATTGGCTTTCCTTTGAATGTTACCTGTTTCTTCCCTCTTGCCAGCTTCATTATTTTTTCCTTGTCCTGGATTCTTGGGAGCTTTACTATTATGTGTCTTGCTGTATTTTTCCTTTCGTCGTGGAAGTTTGGTGTTCTTCTTGCTTCTTGTATATCAATTTTCAGCTCCTTCTTCACATTTGGGAAGTTCTCTTCAATTATCTCTTTGAATATTTTCTCTGTTCCTACTTCTCTCTCCTCTCCTTCTGGTATTCCTATAACTCTTATATTTCCTTTCCTCATGGAGTCAGATAGTTCCCGAAGTCTTTCTTCATTCTTTTTCCTTCGTACTTCTCTTTCCTTTTCTGTTTTGGTTCTTTTTATTTCTGTGTCTTCAAGAGTACTTATTCGTTCTTCCATTTCATCAATTCTGCTTTCATTGCTTTTCCCAGAATTCTTTAGTTCTTCCATTAATTCTTTGATCTCCTGCATTTCTTTTACTTCCCTCTTTAGGGACTCAATTTCATTCTTCTGATCGTTGATTATTTTTCCCTTATCATTGTTTTCCTTTATGACTTCTGTCAGTTTTTTAATCACGGAAATTTTAAATTCTCTTTCTGGAAGGCTCAGAAGTTCTTCCAACTTATTGTCGTTGCAATCTGGGGGCTGGTTTTCTTTTTGTGGTGTGCTTTTTCTCTGGAGAGTTAGTTGCTGGGTTGCGTGTGGTTCTTCTCCTCCCTACTGTCTGTTTTCTAATTTGCCGTATGCGTTGGGACACTGTGTTGTTGGGACTGGCCGGCATCTTGGGTGGGCTTCTCTGCTCCCCTCTGGTTCCTCCAGGAGTCATCTGTCAGTTTCAAGCAGTCTTTACTGGAGAAAGGTCCCTGTTCTAAAATGCCGATGGGGGACACACTCCCCTGTGCGCCTTGTCTGCCCCGGCGGTGGGTTCCTGCTCCCCCTCTGGGCTTGGACTGCAGGCCAGAGGGGGTCTGGCGTGGGCGAACTTCCCCCGCTCACCTCTGGCTCCTGAGGAAGCCTTCTGCAGGTAGTCTTTACTGAAGAAATGTCCCTGTTCTAAAATGGTGATGTGGGACACACTCCCTGCGCGTCTGGTCTCAGGCACACTCTTCTGCGCGCCTGGTCTGCCCTGGCTGTGGGTGCTCGCTCTCCCTGTGGGCTCAGACTACTTGTTCGGAAGGGGCCCGGTGTGGGCTAACTCCCCAGCTGGCCACTAGCTCCTTCAGGAGCCTGTGCTGGCTTCAAGTCGCTAGGTGGCGCCAGAGATCTCTCCTAGAGCCCTTGGGAGCTGATTTTCCACCCCGTGGGACAGCGAGCAGAGCGGGGATGGTAGGGTACACCTCAACGGCTTTGGGGTGCTGTGTCTGCCTTGTGCCCCACCGTCGTGGGGAACCCACGCCCCTAATTTCGTGCCTCGGGTCTCAGTTCCAAAGCCCTCAGTTCCAGGACGCGGGCTGTAGCCCAGATCAGTGGCGCGGGAATGGCGCCTTTTGAATCCCGCCCCCCTGCCTGGGCGTCTGATTCCTGCTCACTCAGGGAGGGCCTCCGCGTGTCTCCCCGCAAGCCTAGGTCGCAGGCGTGGGGACCTGGGCAGCTGCGATCCGATCCGGATCCGCGTTTGCTTTTCAACCGCACTGCTTTTCATTGCAATCCACGCTGCTTTTCCGCGCAATCCCGATCCGCGTCTGCTTTTCCAGCGTGCTGCTTTTCGCGCAAGCTTACCGGGCTGCCGGGGCTGTGTGCTGGTGCTGGTCTCCTCCTGGGGGGCGGGGCTCTCTTTAATGGTGCCTGGAGCGCACCTCCGCGGCGGATCCTGCAGGGTTCTCCACAGCTCCCGTTCACGGGGTGTGGTGGCTGAAATAGTTCCTTTCCACTCACAGTCCTGCTTGCTGCGTCCTTTGTTCTTGTTGGCCCTTTTGGTTTGTTGTTTCCCTCCTCTCTGCCGGTCGGAGAGTGCCGACTTTGTGGGCGGGGGAGGGGAGCAGGGTTCTGCGCCTTCCTCCCTTCTGGTCCTCTTTTTTTTTTTTTTTTTTTAACTTTTATTTTTTTTTTTAATAGAGGCATGCTTTATTTATTTGTTTGCTGGTTTGTTTGTTTTGTTTATACATGCACTGGGTACAGTCAGAAGCGCGGGAGGGTGAGAGAATTCACCAGAGCCAGAGCGGGGAGCAGAGCAGGCAGAAGGACCGAAGTACACTGCTGAGGGGAGCAGCGGGCGGCAGGAGAGGTCTGCGCGCCATGTGGGACCCTCCTCCGGTGGCCGGGGAGCAGCCGGGGATCGAACCGGCGCCGCAGAGGCCGTGCGCAGTTTCGCAACCCAGCGCTCAACCGCTGCGCCACCGGGGAGGCCCCCTTCTGGTCCTCTTTTATGGCAACTTTCTTCTTCGGGTAGTTTGCTGGAGTCTTCCGTTTATCTTCCGTGTCCCAGTTCTCACTGGGACCTGCCGCTTTTCCTCCCTATTAACTTTTTTTAATGGGAGATCTTACTCGCAGCGTCTCCTCGCCGCCATGTTGCTCCGCCCCTCTTCCAAGCTTTTTCTTTTTGATTAAACTTTTTTCTTGCATTGTTGTTCATTTTTGTGCAATATTTGATTTCTGCATTCAGGTATGATCCCATAAATCTCCCACCACTACATCATCTGCGAACCATCACCATAGTCCCTTGTGCATACAGCTTCATTTTTAATTGAGTCTTACACATCTTACAGAGGAATTATTGAGCTAATTAAGGGGAAAATAACAGCCAGTGGGAACCACAAGCATACAAACTTGTTAGACTCATTGTGTGCAGCCATGAGACTATCACGTGTAAGTCTCATCCACATACACACACAGGTATTATTTATCAGTAGCTGGATATATGCAAAGGATAGTATTTATGTGTCTATTTGGAGAATGTATGAAATAAGTTTGTTCACATTGATATTTAAGTGGAAAATCCAAGCGACAGCAAGGGCACTTTCGTTGTGTGACACCTTGTTTTGCCTAACACTTATTTGCCATTTCTCAGTTTAGGCTACTAGGATTTATATGTGAAGTTTTTGAGTTTTCAAAGTGATTTTATTAAAAACCATGAACATTATTAGTAATGAGCATTTCATAAAATATACTTCAGAGTAAACATTTAAAGAAATAAATACCTCATGTTCATATTGTTACCTTTGACCTTCTATTTTTTTAAAGGCTTTAAAAAAAGATTTATTTATTAATGCATGCAAGAACTGAGGTGTAGGCCAGGGGTGTGGTGAGGTAAGAGAATTTACCAGAGACAGAGTGGGGAGCAGAACAGGCAAATATTCTGAAATACTCTGTTGAGGGCAGCAGCTGGCAAGCAAGACAGGAGAGGTTTGCTTCGGTGGGTTAGCTCCCTGGCTGGGGATCCAACTCATACTGCAGTGACTGCCAGTAGCTTCATAGTGCTGAGACTTTACCCCTTGCGCCACTAGGGAGGCCCGGAGCAGTTTTTTAAACACATTTTATCACATGGAGCCATACAGTGTTTTTACTGAAATAATTTAGATATTAGTAAACATGGGCTTTGAATTGTTATTTGAAAAAAACCAAAGAGCAAAGGAATCAGCTAAGATGTTAACTCCTTATTTTGTAGACATCACAGTACCTTAATTCATTAAGGAAGTCTCTTTAGCAGCATTCCGCCTATATAGTGTATTAATACATTAATATTTACGTACAGTGGATAACATTTTGAATCAATTTAATCAAGGTTCCTCCCCCCATAATCTGAATTTGGATTATTTGGTATTTGACCTGATTTCTACAGTCATCGTTAGAAGTGAAGCTACATCTTTTGATTTCCTTTAGGCATTATGTTTAATTTACTCATTCAATTTGTAAAAGTTCTTATCTTTTGCAAATTTGTAATTTTGCAAAATAGCTGAATCAGTACTTGTTTGGCATATTAACAGCAATGTGATTGAGGTTCACAGTGTAACCTTAGTGGTGATTTTATCTTGGCATTTAAAAATCATTGTCAAGACCATGGAATTGAGGATACTAGAGTGGAACAGTGGACACGAGGGGTGAAGAGCAGAGGGGAGGGGAAGAACCCGGTAGATGATGATAGAGGAATTTGGGGGCTTTGGTGGTGGTGTGGTATCATACATCGGAAGAGGCATGATCCTGTTTCCCCAAATCTTATGCACTGTGGTATATCAATATTACCTCAATTTTAAAAAGTCGCTGTCAAGAAAATCTCTTTAGCTTCATTTATCTGTATTTAAATTAAAAAAATCACTTCCTCAGCTTTTTGGGATGTAATTAGCACATTATGTTAGTGAAATAAGTCAGAAAGCAACAAATAGACACTTTAAAATGAAATCTAAAAACCACATTAATTTATTAATTTCTGATTAGCAATTTTAAGTATTTCATGCATGTAAGATGTGTAATATTCACTTAATTGTCCTGTGTGTTTTTCTTTTCAGATTCTACTCTGCTATTCCAGTAATGGTCATTATGATTCAGTGTATTCAAAACAGTTTCAGTCAAGTGCAGCTATTTGTCAGGGTATGTGAAGGATTTATAAATATCTGGGTATAATTTCAGATGATTTGTTACCAATCTTTAAATTGAGTGACCTGCGATAAATAAATCTTGTAAAGCTTTGTTGGTATCTAATGAATTTGTGTACTGGGTTATGGTTAGCATCATGTTATAAAAATCTTATGTTGACAATTGGAATTTTGACTATTTTTTCCATCAGCTGTTTTATATGAAATTCTCTACAAAGATGTGTTTGTGGTGGATGAAGAAGAGTTGAAGACTGCAGTTGAATTGTTTCGAGGTGGTTCTAAAAAGAACAGAAACAATGCTATTACTGGCAGTGAGGATGCCCACATTGACTACAAGAGTTCAACTCAAGATAGGTAATAAAGGGAAAAAGGGATGATATCTATTAGATCATTGTATTTAATGTTTCTGTGCATCATTTGAAAGTTGAAGGGACCTGGCAAACTTGTGACTTAGATATTACACACACATGCACACACACAAATGTGTGTATGTATAGAGATATAGTTTTCAATGAGGGAAGATTTACTAAAAAGATAAGTTTTATTGTGAGATGTTCAGGCTTTGGGGGCTCAGTCCAAGTCAGAATCATTTTTTTTTATTGCCAGAAGACTTTACTATCTAATGTTATGATTCTCAAACTTTAGTTGTATATAAATTACCAGGATGCTTTTTAGAGAGGCAGATTCTTGGGTTTGCATTCACAAAATTTGAGATGATGGTAGAGGCAGGAATAATCTACTTTTTAAACAAATACAACCAAGTGTTCTGACATAGGAAGGCCGTGGACCCTATTTTGAGAAAGAACTCCTAAACCAGCTGAGGTTCAGACTGGTTACTTTACACACACATCCAGCTTGTAGAAAATAATTTGTCAGGCTAAGGGGAGTGTTAGGAGCTTTCCAGTGTCTGCCTTTGATACTCATTTAGTGGAATATAGATTGTGTACCTCTGAGGGGGCCGCCCTGGTGGCCTAGGGGTTAATTCTCAGCACTGTCACTCTATAGCTTGAGTTTGGTCCCCAGCCAGAGTGCTAACCTGGGCTGTCTCGCCTACTGCTCCCCTTAGCAGTGTATTTCAGTAGATCTGCCTGTTCTGCTACCCGCTGTGTTTCTGGTGAATCCTCTCATTTACCCCCCCCCCTGCCCTGCACCCCTGGCCTACACCCCAGTTCTTCTATGCAAAAATAAATAAATTTTAAAAAAAATTCTAGATAAAAGGGTTGTATACCTCTGAGGAAGCAGCTGTTATTGAATAGATTTAGTCAAAACCTTTGTGTTTTATATAATGAAGTAGGCATTGTCTTTTTTTTTTTTTTTTTTGCTGATTCCTAGTTTTGTCTGGAAATTTAGATGATCTTGGTGCCTGTCAGGTGTCACCTCATCTTTTTGTCTTGTCCTATTTCTTGGATGTTAAATGCTGGCAACGTCTTTTGGTAGAAGAGGTTTGGTTTTTTCCCCTAGTTTATTTGGGAATGTGGGGGGAAAGGTGGTAGCCAAATATATCAGGGTGAAAGTTACTTCATTCTTCACCATTTGTCTTAAGGGCTTCAGGCTTGTGAAAACTAGGTGTATAATTGCTCTTGCTACAGTATAGCAATATTACCACAAACTTGGCAGCTTAAAACAACATAGTTTCACAATTTATGCATGCTAGCACCCTGAGTACATACGGTTTAACTGGATTTCCTAAGACTGTAATGAATGTGTTGGCTTCTTCTCATTGGAACTTTGACTGGGGAAGGATATACTTCCTCATTGCTATTGTTTTTGGCAGTATTCAGTTTCTTACAGCTGTTAGGATTAAGAACTTCATTGTTTTGCTGGCTGTCAGTCAGAGATGACCCTCAGCTCCCTGCCAGATGGAGTTGGTGATGAACATGGTTGCTTGCTTCCTTATAGTCAGCAAGAGAGAATAGAGAGGTAGATACTACATCTTTATGGTTAGAAGCAAACTGAATTAGAGGGAAAACATAAGGATGTGAACATGGGGAGCCAGGGATCAAAGGGATTATCTTCACAGGGTATCCACATAGGTGACATGAAATGTGGACAGTAATCTGCAAAATATATTGTAGTAGATACTTGTATACAGGAAGCATAAATGTAAATGTTGTAATGAAGTATTTGTCTCAATTTTAACACTGTGCTTTCACCACTAGGTGGTGGTATAGTCATTAGACTTGCATTTATATAAAGCTCTTTTGTTCTAAATCATTTCAATTAGGACTGAAGAATGGGATGCCAGCTGCAATGTTGAAAATATACCAGAGGGGTACAATCAAGGAACTGAAGAAGCAAAGGTTTGAGATTTTCTAGGGCAAAGACTTTTCATAGTCTTGGTTTGCAGCATCATAACTTAAAATAGTTAAGGTCAGATGGTTTGTTCTGGTTATATGGGGAAAGGGAGGAGTTGCTAATGTTTTCCTTTGTGAAAGTCTTAAACTGAGAATGTGAATGTGTGCTTAGTGTTCTCTAAATTTTCATTCTGCAAAATTGTAGATTTTTTTTTTTGAGGCAAACTGAGCATTTGACTATTTCAGAGACTGTTGTTTTAAAAATTAAAGTAATACTACAAAGCCAATAGGTATTCAGTTTGTAATCAATCTTCTGATGCTGTTTCTTTTTTTCATGAAAGCGTATGCTTATCCCTATTCAAAGAAAATAGGTAATGATCTTGGTCTATTAGGGTGGGAGAAATTTTGTCATCTTTATAGGCTTAATATCAAGCAGACCTTCAGTTTGAGGGCAGTCTAATAGGTGAAGTATTTTAACAGT
This sequence comes from Talpa europaea, assembly GCF_964194135.1. Lineage (NCBI taxonomy): Eukaryota > Metazoa > Chordata > Mammalia > Eulipotyphla > Talpidae > Talpa > Talpa europaea. The sequence goes on from NC_140081.1 coordinate 69,847,330, forward strand.
CTCTATGTCCCTCAATGCTGGTAATTTGGGAACAATGTTGAGTATGGTGAGATTCTAGGAAAGAAGACAAAAAAGGCAATTGCTTTTGCAATTGTAACAGATTTTGATCAAAATGAAGTAAACTTTACAGATTTTTTTGTCCATACAATTTAAGGGTACAGAAACACTTGCACCTCTCATGACACTTGAATAGCCCTGGCTGAATTTTTTTTTCCTGGCCGAATATTTAATCCCAGTCTTTGTTGCATAAATTTATAATGTGTCCTGCATTGACTGCTTGTGTACAGTACTTCCCTTCTGCCATCTAAAATCCTTAAGATTATTTACATTTTGTTTGCTTAGTTTCCTGAAATTTTAAAATGCAAGTAAAATTGTCATTCATTTTTTGTTTCAATGAAGAAGGAGAGCCATATGTATACAGTTTAAGAAAAAAAGGAGAAAAGAATGTTAATTCTACCTTCTCACAGAATGAAGACTTAAGGGAAGGCTGATGAGTTTTGTAGCATCATTATTTTTGTTTAAGTCTCCAGAAAATCCATCAAAGATGCTCTTCCCCTATAAGGTGCTCAAAGCCCTGGATCCAGAAATCTATCGTAATGTAGAATTTGATGTTTGGTTGGACAGCAGAAAAGGTAATGAAATCAACAGGATACTTTTGAATCCTGACATATCAAAGAGAATGATTTTGCAAATTGCTCCTCATAGACTTTTAATGTACTGTTACCAAAAATAAACCCCCCAAACCTGGTACTTTAAAGCTTATTAAATACATGACTAAAATCCAAAGGAGAAAACAGATTTAGAAGTGGGGAGGTATCTTTGAAATTCTGATTATTTGGGACTTCAAATATGCAAACACTGTGGAGCTAACCATTGGTTAATTTTAAGATTCCCCCCCAAAATTGTAGTCTCTCATTGATAAATGAGTAGGTTAGGTGTTGGTAAACTATGGCCCGTGGAAAAAATCTGACCGCTGCCTATTTTGGCATGTTATATGAGCTAAGAATGATCTTATATTTTTAAATGGTAGGAAAAATGAAAAGTTAATTATTGTGACACATGAAGTTTATATTAAATTCAAATTCCCATGTCCATAAATAATGTTTTATGGCAGAATTGAGTAGTTGTGATGGAGTCTGTATGGCCCATGATAATTTAAAATACTACCTGACAACTGGGAAAGTTTGCCAACTGTTGAAATAATTGTTTCTCTCTCCTTAAATCATGGTAGCCTTTAGGGCCTCCCCTGGGGGCACAGCGGTTGAGCTCTGGGCTGTGAAGCTGCCCACAGCCTCTGCAGCGCTGGTTCGATCCCCGGCAGACCTCTCCTGCCATGCCTGCTGCTCCCCTAAGCAGTGTGTTTCGTCAGTCTGCCTGTTCTGTTCCCTGCTCTGGCTCTGGTGAATTCTCTCACCCTCCCGCATTTCTGACTGTACCCAGTGCTTGTATAAATAAATAAATGAATGAATGAAATGAATGAATGAATGAATGAATGAATAAATAAATCTTAAAAAAAAAAAAGTCATGGTAGCCTTTAATGTTTCATATTCAACTTCTTAAGCCCTGGTGCACCTAGGTATGATTAATCTAGATGGAGTTTTAAACCTCATGGAACACAGTAAGTTGTTAAAAGCAGTAGGCTCTTTTGAAGAACCTGTGAAGTGTTATTTTCAAATTATACTTTACTGGTGTTAGATCAGCTTTAAAATTGTAACCTCCCAACAACCACCTATTTGTGTTTAATACTATAAAGCTATTTTGGCAGAAATAACCCACCAAAAGTGATACAATGGTCCTTTGGGATTTTTTTTTCCCCTCAGATTTTAGTTTATAGCAGTAACTGTAAATGAGATGATTAATTGATGTAAAATAGGAAAGGAACCAGTCCAGTTGAGCTTGATTCTCCATTTTCTTTTAATAGAACTTCAAAAATCTGATTACATGGAGTATGCTGGGAGACAATACTATTTGGGAGACAAGTGTCAGGTTAGTTCCTTCTCTGAAGAATCAGTAATTTGTTTTTCGAAGATTGTGGTTATAGTTAGTAATGACTTCAATAAAATGTATTTATGAAATGCTGGCAATGTGTTTTTGTGTTTGTGTTAAATTTCAGTTACAAACTTCTGTGATTTTGATGTAAGACTCCCCCTCCATTGAATCAGACTGGCAGTGTAATCAACTGTGCTTCAATAGACACTGTACTCCATTTTTGTTTGGCAGAAGCCATATCTCCCAATGGACTCGAGACTATATGTATTCTTACAGTCTTTTCCCCTTTTTTAGGTTCGCTTGGAATCAGGTGGAAAATACTATAATGCTCATATTCAGGAAGTTGGAAATGAGAACAATTCAGTAACAGTTTTCATTGAAGAAATGGCAGAAAAGTAAGAATAGAATTATTGAATTAATAAAATCTTCACCTAATGCATTTTTGTAATACTAAATCTAGAATTTCTAGGAGATACAAAGTTATCATCAGCCTAAGATGACTTAGCTCAAATTGTAAAAGTATATGTTGACGTGACATTTCAGTATCCTATGTATGAAAGTTCCCAAGTCCTAGGCACTAGCTGACTTACTGGAAATATTAAGCACCATAGCTGTATAAAAACTATTTAAAACTGTTAATACTAATTCCTGTATAAAAACTGTTTATACTAATTGGAAAGCCGGTTTGCTTACTGAGTCTCTGACAATATCAAGATAAGCTCCTTCAGTCATTCTCAAACATTTGCATTCCTGTAACTACCTGAGGGCTTATTAAAACAGATTGAGCTCACTATGAAAGTTTCTGATTATTCAGTTAGTCTGTGGTGAGGACCAAGAATTTGAACTTCCACAAGTTTCCAGGTGATACTGACGCTTTTGGTTTATTTTGAGAACCATTATACTAGGTTATGCTGCTCTAACAACCAAAAGATTTTAACAATTTAAAACAGTAAAGCCCATTTCTTAGTCTTAGTCATTTAGCATGTCCCTCGCGGTCAGCAAAGAGGATGCAAGATGATAGCAGCTCTGTCTTGCTTCCATGACTACAGACAGAAAAAAAATGAAAGGATAAACCACATGCTGGTTCTTAAATTATCTGCTCACATAGATTACACTGTTGTCTCTAGAATGGGCAAATATAATCCAAGGAGAGGCAGCAAGTATCTGTGAACTAATAGTTTACAACAATCTTTCTTCTGGAATGTGATAGGTGCTATAGACAATTGCGAAATTGTATAAACTACTCTTAACTTTTCTAACTAAAAAGAAAATGGCAATAGGAGAGCTAGTGTCAAGAGATTTAGGTAGAAAACACTTGAAAAGGAAGCAGGAGGGATGCAGTATTTGTACTGAAGGAGAATTAAATCTGTGTTGCAGTGACTTCATGATGGTATCTTTTTAACTTAAGGCATGTTGTTCCACTGGCTAACTTAAAACCAGTTACTCAAGTGACACCTCTTCCTGCCTGGAATGCTGTGCCCTGTCGGAAAGGAAGAGGTTTCCAGAAAATACCTGGGGCCTATGTCCCAGAAATGGGTTTGTATGCTGAAATTTTTCATTATTTCTCTTAGTCTTTCCCTTAGTCTTTCCTCTGTCCCTCTTTCCCTTCCTCCACCCCTTGCACCTTGATGCAGCAGCACAGTGAAGACTTGTGTAAACTTAAGCTAAAGTGTAGGGGGTGAGAGGATTCACCAAAGACAGAGCGGGAATCAGAAAAGGCATGTTCACTGAATTACGCTGCTGAGGGGAGCAGTGGACAAGACAGGAAAGGTCTGCTGCACCATGTGGGTCAGCTCCCTGGCTTGGGATCAAACTCATGCTGCAGTGGCTGGCTATCGCTTGAAGGCACTGAGACTTTAACCCCTGTACCACCAGGGAGGCCCTAAAGTGGATTTTAGATTCTAAAACTTTATGAAAAGATTTCTCAAAGAACTATAAAATAATAGAAATAGAGATTTAACAGGGATAATATCTTGGATAATAGTAATATAGATGACACCGTTTTCATGATCAAATATGCCAATACTAAAGATAGTGCTGAGATGTTGATAAAAGAAATTACTTGCTGGTTCTGCCCTCTAAATGGGAGATCTGTTGCATCCTTAAAATATAGAAAAATTCCCTCCCCATGTTTATTTGGCTTTTTTCCCAAGAAAACATCGGAGATATTAGGCATTTGTGGAACAGATGGGGCCCTGAAACACTGAATCTTTTGCTTTAGTTATGAAACTTATTTGCTGCTTCTTTGTTTGCCTGAAAGCTATGTCAGAGATGGACATAAAACAACGGAAGAAGATGTTCAGAAAAGTTAGAGGGAAAGAGTTTTATGTGACTATGGCTTACAGCAGGGGAGACCCATTCCTTCCACCCCGGCTTCAGCACAGTATGCATTATGGGCACGACCCTTCTATGCAGTACTCACAGACGGCTGAAAATGTTATGGCTAGTGAACTCTTTCATCCTCAGCATATACCTCAGAGAGAAGGTCGGGGCTATGGAGTGCCCAGGTAAGATTTAACTGATTTTTAACATAATGTACATCTCTGTTTTAGATCTTGAAAATAATTCCTGTACAGAATTATAGTAACATTTAGAAATACCTAAATACTTTTTTTTAAATTTCTACTTAAAGAAGAGCGAATAAAGGATGGAGATGTATGTTTCAATTCTTGTCAAATGACTTTGTTAGTAGCCTAAGGAAGTGTGGTGCAGTTGAAGAAATGTTAGAAGGTAAAACACCATGAAGATGAGTACCACATATGTGTCACTATATCCATTAATAATGGATAATAACCTAGTAACAGTAGTTGGGAAAGCAAAGCTCTTTATTTGGATGTTTGTAAAAAGATGTATTAATTTCATTTAACAGGAGAGTGAAGCACTACTGTGTAAAAAGAGTTAACTTTTTCTTTCCCTTTATTCTTAGGGATTCATCTCGCTTTATAAACAGGCCAAACATCATGGGGCCTAAAGTTGGTTTTTACCCTGCCCCAGGTAAAAGGTGCTGTCAGAGTTATGATAATTTCTCCTATAGGTCTCGGTAAGTGAATTTTAAATGTTGAAAGTCAGCAAATACATGTAATAATTTTTTTAAAGTTTCAGCTTTGAGATGTTTGAACTGTTACTTAGGAGTTAGGAACACATTATTACCATATTTATAGTTTCTCCCCTTTTTGTTCTTTGAACTACAGTTCCTTTAGACGTAGTCACCGCCAGATGCATTGTATGAATAAGGAGTGCCAGTATAGCTTTGCCCCTGTGAATGGACAGATGCCCAGGGGCTTGGAAGAAACCATTACCTTTTATGAAGTTGAAGAAGGGGATGAGACTGCTTATCCAACTTTACCTGTAAGTAGGTCAAAGCTGCATTCAAATAACTATTTACTTTTTAATTTTTTTTTTAAAGTAAAGATAGTGGATAAATTTTATACTTTTGTACAAATGACTGATTAAAATCCTTCCTGGAAAACATGTTTTCATCTTAGCACTTTTAAAGATAGGAGAATAAACATTTTTGTAAAGAAATGGTAGACAGTGATCTTGCCTATAAAATATGGGTTAATATTTTCTATTTTCTTGCTCATTTCTTTTTGATTCTATAGTACTTTTAAAATATTTACTTCCATAGGTCTCATACAACAGCAGTTCACTTTCTTAGTCTAGTTTCTTTAATTGACTTTCAAAATACCCCTCTAGCCTTTTTTCTGATTATAAAGGGGAAACTACTTGGGAATGTGTGTCTCTTTGATACAGAATCATGGAGGGCCCTCTTCTATGGTTCCTGCTGCTTCAAGATACTGTGTTGCAAGGCAAGGACATAACTCAGGCAAACAAACATTGAATTCCGAGGAGGGTGATTGTCAAAGTGACAGTGGTGAGTCAATTAGAGTTGTTTTAAGAGATGATTATTCCAAAATTACGTATTTATGTAAACTAATGGCAAATCAAAATTTGATTTAAAAAAGATAATTCTGTGGAATTAGAACATCAAGATTCTGAAGTAACCTACCATTTTGGTTTAATGACCTCACTCTACTCTGGCAGCTTGTATTGAGTTACCAGTTCTTGTTTCAAAGCTTGCTGAGAAGTACAGATGTATAGTTTGGCCACTATATTGTTAGCAACTTAATTTTCATCTCTGCATAGGTCTTTAGTGAATTTTGATTTAGTGAGATTTCAGTATGGAAAACATCTATTCCTTACTAGTAAGCCACTATTTAGAGTTGTCCTCGCCAATTTTTGTAATTACTTTAACCTTTTATGTGACGAGTGACTTTTGTAAGACGTTAAGAAATTATTCTTTGCACTTAGGTGTCTACTTGATCTGTAAATGTTACTATTCACTCAACCCAATTGATCATCTTCTATGTCGTTATATTTATTATTACAATATTTTATTCTTCCCTGGAATGTGGTATCTTATATATGAGGAAATTGAGGTTTAAAGAGTAAATTGCATGGCCTTGGTAAGTAGTAGACATTTTTTTTTTCTTACGACAGCTTTATTGCTATAAAATTACCATAAATTCACCCATTTAAAGTGTACAATTAAATGGTTTTTATATAGTCACAGAGTTATATAGCCAGCACCATAGTCAATTTTAAAACATTTTCATAACCAAAAAGAAACCTGTTCCCCATAGCAGCCACCCCCCCATTTCCCCCCAAATTGCTGATCCCAGCCCTAGGCAACTACCAGTCTGCTTTCTGTTTTAATGAATTTACCTATTTTAGAGATTTAATATAAATGGAATTAAGTGATATATGGTCCTTTGTGTCTGGTGGAGACTTGACTTACCAGTCAAGTTCTTTATTTTCTTATATTGTTTCTTCTGCTATTTATGTGGATGAAGAGATATTTCTGGGAATTTAATGAGGACAGAATCTCTAGCATAAGAATGATCTGTGGTGGAGACTTTGTACATGCATGGGCATACATTTGCTTAAAGATGTGTAACCTGTTCCTTAACATAATCCTTTTGCCTTCCCTTTAGCATAGTGGGTACCTTCAGATGTGCTATTCACCTGTAGTGGCATATGCACAGTATCCAAATATTTTTTCTTACCTTAAATTCTGCTATATAGAGGGGTTGCCATACATGCGTGTTTAAGAATCAAATCCAGTGTTTGCTTTGGCAGCATGTATATTCAAATTGGAACGATACAGAGAAGATTAGCATGGCCCCTGCGCAAAGATGACATGCAAATTCATGAAGCGTTCCATATTTTTTTTACATAGCAGGAAGAACATTTTATCAGTTTCTCAGAGAAAAATAGCAGTTTATTAAATTGTATTACAAAGCACAATAAATCCATCTGGACTCTTCAAAAAAAAAATCAAATCCAGATTGATGTGTAGGGTTTTATATTGTGGGAAACTGTCCAAGACTGACCTTTTCTGCACTTCAATGCTATGGCAGTTGTTTTTTTTTTTTTTTTTTTAAGATTTATTTATGCATACAGGAGTGTAGACCAGAGCTGCGGGGGGTGGGGAGGGTGAGCGGATTTACCAGAGACAGCGTGGGGAGCAGAATAGTCAGGTCAACTGAAATATACTACTGAGGGGAGCAGTGGACAAGAAGGAGAGCTCTGCTGTGCCATATGTGGGTTAGCTCCCTGGCCGGGGATTGAACTCATGCTGTGGGGGCTGCTGATTGCTTCATATTGCTGAGATTTAACATCTTGGGCCAACCGGGAGGCCCCGCTATAGCAGTCTTTTTTTTTAACAATGAAATATCTTATTTTAAAGATTTGCTTATTTATGCATACAAGAGCTGGGGTACAGGCCAAAAGGTGTGGGGCGTAAGAGGATTCACCAGAGACAGACTGGGGTATAGAACAGGCAGATTGACCGAAGTACACTGCTGAGAGGAGCAGCAGGTGAGTCAGGAGAGGTCTGCTGGGCCCTGTGGGTTGCTCCCTGGCCGGCCGGAGATCAAACTTCTGCTGCAGAAGGGGTTGACGGCTTCATAGGTTGTGGCTTAACCCCTTGCACCACCAGGGAGGCCCCCTCTACAGCAGTCTTAAAGGAAATTACTTCAGTCCACTGGGCCATCCTCTGAGGACAAGTGGATTTAAAATGTATTATTTACCTGAAAACACCTGTGAGCTATAGATTATGCTGAGTTTACTTTATAATCACCACTTTGCCTGACTGGAAAAATTGGAAACAGCTGGGTTTTTCACCTCTGCCTGAACCCTAAGAAACAAGGGATTTTCAGAGGACAAATTTGTACCATATCCAGCCAATCTCTGGCTTCAATATTTGTTGACTAGTATGAAAGATCAAATCATTTATTTCAAATATGTATACATTTTATTTTGAACATATGTCCTTAAAATATGAGATAAAGCAAGCGCTGGCTATTTGACTCTGCTGACCTTAAATGTTCTATAGAACACACTTCTTCCATCTTTTTTTCTAGGTGGATATCATGAAGAATATGTTTATCGTTCAGGTCAGTGAGATCTAAATACAACATTATCATTATTTTTAATAGAAGTTTTAAACTATAAAATAATTTTCATTTTTAACTTTACTTTGACTATCCTCTAGACTCAGACTATGAAACTTCAGGTGTTTATAGCACAACTGAATCTACAGCAAACTTGGTATGTATTTATATAATAATGACAGGCATTTATAGCTCCTACTGTGTACTAGGGCACTGTTTTAAGAGCTATACCTACGCAGTAAGTCATTTAATGTCATAGTTTTGAGGAAATTGACTTAAAGCTAAATGATGTATAAATAGGTTAATTGATATCATCAAGAGTTAAGTAAGTTCCTATGGCATATTTCTAGCCACAAAAGCATCATCAAACTTCTAAAATGAAGACCCAAAGCTCTTCTATATGATATAGCTTGTATTCATTTACTTTCTAACTCACTTATTCCTATTAAAGGTCTCAGGTGGCCACAATCCATCCCAGTAGTTTAGGAAGCAAGTTGACAACAAACCCTGCACAAGGCATTCTTCCGTGGTGGAGTGCACTCAAATGCACACCTACATTCTCAGGCTGGAATAATTCAGACACACCAGTTAACCTAATGTGCACATCTTTGGGATATGGGAGGGAACTGCTGGAGAAAGCCCACACAGACATGGGAATGCAACTTCACACATACAGTGGCCCTGACTAGGAATCTTATTTTTTTCTCATCAACTTTATGATGAAATGACAATGAATGTAACATAAGGACCTGCTGTAAATGTATTTAAATCTACAAAATTTAAATTTTATAGATGAAGAAATTGAGACCCAGAAATTATCCATTAGTCATTACATCCTTTTCTGAAATTAATCTATTCAGGTATTCCTAATATGTGTTTACAAGAAGAAAGTCAAGCATTAGCAGTGACCTTTCTTTTTTGAGTATTTTACCATTTTTCTGTTAGTGAGAATGGACCATTAACTATCAGTTATTTAATATAACAAAAGTTCATTTCTTAGTTATGCTACATAACCATTGGAGGTCCTCAGGAAGGTTCTCTTCAGGGACTCAGGCTGATGGAATCTCCATCCTTTGTTGCCAAAGCAGATAACAAAAGTGGTGGTCACTGACTGGTGCAGCTTACAATTGGAGCTGACTATTTGTCAGTTTCTTTTCTATGCCAAAGCATGTCCCATTGAAGAATCTTTTCTGTAACTTGAAGTCAAAATGTTTGAAATATTTTAACAGCACTTAGATCCACAACATCCAAATTGAACTCCCTCCCATAGGCAGAACACTTGCTTCCACCTCAAAGGGGGCAACCTAAAAATCCTATTTAATGTAATTAAACTCAAAGCCCAAGGTTTCTGGGTAATGTGCATTACTCTGTATTTGGTCCAGCTGTGGCTCTTCTTGATCTGATGGCCTAAAACCAAGAATACAAAGATATAAAGTTATTTACCACCTCCTCACATAATTTACAAAGGTGGGGCAGATACTGAACCATTGTGATAAAAGTTACCATACAGAAAGGGGAAAAATAGGAGAAACAATTACTAACCTGTAGTAATTCTAACATTGTAACAGACATTGTGAGGACCCCCAACTTAGGCATGGGGACGGTTCCCTGAAGGGACCCTTGGTTACTCCAAGGCCCCTTTCCTTGAAGTAGGCATTGGAAAATAATCCTTGTAGCGGAATAGTCTAATTAGCTTTTGTATTCAGAAAATTGGGCGCACAGAGGTCATTTGATCTCAGATGGGTGGTTGTTTTCTGCTCATTGTTTGGTTGTATGATTAATTTATTATGCTGCTTTTGTTTGATTCCTTCTTTTTGCCAGTAGCCATACTGCCAATTCTGTTTCTTGTTAGTAGATTCACTACACAGATTTGTTATAATTCTTTATTTTCTTATGCCTTTGTGTCTCTACTCTTGCAAGTATCTTGAGGTTATTCGGCATTGATGGAAGAGCCATTGCATGCTTTTTAGTGAGCCATTTCTTTTCAAGTGCTGTAAGAATTACTGGGTAGAACATCTTTATTTGGACTCATGGTTTGGGATATTTTAATGCAGTCAGATATTTAAAAAATGATTTGATTATTCAAAGCCAAATTTTTTTTAAAGATTTATTTATGACAAGAACTGGGGTACAGATCTGAGGCGGAGGAGGGTGAGAGAACTCACCAGAGAGTGGGAACAAAACAGGCAGGCAGATTGAAGATACTGCTGAGGTGAGCAGCGGGCTAGGCAGGAGAGGTCTGCCGCGCCATGTGGGTTTCTCCCTGGCCGGCTGGGAATCTAACCCGTGCTGCAGAGGCTGAGAACAGCTTCACATCGCTGTGCCCAACCCACTGCGCAACCAGGGATGCCCAAAAAGCCAAATTTTAAGTGATCTTTGTTGGTCAGAGTAGTAATCAGTTGTATCTTTTATAGTTTTGGGTGAAAGCAGTTGCCTCTTCAGTGCAAGTTCCTGTATTCAAGGACTCTATTCCCATTCATTCCTGCCTGAAGTCTACTTTTCTAAATGCATGTCTTTTTTTTTTTTAAAGATTTATTTATGCATACAAGAGCTGGGGTATAGGCCAGAGATGTGGGGGGTGAGAGGATTCACCAGAGACAGAGTGGGGAACAGAACAGGCAGACTGATGACATATACTGCTGAGGGGAGCAACAGGCAAGACAGAAGAGGTCTGCTGCGCCATATGGGTTTCTTCCTGGCTGGCCGGGGATCGAACTCGTGCTGCAGAAGTGGCGGATTGCTTCATAGTGTGGTGCTTAACCCCTTGCGCCACCAGGGAGGCCCCCTATATGCATATGTCTTAAGATACCTTGCCTAACCTTTGCTAACAGTAATCAAAGCGCACAACTAACATTCTGTTTTCCACACCTCTGCCCCTAATAGTTACAAGTTCATACACGTTCATAACCACCTTCTCAACTGAGGTTTTCCTTATCGTAACACTATTTCTAGTTAATAGATTACTGTTATAGTCAAGCTAGCTTATGCCTCAGTATACTTGTAACTCCCCTTACCCTCCAAAATCTCATTAGCTTAACCAGGACAGTTGTTCTTGGTAATGTTACATGTCCAGTACTGGTTGGTAGCAAGCTTTTTGTTCATCATAGTCACGAACTGAGATAATCACCTTGGCAGGGCAGAAGATAGGGAAATTTAATAATGCCTCTTAATATTAATGCTAATATTTCATTGACTACACAAGTCAGCTGGCTATATTTAAGTTTAGATGAGGCCATGTATGCAGATGGGAACTCTGGAATATTTATGAAGAACTTGAGTAACTACACTATTTTCTATGACTACTTTTAACTTTGGTAGCTTGATGTACTATGTACTAAATTATTCGTTTTTATTGATACTAAATATTTGTTTTTACTGATAAGGCAATACATCTTAGAAAGTCGAAGAACATATGATGTGTAATTCTCTTTATTTTGTCCTTTCCTCCTTTTGCCAGTCTAGAGAAAGTTTTTCCCCTCACTCCATTACTGTTCTATTACATGCTTTTTATGCCATCTCTTATAATAGCCACTCAAGTTAAAAAGCAGGTAAAGATTTCATCATCAGGGATGACAGGTTTCGATTCTTTCTTTCTGCACCTTTAATTCAGTTGTCACGTTCCATTTTATTCTGAACTTTAATGCACAGTAGCTTTTGATCTCTTGATGTGCTCACTTCTATTCTCCAGTCTTCAAATCCATAGCAAGTTTCTATGAGGTGAGAGGTCCTCTTAAAGATCTTCAGGCACAGTCTTCTAAGAAACCATGAACATTTATTTCTACCTAATTCCATGCCCAATTCTCAAAGAAATCCTTCTCTAGAGTTTAACATTTACACTCGGCTTTCTGAACCAGGGCTAGCTTGCTTTTTGGCAGATGTTTTGGCTATACTTAAACACAAATTTTAGAAACATACACTCTTAAGTCCAAGTTAAACTGGACTCATCTTTTGTGGTCATGGTGTTGTTCTTTCCTGTGGATTACTTCCCCTAGTTCCCTGCTCTTCTCAGTGTTACCAGTGTCTGCTGCTACATGTTTTTTTTTTTGCTTCTGTGACAATTTGTCATTCATAAGATAACTCAGAGCCTTTTAAAATGAGTTTTTCATTAGATTGCAAGTGAGGATAAGGTGGTAAATTGGATTGAAAAGAAGAATGTGAATAAACAAATCACTCTACTTTCAAGAAAAACAAGGTCTTGAGCTAGAAGGGATGGCTGAATAACCAATTATCTACCCTTGTCCCAAGCTGCCTTTTTAGATGGAGTGTTTTCTTTTAGCACTTTTGTTGGTCCTGATTTTGAACTTGAAAGACAAGAAAGGCCTCCAAGAAAGTAAATAATCCTCAGTTAACATTTTAGTGTTTTCATTGCGATTAGTGTTAGCTGTGATGAGGATCTTTGTAGATAGGAACTAGAACAATTATCTAAATCAGTGACTAAAATGGTACCCTTTGGAATGTTGGTCTTAGTAGTCACTTCCAAATTTATGCTTTCAAGACATCACTTTCATTTGGTCTTAGAAGATACTGAAAGAAGGCAGATACTTTAGTGATGTATTATTTGGTTTCTTAATTTCCCTTTATTTAACTATTTCTTTATTCATTAAAGTCTCTTCAGGACAGAAGACCATGCTCTATGTCTCCTCAGGATACAGTTACCTCATATGACTATCCCCAGAAGGTAATCTTCATAGTGTTAATCAAGCAGTCAGTTGCAGTGGTCTGAACAAAGGAATAAGTAATTACTTTTTCTTTGCCCTCCATCATACTTAAAGAAGCTGCTTATGTTCTTAAGTATTGTTACACCTTGTTGTGCCTGGCACAGTGATTACTAAATTTATTCAACAAATTGAGAAACTGCTGTGTTCCAGACACTGTTCTGGGTGCTGGTGTTAGACTGCATATTGTCTACTCTGAACCTCTTACATAATGAGATAGTTAATATGAATTACCTGTCAAGTCTCTTCTATTTTAATGAAACTTAAATGGGAAGCTCTACTGTAGATTAGGCCAAGTCTAGTCATCAAAAATGGATCTGAAACCATAGGAGTAAATAAGGTCATTCTGGGATAAGGAAGAAATTGAGAAGTACATCTGGAACAGAACCTATGGATCACCAAATTTTCAAGAAGGCAGAGAAGGGATAGTTAAGGAAGGAGGAGAAGCAGGAGTTTATCATCAAAGCCCTAGGAAGAGACTGTTTCAAGGAGCAAACATGTCAGTTGTTGCCAAGAGGTCGGGCAGCACAAGTATTCACAAATGTCTGTTAGGATTTGTTGCCTTGGAGACTACTGGTGACTTTGAATAAAGTTTCTGATGACCAGAGCGGATAGCAGCTACACTGCAGTGTAGTGGTTAGGAAATGGAGGTTGCCAGCGTGGATTTTGTCTTTAGAAAGAGTTGTCACATCCATTGAATGTCCCTGTACAACCCCTATTGGGTGTCATGGGGAAGTAGCTCTGGCCTAATCAGAAAAACAAATTGCAGTCTCATAAAGAAAAAAAAGCCATGCTGTCTGCATAGGGAAATATATATGCATGTAATAAAATGTTTGTTATAGGTCACTGAAGTAATGTAGGAAACCCAGAACTTACCTTTCTGTGCAGGAAATTGGGCAGATAGATGACAGAAGTGTGGGGGAAACGTCACTGTATGTAATTTTATACTTGATTTTTGAATCATTAATGTATTATTACCTTTTCAGAAAAAGAATAAAAGTTAAAGCTCTGAAATTAATATGGAGACTTCTAAAAGAAAGAAACTTTTTATAGAGGATTTACATAAGTATTGATTTCTCACTGTTTAGTTAATCAAAATACTATTTCCTGAAATTTAGCATCAGAGACTAATATTGTTTGAGAAACCAAACTTAAGAGTTTTAAACTTTCTTCCACACTTACAGGTGATGGTAAATTCTGCAGCAGTTGCAGCTTCCCGTGCCAATAATGATCCAGCTCCAGTCTTATCTAACTGTGCAACAGCTAATCAAGCTAGTAGTACCACTTCAGTTTCCTCACAGAATGCTATACAGCCTCTATTTGTTTCTCCACCTACACAAGGCAGGCCAGGTAGGTTATTAGTGGTCGCTTTCTTTGGAAGCCTCTTTCCCTATTCATGAATATGTAGATACAACAATTCTAGTTGATTAGATAGGATTACTTTAATTTCCAGTATTTATCTTTTTAAAATATATATATTTAAGATTTATTTATATTTAAATAACTTATATTTATTTATTTAAGCACTGGGTACAGTCAGAAGCGCGGGAGGGTGAGAGAATTCACCAGAGCCAGAGCTGGGAACAGAACAGGCAGACTGATGAAATACACTGCTGAGGGGAGCAGCGGGCACAGCAGGAGAGGTCTGTCGTGCCATGTGGGACTCTCACCGGTGGCCAGGGATCGAACGGTGCTGCAGAGGCTGTGGGGCAGCTTCGCAGACCAGCACTCAACTGCTGCACCACCAGGGGAGGCCCTGTTTAGCTTTTTTGACTACTTAATAAAGTATGTTCTATAGTCAAGGAACCCATGAGATATGAGGATAGGTGTTTCAATTGTTTTTGCAAATTTGACTTGATAAGATTTTGAAGCTATATTTTTGCTTACCCCCACTATTTATAGGACTTGTATTAGTTTCTCTAACTTTGAGTTGTTTTATTATATAGGAATTAAGGGGAGACGGGGTTTCGTGCTTCACAGAGTTCCTGAAAATTTGCTATAAAATACATTTTTGTATAGTGAATCATTTTCCTGCAAGTGTCATAATATAGAACTAGGCTCTAGAATTTAAGAGATCTACCTTAGAATCTGGTTTTATAACTCACTACTTATGTATTGAACTTTTTTGTCTGTGCACTTGTGGGTACTGTTACTACCCATTTATGAAGTGGTTGTCATATACCAATGAGATAATTAGAATCCTGGTTTTATAACTCACTACTTATATAATTTTCGGCAAATTATTAAACTTCTTTGTCTGTGTGCTTGTGGGTACTGTTACTACCCATTTATGAAGTGGTTGTAAGTACCAATGAGATAATTTGAAATTCTCAGAACTGGAAAGGTGGTGGCAACAGTAGCATAGCTTTTCAATCTGACACCCCCATGTAAAAATGAAAATAGCAAAGCCAAAACCCACGAACAACACTTAATAAATAGGTGACACGCTATCTCCAGCAAACCCAAAATTTAAGCAGGGAGGGACAAACCACTAGTCATAAGACCTGCATGTTATCAGGGTCTGTGTGGGAGCAAGTAGTTAAGCATCATGGATATTGTCTTTGGACCTGAGAAAAGAAGAATCCCAAAGAGAGTTAATATTTGGAAGGAGTAGCTAAGACCGAGAAGGGATTTGACCTCTTCAGTGTACTGGGTGAGTGCCTTGGGAATATGGTAAAAAGACTGAAGCACTTGGAGCAGTTTGGCCCCTAAAGAAATGCCAAAACTGACCTCCAGGGCTCCCTTTTAGGAAATTGAAATGGAAACTGCCGGGAGTGGAATCAGAAGTAATCAAGATAGGGAAAAGAACAAGTCCAGACTAATGTTGAAAGAGCCAAGATTCTCAGGAAGGAGTCATGTTTTTAAGCACCACAAAAGCAATAGAAATGGGAGCCTTAGGAAATAAGAAAAGTTTTTGTATACCTCACCTGACTCTCAAGTTCATGGAAAAATAAGTTTACCTAAAATCTAGCAGAAAAGCATTAAGGTCAACTACTGTATAAAGATGCTTTAAGACAAAAAAAGCAAAAATCTCTACTGTAAAAGCTTGTCACAAATGTGTCCATTGAACAGAACCAAGCTAAAGTAAACTAACCTAACAATGCAAAATGAGCTTAGAGCATTTAGTCTCTTGCATTAATGAAATAATTGAGAACATTAAAGAATATCATAGGCCAGAATTAGAAAAACTCCGATTAGGTAACAACTCAGGAAAACATTAGAAATTAAAAGTAATTTCTGTAATGAAGACTTAAAAGGAACAGGACCAAATTTATTTTAAGATTATTTATGCATACAAGAACTGGGGTGTAGGCCAGAGGTGCGGGGGTGAGAGGATTCGCCAGAGGGAGTGGGGAGCAGAACAGGCAGCTCTACTGAAATACACTACTGAGGGGAGCAGCATGCAAGAGAGGAGAGGTCTGTTGCTCCATGGGGATCAGCTCCCTGGCCGGGGATCGAACTCATGCTGCAGAGGCTGCCGATAGCTTCATAATGTTGAGACTAACCACTGCACCACCAGGGAAGCCAAATTTATACAACAGATAATGCTTTAGAGGAAGATTAAGAAAGGGAAGAAATATAAAATGAAGTTAGGCAAAGGAACTCAAATGCTAGGTAGAAATCCTGATGCAGAAAACCAAAGTAAGTTAAAGGAACAAGTAATAAAAACTAGAATCCAGAAAGCTTTGGTGAAATTTTTACATACTGAAATATGAAATACTCTGCATCGCTGACAATATTTACTTAAAACGACCACTAGGATATTCTAGTGAAATGACTGGACTTTAAAGAAAAACAATCCTCTGATTATCTTGATCAAAGAACCTATAGGAGTATAAAGGAAATATAATCATGATACTTTGACAGCAATACTTTATGCTGCAAGAAATTAGAGCATAATTTTAGATAATGAATCGATGAACCAAAGACTTTATACCTATCCAAACTGATTTTCAAACCTAAAGAGCAGTTTGTAAGAATTCAGAGTATTTGCATGAGCTCTTTCTGAGGAATCTACTAATGCAATACTGTCAAGCAAGGTATCATTAGCCACATGTGACAAATTTTAAATATAAAATCTTCAGTTGTCAAGTGCTCAAAGCTATATATGACTAGTGGATATTTGTTGGACAGTACAGAAATAGAATACTTCTACTATCCCAAACAGTTGTTTTGGATGGACCACAGTAAACCAGAGAATGAATTTTGACTGTTAGACTGCTGAGACAATTAGAGACATAAACATAAGTAGTATTAAATATAGAATTAAGACAAAATGAAACCCAAGAGATTGAGAATATACTATGTTAAATAAAGCCTTTTGTTTGGGCAGTAGAAATAATATGGTGATTTTTAAAAACAGGAGAATTGAGGAACCATGTGCCCAAATCATTGTTTAATGCTCTCAGTCATCATATCAGGTTCTTTATCTAGATCCTCAGTTCTGAGGATTTATTGTAAGCCAAAACAAATTGGGAGTATGGAATGTTCTAATTTTGCTTTGTGTCCATGCAAACTGGGAGCCTCAGTATTGAAGAAAGGTAATACGGTGGTAATAAAGAGTAAATAAAAGCACTATGGCCTCCAATTGGAATTGGGAATATCAGTATAAAGAGACTATTCTATCTTCAATGTGTGTTTATTTCCTAACTGACCACTGAAAAGACTTTAGAAACAATGAGTATCTTTAGCATTTAGTCTGTTGTCTTAAAATACCAGTTCTCATATACAAAACAGATTTCATGGAGAAATGGCTGCTTCCAAGTCTGGGCAGGAAATATTCAAGATAAGCTTAGAAGCTATCGTAGACTGGGGTCATGTCAAAGGACTCAGGAGCCATCTTGAAATGGCTTCCACCTGGCCAAAGCTGAAACACCTCAACAGTGATCATTGCAATAGATTAGAACATATTAAATACATTAAAAGTTCCTAATGATATTTTTAAAATTGGTTACCTTAAGAGGATGATAGGAAACCAATTCATTTTCTTGAAAACTGGAAAATAAGGTGAGAGATTGAGGGGAAATGTTCCTACTATTCAGTGGGAAAGAAGTGGCAGAATATAATCATTTTGCAGCCTTAATGGATGGGTATTTAACAGATGTTAGCAGTCGCTAACATCAGTAATAGACATTGCCTACTTAGATGTGCCAAAGAAATCAGTCCTGTGTTTAGTTTCCTAGGTCTAGTTCTGCTTATTTGCAAGAAATGCAGAACATGTTGAATTGCGCTATGATTATATAGTCCACAGAATTCTCCGTGCAAACTCAACAGGTCAAAAGGACCCAGGTTGTTTGAAAAGAAGAACTAAGAAGAATGGAGTAAGGGACAATAGGTCAAAAGGGATTCAAGATTCTAACTTTAAATCGTATCTGAGGATTCACATTTGGGTGATACCACACTTAAAAAAGAAGCATTTCCTTAAAATGGAAAGGATAATGGTTAATTATGGTGGAAGGGAGAGAGTTGGGATTGGGGTGGGGCACATGGAAGTTCTGTGGCGTGGTGGCAAAGTTTCAGTTCTTGACCTTGAGAGTATCCACTTTAAAACAATTCATTAAATCATATATTTGATTTGTTACTTATTTGGTTTATAATAAAAACAATTGCTTAGCACAGTGCCTGGAACAAAAATATACACTATATGTTAATGGCCACAGAAATTTTTATTGGAAATGTTAATATAGACCTGGCTTTATTACTCTGTAAAGGGAAAGTACTGACTTCTGATTCCAAAAGCACATGTCTGAGCTTAAAAAAAATCAAGTGATAAGGTGAATCAATCGTTATAATGTCTCATTTGTGAAGAATCACTGAAAGCTTACCCTTTAAATGCCAGATTTGTGTTCTGTGTAGTTTCTTCTAAAAATGTATACTGCCTTCATTTATTTTCCATTTTGTTCTTTGAATCTCTTATGAACCTCAGGTATGCCTCTACCAGGTCATGACTGCTTTTTTAGTTTTTTATCATTCCTGTCAGTTATCCACATGAAACAGCTCATGTCTCCCATTGTGTTAATTCATGTCTCTGGCAGCCACATCCCATCCTCCTTTAAGTCACTTCTTAGCAGCCAGGTAACCAGGCTAACCTTGCCTTTAATATCAGTTTCCTAACTCATCATCATTAAATTCTGTTAACTGGGTTTTGGTAACTATTCCCAAGACTTGCCAGGGCTGGGACCAGTGACTCACATTTCCTGGGTGCAAAATGCAAGGGAGTGCATGCCAAAACACCATAGTGAGCAAGATAAATGATACTTTACGCTATTTAAAAAAATCAAAATGTATGTAAAAAATCCACAATAGACTATCAAAATTTTAAATAAGGAGGATTTTTGGGCAAGGCTTATGGTGAGTTGAGGTATTTATCCTGAGATATACAGTACAGGCTTGGATCCTGTCTTTATAAAGTTTCGATATCCACGATGCATTAATTTGGTGGTCCCTTAACTTTAGTACCTCAGTGTATCTTAGTCCCAGCCCTGCCCAGTGATCTAGAGATCTGTGGGGCTTACTGTTTTTCATGTTTTTTTCTGAAATGTCCTGAGGCAGACTACAGTTTCCTGGACAGGGGGAAATAGCATTTTGAATGTGGTTGGTTTTCATTAGCATTTTAGAAAAATTTGTTTCAGTTGTCCTAGAACCATCCCTCCCTTAACTTATACCCATTAAGCCTGTGCAGATGCTTGCGCATCTCTGGAGCAACTGGAAGTTATAAAACTTTTTTGATAAGGGCTTTTTGTAATATGTATTTACAAGGAAGGTGAATTCAGGCAAAGTAACCTCCAAATCTCTGATACCTTTGATTCTCTCACACCTGTGAGAACTTGTTTAGCTACCTGTTTGTCTAGTAGTTGATTTTTTACCTAGCGATCATAATCACATTCTATCTTTAGCTAATTTATTCCATTTGCAGTGTGTTAGTTTGAAAGGAATAAGAAAGGAGCTTTGTTGAAGAAGCCATGATTTTATAGAAAACAAACCCATATAAAGCCTCTAGAACATTTGGAGATGTTCTGATTATTAAATTCATCTTCCACAGCAAAAGTAGAAATCTCTACATATGACAGCACTCCCAAGATTTGAGCAAGATTTTAAAATTTACTGTAAATACAGTAAAATTCATGTGTTTTTGAGTTTTTGGCACTGCATAGAGCTGTATTTTTTAGTATTTATGTCAGTGACTGAAACTGTAGATTACTTCTAAAACTTGGCCTTCAATTCCTTTCACTGAAGTACCTGAAAAACAAATTTTTACTTTGTGTGGCCTGTTCCTATACTAAACTATCTGTTCTGAAACTGAATTTAAGCCTTTATTGAACAAATGGATGATTTGCTATACTTCTAAGGGTTAAAATTATAGTACAAGAAACACAATGATAAAATCTAGTACTTAAATTTCTAAGTTGACTAAAATGATTTATTTCAAGTAACTGAAGGGTTGTATCATCCATCTTTTGCTGGAACGTTTAACAAATTTATCTGTCATACTGTGTATGCATGAAGATACTTATTTTTACTAGAGTGGAACTGCATTGTTTCCTTCATTGTCACAGAGCAATGTATTCACGTTTAAACATTTGAATTTTTTAAAAAGATTTATTTATGCATACAAGAGCTAGGGTACAGGCCAGAGATGTGAGGGATGAGAGGATTCACTAGAGACAGAGTGGGGAGCAGAATAGGTAGACTGAAATACATTGCTGAGGGGAGCAGCAGGCAAGCCAGGAGAGGTCTGTTTCACCATGTGGGTTGCTCCCTGGCCACCCGGGGATCGAACTCATGCTGCAGAGGCTGGGGATTGCTTCATAGTGCGGTGCTTAACCCCTTGCGCCAACAGGGAAGCCCAAACATTTGAATTTCTTATGTCAAAAACAAACTCATAAAATGAGTTGTTTTTAAACAATAGTAACAGGCATAGAAAGTTAAAATGGGTAAGATATACCATCCAGCATGTTTGTTTCAGTTTCTGGTATATCGTTACAAATGGAACTCATGATTTAGTTCCTTATATTCCTTTAATGCTATGGGTAGAAATTGGTGGGATTGGGCCTTCCCGTTGGTGCAGCGGTTGAGCGCTGGGCTGCGAAGCTGCGCACAGCATCTGCAGCTGCTGCCGGCAAGCGTCCCACTTGGTGCACAGATCTCTCCTGCGGCGTCCACTGCTCCCCTCAGCAGTGTATTTTGTCAGTCTGCCTGTTCTGTTCCCTGCTCTGGCTCTGGTGAATTCTCTCACCTTCCCGCGCTTCTGACTGTACCCGGTGCTTGTATAAATAAATAAATAAATCTTTTAAAAAAAGAAATTGGTGGGATTACTTAAGTCCATGATCTGTGCAATTGAGTCTCTTACTAGTTTTTGCATTTTGTGATTTGACTAAGAATGGCAGATTGAAAGCATTAACTTTGAATTGAGTATTAAGCCAAGTTAAAACTTTCTTTAATGGTATTTTTTTATATACCTGTTAGCCCATGTTCAAAGTCTTGATTGAGCCCTGCTGCTTCCATTTTTTCCCCTTTAATTTTAAGTAATTTCCTTAATTCAGAATAACCTGTAATGAATTCCCAGTTTTCAGCCCACAGGCAGTTCACCTTTCAAGTTTTTGTTTATAAGTCAAATTATAAGAATTAGAGTTGTTTGACCATACTGGAGACACACAAGAATTTGTAAAAGATGAACTACTGCTTTTTTAAAAAAAAAAAAGATTTTATTTATGCATGAAAGAACTAAGGTATATGCCAGAGGTGCAGGGGTGAGAGGATTCACCAGAAACAGTGTGGGGAGCAGACTGGTAGATCTACTGAAACACAATGCAGAGGGGAGCAATGAGTGAGACAGAAGAGGTCTGCTGTGCTATATGTAGGTTAGCTCCCTGGCCAGGGATCAAACTTAGGCCACAACAGGTGATAGCACTGAAGACAACCCTCCACTACCCACCAGGGAGGCCCTGAACTGCTGCTTTTAAGGTGTTAGTTGTGCATTGTTACTTACTTTTGTTTCTTTTTTTCAGTGATTCCTTCATCATCCTATCCATATCTCCCTGCTTCTATTCCTGCTGCTGCTGCTGCTTCTCTACCTGTTCCACCACCTCTTCCTCCTCCTTTTGAGGTAGGAGAGGCACCAAACTTACCACCACCACCACCACCTTACTCCTGTGATCCAAGTGGTAGTGATCTGCCTCAGGGTAAGCAGATTTTGAGGTTTGTGTATAGATTGATTGGGTCTGAAAATTAAATTTAAGTACATCTCTATTTGGTTGTCCTGTGAGGTAGAGTTGGGGTCCTATGGAAATTGACCTCAGAGTATAATGCTAGTTAAGTGACTAAGGAAAGGAGCAGTTTTAAGCTGGGAACATCTTATATACAATCAAGAAGTGGATGGTTGAGCTGACATATGTTGCTTTTTTTTTTTTTTTTTTTTTTTTTTTTGTAGCTACATGTCTGCTCTGAACAGGATTCTCAACCAGATTTCTTCTATTTTCTTGAAAAGCAGGAGTTGCTATAAAAATCTTCACCATGTCTTAAAGTCTTACCACAAGTATCTGAAATTGTTGCAGTCTTTGATATTTAGAATTCTAATTGAATTTTATGAAAATTTGGAGAGGGTTTTATTTATTTATTTTTTGGCGGGGGAGGGATTGGGGTCCTGATCTGCCTTGATACCTGCCTTGTATTGTTTCCTTATGAAAACTAAGGAATAGCTTTCCATTAACAGTTCTTTGTTAAACCTCAGTTTGACAGTATTTCTCAGAGAATTGTAGTTGAAAGTTGCTTGTAGCTTCTTTATATTTTCCTTGCTTGTAACAGTCTCTTGATTTTTTTTTTTAATCGCTTCTTTTTTTTTTTAGCCCCTAAGTCACCAAGATCTTTTGCAACTCTGTTCTGTTCCTTTACTTTAAAATTTTATCATCTTTATATAGATGATTTCTTCTAGCCCTGGGCTGTTAGTTTCTAGCTACCTGCCAGACATTTTCACTTGTCTTTCATTTCACCCTTAGTCTATAATGAAACTCCTCATCTTTATCTCACTTCTTCTCTCCAGGCCCTGCAGAACAATTCTCTTTTGAGTTCCCAATTTGTTAATAGTATCATTTCCACCTTAATCTGCCTACTCTAAACACCTGATATCTTTCCTCTTCTGTGGTTGCTTACCTAGCTCCTGCCCAAGATTTACTCAGTACCTCATAATGCTGATTCTGTATATTCCAGCATTTTGTTATGAAAATATTCAAATATATATGAAAGTTGAATTTATATTTTTGAATTTTATTTTATAGTTTATATTTGGTGCATTTCAAAGTAAATCGTGAGCATCATCATAGCTCCCCTTAAAAACTTCAGCACACATCATTAACTAGTTGGCTATTTTTTTAATTGTAAAGTTTACAAACAAATTGTAAATGTGCTCTGTTGAGCTTTTCTATTTAAGATTTGTTTATCTATGCATACAAGAGCCTGGGGTGTAGGCCAGAGGTGCAGGGAGTGGGGTAAGAGGATTCACTAGAGTCAGAGTGGGGAGCAGAACAGGCCAATTGACAGGAATGCACTGCTGAGGGAAGCAGCAGGCAAGACAGGAGAGGTCTGCTGCCGCCATGTGGGCTAGCTACCTGGCTGGGGATTGAACTCAGTGCTGCAGTGCTCAACTCTGTTGAATTTTGACAAATAAATGCATGCATTTGTGTAACTCAGATTCCCACTGAGGTGTATAAAGTAATTCTGTTCTCTCAGTCTCCTCATGTTCCTTTTCAGTCTTAGCTAATTCCATCTCTGCCTCCCCTCAGCGGCAATGATTGTTCTAATTATTTTGTGCCATAATTTTGGCTGTTTCAGAATTTCATATAAACATGATCACAGTAGTATATACTCTTTGTGAAAGGCTTCTTAAACTCAGCGTAATATTTTGAGTCTTCCATGTTGCTGCATTTATTTTTTTAAAGACTTATTTATTTTATTTATACAAGCACTGGGTACAGTCAGAAGCGCGGGAGGGTGAGAGAATTCACCAGAGCCAGAGTGGGGAACAGAATAGACAGACTGACAAAATACACTGCTGAGGGAAGCAGCGGGCGTGGCAGGAGAGGTCTGTTGTGCCGTGTGGGACCCTCGCTGGCAGCCGGGGATCGAACTGGCGCTGCAGAGGCTGCGGGCAGATTCGCAGCCCAGCGCTCAACCGCTGCGCCACCAGGGGAGGCCCTATTTTTTTAATTAAATACAATATATTTTTATTTGATTTTACTTGAAGATTCTCTCTCACCTACTGCTGATGTTTCCATAGAAAGGCCTATACTCCATCAGCTTTGAATGAGTTGTCACTGGTTTCATAGTTGTAGTAGTTTTTGTTGTACACCATCCAGAACTTAGGATGTACTTGCCTTTTAAGTTAGATATAGATTTATATCCTAACTCTGACAGTTGTTGTATGAGGTAGAGCAAGTTACTGTTGCTGCATTTATTAGTCCACTTGCTTTTATTAGTGAGGAGTATTTCATTATGTGAATATTTCACATTTAGTCCATTCTTATGTTAATGGACTTCTGGCCTATTTGCAGTTTAGAACTGCTGTGAACACAGCACTATGAAGCTATCCAGCCACTACAGTATGAGTTCTATTCCCGGCCAGGGAGGTGACCCACATGGCTCAGCAGACCTCTCCTGTCTCTCCCGCTGCACCCCTCAGCAATATGTTTCAGTAGCTCCACCTGTTCTGCTTCCCACTCTGTCTCTGGTGAATCCTCTCACCCCCCGCATCTCTGGCCTGCACCCCAGCTCTTGCATGCTCATGTTGTGTGTGTGTGTGTTTTATAAGAAACTGCTAGTCATTTTTCTAAAGGTATACCTTGTCTTTTTCTACTTTTACAAGAATTCTGTGTACCTAGTATTTACTTCTAAGCCTTTGTTAACTTGGTGATTCTACTCAAATTCTGTATCTACTTTCCCCTCTAATTTTCTGTTCAAATGCAATTAATTTCACAATACTCCCCCCCATTGAAATTCAGCTTGCTGTTTTTAAGTTCCTGTATTTCTTTTTTTGTACCTTTTGTTAGGATACAAGTCACATAACATGAAAGTCACCTCTTTAAAGTTTTTTTTTTTTGGCAGTTTTTTCACAAATATGTGCAACCATCATAACTATCTGATTACTGAACATTTTTATAACCGTCACCAAAGAACACGCTATACTCATTAGCATTCACTCATTTCTCCCCTGGCCAGCACTGATCTACTTTTTCTTCATACAGATTGGCCTGTTCTGAGCATTTCATGTAAATGGAGTCATATCCTATGTGATCTTTGGTTACTGGCTTCCTTCACTTAGCATGATGTTTTCAAGGTTCATCATATGCTAGTACTTCATATTTTATGACTGAATAATACTCCAATTTTTTGGATATACCACATTTTATCATTTTGATATTTGGTCATTTCCACTTTTACTATTGTGAATAATACTGCTATTGATACTTTTATACAGATTTTTTAGTGAAGTCTGTATATACCAAAAAGTAGGTTAGGTTCTCATGCACTTGTGAATTTTACTTTATCTTTTCATATTCTTTAGCTTGGGTATTATTTTCCATGTGATAGTAAAAAGCATCAAATTTGTGTTTTGAAAGTGGCACTATATGTATTTGTATGCATCGGTGTTCTTCAAATTTAGAGTTTTTCTGAGTGTTCATTTGTGTAACACAAGTTATATTGTTTTATAAGAATATACATGGATCTCAAGTCAGTTAGTAAAGATACTTTGAGATATAATTAGAATGCTAAAACTATTTCCTCCTACCCTGGTACATGTTTTTGTTTGTGAAATATTAAATTCTATATTTGGAGAAATTTTATCATCTTAGAATATAACTTCTTTCAAGTTAACCTTGCTCATTGTCTCCTCTTTTTGGCATTGGAGTGGTGGTGTGTTAATCATGTCAAATAAAAAGATGAAGTGTTTTGTACGGTGCAAGTTGTCTCAGTAGATATCACTAGTCTTAACATTGTTACTATATAGTAGTTCTGTTATTTGAAGACCAATGTGATTACTTATGTAATAGATTTGCATTAAATTTTGGTCTTGAGACAGGCAAGAAAATGCTTTTACTGGGTTCTTTCTAAATATTAGCAGAGTGATATTCCTGTAACATGTCAAATAAGAATATGAATAAAATGTTTGTTGGTTAAATCTTGGATCAGAGAATAATCTTACCTCTAACTCTAGGAAATGATTGTTTAGGGTAGAATTGATGAGGGTGGTATTGATCTGGGATGACTGTATTTGTATTTACCTTAATCAAAGCTAAAAGAGAAGCTACGTTAGTTCTAATTGCTAATGTCATCTACTCATTAAATTAAAATTAAAATGTTAATTTTTTAATTTTAGATACAAAAGTTTTGCAGTACTACTTCAATCTGGGATTGCAGGTAAGGGTCATGTTAAAATTGCTTTATAAACTATATTAAAATTATAGTCAGGCTCTTGAATTTTAAAAGCCAGCGACACTGTGAAGGACCTAAAAGGTTTACTTCTTTCTATCTATTTTTTTAAAGATTTATTTATTTATGCATTAAAGAACTGGGGCATAAACCAGAAGTGCGGGGTGGGGGGGAGTGAGAGGATTCATCAGAGTGGGGAGCAGAACGGGCAGACTGACTGAAATACACTGCTGAGGGGAGCAGCAGGTGAGACAGGAGAGGCCTGATGCGCCATGTAGGTAGCTCCCTGGCTGGCTGGGGATCAAACTCATGGTGCAGTGGCTGGCGATAGCTTGATATGCTGTCTTTAACCCCTGCACCACCAGGGAGGCACCTGGTGCCTCTGAGATATTTCTGAAGATGTATATAGGTCATTTTTCTACTTTAGCCTTCCTGTACTTCAGTAATTTTTTATATAAAAATAGTTGTTAAATTGTGTTGCGTGTGAACTTTAAGTAGCACAACTTTAGCACCATTAAACTCCATTTTTAAATCATATGCCAGCCTTTTACTATGTTTTTATCTCAAAATAATAAATTATTCTACTTAGAACATTCATGTGGCTATCCCTGCATTTTATGTGACAAGTAGACTTAGTGACATGTAAAGAGTGGTATTACATGGTGTTTTTTTTTTTTTTTTCATTTTTGACTAATGCTTTTAAAGTTTTCTATCAAAGTGCATCCTTGGTTTACATCCTTTTTAGTACTTGGAAGTATATAGATCTTTCCCTTCAGGTGCTGTCACCTTAGTGCACCTACCACCAAAGCACCTATATATAGTCTTCCCCCATAGTCCGGTGTGCTCTCTGCCTACACTGTTCTCAGCCTTCACACCCCCACCCCAAATGCCTCATTTCTTTTTCTTTTTCTTTTTCTTTTTTTGTGGTACCCTCGCTGGCGGCCCGGGAACGAACCGGCGCTGCAGAGGCTGTGGGCAACCCAGCACTCAACTGCTGCCCACCAGGGGAGGCCCCCAAAGGCCCCCAAATGCCTCAGTTCTATATCAGCTTTCAAGGGTTGGTTTTTTTTTTTTTTTTTAAAGATTTATTTATTTATGCATACAAGAGCTGGGATACAGGCTAGAGGTGTGGAGGGGTGGCGAGAGGATTCATCAGAGACAGAGTGGGGAACAGAACAGGCAGATTGACCGAAGTACACTGCTGAGGGGAGCAGTGGGCAAGCCAGGAGAGGTCTGCTACAGCATGTGGGTTGCTCCCTGGCTGGCCAGGGGATCAAACTCATGCTGCAGTGGCTGTGGACAGCTTCATAGGTTGTGCCTTAACCCCTTGCACCACCAGGGAGGCCCCTCAAGGGTTGGTTTTTAAAGGGTGTTTAACCTGTTACTCAATTTCTTTGTATTCCACATGTGAGTGACAACACCCTGTATTTTCATCACTGGCATTTGTTGGTATTTTTTTAATATGGGCCATTCTCACTGGTGTGAGATATTCAACAATATGAATTTTTCTTCATTTATTTTATATCATGATATTGATTGCCTGTATGATTTTCCATCATGAATATAACAAAATTTGTTCATCTGGTTTCCTGTTGAATATTTAGATTACTCAGTGGTTTTGCTTTTATTTTTATTTCTAAAATTTGCTTTTTTAATTGAGATAGTATTGGTTTACAACACTGTTTATGATTTATGGATATAGGTCCCCATCTCTTCAGATGTATATTACCCCACCACACCTTCCACCAAAGCCCCCAAATCCTCCACCATAGTCCATTAGGTCTCCTTCCCGCCTTTGTTCCTCACTCTCCTGCTCTGATAGCCTCAGTTCTGCTTGGGTTTAGTTTTTCTGTTCTCTTGTTTTGTTTCTTTATATTCCACTTATGAATAAAATCATCTGGTATTTGTCTTTCTGTTTACTAGTTTCAGTTAGCGTAATCCCCTCCTCCATTCATGTGTACAGGTCGTTGTGTATATTCTGTTTTCCTTTGGGTGCTTTCCTAAAAGAATTCCTTTGTTCAAATGTGAAATACACATGCTGCAAAAGATCTTAATGTAGTAGAGAATAGATTTTCCATGTTTGTTTCTTTTTTCTTTTTTTGCCCAAGTGTTACCACCACAACTACTGGCACTCCATGGTCTATGTACCACAGATGCAGCAGCAACAGCAGCTTCATGTGGAGAATTATCCAGTTTATACTGAGCCACCTCCTATGGTAGATCAAACTGTTCCTCAGTTGTACAATGAGGTGGGGAGACAAGATGGCACACCAGGAGAAGCATCAGCAAATGGTGAGTAACAAGATTGCCTTTGGAAAAGATGACTGGATTTTATTCCGTATAATCTAATAATGGCCTTCAGATGTTTCTTTAGGTTAATATATTAATTAGGTGAACATTTCTCAAAATATGGTGCCCATGCATACCTTGTCCCTGAGACCCTGTTAAGGGATTCATGAGGCCAGAAGTATTTATCATTATACACATATATTATTTGTCCCTTTGATTGTGTTGCATTTCATTTGAGGGAACAAAAATCAGTGCTCTCTAAAACTGCTGGCACCTAAGCACAAAACAAGGTGGTGGCACTAAACTATGCTAGTAATCAGTATCTTCCTCTCTTGCACAAACTTGTGATACAGAAATGCCAGTTTTTATGTTATCAAAGGCATTCTTTTTTACTAAAACTTTATACTTGCATCATTGTCCTTAATATTTGGCATAACAGAATGGGAAATACTCATAAAGCACTCTGCATACTCAAGTATGATGATCAATTTAAAAGGATTTATGCAGTTCTAAGCTGAGCTAGCTGACTTTTCATGCAACACTTTTTACTTGAAAGAATGATAGGTCAACCATGTTCAGACTTGTAGATCTGGCAGACATTTTCTCAAATGTCTCAAATGAACAGTGTGAGCCTCTCATTTCATTAACATATATTTGTTGTCAAAGATAAAAACTCAACTCTCAAATATTACAATTTTGAACACTTGTATCTGCCTTCATGACCATGACAGCTTCCTGATACTCAGCACTTATCATAAATTATGGGACTATTAATGAATGTCATTTTTTACATTGTGTAATGAAATGTGTCAACATTTGGGAACTCTCTATAACTCAGTGATACAAGGAGAAAACATTTTCCTAATTTCCAGTGTATGATGTTACCTATATATGATTATGTTAAAAATCTTATCTAAAGTACAAGGTATGACAACGAATTTTAATGTGTGAAAAGTTCACGGTGCTACTCACCTTTAAGAAACTACTTACTCCTCCCCTGGTAGCACAGCGGTTGAGCGCTGGGCTGCGAGGCTGCCCGCAGCCTCTGCAGCGCCGGTTCGTTCCCCGGCCGCTGGTGAGGGTCCCACCAAAAAAAAAAAAAGAAACTACTAACATCAGAGAAATCCTCAATTATCTGAAATGACTAGTTATTAAGAAAGTCTCTTTTCCAACTATATATTTTATGAAACCAAATTTCTTATATTTCAACCAAAACAATATATAACAGGTTACAGAAATAGAACTGAGAATCTAGTTGTCTTCTAGTGAGCCATATATTAGATGTTTGCACAAGTGTAGAATGCCAAAATTTTTTTTTGTTTTGGAAAATGAACTAAATTTTCAAAAAGTTTTTATTTGCATTAATATATGATTGGGTTATTTATGAATTAATATTTCTAATTTTCTCAGTTTAAATCCTAATGGTAAATATTGGTAGATACAACCCATATAAACAAAACTATTTGGAGTCCTCTCCAAAATAGGAGAGGACTATACATTCTTGAATGTATAGGGATCCTGAGACCAAAAATCTGAGCCACCATACTAGACCATGAGTATGGTTGCTCTCTGAGTTTACAGTATAATAGATGGGAAGATATTTTGAAGAATTTAAATGGGATCTTTGGACTGTCCTCCTCAGAAGGAATGAGCAAGGAGATAGAGAAATTGAACTAACCTAACCAAATCTGTGGCCCATTCTAGCACAGCAATTTGATGGTTGTATCACAGCCAAGTTTCTTAACCTCCCTAAGCCTGATTTTCTGTAAAGTGGGAGATACTTTACTTGCCAAAGTTGTTACAAAAACTAAATATACAGTCATGTACCATGTAATGACATTTTGGTCAAAAACCGTCAACATATATGGTCCCCAAAATTCCTGCTACCTAAAAATAGAGCATCATGACTTCATAGCATTTTACATTGGCAGCAGCCTCATGTGTCCCGCATTTACTGTGTCTCTTGAAAACACCATTTTCCCCTGTGCTTGATTTAATCTTGTGTCGTTTTATTCATTTCCCCTAAGTCTACAAAGCTCACTGCCCATGTTGTCAGTAAAAGGCCATACCAAGTGACTGACCTAGAAACAAAATTAAAAGTGATTAGGACTATGAAAGTGGAAAGTCAGTGACAGTTATTGCTCCCCAGTCAGGCGTGTCCCATTCTATCATAGATATAATCTTGAGTAACAAGCACTAAGAAACAGAGGCTGTTGAAGTAGCTGTTTCATTGAAAACATTAGACTTACAAAAAGTCAAAAAGAGCCTATTTCAGATACAGTGAAATTTCTAATGATCTGGATTGAAGACCAGACATAGAAACATAGTCTTTGCCAACACCATGACCATCATGACCAAAGCAAAAAGTTAGTTGAAAGAAAGGCTGGACCTGACTACCATGTCAAATTTACTGCTAGCTCTGAGTGGCTTAAATGATTCAAGAATTGTCATTCATTACATAATTTGAAATTGAGTGGTGAGTCTGCAAGTGCTGGTGGAATCAGCTGAAGAATTTTTTTAAACTCTTGATACACTGATTTTGGAGGAGTAGTAACTTGCCAGAGCAAATCTTTGGTATGGATGAAACCTCCCTATTCTGAATAGATGCCTGAAAGGACTTTCATTCATAAGTAGGCCAAGTCAATACCTGGGTTCAAGGCTTTAAAGGCAGAATAACAGTTTCACTTGGGGGCAGTTTTGCAGGCTGCAAATTGAAACCCTTTGTGATCTGACACAGTAAGAACCCCAAGGCTTTCAAGCATTTTAATAAACACGCTGCTAGAGTACTACAGGAATGCCAAGAAGTCATGGATAACCCAGCTCCTCCTCCAAGAGTCCTTCTTGAATTGCTCTGCCAGTGAAATGGAGAGAAATACTGTTTGGAGAGTTAACATAACTTTCAGGATTTTGCTTATTTTTTTATATATACATATACATAACATATACACTTCATAGATTTGTTTATATGTATAACTGTATGTTTCACATATCTATTATATATACTTAATATATATACTTAATATATATACTTTATATATGTACACATATGTAAACATATGTATACACACTTTATTTTTTATTGTAACTCACATTTGAATCACTAAACAAGTGTCTATGCAGGAGAAGGGTGGGTAGAGAACTGAAAACACTTGTTCTTCCTTAGCCACAGGAGCAAAGTAGAATTAAGACTGGGCCTCAGAACTCCCAACCCAGTCCTGCTCCCTGTACTGAGGTCTTAATCACAAAGATTATATTGTTTTGCTAAGAACATCCTGGACAGTTTCCAGACCTATTTCCACTCATTGCATGGCTTCATCCAGTCTGCTCATCACTGTGTCACAGGAAGGAACTGGAATAGACTCTTTCGAGACTCCATGACTTCCTGGCCCAGGATCACTGTGCTATTTTTTTTTTTTAAGATTTATTTATTTTTATACAAGAGCTGGGGTACAGGCCAGAGGCGTGGGAGGGTGAGAGGATTCACCAGAGACAGAGTGGGGAGCAGAACAGGCAGACAGACCGAAGACAATGCTGAGGGGAACAGCAGACGAGACAGGAGAAGTCTGCCACGCCATGTGGGAATCTCCCTGGCTGGCTGGGAATCGAACCTGCGCTGCAGAGGCTGCAGACAGCTTCACTGCGCTGTGCTCAACCAGCTGTGCCACCAGGGAGGCCCCTTCCTGACTTTTTGGCTAAGATGTGACTCAGTCTTTTGGCATACTTCCAGTGCTGGTGCGTCCCCTTGAAGAGCTCAACCTTGCCCTCAGAGTCTGGCTCTCTATTTGGAGCAAGACTTTGGACTCATTCATACCTTGGAAGGACTGCTTGAACCGAGTAGCTTTCCCAGCAGAAACATGTTAGGAAAGCAGATTTCCTTTCTTTTCTCCCTTTTTTCCCCAGGCATATTAGTGGTTCTTGAATGTTGGCATTATAGAATCTCATCCCTGGTGGGGTGGTGTGATGTGGCCCATGGTGGTGAAAATTAAAAGTATCAATCTACATTGCATTTTTTTAAAAGTTAACTTTTTAAAGATACTTATTTATGCATACAAGAGCACAGGCCAGAGGTGTGGGGGATGAGAGGATTCACCAGAGACAGAATAGGGAACAGAACAGGCAGATTGACTGAAGTACACTGCTGAGGGGAGCAGCGGGTGAGTCAGGAGAGGTCTGCTGCACCGTGGGTTGCTCCCTGGTTGGCCAGGGATCGAACTCTTGCTGCAGAGGGTGCGGACAGCTTCATAGGTTGTGTCTTAACCCCTTGCACCACCAGGGAGGCCCCTAAAAAGTTAACTTTTATAGAGCTATTTTTATTTGTATAAGCCATGAGATCATGGTATTCTTATTTTTACAGAATGAGTGAATCTAAGTTATCCCAACTAATGAAGAATTTCTTTTTTAACATTTATACAGTCCCTATTAGAAGGGTCAGAACAATGTCTATTTCCTCTGAAACTGACTCGTGGTAGCAAAATTGCTGTAAAATTAAAATGATGCTGGGAACTTAATGACATTCAGGAGGTGACAGTAGTTTTTAATTGTTGCAAAGTGATACAGAAATGGTTATTTTGGGTGATACTTGTTATACTGGAAAACTTTTGGGTAACTTCATTGTGATCAATTCTTAGAAGAACTTAATTTCTAAGAAGGAATATAGAGAATATTTATATATTTAGTTTGTTGGTACTAGATCATCCCAAGAAGATGGCTATCTCTAGGTCGAATACATTTGACATATTATATACAGATACATTTAAATTTTTAATATTGGTATATTTTTATATAATATTTTGTTTGAGGTAGCCTGTTCTTATCAGTTAACTCCTATCAAGTGCTCCTCATGCCACAATTGTTGTGACCTTTTCTATAGTGCAAATTTTTAATCACCTGTAAGAACATCGATTTATGTTGGTGTTTTAGTGGGTCTGTATATAAAGTGTTCTGTATACATTCTTTTTTCAGGTACATTTCCAAATGCTGATCCTGCAAGTGTCCCTCAGGGAACAGTCTATTATCCAGTGATGTCAGATCCCTATGGGCAGCCACCTTTGCCGGGATTTGATTCCTGTATTCCTGTTGTGCCAGATTATCCCTGTGTTGCACCGTGGCATCCAGTTGGCACAGCATATGGTGGTGGTTCTCCTGTTCATGGTGCTGTGAATCCTGGACCAGTTGGTTATATTGCTTCACCTTCTCATTATGTACCTCAGAATATGTAACATTCAGCAGTATGAAGTATTCTTGCACTGCCATTTTTCTTGCTGTTTTTTAATTTTTTAAAATATTTTGTTAGTGTTTAAGTGATTTAGGTAGCTTAAGTGGTTATTATATCTACCTTTAAGATTATTTTATCTTTTGATTTAAAATAAAGGGCTGCTACTTTGAGCTGTGAATATGGAAATTGGATATACAACTAGCCCCATATTGAACATAGTTGTATTCAGCTGTTCTCATATCAACCAGCTTCTCAACTTTGTATTAGTTAGTTGATGGTACCAATTGATAAAAGGAATGACATCTGAACTATATCCGTGGTTCGAGTCACACATTATATTAAACAATGCAAAATTGGAATGACTGCCACTTTTTTCTAGATTATAAAACATCAGAACCAAGAGCCTTTGCTTCTGGGTAACTGTCTTTATATTAAATGAGAGACCTCTTTAGGATTCTTAAGAATTGTGTTAACTGGGTTGTGTTCTAATACTAATCAGTTTTGAAGGCACATGGTGTTCTGCTTTAGATTTATCCCATATGCTATTGTTTAATGTTGGATTTATGTAACTTTTACTGCACAGTATTGAATTGGTGTCCTTTGCACAGTTAGCAGTAAATAAAAATTAGCATTTAAAATTGCTAAAATGAGTGGGATTTTCTTTTTTGCTTTATTCATGTAAGCAGAGAGTACCAGACGTTTGATCATTCCAATATGTTTTTTCCCTTGGTCCTTTGGTTGCGGAAGAAAGTGAATTCACAGCATAAACTGACAAGGCCAGTTGAAATGCTATTTAGTTTCAAAACATTGCAATGCATACTACTATATCTAGTTCTTTTCCTTTGAGAAGTTCCTTTTTAGGTGTATTTTTATTTTATTTTTTTCAAAGATTTGTTTATGCATACAAAATCTGGGGCACAGGCCAGAGGTGTTGGGGGTGAGAGGATTCACCAGAGACAGTGGGGAACAGAACAGGCAGGTTGACCGAAGTACACTGCTGAGGGGAGCAGTGGACAAATCAGAAGTCTGCTGTGCCATGTGGATTGCTCCCTGGCCAGCCGGGGGATCGAACTCGTGCTGCAGAGGCTGCGGACAGCTTCATAGGTTGTGTCTTAACCCCTTGCGCCACCAGGGAGGCCCAGGTGTAATTTTTTTTAAATCCATAACTCCCATGTGGAACATTAATCTACATTTATTTTTTCATTGTCCTTTTAGTAGTTGTCATATCTCGCAATTTTTGTTTTTAGACTTGTATCTTTCTAGGCCTGCCTGACTTTCTGTGTCTTAATTTCATCACCCTTTCTGCCTTTTCCCTTTACCCAAAGACTGTAAGCTTTTCTCTCTCAGTTCTCCTCTGAGGGGTAATTCATTGTGAATGCTTTTGTTGTGTCTCACCTGACAAACAGCTATTTTTAGTGTTCTTTACAGGCCAAAGCCTCTTTATATTGCCTTCTCGTAAGGTTTTTTATTTTTAAGGTTTATTTATTTATGCATACAAGAACTGGGGCACAGGCCAGAGGGGCAGGGGGGTGTGAGAGGATTCACTAGAGACCGAGTAGGGAACAGAACAGGCAGATTGACGGAATTACACTGCTGAGGGGAGCAGCGGGCAAGTCAGGAGAGGTCTGCTGCGCCATGTGGGTTGCTCCCTGGCCAGGGATTGAACTCGTGCTGCAGAGTGCAGAGGCTGTGGACAACTTAACCCCTTGTGCCGCTAGGGAGGCCCAAGTTTTTTTTTTTTTTTAAGATTTATGCATAGAAGAACTGGAGTGTAGTTTGTGGTGTAGGCCAGAGGTGCAGGGAATGTGAGGATTCACCAGAGACAGTGTGGGGAACAGGACAGGTGGATTTACTGAACACCTCTAAGGGGAGCAGTGGGTGAGACAGGAGAGGTCTGCTGTGCCACATGTGGGTTAGTTCCCTGGCCGGAGATTGAACTCAGGCCGTAACAGTGATAAGTGTGATAACGCTGAGACTTAAGCCCTACGCCACCAGGGAGGCTCCTGCCCTTTCCCACTTTCAACTACACTAATCAAAAAGCCATTGGAGACTGCAAGGCTGCACCAGGTGCTCGAACAGTTGCAAGAACTGAAGTGGAATCCATTGCAAAGAAAATAGCCTAGCTTCAGTGTACTGTTCTACATACCAGGGCCTCCCTGGTGGCGCAGCGGTTGAGCGCTAGGTTGTGAAGCTGCCCGCAGCCTCTGCAGCGCCGGTTTGATCCCCGGCTGCTCCCCTGCCACCGGAGGAGGGTCCCACATGGCGCACAGACCTCTCCTGCCGCCTGCTGCTCCCCTCAGCAGTGTACTTCGGTCCTTCTGCCTGCTCTGCTCCCCTCTCTGGCTCTGGTGAATTCTCTCATCCTCCCGCGCTTCTGGCTGTACCTAGTGCTTGTATGTATAAATAAATAAATCTTAAAAAAAAAATACAAAACCAATGGTAGTCATGACTTCCAAATAAAGTTTATAAGTACAGTTAAGTCATCATAACAGACATGGAACTGCTTGTGATTTTTTTTTTTGTATCCTTGATGTTAAGTCCTTGCTCTACAGGTGTGTTTTATGTTTATTTTAATCAAGCTTAAAACATGGAATAAGGGCCTCCCTGGTGGTGCAGGCAGTTGAGCACTGCCCTGTGAAGCTGTCCGCAGCCTCTGCAGCACGCGTTTGATCCTGGCCAGCTGGGCAGATACCCACATGGCGCAGCAGACCTCTCCTGTCTCGCCTGCTGCTCCCCTCAGCAGTGTATTTCGTCAGTCTGCCTGCTCTGTTCCCCGCTGTCTCTGGTGAATCTTCTCACCCTTCCGCACATTTGGCCTGTACCCTGGTTCTTGTATAAATAAGTCTTTAAAAAAAATACATGGAATAAAATTGAAACTGGGACCCTGCAGCACAAGCTGTGGGGCAAGACTGGCCATTTCACACTGCCAGCAGAAGGTATTGGAAAAGTGGTTTTCTACCCACCACAGAGTTGCTGCCTATGGGCAGCCCCTCCAGCATTCTGCCCAACAGCACTGCCTGTAGGCTGTGGAGGCAGCAAGCAGCAGGTGGTGGGCATTTTACCACCTGCCACCAATGGCCCCACTGGGGCTCATGCTGCAGGTAGATGCCAGCAGTGATGGGGGACAGCCATGGTTCCTCTAGCAGGGTACGCAGCCCCTGGTTCAGGGAGGCACATGGGGCCACTGTCGCTACCTCCAGCTGTAGGCAGTAGAGAGGCCTGTGGCGTCCCAGGCCAATATTTGGTGCCTGGCTTGTAAAATGGACCCACCAGATGAAAGCTGATTGGTGCTTTGGTCTCATCAGCCATAGGATTGAAAACAATCCAATCAGACTTGCAGGTGGGGCACTCTGAAAGCGGATATAAGGCAGGGCATGCGCCAGCTTGGGAATCTCACTCTTCTGCCCTCCGAAGAAAGCAACAGCATCCAAAAGCCAACCTCTGATGTGAAGTCGAAGAGCTTTGCAGAGGTGAGGCGTCAACTCCTGCCTCCAGTCTGATTCTGACATCGCGAAAGGAGCACCAAAGGCCCTGGGCCTGGTGTTTCAAAAAGCTGTTTGTTGGTGTGGGCCAACAACACAACACAGAAAACAGTTTTTTAACACCACCTCCTAGTGATCTGTGGTGTTCAGCACTGTTGACGGATGACTGGCACTCAGTACGTGTCACTTCTGAGAGCTGTCCACTGCCTCTGATCGTCTAGCACCGCCTCCTGGTGGTGTTGGCTCTGTGGCCGTCCATTCTACCATCCTGTGCTGTCCATTCCAACCTTCAGACTATTGCTGCTGGTTGCTGTGCTGTGATCTCAGTGGCTCCACTTGTGAGCACCTCCCGCTGCGGTGAGTTGGATCCTGGCCCTCGTCAGGACAGCACCATCTTGAACGAGCGATCTTTGGGAGTTTTAGACACTCTTTGGGGTGAGTAGCTGGCCACTTGTGGGCTTACAAACTCTTGGTTTTCCTGTTTGTTAGATGAACCCCGTTGTTATTCCCGAGCCCTAGCAGTCTTGCAATTGTGTGCAAGGGTGAAGAATCCACAGTGACCTGTCCTCTACTGGACACGATCCTCTGAGGCTATAGCCCCACTATACCCCCTGCTGTAGCACTCTTTTATAACCCCTCTCCAATGTTTTTCGAATATACTAACACTTCTGAGATATACATAACTCACAACAAATAATTCTAATGAAATAGTCCATTGGGGTAGGGTTGTGCATGAATTTAAAGTAGATATTTCTAAAACTGAGACAAATTTAGTCTATTTTACTATTTTACCTCTGAAGCTATTGTCAATGGTTCTAGCTTCTATGCGGTGATTTAAAAGTTGGTAGTCTATCTTGAATATGTAGGTCTGGAAATTGTGTGGTTTGGAGACAAGCATGCTGTCTTAGGTTTCCAGTTGATTGCTTTTATTTTAAACTTGCAGGTAGGCTGCTGCCTTGCTTGATTTCCAGTAGTAATGCAGTTTAATGACATGCTATTAACTTAAAAACCAGATATCAACTGTGTGTGTTAGACCAACCTAAATGTTGCTGTTGTCTGTGTTGAAACCAACAGTGTTTCTGGTCTATTTGAAGCTGACAAGCACAGTCCACTGGGTTTATGTACTCCGGTCTACTCTAGGAAACAACCAAGGAGTGTACCCTGGTCCTATTATGTTGGGAAAGGGGCATGATGGTGGGAGGATGCAGATAACCTGTACCGCCACACAAGTCTGCAGTGGTTTTTGAAGGCCATTTCCAGATTAAAAGGAAGTGATTTTTTGATAATTAAGTAAAAAAAAAAATCAGATTTAACATGTTTAGTAGCCTGTGGTATAAACTTCATAGACTTCTTTTCACATGTTTTTACCTCCAATTCACACGAATTGACCTCTCATCGCTGTCTTTTTCTCTGTGAACCAAATTTCAAGCACTTAGAATTGGGGGAAGGAGATCAAGGCACTGTAGTTCTGTACACTTTACTTCCACCCTCTTCCTGAGCTAAATCTGGTTACACCAAAGGTAGAAATCTGGATCATTTCCATAGTGAGGAAAAACAATTAATTTTCATGCTACATATATTCTCAAAATTGTGGTTTTCTGCCTTAAGAGCAGATAAAAATATTGAGTCAGGTTTACTGTTGAAATTCAACACTTGTGAATTTAAAACATCTTTCATTTCCTTGGAGTCTATAATTAAGGCATAACCTTTTAATTAGCTTTGGAAATAAACAAATTATGATTTATGTGAACATCAGACATTTAGAATTTCATTTAGATGATTTCCATGAATAATGAAATTGTCTGTTGGGGGAGGGTAGTGCATGAACTTAGACTTCTAGACCTAGGACAAATTTAGTCCATTTTATTATTATTTTTTTAAAGATTTATTTATTTATTTATATAAGCACTGGGTACAGTCAGAAGGGCGGGAGGGTTGAGAGAATTCACCAGAGCCAGAGCGGGGAGCGGAGCAGGCAGAAGGACCTAAGTACACTGCTGAGGGGAGCAGCGGGCGGCAGGAGAGGTCTGCGCGCCATGTGGGACCTTCACCTTGTGGCCGGGGATCGAACCAGCGCTGCAGAGGATGCGGGGCGGCTTCGCAGCCCAGCGCTCAACCGCTGCGCTACCGGGGAGGCCCCAAATTTAGTCCATTTTAAATGAAACTTCTTTGAAGCCTTTTATGTTTCCATTCATCATAACTGTAAGTTCAGGAGAACTAATATAGAAAGAGACAACCTCCTATTTCCCCCATCTTAGCTAAAATGTTCGGTTTTAGACAGAACAACTTGATTTAGAAAAACATGTCATTTACCTCATTATATAAAAGGCAATTTCAGGGACATACGGGGTACCTGTGATGTGGGGAGGTGCAGCTTCAAAGAAGGATGGACCTGAGGTAGGCAATCTACTGTGCATCTGAAACTGCTTTAGAGAGGTAAATCTGGGTATCACCTCAAAGTAAGTGGCAGGGTGGGGTTTATAGATGGAAGATTAGCTACATGTTAATAACTGTTGAAATTTGTGTTTCTTAAGCTATTCCCTCTACTTTTGTGTTTGAAATTTTTCATACTAGGTAAAGAAATAACCTAC
This sequence comes from Talpa europaea, assembly GCF_964194135.1. Lineage (NCBI taxonomy): Eukaryota > Metazoa > Chordata > Mammalia > Eulipotyphla > Talpidae > Talpa > Talpa europaea. Next base: position 69,887,488 of record NC_140081.1, read on the forward strand.
CTCGGTAACTAGTCATCTGAAGAGGAAATATTTGTGAGGTTAGTAAGAGTTAAGGTATTTACAATTTTTGCCTTGAATGCTGAAAAGAAACAGGGTTTTAGAGAGGCTATCATATAAAGTCTATTGGTGCCTTGTTAAGGTGTCTGGGGGGGAAGCCTATAGTACAGGATATTCTTAAAATTCTGTAATTCTCAATTCTCAAGAATATTCACTAGTTACATGAAAAAATTTAATTATATTTCATTTTTAATCAAGTTTTGTTGATTTGCCATTCATGTACAAAATAATTTGGGGAGTATTGCTTCACACCTGGACATGTGCACATGCTTCACTCACCTACCACCAGGACTCCGGAGCGGCCACACTGGCCCCTCCACCCTCCCTCCTCTCTGGTGACCACATTTTCGCAGAGTCTGAGTTAAGTGTCATGGCTTAATAAAATCATTTTATTGAACCACGACATTTACTTGTAGTTGAAACTAATTGAGCTGAGTGAACCATTTCAGGTTTTACTGCTTCACTATTTCCCTAATAATCACCACCTTGAGTTCATTTTTCTCTTTATGGCTGCCAGAGGGGAGCTTGCAACTAGAAAATCATTTACCTTTGAACAGTTATTTTTTTTTCTTGGTGGGCAACTTGTGCCACTTACTAAGCCTGTTGTGAAACGGTGGGAAAGGAATTGATTGAACAACATTGAGGTTAAACCGAATCAGTTCTTAAGCATTCAGACCATTCAACGCATAGAAATGTTGATTTGTTTTGGCCAAACATTATTGACTAATAGTATTGATTTATTGGTGTTGTATGGATGGTCAGAACCATTACTTAATCAAATAGCAAATCTCCACTTACAAACCTTACAGCTTTACCCAAACGATGCCATATAGTTTTGTTCAAATTGTTTGCAGAATTGAAGAAAAAATTCTTCTACCCTAGTATTAGGGTATTGAAGTTCTAGACTTAAAGGAACTGTTTCATTTCCTTGCTGGCAAATTGGCCAGATCAAAGTAAGCTCTTTTTTTGTCTTCTTTCAATCCTGTACTGTACAATTAAAAATCTGCTAAGAACGAAGATCTTATGGTGTGAAAAAAATAAAATTTTACCATATGTATAACTCTACAGAAAAAAACAAACACCATTTTTATATTCAGTTTTGCTTGCCTCAGCAGTCAAACTTTGTTTTAATTTTCTTTCATTCCTTAACTCTGCTGACAGAGCTTCACCTACCCAAGAAGCTTTTCTTCTGGTGTTTTAAAGTATGGTATAGAATTGGCTTTTGTTAACCTTGTTTTTTTCCCTTTACTGAATGCTTTTTCTCCCCCAACATTTTATAAAATATTTTAAACATACAGAAAAGTTGAAATTATTATGCCGCGAACATCCATACATCCACCACATAGATTCTGCCATTAATACTTTACTGTACTTGCCTTTTCACATATCAGACTATAAATCCTTATTTTTGATGTATTTACAAAGAAAATTGCAGGCTTAAGTACACTTTGCCCATAAACATTTTTTTTAAGATTTATTTATTTATTTATGCAAGCACTGGGTACAGTCAGAAGCGCGGGAGGGTGAGAGAATTCACCAGAGCCAGAGCGGGGAGCAGAGCAGGCAGAAGGACCGAAGTACACTGCTGAGGGGAGCAGCGGAAGGCAGGAGAGGTCTGCGCGCCATGTGGGACCCTCCTCTGGTGGCCGGGGAGCAGCCAGGGATCGAACCGGCGTTGCAGAGGCTGCGGGCAGCTTCACAACCCAGCGCTCAACCGCTGCGCCACCGTGGAGGCCCTTAAGGGCCTTTTTTTTTCTCTTGGAATTAAGTTCATATGCAATGAAATGCACAGATCTTAAGTGTTTGACACAATGAATTTTGAGAATGTATATATCTTTGACACCCAGGGCCTCATCAAGATAACATTTATCACCCCAGAAAATTCCCTCATCCTTCTTCCCAGTCAATCTCTGTTTCTAATTCCCCTCCCCCAGGTAACCTCCGTTACTTCTGATTTCCACCCACACCCCCGCCTTGTAGATTAGTTTCTGTGTTTCAAACTACATAAATGAATCCAAGTACAAGTTTCCCTCACTATGGGAAAGTAGAGCATTGTCATGAAACTTTGTTAACCTAATTGCTAAGAAGAAATTATTAAATTATATGGGAATATTTCTGAGCAATCCCAGACCCATAAAATAACCTTCCAAATCATACCAAATAGTACAAAATCTAAACACGAACATAGTAAAGCAAGAATGATAATAAATACACAGCCTGTTTCATAAAATAGTTCCAGAGCATTGAACTTGGAGGTGCCGCCCAGGCTGCTCAGGCTGTGCTGCTGCTACAATAGCTTGATGAAAAAAATGCTGAATGCTTTTTTTGCTCTTTGCCTTTTGTCATAAAAGCAAAAATCCTCTTCGAAATTCTTTCAGCCAAAGAACAGATACTGATGTAAGGCTTTTCATAAAACCAAAGTGGTATAAGGCAAAGTTTTGAAAAGCAGGGGATACCTGTGTGTGGTCCTTTGTGTAAGGCTTCATTCAATATAATGTGTTTGGGATTAATTCATGGTGGTTGTGTCAATAGCTCCTTTTATTCATTGTATGGACATGCCATCGTTTGTAAACATATTTTTGTGAACATTTGATTTTATACCCTTTAAAATAGAATTGTTGGATCATAGGTTAGGTGTTTTATAAGGAACTGCAGGGCATTTTTCTAAAATGATTGTACCATTTTAAACTCCCACTGGCAATGTATGAGAATTCCAGTTATTTTTCATTTCATCCCCATCAACATTTGGTGGTGTCGATCTTTTTTACTTCAGTCAGCTGTATTTATTCCTTTTTGAAGTATGTCCATATCATTTGTGTTTTTATTAATGAGCTAGGAATTTTTTTGTATATGCTGGTTGTAGATCTTTTTCAGATATATTACTACCTTTTATATTGTCCTTATTTATCTAACCAATATAAATATTATTACAACAGTCACACTTAAAATAATTAGGCCAGGGGCCCTCCCTGGTGGCCCAAGGGGTTAAGCACCGCACTATGAAGCAATTCGCAGCCTCTGCAGCACGAGTTCGATCCCCAGCCCTCCAAGGAGCAACCCACATGATGCAGCAGACTTCTCCTGTCTCGCCCGCTGCTCCCCTCAGCAGTGTATTTCAGTCAGTCTGCCTGTTCTGCTCCCCACTCTGTCTCTGGTGAATCCTCTCACCCCCACCCCACCCCACGTCTCTGGCCTGTATCCCAGCTCTTGTATGCATAAATAAATCTTTAAAAATAAATAAAATAATTAGGCCAGGACTTGCAGGTGAGTTATTTGACTAAAAGTCAAATTGTTCTGGTAGGTATACACCTGTGCTCTGGTGGCCTAAGTGTTAACGTTAATTATTAAAATACAAGGATAAAACTTCCCCTAATTCATTAGGGGAAAGCTAATTGCTTTAAAGTATTTTCCTACAAAATAACTCTTAAAATGTCAGCTGATACTCTGATTATACTAGTTTAATAATGACCAATTTAACCTCAATTTATGCATCTTCTCCCTGACTCAGAGATTGAAACTGTTTTGTACAACATGTATCATACTTTAGGTGCGCAGTGAAGAATAAGTAATTTCCAGGATAAGGTTTGTAATTTTTCTCGATGTGATGAGCTATAACTTTATCGCTGTTACACTCATCCCTGCATGTTATCATCTCAAAGCTATTTATGAATGTGTATTCAATTTTTAAATATTTAATAGTCACAACTTTGTTTAATTAGGAATACAAAAATTAGAATGGTATTAACAATGTTTATTCTCATTTACTTTTCAAAATATAGTGGATCGTGTAGGTCTCCCTAAGTGTTTCTGCTGATTAAATTATAGTGGAAAACCCATTGTTGTTCATATATATTTTTTAATAAGTGGCTATAAATGATTACATTGGAAAGGGAGGAACAAAACACCTTAAATCTGAGCAGCCATACATTTTTGGGCAAAAAGTAAATGCTTTATTTTTGTTTATACTGAAGCTAAAAATACACAAAATTATTTTATTGTACAAGATTCTTTTTAACACATTTAAGGATGACACTAACTTTGCACTTCTTACAGAAAATATTTAAAAATAATTGTTACTCAAGGAGGTTTTAACTTTGAAAATAGTCTTCAAAGCCAAAATGCCAGTTACACAAACACATTTGGAATTTTCCTTTTTTATGATTAAGCTCGGGAGATATAATTTTAACCTGAAGTTTGATGCGAACATTTCCTGTATGGTGATATGCGATTTGGGCTGCCAACTAGGCTAAAACAGTGAGCTAATCACTGCCTGTATTTTCTAGCATTTTTATCTTCTACCAAATGTTAGCTCCAAACTACTTTCTTTGTTTTGAATATAAAGAAACTCTTCATCCTCAATTTCAACCCTGTTTTTGAGAAATCTTGAAATAGAATCCAGTGAAGAGTCTTAAATATTGACATTTTCTTGAACACTGCCACTGGGGTGCATTCCTCTGTTATAAGAAACAAAGACCAGTTAAAATGCTTTCACTTGGAAGGCTGTGTTTATCCTTATCTGAACTGAAATGTCCTTGAGAAATTCTGTGTCCTTATGATTGACATGAGAGAACATATGGGGTTTACTTCTACTATATTAAAGGAGTAATTTGAACCATTAAAATTTTAAAGTTAATAATTTATGAAATTGGATTGCTTTTTACATTAAGAAAAATATAGATTAGTGTTTCAACCCTTTGGGGTTAGAGGTTTCCGCATGAATTCCCACAACATTTATTTTAGTGCCCTGGGCTCCACCAAGCCTGTTAGAAGCAAGGATTCTAACTGCTTCTCCTGCTCAAGTAGACTTGAGTACAGTTAGCATTTTGCTCACTGGACAACGGGTTTCGGGTTTCGTGGCTTTGGTTATTTAAACTGAGTGCTTTGTATATGTTGGGAAAGGAAGTCCTACAAGCTGGTGTGACCACCTTATATAGGAAATATCTAACCTGAATGTGTGATTTCCAAATGACCTGAAAATTCAGCTAGAATCTGCTACTTATGCTGCCCAGAGCTCCTTCTCAGTTCAAAACTCTCCCTTCCATTTCTCTATGAAGGCTGGAACTTTCCTGCCCCTGCTGATAGCCTAATTGTCACAGCCTCTGCATCATAAAGTATCATTTCTTATGGATCAAATAAGGTTTGGGAAGCTAATTTCTGAGTTTTACGACAAACTTTTAAACTTGGAATGTGTTTTACTAATTAAACATGAATATTCAAGAGTTATCATTATGGTTGTTCCTAAATCATCGGACATTCAGTGCCTAAATATGGTTTTAGTGAAAGTAACCTTGTTGGGAGCCTAGACAGGCCTGTTGCAGCATGGCTGCCTCTGTTCCAAGCATGTTTGAAACTGGATTGAGACTGCAAAGAGCAATCAGGACTCTTTGGGGGGGGGGATGGAAATACAATGTATCTTGATTTTGATGGTGGTTGCATGATGCATATACAACTGTGAAAACTCATTGAATTGTATGCTTTACAAGGATGTGGGTAACTGTACACAAATTATTCCCCAATAAAGTTGATGACGGAAAAAAAACTTGATTTCAAAGAGCAGTTTAGATCACTTTACAAATCAGAAAAGAAACTCTCTTGTTATTTTATAATTGTGCCTATCAAAGTGCCTATTGCATGTGAGTTAGCACTCGAAAAAAATGTTTATTTTCACTGAAGTAGATAGAACTCAGCTTGAACATCCAACCTGAACATCCAAACTTTCACTAAATATTTATATAAAATTATGTTTGGCTATTTCTAAACATTCAATCTTATAGACTTATGATTTCTTACCATTGAGGCGGTTGACTGTTTCATGGGTTTTGAAAGTCTTCCCAAAGTGAATGTCCACAATGGTCTAAGTAATGGCAGCCATTTGATATGGGTGCAGCTTTCTTAAGGTGACTACTTTGAAGGGCAACATTTATTTGGATGCACAAATTTGGCATGTTTATGAAAATGTTAGTCTCATTATTTTATAATTGCTCTTGGTATGTTTATTGCAGATTTATGATACTGAAATGACACCAGATACATCTAGCATTCTTTTATATTAACTTTACGTTTTCTCCTTCATGTAGCGTTTTGACAAGTTCATTTTATTCTTAGATAAAATTTGGAGAAATCAGTTCTGCCAGCAATTGGCCAAATGTACATATTTATAAAATTCAGTGATATTGTACAACTTAAAATGTAACCTTACTATGAGTCTGGATGGGATGAACTTACAAATACAATTGATTACAAGGTGAGAACTTGCTACCATCTGAAACTCAAACTAAATATGACCCAATCTTTGAAAATGATGTACAGGGCCCTCCCTGGTGGCATAGGGGTTAAGTCTCAGCCCTAGCACCACGAAGGCTCACCGTGACGGCCTGAGTTTGATCCCCCTCTTCTGTTTTGCCTGCTGCTCCCCTTAGCAGTGTATTTCAGTAGATCTGCCTGTTCTGCTCCCTACTCTGTCTCTGGTGAATTCTCTCACCCCCCCACCTCGGGCCTATACCCCAGTTCTTCTACACAAAATAAATAAAATAAATAAAAATTTTACAATAAAGGAATAGTTTTTAAAAAAGATGATGAGGTGGCCTCCCTGGTGGCCCAGTGGTTGAGCTCTGGGCTGCGAAGCTGCCCGCAGCCTCTGCAGCACCAGTTCGATCCCCGGCCACCAGCGAGGGTCCCACATGGCACGCAGACCTCTCCTGCCGCGCCCGCTGCTTCCCTCAGCAGTGTCCTTCAGTCCTTCTGCCTGTTCTGCTCCCCGCTTTGGCTGTGGTGAATTCTCTCACCCTCCCGCACTTCTGACTGTACCCAGTGCTTGTATAAATAAATAAATAAATCTTAAAAAAAAAAAAGATGATGGGGCCTCCCCAGTGGCGCTGCAGGTTGAGCACAGCGCTGTGAAGCTATCTGCAGCCTCCACAGTACAGGTTCAATCCCTGGGAACTGGGGAGATAACCACATGGCACCAACAGATCTCTCTTGCCTCGCCCACTGCTCCCCTCAGCAGTGTATTTCAGTCAATCTGCCTGTTCTGCTCCCCACACTGTCTCTGGTGAATCCTCACACCCTCCCACATCTCTGGTCTGTGCCCGAGTTCTTGTATGTATAAATAAATCTTTTATAAAAAAAAGATGATGTACTGGTGTTCAGAGCTACTCTGTATACTGTTGCACTTAGGGATTTTGTTGATAGAGAAAATGGTGGTGTTAATGTTTTAATCCAGAAACATTTTTTTTTTTAATTTGGGAACTCCATCTCAATTTAGTCATGTAAAAGATTTGACAATTTTGTGGTTTAACCCTATGATTTAAAGTACTTCTCCAGAGTTGTCTTAACTTTGAAAGCTTTTCCACCTTTCCTAACACCATCTAAGTACCTCAAATACTCCCTGCAAAATTCCAAAGTCTCTTTTTGCCTTGGCTAGAGAATGTTCAAGAGAGTTTCTATTTGTGTGTGTGCATGTGTAACCTCTCAGGAACTGGATGCAATTCCTGGGGTATTTGGTTGTCTTGAAATCTGCTTATAAATTCATGACAAAATATGCTGCAAAGCAGTGAAAATGACCTTCACACTTCAGGCCATTCTTACCTTTTAAAAAATCTTTACTGGTTCTATCAAGTACTTTGGCATTATAAGAAAGCCTTTTTTTAGGGTGGGGAAGGAGGAGAAGGTAGGCAAATGTGTGCTACAGTCATGGATTTATGAGGGTTGATAACAATAGTCAAAAATGCAGACTTTCTGTTACTGCAGAAATCACCATATATTTGTGTAGTAACAGGAAGCTCCTACAGAGCTTTCACAACTTTTCCCATCCGATAAGATAGCTAGCTTTGCAATCAAAAGAGACAAACTCATGCCATTCGCAGCAATGTGCGTGGAGCTAGAAGGAATTATGTTCAGTGAAATAAGCCAGAAGGAAAAAGAAGATATCAGATGGTTTCACTTATAGCAGGAATATATGGGAACCAAATAAGACATCAATGTAAAAAAAATAATAACAGTACAAAACATAACAAAACAAAAATGGACAATTATGAATCAGAGACATCCTGCAGGGGAGGAGGAGGGAGAGGGATCAGAGGGAGGGAGGGAGGAGCACAGGGGACTGAGGTGATGGTGCACAGGTGCATTGGTGAAGGAAATTCTATGGGAACTACACCTGAGGGGGTGGGGGGAAGCAAGTATTGTTTAAAAATGTATGATGTAAAAAAATCATAAAAAATAAAAAAAGAAAGCTAGCTTTGGGGCTTCTCTGTTGGCTCAAGGGGTTAAGACACAACATATGAAGCTGTCCGCAGCCTCTGCAGCATGAGTTCCATCCCTGGCCAGCTAGGGAGCTACCCACATGGCACAGCAGACCTCTCCTGTCTCACCTACTGCTCCCCTCAGCAGTGTATTTCAGCAGATCTACCTGTTCTGCTCCCCAACTCTGTCTCTGGTGAATCCTCTCAACCCCTGCACCCCTGGCCTATACCCCAGCTCTTGTATGCAAAAATAAATATTTTTTTTTTTTTTAAAAGCTAGCTTTGGGTGTTAGGGCATTCCACTTCCTTTTATATTTAGACACTTTTGTTTTTAATATGTGCATGTTTCCCAAGTACCACAAACACTAATGGTATTGTGCTTGAAGAAAGAAAACACAACTCACATCCAATAAACAAGTTCACTCTAGAGCCAGAATAAAACAAATGTGGAGCTTGAAAGTACTAGAGCACAGTGGCCTGCTGCCTGCCTCATTTCAACAATTAACTTGTTTGTTTCTTAGTAACCATTCACTTTCTAAAAGTAAAGATTTCAAAACCTTGTGTCAGCACCACCTTGCCTGGTAAGGCCTCCATGCAGCAGGTAGATGGAAATCCTAGACCACATATCATCATAGGAAGAGTAACATCTCAATTATGCAGTAAATCTGAAATATAGAGACTAAATTCAGCCAAAAAAGTATACTTTTATTTTTACAGGTTAAGTTCTTCTGACTTATATGCTTTATACTTTTCTTCAAACCAGAAACCCCAAATCCTGACAGAACTCAATATTAATGGTTGCACTACAGTGGGTGCAGTCATGACGGTTTATTTAAGCAATTCCTCACCACATCTCAGGAAGTTTCTTTCCATTGAAGTTATTTTTGCTTCCCCTCCCTTCAAAATGATGCAGTAATTTTCCAAAAGGGATGAAGGCTAAGGCATAAGCAATCATATGCTATTAATTTTCAGTGTGTATGTGTGTGTGTGTGTGTGTGTGTGTGTGTGTACACACTCAAGATTCTCACTTTTACAAACAACCCCCCAAAAGCAATGCAGGCCCAAACCCACATCTGTTAGAGAAAGTGATTGATAAGGTCATTTGGAAATACAGTAGAAATAGCATTTTTCTGTACTTAAAGTTATGCTCACATTTAATTGGGGTATTCAGTTCCCAGTGGCTAGTTCTATGCCAACAAAGTGGACATGTGGAAAAATTATATAGCAAGCTAAAAAGACAATCTTAAAATACCGAGAGATTTGAGGTAAAGCTGACAAGTAGGTATGAAGAGATTATTTAAATAAGCCGAACAGTTACATCAACTTATATCAGTTGTGTCTCTACAAGTAATCTGCTTATTAGCTCTGTTTTGGAAACCTAATTATGAAAACATTATGCTCAATTTTTCTTATGTACTTTTTAAGAGGATAGAATATCTGCTTAACTTCAAGTACTTTTTACATGATGGTTTCACAAACCAAGGTCTGGGCCACTTAAACTGTTAGTCAAAGCACCACTTGAGTTTCACCCACGAGGTAATATGAACATCAAATGGCTATTAATATTTTCTGGCAAAGTAATTATATTAACTCATATTTTTACTGAAATTCCCAGTGAAATTTTCAGAGAAGGTTTGCACTGCTATAAGACCTATAAAAGTTATTATAGAAAAAGTATTTGTTCATTTTTTTTAACTCATTCAAAAGTTGGAGGACCTAAGGTTATCTTTAAAGTTCTTGAATCAAATTGCAGACAGATGTTTTGATGTTTTGGACATGGCTAAAATGAACTCAATTAAGTGATAGTGGCATGAAAAATGATTATGGGAGGCAGAAATAACTGAAGTTGTCTAATATTCCCATGTAATTGGACAGAAGCATAACTTGGAGCATTTATATCCTGGTAAAATTTGGCATCTTCCAAAAATGATGATTTTGAATTTGGACACTTTTCTGTCTTTTTACTTCACTGGACTTAAAGCTAGCAATGGAGGAGATTCTTCATTAAGGGTCATTTTGTAATATAACTCAGAGATCTGAGGGTAATATTTTACCTCTGTTACCAGGGACAATTTAATGTATTTATGATGGAATGCAACAAGGGAGGACAGGTGTCTAGATGTGATAAGAAAGGCAACTGTAGCGAAGGTGAACTGTGGTATAATAGACAAATGGTAAATGTTTGTTTTGTCATACTTGGCTGTGGAGTGCCATATTTATAATTGGAGTGGTGTTTACATTGGAATATGTCAATCTGAAATTTGTGGAGTTCATGGTATTTAGGCAAATGAACAAAAGGTATGGTAGTCATTCTATTTTCACATTTTCTATGTATATTTACTTCATAAATGTTTCTATGATTCCAAAGATTTGGGGTTATCGACTAGCTCTGTGAAACTGAACGAGTCATTATCCTTCTTTATCTTTTTTTTTCTATTTGTAAAATAAGAGGTTGGACTAGCATATATATCCTCTGTAAGATTTCCTTTTAACTCTAAATTTTTGTTTTTATGAATTCCCCCTCAAGTTGGCTTTTATCTTTTCTGGAGTAAGAAGACATACTTAAGCATTTGATTTGAAGTACCTTTCTTGATAGTGGCTGGTTCAGAGGGTAGAGAGGTGAACACAAATCTTTTTCCCTTCCTAATTTATACTGAGTTTATCAAAATGTTGATGTCATCAACACAGAAGTTAGGGCAATAGTGCTTTAGTTGTCAATAGTTAGCTGACCTCGATGCCCAACATAGTTAGGCCTCAATGCAGTTAGTAAAATTCAAATCCCAACTTGCAAAGGCAATAATACTGAGAAGATCTGAAGAGAAATGTTCTGCCTGTGAAATATAACATTGGCTTATTTCAGTAGTAGAGATTGACTACTATGATTTATTTGAATATATATCTATATTCCAATACATATATCCAATAGATGCATATGTGCATGTGTGTGTGTATACATAGTCTTGATTTATAGAACATAACGGAGAGGAAACTGTATGTTAGCATATGAATCCATATCTGGTTACCCTTATTTTCTGACAAATGGATGAAGTAACTGCCAGAACAATTATTTGATAACTTAGGTTATCACAAATACATGCATTTATGAGAAAGACATGTTTCTCTTTTCATGAAATGTATTGGTTTTTGGCACCATCAATATGAGTTAGGAATGTTGCCCAGATACTATATATTATTCAACGTGATTTTGACATACACTATTTATTATTCAACATGATTTTGACATTTGGGAAAATTGAATCTGTAACATTAGAAACCTTTCTTCTGTTATTGATGTCAGAGCCATTTGTGATAGTCCCACTCAGAGAAGCAGGAGGGAAGTTGGATTTAAGTACATGATCACTTCAGATATGATCAATGAATTTTGGGGGAGCAAGCTCTTCTCCCCCAAATGGGTCTTGATGCATGCAGCTTGTTCTCTTGATAACTTTTCACTGGATCTGAGCTTTATTCTTCAACAACTCCTATTCCCTCCTCTGATCCCCTACCCACCCAGTTTGTCTCTGCTTAGTGTGGAATATTTTGACTATCAGCCACCAAGTTCATTAGAAATGGGGATCAATTCAAAGAACAGAAACCACACGGTCAACACTATTTTGGAGGCACATTTGCATTTTTTGAAAATGCTTCATTGCACTTACTTTTACCAGAAAGCATACACATGAATCTGGAAGGATTCCTATTACGATTGACATTTGCAAGGACAGGGAGATACCTGATTAACTCTCTTGCTTTTCTGGGCTCCACAGTGTTAATTTAATCTCCTTTTACCAGAAAGTATACACATGAATCTGGAAGGATTCCTATTACGATTGACATTTGCAAGGACAGGGAGATACCTGATTAACTCTCTTGCTTTTCTGGGCTCCACAGTGTTAATTTAATCTCCAGGACCCAGACCTAAGGCTGCTTGATGTTATGTGTTAGAGTCCAAATTGGGGATAGATACTTTTGGGCTAATGTTGCTAAAAAACGCTCTTGCTGAGAAGGTTATGTTCTGGTGGTGATGACCATATGCATTGTGGACTTCATTTTTTACCCTATATCTTTGAACTCTGAAGAGGTTCTCTTAAGCTCTGGCAAAGAATTTGTTTGAATGTATAAATGGAGCTTTCTTTGAAGACAGTAAAATTTGGATCATGTTTATTGTTTCATGGATTCGCTAGGGTTATTATGTTATACATCTAACAGAAGTTTACACATGCAATTCCACTGCCCCCAATGAATAGTAAAACTGCAACCTGAATTAGGTTTTCTAGACCTAAAATTTTTTTGTGGATCTCTTTTAAAAATCAGAAAGCACTTAATTAAAATGAAGAAAATGCTCTTTCCCAATTTTAACACCTCAATAAGATGTCCTTTTCCTGATTAAAATAAAAAATCAAATCCCAACTGTTATCTTAGAAATGCTTTTGATAGCAGTGATGATTAAAACTATCAACAGTAGATAGAACCCTATAAATATACCAGCTAATTATTTTTCCTTGTCAATGTATGAGATGTAGTGACTATTGGTTAGAGCACAGTAGAAGTCTTTAAAAACAGTACACATCCTAAATACTAGTCTTGATACTACCAAAGTTTAAAATGTAATAAGTTAACTGAAATATACAAATACAGGAAAGGAATTCACTAACTTATTAGATATGACATATACTATGGGGTAAATATTCATTGGCACACATTAGGAAACTAACACATCTTTAAGAACCAACAAGCCCCCACAATAAGGAGAAGCTGTAGTGTTTGAAAACAAAAACAACCAAAAAAAAAAAAAAGCCGATTATACCTAGAAACCACAAGCTGACAGTTCTTTGGGAGTCTATTCATTGAACCAGAATGGGCAGCGTGTAGCACTGAAGGACAACAAAGATAGGCAGATTAGTTGGCCTTATCTGATAGCTGGTGGGGGCTGCTGAGTACATTCCTCAGCCCTGTGGGGAAATGGTGTGAGATCCTGAGGAAGGTCAGGAATCCGCGCGGCAGCAACAGTAGCAAAGTTGGCACCTGGAGCTTCAAGGAGGCAAGGGAAAGAAAAGCAAAGCCAAAGGGGTAAGCACCCGACTGCATCTCTGCTAATTAGGGTTAAACACCTGTTCTGTTCGTGGTGAAATGGACTTGGTGTTCATAGGTATAAAAAGGCAAATAATAGTAAGAACAAAAAACAAGAAAAAATGGACAAGGTGGCTATAAAAGATAGTGAAAATAATAGGAGTTTCACTCTCCTTTGGGGGGAGGGTGGGGCAGTGAGGGCACCATATTCTCTGTCACCTCTGAGAGCAAGGAAATTACAAATTTTCTGTTGAGTTCCAGGACAGGTGATAGGGGCTTGACTTAAAGCCGAGTTGTAACTTGTTCTTCCTGTCCATCACCCCATTTGTGCATGAGCAGGTCACAAGCCTCTCCCCAAGTTTCAAATACATCCTCCGAGGAGTCTAAAAGTTTCGAATTTGAGGAGCAGATGCTGGATGCGCAGTGAAGAGAGCTGGAACAGGCTAGTGGACATTCACTGCTCTGGGCAGCGCCCCGGGCTTCCCCTAATTCTACCTCACTGAGGTTAATTTCACTTTGAGAACAGGCCTCTGCTTTCCCTTTCTCCATCTGGGAATACCGGATGTCCTGCCACATATAGTGCTGCTGAACGATTCCATCAGAAATTGTGTACATTGGCTCTGAACTGGGTTCAGACATATGACCATTAAACTTGGAGAATAGGAGGCCCAGTTTCTTGAGAGAAGGACCCATGAAGGAGCGTTTGCTTGATGACTCAGCTTTTGACTTCCCTGGGGCACCACTGGCTCTTGGCATGGTTCTGATGAGAGGTGGTCCATGGCAGGTCTTTTTCTTGCAGCCTAAATTGAAAGAGACACTCTTGGATTTGGCCCGAGCCCCACCACTGCCATCATTGGTATCATCCCTCTGAGAGAGTTCAGTGCTGCTAGTGGAAAAGCTTCTCCTTGGGTGTTTCCTATTTCCTAAGAGGTCAAGCACTTCATATCGAAAACTGGAGATGTCCTGCTTTAGTTCCTGGGGCGAGAGAGAAGACACAGGTTAAGAGACTCGGCTGTAGCTCAAAATATGCACACTGGGTATCCTCTGGCTTATTCTAATTTTCGCCTACTGACAAATCGCAAAGTACACAAGCTCTCAGAGAAACTTCACGTTCTTCCAATATAGGAAAAACCTATTAATTGTTCTATGGGCAGGGCTGGCCATTGGAAACAATGTGGCATTGGTAAAGTTGAATGCAGACACTGCCCCCCCCATCAGGGTGGGGGGCACTGGCTTTCACAAATCTAGACATATGAAAGGTCTACTGTAGAGGAAATGATCTTAGGATTCTATGAAATAAAACCAGGGAAATGGAAAGTCAGGTGATGAGACTGCTATTTTGGAACAGGGGTTCCGTTCATTCAAATCCTCATGAAATGTCTTGTATCTACAACTGGCTGCCTAGACACTAGATTGCTCCTTTAACAACTTAAATTTGATCGTGGCATTTCCCTGCTGGAAACTCTTTAATGACTTGTCATTGCCTTAGGACAAAGTAGAAATGCCGTACCGTGAACTGTAAGATTTTTCCAGGCCTAGTATATGTCAATCTCTCCCATTTCATCTCCTCCCACTCTTCCCTGAGGCTCTCTCCAGTCTACCTGTATGGACATATCTTGCCTTTAATTGTGCTTTTCTGTCTGTCTAGAACACTCTTCTTCCAAATTTTCCTTTCTCTGTTCCACCTTGAGACTTGTCTTAAATATCACTTCCTCCGGAAGCCTGGGCTGACTCTCCAAGTCCCAGTTGGGTGTTCCTGCTCTCTGCATTGCCACTGCATCCTAAGTTTATCCTGTTAGAGTCCTCAATCATGAATCACTGCCTCCTGCTAGTGTTTCTGTATCAGTTCACAAGTAGGGACTGGTTCTGTCTCTTTCACCATCGTCACCCAGCACCTAGCCAAGTGTGTGGCACATAGCAGGCTCTCAATAGGTGAATTATGTCTATGGATTGGAAGAACAGCTTTCCTAAATCTGCTTTAATTCCTGGGGCAAGAGAGAAGACACATGTTAAGGGACTTGGTTGTAGCTCAAAATACACACATTGGGCATCCTTTGGCTTAGTCCAGGTTTTGCTTAATGAAAATCACAAGGTATACAAGCTCTCAGAAAAACTTCACACTCTTCCTGTACAAGAAAAATACATTAACGATTTTGTGGGCACGGCTGGCCATTGGAAAAAAATGTGCTAATTTGTAAAGAAAACATATGATTCTAGGATAAGTCTTTTCAACCAATTGACAAGTTTAGCTAGATCATTCTTTTGTGTGGGGACCTGTTCTGTGCATGATAAGGATGTTTAATAACAACTCTAGTCTCTACTCACTAGAGGCCAATAGCACACACATCTCAGTGTGACAACCAAAAATATCCCCAGGCATTGTCAAATGTGCCCTCGAAAATAAAGCTGTCTCTGGTTGCGAACAACTACTTTAGGTTAATGTTGATGGTAGGGTTTCTTAAATATTAGATTTAATGATAAATTTTCTTGGTCTTCATCTTATATATTATAAGAAGATCCTTACATCTCCAGACATTGTTCCTTTGCTCTTTTGCCCCTTATCACACTCAATTCCCACACTGAGAAACACCCAGAGTCCAGATTATTAAAAGAATGCAGAGGGCTGATTTCTTTTGTTCATGAAGCTGATTGTGGTGACAGACATTGGTAAAATTTCTTTATCGACTTAATGAGAGAGAATAAGCATTGTAGCTGGTTTTGTTGTATTGTAGGCCATTGAAATTCCATCACCAGAAACCTCAAGCACGATGAAGATTGAGAAGCTTAAGAAATGTGAAATGAGAAACCACTTTATGACGTAATTACCTTAAAATTTTCTTCTGTTAGTCCCTCATTTGTTTTGGAATTTCTTATCATAGCAGCCACGTATCTTTTGACTAAATTCCTGATAACTTCCTGGAATTAAAAAAAGCAACACAGAGACGTATTCAGTTTCCTTCTGAGGCTCTCCGTAAAATGAGAAACACAGGAAATGAAACATGCTGAGACCATCTTTGTCATAGAAAATCCTCACAGGATCCAGCCATTCCTTGCAAAAACTCAGTTAAGCCCATTGGCTGAATAAGGAATTATTATGTGTCTGAATTTGGTGGCAGAGTGTGCCAATAAAATTTACCTGAAAGGAAAAATTTCCTTCCAAGCAAAAGGTAAATGGACTCACCTTTATAGAATAATGAGAGTGTAATAATCCTTGAATGTTCATAGTCAATATCCTTTGCCTTAAGGCTGGATTAAACATTAAGTCTCCTGGTAAGATGAGAATTTTTCCTCATTTTATAATGTCGAGAAAGTCATTCTTCAGTGTCACTGAGTCTGCTGATTTCAATGTCAAGTAATTTACATGGGCAAGCTATTTTTCACAGTCAATCTACACTCCTTTCCAGTGGTGGTCTTCTTTTGCTTAGCCTCTGGGGAATGGCACACCCATGGCCACTATGTCTTTGTATTCGTAATTGTGACGATATCTGCCACTTAATGCCCTGTGTCAGGTGCTATGCCAGAGAACACACACCCAGTCATATACAAACACTCAACCACTCAATTCTCAACAACTCTGAGTTATCATCTTCATTTGACAGATGAGATTGAGGCTCAGTTGGGGTTCAGTGACTTGTCCAAAGTCACACATTTGGCCAAGAATTACTGTGCTTAGTTTCCACGAGAAAGTCTTACCTGGTAATGTTGATTCTGTATCAGGCTATCTGCATGGCGTTCCTGCAATTAAAAATGGACAGGGAAGTGACATTAGCAGTCTCCCAGTACCCCACCCAAATATCTTATAAATATTGTGGCTAGAGACTGGCATAGTTGCTCCTTCCAGACAAACCCTCCAAAGTATCCATAAGTTGGAGTGATTTTGTGATGCTTAAGATAGGGAATGTCAGCATGGAGGGAAGATAGGAAACAGTTTTGGGTAATCCTCTATCTAAAGTATATAGGGTGTTGTAAATCAATGTTACAAAAAAAAAATCCCTGACTCTTAATAGATTAGTGTAATCCTTAAAAAATACAACTATAACAAAATTAATTTTTATTTATTTTTTTAAAAGATTTATTTATTTTTATACAAGAATTTGGGTACAGGCCAGAGATGCGAGGGATGAGAGGATTCACCAGCGACAGAGTGGGGAACAGAACAGGCAGATGGACCCAAGTACACTGCTGAGGGGAGCAGCGGGTGAGACAGGAGAGGTCTTTCCCACCATGTGGGTTCTCCCTGGCTGGCTGGGAATCGAACTCGTGCTGCAGTGGCTGCAGATTGCTCCATAGGTTTAGTCTTAACCTCTGCGTCACCAGGGAGGCCCACAAAATTAATTTTTAGAATTAGTTTTTATGCAGCAATGTTGGAATACTTGTTAAATCATTAATATATATTTTTTTAAATAGTATAATCTAATAAAAGATAGATAGATAAATAGATAGATAGATAGAACAGATAGGATAAAGACATAGGTTTTAAAAGTCTTACTGTGAAGCTTCTCAAGTTGTGCCTTCTCCGTCTACCGTCGGGGTCTCTTTTGGGGCAGAAAGTGTTGTTGAACCAGTTACCAAGGTATAGAAATGACTTTGGACTAGGGATGATGTTGAAAGGAGGTGGCAAGGTGCCACCTTCATCAAAGTAACTCATCCAGAGCTTCGTCCTTGCAAACTTCCACTCAATATCTGCATGATCCTATGAAAGAGAGAACTTCAGGGATTTAGAATGGAAAGTACAAAATGCACCCTTTCTATAAGTTCAGCTTGCTTCCATTGAGGGCAATTGGTCAGTAGCTATAAAATTCAAATGACACATACCTCATAATCCAGTAATCTAACTTATATAAATGTATCTTATCAATATACTTGCAAAAATATACTTGCATAAGGCTGTTTACTGGAGCACGGTAGCTTATAATAGCAAGACAACTGGCAACAATCTAAAAATCCAATAATGGGTGAAAGGTTAAAAAATGGCATTATATCCACAAAATGGCTTACAACATATTAAAGATTTATTTTTTATTTATATAATAGCTGGGGTATAGGACAGAGGATTCACCAGAAACAGAGCGGGGAGCAGAATAGGCAGACAACCGAAATACACTGCTGAGGGGAGCAGTGGGCGCGGCAGGAGAGGTCTGAGGCTCCATGTGGAAATCTCCCTGGCCCGCTGGGAATCGAACCTGAGCTATGGAGGCTCCGGACAGCTTCACAGTGCTGCGCTCAACCACTGCGCCACCAGGGAGGCCCAGCTTACAACATATTAAAAATATAGTAGCTCTAGCAATATTTATATAGAAAACAAAGAAATGTGTATATGCATTTGTACATATATGCATATGTATGACCTCCAAGACCTCTTATGTGACAAAAGCAACATAAAGTACATTATGTGTTGTGTACAATGATCCTGTTTGTACAGCTGAAAATTCTTTTTTTAATACAATTTATTTATATATATTTTACATCATTGTTCATTTTTGTACAATGTTTGCTTTCTCCTCTCAGGTGTAGTCCCAATAGAATTCCTACCACCATTCACCTGTGCACCATCGCCATAGTTCCTTGTGTTTGTCCCACCCTTGTTTTTTATTTTTTAAATTTTTTTTAATAGAGGTATGTTTTTATTTATTTATTTATTTGTTTGTTTGTTTTGTTTATACATGCACTGGGTACAGTCAGAAGTGCGGGAGGGTGAGAGAATTCACCAGAGCCAGAGCGGGGAGCAGAGCAGGCAGAAGGACCGAAGGACACTGCTGAGGGGAGCAGCGGGCGGCAGGAGAGGTCTGCGCGCCATGTGGGACCCTCCTCCGGTGGCCGGGGAGCAGCTGAGGATCGAACCGGCGCCGCAGAGGCCGCGGGCAGCTTCGCAACCCAGCGCTCAATCGCTGCGCCAACGGGGAGGCCCTGTCCCACCCTTGTTTTGATCCCTCTCCCTCCCCCTCCACTGCAGAATGTTTCTGATTTATAGTTTTTTTGTTATTATTTTTCCTCCAATCCTTATTTGGTTCCTCTGTATTCCTCCTATAAGTGAAACCATCCCATATTTTTCTTTTTCCTTCCGGCTTCTTTCACTGAGCATAATCCCTTCCAGCTCCATCCATGTTGCTGCAAATGGCATGAGTTTATCTTTTTGATTGCTGAATAGTATTCCATTGTGTATATATACCACATCTTCTTGATTCAGACACCTATTTTTGGGCATTTGGGTTGTTTCCATATCTTACCTGTTATAAATGCAGCTGAAAAATTATTTATATTGTTTTACTTTCATGTTCTAGATAAGTATATAGTAAGGTGTCAGCAATGGTTATTTTTCTTTTCTTTTAAAGATTTATTTATTTATGCATACAAGAACTGGGGTACAGGCCAGAGGTGTGTGTGTGTGGGGGTGAGATGATTCACCAGAGACAGAGTAGTGACCAGAACAAGCAGATTAACTGAAATACACTGCTAAGGGGAGCAGTGGGTGAGACAGGTGAGGTCCGCTGCACCATGTGGGCTTCTCCCTGGCCGGGGATTGAGCTCGTGCTGCAGTGGTTGCGGATAGCTTCATAGGTTGCGTCTTAACCCCTTGCTCCACCAGGGAAGCCCAGCAGTGGTTATTTTTCATTTAATTTTCATGGAGCTATAATTAAGCTATGTTTGTTTCAGGTATACAACATAATGATGCAATATTTGCATCTATTGCACCACTATCATCACAATAGCCTAGTTAACATACATCACCACACACAGTTACAAATTTTTTTCTTGTGATGAGAACTTATTTTAAAAAAATATTTATTTATTCATGCATACAGGAGCTAGGGTACAGGCCAGAGATGCAGGGGGTGAAAGAATTCACCAGAGACAGAGTTGGGAGCAGAACAGGCAGATATACTGAAATACACTGCTAAGGGGTACAGCAGGTGAGACAGGAGAGGTCTGCTGTGGGTCAGCAGGGGATCAAACTCATGCTGCAGTGGCTGCGGATAGCTTCATAGTGCTGTGTCTTAATCCTTTGTGCCACCAGGGAGGCCCCAAGAACTTTTTTTTTTTAAGATTTATTTATTTATTTATACAAGCACTGGGTACAGTCAGAAGCGTGGGAGGGTGAGAGAATTCACCAGAGCCAGAGCGGGGAACAGAACAGGCAGAACGACGAAATACACTGCTAAGAGGAGCAGTGGGCGAGACAGGAGAGGTCTTTTGCACCATGTAGGACCCTTGCTGGTGACTGGGAATCGAACCAGCGCTGCAGAGGCTACAGGCAGCTTCGCAGCCCAGTGCTCAACCGCTGTGCCACCAGGGGAGGCCCAAGAACTTATTTTTTAATGACAATTTGTATCAGGTGATTTTATTTTTTAAAAGGTAAATTTTCTTCAGGTGTGATTTACAGAGAATAAAATTCACCTATTTTTAAATGTTCAAGGAATTTTGACAAGTGTATATACCTGTATAACCACCGTCATAGTTAAGACATAGACACACACACACACACACAGAATAAAACAATAAATTTCTGTTTTCAAGTCACTGAGTTTGTGGTAATTTGCTACAGTAGCAATAAGAAACATATATAGTTATGGTATGAAAGAATAAAGTAGTCTTAAATGTTAGTTCTTAAATATTTTGGACACCAAATTTGACCCAAAATTTCTTGGAAGTTAAATCACAAAAAAGGGAAACAGCCTGAATCAGTTATAAAGTTTTAGTTGTTCTGGCAAAAGAAATTGAATGCATCTGTAGAGACTTCCCCCCACTCCCCCCGGGAGCCATTGTTACAGACACTCTTGGGGAGAGTGGGTTCTGGAATGTGGAAACAACACAGTCTCCACTGTCAAAAGTGAACAGTGTAAAGGAAGGAAATGAAAATCTCCTTATCAGCACATGAGATCTTTAAAAGGAGAGTTGTATGTCACAGGTAGAGAGAGGGCGATGAGTGAATATTCAGTCTGTCAATGAATCCTCGAAATTGATCCTTGGCTTTTCAGATATTTCATAAAGGCTTTTATTTTATTCTCTAAATTAGCAGCACTTAGCTTTCATGTTAGAGGGCTAGCAGTGTGAGTTCAAGAATGACATCTAGTGGAATAGAGATCTTTATGTCTGAGCCCATGGATGAAGTTAACGGAGTCAGTGAGTCTATTAAAATTGTATGTACAATATTGTGTATTTTGCATTTTTCTGGTTTTTCATATTGTCAAGAGAATATGTGTTACCCAAAACGGTTAAGAACTACTGAAATGAGCGACTGGAAGAGGGGGCCCCGCGGACCATGGTGATGACTATGGGTGCCTTGGTAGTGCGTGTGGTGTGGTAACAACACCTGAAGGGTATGAGCCTACACCTCCAAATCATATAGAGTGCTGTAAACCGATGTTACCTCAGTAAAATAAAATATTTTAAAAATTGGGTTATTTGTCTTTATATTACTGAGTTATGTGTTCTTTGCATATTTTGAACTAATCTCTTATTAGATCTGTGACCTGCAAATATTCTCTCTCATTCTATGGGTTGTCTGTCTTATCACTTTCTTTTGCTTTTTAAAAAATCACATTTTTATGGGATACTTTGAAGCACAAAATTTTTAATTTTGGTAAAATCTAATTTATGAATAATCTATCACGTCTGCTTTTGGTATCACATATATAAAACCATTGCAAGTCCAGTGTCACAAAGATTTGCTCCTATGTTTTCTTCTTAGATTTATATAGTTCTAGCTTTTACATTTCGGTCTGTGATCCATTTAGAGTTAATTTTTGTGTGTGGAATGAGGAAGGGGTCCTGCTTCATTGTTTTGCATGTAGATATCTCTTATTTCAACACCATTTGCTGAAAAGACTATCCTTTCTCCATTAAACTGTCTTGACACCCTTGTCAGAAACTCAGTTGACTTTATTCTGGACCCTCAATGCCATCCCATTTCTCTGTTCTTATGCCAGTACCATACTGTTTTGGTTACTATATGTTTGTAGTGAGATTTGAAATTGTGAAGTATAAATCCTCCAACTTTGTTAATATTTTTCAAGATGCTTTTGGCTACTCGGGGGTCTCTTGTATTTCCATATAAATTGAAGAACAGCTTTTAATTTCTGAAAAAGAGAACTACGCTTATTTTATACATTTATTTTTTCCCACTTCCTATTTAATACATTTAAGTGACTATTCTAGATTCAGGATTCATGGGCTTCACAAGTCAGTCAAAAAGGTTTATACCACTAAAAAAATTAAGAAGACATCCTTGATCAATGCACCATGCAACCACAGTAGGGGTTCACACTGCTTCATGCCTTATACCCATTAAGGGTAAAGGTTGGCATTAGAAACAGGTGTTTTGACTGATGTTGGGCTATTGGGATAATTTATAATGGGATAGCAGGAGTGATGAAAATTTTAACCACCTCATTTCTCAGTTCTCCAGCTATTATTAAGTAATACATCAACTCCTGAGGTAGAATTCTGTGAAAGAAAAGCAAAAAAAGAAAATACCACTAGAAAATATATAGAACTCTATATCACCTTATTTCATCCAGATGAGAAAATCATAACAGATTTGCACTCTCTGTCTGTCAGTCTGTCTCTCCTTTCCTCCCTCCCTTCGTCTCCTAACTTTTCATCTGTCTGTCCATCCTAGAGTTAGAATTTAAAAATGTAATGATCATCAAGGGATTAGTATTGACATTTATTCAGTGGAAAAAAGAAGTCATTCTTTTTGAGAGGAAACAAATACGATTTAGTTAAATGGTTGCAAATGATGACAGGCTTTCCCAGTTATGCTATATGACAGATTTGTTTTTATAAATTGCTAAATCTGTTTTGGTAAACATATTAATTTGGTAAAATTATAGCTACATTAATATAATTTTACCAAAGTTTTGCTAAATTTTATTAAAACATATAAGACAAGGGCCTCCCTGGTGGTGCAAGGAGTTGAGACACAACCTATGAAGCAATCCACAGCCACTGCAGCACGAGTTTGATCCCCAGCCAGGGAGCTACCCACATGGTGAAGCAGACCTCCCCTGTCTCACCCACTGCTCCCCTCAGCAGTGTATTTCAGTCAGTCTGCCTGTTCTGTTCCCCACTCTGTCTCTGGTGAATCCTCTCATCTCCCCCCAACTCATACCTCTGGCTTGTACCCTGATCCTTGTGTGCATAAATAAATAAATCTTAAAAAAAAATAAGACAAAAAACATTTTCTAGAAAATGTTGTACTAGTAATGGTATATTAAAATTAATAAAATCTTACCCTTTTATAAATAAACATTGAACAAATATCATTTGACCTGGGAACCAAGGTTGGTGAGATTCCCAGCATATATCTAGATTGTCATCCATGTCCAGCTCTTTGTATTAAGAAAGAAGCTTGGCTGTTTTGTTTACCTAAGTAGCTGGCTTCCTTTTGATAGAAGGCTAACTTTTAAAGCCATAACTTGTATCTTGCTAAACTTTATTTGGATCAAAATAATGCATATACATAGTAAATAATCTCTTATGGCACATACAAAAATAAACTAAGATAAAATAATAAAATCTATCTTTTCCATATCATGTTTTGTTTGCTAAACAAAGTGCCTCTATTTTTTTTTTAAGATTTATTTATTTATTTATACAAGCACTGGACACAGTCAGAAGCGCGGGAGGGTGAGACAATTCACCAGAGCCAGAGCGGGGAGCAGAGCAGGCAGAAGGACCGAAGTACACTGCTGAGGGGAGCAGCGGGCGGCAGGAAAGGTGTGCGCACCATGTGGGATCCTCCTCCGGTGGCCGGTGAGTGGCCGGGGAGCAGCCAGGGATCGAACCCGCGCTGCAGAGGCTGCGGGCAGCTTCGCAACCCAGCGTTCAACCGCTGCGCCACCGGGGAGGCCTAAAGTGCCTCTAAATAAAAGACTAAGTATATTAAATAATTATTTGATTGGGTCTTGGTAAATCTTTTGGGCTTCATCCCCAAATGTATCAGCTAAAAACAAAAAAACAAAACATGTATTATCGCACACATTCTGTGGGTTAGCAATCTGGGTATGGCAAGTTGTGTGCCTCTGGATCAAGATATTTTACAAGGTTATAATCCAGTTGTTGGTCAGAGTTAGGGTCTCATCTGAGGCCTTGACTGAAGGAAGATTCTTCTCCAAACTCACTTACATGGTTGTTGACAGGATTCAGTGCCTAGTGAGCACCAAACTGAGGCCCTTAGTTTTTTTGCTGGCTATTGGACAGAGACCTCCCTCAGCTCCTAGCAGAGTGGGTCATTCTGGGCAACAGTGACAACATGGCAGCTGACTTTCATCAGAGGGAACAAAAGAGAAAACCATGGTCTTTTTGTAATATCATCTCCCAAGAGACATCATTTTTGCTACAATCCAGTGTTAGATGTGAGTCTCTAGATCCAGCCCACCATCAAGGGGAGGAGATTGTGTAAGAGCTGAAATACCAGGAAGTGAGGGTTATGGGGGGCCATATCACAGATTTCTAGCCACAGTATTACTTCTGAGAAATTGAGACACTGAATGACTGTAATTTTGGGTACAAATCCATTTCTAACTTAGGTGTTTTCTAATTCTTTACCTTCAAAAAAACTTAAGGAGAATCTAATTAAGTTGTCAAATGGTAGCTTGTTAGAAATGTTATTTTATGAAGTCATTATATTACTTTTTGCACATAACTTAGAGTGCAGGAAAATTGAGTAACAATGGCATAATAAAATTCTATTCATTTACACATTATTGATATGAAAAAGGTTTCTTAGCACTTTTACAAAAATGGAAACTAAAAATATAATTGATGCTGAAACCTCTCCTGAAAACTACTCAATATTCATCTGGATATAATAACTAGTTGGAAAAAAGCCCCACTTACATCTTTGAGAAATGCATTTCCAAGAAAAATGTGTTTTTTGTCTAATAATAATTTGTCAAAATTTGTATTTGATTCTTTTGAGAAGTTATTTTGTATTACTAATAATTGATTAATAACTGAATTCAACTCAATATTTTAACATTTATTACCTTCTGGCTACAGGAAATAAAATATTAAAATGCAATACTTCTTATGAAGAAATATAATATGATCAAAAATAATAAAGGACTTTAAAATACAAAATCATATAGCATTAGGATAAAATCCTGTGGGGTTGTGGACTGGAAATAAAAATTCAAGGAGAAGAAAAAGTTATGTAAACTTTTTATGCTTAAAGAAAAAGCCATTTATATTTTAAAGGCATGGTCATGAGTAATAAGTTACTATGGTATTCAGAATCCACTGGATACAATTAAAGTAATGTAGTTGGATAGTTTTGTTTTATTTTAAATGTCAATACTTGGTATATTTCAGAAGTTACATCCCCTGCAATTGTTTAAAGTTATCACAAAAATCTAGATGTGAACCCCCAAATAAACCAGGAGTACATAGACTTTTTTTACTCCAGATTCATTGAAAGGATTGCCAGAAAAAGGTCTGAATATTCTTTTTTTTAAAATTTTTTTTAAGATTTATTTATGCATAGAAGAGCTGGGGTACTGGCCAGAGATGCGGGGGGTGAGAGGATTCACTAGAGACAGAGTGGGGAGCAGAACAGACAGACTGACTGAAACACACTGCTGAGGGGAGCAGCAGGCGAGGCAGGAGAGGTCTGCTTCACCATGTGGGTTGCTTCCTGGCCGGCTGGCTGACCATCAAACTTGTGCTGCAGAGGCTGTGGATTGCTTCATAGTGCTGTTCTTAACCCCTTGCGCCACCAGGGAGGACCCCAGGTCTGAATATACTTGAGACTCAGAACTAAGTTAGCCTCCATGCATAAATTACACACACACACACACGCACCCACACACACGCACCCACACACACACAATTATGGCTACAGTGACAATTGCTACCCTGAAAAGTAGTGCTGTAGGCAACTTGGGATGCAGAGGAGGATAGAAGGTAAGGGCACTGTAAAATACAGGTTTCCCTTATTGTCCATAAGTAAAGTGTTCTATGAAACCAAAAATGGTGTAAAGCAAAAAAAAAAAAAAAAATGCAATTAATTTATATGGAAAATATTTTGAGCATTTCCATACCCAGAAAACAACCTACCAAATAATATATAAAACCTAAAACAATACTAGTTCACTATAAAGGCAGGAACAATAAGATATTTATTTGTACAAAGTAGCTCTGGGGTAAGGGGCTCAGTGGTGCCACTCTTGCTGTTTGGAGTGCCTGTTGCTTCTGTAACAGCTGCTATGAAGCAAATGCTCAGTGCAATATTCATTTTTTTGCGCTTTGTCATAAAAGCAAAAATCCTGCTCAGATTTCTTTCAGTTAGCAAAAATAGGTACTAGTGAAGGTCATTGGTCATTGGTAAAAGCCAAGTGGTATAATTCAAACTTTCAAAAATCTGTAGGAGAGGTAGCCTGCCATCATGGGAAAAAAAGCGGGGGCGGGGGGGGTTTCTAGAATCAAACAAACCAGGACTGGAAATATTGCTCTGCTACTTAATTAGCTGCATGACCTCAGATCAGTCGATCCAAATCTCTGTGTCATGGTTTCCTTAACGTTAAAAATGGAGGAAAATACTTACCAAACTGAATTGTAGTAAAAGTCAATGTAAAATGCCTAGGCTATTGCCTACTCTATAGTAAGAAGTATATAATTGTTGTTCCCTTCCCCTAAATTTCTGAGCTTATAATTACAGAAACAAATGTTGAATTCTTATTTTACCCTTCGATGGCCCAAAATAGCCAATATTCCATTCATGGAATGTTTCTCTAGAACCGTTCTTGAAATGAAGTAGGTATTCAATATCTGTTTTTTAAAAAACGAACTGAGTCAAATTTTCAAACACAGAATTCTATCTCTAGGCAAGTTTGAAAGGGAGAATGATGATCCAGCTCCTGTGGGTATTCCACTATTTTCTAATAAACTTGGCTAGATGTCATGGTGTCTGGAAATGCTCATACCAATATTTTTAAATCCCTGTATGAGTTTAGCTTTTTGTTAGTTTGTGTGGGTTGTAAATAATAGGCAACAATGTCCTTTTTAAAAGACAGTTTTCTAAAGATCCTAGGAGAAAAAAACACATTTGATGCAAAAAGAATAGATGTATTCAGTGGGTTTATAAACCATCGGCATCTTTTTTGAGTGTAAGAGACTTTTTGCTGCCCCTTAATGCTCCTGCTCCACTTAGGCAAGGAAGTGACTTTGACTAAGCATTTTGAAAATATCTCGAGGACCCTGATTGCCACTAGTACATTCCCATGTGCTTATGTGACCTCAGGCTGGGAATTGCAATGTAACAACTTAGCAAAGGAGCTATTGCAAATTATCCTTTCAACAGTCTTTTCCTATTCATTTATAATGTACCAATTTGTCGTCCACCTGTCCATACATTCTTTGATTCCTATATTGAGCAATTACCATATTTCAGGCACTTTGCTATGTGCTCGGTATAAAGAAATGACTGTGCAGTAGTGGTGATGGAAGTGCCCTACAGAACACAATCAGAGGACAGAGGTAGCACCTGAACCTTGAATATCAGGATGTAATGGATCATCGGGCAGGATTGGCTAAGCAGTTTGGGCTGTAAAGTGATGATTTAAGTATTCATACATCATTCATGTAACAAATCTATATTGACTGCTAGATACTAGGTGTTGGGATTGCAGCAACCCTTTATCTAATTTGAACTGATGATGATACATGTGGTTTTTATCCTCATATTTATCTAAAATTGCTTACAGGTATGCCCAAGGGGATTTTATCTGCAGAGGACTAGTCTTCCTCCTTATGCGATACACAATTCAAACATTAGCTTTTTACTTGCTTATTTGCAGTGTTTGATGGTGAGGGCCTTGCCTACTCTCTGCCTTACATAGTCTATTTAGCTTTTAAGTACTAGCCCCTGGCTGGGTACTTTTGTGTACGACATAGCCTATACAACCATAGACGATGGTCCTTACTCTTCTCAACTTTCCAAAAATTTCAGGACTTTTGTGCTGCTTTAATGAGATCTTAAAAACACAAAGCCTTGGGCATCCCCGGTGGCACAGTAGGTTGAGCACAGCCCTGTGAAGCTGTCCACAGCCTCTGCAGTGCTGGTTTAGTTCCGGCTAGGGAGATACCCACACGGCGTGGCAGACCTCTCTGGTCTCGCCCACTGCTCCCCTCAGCAGTGTATTTCAGTGCATCTGCCTGTTCTGCTCCCCACTCTGTCTCTGGTGAATCTTCTTACCTCCCGCCCCCACCCCCAGCACCTCTGGCCTGTACCCCAGCTCTTGTATAAATAAATAAATTTTAAAAAACCACATAGTCTTACATGTTCTAATTCATGTGTATGCCCTGCATTATCCTTAAGATGGTCAGTTCCTGTAGAACAGGCTGTCTAATGCTTTTGCTGCTTCCATTGTGCCAGCGTAATGTACTGTGACCATAGAGCATTCCTTTAAATGTTGACTTAGTTGGATCCTAAACACATGGCCATAGCTAGGTCAGATGAACATGTCTGTTCAATTTCACATTTCTCAACAAATCCAAGCTCCAGATTATTTTCCTTGGGATCAAACTATGAGGCAATTTCTTACCAGCGTTTGACAAATTCTCATGCACTCTCTCAGATCCTGCCAGCAATCATTTGTTCCAGCAAATTGGAAAGCTTTATAATAACTTTTAAAAGGTTTTTTTTTTGTGTGTGTATATATGTGTAGAAATGGGGTTCAGGCCAGAGGTGAGGGGGTAAGAAGATTCACCAGAGACAGAGTGGGGAGCAGAACAGGCAGAGCTACTCTGCTGAGGGGAGAAATACTCTGCTAAGAAATTACTCAGCAGAAATACTCTGCTGAGGGGGAGCAGTTAGTGAGACAGGAGAGGTCTGCTGTGCCATGTGGGTTAGCTCCCTGGCTGGGGATCAAACTCAGGCCTTGTGGTGATAGCGCTGCGACTTAACCCCTAGGACACCAGGGAGGCCCAGAGATGGTAACTTTTAAGGAAAAAACTATACTCAGTAATCCTGAGTCTGATGGCAGACTGGCTGAAGGGATGTTTTGGGGGAGGGGGCTATTTGGCCATCCTTCACATTAACTACTAACTGCTTACTTCATTTGGGCATAAGACTAACTTTGTTTCCCTATGATGGGAAGCAACACACATTGCTAGGACATACATGACACAAACTGAGACAAGAAAGTTCATTTCCCTGGCATCTCAAGAGAAGTCTGTCTCACTTGGACTTGAATCAGTGCACACTTCTCAAATCTTGGTGTGCATCACAGTCATATGGAGAATGCACTAAAAATGCAGATTTCTGTACTTCAATGGACATTTTATGTTATAGTTTTGCCTCAGGGCTAAAAATGTAATTTTAAAACAGATGTAACTATTTATAATATATCATAAAATAAAATATAAAATTTAAAAAAAAGCCATTTTATTTTACTTTTTGTTTTTTTAATTATAGAAGGATTTGGCATCGATTTGTCTGCTTTGGAAGATGGCTATTTCACATGCTTGGTTTTATTAAAGATCTACTAAACAGAAAAAAAAATATATCATAGTATTTATAACCCCATTTTGGCCTTGCTTCATTAAAAATAAAAAGGAACCTTCAAAGTATGGAAGTAATTAGAACATTCACCATCTCTTAGAGGCAGAGAAAGACCTTAAGAGAAAGACGGAAATATCCCTGAAGCAGAGGAAGACCCCTCTGTGAGGATCACCATACCCCTCCGTGCCCTCACCTCCAGCTTATTTCACACATGCAGTGGTGTAGGGGCTGCAGCCCAGGGCTCCTGTGGCCACAGGCAGCGAGAACGGCCTTATTAATATTAATAACCCTGAAATCATGTTTGGTTTCTAAACCTCAAGCTGCGCAAAAATTAAAGAACATTTGTAGCACTTATATTTCCAGTCAATTGATTCCTGATATGTAAAAGAAGGGTAATGGGAATAAGGCAGAAGCTAAGAAGAATCAGACTCCCCAGCAATGACCTTTGAGCCACGGGCTTTTGACTCATCCATGAATATTATTTGTAGTTGATGAGGAGAACACTCAGAGACCAATCCATGGGACATCTGCTAGAGATGGGCAGAAGGATTCTTCGAGCATTAGGCCCTTCCTTCACTCACATAGTCAGTCCTGCTTTGTTTGAGAGTCTCCATGACAACTACTAATGTTCCTGATGAACATCCAGGACAGGTGAATTTGGGATGCCAAGGAGCATCTGTCCTGTCTGGCTGCCCTTTAGTACGGAGAAAGAAGATCCACTTGCTTTCATTTGTTCTCTTTCCATTCCCAGTTGCATGTTTGTCAGCCCCGAGCAGCAGGCATCAGAGGCTGCTGCTGGAAGCACAGACTGGTGCTGAGGAGAGAGCTGCCAAGGTACACCCTCAGCATTTTGACATGAAGAGCTCACATCCCCAACAGATGCAGGGTCACAGACAACTTGCAGACAAAACCACGAGTGGGCATTGAGGCAGAATGACTGAAAAATCCACTTCTGTGGCACATTACCAGGGGGAAGGCTAGGCCAGGCCCAGGAGAAAGCCAAGGTCTGAAAAGTCAGCTTTTGGTGCCCCCTGCAGTGTTGACAGAGAGAATGTTCCTCCCTCCTCCCTGGAGATGGACCCTGGCTCAGCCATTTGCTGGTGTGGAGATATTGTCAAGGGAGGTTTTGGGCAGGCAAGCATTGTCTGAGACAGAAAGGGGCTGACAGGCCCTAGGGCAGGATGTGTAAAGGGAATGAAGTGTCCTTGTCATGCAAATGCACTTTGTAGTTCTGAAGGCTTTACCCTCTGTGAGCCTGGCCTCTCAGGTGGCTTTGCCCGATTGTTCTCAGGCCAGAGCTGACAGGAGAGGGGAAGTTTGCAGTCTAGTGGGCATACTAAAGGAAAAAAAGTGAGCTAGTGGAGGTCTAGGGGAGGGAAGGGGGTGGTGGGGAACTTCAGCTCAGCGAAGGAATAAGTCATTAGTCCAGAACCAAGGGAAAGACTCCTAGAATCTCTCTTGTTAGAACCCAGGGGACAGTGAACTAGTCAGCAAACCAAGTAGAAGGGTGAAGGTGGGGGAGTCTGAGGTTGGGGTGGGTGAATGCAGGCATTTGGGCCTCAGGAATGAAGGCTGTAAAGCAGGAAATATAATATCATTATTACTTTGGATCAGACAGACCTGCCAGTCTCTTTATTAAGAGTGTGCCCTTGGGCAAGTCACTCTGATCCCTATGCCTTAGTTTCCTCACCTATAAAATGGAACTGATAATAGTGTCTACCTTATAAGGTTGTTGTAAGGATTTAATGAAATGTTCATTGTATAGTGTCTAGCATATAACAGATTCTCAATAAATGGTACTTATTGATAGTGGTTATGATATTACAGACATGCCTCATTTGACAACAGTGATACAGGCGTCATTACATGATTTTTCATTGTGTGAGCGTCATAGAGTGGAATTAGCCAGAGCTAGGTGGTATAGCCCACTGCACACCTATTGGGACCATTATTGTATATGAGGTCTGCCATTGACCAAACATGGTTAAGTGACACGTAACTAGATGAAGCATTGAATCCAGTGCCTGGCATTTAATCAAGACTTGTCTTTATGCCAGATATTCTTTTACTGACTTCTCTAAATCTTAGGGAACTGAGAAAGAGTTCAGCTTGTGGGTAGAATGGGGGTTAGGGGCTTCTATAGGTAAGTTCCAGGTAAGGTAAAGCAGTAAGCTTGGAGTGTTGTGCTGGGATAGGTAGAGAGCAGTGAGAGGACTCAGAATGGGGGTAAACCTCATTTCTTTTTACTACTTTTCTAAAGGTAGGCTCTGAACTTAGTTATTCAGCTCCTAGATAAATGATTCCCCTACGTGCTTCTCATTGCTGGTGAACACGCGCTGTGGTACAGGGAGGACTTCATTGCCATTTGAAATTTCTCCATGAAATTTTCATGGGGAATCAAAGGATAGGAGGCAGAAAGGAGTAAGGACACCTCCTACACTTTTACTGCCTCCAATAAACATCTGGCAGATTCCTGCTGGTACACAAGTTCTCTTTCTATCAGAAATGAGATCTGTAAGTCCCCTCCACCTTCACATTTTTCTATTTTTTCAAATGTGACCCATTCTTTAAAATCAGCTCAATTTGTATTTCCCAAGTCAACCGCAGAAGGTAGCAATGAGATAGTCCTGGGTGGAGTGCAACCAAAGAATAGAAATCACTCTAGGTTTTTTTAAAATGTAGGATAGCAGAGATCGCTACACAGATGATAGAAGAGCTAGAAGCCAAATGGGACAGTGAGGCAAGTCACAGATAAGCAACAACA
The DNA here is from genome assembly GCF_964194135.1 of Talpa europaea. NCBI lineage: Eukaryota > Metazoa > Chordata > Mammalia > Eulipotyphla > Talpidae > Talpa > Talpa europaea. The sequence continues at coordinate 69,920,126 of NC_140081.1, forward strand.
GGAAACTCCTTTAACCCTATAGTTGGAGGGACAATAAGAAGAGGTGGGAGGGGGTATTACAAAAGCCCAGAGACTGGGGTTATCTGGCAGGCACTAGAGACAATTGAGGTTGCCCTGCAAAAGATGTGGCCAAGAAAGGAGGGGTGTCTCATGGTATTTGGAGGTGAGTCCCATAGAAAATTGAAGGTGCCATCAAAAGTGAGGTTGGGGATGGGGGGAAATATTCAAATTTTCTCTTCTCCTTTCTTGTTTGTCAAACCTACCTAGAAGCCAAAGAGCAGGGGCTGTAGGGAGTATCATTCCCTTGACATAGAGCAAGCAGGAACTAGGGAATGGATCTAAGAGTATGTAGCAAAGAGTTAAACTATCATTCCCATTTTACAGAGAAGTCAAATGAGGCAGAAAGAGGTGAAGTTGCCCCAAACCACACTGCCAGTCCAGTGTTGAAATCCAGGCAGTCTGACTAATCCTCAGCCCAATCTCTGCAATCACCCCTACTACATGAAAAAACATGAATGTTATTTTTCTCATGCCATGCTTTCCCCTTTAAACTAGACTTTATGCACTAATGGTGTTAATTGCATTTTAGCTTTCAATTATTTATAGCACCAAGCCCTTTGTGTATTTTTCAGAACCTAACAGAAAATGTATTTTGTTGATTGAAATGTGATCATCAACGGGTTTTCAAAGGTTCCACATTGCCCAAGTGAGGTGGGGGGAGCGCTATTAAGATGTCCTCTGCATTTCTGAATGTTTGCTTTCTTGTTAGTCAGATGTAGCAGTCCCTGATCGGATTCCAGACAATAGTTTGGCAACAGGGAAAAAGGACAAGCTGCAGTGAGAAAAATCAATATCTAGATTGCTTGAGGGCATCCCGAAGGGAAGAGCCAGTTATTAAAATTTGAAATGTTTCTGCTCCAATGTCATAAAATTTCTACAGCCTGAATTGAGCAGCTTCTTCACCTGGAAAAAGGCTATACTATTCCTTAGACATGGAGCTTCCATGATTTGGATTGTTCTGTGGGACTGAACAATAGCAGAGATGGGGGTAAACCTCATTTCTTTTTACTACTTTTCATGGTAGGGTTTACGTTTTTTTTTTCCTTTTTCTCACAAAACAATTCTTAGGAATTAAGAGTAAGACATGGGTATGTTGGATGAAGTTTCCATTTATCCTTGTCCTAATGAAATCTTTGGCCACTGGAACTTGTAGGTCAAGGAGATTGGGCAGTTCCGAGTTGTGTTATAACTTGGGAAGGAAAGAAGGTGCGAAGGGACCTTGTAGTGAAAGTGCATTTCAGGTATTTCTTGGCCTCAAGGTAAGTATGTATGTGACAATGTACTGGTTCTATGTGTGGGTCTTGGGGTTAGATGACCTCATTTCAAATTCAGATCCTGCTACTCTCCATATGATCTTATCAATATAGTCAGGGAAAGAGAGTATTATAACATAGTACATTATCCTAGCTTTTCTCTTCTGTTTGTTCTTTCTCAATCTCTTTGCACAGTCTTTCCAACCTCTACGCATTGGAGTGCTTCTTCTCTTTGTTATCCATACTCATCCCCTTGACCGCATCCAGTCCCATGACTTTAAATATTATGCATATGCTGGTGACTTTCAAATCTCTAGCTCCAGCCTGGACCGCTCCTCCACACCTGTAGATCATTGCCCACTTAACATATTCACTCGAGTGCCAAATTGGCATTTTCAACTCCATATGCCTAATACCAATTCTGGGTCTTTGCTGTTGACCCGCAGGTCTGCTCTTTTTCTACTCTTCCCCAACTCTGTAAAGGATGGCTCCACTCTCTGAGTTACTTCGGTCTAAAATCTTGGGGTTGTCCTTAACTCCTCTCTATTGCTTATACCCCACATCTGATCCATCAGCAAATTGGATCTACCTTCTAAATATACTTAGGATCCAACTACTTCTCACTACATCCATCATGACTACCCTTGATGTAAGCCACCATCAGTTCTTGTTCTGGTTAATGCGTTAGTCTCATATTTGGTCTGTCTCTCTCTGTCTTTGCTCCTGCATCACTTCTGTCTTTCATCAATCAGTCACAGCAATCTTATTAAAATTTAAGTCAGAGCATGAACCTCCTCTGCTTAAAACCTTCCCATGGCTTTCCATTTCACTCAGAGTAGAAGTCATAATCTTTAAAAAGGTTTCTCAGGTCCTATATGATCTGTCTCTCCCTGCCATTACCTCTCTGACTTCACCTCTATATGAGTTCCCTTAATTTCTCCATTCCAGTTACACTGGCCTTCACAATGCTGAAATCAAGGTGTCTACATGACTGAGATAGATCTTATCTAAAGGCTCTGGAGAAGAATCTGCTTCTAAGTTCATTTGCATTGTTGAAAGAGTTCATTTCTTTGTGGTTGTAGGACCGAGGATGCCACTTCCTTGCTGGCTGTCAACTGGGGTGTACTCTCATCTTCTAAGGCTTCCCACATTTCTTACATGTCTGCCTCCATGTTCCAGTGAGCAATAACACAGAAATTCTCATTGTGCTTCTAATCTCTTATATTCTCTGATACCAACTGGAAAAAACGGCCTTTAAAAGACTCATGTGATTAGATTAGACCCATCTGGATAATCTCCCTGATTAGTATCCTTAATTACATTACAAAATCCCTTTTACCATGTAATGCAACATAATCACAATTCATCCTCTTCACAGTACTGTCTACTAGGGTGGAAAATCATGGGGAGTTATTTTAGGATTATGCTTACCACAATGATATTTAGACTGTTTAAGAAACTGACCAATCAGAATGTATACCAGCAATAGCCCTGCAGCAGGGGCATGGACTAAAACTGCTGTTCCAGGTGTTCCCCTTTGCTTGCTGGATTGTGGAGTGATCTGGGGACATCCCTGAGGGAAAAGCAGGAGTGGCAGCTATTTACCAACTGGTATGGAGATATTTCAATATTTTAACAATGGGGAGCCACAGAACTCCATTGGTGATCTGCCTACTTAGAGGATTAAAAATCTTTGTGTAGTGTGTGAAGTGCTACCAGCTCTGTGATTGGGAGTCTAAGGTTGCTCCCAGATGCCTGGGGGAAGGAGGGCAGACCACCTGTCCTTCTTCAGTGTGTGGCCGTCCCTGCCAGCCTTGCCTGCTGTCTTTGCACTGCCAGCTCTGTTCTGATGAATGTCCCCATTTGCATAGCTGTCTTCTGCAGTGGAAGTGCCCATCCATCATTTGAGCCTCCAAATTCTGCTACCCCAAGGGAGAAACCAATCCTATGCATTTGGTTGCTCCCCAAGCCATCCAGCAGATATAACTCAGACAAGCAGGTACTATTTACTTTGAGTGTTAGTGTGAAGACTCCACAGCAGCCAAAGAATTTGAGGGCTCTTATTAAATGGCTGAATGGGGTTCTACCACAGGACATTATGAGCCCCATGTTGCACAGCAACCAATGGCAGGCAACGGAGGTGCTTGTTGTGAGTAAATTAGAGGTAGAAATAGGGCCTAATGTCAATGAACTTTGTGGGACTGATCTGTCTCTCCATCTGATATTTTTATATGGGAGAGTTAAATTAAAATGGCATCAAGGGTAGCTTCACTTAACGGAAGAGGGAACACGCATATCAGGAGCAGCAGTGAAAATGTCGGTATGTTGAAAGAAGTATCACACAAGTAAATAAGGACGTTGAGGGTAATATGAGGATAGAGGGAAGAGGAAATCACTGAAAATTGTGACTAATAACAGTAAGAAATATGGCCAGCTTCACCTGTTGATTCTGGCTGGGAGTTCAGAGTGATCCCTGTGACCCCACGTCTTGAGGGTGACTCTATACGTTACTACACTGGATCCTCCATTGGCCTAGAAATGCAACTGCTGCAGAGCCACATCTCCACACCACCACTGGTGCTGCATCCTGCACAGAACCCTGAGGACTCAACCCTGAAAAGTTTGCTATTCCCTGATGTGACTGAGTCCTCTCCTGAAGGGTACACTGAACAGACTGACAGTGAAGCTTGTCAGTGACTGGGCCTCTCCTTAGACTCCTGTGATGCCATTTTTAAAAAAAATTTCTTTTCTTTGAATCCAGTCAAAAAATGGGCAGAAGAGCTAAAAAGAAACTTCTCTGAAGAGGAAATGCAAATGGCCAACAGGCATATGAAAAAATGTTCAACATCACTTGCCATCAGGGAAATGCAAATCAAAACTACCATGAGATACCATCTTACACCAGTGAGAATGGCACATATTAAAAAAACTAGCAACAACAAATGCTGGCGAGGGTGTGGAGAAAAAGGAACTCTTCTGCACTGTTGGTGGGAGTGCAAACTGGTCCAACCACTGTGGAGAGCTGTGTGGAGATTTCTGGACCTACTAAACATAGAGCTTCCATATGATCCAGCAATTCCACTCCTAGGTATTTACCCAAAGGACACAGAAACATCAATTCCAAAGAGCACCTGCACCCCTATGTTTATAGCAGCACTGTTTACAATAGCTAAGCTTTGGAAACAACCCAAATGCCCAAAAATAGATGACTGGATCAAGAAGATGTGGTACATATACACCATGGAATATTACTCAGCATTCAAAAAAGATAAACACATGCAATTTGCAGCAACATGGATGGCGCTGGAAGGGATCATGCTCAGCGAAATAAGCCAAAAAGAAAAAGAAAAATACCGGATGGTCTCACTCATAGCAGGAATCTAGAAAACTTAAATAAGGGACCAGGAAAATGAATAACTATAAGAAAGTGAAAATCAAAATCAACAAAAAACTATGAACCAGAGACACTTTTAGGGGGGCGGGGGCGGGAGGGGAGGGATTGGGGTCAGAATGGGGGGGCTGCAATTGTATGGGGAATATAACAATAAAATTTATTATAAAAAAATTTCTTTTCTTTTTTTTTTTTTAAAGATTTATTTATTTATTCAAGCACTGGATACAGTCAGAAGCGCAGGAGGGTGAGAGAATTCACCAGAGCCAGAGCGGGGAGCAGAACAGGCAGACTGATGAAGTACACTGCTGAGGGGAGAAGCAGGTGTAGCAGGAGAGGTCTGCGCGTCATGTGGGACCCTTGCCCGGTGGCCGGGAATCGAACCAATGCTGCAGAGGCTGCGGGCAGCTTCGCAACCCAGTGCTCAACCACTGCACCACTAGGGAGGCCCTAATGCCATTTATTTTAAGACTTTTTTTTTATTTACTTATGCATACAAGAACTAGGGTGTAGGCCAGAGGGTGTGTGTGTGTGTGTGTGTGTGTGTGTGTGTGTGTGTGTGTATTCACCAAAGACACAGGCCTCAGTGGCTGGTGAACTCGGGCCTCAGTGGCTGGCGATAGCTTGATAGCGCTGAGATTTTACCCCTGCACCATCAGGGAGGCCCCCTGTGGTGCCATTTGAAGGAGAAGTTGGTCTTCAGTGGCTTCCCTTTCTGTAACCTTTCCCCCATATAAAGGTCCTTCTAAAAATTGCATTCACTGTGGAAGTGCAGATGTTGCAAGTGGAATCAAACATACTTGCTGGTATTTACCATTTACACAGATCTAGAGATATTTTTGGAATCAGATTGCCCAGTATCTGGATCCCAGTGACTTCAGTTCCAAATGGTAAAGGCACATTACCAAAGGATCCCAAAGCAGCAGGCAGTAATCAGAATGTTTGGCCATTGCTCCAGATGTGTGAAATATATACACCCTTCTCAGACCCTCTCCAGGCAACTCCTCACCCACCTCTCTCCCAAACCAAGGTGTTTTCTTCAGGTGCAGCAGTAGGTGGCATTAAAATACAACTTACTACCAGCAGGTGGTGGCAAGAGAGCTGCAGATGCTTATTTCCACGCTTCCAAACTAATGTCACTGAACTCAGTGGGAGACAGTACAGCCCTGCATTAGGTGACAAGAAATTCTCTCCCATTTCCACTGCCATTAAGAGCAATCAGCTGTGAGACACCCAGGGAGAAAACGAGAACTGCCTCAGCATGAATATTGCCATCTTTATAAGGGCTAGGGGGCTAGGATGCCAGGCATAGGGGTGGAAAAATAAACCCTTGTGGTTTTATGCCTACCCTCCTTATAGAGACGTGCTGGGAATGAACAGAGACCACTTCAGTTATTGGTCTAGTCGGGTTTGAATTATCAAGAGATACAGAATATAAAACTGCACTATATTTCATTTTAAAAGCAATAAATGGGCAGATTTTTAGATATAGACGGGACCTTGCAAGTGTATTCTCTTCATCTTTTGATACCCAGACCCACAGGATAGTAGAGCTGGCAAGGATTTAACGACCATCAATTCAGACATAGCTAACAGACCATGAAAAGGTGCTCGGCATCACGAATCATTAAGGAAGTGTAAATCAAGACGCTAAGATACCACCTCACACCTGTTAGAGTGGCTATTATCAAATTGGTAAGAGATACCAAGTGTTGGTAAGGATGTGGGAATGTAACTGCTACAGCAATCGTGGAAAAGGATGGAGGGTCCTAAAATAATTAAAAATATAACTACATTATGATCCATAATCTCACTTGTAGGGCTATATCTGAAGGAGATTAAATTAACCATGGAAAGATGAATGGATAAAGAAAATGGGGTGTATGCATGCAAACACACCCACGGAATATTATTCAGGCATAAAAAAAGAAGGAAAACCTGCCAATTGCGGCAACATAGATAAAACTGGAGGGCATAAGTGAAATATATCGGACGAACATGATCTCAGTTATAAAGAGTCTAACTCATAGAAACAGAGTAGAATGCTGCTTTTCAAGGGCTGGCAGATAGGGGAACTGGGGTGATGTTGGTCAAGGGGACAAATTTCCAGTTAGAAGATGAGGAAGTTCTGGAGATCTAATGTATAGCATGGTGACTATGTTAACAATACTTTGTCATATAACTGGAAGTTGCTAAGAGAGTTTATTTTCATTTTTTCACCACCAAGAAATGGTAATTTATGTGAGGTGGTTGTAATCATTTTGCAGTACATGTGTGTATCCAATCATAGCATTGTATACCTTCAGCTTACACAATGTTGTAAGTCAGTTTTATCTCAATGAAGCTGGGGTGGAGAAGACCTTCCATTCCACCCTTCTTACTTTTAGATTAAAAAACTGAGGTATCAGTGGGGAAAATGACTCAAGTTCACACAGTTATAAATGATAGAACCAGAACTGGAATCCCCGGTCTTCTAACTCCTAATATATTTTTTCAATATAGTCTCTTCCCTTCTATCCCTCCCCAAACACCTACGATCTTAAACCATCTTAGTAGGCAATTCTATATCCTGGTTTTTAAAACTCCAATGAAAGAAATTCTGTAAACCCACCTATGAGAATATATTCATTTCCATTTATGGTTAAGAAGTTCTTCCAAATAGGTAACTCAAAAGTCTCCTGCTGAAACATAAGCCTGTTCCTCATTTGTCTGTCTGCAGTGGAAATGGATCAGTTGTTCACTATCACCAATAATATGGACAACGTGTGCACAGATTCTTTTCTATAGGCTAAATGACTCCTCAGTGGTAAACCAAATCTGAGAATTAGTATCTATGAAGGAAGAAAAAATTCGGGTATTTTATTTCTGTACCTTCTGAGCTATAGCAAAAACTTCCAACAATAGATGGACCCATAGGGTGAGGAATCATTTTACTCGAAACTCAATATCTAAATTCACTGACACCCAATTAAACTGGACCTCAGATAGCCAAAACTCCTGTGCTAACACTCTATTTCCAGAAATGATAAATAGATCATAAGAAAATAAACTAAGGTTAGATATTTACTTTGGCATCAAGACACAGGTCTGGACTGATCCCATATGCTATAATTCTGCCATTTCTAGTTTAGAGTAATAAACACTGCCGATCCAAATTGCTACATGATAGTCAAAAAAGATTCAGCAATGGATTCTATGGAAGAGTATCTCACAGTGGAATGCAGTTAAGTCATGTATCTTTGATTTAAAAAAAAATAGCTGATCTTTGTCTGAGAAGGTTGCTGTTGGCAGTGAACTGCTCAGCTTTGGGAGGGAGATGTTTTCTATGAAGATGGAGTTAAGTCCCTCTTTCTTGTAACTAAATAATATTCCTGTGTGTGAGTGTGTATCTAGGCACACACATATGCCTAGATAATTAGATCAGCTCAGTCAATTCTGAAGATTAGCGGGGTGATATTTTGTAGCCAAACTGTGTTCATACTTTCCGAGTTCTCCTTACCAAATTAAGAAAATGGATTCAGAGATTGAAAACTATTTATAATAGATAACCAAAGTCTTATAAACTAGAACACCTTCATAATACTGAGATTCAATGGACTAGAAGTCCAAATGGAGTTGACTTGGAAAGAAATAATTCAATCTAGCAACTGGAAAAGCTAATGTCAAATAATTGAGGTAGACTGTTTTGTTGCACTTCCGGTGGGCTCCATACCAACGTGACCACTCTTGAAACCAAGGTAACCACCCTTATAAAGCAAAATTACTCACGGCAATGAGCTGGTAGGAGTTGTTCATCATGGCGATCAGCATGTTCAGTAGCACTACTAAGGAGATGACGTTGTATGTCCCAAACATGGTGGCTCCCACAAACTCTGTGAACTCGTGTCTGGCTTTCACATTGGTGACATAAAGATTTAAAAGGCCAAATACAGACCAGAAGAGTGACTGAAGGGTTTCAAAGAGTCTAAAAGAGATCAAAGAGCAGGTTAGTTAATTCTCTAGAAAAAGCAAGAGAGAGAAAACATGAGATGATTTGCTTAATGAGGAGACTGCCAGATTTGTGTTTTCAACAGGTAGACTGATGATCTCACATATTTTGGTCTCTTCTCCAACAAAAACCTGTCAGGTCAGGCCTCCCCGGTGGCGCAGTGGGTTGAGTGCTGCACTGTGAAGCTGTCCGCAGCCTCTGCAGCGCGGGTTCCATTCCCGGCAGGCCAGGGAGAAACCCACATGGCGTGGCATACCTCTCCTGTCTCGCCTGCTGCTCCCCTCAGCAGTGTCTTCAGTCCATCTGCCTGTTCTGCTCCCTGCTCTGTCTCTGGTGAATTCTCTCACCCTCCCGTGCTTCTGGCCTGTACCCCAGTTCTTATATAAATAAATTTTAAAAAAAATCTAAAAAAAAGAAAAACCAACCCTGTCAGGTCAATTTCTTTATTCCTACTTCTATGCCTTTCCCCCCCAGATTTTAAAAAATACTTATTATACTGGTTGTCAATGTACCACATCTATGTCCTATGCTTTGTTCTTCTACCTGGAATATCATCTTCCTCTTGGTCTATGAAGAGCCTATAGTTTCCCAAGTCTTCCTCTACCAAACTTTCTCTCATTGTCATATCATAAAATTTGCTTACTTTTCTAGTTACACAGAGGCAATAAATAATGTGGTTAAGAATATGGTGCATAGGATAGATTGCTTTGGGTTGAAATCTCAGCTCTCATACTTGCTAGCTGAGTGTATGCAAGTGAGTGAACATTACTGATACTCCTATAGTGGTTTCCACAGAACTCAGAATGATGCTAAACTCAGCAGTGGCACTTAAGGATTCCCGAATGAATACTTAATATGGATTATTGTTAATGGTATATTAACTAACAGGTATTTAGAAGATGCTATTATCTATAAGCATGCCAAGCACTTTTACATACATTATCCTTATGATCCTTATAAAAACTTTATTGTTACTGCTGAGGAAATAGAGGTCCAGAGATGGAATGACTTGTTCAGGGTCACCCAGTGCTGAGCCAGATTTTAAATCCAGGTCTGTGTGACTTCCCCAAACCACCACATTATTCTAGGAATGGTTTCTTTCTTCTCATCATCTGCACACCCAAATCTGTAACTTTGCAATGATATGTTGGTGATGTCTAGTGTGTCTTTTGACTCGCATTCAGACATCTGTGAAGAAATAAAATGCAGCCAGATCATGGATACACAAGTCAACCATTTCCTAGGCACACAGAAGAGGTACAGAATATAGGAAATGCTAATTTAAGTATAGATGTAATTTTATTGATTTATCAAAATGTGTTGTTTTTAGAGCCCAATGTGTTTTGAGAGGCTTGGGGATTGTTCTTGGGTTCATTGGGGTGTGTGTGTGGGAAATGTTTGAAAGATTCCAAGGATTACTTAGCCTCTTCAAATGAAATATTTCCTTATTCCTAAAATGGTCATTGGTAGTATAAATGTTCATTGATAACATTTATTGTGCTAACATTATATGTGTAAGTGCCTGGCATATATTTTAATACAATTGACTTGAACAAAAGAGAGGTTACGCTTATAGACCCTAAGCAGTCAAAAATCCTTGTATATACTCAGCAATCAAAAAAGATAAACTCATGCAATTTGCAGCAACATGGATGGAGCTGGAAGGGATCATGCTCAGAGAAATAAGCCAGAAAGAAAAAGAAAAATACTGGATGGTCTCACTCATAGCAGGAATTTAGAAAACCTAAATAAGGGACCAGGAAAAAGTCTAATTATAACAAAGTAAAAATCAAAATCAACAAGCAACTATAAACCAGAGACACACTACAGGGTGGGGGGAAGGAGGAAGTAGGATCAAAACAAGGGTGGTATGAATTGTATGGGGACTATAACCAAGATGAAAATGCATACATTGTGCAAAAATGAAAAATGATATAAAAATGTATAAAATAAAAAAAAATTAAAAAATCCTTGTACAAATTATGATTGTGGTGGGTGGGAGTGGTCTGCATCTGCAGTGGGTTGAACCAACAAGGTTGATTGACTCCGTTATTGCAAAACCCAGGAGAGGAAAACTATCCATGGATAAGTAGATCCATGCAGGTCAAATCCATGTTGTTTAAGAGTCAACTGTATTTGGTTCTCAGAATTATTGTTATTCTTTTAGGATCTCAGAATAACCCTATGAAGTAGCTACTATCATTCTTTTATTTATTTATTTTTTGATGAGAAACTGAGGCAGAGTGGTCACATGGGCAGTAACTGGCAAAGGAAGGATTTATAACCTGCTCTTCTGACTCTGGAACCCATAGACTTAACCAGCTCATTCAGTCACATAAGGTACTGCATGCAAAGCACTCAGCACAGTTCTTGGCATATAGTAAGCATTCAACATGGCAGCTATTCTAAATTGTTTACTTGTGTTCTCCATTAGACTCTGTACCTTTTGAGAATAAGGATGTGATCTTACTCAGTATCTTGATTGCCTGCCACAAAGGAGTTGCTGAATAAATGTTTGTTGAATCAATCTTCAAAAGAAGACAAAAGCACATTACCAAGGAAAGTACCAACGAGTGGCAGGATAACAGAAGCAGGAAGGCTATGACCTGAAATTTGGGGGCAAGCTGGAGACAACAAGCAAATACCTTTAAACCTGGTCAAAACAGAGAAAGAAAAACCTTTGAGGGAGTCTAAGGTTATATTCATGTGAATAAGATGGGAAAACATGCACTTAATATTGGGTTGGACAAATTACCACCATGAAGTCAGAATAGCCACAAATGAATGGTGGTCATCTATAGGGAGAGGCCCTAAGGGACCTGCTGGGTTATGAGTGTCCTATTTAGCTTGACCTGCACTCATATTTATGGCAACTTGGCACAGCAAATGTTATATAACTTTACAAAGCCAGCCTTATGCCTGTGTCCCTGGATAAAAGTACAAACAGGAGGTTGTATGCCAGGATTAAAATTCTGAGTCTGACACTTACCAGTTGTGTGACTGGGGGCAGCCTTTTTAATGGCTTTGTACCCTGATTTCTCCATCTGTAAAATGTGTAAAAATAATAGTGTCTACCTCGTAGCATGGTTGCGAGGATTCTTGTAAAGCTCATTTGGAAATAGTGTCTGGATCTAGCACTGGTAAATATTAGTTATTTGTATTACTATTATTAACCTTCCACATAAGTATAACCTTATTGTTGTTTTACATTAACTTATTGTTTTCCTAGATTGTCCTACATTTGTATATCTAGTTGTACATAGTTGCAATTACAATACATAAAATTTTTGTGTTTTAAACAATTATACATTTTGGGTAGGACAGTGTTCTCATTTATATCATTTTAATAGCTGCCCAGTATTCTACCCAGCCAATACCAAGTTTGCCTGACAGTCTTATGAATGTTTTACATGAAAATAGATGGCAAGAGTCTTAGCTCTTCAGGTGACACGGAACTGGGAGGTATAACTAATCGATTAGATGACAAGGTCAAGATTCAGAAAGATTTCAACAGCCTGGAGTGATGGGCCAGAATTAACAAGATGAAATTTAATAGGGGTTAACGGAGAGGTTTACTCTTAGGCCAAAAGCCCAAGTACAGGATGAGGGAGGTAGGATGAAGGTCAAGGGCGTTCTCTGACAGCAAACTCAAAAGTGGATCAGCAGAGTGACACCTGGCCATGATAATGCAGTCATATGAGGGCAGCAGAAGAAGTAGATCTTATAGAATTACAGATAGAGGGGGCCTCCCTGGTGCCTAGGGGTTAAGTCTCAGTGCTACCAGCATGAAGGCCATCACAATGGCCTTAGTTTGATTCCTGGCCAGGGAGCTACCCACATGGCACAGCTGACTTCTCCTGTCTCACCCACTGCTCCCCTCAGCAGTGTATTTCAGTAGAGCTGTCTGTTCTGCTCCCCACTCTGTCTCTGGTGAATCTTCTCACCTCTCCTCCCCCACACCTTTGGCCGGCACCCCAGTTCCTCAACACAAAAATAAATAAAATCTTAAAAAAAAAAATTACAGATAGATAGGATTGCTATTGGACTTCATCCTTTCACCCATTTAATTGTTCAGTAGGCATATTGGATACTTTTATGTCTTGGGACCCTCTATGGTAGTGTGGGGCTTACTAATGTGCGGGAGGGTCTCAGTCTGGTGGGTGAAAGTATGTATGACAAAATACAGCAAGCAATCTATTGTAATGGAGATGTGTTTAGAATACCAGAGGCTATACAGAATGAGCTTGTAACTGGAGTGGGGCTGGAATGGTTAAAAAAAGGCTGAACTGGGCATGATTGTGAGTGCCTGTGGTCCTGGCTACTCAGAAAATGGGCAATAGAATGGCATTGGTCCAAGAGTTTTGGGCTGTAGTGAACTATGCCCATGGGGTGTCTGCTCTAAGGTGAGTATCAATATGGTGACCTCCAAATGGGGGACTACTAATTTGATTAAGGAGGGCTGACCTGGTCCAGGGAAGAAACCAAGCAGATCAAAACTCACATTGTGATTAAAATAAAACAACACTTAAGAGAACAGGTAAGGCTTTGGCAGAGGCTTGAAGGATGAATAAGAATTTTCCAGGCCAGCCAGGTGGAGATGGGCATTCCAGGCAGAGAGAATGCTTTTCATATGTGAAGACCTATAAGGCCAAGTCACCCTCCTGTAGTTGGAAAGAGCAAAATGTTGACTATAGAGGGGAGGAGTGTGAGGCTAGCAAGGTGGGTTCAGATCACCAAGGCCCTCTGAGCCATGGTTTTTATACTGGAGAAGATTCAAATACCTGGCGGACATGTAGCCTTAAAGGACAGAATTAAAGTGCTATTGAGAAAGAAACTTCTATATGACAACTTAGAAATTGGATAGGGGACCAGGCTGAAGGCAGGGAGACCAGTTAAATGTACAGTGTGGTCCTTGGAAGAGGTGATTTAGGACTTAACCAAATTTGTGGTGTGTGTGTGTGCGTGTGTGTGTGTATGTGTGTGTGTGAATTCAAGAGATATTTAGGAATTAGAACAGAGAGGGCTAAGTGAGAGACTGGATGTGAGGGTGAGGGTGAGGGTGAGGGTCCCGTCTGGTAGCTGCCATTCTTCTGGTGTCATTTAGTAAGATGAGGAACTAAAGAAGAAATAGGTTCTAGGTGGGGTATGGAGCAAGGAGTGGTGATGCCTTCCCTATGGCTTCTCTAGACAGTAGATCAAGTCTTGGCACTCAAACCTCCAATAATGTGGTTGTCAGCAAGGACAATGAGATCCCCTTAAATTGTGTCACCAGGACATTTTTTCCTTCTTAAGCCAAAGAAGAGTAGTGACATCTCTGGAGAATCAGTAGGAAAAGGATGAGAGTAAGCAGACGCCATATTTTATGCCAAGTATTTAAACAAATTCACTTTCCCCTTTCCAGAAACTGAGTCTTTCTGATGCTGTCTGAGCAAGGTGCATTTTAAACAGGTATTATAAATGCCTGAATTGAGCCATTTAAAAGAAACATAAATCTCAGTCAGAACTCTGTGGAGGAAAAGATAATCAACACCTAGAGGCAAGTTGAGATAATATTATAGCTTATTTGGCCCCAGCATGAGGATGCTTCTTCATACCTAACACCCCAAGATATAATTTTATATATGACAGGTGCCCATTCTTGTCAATTGTTCCTGCTGGGCAAGTGATGGTAGCAAAATGTCAGTTGGCAACAGGGGTGTTAATAATCACTACAGACTCGCAAGGAGGCATTTCATAAACTTCCTCAGCAGAGTTCACATGAAAGGGTAATTGGCAGGGACCTGGCCTCCTGGAAGGGCACTTGCATTCAGGTGTTCAATTCTGTCGAATGCTTTATGAGAACAAATGTAGTCTCCTGGCGCTCGAGCCACTACAAAATTGCTCTTTATATTGAGAACAGGTTGATGGGAGTTCTGTCTGTAGAGTAATGCAGGAAAGGTGGCAGTTCCCAGTCAAGAGGCAGTAGAGCACGGTGACCAGTTGCCATTATACACTCTTGGTTGACACCCAAGTGAGCACCATTTCATTGTCAGTCGATTTTGATCTTTTTCAATCTTTTTAAACTTTATCAAGCCAGACCTTGAGATGAGTCTGGTTTCCCCATCCAAGCTTTTGCTCTGAGTTTTTGGAAGAAAGCCAAGGGGTGTGGCCTAACAGAGGGGTGGGTCCTGCAAAGTGGGCCGGCAACAGAGTGAGCCACCATGTTTAAACTCTGTTCAATGGAACTTCACTTTGGCCAGTATATTTGGGAAAGCTTCTTCCTACATTGGAAAGTCTCTGAGAAGTCCTGCAGTGAAGAAACCTTTTAAAATTTATGCTAGCACTTCCAAAACTCATTCAATCATAGATCTCATTTTCATTTTTATTAACATCCCCCTGAACTATGGTTATTTGTAACCCATTTTAGGAAATGCTGCTAGAGGCAAATAATAGCAGAAAGCAAGACAGCAGTGATTTTCCCCCTCTCTATGGGTGAGAGTTGGGGTCAATCAGAAATGCCCCCTCACCAGCCCTGCCCCAGCCTTTGTTTCTAGAATGCCTAAGTCCACCGAACTGCCTACTTTGCAGCTAATGGGGAAATTGTATCTTAGTTTAATGACTAGGAGTTTCATGACCTTGGGGTCACAGCTGTGAATATAGTGGTGTGTCACTCTCCAGAATGAGGGGTGGTGATGGACAAGGTATAGGACACTGAGTCCAGGGTGAGCTCAGGACAGCTCCTGCAACCTAAATAATTTCGTATTTCTTTCTCTTGTCTATTTCCCCTAACAGTGCTTTGTCAGAAAATAAAAGCCATTCTGGGGACTTGATGGACCTAAAGAAGTAGGTGCTGAATTTATAAAGAAAAGGCACAGGAATTCCATGTGTCTGGAGGCAGTGGACTCATAGATCGAGTCATGAGCTGTCTCCTGTGACCTAAGTGGTAAGGGAGACATTTCTAATCCATACTTTGTACCATTTGATCCACCTGAAGCCTTAAATTAATCCCAGTAGGTGAGCTGACTCTAATCATGCCTTCAGCCTGTCCGCTCTCTAGCTTGCTCCTGTGAAAGGAGTGCAGCCCTCCATGATAGACAGATATTTCCTTAAACCCCACTCCAGGCTCCACACAGGGCTGAGGCACAGGGAATTTGTTGCTATCAGCACTCCAGCTTCTAGTCCACACTCTGCGTGTAGAGGCAGTCTTACTGGTTTCCTGAGGCAGGGCTTTACCAGTGGATTTGGTGCCAAAGCTCATGGAACTCCTGTAGTAATGAGTGGTAGAAACTTCCCCACCCCCTGGCCCACTTCACCCACTCTCGTGGAAATGGTTTGGGTCCCTAGCCAGGTGTCAAACTTTAACAGGGTAGTCCCCAGGAAAGGGGTATAAAACCAAGGGACCCCGATCCTTTTGTCAATCTTTAATTTTAATAATCTGCTTAACAGTTGCCCTAAACAATTGAGGGTCAGATCTTTCATTGTAATATTTGGGCCTCAGGCTATTAAAATTTCCCCAAACTGAGGTAAAGGACTTCTTTGGAGTCCTTTAATTTGGGGGGAACAGAAGGGAGGTCCTTTAGTCCACTCAACCTTCAGTAGTGCTGAATTAAAACTTTTGTTTTAATCCCATCAATGTACATTTTATTCATTCCATTTCATAATAACCACCTAAGTATGTGTCCATCCTGCTGGGAGGAGTCCTGTGACTTCCCCTTTCTGTTTTCTTTCCTTTGCGCCTATCAACATTTGCTTTATTCACCTTATTTCTTAATAACCATTTAAAGATTTCTACCTTGTTG
Source organism: Talpa europaea (assembly GCF_964194135.1). Lineage (NCBI taxonomy): Eukaryota > Metazoa > Chordata > Mammalia > Eulipotyphla > Talpidae > Talpa > Talpa europaea. The sequence continues at coordinate 69,936,596 of NC_140081.1, forward strand.
GGAAGAATTCCTTTACTCTCCCCTGGGCCTTTTCCCATTCTCTTGTTAATTAACCTAATGTTTTTATTAGAGTCTCTAAAACCCATGAGAGGAATCTGAGACAGCAAATTCAATAAAGGTTGGAACTGCCCCTTGGTTTTGCAACAAAAAGGTTACATGAGGTACTCATGCGAGAGGAGCCCTTTAGCTGCAGCATTTACCATAACCTGGATGGGTATCACACTCACCATAAAACCAGCTCCCCATGGCTTGTGTAGGATGCATACCAGGTGCTGTATGTGGGGTGTTTCACTTGGCATTCACAGGGTATGGCCAGTCCCCCTTTTCAGAGTAAACGGACCTTACAGTGGCTTTTATCCAGTCCATCAGGCTGGCTGTTCCCTTAGGAATAACCTCCCGTGTATCTGGGTCACATACAGCCATCTCGAATTGTTTCACAGTGCGCATGCTCTTCCATGCTGCAGTGTTGAAAGGCAGCGACACGGTCCCCAAATCAATTACTCTCACAATCCATTTTAGTAAAGGTTATTCAAGAAGCTGATGATGGTGATTCGCAAAATAAAACAGCTCTTTCACACTATGCACCCTAGTTTCAGTCGTTCCTTGATTTTGCCCATTGACTACCCTTCTTTCTGACCAGAGGTCTTTGGGACAAGTTCTGTTGTCCCAGCATCATTTTTAACTTAAGAGGCAGCTTTGAGGCTAATGGCTCCAGCTCAGGCTGAATTGAGCCTGAACTTGGCTTAACATCTCAAGTTGAATTAGTTTTTCTGTGGAGATTTTGGGGTTCTCTATGTATATTATCATATCATCTGCAAATAGTGATAGTTTGACTTCTTCTTTTCCTATTTGGATTCCTTGGATGTCTTTCTCTTGTCTTATTGCTCTGGCAGTAAAGTGGCAGGATACAAAATCAACACGCAAAAGTCAGTAGCCTTCCTATACACAAACAATAAATCTGAAGAAGAAGAAATCAAAAAAACCATCCCTTTTATTATCGAAACAAAAAAAATCAAATATTTGGGAATAAATCTAACAAAAGAGGTAAAGGACCTATACAAAGAAAACTATAAAACACTGTTAAAAGAAATAGAAGAAGACACAAAGAAATGGAAAGACATCCCCTGCTCATGGATTGGAAGAATAAACATTATTAAAATGGCCATCCTACCAAAAGCAATATACAGATTCAATGCTATTCCAATCAAAATCTCAATGGCATTCTTCAAAGAAATAGAACAATTATTGATGAAATTCATATGGAATCACCAAAAACCCCGAATAGCCAAAGCTCTCCTGAAAAAAAAAGAAGGAAATGGAGGCATCACACTCCCAGACTTCAAACTATACTACAAAGCCATAATCATCAAAACTGCATGGTATTGGAACAAGAACAGACATACAGACCAATGGAATCGAATAGAAAATCCAGAAATAAACCCACAGATTTATGGTCAACTAATCTTTGACAAAGGAGCAAAGACTATGCATTGGAGCAAAGAAAGTTTGTTCAATAAATGGTGCTGGGAAAACTGGGTCGCTACATGCAAAAGAATGAAGCTTGACCACTACCTCACATCATACACAAAAATCAACTCAAAATGGATTAAAGAACTAGACATAAGACCTGAAACCATAAAATACATAGAAGGAAATATAGGCAAAACACTACGTGATTTGCACATCAAAGACATCTTTACAGACACATCACCCAAAGCAGTGATAGTGAAGGCAAAGATAAACAGCTGGGACTACATCAAATTAAAGAGCTTCTGCACAGCAAAAGAGACAATAACAAAAACAAAGAGAAACCCCACCAACTGGGAGAACATTTTTGCACCCAACACTAATGATAAAGGACTGATCACAAAAATCTGCAAAGAGCTGATGAGACTCAGCAACAACAAAGAAAATAATCCAGTCAAAAAATGGGCAGAAGAGCTAAAAAGAAACTTCTCTGAAGAGGAAATGCAAATGGCCAACAGACATATGAAAAAATGTTCAACATCACTTGTAATCAGGGAAATGCAAATCAAAACTACCATGAGATACCATCTCACACCGGTGAGAATGGCACATATTAAAAAAACTAGCAACAACAAATGTTGGCGAGGGTGTGGAGAAAAAGGAACTCTTCTGCACTGTTGGTGGGAGTGCAAACTGGTCCAACCACTATGGAGAGCTGTGTGGAGATTTCTGGACCTACTAAACATAGAGCTTCCATATGATCCAGCCATTCCACTCCTAGGTATTTACCCAAAGGACACAGAAACATCAATTCCAAAGAACACCTGCACCCCTATGTTTATAGCAGCACTGTTTACAATAGCTAAGCTTTGGAAACAACCCAAATGCCCAAAAATAGATGACTGGATCAAGAAGATGTGGTACATATATACCATGGAATATTACTCAGCATTCAAAAAAGATAAACACATGCAATTTGCAGCAACATGGATGGCGCTGGAAGGGATCATGCTCAGCGAAATAAGCCAAAAAGAAAAAGAAAAATACCGGATGGTCTCACTCATAGCAGGAATCTAGAGAACTTAAATAAGGGACCAGGAAAATGAATATAAGAAAGTGAAAATCAAAATCAACAAAAAACTATGAACCAGAGACACTTTTTGGGGGGCGGGAGGGGAAGGATTGGGGTCAGAATGGGGCGTTTGCAATTGTATGGGGGAATATAAAAATAAAATTTATTATTTAAAAAAATAAATAAATAAACTTACACATAAAAAAAATAAAAATGAACAATGATGTAAAAATAAATAAATGAATGAATGAATAAATAAAAAAAAATCTCAAGTTGGATAAGCCTCAAGGCTCAACCTAACCCTTTACTTCACTTTTGATCTTTATTATTACGATAACAATAAATGATTGTAAGATTAGCATGCTTCTTATTATTTTGCATTTCCTTGTATATCCAGTGAGCCCACTCTGTTGGAGTCAGGGTTACAGCCATTTCTAAATTCCAGTGGTAATGTTTCCCTTGAGTAACTGATCACAGCACAGCTGCAGTTTCATTGCATAGGTGACTATGTATACAGCCTTCCACAGATCAAAGGGTTGCCTCCCTCTGCCCTTCAATCTTTTCTTTTTCCAACCATATGATTCCATGAGCCAGAACCTTTCTAGCAAATCCCATTTCTCTGACACCAACTCAAGGTTCTGAACCCAATTCCAATAGGTGAATATGGGGACATTTTCCCCCTCACCACCAATACTCCAGCACCAGCTAGGGGTCATACAGTTCAGCTCAATTCTGACACTATGTACCTGGAAGTAGTATCAGATTCCACCTGTTAAGGACTACTTCCCCCATCTCAGACAACAATTAAAAATCCAGGTTGTTACCTGTGCTTCTGATAGACCAGCTATATATTGGAGATTCCAAACTCCTTCCTTGAGTTTGATTAATTTGCTGGAGTGGTTCACAGAACTCAGGGGAAGATTTTACACACTATATCTCCAGGTTATTATAAAATAATAAGATAAAAAACAAAAACAATAAGAAGAAAACACCCAGATGAAGAAAAAATAAGAAAAAAAAGAATAGGAAAAAAAATAAAAAAGAATAGCTAGTTGCCCAGATGCCAAGGGTAAAATAATACGGGCAAGAACTCAGAGCAACTATGCCCTTTCCACATGCACTAGTTGCCCGGCACTGGACGCTCTCCAAATCCATCCCTGTCCTTTTGGAATGGTGTGGAGGCTTCATTGAATAGGTATAGCTGATTAAATTATTGGCCATTGGTGATTGGATTCAATCTCTAGGACTAGAGATTCCCAGAGGTGGGGGGGGGTGGTGAATGGGACTGAGAGAGCCTGCTCTCTAATCACATGGTCGGTTCCACTAGCAACCAGTTTCCAATCTTAGGTGGGCTCCAAACGTGACCTCATAAATAGGACAAAAGATGCCTTTATTGCTAACATCACAGGAAATGCTGAGCGTCAGGAACTCTGTGCCAGAAAGGGGGATGAAGATCAAATATGTATATTCCTTATTCTAAACCATATCACAGGGTACATTAAGGAATTTTTTTTTTTTTTTTGGTGGGACCCTCGCTGGTGGCCGGGGATCAAACCGGTGCTGCAGAGGCTGCAGGCAGCTTCGCAACCCAGCGCTCAACCGCTGCGCCACCAGGGGAGGCCCCCATTAAGGAATTTTTGCATCCGTCTTTCCTTTTTTTTTTGTCCTTGATGCAGAATAGTTAAGTTAGCTTTGGTAGTCCCTCATCCAGAGGAATAATAGCTTTGCTGTTTCTTTTCCTTGGTGAGTGATGCTTTCTTGAGTAAGGAATTCCTTATCCCCTTCCATTAATTCCTTTAAAAATATGTGATGCTAGGAAAAGTGTACAGGACTCTTTGGATGAGTTCCTGGAGACACTGTGTGCTTGTGTCTCCTACACACACACACACACACACACACACACACACACACACACACACACAGAGCCCTGACTCTACTTCCTCTGGGAATGGATTCATCCACTTCAGACTCTGGGTAGATCCATACCGAGCATTGTATGCACTGTGAAGAGACAGTGACAGAACTGTGAACTGAAAATAGGGAAATGAAGGACAAAGCATGAAACAGGCAGAAGAGGAGAGGGGCAGTCTTACGTGGAGAACGCATTGTTCTGTTTCTCACATCGGATCCCCTTGCAGTTGTTAGGCTCATCGATTGCTCTGGTCTCATAATAAAAGTAAAGTTGGTTCAATCCATTGGCGAAAGCCAGCAGTACCAGGCAGTAGATGAAAAGGAATTTGAGGATATCGAGCAGCATGCGCCCCAAAGAAATCTGCAGAGGCCCTAAGTGGGAGTTGGCTGTGAACAGGGAGATGAGACGCAAGGAACTTAAAATGTTGGATATGGCAAACAGTGCTTCTGCAATCAGAGTCGGGTGCCACATTTCCCATTCTTCTCTTGGCCGAGAACCATTATACTGAAAGAAACAAGTGCACAACAGGAAAGGTGCAGTGAGCATTTATAAAACGTTCCCCGCCCCCTTTCTTTCCTTTCGCATTCAAATAAAACCACCAAAGTACGCGTCAAACATTTATTTATACCACGGTCCCCATGCACAGCACGATTTGAGTCTCTTCTTTTCCCCACTCAATCAATATGGGATGCCAGTAGCTCTCTTCCTCCCTCTCCCACCAAATAAATATCCAGGCTGAATTTTGGACACATCATCTGGAGCAGTCCTCTGTGGCTTATCAACAGATATTTTGTGACTGAGTTTACCAGATGTTGCAACAGAGTCATTGGTATACCCAAGCTTCCGGGGACACATTGGTCTGCTTCTCAATGAGATTTCAATTCAGATCTGCATTTTCAATTCCACATTTTGTCCTGAGCACCAGGGACAACGTGCCGTTATCAAAACAAGGGGGAGAGTCAGCCTCCTCAGTGTGCCATGTTCATCCTGACTTCCCTGGTGACTGCATTTTGGGGCTGATAGAGCATCCTTAGAGGGTCTGCTGAATTTTTAGCAGTTTATAATGTGTTCCATAGTATTGTAAATGGCGTGTTAATGTGCCAGGTAGTGACTCTAGCACTGCTGCACACAGTCGTGTATGCATGTACTTTATTGCTCCTTCGCCAGCCCTATGAGTTAGTGCCCCTCCAGGACCAATGAAGAAGCAGGGGTTGAATGAGGAGAACGTTCAGCATTTCTGGACTTGCTTGTCCATTTTTTTAGTCTTATGTACTTCCAGCTCCTGGAACACTGGGGGGTATCCTATAGAAAGATGGTTTCCTTGTGAGACCTGAGCTCTCATTTGGGCTTTGTCCCATAAAACTGTCTCTATCTCTCGATTTCACCATTGAATGTGAATAATATCTACTCCTACCCACTGCACACATTTGTGATTATGTAGCCATATGCAAAAATCTGTGTACTCCATAAGGGGAGATGTTATGGAAATACAAGAAATTGCTTATTACCTTTCCCAAGACAGAAGTAGATTTTGCCTGGGATCCAATCTGAAGCATATTGCCTTGAGCTCTCATCTAAATATCACAATTTCTCAGGACTAACTGTAAACAACTCTTCTGAGCAAATGTAGCATTGGGGGTAAAATTATATTGTTAGCATTTTTAAAGTGTGCTTTACTTTCAACAATTAAAGAAACTGGTGGTGTTAAAATCATTTGTGTGTATCCAATATTCTTCACTGTCAGAGGAGTTTGGAGAAACCTTGCCACCATGTAGTTTCAGATAAACTTTAGATGATCAGATAAACTTTAGCTTGATGCACTCTTGATCACATCTTTCCTTTCAAAAAAAAAATTTGTTGCGTCTCCGTGAGGGGTGAACATTGCTATGTGGAAGAACTGAAATCCAGGCCAGTGACTTGCTTTAGATCACACAGCAGAGGGATGACAGAGCCAGGACTAAAACTCAGGTCTCATACATTCAGTGTCACACTATTTCCATTATATGTCACTTATATTATAGCTGGTATAACAATACATATGTTAGATAATAAGCCTCTAAAGCCTCTAAAGGGTTATAGATATATGTGAGAGAGAGAGAGATTCTTTGAGGATAACAAAACACATCTTTGTCTTAAAATTAGAAATCATCAACTGGAACATGCCTAACTCATAATTGAGGGTTTTCTCTCTCCACAAGCAAAACTGTAACTGTAGGGATGTCTGTGGCCCATGGACTGGTGAGTGTTCATTTGTAGTATATTCAGAAGTGTGAAAGATGATTTTCCTGGCATTCTATGTTTTGCATTTATACCTTTGAAGAAAGATATTATGGAATATGAGAACAGAGAATAAATTTATAACTCATTTAACATTGAAGTCAGCAAACTTTGTCAAGGGCCAGATAGTACATAATTTTTGATTTTGTGGATTGTAGGGTCCCTACCACAACCACTCAATTCTTTCTTCATAGAATAGACAATAAATAAACAAATGGATATGGCAAATTTAGCCTGCAGATCATAGTTTGCTGACCTTTGATTTAACACAAGTGACTTTCAAATTGTGTTCCTTGAAGCTTGAGGGTTCAGTAGATACATCTGGTGGTCACTGTGGGAGCCAGAGGAGGCCTAGAAGAATCATCCTCAATCCAAATTCCACCCTTTGAGCTCATTTAATGTATTAAAATTCTGCATGAAATTTCACTTCAAGATGTGGTTCCATGGGAAAAAATTAGAAGGTTGAAAGCCATTAAGCTAGTCCTATCTTTATGAGAGGCAGAATCTAAGGTGTAGAGAGGTATAAGGATTGTCTATGGAAATTCAGTTCCTGAGTGTCAGAGCAGGGATTAAATTCAGGTTTCCTGCCTCTTGAGTTAGTGATATTGGAGGCAAGTGCTTTTCTTATATTCTTTGAGATGGAATGCAGCTTGAAAATTGACCTCCATGTCTTTCAAAAGGATGTAAATTTCTCTCTGTCAACTCAAAAGCAAAATATGAAAAGGGACAGTCTAATGTGGGAACTCAATGGAAATAAGGATGGGAGTGGCCTGGCTGAAGAAGGTACCACAATTCAGTGAGCATCAAAGTTCAGACTTAGTCTATACATTTGGAAGTCAGGTAGTGGTGGGATAAGTCAAGGTGTGCTAACCTGGAAGAAAAAAGGACAATCCTTCACCATTTGTAGGTTTGTATAGGGCTGTTGAGAACAAATCTTATGTGTACTTATTCCTTTTGAATACTTTTGTGTGTGCCTTCTGGTTCCTATTGTAGATTATGTGAGTTAGAGTATATATTGTTGACTAGCTTTTTGTGCTGATAAGAGATCTTCTTTGAAGCTAGCTTATCCCAGGGTGCTTCTGTGCTGCCTAAGTAGCAGTGATCTAAAATGTCTCCGAGGTTCTGGGGACCAGTTCTTGTGGCTTTGCCTCATTCTGAAGGTTGGCTCAGCCTACCTGAAGAAATTCATCTCAGACTGGTGTGCCTCTGTGGATGAGGGGATCAGATTCCCCATGTACAGTATTTCACTGCAAATCCAAAGTTTACATAAAGTATGTCTTGCTTTGTAAATTCTCATTTTTTCAAGAAGGCCTCCAACTTCTTGGGAAAGGTCTCCTTTGAGTTAAGAGAGGAACATTTACTCAGTTTAGTAGAGATGTTTTACCCTTGCACTTTGTGATGGGAAAGTGCCTACCTCCTTGGAAGCCTTGCCAGTTTAGTGGAACAGGTTATGTGACTAGCTACTACTGGGAATCTAAAGACACATTTTCACATCCCTAAGAGTTAATCCTTTTTGATCATTTCTTCTAAACTTTCCTGCTTAAGCAAAACCCAATTTCTAGATTGATAAATTATTTTTCCTCCAGTGTATAAATACCACTTCCAAAGGAAGAAAATTTTTTTTAGGCAGACTATATTACTTAGTCAGCAGAGTGCCAGAATGACATGGATTTCTTCCAGGCACATTAACCAGAGAATCAAACATTTTCCTCACCAGCTTTTTCTTGTAAGGAAGTTGTAAGTATATGTTAAGTGATCACAAGTATAAGGCATACTCTTAGGCTTCTTTCAAAAATGTTTTATGACTGCATTCAATATTCATGTTCCATATAACTAACTCCCAAGGTCTTAAAATTTATGCAATATGCATATTAGAGATATAAAAATAAATGAAGCTGGGTATTTGGGGGACAGCCATATTTCCATTCTGAAACTCCTTAATGTGGCAGTTAGTGCCAGAAAGCATGACTGACTAGATGATTTTGAAGACTGAATTGTCAGCCTTTCATCATTTTGGGGAGGTTCAATTCAGGGGAGAAAGAGTACAGCCATTCCATTATCTAATGAGTACCAAACCTGAACTTGGAGACTGTGACTACCCACTGTGAGTGTTGAACATGAAAGCTAATTTTCAGGGTAATTCAAGTTGTACATTGTGTTGTAAAAACACCAAGGTGGTGTGTGTGTGTGTGTGTGTGTGTGTGTAAATATTATTTGAATTGGTAGAGAGACATACTCAAAAAGGCTGGATTCATAAATTGGAATGATCATCCTGGTGGTGGAAGTAATAAGGGAGGCAGACACAATTTTAAATCTATGTCCCCTGCAGTGAAGTTTCTAGGGTTCTGCTACCCGCCACATGAAGAACACTTGAGCAAAGTGTGAATATTTAGCTTTTGAGAAGAGACAATTCAGCAGGTTAGGGAGAGATGATTTCTCATTGGAAGCACTATTATGGAAAAGGAACAGTCTTCTTCTATTTGACCCCACAGGGAAGAAGGATTACTAATGGCTATGTCACAGGGAGAATAATATTAGAAAAATATAAAGCAGCACTTTTTAAAATGAAGTGACAAGGGCTGATAGAGGTTTTTAGAGCTAACACATTCAGTGAATTTCCTGTTCCTCTCCTATGCAAGTGTCTGCGGACCATCTTTTTGGCAAGAATACTGTAGAAAGGATTTAAACATTGACTGGATGGGTGGGTGACTGAAGATCCATTTTTACACTTAGAGTTTACGAATGTAAAGATTCATTTGCAAATTGCCTCATCTTCACTTTTTTGTTTCTATCTTTTTTATTATTATCATGTCTATTTATTTTTTTTAATATCTTTTACTCATTTTGTATCCCCATAAAATTCCCACCACCAGTTCACTCATGAACCTTTACCATAGTCCCCTGTGCTCTTCTCTCCCCTGTTTTGATCCCTTTTCCTCCCCCTCCCTTGCAGAATATCTCTGATTTATGATTGCCTGCTAGTTTTGGTGTTTTTAAAGAACTATTGTTATTTATTTTTTTTTTCCCTGATCCCCGATCCCTCTACATTCCTTTTTTGTTTTTATTTTTTTGCTTACATGAACATTGCTTACAAACCATTGAAAGAATTTCTATTTATACGATACTTTCCTGCATGGATTAGACTGTTATCAGCACCTTCACCCTGAACTCTTTATGCTTTTAGTGTTAAAGTAGTGTAACCAAAATCATTGCTTAAAAAATGGTAGGCATTCCAAGTTACCTTGACATAGGCCACAATCTTCAAGGAAATGGTTGCCAGGTATAGTGAGTTCATTGCAAAATCCATCAGGTTCCACCAGTCATGGATATATTCAGTAAATCCACCATCCCACATTTCCTTTATCTCCCCCCAAATGAAACCTGAAGAATGGAGGCACAAGGTTTATTTCTACATAGGATCAGAACAGCCATCATAATAGGATCTGCCCCAGGTGAAGAAAGATGAAATCAGTGAATAAAGTAAGGTCAGTGTCACGAAACCCCTAGCGATAGTAAATCCTTTCTTTGCTTTCTTTCCTGCCTCACCTCCCAGTCTTGAACTTGTTAAATGTGATAGGCTTTATCTGAAGATGCCCATGTGTTATACTTTTCTGGCTACTACTCACTTTTAGCATTGCTATTCTAGTTCTGCTGGAATGTTGTTGCAAATTCTGGTGTCTAATTCTACCCTCTTCCAGTTTTGATTAGGTCATTATTATTCCATAGTCATTAGTTTCCACTATATATTGGAGGGAAAATTTATCAGAGTTTTGAGATAAGCAAGCTGAGCATGGGCCAAATTACTGGATGCTGAGGCTGAATATAGGCAGTGTGTTCCCAACTAATTTAGAATCATCTTTACACCTTTCTCCTCTCATTGGGTGGGGGTTGCATGGAATTCTGCCTGGTGACATAGCTGTTCTTTAGCCTTGGAATATGGACTACAGTAAAAGCTGTGGCTGTGGCTGAAGGCAGTGCTTCTCAGTCTTTGAAATGCATGTGAATGAGTTGGGGATCATGTTGAAATGCAGATTTTGATTCTATAGATCCAGGATGGGTCTTGAGATTCTGTAGGTCCAACAAGCTACCAGGGGATGCTGACATTGCTGGTTTGAGAAGCAATATTTGAGGAGCAAGAACTTGGAGGATAGCAATGCATGGGAATGTTCAATGCTATATAATTATGCCTAAAAACTACTGGTAAAACTGCTTTGACTGTGAGTTGTGTGAATCATATGCAAACAGGATGTGGACCCTGAATAGGCATTGGGATAATGTGGAGTAGCCACAAGAAAGCAGCAGGTTCAAGTAGTTCTGGAAAAAAGGGCATTAAATAGATTGATCAGTATGTACCGTGCCTATTTTACCTGGGTCCTGTCCTAACTGATATTTGACTTTTCTTCTAAATAAACTGACAGAGAACTTTCCTGTTCTTAAAGATGTTGGGTTGGCATGAGCAAACCTTGGGTACATTGCCAGTCTCACTGTGGACCAAGCAATACTCAATGACCAGGGAACAGGAGGAAGGAACCACATTTCTGAGACTCTCAGCAAAGGGCTAACCCATTGCACAGAGAGAAGGTGACCATATTTCGGCCCAGAATATGCCAACTGCCTATTTCAGTAATTTCTTTAGCTAGTCTGGCATAGCTCCTAGTTCCTTTGACTCACCGAGAACCCACGGCAATATCATCCATTCCACGACAGTTGGGGGAGGCCCCTGAACATGGAGGTCTGTCCTGACAATGTGCTGAGAAGCCAGGAGAAGCATGAAGAGGAAGGTCAGATATGAAGCTGTGTGACAGATGAACTTGATAAAGGGTTTCTTGATGAACAATCCAAGGTTGCTCCTGGGTGAGATCAGATATGCTATAGACAGCATAGGAAACAGGAACCCAATGGTCATGCAGGTCAGAAGCTTGACTACCCAGTGTTTCCGCCGCCATCCAGGGAAGCCGTCGTACCATAGAGTGGCAAGCAACTGTTGGCAATTGGGCTGAGCAACAAACTGGGAAAAGAAGAGAATCGGTTAGATATCTGGGGTGCCCAGGGGATGTCTACATTCCTAACACCTCGCCTAGTTTACCGCCAGCTACATGGCCCGTCTCCAGGAGAGGCCTGATTTCCAGGTTTCCATGAATGGGTCTAACTCCAGAGAGAGTTCTTCATGTTAAATTATGAGACCAGAACTTCCTCAGGGTTGATTATGTGTTTCATATATTAAGCAAAACCATTCTGTTCAGTTTGTTTTTGGCATGTCTCCTTACTTCTTCTCCCATCATGTTAGAGAAATGGCTCCTGAAACCTGACTCTACATGAGAATCATCCAGGGAAAGTTAAAAAATCCAGATTTCCAGGTCATTCCACAGACTGACTGAGCCTCTCTGGGGGGCGAGGGGGGAGGGGTGTGGAGCCTGGGCAGCTGTTTTACAAAAATTTTCTGGGACTTTACATGTCTCTTAGCAGAGAATTGTGGGCATATTTCATTTCAAATTGATTCACTTTTACTCATTTGCCTAGTCAGTGTGAGGTTATCAACAAATGCGTACTCTGTGTAAATGTAAACTAGCAGGGAATAAGCTCACGCCTGTGGCTGTTGTTTGGAATGGAAATGAGTTCCTTTTTTGATTTTTCCTTTTTCCCTCTTTGGTGTAGAGCACCTCTTGGCTGGCTAGCAATGAATTAGGTTGCTACTCTGCCATCTATTTATCACTCTCTCTAGTCTAGACATGTAAAGTAAGAAAAAAATATTTGGGGACCAATACTCCAACTTTGTATACAAACTCAGTTGGGATTTTTCTTAAAGGCAGTCTACAAAGTGTCATTGATTAATAGTTAAGGAATCATCAGCATTTCAAATCACCCTCCAGCTGCTACTTCCTGGTAAGCAATCCACTGGGGAGCTTAACTCTCAGCCATGATTTTAAATACTGCCTTTATTTGATTATTCAAGCTTCCCATGAGAAGGGGTAAATAGAACTACGTCATATAGCTTACCAGTATAAAAGAAATAAATGTCTTCCATCTTTTATTCAACACCCAAGGTAAACTAGGCCACTTTTGCTTGAGTACACAGCAGTACTACTACTAGTTTCCCTTGCAGTGAGATATGGCCACGTGGCTGAGTTCTCTGTAATGGAAAGTGAGTGCCCTTCTGGGTTTGCCTTTAGAGAGCTCCCATGTGTGCTCCTGCATATTCTTTCCTCCTCCTGGTTGACTGGGATGTGTTGACCCAGCATGAGCTAGGGTGTTCTGTCAGCCCACAGCCCTCAGTGATCATGTGGAATTGAACTATCCTGACCAAGAATACCTATCTTGGACTGTCATGTGATTGAGAAAATTTTATTATATCTGAACCATTACATATGCTGGGGTTTAGCCTACACTAAAGCAACTTGCTATTACAAAACTACTAAAAGTAAGCTCTTAAATCTTTTTATCATGTGATCTCATTTTCTCAAAGATGTTCTTGATCCCTATGATTTCCTCACATCTCCCTTTCATGCATTCACAGAAAACAGACAAAATCCTCTAGTCCCTTTCTACTCTTACTGGCATTATAGTTTATGACGAAGGCTGGGATTAAAGAGTTCTAGAAAAAAAGCACAGAAAAGTAGAAGGGCAAAGCAAGATTTTTGGATGCAAAGTACTGGAGAAAGCTTTGGGAGCTCACATATAGATAGCCGTAAAAGAGTGCAGTAAGGGTTCTCGAATGGATATGAACAAAGTAAATTGGGAACACAAAGGAGGCCAAGTGTGAACTCCCCAGCAAAGACTTCCTGGAGCAGGTGATACTGAATGGAGCCTGAAAGGATGTGTAGAGATTGACTAGGTGTGGGCTAGGAGCAGGAAAGTCAGTAAACAGCCAAAGCAAAGGGGATAATATGACTAAAGGCACAGACATGAAAACAGCCTCACTTGTATGGAAAACTAGCCTAGTGTGAGAGGGAGGCCATTTGAGTTAAAAGACTGCTAATAGCAAGAGATGAGGCTAAAGAGGTATCAGGGGCTACAGAAGATCAAAATGATAGTCTTTGGCCATTATAAATAGTGTGATTCATTTTAAGAGCAATGGGGATCCATAAGCATGTGTGTGTGTAGAGTAGTACAGCTATGCACAGTATAGTGTTGCTTCATATAATATATATATATATATATATATATATATATATATATATATATGAAGGTCCCAATAGGCTACACATGTAGCCTAGGCTCCACCATCTAGGTTTTGGTAGGTTTACTCTGTGATGCTCACACAGCATTGAAATTGGCATTTCTCAGAACGTATCCATGTCACTAGGTGATGCATGGTTGGCTGAAACTATAGATGCTGGAGCTAGATTGTATTGGTTCTCTCTGTTCTTCATTCACTGTCTTCATGTAAAGAATGGAGATAATAACAGTATCTATTACATAGGGTTGGAGTGATATTAAGATCAGTTACTATATATAAAGTACTTATAACTATGCCTAATATGTCGTAAGGGCTCATTAAATCTTACTTGCATATATCACTATGTATGTGACCAGATCAGATTTAGATATTAGGAAGATCCTTCTGATTTTGAAATGCGAGATGGATTGGGGGCAAAACGGGGGTGAAATTAGAGACAGGAAGACCAGTTAGAAAGTTGTTGTCAAAATGATCGGGCTTGGGCTAAGGTAATAGCAGTGGAAATGGAGACATGTGCTCAGACGGCAAATACAGCGAGGAGGTGAAATTGGCAGGCTGTGGTGATGGATGGGTATTGAAGTAATAAATGGTTTATGAGGGTAAAGGGGAGGCGGCTCATCTTTTGATGAGCAGTGCCATTTTGGTGAATAGCAGTGCCATTAACTGAGAGTGGAAACACTAAATCTGGACAGGTTTGTGGAGATGCATGCATTTTTACACATGCTGAATTAGATTTGACTGAGATATTTAAATGGAGATATCTGGACGGATGGACGAATGGAGGTCTGCGGACGAGTTCTGTAGAGGGCCATATAGTAAATATTTGGTCTTAGCAGGCCATGTTCACCAAAATTGCTCAACTCAGCTGTTTTGCACAAACTCAGCCGTAAGCATTATGTAGATATGTAAGTGAATGGGTGTGGCTGTGGGTCAATAAAATTTCATTCAAAAAACAGGCAGCTAGTTATTTGCGCAGCTTTGTTCTACAATATTGCTCCCTGCTACTGCCAGAAGCAAATATTTGGACCACTTCAGCAATGGTCTTTATGACCTCTTGGGATTTCCTCTCATGTGTATTCCCAAGAACTCTGACCCCAGAAATCACTTTTCTCTAAAGCAGAAATGCAGAGGTGAAGCTTCTTTTAATAGTGAATATTAATATCCCACTTTTATCTTCAGTGCTTCTCCTTTTCAATTTGGCTAAAGACGATCATTTTAAAGTTAAACAGGTTTTTATTTTCTATTTTTATATCTGTCAAGAGTATTGTAGGGTGGTTTGGATTCTGGCAGAACAAACTGCAATTAGAATATTATAAAGGATATTTTTATTAAGCCACCATGTAATATCTATTCCAAAACATCTGTGAGCTTTGGAAAGGCAATCCTGATTACTGCTTGCACATTGAATTTCATATTTGCAGGTTATTTAATCCATCTTTAATTAATTTCAAAAATACCATCTTTCATTGATTTCAAAAATACCTGAGAGTCAAGGCAGGAAAAACAGGAGTGTGTGCATGTACTCTATGCCTGATTGCGCTGAAAACCAAACTGTACAAAGCCTAGAGCAGTTTTTAAAATTCTGATGAAATTTGATGAAATTTGATTTATGTTCTTTTGTTGCTTGTGCCATTGCTACATATTTAAGAGACCATCACCTGATTCAAGATCACAAAGATTCATGCCTGCGTTTTCTTATCTGAGTTTGATAGATTTAGCCCTCATGTTGACGTCTTTGATCCATTTTGAATTCATTTTTTGCATGTGATGTGAGAATGATGTTAAAAATCATTCCTTTGCATGTGGATATTTACTTGTCCCAGAATCATTAAAAAAAAAAATTAGTATTTTCCCACTAAAGTGTTTTGGCACCCTGGTTGGAAATCAACTAGCCATAAATGTAAGGGTTTATTTTTTGTACTCTGAGTTCTGTTCTGTTATCAGTATGTACATCTTTATGCCAACACTACACTATCTTGATTGTAGTGGTTTTGTATTAAGTTTTGAAATCGGGAACCATGAATTCCAAATCTGTTCTTCTTTTTTTTTTAAAGATTTATTTTTTATTTATTTATACAAGCGGTGGGTATAGTCAGAAGCGCGGGAGGGTGAGAGAATTCGCCAGAGCCAGAGCCGGGAGCAGAACAGGCAGAAGGACCGAAGTACACTGCTGAGGGGAGCAGCGGGCGGCAGGAGGGGTCTGCGCGCCATGTGGGACCCTCCTCCGGTGGCCAGGGAGCAGCCGGGGATCGAACCGGCGCTGCAGAGGCTGCGGGCAGCTTTGCAACCCAGCGCTCAGCCGCTGCGCCACCGGGGAGGCCCTGTTCTTCTTTTCAAAAGTGTTTTGGCTATTCTTTCTTCATTATGTTTCCATATGAATTTTGCAATTATCATGCCAGTTTATGTTTAAAAAAAAAAAAGAAACCTAAGGTTTTGATAGGGATTGTGTTGAATCTTAGAACAATTTATGGGAGTATTGCCATCTTAACAAAATTAAGTTTTCTAGTACATGAGCATGGAACATGTTTCCGTTTGTTTAGGTGGACTTCCATTTTTTCCAACAATATTTTGTTGTTTTAAGTTTACAAGTCTTATATTTCTTTTGCTAGATTCATTCCTTAGTATTTTTTGCTTATTGCTAGTGTATAGCAACAATTGATTTTTTATATTGATCTTGTAACCTGCAATCTTGCTGAATTCATTTATCACTAGTTTTCTTTTGATTCCTTAGGATTTTCTGTAAACAAGGTGACATCGTCAGTGAGTAAAGATAGATTTACTGGTTTCTTTGGAATGTGAAAACTTTTTATTTCTTTTTCTTACCTAATGGACCTGGCAAGAATCTCTATTACAGTGATGAAAAGATGTGGTTAAACAGACATCCTTGTCTGTTCCTGATTGTAGGACAAAAGCTTTGATTGCTCTTCATTAGGTATCATATTAGCTACGTGTTTTTCATAGATGCCCTTTGTGAGTTTGAGGAATTTTTATTACCAGTTTTCTGAGTACGTGTTTTTCTTAACTGGCAGTCAAATCTCTTCATTTCCATCTGTTCAAATTCAAAGTGAGTGATAAAAATTAGATGTAAAATACCGCTATTTGTACATTTTTAAGGCCATCATTGGACATTTCAGAGAATTCACCAATAGAATATATGCCTTTGCCTAGTGTTTTGTCTGTAGCTTAAATCAAATTAAATATGGAAGGTAATTTTTTTATTGAGGTAACATTGGTTTGCAACTCTGTGATTCAGAACTATAGGATCACACCTCTTAAGATGTATGTTACCACATCACACACACCATCAAGGAACCCACAGTCCTATCATGAAAGGGAATTAGATTTTGTCAAGTACTTTCTTCTGTGTGATGTGTGGTGATCATGTATTTTTTTCTTTCTTCCTACTAATGTAATATACTACATTAATTTTGCTATGTTGGACCACTTTTATATTTCTGGGATAAATTTCATTTGATCATGGTATATAATTCTTTTTATATATTGCTGGATTCAGGCTCTTTGTTAAGCCTATTCCTTGCCTCAACTGCTCTCCACTGCCTAGGCAGCCTTGATGTTAAAAAATTGCTGCTGATTTTTGCCAACAAATGCTACTAGGGAAAGGGCTCTTGATTTTTAGTCAGATGACATAAAGATAAGCCCTGTGGTACCTAAAACAAATCTCTTGGGAGATGCAACTAGAAACTATTCTTAATATAGTCAGATTCACCACCATTTATTGAGCTCTTATAGTGTGTCAGATGCTGTTCCAGATTTCACAACAAACACAAAGACAGATATTATACCCATTTTACAGATGATAGGACTGAGGCCAAGCTCACATTCTTTGCAAGTGGTAGAACTAAGACTGAAACCCTAACTTGGCTGTCTGCAGACCAAGCTCTTACACACTAGATTCTGGCAACCAATGAATGGCATGGTCTCAGGCATGCAGAAAGCTCAGTTTCCCACTACCTCCCCAATTGGCCTTGCCAAAGTGGTTGAAATGCCCACATCATTTACTGCTTTGGCATAAGCCACTGAGGTTATATTCAGGCTTGTAGGAAGTGGTAATATATGAAACATTTGTCCTTAACAATTTAAAGTGTATATGTCACATTATCTCATTTTCTAGCTATAAAAGACCTGCCTGCTAGCAAAATCCAGAAGCAAAGGGGCCCTCCCCAAATCTGGATGCCTCAGTGGCAGTTAGGAAAAGCAGAGGAGCAATATACCATGAAGGACATCAGAGAGACACTGAAGAACTTAGTTTCCTGGTGTAGGCCTGGGTCAGATCTTTGTGGGACTCATTTTTCCAACCTGTCCACGTTTTCACATTTTTTGTTCACAAATCTATCAGAGCCCTAACTGCAGTTGCTGTTGTTATCCACTCCCCCCTTCTGCGATGCTTCATTTCTCCAGTGCTTCCAGGAAATGGTTGAACATTAATTTTTTTCCTTTCTGCAAAGAACTTTTAGAAAAAACCCTGGCTTTTCCCCTCTGACACAAAGATTCATATTAAATGGAGGGGCTCAATAGGTCTTTGCTCCTCCATGGACCAATTCTTGATAAGACTAATGTCAGGTTCTATGGGATAAGGGCCCATCACTCCCTCAAACAACTTGCAGAGTCACTGGGATTTCACCTCAGCAGAGCTCTAATTTCATTCATTCAGTGAGGAGGGTTATCTCAGCACCTCGCCAGTCTATTGTATGCCACTTCTGTTCCTACAGCTGTCTAAATAATCAGGCACATTTGCTGCACCCAAGGCAGAACAGAATTTTACTTGCTCATTGCCAAGAGAATGCCTGATCGACGTGATTCAATTTAGACTTTTCAGCAAGCATTTCTGTACACCTGCTCTGTGCCAGTCTTTGTGGTGGGGTACGAGGGTCACAGCAAGAGAGACTAACAGTGGTTCAGCAGGATCTCATTGAGAACCCAGCCAAAGTCACCTGAAACAAACAACAGGGTAATAATATTTGTGTTCAGATGCCCACATGAGCAGTACAGATGGTAAAAGTGTCAAGTTCCCAGATGGTTGGCTCTCACAGATGGGTGAGGGCTACTCCCCTTCTAAACCACAAGAATTTGCCAAGTAAGGGACACCTTAATTCAATCTCCTGTTACCACCATTTTATAAAAACACCAGTATAAGTCACAGTCATTCAAACTGGAAACATTTAGTGTTGGGAAAGGCTTGATATTTTGTTATGAGGCACCACCACTAAGGAAATTGGGGCATTCAAAGAATGGACAAATCAGCAGGCACTAGAATCCCAAGGAAAGGTTACAGAGAATCATCAAATCAGAGAACCTCACTTCTTTCTGGAAGCTCTCCCTGATTGCCTCCTCCTTGAGTCTAGACCACTTTGCTTCTTCCTTGTGGCTGCTCTTAGAGCCTGCCTCATGTTCCATTTACTTATATGTAGAACTTGGGACAGGCCTTCTTATTAGGTGGTTCGTTTCTGAAGGGAAGAAACAATTTTGCTCGTTGTATGATAGCTCATGCAGATATTTGTTAAAAATGTCCTTTGTGCCTCCCTGCTAAACTTCAGAACTCAATGTCTAGAGGGCATTTCAAACACAATGGAGTCTCTCCCAATGGAGTTCTCTCCCCCATCTAAGACCCCAATGAAACACACCTGCACACACGTTCCTCTTTTCACCCCTCATTCTGTGCACACTAAACGCGTCTTCGTTGTGGCAGGCAGAACAATCACAGATTCAATGTCCACAGAGCTAACAATAGCAACAAGGAACATTTGAGTGTCTACTGTGTGTCCAGTGCATCAAGCACTATCGTAAGTGCACATTTAAAAGCAGTGAGCCAGGGATAGACTAACCTGGCTATTGATTTAGTCCCCAGTCTCTGAGGAGGCAATGGGATAGGAGGGAATGTTCATTGTAAAAGCTGGGGGTCTGGGGTGGGTGGTGGGCCCTTAAGAAGTAAACCAGGCTGTGAGGCAGAGAAAAAAGTCAGTAGCAGTGAATTTCAGCAGCTCTATTAGGAGCAGGTGAGGGTCAGAGGGGGAAAATCTTTTTGAACTTCCACAATCCTCCCTGTTCCATGCCATGGAAGCTATTAGCAAGAACAAAAAATCCAAACAGGATAAAACAACTCAGCCCTACATTGAGTCACTTACGTGGTTAATTTCAGATCATTTGGAACTGTTAGATGGGTATGAGAAGTGCAATAGGTGAGACCACAAGATAGGTCGCCTTGACATGTTTAAAATGCAGGGGTTTGTACCAGCCTGTTCTCTGCAGTAATTGGCAATGAGTTATCTTTGTGTGTTTCCTAAAAGAGATCAGTTGACGTCAAGCTGGGGGACTTAAAGCTGTGTACTTCTTCCATTAGTTCTTTGGGAGGAAAAGAAAATCTGAAAGGTGAGAATGAGTCTCCCCCTCCCCCAGGGGAGAAAGTGAGGTTGGGAAAGAAAAATTAAGTTTGGTGCTATGGCAGGATCTGAGATCAGGGCCTTGCTGGGTATTTTGAAAAAGCCTACTGATCTTTTAAGAACTCTCTCTGCTCCCTTGCTGAATGGCTGCACCTGAAAGCAGGCGCCACTTTCATTGCCTGAGATGTCAGTTCTTCAAAAGACAGTCCAGTTGGGTAGAAAGGGTATTTTAGAAGAGGGCCTGAAGGTATGATTGGAGATGGAATGAGTTTTATTGCTTTGTTTGGTAGTTGCCATTCAAGCTGGGCTCTGATGAGTCTGAAAATGGCTCAGGACAGGACTCAGTGGCCATGTAGTAGTTTCCTGAAGAGGGAGAAATGTTCAAAGGCCCCGCCACCCATCATACCAGGGAGCTTGCTGAGCTTTGCTTTCATGAAGCCAGTCAGGCCTCTACCACTGCAACAGAAATTTGAGATTAAAAAATCGACTTTGGGGGCCTCCCCTGGTGGCACAGGAGGTTGAGCGCAGTGCTGTGAAGCTGTCTGCAGCCTCTGCAGTGCCGGTTCAATCCCGGCCAGCCGGGAGGGTCCCACATGTCACGGCAGACCTCTCCTGTCGTGCCCGCTGTTCCCTGCAGCAGTGTATTTCGTCAGTCTGCCTGTTCTGTTCCCTGCTCTGTCTCTGGTGAATCCTCTCACCCTCCCGCACATCTGGCCTGTACCCCGGTTCTTGTATTAAAAAAAAAAAGACTTTGGCAAGTAATTTAGGCCCAGATGATGACTGGAGTAACCCTACATTTTCTAGGTAGTCTCTAACATGATTTGATATTTACCCACTCAGATCCCTAATCCATGGTGATTTTTTTTTTAAAGCAGATATGTGCTTACTCAGGGATTACTGAGACATTTTGTACTCAGCTCACTGTTCTAGCAATTAGCTAGCAGACTGGGTTCCTGAGCTGTGCTTCCAATACCACTGGCAACACAGGTGTAGGCTCACAAAATAAGTCAACCTGGCAGTCATACCTCTAATTTCTAACTAGAGCAAAGCCTAATTTAGGATGAGATGGAAGAAGGTGTGGCTACATACTGAAAATTCTGTTTTAGAATACATATTTAAAAAATATAATTTTCTATTTGCAAGTATACACAGCTGTGGGAATTAGCTAAGTGTGGTTTCCTGGTAGATGTTTTAATTCGCTGAAGTTGGAGGTGATGAACTGGGAAAGTAACCAATGCAGCTAAGTCCAATGCAATGGTTTATTCTGGCCATGAGATGGCAGCAGAAGGTGGTGGGCGCTCACTTCCTACACCGAAAAAAGGGGAATTCTAGGAGGAAAGGGCAACATGGATTGGAAAATTCAGCAGGCAGGGAGCAAGTGACCTAGCACGACAGGACAATTGAAGAAGGGAGTTTGCATTCTCACTAAAGCCAAAGTTGTCAGATGGGGTGTGACTAGAACAGGTGGGAGTTATAACTACTGTTTTAAATCAATAGGCTGGAAGAGGCAATACCTCAAGGCATTAAATTATCAAAGCAGAGAGTAATAAACCACTGATCAAGCTAATGACACATGGAATAGAACAAGGGGTGGGGAATATAATGAGGGCCAAAGAGGTCACTAATTACAGTGTCTTAAGGTGGCAAGAGCTGGGTATGATGATAGTGTCAAGTCCAGTGCTGGGGGGCTCCAGGCCCACAAATTCATAGTCTCTGTTCCAAAACCCTTGTGTTTTGGATCAGATGTGTTTTTGGAATTCTAAATGTGTCAGGTTTTAGAGCAGTAATATGCTGTCTGTGCCATATAGGAGGTAACACCCACAGTAGGATTTGAGGCAGCTCCCATTATTAGGGTTGCCAAATTTACTGAATAAAAATACAAGATTGTTCAGTTACATTTGAATTTAACATAAACCACAAATAATATTTTAGTATAAGTATGTTCCTTGCAATATTTGGGCAGACATACACTAAAACATTTTTTTATTGTTTATCTGAAATTTAAATGTAACTGGATACCCTGTATTTTACCTGGCAACCCTACTGTAATCAAACACATGAATGTCAGCAGTGAAACCTATGGCTGTTTAAACTCAGTGGGGTAAAGATCATAAATCACCTCACACCAGTTCATTTTGATTTTGCCACCATAGGAATTTTGAAATGAAATTTATGAAATAATTGTTTCCTTTGGATTTTTATAACTTGGTAGATTTTGAAATTGTGGACATGTCATTGTTCAATAAATAAGGCAATAAGGCAGTCTATGGTGGCTGTGTTCATGCCTTCAGTGTACCTAGTCTCAAGGGCTGGCAGAGGTCCCTCTTTTTTCGTTCAGATCACAAGACCTATTTCGGTATTACAGACCCTGAAGGATTAGGGTGAAGGGGGGACTAGTGACCTGCTGTATGCTACTTACAAGTTCCTTTCAAATTTTCAGCATGAAATCAGAATAAAGGAGATTGAGTTAAGTTAACCTCTTACTATAATAAAGAAAACATTTTGAAAATGTGAATATTGAACCCTGACTGGTTTGGCCTCTGACTTTTGGTGGGATGTGGGGCAAATCTTTCAGTGCAATGCAGAGTCCACCATCCACTCTCCTTCTGTATAGGGTCGCCATAATGATCAAATGGGTGATGGGTGGGTAAGTGCTTTGAAACATTCTCAACACCAAATCAATGGAAGATGGCATTCCTCATATGCCTTTGTTAGCTTTACAATGCAGTATAGGCTATATAAGCAAAGATATTTCTAATTAGTACAGTAGTACCATGGTCTTTGCGGTCAGATAGTCCTGGGATTCAAATTCCAGCTCCACCACTCCTGCCTGGGCGACCTTGAGCAAGTTAGTTTATCTTTTCGGTTCTCAGTTTCCTCATCTGAAAAATGAGGATTATAATAATCACCCATATCAAGGGGTCATTATGAAGATTAAGAGATTTAATGTAGTATTTGGCAACAGTGAAACAAATGTTAATCATTTTTCATCATGAATTGTGAGAATTAGAAGAGGAAGCATTCAATTGATGTTAGTTATTTTCAACAATATGGCAATTATTATTATGGGATGGAGAATCATTGTTTCATGGTGAGATAGTCTTGAAACGACTGTGAATGTGACTTGGTACAGTCTTCCCTTTGACGGTTTGCATACATCAGCACTGCTTCCATTGTCATTTCCATTGTCATTTCCTGTGAATGTTCTGATAGCGGGTCCTGTCATGCCAATTACTGGCTTGGAATTTTGAAAAGGAGACCGATAGAGGTGATGGTGGATAGGGCTGGTGAGGCACGAGTAATACTGCGTTGGAGAATTACATCCAGTTGGAGTCAATATGGTCCTCATTGTATAGTCAGATCCTATAAATAACGCTAACAAATTCCAGAATGAAAAACTGGATTATTATGCAAGGCACATTTTAGAGGAAGGGAGACAACTTGATAGATAAAGGAGAGAACTTTTCATTGAGAACGACTGGCAAGTCAGGAGTGTAGGAAGTATGGATTTTTCAGAGCTGCCTGATAAGCTGAGGTATGGCAGGTGGTTCTTTAAAGCCCAAATGGAAGATTTCATTGATATGGTTTGGGCTCAAAACAAAACTTGCTCAGGGTGATTTTTCACTTGGTGATTATTCAGCCAGAGAAGAGGCCAGTGCAGCTTGGCTTGTGTGCACTAAAATAGGATGTTCTGTACTTTTCTGCCCTCCCATCCGTCCCACACACCCCCACCCCTCCTATTCTCTCTCTTTTTCTCTCCCTGAGAAAACAGAGCTCTTCAGTGCTTGGAGACCTTTTAAGAAGTCACTTTTCCTTATTCTTCCAGGCAGGACCTCTTCAAAGCCAGTTCATTTAAGCCAGCAACACTTACTGAGCGCCTACTCTGTGCCAGGTCTTGGGGATACAGGTACGACTCCAGTTGCCAGAATCTCATTCCTGAAAGAAACACCTAACAAATAACAACAAACCCAGAACCCTGCCCCCTTACGGAGGGTTCCAGGGACTGACAAGAGATTCAATGAAACCAGAGCGAGGTCTTTCTCACTAGTAACCAAAACAGGAAGGCAAACTTACAAAAGAACAAGGTTTGGGTAGCTGAAGGAAGAATACACTTAGCTGGAGTTCTGGAGTGGTAATCGTGGGTGACTGGGGGCCTGGCGGTTTGGTTTTAAAGAGATTGGTATCTATTCTAACCTCTAGGGAGCAGCCTTTCAGTAGGGTTTTAATGATGACTTGTTGAGTTCTTTACTATGTGTTGGGCATTTTGTACTTAATCATTTCTTTAAGCCTTAATCCTCGCCATGATTCTTCGATGGAGATGATATTGCTACGCTACAAAAGGAGGAACTGATACACAGAGAAATCATGGAACTTGTCTAGTAAGTGGGGAAAGCCAGGTCTTGAGCCCACTTCTAGCTGAGTAGACCATGGATGTTCTGACCCAGGGGTCATCAAAATCAGCTGGGGGGTCAAATCCAACCTGTGGTTGTGGGAACAGTTTTATTGGAACTTGGTCATGCTCATTTGTTTTCATATTATCAATGATTGCTTTGACACTATAGTGGCACAGCTCAGTCATTACAACAGAGACATGATGGCATACAGTGTCCTAAGAATTTGCTATCTTGCCCTTTGTAGAAGTTTGTTGTCTCCATGATTCTAAACACCGTACTACACAGTCTAGACTTTGGAGTTAGAGCTGACGTTACACTCCGAGTGTGTCATTTATTAACTGTCTCCCAAACAAGTCTTTTTACATCTCTTTGCCTCATTTTCCTCATCTGTAAAATGGGAATAATAATATTGCTTATGTTCTAGATAGTTGTGAGGATTAAGTGAGAAACTGCATGAAAAGTTCTTAGCACAATGCCTGAACACCTGGCACACAGTAGACTCTTAAAAATCGGTAGCTAAATTACTTGTAATAGTAATGACAACAGATAAAATATAGCTCCATACTTGCACATGTGTATGTTCACTTAAATACCAAATCATTGCATTTGTCTTCTTTTTAATCTGTTCGACCTTTCTAGAGCCTTGGGTTGCTAAAGGAAAGACTGACATTTAGGGCTGAAGGGAGAGGTGTGGGGTCAGTAGGATGGAATAATGAACACAGTGGTTTTGGCCTAGAAGTGGGGGTGACAGCAGATTTCTCCTGCAACAAACTGCTTAATGCTTTAAGCTTGAATAAACCTAAAGCATATTATTTGACCAAACTGAAGTGTGTGTGTGTGTGTGTGTGTGTGTGTATGTGTATGGGAGCGAGAAAGAGAGAGCACACAAGAGCCCTATTCTTTGAGGTTTTTTTTTTTTTTTTTTGTATCTTCAAAATCCCTCTCCCTATTTAGCACTTAAATGGACTCTGAGGCCATTCTTTGAAAATTTGAAGTTCTCTTAAAGATTCCAGTGTGTTCTGACCTCCCTGTTCTCCAAGTGCCTGTAGCAACTATAGAAAAAAAATGATTATGTTATATACTTCTTTGTTCTTCGTTGTGCTTGACTGGTCTCCCTGATTAGACTTTAAAGTCCTGTTGGGCAGAGACCATGGTTTATATCTCCCAGTTTGAGAGAGAAGGAGAGTGTTGATGTTACTAATCAATGAAGGTATGTGGATTTGTTTGTGGTGTGATGTGATGTGATATGATGTGTGTGTGTGCGTGTGTGTGTATGTTCCTGATTGGGGAGGTCTCTGATAGAGACAGAAGAATGAATTTCAGAAACAAGGCATTTGAGGGATAAATGAAATGTTTTGATTTTTTATTAATATAACAGATTTATGTATTTTTTTAGATTTATTTATTTATTTGTTTGTTTATTTATTTATTTATACAAGCACTGGGTACAATCAGAAGCACAGGAGGGTGAGAGAATTCACCAGAGCCAGAGCGGGGAACAGAACAGGCAGACTGATGAAATACACTGCTGAGGGGAGCAGCGGGAGGCAGGAGATGTCTGCGTGCCATGTGGTACCCTCGCCAGTGGCCGGGTATTGAACCGGCGTTGCAGAGGCTGCGGCACCAGCACTCAACCGCTGCGCCACCAGGGGAGGCCCTCTTTCTTTTTTCTTTCTTTTTTTTTTTTTTTTTTAAGAAGTGGCGTCCAGCCCCTAGTCGAGGTGTATGTGAGAAGATTCACCAGAGAGAGCAGGGAGGAGAACAGGCAGATGTACCAAAATACACTGCTGAGGGGAGCAGTGGGTGAGACTGGAGAGGTCTGCTGCGCCATGTGGGTTGCTCCCCGGCCGGCTGGGGATCAAACTCGCGCTGCAAAGGGCACGGACAGCCTCACAGTGCTGCGCTCAACCCCCTGCACAACCAGGGAAGCCCTGCTTTATCTCAATGCCTCACTGAACCAAGAAAAAATAGATAAATGACATGGCAAAAAAAAAAAAAAAAAAAAGCAGGACCTTAGCTGGGGAAGCCATCTGCTGGGTGGTTATGCCTCTGAATTACCTAGATGGAAGAGGAAGTTACCTACATTGTGATAGAAATTCCTACCATTAGAGAGGTAGACCACTGGGATATTACACTGCTATTTCTGATAACCATGTTTTTCTAATGTGTGTGAAGGTCAGCCCTTCACTCCCAAGGTGAGTTTCTTCATAAACAATTTACCACTTGCAAGTGTCTGAGAGGAGACAAAAGCTAGATATGTCTTGCTTAAGGAGGAAGGGATGAGTTCTCTTTCCCCTCTGTGAAAGCACTTGCCTTTTTCTTTTGGCAGTTGTCACTTCTCATAATCTATATTTGGAGTGCCTCCTTCCTTATTCAAATGGGATACATATTTCTTGTCACTAACACAAACATCACTCAGACACATTCTCTTTTTTTCTTGCCAGTCTTGTATGGAAAACCTATAGCTCTTGCAGGGGGGATGAGTTGGGAACAGGGCCACAGACAAGTTCAGACCTAACAGCCTAAGGGAGCAAGTGGATTCTCTCTAACGCTACCCTGGTTGGTGCATAATGTTACTTCCAGTTCATTCTGTTTCAGGTGAATATCAAGGCGGTAACTGATCTATGCTACCTGGAGTTCCCTGGCAATATTTGCCATAACTGTGGTTGTCATATACTTCTCTGAAGAAATGAGAAGATACAAAACTATAACCTACTGACATAGAATTTTTGGTTTCTTAAGGGGATAGTGGTTATTTTTATTGTGTTGTGCTTTTCTCTTTCACTTATAGCTCATATTGTTTCTCGGTGCAATGTAGTCAGTCACTGCAATGTTTCTTAGGCATCATACTGTGTAGTCATCATAGTAGAATGCCCTGGAGACTTGGTTTAATACTGTTCTTAAGTTCAGTCTGCAAGACTTCCATATTGAGGAGATGACTACCTAGGCATGATCATATTTATGCTTTGCAATATTCAGCCTTGACTGTACGGAAGATGAATTGGCAAAGGGTAAGGGAGTGGGGTGATGGTACAAGTGGAGTTAGGGGAACTGATTAGGAGCCTGTGTCACTTTCCAGGTGAGTAGTGATACAGACCTGAATTACAGAAGTGCGAGTTCAAAGGAGGTGATGATAACCAGGGATATTGTGGAGACAGAATTGACATTATTTGGTAATCAATTGTACGAAGGGGTGGAAAGTAAAGAAGAGTTGAGGATATTTGTTATTAAATTATTTAATAACACAAATGGGGTTCCATTTGTGTTCATTTTAGGTCCGGTGACTAACTATCCTGTTCTGTCTGCTATTGAGGGAATTCTTAGTATATCGATCTTTCAAAGCTAAAACCGGGAATTTTAGGATGAGTTGGTTACCTCAAGTTTAGGATATGTTGGATTTAAGGCCTTTATGGACAGTGTCCATCAGGTGGTTAGGATGTAGGAGTAGTGTGCAGAAAGGATATCGGGATCAGAGGCATGATTTGGGGAGTTGCCTATAGAGAAAGGATGACTGAAACCATGGAGTGGGTTTGAAAATTAAGGGAGCATCATAAATTGAGATTATAACTACCTCAGATCCCTTATGGAATTATAAGTCCTTGTGTATATAAATAAATGAATACAAAGATTAGGAAAAAAAGGTGAGTGAGAAAAAGGCAGCCCAGAGTTTGAAAAAGGCAGTATAGAGTTTGTACCCACCTGTAGATAGCTTGGATGTAGAAAGAAACCTGAGACTCTGCAACAAGAAGTCAAAACGTAATCAGAGTAGATGATGATGTCATAAGGGGATCAGAACAGATGATGATGTCATAAAAGTTAAAGAGCAATAGAATTTCAAAAAGGTGTGTGTGGAGGAAGATTAATTTTGAGTACAGATGATTGACTGGTGATGACTATGTCACTGGTCATCTACAAGACAACATTTTTGAGGAATCCTAGAGTCTGCAGCCCTGAAATCAGAATACAAGATGCTGGTCACAGATCGGGAAGAAAGGACGTATGGGCCGTGAGCATATATTCATCTTTCTTCCAACTTTGAGGGAACAGGAAAGAGGTTTTTTTTTTTTTCCTTCCAGTACCAGCTGAAGATTCCAACACTTCTGAAGTTTTCCTGAACAACTGCCATGCCTGCTGTTCTCCTCAAAGTTTCCAAAGCACCCATCAGCTATATCCCATTATGGGGAGGGATAAGTATGTGATATACTGTTTTTTGGGGGAAATAACAATCTGATATACATCTTTATTTTCTGTGCTGGTTGGTCTCTCTATTAGATTCTAAGTTTCCTTATGGGAGAGAAAGATATTTAAAGAATATTTGATTGCTGTTAGGCTGGGAAGGATGGAGAGATTCTCTTGGTCAGATTTTTTTCAATCTCAACACTATTGCCATTTGGGGCTGGATAAGTCTTGGTCTGGGAGAAGATCCTGTGCCTTGTAAGATGTCTTGTGGTATCCCTTGCCTCTATCTATCAATTGCCAGCAGCACTTCCTTACCCCGTTCCAGCATATGCCACAATCAAAAGTGTTTGCAGACATTGTCAAATGCCCCTCAGCCTGGGGGTGGGGGTCCACTCACTTGGAACCCACTGCTCTTGGTGAGTCTGGTCTGGCTTGTTTATTCCCTTCTTCCTTCAGCAGGGCAATTCAAAGGTATCCCTACTGAGAAGCATCTGTGTCCCATTCACAGCCACCATAAAGAGATGTAGAACCTGCCTTCCTTGCTTGCTTGCTTTCAGTTCTGAGACCCTTAACCTCATTCCTTTTTCTATCTCTTCCTGGAGTGAGTAAATGACTCAGTACTTGGGAAGTAATGAAATGATGTCATTGTTTCCCTTATGAACCTGAATATCAAAGAAAAGCCAGAGATCTTACTTATAGCAGTGGTTGGCAATGTTTCCACAACTGTAAGGGAAATACTATTAATTTGTTTGCAAAGTGCAGCTAGTAGTTAATAATACTTTTCATTTTCAAAGTATCATTCAAATATTACAATATTGGTAGCCTCCTAAGAGATTGACCAGAGGTTGGCGAAATCACAGAGGGAATGTAAAAAATAAAGGTACACAAGACTTTGGTGCCCAAGCCAAACAGAGAACCTAGAAGTCATTGGCTCTCATTCTAATTATGTTAAACCTAAGGTGTCTCCCTGACACATTTATGTATCACAATGGGGTCTGTGGTCTCAGGAAGACATCCCTTTATTATGGCCACAAGGCATGAATAGATGCATGTTACACTGGACTGAGGATAAAGATAAGGAAAAACTCTGATATCTTTCTCTGTTCTCTCACCATTTTACAGACTTATAAGTTTCTTTGCTATTTCCCTGTGACTCTTACTACTGCTCTATGGGAAAATCCAACAAACTAGTGAGTACAATTTTAGTGAGTACCTGATAAAGACCCTTAAGACAAAATAAGTGATGTGAACAAAATAAGTGAGGTCGCTCAAAGCATAGCTCACTCTTCTTGGTTCTTAATGGAGCATTTTAACGTATTGACCTAAGGATTTTCCATGTATTCTTGGATTTCAGCCCCACCACAGCCCATGAAATAGGTATGTTTAGTGTCCATTCTCTATTTTTGCAGGAACTCACATTTACATGAGTGTACGTGAGGTTAAGCCATTTATGCCAAGGGCCTAAAGGTGACAGAGCTGTGATTCAAGCTTCAATCTGTACAACTCCAAAGCCCATGCTTTTATTCACTATGCTAATGCTATTTAATTATCTAGTCTAGTGCCTCTCCAGGATGATGAGGTGGTGGTGGTGGTGATGGTAGAGGTAGGAGCAGAAGGGAGAAGCTAGAAAACCTATTTTCTTCCTCATACAGTGAGATTTCTTTTAATTACCATATTCTTTCTAGTTCAGAAGGTAAATAACATTCTGGAAAATAATTAAAGAACTATTAGAATAGACAGTCTGACATTAATTGTGTGAAATTGAATTTCTGAATTCTGTGGCATTGACAAATCAAACGATGAAGCCATTTTCCATCTCTGTGGATATTGGAGGTCATTAGCTATACTTAGCTTGCCAGCAGGCTTTGAGTGAAGGGTATAATTCGTCTCTGCAGGATCTTACGGAAGGATAGAAGACACCAAAGATTATACTACACCTACCTAGAGAGTCTAGGTATCACAGAAGAGTCGTTCCCTATAGTATTATTAATTGCTTCTATATCACCTTGAGGAGGGGATAAGAAGGAGGGAGGCAAACCAATTGGCATCTTCCTAGATTTAACTGAGTGATGGTTGGAAGCCCTGAACTATCTTGGGAATTCCTTGGCCTTGAAGCAGGTTTGTTTTCTGTTCTCACCTGGAATTCCCCTGACTGTCCCTGTTCGTTAACTCCCTCCTACCATTGGATCAGGGAGAATAAATCAGAGGGAGCCGCCTAGTGTTTTGCTTCCAAGAGACTAAATTTTATTTTTGCTTGCTATAGATAGCTCGTTTACATGAAAGAATTAGCTATTTTGTTGCCAGAAGGTGAACTATTTTCATTTATCTTTTGAAATTTATTTTTTTAATTTATATATTTTACATCATTGTGTAGTTCCTGTAAAACTCCCACCACCAGTTCACCTATGAACCATCACCATAGTCCCTTGTGCTCTTCTCCCCTTGTTTTGGTCCCTCCCTTGCAGAATGTCTCTGATTTATGGTTGCCTGCTAATTTTGTT
Source organism: Talpa europaea (assembly GCF_964194135.1). Classification (NCBI taxonomy): domain Eukaryota; kingdom Metazoa; phylum Chordata; class Mammalia; order Eulipotyphla; family Talpidae; genus Talpa; species Talpa europaea. The sequence continues at coordinate 69,967,973 of NC_140081.1, forward strand.
TATTACTATTATTATTGTTGTTGTTGCTATTTTTTTCCCCCGATCCATTATTTGGTTCCCCTACATTCCTCCTATGAGTGAAACCATCCGATATTTTTCTTTTTCCCAGAAGGTGAACTATTAAGCATTATCATTCCTACTACCCCCAGGGATTACTATAAATAAATACTCACAGAAGTTTTGTTGCATTGGATAGTCATGAACATTTGGCTATTTTCACCCCTTCTCAATTATTTACTACAAAAGAGTCCCCATGAAGGGTCCATTTTTATTTTTCCCCATGAACATGGTCATAGTGCAGAGGTTTTATACAATTATTATTATTTCTTTCTTTTCAGCCCCCTGCTTATGCCACACTCTTGGAGGACTGTCACAGATTTTCATATCTCCCAATTAAGGCACAGTCAGAATCCAGTTAAGGCTTAGTCAGGGGCTACACCTAGTGAAGTTCTAATCAGTACCCAAGAGTCTAGTTAAAATATAAGAAATAGCTGAGACTAGTTAAGGGTCAGTTAGGACAATTAAGGCCTAGATAACTTATTTAAGGCCTATTCATGTCCAAAATCCAGTTAAGGTTTTATCAGGCTAGTTAAGACCTAGTCAGGCTTAGTTAAGATTTAGCTTGGGCTTAGTCAATGCTTACCCAGTTAAGGCCTTGTGAGAGTCTAAAATAGTTTAGACCTAGCTGGAACCCAGTTAAGCCCTAACCAGTGCCAAAGACTAGTGAAGATCTTGTCAGAGTCTAGTTTAGGTCCAGCAGTGCCCTAAAACCAAAGAAGGCATAGTCAGAGTCTGGTAAAAGGCTGGAAAGACCCTAAGCCTAGGTAAGGCCTGGTTAGTTCAGTTAAGGTCTAGCGTCAGGGGCTAATTCTATGTAAGGTCTATTTAGATCCCAGATAAGTTTTAGCCATGAACTAAGTATGTTTAAAAACTAATCAAATCATAGCTAAGGCTTATCTGGGGTCTAAGTCTAGAGAAGACTTAGTCAGTTAAGGCCTGGGCCTGGGCCTAGTTAAGGTCTAGTCAGGTCCTAATCTAGTGAAAGCTTGGTCAGACTCTAGTTAAGGCCTAGCCATGGTCTAAGACTAAGGCCTAATAATCCTTGTTTAGCCAGGTCTAAGTCTAATTCAATCCTTGTCAGAGCCCATTTAACTTACCCAGGGACTGATCTTGGCTAACATCTAGTAAGAGTATAACTAAGGCCCAGCCAAGACTAAGTCTGGAGAAGGCATACTCAGAGTCTCTTTTAAGGTGTAACCTTATTTAGGATCCAGTTAAGGCCTATCTAGCCCAGTTAAAGCTTAGAAGCGGTTAAACTTAGTTATGTCCTAGTCAGAGTGTAGTTAAGGTTTAGTCAGTGCCCATATCTAGTTAATGCTTCATCAAAGTGTAGTGAAGGTGAAGCCAGAGACTAAGTCTAGTTAAGGCCTAGTCATTCCAACTAAGACCTATTTAGGCCCTTGATTTTGTTTAGGGCTAGTCAAGACCACGGTCACCAACTAAGTGCAATTTGCCAAAGACTTTCTATATGGAGTCCTGAAAGTCCTAGAAAATCTTTTGGTCCCTGACAGAGCAGATTCTGGTCACTCCAGTCAAGGCCTTTTAAAGAAAACTTTTCTGTGCCTTGCAGTTTATGATTTACAAAACACATTTATTTTTTGTTCAGTAACATTTATTTTTATTAGGGCAACATTGGCTTATTGCACTATATGATTTAGGGGACTAGGTGCACACCTCTTCAGAGCTATTATGCCAATAACCAAAGCACCCACAATCCTCCACCACAGGCAATTGGGTCCCCTCATCCATTTATTTCCCCACTTCACCTTCCCTCCTTCAATTATGCAGTCATATTTCCAGACTTAATTTTGGTTTAGATTTGTTCCTCATTTTGTTTCTTTATAGTCCATATATGGGTAAAATGATCCTGTAAAGTCCTTCTGACTTATTTGACATAGTGTAAGCCCTCTAGTTCCATCCATGTTGTGGCAAATGACAAAATTTCATTTCTTTTTATAACTGGGTAGTATTGCATTGTGTGTATATACTACACCTTCTTTAAACACATTTTGAACATTATTTCATTTGATTATTATAGCATCCATTTGAGTAGGTGTCATCATTATCCTCAGTATACAGGTGAATAAACTCAGCCTTAGAGAGAATAAGAGCTTTCCTCAATGCTATACAGTTAGTGTCAGAGGTAGAATTTAAATGTATGTTTGAATTCAAAAGTCACACTCTTATTTTTCAACCCCCATAATTAACACTTGTCTACATCACAAAAGTAATGCTTGCTTAAAGTATTATCATTATCCTATTTTCAGATCAGGAAAACGAGTCATAGTGAGCTTAAGTGATCTGCTCAAGGTAAGAGAACATGTATTAGATTTGAACCTGGTTTTCTCTGGCTTCAAATCCACTATTTCCCTCCCTAAAAATATCTTTTCCCCACCCTCCCTACTTCCCCAGTGTCAAATACTACAGAACATGCCTGCATGGATAAGCTTATATGTGTCTTCTCGCTCAGTGATGTTTGTGTGCATCTATTATCTGAAGTCCATGAAGCATTTGGTATATTGTGCTTGTGTTGACACTTCTGTTTTCAGCCTGAGGTTCATTTATTGAAATGATGCTTGCTGTTTCATTTGGGGATGTTTGTTGAGCCTGACAGCAGAGCTGACTTGGTAGTAGAGTCAAACCTCAGACACTTGATTTATTATGATTAAAGGCTAAGGACACTCAAGACAAACTGGTCTATTTAGTTAATTCTTGGGAGTGTTACCAGGGACATTCTTGTGATAAAGACATTTTGGAGACCCAGAAAAGTGACCAAGACCTCCTCCATCTCTGATACTGACTGAGCTGCCAGAAGGAAGTGAAGACTTGGCAGGTCTTTTCCCAGCTATGCAATTTCTGTCACCTCCTGTGAGCTTACTAGGGGTGACAGGCATCTCTGTTAAAAAGCCTGTATGTAAATATAGTTGTATCTTCCACTATGTTATCCTGAGGACAAAACAATTGCCACCCTTACAGAATACATCAGCTTCTGGATTGGATGCCAATGAGAACAATATGTCAAATATGAAGTATTCTGCTTCCCCCTGCCAAGTAAACACCAGCTTCTTCTATGGTGGTAGATTTAAAGGGACAATCACCACTTTTCTTGTGTGGCAGTGGTAGTGGGGGTGAGCTTTTAACCTTGGCAGCTAGTGGCTTAAATGGTGGCATGGTGGAAGAGGCCACTAGGATGCACATTCAGTAGCAGATGTCTTCTTGGACTATAATTTCCCCCTCTGTACTGTTAAATTGTTTTGCATAACTGTTTGGTTTAATGTGCAGTGCAAGAGGAAGACTGAGCTGCTTATGAAGAAACAAATGATATATTCCATGGAGCAGCTGGTGTATTCAAATGTTGCTTTCTTGGAGAGAGTGCCATTTGGGAATGGCATCATTTTCTCTGACATTCACATGGCGATTCCCTATATAAATTCAGTCTTCAGATGACTTCATGTGTGTGTATTCCCGTGAGCTGGTGAGACACTGGCTTCGAGGCATTAGGCTAATGGCAGCAGCAGGGCATGTCTCTGTACTAATAGAGAATTTGGGAGGTCTTTCTTCCCTTGAGGGCATGGGGGCTTTGCAGAATAATGTTAGAAGGCAGGAGAAGAGAGTACATAACTAGATTCCTGGTTCATCCACATTCCAACCATGTGACTTTCAGTAGATTATTTTGCTTCTTTGAATGACTTATTCTCTCTAAATGACTCTATATTGTCCGACCCATATTATATGCTAATTATGATTATAATACAGTGAGATACTATGTGAAACCATGAGAAAAAGTAGAAAAGTAGAAAAATTATAAAGTGCTTTTAAAATGTAAGGAATTACTGGACCTATTATTCATTCAAGAAATACTTATTGAGTACCCACCATGTGCTAGACACAGTTCTATGCTTGAACAAAATAGAGATCACTGCCTTTACAGAGCTTACTTTAGAGAAGGGAGCCATCAAAAAAATAATAAATAAGTTAACTATATAATATATACAAAAAGCAGTAAGTACTAAAAAAGAAGAAACAAAAAAAAGTAGAGCAGAATAAGGAAGACTCAGGAGTGTAAGGTTGGGAGGAAGTGGATCATAAGCACAGCTTTCAGTGAGAAGGTGAGATGTAAGCAAAAGGGATGAGGAATTTAGCCATTCAGAATCAAAATAAAAAACATTCCAGGCAGAAGAAACAGCCACTGCAAAGCTCTTAGAGAGAAAATGTGCCTGGCAAGTTTGGGAGGCTGGTACAGAATGAGGGGAAGAGAAGTAGAAGACCAAGTTACAGATTATATCATGAAGGACCACATCAGCCATTATAAGGAACTGGGTTTTACACTGAAAGAAATGCAGAGCCTAAAGGAGGTGTGACACAACCTGACTTGCATTGTAAAGGGAATCACTGAGCTTTTGTTTGAGAAGAGACTGGAGTGAGGCAAAGGGAATCCTATTAGGAAGCCTTGAAATAATCAAGTTGAGAGGTGAATGATAGTGACGCACAATGACAAGTTATTTGATTTTGGATATTTCTTGAAGGCAAAGCTAACAGGATATATATTGGTTGTGGTTTATGGAAAAAGAAAAGGGTCAAAGATAAACTTGAGATGTATTTAGTGTGAGTAGTTAGAAAGCTAAAGTTGCCATCTACTGAGCTGGGGAAAGTATAGGGGTAGTAGGTTTTGACAGGAAGACCAAGGATCCAGCTTTGGATATGTTGGGTTTTAGAAATCAGAAATCAATGAGAAGGTAATGAGACATACAAGTATGAGATTTTGGACAAAGGCCTGAGCCAGCTAAATAAATTTGGGAGTCATCTCCTATAGGTGTTATTTGCAGCCTGTATGAGATCACCAAGGAAGTGACTATAGACGAAAAAGTTGATTTGGGGAATGATCAACCATTTCGAATGCTGATTATGAAACAAGTAAGATGAGGACTGGGACTTGACCATGGGATTTGGTAGTGTCGCTGTTACTAGTGACTTTTACAAGGGGGCAAGAGGGGTGGTGTAGTCATATTTAATTCAAAGTGCATTTAAAAACATAAATATTTAACCTGATGATATCAGACACAAGAAATGAGAAAGATTTTGTTCTAGTGAAGCACACCTTCCTTGAGGTTTCTAAGCTTGTAGCAAATATTAAAAAGAAAAACCTGTAAGGAATTCTATAAGGGCAAGCCTATCCAGACTTTCACTTGAGCAGCATGCGGCGCTGGTGTTGGGAGGTTTCTTGCCAGAGGACCAAGCTGCGACCCTGGTGTGCTTATCTGAACGCCACGGTTGTAGGCAATGGGATTCGCTCTTTACCCGTGTTTAAATGCTAACCTTTGGCCTCTTTAGGTACCTTGAGAAAGAGAGTTATGAAATTTTCAGAAGAAAACAATAAATTCATGCCCTAGAGAAAACCAGTTTTCTTTGTAGGATCTTAGGAAAGTTTTTCCTGCCTCATTTCCTCCAATTTATTGTATCTATTTCAGAGGTCAAAAATGGAGATGTGATGTAAGAATTATATAAGAGAAAATATTAATTAAAAAATAAAAAATAATAAAACTAAGAAATATCTTGGTAAAAAATTGCTCATTGCTAGTGTGAAAAAAAAAAGTGGTGTGTTACCTAAACTCAGGAATTTTTTCTTCTAGAAAAGATCCCATTGTATGTGCATGTCTATTCCACCAGGTTCCTATGTCATGCAGTTTTGGGAGTTGGGAAACCAATATGCCTATGATGATACACTTGCTACTGTTTTGCCATGAATAATAAAGTCCCTCGTCTCTGGCAAAAAAAAAAAAAAAAAAAAAAAACAACAACAAAAAACAGGGGCCTTCCCGGTGGTGCAGTGGTTGAGCACTGGGTTGCGAAGCTGCCCGCAGCCTCTGCAGCGCCAGCTGGATCCCCGGCCACCGGAGGAGGGTCCCACATGGCGCGCAGACCTCTCCTGCCGCCTGCTGCTCCCCTCAGCAGTGTACTTCGGTCCTTCTGCCTGCTCTGCTCCCCACTCTGGCTCTGGTGAATTCTCTCACCCTCCTGCACTTCTGACTGTACCCAGTGCTTGTATAAACAAATAAATAAATCTTAAAAAAAAAGATATTTAAAAACAAAACAAAAAAAAAAGTGGAGATGTTAGAAAAAGGGGCCAAGTATTCTTATTTTTTATTTTCATGCATCAGTATATGGTCTTAAGGTGATTTTAATGTTCATTTAGGGTTTTTTTGTATTATTTCTTTTTATTAAAGCATTCTAACTATAGTTGTACTCTGTGAACAATAGTGTGTAAGGATGAGGACAAAGAAACGTCTGTCCTTAAGGGGACCGGTGCCCTGCAATCCACTTGGCAAGCCACCCAGCATGGCTGTATTGTGTTCTTGCTGGATTCTCTATACAGCTTTTTACTCTGTGGACATTTGGTGGTTCCCAAAGCATCAGTAGGCAGACCCCAGTGTAGGAGCCTACATAGAGGGCCAAGAGAGAAGAGTTAGTTCCTTACTCTTGTTTTACTCGTTTTTGTAACTAAACAGCTGTGTAATCTCAGCAAGTCATTTATCCCCTATGGGTCTTCACTGCCTCAGTTGTATAACAGGAGTAAACTTTGCTGTCTGGGATTGTTGTAATGACTAGATACGTTTATGTATGTGAAGCTACTTGAGGATGTAATTAGCAGAAGGAGGAAATTATCAAACGCAGGAATGAGTTACCACAGGAGGTTATAGAATCTTATTTTGAGATCACTAAAACAGAAAGATTCTTCCATTGCTGGATAGGCAGTAAGCACATTCCTGATGAAGGTAAGAACTGTATATGACCTCTGATCTTTCCAGATGGTAAAAAAGAATCCATTCTCTCTTGGCAAGCTGGCATTTATCACAGAAACAGAGGAGGCCACCACTGGCGGTTAGTCTTGCTCTTGTGAAATTTCAGAGGGGTATTCTTGAAACTCAGTACTGAATACAGGTAAGGATCAGAAAGGATAAAAGGTATGCAAAGATATTTGTATCAAGCTCCCAAATGATTCACATAGGAATGTCTAAACATCTGGGCTGGTTCAGGTGAAGGCATGCTAGACACACTTTTATTATCACTTTTATTATCTTGTCTCAGTGGCCTTGCCAATTACTTTCCAAGTAAATGTTTCTTAGGAATAACTATTTAAAGCTTTGAAACGTTCATCGCCATATTCCCAAGTAGAGGGCCTGCTCCACACAACTGGCAGAGTATTTCAGAAAAAGGCAATGAGCAGCCTGAAGTACAGAGAAGTCTGCCAGAACTCAGATGCAGAGTGAGCAAACGCTTCAGATGTGAGGAGTTAAGCTAGGACGATCCACCAGTCCCCAAGGATTCTCTAACCAGATTGGCCTTAGGTCTCCTGAAAGGATTATGCATGAACTAGAGCCACAAGACAGTAGTGCTCCCTCACATCTATTCAAGTTGAAAACCACGTTTCCAACTATGAAATGAATTGTATCTCTGGTACTTCTAGTTTCTGTTATGCCTGTAGTTGTCTCCCCTCCTACCTTTCAGGGGTCTCTAGTCAGTTCTTAAGATGTATCACATACTGTTTTTTAGGGCCCAGAATTTCTCCACAATAATTATATTAGCTAGTATTTATTAAGCCCTTACTATATACCAGGCACCATTCTAGACTTGCTGCATATATTAACTCATGAAATTCTCACAACTGTGATTATCTATATATTTTACAGCTCAGGAAACAGAGACAAAAAGTAGTTAGCAACTTTCCAGTTAAGTGGGAAAGTTGAATTTAAATACATGTCTGTTTGACACGAGATCCTGCCCTTACAACCACCATCATCTTTTTAATGACTCTTCCAAAGAAAATATACAAACAAAAACAATTTTTTTCCACTTCAGACATATGAGGGAAAACTTGGGAATAGAGTGCTTTCTCATGTTACCTCCAAGTTATTTTTATTTCCTATATTTTTGAACCTGTCCTCAGCACTGGCAACATTTAAAATCAAGAGTATTTCTAGAATTATTATAGTTATTTCCAGGCTTTTCGAGGGCCTGTGGGCGTCTCACAACAACCAAGATGCTGGCTTTCCTCATGTTTGAATACTGTTTTGAGGAAACGATTTGTCTGTCTAAGAAAATAACCAAGAGATATAGCTTCAAACATGGTTGTTTTTCTCCCATGACTAAATTTTTTGTTTCCTGACAGGAAGTAAGAATCTGTGATTTTCTCTGTAGCGGTGAACAAATTTGGAGGAAGAGGAAAGGAAATCAGTAAAATTCGTTTATTTATTTATTTTTTAAGATTTATTTATTTATTCAAGCACTGGGGTACAGGCTAGAGGCACGGGAGGGGGTAGAGAATCCACCAGAGACAGAGCAGGGAGCAGAACAGGCAGAGGGACCGAAATACACTGCTGAGGGGAGCAGCGGGCAAGACAGGAGAGGTCTGTTGTGCTGTGCGGACATCTCCCTGGCTGGCCTGGAATTGAACCGGCGCCGCGGAGGCTGCGGACAGCTTCACAGCGCTGCACTCAACCTGCTGCGCCACCGGGGAGGCCCTAAAATTCGGTTAAAATTGACCATACCCCCCCCTTATTCCACTTTATGTTTTGAATATTTCATGTATTTTCAAGAAAGAGCCATGTTTAGCTCCACAGCTGCACAAGTCTTTTCCTTCTTTCTTGATAAATTAAAGATGGTTCATGGGAATTTTAAATGTCAGACCCTATAACAGGGAAATGCCTTAGTGCACAGACTTTTCTTTTTAAGGCAAAGGTTGTAGCTTTTAAAATAAAAAAAAAAGGTTTAAATAGTAAATCAAGTTGTTTTATCCATTTTAGCCACCCAGGCAGCTCAGCTCCTATGTTAAAATGATAAAATTTTCCCTTTGGGGACAAGGACATCTTGGTGTTTTTCTTTCTTTTTTTTTTTTAAATAATAAATTTTATTTTTATATTCCCCATACAATTGCAGCACCCCCATTCTGGCCCCAATCCCTCCCCTCCCGCCCCCGCCCCCCTAAAAGTGTCTCTGGTTCATAGTTTTTTGTTGATTTTGATTTTCACTTTCTTATAGTTATTCTTTTTCCTGGTCCCTTATTTAAGTTTTCTAGATTCCTGCTATGAGTGAGACCATCCGGTATTTTTCTTTTTCTTTTTGGCTTATTTCGCTGAGCATGATCCCTTCCAGCGCCATCCATGTTAATGATAAAGGACTGATCACAAAAATCTGCAAAGAGCTGATGAGACTCAACAACATCTTGGTGTTTTTCTTAGGTGTGGGGATGGCAATGAGAAGTAATAACTGGGATTTTTTTTTTAAAGAAATCTTTATTGAATGCATGTATCCGAATGGTACTGTTGCACTGGAGAAGGGAGCACTAAAAATTAGTTTGTAAATAAGAAATTGGCCTCTGTACTCTCCAAAGGCACAATTTTAATCCATCCCATGTAACAGCCTCAGTTCCCGTTGGCTGTGAACTACTTTACCTTGCCTGAAACAGAGACGTTTATTGACTAAACAGACCCAGAGGATTTGCTCCTTTTCCATCCCACTGTTAGTAACTGATTGCTAGTTGGTCAGTTATGAACATCACAGAGGAGCAGCGTAGGACTATTAGCTGCAAGGAAAGTGGTGGTTTTGATCAGTTGTGAGGACAAAAATGTCGTAAGAGTGAGATTAATACAAACTTACGGGGTTACAGATTCTAGTTGTCAGATGGCTAGCATGGTTTCTGCCCTAGCTATCTTTCTGAGCTACTTGTAAGATGTGGGTTATCTCATCTGACCTCAATTTACAACTCCAGCCAGCTATGAGAATCGTGCTTTACTTAGCATTTCCATGAAGCGCCATAGGGACCCCTGTCTGACTCTTCAGCATTCATTCCATTTTCACTGGCTGTGATGACAGGCTGCTTTCTGAGCCCCGGCAAGACTCTCATCACTCATTTGCTAGCCTTACTGGTTTTATAGGAAGAAGACCCCAAAAGAAAAATAAAACCATTTTTTTGAGAGAGAGCGTACATATGGTGAAGCGCACACTTTTTAAAGATACAGATGAATGATTTTTTAGAACATGACATTAAGACACAGGAAATTCATCTCTGATACCCAAGAAGGCTTCCTCATATCCCTTCCCAGTCATAAGCGCCACCTAGAGGATAATCAGTGTGTTCACTTCTGATCTAACGGATTTGTTTGCCTGTTCTTAAATTTCCTATAAAGGGATATGTACTTTTATGTATCTCATTTCTTTCAACATTCTTGCTAATGAATTTTTTGTGGAGATTCGTACTCTTTTATTTTGGTTATATAATTAGGAGTAGAATTGCAGGGTCGTGCGATTGTCGTACGTTTTGTTTTAGAGGATATTGTCAAATAGTTTTCCAAGATAGTTTTACTAGTTAACACTTTTACTACTAGTAAGTTTCAGTGGTTCCGTGTCCTTCTTAATGCTTGATAGTGTCCGTTTTTCCTATTTTAGCTATTTTGGTGGAGTTTTGTGTCTCTCATTGTAGTTTTTTTTAAGATTTATTTAATTATTTATTTATACAAGCACTGGGTACAGTCAGAAGCGCGGGAGGGTGAGAGAATCCACCAGAGCCAGAGCGGGGAGCAGAGCAGGCAGAAGGACCGAAGGACACTGCTGAGGGGAGCAGCGGGCGGCAGGAGAGGTCTGCGCGCCAAGTGGGACCCTCGCCAGCGGCCGGGGATCGAACCGGCGCTGCAGAGGCTTACGGGTACCTTTGCAGCCCAGCGCTCAACCGCTGTGCCACCGGGGAGGCCCTCTCATTGTAGTTTTAATTTGCGTTGTCCTGAAGAGTGACAGTGGTGAGCACCTGTTTATATGCTTGTAGGCCATTTGGTTTTCTTTTCTGAGAAATGCCCTTCAATTTTTTTTTCTGTTTTTAAAAATTGGGTTGTTTGTTTTTTTCTTATCAATTTGAAACAGTTTAAAAATATATGTTTATAGGGCTTCCCCTGGTGGCGCAGGCGGTTGAGCGCAGCGCTGTGAAGCTGCCCGCAGCCTCTGTGACGCTGGTTGGATCCTGGCGGGCCTAGGAGCAACGCACATGGCGTGGCAGACCTCTCCTCTCTCGCCTATGCTCCCCTCAGCAGTGTATTTCAGTCAGTCTGCCTGTTCTGCTCCCCGCTCTGTCTCTGGTGAATCCTCTCACCCCCCACACCTCTGGCTTGTACCCCAGCTCTTGTATAAATAATCTTAAAAAAATACGTATATGCTGGAATACAAATACTTTATATATATATGTATTATGAATATTTTCTCCCAGTCAGTGGTTGATCTTTTCACCCTCTTAAAATAACCTCTGATATATGGAAGTTCTAATTTTTTTTTAAGATTTATTTTTATTTATTTATTTATACAAGAACTGGGGTACAGGCCAGATGCGCGAGAGGGTGAAAGGATTCACCAGAGCCAGAGCGGGGAACAGAACCGGCAGATGGACCGAAGACACTGCTGAGGGGAGCAGTGAGCAAGGCAGGAGAGGTCTGCGCGCCATGTGGGAATCTCCTTGGCTGGCGGGGAATGAACCAGCGCCGCAGAGGCTGCGGACAGCTTCACAGCGCTGCGCTCAACCCGCTGCGCCACCAGGGAGGTCCACCACTTTGTTTTTTAAATTTTATAGATTTTTAATATAATTTTAATTTTTGTACAAAGTATGCATTTTCTTCTCGGTTATAGTCCCCGTGAAAGTCCCACCACCCATTCACCCGTGAACGATCACTGTGGTCCCTCGTGCTCTTCCCACCCTGTAAAACCTCTTTGTCTTAAGCGCCCTTTGAGGATGGTTTTGGATTTCCTAACTCATCAGCCTCCCCACCTCTTCCAACTTCAAAACCTAGGTGGCTATTGGAGGAAGAACCCGGTAGCGCGCCTGGCAGCCCCTCCCTCTGGCGAGTGGCTCTCCGAAGTACCGCGAGACTGTGACTAAAGCCCTTTGTGTGGAGCCAGCCTAGAACTCGGCCAACTGCAGGTGAGAGAACTAGCCTAGCCCTTTGGGCTGGGCTTCAGATTTGCACTCCATTCTGCTCTCAGTAGAAGATAAGGAAACAGGATGAAACCAGAACAAATCCTAGAAATCTGAAGGCAAATCAACACACTTAGAGGGGGTGGGGATGGGATGAGAACAAAGGACGCTTATGGGGTGCTTTGGTGTTGGGGCAGTGTGGTGCTCTGCACCTCAGGATGTGTGTACCTGTAGATCCCTAAATCATGTACAGTGCGTTAAACAAAGGTTACTTCGATAAAACTTTTAAAAAATAAAAAAGGGAAGCGGATGTCTACTTTTCCTTAGTAAAGTCCCCCCGCTCCGCCCTGGGGCCGAACCCTGGCTTCCATTTGGGTGACTTCAGAGTTAGTGAATGTCCAGTGAAGAAAAGAGCCACCTCACTTAGGAAAGGGCCCTTTGTTCTCAGAAATTTTAATTCGTCTTGTCCTTGTTTCCACAGCTCACGGATATATTTCAACCTATCTCTTGCGACCGGGGCATTTACTTCCAGTTTGAAAGCATAAGTCTGGAAAAGGTTTAGGAGGCAAAATCTTGACTCATCCTCGACTCTATCACAGGTGAGTAGTTCATGAGTCTTAGGGCCAGTTAGGTTGAAGGGGAGATAAAATGAACACAACTCGCACAGCCAACAATAGGGATCTCTCTGCCATAGACGTCACAATCAACTTGGAATTTCAGCTAATGAGATGATCAGTTTCAGTTCTATTCCTCCTGAGAATGAGATGTCAGCTCTGGCCCAAGTAAGGTAATTTTTCTCGTGTACACATCTGAATTTGTGCTCTCTGGCATAATAGTTTAGGAGTTGGAGCTGGTTGTACACCTCTACTTACCATATAACCATGCACAAGCTACTTAATTTCTCTGAGCCTTACAGGGTTATTGTGAGGATCAAATATACTAATATAAGAAAAGTGCGTTTCATAGTGCTTGACTTATAGTAGGTCTTCCACAAATGTGAACATTTATGAGAAAACTTGTTTATGGACATCTCATCTCATCTGATATATATTTCTTGACACTAGAGATTAAGTTTGGTTACATTGGGGGGAGTAAAATTTATGTATAGCAAAGTATACAAATCTCTGGTGTCATTTAATGACTTTTCACAAATGCATACTCCTTTGCAGTGCCAAACTGTCTGAAATATGATCATTACCATGACCCTAGAAAGTTCTCATATTCCTTTTCCCAATCAGTTCCCACTCCTCTAGATGCAATTGTTATTTAAATTTTTTCCACTATAGATTATTTTGCATTTTCTAGAATTGCTTATGAATGGAGTTATATAGTATATATTCTTTTGGATTTGACTTCTTTCACTGATTGTAATGTTTTTTATATCTACCCATGCTGACCTTATAAGAAGTGGCTTTCCTTTTATTGCTATTTAATATCACACTGTATGACTACACCAGTTTATCTATTTTTTGATTGACACCTGTACTTTTCCCACTTTCTGTGGCTATTGTGCATAAATCTGCTTATAATCATTCTCGTTTTCGATACTTCTATTTCCAAAGTGTGTCAGTTACATAATCTTTTTTAATAGCCATTGTAAATTATTTTTGTTAACTTTCATTTCTCTTGGATAAAAAATTTTAGAGTGGAATTGCTGAGACATACATAGGTGTATACTTAGTTATGCTTAGTTTTATGAGAGCTTGCCAAACATTTTCAAAGAAAGCATACCATTTTACATTCCCTCCAGCAATAGGTGAGAATTCTGATTGCTCTACATATTTGTCAACATTTGGTGTTGTCAGTCTAACTTTTAGCTAGTTTAGTGAGTATGTTGTAATGTTAATTTGCTTTCTGTGATGAATACTGATGTTGAATATGTTTTCATATTCAATGAGACTTTCAAATTGAATATTCTTATTAGCTATTCATTTTTCTTCATTGGTAAAATGTCTGTTGAATACTTTTATCCATTTTTACATTGGGTTGTCTTTTTATTATTTTAAAAAAAGATTTATTTATTTTTGCATACAAGAGCTGGGGTACAGGCCAGAGAAGTGGGGGGTGAGAGAATTCACCAGAGACAGAGTGGAGAACAGAACAGGCTGATTGACTGAAATACACTGCTGAGGGGAGCAGCGGGCGAGACAGGAGAGGTCTGCCTTGCCATGTGGGTTTCTCCCTGGCCAGCCAGGCGTCGAACTCGTGCTGCAGAAGCAGTGGTTTGCTTCACAGTGTAGTGCTTAACCCTTTGTGCCACCAGGGAGGTCCTGTCTTTTTATTATTGATGACTGAACTTACATATTCTGGTTACAAGTTCTTTGTCAAATATGTATTTGTGACTATTTTTTCAAGTCTGGCTTGCTTGTTTATTTTATTAACTGTGTGTTTTGATGAGTTGGTTTACCTTTCTATACCCCTGTCATCTCATGCATGATTGAAAATTGATAATATTTACTGAAGGAAAAAGTTAAAAGTTGCTCCTTCCTTCCTCCTTCCCTCCTTTCTTTATTCAGTCACACTAACTGATTACCTATCGTGTGGCACCCTCTCTTTTGTGACTTGGGCATACAGCAGAAAACAACATAGACAGATTTCCTAACCTGTGACCAAGTGATCGAAAAAAGAAATCAAGGATCGCGTAAGTAATAACTTGTCTTTATAAGATAGTGAAATATGAATCATTTTAGTCTATATTATGTATGTGGGGGTAAGGTGGGAGACAGAAAACAAATAAGAAAATAATGAGGTAATTATAGGTATACCATAATGCAAAAATGCACTGTATACATAATGAGAAAGGAATGCTTTCAGGACTTTTTCAGGTTGGAGGATCAGAAATCTGAGGAGATGATATTTAATCTGAGACCAGAATGATAAGAAGCCATTTTTTGTTCTGGGGGAAAAGGAATGCAGGCAAATGGATTAGCTAATAATAAGGCCCTTAAATTGATTTGGGGTTAGGTATAAATGATATAAAATACTCCTTTAAGCAAACTAAGGTGTTAGGGGTTGGGTGCTTTGGAAATGACCATAACTGGAATAAGCTAGTGCTAGATCCTTACTCTTTCTTATTACTCTTTCTACAGTACTTAGCAGTTTCTTAATAACCTTTCTGCCCTCCCTGCACTTCCCAGCTCCTAGGTTCCAAGATGATTTGTAGATTCGCTGACACAGTGGTCAAAAGGGTTAAGGCTAGGTCAGCAATTTTTCTCCTCATAGGTGACCAAGTGATCAAAAAAAGAAATCAAGGGTTGCATAAGTATTAACTTGTCTTTATAAGAGCAAAATATGAAATGCTCTTCCTCTCTGCTTTTTATGTTCAGATTGTATAATATAAAACTATGAATATACTATTACTTTGGTAAACGTGTATTGTTCATTTCTAAATTTTTAGATTTAGAGAGAGATGGTAAAAAAGATATCAGGAATGGAGACATATAGAAAAAAACAGAATGAAATTCATATCAACCAAGAGGAGGAGTAAAAGTATCCTAGAGGGAGACAGAGAAGCTGAGGGGGAAAATAGGTGAAAGGGAAGCCAGAGTTAAATAGGTTTTTTTTTTTGTGAGTGTGCTCCTGTCAACATTTGTGTGCCTTTGGATTGTGGCCATCACAGTAGGTTATTGCTTTCTTTGAAAAATGTGATGGTGCTCTCTAGTAATATGCAACACACAACCTTTCTTCTCTCTTTCCACTGTGATGAGATGATTTATGCTCTACATTAATGCCAAATTCCTGTCATGATTTATTTTCTTTATTTCCTTCCACCAGACTGTTTTTTCTCTAATCAAAAAGCAGTTCTCCTTTGAGTTAATAAAGTATTATGCCTCTAGTACCTATTTTCCCTTATTTCAGCTGAACCATTGCCTTCAACCAAAATCATGCCTTCAGGTCATCATGATTGTGACTTATCAGGGCAAACTCCATGTCTATTGTCAGGATTTTGAATGCCAAAAATGTGTGGTCTGACAAGACTTATGCTAAGCAGAGATGGTATATAACTGAGTGGGTCAACCCAGGCCCTGTGGAGACCAGCAAGCTCCATGTGAAATCACAGACCATTTGGCTAATGATTTTTTCTGTACTCCAATAAAGGCCTAAGGAGTACGATTAGCTATGGCTTGCTGGGCTCCACTGTGGTCAGAACTGCTGGGAACATGGCAATAATCAATTTGGCAGCATCCTAAAGGAGTGAGATGGATGGCTGATTCCTAATACTTCCTGCTAAGAAAAGCTTGACTGAGGCTGGAGAGAGGAAATCAGTCAAATTTGCAGGACTGGTAGCCAAATGTATCTATCTATCTGTCTGTCTGTCTATCTATCTATCTATCTATATTTATCAGTCATGTACTAGAGATACATACTTTAATAGATGGAAAATTACTGACTAGACTATTGCAGGCAAATCAATGTGGGGAAATGAGATAAAAGAAATCGGGAGAGAAGAGCACAAGGGACTATGGTGAAAGTTCACAGGTGAACTGGTGGTAGGAATTTTACAAAATACACAATGCTGTAAAAGATATAAATAAAAAATATAAATTATGAGAAAATTTAAAAAAAAGAAATCAATGAAAGGAATTTAGCAATTCATATAAGACATGTACTAGCTCACCAGGACAGAAAGAATAATCTATGTAGAATAAAAGAGAAGACAGTCTGACCCCCAAAACTAATATAGACTCTGCACTTTTGGGGACTCCAATTCCCAACTCATCTCCCTTGTTAGTTCAGTTTAAGGTTGTAGAATTGCCATGTGAAACCTTGAGGCATATATGACTATGAATGTCCTAGGTGAACAGAGGAGAAAGGCTGAAAAATACAACTATAAAACAAATGAATAACCAATATGAGATATATCAAATTACTAAAAACTTGCAATCTCAGTAAACTCATTTTTAAGGGGGTGGTGGGTGGTAAAGCAGACAAATATGACAGATTATATTGGCGAATACCTAGATTTTTTAATAAGAATATTGCCTTATGGAAGTATAAGTTTACTCAGTAAGAAGGTTTGCAGAGTATACCAGACATGCAGGTGAGCGTAATTATGACCCTTGCTTTAGATAAAGTTGGAGGAACTGGATTCCAAATATGGAATATTGGGAGCCATAGAAAATGATCACGAAACCAATTTTATCACAGAAGTTGTTCAACATTTGAAAAAAGAAGATGTGGGTCTTTCATTTACCCTAAATTCCCCAGGATGCAGGCACAATTGAAAACATGAATGAATGGATTATTAAGAACACAGAAATAATTTTGAAACATCAAATATAAATGGTGCCAAGGCAGAAAGCTAAGAAAGATAATTGAAAGAGACTGAGTGAATGAATCTTCAGTAGACATGTTCAAAAAAGATGGACAAACTACCTATGCTCACTGTGTTCTTAAATTGTCTTAAATGTTCTTAAATTTCCTATGTTCTTAAAATGTCTAAGAAGAAAGACCATGAGAATTGTAAAGGAAAATGAGTATGAGTAAAATATCCTCATAAGATCATCAAAAAAGAAGAATGGTAGCTGGGGCTATCCTTTCAACCGGTAGGATGGATAAAGACTGAAGGATACTAATCTTTATATTTCTCTTTTCTATTATTAGATCTGCTTTGCTGTTTTCTCTTGGCTGTGACAATCTGATGGTCATTATAACAGTTCACTACAAGTACAAACAAGATTTTCATATATAAACGTTGTGGGAGGTTCAGCAATATCAAAAAGTGTTGTTGGATCATTGGTATCACTCTGTACTTGACCACCATCATAAGCATATCAATAGCCCAATTTCTCGACCAAGCCAACCACAGAACTATTACCAACTTCACAAGCTCCGTTGTCATCAAGAACCCATTTGCGGCAACTTTTATCTACTGAGAAGAGCAACGAGGGATGGAGTCTGTGTCAATCCCTGTAATAGTTGGTGGACTTGTTGATTGTATATCTCAGTTAATAAGAATAGCTGAAGAGCTTTTACCATTGATTTCGCAAGAACGAGTTTCTTATGTAGAGCAGAATGATAGAGCAGAACAGATAGAAGCAAGTCCTCCCGAGGAAGCATTACCAGATCTTGCTGATTTCTTAGACTTAGAATCAATACTTACACCAAGAGCAGATGAAGATCTAATCTTTGATATAGATGAAGCCATGTTAGACATAGAAGAATTATATGAAGATGTACTCTCTGGTATGAACAATGAGTTAAGAAGTGGATAAGACCTAGTTTGCCCTCACCAGCATGTGAGAATTGATCAGTTCTCTGTTTTACACATATTCTGATTTTTCTGCATATTAGACATGAGTTTTCTCCTAGTTCTGCCCATTTTCATTACTAACACTACATAGAAGTAGTAGTATTTGCTATACTTCCAGTAGAGCTTATTCTCTTCTTTTGATTTCATTTAAAAGCTCTGACTTAGTCACGTGGTTCTTCCTTTGCCTATACTTTTCCTGCTATGATTCCTGTGCAAACAATTACAAAGAAAAATTCTACACCTAACTGAGGAATAAAGACCTGTTGAACTCTATGATATCTTGGGACCCAATTTCACTGTTCTACAATGAGTAGAAACTAAAAGAGGAGTATTCTCCAAGATGTATTTTAGGTATTTCCCCAATTTTCATAGATTCATGTTATCCCACTTCTTTTTTCAAAAAAGACTTACATTAGTAACTGTTTTTGCTAGCCAAAAGAAATCTGAAATATATTTTTGCTTTTATGATAAAAGGCAAAAAGCAAAAGTAGCATTTAGTATTGGTTTTGCAGCAGCTATTCTAAAAGCAATGCATACCCTAGCAGCAAGGGTGGGGGCACCAAACTTCTTCCCTGGGAACTATGTTATATAGGCTGTATATATTTCTTTTTTAAAAAATCTTATATTTCTTTTATTTATATATTTCTTTTTTATATTTCTTTTTAAAAAATCTGAGGTAATATTAATTTGCCACACAGTATAAGTTTTAAGTGTACAGTTCTTACCACAGCAATACCATGCTCAACACCAGATGTCTAGTCACCATCCACCAAAAACCAGTTGACTCCTTCTGCCCCATTCCCCCAACCTTTCTCTTTGGTAATCATTACTCAGTCATAAAGAGAGATGAATCTTGCCATTTGAAACAACATACAGGCTGTATATTTGTATCATTCTTGCTTTTACTAATGTTTCTGTTATTGTAGGTAGTGTGTGGTATTTGGTAGGTTATTTTTTGGGGGTCTGGGAACACTCAAACTTTTTTCTATATAAATTGTAATTGCTGCTTTGCTTTATGCCATTTTGATTTATGAAAAATTATATAGGAAAAGTCTACTTTCAGATAATGTGGGAAATCTGTATAGTGAATATGTTCACATTAACAGAACAATATTGAGGCACTTTTATTGGAGAAGATGTAATGCCTTATGAGAGATTTAATGACTTTATGAGAGACTGTGTCAACCACACGCTGTTACAGCTGAATAGGGGAAATACTTCTGAAAAGGCAACATCTACTAGATAAGAAAACTGCAAACAGGTTTTCAGATAACTTTTGCCAGAGAAAACCTTTGAAAAAGCTGAGGTCAAGCGGTTCCAATGCAGGGCTGTTCACCCACATGCTTACCTACAGTGCAGCTACTCTATAATATTGTTCCCTAAGTGGAAATGATAAATTATACTAAATAACAACAAGAGAAAAGTACTAGTATCGGAAAGGCTGGACAAAGCCTGACTAGGACTAGTCACCAATGGAAAGTTAAACACTTAAGGCATAGGCTTAGAGATGATTGTCCACAAGTAGTTCATAAGGTATTTTTTCTTGGTTTTAGCTAAGTTATAGAGAATAATTGATAGGCTTATTATAATGAACCTGTTGTAACCTTGATAGAAATCTTAACTATAGAGATAAGGGGAAAATAGTGAACTTAAAATGTGGGCTGGTCTTTAACACTAACAAGTCTACAGATACGAGAAGGGGAAAATGCAATAGTTGGGGGAATCCCACACTCAAATAGACAGGGACCAAGGAAATGGGTCAAAAATTCACTGATCATACTAATTCTGTGTCATATAGTACCATCGTTTCCATTTGGAAAAATAGCTATCCTTCAGTCAAGCCCATGGAAACTATAGTCTTCCTAGAAAATGGCTTTTGCATCTTATGACATGAACAGCAACTAGGCAAAGACCTAAAAGTGTACCATTGGATAAAGTCATATATGCTAATTGTGAAGAAATGACATGCAGAAGTCAATCTACACTGGTAGAAACCAAACTCCACCGATTCATATACAACAACCCCCCCCACCCCCGCCAACCTGTGGTCAGCTGTGCCCAAACGTACATTGACAGAGAAAAAGAGAGTGCACATGAGTGCACATTCACATAGTTTTTATTATAAGATAGTTATAGTCATTCCATTTTATTGTTATTAATGTGCCTAATTTATAAATCAGATTTTATCATAGGTATGTATGTGTAGGAAAAATACAGTATATAGGGTTCAGGATTGTCTGTGGTTTCAGGCATCCACTGAGGGCCTTGGAATGTATTCTCCATGGATAAGGGGGGACAACTATAGAGTCCTAAAGCATGTTATAGTCAAAGGAATTAAAAAGGCATTTAATAAAGTTGACCTCTGAGCTAACCAATGTGACAGATGCTGCATGTAATACTAAATGAGGGCTACATGCCCTCATTTAAAGGTAAAGGGGGGAAATAATGGACTATATAACTAGGTCTTATTTGGATAAGTAGTATCAGGAGTCAGTTTTGCCACTGACTTTCGGGATAAGTTTGTTTAGCATAACTTTGAGAGACTGCTGGATGAAGAAAAACTATCATTGACCCTTTTGAAAATTGGAACTTAGGGAGTTACTCAAACATACTAGTATGAGAAAGTTCCACAGTGCTTAAACATGATGAGGAAATGAGAGGCCATGATTCCACCACAGATTCTACTTGGTGAGTAATTTAGATGTAAATAAGCAGATCTGGAGTTCCTTGGATGCAATAGATACTGAATGGTAGCTATTCCTCTAAGTGGAATTCTGGAATGTAAACTTTATAACAATTTCACAATAGATAAGTGTGAGCTTGTTAAAACTTAGCACTAATGAGAGAACACAAGCAACCATTCTAATTCAAGCAGGTCATCAAAATGCAGCAAGTAAAATCTGTGATTACTCCAGACAGACCATGAAACAAGTTAAGACTCAAACCAGCCTATAGAATGACTAATGGTTATCATAGCCCTTAGGTGACCTCGTAGGTCACCTGGAAAGATTGTTCCATAATGGCGCCTCAAGATTAGATAAAAAATATTGCAATGTTTGCTTTGATTGTATAATCATATGTGTTTAAGAATTGTTAAGATGTAACCCTGCTGCAAGTAATGGATTGGGGTTTTATTAAGTATATATACTCTAAGAAATAATTAGAGGTAAAATTAGTAGCGATAAGAAATAAGTGTAGGAAGTAAGAAAATATATAGGAGCATAAACTAGTAGGGAAGGTATTTTCAGGAGAGAGCAGAAAAATAATTAGTTGTCAAGAGTACTATAGCTGTTTATAGTAAAGAGTTAGTTCCTTTATTACAATATAGTATAGTTAGTTCCTAAGGAGGTTTATGAACCAAGTCACTTTTTCTCATTTGTAAATTAGCCAGCCCTAAGTTGTTGATTTTAGAGATGTCATAAAAATTGTTGAGATTTTGTTGATAATGTAGAAATAACTGGGTGGAATTGATACAAGTCATGTACTTAAATACCTAATTAGACAGATATAGCAATTAACTTGGCAGTCTACTGATTGGATACTTTGATTAGAGTTCTGCATCCCTCTTCCAGGAGAGAGGAGAGAGTGGCTAGTTCTTTATCCAAACTAGTCTTTTTGTGGATCTTCTTGAGACCAACACCAAAGTGAATCTTGTATGACATGGTGTGATAGAGAAGGAGACAGGCTCATCATTTTGAGTCAGACTTAAATGTTGAAAATAAAGGTAGATGGTCTAGGAGGTGGCACTGAATCAGGAAGCACAAGTTTGTATCCCTGTATGCTTTGGTAAAGTGTGTGGGAAGTTGTGACCATATAGTTATATCCTTATATATGATGATTTCTGCCAGTTATTCATTGACTAGAACCTTTATTAGCTATTGATCCACACCATTTTATTGTTATATGTTTTAACAGTTTATAACTAATAAACTTTTATTTCCAAATCCAAAACTTGTGGTTTTTAAATTACCTGGTGGTGAATTTGGAGGCTACTACACCAACATGAAAGAAGCCCAGTCTACAGGGGCCTCCCTGGTGGTGCAAGGGGTTAAGACGCAACCTATGAAGCTATCCGCAGCCACTGCAGCACAAGTTTGATCCCTGGCAGGGAGCTAACCCACATGGTGCAGCAGACCTCTCCTGACTGCCCGCTGCTCCCCTCAGCAGTATATTTCGTCAATCTGCCTGTTCTGTTTCCCACTCTGTCTCTGGTGAATCCTCTCCCCCCCACACACACACCTCTGGCCTGTACCCCAGTTCTTACATGCATAAATAAATCTTTTTTTTTTTTTTAAAAAAAAAAAAAAAGGTACGCCAGACAACAGCAGGTGGAGTATATTCAGAGTGCGTACTGAACCAGGAGTCTGGAGTTCTGGATTTGTCCTATAATCCTGAATTTATCTCTGATATACAAACCTTGCTTGCAAAATGGGAGTTGTAATAATCTTTATGTCAACTTCCAGTGGGAATAAGGAACATGTAAAATGATACAGTTTTCAAAATCTTTGATATATGTGTGACAATGGGATACTATATGAAATCAAGACTTTAGGAATATCTGAAAGATGTATCTATGACAATACCTGAAAGTCTATGTGACATATAAAGATTTTAGAATAGCTTTATAATTGCTTTCTAAGAGATTCAAGTGCCATGTCAAAGTTATAGTTGAGAATCAGCTATTGTTTCATTCTTCTGAGCTTGTTTTTTTAATTTAAACGAAGTTTAATTTTTTGGGGGAGTCTGCTTGAGTTCTGTTAGGAGTAGTTATATTCCATGTAAGACTAAGATTTATTACTGAAGGTGTTAGGTAACGCTAAACATTATCAAATCACTATTATCCAACTAGATTTTTACAAATTCTTTTTTGACATCAAAGCTGACTATTGTGTTCTTGTATTGATAACTTTAGAGATTGGAAGTAGATAGCCATTTCCTCTTGCATGTACTTCTTATTTTTTTCAAGGCCCCTATCCTTCCAAGTCCACATTTAAAACCTATTTTTCTTCTGCTTATATAAAACCCTTAGCTTACAAACCAACCACCCAACCAGCCAACCGAAAAACCTAAAAATAGAAAAAATAACTCCTAATTCCTGAAGTTATTTGGGAGTTATTTGTATTGAGAGCTACAACTATCCATAGGTCTCAAATGTCACATATTTTTAGGGTAATAAAGAATATTTGAAAGTGATCTCCATTTATACTTCTGAAAAACAGAACTGAATTTTAACAAGGTAAAGAAAACCACTGAACTCTTTACCTCTAATCACAATTTCATCTTAAAGACTCTAGAAAAATGTGAAAGCATATCAAGAAGTACTTTTTAGTTTAACACAGTTGTTCATATGACATGGACTAGGTAGACAAAATATTGAGATAAAACTTCAGTCTTTCAGATTCTTCAATCAAAGATGCCATTAACAAAATATGTTGAAAACACATAAATACACCTGCCTCTAGAGTATAACAAATTCTGGCAATACTAATTGTAAATCATTTTATTCTTGAAACCCTATCTTAATGTTTAATGTTGGCCACCCCCTAACTTCCAGTTTTTGAATATGCAGCTCATTTTATAGAGGAAATTGTGTGTGTGTGTGTGTGTACTACATTTTTTTTTTTAAGCTCAAGAGATATGTCTGAAACTTTTAGATGTGAGTGGGTACAGGAGTCCCTTACAATACTTCCATCTGTTGAGAAAGTTTCTATTTGTATTGTTTTTCCCACTTGGAATCGCAGCATTCTTTAAAAGAAGATTAATCAGGGAGAAGTGGTGTATCAGCTCTTTTCTGTTCTGAGTACAGACCCTGAGGAAATAATCTACTATCTTTTTTTAAAATAGATACTTTAAAATTATTTTATAATTTCTTTTTTTTAAAGATTTATTTATTTATGCATACAATAGCTAGGGTACAGGCCAGAGATGTGGGAGGTGAGAGGATTCACCAGAGACAGAGTGGGGAACAGAAAAGGCAGACTGACCAAAATACACTGCTGAGGGGAGCAGAGGGCGAGTCAGGAGAGGTCTGCTGCGCCATGTGGGGTTCTCCCTGGCTGGCTGGGGGTCGAACTCGTGCTGCAGAGGCTGTGGATTGCTTCATAGTGCGGTGCTTAGCCTCCTGTGCCACCAGGGAGGCCCTGTTTTATAATTTCTTAATTGAAGTAAAATTTCAACATTGTATAAATTTCAGGTGCACATCACTTTAAATCAACATCTGTTAAAGTCCAATTCTGTCATTCACCATAGAGTTCACTCCTTTCCCCCAGCTTACCCAGTCCTCTTCGCTGGGTTACCTTCAGGTAACCACTAATTGTTCTTATAGTCTCAAAATTTATTTTTGTTTTATTTAGTTCTTTCATTTGTTTATTTACCACAGTGAGTGAAGTCATATGGTGTATGTCTTTCTCTGACTTCACTAAATGTAATACCCTTTATGACCTTGAAGATAGAACATCATGGTCCAACTGGAATCAAGCATGCAATTAAGTAAGAAAAAGAAGGCAGTTTTTGTCTCTTACCTCAGTTTTCCCATTCCTATCCAGAAGTTGATTTCCCTTTATATTACTCTGGTCCTGGGAGATTATTCTTGTTTAGCCTTTTTCAGGACCTGCTGGTCATCTGAAAAAGCTGGCTTTAGAAAAAATGCCTCCAATGTATTTAGGGGCTCCCAACATGTAACCCTCAAACCGAATATATTCCATCAGACTCTGGCGTGTGACTCACTTAGGTTGCTAATATATTTTTCTTCTTGATGAGCAAGCACACATAAACTATATGTGTGCAAGGAATTTGTGGGATATTATCTAACATAGAAAGCTGAGTTTATTTTCCATAAATATAATAGAGGGATAAAGCTAGTTGGTTAGCCTAGTTCCAGCACATCCTACATAAGGAGAGTGTGTACTGCGAAAATTGGTGATTAAGTGTATTACATAATATGATAAATTATGGTAAGTCCTCATTTAATGTTGATAGGTTCTTGGAAATTGTAACTTTAAGGAAATTGATGTTTCATGAGACCAGGTTCTTGATAAATATCAGTTAGTTAACTGTGGGCCCTAATTCTTTTTTTCATCAACATTATAATGAAAATATTGAAGGAAACAATACTATTCAAGGGCCTGCTGTATATCAAAATTGTGACCTTTTTAAGGCGTGTAGCCTTAAGTAATGTGTATTTCAATTTTAAAGAACTAAATTATGGATATTGAACAGAATTATCAGTCTGCTTCCTCACATCAAAGAATTCTGAGAATGAAGTGCTCACAGAGATTTGAATTGTTGGAACTTCCTTAACCCACAGAATTGTATTTCTTATCCAAACACTCTAAACTTGAAATGACAAAAAACTCTTCAAATAAGGATATTAATGATTTGTTGAAGGTGAGAGTATTCAGTCTGAAATTAAACATATGGATCAAATAGGGAACAATTAGAGACAATACTCATTTGGAACTCAGTGGAACCACAGACCTTTTAAAAAACCACTGTAATTCACAGATTGGGAAAGGTTACCCAGTTCTTTAGTGGAAATGAATTCATAATTCAGAAGAATCTTATAGATTTTGATGAGTATAAATCGTGTTTTACATTCTGAGAGCAGTGTCATTGTGGTGGGAACCTTAAGGCACATGTGAGTTCTCAAACTTGTCCTACTAATCTGTGACTTATTTTGAAGAGACCCTAATCTAAAATTTCTCTATGGCACTGTTAAGATCTTGGAAGATTTGGAGCTAAATATATAAATCCCAAAGTAATTCTGAAGCCTGCAGTCATGGGTCATATTTGGATTTATGTGTGCAAGAAAGTATATTCTTTTTTTGTGAAATTATTGACATTGAAGTTGAGAGTCATTCACTATCTTTGCTTGCTGAATTTGCTGCAAAGCTGGAGTTGGAGTTTGATGTGCTCTGAGACAGTTCAGTCAATTAAATTCCATTGTCTATTAAATTCTCATTGATTTGAGTCACAATGATGAGTGAATACTGCTAGGCCTAAAATTGTCAATCTCTGCATAAATACAGTGCTTTTTAACTGTTGTATTACTGCTGAATAGACATAATTTTGAATAGTTGAAAGGTTTCACTTTACCAGAATTAAGAATTAAAAATAACGTGACCTGCAAAATATGAAATTCTAATTGAATGGACTCACTATTGAAAGGAAAGTGGCCATCCCAAAACTTGAGCATCTTCAAAAAATAATTCCTAATTATTGTGATGGTTGCATAACATTAATGTACTTAATGCCACCGAACTTTAAATTTAAAAACGGTACATTTTATGTTATGTATATTTTACTCAATAAACTCAATACACAGCAAATGGGCCCAGAAAACAATTTTGGAATCTCTGATGGCTAATTAAGAGAGCAAAAAGAAATATAACTCCTTGGCACATTCGGGTTGGTATAATAATAGCTGAAAAATATATGAACTATAGTAGCATGTTCTCTAATAAAAAATAATAGAAGAAATTATAAAATAAGAGACCTAGGAAACAAAGTTTCAGGGAAATAAAAGGATTAAAATATGAGTGGAAAATTATGAGGTTAATGAGGGCTGGAGGGCAGTGACTGTAGAATAGGAAGATGTTTCCATGGGTATATGCCAAGAATATCAACACATGAGTGCAGGAGTGATGACAATGGTTTCCACATGTAGCAGTAACAAACTGGCAAGTGAAGATTATGAACAGAAGGGATCACATGATAAAGTAGTTGGAGGATGATTTATCAATAAAAATTGATGAAATATTACAGTGAAATTGTTTGAAAATAAATGCTTGGTTAATTTTCAGGGGGTGGGAGCCTAAAATTTTGAGGTTTCATGCTATCTAATGATGTAAGAAGTGCAAACTTTAGTTCTATTCTGCAATATCTATTTGTTAACATTTCTATTCCCTTTAACCATTTTGTTTTCTGGAAGCAATTCATGTTCAAAAAATACCTGTGATTTTTTTCTCAGTATTAAACAGTTCATGCAAAGTGAAAAGTACATTGAAACCATGATATACATCATTAATGGAAATATACACAATCAAAATGTAGAAAAGTCAATTAGACCTTACAGCAGACTACCTAACACAACTGATATTACATATCAACAAAAGGACAGTGTGTATGTAGGGGTCAGGGGATCAAGAGGAAAGGGAAGAAATGAGCCTTTGCTATATCTTTAACAATTTTAGTGCACAGAGTCAGACCATGTAATATGAGTCCTCAGGGTGTACCAGTTAAAGTGAATAATAATAGCTATACTTCTTGAATGCCTAATGTATGCTGAATATTATGGTATGCATAAGCATGTTGCCTGTTTTATTTTATTTAAACTTTATATTTTCCCAGGGCAGTAAATGTTCCTCATTATTATCCCCATTTTCCAAACAGTAAAGTGAGGTTTAAGTAACTTCAGACTTAGTGAAATAAGTTAAAGCAAGTAGAGGCAAAAAACAGGATAAGGATACTCTGATGTGGGCCTATCCATTTACTATCTCCCCAGTTACAGCCTTTTCAGTCTACATGTTGCTCTTTTGTCATTTTAGAACCCTTCAAGGTTGCCTTGGGTACTCATTTTTGCCTCATTTCAAAGGCATAGTATTCTTATTTTCTTGTTGGCAAGAAAGGGACCAGATGTGGTCCAACCACTATGGAAAGCTGTGTGGAGGATCCTCTGCTAAAAATGGAGCTTCCGTATGATCTAGCAATTCCACTCCTAGGTATCTACCCAAGGACACAAAAACATTAGTTCAAAGGGACATCTGCACCCCTATGTTTATTGCAGCACTATTTACAATAGGTAAGCTATGGAATCAACACAAATGCCCAAAAATAGATGACTAGACTAAGAAGATGTGGTATATCTACATAATGGAATATTACTCAGTAATCAAAAAAGATAAGCTCATCCCATTTGCAGCAACATGGATGGAGCTGGAAGGGATCATGCTCAGTGAAATAAGCCAGAAAGATAAAGAAAATACCGGATGGTCTCACTCATAGCAGGAATTTAGAAAACCTAAATAAGGGATCAGGAAAAAAAAGAAATTATAATAAAGTAAAAATAAAAATCAACAGGCAACTGTAAACCAGAGACATTCTTCGGGGGGTGGGGTGGAGAAGGGAGTAGGATCAAAACGGGTGGAAAGAGCACAAGGGACTATGGTGATCGTTCACGGGTGAATTGGTGGTGGGAATTTCACGGGGACTATAAGCGAGATGAAAATACATACATTGTACAAAAATGAAGAATGATGTAAAAAATATATAAAATAAAAAAAAAGAAAGGGACCAGGTGAGCCCACAATGTGATTTGCCTCAGAGCCTGGGCCCATGCAGGGACCCATGGGCCCATGCAGTGTGGTGGTAGTCCTTTAGACAGCAAGCACCTTCTGGCTCAACCAGGTTGAATCTGACTTCAGATCCCATTGGAAGAGAGATGGAAAAGAACATTAAAGTGCTTCCTGTGTATTCTTGTTTATTTCCCATAATAGCTCAGTGAAGTGGAAGAACTATTGTCATGAGCAAATAATTTCCTGAAAATTTGAGTGACTTTCTTTAGGTCACACAGCTGGTGAGTTAGATTCCCATCCTCAGTTGCTCTGGCTACCAAGTCTCTGCCCTTTCTACTGTACTATGCTGTTTCATTAAAGAGCTCAATTAGGTTTGCTCAATGAGGTTACTGAAAGTTGTTTGATAAGATGGCATAGAATAGCGCCTGCTAGATTGTAAATGTGACAAAGCTAAGCCTCTCATGTGATCTGCTTGGACCTGACCTCTGTCAAAGAGGTGAACCCTAACAGTTTCAAGGTCACACCATTGCAGATGTTGCTCCAACCTTCTATACAACTGCAAACTCTGAGCATAACTCCAGCTTTCAAATGTTTATCTCAGGCTTCTTGTTGAGGGGCTGCAGAAGACTTTATTCTGTCAACAATTACAAGCATCCAGACAGCAAGCCCGCTGTGATCACTGCCCACCATAACCTCAGTATATGGGATGGGGTCCTTTGTTTTGTGTTCTCATTCATAGTACTTATGTTAGTCTGTAATTACATTTTTACTAATGTGATCATTAATGTCCACCACTAGCTTATACAAGCTCCATGAAGGCAGGATTAGTACCTGTTTTCTGTATCCCAAACACCAAGAATAGTGCTGAATAAGCACTTGTTGAATGAATGGGTGCTGATCAAAGAATCAGGTGATGAGTATTTTCCCCTACTTATCTGGCCATAAAGGAAAGATGCAGAGACTGCATGTGCCGTGGATAAGTGGGCCTGTTTTTGAGGGCTGTCTATATTGTTGGCCAGAGGGCTAGGTGATAGAAAAATGTTGACTCTTGTTCTGCTTCTGGACTCCAGAAGGCTTAAGCTTCTCTAAAAGCAGAAAAACTCGGCTTACCTCTTTCTGGTGGTATTTGATCGCCACCTTCAGCTTGGCCAGGTCATGATACTTCTGAGGATCAAGCTCTTCACTGTGGTCATCTCTGTGGTTGAGGATGATCTCCAGTTCCCGGGAGCTGCGAGCTTGGTCAAGCAGATCTTTGGCAAAGAGTTTGCACTGCTGGGAAAGCTCCTCATACTCAGCCTTGAACTCATTTTCCACCTTGCTTAGCTCCTTGAGCTCCCAGCCCAGGCGGAAGGCAGTTAAGATGGGGTCCTCACTTGATAAGGCAATGAGTGAGGGGCTTGCTAGAGCTTTATAAATGTTCAGCCGGGAGCGGGAGTGACGCAAGCTGTCTACTTCTGAACTGGACACACACTCCACACAGTTGCAGCGGATCTGATGGGGCCTTGGGATAGTGACCCGTTTTTGCACAAGCAATTTGATGATTTCATAGTTGTTGGTGTGGGCGGCCAGCATGATGGGAGTGATGTCTGGTGTGAACTCAGAGAACTGGGTGTCCATCATCAGAGTGGGGACCTAGGTATAAGGAAATGAAAAAATACAAATGGGCTGGATTAAGGCTTAGAAAAAGGGCCATAGAGCCCATCGAATGTTGATGATTCTGGAATTGGAGTCACTGCTCTTTTGTCAATTCTATTTGCCATAATAGCGCTTTGTAGAATGGTTACTGTATACTAGGCATACAGCACTTTAACATATATTTACTCATTTAATCCCGACAACAACCTTGTGAGGTAAATATTCTCCCCAAATGAAGATGCTGAGGCACACAGAGGTTAAAGCACATACTTAACCATTACACAGCTTTTAATAGCAGAGCCTAACTTCAAACTCAGGCAATGGGACCATAGAGCCTGGCTGTTAAATTATGCAACCGCGATATGCCCAATTCTGTCTGAGGCCCCATGAGGGACACAGAGAAGTAAAGGGTGTTTTTCCTGACTTTCTAGAGCTTAGTTGGGTAGATCAGACAGTGAAATTGGCAAGTAGGAATACCTAGTAGCATGTATTCAGATTCACCAAGTAGAGACTCAGGAATGGTTTTTGAAAGGCTAAAGACAACCAGTAATCTTAAAGATCATGCCACTAAATTAAGCCCTGGAGGCTAATGGTTGCATTGACTTGGTATGTCAATGCACATCAGGGGACCAAAGACCGTGGCTAAAGACCATTTCCAGTGTTCCTGGAAAGATGAATGATAGCCTGTTTGTCCCAGCAAGGTAGAGAACATCTGTTACCACTAGGAAGTAATGCTTTCTATAGAAATGAGGACCTCTAGTCTTGCAGGAGGGGTTACCAAAAACAAGGACCTTTGATAAAATTTCTATGCCCCTACTGTAATGCTTGGCCCAAATAACAGCTATAGGTGAACAGTGTGGGGTTCTTTGGATACTCAGTAACATCTCTGTGTGAATATGCAAAAGCTGATCAATGAATAAAAAAATCTTTAAAGTATGTTTTGGGATACTGTCTATTCTCAGTCTAATAGGGAATGTGAGGCAGCTCACTAGATCCACAGAAATCTCGATGAGGAGAACTGGAATAGAGGAGTCTTCATGGAGGGGTGGAGCTGAGTACTCAAAGTATGGATTCCAGGAGATTGTGAAATATTGATCTAATACCCTTTTAAAATCACAGTTTCAAATACTTATTTTAACCTGGGACAACAGAACATAGATAACTGAGATTCCCACAGAATAGACAAATATTGTTTTAACCAAAAGTTTCTTTTCAATTTTAATTTTTAAATAGACACTCAGGGTTGCTGGCAAAATGACAAGAGGGTGAGTTTTTCATCTTCTTTGCCTCCTTTCCACCTTGGATGAAGGGTTTCCAAACAGGGAGGTGGCCCTGAAACAGGAAATGGGAGATAGGTAAAGGTAAAGAATGGGGAGGAGTTTGCAAGAAGTCTGTTTCCTTCATGGAGTGGTTACAGCAGCCCCTGAAGAATTGAGATCTGGCTGCATATTGGCCATCAATTGCTTGGAGGGAGCAGGGAATAAACATTGTTAAACATTTAAAGGGAGCTGCTACAAACAAGACAGCAGGGAGTGAGCAACTGGCTCATAAAGTAAATTGGACACAGGAAAGAATGATTTCGGGAATTAACATAGGCCTGAGGCTAAGGAAGAAGTAGGCCTAAGTGGGCCTAGCAATGCACATAAACAACAACCTTCATAAAGAGTAGAGTTGGGAGAGATGGTGAGTGAGTGATGTGTTATAGTCCGCCCAGAAAGAAAGCAGCTCAGATCTGGGACTCTACCCTTTCTCAGTTGGCAGGGCCATTTCTCAATTTCTATCATGATCTAGAGGTGGGAGGTGGGAGAGAGGAAAGAGCCGGTGACACTGAATTCCCTGGGCCAGGGAGGAATGTGCCTGCTCCCTGCCAAAGTTTTCTTCCAGCCCTCTCTTTCTTGCTCATTCTTTTCCTCTCTTTCTTTATTTCTATGTTAGTGCTACCAGGCCTGCCCAAGATACACAGTGGTACTTGTAAGTGTTGCCTACCCATTGTGTTATGGAGCTGAGAGATTACTGTTCTATGCCTAAAAATGAAATTCTTTCTGGAGCCATCTGATTCCATTGTCTTTGATTCTGTGCTGAATAAGGAGCCTTCTAGGTACATGACACCAGAAAGGAAATCCTTTCAAAAGAACACTGGGATGTAGAGAACAACCATGTCTTCTCATCTAGACTGCCATTTTTCTTTCTTCCAATTAGCATTATCATACACAGGTTGCCACACTCAACCTATTCATTGCTCTTTTTGTGTATATCCTCATGGAATCCCCAGTATGTAATGGTCTTCCCTTTTCTCTGCCCGTCAAGGGTCATTGTAAGCCCTGGCTTCTTCATTATCTCCTACTCCTAACTTGATCCCACCACAACTGTCCCAGATGTTGCTGGGCACTAGGTTACATCCAAGGTCTCACTTTTCTGATGATGCCTTATATTGTCCTTTAATTATTTTCCATATGTATTTTCTTGTGTCCTCAGTATGGTTATGAGGTCTTTGAATGTTGAGATGTCTTAGTCTGCTCTTGTTTTTTCCTATGTTGTCTAACACAGTGCTGGACATACAGCAGAAAACAATTACATTTCTTATTGTCAAAATAAGAAATTGATGGTCTTTTATCAACTTGGCTCCCACAACTTGAGTCAAGGTGAGTTAGTGTTCATGGGTCTTTATTTCCCATGTCTTGCTGAGTAGGTGGACTTTCTTTCTTTCTTTTTTTTTTTAAAGATTTATTTATTTATGCATACAAGAGCTGGGGTACAGGCCAGAAGTGTGGGGGGTGAGAGGATTCACCAGAGACAGAATGGGGAACAGAACAGGCAGACTGACCGAAGTACACTGCTGACGGGAGCAGCGGGTGAGTCAGGAGAGGTCTGCTGCGCTATGTGGGTTGCTCCCTGGCCAGCTGGGGATCGAACTCATGCTGCAGAGCCTGTGGATAGCTTCATAGGTTGCGTCTTAACCCCTTGCACCACCAGGGAGGCCCAGTAGGTGGGCTTTCTAGGACTCTAAGGAGGGTTAGCCGAGAAGCTCTATAGGGAAATAACCTGGGATCCCAAACCTAGGACAGTCCCTGCCAGTAATTTTCACCATCCTATTGCTTTACAATGGAGACTCTTACTCAAAGGCCACAGATGTATCCTCATCTTTCTCCTACTTCCTCTTTTCATCTCCCTAGTGTTTTTCCTTTTCTAGACTGTACAGGGACCATGAACTATTAGGATGATGATAGTAAAGAAAAAGAAATTTTATAATGAGGATCAGAACTTTCAGATAATAATTCAGACTTTATGATATATTTGTTCTACTACAGGGGCCAAACAGGTAGTAGGCAACAGAAATGAAGACTTGGTATAGGTGCATATGTGTGATTTGGGTGAGTGAATGGTAGGAACTGGTAAACTGTAGAACATACACCCTCTCAAAGAGGATATCTGCTACTCATCTCCTTGCTGTAAAATTGTTACAAGCATGAATGAGGGCCTAGTGTTGTGATTTTTTTCAACAGAAGGCAGGAATATGAATTTTGGGGCAGAATCTGTTAAAGTTGTAAATGTTGGCTAAAAAAATGTAAAGATAGTGTACAGATCAAACCAGATCAAACCATATATATATATATATATATATATATATATATATATATATATATGACCTTTGTGCTAACACATAAGTTGTGAGACTATGGAGGGATGGGAGAAGAAGCTGGACATTTATATAGGAGCCAGATGATAAAAGGCTTCATATGCCATGTTGAGAAGTTAATGTTATTTGTTGGCCTTGGGAAGTCACTGAAGCCTTTTAATTAGGACAGTGGCATAGTCGAGCAAGTGTTTTACAAAGGTCACTGTGGGGAGTGGGTAAATGTATTGCTAAATGTTTAACAAACAACTCTCCATAAAAAGAAATCTTTTTTTAAAAGATTTATTTATTTATTTATACAAGAACTGGGGTACAGGCCAGATGTGCTGGAAGGTGAGAGGATTCTTGGAGACAGAACAGGGAGCAGAACAGGCAGACTAAAGAAATACACTGCCGAGGGGAGCAGCGGGCGAGACAGGAGAGGTCTGCTTGCCATTTGGGACCCTCATGGGCCAGCTGGGATTGAACCGACGCTGCAGAGGCTGCAGACAGCTTCACAGCACGGCGCTCAACCGCCTGCACCACCAGGGGAGGCCCAAAAAAAGAAATCTCGATTACTAGTGTTTACCAATTTCTGTGGCAGAAACACTCCCTTGGTGAGCAATTTTAAGCTACCATTATGACATCACAGAGTCATGACATCACAGAAGCAGAGTTGGGCAGAGATGTATACAGCCAGCTCTTACCAACCAATATAAGCCAGCTAGTCCACTAAACCACTGGATTCACTTTCAGAAAGGTAAGACTAGTTAAAAGATATCATTTGTCCAGCTGAAGATATGGTAAGACCTTGAACTAGACAGTGATTCTAGAGATAGGCACGAAAGAACAGATTTAAGATATTCTTTGGATGTGTCAGGTAGTACCAGAGGGAGAAGAAATCGAGGATGTTAGGTTTTGAATCACATGCCTGGTTGAATGGTGGTGTCACCAATTGAGATCATGAATACAGAGGGAAAAATAGATTTAGGGTTTAAAAAAGTTTAATTTTGGATATGTTGAGTTTGAAGTACCTATGGGGACAGTAGCAGGAGATTGTGTTATTCTAGTGTGAATCTTGAAGTAAAGGGGGGGGGGGTCAGGGCTGAAAATGTAGATGTGAGAATCTTCAACCTGCTGAGACCAAGAGAGTAGGTGGGATCAGTCTCTGCCTGCCCTGGCTCCCTGACAGTTGGGTCCACAGATTTACCCCTAATACTCAGACCTGCCCCAGTTTGCAGGGCCTCTAAGGCTTGAGGTCGGAGGCCTCCAATTTCCAATTACTGGTAAATTGCAACAGGGCACTCCTTGTTCTGTTTGTTTGTTTTATAAATAAGACTTCTCCTTGGACCCTTAGTCTCAACTTTTGTACATGTAACTGACTGAATAGTCCGGGTATAATATATTTTTGGGATTATCCATACCTTTGATTGTGAGTTATTGTACAATTTTGTAAATTATAATGCAAATATTTCTTGTCTAGCATGATGGAATTGATTATTTCCTTGTGTGTCTATTTGCAAACTTTTTGGCATCTGTTTATAAATGTCTTTCAGCCTGTAACCAGGGGTCAGCAAACTTTTTCTGTAAGAGACTAGACAGTAAATATATTAGGATTTGTGGACCTTACAACTCTGCCACTGTAAAACAAAAACAACCTTAGGCGATATATAAATGAATGGGTTTAACTGTACTCCATATTATTTAAAAAAAACACGTGATAGGCTGGATTTGGCTTGCAGGCTGTAGTTTGCAGACTCCTGGCTCCCTCACTAATTAATGAGTTCTATACAACCTTTGACATGTGTTCATTTTAAATTTTTATGAGGATCATCATTTAACCTTTTTAAAAAATTATCTTTTAACAGTCATTTTGTGTTCAGACTGAGATCAGGTGGAAAATTCAATTTTATTCTTTTCTTATCAAGGTTTGCCTTCTCTTTGAACTCTCAAATTATACTGAATGATTTCCATTAGAAATAATGATTTTTAAAAGGAAAAAAGGGTGGTAGGGAGGAGGGGAGTAAAGGGAAGGATGTCAATACCAAGAAATGAGATTTGGTTCATATTATCTACAGCTATACTTCTAAAGAAACCTGGTGCATGAACTGACTTGATTGAATTTTAAAATTTGCAATGATGTTGGTTTAGGGCATGACCACTAAAGAAGTTATATTGCCTGTCTCTCCCTGGGGCTTTGTATTCAGGCCCTAATGAGTTTTGCTTCTGAATCTGTCCTCCATCTCCCTGTTGAAAAGCTAGCATTGTATTCTTGGGATCCTCTGATTAATGAGCATAGGACACAGTTGCTCAGCTCAGAGCTCATCACATAAAACACTTGCAGTACAGTGAAAAGTGTGAACTAACATCAGCTTCATATTTTCTGCTAAATTCCACTGCCTCAGGACACAACAGAAGAATAGCTGTGGCTCCTCCGTCCCCACTCTCAGGACTAGTCAGAGTTTTTACAGGGTTATTGCTCTCAAGAGGCCCAAATAATATATCATTTCCATTAACCTCATCACTGGACACATTCTGCTAATTGGAAAGTTTCTGAATCCCATTGTTGCCAGTCTTATGGGCCTTGCTGGAGTTTATCACAGGCTTCTGAAATTAAACCCCTCATTTGTAACTAATAGGCAGACCTTTATCAGAAGCCACTTCATGCATACCCACAGCACTATCTTGTCATAGGCCAAACCTCTTGGATTTTCTCACACAGCTGGTCTGCTAGTATTATTTTGGAAATGAATCTCTCTTCTTGTGCCTGGATTTAGTGAAACTGCAATACTTCTTTTTCTACCTGCTGGGTTCCCTTCTCCCCACCCTAATGTGCCAGATAAAATCAATGTTCAATCTTTTTTGGGCAGTCTTTTTGTTCAATCTCTTTGGGCAGGATTGTTGGAAATGAAATTTCATTTCTCTATATTACTTAGAAATGAGCACCAGCATCTAATCCCATCACATTGTCAGCCACCCAACTGTGCCGTACTTATAGGTCAGTTAGCTAGTAGTGAATATATATGAAAGACTTTGCAGCAGCCATTGATGACATATGGGAAATAATAAATAATCTGTTTCCCAGATTCTAATGAAAGCAGAATCATTGGAATTAGGATCTGCTGGATCATCTCAGCTGATTTCAAGGTCCAAGTGTATATAATTTACATTGGAAGATTAAAATGGACAAAACTTATTTGGGGATAATGTCACAGAACCCACCTGGTGTATATAAAAATCAATAATGTAACAAAGGTCTAGCATTCACCTGAGTAGCAGGGGTAAAAATAATACTAAATAATACTAGTGGCTACTGGTTTTCATAAGTCAGGCACCATTCTGGAATATCTCACCATGGTATAATAATTATCTCCATTTTATACCCGAGAAAACTCATTAGTTAAGTCCCCTGCCCCAGGTCACTTAGCTAGGAAGTAGTGTCCAGAACCTGAACCCAGGCAGTTTGGCTCCAAAGCCTGTGCTCTTAACCACTATACTACTCCACCCCAGTTTAGCAGAGACCTGTTTTGCAGGTTTTATTGGATGTTAACCTCTTCAACTAATGTTCTTCCTTCAGCCCAGATAAACATTATATAGAAATGCTCAAGGCTTGGGCCTCCCTGGTGGCACAGCGGATTGAGCACAGTGCTGTGAAGCTGTCTGCAGCCTCTGCAGTACGGGTTTGATTCCCGGCCGGCCAGGGAGATACCCACATGGCGTGGCAGACCTCTCCTGTCTTGCCCGCTGCTCCTCTCAGCAGTGTATTTTGGTCAGTCTGCCTGTTCTGTTCCCCACTCTGTCTCTGGTGAATCCTCTCACCCTCCCGTGCCTCTGATCTGTACCCCAGTTCTTACAGAAATAAAATAATAAAAATCTTTAAAAAAATTGCTCAAAGCTTGGAACCCACAAAACTTTTCTTGATTTTTCATCAGATGGAGATTCTTAATTTTTGAAAGACAGAAGCTAAGTCTATAAGAAAATAATACATGACTAACTCTATAGGTTGTAAATGTTTATGATTTCAGGGTTGTAGTTAGAAGAAACCTGGAAAGAACTTTTTTCTCAAATTTAGATTGTCACAAAGGGTTAACTGAACCATCCCATACATTTTTCTTTGCAAAAGAGGGATATAATGAGTGATGGGGGCCATCGGCGCCAAAGTAAGGTGAGCTTTGGAATGGATATTAGAAATGAAGGAAGAGGTAAAAATAAGCCAAGGTTGGAAGGGCATACCATGTGTGTATGGGAATTTGGGGAGCCAGTCCTCTGTATATAGTTAAGATATGACATTTCTCAGGGGATTGTGAAAATGATGCAACAAGTCAAAAGATAAGTAAAAGCGAAGGTATGGGTTATTTTGGATGTAGGGCAAATGTCAGAAATGAGAGTCTTAGTCTGTCAGTTTGAGACTATAGTTAGTTTGTCAGGTAGCCCTCTGGTGGAGCTTGATACAATTAGCACTTTAGGGAGGTCATTGTTCTTGGTTCTTTTTTTATAGCCACCATGTGATTTTTAAATTAAATTTTTTTGTAGATTGCTTTACTGGAAAGAGAATGCTGCTAAGCCGATTTCAAGTTTTTCATGTCACTGCTCATCAAGTGACTAGTGTGAATTTGGGTAGGCATGATAAAGTTTTCTGGATACGACTGAGAACTCAGATGCAAAAACCTTCCTGACCCAACTAGGGTCCAGGACCATGTGAAGGTTGGGGTAACCAGATTGGCATCAGTTGTATCATAGGATTTGATACATACAGCCCTTTATTATTTTGATTTTTTTTCTAGTGGGCAGTGATCTTAATAGGAGCACTTTTGCCAGCAAAACAAAATCAGGAGGAAAAAAAATAAGAGGGATTTTCATGCAAAAAAAAAAAAAAAGAGGAGCTCACAACCTTTATTTTGTTTTAAGTTGTTCATAGCCATGCAAATGAAAAATATGATTGTTGTCAGACAATTGAAAATTGGTAGCTATAATCAGGAGTCCCAGCTTAGGCCTAGAAGAGTTTGGGTGATAAAAATTAAGTTCAGTTCATTCTCAGAGTATAAAAGAAAGTTAGAAAAGCATAATAGTTCTCAAAAGCATTCAGTATAGACCTGAATAAAGAAAATGGCTTAAAATCGATGTGTGATATGTAAGAGATCTTTTTGAAAGATTTTATGGAAAACAGACTGGAAATCTAGAAGTAAAATCATGTTAAATGGTATCAAGATCACTCCCTTTGCCAATAATGATTTTCATTTCATGCTCCATACACATACCAAAAGATGCTTTGTTTTAAAATTGCTCAGTTTATTTGATTAGAAGACAAAGCTTGAAAGAGGAGATTGTCACATTCATCAAATGATTATTGAGCCCCGCATTCCTGCTTCTGTCCATTATCCACAACTCAGCTGAGCCTGCAGCTGGCACTAGTTTCCAGAGGTAGAATGCTACAACTAACAGCTGCTTTACATGTGAGGACAGTCCTTGGGTGGGGAGTTAATTTCTTTTTTATATGATGGTCCTTGATCTTTTCAGTAAAGACTATTAGGTTGTAAATTCTCTTCCATTTTCCAAATCTTCAATTGTGGCAAAATATCTGTAGCATTGAATTTTGCATTTATGGCCCTGTGGACTGTTATCACACAGAGGCATTTGGTGCATACTTAAAGTGCAGTGAAAAGTAGGGGACTGTTATATAGTATAGTTTAGAGTTTACACAAACTCAGAGTTAGGAGAACAAAAATGGGCTTACTATATACTTAAAAATGCACTAGGAACTTTACAAAGCAAGCACTTAATGTGTGTTATCTCATTTATGGGGTAGGAACAGCCACTTTTTGTGTTTTATAAATAAGGAAACAGCTCAGAAAGGTTATGTCACTTGTCTAAGGTTACACAGCTACCAAATGGAGAATCTAGGGCTTTAATTCAAGCAGTTTGGATTCAGAGTCTGGGGTGTTAACAAGCATACAATATAAAATCAAGGTGATCAGATGGAATAATGGGTGTTTGGTATTAAAAGCAGCCTAGATTTGCTAATAGTGGATAAGAGAAACGATCCTCAATATGTGGGTGGAACCCTGTAGCTGGAGAGGTCTAGGCAGCAGGTGGTTGGTATTGTAGAGGTCCAGCAACATGAATGGGGATAATGGGTGAGATATAAGACAGGGGTATTCAGTTACTGGCATTGGTCCAGTGTATTTCAATCTTGGCATTCTAGACAATTTGGCCCAGATGTTTTGTGGTGGAAGCTATGTTGTTCATTGTAGAATATTTAGTAGCATTCCTCGCCTCAATACCAGTACCATCCTGTCCTATGTGTCACAGACACAAATATCTCTAGACATTGACAAATGTCCCCCTGGCAGGCCATTATGGAGATCACCTTTCCACGGTCTGCCTCTATGGTTTTATTATGCTCAACCACTTGAAAAGGAGTCAGGGCACATGCATCTCATTGCAATAAGAAAGTTAGGGCCCTGGAGTATCACAGGAATGGAAACTCTGAGTTACAGATCTTCTAGGCAAACAGGAGGCAAACCTAAAATGACTGCCGTTAATGGCAGGGAACATATTTTATTGGTTGGCATTGTTGGTCACACTTTCTGGGAATTTTGTATTTAGGTATCTTCTGCTTCAACTTCACACCTAGGACTTCTGAGTGACTTTTCTACCCACAAAACAAGGAACTCCTCCCTTTACAGCCAAGCTTGCCTGGGGTTGGGGAACCTTTGAGAAAATGTGAGCCTGGACAATGCTGTGAAGTTTAAGTTCACTTAGCACAGACATTTCGGGGAGACTCATTTCAGGAATATTTCTTTCTTTAGTAGAAAAACAGGATTCAAAAGTCTCTGGTGGTTCTGATAGCATACATTATGATGAGTTGTTGATTTTTCAGTACTCAAATGTCCACGATTAAATTACTGGGTCATAATGATAAATGAATTACATTTTTAAATGATGTAACTTATGGTTGATGGAGAAAGTAGCTTAAGTTATTTATGATTGAACCTATGGCTATAATGTTGACATCATCCACTGCAAGCAAGTTCTTTCCAAATATAGTCTTTGACAAGCAAAGGTTTACTAATAACCATATAGTACTGCAGTTACTCATGTATTTTTCTCTACCACATTTTGAGAGGAAAAACTTAAGGAAAATGCCATATTTTCTTTTTCTGTCTGACATTACTTTTACTTTTACTGCTTTTTACTGGCAGCTCCATTGTCCACAGTGCCTTTTCAAGCAGAGTAAATTTTTTTCTTGTCAAACAGACCAAATATTAAAGGAAAGGAATAAGAGTTTGGTTGCCTGTGGTTGGAGATGGGAGAAGGGAGAGCTACTAACCTGACTGCTGCCATCTCTTGCTTGTCTCCCAGTGCTCCCAGGCTAAGGAGAGTTGGTGCTGATCACTATTAAATTAGGAAAATATCAGCTGCCTTTCCTTAGTTCCCTGAAGTCAAACATTCCCCAAACCTGAAACTTGCAAAGGTAAAGACATTTTAAATATCAGGATGCTTACTTGCAAAACATTCCCCTCTCTCCGAAAGACACATATAACCAGACATTTGCTAGCTTCAATGAAATCTCATTCTGTAGCTCCTTTACAGAAATGTGGGCTAAAGCTAATGAATAGGAGGCCTTAGAAAGGACTGGGGTTCCAAATTAAATTCACTTCTGCTTAATATTCTCCTTCATTTTCAGTTATTAGCAGATAAAAAATCCTGAATTGAAGAAAAGTTGCAAGAGTGGGCCTGATGGAGGCCCCAGATGTTTAATTATTCCATCCCCAGTTTCTAGTGAGGGAGGTAAAAGCACCCAATTTGTAGAGAACTCAGTAGATGCAGGGGATAATTTGCCTAAAACTGCAACAAAGGTGATCAGGTATCCACAGAGAAGGCTTAGCTTCCAGCAAACTCTTCTTCATCTGTGATCTCATAATACTATTCATCCATAAACTTGAGACTCCCTGGAGGCAGCAGATATACATTTGAGAATTTGAGGCAACTGACACTAGCACAGAATTGCTTTGGGACTTTTTCTATCCCTGCCAAGGCTGTATTCCATCAAATTAACACTGGGATGTTTAACTCTTTCAGAGGCTAAAGGTTAAAACCCCTTGGATTGATTGTAGAGGCAGAAGAATGAACTAGAGTGCCACTATGTTCCATTTAATCCTGATGATTCTAAGATTAAGTGGACCACTGCCAAACAGATATCCACCAGAACATCATGGGTTTTATTCTAGAAATGTATCAATAACATCACTGCCTGTGGAGTTATTAGTGAACTCCCCCATGGTTTTTATGTATACTAGGGCATTCTATTCTTGCCTCTCTACTAAACTAATTATGTGTCAAGCACAGTACCTATTTTAAGTGGGGTTTTAGCCTCTCTACTAAACTAATTATGTGTCAGGCACAGTACCTATTTTATGTGGGGTTTTAAAGTAGTTTTAGAATGATTTCAAAACATTGCTCATTTCCTCACAGCATCCCTCAGATTTAGTATTTAGTTTTATCCCCTTGTTTTTCACTGTTAAGAGGTTAAACCACAAAGAAGTCAAGTAATACGTCTAGGCCTACATAACAGTTGAGGGATGAAATCAACAGGAAAATTCCATTTTCACACATTGGACATATCCTGCACCACAGCTGATATACATTTTGGAAGACTGTTGTTGGAAGAGATGTCAGAGCTGACATAGTCCAACCTCATAATAGATGTTTGTATAATTCATTTGACAACACTCCTGTCCAATGGCTACTTTGCCTCTGCTCAAACATGTCCTGTGATGATATGCCATTCCATTTCTCTCAACTGCTGACATCATGGTTTTGAAATTATGTGGCCACCTTTCCTTTTTCCCCCCATCAAACACTACTCAACACCTCTGGGCTGCTCTCTCTACTAAGGAGCTCTATTAAGAGCCAACATCTAGTTCTTTGTGCCCAGGAGTGACACACCCTTGAGGTGACTTTCCAGGAGACAGTTGCCCAGATCAAGGCTTATGTAGTCTTCCTGGAAGGCATCACCTTGGAAGATCAAGTCATCCTCATGGCAGGCATACCTTGGGAGACTGAAGCTACCATTTACCTGTATGGGACGAAGGTCCTGATCACTCTGGGAGTAACTGGCCACATGCTTAGAGGTAAGGGCCATAGTACCCTGGCCTATGCTGGGAGTGTGAGAAGCCAAACTCCCAGATAGGCTCAGAATTTGGGAAAGGAGTAGGGAGAGAAGGAGGAGATAGTGATAGGCTGTGTCAAGTGGTGGATATTGTACTGTTGTTTCATCAGTGTTATATCCACCTTTGGCAGGAAGAAACCTACCAATGCTAAGTCCGTTGTGATACTGGCTGGGTTTCTCTAATAAAGCCACTTGGTCCAGTCAAAACAAACAAAGAAATAAAAAACAAAACAAACCAAAGAATGCTTTCTCACTAGATGCTTGGATCAAGGTGTCACAAGAAGATTTCAACCTGGTTCCAAAGAAGGAGTTCAGGATGGGGAATGCTAGCTCAGTGTTCATCTTAGGCCATACTGTTCTGTCTTGCTACTGGGTTGTCCTCTAATCCTGAAGACCAGCGGGGATGGAAATGACCCCACCATCTGAATCACTTAATCAAATTTGTGAATTCAGTCTTCTGCATAGGCAGTTAAATGAAAAAGTAGTGGAATGACTAAAGGATGATTTCTAGTTAAAGATAGCCTAGCTCATTTAAGTGTCTTCCCTTGAATAAGATCTATTGCATTCTCTTCCAAATAAGTTCCAAGATCCAGAGAATACTTTCCATTGTGCTCAGACAAGCAATTACCCAGAAAATTTTTGCACTGACAGGAAAATATGTAAATTTAACTTGTCCTGCTTTCTGGTTTGCAAGTGGGAACCAGCTAATTTAGAAATCATAGAATTTTGATTTAAATAATAGAGACATTAACACTGGAAGAGAGAAATGAGGTTCCTGATAGGGAAGGCAGAAAAATAATGACATGAAGGCTAAGCCAGGGCTCACCACTGTATACCCTCTTTGTATTACAGGGCAAGGGCATTTGGTTAGCAAAGATGTATATTATGACCATGTCTGCATCATGGATGAATGTTTCAGATCTGATGCCAGGGACTGTTGACTACAAACTGAATATGTTTGGTTATAGACACAAATAAGTTTTGGTTTTGGTGGACATATTTTAATGCTCTCCTGTTTATACTGTACTAACCTGGAGTCAAAGATACTGTTAATTAGACACTCGTGTGGCTTTTTACCTTGGGTCTCCAGATCCCTGTCATCCAACAAGAGAGCTTTGTTTCATGGGGTGATGTGAGTCTTTGGAGGCACCATAGAAGTCAGAAATTGCGCTGTGGCTTTTGTTAAAAGCAGTATCAGTTCCTTAAAATAACAAACCTCTGATTAAAAGAAGGTTTTTATATCTTTAGAATGTCTTTTCTCTCTACTAACAGCTGAAATAGAGGAAAATGTTTAGCCTGTAAGAAAAAGAATTCAGGTTAGATTCCAGGAAGACAGTTGATGATGCTAGATTTCAGAATGGGCAACTATAGGGTGTTGTAGAGTTCACTCTGAGTGACTTTCAAGATAGAACTTAATTTTAATGTATTATAAGTAATATTCAATTGGAAGTCAGAAGTGATGTATCTTGCTTCTATTATGAAAGACACTCTGTTGAGCCTGGACAAATCACTTGCCCTCTGTGAGTCTCGCTGCTCCTATCTACAAAATGAAGAGGAGGTAGACTAGACAATCTTTAAAGGTTTGATATTCTATTAATTTCACTCATTCAAAATACTATTTATGGTGTCTATGCCATGCTCCAAAAACCTTTCTAGGCACTGGGGATTCAAGAATGAATAAAATAGTGAAAGCCTCTCTCTAGAGAGGTCACATAAGCACCAACAATTATACATGTATGTCAGGTGGTGATAAGTACTGTGAAGAATTATGAACATGGTAAAGGGGTAGGAAGCAACGG
The DNA here is from genome assembly GCF_964194135.1 of Talpa europaea. NCBI lineage: Eukaryota > Metazoa > Chordata > Mammalia > Eulipotyphla > Talpidae > Talpa > Talpa europaea. The sequence goes on from NC_140081.1 coordinate 70,012,747, forward strand.
AAGGGACATGTGATTTTTTATTGGGAGTTCAAGGAAGAACTTGATAAGGTAGCATTGGAGCTACCTAAATGAAGCATCGAACATATCTAAGTAAAGGGAGTCAGTAGTGCACATACTTGGATGACGAATATTTCAGGCAAAGGCACTGAGGCAAAGCAATTCTTTTAAGAGGTATGACTGGAGTAGATTGAATGAGGGGGAGAGTGGTAGGAGATGAGAGTAAAGAGATACAAGAGGGCCAGCTCATAGAAGACCTTAAAGACACTGGAAAAGGCATTGGAAGATTTTGAGCAGAGTGATATAGCTTGACTTAAGTTTTTTAAAATTTGACTAATGATGCTGGGAAGAGACAAATTATGAGGGACTAAGAGGGAAAGCATGGAAATCAGTTAAGAGGCTACTGTAATTGTCCAGGTAAGAGAGAATAATGGCTTGGATAGGACGATATGGTAGGGTTGTGTAGAATGATTCAAGTTGTAAGGCTCTTGTCATGGACATCTCATCATCTATTCTTTGAGACCCTTCCAGACATAATGAGTCTATAATCGCAGATCATATACATTAAACATGACTAAAGCTTTATTTATACCCTTTGTGTGTCCCCAAGCTTACTAGCACTTCTCAAATCAAGATAGGAAAAAATAACCTACATAACAGACAATTAAGATTGCTGGTAGCATCAGTCTAGAGAGGGCTTCTTCTTTTTTGAGTTTGTTAAGTTCTATTTTGAAGCTAAATGTTAAGTTCTAGTTTGAAGCTAGTGTTTTATTGACTTCTGGACAAAAAGAAGCTAAAATCCTCTACATTATCAAGAAATCTTTCTGACATATTAGTCAGGGTTGCCTGAGCATCCTATTTTGATGCTGGTATTGGACTTCCTTAGTGGCCCAAACACATTCTTAATCATATGTCAGTATGATATTGAATAAAGTAAGAATTTGGAAACTATCCTATATATCTGATCAATGTAGACTATTTGGAGAGTATAGACCAGAAGTAGTATAGGCATGTCTTATCACCCATTTTCTCCCTCTTATATGTTTCCTCCCTATTAAGGACATCAAGGAACATGCTTTCCTATATAATTAGATACTTAATATCTTTTTGAAATAGCAGTTCTGCTGTCAATGAAGTCAGGGTGAAGAATGGATTAAATCGGTTTTTGGTATTGCCTGGGTGTTAGAATTCATTTCTCTGCCAAATACCAACCCTTCTTCCTGTTTCTGTCTCCTTTCTAACTTTTCTTATACTTGAGGTGGAGGCCTGTCTGATCCTCTCCTTCTGGAAACTAGCTGTTACAGTCACATAGATTTTCCTTCCTTTGAATAAAGGTACTTGAGTACTTAACTGGAAATTTGAAAATAAAGGAATGATTAAGCAGGAATTGCTTTCATCCAGGCTCTCTTATACGAGAGAGAAACTAAGATGCTTTAAGCATCACTTAAATTATGTACTTTTAGCAGAAAAGTTAAAGATCTGTAATACAATTGGTTTTGCCTTTTGCTCCAGACTTGCTGTAAAACTTGGGTAAATCACTGTTCTCTAATAAAACAAGGTGAAAAATATTAAAGAATGAATAAAGTGCTAATGCCCTTAATAAACAGAGTTTCAACAAAACAGTAAGAAAAAGGTAAAGACTATAGTAGAGAAGTGGGTAAAAAATAAAGTTGTTAAAAAAAAAGTTGTTTCACAGAAGACTAAGATAAATTGCTTATAATATGAAAAGATGTTAAATCCCACCTATAATAAAAGATTCATATGTAAAATGATGTCATAGAATGTTTCACCTGTCAGAATAACAAAGATTCTTTAAAATAATTTAAAAATATTTTTTTTAAAAAATAAAACATGATTTCTTTTTGCAATCCATGATTACGTGGATATGAGTAATATTCATGCACTGTTGCTAGGAGACCAATTTGGCAATTAATATTTTTTTCTCTTCTTGGAAATATATATTAAAATTAAAAAAATGCACATACCCTGTGAGTCCATAATCCTATTTCTAGAAACTTACCTTACAAGTATAATTATACAAGTGTACAAAGACCTATATATGAGGATATCATCAGATCATTGTTTAGCAAAGCAAAAACCTAATTATACTTGAAATAATTTGAATGTTTATTATGAGAGTCCTGATTAAATATGCACATTTTGATGATATAATACAAAATTGTCTTTAATTAAAAAGAATATTGTAAAAATAATTATCCTCAATGGGATAGATGTCCACAATGTATTGTTGAGGAAAAAGAAACAAGTTGCAGATCATTGGTGAAAGGAGTCTTTTTATGTGTGTATGTGTGTGTGTGTGTGTGTGTGTATGCATGTTTCTGTTTGAGATTTGCAGAAAATGCCGAGGAGAACATACATTGTTCATTGCGATGATTTCTAGAGAGTTGGTTTTGAGTGTGGGAAACAGGATGTTTTCTTTCATATGCTTGGGTAAATATTACACCTCTCTTTTTTGGGTGGATAGGCAAACTCCAAACTATTTTAAATCCTGGCTATTTCAGGTACGTTGGAAGTGGGGAGATACTACTTATTCAGTGACAAAGAGATAGGTTGGAGGATCTCTGGAGGTCAAAGTTTTCCTGCAATTCTGATATGGATAATGGAGCTTATATGGTAGAAACAAACACCAAACCCCTCCAGTTTGCCCCTGAAGAGCAAAAGGGACTTTAGAAATTTTATTTTACAGCTTCAGAGGTGTTTGTTTGGGTAATCAACCCACTTTTCTGGAGTAAGATGAAAAGGTGGTAGATGTGTCAGTTGAACCAGCTTCCTCTTCCTTCTCTGAATTGACTTTCCTTGGAAGGTTTTTTCAGTGCCTTTTTCTTATCTGGCTCACAACCCTCCTTTGCAAATGCACAGACAACAACAGTGCACTATAGCAAGGTCCAACAGGAAGCTTTCCTTCACTCAAGCTTCTGGTAATCCTATGGTATTACCTTCCCTTCATGGAGGATTGCAGAGGCTGACTTACTGCTTAGAACAGAGAATAGCTTCTGTTCTAAGTGAGTTTATCAGTGAGTTTATCAGTAGGTCCCTGAATCCAGGATGGTTCTCACTATGAAGGCTCTCCTGACACTGGCCTTTCTGCTAATAAAGAAACCACTTCCTTTATCTTATCTTATCTGTTGGTCTCACTATCCCTCCAGGCCTAGTGCTCGATTATCAGTTGCAATTCAACAAGATTTGTTGGGCCATTAGCCATCCCCTTTTACTCCAGCTATCAACTCTGGGCCTGAATTTTGAACTTCATTCTTTAAGAAATAAGGAGCAACTGTGGCCATTTTAGTGACATGATCAGATACCTATGCTCCCATATATACAGTACTCTTATCTCTAACAGGACTTATATTTCAACAATGATTATATGTCTGCTCCCTTGCCTCAATTTAGTTATTCAAAGGAACTTGGTAACCAACTGGATGTAGGTGACTGGAGGAGAGGGTGGAGATGAAGACAATGGCAAGGTTTCAAATCTAGGTAATTGGAGGAATAAAGATGCCATTATCTGAGAGCAGATACACTGGATGAGGAAAGGATTTGAAAGGTGAAGTGAGACTAGGACAGCAATTAAGAACATAGACTCTGTGGCCATGTGAGTGAGTTGGTGGTGGGTGCATTACAGTGGTAATACCTGAAGATGGTATCCAAATATTACCTCAATTAAAAATAAATAAATAAATAACTTTAAATAATATTACAATAGAAAACATCTTTTACATATCTTTATACATGTAATCAACTTTTTAAAGGATAAATTCAAGTATTTTTCCAATATATTAGTTTCAAGGAATGAATAAAAAATAATTCAATAAGGTTTGTCCTTTCCAATTGTGGCAAAGCACTCTTTCTGCAAGAATCTGACTTTATAACTATCATCTTGGTTTGTCCACAAAGGTACAGTAATACCTCATTTGTCCAATAATATCAGGGAACTTATTATAAATAAAATTTTCACTTAAGTGAAAAAAGAAAAAAAGAACATAGACATGTTGCCACACTGCCTAGGTTTGAATCCCAGTAGGTCTACTTACTAGCTGTTTCAGCAGGCAAAAGTTATTAAACTTCCTTGTGTCTTGATGTTCCCATTTGGAAGAATGGAAAATAGTATTATCCTGCATCATAGGATGGTTGTGAGTATAGAATAAGGTAATATATGTTATGTACTCAGGATGGTGCCTGGCACATGAGAAGTACTAAATTAGTGTTAGTATATCAAACTGAAATTTGGAAAATAAATTATGGTGCTCATGATAGATTTTGGGCTACAAAGGGAAAAATGACAGAACTCTGGGTAGCCCCAGTTTCAAAGAGAGAAAGCGATAGTGATTCTGAGGAGACTGAACGGCAGTAGTCAGAGTTAGGAGGATAACCAGGTGGGCATTATATCATGGAAGCCAAGAGAATTGTTAATCATTGAGTTTTTAAAAGGGATACAGATATGGGCTTGTGAGTATAGGTAGAGGTTGAAAGAGAGAAGGGTGTGTCATTTTGGGAAGTAGATAGATGAAAGGGAAAATGGTCAAAGATCAATATGGCCAACACCTCACACATATTTGCTAAGAGACAGGTCCTCAGGTGATCAGTGGGTCCAAGTTCTCCCATCTCACATCAGCCCTCTTTTCCCCAAATGCCAGTCAGAGGACAAGTAACAGCTAGCCAGAATGGTGGTGACTACTTAACCAAGGCCCTAAGTAAGGAGCGACTCAACCAATGACCATACTTATTGTCCTTTGCTCCAATTAGGATCAGAGGGGTGGCAGATGAGCCAACAGCTAATGTTTGTGATAAGACTCAGAGTCCACCTGGTCCTGTGTCCTAAATGAGTATCTAGGACCTTCCTTATGAGGTTTATCTTTTGAGGTTAACACCAGCCCCAAACTTTGATTTTGTTACCAACCCCAGCACTGACTGTAAACAAGCTATCACCATTCCCACTCATTCCCACTCCCCATGGCATTACTCACTCACTTCCTTCTGACTAGTGTGCATTTCCCTCCTTTCTTCCTTTTCTGATAAAGGCCTGTTTCTTTTCTGAATTATTCCACTCCCACACCCTTGAAACCTGTCTATCTAATTATATCCATCATGGCCTCCTGTATTATCTACATCACACATTTTGGATGATGTAGCATGCATTTCTTCACACTGCTCTATTTCTGTCCAATGTTTTGTTATGGGCATATGGAAAGGAATCAATGCAGGACAGGGTTTGGTGCACTAGGATAGGACAGCTAGGAGGGGAGATGGAGGGAAAGCTTTGACATTTGCACTGATTCTTCACATTCAAACTGAATTTGTGACAAGAACCATAAACTGGAAAAATCAATAATAATGAGGAGGCTGGCATGAAAGGAATACGAAAAATGGCTGCCTTTTAGACAATCATCCATGTGAAGGGAAGAAGGAGATGATAGCATACACAGATGAGATATGCTGGCCCAGGGACAGAGGGGATTAGGAGACTTCCTAACTGGACACGTGTATATGGGTGAGGGCTACATACAACCATGAGCATGAGGCTAAAGAAAGGAAGCCCCAAGGTGGTAGTAACCCTGAAGGGAGGGGGAATTCATGGCTAAAAAAAACCTCACATGTTTATTTAGTGACTTGATTTTGAGATTTTGCCCTTTCGAAGTATTATGCAGGCATCTTCCTCAGCCCACTTGAGATGAAATTTAGATAATTACATATTTTTCTTTCTGAGAGGTGAATGTTACTGGGTTAAGCCTTTTGTATCTCATGGAACACAGAAGGCATGCACATTAAGAGGGGTGGACTGAGCATGTACATGTCAGCTCTCCCTACAGACTATAAATTCCTTGAGGGCACTAACTGTATCATTTAATTTTATTGTGAGGCACATGATTAGGAATAAAAATTACTTAGAAAATTGAGTAGACATGGACAGAATTGATCATTTGCTGAAACCGTCATCAATGAGTTGTTCTATATAGATACTACTTGTAGCTCTTTTGTTATTTTCAGCTTTGTTGTGTTATGCAGAGTGGAATAGAATAAAGAGTTACTTGGGGGACAGGAGGCATTTGCATAGATTCAGGCTCAGCTGAGTGGTCCTGGACCTATCGCTTCATTCAAATGCTCTGTAAACTCTCTACAGTTTTGCTCTGTGAGTGAAGCAGACCATATCTACTGAAAGTCAGCACACATTAAATGAAGAGTTATCAGTTTCACCAATTTGATGCCATGAAGTCATTTCTCCCAGTGAAGTGGCTATTCTCTTGATTTAGTTGACACAACTCGTTTTTTGGCCTAGAACTTTGACTTTTTTTTCTTTATTGATACAACACTGTATATAGTTTAGGGAAATAGGCTAATACCTCCTCAGATGTATGTTACCACCTCACCCCCACCATCTAAGCACCCATAGACCTTTACCCTAGGCAGTTTGACCTCCCTCTCCCCTTTTCTCCTATGCCCACTCTTCGTCACAAGAACTTGACTTTGGGATGGAATCAAAGAGAATCATGTCATTAAATATGCTATTCAGATTATTATGATAATGAATACTTAGATTGGAAATTCAGTTAATACTACGGTTAATACTATTTGACATTAATTCTAATAATATGAATATCAGATCCAATGATATTTGCCACAATTTATGTTAAACGTTGAAAAATTATTCTCATCTAAATCATACAACCTTTGTTGTTGTTATCCCCATTATACAGAGAAGGAAACATGCTCCAACAGGGTAAAGTACTTTTTTTTTTTTTTTTAATAGAGGCATGCTTTATTTATTTGTTTGCTGGTTTGTTTGTTTGTTTGGTTTATACATGCACTGGGTACAGTCAGAAGTGCGGGAGGGTGAGAGAATTCACCAGAGCCAGAGTGGGGAGCAGAACAGGCAGACTGACGAAGTACACTGCTGCGGGGAGCTGCGGGCGGCAGGAGAGGTCTGTGCACCATGTGGGACCCTCCTCTGGTGGCTGGGGAGCAGCCGGGGATCGAACCGGCGCCGCAGAGGCCGCGGGCAGCTTCACAACCCAGCGCTCAACCGCTGCGCCACTGGGGAGGCCCCCACCAGGGTAAAGTACTTTCCCAAGTTCATACAGTCTGAACTCTTGGCTGTGTATACTAGTGAGTACTGAATAATTTTGAAAAAATGAGGAAATGAGATTAGTGAACGCAACTTCAACTAGTAGGAATATGAGTATTACTTGCCACCCATATTATTTTATTTAATTCTCACTATAACTCTATGAAGTAGTCTCCATTATCATTCCCATTCATAGATGAAGCAGCTAAGAGTTGGAGAGATTAAGTGACTTGTCTAAGGAAACACGTCTTATAAGTGAGTGGCCGCAAAGCCTCTTTTCTGACTACTCCTGGTTGCCTGGTTCCTCAGTGTCCCCCTCCACACTGTGAAATCTCTTGCTGAGACTAAGAGTCAGATAGTAGAAAGAGTATATGCAGTTTCTTGTTGCTAATTTTCTACAGTTTCAACACAAACAGTTATCAGTGTTGTTGAGGCTTAATCTCGCTAGCTCATCTGTGAGACCAATTTTAATTTGGAGCCATCTGCCACAGACAAATGAGTAATTATGGCAGAGACCAGAGGCGTGGGCCATGGGGAGAAGGCTGGCTTAGCCTCTTTCCGCCTGCCTACATTGACACAAGTGACCAAGGAAGAAAATTACTTGGGTGGCCTGTTGATACAGAGGTCAACAGCTTTACCACCCTGTTGCTCAAATCTTTAGATCCTAGAGAGTAAGGAGGGATGCCTTTGAAGTCATGCAGCTTGTCTGCCAGCAGAAGGGAGACGACTGCCCTCTAGGCCAGCCAGAAAGAGGTAATCTGTGAACCAGCTCGCTCACCAGTCTCGCCCTCTCACTGTGCTGGCAGTGCCTTGTGGTAAGTGCCGCTCGCCAGCTGTCTCGCCACAAACAATATGGCAGACTATGTCAAACTAATGGAATTAAGCTGAAAATAATAGTGGCCTCTGTCTAGGATTTTTTTAAAATTTTTTTCAAAAAACTGATACATCTTTATCTTATTTATTCCTTATGCCAGTCCTCTAGATTAGGAAGGGGCAGGTATTGTTAGCTTCATTTTGTAGATGAGGAAATTGAGCTGTAGGGTCATTCTGTAACTAGACACATGTAAGGACTATGTGACTTGCCCAAGGTCACCCTGTTAGCTACGTGTTGGTTAATGCATCAAACTCTGAATTGGAGTCTGTCACACTGTCTTTTTCACTAGTGTTTTTTCCAGCTATACTTGTTCCTCAGGGGCCAAGGAGATATGGGAGTGTGTGTGTGTGTGTGTGTGTGTGTGCGCGCGCGCGCGCACATGCGTGAACAAGTGGACCTTTAGGACATGACTTGTAACTAAACCAAGGCATCTCTGCTTGGGTCTATTTTACATTTGGGCAGGATTTCATTTAGTGAAAGGCTCTGCTGCTGAAAATGTTTGAAATCTACTAGTCTAGACTAGTATTTCTTGTAGTAGATGTAGTGGGTTGAATTGTTTCCCCCAAAAGATATGCTCAAATCTTAACCCCCAGTACCTGTGAATATGACCTCATTTGGAAAAAAGGGTCTTTGCAGATATTATCAAGTTAAAATGAGGTCATTCTGGATTAGGTGGGCCTTAAATCAAATGACTGGTATCTTTATAAGTGACAGGAGAGGGACATTAGGACACAGACACAAGACAGATAAGTCTGTGATGACTGAAATTGGAGTGATGCAGTAAGCCAAGGCAAGGAACAGATTCTTAGAAGGAACCAGCTCTGTTGAACCCCCTATATTTTAGACTTCTGGCCTCTTGAACTCTGAGAGAATACATTTTTTTTGGTTTTGAGCCACCTAATTTGTAGTTATTTGTTATGGTACTCCTAGGAAACAAATACAGTTAGATACATAGACCTCTTTCTCAGAAAGAGGTAGAGGTGAGATTGTTAAAATACTGATTACTGGCTCTTACGCCAAGGTTCTGATTCTGTTGGCATGATGTGAAGCATAGGAAACTTCATTTTGACAAGTTCTTGATATTTACAATGGCTGATCTCTGAGCTGGCTTTGAGCATACACAGATACAAGGCTTCTCTGTGGATTGTTGTTGGATTTGCTTGTTCTTGCTGGAGGTGTTCCTCAAGTGGCTCCCAAAGTCAGTGGACTGAAGGGAGCTTGATAGACAAGAAATTGGTTGGCATTAGACCTTCTGTAGTCCAAAACTTTTGAATTCCGAATATAATTTATAAATCTTTACCCCAAGGAATCACATGTCCCCTAGGTCAACAAAATCTATTAGGTCACTGTGGTTAGGGATTGGACACTGCAAAGAGGTCAGACTTATAGAGCAGTAAGAAAACCCCAGAATTACACATACAAGAAGGTAAAAGAGTAACACCACTACCACCATGCACATAAACCTTCTGCTTATTTTGTGGTTCAGGAAATTCTATTTGATAAAGCATCAAGATTTGGTCCCAATGAAAAATGCAGGTTTCCTTGTGAGTATTGAACTAGAAGCCAATGTCATCCATCTTTGTCCAGCTTCCAGTCTTACCTAAGACCAGTTTTAATAGATTGGAAGAGTGAAAAGAGCACAATGGGCTGAAGTAAGGATGGAGCAGAGAAGCTGTCTTACTGCAACCTGAGGCTACATTCTGTGCCAGTAAAGCCAAGAAGGACACTACTTTATCCACTCAAGATTGATGGAAGTCAACTGTGTTCAATCCCTTGGAGAGATTGGAAGGGCTTCCATGAAAAAGGACAGTTATTTGGATTCTCTGTGTGGGAGGACTGCCTTCCTGATAGTAGCTTACTCAGTTGGACCCAAGGTCCTTCAAGAAGCCTGTGTTTGCTCACATCCCTGACTGCTCCCAGGTAAACAAATGTTTTTATTTTGCAGAAAGGCAGGGCTCTAGCACTACGTCAGCCCATTGTTATAGTTACTGAGTTATTGCAGCTATTGTCAGAGAAATAGAAGAAAACAAAATTTAGCAGTGGCTGATGATAAAGATTGAGAGCGACCTGGCTATGGAACTGATGGCTTTGTGGTATTGCACATATGGTGTGATATTCAAGTATGGACAAAGGAGGTTTTATATTGGCAGTGCGTCTGAAAGAATCTTGATTAAAAAACAGCCTGTCCCAAATAGCTTCACTCAGGTACCATATGCCTGACATTATAACCATTAGTGGTTCATTATTAAGGGTTAAGCACTACCTTCCACCAGAGGAGGGCATGCCTTAGATGGGGCTTTAGAAAAAGTTTACCTTGTACCTTTCTTCATTAGGGTTTGTCAGAGCACTAGAAAACATGGGAAAATGGGGGTCATCAAATAAGGACATGACCAATTTCAAAACTCAGATAGGGCTGGTATTGCTAGCTCCTTCTTGGATACTTCCCTGTGCTCTCTTCTTTCTCTCAAAAACAGTTATGAAACTGAATGACACTGAATATGGGTCTTGTTTAATCAGCTAGACATGTGCTTTTCTGGAAGATACACTTAACTCCTTCATGTTCACAGCATTAAATATTTATGTATCACCCATTATATACTAGGCACTTGGTTGGTTACAGATGCAGGAAACCTGCAGTTGGGCATTAGATTATGCATCACATTTAAGAACCAGTCTCATTGCAGAGACCAGAGATTTATACAAATAAGACTGACCAAAAGTATAGAGTGGTGTGTGACTGGTGTCATGTGATGGGTAGAGCAATGGCTACATACTTCATACGTGGGCAGTATCATCATTGAGCGAGGTAATTGGGTAAGTCTTAGTCAAGATTAGCACGTTAAATCACTCGGGTACTTAGCTGGACTCTGGAGAAATGGGGCACTGAATGAATCAATTTTGACGGGGATGGTGATGTGGACTAAGTAGGGAACATGTTCACAATTCTGCTTTGCTATTCATCCAAATCCCGTAGGCCTGTCCTTTGCAGAGAGCTCATCCATCTTCCAGTGAGTTATCCTGTCTCAGAACTCCTGTGCTGGGACTTCTGAGATTTACTCAGCCTTCCAGGGAAATAGTATAGCCTAGTATATATAGAGAGAGCTTAGGAGCTAGGTTGCCTGAGTTTGAGTCCTGGGCCTTGGATGATTGACTTAACTATCCCGTGACTTGTTTTTTGTCCCCACTGGTAGAAATGGCACAGTAATGATAGTGAGCTGCTGGGAAAATTAAATGAGGTAAGTTGGGTAAAATGCTTAGCATAGTACAGGTTACATACTCTTCCTTGATAAAATTAGTATTTACTGAGTGTCTGCAGAGCAGACACTTTTAACATAGTGTCTTGCATTCTGTTCTGTCAATTCTGATTTTTAGTCTTTAAGTTTTCACTTTGCTTATTTTCATTAATTTTTGTTTAATTAGTCAAATATTAAAGCTATAAATTCCTTTTAGACTCAGTTTTGGCCACATCTCATAATATTTGATGCTGAGTGTTTTCATTATCAAAGTTTTTAAACACTTCACAATTTTGGTTTAGCTTTGTACTTTTTCTGCTTTTTGGAAACATTGAGGTATTACATGTTTGATGACTGTATTTTCTTTGTCCCTACTATGTACCCAAAGCTGTACTCTAAAAGAAGAGAGATGGTGAAGTGATATATCTGAATTGTGGGATTTTAGGGGGAGACAGGGTTGGAAAAGACCATTAATGAAGTGTATTGAGTGCCAGATTTTCTCGCATTTGATTTCTCTTCTAGTGAATGAGAAAACATCGTAGTTACTGAAGGAATGGGCAAGAAGATAGGACTGTCATGAATTTTAGGAAAAATAAGTAAGCATCATTGTTCAGGATGGCTTAAGAGAAGGGAAGAGATTTGGGAGTCTAGTTAGGAGATTTTGATTTTAATCAAGGACCGTGGCTCTCAAACCTGAGTGTGCATCAGAATCCCCTGGAGGGCTTATTAAGACACAAGTAGCTGGGCTCTACTCTTCATGTTGCTGATTCAGTGAGTCTGTGGTGGGGCCTCAGAATTTGCTTTTGCATTCCTAAAAAGTCCCCCAAGGTGGTGCTGATGCTGCTGGTCCAGGGACCACACTTTGTGAACCACTCATCTTGGAGAGAGATGGGTTTTGAACCCTACCTTTCATATTTGTACTGGCTTTGATATTTTGAGAGAGATGATGAGGACAGAGGCAGTGTGGGGAACTGGAGAACAAAGATGTAAAATATATGGTAAAGGAAGAAACCATAGGAGTTGGGGGTTGGCCATAGAGGCAAGGGAAAAATAAAAAATGACTTAAGAGTAATAAACCTAGGTGTTTGGAGGATAGGAGAACTAGAGGCAAAAAGCCAAACATTTAGAGATAGAATGCAGTTACATGGCAGGTACTAGGAAAATATGTGAGTCCCTTTCTCTGTCTACATCTGCACCCTGCACTCAAGTATACAGGCCTCCTGCCCAGGCTTCATTAAAATGGCTGGTGAGAAGGAGAAGATCCAGGACTGTGTTTGGTTTCTCCTTTTCTAGAATGTAATCCTTGATTAGAGGAAGAAAATGAAAAGAGAGCATAGGGAGGGTAGCAGGAATGTGAATATTCTGGAAACAGAGATCACACTTTGGATGATTAAGAATTCAATATAGACGGGCAAATACTAATAAAGAAAAGACAAGTGAATATACTTCAGCATGGGCCATGCAGGTAGCTCTAGTATACCATCTGGGATCACTGACCACTATGATATTTCTGAGAGCAGAGGGTTGTCATGGGAGGGTTTCAGAATTCCCACCTATGAATTTTCCCTAGTTTCAAGACTTCTGCCCCTGGAGCCCTGTTTTCCCTGGCTATTTTCCAGTTTGTGGGGATTTCTCTTACCTGCTTCTCTCCACTGGGCCTCCTGTAGCTGAGCAGAAGCTCCACAGCGCCCACTACTTCCTTTCGGATGGCGTAGAGCAGCGCGTCACCTACATACACGCTGTGGTTCAGCAGTAGCTCCATGATCTCCAGGTTCTCATTCTCAATAGCAATGAGCAGGGCGCTCCGTCCCAGAGGATCCATGCAGTTGATATTGACATTGTAGTAAATCTCAGCCTCCTGTAGGGCCTGCTTCACAGTGGCATAGTCCCCCTTCTCCACCGCGTTGAGGAAGGCTTTCTCCTCTGCAGAGAGCTCCGTCTCGGCCCTCACTATTTGCAGGGGGATGCGGTCTCTGTATGGCGAATAGTTGACCTTTTTGTAATACAGCTGGGCCATTATTCATAGCAATTTTGGAAACCTGAGTGAGGAGAGAGGGAGACCAAAGATATTCTTAGATACCTGAAGGTCTCAAGTGGCCAGTTATAATGCTACAATTTTTCTCCTCTTGCAAAGTGGAATAGCAGAAAAAAACCCAGCTCATTTATCAGAAAGACCTGGGTTCAAGTCCTGCCCTTACCTGTTCTGTGAACTTGCGTAAGTGACTCAAGCCCTTTGCACTCCAGACATTAGTAAGGTTATCGAAATTAATAATATTGATAGCAGTTATTTGGTGGCTATTTGGTACCAGACCCTGTGCTAAAGAACAATTCCTACTTCATAAAGCTATTATGAGGCTAAAATGAAGTGCTGTGTTATCAAAGCAACTGGCACAAGGTACACCTCCTGAGACATGGAACAAGCTAGTTCCTTCCTTTCATTCTGCTGCCTGAAAATACTTGTGATAATAATTCTGATTGGTGCTGCAAAGTTGGAACTCATTTTTGGTCATTTTCCCTTAAGGTCTGGCCTATGAGCCTTTGCTGGTATTCAGGATTACATTTGCAGCTGACCCAGATGCAGGTCCTGGAATAAAATCCTTTTTTAGTGCCAAATGAAACCCTGCCTCTTGCCACTGCTTACTGGGATCAGAGTATTTACTCCAGTGGGCCAAAGCCAGCTGCAAAATGCAAGCATGAACCATTCCAAACCAAGGAACTGATAGATCTGAAAATCTATTTGATTTAATTCTGAGAAGTGAATGGTCTATTTTATATGTATCAGATCTAAAACCAGATGACATTTAATAGAACTGATTTTAGAGTGATAATCTATCATTGAGTTCCAACAACGTGTTTAAACTTTCTCTGGGAGACTGGGAGAACAACAGTGACAATGACAGTCTTTGCCTTCCATTGCGTAGAATGAATCATAATGTAGAGTTCTTGCCCCATAGTTTACAGATAAAATTCATGCACATTCTCCATTGACTCCTGGTCCTAGTCCTGCCATAAAAGAATGATTATCCTCCCCAGATGATTGAACTCCTTTCCCTTACATCCCTGGGACCTCTAGGACTCTCTGGAGACTGAATTTGGATGGATCCATTTTAGTGTCTTTCATTACCAAACTGTTTTGGCAACAAAAGGAAATGGAAATATGATAAAGTCTCTTGTCTTCTCTCCTGGATGTAAGAGAAAATGAAGACATGAAGCTTCCATAAACATTTACCTCACTTCCAGTTAATTACACCCCAGCTTTGGCAGAGGGAGACGTATATATGATACCAAGTGGTATTTGCAATTCATATGCTTGTGATCTTCTGGGAAGTTAGTATTTGAAGGTGAATGTAGCTTCTCGCCCTGAAGAGCCCCAAATGACACATTGCTCTCTCTATCAAATCTTGGGAGATCAGGGTACTGTTTGGCTGTCTTGAGAGGCAGCGATGTTTTCCTGTGCTACTGTCAAGTAACTCAGCAGTGGTTAAAGGAAAGCAGCACTTAGAGTAAGCATTTGTCACTAAACAGCAAATGACTTTAATAATACTAATTGTCGACTGCCCCCCTGCCTCTAATCTTCACTTAAACCTGACCTCCTGAAGAGAGACACAACAATCCAAATTCAGTTTCTACTTGTTTAATCAATATGAACACTGTGGAAGACTTCATGCTCCCAGTATTCTGCTAGTCAGATTTGATGGCTATCAAAGAACAGGCCTCCACCCTCACCATCCCTCACCTGGCCCATTCCACAGCCTTAAAATTGATCATCCAGACTATTCTCACCCCTTCCAGATAATCTTCCACATCAGCCCCAAATTACCCTGTGAAACACAAATCTCGTCCCATTTTACTACTCCTTGGTTAGTTTCGTGCTGCTTTTGTGATGAATCAACACTTCTTTGCCAGAGCTCTAAGGTCTTGACTTGTGTTTACCCCTCCAACCTCATCTTAAGTCACCTCACCTTCATTCACTCGTTTTCAGCCTTGTGGAGCTTGTTTCAATTCTTGCAACATGCCAAGTTTTCTTTCATCTCCAGACTTTTAATCTCTGCCTAGAACACTTTTCTCTAGCTCTTTTTATTTTTTAACCCTCAATAAAATGTCACCTCCTCAGAGCAGCCCTTGCAAACCACCTTCATGTTCTCTGCATTGTACTCTCTTTTCCCTTCCTTCTTAATGCTTATCACAATTTGTAGTTAAACACTTCTTTGTCATACAGGGTAGTCATTCTATCCGGTCCAATTAGCCTTTAAAGTTCAAGTTCAGGGATCACATCAGTCCTATTTTTTTCTAACACCTGGCACACCCCAGAACCTTTATGTGTGTTTGGTTAATAAACTAGTAAACCTTCCCTGATATTCTCTCATCTCTGTTTACCTCACCCTAAATTCTAGACATACTGAGCTATGTTCTCTGAGTTGCTCTTTTGTGATGATGCATTTGCACATGGCTTCCTCCCACTCTCTCCACTTAACCAACTCTTCTTGTCTTCAACACCTTGCTCATAGACTCCCCTTTTCTCTGAAGCCTTTCCCCAATAGCATCAGAAATTTGCCCAGTCTTCCTCTGAGTTCTCCCCTGGCACTTAGCTAACGTTTCTCTATTATCACCCAAACTGCTTGTCTTTCTGCCACTAGGGTCAGGTGCTTTGATTCCTGCCTTCCCTGTCCTCACAGAGTGTCTGGGACATGATAGGTGCTCAATAAATGGATGTTTAGCGAGCAAGTAATATCTAGCTGAGGAGGGGGGGCATGACCACAGAATGAAGTCTTAAGTTATGTGGTACTGATTGATGCTTAAGGATTTCAGGAAGGGGTCAGGGAGGGCTGGAGAGCTCAGAGAAGGTTTCATGGAAGCAGTAGGTCTTAAAAACCAGTCTTGGAGGATGAATGTAAGTGTGAAAATGTAAAGGTAGTTTAGGCACCACTACATGGAAGAACAAAGGCTGTGAGATTGATCATGGCCTAGTTGGGAGACAGTGGTGGGGGCCATGTCTTTCAGGCCATAAGGATATAGGAGTTAGAGGTAAGCTAAAATTCCATGGCAGTAATTCATAACCTTAGTTTCTCCATCTGAAAAATTATCTTGAACACTTGCTGCCCATCTGCTACTTAAGAGGCTATGGACAAAAAGGCTGGATGTCTTTTCAGAAGGTGTCACTATTGCCACAGGATGATCTGTGATCACTTCAGCAAGGCACAGCTGTGTGGAAAAGGTTAGAATGAAGGGAACAAACTCAATTAGTGACCTATCACGTGCCAGGCACTCTTCCAGGAACTGGTGCAATAAAATAATTATTATAGTTTTGAATACTTAATATGTGCTAGGCACTATGCCAGAAACTGGAGTGGCACTATTACCACTAAAGCTTCTAATAGTAATAATAATGAAGGCACCAAGCAGTACCATTCATTGAACTCTCACTATGTGCCAGATGCGTGGGTTATAGTAGTGAAGAGAGAGGACAGTAAAATCACCGTAATTTGAGGCTTGCAGTACATCTAATTGGATGATATATAGTCGTTTCAGAGTCTAGTTTCTCTTTTCATCTCTTGCATTTGAAATTAATCTGTTCTATTGCATTTCTAGTGGGCTGTGTTATGAAAAGCCTCATAGTATTCCCCTGTAGAGAAAAATATCTCCTCCAGAGGTTTGCCTGAGATTGTAGTATTGAGTCACTCCTTTGCTTTCAGGCACTTCATCTCTAAAACTATCCCTGGAAAGAAAAATAAATCACCCCACTAATAGCTAGTGACCCCTATGTGGATTACTTGATTTGGAAAGATGCTGTGGCCATGGAAGTAAGGAGATATGTTTCTGGAAAGATAGGAAGGATGTGACAGAGGGGGAAAAGAGGGCCTTGGTGTCAAGCTTTGGAAATCTCTTAGGTATTCAAGCCCACCTCCACACTGCATATTGACAGTGATGTAAAATATGTTCTTTTGTCAAGTGTGGGCATCAAATTCCTTGCCTAGTGCCCTCCTGTCTGCCCCTCTCCACAGCTGCAGCCACTTGAACCCCACTTAAAACTTTAGCCTAAGCCTTATTACAGGTGCTGAGACCAATCCTCTCTCCATATGCTTGTTTTTAGTCCTACTTTGCTGTTAGTCTGAGAATAAGTAACTAATGATGGAGATTCTGGCATTACTTGAGGATGTATTAGGAAGGTTCATTCTCATCACCCTTTACCTTTATATTTGACAGACTGCACTCATTTACAATCAACCTAAGTCAAAAGATGAGGTTGGCTTTCCCATCGTTATGCACTGGTCTTGAAATAGATTCGTAACTGAATAAAATGAAACCAACCGGCACTTAATGCCATTTTACAAGTGAACCCCACTCCCAATGTAGTGTCCCAAACATGAAAGCTTGGGAATGGTCTCATAGGCTGCCTCAGGGGACTTATCATGTTCCGTCTTTTCTTTGCTGCTAGCCAAAAGAATTTGTCTAATGGGATCTATGACATTTGTGGGCTTAAATGATGCGATTTAAAGAGCTAAATCAATGGGCTGGGCAGAAGGCCAGGGCATTGAGTGGTTTTGCCAAATCCCAGCCCAGATCACTACCCAGCACAGGACTTTGTGAAGAAGAAAGCCTGTATTTTCACCTAAATTTAAAAATTAGAGGATTTGGAGGGACATGGTGTCTGGGCACACATTGGAACTTAAATGGTGAAATCCTTCTCTAAGCTTATCTGACAGTTTTTCCATCTCCTTAAGCCCTTATGAGGCAAGAAGATTTAATCTGATAAATTTGTATAATCTCAATTATGAATAGAGGACAATAAATGCATTCAATGAGTGTGTATCAGGCACTGTGATGGAAGCTGATGATGGTGGCCGAGCGTCTTAAAGTCATACCTCTTCTAGGAAAAAATTTCATTTAATCATGAACCTTAAATCCAAATTCAGAGAGTTACTAAAGTGAAAATTTCATGTACACAGAAAGGAGCAGGCTGGTCAGAGTAAGGCTGTGTTTGTGTATGCATGTTAAGATGCATAGATACACACAACTTTTGGTTAATGAAGAAACCTTATCTCTCCCTGAAAGGTCAATTCTTCAACCTCCTGCAAGAGAACCCAAGTTCATCTAGTATAATGCCCTGCTTAATAAAAAAGTCCCTTTGACAATATTCTTGTGAAGTGATTGTTCGGTAAATGAGCACCTCCACTGATGGTAAACATCTCACTTTCTTGCCTGCATGATAAGTGCTGACTTTCAGCAGAGGCTTCTCTATATTCAGCTGCGATCACCTGCCTATAACGCCCTTCCATAGCCCTAATTCTGCTCCCCATAGTGACAGTGAGCAAAGCTCTTCTTTCTTCCTCATGATGATGCTTCAGATGTGTGATTTCAACTCTCCTGTCTCTGCTCTGAGTCTCTTCTTTTCTAGAATTTACATTCTCAGTTTCTTCAATTGTCCCTCATATAAGATAGTTTCCAGATTTCTGAATACTTTAGTGGTCTGCTTCTAGTTACACTATGCATTGTTGCTCTTAAAGTGTGATGCTCAGAAATAAACCTGGCGCTCTAGAAGTATCTGGTCGGCCCAGATTACACTGCAGCTTTTTTCTTCATTCATTCACTCAGCAATGCTTGTTGAACATAATATGTTGTTTCAGAAAGCACTATAAATAAACCATCTCATATAGTGATGTATTTGCAGTATTATGGTTTTCATTTGTGTAAATCTTATCAATACAATAATTTCATTAATTTATAAACAATAAATTAACAATAAAAGCACTTATCATGTGCCTGATAGTCTGTGTGCTAAATACTTCACGTACGTTATTTAAATGATTCCTCACTTTTAGACATTATTATCCCTCCTGTTATAGATAAGGAAACTGATGCACAGAGGGGTTAAATAAATTGCTGAAGTTCACATAGCTAGTAAGTGGTAGAGATTGGATTAGAGCCAAGTTTCTAACTATAGAGTCTACATTATAAACTGCTTCAATGTAGGTGGATTCTTTTATATGTTCCATAATGCTATAATAATGCTAATACTAGTAGATATTCAGTGTTTCAATTCAAAACATATTTGTTATGCATCTACTGTTTGTAAGGTGTAGAGCATTTGGTAGTGAGGAATGCAAATACACATGTACAAATTACATAGACAGCTTTCATGTACCTCTGAGTCCAGAGAGAGCGACAAAAATGAAAACAAGTGAAATGTACAGCAATGTGATAAGGACTTAATTCCTTAGTAGGGGTACATAGGAGGACGTGTTCAACTCTACCTGGGGAGGTAAGTGGAGGCATTCTAGTATAAGGAGTGTTTGAGCTGTGCTTTGAAGAGTTGATAGGGATTTGCTACTCAGCAATGTAGAGGTGGTCATTCTGTATAACAGAGCATGTTCTCAGGGGTGAGTATAAAAACACAGTGGTATTTTTTTTTCTTTCAGGTACTCATTATTTTTATTTTTTAAAATTTTTTATGAATTATTTTATATAATTCTTACATCATTTTTCATTTTTGCATAATGTATGTATTTTCATTTTGGTTATATTCCCCATACAATCCCCACCCCCTTTTTCTGACCCTAATCCCTCTTCTCCTCCCCCCACCCCCACTGTAGTGTGTCTCTGGTCTATGGTTGCTTGTTGATTTTGATTTTTACTTTATTGCAATTAGTCTTTTTCCTGGTCCCTTATTTAGGTTTTCTAAATTCCTGCTATGAGCGAGACCATCCGGTATTTTTCTTTTTCTTTCTAGCTTATTTTGCTGAGCATGATCCCTTCCAACTCCATTCATGTTGCTGCAAATTGCATGAGTTTATCTTTTTTGATTGCTGAGTAATATTCTATTGTGTATATGTACAACATCTTCTTGATCCAGTCATCTATTTTTGGGCATTTGGGTTGTTTCCATAGCTTAGCTATTGTAAATAGCTGTGCCCTTTGGGTAAATACCTAGGAGTGGAGTTGCTGGATCATAAGGAAGCTCTATCTTTAGTAGGTCAAGAAATCTCCATACAGCTTTCCATAGAAACACAGTGGTATTTTAAGAGAACAGTGACTTTCTATTCTCCAAGCCTATCAGTTGTGTGACCACCTTGGAACCTTTGCACATGTGCTTCACTGCCTATAATCCTATATCTCTAGATCTTCACAGTTCTCCTCTAGTCAAATGTCATCTCCTTAGTAAAGCCTCCCAGGGCCACCTTTTCTAATGGATCAAGCCCCCTCACACTCCACTTTTTTTTTTTAAGATTTATTTGTTTGTTTGTTTGTTTATTTGTTTATTTATACAAGCACTGGGTACAGTCAGAAGCGCGGGAGGGTGAGAGAATTCACCAGAGCCAGAGCGGGGAGCAGAGCAGGCAGAAGGACCGAAGTACACTGCTGAGGGGAGCAGCGGGCGGCAGGAGAGGTCTGCGCGCCATGTGGGACCCTCCTCCAGTGGCCGGGGAGCAGCCGGGGATCGAACCGGCGCTGCACAGGCTGCAGGCAGCTTCGCAACCCAGCGCTCAACCGCTGTGCCACCGGGGAGGCCCACACACGCCACTTCTTATCTCAATGCCCTGACTTGATTTTCTATAAGAATTTATCACCATTTGAAATGACCATATTCTTATTTGTTTATTATTTTAACACCTAGCTCTCCTAACCAAAATGTAAATTCTGTAATAGAAAAAAACATTTTCTATCATGTTTACTACTCTATACCCAGAGCCTGGCACATAGTAGGCTTCAGTAGCTATGTAATGAATTATACATGAAATAGTGGGGATAAATATGGGGGAATGCTCTATTGGCAGAATTTTCTTCCTCCCCTCCATGCAGCCATATGCTCAGGCAAGAAGTATTCCCTTTATCTCAGTGAAAGAATCTTAGACTAAGATTAAGTCAATATTGGTAATTCTATTTCTTTGGTCAGTGTTTGACCTGGATTTGATCATTGATGCAATTCTAGTCAATGAAACTTGCTGGGGGGTGGTGGGGGGGGTGGGTGGAGGGGTTTCTGGGAAAGATTTCTTTGCTCTTAAAAAGAGATGTATAGAAGAAATATTTCCCTTTTTGGCCCGTGAATGATGTCATTTATAGGTGTCAAAGATTCTGGTAGCCATCTTGGGATTTTGACAGTCAACCTAAGAGATGCAACATACATGCTGATGATGGCATAATTTGAGTCTTCTATGATTGTTTTTGAGCCATTGTATTAACCAATCTGGGAGCTACTCAACCTTGAAACTTCTAGTTATGTGGGATGGTAGTTCCTTTTTGTTAACTGACCTTGAGGCATATTTTTCTGTTTAAAGAATTTGGAAAATCTGAAGTGCAGCACTTTCTGGAAAACTACCAAAATTAAACCACAAAGAAATTAAAAAAACTGAACAGATCAATAATCATAGAGGATATTAAAATAGTTTGGAATACCTAGCAATTAAAAGTCATGAATCTCATGTGGTTTCACAGCTGTATATAGCACTTTTAAAAAATGTACAGATGGTTCTCTTAATAGTAAACATATAGGAAAAAAATAACACTTCTCCATTAATTTTATAGAGGTAGCATAATCTTAATGCCCAAACCTCATAAAGACATCCCCAAATGGACGCTATAGATCAGTTTCAACCATGAAAAAAATCCCCGAATTTCTAAATATAATAGCAATTAAAAATAGTGTACTTGAAAACTAATTTATCATGACTAAGTGATTCAATGTGAGGGACTTTCCAATACAATTTAGCAAATAAATCAACAAAGGGAAGAAGAGATCATTTGTCCATTGATAAGTAGATAAAAATTATTTGATATAACTAAGCACAAATTTCTTTAAATAATCTAAGTAAAATTGGAACAGAAATAAACTACCTATGCACAAAAAACTATTTACCTCAAGTCAATAATAAGTATAATACATTGTGAAATACTGGACCCATTGACATTAAAATTGAAAACAAGATAGGGATGCCATCCATCATTGCCCAAATTATTCAATTAAAGTTCTGACTAGTGTAATAAGATCCCCTGAAATATGATAGACATTTAAAACAGCGGACTTAGGGCCTCCTTGGTGACACAAGGGGTTAAGACGCAACCTAGGAAACATGAGTTTGATCCCTGGCAAGGGAGCTACCCACATGGCGCAGCAGACCTCTCTTGAATCACCCGCTGCTCCCCTCAGCAGTGTATTTCAGTCAATATGCCTGTTCTGTTCCCCACTCTGTCTCTGGTAAATCCTCTCACCCCTCCACACCTCTGGCCTGTGCCCTAGTTCTTGTATGCATAAATAAATAAATCTTTAAAAAAATAAAATAAAACAGTGTACTTAAAATTACATGTCTATTCAGAGAATACAATTGTGTAATAAAACATGTAAAACCTGTCCAAAAATCTGTTAGAACTAACAAGAGACTTTGGTAAGGTGACAAAAAAAAAAAAAAAAGATAGTGTCAGAGACGGTTCCCTTGCTTCACTCATGGGAGGATGAGCTGAGGTAGTCTGGGGGAGCACTGCACTCAAATCCAGTTTTTTGGGGCAAAACTGGATCACCTCCTGAACATTGGACACCAGCTCTGACCATGTGTGACAGAGGAGATTCTGAGGAAATTCAGCCCTATACAACAACAGGTGGTTGAGGAGAGGTGACTGGAGATGGTGGCCAATGTTGAAATTGTGGTTCAAGCCCATGTTCCTGTGATAGAGCAGTACAGGGAGGGAGACCTGCCTGGTGTGGACTTAACTGTGGGGAGATAAGTGTGAAAGTGCTGGGGTGTGCCAGTTGGGCAGGGCCCCCAGTGAGGAGGACAACATGCAGAAGGGCTCTACCTTTTCCCCACTCCATGCAGGTCTGGAGTTGATATGGTAGGGCGGTGCTAAACCTCAGAGAAGCAGCACTGCAGGCCCATCCCACACGCTGAAATGTCGAGAGTAGGAACCCACCAAGGAGAGTTAGCCAAGAGTCTATATTAGAGAAAGGAAAGTTTCTTCAAAAAATATTGTTGGGAAAACTGAAAAGCCACATACAAAGAATGAAATTAGACCACTTTCTCAACACCATACACAATTATTAACTCAAAATGGATAAAATACTCAGATGTAAGACCTAAAGCCATAAAATACATAGAAGAAATCATAGCAAAATACTCCTTGACATAGGCTCCAGTGAAGTTTTTGTGGATTTGTCCCTAACAGGAAGAAAATCAAAGAGCAACTGGTATTACATCAAACTAAAAAGCTTCTGTACAGCAAAGAAACTCACTAAATGAAAATAACATCCTATGGGAGAAAATATTTTGATACCATACACCTGATAAGGGTCTCATATCCATGTTCTACAAAGAATATATACAATTCAACAAAAAGAAAACAACCCAATAAAAAATGGGCAGAAGAGCTAAATAGGTATTTCTCCATAGAAGACATACGGATGGCCAAGAGGCATATGTAAACATGCTCATCATCACTTATAGTCAGAGAAATACAAATCACAACCACAACAGGATATCGCCTGACACGTACAAGAATGGCCCATATCAAATGTCACATACAAGGAATCCTCAATAAAATCAACAGCCTGTTTATCTTCAGAAACTATGGAGGCTAGAAGGCAGTGAGATGTTACATTTAAGGTGTTCGCGATAACAACATAAAGGGGAGGGATGGACCTGCATAGGAATAGAGTTTTTTATACTATTGAAGCTAAGTTGTTACTTCAAACTAGTTTGTTATAAACTGAAGGTGTTAATTGTAATCTCCAAAGTAACCACTAAGAGATAACTAACAATAAGCAATCTATGGGCCTCCCCGGTGGCACAGCAGTTGAGTGCTGGGCTGCAGAGCTGCCTGCAACCTCTACAGTGCCGGTTGGATCCCCGGCCTCCCGGGGAGGGTCCCACATGGCGCGCAGACCTCTCCTGCTTGCCCGCTGCTCCCCGCAGCAGTGTACTTCGTCAGTCTGCCTGTTCTGCTCCCCGCTCTGGCTCTGGTGAAGTCTCTCACCCTCCCGCACTTCTGACTGTACCCAGTGCTTGTATAAATACATAAATAAATAAATCTTTAAAAAAATAAAAATAAACAATCTACCAATAAACAATCTTGAATAACATGCGTTTGAACTGCATGAGTCTACTGTATGCAAACTTTTTTTCAACAAATACAGTTGGCCCTCTACATCCATGGGTTTCACATTTATGGATTAATCAGCTGTGGAATTTGATTGATTGAATCCAAGCACGTGCAGCCTATGGATATGGAGACTCAACTATAAGGTACTCAAACATCCATGGGCTTTGGTATTCAAGGGGGCTGTGGTCTGAAACCAACCCCCCATGCATACCAAGGTATTAAGTTTTGGGGGAGTTAAAGTTACATGTAAATTTTTGACTCCATGAAGTCAGTGTCCTTAACCCCATGTTCAAGAGTCAACTGTATATAAAAATAGAAATGAATAGTGAGTCAAAATGATACACTACAAAAAAGTCAAACACAGAAAGTAGTAATGAAGGAATTGAAGATCCAAAAATATATGATATAGAAATTTAATAGCAAAATGGCACAAGTCCAGTAATTAAAGTTGGAATGAGGTGGGTGAGGGCAATAGAGATAATAATGTCCAATTTGGGTATCTTGGTATTTGAGGATTTGGGGACACCAGGAGGAGTGGTCTAGTCAGCATGTGGAGCTCAGCATTGAGAGCTGGTGATACAGTATTGGGAGTCACCAGCATATTGATCAAAGGTCTCTGCCCTCACTGCGCATTAGAATTATCTGAGGAGCTTTTAAAAAATACCCATGTCTGGATCCCAGGACCCTCCCCCACAACACGCACACTGACATTTAAAAATAACGCCCCAAGGGCCTCCCTGGTGGCGCAACGGTTGAGCGCTGGATTGCGAAGCTGTCCGCAGCCTCTGCAGCACCAGTTCAATTCCCGGCCACCTGTGAGGGTCCCACATGGTGCGCAGACCTCTCCTGCCGCCCTCAGCTCCCCTCAGCTCCCCTCAGCAGTGTACTTTGTCAGTCTGCCTGTTCTGTTCCCCGCTCTGGTTCTGGTGAATTCTCTCACCCTCCCACACTTCTGACTGTACCCAGTGCTTGCATAAATAAATAAATAAATCTTTAAAAAATAACGCCTCAAGTAATTGTAATATGCGGCTAACATTATAATCATTGTAAGTGGTAATTGGCTTTGTTTGGATTGGATGTGATATCATCAGGAAGAGTGCAGAGATCAGGGAAACTGGAGATGAAATTTCTCCTTAGAAGATTTCTGGACCTACTAAACATAGAGCTTCCATATGATCCAGCAATTCCACTCCTAGGTATTTACCCAAAGGACACAGAAACATCAATTCCAAAGAACACCTGCACCCCTATGTTTATAGCAGCACTGTTCACAATAGCTAAGCTTTGGAAACAACCCAAATGCCCAAAAATAGATGACTGGATCAAGAAGATGTGGTACATATACACCATGGAATATTACTCAGCATTCAAAAAAGATAAACACATGCAATTTGCAGCAACATGGATGGCGCTGGAAGGGATCATGCACAGTGAAATAAGCCAAAAAGAAAAAGAAAAATACCGGATGGTCTCACTCATAGCAGGAATCTAGAAAACTTAAATAAGGGACCAGGAAAATGAATAACTATAAGAAAGTGAAAATCAGAATCAATAAAAAACTATGAAACAGAGACACTTTTGGGGGGGTGGGGGCGGGAGGGGAGGGATTGGGATCAGAATGGGGGTGTTGCAATTGTATGGGGAATATAAAAATAAAATTTATTATTATTAAAAAAAAAGAAATTTCTCTTTAGCGTGGAAGAAGGCCTAGATTTCACCGTCCAGTATCGTAGCTGCTAATATATGTGTTTATTTAAACAGAATTATAATGAAATAAAGTTTAAAAATTCTGTTCTGCATTTGGATCAGTGATATTTCAAGCACTTAACCATAGGTGACTCATGGCTACCATTGGACAGCAAGATATAGAACATTTTCATCATTACAGAAAGTTCTTTTGGATAGTGCTGGATGACCCAAATGTCTCTTCCACTTCTAAAATGTCTATACTACAGAATCTCTTAAAACTTTAGGGTAGAAATACATAGTGTCTATGTTAAAATGTGGGTACTTTCATTTTCATTGCTATGGACATGTGGTGTTTATTTTTATAAGGTCTTCAGCTCTTTATTCATTTCTTTCTGATGTCCAGGGGAGTTATGTGGAACCACAAGCAGCTGCATTAAATCAATGCTTTTCATTTTCACTAAAGTGAAGACATGAGTAAAAAATATATATTTGTCTCCCTCAAGTCACTCAGCTGCATGGGGGAGTTTAAATCTGTTGCTCAACACTCATTATCACTTTGTAAGATGTTCCTTGAAGTAGTCAAGGGAAAGGCAGAGTGGGTTGACACTGATTACAGCAAATAATAGGCAATGTAATTGGTTAAAAGTCTTAGACTTGATGGTGGTTTTCATCTCAGATTCCACAGGCCATGAAAAATTGGTATGTGTCCCCGTTCTGTTACCCCTACACTTTGGAATCTGAAGTGGCAATGTTCACAGGGGAGCAAATGGCCAAATCCTCCTTAAATGGAGCATAAGAACTTTAAAATGGTAAAACAAATAGGGAATTTGGGTGAAGGATACACAGAAGTTCTTTGTACTGTTCTGTACTTTCTATATGTCTGAAATTGCTAAAATAAAAATTTATAAAATTATTTAAACCAACAGATCATGAATATATTCTCAAAAAATAAAGCAATATATATGGGTTAAAATAAAGAATTTTTTCCCCAGCTTTCTCCCATGCATTGCTATATGAGCACATCCCATATATACATTTTCTATCAAATTTTCTTCACTTACTATTTTATGACTTTCCCACACATAATTATCTGTATTAACAGTTTGAATTTCCTACCCTTTCTATCACTAATTTCCCTTGTGGGAAAGTGGCTGTGCTGCTAGGTGACACCGAGACAATACTTTATAAGCCATCATGTGTTAAAATATCATGTTAAATGGCGACATAATTATGTACTTAAGTAGCCTCCAGTTTGGGGATACTTAGAATGTTTTCCATTTATCTCCATTATTATAAGTAAAGCTCTGATAGATATTTTATTTATTATGTCTTTATTATATCAGTTGAGGTAATAGCTTATAGTGCTGTATAGGTCTCAAGATTACTTCTATCTTTTTACATATATATGTATATATTAGTATATCAGCCTATATAAACACACATATATATAAAGGAAAAGGAATTTTAAAGATACATACTGCTGAAGTTTTCAAAAATTGTTTTATCAATTTATCAGTAGTGGCTTTCTAAAGGGAAAGAAAACCAGAAAATCTAGGAAACAGAAATGGAATTCAGTTTTCTTATGTATAATATGTAATTGATGATCCAATCTTATTCCTCTCACATATTCTAAGATTCTCTCATTCTGTAACAAATGGGTAATGTGTCATGAGTGAAGTAAACGTAGGTTGTTCCAATAGATGACACTTTCATCTTGGGAGGAATGAAGATTGTCCTGACACTCCATAGTAACAGACATCAAAGGCTATATAAGAACATTTGTCCATCCCTTTTATTTCAGAGCAGGAATTTATTAAACAGGTCCAAAACTTTACCTGTTAAATTTTTCCATGTAAAGAAGCAAGGCAGTCAGTTACTTGAGCATAATTGGCACTTTATTAATATTGTAAGATTATGATTAGCCTGGGGTTAATGTGGGGTGGATAGGGAAGGGATATGGAATAGGTAGATCCTAAATTGGATCTTAAAGGCTGGGTATCATTGAGCTAGATAGATGTGGGAGTTGAGAGAACACCATTATAGGTGTTCTGTCATATGTCGGGTGGGGATGGAAGCCAAGGATGGGGATTAGCATTGTCTTGGGTAGGACAGTGTTATGGTTAAGAGAGGGAAGTTTGTAGGAGTAGATAAGTAGATAAGCTGGGACTTTTTTTTTGGAGGTTCTTTAACAGGATGTGATCAAGAAAGCTGTATAAGGTGACTCCTATGGCCTTTAAATGGTGTATTTGGATAGGAGAGAATGGAACTTTTTCCATAGGATAATGGGATCCCAACTAGAATGATGGCAGTTAGAATGGAAAGGAATTGTAGAGTTTCAAAGGGAGACATAAACAGCACTTGTTACTAGAGAGCCTAGAGAGGATGAGCTAGAGGGATATCCAAGATATCCAAGTTTAAGCCTGAGAACAGTCAGGGCTACTCTCTGGGTGACCGGGAAAGGCTACTCAATGGATTGGGTACTATGGCTCTGATATCTTCAGGGTAAACTGAGTTTCTGTCAGATTCCTTTTCATTATGACTTCCATCATTACTTCAAAGATGCTTATTTTGCCTTCTTGATCTTCAGTTGGCAGTGGTTCTTAACATTTTAACTTTGTTTCTGTGTCCCAGAGGGTTCTGCCAAGTAATGATCTTAAATGCTTAAATGCACTTAAGAAGTTCTGCTGAGTATTCTCTTATAATGCAATCGCCTTCCGTGTGACTGTTAAATAACTTTCTCATTTTGCATATTAGGTTCTCTAAAATCAGGTCACCCTTGTTATTACTGAAGGGTTTCACTTTTGTACAAGGTCATATTTCCTGTAAACTTGGTAAGTTCTCCACATGCCTCAATATACAAGATTAGGACTTGAGATGTTAGAATAGTACAGTTTCAAAGCAAAGGATAAAAATTTGTCAGGGACTTACCTGGCAATAATGGTACATACCTCTGCATGTAAAATGGTATAGTTTAAAGAATAGTGTCCTGGGAATTTGGAGACCTGTATGCTAGTTCTAGCTCTTCCACTAATTTGAAGTATGAACTTGGGCAAGTCACATTACTAATTCTTTAGGTCTGTTTCTTTTCTGTTAAATGAGGTGGATGAAAAGACGATTTCTAAGATATATGCCAGCCCTGAAAGCAACTGTATATTAAAACAATAAATGCTTGCCTAGTATTAGCAGCATTTTTGATACTTAGAGACCACTGGTTAAATATAGCACCAAGTGAGGGACACATCTGCCAGTTAGCCATTTGTTTATTTCATAAAGAGAAGTAAACTGGAGGACTCAGGCTAAAAGAAAGTTGCTGGTCCAAGTAGTTTTATAGATGAAATAAATTAGCTGTTCCAGCTTGAATCACAATTCCCTTTTACACTGGGTTAATCCCAACATCATATGCCCATACTCCTAAGGTAGACTAGAACCCAAATGTGGTCTGTTCTGATTTTCTTACATCTGTCCCTACCGACTCATGAGTGCTGTTTCTCAGAAATAGCTGTCATATTGCTCTGAGCCATCTTAATGAATCTTAGTGATTTCATCACGGAGAAGACCAGCCCAAGGTCTTACAGTTATAGAACTGAGTCTCTGAGGAGTGTGTTACAAGAAAAGGATTTCCTCTTTTGTGCCCCTCCCAAGAATTAAGGCTATTGTCATAGTACCACTGTTGCCTACTAGTGATCTCCTAAGGTTCTGTCATCCACAGTCTAGTGCATTTTGTATCTGGATAGTAGATCACCTGCTGTAAGAATGCTCTCTGGGAAAAATTACTATAAATTTAATCCAATTTCTTTAAGCCTTTGCAACCTTACCTCAATATGCACTGAATACCATGTAAACAGAGGGGCATACTGATATATTGAAGACCTCTGCTCAGCAATTCTTTCATCTCTTGACTCAATTCCGGTTCCTTCTTTCATACTGTGGAGTCTCCCAGCTGTTGATCCAATCCACACATTGCTCTTTAGATTAAATACTGATGTGAATACTGATGTGGTATTCTTGGTCACAAAAATTGACTTTCTTTTCAGAATTTTCCACCAAAACTGCCTCAGATTATAATTGCCCTGTCTGGCAACTCTTGTCCTCCCCACCCCCACTTTCCTTTGTGGGGAAGTGGCTCCTGTAGGTGGGATTGAGACAGCATGTTTCCTGTCATCATATGATGACAAAGAATATTTACCAGCTCTTTAAAGTACAAGCACAAGTGTGCAATTATGAACAAATTAAAGAAAGCAATCAATGAAATGGGTTTGCTTTCTCTAGGTACTTTATTTTTTGCTGTGAGTTTATTTGTTTTATTGCCTGCCATCAATTGTATAGGATTTAAGAGGATTTGTGAGTGAAACACTTGAAATGGAGAAAAATTCTCTCCAGGAACTAAAATTGTTGGTGCAGATCAAGAAATGACTGCCACACACTGATTTGGGTGGCAAGACACCTTGGTATATAACCTGAAGAACAGCAGTGATTTGTGGAGCCATAATTTGAACAATACTAATGGAGCAGAACATTTTTAAATGTTGTTTATATAACTAGTCATCTTGTAGTATTTCTTATTGTAAAAAATTTTATAAGTTATGCTTACATCTTATTATGTAGTGTGAAATCTTTATTTTCAAATTTCTTAAAGTGCTAGTATCTTAGGATAATAATGTTCCTATTTCTAAGGTCCCTCTTGGCCATTGTCTCACCCAGTGGACCCCACACTCTCTTCCCCTCTGGTGACCTCAATTCTGTTGTCAGCATCCATTGGTATATTTGAAATTGTTTTTGCCTGTTCATCTTCTTTATTGCCTTACATTGCACATACAGGTGAAATCATCCAATATTTGTTTCTCCCCCTCCAACTTATTTTGCTCCACATAATCCCCTTGAGTTCCCTCATCCTGCTGCAAAATGTCATCCCTTTTCATAGATGAATTATATTCCATCTTGTATATGCACTACATTTTCTTTGTTCAATCATCTGTTAATGGGCATCTAGGTTGTTTCCATACAAACCTGCTTTTCTATGGAAAATTCTTCCTCATTTTCTCTGATTTATCATTATAATTTTCCTTTTCTCTACTTACATAAACTGTTGAACAAGCCTAGCTTTTTTATATTTTGGCACGGATACTGTTTAGTTAAAGGTATCTTTTTTGAAAGCCAAAACTTAGTTTTTGAGTCATGCTTTCTTGGTGAAGTAAAGAATTCAAAACAAAATAAAAATTCAGACACAAGAAAAATAATGTGTACTTTCCACTTAGAGTGCACAGGTTGCACAGGCACATGGCTATGTAAACAGGGCCTAGGATGCATGCCATCACACAAAAAAAAATCTAAATTTTATGCCCTTTCCAAATTATATTTTGTGAGAGTATTTTTAACCTTTGAAATTATGGAAGGTCTTATTATCTTTTTCTTTCATCCCTCCACCCCCCCCCCCCAGTATAAGAATGTTCTTAAGGGGATGAATAAGAAGGAATGGTCAACAGCTCACATGGCCTTCCCTGCTAGTGAATGGTCAGATCAAGATAGAGGAAGGTACTAGTTATTCTCTTAGTTATTAAAAAAATCCAGTCTCACATGTGAATATACTAGAACCAACCTTCTGAAAGTCTCTGAAAAAGGCACTTTTGGAGGCATTTATCTGTTTTGCCTTTATTTTCCTTCCACATCTACCCTCCCCCCACTACCTCTGCCAAGCACAGAGCCTATGGGCTAATAACAAAGGACATTGTTCTCACTTAACTGCCTAATACCATAGGTGTTAGAAAGGTGATTCTTAGAAATTTAAGACTTCAAGAATTTTTAATGGCAGTGAATTTGTAATAGAATTTTGAAGATAGCTTTTTCTCTTCAGGAGAGAGAAAGGTGGTCAAAAGTTTGGTTGAGTATATATTAGTGTGAGCTAACACCCTTGGTGTGCAAGGAGCATTACTCAGTTAGATGAATTCTGCTCCTTGAGTACAGACATATAGTGATGCTTCTGCAGTAATTCTAATCTCCAGAACCAGAGGAAGAAATATGCTTCAGATGCCTCATAGTATCTCATAAGAGCTGATGGTTCAATGTTCAGGAATTTTTTAAGTTGATTTGCAAGCATTTTAAGCTATTAAAAATTAAGTTATATAAATTTACAAATAAATCGTATTAAAAACAAAGTAATATTTAAAATGCATCACTTCCTAATTATTCTACATTTTACTGTAATCTAAACTCTTGAGATTATTTACATCTATTATATCTCTGTAGTGGAAATATTACATATATTGGTAGCTTGAAATGGAAAAATGCTATAAATCAGGGTTGAATTTATTATTTTGTTGATGGCCTAAACTTAAAAAAAGGATGGAGAAAATGCTAATGATGCAGATTAAACTTAAAATAAGCCATTTAGGGACTTCTGCTTCTGGCCAAAATGGAATAACAGAGACTGAATTTGACCTTCCACTGAAACAACCAAAAGGTGAGACAGAAACATGTGACACAATGATTTTTAGGACACTCGGCATCAGCCAACAAAGGGCTGTTGTCTCTGAGATATGGGAAATAACTGAGGAGAATTCTATGATTGTCCAAGCTTACTGCCTTGAGAACTTCCAGGGTGAGCAAACTGAGCCAGAGCCTGTTGGACTTCTGTGAATAGGAGACAGAGCTGAGAGTCCAGGTAAACAAAGGCAGTTAGAGATCACAGAAGAGAGTATTGGACAACAGAGCATTTTACAGAGAATCCTAAATATGTGTATAAGGTCCCCCAAAGATATTAGGGAGAACATTTCTCAGTGCATGTATGAGACTGCAGCCCAAGGCTGAAGAAAAAACTGCCCAAAGGATTAGATGTAACTTTACCTGGTGCTCACCTCTGTAATAGAGACTATAGGCAATAGCCAAACTGGAAGTCTTCATACATTATTGGGGAATGAGAAGGGTCTTACCTTGGTAGTAAGAAGCAGTTATCCCTAAACATAACTCTGGTCCCATAAAACAAAATTTAAAGCCAGACTGGAAAGAACCTTTTTGTCTCCAAGTATGTTACCTGTACCCCTAATAAATCCAAAGAATATTTGCAGGAATCTGAAAATATCCAGCATGGGAGAAACACTTCTGACATGGTGGTGTAAGGACCTTAGAAAATATGAAGCTAAATAATTCAGTAAGCACACTGGCAAAAATGAGTGTTAAAAATGACATTTTCAGAGCTCTCAAAATTAATCAAAGGCTTCCAACAATTTGAGAAACATTTATTCTAGAAAAAAACAGCTAAACCTTGACAGGAATGGAGAACATTTTACTTGCCCTAGTCTCATTGCTTAATTTCTAGATTTATGACAGCCTGGAAAAAACCTGCCACCTTAGCATCACAGTAACTGAAAATGTCAGTAGCCCAGTCACCACTGCAGAGGACAGAATGGGTTTGGAGCTCCTCAGTGGCCCATCTCCAAAGAATTGTCACTATTTGATCTATTTGTCAATCTCTGGAAAAGTTCCATTTTCAGGATTTGTCTGTTTTACTTCAGAACTTTCTCAGTGAATAAAACCCAACCCCTAGGCTTAACAAACAAACAAACAAACAAACAAACAAACAAACAAACAAAAAACAGCAACAATTATTTAACTCTATCATTCCCTGAGTCAGAAGGTGCAAAACAAGAGAACAGCTGGGACTACATCAAATTAAAGAGCTTCTGTACAGCAAAAGAGACGGTAACCAAAACAAAGAGGCACCCCACCGATTGAGAGAAAATTTTTGCACACAACACTAATGATAAAGGACTGATCACAAAATTCTACAAGGAGCTGACGAGACACAAAAACAAAGCAAATAACCCAATCAGAAAATGGGCAGAAGAGCTAAAAAGAAACTTCTCCAAAGAGGAAATGCAAATGGCCAGCAGGCACATGAAAAAATGTTCAACATCACTAGTAATCAGGGAAATGCAAATCAAAACTGAGATACCATCTTACACCAGTGAGAATGGCACATAGCAACAACAAATGTTGGTGAGGATGTGGAGAAAGAAGAACTCTCCTGCACAGCTGGTGGGAGTGCACAAACTGGTCCTATCCTATGGAGAGCTGTGTGGAGATTCCTCAATCTGCTAAAAATGGAGCTTCTACATGATCCAGCAACTCCACTTCTAGGTATTTACCCAAAGGACACAGAAACATTAATTCAAAATGGCACCTGCACCCCTACATTTATAGCAGCACTATTTACAATAGGTAAGCTGTGGATATAACTCAAATGCTGAAAAATAGATGACTGGATCAAGAAGATGTGGTACATATACACAATGGAATATGACTCAGCAATCAAAAAAGATAAACTCATGCCATTTGTAGCAACATGGATGGAGTTGGAAGGAATCATGCTTAGCGAAATAAGCCAGAAAGAAAAAGAAAAATACTGGATGGTCTCACTCATAGCAGGAATTTAGAAAACCTAAATAAGGAACCAGGAAAAAGACTAATTATAATAAGGTAAAAATCAAAATCAACAAGCAGCTATAAACCAGAGACACTATGGGGCGGGGGGAGAAGGCAGTAGGATCAAAACAAGGGTGGGGATGGGAATTGTATGGGGACTATAACCAAGATGAAAATGCATACACTGTGCAAAAATGAAAAATGATGTAAAAATATATAAAATAAAATAAAAAATATAAAAAAATAAAGCTGCATAAAAGAGGAAAATAAAACTTAAAAGGAAAATATGGGGAATGAGATATCCATAAGGGGCTTTGAAAGAATCCGAAATTTTCCTTGGAATCTAAAGTGCAATGTATATATGCAGGGAAGCCTGTATAAGCCTGTATAGAATAGACCTGAGAAGGTTCTAGTGTCTCACAAAAGACTCAACTTGAGGTTCTGCACAGGTGGGCAGCAAAAGGTAAGCATAATGAACTGTTTGCCAAAGCATTGAAGGATTACCCCAACACATCTTGACAAAAACCTGTGAGAATTATTAGTTCAAGGCATTTAAAGAAATCTCAGTGCAATCATTAACTTATCACTAAGCTGAGTAGAGACTTCAGTGATTGCTCTCAACATAGAATATGAACTTTTTGGAATTAATCCACGAAATTCACTAAATAAGAAAACAGCAGCAACTAGCAATAGCAACAATCACTGGTTCACTGGTTCTCAGACTTGGACTGGAACTTATACCATTGACTTTTCTGCATCTCAGGAACTTAGATGTAAACTGGAACTATGCTGTCACCTCTCCTGGATCTGGATTTCTCATCCTCCATAATCACATGAGTCAGTTCCTTATGTGTTTATGTGTGGATATGCATACATTATACACAAGTACCTTATTGTTTCTGTTTCTCTGGAGAATCCTAACTAATACATATACCAGATGAAAAGGAAAAATTCCTATAGCCACACAGTACCAAAATTTGCCTCCCAAAAGTAGAAAATCTGAATAGACCTATAAGATGTAAATTGATTGAAATAGAAATTACAGGACTTCTCACAAAGAAAAACTCAGGCACTGGTGATTTCATTGTGAATTTTACCAAACATTTTAATAATAATTAGCACCAATCCTTCACAAAAATAGTGAGGGCACAGTTTCCAACTAATTTTATGAGGTCAATATTACCCTGATACCAACAACAGACAAAGACATCATGAGAAAGGCTATTATAGACCAATATCCTTTAAGAATATATAAAAGCAAAATCCTCAACAAAATATGAACAAATTGAATGCAGCAATATATAAAATGGATTATATATAATTTGACCAAGTGCATTTATCCCATGAATATAAGGTTGGTTTAATATATGAAAATCAATAAATGTAGTACACAGCATATTAATAGTATAAAGGTCAAAAGCCATATGAAAATCTGATCAGATACACAAAAAGCATTTGACAAAATCCTTAGTGATTTAGATTAGTGGTTTCATGGCTGAAAGAGATGGAAAATATGCTGAATGATAGATAGTTACTGTGGTTGCTTTTCAGGTGAAGAAAATGTTCTAAAATTTCCTTTAGAAATGGTTGCACATATCTGTCAATATACTAAATACTAATGAAGTGTATACTTTTAAGTGGGTAATTTGTATGCTTGCAATATAAAACTTCTATCTCAATAAAGCTATTTTTCAGATACAAGTAGAGAGACTGAAGATACATAAAAACAAATTGAACATCTAGAGATGAAAGTACAGTATCTGGAGTAGCACATTATATGTGATTAATGGTGAATTAAAAATTAGATGATGAAGAAGAAAATATTAGTCATCTTGAATATACAACAATAAAACTATCCCAGATACGGCACAGAGTAAGAAAAGGAAAAAAAAATATTAGAGTGTTGTGTGAAACTTCATGGGGCTCATCATATGTATAACAGGAGTTCTACAGCAGAAGACAGAAAGAAGGTGTCAAAGTATTTGAAAAATCATGGCTGGAATATTTTTCAAATTTGATGAAAAGTATATACCTGTAGGTCCAAGAACCTCTAGTATATAAAACTTGAGGTGAACTATACTAAGAAATATCTTCATCAAATTGTTCAAAATTATTGATAAAGAGAAAATCTTAAAAGCTGTCAGAAGAAATAAAAAACACCTTAAATTCAGAGAAACAGATAATATGGATAACAGGTTTGTCCTGAGAAACAACAGAAGCCAGAGGGAAGTAGGGACATATTTTTAAAGTTCTGAAAAGCAAAAAGGCTAAAGCCTATACCCAGAAAAAAATATTTTAAAAATGAAGATGAATTAGAGAGTTTTTCAGAAAATGAAATCTGAAAGAATTCATCACCAGTATACCCATGCCATGAGAAATATTAATGGAAGAACTTTAGGGCAAAAAGAAAATAATATAAGATGGAAAAACAAATCTACACAAAAGAATAATGAACACTAAAGTGGGCATTATATGGGTAAATATACAAGGTAGTTTTTCATATTTAAGTCTTGAAAGTAATGGACTGTTTTAGCAATAATTTTAACAACATGATATGGGGGTTATAACATATAAAAATAAAGCTTTGACAGCAATTACACAAAGGCTGGGATCAGGATGATAGAGTATCCTGTTGTAATCCTGTTTTCCTATACTCTAGGATTTCTATCTCCAAGGCAGATGCTTCTCCTTATCCTGGAATTCAGGAGTTACAGACACACCGCAAAGTCTCTTGCCATTTTATTTCTGGTCAGAGAATACAAACCTGCTGTTGTTGTATGTCAGTAAGGTGTCATCTGCCTGTCAGTCAGTTGGTGAAAAACTGTTTTGTTGTCCCTAGTTTTATTGATGAAATAATTCTATAGAGCACTTCCGTTTCAAGGAGATGGTAGTTGATACTTTGTCATTTTCTACCCATTTCACCCTTCCTTGCTTCTCAGCTTGACACAATTTTTCCCTTGCATCTGACAAGACAAATAGCTTGGTAGCACAAGGCTGTCACTTGGACTTGAACTTAAAAGTTCTGTGCTGGTATTCAAGTGCTGAGTGAACACTGGCTCTGCTCTAAGCACTCTTAGGCATATGCACTATATTTTTCATTTTTATAATGCCCTCCAAGTAAGTGCCTAGCACATCACCTGCACACAAGTATAAGTATGTTCATTGAATAAATAAATAAATGAGACCTCAAGGTGCTTATGATTTGCCTGGTGTCTGTATTTATAAAGTGCCTGACCATGCTTATTAATCTTGTGTTTTCCATAGCATGTAGCTTTTCATGACTTCAAGTCTATGAGGACAAAAACCTGGTCATATTCATCAGTATATTTCCTCACCTATCATTGCAATAGTAGCTTGGCAAAATTTTTTGAGTGAGTGAATGAACAAATGAATGTTTGAAAAACCATTTAATCTTTTTAGCTATTACTTCCTACATGGAAAGTAGCATTAATAATGTCCTTGTGATAATACGTGTAAAGTACCTAGCATAATGCTTGACACATAGCAGGTAATCAATATACATCTATTTTCTCCTTTTCCTCATCTCTTTGCTCCATCTTGACCACCTAACTGGATACATGTTCTGTGTCCATTTTCCATAATGGCTTTGTTCTAGAAACGGAACTTGTAAACCAAG
This sequence comes from Talpa europaea, assembly GCF_964194135.1. Classification (NCBI taxonomy): domain Eukaryota; kingdom Metazoa; phylum Chordata; class Mammalia; order Eulipotyphla; family Talpidae; genus Talpa; species Talpa europaea. The sequence continues at coordinate 70,050,762 of NC_140081.1, forward strand.
TTATCAGCTGTCTGTTGATGACCAATAATTGGTTAATTTAATTTAATATGATTTAATTCATCAGGGTGGGTCCAGGGAGCTTTTATGGATGAAAAACCTTCAAAATCAAAGCTGTAAGTATGAAAGGAAGGATTTTCAGACCCCATAAGCAAAGGCAGAGAAATATTCAGGGTTGGGGTGTGATGCTCCTCAAAGCCTACAGTTTACCACCATGCTTCTACTTGTTCAGAAATGTATGTTTTCTGAAAATGTTTACAAATAATTTATTTTAGAAAATATAGAAAATTACAATTCTTTAATTTTTAATTTATAAGAGAATATCGATAAAACTGATGGCCTCATCTAAAAATGGAGAGAATTAGACTAAGAAATCCCTAAGATCCTTTGAACTATAAGGCTCTAAAAGAGAGAATTCGGTAGTGGAAGGTTACAAGATTCAAAATTCTTCAGGGATGAAGCTTCACAGTTTTCTCTGGGAAAATGGTATGTTAAAATGAACCCTAGACAGGGAAATGAGCAAGATGATCTCCAGGAGCTCAATCTGGCTAAATTTTCCCCTGGGAAGTCAGAGCAACCCACATTTAATATCCTTTCTACCACGAAGTGCCTATGAAAACAAGTGAAAAATGGACCAGTTATCTTAAAGGATTCATTGCTTTCTGGGCTCCTGCATGAGCTATGTCTTGCCTTCAGTGTAGGAGTTAGAGATCAGAAGTGCTTGACTACCAGATGGCTTACTACAGAGAGATCAAATTGTCCTGGAGATTTCCAATCATGAAATAATTTTTTTACTTTTTAAAAATGAAATTATTTTTATTGCGATTCCATTGATTTACAACACTGTATATGATTTTAGGGATACAGGCTTAGATCTCTTCAGATGTATATTATTATACCGTGCACACCACCATAGCACTCATAATCCTTTACCAGGATTGAACCTGCTCCTCCTTTACTCCCATTCTCCACACTCCACTTCTGTAGCCTCAATTCTGCAGTCAAATTTCAAGGGTATGTTTTTGTTCATTCCTTTGTTTTGTATCTGCATGTTCCACATGTAAATGAAATCATCTGGAATTGTCTTTCTCTGACTTTTTTCACTTACCATAATCCCCTCAGCATCTATCCATGTCATCATAAATGGCCAGATTTCATCCTTTTTATAGCCAAGTAGTATTCCATTGTGCGTGCACACTCTTACATACTGCATCTCCTTTATTCACTTATCTGTTATTGGGCATTTAGGTTGTTTCTATCTTTTGACAGGAAAATCAAGGGGAAATGTTTTCCCTGCAGAATTTCCTTCCCTTGCTTACTTTTACTTTTAGGCTAACTGCTGCTACTAATAGAAGCTGCTCTAAGAAGAACTGCTCTATCTTTGATGAGGGGATGAAGGCTTGTCTGAAATTAAAAGACCCAGACATCTGATTGACATTTATTGTGGTAAAGAGACAGAAGGACTAATTGGCAGCTATTTTCTCACCCACACCAGTTGTCTGTCTCTTTCTTCTTTCCATGATTGTATCTCTATATCTTGCAGGTCAGCAATACAGGACTGTTATATACTTTCAACCTTGAGCACTAGGGATGCTCTCTTTTGCTCTATACCCACTGAATTTGTTACACTTACTCATACCTCTACCCCATTAAGCATCCTAGTGGCTAGATGCATTTGGAATACACTTCCCTTTTCTCCTCTGGCCTATGTCCAGCCCCTCTTTCAAATACAATCTCTGAGTACATTTCTTCCCTATACTCCAATGGCATATCAGTTGTACCCTATAGATCAATCCTTATGTTACATTGCATTGAATACTCTTGCCGTTTACATACTATTAATCTTTCACCACCACTCCATTTTATAAACACGGCTGGGAAGTTGAATGGATGGGTGACAATAACCAAGGACAGTGGTCTGTTAGAGCCCAGTTGTCACACAATTCTTCTTCACTCCCAGTTTTTTTCTCTCCATTTAGAGTGCAAATGTTAGGTTAAGGTGTGGGTGGGGGTGGAGAGCATACATGAAAAAATGATCAGAGCTGATAAATACATTGATTTGATAAAAGCCCTTTAGGGCAACTATGCATCATTTTCTAAGAAGTTGGTGGCAATCTATCACTTCTAGGTTCATACATCAAATAAATAGGCTGGATAGGTTTTATTAAAAAATGAATTTTAACTGCTGACTGACTCTACTACCTTTGTCATAGCTTAGGAATTTCTCTGTTGGCTAAACTAGAGATTTTTCAAAAGCTTATAAATTCTAAACCCATTTTTCCTAATACACAGAAGCCCAAAAGAATTCCTAGGGTTTCTGTCTCTTTGATGAATAATCTGCATCTTTTGTTTCAGAAAGGAAGAAATCTATCAACACAGCTGATTTCTTAGATTAGCTTTCTAACATAGAGAGAATTTATCATCATTCTTTTTCTGTAGTTAGCCTTGATGTCAGCCTGAAGTTGATGTTCAGCTTTGATAATCTAACGTCACATTCAGCAAATTGTCACACTAATCAAATGAACCCAGTATCTTAGGGACAGAGCTGATATGATCACTGGGCAAACAGAAATCCTGCTAAGTTACTACACTTCATAGTAAAAGAAATTGTGCTTTGGGGTAGTGGGAGAGTGGACAGAATGAGGGTTCACTAAAAGGCATTGGGAATAGCTTGATAGCCTTTCTGGTTTATCAATGTCTATTTTAGAGTGAAGTTTCCGGAGATATTACCAATATGGTGATAGAGGAGTTTCCTTGCTTTACTTCCAAGAGGAAGATCTACCAATTAAACAGAGGGACATTGAGATTGTCTTGTGGCTCAGAGTGAGATTGATGTACTATCTGCACCTAAGAAACCAACACAGACTATACACAGAGGGGACATATAAGGGTTCATGTTTCATTGAATACAAAGCAGGTGGAGAGAAATTTCTGGAGGCTATGGTCCTGGGTGAGGGACACAAACAGCCTGGCTGCTAGTCCAGCTAGGTTGCCCTGGGGAGGGGAGAGTGGAAATGGTATGGAGGCACATATCATTGATCAAGGTAAAACCCATATTCAGGAGCTGGGATGCTCCACATAGGCCAGGAGCCAAATAAGGAGGACAACAGAGAAGGTGCTATAGACTACAATCCCCTTTCCCCACCTCTTGGGACTGGTAATAACTTTATGAAGTGTACTTATAGTAGACTGCCAATTTAGAATGCCAGTAAGGAAAGATATCAGTGGTAATACTAACATGAACCAGGTACACCCCAAATACATTCATGAGGGCAGGTGTAGTCCTCCATGCCCCTCCCCCACCCTGCTGACACTGAAACTGCAAATATAAATCTCAATATCTTCAGAACTCAGCAGAGGTAAAAAAAAAAAAAAAAATCAAATTGAATTGAGTCACAGTGCCACCTGCTGGAGCAGTTAAAGTGGTTTAACTTTGTAAATTACTGGCTCAGATATTAAAAACATGGGGAAATTTAAAGTAGCAAATGGGCAGACATAAAATGTAAATGGAACCTTGGGACGTCAAGGGAATATGACATCATGAGGAGAGAACAACTTTCCAGAATCCAACCACAAAGAAATGAAAGATTATATCTCACTATCAGATAGAGAATTCAAAATTGCTATAATAAAGAAATTTAGAGAAACAGAAGAAAACTCAGAAAGGTAATTCAAAGCAATATAAGATAAGTCATAAAAGCTAATTGAAGATGGAAAACACATTTATATTCTCAGAAATAAAGGTAACAAACGGAAAGTAAAAATTGAAATTTTCAATAAAATAACAGATTCAGGATGTAAAGAACACAACAAATGAGCTCAAGTGTGCTAGAGAAAGCAATGTAAGCAGAATAGACTAAATAGATGATCAAATCATTGTACTTGAAGATAATAATGTACAAATGATTTAGGTGGAAGAAGAGTGAGAGAAATAAGATGCAAAGAAAAGTACAAGAACTACCCAACTTCATTAGGAAAAACGACATAAAGATAATGGGTATGACAGAAGGGGAAGAGAGAGAGGGAACAGACAACTTATTCAAAGAGGTGGCAATTGAAAACTTCCCAAACCTGGGGCAGGAACTAAATATACAAGTCCATGAAACAAACAAACAAAAAATACTTGGTTATTGAAATGTAGTGAGACCTATACCAAGACATATAACTGTGAAACTACCAAGATTTCGAGACAAAGAAGGAATATGGAATGTGGCTGGGGTAAAATAACAGGTAACATATCAGGGTACTTGCATCAGGCTTTCATCAGACTTCTCAGCTGAAACTTTACGGATCAGGGAATAATGGAATGAGCTATTAAAATACTCAAAGATAAAAAATGCCAGCCAGAATACTATAATCCAGCAACACTCTCATATGTGATGGAAAAATAAAGACCTTCCTAGACAAACAAAAACTGAAGGAGTTTGCCATTATTAGACCTCCCCTATAAGAGATATTGAAAGGATCTCTTTCATCTAAATTGTATAAAAGAAAGTCCACAAAAAACTTAAGCAAAGAAATAAACAGAACCAGAAAACTAAAGTGTGAATGGAACAAACTCACCAATCAAAAGGCACAGACTGGTTGGATGGATTTAAAAGCAAAATTCAGCTATATGTTGCATACAAGAGACTTACTTAAGCATAAAGAGAAACACAGACTTAAATTAAGGGATGGTTTCCAAGCCAATGGAAAATTTATAAAAAGGTAGGAATTTCTATATCTATATCAGTTAAAATAGGGAAGCTGCAGGTTACTCTAAGTCAGTCATCTTCTAAATTCATTAGAGGAATGTAAAAATCTCCCACAGAAAGAATGATGATCTGTAGTCAGAAAAGTTACTGCGGCTTAAACAGGAAACCCTTCTTGTTTAGGTCTGTTATAGCCACAGTTTGCAAAAAGTGCAGCTATTGATTAATGCAATGTAGTGTCAATTAGATGTATATTCCTGAGGTCTTTAATCTGTTGCAGCTTTGTCCTTTTCTTTTTATCTCATGAGATATGTTGCCCTGTACTTTGTGGTAGTGGTATTGGGAATAAAGAATTAAGGAATTTTTAACTTTTCAAAAAGAAAGAAAAAATACATTTGGAAATCCCATATGATCCAACAATAACTCTTCTTGGCAAAAGGTTTTCATATCTTATTATTAGAGAAATGCAAATCAAAACAACATTGATATATAACCACAACCTTGTGAGAATGGTTGTTACCTGAAAGACAAGAAACAAAAAGCTGGAGAAGTGTGGAAAGAAGAGGACTTCGACACACTATTGGTGGGATTTTAAATTGGTGAAACCATTATGGAAAGCATTATGGGGATTCCTCAAAAAATTAAAAATAGAAATTTTATATGATCCAGTTATTCCATTTCTGGGTATTTTTCTGAAAAATACAAAAATTCTGATTTGAAGAGCTATTCCTCCCCTCATCCCCATGTTTATTGCAACATTATTTACAGTAGACAATAACTGGAAACAACCTAAGAATTCATTGACTGATCAATGGATAAAGAAGTTATGATATATATCTCAAATATAATACAATCTATACTACATAATATAATACTATACACAACAGAATACTATCCAGCTATAAAAAAGATTAAATTTTGTCATTTACAACAACAACATGGGTAGACCTAGGGGCATTATAATTAATTAAATAAGGCAGACAGTGAAAGACAAGCACCATATGATTTCATTCATATGTGGTATATAGAGAAAGAAAACAGACATGTACTTAATAAACCAAAAAATATATTTTGCACTATAAACCCAGGATTACCAGAAGGGAAGGAGGAGTGGGAAGGTGGGTAAATCAGGACAAAGTAGTGTATATGCTTGTTAATTCTCAATGATGTACACCGGTAACTTACAAAATGTTATAATATGATGTTATTTCAGTAAAAGTTATGAACAAATAAATAAAAAGGCATGGAAACTTTATGGGTGATAGATAGTGTCATTATCTTGATTATGGAGATGATTTCATATGTGTATACATATGCCAAAAACTAATCAGGTTGTACACTTTAAATACATAGTGTTTATTGCACTTCAATTATACCTCAATAAAGCTGTTAATATAATTTGAAGATGCAAATTTTTAAAAACTGTATTATCTCATTGAGAACAGGGCATAATTTCCACCTTAACCCCTGTGGTTAAGAAAACTGGCTTTTCAGAAGGATAGACATGAAAGTGGTATTATCACTTACTATCTAAATGACTTTGTAAAGGTTTTTTTTTTAACCTCTCAGGGTCTTATTTTCCCATCTGAAAAATAGAGGTTATAAGGAGAGCACCTAATTCAGACTTTCAGGGTTAAATAAGATAATACGTGGGAAGCACTTAGGGTAGTATTGAGCACATATTAAACCTTAAAGAAATGGCAGCTACTATTTTATTTGCAAGTGTGATATTAGTCTTATCTTGGGTGAAAGTATATGGAATTATTAGCAGATTCCTAAAGTGATTTATTGATTGCATTTAATCAACTACCTTTGTTAGATGCTCACTTGTGGGCCGAGCCCTATAACCAGAATTACTAGGAAATAACAAGTAAGCAAATCAGAGCCCCTGGCCTTAGCGAGCTCATAAAATAAGAGATGGGACACATTTGAATGAGATTGTTCCAAAGCATTGAATTCCCGATTAAAGTATTGCTAATTGAGGCAGTGCAATGCAAGTAACGGTGAGTGGATGATCTGGATCTGGGCAGGGCGCACTGGGCAGTGCAGGAGGAGAGTGCACCCTCTTGGGGAACAGTATGGCCTTTGCAGTCAGCCAAATGGGAGTTTGAGTTCCACCTCCATAGCTTATTAGTTGGGAGAGCCTGGTTGAAGTCACTGAGCATTGCTGATCCTCAGTTTCACAGTGAAGATACTAATATTTTCCTTCTAGGTTTTTGTGAACATTAGATGAGGTAATGCACTTTCAGGACTTATCATAGAGCTACAGTATAGTAAGCATGCAATAATAGTGCAAGCATTTTCTATCATTTTATCTCCAAATCTCAAGGTTTTTTTTCATTTTTGTTCCCACACATTTCTTTCTACCATATTGATGGGAGCTTTCCACAGAAGAATCCCAGGGCAATTTGACTGACCAAATCCTCCTAATTTGCCTGGCAGTATGTCAGGTTCTCAGCAGGTCTGATGAGTTCTCCTGTTTTGAATTCTTCTTAGGCATTCTGGGGGATAATTAAGCCTAACACTTACATGAATCTATGACACAACATTTTGTGTAATACAATGCAGGATATTTTAGAGAGTACTCACTGGCCCTCATCTTTCTGTGCCCAGGTGTTTTTAGTCAGCCTGGGCTTCCAGAATAAAATACCACAGACTGGGTAGCTTAAACAACAGGAGATTATTTTTCTCTGTTCTAGAAACTGGAAGTACAAGATCAAGGTGTGAGCTGACTCCATTCCTGGAGTGGGCTTTCTTCCTGGTTTCCTGACAACCTCTTTCTTGTGGTACTCTCACATGGTGAAGAGAAGAAACAAGCTCTTGATTGCCTTTTCTTGTAAAGATATCACCCCGTCAGGAGGGCAGCACCCTCATGACCTTGTCTAACTCCTACCTCCCATCTTTAAATAGCATCCCACTTTGGGCTAGTGTTTCAGTATATGAATGAGGAGGGGCATGATTCAGTCCATAGCACCAGGCTACCAGCTTGGGTTCAGAATCATGGCAAATGCATTCTTACAGTTTTTCAGGTTAAAAAAAAAATGTTCAAGTACTCTAGCAGTTAGAATTCCTCGTTCACACCCTGGTGGCCCAGGTTGGACTCCTGGTGTGTAAATACTGGCCTGGTAGAGAGGTTGTAGAGTAGTGGTTTGATCTTAGACTCTGAAGCAGGACTTCTGAGTTGGAAACGTGGCTTTGCTACTTACCAGCTGTGAGATCTCAAATAACTTAATTATCCTTTCTGTGACTTAGTTTTCTCATCTGCAAGTTGGAGGCAATACTATGTACATACATGCTTTATTGGGTTATGGTGTGAGTTAAATGAGTTAAGAAAGCAAAGAGCTTAAAAATGCCTAAGTGTCAGAAGTTATTATCCATTTGAAAGCAAGTTCCATGAAGGTAGGGTTTTGTTTTTCTGTTTTTTTTTGCTTCATTCACTGCATATAGAACAGTACCTGGCACTGTTCACTAGAAAGTGATCAATATGTATTTGTTGAATAAATCTTTTAAATTCCTTCACAACTCATTTTTAATCCATCAGTTCTACTTTCAAAATATACCTGTAACTGACCAGTTTTCACTTCCCTCCCTTCAACTCTGTCATTAGCCTCCATCTTCTTTTACCTGAATTATCAGGATAGCTTCCTAACTGGCCTCACTCCTTCTTTCCTTTACCTGTAAAACCTGCTTCTCCCTGGCTATGCCCAGAATCTTTTCTTCAAACAACACACAAAGTGAGCCTTTTGAAACATGATTTAGATCACGTTGCTTCTCTGTTAAAAACCCTCCTATTACTTCTAGCTCATTCAGAGGAAAAGGCAAGAATTTCACCTGATCTGCTCTTAGTTATCTCTCTGATCTCCTCTTCCATTATTTCACCTTTGCTTGCTGTGTCCTAGTTACACTAGAATAGAATAAAATTTCTTTAACACACCAAGCACACACTGCTTTCTCGGGATCCTTGCACTTGCTGCTACCTTCTGCCAGGAATGCTCATTATTTCCTTCAGATTTCTGCTTAAATATTGCCCTTAAAGAGACCGTTCCTGGTCCTCCTATCTAAAACAGCACTCCAAACCCCCAGCATTCTCCAACCACCTTATTCTGATTTAGTGTTATCCATAGCATGTATCGCAACCTGATATGTTTGTTATTTACTACTTATTGGCTGTCTCATCTCACCATATCTCATCTCTATCAGGAAAGGGACTTGGATGGTTTTGTTCACTGATGTATCCCCAGTGCCTGCAATATTTTAATTTTTCAATAATTATTTGTTGAACAGATGAATCATTTGTCTTTAAAAATAACATCCTTCACCAGTGACCTCTTTAAGAAATAGCTTATATTCTCTGATAACCTCATTCCAGGGTCAGCTATATTTGGTTTTGTTTTTTTTTTTTTTTTTTTTTTTTTTTTAATTATTTTTTATTAATTTTTACATTTTTTACATCATTGTTCATTTTTATTTTATTTTATTTTTTTTAAATAATAAATTTTATTTTTATATTCCCCCATACAATTGCAAATGCCCCATTCTGACCCCAATCCCTCCCCTCCCGCCACCCACCTCCCAAAAAGTGTCTCTGGTTCATAGTTTTTTGTTGATTTTGATTTTCACTTTCTTATATTCATTTTCCTGGTCCCTTATTTAAGTTTTCTAGATTCCTGCTATGAGTGAGACCATCCGGTATTTTTCTTTTTCTTTTTGGCTTATTTCGCTGAGCATGATCCCTTCCAACGCCATCCATGTTGCTGCAAATTGCATGTGTTTATCTTTTTTGAATGCTGAGTAATATTCCATGGTGTATATGTACCACATCTTCTTTTTTTTTTTTTTTTTTTTTATAAATTTTATTGTTATATTCCCCATACAATTGCAGCCCCCCATTCTGACCCCAATCCCTCCCCTCCCGCCCCCGCCCCCCTAAAAGTGTCTCTGGTTCATAGTTTTTTGTTGATTTTGATTTTCACTTTCTTATAGTTATTCATTTTCCTGGTCCCTTATTTAAGTTTTCTAGATTCCTGCTATGAGTGAGACCATCCGGTATTTTTCTTTTTCTTTTTGGCTTATTTCGCTGAGCATGATCCCTTCCAGCGCCATCCATGTTGCAGCAAATTGCATGTGTTTATCTTTTTTGAATGCTGAGTAATATTCCATGGTATATATGTACCACATCTTCTTGATCCAGTCATCTATTTTTGGGCATTTGGGTTGTTTCCAAAGCTTAGCTATTGTAAACAGTGCTGCTATAAACATAGGGGTGCAGGTGTTCTTTGGAATTGATGTTTCTGTGTCCTTTGGGTAAATACCTAGGAGTGGAATTGCTGGGTCATATGGAAGCTCTATGTTTAGTAGGTCCAGAAATCTCCACACAGCTTTCCACAGTGGTTGGACCAGTTTGCACTCCCACCAACAGTGCAGAAGAGTTCCTTTTTCTCCACACCCTCGCCAACATTTGTTGTTGCTAGTTTTTTTAATATGTGCCATTCTCACTGGTGTAAGATGGTATCTCATGGTAGTTTTGATTTGCATTTCCCTGATGACAAGTGATGTTGAACATTTTTTCATATGCCTGTTGGCCATTTGCATTTCCTCTTCAGAGAAGTTTCTTTTAAGCTCTTCTGCCCATTTTTTGACTGGATTATTTTCTTTGTTGTTGTTGAGTCTCATCAGCTCTTTGCAGATTTTTGTGATCAGTCCTTTATCATTAGTGTTGGGTGCAAAAATGTTCTCCCAGTTGGTGGGGTTTCTCTTTGTTTTTGTTATTGTCTCTTTTGCTGTGCAAAAGCTCTTTAATTTGATATAGTCCCAGCTGTTTATCTTTGCCTTCACTATCACAGCTTTGGGTGATGTGTCTGTAAAGATGTCTTTGATGTGCAAATCACGTAGTGTTTCGCCTATATTTCCTTCTATATATTTTATGGTTTCAGGTCTTATGTCTAGTTCTTTAATCCATTTTGAGTTGATTTTTGTGTATGGTGTGAGGTGGTGGTCAAGCTTCATTCTTTTGCATGTAGCGACCCAGTTTTCCCAGCACCATTTATTGAACAAACTTTCTTTGCTCCAATGCATAGTCTTTGCTCCTTTGTCAAAGATTAGTTGACCATAAACCTGTGGGTTTATTTCTGGATTTTCTATTCGATTCCATTGGTCTGTATGTCTGTTCTTGTTCCAATACCATGCGGTTTTGATGATTATGGCTTTGTAGTATAGTTTGAAGTCTGGGAGTCTGATGCCTCCATTCCCTTCTTTTTTTTTCAGGAGAGCTTTGGCTATTCGGGGTTTTTTGTGATTCCATATGAATTTCATCAATAATTGTTCTATTTCTTTGAAGAATGACATTGAAATTTTGATTGGAATAGCATTGAATCTGTATATTGCTTTTGGAAGGATGGCCATTTTAATAATGTTTATTCTTCCAATCCATGAGCAGGGGATGTCTCTCCATTTCTTTGTGTCTTCTTCTATTTCTTTTAACAGTGTTTTATAGTTTTCTTTGTATAGGTCCTTTACCTCTTTTGTTAGATTTATTCCCAAATATTTGATTTTTTTTGTTTCAATAACAAAAGGGATGGTCTTTTTGATTTCTTCTTCTTCAGATTTATTGTTTGTGTATAGGAAGGCTACTGACTTTTGCGTGTTGATTTTGTATCCTGCCACTTTACTGAACTGATTGATGAGTTGAATTAGCTTTTCTGTGGAGTTTTTGGGGTTCTCTATGTATAATATCATATCGTCTGCAAATAGTGATAGTTTGACTTCTTCTTTTCCTATTTGGATTCCTTGGATGTCTTTCTCTTGTCTTATTGCCCTGGCTAGGACTTCCAGTATTATATTGAAAAGCAATGGTGAGAGTGGACATCCTTGTCTTGTTCCAGATCTTAATGGAATTGCTTTCAGCTTTTCACCATTGAGAATGATACTGGCTGTTGGCTTGTCATAGATGGCCTTTATGATGTTGAGGTATGTTCCTTGTATCCCCAGAATTTCAAGGGCTTTTATCATGAATGGGTGTTGCACTTTGTCGAAAGCTTTCTCAGCATCTATTGATATTATCATATGGTTTTTATATTTCTTTTTGTTGATGTGTTGGATAACGTTGATTGATTTTCGGATGTTAAACCATCCTTGTGCCCCTGGAATGAATCCAACTTGGTCGTGGTGAATTATCTTATGGATACATTGTTGGATTCTGATAGCTAAAATTTTATTGAGGATTTTTGCATCAGTGTTCATTAGGGAGATTGGCCTGTAGTTTTCCTTTTTTGTGTTGTCCTTGTTCGGTTTTGGTATTAGTGTAATGTTGGCTTCATAGAACGTGTTTGGTATTGTCCCTTCCTTCTCAATTTTTTGGAAGAGTTTGTGAAGGATAGGCACTAATTCGTCTCTGAATGTTTGGTAGAATTCATTTGTAAATCCATCAGGTCCTGGGCTTTTGTTTTTGGGGAGGTTTTTGATTACCATTTCAATTTCGCTAATTGTAATTGGTCTGTTTAGGTGTTCTATTTCTTCTTTATCTAGCTTTGGGTGATTGTAGAGTTGTAGGAATTTGTCCATCTCCTCTAGATTGTTAAACTTGTTTCCATATAACTGTTCATAGTAGTTACTGATTATTCTTTTGATTTCTGCTGTGTCCGTTGTGATTTCTCCTCTTTCATTGATGATCCTGTTTATTTGTGCTTTCTCCCTTTTTTCCTTTGTGAGCCTGGCTAGGGGTTTGTCTATTTTATTGATTTTTTCAAAGAACCAGCTCTTGGTTTCATTGATCTTTTGGATTGTTTTTTTAGTTTCAATTTCATTTATTTCTGCTTTGGTTTTTATTATTTCTTTTCTTCTACTGGTTTTGGGGTTTTTTTGTTGTTCTTTTTCTAGATCTTTGAGCTTCGAGATTAGGTTGTTTCTTTGCGTTCTTTCTTGTTTCTTGATGTGAGCTTCTATTGCTATATATTTTCCTCTTATTACTGCTTTTGCTGCATCCCATACATTTAGGATATTGGTGTCCTCCTTGTCGTTCAATTCAAAAAATTTTTTAATTTCTTCTTTGATCTCCTCATTAGTCCAATGGTCTTCCAGTAGTGTGGTTTTTAATCTCCATGAGGTAGGAAAGTTCCTTGCCTTCTTTTTATGGTTTATTTCTAGTTTGATGCCTTCATGGTCAGAAAAGATGGTTGATATGATTTCAATCTTGGTGTATCTGTTGATGTTTGTCTTGTGCCCCAGTATGTGATCGATCCTGGAGAATGATCCGTGTGCGCTTGAGAAAAATGTGTACTCCATTTTTTTGGGGTTTAGTGTTCTATAGATGTCTGTTAAGCCCAATTGCTCTAGGTCTTTATTTAGAGCTTTGGTTTCTTTACTTATTTTTTGTCTTGTTGATCTATCCATTGTTGATAGTGGTGTGTTGAAGTCTCCCACTACGTATGTGTTTTCTCTGATGTCTGTTTTCAGAGAGGACAACAGTTGTCTGATATATTTTGGTGCTCCTTCGTTTGGTGAGTATATGTTAATGAGTGTTATTTCTTCTTGAAGTATTGTCCCCTTGATCATAATGTAGTGACCATTGGGGTCTCTTTTTATCTTTTTGAGTTTGAAATCTGTTTTATCTGATATAAGTATAGCTGTTCCTGCTTTCTTTTTTGGTCCATTTGCTTGTAGGATTGTTTTCCATCCTTTAACTTTGAGCCTATTTTTATCTTTTGTAGCTAAATGTGTTTCCTGGAGACAGCAAAAGGTTGGGTTTTGTTTCTTAATCCAGGCTGCAACTCTGTGTCTTTTTATTGAAGAGTTTAGTCCATTTACATTTAGAGTTAATATTGATATGTTAACATCTGTATTTGCCATTGTGTTTGTCTTTCCTTTGATTTTATTTATTTATTCTTTTAATAACTTTTTTTTTTTTTTTGGCCTTCTTTCATTGTTATTCGTCGCTCTGAGGTTCTGGCTTTAGGACTCCTTGTAGTATTTTTTGGAGTGGGGGTTTAGTTGCAATGAAATTCCGGAGTTTCTGTTTGTCTGGGAAGGTCCATATTCTTTCTTCAAAGAGGAAGGAGAGCTTTGCGGGATAGAGTATTCTTGGTTGGCATCTGTTTTCTTGGAGTCTGTTGACTATGTCCCTCCACTCTCTCCTTGCCCGTAGTGTTTCTTCGGAGAAGTCTGATGTCAGCCTGATTGGCTTTCCTTTGAATGTTATCTGTTTCTTCCCTCTTGCCAGCTTCATTATTTTTTCCTTGTCCTGGATTCTTGGGAGCTTTACTATTATGTGTCTTGCTGTATTTTTCCTTTCGTCGTGGAAGTTTGGTGTTCTTCTTGCTTCTTGTATATCAATTTTCAGCTCCTTCTTCACATTTGGGAAGTTCTCTTCAATTATCTCTTTGAATATTTTCTCTGTTCCTACATCTCTCTCCTCTCCTTCTGGTATTCCTATAACTCTTATATTTCCTTTCCTCATGGAGTCAGATAGTTCCCGAAGTCTTTCTTCGTTCTTTTTCCTTCGTACTTCTCTTTCCTTTTCTGTTTTGGTTCTTTTTATTTCTGTGTCTTCAAGATTACTTATTCGTTCTTCCATTTCATCTATTCTGCTTTCATTGCTTTTCCCAGAATTCTTTAGTTCTTCCATTAATTCTTTGATCTCCTGCATTTCTTTTACTTCCCTCTTTAGGGACTCAATTTCTTTCTTCTGACCATTGTTTTCCCTCTCTAGGGACTCAATTGCATTCTTCTGATCGTTGATTATTTTTCCCTTATCATTGTTTTCCTTTATGACTTCTGTCAGTTTTTTAATCACGGCAATTTTAAATTCTCTTTCTGGAAGGCTCAGAAATTCTTCCAAGTTATTGTCGTTGCAATCTGGGGGCTGGCTTTCTTTTTGTGGTGTGCTTTTTCTCTGGAGAGTTGCTAGGTTGCGTGTGGTTCTTCTCCTCCCTACTGTCTGTTTTCTAATTTGCCGTATGCGTTGGGACACTGTGTTGTTGGGACTTGCCGGCATCTTGGGTGGGCTTCTCTGTTCCCCTCTGGTTCTTCCAGGAGTCATCTGTCAGTTTCAAGCAGCCTTTACTGGAGAAAGGTCCCTGTTCTAAAATGCCGATGTGGGGACACACTCCCCTGTGCGCCTGGTCTGCCCCGGCGGTGGGTTCCTGCTTCCCTCTGGGCTTGGACTGCAGGCCAGAGGGGGTCTGGCGTGGGCGAACTTCCCCCGCTCACCTCTGGCTCCTGAGGAAGCCTTCTGCAGGTAGTCTTTACTGAAGAAATGTCCCTGTTCTAAAATGGTGATGTGGGACACACTCCCTGCGCTTCTGGTCTCAGGCACACTCTTCTGCGCGCCTGGTCTGCCCCGGCTGTGGGTGCTCGCTCTCCCGGGCGGCCGGGGCTGTGTGCTGGTGCTGGTCTCCTCCTGGGGGGCGGGGCTCTCTTTAATGGCGCGTGGAGCTCACCTCCGCGGCGGATCCTGCAGGGTTCGCCTCAGCTCCCGTTCACGGGGTGTGGTGGCTGAAATAGTTCCTTTCCACTCACAGTCCCGCTTGCTGCATCCGTTTTTCTTGTTGGGCGTTTTGGTTTGTTGTTTCCCTGGTCTCTGCCGGTCGGGGAGTGCCGCCTCTGTGGGCGGGGGAGGGGAGCAGGGTTCTGCGCTTCCCTCCCTTCTCGTCCTCTTTTATGGCAACTTTCTTCTTCGGGCAGTTTGCTGGAGTCGTCCGTTTATCTTCCGTGTCCCAGTTCTCACTGGGACCTGCCGCTTTTCCTCCCTATTAACTTTTTTTAATGGGAGATCTTACTCGCAGCGTCTCCTCGCCGCCATGTTGCTCCGCCCCATCTTATATTTGGTTTTGATTACTGGAGAGTGGGAACAATGAGATTTTCCATGATAAAATCAATTGGTAGGCAAAATATTGGCAAACATGGGGTCCATGGGGAAAATATTAACAAATACTTTTGGGGTGAAAATTTTGGGGAACAGTGGCCTTATTGTGTGACGTCACTCCTCCATTCTGCGGATCTGGTGAAAATCTTGCCAGTGTGAGATGGTGATCACTGAGGGCCATCTTCCTCTGGCTGCATTTAAAGAGTCTCTTCTATTATTTTTATAAAATAACATGTTTAAAACGTCTCAAATTGTTAACAGTATCTCCTGGGAATGTGTTTTTTGGTTGGGAGGACAGAAGAAGGGAAGGGAAAAGTAGACTTTTCTTTTTATATAATTTATATTTTTACCTGGAACAAGATTATCTTTTCAAATAAAAATACATTCTTTATTCTGATATTTTGTCCCTTTGGGGAGGAATCTTTGGAAAATAATTGAGCACAACTCTTCCTATTTTAGAAAAGTTGACAACATCCTAACTTAAGTGGTAAGTGGTAGGAAAATAAAAAACCTAAAAACTATTGAGAAGGGTACTGAAATTTCCTAAAAGTTATTGACAAGGTTGTTGAAATTTTGCATTATTTAAGCTTGTGGATTGCAGCTCCAAATAAAGTGTTTGATTCACTGATATTTGCTTGGGCTGTGAATTTATGCTCTGGAGGGGAGGGGATTAAAACATTAGGAAGTCTCTGGTTTTCCCATCTGTGTTAAATCCAATAATCAGATGAGTCACAATAAGCACTGAGGGAGGGAGCAAAGCTCTGCTTTTACAAAATACAAGTCCACCAGAAGGCTCTGAGTTGCTTTTTATGGTTTTGTACGTACTACTAAGCTGCCTCAGTGAAGGAACCAAGGCAGAGGCCCCAGTCTCTTGGGTTCTAGCCAACTCATAACCTATGAACTATGGGTGCATAGCATGGCAAGTGCTCTAAACTCAGGCTTGGGGATGGGAATGGGAAAGGCAAGTGAGTCCAACTGTTTTATTACCCTGAACTTCTCTGAATACTATTTCCTGGAAGTCCAGGAAATGTCCTCCAATAGCAAACATCATAATAGCGATGCCATCGTGCAGATGCAGCCTCCCTTGTACCCAGTGAGCATGTCAATGTGAGCCCCTCTTACCCTGTGTCTCCACTTTGTCCACTAACTGGCACCACTGTTGTCTGGGTCCAGTGCCTACAAAGTGTGTTTCTGCTCTGCTCGGTAGCTCCTGTCACATTGTGTGCCTGGATATACCTCTGGCTCTTTTTCTCTGATTGTCTAGACTATGGCTTTAAAAAACACAACCAACCAACCAACTCCAAACACAAAGCTGAAGCAGCCTGTTGTCTTGATTTTCAATGCAGACCTCACTAGAGAGTTGAGGTATAAGTCACTAGAGAGTTGAGGTGTAAGTAGCTCCACCACTTGTAGTACCATATTCCAAGACAGACTCTTGACAGGGTATCTTTCAGATTTTCCAAAAATTGGACATATACTGTGCACAACTTGAAAACATCAAAAAGTGAATAAACAGCATGCTTGAAACACTCCTTCATTTGCTTTAATGTAATTATGTTTGGGAACAGGTAATCAATCAAAATATTTGTGTGTAGCATTTTGGAATCAGGATGAAATTGAGGACATACCCATTGTGACTCCCTTCTAATAAGCTTGAGTGCAAGCAGAATAGTTGAAGAGAAGAATGTTACTACTCTGCCCATTTTCCCCTCCATCTTCAAAGAGCCCAGTGGGAGTCAGTGATTCTAAGACCCCAGAAAGCAGATCATTTCTAGACTATATTCCTTTAAGACTTGAGAATAATTGTGTGGATGTGTGTGTGTGTGTGTGTGTGTGTGTGAGAGAGAGAGAGAGAGAGAGAGAGAGAGAGAGAGAGAGAGAGAGGAGAATGAAAGAAAGGGAGAGTGAGAATGTGAGAGCTAGAGAGCTCACTTGCTGTTAGCTAAGCTTTAGAATAGGTGCTGGGTATATAGCAGTGAGCAAAAACAGATGTGACGCCTGCTTTCTTGTAGCTTCTGATCTCATGGGTGAGGTAGACATTAATCAAATAATTACACAAGTGAGTATATGGTTATAAACCGAGATAAATATTCTCAGGGAAAAACACTCAGTTCTAAGGAAGTACACACTATAATGAGGAGTTATTGAAGGCCTCCATGAAGAAATATTGCTGAAACTGAGATTTTAAGGGGTAGTAATCATTAAGTCACTAAGGAGAAGAGAATTGTATTCCAAACAGAAAGAATGGCAGGCTCGGGGTTCTGTGGAGGGCTCGAAACAAGGCCAGGGTGGCTGGGGTTCAGAGAGCAAAGGAGTGGTGTAGATGAAGCTGGAGACATCCATGGGGGTGTTTCTCAGTGGGGGTGCCATTGGTTTGGGGGCAGGACAATGCCATACAGGGGTGGGGTACTAATTTGTATATACAAGCTTGCAAGAAATTTGGCTTCTCTGGTCCTTGCCCAGGGAATCCAATACTTGGCATTTATGACAACCAAAATGTCCCTCAATTTTCAAACATACCTGCCCCTCAGTTAAGAACCATTGAATTTAGGACCTTTTTGGCCATCTAAGAACTTAAAATTTTATTCTGTAAACAAGGTGGGAAGCAATGGGAAACAGTTTAAGCAGCGGAAGGTGATCCAATTTATATTCTGAAACATCCCCTATGAATGCATTTTACTAAGTGAGAGGCCAATCAGAAATGGTTGGGCCTCCCCTGGTGGTGCAGGCGGTTGAGTACAGCGCTGTGAAGCTGTCTGCAGCCTCTGCAGCGCTGGGTTGATCCTGGCTGGCCAGCCTGCGAGGGTCCCACATGGCGCGGCAGACCTCTCCTGTTGCGCCCACTACTCCCCTCAGCAGTGTATTTCGTCAGTCTGCCTTTTCTTTTCCCTGCTCTGTCTCTGGTGAATCCTCTCACTCTCCCATGAATCTGGCCTGTACCCTGGGTCTTGTATGTATGGATAAATAAATAAATAAATCTTTAAAAAAAGAAATGGTTGTAATACTGTATGATTTAAATTATGTGACATTCTGGAAATGACAAAACTGGAGTTTTGTAAAAAGATCAGTGTTTGCCAGGGTGTGTGGGTGAATTGGTGGAATACATTGGACATTTGGGACAGTGTAACTGTAACAGTATAGTCTAAAAACAAAGGTTGTATGTTCCCTGCCCCACCTAATATTCCCTGCCCCAGTTCTGGAAATGGTGAAATTTGTAGACGTATATTGAAGATTAGACAGAGGCCAGGGAAAAGAAGGACAGGCTGAGGAGTCTGAGTTTGATTCTAGAGGCACTGGAGAACCACTAGAGGCATTAGAGCATTGTAACTGTCATTAGCAAAGAAGGTCCAGCAATAAATATTATGTGTGAGATGGTTCTAGCCGGGGAGAGACAGGCAGGACTGGCTACAGGACTTGGGGACCATTGCAAAATGAAAAATGCAAGGCACTTTGTTCAAAGATCATTAAGAATTTCAAGACAGTGACTGCAGAATATTAAGCCAAGTGTGAGTTGATCAAATGTGTTAGACAAAATATGAGTTTAACTTTAAACCTGTGTAGATAGCACGCCTGTGAAACTATCCTTGGAGATAAATGCCTCTTGATAGGCAGTCAAGAAGATACTGAGTCATAGGGTATGGGGGCGGGTAGGTATGGATATGGTAGTGGTGGTGGAGCTAGAAAGAAAAGGATGGATGCAAGCCTTATTATGAAAATAGGATCAATAGGATTTCATGATTATTCCTCTTTTTCACCTTCCATATTCAGTGACAACAACTCTTGAGATCAAGTCTGGGTGATTGAATGGACAGATCAGGAAGGGGTGCTAATTTGAGAGAAAAGCTGATAAATTTGCTTTGTAAACCTACAAGGTTCCAACCTAGTGCTTGGTGTTTAAGTGAGTATGGATGGACATGACTTGTTGGATGCTCTCCCATACATAGCTTGGTCTCTTGCTTAGCCATGAAGTAATGCTTCTTCCCTGAAAGGGAGATTTATTGAAGGTTATTCCTGTGAGCTCAAGGCAGGCAAAGTAAATTCTCCTCCAATCTTCTTTCTTTGTTCTAGAGAGGAAATTCTTGCATGGGTTGGAGTTAGAGAACACATGGCCGTAACTCTTCCCTTCTTCCATGCCTAAGAGTCTGGCGGGTCCTGAAGGTGATTCCAGGTCCAAGGGAGTTGGTCAGTGTAAAAGATTAATTACCATGACTTACTGTCTCTCCTAGAGTCTCATCTTCCTTGGTCCTGTTCCTGCTAATATACCTCTTAGGACACAGATTTACTCTGGGTGACCCTGGTCCAAGATGAAAGCGTTTGAATAGCTTCACAGCAGGGAGCTCTGCTTTCTAACCAACCATTCTGACAAAGGGACAGTATAGACCCATAGGAATCAGGAGGTTTCAGTCCCAGTGCAGCCTCGTAGGTTTGCTTATTGATCAGTGCCAGGGCACCTCTGTATTAAAGAACCAAAAATGGATGTGGCCACTCATCATGGCCTAGCCATCCGGGTGGTGGTGGTGGGGTATCTAAGGTGAGAGACATTTCCTAATAGTCATTCCCTGTCCTAATATTTATTGCCTGCTTGTCTCCTGCCTCATGAAGAGTCTGGCTCTAATCCAGATGGTACCTCACAAAGCAAGTAGCTGCTCCATTCCATCCAAAGTGAAACATGCTCATAGGCTAGATACACAGGTGAAAAGGACCTGAGTTGAACATAAGCGAGGACATGGGTGCCTTGGTGGGTGATGTGAGTGGCATTGGCCTTCTTCCTTGATCACCAACCGGCTAAGTTCATGGACCTGAGAACCATTTAAACTTCCAAATGCAGAACCACCTCCTTCACTGTATTTCAGAAACCGTGAGGGTGGCTTTGGAGACCAAAAGTCTCCAATTTGCCACTTCCTAGCTGTGTGACCTTTGACCAGTCAACTTCTTGAAGCTTCTGTTTTCTCATTTATAATAACCACTACTTAATAAAGTTACTGTGAATAGCAAATGAGTTGATACATATAAAATGCATAATAATGGCTGACACATATCAAATGTTTAATAATTAGGAGGTTTATCATCATCTTACGCATGATGCTAGTAGCAGAGTGGCTCAGCATGTGACTGTGCAGCCAACACAAGTTGAGAAGCTGTGTTTTGAGCCATCCAAGGGGATGTCTGTCATTGTCACTGTCACAGTCAATAACTGGCTTATTCAGACCATTGAAGGACTGTCCTGTACATTCTGAACTGGATGCTTTGCTATCACAATGTTCTCTCAAATGCTGCCATGCTGCCACAAGGTGGTTGAGTTGGGGGCTGACTTCACCAAGGACTGTCACAACTGAGAGGGGGCAACTTTGAATTTGGACACCCACCCACCGGGGGCCTCATTTATTAAACTGGGACTCTCAGTTCCTGCAGAAGCAAACTTTGCTATCTTCCAGCAGGTTTGACTTGAGATTAGTATCAGAAATCAGACCACTATCCTGTTGTGTATATGTACCGCATCTGCTTAATCCACTCATCTATCATCGGGTACTTAGGTTGTTTCCATAACTTGACTATTATAAATAGCGGTGCAATGAACATAGAAATGAAGGGGATACAGTATATATGCACAATGGTATATTACTCAACTATAAAAATAAAAGATGAAATCTTGCTGTTTGGGAAAAAAATGATTGAAATTGGAGGAGGGGACTATCCTAAATGAAATAAATCAGAAGGAGAAAGACAAATACCACATAATTTCACTCATGTGGCACATAGGAAACAAAACAAAGGGCAGATAAAACCAAACCAATATAAATCCTAGAAATCTGTAGAATTGAGTCTACCGGGGGCCAGGGAGGGGGGGACAGTCCAGGGTACAGGGGACCTATTGCACTATGGTGGAGGATTATGGGTACCTTGGTGGTGGGTGTGGTATGGTAGCATAGATCTGAAGTGATATGAACTTATTCCCTTAAAGGATGCCAAAATTACCACAATAAAAATAATGCAATTTTTAAAAATAAAGAAGTCAGATTAGGTGGCCAAACAAGAAGCAGGTAACAGCTGTCTCTAATGTAGTCTTATTTCTCTTTGTGGGTCCTCCACCCCCCAGGCATGCAGCATTTTCATGAAATCCTTAGTTACTTAGGGATTCTCATCAAGGTCATCTTCAGGCCTGTGTCACCTGAGAAGCTCTGCCAGCCACAGCCCTTTCCTAGATGCCTCTCCTCATCTTCACAACTTGACAATACAGGGAGCCAACCTCCCAGGACTCAGGCTTTTAATGGGCCTGGGTGCTAATGACCAATGATGATTGTATTACCCTTGCCAAGTTTTATCCATAATTCAGGAAGGGCCTTAGATTCCTCAGAAGAGGGAGCACAATGTGAACGTTGACTCAGCAGGTTAAGGGGCAGACATTTTAGAGCAGAGCTCTCCCCTGCCCTCAAATTTTATTAATTTGTCAGTTGTTTACATAACTATATAACTTGGGGGGTACAAGTTCACACCTCCAGTGTGCACATGCGTCACTCACGCTCCACCAACACTCCCATGCCAATGACCTATCCCCTTCCTTCCTCTCTCCTTCCTTCCCTCCCCCACACCCCTATTCCCTCTGGTAACCAGTATATTTTTCACAGAGTTTAAGAACTATTTTGCATTGCTTTGCCAGTTTGTTTCTTTGGTTATTTATATTCCACAAATAAGTGACACCATCCGGTAATAGTCTTTCACTTTCTGACTTACTTCACTTAGCACAATCACCTCAAGATCCATCCATTTTGTCCCCCAGAGCACTCTCATCCTTTTAAATAGCTCAGTAGTATTGCACTAAGTATATACTGCACGATTTCTTTATCCAATTGTCTATTATTGGGCATTTAGGTTGATTCTATGACTTGGCTATTGTGAATAATGTAGGACAAAGGTCTTTAGTGCGTCATATAATCCAAGCCCTGGTGCAAGTGGTTGTTCCTCTGAGTAAGGCTGTTGGCCCTTGATCTGTCCACAGCTGCTCCTGAGAAAGGCCTTACTTCAAAAGGTGAAATAGTCCAGTAGTTCAGAGAATAGGCTCTGGAGTCAGACTGGTCAAATTCCAGCTCGCCCACTTACCAGCTCTGTGACCTCCAATTATGTCATCTTCTTGTGCCTCAGGTTGCTCATCTATAAAATTGACTATATATCCTGTGCAGTGTTGTATGGTGGAGGGGGGAGGCTAATGGATGAGTTGATTTATGAAGAATGTCTAGGACAGGGTCTTACTGGTAGTGCGCATCCTATAAGTGTTAAATAAATGTAGAACCAGTGATGCCTGACAGCCAAACTTCCTCCCTAGGAGTTGGCCCACCAGTCAGCCACCCACTTTCCTCAGGGACAGCATGAGGAGTGTCCAGGCTGGAAACAGAGTGGCCTTAATTCTCCACTGCAGGGATATACTGCCCTCCCCAATGCGACAAGGTTAAAGACAGGCTACATCCAAGGAAGCTCTGTGGGGAAAAGAATGAGTCACATTCCCTCATCTGCTGGGATGCAGCTGCCTTTGGGAAACCTCCACCTGGGAAAGTGCCCCAATTACTCCTCCTTAGATTTAGCGGCCTAAATCCCCTTGGCTGATTCTGTTGCTTCCAGGACCACGAGACCTAACTGCTAGTGCCTGAACAAGTTGAAATGTATCTAATCTGGTGGGTGTGAAACCAGCCAGCCACTCAAGGAAGGTGGAAGTGGCAGGGCTCTGCGGGATATGCATGTATTTTTATAAGGAAAAGGTTACAGGCATCATGATGACTGCGACTTGGAAGAGTCATCTGCTGCCTCTTCTCGGCAGAGATCCACTCTATGAAACAGCCTGTTCCCGTCGGCCGGAGACTTGTGCGATCTCAAGGAGCACAGTCATCTTAACCTTACTTTGGCTTGTGCTGAGCTCTTTGCCTTAAATAGCAGAGCTCAGCCCGGCCTTCAGACAGGGCTTCTCCAGGGGGGCTGAGTGTTCCACTGCCCTCATATCCAAGAACGGAGGGAAGGAAGGGAGTGTGATCTGGCGGGTGGCTGAAAGGAAAGGACTTTGAAAAAGCAAGACAGAAAGTGTGGGGATCTCAGTGGGTCACTTACCCAAAACTAATTACTCACTGGCTGCCTCTAGGGCGACCATTGCTGCCTCCCTGCACTGCACATTTTACATTGTATCCAGTGTAGCACCTGGTTAAACATTTGGGGATTGCTATTGTTTTCCTGTGCATCAGTCATTTCATGACAGAATCAGACTTTACATGGAATGAAGCACAGGCTCATATATTAGGTTGAACCATGTAACATTGATGTGTTTATCAGTAAAATGGTCAAGTCTTGCAGTTTTGTGTGGTTCTGCTTGCCAGGTGTTGGCTCTGTCTCAGTGTGTGCTAGGTGCTTGTGAAGGCCATTTCTGTTTAAGTTGCAAACAATCAAGATCTCACAGTTCTCTTTGCTTTTACATGCAAAGATAATTCAAGATTGTAATTCCTCTCTTATCGATGGAGTACTTAAAGTTGTACTTTGGTTCTATATTGGACTCTCTACATTGGACTCTTATCTAATCCTCAGAACCTTATGAGGCAGATATTATTATCTTTGCACAGAGGAGACTGTGGCTCAGTGATGTTAAATGGCATATCAAAGTTGACACAACTACTGTGGAACAGGGGTTTGCTCCAAAGTCTGACCTCTTTTCTTTGTCCCAGCTCTTTTTTTTTTTTAAAGATTTATTTATTTATACAAGAACTGGGGTACAGGTCAGAGGCACGGGAGGGTGAGAGAAATCACCAGAGAGAGAGGGGAGCAGAACAGGCAGACGGACCAAAAACACTGCTGAGGGGAGCAGTGGGAGAGACAGGAGAGGTCTGCCACACCATGTGGGTTTCCCCCTGGCTGGCTGGGAATCGAACCCTCACTGCAGAGGCTGCGGACAACTTCACAGCGCGACGCTCAACCCTCTGTGCCACTGGGGAGGCCCTTTGCCCCAGCTCTTTCCACTATTTGCATTCCTTCCTGATGATCTGTGTTGAGGCTTTTCTTTGACTCCTTACTGTATTTTTCATCTTCTCGTGTTTAAGGTTAATTGAGGGGTTCGCTCAGCCCTACCATCCTAATGAGCATAGCAGCTTGCCCCAGTCACTTGCACATAATATTTCCCAGCTACTCCCGACAGCCTCCAACCATGAAGAAAGCACACAGGAATACGACTCAATGGAAAGTTCTGGTTGTTAAGTGGGTCAGGCTGGCATCTAATCAGGTGGTTACAGGTCGTTGCTTGCCCCACGTGCATGATTAAGCCACCTCCTGTAGTAGTAGTAGCAGCAATAGTAGTAGTAATAGCAGTTGTTAACTGGATTCTGGAAAATGACTGTGTATATAGAACATACTCTGGGGTTACAGAAGGTTTTGTATTTATATGACCCTTTATAGAAACTGCCTGAGTCACTAAACTTTCACTATCATGGTGCACAATTTTAGACAAAACAATTTAAATGTCATCAGAGCCCTTGGAGATCATATAGAAAGAATCCCTCACCTCCATTTTATAGATGAGAAAACTGAGGCTGAAAGGGAAGTGTCTCGCTCCAGGTCAAAAGGCTAACTTCAAGGCAGAGCCAGGATCCAGACTCAGATGTATCTCACTCCTGCTGTCTTTACGATACCCTGCCACCAGCAGCTCCTCAAATCCTCAAATCACAAATACTTACTGAACACCTACTGAGAACCAGGTTTTGATTCCGAGGTGTGAGGTGTTAGGTGACATACCTAGGGTCGCACTGTAAGTCTATGTCAGGGTTTGAGGCCCATGCTCCACTGCTCCCTTCTGCCCACATTGCCCGTCCTCACAGCAGCCCTGAATCTCTCATATTTGCAGCGCAGCTAGAGCTGTGTTTCTCAAACTTGAACATGTGTTACGGTTACCCGGAGGGCTTATTAAAACACAGATTGAAGGCTGTGCCCCCAGAATTTCTGCTATAGTAGGAATGGGGTGGAGTCTGAGATTTTGCATTTCTAGCAAGTTTCAGGGACCATACCTGGAGAAGCACTGTTCTGTTCAACAAAATGAGTATGATACTTGGCCTCATTAGCTCTCTAAAGTTGCCTGAGTCATCTTTTAGGTGAGAGGTTTTGGGATGTAGCACCTCAGTTTTCTCTAACATTTTGAATGTTCAGAAACAACTTATGCTTTTCAAAAAAATAGGATTCTAGAAGAAATCTGGAAGAAATATTAGGTCTTTTAGGCAGCCCTCTGCATCTAAGACGGGATAGGTGTAACCCATTCCGAATATTGATATAGGCTTGGCTCCTCCCACGTCTTCATTGATTTCTTGAATTATGATTATAGTGAGCACTGTTTCTTTTGGGTCCCATGACCTAATTTTCTCTTTATCTCTCCCTTTGGAGGCTCCACAGTGGCAACTCCCAGAAATCTACCTGCTCAGGGCTGTGTGGGCCTTGTGCCTGGCAGCATGCTGCGGGCAGAGAAGAAACTGAGTGGGTATTAGCTCCCTTGCCTCCCCTTCTGAAACTGCTAACAGCCCCCTGTTACTCATGAGCCTCACTGCCATTTCTCTGATTCAAACTGGGGCATTCACCAGGTAAGAACAGAAAAGAGGAAACCCTCCAGATGACACCCTATCCTATGTTTCTAAAACAGTGGTTCAGCCCTGGTTGCACATTAGAATGGCCTGGGTAGCTTTTCAAAAAGTACTAATGCCTAGGTCCCATATCAGATCACCTGAATCCCAATCTCTGGGAGTAGGGCCTGGGCATTAAAACTCTCCGGGTGGTTCTAATGTGTACCCAAGGTTCAGAGCCACTATTCAAACCAAGGCAACTCTTCCCTTTGTTCTGTCTTATTGCCTTTTAAACTTTAAACTTTAAAAACAAAGTTTGTGTAATTATGGCTTTATTTCAGAAGGGATTGTGTCCAGCAGTGATATCAAAACTTTAGCATGCATCAGAATCACCCGAATCACATAGACTGCTGGCTTCATCCCCAGAGCTTCTGATTCAATAGGACTGGCGAGGGACCCGGGGAGTCTGGATTTCTTACCAGTTCCCAGGTGGTATGAATGCTGCTGTTTCAGGAACCACACTTTGTAAACCACTGTTATTAAGGGGAGAGACACAATTTTCCACATCTAGTACCCCTTAAATAACAGTTGTGGTGGGTAATTTTTTTAACCTGTCTCCATGACAATTTTCAAGCACTGAGAATGTGCACACTCACACAGCTATAAAAGTTACCAAGTGTCCATTTGCAAAGACAAGTGAAAGACAAATGGATTGCATTAGGGAAATTCAGCAAATGTTCTCTGGGGTAATGGGAGTTAGCCAATAGCGGAGGAAAAGAGTTAAATCATTAGGTTGTTTATCCTGACTTGGTCTCTGCAGGACTTGGGTGTCTTTACACCTGCCATAGTTAAAATTGTCTTCCTCCATTTAAAGAGAAAAAAAATAAGGAGGAACAAGTTCATTGTTAAAGCACAAGGGCAAATTTGTGATCATAGGCACAAAGAAAACAGAGTAAACAAATCAAAGCCACTCCTAATCCGAGGCAGCAGACCAGACAGAATGCTTTGGGTTGTTTTTGAATATCAGTCAGCTTTAGCTAACACTGCCCGGTGTTGCAAGCTTATTTATTCTCCTCAAAGATTGAGGGATTAGCTAGAGGGATGATGAGGTTGTGAGCGAATTGGTTAGTCATTCTGTTGGGTCAGAATGACTCGCAATATAGCGCCTGCATTTGCCATCCATTCACTCTTCTTTACTGGATCAAAGGCAAGAGCAGAGGTGATAAATGAGTCTAGCAGCCCTGAGACACTGATTACATTACATGGTACAGAGAAACCCCCATTGGAGGTTGGGGTGTGTGTGTGTGTGTGTGTGTGTGTGTGCGTGCACATGTGCGCATGCATGCATGCATGTGCACATGGGTGTGAGGCCCAAGAATACCAAATATATTAATCAATCTTACTCATTTTTCTCGTGCACAGTTCAGGGTGGGGACGAGCTGGCGCAGACAGTAGCCCTACTAGCAGGTACCCAGAGTCCTCTCAGCATCCTCCCAGGTCCCATTTCTTAGAAAGCCTCCCAGTTTACCTTCTTGAGAACTCGATCCAGCCTAACCATTTTTCGGAGCTAATTTTTTGCTCTGTGTCTTTGTAGAGCAAGATGAAGATGCAGTATTGTTGACCATCCAAATTATGATTCCTTGACTTTAAATCCCAAATGTGCCTCTTATTAGCTACGTTACCTTGAACAAATCCCTTCACCCTAAGCCTCAGTTTCTGTCTGTAAACGAGGGGTAGATAATAAAAGGGCCTAATATAAAAAGTTGTAAGAAATATAATCCACATAAGGATGTAGCTTGACACATCATAAAGACTTAATACTGAGCCTCCCTGGTGGCGCAAGGGGTTAAGCACAGCACTGTAAAGCTATCCACAGCCTCTGCAGCATGAGCTCAGCCAGAGAACTACCCACATGGCACAGCAGACCGCTCCTGTCTCGCCTGCTGCTCCCCTCAGCTGTGTATTTTGGTCAGTCGGCCTGTTCTACTCCCCACTCTGTCTCTGGTGAATCCTTTCATCCACCACACCTCTGCCTGTACCCCAGTTCTTGTATGCATAAAGTAATAAAATAAATCTCTTTTAAAAAAGACTTAATACTTATCAACTCTTGGTATCAGTATTGTATTTTATAAAGGAAGATGGAAGTTTCTGTGAGTCAGGCAGAGAAGCCCACAGTGGTAGCAACAACCTCCATGTCTAGGGCACTGCAAAACCTCTATTGTGGCCCCAGGGAAGCCTTTTTTCTTGGGTGATTGCCATTAACAGCATGGTCGAATTAAGCTATTAAGACTGCCTTGCAATATACTCTTGGGAAAAGGAGTTTGGGGAGTAAAGTTTCCAAGCAGAGGAAGGACCAAGCATGAATAGCAAGAGACAGAGATGACAGAGTGGATCAGCAGGCAGTGAGGCTGTTTCCATGGGGAGTGTTAGGTCTTTTTCCTTCTCTATCCACACTCCAGCAGTGTCTGAGGCACTTGCAGTCTTCTGAATAATATGCTTTGAGTATCTGCAGTCCTCTCACACTGTCAGATCTTTGTGTATGCTTTTCCGCATCCTGGAACATACTTTTACCCACCATTCACCTGGTGAACAGTTATCAAACCCTCTTTATTTTCCTCCTTCCCTGGTCTGAGTTCAATGCCTTGCCTTTGCGTTCCCATAGCCCTCATAGCATAGTAATTCTCACAGCATAACAAATTATCACAGTACATTGGAGTATCAAATAGATATGCTGTTTAGTACAGTAGTTATGAGCCATATGTGGTGACTGAGAACTTGAAATATGGCAAGTCTGATATGAGATATGTTGCAAGTATAAAACAGCAGAATTGGAATACTTAATACAAAAAAGAATTTAAAATATCTCATTAATTCTGTATATTGATTACATAATGAAATAATATTTTGGATATGTTGACTCAAATAAAATGTATTAAAATTAGCTTTATGTTTTTTATTTACTTTCTCTAAAGTTGGATACTAGGAAAGTTCATATCACGACTGTGACTCTGTTGGACCCTAGTGCACTAGATTGTCAGCCCCATGAGGGGCAGGGGGCTCTTCTTGCTCACCACGGTGTCCCTGCTGCCTGCCACAGAGTAGTGCTCCTGAAATATTTCTAAATAGCTAAATGAAAGACTAGTATCTGGATTTGTATTGAACCCTGGAACTTTGGCGAGAAGGTGCACGGAATCATCTTGGATTTATTATTCTGTTACTCTGGGTATTTAATTCACATTACTGGACTTTATGTCTTTAGTTTCACTAACGACAGGAAGTTATAGCTGTGACTAAGTGATGTAATGCTGTACCACTCACAGATTTATTATTTGTAAATCCTTCTTATGTTTGTTTAGAGAAGCTCTGAAGAAGAGGAAAAAAAATCTCTCTCCCCCCACCTCAGTAAGAATAAAATTATGAGTAGAACCTCCGAGTCTACAGAAGGAGGCAATTCTTTCAAAGTGGAGAAGGCCTATTTCAGAAGTTATCACAGGACATGTGGAAGGGTCTCTGAAATAAGGAAATGTGGACTTTGCGAGACGTGTTACAGATGAGATAAAATAATCCTCCCACTTTACAGTTGGGAAAATGAAGACCCAGACAGTGGAAGCCTTCCAAAAAATGATCATTGTAGCCCCCTCATATTCCTGCTTGTAGAATCTTTTGACTGTTGGAAGGACTGACAGATGGCACACTTGAAATCTGGTGAGATTGAAATCTCTCAACCAAACTAACTTTCTCACTTTCCCCATGATTACCTGTGTTCTGAAGCAACTTACAAACTAAAACCAAATTTTATTCTTTGAGTTTTAGAAAAATAAACCTACACAATAACATGGAATTTGTCTTCTCATTCATATATCACATGGAATGTATTGGTTGAATCATGAATTGTATGGAATATCCCAATTTTCAGGTGTATATTTTTCTTTAACCAACTATTTAACAGATGAGGTGCTTGAACTAAGAAGTGGCTCTATTGCCCCTTCAGGACAAAGTAGTATTGGAATTATTTGCGACAGACCTTTAAGGGCAATGATTTAGAGGTCCTAGGTCACCGAAGACCAGGAGTCTTGACAGCTTTGGATGGAAATAACCTTTGAGCCTCAAAGTCCTCTGTTCATTCCCCCCAAAGAGGATCTAATGAGGAACACAGAAGGGAATATAACACCCTGGGGTCTCAAGGGAACATTACCTGAGTGATATTGTTAGCCCTAAATTTTAAAAATACACACATACAGTTTGTTCCTACCGTGCTGACAGTACATTATCAATGTGATGAGATGAGCAAGTATTATTTTTGCAGAGGCTGAAAAAATAAAAATGGAATCTCTGGGGCCTGACTGGCAACGTGTGTTTGACTTTGTCATCGACTGCATTTAAAGGTACAGCTGCCACCTGTGTTGCTTACCTTTGGATTTGGGCAGAGACCTGCTTCAGATCCCTGTCACATCAGCTTAGGTTATTTATTGAAAATGTTTTCTTCTCATTGTTCATGTTTCGAGGGGTTCAGGCACTGAGGATAATTTTTCTACTGCAAAATAATCAATAACCTGACTGCAGCTGACTTTTTTCCACTCACAACAGCAGTTAATTCTCAACCCTTCTGGGGATGTTTGCCAGTTGCCAAATGCTTCAGGCTATTTGCTTGATGACTTCCATTGCTCTTGGCCTTTGGGGTCTTTAGCCTCCTTATTACCTCCACGACAGGTCACAAGAGGATAGGAGGAACTGGCAGAAAAGTAGTTCTTGCTATTTGAAACTTTGAGGAAAGGTTTGGTAGGCATTGGGGGAGAAACAAACTATTGATTCTACTGGGTCAAGGAGAATTATCTGTCACCTATCCCTTTCTCTTGTTTTCCTGTCTGCCCCATCTACATATAATTGAGGGATGGCGAGGTAGTCCAGGAAATGCTCTGGATTTGCAATATTAAACGGTGCCCACAGTGCCAACCCACATAGCTAATGTGATAGAGATGTAAAATTGCATAAGAAGACAGACAACACAAACATCCAGATGACCAGCATAGGTGCTTTCATCTAATTAGCTCCTTATAAGCCAACTCAAAACTAAAGGTTTTTCTCCATCAATGAATGGTAAAGTAGAATATTCATAATCTTCACCATTCATACAGACATTTTGAGATTGCCTTTTCTGTTTTATATTGATCTCTATTGTAAACTACTGAGACTTCAGATTTCCCATTCCAAACTGCATGGGAATAGAAGTCCAGACTCATTCACATGCTAGTCATTGACTCACTATCATTTCTGTCTCCCTGTCCTCTTGTGGTATCCCCATGCAATTGTGGAATCTAAAGGAAATAATATCTACTATTATTCAAGATGGTTGAATATACCTGTTCCAAGGGCTAAGGCTACTGTGTGTTCTGTGTTTGTACCCATGTTTCATGCACATAGAGGGGCTGAGAGGGAAAAAGACTCCCCCAGAAGGACACCAGGAGGCAAGGACCATGGAGTCAGAAGAATGATATTGATTCCAAATGGACTACTTACTTACTTATTGACCTTGGGTGAGTCATTGGACACATCTTGTTGAGAACTGGATATCTAGGAAGATTAAGAATACCTATTCTGCATCTTTCACACGGTTGTGATAAATACATAGAATAATTGTGTGAGTGCATTTAGCCACATGGCTAGTACCTATTGAGTATTCAGTAAATGTAGATTCTGAATGATAACCTTAAAAGATCTGGTTTCAAGAGGCCCAGAAGCTTGATGAGTAGAGTTTAACTGTACATTAGGGAGTAGATGAGAGTCCAAGGGTTTATTGGAGGAAGATGTTATATTTATAATGCTATAAAATTGGATGTTCTAAGTCACACTAAGGTTTCTGTTTATCCCAATCCTCTTTCATTGTTCATGGAGAACTGGAACCATTTTCTAGGACTCGGATAGTTCATTAAGTCATTCAAGAACAGGCGGGTTCCAATGAAAGCTGATTCTTTATATGTCGACCAGAAGAGGTCAAAAGACCTAGTTATCAGGCTCTCCAAATAGCACATTACCATCTTACACCAGTGGGAGTGGCACATATTAAAAAAAAAAACTAGCAACAACAAATGTTGGCAAGGACATGGAGAAAAAGGAACTCTCCTGCACTGCTGGTGGGAGTGCAAACTGGTCCAACCACTAAGGGGAGCTGTGTGGAGATTCCTCAGTCTGCTAAAGATGGAGCTTCCATATGATCCAGCAATTCCACTCCTAGGTATTTACCCAAAGGACACAGAAACATTAATTCCAAAGGGCACCTGCATCCCTATGTTTATAGCAGCACTATTTACAATAGCTAAGCTATGGAAACAACCCAAATGCCCCAAAATATATGACTGGATCAAGCAGATGTGGTACATATACACAATGGAGTATTACTCAGCAATCAAAAAAGATAAACTCATGCCATTTGCAGCAACATGGATGGAGTTGGAAGGAATCATGCTCAGCAAAATAAGCTAGAAAGAAAAAGAAAAATACTGGATGTTCTCACTCATAGCAGGAATTTAAAAAACCTAAATAAGGGACCAGGAAAAAGAATGATCATAATAAAGTAAAAATCAAAATCAACAAGAACTATAAACCAGAGATACACTATGGGGCCGGGGTGGGGGAGAAGGCAGTAGGATCAAAATAAGGGGGGTGGGAAGTATATGGGGATCATAACCAAGATGAAAATGCATACATTGTACAAAAATGAAAAATGATGTAAAAAATATAAAATAAAATTAAATTAAAAAATCAAAATCTAAAAAGAAAATAAAAAAGAAAGTTCTCAAGAATACAGCTTTATAAGAGAGTGTATTTTTGTGTGCTTTTCTCACTGCTGTGTCTCTAGTACCTAGAATAATGCCTGGAACATAGAAGGAACTCAATGCATGTGTTGAATAAATGAACAAGTGCTTTTATTCCAGAAAGAACATAATAAATAATACCTGTATATTGCTTTGTGTGGTAATTGGCATGGAGTAGGAGTATGGAATCCATAAAAGACAGGATTGTGAAAGAGAAGTTTATGGTAGTTAAAAAATTACAACCACAAAAAGAAAATTAGATTGGTAAAGCCCTTTCAACTTGGTTCAAGTTGAGGAAAAGGGAAAAATATTAATTTCCATGAGATTTACTGGAAGTAATAGTTTGCTGGACAAGAGTAACTCCTATGGATTTTGCTGACAGCAAGACTAACATTTTCTACCTTTCCATTGTTTAACATTTATGTAGTCCAGCTTCGATAGAGTGAAACTGTCTACTAAACCACATCCTTGGGAATGGGGAAGATGTGTTATATGGAGATTTACTTACTATAAAATTCTTTCCTGTCTCCTTTATTCTTGGTCTTCTTTTTGCACTTCTTACACCTGCCACTGAAATCTGTTCTCAACTTTCAGCCTCTGGTATGTTCCTCATTATCCATGGCAGATCCTTCTGACAAGATCCTAATTCTATAACTTTTGTTAATATTGGTCTTGGCAGATCCTGGCAAACAGGTCCTAGGCGCCTGTGAAGATATTGGAGACTTGCTCTCAGGAACAGAAGTTGACTTCCTGTCAGACAGAAGGAGATAGGTCTTCTTGTCTCTGGAATCTTATATCAGCCTCTACTATTTTGACTCATTCCTTGGACTTGGCCTTTCCATCTAGCTTCTGGAGTTTTCTACTGAATACTTGCGTGGCTCTGAATTATTCTGATTAGCAGTTTCTTTGAGCTCCCTAGATCTGGAATATCTTCTTGATTCTGTATTCTGGTTCTACAATCTTCCTTTATCTCCAGCTATATTTCCATTTTTTTTTTTCTGTAGCTTATGGTTCCTTTGTGATATCCTCATCCCCTTGTTGCTTCCAAACCCTGCTTAAATATCAACAAAGGGAAAAATGCAAGGTGGGCCCTGTCCAGATAAAGGAAAATTTGCAAAGGTCTGGAGGACCGTTTCAACTAGTAATTTTATGCACTCTTATTTATAGAGTTAGAGACATGCTACCCTCAATCCCTTGAGGGGTTTCATTTAGGGGACAGTCTCAGACTGTCTTATTAAGCTTGAGAAAATGTTTTAAATTAAGGTGATTTTGGATAAAGAAAGCTTTGTTAAGAATTAAGAGACCAAAATTCAGTCTGACTCAATAATTTATTTGTTGCATGACATTCAGAAGTCATCTCTCCTGTATTATTCCCATTTTATAGTGAGAGAAATGGTTGTAATAAACTCTCACCCTATACCTAGGCCATAGTATGCTATAAAAAGCTAAGTAATTCAAACATTGTTAATGAACAATAGTATCAACTCCAAACATTTTTTTCCTTTTAGCTAAGAACCATTTATTGTAATCTTCCACGATGCTATTTATACCAAAGTCAACAAAACCTTGCTTTCTTTTGTGTCTTTTAAATAGCAATGAAGATACAATGTCTTCCCAGAGAATGGTTTTGTGGTCATGTCAGTCCAAAAGAATTAATGTGCAGGAAGTGGGCACCCAGAGATTATGAGAAATGTCTAGCCGTACATAATTTTAAAAGCCTTGTAAATTATGGTATTTCACTATATGAGGTAAAATTTGGTATTTTTCCCCCAAGCTTGTCATTGGAAGCAACAAGAATTGACCATGCCAATTACCAAACTGCAGTTTTCTAGGGCTCATACCAAAACTGATTTGATAGAATCTTCCCGTACTGATACCATTCTGAAAGTCAGTAGGAACAGATTTTGTCAGAATAAGAATGCAAAAGTTTTGTGAGCAGGAGACATAAGTAATTGGTACCACATCCACAAGGCATTCCTGGAAGAGCATCTGGATACCCTTGTGCCTCTAATCAGACTATACCTTTGCCAGAATGTGCTTCTTTCAACTCTTTAAACCTTCCCCATAGCCATAGCCCAGTTTAAGTCTAATCCCCCCTAGGAAGCATTCCCTATCCACCAAAGCCCCCTCATGATTGTGCCCACCTATATGATTTTTCTCCAGCATTTATTTGGCACTTGACAGTAGCAGAACTATCATAATGCAATATGTATTTTCTCTCCAACACTTTATGGTATGGCTAAACATATAGGAAAACTTTGGACAGATCGCTGGACCCTTCTGGACCTCTATTTCTTCACCTTTGAAATGAAGAATTTGGATCAGAGCTGTGGATTTCAATCTTTGTTTTGGTCATGGAATCTTTTCCACTAATAAAATCAGTGAAACTTTAGTGCACGAAATAGAGACAAAGGGGAGTTGGACTTAGAGTTTACTGTATGCAAAGGACTCCTCTAGACCCTTTATGTCAGTTTGAGATCCTTTTGTAGAACCCTAAAAGCCCTATGAAAGAGTGTGAAAACCAATGGCCTAGATGATCTGTAAGGACCCTTTTCAGTCTCTATAGTCTATGCATCTAAGTGCATGTATGGAGTCTTGGTTGGAGCGCATTCTCTGTAAGTGCTGTGATCGTGTATAACATTGGGTTTCTAGATGACATGTTGCCTTTTAGAGAGAATAAACCTTATAGAAAGCCAGCAAGGAAGTATATGTGATCTCCATCGTAGGGAGTGTAATTAAAATATGTGAGCCCCAAAGGAGGGTGAGCTCCCCTGGAGACATTAAGTTTTCTCTTCGATATTCTGAAGATTTTGCGCTTTTCCTAAACTAGGGAGATAGAAGGAACAGTTACCACATTTCTGCCTTTGATGTTGAGACTTTGAATTTGTCCCTTAGTAACCTTCCCTAAGGTCGGGCTTCTTGGAAACTCTAACCTTGTTACTATTACTGGGTGGAGATTATTCAAATTTCCTTGGGATCACATCTAACTGGTATAATTTGGAAGATAGCCCTATCTCTTTTAGGAGAGGAGAAATGTGTGTGTGTGTGTGTGTGTGTGCGCTTGCACATTTGTGAAGTCTTCCTTGAGTCCTCTTAGCTAAGTCAGATAATAGTAGAAAATGCCCTCATCCCCGAAGGTAGACTATGTTTAAGTTTTCAAGGCAAATGACAAAATTATTTTTCCTAGGTGCCTTTTTTATGTTACCTTAGAATCATTCCATATCAAAGAACCCATCATCATGTCTCTGAATATATGTTGACTCATTGCATCAACATAGTGACTATTATATACCCACACTATTTGCATACTCTATTTATTCTATGCATATAAATTGCAGAGACTTACTTTCAGAGAGAATAAACCTTAGAGAAAGCCAGCAAGGAAGTATATGTGATCTCCATCCTAGGGACTGTGATTAAGTCATTCTAACAAAATAAACTAGTTGACCTCTTGAGATCCCTAAATATCCATCAACAGGTCTGTGACTCTTCATGCTAGCAAATGTTTTCACTTTTCTTTCATTCAGCTTTAGTGATTTTTTCATGTAAGTTTAAAACTGGAAAGTATACTTGATCCTATCTCCTCATTCACTATATGTAAACATAGACCCAGGAAGATGGTATGCTAGTTATTGAAAAAGCTAGGGCTAAACTCAGTGCTTCTTACTTTTGATTTGTTGTATTTTGTACTGACAAAATCCTGTCCTACAACTTTTAAATTGAGCCAGATCACTAGGTACCTACATAAACTAACCTAAAGGTCCCTTAAATGGTAATTTGAATGAGAAGAAGGGTAGAGATTGTGATTCATTTTTATGACAGCCTCATCTTTAAAGAGGAGTTCCTTTCTGTAAAATGTATTTTTTTTTTTTAGAATTTTATGTGATAAGAAAAGGGAGGGACTAAACATTTACCTGTATTCACTACATGCTTGGCATTGTGCTAAGCTCTTTACCTTTCCATGTATTATCTGGTGTAACACAACAACCCTGCAAAGTGAGTAGTATTAGAGAACTCCAGGGCTCAGAGAATGAAAGTGACTTGCCCAAGGCCTATAGTCAGTGAGTGGGAGATCTGGGAATTGAACCAATGTCTGTCTGAATCTACACCCATCTACTTGTTTGTCGCTTTGGTAGTCTGAATTCTGAAGCCTCCTGAGAATGGTACATAAACCATTACTCTTCCTGCTCAAATGATTTCATTGGGATTCACCCATTAGCTGAACTTCCTTTTACTCGTGGCAGGTGGGTGAGGTTTCTTATGGGTCAATAGAAAGGCAGGGATTCTGGAGAGGAATTGTCCATCAAACTCGTTTTTGATTTATTCTACTGATGTCTCCTGGAAGTTTTATCTGGTGAAAAAACATTGCTTTGGATATAATAGTTTTGGAATCTCTTGTAGTTGAAACTTTGGTTTATTATACCTCCTCATCGACCAAGTCTCATTTTTTTTGAAAAGGAAGTGAAGTGGCAGGGAGAAGGCATTTGATTGAAGAGAAATAACTAGTATCAAGTACCTACTGGGTGCCAGTTGTCACTCGGGGCATTTTGTGTTTCTCTCTTTTATTTTCATAATAACTTTTAGAATTGCATAACATTTAAGAGAAGGGGAAACTGAGGTTTGAGAAGGTTAAATAAATAGCCTGAGGTCACGGGCTATTAAAGGGCAGAGTTGGGATTTGAATCAAATTTCTTTTTACTCTAAAACCAAGGTCTATTCCATTATACCACTCAGCCTTCATTTAAAACATAGTATTGCCTTTTACAAGCATCTAGATAAACTGAGAAATCTCAGTCTTGTTCAATTGTCTCTAAATCCCGGCTTCCCCTCTCTGGAGGTTCCCCTATTGTAGAACGTGCACTATCTACTGTCTTCTCCAGAAACAAGAAAGGCAGAAATTACAGCTCCTTGAGACAGGGAATTGAAGGGCTCTTTTTTGTTTCCTCCTGTCCCTGCCTTGGATGAACGGTCTGAGTCTGTGTATACCTCTCCTGTATCTAGGTAAATCAAGGACAGGCATCTGGGAATGGCTTCTTGGCTATGAAAATCAGTGTTTTTATTGTCATTTTAAATGCAAGCATTTCTTCTAACCTCCTGTTTCCAATTTCTGCACCTGCTAATTGGCTAATTTTGTTTTCAATTTGCTGAAGCTTGTGTATTCTTAATTATGTTAATAGCGCTAAACGATTTAAAATATTAACATTTAAAACACGTATTAAGAACCAACAGAGTTAAAAAAATAATTTATTGAAGTAAAACTCACATTACATAAAAGCAACCATTTTAAAGCGAATAAGTAACAAAATAAAGCAAATAATTCAGTGGCATTTAATACATTCACAGTGTATGGCAACTATCACCTCTATCTAGTTTTAAAACATTTCCATAAGTAGTGAGTAAAACCTGTAACTCCTGAAGCAATTTCTCCTCATTCACACTCCCATCCCAACTCCACGCTAGCCCCTGGCAACCACCAATCTACATTTTGTCTCTATGGGCTTATTCTGCATATTTCATATAAATAGAATCATACAATATGTGACTTTTTTTGTCTGGCTTCCTTCGCTTAGCATGTTTTCAAGCTTTATCCATGTGTAGCTTTATCAGTACTTCATTGCTTTTTATGACTCAGTGATATTCCACTGTATGCATGTATCATAATTTTGTTATTCATAAATCCTCTGGTGGACATATGTGCTCTTTGTGAATAGTGCTGCTGTGAACTCATACACATATTCCTACTTGAGGACTACTTTTCATTTATTTTGGGTATATAATTAATAGTAGAATTGCATGTTTATATTGCAGTTCTATTCTTTTAGCTTTTTGTGGGAACACAAAACTACTTTCCAAAGCATCTGAACCATTTTGAATTCTCAAAAGCAACATACAAGCGTTCCAATTTCTCGACATCTTTGTCAACCCTTGTTACTATCCTTATAAGACATCCTGTGGCTATGAAGTCCTTCATTGTGATTTTGATTTTTAGTTCCTTAATGACTAATGATTTTAAGCACACTTTCATGTGTTCGCTGGCCATTTATACATCTTTTTTTCTTTTTTGTGGGATATATATTCAAGTACTTTCCTCAGTTTTTAATTGGGTATTTATTTACTGTGATTGAGTAGTGCTCCATTGTATAAATATATCACATCTTCTTAATCCACTCATCTGTCCTTGGGCACTTAGGTTGTTTCCATAACTTTGCTATTGTAAACAACACTGGAGGGAACAGAAGAATGCATATACCCCTTCAAATAAGTGTTTTTGTATTCTTCAGGTAGATACCTAGTAATGAAATTGCTGGGTCTTCTAATAGGTCCACTTTAATATTTTGAGAAACCTCCATACTCTTTTCATAGGAGTTGGAACAGTCTACATTCTCACCAACAAGTCTATGAGGGTTCCTTTTTCTCCACAGTCTTGCCAGCACTTTTGTTGTTGTTGTTGTTGTTGTTGTTCTTTTTGATATGGGCCATTCTCACAGGTATGAGGTGCTATCTCATTGTGGTTTGGATTTCCTTTTCCCTGATAATTGATGATGAACATTTTTTGATGTGCCTGTTGGCCATCTGTATGTCTTCTTTGGAGAAGTATCTGTTTAGCTCTTCTGTTCATTTATTCATTGGGCTGCTTGTTTTCTTGTTGAGTTGTATGGGTTCTTTGTAGGTTCTGGATATTAGCCCCTTGTTGGGTGTATGATATGAAAATATTTTCTCCCATTTGGTATAGTGTCTCTTTATTTTCTTGGTAGTTTCACTGTGCAGAAGCTTTTCAGTCTGATGTAGTTCCATTTGTTTATTTTTGCTTTTGTTTCCCTTTCCATTGTAGTGGAGTCTCCAAAAATTAAGCTAATGTCATGGATTGTTTTGCCTATGCTTTATTCTATGTATTTTATGGTTTCAAGTCTTACATCTAAGTCTTTGATCTATTTTGAATTAACATTTTTATATGATGTTACATAGTGGTCTAGTTTCATTCTTTTGCATGTGGCTGTCCAGTTTTCCCAACATCTTGTTACCTTTTTTTAGCTAGAAGTTTATTTTATGTGATATAAGTAAGACTGTCCCTGCCTTTTTTAGGGTACCATTTGCTTGTAGGATTATTTTTCAATCTTTTACTTTGAGCCTATGTTTATCTTTGGAATAAAGATGGGTCTCCTGGAGAAAGAAGAAAGTTGGGTTTTGTTTTCTGATTCAAACAGTCAGTCTGTGTCCTTTGATTGGTGATTTCAAGCCGTTAAAATTTAGGTAAATTATCCCTATATAAGTATTTATTAATAGCATTTTGCTACTTTATGGGTGTCTTCGCAGTTTGCTCTTTCATTCTTTTATTCTCTTCCCTTGTAGTTTAAAAGCTACCTTTTGTGTAGTGTTTGGATTCCATTTTGATTTTCTTTGTTCTACATTTTTAAAAATCATTTTTATTAATTTTTAAATGTAGTACTTTTTTCTTACATCATTGCTAACTTTTGGACAACGTATGATTTCTCCCCTCAGTTGTGACCACTGTAGTTCTCCTACCACCAAAGCACCCCTAGTCCATCACCACATTCTCTTGTGCTCTTCCCCACTCCCCGCCAGCGCCATTTTCACCCTTTTCCATCCTTTCCACCACTCACCCCCCTCCTAGATGCCTCATATCTACGATTGGCTTTCAAGGTTTGTCTTTGGCCCTTTGGTTTTTCTATATTCCACATATAAGTCTTCTGGTACTTTGGTTAATTTTGTTGTGTTAGGGATTTTACTCAGGGTTGTCTGAAGCTGCCAATTAGGGTGAATTTCTCTGTCTCCTCATTCTATTTGACGGTCTGTGATTATTTCCATCAATTAAGACAAACTGCTCTTCTTCCTAGTCCTGCTGTGATGTGCCTGTGTAGAATTACAGGCCACAGGATTAATGCCTGGGGTATTGGTCTTGGGTGCTGTGCTTTCTGTTTTTGTATTGGCTGAAATTTTATCACCAGTAAGAATTATTGGAGGACAAGGACCAGAACCATGGGAGGTGGTTCAAGAATCCAGTCTATAAGGTCTGTACATCCTATACAAGCTAGAGATGTGTGTGTGTGGTGGGGGCGGTGGGGGTGTGGTGGGGGAGTATAGGTCATTGCAGTCGATTGCCAAGGGCATAACTTCAGTACTGCATTTGCTTGAGCCAAGAGAGGGATCTGCAACCACCATCTGGTTAAGGCAGATTCTACTGGTGGTGGCCTCCCAGAACCCCCCAAATTGCAAGCAGTTGCTTTAGCTGCTGCAGCTGCCTAGTTCTTATCTCAATGTTTTTTTTCTGGTAGAGCCTTTGCCCTGAGGCTCAGGCATGATCATAATGGCCAGGGGGCTGTGGGCTTGGTCTGTAGACAGACACCATGGGAAACTGCGGATTGTGTAGTAGTTAGGCTGTCCAGATGCCTGCCAAGGCCAGACAGGGCAGGTGCATCTCATGCCCACCAAGCCAGCTGTTAGCAGTCCCAGGTGCATCAGCTCAGCAGTCACCCAGAAGTCAGTGTTCTTTATGGCAGACAGAGCTTTCCTGTTTGCATTGGGCTAGGAACCAGGAATCCAGGTGGGGAAGGTGGGGTGCCTTTCAGTATTCCAAGCCACCTACCAGCTCAGGTTTATCAATTCAATGCTTTCCCTGCAGCCAGTGTTTGTTTGGGGATGTGGAAATCAGCAAGCTGTGTGGTTTTGGAGGGATGAGAGGTGGGTACCTCTCCCAGTGCCCTGATATTGATCTTAGTGGGAGCACTTCTCAAGCTTTCCTCCCCTTTTCAGTGGTCTCTGTCTCAACTCCTTGTGGAGACACCAATTATTAACTCCTCAGTTCTTTTCCAAGTTCTCCTTCACTAATGCTGGTTGGCTGCAACCTTGGATGAATGCTAGTTCACCATCTTATATAGGGTTTTACTTCTTACATTTATTTAGCTTGCACATCCGTTTTGAATTAGTATTTATACACAGTGGAAATAGGAATCCAATTTGATCTTTCACATGTGCATATCTAGTTGTAACAGCACCATTTTTTAAAGAGACATTTTTTCCCCAATAAAGGGTCTTGATATCTTGCAAAAATCAACTGACCACAGATACATGGGTTAATTTTGGATTCTCAATTCTGTTCCTTTTGCCAGTACCGCACTGTTTTCATTACTGTAACTTTGTAGTAAGTTTTGAAATCAGGAATTGTGAGTCATTTAGCTTTGTTCTTTATCCAGATTGTTTTGACTATTTAAGGGCTCCTAGCAAATGCATATGAAATTGAGGATAGGCTTTCCCATTTCTACAAAAAAAGTGATGAAATTTTGAAAGGGATTACATTGAATCTGTATATCCCTTTAGGCATTATTGACATCTTAATAATATTAAGTCTTACAATCTGAGAACATACGATGTTTATTTTACTTATTGAGTTTTTCTTAAATTTCTTTCAGTGTGAATTTTTAGTTTTCAGTGTACATCTTTCACCTCCCTGTTTTAATTTACTCCATCTATTCCATCTGATTTTATCCTTTTGAATTCTATAGTAAATGGAATTATTTTCACAATTTTCCTTTTGGATTCTTCATGTCTATATAGAAATACAACTGGATATTTCCTGTTGATTTTGTATCCTGAAACTTTGTTGAATTTATTAACTTTTTCTGCACCACTTGAGATGATGATGTATTTTTCCTCTTCATTAAGGTAATGTTTTACACTGATGTTCTATGCCTTGTGATGCAATTCCTACCTGGTCATGGCATATAATCCTTTTAATATGGTGTTACGTGCAATTTGCTAGTATTTTGTTAGAGAATATTCCATTTATATTCATAAGGTATGTTTATCTTAAAGTTTGTTTTGTGATGCCTTTGTAAGTATAATTCTAGTCTCATAGAATGAGGTAGGGAGTTTCTTTCCTGTTCTACTTTTTGAAAGAGTGTGAGAAGGATTGATATTAATTGTTCTTTAAGTGTTCATCAGGTCCTGAACTTTTCTTTATTAATAGTTTTTTTATTGCTAATTCAACCCTTTTACTATTCAAAATTTCTATTCTTCTTCATTCAGTTTTAATAATTTACAAGTTCCTAGGAATTTGTCCATTTAATTTAGGCTATCTAGTTTGTTGTCATGTAGTGGTTCAGAGTTTTCTCTTGCCATTTTGACCTTATCATTTTCCACTTAAAGCTTCCCTGAATCATTGCCATCCCTTAGAAGTACTCTTTAAAGCTGTTATACTATATGGAAATATAGTATTATATATATACTATAGTATTATACTATAGTGTTATACTAATTCTTAGAACTAAGCAATGCAACTTCTTTTCTTATCAATTTTCTCTTCCTCTGCTCTGGCTCTGGTATTCTTACTTTCCCAAATTCTCTGAACTGTGTCTTACAAATATAGGTAGCTTTCATTTGTTTGGCATTTTCAGAAAACATAGGTGATAAACCTGTCAGACACATTGACTGAAGTTGCTACAGGTGAAATGAAAACTAAATGCTGAAGGTACAGATGAGAAATCACACTAATTGCCCCCTACTTAAATTGAACCAACATTTTACTGCAAAAATGCATTATGGGTGAATTTGTTCCACTTTGGAGGGGTGTCTAAATTTGCACTGGAATTTTTAAATTTGAGATTCACTTCTAATATAAGAATAAGGACACTTTATGACCCCTTAGAAGCATAAAAAAATACTCATTTAAAAACAAAGATGTCCCCTTCCTCTGAAAGTTTAAAAACTTGACAAAACCAGTTATATGTACTTTTCCACGGAAATAAGTAATGTCAGATGCAAAACAATCACCTTCCACCAAGAGGTGACCAAGGCTTTTTTTTTTTTTTTTGGTGGGATCCTCACTGGTGGCCGGGGATCGAACTGGCGCTGCAGAGGCTGCAGGCAGCCTCACAACCCAGCACTGCGCCACCAGGGGAGGCCCGACCAAGGATTTTTTAAAAAAGGAATCTTTCTAGATAGTAGAATTTTCTGGAGTTCAAATTTATCTGTTTGCATTTCATGATTTTATTTAACCATTTTGGTTAGAAGGTTTTCTAACATATATTGCATACTTTCTTGCCTTCATAAGCAGAATATGTTGAATATAATTTCATCTTTTCTCAATGACTCAGGGGCCATGCTATGATTTTTAGCTTCTCACTGTGCTGTATCTGGTGATGTGCCCAGGGCCTGTTGCAGGCTATAAGAATATTTGCCCCAATGCTGAATGTTCCCAGACTACAGAAAGTTATTTTGTCAGTTTTGTCCCCTAGTATCTCTCCATTTTCCCCTTGCTATGAATATTCTCTTGTCTTTGTTTTGACATCCACTGTCTAGCATTTACCATGTTGTTCCTAATCTTAGGTAGGATTAAAAATAAAATTTCCAAACTTGGTTAGAATTATATGTGAATTCCAGGTGTATGGATTCTGAATTAAGTCCTATTGGGGCTCACCTTGAGGGAAACACTTATGTTTGTGATGAGAAAGACATGTGCAGATCTTTTTGACAAAGCTAACAGTCTTGTTCAGTTCTTTTATATATCCCAAAGCTACAGGGAGTCTTTATTACTGTCATGCAGAGCCTAAAATCAACTGGAAAAAACAGAGGCAATGAAAACAGCAGATCTGTGCTGAATCAGGTTCAGTGAGGAGCATTCAGATGTTACCAAGTCCTGTGTCTGCCACTTAATTCAATCAGAGATTTTTTTTACCTCAACCTCTAGACCCAAATCATTTTTATGAAAAATATAAATAGGCC
Source organism: Talpa europaea (assembly GCF_964194135.1). Taxonomy (NCBI): domain Eukaryota; kingdom Metazoa; phylum Chordata; class Mammalia; order Eulipotyphla; family Talpidae; genus Talpa; species Talpa europaea. The sequence continues at coordinate 70,095,430 of NC_140081.1, forward strand.
AATGTGACCTTGCCATCCACCGAGTACCAAATATCTCAGAGGGAAGGCAAGCACAGGCGAGTTCTTCAATGATGTATCTGCTCCTATACTGCTTCCCTAATTACAGTCCTTCATGGGGGAGCAGATGGCCATTAATTAAGGAGGCTCTCAGGAAAGGACCCCAAAGTACAGAACCTTCTTGTGCTCTACACCTAGCAGATGCTCAAACTAGTCTCAGTTAATCTCAGTATACCCAGGGCCATGGGTATACTTCCCTTTGGGGTCGGAGATACAGAACATAGAGATGGCCCAGAAAATATGGTGTGTCACAGACCATTATTGTGGGGAACTACCAGCACCCACCAATTTTGAAAGTCTTCTAACATAGCTGGATTGAGTTGTATGCAAATGACCCAGAGGCCCATTGGATCTTTAATACCCAAACATATTATCAAAGGAAACTTGACTTATAATTTATGTTATCCCCATACTAAGTATTTTTAAAAATTCAGTTTCAGCTAATTCAGAACTTCTCTAGTAGCTAGACCCTCCGATGAACTAGAATGATGCATTTTCAGATTCTGACAGATAATTCAGTGTTCATTATATAGATGGCTATTTAAAACTGTACATTTAAAAAAACAAACCGATCATGTGCATGTCAAACATGGAGAAGTTCAATGATTTGACTCAGTTGGAGTATGATCTTTTCTTGGCTTGTCCAGACATATTTTTGGGGTATTGACTGATATGCAGTGAAGAACAGGATACTGGGGAATTGGTGATTTATTTGTTTGTGTGCAGCTGGAAAAGAAACCTATGATATTTACTATGGGAACAGAAAAAGAACCCAGGGGTTCAATGGACTTGGGTTCTAGGCGCAGCTCTTCATTAAATACTCACATGACCCACAACTCAGTTTACTCACTGCAAAATTATGTCAATCCTTACCTATCTCACAGGTCTGTGAGAAGACCTTAATTTGGGCTCCCCTACCAGTAAACCCTGAGACAAAGATTCAAGTATTGATAGTTTGTTTGACATTTGAAGGAAACACTGGCAGAAGAACAGGATAGTGAATCAAGGAAGGGAAGAAAGCCAGTATTAAAGGGAGTATTATCAAACTATCCACCAGAGAGTAGCTAGGGCTTAAGGGTTCAGGAAGGTGTCTGGAACGTGGTGTAAGACATCTGCTGCAGGGTTATATGCCAGAAGTTAGTGAGGGCTTAGGCAATACCAACTCCTGTCTGTCTTTGGTTGTGGGGGGTCATTAATATGTTTGTGGCACCAACCTGCCACACAAAGCTGGCATCCAGAAAAATTCTTCAGGAAAAGAAATGCAGGTGCTGGCAATAGGAAGTTAGGGTAGCATGCTGTGAAGTGGTGAGTGAAGAGGTACAGGAATTATAGCCTTTGCTGCATTTACTACAGCAGTATAAGTGAATGTATTTTGTATACATAAATTTCTTAATAACTGTAAGCATTAAAATTATAAGTTGATTGCTAATATCCATGGAACTGATGACAATGAACCATATGGCTGAAAAGAAATTGAAATAATTATAGTCAGGACATCTATTGTACACTTATTTACTATGTCTCAGATACCATATGTGTTTTAAATATGTCAACTCATTGAGTGCTCTTCAGGAGGAAAATATTGTAATTGTCTCCATTTTAGAAGACAGAAGTTTCGACTAACTTGTTCAATGTCACAGAGCTAGCAAATGGCAGATCTGGGATTTGAATGCTAGCAAGCTATCCAGTTCATACTCTCAAAGTGACTATATTCTAGCAGACAGCCCTGGGGGTAAAGGGTGGAGTAGCCTCTTTGGTGACCTTGAAGATCCAGTCTCTAATTTTTCATTTCTAATCCACTGCTTCAGCTGGTAAAGAAGATTTAAGATATCTTGCTGAGGTTTTGTTTGTTGGCTTCTGGACAAGTGCCTTGAAAATGACAAGAATCTCTGATCTATTTTTTACAGGTTATATTGCGGAGATAGCTCTGTAGTCTGAAAGAAATCAACATGTTTTATGAATGTAGCTCCTTATATTGTGGAAAGATATTTTATAACTTAACTATTTTCTTCATTGTCAGTGGTTTCATCAAGCTAGTCAATTTGGAAGATTATATATATATTTTGTCTTACCTGTCACTTTTTGGACCACAGAGGTGATCACTTAAATGTGCATCAAATAAACTAAGCTTAATTTGCATGTCTCAATCCACAGAGGAGAAACAGCATGGGGAAGTTAGAGTGTTAAGGATTAGAAACTAATTCTGTATGTGCAGCCTATGATGGGGCTGACAGATGCTCACTGCAGATATGACAAGTGCATATCTTATCTGAAAATTGTCTTCTGCAAGGACTTGGGTATAAGCCTTCTTACTGATGCCCAGGAAATGACAGTGTTGCAGTCAAGTTTCCCAAGTTATGTGACAGCCATTTAATGCACAATCTTTGGGAGGAGAAGATAAATGGCACTGAACAGTTGGAGAAAAATATAGAAGGTGCCACATTGGACCCGGGGATTCTGATGTTATTAATGAGCTGTGTTTAGTTGCTTCAAGAGGCAAGAATGTTTTAACCTTAACTCTCTTCCTCCACCTGAGACTATTTCTTTAGTTGTCTTTTCTGTGCAAGTACCTTTCATTCTCCAAGATCAACCATTCCAAACTGAGGTCATCATCCTGCTTCAACATTTACTTGGCTCCTGTTAGTGCTGATGGCTTTCTAGTCCTTCTCCTTGCTTCACCTCCTCAATGTCATGATCTGTCTCTTTCCCCCTCTGCTTATGGATTGGCTCCTCACTCCCTGACACCTGGTCTCTCCTTTACCATTCATCCTAACTACAGACCTCTGACATAAGCCTTTATTCTTTCTGCTAGAGCCCAGTCTTCCTACTGTGGCAGACAAAATCTGTTATAAACTGATTACCTTTTCCAAACTGTGCCTTTAAGATCATACATAATACAATGGCTATAATTATCCATCCTAATTTCTGCTCTATTCAGGCAAGCCCCAGTTCTGCAGTCCTATCAGGTTCATTTTCATCTCTGTGCCTTTGTGGGCCACATGCTCTGCGCCTGGATTATTCTTGCCTGTGTATACTCCTGTAAAATCTATCCATTCCTCCATGAAACCTTCCTGTTTGCTATAATCCAATGTATTTTATAATACCTCCTATCACTTTTTGTAGTAGATCATTATGTACACATTATATTAATATTATAGAAATGCTTCATTTATTAATCTCATCTTTTCAACTGGATTGTAAACCTTTTGAAACAGGAATTGTGGTGAATATTTCTACAGAGTTCTCACAGTCCCTCGCAGAGCACCTAGTCTAGACAATCTCACCTTTAAGGCTGATAGCAACCTGAATATTGCTTATTATAATGTACCAGTATTTCTGTGAACCTCTCCATATAAAGAAAGCTTAAATGTGCAGGTGCTTTTTATTTGCTGTTTTGTTGTGAACCTGTCTTTGTGTCACTTAGCTTGCAAAGAAAAGGAACCTAACCTATGGCAGGAGGGTCAAATGTTTTAAGTAGTTCCTATAAGAGATTTGCTAAGGAAATGCATCATCTGTAATTTTCAAGCTACACTAAATGAGCAGTCACCTTCGGAAATATCTGTTGGGAGGAGGGATGTTGCTATCTACTATAGACTGAGTATTTGTGTCTCCCCAAAACTCATATGGTGAAACCTAATGCCCAGTATGACAGTGGAGCCTTCATGAATGAGATTAGCGCTGTTATAAAAGAGGTCCTAGAGAGCTTTCCACCACGTGATGATGCAGTGCAATGATGGCTGTCTGTGAGTCAGGGAGCGGAATCTCACCGAACACCAGCTCTGCTGGTACCTTGATTTCAGACTTCCCAGTCTCCAGAAATGTGAACAATACAATTTTTATCATTCATAAGCCACCCATCTATGGTATTTTGTTATAGCAGTCCTAAGGGACTAAGAAACTATCTTTTTAGGAGTAGAATAGAAAATTATGTCATTCTCATAGCAAGAAAAGCTATAGGACTTTGTAGTGTCAGTAACAAAACATTACAGTTTGATAGAGTCTCTGCTAATAGGAGCCAGAGAAATTAGAGATGGGGAGCTGACTTGCCTACTCTTTTCTAATTCTAGTAGTCCTTTCCCTGAAAGCTTAGAGAGAAACTGGGCAAGAATAAGAGCATTTACACCTATGTTGTTAGTAGGGCAAATAGAAATATTGAAATCATGTGCTGGTCTGTAAGGAATTAATTAAAAAATAACGATTTAGATTTAAAAAGGAATAAAGTAGAATTGAACATTTTAATAATGAGGAAGATTTTTTAAAATGATGTTATGAGGTTCATTGTAAAGCATATTGAACGTAATACTTTAGATAGACTAGCAAACTTTAACATTCTATATATGAAATGTGAAGTACTGGAAATTCACAATTTTTGTCCTAGTCTAAGGTAGCCGCATTTAAATATGATCAAACCATTTACATGAGGAAATTACTGCCACCTGTTGCATGTACCTGAATTACATGAAAAGTGCTAGAAGGGTATTCAAGTCTCTTGAGGATTGAACTACATAACTAAACATATAAAGTGACATTTGCCATCTTCACTGAAATCTCAGAAGCTAAGGGTCATAATTTTCTGAGACATGTGGAAATGTTCTTAAATGAGATAATATTTATCATTATTATTTTTAAAATATTCATATATATATATATATATACTTTACTACACATCTCAGGTATAGTCCCTGTAGAATTCCCACTGCCAATTCACCAGTGAACCATCTCCATTGTCCCTTGTGCTCTTCCCTCCCCTGTTTTGATCCCTCTTCCTCCTCCTCCCCTGCAGAATGTCTCTGATTTAGTTGCCTGCTAATTTTGTTTTAATTATTGTTATTATGTATTTTTTCTGATCCCTTATTTAGTTTCCCTATATTCCTCCTATAAGTGAAACCATCCAATATTTTTCTTTTTCCTTCTGATTTATTTCACTGAGCATAATCCCTTCCAGCTCCATCCATGTTGCTGCAAATGACATGATTTATCTTTTTTGATTGCTGAATAGTATCCTACTGTGTATATATACCACATATTTTTTTTTTTTAATAGAGGCATGCTTTATTTATTTGTTTGCTGGTTTGTTTGTTTTGTTTATACATGCACTGGGTACAGTCAGAAGCGCGGGAGGGTGAGAGAATTCACCAGAGCCAGAGCGGGGAGCAGAGCAGGCAGAAGGACCGAAGTACACTGCTGAGGGGAGCAGCGGGTGGCAGGAGAGGTCTGCGCACCATGTGGGACCCTCCTCCGGTGGCCAGGGAGCAGCCGGGGATCGAACCGGCGCCGCAGAGGCCGCGGGCAGCTTCGCAACCCAGCGCTCAACCGCTGCGCCACCGGGGAGGCCCATACCACATATTTTTGATCCAGAAGATGTGGATCAAGATGTGGGCATTTAGGTTGTTTCCATATCTTTGCTATTGTAAATAGTGCTGCAATAAACATAGGGGTGCAGGTATCCTTTCAAATTAATGTTTTTGTCTTCTTTGGGTAGATCCCTAGGAGTGGAATTGCTAGGTCATACGGTAGATCCATTTTTAGTAGTTTGGGGAATCTCCACACAGCTTTCCATTGTGGTTGGACCAGTTTCCATTCCCACCAGCGGTTTAGGAGAGTGTTCCTTTTTCCCCACATCTGTGCCAACATTTGTTGTTGCCAGTCTTTTTTTAAAATATGTGCCATTCTCACTGATGTAAGGTGATATGAGAGATAATATTTAGAATTGACAACTGTGATGAAGAAGAAAGTTTGGATTTTATTCCAACTTGAGAAAATCACTTAATTTTCCAAACCTGTCTCCTCATCAATGATTATTTAAAAAAAAATTTATTTTTTACATCATTTTTCATTTTAATTTTTTCAATTTAAATATTTTATTTTATATAAATTCTTACATCTTTTTTCATCTTTGCACAATGTATGCATTTTCATTTTGGTTATATTCCCCATACAATTGCACCCCCTTCCCTTATTTTGACTCTAGTCCTTCCTTTCCCTGACCAGTTTGCCTTCCAATACCTGGCTAAGACTACTGTTTCCCTTGTGCTGTTCCAATACCTTGGGAAATTTTATGTAGTTGCCCATCCTATACTCTTCTGCATAATACGAAGTTGTCCAGAATCTTCCCTCGCCTAGAAACTCCACCTCCTAATCCCTCATGATTATACTAACTCCATAGTATATTTAACTATGTTTCTGGAGTAAGGAGAAATAAGTCTTTATCTTTTTGGACTCTAGTTAATTTAAAGAGGAGTTATAGAGCCCTGAATTCTTGTCCCATCTCTGCCAGTCTCTCATTGTGCAATTTCTTATAAGTAATTCAACTTCTTCATGCAAAAGTTCCCTCATCTACAAAATAGAAATAATCTTTGCTCTACTGGCTACACAGGGTAGTATAGTTGGCTGATAATAGCACACCCTCCCCCGCCCCCGCCGCCACCACGTCCTAATTTCTGGAAACTTATATGGGGAAAAAAAGTCTTTGCAGATGTGATCAAATTAAGGATTTTAAAATGGCGACATTAACTTGCATTATTTGGTAGACCATAAATACAAACATATGTATCCTTTTGTGAGTGAGGCAGAGGAAGATTTGATAACATGCACAAGAGGAAGGGGTCATGTGACCATCGGGGTGGAGAGTGGAGTGATGTGGTCACAAGTCAGGGAATTCCGGTAGTTACCAGAAGCGGGAGGAACAGATGACTCCAGAGGACACTCTTGTAGGCAGTGTGCCCTGCCAATGCCTTGATTTCAGCTTAGTAATGCTGGTTTTGGGCTTCTGGCCTCCAGAACTGTGAAAGGATAAATTTCTGTTGCTTTAAGCCACCTAATTTGTTACAGCTGCCACGGGATACAAATGCAAGTGGTATGGAGCTGAAAATTCCTGTTGCAGAGAAAATAACTGATGAATGTTAATCTGAACGTAAGGGACACCTATGGAAATATGAAATGCCATACATTTGTAAGAAGCAGTCAACATAACTTGATTTTGGCCCTCAGGAATTGACCTTTAGTGAGTGAAGATATTGCTCCAATAATGCTGAGCTGTTTAAAGTCCATGAAGGCAGCTGAGAAAATATTATAGGTGGGAGGAAGCAAATTATACATATAAAGTCTGGAGTGGTTTCCTCTGTATGATTTGTCCCACCAGGCTTGGAAAATACAATCCATGTAGTTCCCTAAGAGTTAATGTGTAGGATATTTTAACTGCCCTTATTTCTAGAACAATGTTTCTCAATTGCAGGAGATTTTGGGCCCCTCCCCCAGGGAACACTGGAGGCATCCCAATATATTTTTTTGGTTGTCACAATTTGGGAGTAGGGAGAGCTACTGGCATCTAATTGGTTGAGGCCAGTGATGCTGCTTTGCATCTTATAATGTGTAGGACAGCCCCACTACAAATAATTATCTGGCCTAAAACATCAAGATTGAGAAATCCTGCTGTTTTCAAATTTATTTCTTTTGAATTAGAAAAGAGGATTTTTTTAAAAAAAGTGTTTTCTTTTTTTCTTTTTTTTTAAAGGCTGTGGGACTTGGAACAGTGAGCTTATCATATCCTTCCTTTGGATGACTTTGTTAGCTTACAGTTAGTGGAAGAAAAAATTCTGGAGCTCTTTCCAAATCTCTTACTGCAATGAGCAGTTCTCCTGGGAAGAAGAGCTGAGCCAGAGCCTGGTGTTTCCCTTTATACTAGGACTTGGATCACTAGCTCAATTTCCGACCCCCTGCAGGTTGTCATGCTCTCAGTCACCAGGGCCCCCAATATATTATTTAGAATCAGAGTGTTTGTTTATGTGCCTAGACAAAATGGATCTGGCATTTCTGTTGCACTGCAGTGAAAGGTTAGCGCTTACATAAGACAGATAAATGCAAAGTCAAGGTGACTCTATTTTATGTATCACATTAACATAGAACTGCAAATCCTCAGGGCACACTTTAAGACTCCAAGGGAGTCTTAGCTAAGCTGCCCAGAAAAGGAAAAAGATGTGTGCAATTTAGAGAAATAACACGGATAATGAGAACCGTGTAGAATCTTGGCATCTCTCCCATCTAGAAACTACTTCTGTTGTGGAGCAGTCTGTAAAGATGACATAGGACCAAGTTGGGTGGACTATCTTTGTCCACTTCTCTCTTTCCACTTTTCTCTCTCCTATCTTGACCAGAATGTACTTATATTATCATTGTTCCATTTTTTCTCTGATCTTCGGTTATTCAAAAAAAGGTGCAATTAGAACTCTCCTTGGCCATTCAACCCATTTTGACAGGAATCGTTCCACTAGACAATTAGCTTTGTGAGGACAGGGACTCTTCTTAATTCTTTATCAAATATTTAGTACCTAGCACAGCTCTGGTGCTCAAAAACTTTTGTTGGATAATGGATAATGAATGTGACGTCTCTTCTCAAGCCATTTTCTTTCTTCTGTAAGAGAGGACCACATTCTCTGATTTGCGTCTCTGGTGGAGCTATTGGTAGGATGACCTACATCCATCTATAAATATCCATTGAGTGATTTCTTGAAAGTGATTTTCAAACTTAACCATATATCAGAATCATGTAGCGGGCTTGTTAAAACACAGTTTCCTGGGTCTTAATCCCAGAGTTACTGATTTAGTCCATCTAGGGTAAGGTCTGAAAATTTACATTTCTGACATACTCTGGGGTGCCACTGTAGTCTAAAGTTCCCAAAGGGCACATACTTTGAGAACCAGTGCTCTAGGTCTCTGCTGTGGTTATATGTAGTAGATCTTGTCTCAGCTGAGAACACAGTGCTATTGATTAGCTCTCCTGGTGGAGAAGAAATAGCATGAAGTCAAAATAAATAGTCAGCCTTACAAATAATTAAAAATGATAATTTTTGAAAGTAACTGTGTTTCCTTTAGCATATTGGTAAAGAGAAAGGAGACTGTTCCATATTGGAAAGAATGAATATTTTGTAGTTTACTTGTGGGAGTTTCCTTTGGTGCAGCCTTCCCCTCCCTCACTGGCTGTTTCTTTCTTATCCTTCACATTGCAGCTTCATTGCCTCTTTCTTACAGAAGCCTTCCCTGCTTGCTTAGTCCAAAGAAAGATTTTTTTTTTTATTTTTAAGGTGGTTGATTTTTATAAATCTCAATAAATATTTATAATGTAATAAATATAGAGATGTGTATTGTTGTGTTTATTAGCTTAATGTTTGTGGTCCCTACTAGGCAATGTCAACCCCTGGAGGGTTGGGTCCATGTTTGTTTTGTTAATTTTTCTCGCTCTATTACCAGCAAAATACCTGGCACCTAGTAGGACTTCAATTCCTCAATATTTGTTGATTAGTGCTATTTGTAGTGGGAAAGAGTTGTAGACCATTTAAGTGTCCAGCAAAAGGTGTTGGTTAAAAAACCAAGGCCCCAATATATTATTTAGAATCAGAATGTTTGTTTATGTGCCTAGACAAAGTAACTGTTATCATCTGTGCACTGTTTTGTATCCATTAAATATATTGCTGTAGAAATATACTTATTGACATGGGCTGATGCCAAGAAATTTGGGGGAATGATACAAGCAGTTTCCAAAACAGCAATCTGGCATATTTTTGGGAAAGAGAGCTTTCACTTACTCTAAGATGTCATGATATTAAGACACAATATCAGTATGATAACCCTAACCATATCTGAGGGAATATCAACTGTGAACATTCACTAGAAGCTACAACCCAATTACAGAAACTCTGAAATTGTTTTGTGCATGAAAAAGTATATGAGGGAAAAGAAAAATACCGGATGGTCTCACTCATAGCAGGAATTTAGAAAACCTAAATAAGAGACCAGGAAAAAGACTAATCAATACAAAGTAAAAATCAAAATCAACAAGCAACTATAAACCAGAGACACACTGGGTGGGGGAGGGGAGGGATGGACGGGGAGAGGAAGGACTAGAGTCAAAATAAGGTGGGGGGGTGCCATGGGTGCCATTGTATGGGGAATATAACCAAGATGAAAATGCATACATTGTGCAAAGATGAAAAATGATGTAAGAATTATATAAAATAAAATATTTTAAAAAATTAAAAAAAAAACCTCCCTGAAAATGAAAAAAAAAAATGATGGGGGGGGGAAGAAAAAGAAAAAGTATATGAAAAGAAAGGCATTAGAGATTTGAATATGCATAGAAAAGCATCTGGAACAATATGCACTAAGGTGTCAATAGTAATTGTTTCTTGTAGGTAATTATGGGGATTTACTGGTATTTTGTTTTTTCTTATATGCAGTTTCTAAACTTTCCATAATTAGCATAGTTAACTTTTGCCATAAGAGGAAACTGCCTTAAAATACTTTACTTATCCCTTCTTCCCTAGAGATTAATCAGGATATCTTTACCCCACTGCCTCCTGTCCTGGAAGTAGAATATTTGCAGCTAAGTAACTAATGAGATCGTGTCATTTCAAAGCTGAAGGAATCTTTCTGTTTCCAGTCTTGATGCATTAAAAGAAATGCTGGATTTAGAATATCCAGGCTTACTTTAGAGTTTTGGCTCTGTTGAGGAACTTTATAAGATAAACATGATCTTGCTATGTTCAACTGTTAAATGTGATGAAAGGAAGTCAACTGATGTGGAAAGCTTCATTGTTGTCTTATTGTAAGGAACTGTCACAGATACCCCACCCTTCAACAACCACAACCCTGATCAGTCAGCAGCCATCAATACCAAGGCAAGACCCTCCAGCAGCAAAAAGATTAAGACTCAAATGAAGACTGAGGTGATGGTTAGCTCATGTTAGCAATAAGGTTTTTTTTTTCCTTATAATTAAGGTATATACATTGTTTTATTAGATTTAATGCTTTTGTACACATGGACTACAGTATAATGTGAAAATAACTTTTATATGCTCTGGGAAACGAAAACATTTGTTTGACTTACTCTACTGCGTTGGTTTGGAACCAAACCTGTATTATCTCTGAGGTATACCTGTTTACCCCATACCCTCTGTGTTTTGAGAGGCTTATTCCAGTAGAAACTAATGTAGGTGCTTGGCTCACTGGTTTCCAGTTGGGTGCAGCCAAGAAGAGGCTCCAGAAGAATACTGAAAGGTGTGCAGATAGAACTTGGGATATTCCTTTTGTGGTTCCTCTCTGCTATGGCGCCACTTCCTTAATGCCGTGACCCCAGCTTCTATCGGGTAGCTCCCTCTTCAAGGTTCTATTTCTCATATTTCCTTATTCCTTCACCTCTAGGGGTGCCGGTGGAGTCCTGGTGTTGCTAGTCTCTGTTGCCTCGCCATCCTTTTGTCTATTACCTTTATTAGGATCTATGAAAATCTTGGGTAATTCTGTTTCCTCCTGAAACCCTGACTGATACAGCTTGTCTTGTCAACTAAACATCTGCTGCTTTCTCCCCTCTACTTTCTTCCTCAGTAATGTGGGAGCAGGGATTCGAGTTATTTTCCAAAGCAATGTTTATCTGCTCCAAAGCTAATAGAAATAGGCACACAGATGGAACACTCCTGAGGAAAGATACCTTTGCTTTGCCCCATCTGATCTTGGAACCAGTTTTGTGTGGGAGCCTTTTTCTTTTAAGTTGGAGTAAAATAAATGTAACATAAGACCTACCATCTTAACCAATTTCACGTGTATAGTTTAGCAGTGTTAAGTACACTCATATTTTCATGCAGTCATTCTCTAGAACTCTTTTCATCCTGCAAATTGAATCTTTGTACCCATTAAACAACAATTCTCCATTTCCTCCTCCCCTCAGTTTCTGGAAACCACAATTCTATTTTCTATCTCTATGAATTTGACTATTGTAGGTGCCTTATGTAAGTGAAATCATACACTATTTGTACCTTGTATGTCTACATTATTTCACTTAGCATAATGTCCTCAAGGTACTCCCACATTGTAGTATGTGTTGCAATTTCCTTCCTTTATAAGACAGAATAATATTCCAGTATATGTACACGCTACCTTTTGCTTATTCATTCATCTGTTGGTGGACATTAGGGTTGCTTCCATCTTTTGGCTATTAGGTCTAATGCTGCTGTGAACATAAAGGTGAATAAATATCACTTTGATACCCTGCTTTCAATTCTCTTTGGCACATACCCAGAAGTGATTGGCTCATATGAGAATTCTTTTTTTAATTTTTTTGAGAGTCTACATACTGTTTTTCATTGTGACTGTGCCAGTTACATCCACACCAGTAGTGCACAAGAGTTCCAATTTCTTTAGACTCTAGAACTTATTTTCTAGGTTATTTATTCATTTATTTATTTATACAAGCACTGGGTACAGTCAGAAGTGCGGGAGGGTGAGGGAATTCACCAGAGCCAGGGTGGGGAACAGAACAGGCAGACTGATGCAATACACTGCTGAGGGGAGCAGCGGGCGCAGCAGGAGAGGTCTGTCGCACCATGTGGGACCCTCGCTGGCAGTGAACTGGTGCTGCAGAGGCTGCGGGCAGCTTTGCAGCCCAGTACTCCACCCCTGCGCCACCAGAGGCGGCCCTGTTTTTATTTTTTTATAGTAACCATCGTAATGAGTGTGAAGTGGTAACTCACTGAGGTTTTAGTTAGCATTTCCCTAACAATTAGTGATGCTGAGCATTTTTTCATGTACTTGGTAGACATTTGTATATGTTTGAAGAAATGTCTATTCAAATCTTCTCATTTTAACTGGATTTTTTACTTTTGTTGTTGTTGAGTTGTAGGAGTTTACTTTCTTTTTTAAAAGATTTATTTATTTATTTATTTATTTATACAAGCACTGGGTACAGTCAGAAGCGCGGGAGGGTGAGAGAATTCACCAGAGCCAGAGCAGGGAACAGAACAGGCAGACTGACGAAACACACTGCTTAGGGGAGCAGCTGGCGCGGCAGGAGAGTTCTGCGCGCCATGTGGGACCCTTGCCTGGGGGCGGGGGACTGAACTGGCGCTGCAGAGGCTGCGGACAGCCTCTCAGCCCAGCGCTCAACTGCTGCGCCACCGGGGAGGCCCACAGCCAACATTTTATTCAAAAGAAAAGCCACATAATTTTTGTCAAACAAGAAAACAGAAAACTAAATAATGAAACCAGAAAAGAATATTAAAAGAAATTTAGGAAAGCATGAGTAGTTATTATAGTTGAAAGAAGAAATGAAACAGAAAACAGAAATCCAGAAAAACTGATCAGTAAATCTAAGATCCAGATTTACTGGAGATATATATATATATATATATATATATATATATATATATATATAGCCTACCTGCTAAAGTCAGATCATAAAAGACTATTTAATCCAGAATATGTTTGAAACAGTGGTTATTGGTAATGAAAACTAGGCGGTAATAGCGTTTTAGTCTTTGAAAGACAATGAATAAACATTAGTTTGCTATACTTTGAAAACTAGTCCTAGAGCAAAAAAAAAAATTTAGTTTGAGGACCAAAGAGGAGATTGGTGAAGACTTGGAGAGTCTGAAGGGACCCTTTCCAGATAGTGGAGTAGAGTCGTGAGGGAAGGACTTTGAGGTCAGTTAGATAATCTGAGTCTGGTACTTTCCAGCAGTTTGATTAGATTTTTAAAAATATATTTTGACATTGTTGTTCATTTTTATACACGTTTGATTTCTCCTTTTAGGTGTAATCCCCATAAAAGACACCTGTGAACCATCGTCATAGTCTCTTGTGCTCTTCCCTCCCCTGTTTTGACCTTTTCCCTTCCCCCTCCCCTGCTGAATATCTCTGATTTATGGTTTGCCTGCTAGTTTTATGTTTTTTTCCTGATCCCTTGTTTGGTTCCCCTATATTCCTCCTGTAAGTGAAGCCATCTGATATTTTTCTTTTTACTGCTGTCTTATTTCACTGAGCATAATGGCTTAGATCCTTTGAGTTTCAATTTTCTCATAGATAAAATGGTAGAGCAATATTTATGTTGAGAGGGTTGTAGTGAGGACTAAATGAAATTTTGAATGTTAGCATCTGTCACAGCACTTGGTCCCTAGTATGTGCTTCGTATATGCTGTTCCTTTACATTTAAAAGGCATTAGAGGTTAATAACTCCAGTTCTGGTGCTGATGTATCATAAGCACCATCCCCTTACCTTATCATTTGAGGTTAACAAAAGAATGTCTAGATAGGGTTGTATCAGTGACTGGTGGAGAGTTTTGTTTTTGGTGTAACAGATTAAGAACTGGCCTAGAATAGAGATAAAAGAAGGATGGAAGAAAGTGTGTGTATTTGAAAGAATTTCCTTGTGTGATTAACTAAGTAGAGCAAAATGGGGGAACAATACTCTTCCCTGGAGGTTGGGGAAAAGAGATGGCAGGGGAGTGGACATGCACCAGGTATCTCCCTTCCCATATATGTATGTTTAATACATGTAATAAAACTTGTGAATTAATCCATTAGCTCACATGTGTCTAACTTATACATATATATTAATTGTTGTATTAATTGTATATTAAATCTTAATAAAGTAGACTTGACCAGCTTTTTATTTGGCAATACTTTGTGAATCACCAGTTTAGGTGGACACATGTAGTTGAAAGATATACCAAGCTCCATATTTTTGAAATTTGAGCTCTTGTTTTTCATGCATTGAACTGTCCAGCTGATTTTAAACAGGAAAGGTGTGAGTGTGGTTCAGAGAGTTTACAATAGCTCGAGATGTTGTGGGTCTGCAAAATAAAAAGGATAGAGTAGAAGAATATGGGGAATACTTCCTGTAGGCAATATGCTCCAAGCTCTGCTTTGAAGGGAGTGATGTGAATTGGTAGTGGAGGGGAATGAACTGTCAATGGAGAAGAATGTCACATGTTAAAATAATAACAGAAGAGATGTGTTGTGGTTGAGGGATTCTCAGTACACCAAAATAAGGTGGTTGAGGTAAGAGTGCTGGATGCTGGCTGAAGTTCATGGATTTAAGTTGGGAGCCAGTAGGGAACCACTGTGAAATATTGCAACAGGGAGTGACAGAGTATGTGTAAAAATGCTGCATGATCATGTTCATGGCCATGGTATGCTTGCCCAAACCTAGCCATGTGGCACCCCAAGATTCTGATTCAAAGATATGAGGAAGATGGGCATAGGAAGTCAACGGTGAGAGTGAAGGCCCTGGCCAGAACTAGGAATCAAAACCCAGAAGTTTGCCTGTCTCCAAAGTCTATGAACACAATCACATACTGTTTATGGAAATGCTCATATTGTCATCTCTTCCTGGGATGCCCATTCTCTCTCAATCTCCTTGAAAATTCTACCAATTATTGAAGGCCCACTTAACATGCAACCTTTCCTGAGAAGCCCTCCCTGCTCTATGTCTCCTTTTTAATTCCTGTGCCATCTCCCATGGTGACTCTTGAACAGCATGTAAGACAATAGGGGAGTTGGAGGAACTCAGTCGGTTGCAGGCATGAAAATAAAGGAAGGTTCTGAAGGATGGCATAGAAGGTCCAGAATAAGGAGAGGTTGATGATGTCTTCACTCTATTTACTCTTGGCATATTTCATATTAAAATGCATTACAATTTGTGTGTGCTTGCATAGGCGGACTTCCAGATCAGATTGTCTAGTTTTAACTAACATGACCCTCATAAATGAGCATTTCATTTTTCCCACTGCAAACAAA
Organism: Talpa europaea; assembly: GCF_964194135.1. Taxonomy (NCBI): domain Eukaryota; kingdom Metazoa; phylum Chordata; class Mammalia; order Eulipotyphla; family Talpidae; genus Talpa; species Talpa europaea. Next base: position 70,111,048 of record NC_140081.1, read on the forward strand.
CTAGGGATTGAGGAGAAACACAGTAGAAGAATAAGAGAACAAAAAAGAAAATGGCAGTGCTAACATCATCCTGCTCCTAGAAGACTCTACTCCTGGAGTGAGCTCTTTGGCAACCACATTACCAAGTCAAAACAGCAAGAATCTTAATTAATAAACTGATAAGAAGTGGGCCAAAAACATTTGCCAAGAGTCTTTATGAGTTATCTTTTTTTGTTTTGACAGTCATTTGTACCAAAAATTGAAATTACTGAACTTCAAATTATAACATCAGATTACTGTATAATGATGAGATTAAACTAAGATGGAAAAAAGTGAAGCATATTAAAAACATTATTTTAATATTAGTTTTTCAGGGATAGCAAAAACAATTTTGGATCTGTTAATAAATATATAAATTATTTTAAAATATGGTTACTTCATGTTTATTGAATGCTTTTAAACTTCTTTTTTGTGTTTGTTTTATTATGTACACAGTGTATTAGTACAGTAAGTAGCACATGCTTGGTTCTATCTATCAATCATATGTTTATCTACATACACACATACATACACACACACACACACTCTTGGGGGTTGTGTCAGACTCTTTATTCCTAGTAATAGAGTTACAAATCAAGAACACTGAAAATCATCACATTAAGCCTATTCACAGTAAGGAGGCAAGGACACCACCCATTGAAAGGGCTTTTTCTGTCCAGAGACATGGAAGAGGTGACAATTGATTGTGCCTGTTTCAGAATTGGGAGAGGCTACAAGGAATATTGGGATATCAATGGAAGGGAGAATCGGGAGTAACAGTGAAAATTGTGAGAGGTGGGAATCACGTATATAAGCTCGCTGTTAATCCATACTGTGTCTTTATTCAAAGTAGAAAAAGGTAGCAAACTTCATCTAAGCAAATGCAGCCACACACCATCTATAGCCTGGTAAGTGTGTGCACGGCTGAGTTGGATCACAGTCACTCCCATCAGTAGGTACTCTTATGAGGTGTACAACCAGCACAACTATGTACAGTGACCCTGCATGAAAATACTTAGTCAATAGCAGAACCACTTAAAAAGTCTTCCTAAGTGATTGTTATGACCAATCAAACTTGTAAACTACTGGCCTGAATAAAATACTGTTTATTTATTCTATAAACTATAGAATTATTAAGGGAAATGCGTTTTGTAAATACTGGTCTATATATCACTAAACTTGCTTTCCCACCAATGAATTTGATTTGAGAATGTTTATAATGAATGATCCAGTTGTGTGAGGGTCACACTTTCCTCTCTGAGTCTCAGTTTCTTCGGTTATAAAATGAAAGGGATTGAACTAGATGATCTGATAGGTCCTTTCCAGCCACAGCCCTGTGTGTTCAATGCATTTTGCTGCTTAGCGATGTATGAAAATTCTTTGCCAGGCAACCTGTGCAGCTACATTTTACTGGCTGGTTTTGGCTCATTTTCTTGAGAGGGTTGAAGGCATATGTTCACTCTAACTCTGTTTTTAGAGAGGGGCCATTTTTACAATTAATTGCACTATCTTCCTCTTGCCAGTGTCTAGCAGGCATCAGTGTCTAGCAGGCATCTCTAAAGTGGGGTAGAAGTGTACACAGCATTCACAGCCAGCCACGAGTGGCGACTCAATGGTTTGATGATCCTTCGTATGGATATCCGTAATTAATACTGTTTTTACTCATATACCTTGTAAATTGTTTTAAAAAATGTTCTCTTGGGCTTTTCCGGTGGCGCAGCAGTTGAGTGCTGGGTTGTGAAGCTGCCCACAGCCTCTTCAGTGCCAGTTCACTCCCTGGCCACCAGCGAGGGTCCCACATGGTGAGCAGACCTCTCCTGCCGCGCCCGCTGCTCCCCTCAGCAGTGTACTTCGTCAGTCTGGCTGTTCTGTTCCCTGCTCTGGCTCTGGTGAATTCTCTCACCCTCCCGTGCTTCTGACAGTACCCAGTGCTTGTATAAATAAATAAATAAATCATTAAAAAAATGTTTCTTTCCTGGTTACTTGAGTAGAATTCTGTGAAGCTAAAGGTTAAGGTACAGCAATTTGAAGACTTAATCAGAGAAGCCAGTGGCTTGGCTTTTTAATCTTTTTACTTTCAGTCGCAAAGACTCATGAGCTCTCTTTTAGATGCTCTGCTCATTAGATATTCTCCTTCAGCTCACTGGAACGAAAAAATATAGTGGGTGAAATGGTGTGTTCTTCTCAAAATTGGGGACGAGAAGGAAATAGAGGCAGATGGACAAATAAGCCAAGTAAATTTGGTCTTCCCATCAATGACTGATTGAATGAAGACTTATAACCAATTAACTAGCTATTTGTTCTGGACAAGTGACTTCCCCTAGCTAAACCTCAGTTTCCTTAATTGCAAAATAAGTTAACTTGGGTTCAAGGAGCTTAAGAGATGAACAGAGCACAATTAGAGGAAATTTTTCATTCATCTTTTCATTATTATTATTCTGGGAGACAGACATAGGAATCTCCATTCAGGTAGTTCAAGTTTCTTAAATTTCACACTTTTTTGTTAAACAACCAAGCCTAGTCACTTTATCATAAAAACAGAAATATGTGCTAAGAGTTTCTACAGCTTTTGTTGGTTGCACATTCCCATGTACCTGACCACCCTGCCAGAAAATCTTTTATCTGATTTAGTTCTGTCCAACTACAATTAAGACCCACTTCCTGTCCATAACTAATTTGCCCATAATTGAGAGCCAGAATAAATAGTTCTTAAGCAAGTTCCTTAGTAGACAAATGAATCACTTGGGGAGCTTGTGAAGTTCCAATTCTTGGGCCTCACTACTATAGCAGACTTAGATTTAGATTCAGGTCCGGTTTGGGTAGTGGCTAGGAATCTAATATTTTATTGAGCACTCCAGATGATCTTGCTGCAGAAAGCCAGTGGTCTACCAGTAGAGGTACACTTTGCTTGAAAGATGGTAATGAAGAGAGACCACAGCCTGGTGCCTGCTCCTGATTGCTATCTCTCTAGCTCCTGGTCTGTCTTGTTTCTGCTCTCTGTAAGATTGTCTTTTTGGGGCTTCCATGTGGTGCAACGGGTTAAGCACAGCATTATGAAGCAAGCTGCAGCCTCTGCAGCATGAGTTCAATCCCTGGCAGGCCAGGGAGCAACCCACATGGTGCAGCAGACCTCTCCTGTCTCGCCCACTGCTACCCTCAGCAGTGTGTTTCAGTCAGTCTGCCTGTTCTGTTCCCTGCTCTATCTCTGGTGAATCCTCTCACCTCCTTGCACCTCTGGCCTATACTCCAGTTCTTGTGTGCATAAATAAATCAATCTTTAAAAAAAAAAGATTGTGAGGGAAGAAGGGACCTCTGATTTTCCAGATTCAAAGAGGTAAAGTGACTTCTCCCCCACCCAGTGAAGAAAAAGCAGTGTTGGAGTTTTCTCTCCTCACTCAGTAGTCAACTTCTAGGTTGAACTTTCTAGAGCAATCTTACCCTGAAATTCAGCATAACAGGCCAGAATGAAAAGCAAGTCAATGTTCTAGCCTTAGTCCTTTTACTACCAGCTGTTTTGTGCAACTCCATCAACCTATGTTACATTTGATGGGGAACAAAAGGAAGCAATTGATATGAAATACACTATCTTATGATGTTTGGGGCTAAAGGACCAGTAAATTTTAATAACATAGAACTATTTTATGTTATGTTTCTATAGTCTCTGCCACACAGGGCATTTCCATTTCTAGAGCTGTTCAGATTATAGATGTCAAGCCTATTTAGAGAGTGTGGTTCAGAGTATGCTTACAGTGGACAGGATAGTTTTCTGAAGTTTCTGAATTATTTTCTGGTGGAGTTTAAAGGATGGAAGGTTAAGGAGGTGAGAAAATAGGTCCCAACAACCAAGTCAGTGGTTCTCTGCTAACTCAAAAACACATGTCTCGCCCTACCATCATAAACTCCAAGTGGAGTGTCTGTTTCTCAGCGTTTTCACCTGTGTTAATCTCAGAACAGGACCAAACTAGAGGGTTAGCTCCATGTTATCCAAAATAACAAAGCAGCTTTCAGCGAGAATAGCTAGGGACAATGTTGTTGGTAAATGAAAGAAACTTTATGGAGATATTCAAAGAAGAACCATGCAAAAATTTTATTCTGGCAAATTTAATAAGAGGAGTGCTATTAAGGTATGAGCAAATTGATTTTTTACTGAACCTCATATAGACTCTGATCCTCACTTGTTCTGATGGATTTGTAACATTAAGTACAAAATGACCAAATCTGTTATCTGAAAGACACTGAGGACTCATTGAACCCATTTCTTTTCTCTTATAGTCCTATTCAGGGATAGAAAATGAGATACCCAAAAGTTGAGTTCAAAACCTAGAACCATCTAACCAGTATGTGCTTTGAAAAGTTTTTGAATTAAAGTCCCCTGGCTGGGCATGTTCTCCATTGATCACCACAATTCTCACCATTCCCAATTGTCTTCTACCCTACTGTCACATATATTTATGTTATCTGCCTGTTCCCTGAAGACTTTTAAATTTTGCATCCCTTACCAGCCTAACTCAGAGTGATGAAATGATATACCATCAGGAAGCTATAGCCATTCAGAACTTGAAACAAGAGGGAATAAAGGATATTATTACTCTTACAAACTCAAGTGAGGTTGTGAATAGTGTTAGTATTCTATTTTGGAAGGATTTACAGTCTAATATTTCCCAATGCACATGAGGGCATTCCTATCTGTGTAATATATCTAGTAAAATAAATTATGTGTCTATTAACAAATTTGAAATAAATCTTATTTGAGGCCCTGTGTCAAATACTTTTGTGCTTTTTGGTTTCCTGTGTTTGTCTGAATTGATCACCCTAGTGTTTCTCCATGGAAGGAGTACATAAACAGCAGAACTTCTCAGGGGAAGTTCCCACAGTAAATCACTCTGTTCAGTGAGATATATTGCTGATGGTTATTTGTGTCAGTGGTGTGGGGCCCAACACGAAAATGGTTGAGAACTGCTGACAACTTATCTTGACAGGCTTCCCAGGATAATTAGTGTGTTAGTTGCAGTTTGCTTTCTCTTTGAATGTATGATTCTACAGTTCCTTTGTGAAACAGGGAAGATAAAACCTGTTTGGTTTTCTTATTTGGTGGTTTCCTAAATGAAAATGTTTGATGGCTCAATTTTGGATTTCCCCCGGAATCTTCAACTACTGATCATTTCCTGGGCTATAATGTTGTTTCCTCCTTTGAAACTTGCTTCCAGTGGTGAGGAAAACATTTCCTGGTTTGACTCCATCCTGATTTGTGTCTGATTCAGCTTCTAGGCAGTCAAAGCTATTCAATAACTATTAATTAAACATCCATGGGGGTCTTGGACTGTACCAAGGTCTGTCTACTCTATGATCAAGTTAAATTTTGGTCAAATTTGTGCTGAAGACTATAGGACAGGTGGCAAAACAAGGAAAAGAGAGTGACAGAAGGTATCTTCATCTTCTGAACATCAGCATCAATCCTGTCAGATCCTCTGTGGTGTATAAGCCCTGAGGGTGTACTTTGCAATAATCCCTGGATAATAGAATGGGCTTGATTCATTGGAAGGTCAGAAACAAGTTGTAACTAAAGGAGAATGCAAAGCCATAGCTGAGGAGGAGTGTTGAGGGGGAAATCTGAGGACCATATTAGTCTTCAGATCTAAGATGAAGGTGGGCTGAAATTAGACTGAAGCAAAGAAGGGGGAGAGGGATAGAGACAGAACAGGTACGGAAGCAAGCTCCTTGATAGTCTCTGCATTTGGCTTGAGGCTAACACTGAGGCCCCACACCTACCAATTTAATCTGAGTCTCATAAGGAGGCAGGGAAAGGCAACATTTGCAAATGCAGCTAATAAATTCTCTCTCTCCCTCCCTCCCTCTCTAATGTTTAAAACTTCAATGTGTGTGTGTGTCTAAAGATGGAAGCTCAGCAGGGAAGACATAGTGGGAGAGGTAGGGGAAGGGAGTAAAGGAAAAGTCTAGACCAGGTTCATCTAGTGCTAGCTTACACCTGGGCACTTTGTTTGCACTAATCTAAAATCCATACGGAAACCTGAAGTGAACTCCTGAGAATTTTGAGTTAGTTATCCTATCTAAAACTAGGAATAATTTATTCCAATGATATCATGGTTTCATTTTCTTTTGTGAGTTATGGTCATCTTTCTCTTTCTATATAGTATAGGCACACTCTATGTCTCTAGGCCATTCCATCGAACTAGTAAGCTGTGTCTTCCTTCCACACTTGGAATTCAGTTGTATTGTGGCTGAGATAAACAACTTATTTTACTTTTGCCCTGCTTCACTTGGACTATTTCAATGCTTCCTGATAGAAACTGTTCCCAGAGCAATAAGATTTCTGACTATAAATATTCTCTTATGAAAATAATTTAAAAATATTTATTTCCTTCTGTCAAATGCAAAGCAATGTGTTATATGCAGGGCATGGAGTGAGGTTGGATAAGAAGAAATATAGAAGCAAGTCCCTGCTCTCATGAAGCTTACAGTCTATTTGGGAAGAGAAAATATTTAGATAGAAAACAATGGCTAATAATATTGGGCTGTCAGAGAAGTCATGACATATTTTTTTCTTTGAAAAACATAGAAAAAAATGCATCATGGCTTTTTCTACAATCCACTATTATAAGGGAATCATTTTAAAGGGTCAATTATGGGTCTCCCTGGCAGCACAGGGGTTAAAGTTTCAGTGCTATCAAGCTATCACCAGCCACTGTGGCATGAGTTTGATCCCCTGGCCAGGGAGCTAACCCACATGGAGCAGCAGACCTCTCCTGTCTCTCCCACTGTTCCCCTCAGCAGCGTGTTTCAGTAGATCTGCCTGTTCTGCTCCCCACTCTGTCTCTGCTGAATCCTCTCCCTCTCTCCCGCACCTCTAACCCACACCCCAGTTCTTGTATGCATAAATAAAAAAAGGGGGGCGGTCAATACAAAATTTAGATTTTTTCCCTATGAGCTCGGGAGAGAGAAATTATCAAAGACTGGGAAAGCTAGCAAAAGCTTTAAAATGCCTGGTACTACAAAGACATGCAATATATATTTGTTGGGTGACGTGGAATTTGAATTAGATCTCAAAGGTTGGATAATATTTAGAGAGGTAATTTAGAGCAGGAACTATATTCTTGATAGGCTACATGGTACAGGCCAATGTGAGGAACATAGGTTGTGCTGGGGGACACTGGAATTGGTAGTGTTTCTAAAGGGGTTTATGGGAGGATATCATATTGAAAATGTGGTTGGCAGCAGATAATGGAAGGCCTAGGCTACATGGGAAAGGTGTTTAAGCTTTATCCTAAAGGCAATGGGGAGCCACTGAAGGTTTTTAGCAAAAAGATAATGTTGAGAGGATGAATTTGGTGACAATGTGAGGATGGATTATCAGGGAGAGACTGGACATATTTGGACCAGCTTGGAGGCTTTGAAGGTAGTCTTGACAGGAAATGATAAGGGCCATACCTAGGGTAATATCAGTGGGAAATGTAATGAGATATGTGGCTAAATTGTAGATGATAGATGAAAAGGACTTAGTGACTTTGTTACACATATAAGACAAAGGGAATGTGGAAGGTAAAATGACAGGTTTTTAGTCCATGAGACTGAAGAACAGTGGTGGCATTATCAGACATGTTTTCTCTGCTTAGAAGTTATTTACTAGTGTGTTGGGCTAGTTTGCAAAAGGATGAATCTTGGGTTGGCTGTATGTTATCTCATATTTGTTTTAATTTGAGACTCTGAGTCTTGAAGAGAACTAGAGCTTCTAGACTGGCATGTCTGTACACTGGACATAGGGTCAATCCAAACTATGACAGTTCCATTCCATTGTGTCCTGGTTTATCTCTTTTGCTATTTCATTCAAATTGCAAGTCTGCTCAGATTCACCTAAAGGGCTGAACAACAATTAGTCACAGGCACATCTTCCTCCTTACTCACCTGCATAGCACTGTTCCTTTGCTTGATATTAGCATATGTCTTCATACTCATTATTGGCCTTTGAGAGCTACAGACATCTTAAGAATTGACACTTGATGCTTTCTTTTCCCCCTCAGTTTTTATAATTTTATTCATTCCACTTTATTATTATTATTATTTATATTTTATATATTTTTACATCATTTTTTATTTTTGCACAATGTATGCATTTTCATCTTGGTTATAATCCCCATACAATTCCCACCCCCCCCTTGTTTTGATCATACTCCCTCCCCCCTCCTCTGTAGTGTGTCTCTGGTTTATAGGCAACTGAAGGCACCAGCCCCAGAAAACTAATGATGCCTTTATTTTTGTTTTATTGGTTTAAATAAAAGAGGTCTTTGCCTGTAGAGCAGGCAGAGAGAGATGTAGAAAGATTTTTATTTCCTTTCCTCACAGGGGCTTGGGTTTAGTAGTGTATGCTTGAATGAATTCCTAGAAGCAAAAGAGATACTGGAGGAAGATATATGAAAGATTAAAAGAATAATGTCAAGTAGTTTATAAAAACCTACTTTGCATTTTAAGTTCTTATTCCAAAGCAATTTATAACAATTTAGTTTTTCTCTAAGTCAGTATACGTACCATCTCACTGAAACACACACACACACACACACACACACACTCCAAAATAGCAAAGTTCTATTGTCACTTCTGTCATATATAGAAAAGTTAATAGGGGCAGCATTAAATACCATTTTTGATTGAAACAATGATGGATTGGAGAGTAGAGTCCAATGATCTTGGTACTTGAAATTACAATATATTTTACTTAAAGTATATTTTAAAAAGCATATTTATACTCCTTAGTTCATTTGATTCTTAGATTTCTTGTGAGGTGTATCACATAGATATCATTATATTCCGAGCCACAGAGAAGATATACTTCCCCAAGGTCACTGAGCAATATAACATCAGTGCCCTTTCTCGTTCCTTTCCTTCTTTATTCTCCTCTGAAGAATAAAGGCTAATGCCCAACTTTCCTTTTTGCCTTGATAGTCAATCAGTCATCAAGGGCAGAGGACAATGGGAAAATAGATGAAGTTCCACCTTCAACGTAGACCATGTTGCTGCTGTGCACTGTGGCAGCCCCACATACCTCTGACAGCTAATTTCAGGAATGAGAAGGGAGCACCAAGTGCCTTTGACTCCAGCCCCTCACAATGAGAGCCCATCCTCTCCCTTGTCCATAGCCACAACACCATTTCTCCATAGGTGTCTAGAAATGTTGCATGGGGGAATAATCCCCAACTGAAAAAATTTATATAGTAGGTAATGGAAAGGCAAGGCATCTCTTTTTACCTGAAGATCTAGAACATTCCCATTCAACATAGGAGGGATCAAGTCATGGTGTGAGTGATTTCAGAAAGGATCAAACTCACATACATAGTTTCAATGGCTGATTAGTACAGCGACAAATATCAAATCTAATATACTACCTGTCTCCTGAATATGAGATTGTGTGTCAAACTGCCCTCTGGCATGTTATCCCACCACACATACCTCAGATACCACAGATCTATTCCCCAATTCAATTTCATTCTCATCTTAGTTTACTTCATATATTTCGTATCTGTTTGTGGCAAAACCATCTATCTAGCTTCCCAGGCCAAGAAACTGAGAACCAATTCTGGAATCCTTCTTTTCCATTCCTCTCCCACATCCCATCACCAAAAGCTATTAAAACCGCCTCTAATACATCTCTCATCTCCACTCCTTTTCTCCATTTTCATCGCTATTGCCTGAGTTAAGGGCTTCATTACAACCCTGCTGGACTTGTGAAACCTGTCTTGTGGCCTCTTGACTTCTTCCTTCTTCATCTTTCACTCAATGATTATGAGATTTCTTTTTTTTTAAAGATTTATTTATTTATGCATACAAGAGCTGGGGTGCAGGCCAGAGATGCAATGGGTGAGAGGATTCACCAGAGAGAATGGGGAGCAGAACAGGCAGATCTACTAAAATACACTGCTGAAGTGATAGTGAAGGCAAAGATAAACAGCTGGGACTACATCAAATTAAAGAGCTTTTGCACAGCAAAAGAGACAATAACAAAAACAAAGAGAAACCCCACCAACTGGGAGAACATTTTTGCACCCAACACTAATGATAAAGGACTGATCACAAAAATCTGCAAAGAGCTGATGAGACTCAACAACAACAAAGAAAATAATCCAGTCAAAAAATGGGCAGAAGAGCTTAAAAGAAACTTCTCTGAAGAGGAAATGCAAATGGCCAACAGGCATATGAAAAAATGTTCAACATCACTTGTCATCAGGGAAATGCAAATCAAAACTACCATGAGATACCATCTTACACCAGTGAGAATGGCACATATTAAAAAAACTAGCAACAACAAATGTTGGCGAGGGTGTGGAGAAAAAGGAACTCTTCTGCACTGTTGGTGGGAGTGCAAACTGGTCCAACCACTGTGGAAAGCTGTGTGGAGATTTCTGGACCTACTAAACATAGAGCTTCCATATGATCCAGCAATTCCACTCCTAGGTATTTACCCAAAGGACACAGAAACATCAATTCCAAAGAACACCTGCACCCCTATGTTTATAGCAGCACTGTTTACAATAGCTAAGCTTTGGAAACAACCCAAATGCCCAAAAATAGATGACTGGATCAAGAAGATGTGGTACATATACACCATGGAATATTACTCAGCATTCAAAAAAGATAAACACATGCAATTTGCAGCAACATGGATGGCGCTGGAAGGGATCATGCTCAGCGAAATAAGCCAAAAAGAAAAAGAAAAATACCGGATGGTCTCACTCATAGCAGGAATCTAGAAAACTTAAATAAGGGACCAGGAAAATGAATAACTATAAGATAGTGAAAATCAAAATCAACAAAAAACTATGAACCAGAGACACTTTTAGGGGGGCGGGAGGGGAGGGATTGGGGTCAGAATGGGGGGGCTGCAATTGTATGGGGAATATAACAATAAAATTTATTAAAAAAAAAAAGAGAAAAAAGAACCCCCCCAAAAAAATAAAATAGGTTCAAGTTGTTCCAAAAAAAAAAAAATACACTGCTGAGGGGAGCAGCAGGTGCGACAGGAGAGGTCTGCTGTGCCACGTGGGTCACCTCCCTGGACAGCTGGGATCGAACTCATGTTGCAGTGGCTGGCAATAGCTTGATAGTGCTGTCTTTAACCCCTGTGCCACCAGGGATGCATCCAGTTATGAGATTTCTATAGTGCAAATCCAATATATATTTTACCTACTAAAATGATTGTTGGTGGTTTTACTCTGGCTACAGGATCAAGTTTGAATTGATCAGTAGACCTCTACTTAGTTCTCCAAAGGTGTCTTCTACTCCTTCTACCTGTCCCCAGTACACCCCTGACTTTCCTCATGCCTTTCTCTTGGCCCTGGGTGCCTCCCCCAACAGCTGTTCTCTGCTTGTGGATATCTACTTCTTCAAGTTCCAGCTCAAATGTTACCTCCCCTCTCCATGAATTCTCTAGGTGGAACCAAACCCCCTCCTTCTGTTCTCCCATGGTCCCAGGGTTGTCTTGAGTTCTGTAATACTGTCCATACTGGAAATAGCTCCTGTCTCAAAGTACTGCCTTTATTTTATTCTCATGAAGAAAACAAGCTTGGGGGCAGGGTCTTACACACCTCTCCGCCACCCAAAACACTTTACATAGAATTTGCTACATAGCTGATTTTCAACATATACTCATTGAATCTGCATTCTATTAATAGGTTCAGTTAATCATTCATCCCCTATATTAGGCCCTGGGAAATCAGTGGTGAACCAGTAATGCCTGGCCCTGGTCCTCATGGAGCTGACCATCAATGCTCAGATTGGTGGGGGATACTCACAAATAAATGCAGGATTCCGATGAAATTTGGTGGTTGTGTAGTTTAAATTTAAGTTGCCAGATAGCATGACATAGATGTTGAGAACATGGTCTCTTCTCTGGAATTGGACTAGCCCGCATGCAGATCCTGGCTTCACCATTTACTAGTTATGTTGCTTTAGACCATTTATATCTACTGTCCCTGTGTCTTGCTTTTCTCATCTGCAAAATGGGAATTATTAGTCTTTACTTTATAGAGCTTTTAGGAGGATTATATAAGTTCACATTGTAAAGCGGTGTGTGGCATATACCAAGTGTTTTAAAAACTGAATAAAATCTAGTGGAGAAACTGAAACTGAAATTGCTTGCTTTGAGGGCTAATGTGACAGGCTTTGTTCCCTCCTTACATTCCTATTGCTTTTAGACCAGAGCTTATTTGGGAAAAGAACAGAAGGCATGATGGGGATGCCCCTTCAGTATGGAACACACAGAGCTGCATCCGGCCACTCTGCTTACCTCCCTCACACACCTGAGCCTCAGCCTTGATCAGGGTCAATCACCCTGTGAGGTAGGGCCAAGTCATGGAGCCCTGAAAAGGGGGCCCTCGGGACCTCTCTGTCCTATTACCACTCTCACCTCTCTTCCATCTCTCACTGGGGTGACTTTGAGCTTATCCCTCCCTGCTCTATTCACGCGAAGAGAGTGGGAACCTAGTGGGACCTGCAAGCAGACAATTTGCAGGGCCCTTTACAACCACCAGTTATGTGGGGTCTTTGGCCCCAGCCATTCCTTCCCCTGTCACCTCTCTTTCTCTGGCTGCCACCCAGGTGGAGCCACTGTGCCCAGTAGTATCAGGGGTGGGGTGAAGTGGGGTGGGGACAGAAGAGAAAAATTAGTAATGGCCTCAGCAATTATTTATATATTACTTCATTCATTTTGATACAACCGTTTTTGCCATATTGCTGGGACGTGTGTCTGCCATCTCAGATGTGGCAGGCCAGTTACGTCACTGCTTCAATCAAGAGCTGTGTCCCTGAGAGCTCATCCTGTATCTCTCTTCCCAGCCTGGTGCCAGGGGTTTCATGTCTCGCTAGAGGCTGCAGCTGGCTGATAGAAAGACATGTATTCTCCAGAACCTTGCCCTCTGCCCAGTACCCACGTCTACTGTTGTCAGTTCAGACTTCTTGAGACCTATTGCCAGCCCTAGGGAGAGCTGGTAAACTCTTCCCTTTTGCCAGAGATGGGGGAGGAGAGGAAAGCACTTAGAGATGAAGCATGGCAGGTGCCCGAAATGCTCCACTTACAGTAGAGAGGCTGGGAGGATTGCTGGGTGCATCTCACCTGGCCATTTGCTGTCAAGGCCACAGAGCCCTTGAGCCTCCTTTGAGAAATTCACTGGGTCCCTTTAGGTGCCAGGTTAAAACAATCCCTTATATCTGGGCAGGGATTTCTAAGCATGTTCACACACATGGTTTTCTACTTATTCTTAAGCATCTGGTGGGGTAGATGGTATCATCTTATTTTACAGGTGAACAAACTGAGGCTTAGAGAGGTTAACACATATGCTCGTAATATCAGAACCCTGACCTTTCCCTTCCTAGCCTGTGCTCTTAAACTTTCCAGGATGTCTTTTTGTTTATTTATTTATTTATTTTTTTTGGTGGGACCCTCGCCGGTGGCCGGGGATCGAACTGGCGCTGCAGAGGCTGTGGGCAGCCTCGCAACCCAGCGCTCAACAGCTGCGCCACCAGGGGAGGCCCCAGGATGTCTTTAGAGTCCTTCCTGTCCCTCCATCCCCAGAAAGATACAGATGTGCTGCCTTAATATCCTATCCTTTATGTGTCCTTTGCTCTATTAAGTCTTTATATAGGAGGCCCTAGCAGTGTCGCATGGCTTCAATCCCCTCTCCTCCCGCCCAGAGAGAAAAGAGCTGGAGAATGTGATTCCTACTACTGAGCTGATGATGACTGATCCTTGATGACAGGCATGGCATACTGGTTCTAGGGAGTTTATCTTTTGAACAAGGACTGAGGTTTAAAGGAATAAAGGTCTACTGGTGGGGATTCAGACACCACGGTCGGGTGGTGTGGGGAGAGAGAAGTATTGTGAGTGTGAAGCTAACTGGAGCTCTCAATTTTCAAATACTGTTCAGTTGCTACAGGGACAAAGAGAAGGATGTGAGGTTCTTGCTTCTGACATCTGCCTGAAGGGGGCTCAGTCAGTTCTGCTGCCTTTCTGGCTGGTGAACAGCAGGAAAGCACATACATTAGCAAAACCTCCACTGCTTGGACCAGATGGGACCCTCTATTCTGGGTAGAGGACCAACTGCTCCCGGAGAATGTAAGTGGGAAGAGCCCTGGGTGGGGAATCGAGGGCCTTGGCTTCTCATTCCAGGTTTGCCATTAGGTAAAAGCCTTCAGTTCCCCTTTCCTGTATGTAAAATGGGGCGAAGCTCTCTGTAACAGAAAGTGAACACTAGCATTTGGATAGTATTTTATACATTGCTTACACAGCATCTTGTTTAATCACGCGTCTGCTTTGAACTGAGGATGAGGAAACAGGCCTGCACAGAGGCCTGTTATGTGACTTGCCAAAGGTCTTAGAACCAGTAAGTGGTAGAGCCAGGCCACTCCAGGGGTTTTGCACGTCGAGTGGGAATGGTGATGGTGGTGATGACGACAACAATGATGGCAAGTAATGAGGGCTTAGCATAAGCCAGACTCTATGCTAAGCACTGTTATTTAATCCTCACAGCGACTCGACAAGGAGGGTGTTATTATACCCCACATCTTACAAATGCTAGAAGCTGAAGCTCAGTGTGGGTGAGTGTCTTGCTTAAGGTTACATGTGTAGTAAGTAGCAAAGCTAGTGCTCAAACCTGGAACTTGTGATTCCTGGGGTAATGCTCTTTGATACCTTATTAGTCTGCACAAAACGCTGCGTGAGAAAATGCTTTGGGAGTGCGCAGTGCTATCTGAATGCAAACTAGCCATTGCTTCATTTTGTCAGTGCCATCGAATGAGCCTGGTAGCCTCTGAGGGGAAGACACGCTTGTCTGGGGCCCAAGCCAGAAAGACGGGGAGGACGAGGACATGCCTATAGGAGACCCACTCACCAGCAGGACATTTGAATACCCTGTTGTAGTGTCAGTTGAGCTGCATATCTCTCAGGGGCTCAGGGAGCACCTGTTTGGGAGCACCTGTTGTTCCATTTTTTTCCTAGTCACCCTGGCTCTGAACCAAAGTGTGTGCTCCCTACCTCTCTGGCCTCCTCAGGCAACTAGTGAGATATGTCCCCTGCTCTGTCTTACTGTGCCCAGATAGGAGTTGGCCTGTTAGCTCTGTCACTTTACCTCTGGAGACTCAAAGGACCAAACCTAACACACCAGCTGTTCTAGCATTTTATTTGGATCTCTGCCAGCACACCACAAAGCTTGCATTTTGCATCTCTTAAATTAAAAGGGATTTTATTGCTGGGCTCATGGAGTCCTGATAGGTACTCAAGCCATCTCTAGTACCAGCCCCCATCCCTCAGCAGTATCATTCTCTCCCCATAAAAGTCACAGTTTATGTTCCTCCTCAGAGCTTTCCAGTGTGCCGTCTGTTTGCTATCATGTTGCAAAGAGATTTCAGGGAAAGAAATCCAGAAATGTCTAGGGAGGCAGTGCCATTGTGCCGTGTGATGCAATGCAATCGCACCAGGCATTAGCGAGATGAGCAAGCCGCAGAGACGAAAGACCGTGGTTCCAAGGACAGACTGGTTGGGATCAATTGGTGACCGGTGATGGTGTCATGTATTCCCAGTCTTTCAACACATCTGCAAGTCCTGATGCATCTCAACCCTTCATTTCCTAAATTTCTTCTCCCAGGTTTTTTTTTTTTTTAAAGATTTATTTATTTATTTATACAAGCACTGGGTACAGTCAGAAGCGCAGGAGGGTGAGAGAATTCACCAGAGCCAGAGCGGGTTGCAGAGCAGGCAGAAGGACTGAAGTACACTGCTCAGGGGAGCAGTGGGCGCGGCAGGAGAGGTCTGCGCGCCATGTGGGACCCTCCTCCGGTGGCCGGGGAGCAGCCGGGGATTGAACCCGCGCTGCAGAGGCTGTGGACAGCTTCGCAAACCAGCGCTCAACCGCTGCGCTCAACCGCTGTGCCACCGGGGAGGCCCTCTTCTCCCAGGTTTTTAAGGACCTCTAGAGAAAATCCCATGGCTGTACAGATTGGTGCTACCAAGTTCTGATTTTCCAAGCTCTGCCAGGCCCACAATGCTTTCCATTCACTGTACACTTCTCTTCGAATTTTTTGGGTTGACTGTCTTCATCCTGTCCTCCATCCCCCTGTGCTCTGCCTCACAACAGAAAGCCTTGTCTCCAACCTTACAGAGGAACGAGACTGCAATATGAATGTTTTCCATTCCATATCAAATCTTGTAAGCATATCCAACTTCCTTTTATTTTTTGAGGCATTCTACTCCTAGGAATAATCTCTCCACCTCTGCTCTGATTCCTCACCTCCTACCTCCCCAGAATGTCATTTCATTTATTTTTTCCCACATGTTCAACCTTCTTAACTTAGTTCTCCTCTTCTCAGTCCTTGAATGCGTTTGAACCTCCATCACAAATTAAAACTACCCCCCCAAACTACTTCCTCCCTATCCTTAAGTCTACCTTGAAAATTCTCAAAAGCATAGTTTCCAGCTCCAATTCCTTTTGTTACCCATTGCTGTTTGGCTTCTGTGTCCATGACTCATTTCACCACATCAGAACATTAAACAGCAGTCAACATGATATATTTTTTATGAGTCAGGCACTGTATTGGGCACTTTAAATGAATTGATCCTCACAGCAACCCTAAGACATAAGTATTATTATAATCTCTGTTTCACAGAGAATGGTCATTTGAGCATTTGAGTGACTTAGCCAAGGTCACAAAGTCTACTGAATAGTAGAGCTGGAATTTTAACAGAGGTTACCTAACTTTAGAACCCATACTCTAACTCAGAGGCTCATAAGCTTGTTCTATAAAGCCTAGATCCTAAAGGTTTTAGGCATTGCACACCATATGGTCTTTGGCGCTACTACTCAGCTCTGCCATTATAGTATGAAAGCAGCCATAGACAGTGGAGTGAGCTTGACAGTTTCTAATAAAACTTTATTTACAGGCACTAAAATTTGAGTTTCCCATAATTTTTACCTGCCATGAAATATTCTTCTTTTGACTTTGTTTTCAGTCACTTAAAGATGTGAAGATCATGTTTAGTTTGCAGGCCATACAAAAACAGGTAGTGTGCCAGATTGAACCCATGGTTAAGGTTTGCCCACCTCTGCTTTAACTGCCACATTCTTCAGGGCTCTTCAAATTGTCAAATCCAGTGACTACGAATGAGTCTTACTGCTGTATACATGATGATACTCCACCCCCTTTAATGTTCTCTCCTCCCATAATTTTGAAAGTATCACTCTCTTGCAGTTTTCCTTCTATCTTTATGATCATACTTCCTCTCTTATGAAAGCCTCCTTTCTTCCAGTTACCTCTCAAATGTTGGTATTGTAAGAATCAGTAGTTGTCTTCTTTGTTTACTCTACTCGGCTGGAGTAATTGATTCTACTTCCATGACTAATAATTGCTTTTAATGTAGTAACTTAGAGTGTGAACTTTGGAGTTTTACTTGCCTAGGATTAAATCTTCTTTCTAAAAGCTACCACCTATTTGACTTCATGGAGGTTGCTGTGAAGGTTAAATGACCTATTATTTGGAAAACTCTTGGAACTATGCTTTTAATATTGTATATACTTAAAATATTTGCATCATCATCATCATTATTATTATGTGACTATATGGGATATTGACTTTCCAATCTATATCACCACCTCAGATTTCTGTTTTGAGTCCTAGATCCATGTATACACTGCGTATTTAACATCTGTACTTGAATGTTACATTGGCATCTTGACCTCAATATGTCCCAAACCTAGCTCATCATCTGTCTCCCGCCCTAGTTCATTATCTCCCCCCTTAACCCTAACCTTCTTTTATCATCATTTTTTATTGTTGTTAACAGCAACACTGTCTGCCTCGTCAGTCAACTGAGACAGTTGGGGGGTCCAGTTTTATGACAGCAAAAATGTTATGAAGCATTTAGTTGTAAAGCCAAGATGAGATTGCATATTTTAAATCCACCTCAGTTGGGACTCGAAACCAGCTATGCTGTTGATTTGAAATTTTTTTCTCTCTTCCCTTTCCTAATCTTCTCCCCTGACTCCTGTCAGGTTGATCTCCTCTCTCTTAAACTTGATGTGCATATGCTAACTCCTTACCTTTGATCACATGATTCCTCGTATCTGAAATGCACCCCCTCATATTTCTCCAAATGTCATCCATCATTCAAGGGCTAAACTATACATGAAACCTCCCTGACTTCTCTTATTAACAAAATAAGGTATATTTTGGAACTGAGTGCTCGTGTTTTAAAATTAAATGTCATTATTAAATATTTCATACTTTACAATATCTTCTGTCACAAGTCTCTAAGTTGCATGCTTTTAAGCAGATTATAAGCATCTTAAATTCACAGAGCATAGATTGTTTTCACAAATTGTCTACAGTGCCTCTTGCAGATCTCCTTTTGCTTTCAATCACTCTTTTTCTGGCTTCGCTCCTCCAATAAATCTGGACCAAAAGGTTCTACTTTTACCTATTTGTTTTTATCTATTTTCTGACAATTTTCCTTGGAAATTTTAATCTATTTTTTAATAAATATTGGCTTGCCGGAAAATTCATGACGTATTTTTTTCTGTTTTTCAAGCAAAAATGCATCATAACTTTTCCAGCAGCCCAATATTTTATACTTATATTAATGACCCTCCAAATTTTCATCTCATTTTCTTACCTCTCTCTTGAGCTCCATTCCTACATTTCAAAATTTTTGGTGCACAATTTCACAAGAATGTTTTGCCTGACTTCCAACTTAATGCTGTATAGAAACCTCAACTCATCATCTTCCCATCTTATCCCATCTTTACATTCTCTGTCACCTGGATACAGATCACAATTGCATCTGACTAATGCCCAAAAATAGATGACTGGATCAAGAAGATGTGGTACATATACACAATGGAATATTACTCAGCAATCAAAAAGATAAACACATGCAGTTTGCAGCAACATGGATGGAGCTAGAAGGGATCATGCTTAGCGAAATAAGTCAGAAAGAAAAAGAAAAATACTGGATGGTCTCACTCATAGCAGGAATTTAGAAAACCTAAATAAGGGACCAGGAAAAAGACTAATTAATACAAAGTAAAAATCAAAATCAACAAGCAACTATAAACCAGAGATACACTATGTGGGGGGGGGGTAGGGGAGAGGAAGGACTAGGGTCAAAATAAGGGGGGTGCAATTGTATGGGGAATATAACCAAAATGATAATGCATACATTGTGCAAAAATGAAAAATGATGTAGGAATTATATAAAATAAAATATTAATTAAAAAAACAATTGCATTTGACTGCCTGTATCTCACATATACAGTATATCGAGTATTTCCTTTGTTGTGTCTTTAAATGCTGTCCAGATTCACTCTTATGGTAACAACAATGATAATAACAGCATAACAGTTAACATGGATTGGCTGTTCACTATGGCCAGGTACTGAGCTAAGTGCTGTATGCATATTATCACATTTCACTCTCATGCGATTCCCATCAGGTAGGTATTCCTTGTATGTTCTCATGCCTGGGTTTCTGTAATTGCTTCCTAAATGGTATGCCTGCCGTTGCTTACTACTGAAGCAATCTTTCCTGCAGAGTATTCAGAAAAATGACCCCCAAACATTACTATAATTACTTAATTTTCATCTCAGAATCTATTGCTATCCCCTTTGCATCCACTAAACCACATCGAATTATAGCCTGACATATAAAATCCTCTAAAATCTTACCACAACCTAACTTTCCAACTATATCTCCTGGACATACCTGCGTATAGTTCCATGAATAGATTAAAACACAACTCCCTACTCAGCCATACTGTGATTTCACTTATTTGTTCCTATCATCCCATTTACTCTACCTAGTCCACACATGGTTAATATCAAGTGGTTGATCGTATGGGCTCAATTACCACTTAAGGAATTCTACTGTTTAATTGCCCCGTAACCTTTTCCCATTTTCTTTTTTTTTTTTTAAGATGTATTTATTTATTTATACAAGCACTGGGTACAGTCAGAAGTGCGGGAAGGTAAGAGAATTCACCAGAGCCAGAGCGGGGAACAGAACAGGCAGACTGACGAAATGCACTGCCGAGCGAGGCTGGAGAGGTGCGGCAGGAGGGATCAAACAGGCTCTGAAGAGGCTGCGGACAGCTTCACAGCCAAGCACTCAACCACTGTACCACCAGGGAGGCCCCAACCTTTTCCCATTTTCTTTCCATCCCACTAGCCTCATTTTTCTCTTCCCTGGCATTGTTACCCTACAACAAATATGAACATCATCTCTTCTGCAACAGAAACATCCTAGGAAAACCTTTACATATGCATTACTACTTCATCAACTTTTATCTCAGTTGATCCACAAACATTCTCTCCTATCACTCTTTTTTCATTGATTGGTACTTATCATTAGGATAGAAGTTACTGATCTAGGAAAAGTTTCTGAGAATGACCACATAGCCTACAGATGTGAAGATGACAGCATAGCCTAAGCATAAAGTTTTCTGTGACTCTTGATAAGTATTTTATGTAAACTGCAGACTTTCAGGCCATGTTAAGCTCTGGCCAGGACCCCTAAGTTTTCAATATATGGCAATGGAAATGATAACTGGGGAGCTTGATTCCAAATCCAAATATTATATAAATATTCAGATGTTCTTATATCACAGAGAGAAAGCATTCTCATTGGTATTGGACTTTTTAGTTTTTCTTTGGATCCTTGCTGTTTTTTGGTATACTGCCCAATCCCAAGGGATAGCATGGATTCCCTTATAGTTCAGGAAGATCAATGTTTTTATGCTTAGGCAGTAATTCATTTATTTATAAGAATAAGTTATAATATCTGATCAGTGGTTCCAATTGTTCAAAAAGTATTTATCAAACTTTTTGACAATAACCCACAGTAAGGAAAACATCTTATATACAATATACACACAAACAGTTGCATGTAAACACACACAGCCATATACCTACATTACAGAACACGTAACAAGCTTTTACTAAAACTGATTCACATTTTTTCTTTTATTCTGTTATTTAAAAATACGATAATGAACTACTGAAAAGATTTCATAGTATATTAGTGAATCATTGTGCACAGTTTGAAAAACACTGGTTTAAAGGATGGAAACAAAAAAAAAGAGAATGAGATATTGTGTAGTGTTACTAGAAGGCAAGTGTCTATTGCATGCAACTGATATACTGGGAACAAATTCTCAAGTTACAGTTAAAGACCAATATCCACAGCAAGGATAACAAAAATAATTAACTCTGGTGTATTGATTTTGTTATAAGCTTTACTCAATCCTTTGTTTAGTTTTCTTTTCTGTGCCTGTTGTTCTATAACATCTTCCAACTATATAGTAGTATGTAAAAATGTTTACAACTTTGTAAGACTTCTATATACTTTGCAAGTTAGAGAGACGGTCAGGTTTACAAAGATTATTTATAAATATTTGGCTTATGGATGCTAAATTAGAATCTTATTACTATATGTAATAATAATTACATTCCATGGATTTATTGTGTTTTTCCCCCTCAGTGTGAACATTTCTATTCAGTCTCTCTTCCTTTCCCTCTTGTTTCCATTTTTGTGCTTCTTGGAATTCCATGATTCTGAAAAGTCCAGACAAAATTATTGGAATAGATAACAATATTGAGACATTAGGGTTATATAATGTACAGTTACTTGAGTGAGCATAAGGGAGTGAAACCTATCATAAAGAATTGAAAAGAAAAAGAATCACCAGTTGCTTGGATAACTGACTGGCCCAAGGATCTGTCCCTTAACACAGATGTTAGTTCTTCCTAGGTTGTATCGTAATAAGAATGAAGCAAAAGCACAGAATTAATTTGACTGTAGCTTGAGAGATTTTGGTATGAGGTAAAGATCTTTTTGAACACTTATTCATAGTTTCTTGAATTTTCATTAGGAAGTACTGGAGGGAAAAAATAAAATAGGGAGAAGAATGGTGGTAACCAAATAGATGGAAACAGAGTGGGAGTAAGCTTTTTCACTGAATATGCTTTTATACATTTTGATTTTTTTGTTCAAACATGAACATAAATTATCCTTTCAAAAATTTAAATAAAACAGAAAATACAAGAAAACAACAAATAGAAATAAGTAAAAGAAAAATAACAACCAAAAGAACTTTCTGACAATTAGGAGGCAGTGTAGTGCAGGGAAGTGTGCAAGATTTAGAGGAAGAGAGACCTCTGTTCCAGTCCTGCCTCCATAATTTACAAGCCGTGCAATATCAGATGTACGAGGTATACCACTTAACTTGTCTGATCCCATTTCCTCATCTCTTAAATGGGGAGAATAATAATAATCATAAGAGAATGCAGTGTAGGTTAAGGTAATATATTTGTAGCACTCAATGCATAGAAGGTTGTGGTAGGCAAGAACAAGTGATCCTCCAAATATGTCAACATACCCCTCTCCCAGAACCTGTGAATGTGCTAGGTTACGTGACAATGGGATTTATCAGATGGAATTAAGGCTACTGAGTAGATGACCTTAAAAGAGGGAGATACCTGCACCCCTATGTTGTTGCAGCACTGTTTACAATAGCTAAGCTTTGGAAACAACCCAAATGCCTAAAAATAGATGACTGGATCAAGAAGATGTGGTATATATACACAATGGAATACTCCAGCAATCAAAAAAGATAAACTCATGCCATTTGCAGCAACTTGGATGGAGCTGGAAGGGATTATGTTCAGTGAAATAAGTCAGAAGGAAAAAGAAAAATATTGGATGGTTTCACTTATAGGATAAATATACGGGAACCAAATAAAGGATCAGGAAAAAATATAATAATAATAAATAAAGAGACTAAATTAACAGGCAGAGACATTCTGCAGGGGAGTGGGTGTAAGGGGGATCAAAACAGGGGAGGGAAGAGCACAGGGACTGTGGCGATGGTGCACGGGTGAATTGGTGGTGGGAATTTTACGGGGACTACACCTGAGAGGAGAAAGCAAATACTGTACATAAATGAACACTGATGTAAAATATATATAAATAAATAAATTTAAAAGATTAAAAAGAAGAGGGAGATTATCCTGGTTATCTCCAGGGGGCTCAATGTGATCACATAGGCCTAAAAGCAGCAGAAGAAAACAGAACAGTTAGCGAGATGCAAAAAAAGAAGTGGGAGGAATTTGTCCAGGGACCAAGGAATGTGGATGGCCTCTAGAAGGTAGGGATGGCCTTCAACTGACAGACAACAAAGAAATGAAGACTGTAGTCCTACAGTTACTGGATGTTATTTATGCCAACAACTTGAATAAGCAAGAAAATGAGTTTTTCCCTTGAGCCCTCAGAAGTGAATTCAGTCCTAGTGTCAAGTTGATTTAAGTACACTGATTCCCAAGCCAGACTTCTTATCTACAGTGCTATAACAATAACAAATTTGTGTTTTTAAAAAAATTGCTAAGTTTGTGGTTGTTATAGTCCCCCAAAAGAATTAATACAAAGATATTTAATGATTGATAACAATTGCTTGCTATAGTAAGAATGGGGTGATCACAGAAATCTTGGTTATTAGTCATCTACATTGTCTGTTATGAGATTACTGATGCCACACTAATCTGATCCTTTTGAAAATCAATGCAGTTTGGTAACTTCAGTTCCAATAGAAGCTAGAGTTCTCAAACTTGCCAAAGGACTAGGAAACAGGTAGGGGTGTCTGCCTCTGGGTCTTTGCCCAGATTGCATATGCCAATCAATAAGTCCTTAGAAAATCAAGTACTTAGTGAATTTATTGTAATTTATAAAATATATTGGGATTTATAGAATTATTGAAATTTATAGGTATTATACCTAGCTTCTTTTTTCACCTGTAAATTGGTAGTAGCAATAGTAGCTGCCTAATTTGTTAAACTATAAAATGAACAAGTTACTTAATTACATTGAGCGTCAGTTTCATTTGTAAAATAAAAATTATAATGTACCTATTTCATGGGGTTATTGTGAGGGTTAAATATTTCATGTCAAGCTGTTGGCACATAACTACGCACTCCCTCGGTATTACCTGTTGTTGAGCTTTTTAAAAAAAGATGTGTTGATAAGTTAAAGTATTTCTTACCTACCCCTAAGTCATGACTTTCTGGGGGGTGGGGAATCACTGTAGCTTATCTTGGAACGTTTATATCATATTTTTGTCCCTTTTGTGGGCTCAGATTTAAAAAATACTTGTTGAATTTCCCTGCTATGCCTTTACCCACATCGTTTCTTTTACCCAAATCATCTCACATCCACCCTATGAGGCAGGGATTACTGTTCACACTTTTTACCAAATCAATGTTTATTTATACTAGTACCCATTTTATTGTTATCAGGTTAAAGATACAGTGATACTTAGTTCTTCCCCTAGAATGCTATTTTAGCCTCCTTTTGCAACGGTTGCTTGTTAGAAGTGTGTGTGTGTGCCTGTATGTGTGTGCCTGTGTGTGTGTGCATATTAGCCTGATCTATATATAGGCAAGCATGCAGGAAGTCTCATTACTGATTTACTGACTTGTTAATTTTGATGTGCCATATAGAATAGGGCCACTTTGTACTCCAATTTTATTTAATAAAGTGATTCTTTTTCCAGGAAAACCTGTAATTCTTTCAGAATAATTGCTTTGGGGCCTTCATTCTGTCCAAAATATAATTTGTTTTTGTGCATTGTTCTTAGTAGTCTATTTATGACAAGCCCAATGTGATGCACACCAACTAGAAAAAGATGGCGGGTGCCCCAAGACATCACATCCAATAATTTTCTATCAAACTGAAATTAGTAGCCAAAACATATTAATTATAATAATATATGTTGTGTACTGTGTTCACAATATGTCAATGTCTTATAGTGTTTCATTTAATCTTCATAACAACTTGGTGTCAGTGGGTGTTATTATTAATCCCTTTTTACAGGTGAAGAATCTGAAGCCAGAGACGAAGCACCTTGTGCAAGTTAACACAACTAGTAATTTGTGGGCAGGATCAGGATTTAAACTCAAGCGTGTGTGAATTCCCCAACCCAGGTCTTGCTGGCAAACAAACCTAGGGTCTGATTCTCCTGGAATAAAACTCTCTTGCCCACACTTAAGGCTTTTGTACTGGATAATGAGAAATGGGGAAATGAGACCTGGGGAAAGTTTTTATTTTTATTTTTTAAATGATATGCTACATGGATTATTCCTGTGTGCCCAGTTGTTTATTTTCAAATGACTTTCTAATGCTTTTTGTGATAAGGGATAGCCCAAAGCCTCTGAAACTTTAGTATTCAAACAAATCACTGGGTACCTTCTTAAAAATCAGATTCTGATTCAGCAAGCCTGAGAAAGGGTCTAAGATTCTGCATTTATAATCGCTCCCAGAAGATGGTGGTGCTTTTGGTGTGGGCCCACACTGGGAGGAACAAGTCTACTCCCATTCTATCTGAGCTCTTGTTCCTAACCTTGTGATATCCTCATTATAATGTGGAAGTTCTTCATATCTTTCTGTAAGGTAATAGACATCTTTGCATTAGCTTATTTTCTTAGACCCTAAAAGAGACTCAGATGGGATTAATGGAAACCAGGCATTGAAGCTGAAGAATGGAGGCAGGAAACTCCACCACCCGCCTGCAAACCTCCCTTTTCATACTCAACCATAAAAACCATCTGCCTTGTCTTTCCTATTTCTTTTGTTTCAATCTTTCAGGATATGAATGTGTGTGTGTGAACGCATGCACATTTATGGGTGCCAGTTCTGAGGCTGAGCATACAAAGCCAGAGACAGTCACTGGAATCTACCACCTTCCATCCCTCAAAACTAATTGGGAGCAGTAGAGATTGGGTTTTCTAAATGCCCTGCTGTTGGTGGTGTGAGTCAGCCAGATGAGAGAGAGCAGCTAAAATCTTTGTCATGTTGAATTCTGCCTGACTATACTAGTTGTAGGCATACACCTGTTTTCATAGGTAGTGAGATAGAAGAGTGTATGTGTGTGCAAATGTGTGTGTTGTGGATTGGAGTGGAGGAAGCTGGTGGATAAGAAAGCAAGTCACAAAGATACGGTCATAAATGCGTATAGCCATGTGCTGCTCAATGAAAAGGATACATTGTGAGAAATGTGTCAATAGCTGATTTCATAGTTTTGTGAACATCACAGAGTATAATAACATAAATCTAGATGATACAGCCTACTACACACTTAGGCTGTAAGGTATAGCTTATTGCATCCATTGTTGACCAAAATGTCATTAAACAACACATGACTGTAGATCTAAACATGTAAATATAAATGTGTAATGGAAGTAGAAGGTTGTGATCTTGGTAAACCTGGCTTTAGTTTACTCTCAATTTCTTGGAAAGATCTCCAGAGAGCTTTAGGAAATTTATTCTGCACTAGCAGACAGACTTGGGTTCTGGTTTTGGTTCTGTCAGTAGGTAGTTGTGTTATTTAAGCAGATCATTTCTTCTCTCTGTGCCTCCATTTCTCTGTAGGTGAAATGAGAGGATTAGGTCCTGCCAAGATCCATGCCTGTTTCTCACTATTGACACCATCTTTGCCTTTGCTAAGACAAACAGGTAATGCAACTGCATTGGCTTCAATCATTTAAGTGCCCATCCCAAAACTGGACTACCACATGCAAAAAAAAATGAAACTAGACCACTACCTTTCACCGTGCACAAAAATCAACTCAAAATGGATAAAAGAACTGGACATAAGACCTGAAACCATAAAATATATATTAGAAAATATAGGTAAAACACTACAAGACATACATCACAATAACATCTTTAAAGACTCATTACCCAAAGCAAAGAAAGTCAAGGAAAAGATAAACACCTGGAATTACAGCAAACTGAAAAGCTTCTGCACAGCAAAAGAGACATTAACCAAAACAGAGAGACAACACACTGATTGGGAAAAAATCTTTGCACTCCAGTCAACTGATAAGGAACTGATGACAAAGATATACAAAGAACTCACAGGACTCCACAAAAACAAAATAAACAATCCAGTCAAGAAATGGGCAGAAGAACTTAGAAGGCATTTCTCCAAAGAGGAAATGCAAATAGCCAACGGGCATATGAAAAAATGTTCAACATCACTTGTAATCAGGGAAATGCAAATTAAAACCATATTGAGATACCACCTTACACCATTAAGAATGGCACATATCAAAAAACAAGCAACAACAAATGTTGGCGAGGCGAGGATGTAGAGAAAAAGGAACTCTCCTACATTGCTGGTGGGAGTGCAAACTGGTCCAACTACTAGGGAAAGCTGTCTGGAGGTTCCTCAGTCTACTAAAAATGGAGCTACCATACGACCCGGCAATTCCACTCCTAGGGATCTACCCAAAGGACACAAAAACATTGATTCAAAAGAACACCTGTACACCTATGTTTATTGCAGCACTATTTACAATAGGTAAAACCTGGAAACACCCTAAATGCCCCAAAATAGATGACTGGACCAAGAAGATGTGGTACATATACCCAATGGAATATTACTCAGCAGTCAAAAAGATAACCTCATGCCATTCACAGCAACGTGGATGGAGCTAGAAGGAATTATGCTAGGTGAAATAAGCCAGAAGGAAAAAGAAAAATATCAGATGGTTTCACTTATAGCAGGAATATAGGGGAACCAAATAAGACATCAGTGTGAAAAAATAATAACAGTACAAAACACAACAAAGCAAAAATGGACAATTATAAATCAGAGACATCCTGCAGGGGAGGAGGAGGAAGAGGCATCAAAGGGAGGGAGGGAGGAGCCCAGGGGACTGAGGTGATGGTGCACAGGTGCCTTGGGGAAAGAAATTCTATGGGGACTCAATCTGAGGGGGTGGGGGAAGCAAATATTGTTTAAAAAATGAACAATAATGTAAAAAATTAAAAAAAAATTTAAAAAATGTGCCCATCCCACAATGGGTGATGGAGCACCAAACCTAGGAAATATGCAAAGTTTCCTTGACCCAGCAAAATGCAATTGTTTGCTTAGCCCCACCAACTTTTTTTTTTTTTTAAATGATTTGTTTTTGCTCAGCTGAGCATGATGTCCATGTTTGTTTATGAACCCGTGGCTGAATCATGTAGGAATCATTCTTTGCTAGTAGGATAGTCAGCTGTGCTCACTGGACAAACGGCTTGAAAGAACCATCAATGGAAGGAAAGCTATGTGAATTTTACAAAGGATGGCACTCTGGAAACCTTAAATACTAAGCTCTGGATTCATTGCACAGCCTCGGGTTAGCCCTGATCTGTGGTCAAGTAGCTTTAACTTCTGCCTAGAATGAAGCATCATGTCTATCTGCAGGCTGCAAAGTCTGTCCTAACCCTCCCTGAAAGCCTGGAAAATGACCAGGCCTGATGAGTTTGGTGGAAGCCTGGGGCACGAGGTATTTGGAGAGAGAGGTGCTGCCTCTCATATTCTCCACCAGCTAACAGGAGAATTCGGAACAGCTTAGTGTACTCAGCTGAAAACAAGAATTTTTGGCAGAAGTAAAGCAGACAGAAATGTTTTAGTCCCTCTCTACTGATGGAACCGTGGCAAAAGACAAATTAGAATATTTGGAAGCAGGCTGGAGGGAAGTAGCATGACACATTAGAAATATCCATTTGATAATTAAGCACCTGAATGACTCGTAGATTAGAATTTAATATTCTAAGGAGTGAAATGAGATGGCAAAAGTGAAAATGTACTCCAGTGCTCCCAATTCTCTGGTTCTAAGGAATTCTACCCCTGTTTACAAGGAAAATTGTAGGCAATTTTAGGGTACTTCACATCTGAATCAATTTCCTGGACTAATTCTAATTCTAGCCTCAACCAAAGCCAAAAGAAAGCAAACACCTGGATGATTTTCTTTCCATTTGTTGCAGAATATCTTTGGGTTCTCTCCTATCCTGCTTCTCCTCCTCCCGACTGCATCTCTAATTTTGTGTCCTAGCTTTCTCTAAGCACTGTGGTTCTGTGTGTCATTCTTGTTTCAGCTGTTAATTCTGGAAAGGATGGTGCCATAGGATTATAGCTCTTTCAGCTGGTAGAGGCAGCAGATAGTATCTGGTCCAGATCTGTCTGTTGAAGCCAGGTGTATGTGTATCAACGAAGCTGGGGATTGTGTTGGTTGTGGATCCCTACACTGCTCACCTCCTGGTTTCCCAAGGAACCGTGGGTCAGGACCCACTGCAGCAGCCAGATCCATCCCTAAGAATGGAGCAAAGACCTATACCTTTCAGTTCTTCCTCAAGTATGAAGCTGCCAGTTATTTCCTACCTGGTCTCTGTTATTATGGGAAAGAATAATTTTCACCTATCTAACAAGAATGAGCACCTTTTCAGATCCTACTTGAGTAATCCTTGTTTCATTCTGTCTCTCAGCAGTAAGCATTACAACAAATTGCCTGATGCAACATAAACAGTTCCACTTAATGCAGAATCTGTTTCTCTCAGTTACGGAATTGAAAGGAGGTAATTCATTGTATTCCAGTAGCATAGTAATAAACAGAAAGTTTAACAGAAGAACCTGGATGCTTGGGAAGCACAAATCCAAAGGCTCCCCTCTCTGTTACAGCAGCACAGAGCCCAGATTCTATGAGACAGATCTGGGTCCTTGAAAACACACACGCACACACACACACACACGATCACACATACACACACACACAGTATATGTGCATATATAGTAAAAGTTTATGAAAGCAGTATCTCCTGGGAACCAAACAGATTTAAAGTGGCATTCCATTTTTCCTTCAACCTTGCAAAGAGAGTGACAGAGGCTCCTCTTAACCCTGTGGGCTTCCTTTATCCCAGGCTAAACATTTGCTTTGAAACCGACTTGCTACTATGGGAATATATTTCCATGTCTTTTGATTTAGACTAAGCAGATTTTCAAGTCTGGATGAAAAGTACTGTTTGACATCATTTATATCCCAGCTTTTTAATTAAGAGTCTAAGGGAAAGAATCATCTGTAGAACACAACAGACAAGGATCATGTGTAGAACACAATTGAGACCATCAGTAGACAAATATGAATGCTGACATATAAACTGGCAATATTTTCTAAATGCTATGAAGGTAAATATACAGCAGTAGATATGTGGGTCTGGTGCCATGTTAATGTAGTAACTATTTCTCATTTGAAATCTAGGGTGACATGCATGATCTTTAAAGGGAGTATTATTGATTAGTCTGTGTCTCATACTCAGATAATAAACTTGGGGAAACTTCAGAGATCGTGTGTTCTCGTCTGGTTCCCTGGGTCCATGCTTTTCAAGAGGGAGTGATTACCTTGCTAGCCACTTGGCCATAACCATGCATCTGACCACCGCTAGCAGAGCCCAGGTAAGCAATGGAGAAGCGGCCCTTCTCCCAGTTTCATTCTGGGAGGACGATCAGGATCTGTGTATGCAGCTGAGTACCTGTGCTTTTGGGGGTATGATCATCACTCTTTGTCCACGTCTGTGTGTGTGTGTGTGTGTGTGTGTGTGTAGGAAGGGGTGTCCACTTTGGACACGACATCTGACTCCCATAGCGTGTCCTGGTTCCTTGAAGGAAGCTAGGCAAAGGATTCAGGCCATTTCTTAAGTTTGAAGGATACAGCACAGGCAGAAGGTGACTGAAGGCTCTGATCTCTGAGCCCTCAGGAGCCCACCTCTGGGTCTGTGCATCTTAAACTGGCTTTTGGCAAAAGAGCCAGCCAGAGTCCTTCCCAGCCCACTGCCCAGGCCTGTTTGGAAGAGGCCTGGCAGCGGGTTCGTCTGGAGTTTAATACCTACTCTGGGATAGAGTGGATCACTGTCCAGGTGTAGGGGAAAGCTCTGGTTTAGAACATCCTAAGTGGAAAGGATTTTTTTTCGTCATTGCCAAGAGCTACTTTGTCTTAACACCCCTGGAGCTTCCCTCCACCGTGTCCAAAAACAATCTGTTGCTGGCTTTCTTCTGCTCCCCACCACCCAAACCCACAGCCAGCCGGCCAGTGCCTCCCAGCCCTCAGCATGCAGGCACCCTTATTCAACCCGCATCTCCTGTGCCTTGGCAGCGCTCCGGCAGAGGACACCGGGCCGCCTATCTACTTACCCGGGCCAAGTGGTTTGTTCGGATCTGCGATCTGCGTCGTCTGGTGTCCGGGAGCCAGGGCTTGTGGTGCGGCCAGCCTTACCGGATTCGTCTTCCGCGGCAGCCGCGCGCAAACAGCAGCCGCCTGGGACAACCCCTGGCCTGGAGGCTGCCAGGCGGGTGGGTGGATGAACACAGGGAAAGGGGCGGGGTACAATGGGGACGCTAGTGCTGCTTCCTATCTAGGTTTCTCCCTTTGCTCCTCAGTTATCCCCAAACTTCCTTGTGGCTGGCTGGCCCTGCTCACCTTTCGTCTTCGCCAACCCCCCCCACCCCGCCCCCCAAACTCTTTGCTCTGGCGTCTTGTTCTCGTCCGCTTCCCTTGGCTCTCTGACCCAACCTGGGCCCCTTCAGATGCTCGCTCTCCTTTCAGGCAGCTGGGCGCAGGAGCGGAGCCGGGGAAGAAACTGACGCGGGGAAATTGACAGGGGTAGCAGACACCGGAGTGTGAAGGAGAGACCGAGAAGACTGAGGGAGAGGGGGGCAGAGGGAGGGGGGGAGAGGGGGAGAAGGGAGAGGGGGAGAGAGGGAGGGAGGGAGGATGAAGGAAGGAGGGAGGAAGAGGGAGAACCGCATCCACACTCTCGCATGCACACAGGCTCACTCGGGCTCCAGCTGCTAGGTAGCGGCTGAGGGGAGCCGCGGCCACCCCTCCGGCTCTTTCCAGACTCGAGGTTTCTGTCCCCTCCTGCAAAATGCTCTACAGCTAGGGGGAGAGAAAAGAAAAGGGGTGGGGAGGGCAAGTCGAGGAAACGCGCCCCCTTTCTCCTCCCCACCCCTAGCTCCAAAAATGTCCAACCCTGAGCCCTTCCTTTTCCCTTCTGTTTGCTTCTGGCTCCGCTTCGCTCAGCTCCTGTTCTGTCTCCCTCCCTTTGGGTGGCTGTGAGCTGCGGAGAACCCGTCGCGGCTGTGATGTGGGGTGTGTGTGTGTGTGTGTGTGTGTGTGTGTGTGTGTGTGTGTGTGTGAGAGAGAGAGAGAGAGAGAGAGAGAGAGAGAGAGAGAGAGAGAGAGAAGGGGGGCGCGGTTGGCAAAAAGCACCTCTCACCTCCCCCAGCCTGGGCCCGAGCCTCACACACGCTCCCGGCCGGGGCGGGCGGGGCGGGGCGGGGGAGGTTGGAAGGGGGGAGGGAAAGAGGGAGGACGGGGCAGCCCGCAGGGGCAGCAGCTCCTGCTTTCTCTGCAGCTCGGCGGCCAGGGGTGGAAGGAAGCCGCAGCCGCAACCCCAAGTCAGCCCCCGCTGCCCCGTCCCACCGTCGCATCTCTCCCCCCTCGGTACGGAATTTTCTGTTTCCTTCGTTTGCTCTCGCCGGGCCTCCCCCTCCCCTGGGTTGTGGCAGAGACGGGGGGCTGAGCGCCGGCGCGGGGAGAGGGGACGAGAGCGCTTCGGGGCGCTGAGGAGCGAAATCCCTCTTTGCCCCTTAGCCTGGCCGGAGAGTCCCCAGCTTTGGACAGTGCCTCCCGCCCACCCCTCTCAGCCCGGGCTCCGGGCTGCTTGTGGCGGGGGCTGCGCCGGCAGCCACGGGTCATCCCAGGGGAAGGGGACTTGGAGCCCGTGAGAGCGCGTGTGGGCAGCGGGACTTGGGGACCCGGACGGCGTCTCCAGTGGCTGACCTGGGGTCGTTTTGGCCTGGGCTTCTATCCCTGACTGTCTCGGGTAAGCCAGCCCAGGCAGCCGGGAGCGCAGCGCAATTCTTGCATCCGTGCCCGTCTCCCAAGCCCCAGCCTAAATTGAAGGGGGTGGGTGGGGGAGGGGGGGGCTGGTAGTGCTTGGGTAGGGTAAGGGAGTAAGTTGCTAAGTGGTGGCAGCAGCCACGCTCCGTGTGGTGGCTGGGGCGCGGGTGGGGGAATGGTGTCACTGGACTCTTGGGCGATTCTTTGATCTTTGTGCCTTGGTGTCATGTGAGACACCTCGTCCCTCCTCCTCCTCACCCTTTACTATGGTGCCCAGGATGTGGACCCCCTGGAACCAACTGAATGGCTCCACATCCACCACAAATCTCAGACTTCCACAAGCAGGTGCTTAGGGCCCCAGCCCACAGCATCTCTTGGCCTGGCTGGACAGCCACAAAGTGCAGTTTGGTCTTTATTCCCTCTCTCACTCTCTCTCCTGAAAGTGGGGTACGAAGCTTTGCCTTTCTGAACACTGGGCCAAAACCCTTTTCCCTACGCATTCTCAGACCAAGCCAGAACTCAGAGAAAGCCCCGCAGTACTTTCCACCCTGGCCTTAACCTCAGGCACATACTTCCAGCCTCGGTCATGAGCTCCAGAGTCAGAACTTTGTGCTCTGGCTAAATAGCCGAGTGTTGCCATTGCCTCATGGGAAAGCTAGCGCAGTTAGCTTTAGCGGGGCCCCTAGCAACTCTTCCTGGCTATCCTAGGACAATCCCCAGGACACCAAGCAACACATGTCTCTTGCTCTGAGTCCCTCTCACCCTCAGGTGTCTTATATTCTGGAGAGCATTCAGCTCTTGTATGGGAGCAAGGCATTGAAGACAAGTATTGCTTTGGAGGGTGAAACGTCAGTGTTTGTGTGTGTGAGCGGGAGGGGTAGCGCTTCCCAGTCCATTTTATTTAAACAGTTCGGAGAAATGTTTCTAAAGTGATGGTCCGTGGTGTAGATGAAAAAGAAAATTCACCTGATTCTGGAACTTCTCTGTCTATTCCCATCCAGAGGCAATTGTACTATGGCCTGTAAGCTTGAAAATACATACAGCTTCCCAAGCAAAGGAGCCAATGTTGTGTTTTAGCTGGTGCCTCCTTCAGCTTGAGGGGTGTGAGTAGGATGTGTGGCTTTGGATAAGCCTTTGGGTCATCTCCAGTTTTCTGGTCAGAGTAGTCAGTTGAGGCTCTACACCGAGCCTAGGATGCAATCAGGAACAGTACTCAGAGAGTAAGAAAGTCCTATTATTGTGAGCTGTCTTTTTATTTTTAAAAGATTTGTTTTCATTTATTTATGTATGCAAGAGCTGGGGTGTAGGCCAGAGGTGCGGAAGGTGAGAGGATTCACCAGAGACAGAGTGGGGAGCAGAACAGGCAGATCTAATGAAATACACTGCTAAGGGGAGCAGTGGGCGAGACAGGAGAGGTCTGCTGCGCCATGTGGGTCAGCTGCCTGGCCAGGGTTGAACTCATGCTGCAGTGGCTGCCTATAGCTTGATAGGCTGCGTCTTAACCCCTTGCACCACCAGGGAGGCCCCTGTCAACTGTCTTTTTAAAAGGCCCTATATACAGTGCAATTGTCTTTAACACATAGGGCTCATGGGTATTTTTGAATTTTGGTGCTTTCCTAGTAGATGGAGGATAAGATCCCAGTTTTTCTACTGACTTCTGCCCTACCGTGCTAAGAAATCAAGGACATACAAAGGAAAACCCTTCCCAATGTTAAAAGCACCATGCAAATGTTAGGCATTACAATACAAATCCAGGACAAATGTACTGGACAGTGACCCAGTGAAAATGAGTTGACAGGCAGGAGCTCGAGTTTGCATAGGCTGCTTCTCAGCCTTGGAGCTGGGTGGTTCATCATCTCTGTGAAAATGAAAATATTCAGGTTTCCCCTTTGGTGGCTGAGAGTGTACGTTTGCTTGTATGCTCTCCCATCATATCTGCAAAGTGGTTCAAAGCCAAAGATGGAAATGATTGTGAATAATTTAAGTGCAGATCCCCCTAGTTTCTCAGACAGGTATAGTCATATGGCCTGGCGTATTCAAACACCATCGAGATTTGGCTATCAAAATGCAGAGACTTACACATATAGGGGCACTCTTTTTTCTCTACTCTTCTTACAGCTTTGAGCATAGTGATAAGTGACATATACATCAGAGTTTAGTGTAATATCTTAGGCAAAGAGAGATTGATAAGAGGAAAGGCATTTTCTTTTCCCCATTAATCAGGGTTTCGCAACCTGGACACTATTGACATTTTGGGGCAGTTGATTTCTCACTGTCCAAGACTGCCCTATGCATTATAGGCTGTTTAGCAGCATCCCTGGCCTCTAGCTACTAGATGCCAGTAACACTTCCCCGCCCCCTTGTGACAACCAAAAATGTCTCCAGACATTGCCAGATGTCCCCTAGGGGACAAAATCATCACCCTCCTCATTGAAAACCACTACCATTTAAAGTAGTGTCACATTTTAAAGATCATATTTTACCCACATGACTTGTTCAGACTTTGTATTGAATAGAATCTCATAAAATGGAATATTTTATGAGGAATCAGCATAAAAAGAAGTCCTCACTAATTGGCTTTTAAATTAATTATTATTTTTTTTTGTGTGTGTGGGACCCTCGCCGGTGGCCGGGGATCGAACTGGTGCTGCAGAGACTGCGGGCAGCCTTGCAACCCAGCGCTCAACGGCTGCGCCACCAGGGGAGGCCCTAAATTAATTATTTTTATCGAGGCAACATTTACTTACATGATTGCTACTATTTTGGAAGTATGGATCTGTCATACAACCCAGTAATTCCACTCCTAGGCTTCTACCTGAGAAATTCAAAAATATTAATTTGAAAGGAAACTTGCACTTCCATGGTTATTGCAGCACTGTTTACAGTAGCCAAACTATGGAAACAATTTAGGTGCTCCAAAGCAGATGAGTGGCTCAAGAAGATGTCCTATATATATATACACCATGGAATATTATTCAGCAATCAAAAAATTTTTCTGATGATCTGGAAGTTTTATCATTTTATCATGCCATTTGCTGCAACATGGATGGAGCTGGAAGGAATAATGCTCAATGAAATAAGTCAGAAGGGGAAAGATAAATACTGGATGGTTTCATTTATATGTGGAATACAGAGAGACCAAACTAAGGGTCAAGTGGTTGAGTTCATTGTTATAATCACTGCTACCTCCCTATCACCATCTAACATTTATTGAACACTCACTATGAGAAGGGTGTTCATTATAGGAAAGATCTATAAGGCATAATTCCAGCCTTCAGTACACTGAGAAACTATCAAACTATGCCCTCAAAAGTTGCAGATTTTCATGGATAACCAGTGTCTGGATTGAATCCAACCAGTGACTTATTCTGTGAGATTCTGTCTTAGGGAGATTGCTCTTTGTCTTTCTTGCATAGAATATTTTGTGGATTCTCTATAAATGGGACTTGTGACATAACACTGTATCCAGCATTGAAATGACCACATCACAAAGATTTTAACAAACTGAGCAGTTTGCAAGCAGGTTTTTGTTTACAACAGAAAGGGCTTTAATTTACTTGCATGTTAGACAAATACTCAAAAATGTCAAAGGCAAAGGCAATGGAGTAGAATGTAAGAAGAGATGGTGCTTAAAATACTGTGGAGTGTTGAAAAATGTCTTGGTGTGATTGTGGGTTTTAACACTCAGCAGCATCTCTGCCCCAGGAAGTCAAGCAACACTATTGTGAGTTGTAGGATCCTGATTAGGAATTCTGCAGAGGATAATGCAGAAAGAAATGTGGAGTATCTGTTCAAATCAGCTGAGTAAGCTCCTGCCTTAGAAAATAAATTTCCAGTGAGCCAGAACTACATCAGTGTCACTTACTTTGAATAACTCCTAGTCCAATACCAGGAGTTATTATAAAGACCATCATATGGATCAGCAATCAGTGCATTCAAATTCTGAGTAACATTCATAAATTATGATTCTCTGGTGAAGGATTTTTATTTATTTGAATAAAAGTTTTACCTTTGTTGGGGCCATGAGTGGCTATTAGTAGTTAGACACATGTTTCATTTTATAAAAGTATGTTTCAACTCTTTTTTGTCCACTTTTTAAAAATACATTTTTTCAAATTATATTGATTGATGTAAAGTAGGTTTACATTTTTGTATCTGCTCCTGAGGTTATAGGTTAAAACCTCTACAAATGTGTACTTTCACACCCTGCCCACCACTACTCCCCCAGCAACCCTCCACCATGCTCCATTGGGTCAATTCCCTTCCCCCTCAATGTCACCTCACCACCTACCCCCTCTGGTTGCCTCAGTTTTGCAGTCAGATGTCAAGAGTTTATTATTGGTTTTGACTGACCCTTTGTATGTTTCTCTATATTCCACATATAAGCGAGACCATCCCATCTTTGTCTTTCTCCTTCTGGCTTATTTGGATCAGTGTCCCTGTAATCAATGCACAAGGAGGCCTTGAATTAATTAATGGTTAATATTAATACAAGATGTGTAAATAACCATACGTTATAGATGAGCTGAGCACATTGCTGTGCTTACCATTAATGCAAATACAACTGGACCTGACCCTGGACAAATTTATCAAGTGAAATTACAGAATATTACAGCACATTGGGCCAGTGAGAAGGACCTTGCCTGAGGTTCTATCCTTGTGACGTCAAGTCATGTTGCTCTGTGGCTGATTCACACTGTAGCCAAAGGAAAGTCAGGTTTAGGTTTTCTTCTGCCAGATCCCCCCTTAGCTTATTAAATCTGTCCTCACAAAATGATATGATTTGTTCCGATCAAAATATCACCGCGTTCTCTCTTCCGGAGTAGCTCTATCTTCAGACATTCCTCCAATTGTGAAATTTAAAAAAAAAAAAAAACAAGCTCTATCCAAACTATAAAACCAATCCTTGAGAACCGACCATAGCTCTGAGGCATCTAAGGGGGAGGGGAGAGGAGAAGAGAGAAATGAGAAGGTGCTGGGAGAGCACTATGGACTGTGGTGGAGGACTGTGGGTGCTTTGGTGGTGGGAGAGCTGCGGTGACCACACCTGAGGGGGGAAATCCTATCTTGTCAAAATATTAACAGAGATGTAAGACAATGGCCCTTCATTAATTAAAAAAAAAATCTAGCTTCTTTGTAAAGAAAGTTAAAATCTGAGGGCACAGGTAGTCCTTTGGGATAAAGACTTCCTGGGACTTCCCAAATCACCACAATTACAGGTGATTTTGTCAGGTCCCATCAATCTGTGGGCCCAGGGAGTAGGACAGAGAAAGATGATTTCTCCTGCATTTTCAAGAATGGTAAATTTTTTCTTTTATTTCAGTGAGGGCTTGATGCAACCATAAAATTTTCATTGGAGTATTTTTCTCTGGAGGGAGGGTATGCTGGTGAGGACTATGGTGAACTGTGCTTTACTCCTTAAAAATCATTATTGAAGTGACATATTGCATTATAACATGTGTCAGATGTGCACCATTGAGTTCACCACCGAAAGTCCAAGTCTATCCTTCACCATACAATT
Organism: Talpa europaea; assembly: GCF_964194135.1. Lineage (NCBI taxonomy): Eukaryota > Metazoa > Chordata > Mammalia > Eulipotyphla > Talpidae > Talpa > Talpa europaea. The sequence goes on from NC_140081.1 coordinate 70,149,346, forward strand.
TTCCCCTTTGTCCTGATTTCCCCACTCTCTTCTCCCGTCCCATCTGGTAACCGTAAATTGGGTTTATAGTCTAATTTTTTTTTTGTTTTATTTAGTTCATCAGTTTGTCTTCTCTATATACCACATATGAGTGAAATCATGTGGTATTTTCTTTGTCTGGCTTATTTCAATGAACATAATACCCTCTGGGTTCATCCATGTTGCAAATGGCAGGATTTCATTCCCTTTAGAGTTCGATAATATTCTCTTTTGTGTATATATTATCACATCTTCTTTATCCATTTGTCAGTCAGTGGGCACTTGGGTTCTTTCCAGTCCTTGCTATGTAAATATTGCTGCAGTGAGCATGAGGGTGCATAGCTCTCTTCGGATCAGTGTTTTGGTCTGTTTCGGGTAAATATCCAGAAATGGGATCACTGGATCGTATGGGATTTCTATTTTTAATTTTTCTGAGGAATCTCCATACTGCTTTGCATGATGGCTGCACCCATTTACATTCCCACCAACAGTATAGAAGGGTTCCCTTGTCTCCACATCCTTTCCAACAGTTATTTCTGCCTTTTGGATAATAGCCATTCTCACAGGTGTGAGGTGATATCTCAATGTTGTTTTTATTTGCATTCCTCTAATAATAATGAGAGGTAAACATCTTTATATGTGCCAATTGGTCCTTTTTATTGGGGACTCCACCATATTATCTCCTGTCTCCTTTTCTAGGGGTACCTAGCCATTATCTTCTAAACATCTCAAAGACTCTCCCATCTTATAAAAAAAAAGGGAAAACCAACCTCCCCTGACACCCACCCATCATGTCCTATCAATTATTCTCTCCTTTCATTTCCACTTTTTTGCCAAATATTTTGAACTGTATACTGGATGTCTTCATTTCCTTACCTCCTTCTCACTCCTCAGCGCAGTCATTCCAACTAAAATCAAGGAATCTCTGACCACCATATCATCAACCCTAGTGGCCACTTTGTGCCCTTCTTAGCAGCATCAATTATTTGATTACTGCCTCTTGAAATATTTATCACTTGGTTACCATTTCAACTATTGGAATGTCACATTATTCTGATGTTTCTCCTAATTCTCCAGTATTCTCAGCCTCATTTGGTAGCCTGTGTTTCACAGCCTGATCTATAAATGGTGAAGGACTCCACAATTCACCCCTCATCCACCAAAAGTCTAGCAAAAGTCTTCTATTTTTACTCTCCCCAGGTCATATCATGAATCACATGGCTTTAAATATCGTCTATTTGGTGACAACTTCTGAACCTTATCACCAACATTTTTTTAAAGATTTATTTATTTATGCATAAAAGAACTGGGGTACAGGCCAGAGGTGTGGGGGGTGAGAGGATTCATCAGAGACAGAGCTGGGAGCAGAACAGGCAGACTGACTGAAATACACTACTGAGGGGAGCAGCGGGCGAGTCAGAAGAGGTCTGCTGTGCCATGTGGGGACCTCCCAGGCTGGGGATCGAACTCGTGCTTCAGTGACTGTGGATAGGCTTCACAGGTTGCGTCTTAGCCCCTTGGGCCACCAGGGAGGCCCCCTTATCTCCAACTTTGCCCTCTCTTTGGGGCTTCAGATTTATCTGACCAGCTCTCTGACATCTCTTGGATGTCACGCAGCCATCTTAAACTCTTTGTATCCTGCCTAAACTCATACTCTGCGCCTCAAATGTGCATGTGTTGCCATTTCTCCATTTCAGTAACATGGTGTCATTATTAGTCTACTTGTTCAAGCCAACTTGGAAGTTATCATCACCACATCCCTCTTCTTCACCCAAACAGTTAATCCATCACTAACTCTTGTTCATTGCATTTCTTAACTATCTCAGGATTCCGTCCTCTTCTCTACATCTTGTGACTGCCTTATTATAGGTCACCATTGATTTTGCCCTAATTTCAATACCATAACACTGCTTAGCAAAATGAATGCGTAGATGGGGAAGGGAGATGGCTAACTTACCTAGGATATTGCCAGGTGGGTGTGATAGAAGTTTAGTGAATTCAGAGAGCTTGGATGAGCTGGGTCATTGAATACGAGCTTGATAGAAAAGTGGATGCAGGCAGAGGCTATGGATAGGGTGAAAAAGAAGGATTAATTGTCAGGTGGTCCCAATGAGAACTTCATTGTCTTGAGAATGAGAGAGTGCTTGTACAGGATAGGAACTTACGGTCAGAGAGTGGGATCATAAAGTGTGATTTCAGAGAAGTAGTTTCTGGTACTGGCAGTCAATGGCATGGATGTGAGAGGAGTTGGATGAAGTATAGGGAGAAAGAGAAGATAATTGGAAATAGAACTGAAGGGTCAGAGTGTTGGTTGTATCGCTCATATAGCCATGCATGTCACCCAAGGTAATAGCAGAATTTACCATGTAGGGGAAGCTTAGGACCTAATGTTTTTAATGAATGGCAGAGATGGAGATGGTGGTGAAAAAGTGAATGGGAAGTTAGTGTATGATAACACGAATGGTTAAAAGGCTATTTAAATGGAGTGAGCCTCAAAGTAGCAGGGATTATTATAGAATCTAGATCTGAATTACTTGAGCTGGAATTTTGACTCCACCAAGTAGTGACTGTCAAGTTACTAAATCTCTTTGCCTGTTTTTTTCTGTAAAATGGGTATGATGCCTCATTGGCTTATTAGGATAAGATGGGTTAATAGCTGAAGAGTATTTAGAAAAGTCCCTGCCCATAGTAAATCATCATACATGTAAAGGGTCAGGAATGGACACAGTGCAGGTTTTCTGATCCCATGCAGACCGGGTAAAGGAGGAGTCAGAGTCCTCAGTGGTTTTTTGCAGGTCTTTTATTGGGGTTCACCAGGCATATGACAGGCAGGTGTGCTGGGGGGCCAGGAGGCTGGCAGGCCTCCCAGCCCCCAGCAAGTCTTCACTCTATCTGAGCTCTCTGGTGTTCTCGGCTTCTCTCTCGGCTTCTTCTGGAGTCCCCGTGATGCCGCCCTTAAAAGCAGTCTTAGCCCAGGTGAATCCCATCTACCTATGCCCACACCCTATTCCAGGTGCCCACCATCAGGCATGCATTCAGGACCGCAAGGATCCATCATCTATCCTGATGGCGGGAGGGCAGAAAAGCCTGACATTTTCTTTACCCTACAATATACATATTAAATTTTAGGTAGTGTCTTTTACAGAAGGCTGGGTGTCCATCTCTGATTGTATTCAGATAAGACATCCCATTTGTCAGCTTGAGGAGTTTTATTCCTATCACCTGTGACCTATTCTGATTAGGACTATGACCTCAGCAGTGAGGGCCCACATTGCTGGGCAAAAGGCTGATGGGAAATATATCAGCTCTATCATCAAAGGCCATATGGTTAACGAGAGTGTAGGGGCAGGACGAGGCACTGAGCAGGTTTTCTGATCCAGCAGACCGGGTAAAGGAGGAGTAAGAGTCCTCAGTTGGTTTTTTTTTGCAGGTCTTTTATTGGGGTTTAGCGGGTACATGGCAGGCAGGGGTGCTGGGGGGCCGGGAGGGTGGTAGGCCTCCCAGCCCCCAGCAAATCTTCACTCTATCTGGGCTCTCCGGCCTTCTCTCTGCTTCTCTTTTTCTTTCGGCTTCCGTTTGTTCTTGGCTTCTGCTGCTGCTGGCATCCCCGTGACGCCGCCCTTAAAAGGCCGGTCTCAGCCCAGATGAATCCCATCTACCTCTGCCCACACCCTACTCCAGGTGCCCGCCATCAGGCATGCATTCAGGACCGCAAGGATCCATCATCTATCCTGATGGTGTGAAGGCAGAAAAGCCTGACATTTTTCCTTACCCTGCAGAGAGACATTAGACTTATAGGCAGAGTGACCTAAGAGACGCTTTATCAGCATTCTTATAGAGCCACATGAAACAATGTGGTGGAACTATTCCTAATAGCCATTTTCCTATTTGGAAACCATAGATGAAACAGCCAGCCCTAGGGTATGAGAGCCCTGCACTGCATGGCAAAGCAGGGATGTTGAGTTGGGAGGTTAGAGTGTGAAGTCACTCTCAGGAAGATGCTCTGTGAGACACAATTACACATCCCTGAAATTCAGTAATAGTCTTGGAGGATTCACTTGGAGGTTGCCATCATGACTGGGCATTTTAGGGCCTGTCCATAGTAAGCATTTGTTCTCTTACTGTCCACCCCCCACCTCAAAAGATGCTGTAGGGGCAGGAAGGACACAGTGCAAGTTTTCTGTGATCCCATGCAGACGGTAAAGGAGGAAAGAGACCTGGAGCCCTCGGTGGGTTTTACAGGCTTTTATTGGGATTTACTGGTGTAGGGTAAAGAAAATGTCAGGCTTTTCTGCCCTCCCACCATCAGGATAGATGATGGATCCTTGCGGTCCTGAATGCATGCCTGATGGTGGGCACCTGGAGTAGGGTGTGGGCATAGGTAGATGGGATTCACCTGGACTGAGACTGTGCTTTTAAGGGCGGTGTCACGGGGATGCCAGCAGAAGCTGAAGAGAAGCCGAAAGAGAAGCCAAGAAGTGGTAGAAGCCGAGCAGAAGCCAAAAGAAGCAGCCGAGAGAGAAGCAGAGAACGCCGGAGAGCCCAGATAGAGTGAGGGTTTGCTGGGGGCTGGGAGGCCTGCCAGCCTCCCGGCCCCCCAGCATCCTTGCCTGCTGTGTACCGGGTAAATCCCAATAAAAGACCTGCATAAAACCACTGAGGACTCTGACTCCTCCTTTACCCGGTCTGCATGGGATCAGAAGCCAGTCCTGCCCCTACAACTGGGTACATGGCAGGTAGGGGTACTGGGGGGCCGGGATGCTGGCAGACCTCCCAGCCCCCAGCAAGTCTTCACTCTTTCTGGGCTCTCCAGCCTTCCCTGGTGGTCTCTGCTGCTCTGCTGTCTCGGTTCTGCTTCTGCTTCTTTCTCGGCTTCTGTTCGTTCTTGGCTTCTGCTGGCGTCCACGTGACGCCGCCCTTATAAACTCAGTCTCTCAGCCCAGGTGTACCCACTTCAGGTGCCCGCCATCAGGCATGCATTCAGGACCACAGGGTTCCCTCATCTATCCTAATGGTGGGAGGGAAGAAAAGTCTGATACTTATTCCTTACCCTACAGATGCCAAATACAGGTAATTCTAATAGCATCACAGACTGCGAGATGTGGAAAAACCTTAAGAGATCGAGGTATGTCTTTGTGGCAAATGTTGTAAAACAGGCCCTGTAATTTAAAATGTACTTGAATGTTGAGGGAAGGCAGGAGCCCTGAAACCAAATAATAACCACCCTTAGCCCCACTCTCATATCCACTCATCCATTTCTTTAACAGATAATTATTATCTTTTTTATTTTTAAAATTTTCTTACATCATTGTTCATTTTGTTGCAGTATTTGATTTCTCCCCTGAGGTGTAGTCCCTGTAAATCTACAACCACCAAGCACCCGTGAACTGTCACCATGGTCCTTTTGCTCTTCCCTCCTTCCCCTTTAACAGATAATTGATTGGGATATATCATTGGAGAAAAAGACAGAGATCCCTAGCTTTGTGAAATCTACACTCCAGTTAGTGGAGGAAAAGGAGGAAGGAATATATAAGTGTTTTCAAACAAACTTATACTGAAAAAGTAATGAGTTACTTCATTTTTATTTATTCATTTATATATATAATGTATATATGTAACATATATGTATAGATGTATGTATATATAATGTAGTCCTTTGCCACAAATAATATATATTATTAATTATATATTAACCCTTTGCACTCCGCTGTCCCCTCTCAGGGGACATCGGAATTCTAGCATATCACTCGGATGTCCCCTCTCAGGGGACATTGCAATTTATTAGTGATTACGGGGAATTGAGGTTATTTCAACGCAACTTTTTGAGACATGCATGTTTCCCTGAAGTTTTATCTTGAAATGGCACAAGAAATTAAATCAAAATATCGCAAAATTACTAAGATATATACAAGAAATGTCAGCGGGTTTTGTGTTGGATGAGAACGTGAGATGCGTGCTCACGACGGTCGGAGCACTTCGCGACGCCTTGAAAAGAGCGATAAGGGGAGTTTGTAGAAGAAAGGTCGGTTTTCGAACATAGCGCGCACTGTATAGTGAGATAAATAATTCCAAATAAACAAGTCTACATCTGGAGGAAAAGATTTTCAAAGCTGAGCTCATTTTGGTTTGAAGCTTCGAGCAGTGCACATAGATCTAACGAGGAGAAAATCGGAAAAGTGATTCTTAGTGAATAAATTGTTTGGTGAAAGCTATTTTGGTAAATATCATCTTGTCAGTAATAACAATTAGGAATTTTCAACCCATGCATTTATTCATATTTTTTATTAGAACAATGGCAAAGCATCCAACCACGAATGAGTCTCATGACACAAGTAGTAGTGAAGATGAGCTCCAGATAGACCTCTATACAGACATGTCAAACATGCACTAACCAGCCTGCAATGCATATTGGGGAGTGTTACAAAACTTATCATACTGTACAAAATTATAAACAATAAAATATTGTTTTTTTTGCAAATATACATTCCTCGATGTCACCCAATTCATATAAGTCCCATATCATTATAATACGTTACTTGGTTCCAAAATTATACTAAATAATACGAGGGTCTGTAAATGCACGTTTCCGCCACAAAGTAGCATTGAGTACCTGGTAGCCAATGTCCAGAATGGTTCGGAGTGCAAAGGGTTAATTATATGTTATATATTAATATATAAAAATTACAATAAATTATATACCATAGAATTATATATTATATTATTAATTAATTATATTATTAATATATATTATATATATATATTTTGGGAAAAGACTACATTAAAAAAGAAACAAAATTTCTGTCTAAAAACTATGGTATAGGTTCTCCCCCATTTTCCTAATAAGTGCCTAGTGATGAAAAAGCACTGTTTACACCCCTTTATCAAAATGTGTTCTTTGGAAATTATCTGGTAAAATGACTATGAGCACTTCTGTCCCACCCCAGAGACACGTTTTCACAAGGGTGAGCATGTGATGTCAAAGGTGGAAAGGTAGAATTTTAGATTTTAGCATGCTAAAACAACAGGGTAGGTGTTTTGAGAATCAGAAGTCGTCTCTTTAATCTTGCCCTGGATATTGGTCCTTTTTTCGAGCCAGACACTGTTCTAGGTCCTAGATTTGAAGAAGCTCCTGCTTTCAAGAATCTCATAATGTATTGGAGGGCAAATTGCACTGCAAAAGATAATTCATACATCGTTAGTGCTGTATCAGTGATGAGGGCAAAGTAGTGGAAACCTGGAAAAGAAAGAGTGACTAGTTCCTAATTTGATTTATGGCAGTCAGGGAAGATTTCATGGAAGAGATGACACTTAAACTGGGACTTGAAGAATGAACAAGTTTGCCTGAGAAAGAATACAGGAAAGATATTCTAGCAGAGAGAATAACGTGTAAAAACCTGGAACTGTGGGAGAATTTACTAAAAGCACATCTTTTAGTGGTGTGGGAACTCTGCCATAGCTGGAGCAAAGGACGTTTGTGGAGAAGGTGTGGTAAGAGATGAAGTGGGAGAGGAAGTGTGTCAGATTGCCAAGGGACTTTGTACACCATACTAAAGAGTTTGACAGTGGAGAATCAACAGATTTTTTCTTTTAAAAAAAGCAAAGAGAATATGTGATCAAATATATTTGGTTTTATTTTTTAAGGAGTGAGATTAGTAGCTTTTTGGAGGATGATGGAGAGATTAGAAGGGCATGGAGACCTAGGAAACTGTTGGAATAGTCAACCAGAGACAATGAATGTGTGAAGTAAGGAGGTATCTGACAGAGAGGATTGAAGAGACATTTGTGAAGTAGGGTTGATAGAATTTGGTAACAAGCTGGAAATACACAGTGGGGTAGAAAGAAGGGTTGTATTAAGGTTGGCTGTGTAGATATTAACTAAAATGAGGCATATTTTAGAAAGCAGGCTTAAAGGGAAAAAAGAAGTGTCCAGTTTTGAGATGGTTGTGGGACTTTAGCTAGGTAGTCAGAAATATGATTCTGGGTTTTAGGAGGAAAAGAAAATCTTGAGAAACTATAGTGAAGATTGAAAACATACTATGGGAATTTAACAATAAAGAGAGCCCAACAAGGATGATTGGGAACAGAAATAAGATTGCATTGGCATTTAGATGGGTTCCATGATTTGGCTATTGGAATGTAGATATGATAGATGGAGTTCAAGTAGCTATTTTGGACTCTAAGGCAATATACACTAATAATGGCAGAACAGCAAGACATGAAGTCCCAGAATATCTACATTTTGATTTTTTTTCCACAAGGGAGAAATTAGTCTCTATCTAGTTTAAGGCCCTGCTATCCTATCTACATACTCCTACAGTGTGTCCCACCACACACACTGATATCACAAATCACAGTAGTCAGAACTTAATCAGATGGGAACTGAAAAGAAGGTCAGAAAATTTATTTTATTTTGGGTGGCAATAAACCCAGCTAAAATAAACCCAGGCCTCTGTTTACCAAGAAGACAGGGAAGAATGGATGTTGGGTTGGCAAGTAGTAGGCTCTGTAGTAATATTACTTAATCTGGGATGATCAAGTAGAGAGAAAGAGAAAAAATAATAAAATTGTCTCTATACATATATGTTTATTTACAACTTTGTACCCTATGTGGAACATACATTTTTACTAAATACTCATGAAACATTTATGAAATATTTTAATTTTATGACCACTTTGGAAACTTATATATTACAAAAAGCAGAAGTGATTAAGGACAAAATCTCATATTCTCTGCTCACAACTGAAGGTGCATATGTATTAAAAATCAAAAGTAAATAAAATCAAACCAGACAGACAGAGCATAAAAAACTTACCTGTATAAATTATTTTGGATCGATGATAAACTCAAACTTCAATTCCATGTCATTTACATAATTAATAAAGAAATGAATGCAACATATTAACAGTTTAGAGAACACAGCCAACATTTTATTTTATTTTATTTAAGATTTATTTATTTATTTATACAAGCACTGGGTACAGTAACAAGCACGGGAGGGTGAGAGAATTCACCAGAGCCAGAGCGGGGAGCAGAACAGGCAGACTGACGAAATACACTGCTGAGGGGAGCAGCGGGTGGCAGGAGAGGTCTGCGCGCCATGTGGGACCCTCGCCCGGTGGCCGGGGATTGAACCAGCGCTGCAGAGGCTGTGGGCAGCTTCGCAACCCAGCGCTCATCCGCTGCACCACCGGGGAGGCCCACAGCCAACATTTTATTCAAAAGAAAAGCCACATAATTTTTGTCAAACAAGAAAACAGAAAACTAAATAATGAAACCAGAAAAGAATATTAAAAGCAAATTAGGAAAGCATGAGTAATTAGTTATTATAGTTGAAAGAAGAAAACAGAAAACAGATATCCAGAAAAACTGATGAGTAAATCTAAGATCCAGATTTTGAAATGACTTGAAACCAGTCCTGCTCAAGAGTAAGCAAGAATAGGGCCTCCCCGGTGGCGCAGCGGTTGAGCGCTGGGTTGCGAAGCTGCCTACAGCCTCTGCAGCACCGGTTCGATCCCCGGCTGCTCCACGGCCACCGGAGGAGGGTCCCACATGGCGCGCAGACCTCTCCTGCCGCCCGCTGCTCCCCTCAGCAGTGTAATTCGGTCCTTCTGCCTGCTCTGCTTCCCGCTCTGGCTCTGGCTCTGGTGAATTCTCTCACCCTCCTGCACTTCTGACTGTACCCAGTGCATGTGTAAACAAACAAGCAAACAAACAAACAAAATAAATAAATAAATAAAGCATGCCTCTATTAAAAAAAAAAAAGAGTAAGCAAGAATAGAAGATTTAAAAAAGGAGGTGGGGGGAGAAACACAGCATTAGAAATTGTGTATTGGGTTGAATAGTGTATCCTACAAATTTATGTCCATCTAGAATGTCAAAATGTTACCTTATTTAAAACAGTGTCTTTGCAGATGTGATTAAGGTGAAGTCATACTGGACTAACATGAACCCCCAATCTAGTGACTGATGAACACATAGAAATGGGGACATACAGAATGACACACAATAAACAGTGTACACACAGAAAAACAGAGAGGCACAGAGAAGAAAGCCATCTGAAGATGGAAGCAGAGTGGAGGTTAGTTGACACAAGAAATATGAGGAGTCTGAAGAAGGTAGAAGAGGCAAGGAAGGATTTTCCCCTGAGATCCTTTGACAGGAGCAGGGCTCTATAGATACCTTAATTTAAAAGTCTAGCTTCTAAAAGTATGAGATCATAATTTTTAATTATTTTAGGCCAACCAGTTTGTGGTTCTTTGTTATGGAAATCCTAGGAAACTAATATATGAGAAAACTTAAAAATTGAGGACTAAATATATTAGGATTAAAATATATGAGGACTGTATCAAGTGTTTTATAATTTTACATACATTAACTAATTTTATCCTTACAACACCTCATGAAGTAGGTGCTGTTTTGCAGATGAAAATACTGAGAGTTTAAGTAATTTGTGGAAGTAAAAGATTCAAGCCTAGATAGACTGATTTCCAAGCCTGTGGTGCAACCACTACAATTAACTTCCTCTGAGACATAGTACAGATGTGGGTGGGTGCGTGGGAGGGGGAGATGGGCATGGAGAGAGAAGGGAGGGGAGAGGGTGGAGGGTAGGGGAGAGGCTAAAAGAAGGGAGAGGAGAGGATGTTATACATTTAAAATTCTGGGGAAATTACAAAATTTACCAAAGAAAAAGAGAAAATTAATAACCACGGAAAACATTGTCAGATAGCAATCAGTTTTACAGAACATACCAACACAAACAAAATCAAATAGAAATAATACCATGTAGATTTCCACAGGTGAGTTCTTTCAAACATTTGTGGAAGACAGTTTGACTATGTGTTTTGAAAGTTTAAAAACATTTATAGTCTATAAATGAGCAATGTATTATCCATCATCTAACTTATTATGTAGTAATTTATTTGAAGGAAATGCTGTAAATCTACAATGTTGAAGGTACAGGTATACCAATTATAATCATAATATTGCTTGTAATTTAGAAACAACCTAAATGTGTAATAGTGGAATTAATTAGACAAATTATAGTTTATATTTAAAATAAATATGTCATTAAAAATAATAATGTAGGGTTTATCATTGTGAACATAGAAATAATGTTCTTTCAAAAGATTTTCTCCAGATTTATTGAGATATTATTCACAAATAAAAATTGTATATATTTAGGTTGTAAAGCATGTTTTTTAAAGGTACAATGTGATTATTTAATATACATATAAATTGTGAAATGACTGCCACGTCAAATTAATTAGCATGTTTATCACCTCATCCTGTTACCATTTGTGTGTGTGTGGCGGGTGGGGGGGGTGTGGCAGGAGGAGAACACATAATATCTATTTGCTGAGAAAATTTCAAGTATACGACACCATATTATTAACTCTAATCTCCACAATGTTCATTGCATACCCAGAACCTATTCACCTTTTAACTAAAAGTTTGTACCCTTGACCACCATCTATCTACCCACACCATCACAGCTCCTGGCAACCACTCTTCTGCTCTCAGGTTCTATGAGTTTGACTTTATATTCCACATATGAGTAAAAACATGCAGTATTTGTCTTTCTGGCTCTGGCTGTTTAACTTAGCATAATGTCCTCCAAATGCAAGGTTTGTGCATGTTTTTGCAAGTGTCAGGAATTATTTTTTTTAATGGCTGAATAATAGTCTTGTGGGGTGTGTGTATGTGTGTGTGTGTGTTTAACATTTTCTTTATCCATTCATCCATCAACAACTAGGTTGTTTCTGTATCTTGTCTATTGTGAATAATGCTTCAATTAACATGGGAATGCAGATGTCTCTTTGAGGTACTGATTTCATTTCCTTTGGCTACACACTAAGAAATGGAATTGCTGGATCATTTTCTAGTTCTATTTTTTTATTTTTAAAAGGCCCTCTGTACTGTTTCCATGATTGTGCCAATTTAGGTACCCACCAACAGGGTACACAATTCCAAATCTTTTAATGGTAAACTTAATGCAATATGAACACTCACACAATGTTATAATATAATGTTACAGGGATAAAAAAATAAAAAAAGAGTTCTCTTCTTCACACCTTTGCCAACATTTGTTATTTTTTTGATAATAACTATCCTAACAAGTATAAGGTGGTATTTTATTGTGATTTTAATTTGTATTTCCCTGATGATTAGTGATATTGAACACCTTTTCATATATCTGTTGGCTATTTTGCTGTTAGCAAAATATGCTATTGGAATTTTTAAAAAAATATTTATGTATTTATTTTTGAAAATTGTATATTCAGGTAATTTGCCCATTTTTGAATCAGGTTATTATTATTGTTACTATTGGTTGTATGCGTTCCTAATGTATTTTGGATATTAGCCCTTTATCACATACATGGCTTAAAAATGTTTTTTCCTGTTCTGTATGTTGCCTTTACATTTTGTGGATTGCATCCTCTTTTAGGTAGTCCCACTTGCTTGCTTTTGCTATTTTTGTTGTGCTTTCGGTGTCATATCAAAAAAATCATTGTCAAGATCACTCTCCAGGACCTTTCCACCTAACTTTTCTTCTAGAAGTTTTATGGTTTCAGGTATTATGTTTAAGTCTTTCATCCATGCCAAGTTAATATTTGTTATGGCATAAGACAAGGGTCCATTTTTATTCTTTCACATGTCAATATTCAGTTTTTGCAGCACCATTTTTTGAAGAGTCTATCCTTTTCTGTTTGTGTGTTCTTGTTGCCTTTGTCAAAGATTAATTAACATGTGGATTCATTTCTGGGTTTTCTGTTCTTTCATTCATCTGTGCCTGGTTTTATGTCATGCTGTTTTATTTTAACTTTGTAATATAATTTGAAACCAGGAAGTATGATACTTCTGACTTTGTTCTTCATAAGATTGCTTTTGCTGTTTGCAATTCTATATGAATTTTTGGATTGTTATTTGTTTTTCTGTAAAAATATGCTATTGGAATTTTTTAAAAAAGATTTATTTATTTATGCATAGAAGAACTGGGGCATAGACCAGAGGGGTGTGGGGGGTGGTGGAGAGGATTCACCAGAGAGATAGTGGGGAGCAGAACAGGTGGATCTACTGAAATACACTGCTGAGGGGAGCAGTGGGCTAGACAGGAGAGGTCTACTGTGCCAAATGTGGATTAGCTCTCTGGCCAGGGATCAAAATAAGGCCACAGCAGTGATAGTGTGATAGCACTGAGACTTAACCCCAATGACACCAGGGAGGACTCCACAATTGGAATTTCGATAGTTATTGCATTGAATTTGTATATAACTTTGGGTTGTATGGACCTATCTGCAATATTGTTTCTCCTAATTCATGAGCATGATATAGCTTTTGTGTTTTCTTCAAATTTTTTCAGTGTCTTATATTTTTTAATGTTTAGATCTTTAATTTCATTCCTAAACATGTAATTATTTTGTGGGTTATTGTAAATGGGATTGTTTTCTTGTGTTCTCTTTCGGATAGTTTTTAGTGTATAGAACACAACTAATTTTTGTATATTGATTTTGTGTCCTGCAACTTTAATGAATTTGTTTATTAGTTGTTTTGTTGTTGTTGAAGTCTTTAGCTCTTTCTATATATAAGAACGTGTCATCTGAAAATAGAAGTTCTTTATGATTTGGATATCTTTTTTTTCTTCTTAATTGCTCTAGATAAAATTACTACTTCTATACTGAATAGAAGTGGAGAGAGTGGCACATTTGTCTTGTTTCTGGTTTTAGAGGAAAGGCTTTCAACTTACTACATGGACTATGATGTTAACTGTGGGCTTGCTGTATATGGAAATATGTTCTTGAGGGAAGCTAGTTCCACAATAATATTGTATTACCTATCTATTGCTGTATAACAAATTACACCAAAGCTTAGCAGATTCAAGCCATGATCATTTATTATATCATGCACTGTTTGAGGATCAGGAATCTAGGAGTGGCTTACCTGGTGTTTCTGGCTGAGAGTCCCTCATACATTTGTTGATGAGATGTTGGTCAGGGATGTGGTCATATTATTATTATTTTTTTTAAAGATTTATTTATTTATTTATTTATACAAGCACTGGGTACAGTCAGAAGCACAGGAGGGTGAGAGAATTCACCAGAGCCAGAGCGGGGAGCAGAGCAGGCAGAAGGACCTAAGTACACTGCTGAGGGGAGCAGCGGGCGGCAGGAGAGGTCTGCACGTCATGCGGGACCCTCCTCCAGTGGCCGGGGAGCAGCCGGGGATTGAACCGGCGCTGCAGAGGCTGCGGGCAGCTTCACAACCCAGCGCTCAACCGCTGCGCCACTGGGGAGGCCCAGGGATGTGGTCATATTAAAGCTTAATTGGGGTTGGAGAATCTACTTCCAAATCTACTCACATGAATGTTGCCATGCCTGAGTTTCTTCATGGATGTTGACCAGCGACCTCTTTTGCTTATCTTGTGGGCATACCAATAAGTTGTCTGAGGGTCCTCATGACATGACAGCTGGCTTCCTTTAGAGTGAGTGATACAAATGAAAGTGGAGACAGAAAGAAGGAAGCAATTGTCTTCTATAAACTAATCTTGGAAATGTCATACCATCACTTCTGATTTCTGATATTTGTCACACATACCAAACTTACAATATGGAAGGAAGTTCACAAGTGTGTGAATATTAGGATATGGAAATTATTTGGGGCCATCTTGGGGGCTGACCTCAACAAAGGTGCATAATAAGTATGCATATATGTGTCTGTATGGAGATACAGAGGAAAAAGCCAGCAAGATAGCACAAATGTTTCTATCTGGGTCATGAGATAATGTATATTTTTAATTTTTTTCTTTTTTATCAATTTTGAAATTTTTATTATGAATATAATTACTGATGTTTGATAAAATCATCAACCAACAAGTAAATATTGTTAAACGAATACACAGGAGTTGAGAAAATAAAAACTACTCTTTCAACAAGTTTAGTTATCAAAGTAAGGTAAAATAATTAGTTGTAGGACTCGGCATAGTTGAGGAAATGGGCCTCTTCAATGATAAAATTGTCAACTGAGGGGAAGAATCTGGAGGAGAGGTCAAAGTCAGGGGTACAGGAAATTGAAGGGTCCGTTATGGAGCTCTGGTAGATATGGGAGGGAGTATAGTGTGGAGAGGGAGGCCATTGTCATAGCCACAGTTAGTGATAATTAAACCGTATATATGTAAAAGGGTTGCCTTCATTAAGAGAATGTGTCAACCTTAGATAGAACATATTAACTATGGCCAAGAATTGAAGTGGGGAAACATTGACCTCTGAAATATGAGAGCAGGAATTGATTAGTGCTGTTATTAAAATTATTAGAGCTTTAAGGCAGGAATTTTGATGATATACTTAACAATACCTTTTCTTTTCCTCTGACAAAAGCAGTAAAACATTCTGCTGAACCTGACTATTACGGGGTAAAGAACTTTTGTGTAAGAATAAAACATTTGTTATTTGGAACTTGGAAGAGCACCAATCAGGAAAAAGAGTGTGGAGATATCTTAAGAGCCCAGACAATAATATCTGTTGTCTCTCATCATCTTTAAACATAAAGAGAAGCATTACAAGTTCTAACATGTAGTAATGTCCATCTTTTGGTCATTAAAATACTTTCCTTCTTTCATCTTAAAGGATAACTGTTACTCTATATACAACATTTTTGACACCCACTGTTTTTTTCCCCCACACTAATAAACTTTCAAATTCTCTGGATGCTAGCTGGGTATCTGATAAGTTAGATAAAATTGACACTAGTTACACAGAGTTAGTATCAATCTTCACATGTTTATGAACTCAATCCTACAAGTCTTGCCTCACTTAAAATCCCATTGGCAAGTAATGGGTACCCAGGGGGCACACATTCTGTTTGACTTGGCTACACTGTTAGGGATTCCTACATAGCCCCTTAAGTTTAATAACATGTTGGAATACCTTGAAAAACTCAGGGAATACTGTGAACAACTACATCGAAACAAATCAGATAACCTAGGTGAAATGGACAAATTCCTAGCACACGATTTACCAGTTCAACTCAAGAAGAAATAGAAATTCTGACAAGACCTATAAAAAGTGAAGAGACTAAAGCAGTAATTAAAAATGTTCCAAAAGAAAAGTCCAGAAACAGTTGGTGTTGGTGAATTCTGCCTAACATTTAAAGAAGAATTAGCACCAATACCTGTTAAGATACACTGAAAAATAGGATGGGAGAACTCTTTTAATTCATTCTATAATACCAACATTACCCTGATATGAAAGCTAAAGAGATCACAAGGAAACAATAGACCAATATCCTTTATAAATAGAGATGCAAAATTCCTCAACAAAGTACCAAACCCAACAGCATATGATTATACACCATGACTAAGTGGAAATAATCCAGGAATTCAAGGATGGTTCAGTCTAAGAAAATCAATTTATATATCACATTAATAAAATGAAAATAAATAAAAATGATGATTTCAAATGATGCAAGAAACACATTTGTCAAAATCTAATATCCTTTGAACATAAACACTCAACAAAAACTCAAAGACAATTTCCTAGAAATGATAAAGAATCCTTATGATATCCCACAGATAACATCATACTTCATGGTGAATGACCGCAAGCTTTTATGATCAGGAAAGAGACAAGGATGCCTGTTTGTATTGCTGCTATTTAACATTGTACTGGAAGTTCTAAACAGAGCAATTATACAAGACAAATAAAAAACATTCAAAGTATAAAGGAACTACAACCATTGTTATTTGCAGATGACATGATTGTATGTTTTAAAAATCATAAAGAATCCAGAGAAAAACTACTGGAGCAAATAAAAAATTCAACACATTTGTAGCATATATACAAACCAATACAGAAATTATCAGTGTTTTTCTGTATAACAGCAATGAACAATATGAGAGTAATTTAAGAAAACAACTTAATGTACAATAGTATCCAAAAGAATTGGGTGATTTAGGTGGTAGGTGTGGTGTGGCGGTAGCATACATGTGTTTCTCTAAATCATATACAGTATTGTAAACCAATATTTCCTCAATAACAATAAATTTTAAAATGAATAAAATACATAGGAATACATTTTAAGCAAGGAAATGAAAGACTTATATACTGAAAACTATAAAACTTTGCTTAGGAAATTAAAGACCTAAATAAACAGAAAGACACCCCATATTCTTATATTGGAAGATTTAATACTGTTAAAATGCCAGTACAAATTAAGGCAGTCTAGAGATTCAGTGCAGTACATATAAAAAAAATTCCATTGACCCTTATTTTTGGGAGGGGAGAAATAGAAAATCCATTCACTAAATCCTTAAGGGTTTGCAAGAGGTCTTAAATATCCTAAACATTCTAGAAAGGAGAGTCAGAAGACTACTATTCCCAATATCAAATCTTTTTTTTTCCAATATCAAATTTTAATACAAAGTTATAGTGATGAAAACATGATGGTATGGTACTGTCATAAGGATGACTATGTAGACTAGCGTTATAGAATTAACAGTCCATAAATAACACCACATAACTATGGTGAATTTTTTTTTGCAAGACTGCCAAAGCCATTCAATGGGAAAGAATGCTTTCTCCATTGAGTACTCCTGGAACATCTGGATAGGCACAATCAAAAGAATAAGGTTAGACCCCTACCTCATCCAAAAGTTAATACAAAAATTAAATCAGAATGAATCAATGAGCTAAATATAATGATGAAAACTATAAACCTCTAAGAAAATAATATAAGGATAATTCTTCATGACTTTGGATTTGCAATGATTACTTATATATGACATCAAATGCATGCCAATAAAAATAGATAAAGTGGACTTCATCAAAATTAAACACTTTTGTGCATCAAAGTGAATTATGAAGAAAAAGACAATCCACACAATGGGAAAAATATCTATAAATCATGTATCTGATAAATTTCTACTATAAAGAATGTATAGAGAACTCCTACAACCTATCAAATGACCAATAATAATCCAGTTAAAAAAAGACAAATTAATTGAACAAGCATTTACTCAAAGAAGATATATAAAGATCCAACAAGCACATAAAAAGATGCTCAACATTATTTGTCATCACAGAAATACATATAAAAATCACAGGGTAACAATTAACAGCCATTAGGATGACTGTAGTTTAAAAAAAGGAAAGTGACATATGAAACATGTATCTTATTGCATTGATAACAGGGCTTGTGCCATATTTCAGTTAATTAAAAATCAAACAAGTCCTTGGGTAAATATTGTTTGGATATTTGGTTATTCATTTAAGAAAAATCTCAAAAGCTTGGAGAAAGCTTCAAATCTCCATGGCACCCAGGGACTTATTTTCAGCTCTGAGTACAACAGGAAACCTGAAACTGATTTTGGCTGAGATTGAGCCATTCAAAGGGACAGGGTAAGTTTAGATGTAATTGCATATTTATATATGATATTTTAGGTGAAGATGCATAACCTCAATAATGAGACCTAGTATTTCCTAAAATTTACTTACCAAATGCCTTTTATTTTCCCTTCACTATTCATGCTTTACAATCTTTTAAGTTGCTTCATGTTTTCCTATTTCCTAACAGGTGGATAGCAGGAAAGACAGATAAATTTGTGAGAGGAAGAGCAATATTAAAGAAAGGAAAATAGAAAGAAATTGGAAAAGAAAGAAGAGGCAGTAAGGGAGAAAGAAGGAAGGAACCAACCAGGGGACTAGATAAAGTAT
Source organism: Talpa europaea (assembly GCF_964194135.1). Classification (NCBI taxonomy): domain Eukaryota; kingdom Metazoa; phylum Chordata; class Mammalia; order Eulipotyphla; family Talpidae; genus Talpa; species Talpa europaea. Next base: position 70,168,069 of record NC_140081.1, read on the forward strand.
GACAGAGAAATAAGTAGAAGGAATAAAAAACAGGAGTAGGAAGACTGTGTCTATGGTGATAGCAGTGAATTCAAATAAGAATTTCCACTATATGTCCTTTCTATTTACCAGGCACTTTGCATATATCAGTTAATCTGTACAAAGCATTCTTAAAAAGCTCCTATTATCCCCATTTTATAAATGAGGAAACAGAGGCCCAAAGAAATTAACTAACTTGCCCCAGCATCATAGAATCTACATTTGAATACAGGCCTGTTTTAGAACCAATATTGTTTCTACCTTGTCAGGCTACCTCTATGTGATATTGAAATAACAGGCTAAAAGCCAAAAACTTACACTAGGCAGGTTATTTGGCATCCTATAAACAAAACACACAACATGAAACAAACTAGCTTTTGTTTCCTTTTATTACCATTCCTCCTGTTCACCTCAAGGGGAATAAGCAGGCAGGCAGGTAGAAAAATAAAGCTCTAGTCTCGGTTTCACTTTTACTGGTGCTTTCAGTGTCCTCCGATTTCAAGAAAAGGCTTAATGCCCAGTTCGCTCATTGAAACTCAGTGCAAATCAATGTTCTCCAGTCTTTTCAGGTTTATGAAGCCTTTTGAAATTCTGAAGACTCCTCTGAAAACTCTAATGACTGCAGAAATATACACACACGCAAGCAAAATTTTGCATAACAACTCAGGATTTCACAGGTCCCCTCAAAGTTCTGAGGTTCACAGCTGAGATGAAAACCTTAAGTTCTGGAACTGTAGGATAAAAAAGTAACAATTATATGTGAAATATGAGCCAGAATGAGCCACAAGACTTAGCCCACTGGCTCTGGTCAGAACTTTAATATTGAGTCCTCTTCAAGAACTTCCCAAATGTGAAGAAGGAGCTGAAAATTGATATACAAGAAGCAAGAAGAACACCAAACTTCCACGACGAAAGGAAAAATACAGCAAGACACATAATAGTAAAGCTCCCAAGAATCCAGGACAAGGAAAAAATAATGAAGCTGGCAAGAGGGAAGAAACAGATAACATTCAAAGGAAAACCAATCAGGCTGACATCAGACTTCTCCGAAGAAACACTACGGGCAAGGAGAGAGTGGAGGGACATAGTCAACAGACTCCAAGAAAACAGATGCCAACCAAGAATACTCTATCCCGCAAAGCTCTCCTTCCTCTTTGAAGAAAGAATATGGACCTTCCCAGACAAACAGAAACTCCGGAATTTCATTGCAACTAAACCCCCACTCCAAAAAATACTACAAGGAGTCCTAAAGCCAGAACCTCAGAGCGACGAATAACAATGAAAGAAGGCCAAAAAAAAAAAAGTTATTAAAAGAATAAATAAATAAAATCAAAGGAAAGACAAACACAATGGCAAATACAGATGTTAACATATCAATATTAACTCTAAATGTAAATGGACTAAACTCTTCAATAAAAAGACACAGAGTTGCAGCCTGGATTAAGAAACAAAACCCAACCTTTTGCTGTCTCCAGGAAACACATTTAGCTACAAAAGATAAAAATAGGTTCAAAGTTAAAGGATGGAAAACAATCCTACAAGCAAATGGACCAAAAAAGAAAGCAGGAACAGCTATACTTATATCAGATAAAACAGATTTCAAACTCAAAAAGATAAAAAGAGACCCCAATGGTCACTACATTATGATCAAGGGGACAATACTTCAAGAAGAAATAACACTCATTAACATATACTCACCAAACGAAGGAGCACCAAAATATATCAGACAACTGTTGTCCTCTCTGAAAACAGACATCAGAGAAAACACATACGTAGTGGGAGACTTCAACACACCACTATCAACAATGGATAGATCAACAAGACAAAAAATAAGTAAAGAAACCAAAGCTCTAAATAAAGACCTAGAGCAATTGGGCTTAACAGACATCTATAGAACACTAAACCCCAAAAAAACGGAGTACACATTTTTCTCAAGCGCACACGGATCATTCTCCAGGATCGATCACATACTGGGGCACAAGACAAACATCAACAGATACACCAAGATTGAAATCATATCAACCATCTTTTCTGACCATGAAGGCATCAAACTAGAAATAAACCATAAAAAGAAGGCAAGGAACTTTCCTACCTCATGGAGATTAAAAACCACACTACTGGAAGACCATTGGACTAATGAGGAGATCAAAGAAGAAATTAAAAAATTTTTTGAATTGAACGACAAGGAGGACACCAATATCCTAAATGTATGGGATGCAGCAAAAGCAGTAATAAGAGGAAAATATATAGCAATAGAAGCTCACATCAAGAAACAAGAAAGAACGCAAAGAAACAACCTAATCTCGAAGCTCAAAGATCTAGAAAAAGAACAACAAAAAAACCCCAAAACCAGTAGAAGAAAAGAAATAATAAAAACCAAAGCAGAAATAAATGAAATTGAAACTAAAAAAACAATCCAAAAGATCAATGAAACCAAGAGCTGGTTCTTTGAAAAAAATCAATAAAATAGACAAACCCCTAGCCAGGCTCACAAAGGAAAAAAGGGAGAAAGCACAAATAAACAGGATCATCAATGAAAGAGGAGAAATCACAACGGACACAGCAGAAATCAAAAGAATAATCAGTAACTACTATGAACAGTTATATAGAAACAAGTTTAACAATCTAGAGGAGATGGACAAATTCCTACAAGTCTACAATCACCCAAAGCTAGATAAAGAAGAAATAGAACACCTAAACAGACCAATTACAATTAGCGAAATTGAAATGGTAATCAAAAACCTCCCCAAAAACAAAAGCCCAGGACCTGATGGATTTACAAATGAATTCTACCAAACATTCAGAGACGAATTAGTGCCTATCCTTCACAAACTCTTCCAAAAAATTGAGAAGGAAGGGACAATACCAAACACGTTCTATGAAGCCAACATTACACTAATACCAAAACCGAACAAGGACAACACAAAAAAGGAAAACTACAGGCCAATCTCCCTAATGAACACTGATGCAAAAATCCTCAATAAAATTTTAGCTATCAGAATCCAACAATGTATCCATAAGATAATTCACCACGACCAAGTTGGATTCATTCCAGGGGCACAAGGATGGTTTAACATCCGAAAATCAATCAACGTTATCGAACACATCAACAAAAAGAAATATAAAAACCATATGATAATATCAATAGATGCTGAGAAAGCTTTCGACAAAGTGCAACACCCATTCATGATAAAAGCCCTTGAAATTCTTGGGATACAAGGAACATACCTCAACATCATAAAGGCCATCTATGACAAGCCAACAGCCAGTATCATTCTCAATGGTGAAAAGCTGAAAGCAATTCCATTAAGATCTGGAACAAGACAAGGATGTCCACTCTCACCATTGCTTTTCAATATAATACTGGAAGTCCTAGTCAGAGCAATAAGACAAGAGAAAGACATCCAAGGAATCCAAATAGGAAAAGAAGAAGTCAAACTATCACTATTTGCAGACGATATGATATTATACATAGAGAACCCCAAAAACTCCACAGAAAAGCTAATTCAACTCATCAATCAGTTCAGTAAAGTGGCAGGATACAAAATCAACACGCAAAAGTCAGTAGCCTTCCTATACACAAACAATAAATCTGAAGAAGAAGAAATCAAAAAGACCATCCCTTTTGTTATTGAAACAAAAAAAATCAAATATTTGGGAATAAATCTAACAAAAGAGGTAAAGGACCTATACAAAGAAAACTATAAAACACTGTTAAAAGAAATAGAAGAAGACACAAAGAAATGGAGAGACATCCCCTGCTCATGGATTGGAAGAATAAACATTATTAAAATGGCCATCCTTCCAAAAGCAATATACAGATTCAATGCTATTCCAATCAAAATTTCAATGTCATTCTTCAAAGAAATAGAACAATCATTGATGAAATTCATATGGAATCACAAAAAACCCCGAATAGCCAAAGCTCTCCTGAAAAAAAAAGAAGGGAATGGAGGCATCAGACTCCCAGACTTCAAACTATACTACAAAGCCATAATCATCAAAACTGCATGGTATTGGAACAAGAACAGACATACAGACCAATGGAATCGAATAGAAAATCCAGAAATAAACCCACAGATTTATGGTCAACTAATCTTTGACAAAGGAGCAAAGACTATGCATTGGAGCAAAGAAAGTTTGTTCAATAAATGGTGCTGGGAAAACTGGGTCGCTACATGCAAAAGAATGAAGCTTGACCACCACCTCACACCATACACAAAAATCAACTCAAAATGGATTAAAGAACAAGACATAAGACCTGAAACCATAAAATATATAGAAGGAAATATAGGCGAAACACTGCGTGATATGCACATCAAAGACATCTTTACAGACACATCACCCAAAGCAGTGATAGTGAAGGCAAAGATAAACAGCTGGGACTATATCAAATTAAAGAGCTTTTGCACAGCAAAAGAGACAATAACAAAAACAAAGAGAAACCCCACCAACTGGGAGAACATTTTTGCACCCAACACTAATGATAAAGGACTGATCACAAAAATCTGCAAAGAGCTGATGAGACTCAACAACAACAAAGAAAATAATCCAGTCAAAAAATGGGCAGAAGAGCTTAAAAGAAACTTCTCTGAAGAGGAAATGCAAATGGCCAACAGGCATATGAAAAAATGTTCAACATCACTTGTCATCAGGGAAATGCAAATCAAAACTACCATGAGATACCATCTTACACCAGTGAGAATGGCACATATTAAAAAAAACTAGCAACAACAAATGTTGGCGAGGGTGTGGAGAAAAAGGAACTCTTCTGCACTGTTGGTGGGAGTGCAAACTGGTCCAACCACTGTGGAAAGCTGTGTGGAGATTTCTGGACCTACTAAACATAGAGCTTCCATATGACCCAGCAATTCCACTCCTAGGTATTTACCCAAAGGACACAGAAACATCAATTCCAAAGAACACCTGCACCCCTATGTTTATAGCAGCACTGTTTACAATAGCTAAGCTTTGGAAACAACCCAAATGCCCAAAAATAGATGACTGGATCAAGAAGATGTGGTACATATATACCATGGAATATTACTCAGCATTCAAAAAAGATAAACACATGCAATTTGCTGCAACATGGATGGCGCTGGAAGGGATCATGCTCAGCGAAATAAGCCAAAAAGAAAAAGAAAAATACCAGATGGTCTCACTCATAGCAGGAATCTAGAAAACTTAAATAAGGGACCAGGAAAATGAATAACTATAAGAAAGTGAAAATCAAAATCAACAAAAAACTATGAACCAGAGACACTTTTAGGGGGGCGGGGGCGGGAGGGGAGGGATTGGGGTCAGAATGGGGGGCTGCAATTGTATGGGGAATATAACAATAAAATTTATAAAAAAAAAAAAAAACCTAAAAAAAAAAAAAATAAAATTGTATCTCCAAAAAAAAAAAAAAAAAAATTGAGTCCTCTTCAAATGCAAGATTGGATATGACTCTCTTCTCTTCCATTTTAAGTCATATTCCTATGAAAAGTTTGATACAAGAAGTTCAAGCTTAAATTCCCATGTAGACTCCAATTTGGTGGCTGGTTTGCACTTAAAAAGGTAAGTCCATTAAATTCCTTGTACACACCAGTGCCCACTGTTGTTCAAGAAAAATATTTGTCCTGGGTATTTCGAAAATAAGGATGGCTGTTACTTCCATGGCTAATACTTCATGTGTTCCATAACAATATTGACGACGCCTTGTTGGGGTTCATGGTGAAACAGTGCCATGTAGGAAAAGAATGCTGGGCGAGGATTCAGGACCTGCCACTAAACTGCTGTGTTACTGTTACAAGCCAAGTATATACCCTTTATGCCTTCAGTATTTTCATCTGGAACATGAGGGGTTTGTATTATTATCAGTGCCTTTCAAACATATTTACAGCATTTTTCTGTAGTGAAAAAGCTTTTCTCCAATGAAAATCTTGTGCAGAATGTGAATATCTGAACTGATAAAAGAGCTGCTGCAGTTAAAAGAAGTGATGATGGCAAAGGTGAGGGGTTAAACTCCCCCCTTCAACCCTTCCTTCATGCCAACCACACACCTACACCTGTGAAGCACATCCATAGAGTACAGTTTGAAAACAGATCATCTAGAGAGCAACAGAATGTATAAAAAAATCAACAAGCAACTATAAACCAGAGACACACTATGGGGGTGGGGAGGGTTGGAGGGATTAGGGTCAAAATAAAGGGGCTGGGAATTGTATGGGGACTATAATCAAGATGAAAATGCATACATTGTGCAAAAATGAAAAATGATGTAAAAATATATAAAATAAAAAAGAGAACGTAATGAATGTGATGTTAGAGAACATATGCTCTGTATTCCAGCTTATGGGTTCTAGTCTTGATTTCACCACTTAATAGCTCTGTGCCCTTAGGCAGATGACTTAATCCCTCTATGCCTCAGTTTCCCTATCTGACAAGTAGGGATGATAAACAGTTCTTTTTCCATAAGGTGGTTGTGAAGATTTAATAAATTAATATATGTAAAGTAAGTAATCCAGTGCCTGCCACATGGTAAGTACTCAATATTTGCCATTGTTATTATATAATATATATTATTATAATTTTATCTTGTTTATAAAGACTTATTTTTATTTATGCACACAAGAACTGGGGTGTAAGCCAGAGGTGTGGGGGGTGAGAGGATTCACCAGAGACAAGAATGGGGAGCAGAACAGGCAGATCTACTGAAATACACTGCTAAGGGGAGCAGCAGGCGAGACAGGGGAGGTCTGCTGCGCCATGTGGGTCACCTCCCTGGCCGGCTGGGGATCGAACTCAGGCTGCAGTAGCTGGTGATAACTTGATTGTGCTGAGACTTTAACCCCTGTACCACCACTATTGTTATTATTGTTATCATTTTAAATAAAGACTTGGTTCATGAGAAATTAGGTCATCCAGCTTTCGCGTTCTATTCTCTTGCTCAATAGCTTCTTCCATCCTACTCCATGTTAGTTCTGATGTAACTAGAATACTTCTTTTTACTTTTGAAGTGATTTTATATTTTCAAATAAAATATTATACTGAAATTCGGTATATAATACAAAGAGTTGAGCTACTGTGAATTAGGATGGAAGAGGAGCATTACCTCCTCCTATGTCTTCCCAATCTCCCTGTAGCACTTCCCCCCTGCACACTCTGAACAACTCCAAGGAACTCCAGTGATCCATGGGACGGTGCCCGAAAAGGGCTGAACCACTAAGACCTTAACAAATCTTATGTTCTTTGGAACTATTTTATTTCAGACTTGTACATACAATTTGAGATTTTCCATCCTACCATCATTTCAAGAAGAAAAATACAAATCCTAGAAAAGGCTATTTCCCACCTATCGGTAATTCCCTCCTACAGATATTTCCACCCTACAGATCATTCTTACATCCATTGAATGGGAGAGTTACACCTTCATGTCCTGCTGCTGTGATCCATCTTGAGTATGTACTCTAAACTCCTATAGCACTTAAAAAATAAATTTATGGAGGTGTAATTGGCATACAATAAACTTTATATATTTAAAGTGTACAATTTAAAGTGTACAACTTAAAGTGTACAATTTAATGTATTTTGACATCTGTCTACACCTGTGAAACTCTTGCTACTCTAAAGATAGTGAACATATCCATCATCCTCCCAAAGTTTCAACATGTCCCTTTCTAATCTCCCCCAGGCCCCTGGAAACTGATATTCGTCATTGTACTTAGTGTACATTTCCTGGATTTTTATGAATGAAATGATACAGCATTTATTTTATTGTCTGACTTTTTCAACTCAGCACATTGTTTTGCAATACATCTAAATGTTGTCATGTGTACCAATTAATTTCTTTTTATTTATGAGGAAAACTCTATTGTATGGACACTACAGTTTATCTGTTCACATATGAATGGACAGTTGAGTCATTTCTAGAGTTTAACTATTTCAAATAAAATTGCTGTGGGGGTTCATATGCAAGTTTGCATATGGACACATGCTCCCTTTTCTCTTGGAGAAATAAGTGGGAGTACAATGGTTGAATCACATCATAGTTGTATATTTAACTTTTTAACATTTTAAGAAATTGCCAAACGATTTTCAAAAGTGACTATCATAGTACTTTAGATTTCCAGCAACATTGTGTGAGAGTTCCAATTGATTTATAGCCTCAGCAACCTTTAGTAAGGTCTAATTTTAAAATTTGGATGTTCCAAAGGTTGTAGAGTAGTATCTCGTTATGGTTTTAATGTGCATTTCCCTAGTAATTAATGAGCTTGAGCATATTTTAATATGCATATTCATCATTTGTATGTTTTCCTTTTGAAGTTCCTGTTCAAAATTTTTGTCTGTTTAAGAAATTGAGTCAATGTCTTCCTTGTTACTGAGTTTTGAGGGTCATATATCAAATATGCTTTGCAATGATTTTTAGCCAATCTGTAGCTTGTCTTTTATTCTCTTACCAGTGTCTATTACAGAGCAGAGGTTATTTGCAACTATATGACTGGGACTGGGGGGGAGGGGATTATACTGAGCAAAATAAGTCAGAAGGAGAAAGACAAATACCAGATGATTTCATTCATATGTGGAATACAGGGAAACAGACCAAAGGAACTGACAGTACTAAAAACAAAACAAAACCCAAGAAGTATGACTGCAGAATTGAGGCCACTAGAGGGGGAGGGAGGATGGGGGGGGGTGGGAACAAAACGGGGATGGGGCCAGTGGTGTATGGTAAAGGACTTTGGTGATGGGTGTGGTGTGGTGACATCCACCTAATAAGGTGTGAACCCATTCCCCAAAATATATATGGTGTTGAAAACCAATGTTACCTCAATAAGAAAAACAAAGCAAAACAACAGTAACTACAAAAATATAAAGAACAGTAGTTAAAATGTGTGGGTCTGATTTTTGGTTTTCTATTCTGTTCTGTTGACACATTTATCCATTTTTATTGTTTATTTCTTAATGAACACTGATTAAATATTCAGTGTCGCCTGCACACTTTTTATCTATCCGTACTTCTTTTTCACCTCACCACCATCCCCTCTTGTCCACTTGTCCATTTCTCTCTCCCCATTCCCCTTAGATTTCAGACATCTCACTGTGTTTATTAATGACCACTAGTTTTGATCAGTATTTTACTTTGTCAAATTATCCATTATGTAAATGTTCAGTATTTGTTTTTGTCATTCCGACTTGCTTTACTACATGTAATTCTGTCCAGTTCCTTCTATGTTGCTATAAATGGCTGTATTTCATCTTTCCTTATGGCAGAATAGTATTCATTGTGTGGTTAGGCCACATCTACTTGAGCCAGTCATCCATTGATGGGCATTTAGGCTGCTTCCATGTCATAACTATTGTGAATACTGCTGCAGTAAACATTGTAGAACATAAAATTTTTTTGTGTTGATTATTTCATGTTTTTGAGATAGATGCCCAAGAGTAGGATTGCTGAACCATAGTGTATTTCCACTTTTAATTTTTTGAGATGGATAAAATAATTTTACATAATGGCTGCACAAGTTTACATTCTCGCCAATAGTGTAATAAGATTTCTGCAAACCTCCCTTCTTTTCATACTCAACTATGAAACCCATCTTTCCTATTTCTTTTGTTTTAATCTTTTGGGATGTGAATGTGTGTGTGTGTGAATGCATTTAGGAAGACCTGTGACAAGGGGCTGTTAGGCTGAATTTGGTGGTAGGGTGCCATCAGCTGGTGTTACTGAGACCCTAAAATATGCCAAAAGGCAGATAAACAGTATGATCCCAACACTTAGGAGCTGAGGATTGTGATCCTTCTTCTCCTGTAGTGGCAATGCAATTAAACCAACAAAGGGGTAGAATTATGTGCGTGTTCCATGGAGAATCCCATCAAAGCCAAAATGCATAAACCCTCCAGAGCCAAGAGGGCCCAACTATAGGTGTTGTTGGAACCAGATATGACCAATGCGTAGTCCTGTTCTGTCGCTTCCAATGGCGCAGATCTCTCTTCCTGAAGTCATGAATCCCAGAACCAAAATGCTAAGACCTGTGAAGACTTTGGTAACCAGAGCTGATTCTTATCTCCAAGAACCAGTATTCCAAGGAGCAGCAGCACAAGGCCCAATGCAAAAAAGTCTGAGTACTTGGCCAGGGCCTGGGGAAAGGCAGAGAGAGACTTCCCTCCTGGACCTGAAAGATATGGTTCTCAACCAGGTTGTCAAATGTGAGGCTCCAGGGCCGGCTACATTGGTAGCTCCGAAGACAGAGGAGACTATGAGATTCCATCAGTAATGAGGGCACACGGTTGTTCACTGTGACGTAGCTGTAGCGATACGCAAAACGAAACATCGTGTCCGGGCCCCGAACTCTGCATAGCAGAGCCCAGACAACGCAGAAGACAGAGCGGGGACCCAGAAGCAGATGACGATCCTGGGTCCAGCTTTTCCCTTGGCCACCTCACCTAAGGTTTTCAGAGAACAGGGCAAGCGACTCTCATTTCCCACCATTGGCTCCAGGGGTCGCCTGCGCACCAGTTTCTGACCAAACTGTTGTGAAGTCTAACAGCATCTTGATGGGCTTGAAGAGGTGGCGAATATAGGACTGTGGGAGCAGATCCTATCAGGTGAAAGTCGGTGAGGCTGAGCTAAAGCTAACGGTATTGGAGCAAATGAGGCTCTAAAACTGCAGGTCAATTACAGTCTATTTTCAACTGCTAACATACTACCCCCTTATAGTATTGGAGCCTTACAGCAGTATCCTCCCATTTCTCTCCTCCAAGCTTCTGTGCATTTTTTCTTAACACCTTTAATAAGGCTCACAATTAATAGTTATTGTTTTTGTTTAAACATTCAGGTATCCTTTTTTGATAAATAATTTAATATAATTTGAAATAATCTAACTTTTTTCATATTTCCCCTTGTTATTTTCATCCTTCCTACACTTTCCTGATTCTCAAGGAGTTGCCTAAAACAATAACAAACCATAATTGAAGGGAGAAAACTTGATTGCCCATCATACAAAGAATAAAATAAGGAACTTTAGATCAAAATTGTGGTACAAAATCAAGAAAGGGAAATACTAAGATTATAGATAAATTGCAACTTCTTATTCTTAATTCAGAACTAAAGACCTTTGATGTACATACTTTGAACAGATCATAGGTGCTTGGTGTTCACACTTTGGTTAACCACCAGCAGTTTAAAAATGCACTATCAGGATTAACAAAGAGTAAAACACTACAAAATACCTGCCCGGTCACTGATAATTTTTATATGAATATGAAGTTTCCTCATGGATAAAACATAAGATAATGTATTGCAACTTAAGATGTCAGTTCTATCATACTCTAACATAAAAAGCTTCAGCAATTGTCCTTCAGTTCAGTTTGGAGTCAAAGTAACTCTAGTTGTTCCTTTTACCTCCAGCTGTTTAATTCTGATACAGTCAAAAGGGTCATATTTACTTGGCTTAATCTTTTACTGCTAGTTAAAGCAGTGGTTGTCCCACTTAAGGGTGCAGCATTATTACCAGGAGGACTTGTTAAACCACAGATCACTGGGTCCCACCTCCAGAGTTTCTGACTCAGTATATAATTTGCACAAATTCAATAGATAATTTGCATTTCTAGCAGGTTCCTGGGTTATATTGTTGCTGCTGGACGGGAATACTTTGAGAGTCACTGAGGAACAGATAGGCTACCTACAGTAGAATTGGATCAGCTAAAAATAATTTTCAAACCTGATTGTACATTGCAATCATCTGGGAAGCTTAAATGACATACTAGTTCCTGGGACTTGCTCCAGATTAATTAAATTAGAGTCAATAGGAGTGAAGCCTAGCTATTTGTATATTTTAATGTCCACAGGTAATTCTAATGTGTTTCAGTGTTGCCATCCACTGTGCTACAAGCTGTAGGCTAAATTCCCTTCTATTCCTTCCTCCATGTCTTCTCTCTCATTTAGCTGAAAAATGAACAGAGAAAGTGCACCCCTCTCCCAATTATTTCTTCTTCCATTGAACAACTTGACTCACTGTGCAGTGTTGGCTAGGGCCAATCCTTTTTTTAAAAAAAAAATATTTATTTATGCATACAAGAACTGGGGTACAGGCCAGAGGTGTGGTGGGTGAGAGGATTTACCAGAGACAGAGTGGGGAACAGAACAGGCAGACTGACTGAAATACACTGCTGAGGGGAGCAGCGGGCGCAACAGGAGAGGTCTGCCGCACCATGTGAGTTAGCAACCTGCCTGGCCTGGGATGAAACTTGTTCTGCGGTGGCTGCGGATAGCTTCATAGTGTTGTGCTTAACCCCTTGCGCCACCAGAGAGGACTGAGCTGATTATTTTTGATCCCAATTTTTACTTGTTTTCAATGCTCTTGATGCTGGCCTGGCTTGGAGTGACTTTGTACATCAGTATGCTCTTCCCCTCCTTCCTGTGTCTATGCTTTTACAAGTCAATTTCTGTCTGTAGCAATAAGCCATTCATCATCAGAATTATTATACTGAAGGGTTTTGTGCAGGAGCTCTTCTATAAAATTTTTGCAACAGGTGATGTTTTTAACCTCTTTATTTATAGCATCCTCCTTAATTGAAATGTGCCAAGAATGTGACACTAGTTGGAATACCTTAATTACTGTACATTCATCATGACTATAGTTAGGAACAGTACTTTTGATCATGATGGATCTTTTTTTCATGAAAGTCTTTTGTAGACTGGCGAAATAATAGTTTTGCCACAAAAAGAATACTTTCAGAGAGCTATATTGATGCTTAATTCACCTGTCAGGGTGAAGATGGGATAGAAAGCAGGTTTTTCCCAGACTTCCTATGTTCTTACCTAGAATGTAGGCTTTGCTTGGGAAGAAAGGGATTCACAGAGGCAGGCAGGGGTAGTTAGACCAAGTCAAGTCGAGTGTACAGTCAAGTTTCTACCTTCACTCAAGTACTCAACAAGTTGTTTTTGAGGGCCTCCTGAGCCAGACCTTGTTCTCAGTGTTAGGGCTGGAGCAGTGATAACGTTCCTGTATTCATGGTAATGCATTATATTGGCTAGTGTGTGTAAGACATTGAAGAATGTAAACAAGAAGAACATTATATATGTGTACATGCAAATTTAAAGAGTCAAAATACTAAAGAAACAGGATAGTAGGGTGTAAAGTGAAATGACAGGGCAGGGCTATGCTGCTTTATTAGGGATGTCCAATGAGAAATCATTGCAGGAAGTTTTAAGCAGAGGAATCACATTATCTGAATAATGACTTTAAAACGATCAGTGGCTGCTGTACAGAAAATGGTCTATAAGGCAGCAAGAGCAAATGCAGGGAGATCAGATTGGAGGCTATTGCAATAATTTAAGCCAAAGATAATTATGGTTTAACTTACGATTTTAGCAAAACAGGGATGAGAGGTGGGCAAATTTATATCATGAAAGTCATGAATTCTAGAGGCATAGTCAATAGGACTTGCTAATAGATTGCACATGGGATGAAAGGAAAAGAGAGGAGGTGCCTGGGGTTTTCTTTGAACAATTGGAAGATGTTGGGGGCATTCATGGAAATGGGGAACAGTGCGGGGAAAAAAAAAAACAAATTTGAGACGAAAATCAAGAAATCGTTTTTGTCCTATTTATTTTGAGATGTCTGTACTGAAAGGGATGCTGGATTGATATCATGAATCTGGACCCCAGGGGAGAGGTCTGAGCTAGAGATATACATTTGTGAGTCATCAGCATACGGAGGGGACTTAAGTCAAGGGTCTGGGTGAGAATGACCTAGGGAGTGAGTGTAGAAAAGAGATGAGATCTGCAGCCTAAGCCCTCGAGCAATCTAAAGATTGATGGTCAGGAAAATGCAGAGGAAGCAGCAGGAGAGACTAAGAGGGAATAGCTGGTGGGGGTAGGCGCACGAATCCAGTGAGTTTCCCAGAAACCCAATAGAAAAAGTGCATACAGGAGGAGGGAGTGGTCAGCTGTGCTTAGTCATGCTGACCTGGTTTATGCCAGTATGACATAGGCAGAGAATGCTAGTTTGCAAAGTAGGAAACTTAAGTTTTAAGAATTAATTAGAACTAATTACAGCATCATTATGATCATTGTCATTGTTGTCATAGTAGTAGTACTAGTAAACAATATGATTTCCATATCTAGTATGCTTCAGGCATCGGCCTTAGTAATTAAATGTATTATTTCAATGAATCCCCAAGGCAACTACATGAAGTATAAGCTATTATCACTTGCATTTCACAGATAGGAGAACTGGGGTTCATAATAAAGGAATAAAATCATTTCAATTTCATAGTGTCAATTGGGGCAAAATATTTCCTTTATTTTAGTCTCAGTTTCCCTTATTTGTAAAACAACAGCAGATGTAGAAGCACAGTGCATGAATTAACAGAACTGTATGGTTTCAAGCTTGGGTGTAGGGTCTGTAGTCCCATTTCTTAGACTTCTGCCCACCACCCACTCTTTGCCATGTGGTTTACAAACCACTCAACTGCATGGATTCAGTGTTTCCTTTGTCTTTTTAAAAATTTTATTTAATTTTATATATTTTTTACATCATTTTTCATTTTTGCACAAAGTATACATTTTCATCTTGGTTATAGTCCCCATACAATTCCCACCCCCCTTGTTTTGATCCTACTCACTTTCTCTCCCCCGCCCTCCACCATAGTGTGTCTGTGGTTTATAGTTCTTGTTGATTTTGATTTTTACTTTATTATAATTAGTCTTTTCCCTGGTCCCTTATTTGGGTTTTCTAAGTTCCTGCTATGAGTAAGACCATCTGGTATTTTTCTTTTTCTTTCTGGATTATTTCGCTGAGCATGATCCCTTCCAGCTCCATCCATGTTGCTGCAAATTGCATGAGTTTATCTTTTTTGATAGCTGAGTAATATTCCACTGTGTATATGTACCACATCTTCTTGATCCAGTTATCTATTCGGGGGCATTTGGGTTGTTCTCATAGCTTACCTATTGTAAACAGTGCTGCTATAGACATAGGGGTGCAGGTGCCCTTTTGAATTAATGATTCTGTGTCCTTTTGGGTAAATACCTAGGAGTGGAATTGCTGGATCATATGGAAGCTCCATCTTTAGCAGATTGAGGAATCTCCACACAGCTCTTTTAAAAGTCTAGAATTCAGATTTTAACCTATAACTTGCCCCTTGTGACCAAGGGCTTGAATTGCAAGGCTGCTGGTCAGGAAATTCTATGGCTCTGAACTAGAAGCCAAAGAGCCAAGCCAGCATGCCATCATTACATGCAAATGGAATCATCATTGTTGTACTTCGTGAGCTGGCCATGATATAAGCTCCTCACTGCACATTTTTTTTAAGATTTATTTTAGTTTATTTTACAAACACTGGGTACAGCCAGAAGAGCAGGAGGGTGAGAAAACTCACCAGAGACAGAGAGGGGAACAGAGCAGGCAGACCAACGAAGTACACTGCTGAGGGGAGCAGCGGGCGTGGCAGGAGAGGTCTGCGCCATGTGGGACCCTCGCCGGGGGCCGGGGATTGAACTGGCGCTGCAGAGACTGCGGGCAGCTTTGCAGCCCAGCACTCAACCACTGCACATTTTAAAGTAAACATATGAATGAATAAGGTCCAATACTATACCTTGAAAAATGGGGTGTTTGATAATTATTTGTATTTAAAAATAATTCATTGGGTGACTCTGTCATCTCTTTAGGAAAACCTTTCTGTATACCTTTAGGAAAAGTCAGGTCTCCCCCCAACCCCATGTGTTCCCTGCACTCTTTTCCTATCTCCATTATAGTCCTTGCCACTTTGTGCAGTCACTTATTATCTGTTCAGTTGTCTCTTTCCCCTACTGGATGGAAACACATTCACCTTTATGTCCTTGGCACTTGACCACCGTGGTCATCAGTCTATGTTGAATGAATAATAGACTCTCCCTTTTGGGAAACGGTGGCTGTAGAAGGGGAAGAAAATTATTTGTCATACCTCAAGGGAGCTTGGAATTCCCTAGAGCCTATTAGCATGTCACAGAGAGGAGTGCACTTGTTCCACTTTTCCCAAATGTGATCAGACTACTATGTGACACCTGGAGTGCAAAAATCTGGTTTTGATTTCCAGCTCCAACCCTGTTAGTAGAAATAAAATATAGTCAGGGAAATAGAGTCAACAGCCTGCAAGACAGAAGGGTGACATTTGTTATGATGTACTGCAGGGGGTGGGGCAAGGCAACAGTTCAATTCCTGTCAGTGAAGTGGCTTTTTGTAGCTGGGAACAGAAAATACTCATTGTGAATACCAAGTAATGCTAAGTCTCACACAAATTTCATTTTTTGGGGTTAGAATGAAAGCCTCCTTCAGCTACAGTAATATTAGTTCCCCCCACCCCATGTCCAAAAGTAGAACACTCCTATTTTATATGATTTGGTAGGTTATTTTTTGGATCTGAGAATATTTTTACCATTAATTTACATGCAAACGTTTCTGAGTGTTCACAGACCCAAGAAATAACCTACCAGTGTGGAGAAAAATGAACCCTCTTACATTGTTGGTGGGAATGTAGACTGATCCAGCCCCTGTGGAAAGTTCTATGGAGGTTTCTCAAAAGATTAAACATGGATCTGCCAAGCCACCCAGCAATTCCATTTCTAGGTATCTATCTGTAGAATACAAAAACATTAATTTTGAAAGGTAACTTGCATTCCTATTGTTTATTGCAGCACTATTTACAACAGCTAAGATATGGAAACAACTCAATTGTCCAAGAACATATGAGTAGATTAAGAAGATGTGGTATATGTACACAGTGGAATACTACACAGCCATAAAAAAATCATAAACTCATGTCATTTGTGGCAACATGGATGGAGCTGGAAGGGATTATGCTAAGTGAGATAAACCAGAAGGAGAAAGATAAATACCAGATGTTATCACTTTAATGTGGACTATAGAAAACCACACAAAGGGTCAGATAAAGACAAAGTTTAAACCAATCATGGAAGCTGAGCATAGAACTGAAGCATTAAGATGGGGTGGGGATGAGGGAGGGTGAGAAAAGGGTGGAGAGAGAGCACAACATACTATGGTAGAGGACTACAGATAGGTGGGTGTGGGTGGGCTACTGTAACAACATTTGAGCATGTAGTTAAAGGAATTAATTGAAATGCTGTTCTTCCAAAACACTAACAGTGGTGTAAACCAATAGTACTTCAATAAAATAATCAAAAGTAAAATAAAAATTTTTTAAAAGTGACCTACCAAATCATATAAAATAAGAATATTCTACTTTTGAGTAATGAGGGGAACCTGTATGGTAGATCAGAAAGAACAGAATCTCTGCATGTGATTCATCTGGGTTTTAAAATGCAGTTCTGTATATTTCTAGTAATGTGACATTTGGTAATTTGCTGAATTTCTCTACGTCTTATTTTCCTTTTCTGTAAAAATTACCTACCATTACAAGTTTGTTTGGGGACTTCAGGTGGCCATATAAAGGGTCAGGAACATAGTAAATTCTCATTTTAGTATCTTAAAAACATTTAACTGGTTTTACCTGTTTCAGAAATGGTCCCTGCATTTCATCCTATTGATGTGTCTCTTTCACTACCATCTCAGGTAGAGAGTGGGTGATGCTGGTACCTCTGAGGGCAGGTGGGGGAGGCAGTCTCCCTGCCCTCAATTATCTCAGTATTTTCTGCATCTGACTGCAAATGGACTTTGTGTATTTTCACTGGTTATGCCATTCAGTCATTCTTTTCTCCTGGAAGGGATAACCTCCAGCTGATGATTACATCAGCAGTTTACCCAGTAGGATTAGTCTCATTCATGATTCATTCGTTCACTCATTAATTACTTTAACAGTTCTTTAATAAGTGTCTATTTGGTGTGAGTGAAGCTCTTTTTTAGAACTAGTGATACAAAACAGACAAAAATCCTCACTTTCATAGAGCTTACAATCTTTTAGAGAGGAACCCAAAACAAGAAAGTTAAGTAAAATATATCATTATATGTTAGATAGTGCTAAATACCAGGGACAAAAATAAATCAGCAAAGGTGATAGGAAGAATCAGAAGTGACAGAGTTGCAGTTTTAGACAGACCAGGGAAGGGAATCACTGAGAAGGTGACATAAGAATAAAGGGCCAAAGAAATGTAAATATTGTGGAAAGAGCATTCTGGGTAGAGGGCACAGGCAAATGCAAATACAAAGAGTCTAAAGCAAGGGAGTGGCTGAGGTGTATATAGCAAGTCCTCATTTAGCATCACTGATAGGTTCTTTGAAACTGCAACTTTAAGCAAAAAGTCAAAGGAAAGCTGGTTTTCCAATAACGTCATTTAGTTCAACATTTTTTTTTAAGATTTATTTATTTATTTGTCATTTAGTTCAACATTTTTTTAAGATCTATTTATCTATGTATCTATGTATCTATCTATCTATCTATCTATACATACAAGCACTGGGTACAGTCAGAAGCGCAGGAGAGTGAGAGAATTCACCAGAGCCAGAGTGGGGAGTGGAACAGGCAGACTGACGAAATACACTGCTGAGGGGAGCAGCGGGCGCAGCAGGAGAGGTCTGTGCGCCATGTGGGACCCTCGCCAGGAGAGGTCTGTGCGCCATGTGGGACCCTCGCCAGGAGAGGTCTGTGCGCCATGTGGGACCCTCGCCAGGAGAGGTCTGCGCACCATGTGTGACCCTCGCGGTGGCCGGGGATAGAACCGGCGCTGTAGAGGCTGCGGGCAGCTTCGCAGCCCAGCGCTCAACCGCTGCACCACCAGGGGAGGCCCTAGCTCAACATCTTGCTGGGAGTCTTTTGTTTTTTTCTTTCCATCAACGCTATAATGAGATGATGCTGAATGAAATGATGTTATTCCAGGACCTTCTGTGCAGGGTAGCAAAGGCTAGCATGGCAGGAGATAAGTGAACAAGGAGAACAATAGTAGGAAATGAGGCTAGAACAGTAACTGGGTAGCTGTGGAGTCAGAAGGCAGATAGTGGGGACTTTGTAAGTAATAGAAAGTACTTTGTTCTTTATTTAGCATAGATGGGGAGTTATGAGGTATTGAGAAGGACTCTATGGTTGCTGTGTAAAATTGGACTTTGGGGTGAGGGGCAAAATTTGAGACAATATGCCAATATTGGAAGCTATTGCCCTTTTTACTTACCGTTATCAACAAAGATGTTGGTATGGAGAAGAAATCTTAGGAGGAGGACACTGACCTGTCAGTCTGAAACTGTCACTCCTTGAAGGTGTAACTGAGGAGCATAAAAAAGGGTATAGATGTATCAAAGCACCAACTGACTTAGCCGTGGCTTTTCTCGGAGTGGGTTGGGGCATTTCATCAACCTCAAGGCATTGCCTTAGCTCAGCTGTCACAGGCACTGACAACATCTTCATCTTGACTCTCACTCTGGCTCTGGAAAAAGGCCCAAACGCATAGTGAAATGCCAAACTGCAAATACCTCCTCCCTGGTATGTCACCTTTTCATCATGTTTCCACACCCCACCCTGCCCCCCAGATTTAATCGTAGACTTTTGCCACAAACTCGTCACCAGGTTCCTTAGTATAAACAACTGGGTGTCTGAGAGATCTGGGAAGTTTGTGATATATGTCATTTCTTCTCTGGGTGAAGAAATTGTGGATTATAAGCTCTCCAAGGTTTGAGATTTTCATATTGTCTTCTTTCTTTCTTTCTTTCTTTCTTTCTTTCTTTCTTTCTTTCTTTCTTTCTTTCTTTCCTTCCTTCCTTCCTTCCTTCCTTCCTTCCTTCCTTCCTTCCTTCCTTCCTTCCTTCCTTCCTTCCTTCCTTCCTTCCTTCCTTCCTTCCTTCCTTCCTTCCTTCCTTCCTTCCTTCCTTCCTTCCTTCCTTCCTTCTTTCTTTCTTTCTTTCTTAAGAAATTGTGGATTACAAGCTCTCCAAGGTTTGAGATTTTCATATTGTCATCTTTCCTTTCCTTTCCTTTCCTTCCCTTTCCTTCCCTTTCCTTTCCTTCCCTTTCCTTCCCTTCCCTTCCCTTCCCTTCCCTTCCCTTCCCTTCCCTTCCCTTCCCTTCCCTTCCCTTCCCTTCCCTTCCCTTCCCTTCCCTTCCCTTCCCTTCCCTTCCCTTCCCTTCCCTTCCCTTCCCTTCCCTTCCCTTCCCTTCCCTTCCCTTCCCTTCCCTTCCCTTCCCTTCCCTTCCCTTCCCTTCCCTTCCCTTCCCTTCCCTTCCCTTCCCTTCCCTTCCCTCCTTCCCTCCTTCCCTCCTTCCCTCCTTCCCTCCTTCCCTCCTTCCCTCCTTCCCTCCTTCCCTCCTTCCCTCCTTCCCTCCTTCCTTTCTTTCCTTTCCTTCCTTTCCTTCCTTTCCTTCCTTTCCTTTCTTGCTTTCTTGCTTGCTTTCTTGCTTTCTTGCTTTCTTGCTTTCTTGCTTTCTTGCTTTCTTCTTTTTTTTTTTTTTGTGGGACCCTTGCTGGCGGCCGGGGAATGAACCGGTGCTGCAGAGGCTGCGGGGAGCCTCGCAGCACAGCGCTCAACCGCTGTGCCACCAGGGGAGGCCCATATTGTCACTTTTCTTAAATTGCATTTACTCTGAGTATCTAGAAATATGAATATGGGGCTATTTCTAAGTTTCCTGTCACCTGAGAAGTGTTCTAGATACTAATGGTAGGATGACACATTCTGATTGTTGCTAATTGCACCCAGAGGCAGAGAACACATTTGGCAAATTTAGTAAATAAATAAATAGGCTCCAAAGAAGGATGAAAGAGTGTTATGTTCTTAGCCATCAAGCAGCCATAATGAGGGCAAAGCTCAGGTTGTGTCTGTATAGGCTGAGTGATGTGATTGTGGCAGAGCTAATCTGTTGATTTCCACTGCCTTAATGATGTATTGCTTGCTTCCCAGGGCAGTGCTGAATACATAAATGGTTGAGATGAACCAGGCTATCTCACCACACACATTACCTATGGTCATAGGTTTATCATTTGCTACCTGATTTTTTAATGTAATGTTGCTAATATACCTAGCCCTATTCACGTTATTTTCATACATGTCTCATTTCATCAACATGGATAGCAATTATTGTGCTTGTTTTAGAAGGAGTAAATTGAGATCCAGAGAGAATAAGGGTCTTTCCCAAAGCCAGAGTGTAGCAGGCCCTTTCCTTGAATCCATTCTTTATTACTTCTTTCTTTAGAGGAATCACAGAGTCTGTTACGGTATTATTAAATGGACCTTATTAAGTTTCTAGCTATACAAAATGCTGGACTCAATGAGGAATAAATGCTACATAGAGTTATTTTCTCTAAATCTTGTTCTTTATATGCAGAGGGTATACTTATGGTAAATAAGAGTACAGGGATAAAACCTGTGTTAAATTTGGTGACATAAAATTTGGGTTGAAGTATGCATACTGTAGGGTAGAAAGGAGAGTGAGTAAGGTTGTAGATACGATCTGCATGACAACTGGGGTGATACATCATCCCAGTTTATCTGGGACTAAGTGGATTCCTGGGACATAGGAATTTCAGTAGCAATATCAGCAAAGATCTAGGTAATCCAGGACAAGTTAGTTACCCTAGGCAACCAAACTTCCCTGTGGGCAAAATATGGAGAGAAAGATGTCATGGAAGCAACACTGGACTTGTAGTTAATAATCTAGGTTAAAATCCTGAATGTGTGATCTATTAGCTATGTAACCTGGGAAATGTCACTGTCTCTCTCTAAGTTATAACTTACTCAGGTAAAAATGGGCCTATCAATGGTACACATCTCCCAGAATAATGAGCATTAAATGAAATAATCCACATAGGTAAAAATGGTAAAATTAAGAGCTAGGTTTTATTTTACTTTGTGGTGACTAAAAAGTAAAAAAAATCTCAAGAAAACAATAAGAGCAAGTTTTAAATTTATTCTCATGTATCTGCTCTGCACGTGAAAATAAATTTTCTTACAATTACCATATACTAACCAATTGTGCTGAAAATAAATTTTCAGTGAGCTTAGAGTAATTTGAAGAGTCAACCAGCCAGGAAAACTGTCAGATCTAAAACAAAAAGTTTAAGACTGGAGTACTTGTCTGCTTCTCTCATAGATCTGGAGAATAGAAAATTAGCAATTACAGATGGTACTTTTGTTTTCTTCTTTCCCAAATCAAATATGAGAAGGGATCCTTCTCACACTTCCTTCTGTTGACCAGTTTTCTTAATATCTGTGGCCAGACTGTACATGAATAATGACTACATAATGTCAAAAACAGAAAAGAAAATATTCATGTCAGTTGTGGGCTTACTTTCCTATAGGTTCCTATTACTCCTCCAAATCCTCAAATGGTGATTTTAAGGGAATTATATATTTTTAAAACTTGTATTGGTGTCGGAACAGTGTAGCTAAAAAAAAAAAAAAAAGGAGAATTTAACTCCTACACTCCTCATTTATTCATTTATACATAAACTCATTTATTGAGAGTCCACCAGGTTCTCATTGGTGTACGTGGAGTCTTGTAAAACAGTGGTGAACAAGGTAGACCCAGGTGCCTACCCTTCTCATGCGCTTCCATCCTCATGGGAGGAAACAGTTGTTAAACATCTTTGAAAAAAAATTAGATGCACAACAATTACACATGTTTAATAGTACTAGGAAAGAAAAGGGAAGGGAATTTTGACAAAGAATAATGGGAGTTTTAATTTAGATTGGAGTGCTTGGCAGTGAAAGTTATACTTTAAAATTTCATCTACCTTGGAATAGAAATGAGGTACATGGTTAATGCAGTTTTTATTCTTTTTCCCTAATTACCAATGAAATGTGCAGTTTGGAATCTTTGCTATTGAGCTCTCAGCTCATCATTCTCTGCTCATTGTTAACTCAACCAATATTGAGTACCCACTATATGCTGGGCATTGGTGCTAAGGTATAGGATAAGGTACAGACTACAGGTAGATGGAGTTCCTATCTTCATGGATCTTTAAATCTACTCAGGGGAGGAAATAAATAAATGTCAGACGGTGAGACATGCCAAAATGAAAAGGGGAAAAGGGAAAGCTGGGGGAGGGGAATTAGTCACTGTTTTAAGTCAGGTGGTCGGGAAAGGACTTCCTGATAGGTGACAGTTGAGTAAAGACCCAAAGAAAGAGAGAGAGCCAGTTATGGGGCTTTCTGATAGAAGATCATTTCTAGATAGAAGGAAAATCAGTGCAAAGGACTTAAAACTGTAATATGTTCATGTGTTCCAGGGACAGTGAGGAGGGCAGTGTGGTTGGAGGAGGATGGCAGAAGATGAGATCAGAAAAGTGGGATTTACAGCAGGAGTGGAGGGTGGGGTCGTACAAGCATGTAAACCTTGTAGTTCTTTGCTAAGAATAGTTTGTTTATTTATCTGCTTGAAAGAAATGATGGTGATCTTTTTATGAAGATACTGTCTCTGGGCCTCCCCTCGTGGCACAGGCAGTTGAGCGCAGTGCTGTGAAGGTGTCCGCAGCCTCTGTAGCGCCGGTTCAATCCCTGCCAGCGGGCGAGAGTCCTACATGGCGCAGCAGACCTCTCCTGTCTCGCCCGCTGCTCCCCTTAGCAGTGTATTTCGTCAGTCTACCTGTTCTGTTCCCCGCTCTATCTCTGGTGAATCCTCTCACTCTCCCATGCATCTGGCCTGTACCCCACTTCTTGCATAAATAAATAAATAAATCTTTAAAAGAAAAGAAAATACTATCTCTTAAACTGGGCAGGAAAATTCTGTTCTGTGAAGCAAAGGATGTGTCTCAAGCATCAGAAACTAGAACAATGCTAGGACATTTGGTACATGAATATGAATATAAAGATCATGAGATGTAAGAACTCCAAGTGTGGACAGTGTCTTGGTTTATAAGTAAAGGAATCTTGGGGCCAAGGATGAGGTTCTTAGAATAGATTTGCTAATCAAGTGGTGTTTTCCAAATTGGAGTTTGAGATTTAGTCACTTCTGGAAGGAGCAAATGGAACACAAAAGGCAGGGAATCTTGAAGAGATTACAAGATGTGGCAGAGACCTAC
Source organism: Talpa europaea (assembly GCF_964194135.1). Taxonomy (NCBI): domain Eukaryota; kingdom Metazoa; phylum Chordata; class Mammalia; order Eulipotyphla; family Talpidae; genus Talpa; species Talpa europaea. The sequence goes on from NC_140081.1 coordinate 70,192,031, forward strand.
ACAGTAGAGCTCCTTTTAGCTATCCCAACCAATTGCTCCTGACAGATGAAATGCCCACCTCCCCTCTGCCCAGACATAGCCATTTATCATTTACTTCTCTTTCCTCCTTAAATCTGTTGGAATTCAAGAGGGAAGATACACAAATGTTTGGTAGTAGCAACATTCATAACAGTGATTTTTAACCTTTTTAGAGTAAAAGATCCCATTGAGAATCTGATAAAAGCTATGAAATACCTCCTCAAAAAAGTCCTATGAGATTGATGCACTGCATACTATAAATAAGAAGATGGATGTTAGCAGAACCAATTGTGGTACTCATTTTACAACATACATAAGTCAAAGCATCATGCTATATGGCTTAAACTTATACAGTGAGGTATATCAATTATTTTTAATAAGAATATTGAAAATCACATTCATATGTGTTTCTTAATGGTCTTTCCATAGATTTATGGATTGCCTGATGCCTATCCATGGAAAATGGAATTCAGATTAAATAATCTCTGTTCTTAAAGAACAAACAGGGATTCTGCCTTAATATAAGAGGCAAATGTGGGATGTGGAAGAAGATTATGAGAGAAAACAGTTGAGAACCATTACTCTGATAGTATTAGTTGATGTTATTTTTCCCACCTTCCTATTTTCTCTGAACTCTGAAATGCCTTTTTGTTTCCACCCTTCTCCTTGCTGACCACCTGGTTTACACAAGGGCATTGAGGGATGTTAGGCAGGGACTTTTGAGGATTCTTCTGCTTTCTCACTCTCCCGTGGGGAAGGGATCTGATCTCATTGTCTGAAATAAATTAAAAAAAAGAGTAGCAGTTGAAGTACATAAAGGATTATAAATCTCTTTTCATTTCTAATTCTTACAGAAGAAGGGATGTCATTGTTAACCAGGTTTAGGCACCAGATTGGTTGTGAATGCTGATGTCACTACATGGTCTCACAGAGATTTGTCCCATTGGGACAAATTTTTCTTTGTCTGGAAGCTTTCCTTTTTGTGCATGATTTTTAAGCTTTTTAGCAAATATTCAATGGAAAAAGCTCATGGCTGAGCCAAAGGCAATTATGAAGCACTTACAGAGTTGGAGACTGACAAGTGGTAATTATTTGGAGATGCTTGTTGCCTCTTCATTGGTCTCTCCAACACCACCCTACAACTTGGTGTGGGCCGACCATTCAGTTTATCTTGGCACATTATCAACATATGCCTTTATCACTTCTACATTATGTAGAGAAATATCAGAAATTAAGTAACTTCATCACTAAAGTTAGAAGTCTAATGATTTCATGCCAATACTAAATGTTTTATTTTTGTTTTGTTTGTTGCTTCATTAACCACTGGAATAGGAAAACAGTTTTGATGGTCTTCAGTATGTCCTATATTTTCCCCAGAATTAAAATTAATTTAATTCATTACTACAGTCTTACCTTTTGTCAAATGGAATGCTATAGGGAAACAAAGGAGAAGGAATTAGCCCCTGTGTGTCATCATAGTTTATAAGGTGCTTGTTGAGCATTTGATTCCCAAACACTATTTGGGAGTAAGTGGTTCTCAGATTTCTAGACTTCCAGGGACTACTCAGAAAAAAAAGTTATATTATCTTGCCCAGGGTACTATCTTCTTTAGTGAAATGAATTGCTATCCTCAGACTGGGTTAAGAGGAATAAACACAACAAGAAAATGTCATAGTTGCCTGTTACAATAGAAGGCTATAGTAATATGAAATATAGGGCTGTAAGTGGGCTTGATAGTTTCTAATTTTTACCCAATATTCTGCAATTTGGAATATGCTAAAAAATACTTCATTCTTGATTCCAACTTTCAATGATTGTTATCTAACATAGAATTAGAGTGGATTTTGAAAGGCATTTAAGAAACTCTTAATGGAAATTTGTATAATTGGGGACTTGGAAAATAATAATTATTCCTCTCTAGATGATAACCTCCATAAGAATGGGGCTTGTGTCAGTTGGTCAGAATGCAGCAGAGTGAAGATGTCAGGCTCACCTCTTCCATATACTCACAACTAAATTGCAGTCAAAGTCAATAACCCTTGAAAGATAAAACGGCAATTATAATATACATCAGGAGCAGCTATAATATAACAGTTGATGGCAAAAATCAAGGCAATCAGAGGGCCATGGTGGGAATACAAAGAGGCCCAGTGGAATATGGTGGAAGATTGTCGGGGCACTGGTGGTGGGCAGGGTGTGAAAGTACACATTTGTAGAGGGTTGAACCTATAACTCCAGGAGCAGATACAAAGATGTAAATCTACTTTACATCAATAAACATAATTTGTAAAGAAAAGAAAACCGTTTTAATTAGAAAAAAAAACAAGGGAAAAGTCATAATAAGCACTAAGTAGCTAGGTTTGCAAGAGACCTTCTGCATGTGTGGAGCTTCAATGTCAATAAATCAAGTCAAAGAGAACTTCTGGGATGCATGTCTACTGGGTTTTCACCTAAAAAAAAGGCATTTAAGCCCAAAAACAGATGACTGAATCAAGATATCAAGATGTGGTACAATGGAATATTACTCAGCTATCAAAAAGATAAACTCATGCAATTTGCAGCAGCATGGATGGAGCTGGAAGGGATCATACTCAGCGAAATAAGCTAGAAAGAAAAAGAAAAATATCAGATGGTCTCACTCATAGCAGGAATTTAGGAAACCTAAATAAGGGACCAGGAAAAAGACTAAGTATAATAAAGTAAAAATCAAAATCAAAAAGCAACTATAAATCAGAGACACACTATGGGGGGGGCGGTAGGAGGGATTAGGGTCAAAATAAGGGGGGTGGGAATTGCATGGGGACTATGACCAAGATGAAAATGCATACATTGTGCAAAAATGAAAAATGTAAAAAAAAAATAAAATAAAATAAAAAATATATAAAAATTAAAAAATTAAAAAGGGCATTTTGAAAGTGAAATATGACTCACTCTTACTAGAACAACAACTTGGACTAAATGTAATCATATTTAATAGTTTTCGTCAAACATTCATTTTAATCAAGTAAAGCTTATTTCCTCATGTGACAAAAATACCAGGAGCATGACAAGGTTGCCCACTGTTACCATTTCTGTTTAACGTAGTATTAGAGGATTTGGCCTCAGTTATCAGCAAAAATAGGAAATAAAGTGAATCCAAGTCAGAAAATAATAAGTGAAATTATCACTGTTTGCAGACATGATACTTTATACAGAACACCTCAAGACTTCTGCAAAAGGTCCTCCCTGGTGGCACAAGTGGTTAAGCACCACACTATGAAGCTATCTGCAGCTTCTACAGCACGAGTTTGATCCCCGGCCGGCCAGGGAGCAACCCACATGGTGCGCCAGACCTCTCCTGTTGCGCCCGCTGCTCCCCTCAGCAGTGTATTTCAGTCTGCCTGTTCTGTTCCCTGCTCTGTCTCTGGTGAATCCTCTCACCCGCCCGCACATCTGGCCTGTACCCTGGTTTTTGTATGCATAAATAAATAAATCTTTTTTAAAAAAAGACTTCGGCAAAAGACATTTAGAAACATAGATGAATACAGAATTGGAGGTAACAAAATCAACATCCAAAAATGGATAAACACAATGCACCAGACATATATGCATCAACATGTCACAAAGCATTTGGAGTGAAGACAATAAATTGCAGAATGATATGTATCGTGAGACTATTTACATATTATTTTAAAACAATAGAATGATAGCCTACACTGACCAAAGACACAGGAAGAAGAAATGTACAAAGAAAACTTTTGGAATGAGTGTGCCAAGTTTTTTGAGAGATACAGATGTTTTTTTCATTTCTTTTTTTTTAATTGAGGCAACATTGCATTGTAACATTATATAAGTTCCAGGTATGCATCATTAAAAATCAGCATATGTATACTACATTAAGCTCACCACTTAAAGTCTAATTCTATCCTTCACCATATAATGTCCATATGTCCATTTCTATATTGCAGATTTCAAGTCCAACATATACTTCACTCAAATTATCTGAATTCAGCAAACACTACTTGAGTCCTGCCATGGGCTATGGTGCTCAGTATACAGAGACATTCTCAACAAATGTATACTCCCCCATACCCCCTTTTCTTATTCAAATACACAGGTGGGGAAAACTCCTATCAATCTTTCATTAAACAAGCATTTGTGGAGTGATTGCTGTGCACTGTTAACTCTCTCTAGTTCTGTATTTCTTCCTTTTGCCTTCTTACAATGGAATGGACTGGAGCACACATTCTCTTTGTTATGCATTGTGTAACTTGGCTTGTGAAGTTATTCATTTGCTGCATGGATATAAATGGGCCTTCTAAGTGAACCAACTAGTTCTGGGGCAATGATATATTCTTACTGTCTTTAGACCAGGCAATATTGCAGTTAAAAACCTCAAAATCTCAATTATTCAAATGTACTTCTAACACTTTCAAGTTTCCGTCAAGTCCAATACTCCCCAGGACACTGCTCTTCCAAGTATTAGGGATCTGCTTTCCATCTCTGACTCTGCTATCTCAACATTTAGCTTGCAGTGCTAGGGGGACTAGCCACAATGAAGAATTACATTGCTTTTCTATTCTTTGCCTTTAAAAAATCATATTTTTTTAATTGAGGTAATGTTGGTTTACATCACTGTGTATAATATAGGGGTATAGGTTCACACTTCTTCAGTTGTATGTTGCCACAGCACACCTACCACCAAAGCATCTACGATCCTCTACATAGTCTAGTGGGATCTTTCTCTGTTTGTTCCCTATCTCCCATTCTCTCCCTCTATTAGCCTCAATTCAACAGTCATATTTCTGGGGTTTGTTTTGGGTTAGTTTTTTCTGTTCCTTTGCCACCCCACCCCCATATTCCATGTATAAGCAAAATCAACTGGTATTTGTCTTTCTCCTTCTGACTTATTTTGCTTAGCACAATCCATGTTGTCACAAATGTCAAGATTTCATCATTTTTATCTGAGTAGTATTCCATTGTGTATATACCATATCTTTTTATTTCATTCAGCTGTCTTTGGGCACTTAGGTTGTCTCCATAACTTGGTTATTATAAATAGTCCTGCAATGAATATTGGAGTGCATATGTCCTTTTGAATGTTTTTGCATTCTTTGGTTAGCTACCTAGGAAAGGAATTGCTGGATTGTATGATAAATCTCTTTTTAATATTTTGAGAAACCTCATACTATTCTCCATAAGAGCTGAACCAGTCTACATTCTCACTGACATTGTGGGAGGCAGGGTTCTTTTTTCTCCACATCCTCACCAACACTTATTGTTTCTGGTCTTTTTATTAAAGGCCATTCTTAAGGAAATAAGATGGTATATCATTATGGTTTTGGTTTGCATTTCTGTGATGATAAGTGATGATAAACATATTTTTCACATGCCTTTTGGCCATCTGAATGTCTTTGGAGAAGTATTTGTCTTTTCTGTCCATTTTTTGATTGTGTTGTTTGTCTTCTTGTTGAGTTGTGTGAGTTCTTTATAGATCTTGGATATTAGCCCCTTGTTGGATGTCGGATATGCAAATGTTTTCTCCCATTTGTCAGGATAATGGTTTTTTTTTGTTTGTTTGTTTTTTTTTTTTTTTTTTTACTGCTGATTATTTTATGTGTACCAGAAAATGAGTGTTCTGATCGAGCCGCCTGGCTGTCAACCAGAAACCCAGGCCTACCATCCTTTGCAAATGACTTTTAACCCAAACACACACATGCTCATCGTGCAGTAAGTAAACGAAACACACCCCAAGTTCCTAACACTATTAACAAATGAACTGAAGAAGTACAGTAAGGTATTTCTCAGGTCAAAGGGCACCTCTAAACTTTGGGGCAAAATATCCTTTCTTGTCAGGATAATGTTTTAATGATAGTTACCTTCACTTTGCAGTAACAGCATGTCAACTATTATGTTGCCAGGTAGAAAAGGGAGTAAGTGTGGGAGAACATGCAAAGAGAATTTCGACTGTATATGTAAGACTGGTTTTTTTTTTTAAGATTTATTTATTTATACAAGCACTGGGTACAGTCAGAAGCACGGGAGGCTGAGAGAATTCACCAGAGCCAGAGGGGAGAGCAGAGCAGGCAGACTGACGAAGTACACTGCTGAGGGGAGCAGCGGGTGGCAGGAGAGGTCTATGCGCCATGTGGGACCCTTGGCAGGGGATGGAACCAGCGCTGCAGAGGCTGCGGGCAGCTTCGCAACCCAGCGCTCAACCGCTGCGCCACCGGGGAGGCCCAAGACTGTTTTTTTTATATATATTATTTTATTTTATATAATTCTTACATCATTTTCCCATAATGCATTCATTTTCATTTTGGTTATATTCCCCATACAATTCCACCCCTTTGTTCTGACCCTAATCCCTCTTCTCCTCCCTCTTCCCCCTGCTGTAGTATGTCTCTGGTCTATAGTTGCCTGTTGATTTTGAGTTTTACTTTATTGCAATTAGCCTGTGGTTTTTTTTTTTTTTTAAGATTTTATTCATTTATACAAGAGCTGGGGTACAGGCCAGAGGTGCGGGAGGTGAGAGGATTCACCAGAGACAGAGTGGGGAACAGAACAGGCAGATCTACTGAAATACACTGCTGAGGTGAGCAGCGGGCAAGACAGGAGAGGTGTGCCGTGCCATGTAGGTATCTTCCTGGACGGCCGGGAATCGAACAGGTGCTGCAGAGGCTGCAGACAGCTTCATGGGGCTGCACTCAACCCACTGCGCCACCAGGGAGGCCCGACTGTGTTTCTTAAAAAGATCTAAAGTAAAACTGGTAGGCTACTAAAATTTGTTAGATCTGGGTGGTGAGTGTATACTTGTCTATCATATTGTTTTTCTCTATAGTTTAATTATTTAATAACAAAAATGAGACCCTGGAATTTTAACTTTAACTACCAACCTCTATTTCTCACTGAAAATATTTATCTCACTGAATAAATCTATCTTGACCCTGAATACAGACAAGGGACTATTGAATAAGTTTATTTTCCCGTTTTGTTGTTGTTACTGTTGTTACTTTTTAGTGAAGCCTTAAGTATATACTTTCATTTCTCGGGAACTAAATTTTCTCACTTTTATAAATCAAAAGACATTGGGCTAAATATTTGATCCCTAAGTATATTTCTACATAGTTCTTGCTCTGATTTTCTGAGATTGGGAAGCTTTCCACAAGGCAAATATTGAAAGAACAGCTACATAGCAGTAGTCTATAATCTTTGGGAAAACCTGTAATCTCCACTACACCCTAGGGTTCTCAGGTGCTCTTTTCTCATCTACATCCTGTATTTGATCAGTATCTGAGCTGTTCTAGTACAGGTGGATAATGATAGAAAGTGCTATCAATTTATTTAATTTGTGTAGAAATGATTTCACATGCATGAACTAGTGAGCACTGCAGTCCTCATACAAGCAATACACATCTGGGGATCTTTTTTCTGTTTTTGTAGGGAGGGTTGCTCAAGCCTCAACAGTCACACCTTCCTGCACTGCCTCCTGAGCTGCTGTTCCTGTTCTCTCTGGCTAATCTTCACTCTTTGGTTATTCCTTTTTGCCTGATTTTAAACCTCAACACTACTGCTCCCTTAAATGGAGACTCTTTTCCCACCTGTGAACTTCAGCCTCATCTGTCCCTGTGAAAACTGACCTTGGCTGGGCTCCCCTCCTTAGTTCTTGCCTTTAGCCAATTTCCTCTGGATCTGTGGGACCCTGTTAAAACTCCCTTGGATAATACCCCTGTCTCCCTATTGCTCTTGAGACCTCTCTCGCCTTTAAAACTCTGGCATGTATCTTTTTGAATTAATGTTTTTGTGTCTTTTGGGGGGATCCCTAGGATGGGAATTGCTGGGCCATATGGTTGTTCCATTTTTAGTAGTCTGAGGAACCTCCACACAGCTTTCCAAAGTGGCGGTGATGCTGCATGGGTGAACTGGTGGTAGAAATTCTATGGGGACTACACCTGAGAAAAGAAAGCAAACATTGTTAAAAAAAAAAAAAAGGAAAAATGATGTAAATACATATATATATATAAAATAATTTTAAAAGAAACAGAAGATAAATAGCAAATATATATATATATATATATTAATATAAAACACTACCATGGTCCCTCATGCCCTGACATACTGCTTCCTAGGTGGCTGCCTTGAAAGGCAATTTGAATTATCACTTGGCTGCAGCCTCCAACCCTAAATGGAAGCTGCCTGCTTGCCTCTGATAAAACCAGGAGTCATAGTAATCTTAGCCTCGACTAGAAACTCTTCCAAATGAGCTAATATCTTTGCAAAAACAAACCATTTTAATAAATATTTAATACACACTTAATGTTATTTTTAAAATATTATTTTATAAATATAAAAGCAATGTTTATTATGTAAAATGTAGAATACAGACAAGCAAGAAGATAATAAAAAGTGCTTGCAATCCCATCACTGAGAAATGGCTACTAATGTGCTGGTGCATATCTCTCTCAACTTTTTTCTCTCTTCATACACATACATGTATATATATGTGTACGTATGTATATATGCACACATGGGAGTCATATATATACACATATAGAGACACAAATTTGGAATTTTTAAAATCAAACATGATCAGATTACATAAGATGTTTTCATATTTAAAAATATATGATGACCATCTTTCCAAGGCATATGTTCCTTCACAACATTTGTGATGTCTGCATAGTATCCACTGTGGATATATAACAAGATATCATTTAACCATTCTTTGATTATTAGGCATAGTTTTTTGCAGTTATTTTTGTTATTATAAATAATACTAATTAATCTCTCTGTTTAAATCTTTGTGTCATACTGTGACAATTTCCTGCGCATCAAGTTGTAGAAATGAGAACACTGTGTCAAATAGTATACATATTTTGAAAGCTTCTGAAATGTATAGCTGGAGTGCCTTTCAAAAAGTTTGCACAAACATGTACTGTAATCAGTGTATAGGGGAAAGACTTCTGGAAACTCTTTTCACCTGTCACACTGGGAATTATTTGTTTTTCAAATCTTTATCAATTTGTTTGAAAAAACTGCTATTTCATTCTTGCTTTAATTTATATACTTTGATTGTCATTGAGATTTTCATTTTACCGTATGCTTGTCACTTGCCCATTTTTCAATTAGTGTGCATATCTTTGTCATATTGATTTATAACATCTTGTGAACTGTTTTTATTATCCTTGTCGCCTAATTAAAAACATGTAGTCCTATCCCTAAATCAAAAATCTCTCCCCAGTTGCTGAATACTCCAACTCTTAACATGTCAACACCAGGGATTCATTCCTTTGGGAAAAAGTCACCTTTCTCTGCCATTCTTCCTTCAATATAATTACCTCTGGGGCAGTGAATACTTTAAGCCCCTCACCCTTCAATGTGAAGGAGTTTTTCTTTGTTTTTCTTTGTTCTTGCCAGAGTAGCAGAGAATAGCAAGAGGGAAGACAGCCCAGGTGGATGGAGAACATAGAACTGTCCTTGTGATAGAAGTAGAAAGAGAGGGAACAGTTTAAACACACATAAGAGAGAGACAACTGAAACTAATTTTTGAGCACCTGCTAAGTGCCAGGAAGTGTGCTAAGCATAATATACTTTATCTTATTTTTTTTCTTTTTTTTTAAAGATTTTTTATTTATACAAGAACGGGGTACAGGCCAGATGTGTGGGAGGACGAGAGGATTCATCAAGGACAGAGCGGGGAATAGAACAGGCAGACTGAGGTAATACACTGCTGAGGGGAGCAGCGGGTGAGACAGGCAGGTCTGCTGCGCCATGTGGGATTCTCGACGGTCGGCCGGGATCGAACCGGCACTGCAGAGGCTGTGGACAGCTTCACAGCGCTGCGCTCAACTGCCTGAGCCACCAGAGAGGCCCTATACTTTATCTTAACATACACACATAGTGTAAAGTGGATATGAACATTAATCCCATTTTACAGATGAAGAAACTCCTGCACATAGCAAGGTGAAATTGATGGTGGACAAGAATAGAAAAAACAAAAAACAATATTGAGAAGGAGGTGCACCACAAGACCAGAAACCTGGCGCACACAAGGAGGTGGGGGTAGAAGAGATTAACAGCCATTGACACAGCTATGGAAAGTAAGATCCTTAGGCCCAGACAACACAGTTGCAGAAACTAGTATCCTTAGGCACAGACTATAATCCTTAGGCGTGGACGCCTAGATTACAAAGCATAAAATCCAAGCAGGTATCAGACTGTTGTCTAGAGCACAGGCCCAAGGATAAAGATATGGAGATTGAGCCTAACAGACCCCTAAGGTAAAGATATGGAGATTGAGCCCATTTATCTAAAATTAACAACAAACTGATGGTTCACAAGAACTGAGCCCCTCCCAAACAGAAGACTATCAGTGCAGTCTCTGCACTGGCTTGGGGCAGCACCTGCCCACCTGTGACTATGCCGGTGCCTCTTTTCACCAGCTCTCTTCCTCTGCAGGGCAGCAGCTTTCCTGCCTGCCCGTGACCTGTCCAAGCCTCCTGCCTGCAACCATGCAGGCCTCTCTTAGCAAACCTGTCCCTTCTGGGGCAGCTCTTCCTGCCCGTTTGTGTCTATGCAAGTGTTCTTTATTATTCTGTCCCGTTCCCTAGTAAACCTGTTCTTTAAATATAACTAACGTCTCTGTGTCTCGTGGGGAAACTCACTGTGTGTCGCTGAAACAGGAGCTCTGGTGAAACCTTTCCCAGAGTGAACCCAAGAACCCCGCACACAAAACCCACAGACTCCAAAAATGACAACAAAATCACTTCCTCAAGGCACATTGCTTCTAGGGGGGGAAGTCAGGAGTAGAACCCAGCACTCCCTGATTCTGAAGCCTACCTTTTCAACAACAGCAACAATGCAATATTGTATCCTCCTAAGAAATTTCCCTGAAAGAGAAGTCAAATTGAAATTGCAGTCATTTATTCTGGGGGCCTTTCATCAAGTGCTTACTGAGTTTTGCCTGTCCCCAAACAGGGCTAGGCTCTGTAGAAACTTACAGTCTAGTAGGAGAGAGAAGATTAAGCCACACGAAGTAGTAGCACGGGGCTATTGTATATGTGTTTTGCCTGCTTCCACTTCATCTCTCTCACTAGCTCAAGCCCAGTAGACATAAGTACACTGTCACTTCATTCTTTCCCATTAATCCTGGACTCAGATTCAGAATACCTCTCAACAAAATCTCTAGTCAGTCACAACTCATAAGATTTAGTGTGCAAAATGAAACTTATTTTACTTTCAGACAACAAAGATTTCATGGGGGGCTGCCACCAAGAGTATTAAATTTAAATTGGGAGGAGAGTAAACTTGCAGAGATTATAGTGAATTAAAACAGAAATGAGCAAGAGCCTGGCATATTCAGGCACTGTGAAGCTCTTCACAAATTATCATGGTGGGTGCCCACGTGTAGAGTCAGGCAACATGGTTGGGGAAATAAAGAGGAGACAAATTATGAAGGCCTATGAAAATTATGCAGAAGCATTTTTTTAAAAGATTTATTTATACAAGCACTGGGCACAGTCAGAAGCGCGAGAAGGTGAGAGAATTCACAGAGTCAGAGCAGAGAGCAGAGCAGGCAGACTGACGAAATACACTGCTGAGGGGAGCAGCGGGTGGCAGGAGAGGTCTGCACACCATGTGGGACCTTCACCCGGTGGCCGGGAATCGAACCGGCACTGCAGAGGCTGCGGGCAGCTTCGCAACCCAGCGCTCAACCGCTGCGCCACCGGGGAAGCCCTATGCAGAAGCATTTAGACTTGATATTCCTGGCTGTAAACGTTTTAGACCCTGATGAATTTAACAAAGAGAACACATGATGAAGGTTGCTTTAAGATTGGCACAATGAATTAAGACTAGATTGGCCCAGAGAGAATAAACCTAAGTAACATGAAAAGAAAAAATGATGATCGACTAACTAGATAAGGATGAGGAAGAGTCATATGCAATGACAAGGATGACCATGTGTTCTGGTTTAAAGTTTTAATAACACTCCTTTTCAAGTGTTCTTATTTGATGATAAATTATATGGTCACCATGGTTTGGGGCCTACAGGACTAGGAGAATGGCATACCTATGGCATAGACGTTTGTTTAACTAAGGGAAGGTGATTTTTTGTGTGATGGAAAGAGGTTATGATGACTTGATATGCTGAATGTGAGGTGACAGTGAGATATTCCCAGAGAAATGGATGTAAGAGGTAAAAATTACTCTCTACTCTCTGACTCTAGTTATAGCTCAACAGAAACTAAAATCAACCTTCTTGTTGCACTTGCCAAACATCATTATTGCTTAGTCTCATCTCTCTCAATTGAAAATTCCCGGTCTTCTTTTAATGTTCATTTAATAGTTTTCATGGAAAGAGAGATGTAAACCAAGAAGGAAAAGGTAGGCATAAACCAAGAAGCCAAATAACAAATCTGAGACTCCATCCACTATACTGAATAACTTACTAATTATGCAATTGATGTCTAGCATGAGTATACCATCATGCTAGTCACTATTATGGAAAATAAAAGCAGAAAACAAACTCCTCTCTTTCATTTGGCATCTTGTTAATAACTTATAGTGAAATCTTTCAATCAGTTCAATTGATCTTTACATTTTAGATTTAGAGACTAAATACAAATTCCAAGTGTGACTTCTGTTGTCACCTAAAGCTCAAAAATTGAAATATTATAAAGCTTACCTGTCTCACTAGACCTGTTCCTGTTGGTCTAACATAATTTAAATTAAAATACAATGGTTTTCATCCTCGTCAGTGTTTTGGAAGGACAGGGTCTCCCCATTCAGGTGTAATCACTGTAGCACTCCCACCGCAAAAGCAGCCAATAGTCTTCCACCATAGTCCGTGGTTCTCTCGTTCTCTCTCCCCACCCTGTTCTCACCCTCCATCTTCCTTTCCCACCTCCCCCTCTGGGTGCCTAAATTCCATGGTTGGCTTTCAAGGTCTTATTTAAAAATGTGTCTTTGGCCCTTTGTTTGATTACTCTATATTTCACAAATAAGTGACACCATCAGTATTTATCTTTTTCCTTCTGTTTTAAATTGCCGGGCATAATCCTCTCCAATCCCACCCATGTTGCAACAAATGGCATGACTTTATCTTTTTTGATCACTGCTAGTATTGCAATGTGTGTGTGTACCACATCTTCTTAATCCACTCACTTGTTTTGGGGTACTTAGATTGTTTTCATAGCTTGGCTATTATAAGTAGTGCTGCAATAAACATGGTAGTGTGAGTTTCCTTTCAAATTAGGGTTTTTGTGTTTTTTGAATAACAAATGTCTTATGTTCTCTGAGATGCAATTACAGCTATCATTTGTTACATCTTTACCTATGTCTTCTCTGTAGCTATGATGGATCTTAAAATAACTGAACACAAATGAGTAATTTTTCAAAGCAAAATTTGGTGCTAATAAGCATGCAGACACAATATGGTACCTTTCTCATTAACCCTTAATCCTTAATGATAATTAGTTACAGCTTGATTACCTTGAAATTTGTCCCAGACATAGATTAGAATTAGAAATTTATCATGAGTCCTATCTTTAAGTTAATTCACATGAAGTATAGTTAGAACTTCAGTTCTGGGATCTATCAATATAACAGTTGAGTTTCAAAAACTATTCTCAGTTGCCAACTAGAGTACTTCTGCCTAAGGGGTCATTACATTGTTGTGAAATGCAGTCCCTGCACATTTCACCTTTTGCGTCTCTCTGTTCTATGGGCTGAAGAAGGCAGAGTGAGGGAGAGCCGTGTTAGTGTGACTCTGAGCACCATCAGGCCTACCTGCTATTGCTGTTCTTTCTAATTTTGAGGAAAAACTCATTCTAATGTCCCCTTGTCTTTCTGATAAAACTTTTCTTCCACATGCAAGCCATGACTCGACATGGTAATGAGCTCGTAACAACTTCTACAATCGACTTCAATGCGATAGATTTTTAGAAATTACTTGTATTTTTTCTAGTTAAAGATAATTTGCTGTTTACAAAACAGGGTTTTGGGGAGCAATTTTAGATACTTGTGTCCTGGAAAGTACTGGTAAATGGTCCATGGATAACCATATCAACCTAATTTAACCATGATAATAACAACAACAACAACAAAAAAACTATGAAATTTTCTGCTTCAACATTTATTTTTCATTTTTTCTTCACTCTTCTTATTGGGTTTTACTATGAATGTTTTAGGGACAGGGTTTGCATGAATACAAACCCTGTCAGTTATCCTTTCCCAGTTGAGAGTATGTTAGCCTTGCACATTTTCCCCTAAGTAGAGAAAAAATGATTTTTTTCTGACATTGTTAGTGATAGAATTTGCTTTAAAACCTCCTGCCCACAGTATTTGCTTTCCTAACAGGCCTGAGCTGCCCTGATTAAACTGAAATAGTCCTTGAGATAAAAATGTATGGTGGAGGGTAAACCTCAGGACAAAAAGTGGTGCTAGCACTAAGCCACGAGGAGACCTTAATTGTGGTTAATTGGCATGAGCTTCAAATCTGAGCTTCATGGATTCACTTCATTTCCTTTGCCACATAAGGTGGACAGGTCTCTGCTAAATGTAGTTTATTCAGGGATTCCTACTGCTGATTTGTTTTCTCCAATTTTGCTCAGTGTTTTCTGCTCTAGAGGATCCTAAAGAGATAGAGTTTCATCTTGAAAAGTCAGGAGAATTTATTACTATTATTGTCATACCAGGGAAAGGAGATGAATTTATTTAGCGGTGTCTGAAAATAGATTGCCTCAACGTTGACGCCTGCTGCTGATGCTAAATGATGAATACTAAGCACCTGGCACACACTTCGCACTTCTCCTCATTTATCTGTTCTTCATATTCCAGTGCTTTAAGATGCATGGAGTGCATTTTCACCGTGTTCTACTCCTGGTTGGGAGCCAGGCAGTAGATGTCATTGATTATTTGTTGAGCATCCATACCACGTGGGGAACTGTACAAAGCACAGCATGGAATTGTAGAAAGAACACAAGTGTATGAAATCCAGCCAGAAATCCTGAATTTGAATGTTGGTTCTGATAAGTTCCTAGCTTTTTAACCTTGGGAACTTAACTTTCCTGACATTCATTATTCTTCATTCTGTAAAATGGGATTAATAACTGCAGTCCTGCGTGCCCTAGAGGGTTTATGTGTGGTTCCATTTTGTTATTGCTTGGTCAAGAGTTATACAAAATGTGGTGTGTCTTTGCATGCCACAGGCAAAGGAGAGTCCTTTCCATTGTATAGCAGGTAACATCCTCCTTGCTTCAAAAAGCACTGCCCAATACATCTACCATGGAAACCTTGAGGCTTATTTTTTTGACTTAAGGATAAAGCCTTTCATTGCACAAGCAGAGACTGCTTCAAATCGTGGTCTCATTTGGAGTGCAAAGTGTGTGCATGAACTTTGGAAACAGGCCCATTCAGATATTAACTATGTGATTTTGGGAAAGATAAATAACCTTTCTGAAGTTCAAATTCCTCAACTGTAAAATGGAGCTAGATAAAGGTATTTAACTTCATAATATTGATGGGAGGTTTGAATGGAATGAAGTATGCAAAGTATGTCGCGGAGAGTAGGCTTCCCTGAATGGTAGTTTCTCTTGAGAACATGGAAGTGTGGTAGAGGTTCACAGTCCCCTCACACTCTTAAGTTTTAGTTTCTTTTTTTTTTTTTTAGATTTATTTATTCATGCCTACAAGAACCACGGCACAGGCCAGATGTGCGGGAGGGTGAGAGGATTCACCAGAGACAGAGTGGGGAGCAGAACAGGCAGACGGACCAAAATACACTGCTGAGGGGAGCAGCGGGCGAGACAGGAGAGGCCTGCCGCACCATGTGGGTATCTCCCCAGCTGGCCGGGATCGAACCCATGCTGCAGAGGCTGCAGACAGCTTCACAGCGCTGTGCTCAACCACCTGCACCACTGGAGAGGCCCTTAGTTTCTTATCTTAATGTTGAAGGATTTGCAAGTGTCTTTGTGTATGGGAGCAACTGTTCGTCTCTCTTCGCAGTCATAGGTATATAGCTTGGTTAAGGATGAAAATAAATATCAGGACTCCTATGAAAGCCTCAGCTATCCCATCGGTAGTCATAATTTTATAGTTGAGGAATCTGAGTTTCAAGATTTATTCATGGAAAGTCAATTAGTAAGGGGTAGAGCTGAGATTAAACTCAGGCTGTCCAACTCCAAATCCTGTATGATTTCCACAGATTCTAAGCAACTTCAGGTAGCTAGAATTTTATGAGACAGTTTACCCTTAATCAGCTTGGGGGTCAGTGACAATTTGAAAGTGAAGGACGCCTACCACCCATACATTAACATTAATGATTGACACCTGTGGTTTTACACGCGTGCCTGAAGGCAGCACCTGGAGTGTGGTGCAGGCGTGCACGCCTGAGCCTGTAGACTGAGGCTATAAGGGCAGCGACACAGAGAGCAGGGAGCAGAGAATGGAGGGCAGCATCAGAGGACAGTGCAGTAGAGACCAGAGACAAGACCATGAGAAAAGCCAAAGAGCCCAGAAAGAGTAAAGATTCACTGGGGACTAGGAGGCCTGCCAGCCTCCTGGCCCCCAGGCCCCGCTGCCTGCCCTGCACCTGGTTGCCTCACGATAAATGCGGTAGAACATTGGAAGCCTGAAAAAGCCACTGAGGGCTCCAGGACTCCTCCTTTACCCATCTGCCCGGATCGTAGAGAACCTGCTCCCTGCCTTGCTGGCACTGCATCCATGTACAAGTTGACCCGCTCAGTTCAAACTGGTGTTGTTCAAGGGTCAACTGTACTTCTCACTACAGTTGATGGGGAGAGGTGTGCCTGGTAGACGCTGCAGGCATCCCAGCCCCTGACCTCCAGATCTGTGTTCTACTCAGGGTACCTCCTGAAGATGGTAATTTAACTTCAACTGACTTCCATTCTATAACCATCCCACTAAAGTTCTCAATGGCTGCTGAGCTTTTGGATGAGGAAAAACAAACTCATCTCTGGAAGAAAGTATTAGGTAAGTCGAACACCATAGTCAGTCACTAAGACCATGCAGCAGTGGGCTGCTGCGTGTAAATCTTGTCTCTCTCTGGCTTCCCTTCACATCTTTCAATGTTTGACTGCTCACAAATGGCTCAGTAGAGCATAGAGAGAGCTTGCGACTGTGATGCTCCTGGTTATGTCTTGCCCAGGGGGGACCTAGTCTCAATAGGTTTACCCTCCCTATCTAGATTCAAGAACCTGTCTACAGTCTGCTTCCAGCCTACTCTTTCCTCTTGGTGTACTCTGACTTGTTTCCTGGCTTCCTGTTTGTTTACAGTTGCCTCTCAAAGGCTCACTCTGCTGACCCATCCCAGGGTACCTTCCTCAGTCAGCTCATTTCTTGATCATGACTATCTGGATATAGACAACTCATTTGGTAGGCCTCACCAAAAAAAGCAAGGTCTACCTATTTCTTCATTTGATCTGCTAATGTAGTAAACAACTTTGGCTCCAGCCCAGGCTCCCCAGACCACATTTATTCCATTTCTCTGCCCTTCCTCATTACCAGTACCAGCACTACCTTCTCTCTGCTTCTCTAATTCTACTGCATTCATTTTTTGGGGGGACCCAATCAGATATTGCTTCATGTGTAATGGCTATTTGTACTGGGATCACAGAGTAGGTTTACTTTGCATGACAAGAGAGCCCATGGAGCACATTTCCATCATTCTAAGATGTGCCATGGGTTTTATTCTTTTCCATTTTTATTTCCTTTTTAAAAATTACATTCATTGAGATAATGTCAATTTATAAAGTGCATATGATTTCCTGGTATAGGTTCACACCTCTTTAGATGAATGTTACTACACCACACCCACAACCAGAGCACCAACAGTTCTCCACCATAGTTCATGGAGCCCCTTTCTCTTGTGCTTCCCCCACCTTCTCCCTCCGACTCTGGTAGTATCAGTTCTGCAATCAGATTTCTAGGGTTTCTCTTGGTTTAGTTTCATCTCTTCCTCTGTTTTATTTCTTTATATTCCATACATGAGTGAAATCATCTGGTATTTGTCCTCATTCTGACTTATTTCACTTAGCATAACCCCCTCCAATTCCATCCACGCTGTCACAAATGGCAAGATTTCATCATTTTGTTCATTATGTGTGTATGTATCTGTGTATATATAATTGTTGTTTCTATAACTTGGCTACTGTAAATATGCTGCAATGAAAGGAGGGGTGCATATACTCCTTCAAATTAGTGTTTTTGCATTCTTTGGATAGATACCTAGGAGTAGACTTACTGGATCATGATAGACTTTTTGCTGTTTTGAGAAACCTCCATACTGTTTTCTATAGAAACAAAACTAGTCTGCATTCCTACCAACAGTGTATGAGGGTAGCTTTCCCCCCACAATCCCATCAATACTGGTTGTCTCTGTTTTGTTTTGTTTTTTTAGATTTATTTATTTATTTATACAGGCATGGGGTACAGTCAGAAGCACGGGAGGGTGAGAGAATTCACCAGAGCCAGAGCAGAGAACAGAACAGGCAGACTGACGAAGTATACTGCTGAGGGAAGCAGCGGGCGCGGCAGGAGAGCTCTGTGCGCCATGTGGGACCCTTGCCAGCGGCCAGGGATCGAACCAGTGCTGCAGAGGCTGCAAGCAGCTTCGCAACCCAGCGCTCAACCGCTGCGCCACTGGGGAAGCCCTGACTCTGTTTTTTTGATATGGGTCATTTTCATGGGCATGAGATGGTATCTCACTGTGGTTTTGATTTGCATTTCCCTGGTGATATGTGATGATGAACATTTTTTCATGTGCCTATGCCTATTGGCGATCTGTGTGTCTTTGGAGATGTGTATATTTAATATCTTCTGCCTATTTTTGTTTGGATTATTATTTTCTTTTTGTTGCGATGTATGAATTTTTTGTAGATCTTGGACAATAGCCTCTTGTCAGGTGTTTGGTATGCAAATATTTTTTTTCCCTTTTCTGTAGGAGGACCTTTTGCTTAAATCATAGTTTCTTATACTTGCATTGTTGATTTTAAAAACAACTTTTCAGAAAATAAAATGAAGCGCAGAAATATGCAGAGCAACTGTAACATAGCCTTCATTTTCAGAAGCATTAAGATGCCAAAAAAATACATGGGTCTTGGAATTGAGTCAATATAGTACCTATGTTACAGGGCAACCCCGATATTGAACGGGTTGCCTGGCTGTGGGTCCTCACCCGCGCGCTTAAAAGGGACTTATTAATACTCCACTGCAGGCACACACAAAAGGTTAATAAAAGGTTTATTTACAAGGGAAAAGGAAATAAGGAAAATGCACAACTCAGGGAGAAAATAGGGAAATAAAGTCTTTAATGCGTCCTACCCGATCCGCCGACCTGGAAACCCAAAGGCACTCTCAGAGCTGGCCGGATGCTGCGAGCTGTCGGAGAGCCAAAATGGGCGTTCCCCTCCAAAGCCCACGTGTCTGGCTTTATACCAACCTGGCTGCTTAACCCCACCCTCAGGTCCCAGCCACCTTCCCTTTGGTGGTGATGGGATTTGGAGTTCCCAGTGTCTTTGGCTTTGGCCTGGGGTGGGGGTGGAGTCCACAAAGCCTATATGGAAATAGCTTTAGGACATCCTTTTCCCCCTAACACCTACACCCTCTTATCCAACACTTGCTTGTAGACTTGGGGTGATCTCTCCTCTGTCTCCTGTCAGTGTGTTTTTAATTCCCAGCTGAATGGCTCATTTGATGAAGGAAATGGCTTCTTATCTTTTCCTTATTTATTCTTATTATTTCATCCTTTCTCCAGATTCAACATGCATTCCACCTTCCTGCCCTGTGTCTAGCTCAGAGCACAAAGCTAGGGACCCAGTAGGTCCTCAGCAAATTCTTTAGGGGTTGGACTGATTGAATCCAATAAGCTTGAATCATTTGTCTCCTGCTGGGTCAAGACCAGTAGGAAATCTTATTCCCTGCAGACAGAGCTCACTGGCTTAAAGCTATTCTCTATTTTATTTTTAATATTGTTGACTCTAGTTTATTTGTTGTTCTTTTCATTATTTTGGCTTTGTATTCATATCACTCCTCCTGCATAATCATGTAATAACCAAAAAAGGTCTTGTAGAGAGCATTGTGAATGAGCTGTCAATGTAATTATTTCCTTTCTCTGCCTTCAGATGCTCTTCCAGCCCCAAGATGATTGGGTTATACGGGTATATTTTCAGAGGTTTCCTAAGGTTTCTTACTCTTCAAGGTGTGCCAGGATTGTTGCACTTTACCTTCCAATTAAATGCCATTAGTGGAGAGCATATTCATTGGAAATGGAACATATGTTCATTAAAATTAATTCATATAGAAAAATACACTTGAGGGGGGAAATTCTATACTGTCAAAACACTAGCAAGGATGTAAAACAATTGTACTTCAATAAAACAAAACAAAACAAAAAAGAACCGCATTCTTTAGGAGGAAAGGCATTAAGATTTGCAACCTAAGGAGTAATTAACTTATGAAACCTCTGACATCCAAAAGATCATTCCTTTCTTAAAAATTGTAAATTTGTATGGTGTTACTGACAAGTGCTGATATGTAATAGTTTATGGATCTATGTTATTTATCAATGTCTTTCAGAGCCTCTGTCCAATAAAATAATCCAAATGTTGTAGTTGTTAGATCCACTAATTAGGAATGTAAAGATAGTGTGCAATATATTCTTTGGGTATTTAATTCTTGCAGTTTGTTTTGTCACTTTCTATAATGAGTATGTTCTTGCAGAACTTATTATATAACCTGAGCCATTCTGCACCTTAGTTTCTTATCTGCACAAAGGGATAGAAAAGGTACTGTAGACGCAGGATGGCCACAGGGCAGGATCTCTATGATCTGAGCAGACGGGGTAAAGGAGGAGAGTCCTAGGTGCCCTCAGTGGCTTTGCAGGCTTTTATCGGGATTTACCAGGTACACAGCAGGCAGGGGTGCTGACAGGCCTCCCAGCCCCCAGCAAGTCTTCACTTTTTCTGGGCTCTCCGGCGTTCTCTCTGCTTCTCTGGTGGTTCTGCTCTCTACTCTCTACTTCTCTGCTCTTCTCGTGGTACTCCTGGTGTCCCCATGATGCCACCCTTATAGGCCCAGCCTTAGCTCAGGTGTACCCACTTATGCATGCCCACACCCTATTCCAGGGGCCCGCCATCAGGCATGCATTCAGGACCACAAGGATCCATCATCAATCCTAATGGTGGGAGGGCAGAAAAGCCTGATCTCTTTGTATCTTTTTCACTTACACTACAGGTACCTATCTCATGATACTGGGTAAAGATTAAATGAGTTGTTGTATGTGAAGTAATATGAATTAGGTTAACACACAGCAGCTACTACATTACTATTTTTGTGGGGGTGGGGGCGCGGTTAGGACAACTTTTTTGAGTTACTTTGCTGCAGCTCCCCTCTTCTGCATTGGGCTTGCAGGCACTCCTTGCTCTCTTCTCTTATTTGATTTCTCCTGTTTAAAAGCGAACACACTGCAAGCTTCTGTATTTGTGTACCTGACAGGAAGTAATAAGATAAGACAAAAAACATTGTTGGAATGAAAAATAGGCCACAGACCCCAGATATACAGGCACAAGAGGTTAGATTGGCCTGAGCAAAAACCTGGGTCCATTTAGAGAGTCTCAGGTCTGCATGGTCAGTAACAAGAAGGGCAGATTTCCATCTCTGTGTTAGATTTCCATCAAATAAGATGTATCTTTCAGGGGCATGCTTGGGGACTCTATTAAGTTTATTAATTCTTTGATATCACCAGGGAGAGGAAAAATAGAGGAGTTAACGCAAGATAGGAGTGAACAATGTTGCTGCAAAGTGTGTTAGTGGAATTTAGCTAAGTTTCCTCTTTGGGAATACGGTTCTTCATTCTACTTAATTTGTTTCATCTGTTGCTTTTTCCTGACCTCTAGAGGCACACAAGCTAAGCAATCAGACCCTGAATTCAAGGGTTTTTATTGATTTTACTTTTTTTTGCAAAAACAATCTCATATTTAAAGCATTGACACTCTGAATTTTTAAAAAGAAATATTTACTCAGTTCCCACTACATGTCTACTGTTTTTTCATTTGATCTTTACTAACACTTGTAAGACACTGCCATTCTTGTTTTATAGGAAATCTGAGTTTAAGTTTGTATTTAACCAAATGCATATAGTACTTTGTTATGGTGACTTTTTCAGTATGGAAATGCTTTATTCCTATTTTTATTAGGGAAAAATACATGATGTTAAAAAGAAAGAAGATGCACAAAAACCTAAAAGTATAAAATACTGTGAACATTTTGGTATTCAGCTTTCCAAGATTATTTCCCTGTATCATTTCATTGGTATTTGTATTTGAGTAATCCCCTAAGATATTAGTCTATATCTAATCAGGGCTAATCTTACTGACACAGGTATTGCAGAAAAATTCATTTATTTGTGAACCATTTCTGCTTGTGCATTTATCTTGCATGCTGAGCAAAAGATTTATCAAGAGAGTTGAAATTGTTCCAAAAGGCTAGACACCAGTTCAGCTCGAGTGCCATCAATTTCCCTCTCTTTGGGTGGCCTCTGCTTCCCTTCCACTCTTTACTCTCTCCCAAATCCTCTGAAAGGCACCCTGAGCCTCAGATATCGTAGCAGATCAGGAGAAAAGAAAGGATTGCACTTTGGGCATAAGGCACAAAATCTTTGGTGGTATGAATATCAGTTAAGCCATCTGCAAGGTCAGTGTTTTCCTAACCCCTGCATTGCAATCATGGCATAAGTAGAAAAGTATATGGAACATTGGTATAAAAAGATGAGAAACAAAGTACCTAGATGCAATTGGCATTGGGGCCTTGAGACTGAGGTATCAATATATGATCGATACAGAGGCAAATCTTTAACTCATTTACAGCACTCCACTGTGCTGGGGCAGACTGATTCAGAAGCACTTCTAGTTAATAGCATGCTCCTAGCCTCTCATATTACTCTCCTGGTTGTATCTTTTGACCTCTCTTGGTTCCAGCTTCCACATGGTTTCTGGAAGATGTTCTATCAGAAAAGAATTGGCTTTCAGACTGTAATTAGATTGCTAGTGACAATATTTTGGCTCAAAGAAAGAGGAGTGGGTGGGTAACAGGTACTGGAGAACATAAAAGCCAGACTGTGAAATCCCTGCTTCCTCACCCACCCCCGAAACATCAGGCAGTTGCATCAGGTATGCTTGGATAGTGCCTGGCACTCAATTTTTGAAAGTCTACTGTTTCTCTGGTGCTTCACTTTGAGCAACAAGTGATGAAGGAGGATTTATAGAGGCTCAGAAAAATATGGTGGGGGAAATGACACTATTCCAATTGTAAGGTCAGGAAGGACCACTGTGCAGGTTTTCTATGATCCAGCAGATCGGGTAAAGGAGGAGTCAGAGTCCTCAGTGGTTTTGCAGGTTTTTATTGGGATTACCAGGTACATGGCAGGCAGGGGCGCTGGGGGGCCGGTAGGCTGGCAGGCTTCCCAGCCCCAGCAGGTCTTTACTCTGGGCTCTCCGGCCTTCTCTCAGCTTCTGCTTCTCTTGCTTCCCTCTCGGCTGCTGCTGCTGCTGGCATCCCTGTGACACTGCCCTTAAAAGCCCAGTCAAATCCCATCTACCTATGCCCACACCCTACTCCAGGTGCCCACCATCAGGCATGCATTCAGGACCGCAGGTTTCCATCATCTATCCTGATGGCGGGAGGGCAGAAAAGTCTGATACCTTTCACCTTGCCCTACACCAATCATTCCAAACTGGTGTCCAATCCCAACTCTACCATTTATTGGCTGTGTGACCTCAGGCAAGTTCCTTGACCTCTTTAAGCCTCTGTTTTCTCATCTCTAAAATGAAGACAATAAAAAGCATTGGTAGTATGCATTCTGAGGTGTAGGGAAGTGAGCAGCCTGTTCTCGAGAGTGAGAGGGAAAGCTTGTGGTATAGCTGGATTCCAGTTAAGCCAAGAAGTGTTATTTGAAGAGTTTGAGCATGTTGGAGAGTTTGCTTTCCTTGAAATGTTGGTTCAAGAGAACACAGTGGAAAGATTAATCTAGAGAAACAAAATACACAGTACTCCTAGGAGTGAGAGGGAATTGTGACTCAATGGGAACATGTGGAAATTTTTGAGCCTTTCTCTGTTGTGCTTTATTATAGGTAGTTGGGTGCATATATTTTCTTCCTCACTAAAATTATAAAGGCATAGATTGTGTTTAACCTCTTGTTGTAACCCCATAGGATTACAAAGTATTTGATAAAGTCTTCAGCGATTAAAAAAACACATTTTTTTCTGATCATAATCTAATGTTTTAAAGTCATCCTGAAGATACAAAGGAAAGTATTACATAGACTATACACAGGGTTTCCTTTCTTGCTGTTTCTCAATATTTCCTTACTTCTGCAAAGATTTCTGAGAATACTGGTCAGGAATGATTTCCCCCTTTCTGCAGTCCTCCAGCCTTTTCATGCTTCAATGCTCTATCCTTAATTAGAGATCCCAGCAGCTGGGAGAAGCTGGGCCAGGAGTCAGGTGTTCCCAATCTACAGCAAAGCCTCATTCATTACTCAGCAAGCCACTGGCCATGCAGCAGGCCTCTGACACAGGTAACACATTTAGACTGATAGTTGCCCAGCTTCCAATTGGAAGAAATCATTCAGGCTCTTGTTTCATTACATGTGGGTTAAATCAAGATCGCTTTTTCTGTAGAAGGCCAGATAGTAAATCTTAGGCTTTGACTGCCTAAAGGTCTCCCTCACAACTAGTCAGCTATGTACTTGTAGTGCAAGAGCAGCCTTAGATGCTAAGTAAACAGCCGTGACTGAGTGTTCCAGTAAAACTTGTAGGGTAAGGAAAAATGTCAGGCTTTTCTGCCCTCCTGCCATCAGGATAGATGATGGATCCTTGCGGTCCTGAATGCATGCCTGATGGCAGCCACCTGGAATAGGGTGTGGGCCTAGGTAGATGGGATTCACCTGGGCTAAGACTGGGCTTTTAAGGGCGGCGTCACGGGCACGCCGGCAGAAGCCAAAGAGAAGCCAAGAAGCAGAAGTAGAGAACGCCAGAGAGCCCAGAGAGAGTGCGGATTTGCTGGGGGCTGGGATGCCTGCCAGCCTCCCGGCCCCCCAGCACCCCTGCCTGCCGTGTAGCTGGTAATCCCAATAAAAGCCTGCAAAACCACTGAGGACTCTGATTCCTCCTTTACCCGGTCTGCATGGGATCAGAAAACCTGCACTGTGTCCATTCCTGACCCTACACCTGTAAACTGAAAGTTATTCCAAAACACATAGTTCATTCAAAAAAAGCTATTTGCTAACTGATACCCCACCTTCACCCCTTCCTCTTCATTATTGGATATTATGACTGTAGGGGTCAGGACTGGGCACAGTGCAGGTTTTCTGATCCCATGCAGACCGGGTAAAGGAGAAGTCAGAGTCCTCAGTGGTTTTTTGCAGGTCTTTTTTTGGGATTTAGCGGGTACATGGCTGGCAGGGGTGCTGGGAGGCTGGCAGGCCTCCCAACCCCCAGCAGGTCTTCACTCTGGGCTCTCCGACCGTCTCTCACATTCTCTCTGCTCTTCTCATGGCTCTGCTCCTCTCTCGGCTTCTCTTCGGCTGCTGCTGCTGCTGCTGGGGTCCCCGTGACACCGCCCTTAAAAAAAAAAAAAAAGCACAGTCTTAGCCCAGGTGAATCCCATCTACCTCTGCCCACACCCTACTCCAGGTGCCCGCCATCAGGCATGCATTCAGAACCGCAAGGATCCATCATCTATCCTGATGGCGGGAGGGCAGAAAAGCCCGACTTTTTCCTTACCCTACAATGACCATCCCATCTGTGCTAGCACATGCAAAGCACAACTCTCTCCACCCCAAACCTCATTCCCATAGTGCTTCTCTAGAGTCACATAACATATGCCAAGTACTCTTCTGGAGTAGACAGGATTGCAACTCATTGTATTTCTCTCCTCTGACCACTCACTTCTTAGGAAATATATGGTTAACATGGTGGGAGCAGAGAATGTGAAGATTCACTTGAAATGTCTGTAGAAAAAAAGATTCTTGGATTCTTGGCCTAGTAGAGACAAGCTGTGATAGTTAGCAAACGAAAAAAGTAGTTGGTTGGAGTGAGCCCTTCTTGATGAACAGATTCTACATATTAATCCATAATTTTCTAAACTCTTTTTCAAACATGACCTGCCCAATGTGCTAGAGGAATAGGGGCCAGATAGAGTGACATGACAGGAAGTTAAAAAGGTTATGAGTTTCTGTTGCCCCGTAGTTGATGTGCCCCATAGTTCTTCACGGCTGTGAGTTAGACCTGGGGCATTAAAGTTGTTTTCTATTAAAATGCTAATATTGCCTAGGAGAGGAAATAAGTCAAGCAAGGCTAAACAGAGTCTAAATGGAAGATGAGAACTTGGAGGGAAACTATAGTGTACTTATGTTTCTGCTTTGTATATTTAGTTCAAAATCATTTTAAGTATTCATGTATATGGTATTATAAAAAAGACAGCTTTAAGGAAAAATGCATACATGAGTAGTTTTGTGGGTAAACCTTTCAAATACAAAAATGCTTTGATTTAGTTATTTTATTTCCTGGGCTATATGTGGGTCATGTTCACCAACCAATCATTGGTTGATATGTTATGTGGGGTAAGCAAACAATTGATGCCCTAAGAACAAGAAGATTAGATTGATGCTGCAGATCTAGATGAATGGAGATTGAGGCCCAAAGGGTCAGTTAAGGCAAAAAAGAGCATATAGATATCACTCATTCTTGAATTTATTAGCTACATCTTTTGTGTGCATAACTATTGCCAGGAACTCTTCTAGGCACTGAGTGAACAAAACACAAAATTCACTGTCTTCGTGGGACTTATACAGTCATATTTTGTTTTTTAAAGAGAGAAAAATATATTAAGATATAAAATATAAATAAGATATATAAATATATCAATATAAATATATTAAGATGTAAAAATATGTATTAAGTGCTATGAAATAAAAAGTAGATGAAGATCCTGTCCCAGATCTCAGTGAGCATAAAGGCAGTACTAGTGAGTCAGCGGAGTGCTATGTATGGTCACTACATGTCTTGACATTTGGAAACATTCCTGTGTATGCCAGCTGTAGCTAACACTTATGCTTCATGTCACCTCCCCATTTCTACTTTCCTGATACTACCTGGATTAAGTGGATGAATATTAAGAAAACCAGAAAGGCAGGAAATTCCAAAGCAAGGTTGAAAACCTTAAAATTGACACTGAGATCCCAGACCTGGATGTTTAACATCTACATATAGTGCTTAAAAGCCAAAGACATGACAATGCCTAATATACTACTTGACATAAAATCCCTGCTTAATAGATATTTTGAATGAATGAATGAGTGAATGAACTGAACAAATGCCACAAGAAAAGGAGCATCTGGAAGCAAAATGGATGTGATAAGAAATTCCCACTGTGGATTTTGTATCTTTTGAAATAATGCCGCTTACAAACAGCTAATTAAACCACTTTCCCCTCTAAACACCACTCCATGCTAATTAACCGAGGTCAGTTCATTTCTCTTACTTAAAGAACCATATTGGATGGTTTCACTTATAACAGGAACATAGGGGAACCAAATAAGACATCAGTGTAAAAAAATAATAACAGTACAAAATACAACAAAGCAAAAACAGACAATGATAAACCAGAGACATACTGCAGGGGAGGAGGCGGGAGAGGGATCAGAGGGAGGGAGGGAGGAGCCCAGGAGACTGAGGTGATGGTGCACAGGTGCCTTGGGGAAAGAAATTCTATGGGGACTCAATCTGAGGGGGAGGGGGGAAGCAAATATTGTTTAAAAATTTAAAAAAATCCTGAATAAAAAAATTTAAAAAGAAAATAAAGAACCAGTTAATGTATCTTATAGATTTGCAGATCAAAGCAGTGTGATCTCATCACACCCATATACTTGCATGACTTTGGTCTTCATGAACCTAAGAGCAAACTCTTTAAATCTTCTAATTCTCTTTAAAGATAAGAGAAAGACTTTGCCCCTGCACTTTACCATTTATCTGAATCAGATGCTTCCGAATACAATGCTAAATTTGTAGCTGTTGTCTTTATTCATTTAAAGATGGCTGCTTAAATTATAACCTTAGCCATGATACCTGAACTGCTCACTTATTTAAAAACCCAATTATTTTGAAATTTAATTAGAAAAATGTATCCAGGTCAAACTGAAAAACAACAAACATAATTGAACAGGACAAGTAGTTTATCTCTCTTAACTCCTGTGTATCAAGAAAATGTAAAGATTTGAATCCAGACTCTTCCAAATGAAATTTCTAATGCCCTTACTTCCACTGTCTCCCAAGAGAAGAGAACAAATCAATTCTAGTCCATGTTTTCTTTCCTGGCCAAGGAGAAAGTATTCATCATTCTCTGGGCAGAAGGTCATATGGTTTCCTTGAATCATGCTTTGCTTTCACATTTTGCTGTTTGATAAAAGTTTCCCTGGAGACTTTTTGGATGAAGAGATCACCTCTACAAAATGAATTTGTTCATCTTTTTTATTGCAACACAAGAATTCATTTGCGATCTTTTGAGGGATATGACTTATAGCTTAAACCAGAGACTGCAAGACTGTTTTCTGACCAGATAAACCCAGCCATCCCTTTTTTCCTTTAGGAGTGCCAGCAAAAGTGCCTAAGTTTTGACTATCTTTTTTTCTATTAAGTGTCTACAAATAATCACCCTGGAGCCCCAAGCTCATTACCCAAGTGTTTTCTTAACTGAGCTGAAAACCTGGATAGACTCTAATTTCATAGGCCTGTATAGAAACCTCGAAATAGAAGAAATGTCAGAGATGATAACTTCCAACCATGCCACCTGAGAATGGGGAAACTGAGTCTCTGAGAGGGAAGGCACATGCATAGAGTTATATACAAGTTAGTGCTAGAGTTAGGATTATAAGGCGATTTTCTTGAAAAATCAAACTATTGGTAGTATGCTTGTACTATACTCTCACCGATGTTCAGCACTACAAACAACTTCTACACAACTGTGCTGTTGGTAGATTAGTTTCTGTGTTGTGGCGTAGTGGGCAGTCACTGTATCCCAATAATGGGGTCTGGGGAAAGGAAGGACTCTTCCTTTTTCTTCACCTTTGCCCAAATTTAGGCAGGGTAGGCCTTTCATTCTACATAAGCTATTTTATTAAAGACATTACTTTTTTCAAAGCAGATAGATAGGGCTGATAAGTAAACAGAGTTATATAATCTCCTTCAGCCTCCTTTTCTCTAGGCTGTGCTGTCATAAAAGGTTTTCTCACAGTACTTATTTACCAGTGTGTGCAAATGAAACTGAGGTTTGAGAGGTAGATAGTGTGGTGGTTAATCTCTCTCTCTCTCTCTCTCTCCCTGCCCCCCATCTATCTCTCTCTGTCAGTCTCTGTCAGTCTATCTCTGTCTGTCTGTCTGTCTCTCTCTCTCTCACACACATACACACACTCACACACTAGATATTCTGGAGTCAAGCTGCTTGGATTCAAAATTTGGCTTGTCTCATTTATTCACTGACTTTGGGCAAGTTGCTTGATCTCTGTCTCTGCCTTATTATCCTTGTCTTTAAAATAGGGATAGTAACATTACCCACCTCAGTCTCAATTAAGGTTCAATCAGAGAAGCAGAACCACTATAGGAGATAAAGAATAAGGGAGTTTATTATACAAATTAGATATCATAC
The DNA here is from genome assembly GCF_964194135.1 of Talpa europaea. Taxonomy (NCBI): domain Eukaryota; kingdom Metazoa; phylum Chordata; class Mammalia; order Eulipotyphla; family Talpidae; genus Talpa; species Talpa europaea. The sequence goes on from NC_140081.1 coordinate 70,221,747, forward strand.
AATTGTGAGAGCTACTTAAATCACTTCCTTAAGACTCATTTTAGCATTTGGTGTTGAGACTGAAGTCAGCAGGAAAAGTGGAGGAGAACAAAGACAAACTGGAATCTAAAAGGACAAAATGGATCTCATGAAGCAATCTGGAACCCATGCCTATCTTTCACCGTTTCTAGCCTTGATGTTGTAGGTAATCTTTAGGAGAAGTGGGCACCCCTCACCGTGGAGCTGGACCTGGATCTGGCCGAGGATCCAGAGGAGCTAGGGGAGGAAATCCTTTGAGAATGGAAGAGCTGAGGGCTTGGCTCCTGTATCATGTCAGTAAGATGGGCCAGTGGATTAGCAGCCATAAATATGAACTAAAATAGTACCTGGCCCTACAGTGACCTTCAGTTTTAAAAATGGCTGCTTGTTCACTTTTACCTTTGAAATCCATGCAAATTTCTCTTGTGGCCAATCTAATTTGTGGCCCTATGGTGAAAGTAATTCTGGGAATCATCACCTTGGATTGTAAATAATTAGACATAATGCAAATATGCAGTGCCTGGCATGTTATAGGCATTTACCAGATATTTTCTTTTATACTTGCTATTGGGGTTCTTAGATCAGTGTTTTTCTCTTAGTTAGCTTACAGGTGCTACAAGAGAGAGAATGTGTATGTTTTGTGTACCATTGAATCCCACCACAGTGGAATGCTAGCACAGTGCCTGACATGTGGTGGGAACTCATGCAATAGTTGTTGAATGACTAGAAAGACAGGTAGAAAGAAGATGATTTAGAGAAATTGTAATACTTGCAAAACAATCTTATTATCAGATATTATGATGCTCTTGGGGGGGATACAGACAGATATATAAGGTTTGATCTCTGGCATAACTTAAGTTAAAGGGTAGGGAAATGGATATGGGGTGGCAGGATACTTAGTAGCATAAAAATGCTTTAGAAGAGTAGGGTTGGTATAGCCATTGGTATAGTCTCCAACAGAAGTACCCACCTATGATAAATATTTTCCATCAGTTACTATAGATTCCGTCCTTAACTGTCTGCATTCTGCTCTGTGCCCCAGGAGGCTTACCTTTATTGATGTATCAACTAGGTTATTTTGCTTTTTGACCTCTCGGTTGGGTATAGCCAATGGGTGTCAGCAACAGAATATGGGAGAAGATGGACATCAAGATATTTATTCCCCCAGGTTGATATTGGTTGCCAGTGGTTGAATTCTACCTACACAGAACATAATTTGTTGAGTGGGTCCAATCTTCTATATTCGTAGCTATGGGTCTCTCCTTGGGGTCCAGTAACTTTTCCCTTACTTGTCCCTTTCAGCCTAGGGGTAGTAAAGATTTCTTTGCTATTACTATCTTTAGGGTGCTTCACCATCTTCTGTTACTTCCTCCTAGCCTTTACCATACCACTTAAATAGACCCTTCAGGCCTCCTGGTGGCGCAAGAGGTTAAGCACCACACTATGAAGCAATCCGCAGCCTCTGCAGCACGAGTTCGAGCCCTGGCTGGCCAGGGAGCAACACACATGGTACAGCAGACCTCTCCTGTCTTGCCCACTGCTCCCCTCAGCAGTATATTCAGTCAGTCTGCCTGTTCTGTTCCCTGCTCTGTCTCTGGTGAATCCTCTCACCTGCCCGCACATCTGGCCTGTACCCTGGTTTTTGTATGCATAAATAAATAAATCTTTAAAAAAATAAATAGGCCTTTCATTAAGCTCTCTTCGGTTACCCCCTCTGAGTGTACTTTCTATTTCCTCTTGTGTCCTGAGACATCATCAGTGCAATATAGTATTCAAAGAAATATGCTGAGTATTGTGAGGCATTGGAGCAACAGGTCTTCGGTGACAGACAACACTCAAGTCCTGGTGTGCAGTAGCATCCTGGTTTTCAATTAGTCGGTTGTAGTAAGAATCCCAGTCATAGCTGATGGTCCCATGATATAAAACCTAGGTTTCTAAGAAGGCACTGATGAGAACTAGGCAGATAGACAAGATAGCTTCATTGTCACCAGTAAACTGAGATAAAAGCTCAATCATTTGGACTGATATTCATGGGATAAGGAACAGGCCTATCACAGGGACATGAGTCTAAGGGTCACTCCAGGCTCATGGAATACCATGGATACCATGTACATGGGAGAACAACTAAGGTCAAACCTACCTGCTTCAAAAATACTCCCAGACATAGTTAGGATTTATACAGTAATTGAAGAGGCCTGGGATTGGAGGTAAATTGTTCGAAAGATTAACGAAGAGGGACATCACAACAATGGCAAAGGCACAAGAGGTTGTTACAAAAGAAAAAGCTGTTGTTGAAGAGGGAGGGAGGGAGGGAGGAGCACAGGGGACTGAGGTGATGGTGCAGAGGTGCATTGCTGAGGGAAATTCTATGGGGACTACATCTGGGGGTGGGGGAAGCAAATATTGTTTAAAAATGAACAATGATGTAAAAAATAAACAATTAAAATAAAGAAAAACAGGAAAAAATATTAACGAAGAGGGAGAGGCCAGTTATGGCCAAGTTATGGAGGGCATTAAGTGCCAAACAAAGGCATTTGACTTTGAAACTGTAGGAAATTATGAGCCATTATATTTTAGCATTTAATGTCAATGATCTTTGATTAGTAATTTGTTATATGAATTTTAGGGATATCTTTACTGCCAGTCTGAAAAAAAAATTGATGATGATGATGAAATGATGATAATGTTAGCAGTTACATCTATTGAGCACCTGCTATGTGTCAACCACATGCTCCATTCTTTATATACAGGACCTTATTTAACCTTTGCAATAATCCTTACATGTGTCAGTATTATTCTCATTTTACACATTAACTCACTGAGGCTTAAAGGTGGTTAAATAATTGGCTCAAAAATGATGAAACTAGATTTGGGTCTAGGAATAAAAGGCACCAAACCCTGTGCTTCGAATCTCTGTAATAGACTATCCACTCCACATTTTCCATTCCATTGTCTCCTTCTCACCTGCAATCTACCTATGACCTTTCTGTCTTGAAGTTGGCATTGTCCCCTCAGCAATTATAAAGGATGCCAACTTGCCAGCCTTATTCATGAGCACCAAATACTGCCTTCATTCTCAGGCAGGCACTGGGCTCTCTGCCAAAGTAATGACCCTGATAGGAATCTTCTTTCATTCTTCTTGAATTTGGACAGCAGATGATGAGAAAGGAGAGTCTGGAAACTGAAGTTGACTTTGGAGTTGTCCTCTACAGTTTCCCTTAGAAAGTCTTAGAATGAGTCACCAACTTTCCTGACTCCATTTACTGATCCTTGGAGAGGAAATGTTACTTAGCCCTGGCATTGGACTTTTATGACCCTTAGCTTCCAGTGATTCCAAAGCTTTGTGAAGATACCCTGTGCCATTGGAATAGAAAATAAACTCATCTTCAGAAAATCTAGACTCTTGCTAGCATGGGATGTTCACTTATCTTCTCTCTACTTTCATATAGCCATTATTTTTTTCTTTTTTATTGATTAAACCTTTATTTTCTTACATTGTTGTTCATTTTTGTATAATACTTGATTCCTCCCCTCAGGTTTTATCCCCATAAATCTCCCACAGCCGCATCACCCGTGAACCATCACCATAGTCTGACCCCTTTTTCTCCCCATTCCTTGCTGCATGCCTAAGATCTGTAGTTTGCCTGCAAGTTTTCCTCATTTAAATGAAGCAATCCAATATTTTTCTCTTTCCTTCTGACTTATTTCACTGAGCATAACCCCTTCTACCTCCACCCATGTTGCTGCGAATGATATGAATTTATCCTTTTTTATTGCTGAATAGTATTCCATCACATAGACTCATTATTCTTTTTTAACTTTATTATATATTTTAAATTTTATTATATATTTTTACATCATTTTTCATTTTTGCACAATGTATGCATTTTCATCTTGGTTATAGTCCCCATACAATTTCCAACCCCCTTGTTTTGATCCTACTCCATTCTCCCCCGGCCCCAATAGTGCCAATAGTGTGTCTCTGGTTTATAGTTGCTTGCACCCCTATGGGGGGGAGGAGTTATTAGGGTCAGAATAAGGGGGGTGGGAATTATATGGGGACTATAACTAATATGAAAATGCATACATTGCACAAAAGTGAAAAATGATGTAAAAAATATATAAAATATAGTTGCTTATTGATTTTGATTTTTACTTTGTATTAATTAGTCTTTTGCCTAGTCCCTTATTTAGGTTTTCTAAATTCCTGCTATGAGGAGACCATTTGGTATTTTTCTTTTTCTTTTTGGCTTATTTTGCTGAGCATGATCCCTTCCAGCTCTATCCATGTTGCTGCAAATTGCATGAGTTTATCTTTTTTGATAGCTGAGTAATATTCCATTGTGTATATGTACCACATCTTAATCCAGTCATCTATTTTTGGGCATTTGGGTTGTTTCCATAGCCTAGCTATTGTAAATAGTGCTGCTATAAACATAGGGGTGCAGGTGCCCTTTTGAATTAATGTTTCTGTGTCCTTTGGGTAAATACCTAGGTGTGGAATTGCTGGATCATATGGAAGCTCCATCTTTTGCAGATTGAGGAATCTCCACACAGCTTTCCATAGTGGTTGGGCCAGTTTGCACTCCCACCAGCAGTGCAGGAAACTTTCTTTTTCTCCACACCCTCGCCAACATTTGTTGTTGCTAGTTTTTTTAATACGTGCCATTCTCACTGGTATGAGATGGTATCTCTTTGTAGTTTTGATTTGCATTTCCCTGATTACAAGTGATGTTGAACATTTTTTCATATGCCTGTTGGCCATTTGCATTTCCTCTTCAGAGAAGTTCCTTTTTAGCTTTTCTGCCCATTTTTTGACTGGGTTATTTACTTTGTTATTTGTTGAGTCTCATCAGCTCTTTGTAGATTTTTGTGATCAGTCCTTTATCATTAGTGTTGTGTGCAAAAATTTTCTCCCATTCGGTGGGGTGTCTCTTTGTTTTGGTTACTGTCTCTTTTGTTGTACGGAAGCTCTTTAATTTGATGTAGTCTCAGCTGTTCATCTTTGCCTTCACTATAACTGCTTTGGGTGATGTGTCTTTAAAGATGTTACTGAGGTGACATACACTCATTATTCTTAAGTAACTGTGTTAAAAAGGCCCTTAACCAAATGCCCAAAAATAGATGACTGGATCAAGAAGATGTGGTACATATACACCATGGAATATTACTCAGCATTCAAAAAAGATAAACACATGCAATTTGCAGCAATATGGATGGCGCTGGAAGGGATCATGCTCAGCGAAATAAGCCAGAAAGAAAAAGAAAAATACCGCATGGTCTCACTCATAGCAAGAATCTAGAAAACTTAAATAAGGGACCAGGAAAATGAATAACTATAAGAAAGTGAAAATCAAAATCAACAAAAAACTATGAACCAGAGACACTCTATGGGGGATGGGGGGCGGGGAGGGGAGGGATTGGGGTCAAAATAAGGGGATTGCAATTGTATGGGAAATATAAAAATAAAATTTATATGAAAAAATAATATTGATAATAAAAAAATTAAATTAAATTAAATTAAAAAAAAAAAGGCCCTTAAGAGCCTCCCCTGGTGGCGCGGCAGTTGAGCGCTGGGCTGTGAAGCTGCCTGCAGCCTCTGCAGCACCGGTTTGATCCCCGGCCACCGGCAAGGGTCCCACATGGTGAGACAGACCTCTCCTGCCATGCCCGCTGCTCCCCTCAGCAGTGTATTTCGTCACTCTGCCTGTTCTGTTCTTTGCTCTGGCTCTGGTGAATTCTCTCACCCTCCCGTGTTTCTGACTGTATCCAGTGCTTGTATAAATAAATAAATCAAAAAAAAAAAAAGGCCCTTAAGAATAGGCCAAACTCCTCAGCTTACATATACAAAACGGAGGCCCATAGAGCACAAGATCTTGTCCATGGTCACATAGTAAGTTACTATTAGAGCCAGAGCTATAGCCAGTTTTCCTGGACTGTAACTCAGTTGCTCTTTCCTGATTCTTTTTTCTGTCTATTCTTGTTTTATTTTTTTATTTTTGTATCCTTAGAACTACTTCAATTTTATTTTATTTTTATATATTTTAATTTTATTTAGTAACCTAGCTTACAACCCTTATACTTCCAATATTACATTTTTCTTACCATGTATCACCATTAAATGTCCAGTCACCATCCATCACCAATCAATTGGTGCCTTCTACTCATTTCCCCCACCCCAACTCCCTCTCTGATTACCGCCATTCTGTTGTCAGTCTAAAGGTTTTTTTTTATATTCTACAAATGATTAAAGCATGCAGTTTAAATTTACTCATACTGCATATAGTATGGTTTACTTTTTATAGCTAGTATGTAAGCTCCTAAAGACAGTAACCTGATATATATTTATTTTGTATGCCTATGAAATGCTTAAAGGCACTTAGCATGAAGTGGATTCTCTGTGAATGTTTGCTGATTAAACCTTTTATTTCAGTTGAACATGGTTGGATCAAAGTATATCTCTTTCAGGTTTGGGGCATTGACTTGGCTTGGATCATCTTTCCCATTTTAATTTTATGTTGGTAGTTGACTCTTTTCACTTAGAAAAAGGCCCATGAGGCCCACCATCCCAAAGGACATTGTCTAATTCTAATCTTCAGAAAAATTCCTCAGGAAACAAATTTCCTAACAAAGTCTGATTCTATTTCTTTCTTTGAGAGCTAACCATTTGTAATGTCTCATTGGTGATTCAGTCTCATAGATTATATGACAAAGGAGCCTCTTCTGATTTTCTCCTCCATATGGGAAATTCATGAATGCTATTACCACTTTACAAGGCAATTTTGTCTTCTTGTATAAGGATCCATAAATAGATATGATATCAGTTTGTTTTTTCTCTTTCTGGGGCTAACAAATGTGAGATTGACTTAGAGCACAGCCAGAGGCACTGGAAATGAAATTTCCCTGTCTCACAGGAGACCCTCTTCTTTTTTAGAGGTCAACTTTCTGCATGTGGTTAGTTTCTGATGTCTTAATTGCTCGTGGGAACTTAGCACTATGGCTACAGTGTCTGTGCTTTGACTTTAGACTTTTAGGGTAATTTTTTGCCTTCCACCAAAATTTGAAAAATCCTATTTTACATACCCCAAGAATACACCGGTACAATCAACAAAATGTCAGAATTCCCAGTCTCTATATTGGTCAGATATGGTGTCTTAAAAGGGTGGGGTGGTATAAAATGATGAACCAGTGGTTGGAAAATTTGTAAAAAGAATAGCTGTGGCCTTAATGTTCTCTCAATTGCCATTATTTCCTCTCCTCTAATACTCCATCTTTGTCTGTTCCCTGGGAGATTGCATGTGTCCTTTCCTAATATTTCCTTACTATCAAAAGTCTTAATTTCTGGCATAGTTCCATTAGATGGCATATGTATGCCATAGAAAGAGCAATGGATTTGAATTCAGCATATCAAGATGCTCATTAACTTTAAAGACTGATAATCATATGGTCTATATATTTTTAATATTTTGACATAGAGCAATGGATTTGAATTAAACATATCTACATTTTTCATTAACTTTAAAGACTGATAGATAATCATATGGTCGATATATTTTGTACTGTACATTCCAACCAACAGTGTACATTTTTTCCAACCAAAAGCATTCCTTTTTCTCCACATCCTCACCAAAATGATATCACAGGTATAAGGTGGTATCTCATTGTAGTTTTCATTCCTTGATGATAAATGACGATGGCTATTTTTTCATATGCTACTGGCAATTTGTATATCTTCTTTGGGGAAGTGTGTGTTTAGTTATTCTGTCCAATTTTGATTGGACCATTTGTCTTCTTTTTGTTGAGTTTCATGAATTCTTTCATATGGTCCAGTAACTCCACTCCTAGGATCTACCCTAAGAATGCAAAAACACTAACTTAAAAGGGTAGATGCACTCCTATGTTCATAGCAGTTCTATTTACAGTAACCAAGCTATAGAAGCAACATAAATGCCCAACATCAGATGAAACCTCCCCCCATGCCCCCCCACAAGATAGAGAATGAGATAATATTTTTCACATGACTTCTCAACATTATACATCAACATGCAAATATCAATAGTATTTACATTTACTAGCAATGAACACTCCCAAAATGAAATTAAGTAAACAATTCCATTTAAAAAGTAATAAAATACTTCAGAGTGAATTTCACCAAAGAAGCACAAGACATATACAGTAAAACCCGGAAATGTTGAAATTAAAGAAGACTTAAAAATAAGGAATAGAAATTTTTGTATTAATGGATTGAAAGACTTAATATTACTAAGAAAACAACCTTTTCCAAAGTGATATACAGATTCAGTAAAATCCACATCAAAATCCTAATCACATTTGTGGTAGAAATAGACAAGCAGAGCATGCATCTTCACCACCACCCTTTCCTTCTCTAATGGGTACAGACAAGACATGCTGCCAGCCACCCTAATCCAGGCTCAGAAGAATTACTTTGGTGCTCATACTTAGCCAAACTGGGACAGTTTATCCACACTAATTGGACAGGTCATGGTGGCAGCATGTTCTCTTTGTGCAATGTCTAACCCCACCGGGTTCTCCCCAACACATGCACAACTGGGATTTAGCAAAAAATGTAACTTGGCTGAAAATGGAGTACCACTGAAGAAATCTAGGTTGTGATGGCTCAGGAAATGAAGTATGCTCTGAAGAAGATGTGTGCATGGTAGATAAATGGTGTAGAGGGAAAGAGATTTAATATGCTAATTTCTAATACATAAATTACTTACTTATTTTGTCTAGTGTCTCTTTTCCCTTCTCCCCACCAAATTCCCCACTAATATATAAGCTCCTCCAGGGCAAGAACTTTTGTCTGATATTTACTAGTACATTCTCAGCCTAGAATGATATCCAGCATTTAATAAGCTAATAAATACTTGTTGGATGACTATATTGGTTGATAGACCTAGATTCTGTTCCAGAGTTTATCAATAGAGATCTTAATCCGGTCACATTCCTTTTTTCTGGGCTCAGTTTCTAAAGTTATAAAAGATGAGAATTACTCTAAAATATTCAGGTCCTTTTGTCCACTACTAGTCTGTAGTTCTATGAATGTACTTTTTCTGTAACGTATCTATGATATCCTTTTACTCACCCTTTTATTCATCCATCCACTCATTCATCCAATATTTCTTGGGTATATTCCAAGGACTTCAGGATATAGAAAGATTTGTGTCAGAGATAAATCAGATGATTAAAGTTATGCAGTGTTACTATGGAGAAATGTGTAGTACATGGGTTGTGTGACTCTGTGTAACCTATAATTTAAGTGGTGAGGCATTGCTCTTTGTGCTAAAACTCGAAAGAACATTGAGTTAACAAAATGGGAACAGTAGGGTTGCAGAAGTGAGTAGAGCATTACATAGAGAGGGAGCAAGAACTATAGAGATCCTGAGGCAGAAAGAGCTTTACTTGCATAAGAAAGAGGGAGCAGAAGAGTGTTGGAAGGATTTAATGAGCTAAGGGTTGAATGGTATGCAGTAAGATTCAGAAAGTATCTTAACACCTGTAAAGCCTTAAAAAAATTCTAGGAGACCAGAGATGTGGACATCCTTCTTTCTTTTTAGCTACTTGTGCAAGAGTGGGTAGGGTGGTATGTGGGAAAGGCTCCATTTATCTCCTATCTCCCCTCTCTGCTTTTATATTTCCTTAAGGCTTTTTATAGGTTGAAAGAGTAGTAAATAACATTGTTAGACTACAATCAAGAAAGGATTATTCAGTTGAATTATTAAGCTTCTCCCAAGATTGTCTGCTATGTTGACCATTCCTCATAAGAACTTTTAGATGAATCTAACTTTCCAAAAGGGGTCCTTGAACTAATCAAACACAACCAAAAATTGCTCTATTGATTTTGCTGAAATCCTAGAAGGGGTTGTGAAACCCCAGAATGGGTTGTGAATCACGTTGCACAGCAAAGTTCTGCTGAAGATAATCTTTCTTTGGATTTTTAAATAATTTCTTTAATTATGAGAAGAGTAGTATAGTAGATAATCATAATAGCTATAATTTATGGAGCATTTTCCATATATCAGGCACATTTCAAAGTAATTTTATTTATGTGCAGGCATTTTTCTAAGTATTTTACATGACATGTGGAGTTCAAAGCACAACCTAGAAGTAGAAACCATTATTATACCCATTTTATAGATGAGAAAGCTTAAACCTAGGGGGAAAAGTTTGTTGTTCAAGCTCACCCAGATACTGTGTGGGGAATTCGCAATTCAAACATAGGCAATTTAACTCCAGGCCTTGCACATTGAACTATTTGGCTGTGTAGTGAACTAAGTCAACATGGGTTGCTAATGTCAAGATATAAGAGCAGATAGGTCAAAAAATGCCAAAAGTCAACAGATTAGACACCAGGATCCATTTCATGAATTAGGAAGTGGAAAGAAGGATCCTAATATATTGGGATCACTTACCCTGGGCATCCAAACCTGAGTGAGCTCAATTTGAACACCAAAGTTGATGACATGATATACATCAAAAGTCAATATGGACACACCATAATTTGGAGTAGGAACAACATTCATGAGTGTGTAGTCATTCTGATTGGCTCTGGTGGTTTGAATACACATTTCCTGTAAAAGCCTGATGTCTCTCCTTCCATGAAATTGCCCACCTTCAAGGTAAGTTTCTTTATTTATAAGGGACAGGGTAGAGAATTGAGAGTGGTGGAATAGAGAAAAGCAAGAGAAGGGAAATGAGTAATGAAGAAGAATGGTCTCTTTCATTACTTTATTTGAGTCCCATACCTTCTTTGTCCTACTATCCTACTTTTTTCCTTCTTCATATACAACACTTGGAGGCACTCATATATTCCTCAAGGGGAAATCTCCTCCCCTCATCTGCATCCCAAAGGCATCTTTAAGAGAGTAAGTTCCTTTCATCAGTGCTTATGGTGCAATTGAAACATGTCAATGAAGAGAAAAAAAATAATACACAGAAAGGAGAGTAGAGTAAAGGCCTTTAACCCACTGGGCACACAGCTGAGAACCAGGTAATAAAGTGGAGGGGAATTATTCAGAAAAATACAAACAGTTGAAATGAGAGCCTGAAAGAAAGCCTCCTTCTGTCTAAGAAATATATTCATTTGGACATGACTTGCATTACCTGTTTACATTTTTTACTTACATTGATTTTAACTCTTGAAGCTAAAAGCCCCAAAGTGCACATGCTGGATCACATGGTAGTCACATGGTTAGTTTTATTAGAAACTGCTAAAGTGTTTTCCAGGGTGGCTGTATGACTTAAATTTCCAGTGGTAATATATGAGTGATTCCTTTTCTCTGCATGCTCCCCAGCATTTGGTATTGTTCCTGTTGATTTTTTATTAACTATTTTGATAGGTGTATAGTAATATGTCATTGTGATCTTCATTTACATCTTTCTGATAATTACGTTGAACTTTCTTTTCATGTGCTTATTTGCCATCCATATATCCTCTTCAATGAAATGTCTCTTTATGTCTTTTGCCCCATTTTGTACCTGGATTGTTTGTTTTACTCCTGATAAGTTTGGAGAGTTCCTTATACATTCTGGTTACTAGTCCTTTGGTGGATACATGTGTTGCAAAATTTTTCTCCCCATCTGTAACTTGTCCTTTCTTTTAACAGGGTCATTTTTATTGTATTATTTTTTATTGAGGTAACATTGGTTTACAACAGTGTATGTTTCAGAGGTAGGTTCACATCCCTTCAGATGTGTTACCACAATATACCCACCACCAAGGCACCCATGTCCTCCACCATGCATTAAAAGGTGTATGAGCTTCACACAGCAAAAACTTAAAATTCTGATGAAGTCCAGTTTATCAAATTTTCCTTTTCTAGATCATGTTTTTGTGTTAAGGTTAAGAAATTTTTTTTTTCCCTAGAGACTAAAGGTTCACTTTTATGGTATTTTTTCTAAAAAAAATAGTTTTAGATTTACTTTTAAGTCTATGATCCACTTTGAGAAATTTTCTGTATACTGTATGAAGTTTATTTAGGTCTAGGCTCATTGTTTATGCCTATAAATGTCCAAGTGTTCTGTATCATTTGTTGAAAAGGCTACCCTCCTTACATTGAATTGCTTTTGTATCTTTGTTAAAAATGTGTTGGACATATTTGTATGGGTCTGTCTATGACTTCTGTTTGTCTATCCATTAATCTAGAAGTCTGTCCCTCCACCAATATAACACTGTCATCATTAATTATCTGTATAGTAAATGTCATTATCAGGTAGAATGATTTATCCCACTTTATTCTTCTTTGTTAACGTTTTAGCTATCCTAGGGCCTTTGCCTTTCCATATGAAATTTAGAGTGCTTGGATATGAATATCATAACTTTTGTAGTATTTTGATAGGAACACTTAAATCCTAGTTTAATAAATTTGGGAAAATCTTTACTATGTTGAGTCTTCTAATCCATGAACATGGTATGTCTGTTTATTTAGGCCTCTGATTTTTTTTATTAGCATTTTGTAATTTTCAGTATGCAGATCCTGTACATGTTTGTAAGTGTGTACCTAAGTATTTTATTTTCACTGGGGCAGTTTTAAGTGACATCGTTTTTAACTTGAATTTCAATGTGTTCACTGTTAGCATATGAAAATGTAATCAATTTTTCTGTGTTGATCTTGCATCCTGTAGCCTTGCTGATGTCTATATACTTTTTTTTTTCCTCTCATGGTTCTAACAGTTTTCTGAAAATGGTTTTCAGGATTGTTGCTAATTGGGAGAGAAAAGGATTGCTTCAGGCAGATGCACTTATAGTAGTACAATATGTGATTTGACTTGAGGGGAGGAGGCATATAATTTAATTAGGTAGACATTTAAAAATCCAAAAGCACAAGGCTTAGGGCTCTTTGGAAATGGGCATACAAATTACATTCCCCCAAAGAATCCTTGTATAATTGAGATTCTTGATGATCTAAGAGGTCATAAAAGAGTTCTTAATAGACTTAAGTCAAAGAAAAAAATGTTGAAACTATACAAAGGTATTTAACATTAACAAAGAGTACATGTAAATTTTTAAAGAATTTATACAAAGTAAAGTTTGAATCAAATTATTGGTTCTTTAATGGAGATAAAAGCAATGGGGCTGATCATAGTTCATGTCTCAAAGGTGCAATGTGCTGAATAGTTCATATCTGAAGCTCATTTCTCACAGCTAAAATGTGCTGAAATTCATTGATGTATACACATACACATGCACACACATGCAAAAACTCATCACATTGCAAAGAGTAAATTGATCTGCATTAATTTTGACATGAAGGACTTAGTTCAACAGTAGTAGAAAGACATTTTATTTTGAAACTAGGCAGTACAGAGAGACCAGTGGTAATTAATTTTATTTCAACAATTTTTTAGTCAAAACAAATATTTATTGAGCATCTATTATGAGTGAGGTCCCAATAATACATTTTTTTCCCCTTGTGGAGTTGACAGTCTAGTGGTTAAGGCAGATCAACAATACATGAAATAAATACCTAAAATATATAGGGTGTAAGTACAAAGTTCTCTAGAGAAAAATTAAAGATGAGAAGAGAGACTGGGAGTACCTGGGGAATGAAAAATTTGTTTGCAAGTTTAAAGCTTGGTGGGGGAATGCCTCATGAGGTGACAGCTGCTTAAATGCCAGATGTTGAGAATTTAGTGGAATCCTCAGAGGAAGAGCCTACCAGGCAGCAGGAACAGCACACACAAAGGTCCTGAGGTGGGAGCCTGAGGTGGATACAAAGAAGCCAGTGTGACTCAGGCTGAGCCAGATAAGCAATCAGTAGTGGAAGATTATTATTAACTACAAAAACATCTGATTCTTGATGATGTTGATAGGAGCCTCCTAGACTACAAAACACATTTGTCCTAACAATCTTACTGGTTTGTCTTGAGACTCAAAAGAGAAGGTGCTAGAAGAGCCTCTGACAAGGTAGCAAGCACTCAGGAAGGGTCCCAGATGTTTCCATACAGATCCTATTTATAGGGCTACTCAGATCCTATTTATAGGGCTACTCAAGGTCCCAGATGTTTCCATACAGATCCTATTTATAGGGCTACTCAAGGTCATCAAGCTGGGCCCAGGACAGCTATTCTTGTCCTAAGGCACTGGTGCTGTGGCTTTGGCTTCCTGGTCCGCTTACTCGCCTCTGGGCCATCAAAAATTCAGACATGCAAGGTCAAAGCCCCAGCCAGGACCCCAACCTTCAGGCCCCCTTCCCGTTGAGCTGCATCCCCACGCCCACCTCCCCAGGTGCTGAAATCTCCTCATCCCAGTTTGAAGCCTTAACTGTACTATGTTAAAAGACATATACTGAGTTAGGGTATTGTCACTGGAATGTTGGTGGAAGGTAAGTAAATCATGTGCACATATGAAAGTATGAAGCTCTACTCTTAAAATTGTAGAGTTATGTAAGTAATTGGAAAATCTATAACATATGAGAAAAAAGATATAAACTGGGAAAACAACCAAGTCATGGGAAAAGATCTGGCTAAACATGGGCCAGCAAGATAGGCAGCGCATCAAAGGAGTGTGTGATTATTATATGTTGCAATATTCAGAAGGGAACTAGGGCTTTTAGAATATCTTCTTTAAATATAGATTACAGTTTTAAATTGCCTACACATCTTTCTACTGAAATGATTTTAATGGTATTTGCACAGGGTTAATATTGGCAGTTCCCTGTGCACACTTTTAATCTCTTTATTGACTCTTGCTCTTCTCCTGGGGTGGTAGAGGAACTACATTTTTCTCTGAGTACATCTGTGCCCATGTTGTTACCTTAGCTCTGCAGAAATCAAAGACTTGATCTAATAAATTTACTGGGCCAGATCTTGTGCCCAGCGACAGTTTTAAGCAACAAGTAGCAAGAAAATGTTTGTTGGGATTGCTTTCGCTTTACAATTTTCTCTTCAGTTCTTTTATGCAGTCTTCTACTGCTCGTGGATATTCTTATACCTCTAAAGTAGGGATCACTCAAGTAACAGGATTTCAGAAAAGCAGGGAAGATTGACATGGGCCTTGCCCCTCCCCAAATCTTCCATCACTTTTGTGTCTTTATCTTACTCTACCTGGTAGAAACTTTGATGCTATACTTTCTGAAATACTCTTCTCTCCTGACTGTCATCACCACACTCCCTTGGTTTTCCTCCAACCCGACTGAGTACTTTTTCTCTGCTACTTTGTTGATTCTTCCTTTTTCCAATTTCTAAAATTTGGAGTTCCCCAGGGATTAATTTTGTAATGACTTCTCTATACTCTATTATGTACTCTATCTATATCTATTTAATAGGTGATCTCATGTAGTTTTATGATTTATTTATTTATTTTTAAATTTTATTTTTATATTCCCCATACAATTGCAACCCCCTTATTTTGACCCCAATCCCTCCTTTCCCCGCCCCTCACCCCCCATAGTGTGTCTCTGGTTCATAGTTGTTTGTTGATTTTGATTTTTTCTTTCTTATAGTTATTCTTTTCCTGCTCCCTTATTTAGGTTTTCTAGATTTCTGCTATGAGTGAGACCATCCGGTATTTTTCTTTTTCTTTCTGGCTTATTTCGCTGAGCATGATCCCTTCCAGCTCCATCCATGTTGCTGCAAATTGCATGTGTTTATCTTTTTTGAATGCTGAGTAATATTCCATGGTATATATGTACCACATCTTCTTGATCCAGTCATCTATTTTTGGGCATTTGGGTTGTTTCCAAAGCTTAGCTATTGTAAATAGTGCTGCTATAAACATAGGGGTGCAGGTGCTCTTTGGAATTGATGTTTCTGTGTCCTTTGGGTAAATACCTAGGAATGGAATTGCTGGATCATATGGGAGCTCTATTTTTAGTAGGTTGAGGAATCTCCACACGAACTGCGGTACAGGCCAGATGTGCAGGAGGGTGAGAGGATTCACCAGAGACAGAGCGGGGAACAGAACAGGCAGACTGACGAAACACACTGCTGAGGAGAGCAGCGGGTGTGACAGGAGAGGTCCACCGTGCCATGTGGGACCCTTGCCGGCTGGCCGGCTGGGATGGAACTGGCACTGCAGAGGCTGCGGACAGCTTCACAGTACGGTGCTCAACCGCCTGTGCTCCCACCAGGGGAGGCCCAACTCTCAAATTTTTATCTCCCTAATACCCCAGAACACCTATATCCAATTCTTGGTATTTCTTGAGTGTCTGATAGATATCACAGATATCATAGGTAACAAACATAATTCACATTATTCTGTCCCCTATTTTCCTCTTCTGCTGTGGTAAAACCTCTCTGTTCATTAAAAAGTATTTTTCAACTCACTTAATGGCACTATACCTTTTACCCAAATGTTTATATAAGAATGATCCCTGGTTTCTCTGATAACTCACATTAATTCATTATCAAATGCTTTCAACTTCATCTCTAAAATATATCCCACATATATCTCTTTTCTCAATGTACCCTTTAACCACACTAGTTAGTTACCATCATCACTCACCTGAATCACATAATACTTGCCTTACTATTTTTCCCGATTCACCTGTTATTTTCCTTCACAACCAGGGCTAATCATTTTAAAATATCAAATATCAATCAAGTCATGCTTAAACTCACTTTCGGCTGCATGAACTTACCTCTCTTATCTCAGCTGAGTAACTCTACCTATCTTGTACCAGTTCATTCAATTCCAGCTGAGTTGGTTTTCTCTCCGTACCATCTCGTCCCAAATGTCACCTCCTGTTCCTTTGTCCACCACTCTGGTCTTGGTTTCCCATTACCCTGCTTTATTTTCTTCTTTGCATTCTGAAAGAATTTGACTGTTCTTTAGGCTAAAAAAAATTGCTTCAAAAATGGATGTGATAAATGCATGGGTGGCAAAGTTAATCACATTTTTTTGAACAAGTAGCGTTTCTTGACACTCTAATTTCACTACTTAGAGACTCCATCAACATTCGTAGTCAACAATGTCTGGCTTGATAGCAGTAATGGCTTGTAAAATTAATTTTTTTACCAGTGGCATCACTTTTTTCAAATGAACTACAATAAATCAAACAGGTAAAAATGGAATTGTGACAACATGGATGGAACTGGAGGTGATTATGCTAAGGGAAATAAATCAGAAGTAGAAAGACAAATACTGGATGGTGTCACTTACATGTGGAATATAGACAGAGAAAACAAAGGGTCAGATAAAGACAAACCAATAACAAACCATAGACATCTGACTGTAAAATTGAGGCTGCCAGAAAGGAGGGAGCAGGGGAGAGGAAGAACAGTGAACAATGGTGGAGGACTAGGGTTACCTTGGTGGTGTGTGTGGGACGTTAACATACACCTGAAGTGGGTGATCCTATACCTCTCTATTATATAATATTGTAAACCAATATTACCTCAATTTAAAATAAAATGGAATTTTTTTCTGGTGAAGTGGGGGTTAGTTGGAATGTGAGACTTGCCCTTTGACACCTAAGGAGGTGTCAGAGGTCCACTGTGTAATCCTGTGGATCTAAAACATGGCAGGAACCATTGAATTAGAGATTTAACAGAATGCACTACAGGATTACAACACTGGGCTCTTCTCCTATAGCTTGTGTTCCCTATGGTCCAAACTTTTTTTTAAAATGTATTTTTTTAAAGATTTATTTATTTATACAAGCACTGGGTACAGTCAGAAGCGTGGGAGGGTGAGAGAATTCACCAGAGCCAGAGCAGGGCATGGAACAGAACAGGCAGACTGACGAAATACACTGCTGAGGGGAGCAGCGGGCAGTAGGAGAGGTCTGTGTGCCATGTGGGACCCTCGCCTGGTGGCCGGGGATCGAACTGGCGCTGCAGAGGCTGTGGGCAGCTTCGCAGCCCAGTGCTCAACTGCTGCGCCACCGGGGAGGCCCCTTAAAAAATATTTTTACAGTATAGTAAACATCTAATAGCTCCCCCCACAATTCCTTATACATTTTTACCCTTTATCCCTCTCCCCTTTCTTAACCTTAGACACCTCATTTCTTCTATTAGTGTCTGCTAGTTTTTGTAATTTACTTTTTTGAATTATCTGCTCCATAAATGTCCAATATTTGTCTATGCCATTCTGACTTGCTTTACTACAAAAAATTTCTTCAAACACCTTAAATTTTGCTGTAAATCACAACATTTTGACTTTAATTATGGCTGAATAATATTCCATTGTATGGCTTGATCTAGTCCTTTATCAGTGGGCATATAAGTTGGTTACGTATCCTAGCTATTGTAAACAATGCTGCAATAAATATTGTAGACTATGTAATTTTTTGAGTCAGTGGTTTTATGTTCGTAGGATATATGCCCAAGAGTGGAATTGCTCAGTCATACAGTATTTCCATTTTCAATTTTTGAAGACATATTCAGATCACTTTCCAAAATGGTCACATCCGTTTACATTCCCACAACAGTATAATAGGGTTCTTCCTTCTCTGCATCCTCTCTAGCATTTATTATTGGGGGTCTTTTATTTTTTTTATTTTTTTTTTATTTTTATATTCCCCCATACAATTGCAACCCCCCCATTCTGACCCCAATCCCTCCCCTCCCGCCACCCACCTCCCAAAAAGTGTCTCTGGTTCATAGTTTTTTGTTGATTTTGATTTTCACTTTCTTATAGTTATTCATTTTCCTAGTCCCTTATTTAGGTTTTCTAGATTCCTGCTATGAGTGAGACCATCCTGTATTTTTCTTTTTCTTGCTGGCTTATTTCGCTGAGCATGATCCCTTCCAGCGCCATCCATATTGCTGCAAATTGCATGTGTTTATCTTATTTGAATGCTGAGTAATATTCCATGGTATATATGTACCACATCTTCTTGATCCAGTCATCTATTTTTGGGCATTTGGGCTGTTTCCAAAGCTTAGCTATTGTAAATAGTGCTGCTATAAACATAGGGGTGCAGGTGCTCTTTGGAATTGATGTTTCTGTGTCCTTTGGGTAAATACCTAGGAGTGGAATTGCTGGATCATATGGAAGCTCTATGTTTAGTAGGTCCGGAAATCTCCACACAGCTCTCCATAGTGGTTGGACCAGTTTGCACTCCCACCAACAGTGCAGGAGAGTTCCTTTTTCTCCACACCCTCGCCAACATTTGTTGTTGCTAGTTTTTTTAATATTTTGGGGGTCTTTTAATATGTGACATTCATAGGTGCAAGATACTATCTCATTGTAGTTTTGATTTTCATCTAGTTAAAAGAAATGATGATCATTTTGTGGATATCTTCTTTGATGAATTGTCTGTACAGATCTGCTGTCTAGTAATAGAGATTTTTTTATTTTTAAGTTGTACAGGTTTTCTTACATATCTTGAATGTTATCACCTTGTTGGTTGTGTAATATGTAAATGTTTTCTCCCACTCAATATCCTGTTCAATAGATTATTTTTTTGGTCAATTTATATTTTCTTTTACTGTGCAAAAGCTGTTTGATTTGAAGTAATCATAGTTGTTTATTTTTACTTCTATATCTCTTGCCATGGTGGTTGAATCTCCAAAAACAACTTTATCATTGATGTCATGAAATGTATCACCAGTGTTTTCTTCTATATTATTTTATTGTTACAGGTCTAGCTCTTTAATCCAGTTATAGTTTATTCTGTGCACACAGTAGGGTGGCTTTTCATTTTTATGATTTTTTTTTTTTTTTTTTTTGCTTTGCAGAAGCCTTTTAGATTGATGTAGTCTCATTTGCTTATTTTTGCTTTGGTTTCTGTTGCTGTCGGAGTAGAATCCCAAAGACACCACTGTGCACAATGTGCACAATATCATGTGCACAATGTCATGGTGTGTTTTGCCTATGCTTTCTGTTATGTATTTTGTGGATTAAGATCTTAAATCCATATCTTCTTTTTTAAATTATTTCATTTTATATAATTCTTACATCATTTTTCCTTTTTGCACAATGTATGCATTTTCATTTTGGTTATATTCCTCACACAGTTACCACCTCCCTTATTCTGACCCTAATCCGTCTTCTCCTCCCCTCCTCCCCATAGTGTGTCTCTGGTCTATAGTTGCTTGTTACTTGTTGATTTTTACTTTATTACAATTAGTCTATTTTCTGGTCCTTTATTTAGGTTTTCTAAATTCCTGCTATGAGTGAGACCATCCAGTATTTTTCTTTTTCTTTCTGGCTTATTTCACTGAGCATAATCCCTTCCAGCAAGGACACAGAAACATTAATTCAAAAGGGCACCTGTACCCCTATGTTTATAGCAGCACTATTTATAATAGCTAAGCTATAGAAACAACCCAAATGCCCAAAAATAGATGACTGGATCAAGAAGATGTGGATATATATACACAATGGAATATTACTCAGCAATCAAAAAGATAAACTCATGAAATTTACAGCAACATATCTTCTTTTTTTAAAAAAAGATTTATTTATTTATGCATACAAGAGGTGGAGTACAGGCCAGAGATGCGGGTATGTGTGTGACAGGATTCACCACAGAGTTCTGTGGTGAACAGAACAGGCAGACCGACTAAAATAGACTGCTGAGGGGAGCAGCGGCTGAGACAGAAGAGGTCTGCTGCACCATGTGGGTTGCTCCCTGGCAGGCTGGGGATTGAACTCATGCTGCAGAGGCTGTGGATTGCTTCATAGTGTGGTGCTTAACCCCCTGCGCCACCAGGGAGGCCCTTAAATCCATATCTTTAATCCATTTTGAATTAACCATTAACCATTTGAATTAACCCAACAATTGGGTTGAATTAACCCAACACCATTTATTGAAGAGATTATCTGATTCTGTTTTCAAAAATAACTGTCCCAAAAAGTATGGGTTTGTTTCTGGGCTCTCAATTTTATTCCCTTTGTCTCTTTGTTTTTATTCCATAACCGTAGTGTTTTGATTACTGTATCTTCATAGTATAGTTATGGAAATATATTTCCTTGTTATGGATTAACAGTGTTTAAGTGGCCATCATACACAAAGCAATTTACAGACTCAATGTAATACCTATCAAAGTTTCAATAGCATTCTTCAAAGTAATAGAGCAATTATTACTGAAATTAATATGGCACCACAAAATATCCCAAACAGCTAAAGCAATCATGACAAAAAGGAGTGGTGATATAACATTTCCAGACATCAAACTATACTACAAATCTTTAGTACTCAATCCATGCCTTAATAGCCTTTTAATAATTTTTATCTTGTGAGGAATCCCATGATACTTTCCTTGATATATTTCCCATTTTCCTGTTAATCAGCATTATGTTTTCACTTTGCATCAATGGTTCTTAGAAACAGTGAGAAAGAGAACACAAAGTGTTTGGGGGTTCCTTTCCTGTCTTTCTTGCCATCAGAAGTTCATTTTGGATCTCATCACTGCCACCAAATCTGTTGTAAAACAAAATTCAGCTAAGTAAATTTGGAGATATAGTTGGCTTTATTCATGATTCAGCAGCATCCCATTTAGCTAGTTGAAGGGTGCTGACTCAAGATATTTTTTTTATTTCTGTTTCAGTTTCCTCTTAACTCTAATAACTATTGAGCAACATATTGTTTTGTCTCCATGTAGTCCTGTCTTTTTTTTTGTTTTTGTTTTATTGTTGATTTCTACCTTTATGACATTATGATCAGAAAGAGCTCTTGGTAGGATTTCAGTCTTTGTAGTTTTATTGCCAACTGACTTGTGTCCCAGCATATGGTCTATTCTTGAAAATGTTTCATGTGCACTTAAAAAAAGGCCACATTTTTGGGTGGCTTTTTCTATAGATATCTGTTAAGTCTTTTTTGCCTAGTTTTTCATTGAAGGCTATTGTTCCCTTATTTATTCTCTGTCTTATTGATCTGCTCATAGTTGTAAGTGGAGTATTAAAATCCCCTAATATCTTGTTATTCTCAATTTCTCTCTTTGGTTCTATTAATAATTCTTACATATCTTGGTGCTCCATCATTTGGTGCAAAAATTTATGTGTTATTTCTTCTTGTGCTAGACCCTTAAAAATGATATAATTGTTATCTCTATCTCTTATTGTCTTTTAAAATTGGAAACCTATTTTGTGTTGCTGTTCTTGTCTTTTTTGGCTTGCCATTAATTTGTAGGATTGTCTTCCACCCTTTAACTTTTGATCCATTTACATTGAGAGTGATTATTGAGATGTAAGTACTTCCTGCCATTTTGTTTTTACTTTTTTTTTGGTTTGTCTTTTTATTTTTTGATATCTTCCTTTATGTTTTGTTTAGGTTCCATTTATGTTGTCTTCTTTGTTATTTCTATTGGTTTCTATTTGAAGGTTCTGCTTAAAGTAATTACATGATGGACTATTTTGTGGTCTGTTAAATGGTCTTGTTGCAGACTTGTTCTTATGGGCCATACTTTTACTCCCTCCTCCATGTTATGTAATTTAGGTGTCTGTTGTATTTATAACTGTTTTTATGTTATTTTATCATGGTTTGGTGTTGTGAAGTTCTTTTTATCAAAAAGATTTTGCTTTTTAGTGAAGCAAAAAATAATTTAAATATCTCTTGCCATTCTTTCTTGTCTGCATGGTTTCTACTGAAAAGTCTACATATATTCTAATTGGTTACTCTTAATGGGTTAGTCTTTTACCTCTTGATATTTTCAAATATTCTGTCTTTGTCATTGGTTTTCAACAATTTTATTATTACATGTATTAGAGTGTGTCAATCCAGTATTATTTTGTTAGTAACTCTGGGAGTTTCGTTGATTTCTCAGATTGAGATGGTCCTTAGCAATTATTTTTTAAATAGTTTTCTATGTCTTTCTCTTTCTCTTCTTCTTCTGGGACCCTCAAAATACATAAATGTTATTTTTCTTTAAGTTATCAAAAAGACCTCTTCCATTGTTTTCATTTTCTTATTTTTTTTTCTTTTTTTGTTCTGTTTGTATATTCACCAAAGTACTATCAAGCTCACTAATTCTTGCCATTACTTGTGTGTGTCTATTGACCCAGTGTGACAGATACGCCCCATTTATATATATATTAGATTAAGGCACTGTTCATTTTGCTTAGAACAGAGACTTGTGGCAATGAAGTTAAAGATTAAATCAAAACACTGACTATAATGCCAGCAGAAATTACCCTAGAGATTAATGAATGTTGCTATGATTCCAAACTGCTATTAATTGATGAAGAGTTGAGCTGAGAAAGTCACCAAATAATTGTTTTTGTAGACATGTTCTTGTTTTTCTTGTTAATCAATCATTGGTGCTGATACAAATGATGATTTCTGCAATGTTGGGAGCAGCCAGTTCATGGTACAAGCTTGATTTGAGAGTTACTCATAATCGTTAATCTTACTGAATATTACCCTGCCTGCAGGGTGATATTCCTATAATAATAGGTAGTTCTTAGGCCAATAGGTGACTTGGTAACCATTTATTTGTATTATTTCATTAATAAATTAAAAAATAAGATACCTGAACTCCTCACTAAGATTACTTCCAGGAATTTAGATTATATGCAATAGGACATTACCTTTGGAAAAACTGGAAAAGTCACTATAGCTATCATCTACCTACAGTCTCAATTAACTTGGCAATCTAATCAAAGGGGAAAGTCAGCTTCAATATCTGTCCTGCTAAATAAGGAAAATTTTTTGCTGCTTAAAAACAGACCAAATTATCTGAAATGCTAAGTGTGTATATGAAGACACAATCATTGGTACTCTGACCTGTTTTTAGGCCAGAAATTGACCTAAGGAGGCTAGTTAAACTACCTTTGGAAGTTCCTAGAAGAAAGGGATGTATTTTAGCTTCTTTTAAAAACCAAGAATACCAAACCTCCATGTGATACAACAGTCCAAAGGACTATCCTGTAGTGAAATCTAGGCCCCCCCTGGCACTTTTGTTAACAGTTCACAAGACACTCTTCTTGGGTTCTTCATGATGACATCACAACCCTTCACATTGGTACATCAATCAGCTCACCACAAACAGGATTATGTCAGAAATAGGATTAATCTATTGATGAATATACACCTAAAGAAAGAAGGTTCATTGTAAATGTGTACCCTTTCTCCACCCATTTCCACTGTCATATACAAATGACCAGAAGGAGGTACTGTAGTGTGGCCAGGCAGTGCTGCTCTCTTCTAGATGTTCAGGAATGTTTGGAAATAGGGCTCCTGGTGTTTCCATAGAGGTAGGTAATACATGACCTTAAGCATCTAGTCCTTATACATCGCTATTTTTGAAGCAAATTTCTGCCAACATGTTCTTAAGCCTTCCAAATTCATTCTCACCTCTTGTTTTAATAACAGCTTTATTGAGATATAATTCATACACCATAGAATTCACTGTTTTAAAGCATACAATTCAGTGATGTTCAGTA
The DNA here is from genome assembly GCF_964194135.1 of Talpa europaea. NCBI lineage: Eukaryota > Metazoa > Chordata > Mammalia > Eulipotyphla > Talpidae > Talpa > Talpa europaea. Next base: position 70,246,057 of record NC_140081.1, read on the forward strand.
TATTCACAGAGTTGTGCAACCATCACCACTATCTAATTCCAGAACATTTTCATCATCCCCCACAAAAAACCCCACACTTGTTAGCAGTTACTCCTCATCTCCCCTCCTCCCAACTACTTCTGTCTCTCTATGTATTTGCTTATTTTAGAAATTCTCCTCTTGTTAATTACATTCTTTTTTTTCCAAAGGTGTTTTTCTAGACATTAGGATATTTTTCAGTTCTCTTGCAAATTTGGCTTAGAATATTTGGATTCTTGGAGTTCGCTTTACTGTAAAAACTGCCCAATCATGATCACTGCATGCACTACTATTTTTAAACTCAGCCCTCTTAAACTCTGACTGCTTGTCTTATCTAAAAGACAATATAGGTGAGTGGATGAGTGTGATGTTTGGATTCAGATACACCTGTGTTGTAATCTCACCTCTGTCACTTGTGTGCTTTGTTATCACGAGGCAAGTTATTTATTTCTTTATACTTAAGCTTCCCATGCATAAAAAGAGATTACAATAGAACCTACATCGTAGGGTTATTGTGAACATTAACTGAATAAGTGAAGCACATGGCACAGTGCCAGAAATATATTGAATGCTTATTTAATGATAGCTTTTATCATGTCTGAGCTATAGAATATGACATAAACCAGATTATGTGACAACATGCTGTTATGAAAGGTTCTGTATGAAAGGTTCAGTGATAATAAAAACATTGAAGATACTGAAATACACACTAAATGTTTTAGTTTCTTTTACATTTCTATATTTTTATTATAACTTATCAGAAATTCTTGTTGACTACTTTCCTGTATATTAGAAATTCCTGTATCTTTCTAGTCCAAATTCACAGTGAGCTCTCCTAATTCAGTGGGTACACCACAGAGAGAGAAACAGAAACTGACCTAGTCAGTTGAATTGCATTCATTAAAGTCCCAACTGAATTATTCAGGTTGGTTTCAGGGCATCACATCCAAAGATAAAATGGCTCTTGTTAGCAGAATTTTTCAGTTCATGTGAAAACTTGAGAAAAAATGTTTGCAATTTAGCTTGGCTTTCACCAAGTCCTAGAGAAAATCAAGATTTCCCTGATGGAGAGCCATTTTTCCTTGAGAACTCTCTCCACTGTGTTATGGGATATGTATTCACTCTTCCCCATTAGAATCAAGTAATAGGAATGGCAGAGACATAAGGGAGCTATTCCTTCAAAAACAGTTTGTTTATGTGTTCTAAAACTCTCTGTAAAAAAAAATGAATACTAAGGCATTGGAGATGAAACTTCACCCTCTTCTGAAAATGACACCACATGGAATGCTGAATACATCTCTCTCTGCATGAGATGATATTAGTGGCCTAGAAATAGAACTTAGTAAAATGAAGCTCACAGTCATAAATAGACAACTGAAGGTTTGGAAGTGCAGAGAGGGGATTTAATCAGGGAAGCGTTCATTTAATTTTAACAGTTTTTCATAGCAAAGCCACTGAGGAGCTTAGAAAGAGGACTAATTAAAACAGAGGGACAGAGGGTAAAATAGATGATTTTTGTACCAAGGCTGCTAGAATGCAGGAAAAGTGCATTGGAATATCTGTTTCTCAAGAAAACTGTGGATCTCCCTGTGTGAACCACAACCCAACCCGCCTTACATGATAGTATGCTTTGTTAGAATGTGTTCCAGTTGGAACAGTGCTGCTTAGAATTGGACCACGGGGGTGGCAAACAGAGTAAGACAAAATTTGATAGACTTTCTTAGGATCTCTGCCTACTGTTGATTTGGCTGCTTTGACACAGCACATGGATCTGGGTTTGTAGTGAACTTTGCAGATGACTGAACCAGAGTGTTGGCCAAAATTTGGTGCTGGCAGCCTACAACTCAGTAGTGATTAAGAACACAGGCTCTGGAGTTAGATACACCTGAGTTTTCATTTCTCCCTTCTTTGCTTCCCTCCCTCCCATGATTGTTTATTGAGTGCTAAATAAAATACAGGCACCATGCGAGGTAGTGGAGCTATAATGTGGAACAACACTAGATATGGTTCTTGGCACTTTAGAGTTTACAGGCTGGTTAGGAAATGAACAAAAAGATAAAATATATATGAATCAAAGGAATTGCTGTGGAAGAGTCTTATGAGAGTGGTGAATGGGGAATATGTAATCAAGTAGTGTGGCAAGCTTACCTACCTATTCACCGTGCAAATTTACCGTCTCTTAGCCTAAAATTCTATCAGATGTAAACTAAAAATAACAATTGTCCCTTCTTTATAGGTTTTTTTGTGAAAATGTGAAGAGGTGATACCTAGGGAGTACTTAGATCAGTTATAGGCACTGAGTACGATTGCTATTGTGAGTTGCTCTTTTGGTTTTCTTCTTTCCAGATACTGAGATTGGGATTGTGAGCAGTATCTCCACAATTTCATAAGCTAACGCTGGGAGAGGATTTGGCTGAGGTTCTGAGATGGGTTTTCTTGTAGCTAGATTGAAGTGCCAACATATTGACTGGGTGGACTTGAGGCAAAATTGCTAGGGAAATTATTGTTGTTCAGTGTTTCCCTAGTCACTTCCGCATCCCTCCCTTCTCTCTGCCAGCACCTATTTACATTTGAGCTGTCTCTCTAACAACAGTGATGTGTAAATGAGAAAGAGCCTACAATGTGGATTTGAACAGTCTGACCCCCACCCACCTCCTAAACCCCCACTGTTGGCTTTAGGCACCAATTGCACAAGAAGTGACATATTAGTATGCCATGTAAGTAACAATATTCTTTTTCTTCAATATGTTTGTGCTGTGCGAAGATTGGGTAAGTTCACTTCTATGTCTTTACTCCAAGTTGGGAGTAAAATACAGTAAGATAAAAACAGAACAAAATAAAAATAAAAACGAGTAAAATAGAAAACAGAATAGTTAGGGTGATGGGGGAGATCTAGTGGGGAAGCAATATCTAGAAAAAAATGTCTTTGGGTTTGCAGTGGGCTGCAAGCTTATTATGTATTAAATGTTTTAGAAGCCACATAGTACTGTTGGCATGCTTTAGTTTCTTCCTCAGTAAAATAAGGCTAATAACATTTACTTCACAAGGTTGTGGGAGGATTAAATTAGTTAATAAATGAGTGGTGCTTGGAGCAATGCCTTTCATATTATAAGCATTCAAAAAGTGTTACTATCTTAGTATCAGATTAGATTTGTGCTTATTAAAATCTCTGATCCAGATCAAGGGAGGTGACAAAGTCTGTTGTACTTGGTGCTGGTCAGAACACAGATGGAGAGTTGGGTCCAGTTTTTTGGTGCTAAGCAGACATGTTTTGTTTGTAGCACCAGCTATTTTTCTCTTTTTTTATTAATTAGGCTTCAGAGTTTATGCAGATTTTACCAGTTTTTTTTTAACTGCAGTAATGTATACTTAACAAAATTTACTATTTTAAGGTCTTTTCAAAATTAATTAATTTGTGGTAGCATTGGTTTGCATCAGTGTATATGATTCAGAGGAATAGGTTCACACTTCCTCAGATGGGCCTACAGGCACCCACCGAAGAGCACCCACCCACCGAAGAGCACCCACGTGCTCTTAGTCTATACCATTACGGCCCCTTCCCATTTGATTCCCACCCTGCCCTCTTGTGGCCTCAATTCTGCAGTCATTTCTAGACTTTGTTTTGGTTTGATTCTGTCGGTTCCTTTCTTTCATTTGCCTATATTCCACATATGAGTGAAATCATCTGGTATTTGTCTTTCTCTGTTTGGTTTATTTCACTAAGCATAATCCACTCCAATCCCATCCATGTTGCAAATGGCAGGTATTCATCTTTTTTATAACTAGTATTCTAGTGTGTGTGTGTGTGTGTGTGTGTGTGTGTGTGTGTGTCTTCTTAAGATCTTCTTAAATTAGTCACCTGTTGTTGGGCACTTAGGTTGTTTCCATAACTTGGCTGTTGTACATAGTGCAGTGAACTAGGAGTATGCATCTCTTCAAATTAATGGTTTTGTGTTCTTTGGATAAATACCAAAGAGTGGAGTGACTGGATCATATGGCACATCTATTTTTAATATTATGAAAACTATCCTCACTTTTTTTCCATAAGAGTTGAACCAGTCTACATTCCAACCAACAATGTATGAGGGATATTTATCAATATTTTTCTGTTTCTGGTTTTGTTGATTTGAACCATACTCAGTAGAATAAAGTAGTATCTCGTTGTGATTTTGATTTGCATTTCCCTGATGATATATGATGCTGAACATTTTTTCATGGGCCTGCAGGCCAGTTGTATGTCTTCTTTGGAGAAGTGTCTGTTTTGCTCCTCTGCCCATTTTTTGATTGGGTTCTTTGTTCCCTTTTTATTGAGTTATATGAATTCTTTTTATAGCTTGAATATTAGCCCCTTGTTTGATGTATGATGTGCAAATATTTTCTCCTATTCACAGGTGTCTTTTTGTTTTACTGATAGTTTATTTCACTGTACAGAACTTTTTAGTTTGATGTTATTCCATTTGTTTATATTTGCTTTTGTTTCCCTTGCTGTTGAATTTGAGCGCTTAAAGACATCCCTAAAGACAATGTTGTGGAGTGTTTTGCCTATGTTTTATGTATTTAATGGATTCTGGTTTTATAGCCAAGTCTTTAATTCATTTTGAGTTGAGGTTTGTGTATGATGTGAAAGAGTGGTCTAGTTTCTTTTTTATGCATGTGTCTATTTAGTTTTCCTAACTAAATAGAATTGAAGAAATAAATAAATAGAAGAAATAAATAAATAAAAACTAAATAGAATTGAAGAAACTTTACTTTCTCCAGTGTATACCTTTGGTTCCTTTGTCATAAATTAACTGCCCATATAAGTGTGGGTTTACTTCTGAGCTCTTTATTGTATTGGTCTGTGTGTCTGTTTTTATTCCAACACCAATCTTTTGATTATTATGGCTTTGTTATATAGTTTCAAATCTGGAAGTGTGATGCCTCCATTCTCCTTTAAAGATAAACTCTTATAATTTGCAATAACATGGATGGAGCTTGAAGGGATTATACTGAGTGAAATAAATCAGAGGGAAAAAGACAAATACTGATAGTGTCACTTATACGTGTAGTATAGACAAACTGAACAAAGGGTCAGATAATGCCAAAGCAACAATGAACACTAGAAATCTGATTGTAGAGCTGATGCTACCAGAGTGTGAAGGGAAGGGGAAAGAAAATGTAGGGAGAAGGCACATTGGACTGCAGCGGAGGACAGAGGGTACTTTGATGGTGGATGTGGTGTTGTAACAACACCTGAAGATCCTACACCTCTAAAATACAAACAACATTGCAAATCACTGATACCACAATTAAAAAAAATTAATTTACTATTTTAACTATTTTTTTAAAAGATTTATTTATTTTTATACAAGAACTGGGGTACCGGCCAGATGCGCAGGAGGGTGAGAGGATTCACCAGAGACAGAGCGGGGAACAGCACAGGCAGACAGTAGAAATACATTGCTGAGGGGCGCAGCGGGCGAGACAGGAGAGGTCTGCCGTGCCATGTGGGTATCTCTGTGGCCAGCAGGGATTGAACCGGTGCTGCAGAGACTGTGGACAGCTTCACCGCACTGCGCTCAACCGCCTGTGCCACCAGGGAGGCCCTTTAACTATTTTTAAGTGTACACTTCAGTACCTTAACTATCCACACACTGTTGTGCAACCATCACCGGCATTCAACTCCATAACTTTTTCATCTTTCGAAATCAAAACTGTAAAACCATGAAACAATAACCTCTAATTCCCTCCTTCCCTGAGCCCCTGGCAGTTGTCATTCTGCTTTCTGTATCTATGAATTTGATTACTTTATGTACGTCATATAGAGGATTCATAAAATATTTATCCCTTTTTGTCTGGCATATTCCACTTAACATGTTTTTAAAGTTCATTATTGTTGTAAAGTGTTCCAAGTTGTCTTCTTTTTAAAAGCTAATTAAAATTCCATTGTATAGATATACCACATTTTGTTTACTCATCTGTTATGAACATATGGGTTATTTCCACCTTTCGTCTATTGTGAATAATGCTGCTATGAACATGTCTGTGCAAATATCTGCTTGAGTCCCTGCTTAAATTTTTTTTGGTATACTCTCAGAGGTGGAATTGCTTAACCATAGATGGTAATTCTCTGCTTAATTTTTCAAGGAAACGCCGCACTGTTTTTCACAGCAGATGTGCCATTTTACATCCCTACCAGTAATGCATGAGGGTTCCATTTTCACCACTGGGTATTTTTAAAGGATTTCAAATTAGTTGCCAACACACAAAAATCAGAAGATGTCACATTGTCAATGTAGTTTTCCTTTATGTCAAGGGCTGGAGAGATACTGTTATTTGCTTAAATTCCAGATTATAGCACTAGGGGGCAGCACCAAGGTGAAAGAGTGGAGATTCAGGGAGCCCAATTGGGCTTCATTTGTAATATCTGCAGCCTTTTGGGCTGCCTTAGAAAGTAAGAGTTCCTAGCCATCTATTGGAACAGTGTCTGTCAGGGACATTGCAGAAGAGATTGGTGAGCAAAGAGAATACTTGAAATAGACGGCCTCTTTGACCTCCTCCACATCTAATATTCCATGTTATTAAACACTAACACTACAATTAAGCAATTCCGTGAATTCTTTAGAATATCATGACTTTATAATTACCATAGCCCAATCATAGGATATTTGTATTTTAATAGTTCTAGTAGCCTTAAACCCCCAATAATGAGTCTCTCTTCAAGGATGGTGTTTTAGGGGTTAGTGTCTGGGCACTGGAGAAATATTTTGTCTGTCCTAATAGATTACTATTACATCTGTGATTTGTGGTTACAGCAACTTATTTAAACCTATTTTAATATTCTACGTTAAATTTGGGGTGTATGCTCCCACTCTGCTGCTTCCTTTGCTTCCCTATGAAGAGCTTTTCTACAATGATGGATAACCCCTATTTTCAACCAACTTTTAAAGATAGGAGGTATGGGTGACTTAGAGAGCTCTGGGATAGAATTACCTTCTCAAGTATATTTATTTTAGTACAAAAAAAATCAGAAATCTTCTCCAGTAGCTGTAGGATAAAAAATTGGCTCATTTCTCCCAATAGCAGTGGGGCATCTAGTTAACATCTATCCACAAATTGGGGCATGTTGTTGCTTATTCCAAAGTCTTTGGCCTCTGTAAACTTAATGAGATATTTAATCCAGCAGTCCTTCACTAGCTGTGTGAAGAGTTAATGATCCATTCTTGACAACAGGAATCCTCCAAAACTTTATGATCCTTGAAATCAATAGCTCTTGTTAAACATTGAAGAATTTGACATTCTTTGGCTAGAGGTTACCATAGGTGAAAGATTAGAGAATAAGATGGGGAAAGAATAGACACAAAGTTCTCATTGTTGGTGATCTCAGGGAAGCAAGGCAATCTGTGCACTAACTCTGAGGAACACACCTGTCCTTCTGCAGGAGTGTGAACTAGCAGCAATAGGCAGTGTCCTAAATATTCTTAGAAAGTAAAAGCCCTTAGGATGCCCTAAGTCCATAGGGGCATACAGGAGACAGTGGCCAGAGGAGGAGAACCCAATATAGACCCTGCTCTTTCCATTATAAGTGGCCTGGCATCAACCCTTGCAACTGTTTCATTTTTCTCTAATTCCGGGTAAGCAGAATAATATGGCTTTAGGAACATGGACTCCAGAGATCACCCGGCTTCCAATGCCAACTTTGCCAATTCCTTTGTGTGCTCTGATCCAACTCCTTAACCGCTTTGAATCTTAATTTACTCTTCTCTCAGTGGGGGTAATTGTCACAGCAGACCACATAAGGTTGTTATGAGTATTAAATGTGACAAACTACACAACCACCAGACAAATGTCAGCTAAAGAAAATGAATATTTCAATAGTGTTTCCTCTCAATTGTATATACATACTACATACCTAATTGCTCTGCTTAACACATAGTTGGCCTTAAAGGAAACTTGTTGTGATTTAAAATGGTTGAGTGGGTCCCTGTGTAATATTTCCTTCATTCCCTATTATGGCATCTGAAATTTCATTAAGATTTCATTTTTTTTCAGATCTATGGTTTGCCTGCAAGTTTTGTCTTTTTCCTGATCCTTTACTCCATTTCCCTATATTCCCCCTACTTGTGAGACCATCTGATATATTTCGTTTTCCTTCTTATTTATTTCGCTTAACATACAGGTGGGGAGGGGTAGAGATAGGGTTCAAAACAGAGGAGGGAAGAGCACAAGGCACTAATGGTGATGGTCACGGGTGCCGTAGTGGTGGGAGAATTATAGTGCCTATACCTGAGAGGAGAAATCAAATATTGTACAAAAATTAACAGTGATGTAAGAAAATAAAAAATTAATTAAAAATAGACATTTATAGTTTAAAAAATTTCATTTTCTTGCCTTGCAATCATGGAAAGGAAAAAGTAAAAAAAGAAAACATTTCTGTGAAAGGAAAGTAAGCCATTGCTAGATAGTTCATCAGCTAATCAGCACATTTTATTGAGATTTCATTGACAGGCAGCCAGAACTAGCCTTTTGGGAACAATGTCTATGCTAGGTGTAAGAGGAAGGAACCAGGAATACCAGAAACAAAAAGAGAGTCGGTGGGATGGAGAACTAAGATTGTCAACAGCACAATTTTGCCCAGTAACTCACGAAAAATTCAAGGGCTTTGCTAAGTACCAAAGGTGGTAACTTTGGTAGCAAACACACCGAACAGCTGCTCTATATAAGCTAGGGACACAAACTCTGACTGTGTTCCTTCTTTGACTGAGGCGAACTCACCTTTCAGTGTTTGTCTCTGTGATACCAGTTTGCATCAGACCATCTGCAGTGCTGCCAACTACTCAGGCCTTGTGCTGCTAGTTGGTATTGAAGTCAAGCTCCTTTTCACCTTTCTCCACTTGGGTAAAGGAAGCAGCTGTACAAGGATAACACTATGAAGATTAACACTATGAAGTCCAAGAGCCAGTCTATGGTCAGACTGCTGAAGGGCCTCACCCCATAAAGTCTTTCTCAGGAATGGTCTTGTCCTTTCTTTCTTTCCTAGTTTCCCATTGTCTGTTTACTAGCAACTGGCATTCCCAGTCCTTGTGCAACCAAATTCAGTATCCCTTTTATAACCAAGTGCCCTGAAGCAAGGGGTTCAAACCATTTAAGTCCTCAGCAGTTTTTCCCCCTAGCCACCATGCTCTGACGTGCAACTCTTGGTGTAACATAATCGGCGTTTCTAGTTTTAGTAAAAAGTCCATGGGGCTGTTGGTATCTGAATAGATATTCTTCCTGCAGTTGATGTAGTTAGCACTATTTAGACATTAGTCGTGCTTGGTTATCAGCTATAGTGTGATGTGCTGAATGCCTGGAAATTACCATAGCAGTGGTTGACTATGATTGGCATTTATGTTCCCTCTACTAGCAGTTGCATTTTAAGTCCTTTATCAATAAATAAGAACAGAAACCAAGTTTTCCTTTTAAAATTCACTTTAGGGATACCGAAGACTGCAGGGTGATTTTGGCTTTAAGAAGTAGGCAGTGTAGCTCCCAATACATTATATTCCATCCAGTGGATAAGAAACAAAATATGACTTTAGGTCTCTTGTGATGGTACACATCTATGTGTTGTGCTGAGGAGGGTTGTAGAGCAGAGATCTCTACAATGGTGTGATGCGGGCCTCCCTGGTGGTGCAAGGGGTTAAGACGCAGCACTATGAAGCTGTATGTAGCCACTGCAGCATGAGTTCAATCCCTGGCCAGAGAGGTCATCCACATGGCGCAGCAGACCTCTCCTGACTTTCCTGCTGCTCCCCTCAACAGTGTACTTCAGTCAGTCTGCATGTTCTGTTCCCCACTCTGTCTCTGGTGAATCCTCTCAACCCCATACCTCTGGCCTGTACCCCAGTTCTTGTATGCATAAATAAATAAATAAATAAATAAATAAATAAATAAATCTTTAAAAAAAATGGTGTGATGGAAGAAAATGTTAGAAATTCTAGTGATAGCTTAACTTTCATCATATGAAAGAGTTAGGATGTACGTTTGCTTAATACTCTCACTGATATAGGTATCCTTATTCTATATCTATTTTAGAAGGTCTCATGACACCTAAAATTTACAAGATGTCCTGAGGGAAGGATAAATCTATAACTGGAAACCCATTGATTTGCCTTCATAACATTATAATGCATTATAATTTATGACTGTCCAGATCAGTACATTTATTAATCAGCTTATCTGATTTAAATTAAATGAACCCTCACAAAATGAACACATGGCTTAACAAATATTTCTTCAAAGTAACTGTGGATTGAAGATCAGACTCATAAGCACAAATGAACAACAATATAATGGCAGAGTTGGCACCTCTCTTATTTATTGTATGAGCTTTTCATCAGCATTGATTTATCCGGTAAAAACAGTGTTGATCTAATTAGTTTGAAAAAGCAGTTCGCCAAAGCAGAATAAAAGAAAATTATTGAGAAGATGATTATTTATGTCTCCCACAATTAATGGTGTAGTCTTCCCTAAGTATATATTTTACCTTGAGATGTTAATGAATCACAATAGGTCATACATATAATTTATAGATGAGTAAATTTACATATATTTGGTTATATTCTCCAAGATTTTTTGTCATGTGGTGTGTGACCCCTGTCCTTATTCTGTGTATAGTTCTTGTTAGACTATAGGAGACTTACCCTAAGTGTCTCCAAATTAAACATCCCAGGTTAGAAAAATACTTTCCCTTCCACACCTTCTCTTGCTTTGTTCCCCAGCCGGTACTCTGCTTTCTCCTTCTCTGGTTGTTTCCCCAGTTCCTTAGATCCAAAACACCCCAACTTTCCTATCTCTACCTAGTCATTAAAAGCATCTCTTGGAAGTTTTATACTCTTGTTCTTGACACTAGTATTTCTCTTCAAAGATTCTCTGCCCCCTCTCCCTAGAACAGAATATGATTTTTAAATATTCCTATAAAATCATAACTTCTTAAGCTAAGAAAAAGTTCAAGCTGTTTTGCTAATCTAGGTTGTATTTGCTGAATTGAAAAGTGTGTTATTATGGACTTAGAGTGTAATATTTTTTAAAAGGACTCTAGTTGTGTTTAAACAATGGTGCAATTGAGGCAATGGTGATACTATTAATAGTAAATACATTAATCATTTAATTAGTTGGATTTAAAATAATTCAAAGCCACTCTCCCAATAATTGATATCATGAATTTGTTGTATATTGATCAAGAATCCTTCAGCTGTGTGTAAGAAAAAAACAACTCATAGTGGTTCTAGAAGAAAAATTGTGTCATGTAACTAAATAGTCAGGGAAGCATTTGGAATCAGGCACAGCTGGATCAAGGTATTCCAGCCGGGTCATGAAAAGTCTTTCTATTCCTGAGTTTTGCTTTTCTCTGTATTAGTGTTATTTTCAACCAGGATTTTCCTAAATATTGGGGAAAATGGGCACCAATAGCTCTAGACTTACATCCTAGGAGCTTAGTAACCCTAGCAGGAAGATCCTCTTTTCCAATATTTTCAGTTAATAGCTTAAAGTTCATGCTTGTTGACCAGGCCATGATTCCCTGCTTTTCTGCAAAGTCAGGGGAGTGGGGTCAGCCTCATTCAAATTACATGAACTGAGTGTGGAGGGGTTGTTTTTCAAAGGAAATTGAGTATTATCAAAGGAAGGCTGAACGGCTCATCAAAAGCAAAGGTTCAGTGTCTTTATTACGGCATTTCTTGGGTTGAATCTGACTCCTTTGGGGGTTCATCTATAGCTTTCATTGTTCAGATAATCTTGTTTTCTGTAAGATTCTGAGCTTGGTTGAAAATAGGGCCTTGCTCTTCTTGTTTTCATTGTGCCCTAGACATCAGAAACATTGAGTGTGAAATAAAGGTCTTGAGCTCATCTTGGATTTGTTCAGTCATTCTTTATAAGATAAATATTAAAAGGAAAGAGCTCATTTCTTTGAATAGAAAATAAATTCCAAGGCATCATGTGAGAACTCTATACTATCCTAAGGAGTTAAGGACTTAATTTTTTCTTAATTATATGAAGACTCATCAGACCCACAACATCTGCCATTGTTTCCAGGGGGAAAAAATGGGATAGGAAGACTATAGTCTCACTGTGTTGTCTTGTAGACAAAATAATAATAATAATAATAATAATAATAATAATAAAAATAATATAATATTTTTTACCATCTCACCAGAAATTTCCCAACCCTTCTTCTACCTCACCCATTATAGTAAGTCGTCTTATACCTGGGGACAGGAATTATATTTTGAAATCTGGAAGATCAACAGGGACTACAGACTTTGAGGCTTGAGAATAAGCCTGGTTTGAACATTGGCCACAGCCAGTGGAGTTTTATTTTCATAATGTCTTCAACAGTAAAAGCATTCCTGTCATTCATTCGGTCTCAGTTAAAGAAATGCTGAATGGGGCTGATGCCATGTAATTGGCTAGAAGGCGCGCTGGCCCTGATACACTGCTACCAGCCATCTTGTGCTTTCCAGCTAGTAGCCAGTAAAAGAAGTGGAGATAATAGGAGACAAATCATTACCAGTATTTTCACCCTCATTTAGTCCAGATTCAACATATTATGATACAAGTGTTCATGTATCATGAAAACAGAATTATTGACAATTCTCAGCAGTGACTGAAGCACACACAGGGTGATGAACACTGCTTCTTCAGCTGACACTTTGCAAACAGCTTGAACTGGGTGTGGGAAAGAGGAAGAAGGGTCGGGAGATGAGATTATCATCACAGGGATTTTTTTCTGCCTCTTCAAGCTGTCACTTGTTAATTGCATTCAGCTCTCCTCACTGGTGGTAAAGGAGGGCAAGTGGAATTATGAATATGAAGCCTTCCAGCTTTTTAATTCATTTGTAACCAATGACTGACTAGCACAACTGGGTTTGCATTTTAAATAGCTTTTTGGCATCGTTCCACCACCTAATACAATACAGATAATTCCCTGACAGCGTGCCAGAGATAATGCAATTATCATTGAGTTCCCTTAGACATGTTTTATATTATCTACTTAAAAGAATCCTATTTCCTTGCTGTAATCTAATCTAACTTGGACCTGACTATCTTAAATGAGACAGATAGTTTAAAGACAAAAGGATAAGCTGGGATGGGCTAAGGTGCTTGCTACCTTCGCATCCCATCAGACAGCATCTTCTGTGTAATCTGTGTCAATAAAGAGGTAACAGACCCCAGCTCTGTATCCACATATCCCCAGAGACATGTGTGATAGCGTCAGGCTATTTCTATGCATGTTTCCGGTTATTATACTCATTGGAAGAGACCTTCAGGGGATATTTTATTTCCCTCCTTTTAGGAGGAAGTACATTGGGCAACTAGTCCAGCAGCCCCTGTCTGGAGTTAAAAATTCTGATTGAATGAGGTCCTTCAGCTTCTCTTTGTTCCACCCAATAATCCTTAGCACATCCATTATGGTTTTCTCTCAGGAAGTTCTTTTTATCTCACCTAAATGACGAGCAGTGTCACTTAGTGATCATTTTTCCTCAATGCAGATTCACCATTCTCTCTTCCTCTTCATGTAGTAATGCTCTATAATTCCTATAAACCACAATCTAGTGACTGTTCAGTCTTCCCTGGAAAAACTGTTCTATTCCCTCTATCTTTTCCTTTTAGCCCTTAGTTTTGAATATCTGTTAATCAGCTATGTGCTCTCCTTGGCCCCCATCTGGCTCTCCACATGCTCTGAATTTGTTGAGCCCAGATATGGTGCCTATTGTCACAGCCAGAATAGGTACAGATTGGGACTGCTGGGCAGTCAGGGATAGACAGTCTGACTAAGAATCATGCCAGCAGATACATGGCCTGTAAAATGAAATAGTGCAACTTCACATTTTGGGCAACACTAAATGAACTTGGAGAATTGCATTAGTTGCAGGATGAATAATAAAAATCATTACAAACCATCCAGATTCTTTCAAAAATAATGGTTCAGCCTCCCACCTCATGGTTGTTTGTGCTTTACACACACTCATATGTCAACTCACAGGCCAGGCCAGCTCTCCTATCTGTCACATAAAACAATCAGAGTGGTTTCCATTCCCAGGCAGGTGAGTTCAAGGACAGGTCCGATGTTGTACTGTGCACCAATTTTGTTTTCATTAAGCAAGTAAGCACACACTAATTCGGCTGTGAACATGATGCGTGGCCCACAGCCCTCAGATGTTTTCCTTTCGGACTGGTCATTTATATATTTAATAAACACATCTAGTGCTTCTTAAGTCCCAGGCATGGATCTAAGCACTTAATAAGCATTAATTCATGTAATCTTCATGACAATCTCAGGAGGTCGTTACTAATAATAGCCTCATTTTACAGATAAGGAATGTGTGACACAGAGTTAATAAATAACTTGCCTGGGGTCACATCACTAATAAGTGGCAGGACAGAGATTTAAACCCAGACAATTTGACTCCAGAAGCTGCCTGCCTGCCTACCATACATACTTCTCTGCCTTTTTACATTTTTCTAGATCCCACCCTTCAAACTATATCTTTTCCAGGACTAGACCTTGGTCTCTCCTTAACCCTTGTGTTTCCAGTAATTTTCTCTGGTGTGTTTTGCGTGCACATAGTGCGTAGCTTGCAGAGGGAGAAGGTGGGAGAAACTGTCCTGCCTAAACGGTACATTCCTTTTTACCTTGTGCATTTGGTTCTGGCACTTTTTTTGCCACCTTCTTGATGATGAAAGGTTTCTCTCCAGCTGGTTAATCAATTGCTTTCCCAATGGTACAAACAGAAAACATGGTGAGAAAATCGGACAATTCTGTGCATCTCTCAGATGTCTGTACTTGGCACGGACCAAGGGCCTTGCATTCTGCTCTGCCTCCATTGCCTGCAGTGCTTTGAGATGGACACTGTAGCTGTGACAAAGTGCCCTTGATCACTTCCAACAGAATCATGGAGAAGGGGGCGGGTATTGTAAAAATGCGCATTCCTGGGAAGGAGATCCAAGAATAGTGCAATGTTAGCAAACTCCCCTTCCTTGTTTCTGTTTCCTGCCTAAGTTCGAGATCCATGGCCCCAGGAAACTTTGTGACTGGCTGTGGTGCAGAATTATTATGGTGCTTGTGAAAAAATGCAGAGGCCTGACTCTAAGGCTGGGCAGTTTGTGCAGTGGTATGCTGGGAAATGTTTCACAGCCATCTCTAAAAGAAGAAAACCTGATTTGTAGCATTTTCCAGTTTTCAGTGATGTAAATACTTCCACTGTGACTTATTTCTGCTATGTATGGGAAGTCATTGAACTCAGAATTGGGGAGATGTACACAATCGGTTCTCACAAGCCAGTACAGCTGGCACCTTCACACTGGATGGGTGAATGTGAGAGAGAATGAGTAGGAAGTTGGCTGCAACATAGGCAGGAGAGGGGCATTGAATACAACTACTCGGTGCTGGATTCAGTTCTTTCTCACGCCAAAATTCGTGCCTTCAATCCTTGTATTTTCATGCTTCATATTTACTATGTATAGTATACACTACATTCCTGAAAGAACAGGAATATTCTTTCCCTCTAGCTTTGTGAAAATTTGGCCCATCCTTCAAGGCCCAGCTCAGTTGTAACCTCCTCCTGGAAGCATTCCTTGTATCATTTTCCCACTCCCAGCAGATGTATCCTCTCCCACTGTTATGGATGGGCTATGGAGAGACATTATTGCAGTCATGCTCTTTAAGCAGGCCCACCCTGCTTTAAAGGGTAGCATGATGCAGAATAACAATGGGGCATAGTGACAAGAGCATGGGTTTTGGAGCCACACATAATGAACTCAAACCCCAGTTCCAATATGAATCAGCTCTGGAGAGAGAGAACCACCTCTCCAAGTGTCAGTTTTCCATAGCTGCAAGATAGGGAAAAACCATATATTGTCCAGAAATTAACAATGATATGAAAAAAAGGTTCTACATTTTAAAATTAATAAAATAAAAATAAAATGGGGATAAAAGTGAACATGCAGGATCATTGTAAAGATTAGTTATGATTTACAAGAATTACCAGGCACCTATCAAACACCCAATAAATAGCATCTATTATTATTAATGTATATGCCCTATACCAGTAAATGCCTCTGATGGCTTTACATCCTCAATTATTTGATATCAAAGGCAGAACCTATAGTGTAGTTTTCCCATTATCAACCTTAAATACCATTTTCTTACTCACCCAACAAAAGGGGCAGCTTTGATCTTGTCTTTGGTAATGCTCAGCCTTGCCCAGAACTTTGATCAGGGCTGCTAACCCATGCAGGTGCTTTGTCCTTAGTGGTCCTTCACCCTGCTAAGCTTTAAATGGTTTCCTTGCCTGACATCACTCATCCCTCCTCCCCCCTCCTCATATTTCTGGCTGTCAATTAGGGCAGTAATAACTTGGGAGGGGTAGAGTTGGGATTGAGATGGGACCCATGTACTACAATAACAGTGCATCAAAACTTACTTCCCATGCACTATGGCCTGCTTGATTGACAAGCCAGGCTTAGTGGGCTGATGAAGTAATGAAGAAGTTGTCAAAGAAACAGCCAATACCAATCCATCAACTCAGCTTTTGGCCTATAGTCAAGAGTCAGATGTGTCTGGAGTTCACAAGGCTAGGCCTGGGTCCTCCAGATGATTGCTGCCAGGTTGCCTCGCTGGAGAATAACCAACATTACATAACTCCACCATGTCTTCTTGAGTCTTTCCAGAATGTTCTCCTTTAAGTAAGGCATTATTGACAGCTGCTCTTCAAAGTGTAAGAGTTGTGGGTGAATCCATTATCTATTGTTGACACCTGTGCAGAATGAATTTCTCAGCTGTCAGTTATGCAGTAATGCTGAGTGAGATTCAGGCAAGTGAAGTTTAAAACTGTGGCTATTATGGGCTGATTGGGGGTGAGGTGCAGTTAACAGAGCAGTAGTAGGGTGTGAGAAGAAAATGTGTATATTTTTAAAGTAAACTTGACCATTCAGAAATGGAAGTGTTGTGGCTCAGGGGACAAACTTTCTAGACTTCGCCATATTCCATCTTGCTTCAGGTGATCATAGGTCCCAGAATGGAGCAGGTCCCTGAATTGTCAAGTGACAGGTGGCTTCACTTGCTGTTGGCCTGCACTGAGAAAGAGTAGATTGGTGGTGTGACAATGCTTGTAATACTTAGACATACTTGTAGGTACTTGCTGACAGTGCTGGAAATGGGGGTTTGCCAAGCTGTATTTCAACAGCCTTTTTCATTGTTGTGAACGCAGGAATTCTGAGGAATGTCAGAGTCAGAAGTCGGGATTTGTATAACACTGCAGGAAGTCTCGTAGTTGAGGAGAGGGGTAGCCAGTGAAGGGAAGACCCAGCATCCTGACTGGCTTTGATTTGACTTCTCCCCTCCGCCCCCGCCATGCCCACAAGTTCAAAGAACCATTTTCACTTTAATTGTAACACAGTGAAGTCTGTGAGGGATGTGTTTTTCTCTCCATATAACCCTAATTTTGTCTCAACAAGATCTGATTAGCTGGGAATTATCTCAGAAGAAAATTTCAAATCAATTTATGAAAACCAAGCAACCTCACCCAGTCGTCCCTCACTAACTTCCTAATAAAGACAAAATGCCAGATACCACAATGCTCTATGAGATCAGTGAAGCTTGACATTTATGTCAAAAAGGTGTCCCCTCTAGGGGGAAAAAAGTATCTCCTCAAAGATTCAATATCATTAGTCCTCATTCAGCCCATTAATTATCTTGTCCACTCCTATCCATTCTCTTGAGGCATGATGTTTTGCTTATTTTGTTCCTCTTATTTCAGGTATCTGGCAGTTCAGTTCCACTTCATAAATATTTGCTGAGCATCTATTATGTGTCAGGCCCCATGGCAGGCAGTGAAGCTAAAGATAGAAATAATTACAATAGCGATCATTTATTTATTGAGTACTGCATTTGTGCCAGTGTAAGGTAAGGAAAAATGTCAGGCTTTTCTGCCCTCCCGCCATCAAGATAGATGATGGATCCTTGCGGTCCTAAATGCATTCCTGATGGTGGGCATCTGGAGTAGGCTGTGGGCATAGGTAGATGGGATTCACCTGGGCTGAGACTGGGCTTTAAAGGGCAGAGTCACGGGGACGCCAGGAGAAGCCGAAAGAGAAGCCAAGAAAGAAGCAGCAGAAGCTGAGTAGAAAAGCAGGAAAACAAAGCAGAGAGAAGGCCGGAGAGCCCAGATAGAGTGAGGATTTGCTGGGGGCTGGGAGGACTGCCAGCCTCCTGGCCCCCCAGCACCCCTGCCTGCCATATACCCGGTAAATCCCCAATATAAGCCTGAAAAGCCACTGAGGACTCTGACTCCTCCTTTACCCGGTCTGCATGGGATCAGAAAACCTGCACAGTGGTCTTCCTGACTTTACAGCCAGATACTTTAGATGTCTTTTCTCTTAAGTCCTCCCAACAGCTCTATGCAGGTAGATACTATTATCATCCACATTTTACAGATGTGCATTTTACAGATGTGCATTTTACAGAGGCAGAGAGGTCAAACAATGTGCTTATGGTCAGAAATGATGGAAATAGGACCTTAAACCTAGTTTTCTCTATTTCAGAAGTCAAAGCTCTTTATCATATATGTTTACTGTCATTAGAATTTTGCTGATGGCCACAAAAATCCTGTAAATTAAGTTTTGTTCTTGTATTTGCAGATGTAGAGATTAGGACTGGGAGGAACTATGTGACTTGCCTGAGGTCATACGAGGAATAAGTGGTAGGGCCCGGATTTTAAAAGTCTTGGAGGTCAGATTCCAGAGCTCATGCACTTAACAGCTTGTTCCACTGCCTCTTTAAAGGAAATCTGTGATCACTATGTGGTAATAATGAGGTCAAGAAGACATATAAAGGCAATAAGACAGTGCAAACTACAGCTGGAAGCCAAGGTAGATGATCTTGGAATTGGCAGGTATTGTAATTCAAGTGGGCCAAGGGAATGCCCAAAAGGTTGTAAGGAACAGAAAACAGGTAAGTTAGGTTTAGAAACAGGAGATACAGTCAAGATGTCAGCTACAGTAGGCAGCTGCATACATGCATTCAGCCAAGGGATCACAGCTGGCTTATTCACAGAGGTCAGTAGATCCAGGTTCTAGCCTTAGCCCTTGCCATCCCTCCCTGAGTGATGATAGTAGGCAAGTTAGCTCTCTTTGAGTCTGTGTTTCTCTCAACAAAATCCATGTTAGAGTCACTGTGCTGTCTGTCTTATAGGGGCATTATGAGAATAAAAATATATAATAGCCATCAAAGTGCTGTTCAAATGACATCATTCCATTAAATCCATTTTCACAATAATTTGACCCATTTTCAATGTCTTTGCGTTATATAGGCACAGCCTGAGTTTATTTGGCTTTGTTATTAACTGATCTGAATGAACCTACCAGTTGCCTACAGACATCTAGAAAGGAGAGTCAACTATTATTCAGTATCTGTCTTCCTAGAACCTTGTCCTCAGTGAATTAAGCATAGGACTGGGCTGATTGTCAGTGACATTTACTCTTGACTCTGGTTTTTGAACTTTTCCATTTGGTTAAGGCAGAGGACACCCAAGTGGATTATCCTGAATTTGACAGAAAATTCCTTCTTTATTTCCTGAATCATTATAGCTGTGAATTTTTTGCCTCCCCATCCAAATTACAAATTTAGGAGACCAGGAACTTTCTCCATGGCTTAATCCTTCACCCTAATCCTTCATTCCTTGAGGGGGAACCAAGTCAAGAACTATAATCCTTACCTTGTTTCAGACATGATTCTCAGGAAGATGGGGGGATGTGGATGGTATTTCAGCCACCCCTGTCACTATTCATAAGGCAGTAAAAAGGATGGTCGTACAGTCCTCTGTTTCTTTGGGATCAAAAAGTGATAACAGTGCAGTGGGGTTGAATCACCCCCCTGAACTCAGAAGAACATTGAGATATCCTGGCGAGCATAGACTGGAAAACATGCTTCCCACCTTCCCATTGGTCATCTCAGTCACCCACCAACCATGCCCCTGCCAACAGAGTGTGACATCACAGAAAGGTCACAATGGGCATAGTTGAGCATGTCAGAGCAAGAAAGTTCAAGAGACGGGCCAACGTCCATCTCCTCCAAATGGTTTCTTGATTTATTCTGTGGTTGTAGGTAAGTTGAACCTGTCTTTTGGGGTGTGACTTTTTCATGCTCAAGAGAATTCAGCAAAAGCTGAAAAACATTCTTCTGGCCCAGAGTCCACTATGAATTTGAAGCTAAGCCCTATTACAGTTCTTGAGGCCAGGGAAGACCTTCCCCTCTCAGCCTGGGCATGATTGAGCTCTTAGATGGCTCATGGGGAGTTACCTGTTTGCTACTGCAAAAACATTCTGAATCTTTTCATTGTCACTCTAGAACTTTGATTTTATTTATTGGAAGATTTTTCTCAAAGGCATGATGATCCATCCGTTGTGACTTTGGGACACAATCCTATTGACTGTATGACCTGAGCAATTCACCTAATTTTTCTGACTGTAGTGTTGTTTTGCTCTGTCCAATAGGCTTAATAATTCCCTCCTCACAGGTATGCAGTGAGGATTAAGTGAGATACTATGAGCAGTCAGCATAGTGCTTTGCCACAGAATAGATGTTCAACAAGTGCCAATTCCCTAACACTCACTGTTTTGGTATTATTGGGCAATATGACATGGCTACTTATTTGCTATAAAAACAAAGCTTTCTGTAATGAATAGCAAGTGGTTGACTTGTTAACCAGTCCATTTTTTATCTCCTGGAACTTAAGGGCCAGAGTGTGACTTTACATACTCTTTAAATATTTTTATATAATTCTTACATCTTTTTTCATCTTTGCACAATGTATGCATTTTCATTTTGGTTATATTCCCCATACAATTGCACTCCCCCCCTTATTTTGACTCTAGTCCTTCCTTTCCCCACCCCCACCCCCAGTGTGTCTCTGGTTTATAGTTGCTTGTTGATTTTGATTTTTACTTTGTAGTGATTAGTCTTTTTCCTGGTCTCTTATTTAAATTTTCTAAATTCCTGCTATGAGTGAGACTTTCCATACTCTTATCCCTTGCTTCTTCTGTTGCGTCATCAGCCCTGCACAAGTATGACATAGCCATGGAAAAGAGAAACCAGTAAATTTGAGATCCAAATCTGGGCTCATATAATGTAGTTAAATTTCCTGGGGATGCAGACCGTGCTCCTTCACTCCAATGGCATCATCATTAACACCATATATTCTGGGGACTGTGATTCCTGAGTTTTTGGTCAAAATACACAAATGCTGTCTCCATAGTAATGCTCAGTTACTGAACGAGTGGTCAACTTGCCAAGGTCTCTGAGTTCACATGTTGCACTTGGGGCCAGGGCTATAAGCCATGAATCATCCTTGAATTCCACCCACCCGCCTGGACTAACTCGTCTTTCCCTCTGACTTTGCCAAAGCCAATGAGTGGCTGAAAAGAAGCCAGGTTTATGGCCTTCTTTCTGTACTTCAGAAAATTGGATTTTTATCTCCATATTAAGGAAGTGGGATATGACCGCTCCCCCACCCCCACTCCTATAGAATATAAGAATGAATAGCTTGTAACATATCAGGCTCAATTTCATCATGATCTCTTTGTGGAGCAAGAAAGAAGGGGTGTATGGGTGAGGTTTTGTGGTTCTGGACTGGTGATTGCTTATATTCGCTCTGACCTTGAGGAGTGGCTAGTATTTATCAAGTGGGAGGGTAGCTTGGCTTCCTAGAAGTTTTCAAAGCTTCTGTTCTCTGGGCTTATGATTCAGATTTGCCTGTTTTCAGGATTCAGGTACCTTTCTTTCGCTTTTTCTACTTCAAGTTATTTATGGCAACAGAAGTGAGAAATATCATCAAGGTTTGCTCCTAGACTTATTTGCCACCAATGGTTTCAAACTGAAATGAATAGACATTTCAGTTGTGGCTTCTTTAAAGGTATACTACTTGCCTTCCACAGCCAACTGATATTATTGGACTCAGTCAAGGACAAATGACAAATAGCTACCCTAGGTGAGAATATAATCTCCTTAGCAACAAGTGACGTGACCACATCCCAGATGCGAGTCAAACCTGAGCCTGCAGCCTACTAAGTCAAGGAGAATGGCCTTCAGTATCTCCGTCTGAAATTCCAGGCTGTGTCTGCTAAATTCCCAGAATGCCTTAGTGCTTCATAACCACTATGGATTAACAGCTATGTTCCTTTGGTTTTGGCCCAAAGCAACCCCTGTAGTAGGTTTCACTGCCAGGACTGTTGTCTGCCTTAGAGGCAGACTGTGTGCCCGACTGTGTCTTCTGTGAAGGCAGGGTTTGACCACATGGCCTGTCATGGAATTGAGTTCCAGAGTTCTAAAGCATTTCTTCTCTAATTATTGAGCAGTATCTCTTTAGTTATTGTGACTTAAGCAAAAGTATAAATATTAGTTGTAGCCAATAAAAATGCCAAGCCAATTCAGAACTTTGGAAGGTCTAGCTAAGGTCTCACTGAAAAGTTGGGCCTGGCAGTCTTCCCAGAAGGTCAGTGGGCTTTACTGATGTGTCAAAAAGAGCCATTTCTGAGGCAAGGATTCTGACTTGTTTCCACTCTGTCCTTGGCTGTTTAAATCTGAGAAATATTATCATGAGCATATTGGGAAATCTCAGCTCCCAAGAGTCTACTCACGAGTAAGCCTGAGGAAATGATCCATTTTAGAGCTGTAAATGTTTGTGGAAATAGCTCCTTACAAGTACTCATATAGAGTCACGCATCCCAGGCTGTACCAAATGCTTTTGGCAACAGAGAAAGCTATTGCTTTGGAGGCGTGGTGGGAAAGAGATGCAAGGAGGAGAGAAAGTGTGAACAATTTAGACTGCAAAGTTGGCCCAAGTGCCATAGAGGAGAAGATGATGGTTTGAATGAACCTAGCTGTTCACCTACCAGGTTATTTTTACGTAATTTTGATTAATTAGTTCTATGAGCGTAGTGTCACAGCAGCATTCTCTCAAATATGGTTCACCACCTCTTATCTGTGTGATCTAAATAAGTGATAGACCTCTAGAAACCTCAATTTCCTCATTTACAAAATAAGGATAGTAATATTTTATTATACTAATGTCTCCCTCCTACTCTCCATGGCACAGTTCCTTCTTCTCACTCTTTTAAGTACACACACACACACATTCACAGAGACACACACACTCCCTTCAAAGAAACAAAAGGTAGAGAAAAATCACAATGTCCAGGCTCAAACCAGGGTCTATAGTAGGAATCAGAGAGTGAGGAAAAGAAAAATTTTGAATCAGGAATGCAAACCAGAAGGTAGGTTAAAGGAAGTAGAAAATGTCACATCCAAGCAAAAGCTGTCCACATTTTAATCCCTGGAATCTGTGAAAGGGCTTTGTACACATGTGAATAAATTAATAATCTACTGATGGGGAAGTTATCCTGGATTATCTGGGTGAGGCCACTGTAATTCCAGGGTCATTATAAGAGAGAGCCAGAGGGTCAACAGCAAAAGAAGGAAATGTGACAACAGAAGCAAATGTTGGGTGACGCAGTTGCTGGCTTTGAAGGTGCAAGGGGGTGATGATCTAGGATAACTAAGTAGCCCCTAGAAGCTAAAAAAAAGCAAGAAAATGGATTCCCTCCTAAGAGTCTCCAGAAAGGAACCAAAGATCCTCAGAGTTAAGTTATTTCTAGAAAATAATCCTGGATTTCAGTACAGCCTCCTCTTTGTTTATCAGGACTAACCTTCTGTAGTGGGAGTTAATCTGTCAAGATGGTTTTCAGGGTTGTCAAATTCTTATGTTTTGCTCATAAGGATTCACATTAGAATCATGGAGGAAAGATGTGTGGTTTATTGAGTGGTACAATTAGGTGGTACCTCTGGGAACAGAGTGGTTTACCACACAACTGCTTCCCTCATGTAATTCACAGGTGTGCAGGGGCTAGACTTTTACTTGGTGTGTCCCTGAGGATCAGAGTAGTGGCCTTCAACTTGATCTCCCTCATGGCTAAGTGGCCTCTGAAG
Organism: Talpa europaea; assembly: GCF_964194135.1. Classification (NCBI taxonomy): domain Eukaryota; kingdom Metazoa; phylum Chordata; class Mammalia; order Eulipotyphla; family Talpidae; genus Talpa; species Talpa europaea. The sequence continues at coordinate 70,270,079 of NC_140081.1, forward strand.
AGCAAGTTCACAGGGAAGAATTGCAGGCAAAAGTGGAACATATGGCTGCTATTTGTTAAATGACAACTTCTCTAGGGATTAGCTTTCACGTTACTCTACTTGAAGTGCAAAATACAGGAGGAGACAGACTTTTACTCCTTTAAAACTTTTGTAGCTCAGTTGTTAATAGTTTATCTAACTTTAAGGGGGATTTAGTCTGCATTGCTATAATGGGAATATATATGCTGTATACATTTCTGTCATAGCTATTGTATAACATATTACTAAACATTGCTTGTATGTTATTCACCAATACATGCTTGGCACTTAGATTAGAGAGCTGGCACTTACTACATCTTTTGTGAATGAATGAGGAGCTGTTTGTTCTGAGACTCAAAAGATACTGAGTGAATTTCAGTGAGGTTGGGACACAGGGGAGGCTAAAAGCTATGCTGTATTTAAGATATATCACACTTTTCTAGAGTTAAGAATGTGGTCTGCTGAAGGTTGCCTAATGACCGCATCTTCAGAGAAACACTTATTTCACTAACATGGCTCCTATGTCAAAGTAACGATGTCCCTTGCCTTCTGTTGAGACATATTAAAAATACAGAAAAGTGCAAAGAATCATAACACCAATGAGCCTTCTTTTAGACCTACAATTCACTATTGGCACCTTGTCTTACTTCATTCTAGTTTTATTTAGGCACTATTACATTAAAGTTCTCTTTAACCACGACTCATGCCTTTTCTCCCATCCACATTAAAAACAAACAATATAGTAGACTTCATGCTTTTATGTACATCACTGTAAGCAATAAATATTGCTTTTGCTTTTTATATTTATATAATTGGCAAAATATTTTACTTATTTCAAATTTTACTTTTTTCACTTATAATTTTTTAACATATACCCATGTAATTGTTGCAGTATTTTGCCTTAAATCTACATCAAACATAATCTTACTGACTTTACAAAGAGTACTTCAACTTCCTTCGTTTTGCAGACAACACCTCCACTACATCAGTGAAAACAATATACCCCATCCCCCTGGTTTCAAACGGAAGTTAATGTTCCACTACACCCATCTATCTTGCAGAAAATGGTGATTACACTTTAATTTCCCTAGTGGGGAGCAGATCTTCCACTTTATCTTCATTCGTTAAAAGCAGGGGGTGGCTCTCTGTGTCCCCCACCCAGGTGGTATTGGCAGGCAGATTAGGGAGCTGATTTTTCACTATCCCACCCCTCCAACTCCATTTAAGTAGGTGATATTCTGATTCTCTCCTTGGCAAGGTATTGGCAGGCCTGAGCAAGAGGAAGCTGGTTTTCCATCTCACCACCTAACAAAAACATGTGACACTAAGAATGAAGACTCGAAATACCACTGGAGTCCACTGGGGAGGTGAGTTTCTACCCATGTCCAGAATCAACAAAGTAAGATGAAGAGGAGCAAGTAAGTACTGTTACTCATCCCTATATCAACAGGGTCCAGTAAGGAGACGATTAGGGAGCTCAATCTCCATCCCAGGCAGCAACAGTGAGACCAAATGATGGAGATTAGGGAAGGGCAAATCAGAAATCAGGTTGGCTTAGAGGGGAGCTGGGCATCCATTTGCACATGGAAGCAACAAGGCAAAACATGACTGGCAAGATAGTGAGAGTCAACCTTCTGTTTATTCTGCATTCTTTGGTGTCAGCACTACTCAGGAGAGGTGCTGAGCTCATACACCCACCTGGTGTTAGTTGGTGTCCAACATTCAAAAAGGGGATATCAGTGTGGTAGAGAGTGAGCTGAACTCACACTCTACTATCTGCATTAGGATGGTGTCATTTAGCCTCCACATTTGTCAGGGTGGTATTTACAGTTTCAGACAGAAGGTGAATATTAACTTCACCCATTATTGCACATTATGTTTAGACTTAGAAACTGACTGTTATAAGGATGGTTAAATAGGATTGAGAGTCTCACAATATAATACCCAAAGTTTCTAAGATACAAGAGAACATCACTTGATATACCAAGTACCAGTAAAACCATAACTTGAATAAGAAAATACAATAGATATCAACAATGAGATCACTCATATTTTGGAATTATCTGACAAGGATTTTAAAGAAGCAATAATAAACGTGCTTTATTGAGCAATAAAAAACACTCTTAAATGAAAATATTAAATATCTCAGTAAAGAGATGCAAAATATAAAGAACCCAAGGGATAGTATACTGCTTAAAAAAATACAATAACTGAAGACGAAAAGTCCTTTCTACATAGGCTCAGTAGTATATTAGAGAAGACAGAGGAGTTAGCGAACTTGAAGACAGATCAATAGAAATTACCTAATCTCAAAAATAGAGAGAACATAGGCTGAGAAAATAATAAGTAGAGTCTCAGGGACAATGAGCAATAACAAAAAAGCTAACATTTGTATTATCAGAGTCCTAGAAGGAGAGGAAAATAGTACAAAGTGAAAACAAAAGTGAAGAAGTTAAGAACTTTACAAATTTGGCAAAAGTCATAAACCTACAGATTTAAGAAGTAATTATATACCGATATAATACAATGTTACTTTAATAACAATAAAATAAATAAAACTAACCTAAAACCAAAATAAAAAAGATACTAAGTAAATCACAAACAGGACAAACCTAAATATATCCATGACAAGAATTAGTGATAATCAAAAGTCTGAAAATTGAGGGCAAGAAAAACTTAGAGAGAGGCTAAAAAGAACTAACAAGTAGCTGCAAGGGACCAATAATTCAAATGTTAATGACTTTATCATCTGAAGTCATGGAAACCAGAAAGCAGTGACACTGAAAGAACTGTCAAGATCAAATTCTATATGCCACAAAAATAACCTTCTGGAATGAAGAGGAAGGGAAAACAGTCTCTAAGAAAAATTAAGAGTTTATGTTCCCAGCAGACCTAAAAAAAAAAAAAAAGTGAATAGAGGAAGTTCCCTAAATAAATAAAAATGATAAGAAAAGGAGTCTGATACTTCAGGAAGGAAGGAAGTAATGGAATGGGTAAAAGTAAGGGTAAACATAATGGGCTGCTCTCTCATCAGTTTTTCAGTTTGTTTGGTGGTTGAAGCAAAATTTATAACATCTGATTGTGGTGCTCTGTGTATGTAGAGGGTATGCTTCAGATTATTTTTTAAAAGTGCAGAGAGTAAAAAGACTGTAAGGTTTCCTCACCTCACTTAAAATAGTAAAACATTTGTATAAATAGACTTTGAAATATTCAGCATATGTATTGTAATACCTAGAACAACAGAAGTCCTATACAAATATATTGTAAATTAGAAAAATTCAAATACATTAAACATAAAATGGCATTCTATGAAATGTTCGAGTGACCCAAAATAAGACCTGAAAAGGGAAACTGAGGGAGTGTCAGTTCTCTGGAGAAGGAAGAACTGATTCCCTCCAACCATAAAAGTTGGTCTTGCAGAACTGGGCCCCTCCTCCTGGCATCTTTTGTTTGTGACCAATTCTTCTCTCTATATAAGCGTAGTCAGCCAATCTTTCCACCAATTCTTCTCTCTGTATAAGCCTATTCAGCCAATCTTTCCTCCCATCTATAACAAAGGAATTAAGCATATTCAAACCTTCAAGGTTTTAGAGGAAATGAAAGTATGTTTATTTTATAGTATAATTGACAGGGATTTACCTTGGTTATAATGTTTCATCAATGTAAGTGAAAGACATTGTTTGCTACAGATGGCTATAATTATTTCTGAGAGAAACTTGCAAGTTTCAGGGAAATTTGGTGTTTCATTTTATGTATTCTTCTATAGTCTCTTTTAAAAAATATCTATTTTCCTTCAGTGGTGAAAAGAGCATCTTAAAATTTCCTTCAGAGACTTCTGAGCAAAAACTTTGTTGAGCAAATAATGTGCAGTTGGGAAAAGCAGCTTAGGTAGCCAGATTCTCAGTGGATAATTTGATATTCTTAGATTGTCAGACACTGTACACCATCCAGGTAATTTGCTGCTTTGAACCAAAACACAATTCCCTCCCTAAACCCCCACAACTTATTTTTGTTGTTTGAAATGTTGCCTAACAATGGCTTTCTCCCTTCAACTCGCCATTCTGCACCATCTGTTAGGAGAGTGCCTATTTTGAACACAGTGTCTCATACACCCTATCATTCTTATAGCTCTTGCAGGAGCCAGGCTGTTTGGAAAAGGAATCCTGGCATTGAGAAAGGGAAGAAAAGAGAAAAGGTGAACCAGAATGTTCAATATATTTTCATGAAGTTCCTATTCTAAAGCAGTATGGCGGGCCATCCTTTCAATGTGGGAAATGATGCCAAGTTAAAAACAGATTCCAGTGTAGTGAAAGCCAGACTCAAATCAAGTAGAGTTTAAGGACAAATCACCAATGAGAGCTCTTTGGATATTTTTATTTACTCTTCAAAAATCCTTTAGAAGTCAGGATGGTATTTTTAGCTGTGTCTCATTAATGTTGGAGGTGGTGTCATGAATAAGAACCTAGGTTAGCAGTAGGTTAGCAGTAGAACAGTACTGGAAAATGTGATAACTTTGTCCTATCTGATGACCTAACTAACTTTGTCCTATCTGATGACCTATTGCTGACACAGGTCCCCTTTTAAAGTCCTGGAAACATCCTTTTTGACTGGACTGGCTACTTTAACATCAAGAGAGCTGGAGAGAGAAATGGAGGAGGAATATTTGATAGTTTTCTATTCAGCCCAGCCAAAGTGAGGTTGGTAGGAGATTTAAGTAAACAGTCTTACCTCTTCACCCTCCTGACCTTAAATAATCTTTTTATGGGCATTTGTTGGGAGAAACAGAAAGTTCTAGTGGATGACAAAGCTTGTATTATAATGATGCTCATGAATAAAGATTTAGGGGAATTGGGAATGGAGGTCAATATGTGAGCATGTGAGGAGTTTATTCTTCCTTCTGACCATTCGCCTTCCCTTAGATCCTGTGATGGTGAATTTTAGGTGTCAACTTGACTGGGTCATAGGGTGCCCAAATATTTTATTAAACATTATTTCTTGGATTGTCTATGAGGGTATTTTTGGTAAGATAAATATTTGACTCTGTCAACCAAGTAAAGCAGATTGCTCTCTCCACTGTGGGTGGACTGAGTAAGAAAAAATATTTTCTTCTGCCTGATTATCTTCTCACTGGACATTGGTTTTCTCCTGCCTTCAGACAGCTATTACAGGTCTAGACTGCTCCGCCTCCGTAATTGTGTGGACTAATGTCTTATTTAAAAAAAACCTCTCTTTGTCTCTACCCTACCCCCCTGTTTGTCTGCCTGTCTGTCTCTCTATCTGTCTGCCTGTCTGCCTGTCTGTCTGTCTGTCTCTCTCTCTCTCACACACACACACACACACACACACACACACACACACACACACGTACCAATTCCTTCTGGCTTCCATGATTTCAGATGCTAAATCCACTGCCTTTTTATATATTTGCTCTTGTCTTCAGTTTTTGGGATTTTTCTTATCATGAGATGATATATTAATTTTGGGGGTTTATCCTGTATGTGGTTCACTTAACTTCTTAAATCCATGGGTTGATGTTTTTTGATTATTGATTCTGTTCTCTGGAGAACCCTAATACAGTACCAAAATTCTCATTGTCTGCTCTTGGTCACACATTATCAGTCTAGTTCTCCCACTGGCGAACTTCTTGAGATAACAGAGAGGAATATGCTTGCATGGCTCCTTCTAAGAGGAAGAAATAATTCTCTCTTGTCAAAACTCACAGCCACCTTCTTTCACATAATTACAAAGACCCATGTAAAGGCTTAAAAATTTGAGAATTGAATCGAGGTTGTGTGGCTGTTGATTTATTCAGTTTTGTGCTTGCTTGATTGTAGCTATTATTGTATGGGACTGGAACCAACTCTTCAGTGATCAAAAAAGACAAACTCATACCATTCGTGGCAATGTGGATGGAGCTGGAAGGGATGATGCTAGCCGAAATTAGTCAGAAGGAAAAAGATAAATACCAAATGGTCTTACTTATATGTGGTATATAGAGAAACCAAACAAAGATCAAGAGAAAGTCAAAACCTGCAAGCTCACCATAGATGCTTGCATCAGCGTACATCAAAGGAGGAGGCGGGGGTGAGGAGGCAAAACATGGAAGGAAGAATACAAAGGACTGTGTTGATGGTTCACAGGTGATATGGTGGCAGGAGAACTATGGGAACTCCAATGATGTAAGAAAAAAAATTAATAAATAAAATAGAACCAACTCTTTTGGCTGAATTGACTGACCAATAGATAAGTAGAAAAGTTATGTAGACCCAACCTATGATTCATTATGTCTGGGGTGTCACTGCTCTAAGTGTTCACTGAGGTTGCATACAGTGTCTAGGATAGTACCACATGCACATGGAGGCTTGATGACTATAATAGTGATGACAATAATAATGATACAATAATGGTAATTTTCCCTTTGTCTACCTATCTCTCAGGGTAAAGAAGACTAACCAGATCATTGTTAGGTCTATGCATTTAGAGTCACAAAAGAAAAACTGCAATGGATTATCCAAATATCTACTTGTTATCAGAGGTGGGGAACATTTAATCACACCGGGGAAAGATCAGATCAGCAGCTTATTTTCATTTAGCTCATAAGTCAGGGATTAGGATATAACTGCATTTATGTCTGTAGTTGGGAACATGACATTTGAATTATTTTGTAGATGTATTTATTCATTTATTTGAACTTTTTTTAAAAGATTATTTATGCATAGAAGAACTGGGGTGTCAACCAGAGGTGCAGGGGGTGAGAGGATTCAGCAAAGGCAGAGTGGGAACAGAACAGGCAGATCTACTGAAATACACTGCTGAGGGGAGCAGCGGGCAAGACAGGAGAGGTCTGCTGTGCCATGTGGGTCACCTCCCTCGCCTGGGATGGAACTCAGGTCTTAGTAGTTATAGCACTGAGACTTAATACCTAGGCCACCAGGGAGCCTCCAGTAGATGTATTTAAAAAGCAGTGAGAGAAATGGTTTTCCACACAAGATCTTTATTATAAAAGTGTAATGATGATGATAAGTGTGATGAAGGTCATGATGCCAATAACTACCATGCATTGAGTACTTACTAATGTTTGACACTGTTCTAAATTCTTTACATATAACAATTCAGTTAATCTTCAAAAACACTACCTTCAGCTAGAGAGCTCCATTTAAGGATGATCCTTAAATGAAACAAAGGAAGTATTTTAGGAATGCCTGCACTTCTCTGCTTTAAATTAAACTTTGTCAATTTTTATCTACTGTTAAAATATAAAGGATTGTGTTAGATCTTTGTTTCTTGGTGCTTTAACCAGCATCAAGTTCTTTCTGTCTCTTCTGCTTTGCCTTCTCCACTCTGCTCATTTCTTCCTTTTCTTTCATCTTCCTCCTCCTTACTTCAGTGGCCATGTATAGGAAAATTGAAAGACATTCTTATTTGTGGTGTGTGCCCTGTTTATATCCTGCAAGACATAATAGTGCACATTAAGCCATTTGAAAACTTCTGGATTACTGGGGGGGGGGTGTTAATATGTTTACAGTGAATAAATTAAGGTTGAATCCAACCAATTTTATATCAGATTGGTTTTAAATATCTTACTATTTTTTACACTTGCATAGATAATATATAATGTATGTGTGGGTATGTGTGTTGAAATTGAAGATAAAGGATTAGAAATGACTCCATTTTGACCTTGTGAGCTGGCACTCCACTCTGAAAGATTTACAGTCATAACTCTCAGTCTCTATCCTTCAAATACGTGGTGATGATAAGGCAAGATGAAATAGCTTTTTTATTTTAAAGAAGATATACAGCTTTATTTTTTTAAGTGCCCCGAGGCCTAAGAGAAAAACAGGTACACTTCGATTTCAAAGGATTTACTTGGTGAAGTTTTTAAAAATAAAATAAAGACTGTCTTTGAAACTTATGGCAATGAGATACACTGAAGCATGGAAAGTGAGCGTCAACCAGAGGACACCCAGAGAGACAGATTCATCTTTGAGCTCTCTGCTATCTGAGGTTCTAGTTGCTGATTTAAGTGGAACCATTTCCATACTACTAGTTGCTGCCCTCTTTGTCATGAAAGATAAACATCTCCAGGTACAAGGAAACCCACCTAAAATGGACCAAGTTTAAAGTGAAGTGGTTCATACCTTTCCATTTCTGGTGTCCCAAAATATTGTGTGTGTCCTACAAAGAGTCATGTTATTAAATTAAAGGAATCGATTGCAAAAAATAAAAATATTTACATCTATGGAGGTAAGAACCTATATTTCTAAATCGTATATAGGGTTGTAAACCAACATTACCTCAATTCAAAAGACAATAAAAATAATTAAAAGAAAAATATAAAAAGTTTTTCCCTAATTCTGAGCTCATTTTCTAAACTCAATCTTCTAAAAAGAAAACTTGGGATTGGGAAGTGCTTGCTTTATACTCTCCAATGTCAGGTTGATTACTGAAATAAAAGGTCTAGTGTGAACTATTGTATTGAGAGAGACAGAGAGAGAATGCAAAGGAGAGACTGTATATATCTGTATACAAATCATATTGCCCAAACACTGCAAAATTATGAAGTAAAGTTTGTCATTAGTATTCACTGTGCTCCACCAGCTGGCAGTACCCTAATTTTCCTGCTGACTCTGTCTCATAGCTCCCCAAGTCCTCTGGGTATAGTACCCCTACCAGACCTAACACTCTGTAGCAACCCCCATCTGCCCCTTACAATTCTCTCTCCCTGTCCTCTATCACAATTTGTCCCTTCAGCATCCTGTTAATTAGGTAGCACTTACTAGCTGACAATGAGTGCACTTCTGGGCTGAAGAAACTTAGGTGCGTAGAAAATTAGAGCTAGGGGGCCTCCCCTGGTGGCGCAGGCCATTGAGCGCTGTGCTGTGAAGCTGTCTGCAGCCTCTGCAGTGCTAGTTTGATCCCAGCCGGCCAGCGAGGGTCCCACATGGCGTGGCAGACCTCTCCTATCTCTCCCGCTGCTCCCCTCAGCAGTGTATTTTGTCAGTCTGCCTGTTCTGTTCCCTGCTCTGTCTCTGGTGAATCCTATCACCCTCCCACACATCTGGCCTGTACCCTGGTTCTTGTATAAATAAATGAATAAATCTTTAAAAAAAATTAGAGCTAGGTGGCCTAAACCCCTCATTTTATTTATACCTTAGTGATCTTGGAACTCCGTTTTGGAAATTACCTCAACCAAAGTCACACAAGTGGCTATTGAGGACTAACATGTCCTATTTTAAGTGTAAGTTTCTGGAGTTAATGCTTCAGTCCAAAGAAATGATTCTAATGATGGAATTACTCCATGATTAGAGTGGCGTAATAGATATGAAAATATTTTGAGTCTTTCAGTGGGACATCTTTCCCTCTTCTTTGCTACTGATTTGGCTTCTGTCTCCTGAGGTGCAAGGCTTGGGCCTCTGTGCCAGGTGAGCATGTCACCCTACCTAGTTTCACCAATGCTGTTTGCTATATATAGGAGCTGCCTCTGCTACCTTCTTTTATGGACATCAAAGCAATGGCTCTTTTCTCTTGGGGAAGAGGTAAGTCTATTGCAAGCTGCTTTGACCATTTCACTGAGCTTATTTCCATTCTCTTTCTTTTGCAAATCATTGATATGACTTGCCTACATAAATAGAAAGAAGCAGCTCAATTAAAAATGCATGGGGCTGTTCCCTAAGAATTTCACAATGGGAAGCCATCCAGGAACACTCTAGAAATCAGCAGCTATCTTTATGCTTTGCTTCTACTTGGGGGAAGATGGGGAGGAATTTAATATGCCCAAAACAGAAAGGCCAAGTGGGCTGGTATCATTGACCTGTGGGAGGCTCATAAAGGTGGAGCTCATTTTTCCCAGGCTGCCTTTATCTTAAAGTACTCACAGAAGTATGATGCAGAACTTGGCTCTAATACATTACAATTCAATGACCACAGAGTTGGAAAGAACCATACAGACTATTTATTACAACCCCACCCCCACAACTAAGATTGTCTCCTTGACAAAACTTCGTCAGGCTTTTCTGAGCTCTCTTCATGGTTAGACCTCCACATCGGCCTCCATCCTGTCTTTGGCCTCCTCAGCCCCAGTCTTAAAAAAAATCCTGCTAAGTAATCACCCCACCATTGATGACCACCTTTGTTCAATTTCCTAATTCTCCTTGCCTGATCTTAAACTCTTGGCCTGCCTTTAGTAAGAATACCCTTAGGCCAATTTAGTAAGAACCCTCTGTCCCCACCCTCCACCCTACCTACTTACTAAGATATAGCCTCTCAGTAATTTTCCATCCATTGACAACCTCACCCTGCCTATTGGCTATAAATTCCCAGTTGTCTTTGCTGCATTCAAAGTTGAGCCCAGGGCCTCCCCTGGTGGTGCAGGCGGTTGAGCGCAGCGCTGTGAAGCTGTATGCAGCCTCCACAGTGCCGGTTCGATCCCTGCAGGCCGTGGAGATGCCCACATGGCACAGCAGACCTCTCCTGTCTCCCTGCTGCTCCCCTCAGCAGTGTATTTCATCAGTCTGCCTGTTCTGTACCCCATTCTGTCTCTGGAGAAGCCTCTCACCCTCTTGCGCATCTGTCCTGTACCCCAGTTCTTGTATAAATAAATAAATAAATCTTTAAAAAAAAAAGTTGAGCCCAACCTTTCTCCCCAGTTGCAATACCCCTACTGTAATGCTGTTTGGATAAAGATTCCCTTACCATTTTAACAAATGTCAGATTTTTCTTTTATTTGACATTCTCAATACCAGAATCCCACTTTGCTGCATCCCTAATAAGATGATAACCCAAGCTACACTTAAATATTTCCATTGATGGGGAAGTTCGTAATTCTGAAGTAGACTATTTAAATCATGGGAAAGGTGTGAACCGTAGTGACTTATTGGAAAAGAGTATAACCCTTAGAGTATAACAGTAGTGACTTTATTGGAAAAGAGTATAACCCTTAGTGTCAAACAGACCAAGGTTGGTTGATTTCTTCCCTTTGCTCTCCCCCTTAGCACAGTCAATTCTGTAGTGCTATTTCTAGGGTTTGATTTGGTTTGGTCTTTTCTTTCCTTCATTTTGCTTCTCTATATTTCACATACGAGTGCAATCATCCAGTCTTTGTCTTTCTCCTTCCGACTTATTTCGCTTAGCATAATCCTCTTCACTTTTATCCATTTTGATACAAATAGCAAGATTTCATCTTTTTTTATGGCAGTAGTATTCCATTGTTCAGACACACCACATTTCTTTAGCCACTGATTTGACGTTGGGCACTTAGTTTCCTCCCATAACTTGGCTGTTGTAAATAGTGCTGCAATAAACATACGACTTATATTTTAAGAACATTCTAGCTATATAGCTATTGGAGGGACAAGATCAGATGTCTGCAGAACAAGTTAGCTGCATATCCTTGCTCTCCTACTATTAGCTATAGTCTTAGGTAAAGTCATGCAATCTTAGGAAGATTCAGTTTCTCTACTGGAGAATGGATAATATCTTTCTTGCAGAATTACTGTGAAGGTTAGTGTTATGTATGCAAAAAGGCTGGCATGTTGTAGGCAGTAAATACTAATTCCCTTCCACTCTGCTCCTACTCCACAACCAAATTAGAACATTTTTACACTGAACTAAGATTGCTTCACTTAACCCCTGTGATTGTGGAAGTCCTAGTAGCACTATTTACAAGAATCTGAAATAAATCTTAACCCCTCTTGACTTCACATATTTGAAGATGTATCTTTTATTCTCCTTAGTCTTACTTTTTAAACTAACCTTTCTCAATTGGTTCTTCTTCATTGGTTCTTCTTCTCACTCCTGGATACTTTCCTGTAGGTGAAGTGAGTACCTCTCTTAACTTATGGCATACATAAATAGAATACTACTCAGCTATAAAAAAAATAAAATCTTACCATTTGTGACAATGTGGAGGGAGATGGAGGGGATTATGCTAAGCAAAATAAGCCAGAATAAAAAAGACAAATAACAGATGATTTCCCTCATATGTGGAATATAGAGAAACAAAAGAACAGATGTTAAATTAAAACAAACCCTACAAATGTGACTGCAGAATTGAGGCTTCCAAAGCAGGAAGGTAGGAGATGGAGAACAAAGAGGGGAGGGACCCCCAATGGACAATGGTGGAAGACTGTGAGGCTTTGGTGGTGGGTGTGGTGGGATAGCATACATCTGAAGATTTGGGGACCTGTACCTCTAAATCATATGCAGTGTTGTAAACCAATGTTGCCACAGTAATACAAAAAAAAAAAAAAGAAAAGAAGAGAAGAGAAACATAACACTCTAGGTATGGTTTAAACAGCTTATAGTAAAGTAGAACAATTTTGATCTTGATAATAAAATTATGTTATATTGCCTAAAATTACATTAGCTATTTTAGCAACTGCGTCATATGTTTGGTTCATTTTTAGCCCATATTTAATGAAAATCCCAGGTATTTTCATATGAACAGCTGTTTACCAAATTTTTTTGCTCGCTAAATTTTGTTTTGTTTGTTTTGAATAAGATTTCTAGCTTAAATACATGTATTTCTAGCTTAAATATATACACATTTTTTATAATTAACATTTTTCTGAATTTGGTATCTTTTTTTTTTTTAGATTTATTTATTTATTTATACAAGCACTGGGTACAGTCAGAAGCACGGGAGGGTGAGAGAATTCACCAGAGCCAGAGCAGGGAACAGAGCAGGCAGACCGACGAAATGCACTGCTAAGGGGAGCAGCAGGCATGGCAGGAGAGGTCCATTGCACCATGTGGGTTACCGGGCATCGAACCAGCGCTGCAGAGCCTGCGGGCAGCTTCACAACCCAGCGCTCAACCACTGCACCACCAGGGGAGGCCCTATATACACATATTTTTATATATAAATATACATATATATATATACTATATACTCATTCCAACATCACAAAATGTTATAACAATGAACAGTAAATTTCCCTGTATTAATATATTCTGTTTCTTTTCCTTCCTTCTCCTGAAACAACTCTGTTTTCATTTTTCTTATAAATCCTTTCAAATATATTCTATTTCTATACAAGTAAATACAGATGATAGCTTACTATACACACGATTCTGTACTTTGTCCTTTACATTTCGTCCTACATTTAATAGAATGTAGGAAGTAGGAGGGCAGGGATTTTTGTTAGTTTTCAGCTCCTAGAAATTCTGACACATTGTAGAGGCTCTGTATACACACGCTGAGTGTTGAAAAATGTTTTTGGAGATTTTTCCATACCAGTATGTACAAGGTTTTAGCAAACTTTTTTCTAAAAAGGACCAGGTAGTAAATATTTTAAGCTTTGTGGACCATGTTGTCACTGCTACAACTCTCACCTTTGCCATTGTAGCATGAAGGCAGACACAGGCAATATAGAAACAATTAGGGATGATTGTGTTCTAGTCAACTTTTATTAACAAAAACAGATGTTGGGCTAGATTTGCTCAGTGGGCTATATTTTGCTGACCCCTGGTATATTATTACCCCTTGGTAATAATATATTATTATTCTAGCCTTTTTCAGAATTGCATACTATTCCATCATGTGGTTGTATTATTATAAGTTATTTAATCAGGGCCCTGTTTATGTTTATTTTAATAGTCTTTTGTTATCATCACTGCTGCAGTAATGTTTTATTGAGTATTCTTTTTCTTTTGCACTTGTTTGAAAATATATTCCTAAATTGTTATAGCCGAGTAGAAAAGAATAGTTATTCTTAAACAGGTATTGTACAATACCATTTCAAGGGACTAGATATTAATCTGTACTCTCAGGGGCTACAGTGACTTTCTGGCTTCTCCACACCTTCTCATGATTGTGCATTAAGTTTTCACTTCTGCCAATCTAAGAGCTGGGAACTAGGTGATCATTCATTTTCATTTTTGTTTTAAAAATCATTCAAACATACAAAAAGCACATAAAATAGTATAGCAGACAGAGCAAAAATTAAACAGATGCAAATATTTTACCTTGTTGGTTGTACATCTCTTTTTTCAAAGAGGAAATAAAATGTTAGAGATATAGCTAGAACCCAGCTTCCTACTCACATTAATATATAGTAGCTCTGTGTTTTTAACTTTTACGTAAGTGGTATCATATTATCGTTCTGCAAGTTGCTTTTCTAGTTCAAACTTATTTTTGAGGTTTATGCAACTTGCTTCTATTTATTCAAATTTATGTTTAAGGTTTACATGCATATATGCAGATCTAGTTTGCTCATTTTAACTATTATTAGTATTTTGTTATATAAAGGAACCACAGTTTAATTATCCCTTCCTGTGGAACTGTTAGAGGATTTTAAAGATTAACAAAGCTGGATACTAGTTAAATTGGTAAACACAAATTTTAATCAGTAATATACTGAGTGATTATGATGTGTCTATTTTGTCACATTGATTGCAATAAATGTACCACTGCGCGGGGTGGGGAAGACTGCATGTATCAGGACAGGTGGTATTGGGAACTTTGGTGCCTTCTGATTTTAAAGAAAATTCATTAACGAAAAATATGCATTAGATTATTGGTGAAGTTAAACATTCATACATTTCAAAGTCATTTAAAATATTTTATGTGAGCTGAATGTTTTGCTGTTTGTCCCTTACTAGAGGAGGTACTTGAGTAAATGCAAAATACATATCTTGATATTAAGTGTTTAAAGATTTCTAAGAAGTTTTTATAAGTACCATATGTCCTTACCAACATCTTTAATAGGTTCTGGGAAACTGATTTGAGTGAAACATTGTATAAGCAAAACAACATATAACAAAACCAATTTACCATAAGCTAATTGGTATATATAAGAGCTAAGTTTCAGCATATTTGTGGTCACAAAAACATCACCAAACTTCTAAAGAAAGACACTAAGTACTTCTAATATTAAATAATACTTTTTATTCATTCATTTCACAACCTGCTCATTCAAGTTGAGGGCCTTGGGTGGCTGAAGTCTATTCTAGCAGCTCAGGGTACAAGGCAGGGCCCAATCCTGGACAGAATGTCCTTTGGTAACAAGGCCACTCACTCACACTCGCCAGACTGGGATGATTGAGACATGCCCATGAATCTAATATGCACATCTTTGAGTTGTGGGTAGAAAATTATTTTCTGTATTCAAGTATGTTGGTCTTTCCTGCATAACTCCTAGATTTTGTGTGTTGCTTAGGAAGTCCTTCCTCAGTATCAGATAATATTATAAAGTGTCATATTTCATTTGGTATTTTTGTAATTTTATTTTATTTTTATATTTAAATATTTAACCATATGGAATATATTTTAGGGTAGCGAGTCAATTTAGTAACAATAACATCAGCTATTGAATAACTCATTTTCTGACAGATTTTAAATAAGATCTATAAAGTACGAAACTCCTTTATGTATACGTGCACTTTTAAACATTCTGTTCTATTCCACTGATATTTTGTTTTCTTATTAACCAGTCTTGGATTACTGTGATTACCATAGTATGTTTATTTATTTATTTTTATTTATATATATTTTATATCATTGTTCATTTTTGCACATTTGCTCTCTTCTCTCAGGTGTGGTCCCCATAGAATTCCCACCACCATTTCACCCACGCACCATCACCATAGTCCCTAGTGCTCTTCCCTCCTGTTTTATCCCCCTCCGCATCCCCTGCAGGATGTCTCTGATTTATTTCATTTATTATTATTTTTTCCCTGATCCCTTATTTGCTTCCCCTATATTCCTCCTACAAGTGAAATCATCCGATATTTTTTCTTTTTCATTCTGCTTATTTCACTGAGCATTATCCCTTCCAGCTCTATCCATGCTGCTGCAAACGACATGCATTTATCTTTTTTGATTGCCTAATAGTATTCCATTGTGTATATGTACCACATCTTCTTTTTTTTTTTTAAAGATTTATTTATTTATTTATACAAGCACTGGGTACAGTCAGAATCATGGGAGGGTGAGAAAATTCACCAGAGCCAGAGTGGGGAACAGAACAGGCAGACCGCTGAAATACACTGCTAAGGGGAGCAGCAGGCGTGGGAGGAAAGGTCTGCGTACCATGTGGGACCCTCGCCAGCAGGGATTGAACTGGTGCTGCAGAAGCTGCGGGCAGCTTTGCAGCCCAGCGCTCAACTGCTGTGCCAGCAGGGGAGGCCTTGTACCACATCTTCTTGATCCAGTTATCTATTTTTGGACATTTGGGTTGTTTCCATATCTTACCTATTGTAAATAGTGCTGCAGTAAACATAGAGGTGCAGTTATCCTTTTTTTTTTAACTCAAATGCAATGTTTATTTTTAAAATTATTCTTAATAAAATTGGCCTTGACTCTTGTATTAAGTTATAGATACTTTCAAAGAATAAAATCAATGCAATATAGACAGCATTTCTTGAGCAGGTATCCTTTTGAATTAATGTTTTTTGTGTCCTTTGGGTAGATCCCTAGGAGTGGGATTGCCAGGTCATATGGCAGCTCCATTTTCAGTAGTTTGAGGATTCTCCACACAGCTTTCCATAGTGCTTGGACCAGTTTGCATTCCCACCATCAGTGTAGCAGAGTTCCTTTTTAACCACATCCTTGCCAGTATTTGTTGTTGCTAGTTTTTTTTTTAAATATGTGCCATTCTCACTGGTATAAGGTGGTATTTCATTGTGGTTTTGGTTTGCATTTCTTTGTTTATAGACGTTGAACATTTTTTCATGTACTTGTTGGCCATTTGCATGTCCTCTTTAGAGAGGTATCTTTTTAACTCTTCTGCCCATTTTTTTTTACTGGATTATTTACTTTGTTTTTGTTGAGTCCTGAGCTCTTTGTTGATCTTTGTGATCAGTTCCTTATCAGTTGCATGGATTGCAAAAGTTTTCTCCTAGTCAGTAGGATGTCTCTTTGTTTTGGTTAATGTCTATTTTGCTGTGCGGAAGCTTTTTAGTTTGATTACCATAGCATGTTTAAATCTATAAAGTCCTACTGGTATTTCCAATTGGATCATAATTAAATCAATAGATTAATTTTTTGAACAGTGTGTGCATTATTATTCTACAACATAGAATGTTTATGTTTAAAAACAATGTATCTTTCTATTTGTACAAGTTTTATTTTATTCCTCTCAGTGATACATTAATTTTTAACATGGTCTTCATAGAAATCCTCTACTTTTTGTTCAGTTTTGCTCTAAATGGAATCTTTATTTCCATTAACATTTCTAATGAAATGAAAGTTAATGGTTTCACCATTTGTAAACTAGAGATAATAATAGCCATTACTTCCTGGGGATATTATAAGGATTGAAGGAGAAAATGTATTAGAGCCCTGGGCAGAGTGCCTGACACATAATGACCACTCATTATTTGTTTTAGAACTTATTCCCCTATCTTATGTAATGAAACTAATAGGGGTATACAGTGCTATCCAGATATCCGCTACCTTGTCACATGGCATCTAGACTCTTTATGCCTTGGAATCCCCATTGGACATGGGACAAGCATTTTCAATCTCATTACAAGAAAAAGCAGGAGCTAGAGATGAGAAAGGTTCATTTCCTAACCATCAGCAATCAAAACAATTATCAGAAACTCTTTCCTCTGTGTTTGTCTTTCTGTCCTGGATGCTTAGTAAAATACCAGATAATTATGTTTTTCTCCATACCTACTCAGAACTTTGCTGATTAATAAGAAGATAATAATGTGGAATCACTAGCCATGATTTTTGAAGGAATTCTGGTGGTTGGCCAGATTTTTTTTTAAGATTATTTATTTATGCATACAAGAACTGGGGCACAGGACAGAGGTATTGGGGGTGAGAGGATTCAGCAGAGACAGAGTGAGGAGCAGAAGAGGCAGATCTACTGAAATACACTGCTGAGGGGAGCAGCTGGTGAGCCAGGAGAAGTCTGCTGCACCATGTGGATAGCTTCCCGTGCTGCAGTGGCTGCGGATAGCTTCATAGGTTGTGTCTTAACCTGTTGTGCCACCAGGGAGGCCCTGGCCAGATGTTTTATGCTTCGAAAGACTTGTGTCAGTTATTCCCAGTGCTGTGAGGTTTTGGTCCTGACATGTGCAATTCTTGAATCTAGAGATAAACCCTCCCCCACTTCCTGTATGGAATGCTGTGAAGTTTTTACAGTAGGGTACAGAATCTTTAGTTGGCTGGATGGAAGAGCAATTTATCTATGGCTGGTGACTGCAGTATCTGACTCATGCATGCATATCAGCACCAGCTTACAGTTGCCCCTGAAGTGCAGCTTTTAAGACTGGAGCTGGTTATATGACTTTTTGGGTCTGAAACAGTTACCAGTGTCCTTCAGAGTCTTTGTCAACTTACAGAAGCCTTTTATTCTGCAATTGAAAAATAAGTTCACAGGAAAAGGATTGCAGACAAGAATAAGGCCTTGAATGTCTGGAAGAGATATTATATTGAAGAAATGTCACCAGAGAATGTTAATAGTAATTTTGAAAGGGTTTGGTCTTCTAAAGGCAAATTTCTTTAACACCAGATTTGAATACTTTAATAGCCAAATTAACATAATTACCATCCTTATTATATCCTGTTGTCAGTGTTACTTTACAAATCCAGGCAAATGATTATCTGCAAGACTGAAGGAAACGAGCATATATGTAAAATAGGCCTGTCTTTTCCAATTTACTTAAACCTAATCCTTCTTTCCTCCATCCAGGGATACATACACATTATCTTATATTATACTGACTCTAAATACCATCTCAGGAATTCTATAAATATTTACTTTTAGATAAATTTGGTATAGGCCAGTCTAAAGGGTTTATCTAGTGTCATTCAGAAACATTAAGTGGTTACTTGATATAAAGTATAAAGTGCAATTCTGCTACAGACCCTAAGGGACCTAGCATTTGGTAAAGCATAACAAAGCATAAAATTCATGTTTAAAACAAGTATTAATGGAATATCCATAATATATCAGGCACTGTGCAAGGCACTGAGGATTCAAGAATATACAGGGCATGGACTCTACTCTCAAGGAGACTGCAGACAAATTGGAAGACAATTATAAACCAGGGAGCTACGCGCAGTGCTAAAGAGAAGAAGTTTCTGAAGTCTCAATTTCAGAGGTTATAGCCCAGGGAGGGGCAAAGTAAAAAAAGTCTTGGAACACAAAAATAATTGATATTTCAGTACAGCAAGGCAATTTAGAATAAAATGGAATCTAGAAGATCCAGGGTGAAGGGCCAGAAATGAAGAGAAACTGGGAAAGAATGATTTCAGACAAGTCAAAGGAGGAGAGGGACATTTGAGGGAGTAAGCAATGTGAAATGCATCATCATAGAGGTCAAGTAAGAAAATGAGAACGCAATATCAATTGAATTTAGAATCATTGGAGATCATTAGTGACTTCAGGGAGAGCAGTTTGATGGAATTGAGAGGGATGAAGCCAATTTGCAGTAAGTTGATTTATTAATGAGAGATCAGAGAGTTAAAATGGTGAGTGTAGACTAGCATTTCATAGAGCTTAGCTGGGAAGCAAAAGAGAACATTAGGATGGTGATTAGAAGGGGTTATAGGTCAATAAAGGTTTTGAATTTGTTTAATGTAAGGGAGCCTTTAGCATATTCTAATGCTATGTGGGGAAAGTGTTGATAGGAGAGAGTGCAGTTAGGGTAAGGAAGAGGAAGGAATACTTTCTGTAGCCATGATCCCGACAGCAAAAGGGGCAATAGAATTCAAGTAGATGAGGGCAGGAGGAGTGACGTTGAACTCTTTGGGATTAAAGAGAAAAGAAAATTTCCCTTGATTGCCTTGATTTTCTCAGTGGTACAAGAAGTTTGGGTATCTGTAGAGAGTGAGAAGAGACGTGGCACAGAAAGATTTATGACAGTCAGGTGTCTGCCTGAAATCATAAATCATGGTCTCCAGGGGAAAACGTGGGGAGCAATAAAAATAATGGTGGCTACTGTTAGTGTTAGTATTACTACTACTACTACTACTACTACTACTACTACTACTACTACTAAATATTTGGAACTACAACAGTTTTGGAATTTTTTCACTAATATGGACAGAGAAAAACCATCACCAAGCAAAGCTCAGCAGTTTCTTTAGCTCCAGGTGTCCTGGGGTTACTAAGGTAGATCAGATTTGTATTTGGAGCCTACCCAATTTCCTCTGTAAATAACTTCACACACACTGAAGGTGCCAACACTTTGAAATATGCCTGCCGATGATGTTTATGATGATGACAATGATGACCTTGGTGGTGGTAATAGTGCTGATAGGAAGAACAGCGAGCATGCATAAGGTGCTTTCTGAATGTTGGACACTATTTTAAACTTTCTACATGAATGGGCGCTCACTAAGTAACCCATGGAAATTGACATCATACAGATGACATGTGTATAACATACACACCCCACACAGTGCCTGGACTTAGTGGGAACTTGAATTTTTCTTTTCCTCCCCCATCTTGCCTGATGAAGGCACCATTAGCCCTCCCTACCCATCCCCCCCAGGAGCAGGAAAGGATGCATGTAGAAGGGTCTCTGCACCATCGTCCCTGGTGACAGAGTGGTTAGTGGAAGACGCCCAGCTCTTGGACGGCCTTTCGATCTGAGTCTAAGCTGGATCTCCCCGTTCACGTCATTTCTTTGGAGATGTGGCCTATGCTGTACCCCTGCTTCAGGCCCCCATAAGCACCGGCCGGGTGACCTAATGAACCCACAGGCTGGACATGGCAGTGGAGGTCCCCTTTTCTGCACCATCTGTGCCATCAGCGGCTGCTGAGGCAGGTCCTGGCGCCGCAGCTCCCAGGTTTCAGGAGCATAGACACAGCTGCAGCCGGAGCCACTGGTAGCAGCTCTTTGGGCAGCTGGGCATGGGGCATCAGGCCTGGAGGCCAAGGGCCTGTACCCTGGATCCAGCTGTGCCACCAACTGGCCAGGTGACCAGTCTCTGCTTGCCTGAACCTCAGGGTCTTCGTCTGTAAAGCAAAGGTCATAGTCTTTGCTCTGCCCGTATCACTGAGGCACTTTTCCGATCCAGTTTCCACAAGAGTCATGAAAGTGCTTTACAGAGTAAAATGGGTGCGGATATGAAGGGAGGTTAACTCCAAGCCAGGGCTTGACTCAAAAGACAGGAAGGGGGAGTCTCTGGGCAGCCTGGCCATGTGGGGTTTGCATTTGTTTTCTTTCTGTTTAACCAATGGCTCTGATCCCTGCTGGTTCTGCAGGTGAAAACTCTGTCCTTTGAGATCCTTGGGAACAGGAGTGTTTGGAAGGAAATGAGGAAGCAACCAGCTCCTGGCATAATAAAAAACAGATAAAGTATGGTGGGGCTCATGCTTATGCTTCTCCAGATGACACCTGGCTAACAGTGACCGGTGCAACACAGGTAGCTTGTCCTCCGTTCTCTGGCCTAGTAAATCTTCCTATTTGCTCTTGCAAATTGTCAGACCCCCACCTCTGATTGGAACCATCTTCCCTTTTTTCCCCTTTGCTATTTGTCCTCCCTCCATTGCAAAACTTCATCTGTTCTCTTGGCTTCAAGAACCCAAATATGTGTGCAGCCAGAAATGTGACCTGAGCCTTGGACCTGAAACCACTTGAATGTTCTACAGGCACCCTGAATTTACTCTCAAAAAAACAAACAACAACAAAAAAAAACTAACTTCCTGCTTCAAACCTGCTCGTCTACTTTACCATCACCTATGTGGAAGAGATATGCTCAAAGGTACAGAGGGAGATGGTTTGGATTGTAGAGCAATAGCCCCCACTTTTGTGGGATGGAGTAGAAAAGAATAGGGGTGATTGCCAGAGAACTGGATGGAATACAGATGAAACTTGGTGTAATTGCACTTTAGACTCACAGGCAGTTATATAACTGGGCCCTCGGTGCTGACTGTACTGCTGTTCATTTCCTTGGTCCATTTACTCTTTCACTCTTTAGACTTTTCCCTCATCATCAAAACTCCAATGCCTCTTCCGTATGTCATCAAAATTCCAGTTCCCTCTTCTCTTGCCCTCTCGCAGCTGTTGACTTTCTGAAACAGGCAGAAGAGAACTTCCTTATTTATCTACTTACCTGTGAATCTATCCATATGATTTCTCTTCCTTGAAACTATGGAGGAGCCATGTTTACTCCGATGTAAGGCCAACTCCTCCATTGTGCATTACATCCCAACAACTGTACTCAAGCCTAGACTTCTAGCAGTTCTCCCATTGACTGCCTGCCTCAGCGGTTTTCCACTTTCTCTTGGTTTATTCTCACCTCTCTATATAAACATACTTAAAGAAAGCTTGAGTTTACTTGTCCCTACATCTATGGCACCATATATTTGCTCTCCTTCTTAGCAAAACTCTTCAAAAGAATTGTCTCTATTTGCTGTGCCCAGTTCCTTTTCGAGCTCACTTCATTCAAGCCTTTGCCTCCATTATTTTACCAAAATTGTCTTTATGAAAGTCATTAATGATGTCCTCTTTGTTACATTAAGTGATCAATTTTATTCCTTATCTTGCTAGACCTAGCAGCAACAATCACCATTATTAATATACTTCCTAAAATAATTTCTTCACTTGACACCCAGGACTGGACACTCTTCTGCTTCTCCTCTTATCTCACTGGCTGCTCCTTTGCTGAGTCCTCCCCCGCTGTGTCCTCTAAGCTCTGTGATCCCTCGGGTTCCATCTCACAGTTTTTCTCTTGCTGCCTGTACTCATCCCTTTGGTGATCTCATCCAGATTCATGGATTTAAATACTAACTATAGAATGATGATTTCCCCAACTTGACATCCCCTGCCAGACCTCTTTCTAACTTGCAGATTCACACTTTCGAAATGGAATTGTTTTATTTTCTCTCAAGTTTTATTGATTTGCCACTCATTTACATGTACATAATTATAAAATTTTGGGAATACAACTTGACACCTCCTCAAAATGGAATTCCTGATCTTCACCTCCAAACCTCTTTCCCAGCTCAGGAAATAGCAACTCCATTTTGAATCTCTGTGCGCTCTTTCTCTCTCTCTCTCTCCTCCTATCTTCCCTCATTCCTTCCTACCCACTCTCCCTTTACAGTTAATTAATAAGGAAATAGTATTGGCACTACCTTCAAAACATATCCAGTTTTGGGCCTCCCTGGTGGCACAAGGAGTAAGACGCAATCTATGAAGCTATCCACAGTCAGTGCATCATGAGTTTGATCCCCGACTAAGGAGCTACCCACATGGTGCAGCAGACCTCTCCTGACTCACCTGCTGCTCTCCTCAGCAGTGTATTTCAGTCAGTCTGCCTGTTCTGTTCCCCACTCTGTCTCTGGTGAATCCTCTCACCCCCCAGACCACTGGCCTTTACTCCAGTTCTTGTATGCATAAATAAATAAATCTTAAAAAAAAATCCAGTTTTCAGTCATTTGCATTGCCATAACCTTTGACGAGAAACCATGATTTCACATATGAATCATTGCAGTAGCCCCCTCTAATTTAGATTTCCTACCTCTTCTTTATAGCCTTTCATTCTGGCTCTTTCCAGAACATGCCAGTCATATTCCCACTTAACAGCTTCCTCTCTTGTTACCCCTGCCTGGAAGAATTCCTCCCCCTCGCCACTGCCCCATGTAGACACATGACCTGTTCTCTTAATGAATGAGACAGTAGAACAATAAGTGAATGATCACTTCCCCAAACACTCACAATACCCAAGTCATGACCTATAAGGGTCATGACTCTCATATCTCTATTTCCTGCTCAGGTATCCTTACTGAAGTCCAGACCCATATCTCTAGCTGTGTACTGGCAGAGTAAATGCAGATGGTTCTGGGGAAGTCAAGCCCTGGACCAGGCTGCATCAGACTGGATAAAGTGGTGCTTTTTCTTTCACTTGAAGATGGTGTTTGTCTTCTGACCAAAACTTGTACTCTGGGCTGTCTACTAAAAGAAAGTACCTTGCTAGATAGTCATACAAACACTCAAAAGAGTTTGCCTAGCTGCAACTCTGCTTCTTGAGTATCACTGCCTGAATGTTCTACTGGCACCTCAAATATAACATGTTTAAAAATGAGCTTCTCATTTTCTCTCTCTCCAATGTGAATCCACTATTGTTCTTGACTTCCAAATGTCTCTTAATAGAATCTTCATCTTCCCAGTCATTCAAACTCCCAGTCTCAGATATCTTCCTCCCACTACCTTCTGCCACTTGAAGGCAGAGATTCAGGTTCTGTCAGTCCCATCTTCATGGCTCTTCCTGTCTTTGGAATCCTAGGACTTCACTCTATCCACTTGATGACATTTGTGTCCTAAGTTATTCTGAGTGCTACTTAGGAAATTGAATTAGCAAATAGCTACGGATATTGTGGGCTCCAGAAGGATAATTGCCCATTTATACTATAAAGGCTGGCCTAAGTAGAAAATCTAGGAAAGCTTGGGGGCGTACCTCCTTACCATATTCCTGCTCTGAATAGGAAAGGGTAATAAGAGTGAATTATAGACTTCCTCAGAAAATTGAGGTAGACATTTGTAGCGCGATTCTTAATTTGTAAGACAGTGCAGTAAGGCACACTCAGCTTCTCTGAACTTTTGTTTTCTCATCTGTAAAAAGGAGACCATTAAATGAGATGAAACTGGCATTTCCTCTTTCTCTGATGGCCTACATTTCCAAGTCTCTGCTCAAACATACACTTCTTATGGAGGAGGGGTGAAAAGAGGGGAACTAGCATTTATTAAGTGTCTGCCATGTACCAGACTCTTTTCATTACTCAGTTTAACACTCGTGAAAACTCTGTGTGGTATGACCTTTTATTCCTGCTTTTTAGTTGAAGAAACTGAGGTTCAGCCAAGTCAAGTGCAATTTTAGGGTTATACACTTGTTAGAAACTAGGTTTGGGCCTCCCTGGTAGAGCAGGGATTAAAGTCTAGTGCTATTAAGCTATCACCAGCCACTGCTGCATGAGTTCGAACCCCGGCCAGGGAGTTAACCCACATGGCACAGCAGACCTCTCCTGCCTGGCCCGCTGCTCCCTTCAGCAGTGTATTTCAGTCAATCCACCTGCTCTGCTCCCCACTCTGTCTCTGCTGAATCCTCTCACCCCATGCACCTCTGGCCTACACCCCAGTTCTTGTATGCATAAACTAATAAAAATAAATATGTTTTAAAAAAAGAAACTAGGTTTGACCCCATATTTTTTTGCCCTGAAAATCCCAGATCTAGATGTTGAACTTGCTTCTGTGATTTTTCATTTAGTTGCCTTTCTTTAGACAATCTAAGATAATTTATTTTCATGCCAGGTACAGTGAACCAATTGTCTAAGTATCATTTATAATAATTTGTACTCAAGCTCATTTTTTACTTCTTATTGTCCAATTCACTTTTAGCTACATATTGCAGTAATCTTGAAGCTAGATTCCCCTACAGGGAAGAACATAATTGTGCATTACTTTGGGGCATGAGCAGGATGCATTATGGAGAAAGGATAATTAGAATTCTAGGTAAGAGCATTTATAACATCAAGTCAAATTATTGGTAGCACCCTTCAAAAGAACCCACTTTCCTCCCTTTTATGCTCTAATTGAGTCCCCCCTTCTAACTCCTGGAAGAACTCTATTGAGAAAGTCCACCTTTAGGTGAGAAAATTTAACCAAATCCATTGGGGTCACATCTACCAGTTGAAGGTGAATGAACTGACCTGTTTGCCAGACACTTTGGAATCGTCCTCTGTGCCACAGCTAGCTTGGATGATTTCTTTAATTCAAAGATGAATTGAAATTCTTTTATAATACTGCAAAGCCACAAAACATTTACTAGGTTAAAAATATAGCCACATAACTGGAGTTTTGCTTTTTATTTCTATTGATAATAGATGATCATTTTGATTAACATAAGGAGCAGAAGAGCACTTTAAGAATGACTTTGCTCTGATTAATTTTTACGACAGTATCTTTGACCAGGAGAATCCCTAAGGAGGGGGACATAGGACAGGTAAACTATAACGGGAAGACGAAATAAAGGAGTTTAGCCAAAGGTTACTGTTACTGCAACTGAATTAGCCTAGTATTGTATTCTTTTTTCTCCCTGTCTTTCCAGAGCCAAGTTGTTACAGGGCAAGGAGAGGAACA
Source organism: Talpa europaea (assembly GCF_964194135.1). Lineage (NCBI taxonomy): Eukaryota > Metazoa > Chordata > Mammalia > Eulipotyphla > Talpidae > Talpa > Talpa europaea. The sequence goes on from NC_140081.1 coordinate 70,296,140, forward strand.
CCCCAGAACCTCCAACCTGCCCGTTCTCAATAGGTTCTGCCACCTGCTGCATGGTGCATAAGAACACACCATAAGGTCTTACTCTAGTGTGTAAGACCTTCAATGAAAAGGAACTTTAATAGAATTAGTGTACGACAAAGAAAAGACAAAGAATATAGTCTCCAAATCCAGCACTCAAAGTTACCCATCCCCTTGTGGGTAAATGCCCAGCCAAACAGGGTTGGCCAAAAGCAGGGCCACTGAGACCTGAAAGCCTGCCATAAGTCTAAGGCACCTTCTGGTGGGGACCCATAGAAAATGGTCAGAAGGCGCCCAGCACGTCTGGGACAGGAGCAAGGCCAAGATAAAAGCTGCCATTGTTAACGTCCCCACGGGTCTCTCACCCACATCTGTATCAACTAGCAACAACCAAAAAACCAAGTGCAGATTTTTCATGTCTCTTGGCTCCATGTGCCTTCTCCAGGTCTCCTCCTGTCTCTCCATCCTGCTTCCTTCCTTCCTCAGTCTCCTCTGCAGCTTCTCCTCCCAACTCAGCTCCACCCTCCTTGGGTGGGCCAGAGAACCAGGAACCCCCCTTTTCCTGGGGACCACCCTGTTACAAAGTGACTCTTATTTACCCATCTAGTAGGCAGGCCTATGCCATCCACTGAAGGGGAAATGGATCAGAAGCTGAAAGTAGCATAATGATATTTCGTGCCTCAAAGAGAAAAAGAGTCTGCGTGAAGGGAGGAGGTACTCCTGAAAAGAATGAGGCACTCTTGAGGCTTATCCTAGAGAATTGAGTAATATTAGATGCTTCTTCTTATTGTTTCACAGACTGTAAAGAGGGAACATTTGAAGGGCAGTGGGCTTTCATGAACGGCCCTTTGGTAACACAGAAGTAATAGATGCATGGGCCACTCGTGCCTATTAGAGATCATAGTTCCTCAGGGGTGAAAAAACAGTCAGGAATCAATGAAGCACCCACTTGAAGCTGGGAAACTACCGTGAAAGATTTGGTTTTAGAGAGAGCAAAAAAACAGTGGAAACAGTAGTTCACATCGGAGTTTGCAGGAAAGAGATAAGAATGGCACAATGGGAACTAAATTGATACTCTCTGATGGGATTAAGTAGAACAAGCAGGGCTTTCGGAAACAAAAGGATAAGGTGGAGGAATTGAGCAATTCATATATAAGACAGCATGAGATTAGCAATGACTGAAAAATGGACGAAAAGCCTGAACTACTTTGAGATCAATCTTTGGAAGGAACAAGATAAGAAAATAAATCCTTGACAGTTTGAACAAGCTGGAGGTTTGGCAGGAATTGGTATAGACCAAATCAACACAAGCCAACTGATTGATTTGCTTTGTTTGTTCTGTGACCTTCTCATCCATACAATTAATTGCTTTTGTCTATGATTTTTAGATGTTTGCATGCAGCACTACTCTGTTTTATTCATGTATTCACTAAGCATTAATAAAAACCTGTTGTGTGCCTAGAACTAAAATAGAAACTAGGAGCACTTTAACAAAAAGGAATTGAAGGCACTATTTTCCTGCCCTTCTGGACGTTATAATCCTGTTTTGGAGACAGAATTTCAGTTACTAAACACCTCGAAAATCATGGTGATACAGAAATGTTGGTAGCTGGCCCTGAATAATTGATCATGTCTAATACTATAGTCTCTAGGGAAATGGACTCTGAATTGTAGATTTATAGGCAAAGGAATCATTGTGATTTGGAGCTCATCTGAGAGGTGGATCCTAATCTGGGCCTGGGTGGTTGGAAAGGCAGCAGAGGAAAGCAATAGGTACAGATGCTGCAGCAGGAAATGCACAGGGTGCAATTGGTAGCAGTGACTAGAATGGTCTGATTGGAGTCTAAGGTTAATGTTGGGCAGATAGGTTGGGTTGTGAATGTGGAGACTCCCGAACATATTGGTTTTAATTCCTTTTTAAAAAAGATTTATTTATTTATACATACAAGAGCTGGGGTATAGGCCAGAGATGTGGGGGGTGAGAGGATTCACCAGAGACAGAGCGGGGAATAGAACAGGCAGACTGACTGAAATACACTGCTGAGGGGAGCAGCGGGCAAGTCAGGAGAGGTCTGCTGCACCTTGTGTGTTGTTCCCTGGCGGGCCGGGGATTGAACCTGTGCTGCAGAGGCTGCACATTGCTTCATAGTGCGGTGCTTAACTCCTTGCGCCACCAGAAAGGCCCTGGTTTTAATTCTTAAGGTCTTTGGAGTAGAACAATGAAATGATTGTTTTTATATCCTTCTTCGGTCATATAACAGCATAGCATATTCATTTCATAAACAAGGTAGCCTCTGGGGAAAAAAAGCATTTTAAGTTGAAACAAATAAGACTAAGGTATGAAGGGCTATTTTCCAGACTTTTGTCTTCCGGGGTTCGTGTGGCCATTTAGAGCTTAAAAGTAATTTTCTCAGTTTGAAAGAATTAGGGTGATGCTTTCCCTCACCTAAGTGTGCTACTTTGGTATTTCTATACTGAGGTGAAATCTCATGACAAAAGAATCTTTTCATATAACAAAGTGATTTTCAAGGTCTGTGGACAGTCACCATATGGTTATAACAAACTGCACAATAACCTTCAGTTCGGGAGCATTCTTTTCCCACATCATAGGAGAGAACTTTTAGGAAAGTGAATAGCAGTACCTGGGAGCACAGGTTTTAAAAGTCATCCATATGTGGGATTAGAATATAACTGCATCACTTCTAAGATGAGTCAATTTATGTAAGTTTCTTCAACTCTATGAGCCTCAGTTTCTTCATCTATAGAATGGAGAGAAACATTTATACCTCATAGGGTTTAGGGTTAAATAACATCTTGCATGCAAAGCCATTAGCAGAGAGTCTCTGGGACAATAGGTAGCATTCAAGAGTGCCAAGGTATGTCAAAAGTGTTATTGAGTGTTTTGATTGCACACAGCATCAAAGTTGGCAAAATGGGGTAGTTTATCGTCGCTACATGACTTTTGGAGCTAAGCTGCCTTGATTTGAACACTATTTCTGCTTTGTGACCTTGGGTAATAACTTAACCTTTCTATGCCTGAATCTTCTTATCTGCTAAATGAGGACAATAACGGTAACTATGTCATCCAACTATGAGAATTAAATAAGAAAAATACATGAAAAAAAGCGCTAGAATATTGCCTGGTAGGAAGCAAATCTCAATAAATGTTAGCCACTATCATTTGTAAACACTATGCCAAAGGTTTTATATGCTTCACCTTATTTAGTGCTCAGATGCCCTATGAAAAGGTGGGTATTATTATTATCCCCATTTCATAGAAGAGGAAATTGAGGCTTAGAAAAATTCTAGTTTGTAATGTGCCTAAGATTACATCACTAGCAAATAACTCAAGTCTTCTGTCGACTCTAAAGCACTTTAAGCCTCATAACCACATTTCCATAGTAAGGTTTGATTCTCATAAGAGAAGTGCAGATATGGTATATGAGGGCCAAACTGGAGAGGTGGGAAACTGGACTGGAGGAGAGGGCAAATGTGATGTTTGAGACATTGACTTTGTGTGGCTGGGGTAACTTGCAGAAGAGGATGTCTTGCTATTTTTTGTGTTCCCTTTAGAAAGAAGCAGTCTGTTCCAAGTCCATGCTTAAAGCATTTGCAGTGTTTAATTAAAAAAACTTGGGCAGTATTTTAAAATAGCAATAACAGAAACGTCTGCCTTAAAGGGCAAAAAGCTAATGATGAGAAGTTGTAAAATGAAGAGCAAACCTTCTGACTGTGAAAGGTCATGAATGCCTAATATATACAATATTAAGGCTCAAAGAGAAAGCAAGGTTAGGAACACCAAAGAACAGAGGCAGGTGGGATTGAAAAAAATCTCATAGGTCACATTCACAGCTGCGGAGCAGAAGTCAAGAGCACCAGCAGGAAGGGAGGATCTTAGGGTCTTAGCTACTTGACACTCTTTGGTTAGGGTACTCCTTTCTATAGGATTACAGATTAATTCCTGTTTTTCTGCTTTTCTTTCAGAATGCTTGCAATCTGAAAATCTACTTTTTGAGAGTCACTTCTTTAGCTTTAGAAATTTTCCTTTAATGAAATATCAGCAGCTCTAATTAGTGAGATAAAAACCATAACTAATAGAGCACATATCATGACTCTCTTCTAAGTGCTATAAGTACGTTAACTCATTTAATCCACACAATAATCATATGAAAAGGATCCTATTATTATCCCCATTTTATAGATGAGAAAAAAGGTACAGAGTAACTGGTATTTATCCTGCAATTGTCACAATAGACTCTTTTAACAGTATCTTCTCTGGTAGGTAACTCAACCTGGTTCTTAAGAGCACCAGCTATAGAGGTAAACAAACTGCACTTCAGGTGTAGGCTCTGAGATTTCCTTCCCATAACCTTATGTAAGTTACTTAAATTATTTGTTCTTTAGTAATCCTGGCAAAATTAGAAAACTAGTACCAATCTTACAGGATTGTTGGAAGAAAAAGTGAAATAATCACTTACAAAGTAAACACTCAATTCATTCGACTGTTATTCCCACTGGGGAGCTTTTAGGATCCTCAGTAGTTCATTTTTGAACCTGACTCACTGGCCACTCTTTCCTTTTCTGTTTGTCTTCAGAAGGTCTCCAAGGTCTTCATTCATTTATCCCTATAGATTTTCTCTTCCCTACATTTGGCTTCCAATTTAAAGAAAGGGGACATTTATTCAAACCAGACAACCTTCTGACAGCCTCAACTATATTCTTTGCTAAAAATGTGTCAGGAAATCCAATCATTTTGCTCAGGGGCAAAACTGAAAGGAAACACGAACAAGAAATTGATGTTGAAAAGGCACCAAAATGGCAGTACCTGTTCTCTTAATGAAGCCTTTCCGAAAGTGTGGTCTGTGGAATATTTGTGTCGTGAGATGCTCCTGGAGAAAAAGGTTTTACATTGTCAAAATAATGGGAAATAGAGCATTCTGTATCTGTCTCCATCTTAGAGATATAAGCTCCATTCTCTTCTATTAAAAATCTATATTTTTCAGTAAGGAAATTTGTTTAACACTGTCTTATCCAGCACTTGAAATCATTTGACCTCAGAATCCCTATTGTCTTAATTGGACATTACCTTGATGTAATGGTCATCTGCAAGTATGATTCCAGATAAACTCAGTGAAAAGCAAAGGAAAATAGATGGATATATATGGATGGGGGGCTGCCGATACAACTCATCTTTTCATTAAATTGTTTGGTTTTAGATAATTGACATTTATTGAATGACATTTATTGAATGTTAGGTACTGCTCCATTACATATATTTAACACATTCCTACTTGTGTTTTGTGTTGGGGAAATGAGTAAAATAATCAGTTCACAAAACAAATATTTGTTTTTGTTTCATAAATCAATGTATTGAGTGCATTAAGTTTTATCAATAATTTATAATTGTCCTGGTAGAGTTTATAAATAAGGAAATAAATAATCAAGATGCTGGTAGATGGAATACATGCATCTAATCTTATTACAAGAGTTTCTCTGATTCCCTAGGTCCAGTGGTAAAGTCAAGGGGCACTGTATCAAAACTAGGAACATGGAGTGAATCTAGGCATACTGATGTCAGAAACCTCCTACCTTCTTCTCTTACTCAACTTTTAGAGTGTTGGCAGCCAGATCTTTGCTCTGCAAGCAAGAGATTAGAATTATACACCCTGGGAAATCTAACCAGTTTAGGAAGAAAAACCTAAAGATATGGACATTGGAGAGTTCAAACCTCATGAAATGTCTCTAAACTACAATAAAAGGATTCTTTTTAGAAACGTGAGGCCTACAGAATAAATAGAAAAGGTGGAAAGACAATAATATTAAAGATGGAAAGAAAATAGATCAAAATTAACTGAATTAGCAAATCAGAGAAAGAAGAATTATAGACTAGTGGGGGGAAGCTGAGAGTCAATGTGTTTTACTCTGCAGAATCATCAAAAGGTTCACAATTGGCAGTCAGAGCTTTACCATGTACTTCTGGAACTGGGCAGAAAGTGGAAGCTATTAAATGAAGCTTGATGGAAAACTGCTTAATAGATCCCTAGACACACTCCTTCAACTCCATACTTCTAGGTGACTGCCCCTAATTTGTCTTACCAGAAACCTAGAGATGTATTCTCTAGAGTTGATAAAACGGAGGGTATATCGACTGTAGGATACTGTGAGCAGCTGACAGCTTCACTATCATAAGGAACATGGGATTATATGAAGTGAACCCTGAAAACTCCCAGGCTTTTCCTCCCTCTGGGTCTGTTCAGAAAAATATTCAAAAGTTAGAAATAAACTTAGAAGAGTGCAGCATCCCCATTGGATGTCATATGAAGTACTGTTTAACAGGCTCACTTAAGGATGATTTAATTATCTAGGGAAACATACCAATGTTTGACATTGCTATTTATAATAAAGAATCAGACTCTGAATTTATGTTATCTCATAGAGTCTACCCAGTAGAGATATGAGTAATTTTTGTTCAGTAGAAAAATTAAAGACAAAATTTATTGGTTTTCATTGCTTTGTATAACTAATCTAGCAATTTTATTCTAAAATTTCTTCTTAAATACCTATAATATCGTCCAGTTCCTCAAAATGCTCTTTGAATCTGTTTGACCCTAGATTTGTATAAGACTCATGTTTTTAATTTTTTGAACATTTTACTCTGGCTGTTTCTGACATGTTGGAAGTCAGAGCTATACCTTAGGCAGGAAAATGAAAGTATTCCCTAAGAAATTTGACCAGCCAAAAAGGAAACACCTGACATCCACTTTCCCCACAAATGAATTTAGGACAACCACACATTGTATCATACAAAACAGGACTTTAAAAAATAGTCTTGTACGTTTTTTATTGAAGTAACATTGGTTTACAACAAACATATTATTTAGGGGAATACCCGCCTCCGAAGTAGCCATAAACCTCCACTGTAAACCATTCGACCTCTTCCCTTTTTTGTTTCCCAAACTCTCCCCTTCTAGTAGCCTCAATTCTGCAGTCATATTTGTGGGATTTGTTTTGAATTAGCTTTATCTTTTCCTTTGTTTTATTTCTTTACATTCACAGGTGAGTGAAGTCATTCAATATTTGCCTATCTCCTTCTTGTTCATTTCACTAAGCATAATCTCCAGTTCCATACAAATGTGAAGATTTCATCTCTTTTTATAGCTGAGTTTTATAGCTGGATTCCATTGTATATCTATATAACATCTTTTTAATCCATTCATCTGTATCTGAGCACTTAGGTTTTCTCTATACCTGGGCTATTGTAAATAGTGCTACAGTGAACATAGGAGAACGTATATTCCTTTGAATTAGTGTTTTCCCATTTTGGGGAAGATATCTCAGTGGAATCGCTGGGTTGTATGGTTGATCTATTTTTAATATTTTGATAAACCTCCATACAGTTTTCCACAGGGGCTAGACCAATCTTCGTTCCCACCAACAGTGTAAGAGGGTTCCTTTTTCTCCACATCCTTGACAGAAATAGAAATAGTTAAAGGCAACTTGGAGGAAACAGTCTATACAAAGAAAAAATATTACCTGGATTCAAATCCTAGCTTTTTCATTTACTGCTTGTATGACTGTAAGTTGCTTCGACCTCCCTGATCCTTAGCTTCATCAACTGTAACATAGTATATATCATGAAAAAGCAGAATCCAAAGGTATTGGGAGAAATTTTGCATTCTCCCTAAACCTCCTCTGCCCAATATCTTATACAGTGGTAACAGTCAATAAACCTGTTCTTTGTCCATGTGAAATTCAAAGGTCAGCAGGCAAAGTTTTTTAGACTATGAAAAGCCAAAGCATCATTCTGTGTCCTTGAGTGGTTGTGAGTAACCCAAAGGAATCTCTACCTGGGTCAGGCTGTAATCATTATTTCTTCTTTTTTTTCTTTTTTAAAAAGATTGATTTATTTATGCATACAAGAGCTGGGATACAGGCCAAAGGTGTGGGGGGGGGATGAGAGGATTCACCAGAGACACAGTGTGGAGCAGAACAGGCACACTGACTGAAATACACTGCTGAGGGGAGCAGTGGGCAAGTCAGGAGAGGTCTGCTGCGCCAAGTGGGTTGCTCCCTGGCCGGGGATCGAAGTCATGCTGCAGAGGCTGCGGACCCCTTCATAGGTTGTGTCTTAACCCCTTGTGCCACCAGGGATGCCCTGTAATCATTATTTAATGGGAAAAACACCACTTCCTTTTTTCCCAAGTGCATGACTCACAAGCACTTGGTTTCCAGGTCTCTGACTTCTCTCCTCACACTGTTTTGTTCCTGACAGCTTATTGTGTCTCTGGCACAAAAGAGGCATATTGTCCCAGGTGTTGTCAACCAAGCATGTTTCAGTTGCCCACTCTGATCAGGAAACATGCCAGAGCATTAGTTCTTAACTGTTGAAAATTAATCTGACACTTGTGCACTCTTAGATGGAGACAAATGGACCCTGAATTATTTGAAGAACATTTTCTCAAAGTGTCCAACATATTCCAAGGCTCCTGATTTTTCATTCCTCCTATAGCCTAAGACAAAGAAGCTAAATGACCAATATTGATGCTTCCAATCCTCTAAAATAATGGCTTCGTGTATGTGCCATGCGATCAGAATGTATTTGCTTATCAAAGTTGAAAATATATTTTGGGGAGCTTGTGTATTCGGATGTGCCTCCAGCTGGGTTTCTGACACTGAATAATGAGCAGCGGTTCAGCTTCTCCTAAGTTGTATCAGATGTTCTGTAGTTAAAAGGAGGGATGGACAAACACAGGAAGCAAACTAAATGAAGGCCAAAGATAATCTAGTATTAACAGTGATGCAGGCCTAGGTCTTAATATTAATGGAATTTCCATTAATAGATTTTTAAAGCAACTCTAATAGGTTCTTAATAGTTTTCTTCTTAATAGAATCTTTAAGCAAGTCTAAATATGAAACTTAATAAACATTGGTAGGGCACATTTCAATAGATAGGTCCTTCCTAAATATGACTCATCCTTAGAAGATGCAGGAGAATGTTGCTTTCTAAGGGTGGGTTTCATTTTGTTATGTAAGGATATTTGCCTCTTTTTTTTTTTTAAAAAGATATTTATGCGTACAAGAGCTAGGATACAGGCTAGAGGTGTGGGGTGTGAGCCGATTCACCAGAGACAGAGTGGGGAGCAGAAAAGGCACATGACTGAAAATACTGCTGAGGGGAGCAGCGGGTATGACAGGAGAGGTCTGCCACACCATGTGGTTCAGCTCCCTGGCCAGGGATTGAACTCACATTGCAGTGGCTGCAGATAGCTTCATAGTGCTGCATCTTAACGTGTTGCACCACCAGGGAGGCCCATATTTGCCTCTTTTTTAACCTAGTCTCCTGTCAAATCAGGACAAACATGCTAGAAGTGGACATTTAATAACCAAGGGAGAAAAGGGGAATGCTAAAGGAAAACAATTAAGGGAGAAAAATATCCATTATATTGTTCTTTAATATATTTGATGCCAAGACCCAGTTCTGGGTTTTCTACTTTTTTCACTATATATTACTTTCTAGTTTACCTCATCCTCATCCAATCTCATGGCTTTAAATACCATCTCTGTGCTTATGACTCTCAAATTTCATTCTGTTTTTTTTTTTAATCTATGCAAGCACTGAGTACAGTCAGAAGCGCGGGAGGGTGAGAGAACTCACCAGAGACAGAGCTGGGAGCAGAACAGGCAGACTGACGAACACACTGCTGAGGGGAGCAGCGGGTGGGCAGGAGAGGTCTGCGCCCCATGTGGGACCCTCACCGGTGGCCGGGGATCGAACTGGCGCTGCAGAGGCTGCAGGCAGCTTCGCAGCCCAGCGCTCAACTACTGTGCCACCAAGGGAGGCCCTCAAATTTCATTCTTTTAAAATTTATTTTCTTAAGGACTGATCACAAAAATCTGCAAAGAGCTGATGAGACTCAACACAAACAAAGAAAATAATCCAGTCAAAAAATGGGCACAAGAGCTAAAAAGAAACTTCTCTGAAGAGAAAATGCAAATGGCCAACAGGCATATGAAAAAATGTTCAACATCACTTGCAATCAGGGAAATGCAAATCAAAACTACCATGAGATACCATCTTACACCAGTGAGAATGGCACATATTAAAAAAACTAGCAACAACAAATGTTGGCGAGGGTGTGGAGAAAAAGGAACTCTTCTGCACTGTTGGTGGGAGTGCAAACTGGTCCAACCACTATGGAGAGCTGTGTGGAGATTTCTGGACCTACTAAACATAGAGCTTCCATATGATCCAGCAATTCCACTCCTAGGGATTTACCCAAAAGACACAGAAACATCAATTCCAAAGAACACCTGCACCCCTATGTTTATAGCAGCACTATTCACAATAGCTAAGCTTTGGAAACAGCCCAAATGCCCAAAAATAGATGACTGGATCAAGAAGATGTGGTACATATATACCAAGGAATATTACTCAGCATTCAAAAAAGATAAACTCATGCAATTTGCAGCAACATGGATGGCGCTGGAAGGGATCATGCTCAGCGAAATAAGCCAGAAAGAAAAAGAAAAATACCGGATGGTCTCACTCATAGCAGGAATCTAGAGAACTTAAATAAGGGACCAGGAAAATGAATAACTATAAGAAAGTGAAAATCAGAATCAACAAAAAAACTATGAACCAGAGATACTTTTTGGGGGAGGGGGGTGGGAGGGGAGGGATTGGGGTCAGAATGGGGTTTGCAATTGTATGGGGGAATATAAAAATAACATTATTTTTTAAAAAATTAAAAATAAAATTTATTTTCTTATATCATTGTTCATTTTTGTACAGTATTTGATTTTTCCCCAAAGGTTTAGTCCCCGTAGTTCTTCCACCACCATAGCATCCATGAACCATCACCACAGTCCCTTGTGCTCTTCCCTTCTCTGTTTTGACCCCTCTCCCTCCTGTTCCCCTGCTGTGTGCAGGGGATCAATAGTTTGCTGCAAGTTTCATTTTTTTTAAACCTTTGTTCAGTTTCCCTACATTGCTCCTATAAGTGAAATCATTTGCTATTTCTCTCTTTCCTGCTGACTTATTTCACTGAGCATAATCCTTTCAAATTTCTATCTCAGCTTGATCTGAACCCTAGACTCCATTATACAGTTGCCTATTGCATGCACATCTCAACTTGTATGTCCCCAAATCACCTCAAAATGTAAACTCATTGACTTCCTCCACTCTGCTTCTAACTACTAGGTCTCGAACACTATTCTAAGTGCTAGAGATGGAGCATTGAACAGGCTTCTTACTTCTGGTGTTTACATTTTATTGGTAGGGAGTAATAAAAAAACAAATAATTTTAATAGGTGGGTATATATATATAAACATATATATATATATTCAATATATTGAAGCAAAATGAAGTGGATAGAGGAGCTGAAGAGTGACAGGGAAGCTTCTGTCTTTGATAGGGACACCAATTACAGAAGACACGAATGAATAGAAGGAATGAGCCATACAGATATCCAGGAGAATATTTACATGATGGAAACAGCAAGTGCAAGTACCCTGAGGTGAGAATATGCTTGATATGTTTGAGAAAGAAGATAATGACTAGAGAGCCATGGGAAGAAAAGTTTTAGGAAACAGAGTCAGAGAGGTCATCAGGAGCCAGATCATATATAGGTTTGCAACCATGATAAAAATTTGATTTTTGTTCGAAGTATGATGAAAAGTCATTCTAGGGTTCTGAGCAGAAAAGTGACAGTTTGGTTTAGGTTTTAAAAAATTTTCTGGGGGCCTCCCTGGTGGTGTAAGGGGTTAAGACACAACCTATGAAGCTGTCTGTAGCCTCTGCGGCACGAGTTCGATCCCCGGGCCAGGGAGCAACCCACATGGCGCGGCAGACCTCTCCTGTCTCGCCCACTGCTCCCTTCAGCAGTGTATTTCAGTCAGTCTGCCTGTTCTGCTCCCGGCTCTGTCTCTGGTGAATCCTCTCACCCCCCACACCTCTGGTCTGTACCCCAGTTCTTGTATGCATAAATAAATCTTTAAAAAATATATAATAATATTTTTTCTGGTGTGGTGATGAGAATAGACTGTAAGGAGCTAGAGTGGAAGCAGGGAAACCAGTCAGGATGCCACCACAAAAATCCAGGGTGGTGCTGATGGTGGCTTGGACTGGAATGATAGCAGTGGATATAGTAAGTAATGGTTAGATGCAGTATGTATTTTGCAGGTAGAGTCGATGGAATTGACTTTCTAAGGGAATGGCACCGCCACTTGCCACCCAATTTATAAACTGGAAACCTAGGAGTCTTTCTTGACTTTTACTTTACCCGTACATTGCTAGAGTCTGTTGATTCTACTCAGGTGGAGACAAGATAAATAAGCATTTCTGGCAGAAAGAGCAGCATGTTATATGAAATAAGATAGATCAAATAGATAACAGTATCAAGAAAACAAATTTGAAGAAAAGGAATCTGGTATTAAATAGCACAACATAGAATGATCTTTGACTCCTCCCTCAATCTGAATAATGTTAACCTCATTTCATGCACCAAAGTTGCTTGTTACATTCCATCATGGTGTTACAGGGCAAGGAGAGGGGCACTCCAGACCCCGCAAACCTGCTTGCTCTAAATAGATCTGCCATCTGCCGCATCAACACAAAACATGAGACTTTAATGGGAAGGAACTTTCATACAATTAGGAAACAATACAGGAAAGGCAAAGAACATAGTTTCTAAATCAAGCACCCAAAGTTACCTGTCCCCTCATGGGTAAAAGTCCACCCAAGGCGCAGGTGGTTGAACGCGGTGCTGTGGGGCTGTCTGCAGCCTCTGCAGCACTGGTTCGATCCCGGCCGGCCGGCGAGGGTCCTACATGGCGTGGCAGACCTCTCTTGTCGTGCCCGCTGCTCCCCTCAGCAGTGTATTTCAGTCAGTCTGCCCGTTCTGCTCCTCGCTCTGTCTCTGGTGAATCCTCTCACCCTGCCGCACATCTGGCCTGTACCCCGGCTCTTGTGTAAATAAATAAATAAAAATTAAAAAAAAAGTCCACCCAAGCAGGATTGGCCCAGAACAAGGTCCCAAAGCCTGTCACAAGTCTAAAGCATCTTCTAGTGGGGACCCACAGAAAAGGATCAGAAACCACCAGACAAGTCTGGAGGGAAAAGAGCAAAATCAAAATCAAGACAAAAACCGCCATGGTCACCTCCCCACAGGTCTCTCACCCACATCTGTGTCACCCAGTCCATGACCGAAAGCCAAGCGCAGTTTCTTCACGTGTCTCTCTGCTCCATGTGCCTCCTCCAGGTCTCCTCTGTCTTTCCATCCTGCTTCCTTCCTCAGTCTCCTCCGAAGTTTCTTCTCTCCCTGCTCAGCTCCACCCTCCTTTGGGTGGGGCAGGAAACCTGGAACCTTCCTGGGGACCACCCTGTTACAATGGTACTTATCACAAGTTGTAGGTATATATATATATATATATATATATATATATATATATAAATATATATATTTAAATATATATATTTAATGTTGTGTCAGGCAACACCACATTGATAAAGAAACGGGAGTCATGGAGCAGGCTACATAATGCAGGATGCTGCTGAAGAGCAAGATCCTGGCCTTTTCATCTGGTAGAAAATTATACAGTATCAGCTGTGAGAGGAAGGAGGACAAAGAGAAAAGGGAGGGGTAAAACTAGAAAATGCGCTCCCTCATCTATAGTATCAGGGGGTGTGAGTCAGCCCTCCAGGCACTTCTCATCTGCTTGAATGACTCGATATTGTAATTGAGATCAAGCTCTGATCCCCAGCCATAGTTTTCAGTCTTATCAACAAGGCTTTCCACTGATCAGCTTCTGGGGACCCTTGTCATACACTGGTCCTCAGCACCCCGGGCATTCCTGGTCATACCTGGTGATGCATAGCCTTCCCAGAGTGATCAAGCTTTAAGCTCTTGGTTGATTTGAAAGGCGCCTTGTAAATTTTGGCTCTGACAGATTGACTGGGCAGTTCTGACCTTGTATAGGAATGTGGAACTGCAGGTAACAAAACAGTGGCCAAACAGGCCGTTTAGGATTAGCAGACCTACAATTTAATGTCTGTCTACCTCACTGGGCTATAAGCTTAGGTGAAAACAGGGACCAAGTCTTACTTATCTTTGTATCTCTAGTGCCTAGAATAGTAGTACCTGGCTCATAGAAAGTGCTCAATATTTGATGAATGAATAAATGAGTAAAAGAATATAAATATAAAAAGGTTTTTACAAAAAGCATGCTGATAATCTTCTATATGTGATCTGGAACACAATAAAGTATGAGATAGACATAAGAAAATGTCTTGACCAAAATTTTCTCAAATCCTGGAATGCTTTTGAGTAATAGCATCTCATTTCTTAAATGCAGCAAACAAGAGACTTCTAGGTACTGGATGTAAAATAGGTGTGTTCCCACATGAACTAACTGTCTTTAAGTTGCCTTCTAGAATTACAGGATTCTGAGAACTATAATTTACAAACCACTAATCTTGGGAGTATTCATTGATTTCTTAATTTGATGAAAATATATTGAATACTTCCTCTGTGCTAGGTATTGTATTACATGTATGCACTCAGCATGGATTCACACTTGTTATTCTCAAGAGGCCTGCATATTAATAGGGGCCTTCACTTCAGAACTATAAATGCTTTAAGTGAACATCCTTTCTTGCCCCCAGGACTAGGCCCCAACATCTTTCGGACTAACAACAAATTGGCCCATGTGCCTGTCAAGGTTCTCTGAGAAACAGATACCAAGATGAGATTAAATGTCCAAGAGAGAATGGGGGGGGGGCAGTAAAGACTTGGAGATCTAACAGGTGACAATTTAAGTCCGATCTCAAGTAAAGGAGAGAGAATGAGTCCTGTGAAATATCCTAGGCCACTGAGCTGTCTAAAGGTTTTGTAAGTTAGCCATCAGAGGAGTCCTATGTTTCCCAGGAGTGGACTTCTTTAAAATTCCCTGCCATACTTAGTTGGGATGGCCTGTGCATAGTATGACTTGGGAGCAAGTGCTGTGATGGATTTCAGAGAATGGCAGCTGGGGCCCTTGTTCAGTTATGCTCATTGCAGTTAAGAGGGTCTATAAGTCTCATTCTCATGGTTGCCATGGACCACGATGAAGTTATGATGACTATGCAGACCACAAATTTTGACTTGAAGGTTGTATCATGAATAGTTTCCCAGGGAGAACATTAGAAGTTCACTTTTATAGAAAACAACCAAAAGAAATGGCACAGTATATGAAATTGATTACTAGGTTGTTAGTGGGAGAAACACTCAAGCTTAACCCTTCTGGCTTATGTATTTGCTGAATCTATGCAAACATGTGCTTACAGTTTCATTGTAGAGATGTTTGTTTTTATTGACTTTATAAAGAAAGTGCTAATTTGATAAAGGGCATTGCCATAGTCGGGACTGGTTTGTAACGTTTCCCTTCAAGTTTTCTCGTATATAGCCTTCCAAACCTCAAGCCTCAATTAGATAGCTTCTAGTAAATCCATAGCAATGACTTCAAGGGAGAATGGGGTTCTGTTTTCTTTATTTTCCTTTCAGTCTGTTCCAATCAGGGTATGCTAGATTATGATGCAGTAAGAAATGACCTAAAAATTTATGGTGGCTTGAATTGGCAGAAATTTATTTTCCCTCATACTCATTGCATATTGCCTGGGACATTTCTCCATGCCATCCTAATTCTGGGTGCTGTAATAGGGTGGTCCCCTGGAAAAGGGGAGTTCCAGGTTCCCTGCCCTACCTAAGGGAGGGTGGAGCTGAGCAGAGAGAAGAGAAGCTGGAGAAGAGACTGGGAAGGAAGGAGGAATGATGGGGAGCCAGAAGGAGCCCTGGAGGAGGCACATGGAGCAGAGAGACATGTGAAGAAACTGCCCTTGCTTTTTGGTCCTTGAATGGTTGAAACAGATGTGGGTGAGAGCCCAGTGGGGATGTTAACAATGGCAGCTTTTATGCTGGCCTTGCCCCTTCTGACCCTTTTCTATGGGTCCCACCAGAAAGTCCTTAGACATGTGGCAGGCTTTCAGGTCTCAGTGGCCCTGCTTTGGGCCAATCCTGTTTGGCCCACAAGGGGATGGGTGACTTTGGTGCTTGATTTAGAAATTTTATTTTTTCCCTTTTCTATATTGCTCACTAATTATGTTAAAATTCCTTTCCATTGGAGGTCTTATGCCTAGAATATGTTTTGTCTTGATGCGGTGGATGGCAAAACCTACTTAGAGTGGGCAGGTTTGGGGGTTCTGGGGTGCCCCTTACCCTGCTCTGTGTCAGAACTAGCCTAACAGAATAGCCACCTCTGTAACATTGGGACTTATTGCTATATAGGCAAAATGCCTGGTAGCTAAGCATTCAGTAACTCTTAAAAGTTTTTGCCCAGAGGTGACATGTGTCTCATTACACTGACTCAAATAAGTCAAATGTCCAAGCCCTGACCTCAAGGGTGTGCTTAGTTTTATCCTTCTGCAGAGAGGTGATCCTTATGTAAGTGAACACTAATAAAGAGAGTGCAGTTCCAGGCTTGACAGTCTTGTCTGTAACCCTGGTACCTAGAAACATATTTGGCACATTGATGGTGCTCAGTAAAGATGTGTTGAATGAATGAATAAAACTTCAACCTGAAAGTGCAGGACCCTTCAAGCCCTTAACATCTCCTCACTGCACCTGTATCACCCAGCCTGGTAAGTACAAAAGGAGAGAGGCATAAGGTAGTAAATGATGAGAGACCTGATAAGTCCCGGGCAAGAAAACCTTTTGGTGAGTTAACAATGAGAGAACTGGTGCTCTTTTGCCTGAGGGATGATTTTTCTAGGCTTGATTCAAACAATGCCGTCCAAGTCAGTGAATGTTAAAGTCAACTTCATTGAAATAAAAAACTGGATTTTACAGTGGAGGAAGCAGGATCTAAAAGTTTGATGAGACATGCATTCCGCTTTGGAAGTTTATAGTGCTATTAGGAATACAGGACATATTACAATAAAAACAATTAGAATAAATACTGGAAAGAACTTTGACTCAGAGCCAGATAAATTTGGGTTTGTATCCTGGATCTATCACTTTGTTTTGTATGACCTTGAACATGTGTCTTAATCTTCCTGATTAATCACAGAGCTTTTGTCACTGGGTTATTGTATAAAATTTAAAGAACTTAAGATATTTGCCCCCAAACTTTATGGCTATTACATGGTATAGAGTCACTCTGACTTCCAGTCTAAATAACATTTCTGTCATTATGTTTTCAGTAGGATAGCTCGGTGACAGCAAGATTTTGTGGGAATAGGGCCCAGATGGGAACATTTTGCATAAGGAAGAAAGAGGCAGGAGCCACCTGAGTGGATGTTTCCCAGAGAGAACGGGTTTGGAATAGGGCCCTAAGTATCCCAGAGGCAGCTTGAGGGTCTTGAAATGGAATAGGTCCCCAAGTAGGTAGTAGGATGTAGAAAGCCTGGGGAGAGAGAACCACAGACCAACATTTCCTTCCTCTCAGTTTGACCAGTGCCAGTTTGAACAAGATGAGAGTTGGTCTTGTTCCTTATGTGCATTATGTAAAGAGGATTTGAGCCAAATTCATGAACACAGATAAGTGTGCATGCACATGTGTGCGTGCATACACTACACAACAATGGGGTGGGGGGAGTTAAGGGAAATAGTGATGTTTGGACTTGTTTTCAACAGAAACACTGACATCTAAAAACAGGGTCCATAGATCAATATGAAACATCACAAAGCATGAGCCAGACTAAACATCATTCACCCTGCACGCTTGACCCAATTAGATACTCCCTAGTTGCACCAACCATCTCTTCCTACTTTTCCCTTCTGCCTTCCCTCCCTAAGAGCTAGACTGCCTCCTCCCCCTATGTCTTCTACACTCACCAGTTGCAGCAGGGTGATATCTGGAGAAATTGAATTCATTAGGATTTTTATGGATAATTATAGTTGCAATATGCCTAGAGTCATTTTATTAAAGCAGTTATGAGGTAATTAATCTTGTCAATAACCTCTGGAATGAATGTGCATTTTTTTGATTTTCTCCATGTTTTTTGCCTCTGTTCAAGTCTCTGAAATTATCCAAATGTTTTTGTTGCTTCTGATCCTCCCATCTGCCCTCCAGAGCTAAAAGCCAACCATGGGCCCCGATCAGAATAATTTTCTCAGTTAAGGAAGGAGATATAGGACCAAAGACCTTTAGTTGACCTTTGCTGCATTTTTTAAATGTTCTTTTCTATTTAAGAATGAAAATATACCTGTGGACCAGCATCTTCCTTTAACCCCTTCCCCTCAAATTTGGAGAACTAATAGTGCTACTGGATAATGATTAGCAGTGCAAGGGCCTCTGAAGTAGTTCCCTGAATCGATTACCCATGTGCCTCTCCATTCCCAAGAAAACCTGATAAGCAAAAGTCTGAATATACAGTACCATGAAATTTGAGTGCTTGTCATGATAATTAACAAAAGATGATTCCTTGCCCAGAGGTTTCCTTTAAATAGCATTTGATATAGGATCTAATTTACAAAGCAAATTAAATGAAAAATTTCAATGAACTAGGAATTTTAGAAAATGCTAGTTTTCTGAACTCAGAACCTAACTACACTTTAGGAATTTTAATTAACCTGTGAACCAACCCCAAGACTTCCCCATTAAATGTATAGCGCAAAATAGCTCAATCATATATATGTACTATATATATTCTACTCAGTATATTCTGCTTGCTCTCTATAATCTACTCAATATATATTTATATTTATAATATAAATATAAATATTATTATATTGTGTATATTATTATATTATGTATAATATATATGTTTTCTATATAATATATATTTTACACACATATATATAAATTTTGAAATGAGGGCCATACTAGATATTTATAAATAAAGGCCAAACCATTCTTTTAGCAGAAGCAACTGCTCATAGACTCATTGACTCTCAGTCCTTGAGTTATAACTAACTTCTCAACAACACATCTAGTGTGTAGAGGGACCTTTGCTCTTCCTACTGTGCTTGTGAAAGCTTCTGTCCTAAGAATTGCTAATGGCAATGTTGACAGCCCAAAAAGAATCAAAGAACAAGCCAATATGGACCTCTGGCAGCACTTTGATCTTTTTCTTCTTATGACTCCTATTCTCTTTAACTTAAAAGTAATGCTGGGATGGTTATTATTCTCCATGTGGGCAAGATTACTGGAGAAATAGAGGTGATAAGCTGTCCCCTCTGTTAGACGTACTTTCATCTTTTCATTGCTGACTGAGTCAGAGGTTTCCATTAAGAGTCCCTGTCTGAAAGCATGCATTCCACTGATAGATGTATATTCTTCATAGCCCCAATTTTTTCTTGTGTGTTATTTCTACTCTTTAACTTCCAATCTATAAAACAGGGGATCCGTTATCCATTCAGTTTCTTAAATGAACCATACATTTCCAGTGAGAATTTTGGAATCATGATTTTCTGTCAATATTATCTGATAATAACTGCTGATAACTTTGATAATCTTTTTATATGTTTATTGAAGTAACATTGCATTATAACATTATATAAGCTTCAGGAATTCATTATATACCATAGGAGTGATAGAAATGGTGTTTGTCTTTTTCTGTCTGACTTATTTCAGTAAGCATAATTCCCTCTAAGTTCATCCATGTTGTTGCAAATAGAAGGATTTCATCCTTTTTGTAGCTGAACAGTATTCCATTGTGTATCTATAACACATATTCTTTATATTTTCATCAATTGATGGGTATTTAGATTGTTTTCAGTTCTTGGCTATTGTAAATAGTACTGCAATAAACATGGGTCACATATAGCTCTTCTAACTAATTTTCTTTTTTTTTTTGGGGGGGGGGAGGTAAATACCCAGAAGTGGGATAGCTGGATTGTATAGATTTTCTATTTTTAATTTTTTTAAACAATATCCATATTGCTTCCCACAATGATTGCACCAATTTATACTCCCACAAACGGTATAATTTTGATAATATAAGCAATAAGAATGGGTTAATGGTCTTGATGCAATCACCTAAACAACAGGCCAACTGGTAGAATTATGCTTACCTTAGGAGACAGAACAAAGAGAGTCGCAATGGGTTTTAATTAAAATTAATTTCCTTTCTGGCATTAAAAGAAGTCTAATTAACTAAAAGTACAATCAATTCTGATCTACAATATTTTGTGGTCACAAAACAGTTGATGAATTTACATTGCTTAAAGACAGCCTTCCATTTTACAACATGGAATTAGTACCCACAGTGAAGTTAGTGGCTGTTCACAATATTGGACAGTAAGCTGAATTGTCACTTGGCCAAACTCCCTAACTCTACCAGTTTGAGCAGTTTGTAGGTTTTCACACTCAAAAATAAGTTTCCATTTATATCACCCAATTGCTTAGGTCTAGAACTGATGGATATGTACATAATAGCAAAAGCTAATATTCAGAAAACTTCCCTGTGACTGCTCTTTGTAAATAAAACATGTCTAGAAATGGTTCTTCATTTCTGGGGAGGGTGGAGGGAACTTTGTCCACTTTAGGAATGAGATGAAAGCTATTAGTTCTCTCCAGAGAAATACATATACGCACACATTTGGCAGGTAGTTATAGGAATCACACTGATCTTGCAAATTCTGGTCTAGGTAGATCTTGTACTGATTGTTCAATGTGTAAGTCTAAACAACTCTGGGACCCACAGCACAGGCAGGAATTTGGGAGATGAGGACAGAGGATCCAATGTGTTCAGGGTGTCCCAGGGATACTTGAAGCTACTAACCATTTGATCCCCCTAAATTTTCTCTATTACTATGTAGTTTGATACCTCACATTACTTTCAACCCCAGTACTTGGACTCTGCTTTAATATTATAGGAATATATAGCATGATCTTTGCAATTTACCTGGTTTTTTTTTTTATATGACCAACATCCTAGGTAGTTCATTTCATTAATAATTAGCAAGCTCAATACCAGGTCTGACTGGTGATGGCCTCTTTTGATGCTCTCATGCACATACTAATAGACTCATCATCATGTACCAGCAAGGGCAGGAAAAGACCAGTCTTTGAGGAAACCCTGTTTTGTCTATGATAATTAGCTATTTCTACAAATACATTCTCATAATTCACCTTTACAACACATTTTCTCTTTGTCTTCAATGGCTTCTGCCCTCTAAAGCTAAGGGTATTTGAATTACAGTAAGTCCATGAGTTTCAGTATGTCTATGTTTCACTACAGAAGGTTTTTTTTGGAAATGACATAAGTATTGCTTGCTCTTTGAAGATGACTTTATTGCTACTAAGTGCATCTAAAATGATTTTTGACCTCTAAGAGCTCTTGAATTAAATATATCCATGTAAAAGCTGGTATGTCTTTCATCTCACTTCTCACTCTCCTGCTACTCAGACCTCTCTATCTGATATTATTGCCCTTTCTCTCCTTAGCTTCCAAGATACCTGGGCTCTTTGGCACTTCCCATGAGGTTAGTTCTTTATGCTCACATGAAGTATAGATACTCTGCTTCTCTTCTCTTCACATGTTGACCTCAATGGATTCAATAAGCCCTTGTCTTCAAAGTATCAAATCAAGTGCATCACTGGCCCTCACTGCCAGTGCAAATCAAGGTACACAGTGGCAACCCACATATGAAATCTACCAGTAGCGCACACCTGAGCCGCCTATCATTTTGCATCTCAAAGCCCCAGAGCCAAGTTCAGTACCTTGAGCTTCTGGGGTGTCATGGCCAATCATTTTCAGCTGTAACTGATGGGAGGCATACCAGAGAAAGTGAGCCTAATGGGTCTGTTTCCATTCCTGACTTCATCATCTGTAGTGCCAACTTCATTAAGCACTCTGAGTACAGCTCATTAAGTTTGCATTCCTTTTTTTCTGTTGGAATAACTGTGCAATTTGCATAGTTTTTTTTTTTTATATTGAAGTACATGAAGATTGTAACCAAATGTCCCAAATCCAAAATCAGGTGACAATAGTCAGTTATGTTTTATATTGCTGAAAAATGTTGCTGAAATATGTTATTTTATACTGGAATGAACTGTCTATTTCCTTGTGTGTCCTCTGCTACATAGCAGATAAGTGGAAGGATGAAAAGTGCTTTTCCTCCAAAGAACATGGCCATGTGGCAGCAGCTGCCAAGGCCTATGTAGTAGTAAGACCCTTTAGCATTTGCCCTTGGGCATTCCTTTGTATGCAGCCTCATCTATTATCATTTCCCCCTTGCACCTTAACACTCCAACCACAACAAAGACCCTGAAGCTCAGCAACCCTATTATTCTCTGGGCTGCCTAAGTGCTCTTAGTTTGTGCTAACTGACCCAGTCCCCTTTTACCTAGCTTTGATTCGACCCCAGAATTCCTGGGTGCATCTGAGGAGTTACAGCAGAATTGAATCAGACCCTTTTTAGCTGCACTACACTCAATTTCATTTCCTTCACCAAACTCCTGGAGATGCTGTGATCTCCTCCTGTAACCCTTCTGCCAGCACCAACTCTCAGTATTAGCTTCCAGGACACCTAGGCTCAAAGCATCCTTCCCCAGTCTCATGTTTTCCATTTCTTCTGGGTTTTCTGCTCTTGAGAATCCCTTTCCTTTTCCTTCTCTTTCTTGGCACTTTCCTCCATTGTTATTCTTTGGTACTAAAGATAGAAATTAGGGGAGCTTAGCACTGATTGTGTCCATTTTTTGTTCCTTTTCCTGTTCCAGTACTGACGTCCATTCCATTGTCCAGTGAGCTCTATCTCACCTGCTATAAGATTCTAGAAGGTAATCCCTCCATGCTATCTATCCCCATTTATTATATTTCCTTGGTCCCAAGTGGAATTAATAGTGTCTTCCTATGTATGCTTAAAGTATGGTACAGACACCATGCTAATTTTTATATCTTTTTCCACAACAAAAAGTGGGTCTAAATCTTTATTTTTCACTGTGATACATGTGTTAATTTATACTAGATTTCTCATGGGCCTACTCTACATAGACAGCAGAGGTTTAATATGGAAAAGGGGGGCTGTGAGCTCTGAGACACTGCTATCAGGACGCTCTAGCTGTAACTCTGTCTCAAAACTGAGACCTAGCTAAAACCTGTAATATTAGACTTTGGGTTACTTGAGGACAGAAACTGAGACTTCATCATCTCACATCCAAAGTGCATGAGACTGAGTAGATGTCCAGGAACGTGTCGGTGGGTGAGTTGGCTCGTTGGGTACATGGAATAATAATAGTGTAGTACTGCCTACATTTCACCTTTTCCATTTACTATCATTTTGACATTAAGTAAGTCCTATCACCTCTCTGAACATCAGTTGTTTCAAATGTTAAGCATGGATAATATGATGTATACCTCAGAGTATTTTTTTGTTTGTGCTAGCTTACATTTATTGAGTGCCTATTATATGTGAGATACTGTCCTCAACTGCTTTACATGGATTGACTCATTTAACTCTCCCTCTGAGGATAAAATGGAATAAAGCTTGTGAACTGACTGTTTACCATTTATAAGTGATCATAAATGTTAGCTATTATGAGAGAAAGAGAAACAGCCTGGGCATAGCTATGAAGTACTGTGTCTAAAATGGAGCCTAAAAAGCCTTAGAGGCTTAGCCCGGCTCTACCTCACCCATGTTACAAATTAGGTCTCCTCTTCCCAGGGTCCCTTATCATGATGGTAACTTTCTTCAAGGTCATTCGTTTCCTATTCTTAAAGTTTTCTGCGGGGTATCTTATGCTCCTTCCCTCTCAGGACCAGCGGTTGGACAGAAGATATGTGTTCTGGGTCTTAATAAGTGCTCCTCTGCTTCATGGCTGGTTAAGTGTTCCTGACCCTACACTTAACCTGATTTGGGTATCTCCAGCAATTGTAGTTCCAGTGATCAAGTACAAATTCCCCTTAAAAGGACCTCCCTGGTGGCGCAGCGTGTTGAGCACAGCGCTATGAAGCTGTCCACAGCCTCTGAAGCATGGGTTCTATTCCTGGCTGGCCGGGGAGATACCCACATGGCACGGCAGACCTCTCCTGTCTTGCCTGCTGCTCCCCTCAGCAGTGTTTTTGGTCTGTCTGCCTGTTCTTCTCCCCACTCTGTCTCTGGTGAATCCTCTCACCCTCCTGTGTCTCTGGCTTGTACCCCAGCTATTGTATACATAAAAAAATAAATATTTGAAAAAAATTCCCCTTAAAAAAGAGTGAGGTCCTTCAGGGACCCTTATTTGTGCTAGATCCCAGAAGTAAGGTCAGCTTTCACTTCTACCCATACATATGGTACCATTGACAGAAGTTCTTTAATTGAACTTTACTTAAACTAATTTGCTGGATTAACCTACCCTTTGTAAAACATAGTGACTATAGCCCTCTCTTCTGAGTGAGTCAATGTAAGTGGCTCAGCCTTATCTGAGTCAGTTCATTCCGAAGACCAAGTGTTCCTCTCTTGCCTTTGCAGACTGCTCTTGCCAATTGCAGGCTATTCAAGACAGGGCTTTTAACACAGGTATTTTACCTTTAACTCTGATGATTTTGGGGATTGGTCCTCTTGGATATTTGAACAATATTTTCCATCTTGTAAGTGGAGGCATACAGATGTGCTTGGGAGGAGTTCAGGTGGGCTGAACAATTGATCCTTCCAGGTAGTCTGTTAGATACTGGGGCAACCAAAGTCCATGGGCAGTTTTTGCCAATGGCATGGCAAACTTGTCATTCTACTTTGATGACCATATAAATATTGTCATTTTCCATGCTGAAAGTATTATTAGTTATCAACTGTCTTTTAACTATGGAGACACAGTATATGGATCAGGTTAAAAGTGAATCTGCTTTCAAAAAAAAAAAGTGAATCTGCTTTCTTTTTTTGTTTAAAGATTTATTTATTTATGCATACAAGGCTTGGGTGTAGGCCAGTGGTGCAGTGGAGGGGGTGGGGATGAGATGATTCACCAGAGACAGAGTGGGGAGCAGAACAGGCAGATCTACTGAAATACACTGCTGAGGGGAGCAGTGGGTGAGACAGGAGAGGTCTGCTGTGCCATGTGGTTTAACTCCCTGGCCAGGGATCGAACTCATGCTACAGTGGCTGCTGATAGCCTCATAGTGCTTTGACTTAACCCCTTGCACTACCAGTGAGGCCCTGGATCTGCTTTCAATCAGTCTGCCTGTTCTGTTCCCCACTATGTCTCTAGTGAATCCTCTCACCCCCCACACTTCTGGCCTGTACCCCAGTTCTTGTATGCATAAATGGATAAATCTTAAAAAAAAGTCAATCTTTTCCTCTTCCTGTCCATTTCTAGCCCCAAGCTTCCAAAATAAAAGCATTCTGACAGTTTTGTGATTTTTATATCTGATATCCATGCAGAAAAATCTTTGCACGTACAATAATCTATCCATAATATATAAAATACTCATGTGACTTTGCAGTTATCTCTTTTTACTTAATAACATATCTTAGAACTCCTCTATATCATCACTTAGCATTCTACATCAAGCTTCGTAAAAACTGCTTAGTATTCCATTGAATAGCTTCATATATTTTATTTAATTACTCCCTTACTGATAACATTTAGGTTACTTCCAGTTGTCTGATTGGCATAGAATTTGAAGCAATCTAAATATTCAATATTAGATAATTTATTAAATCAGCTCTATTGAATGCTACAATATGATGTAATCTTTTTAAAATAATGTTGTAAATGCACATTCATTGCCACAATGTCTTTTTATAGGAAAACTAGGTTACAAATTGGTTTGATAGTTTGAGCCCAATGTAGGAAAAATATGAGCATTGCATGCATGCATAGAACAACTATGAAAGGATATATACCAAAGTGTTGTGAAAAGCAAAAATCAACTGACTGTATTTCAAAGATCTTATCAACTTTAATCGGTGATTCATGAATCTGACAGCATCCAATCAAGTAGATAGAAAGGACCTCCAAGGAGCTGTATGAAATGACAGTTAGGCAAAATGAGGTACGAGCAAGGAAGTTATACTAGCCAAAATGTGGGTTGATTATTGTAAGGTTATTTTCCTTTAGGGGATGACAGCAGCCTATCAGGTAGAAAACCTAAATAGTATTGATTGGATAATTCCTTGAATTACTGTTTCAAGATTCCATTTCTGAGAGTGTTTCAGTAATGGTTAAAAAAACTGGTTGAGGTTTTTGAATTGAATGGGACTGTATTGTTATTTTCCCATTCAGGCTAATGGGATATAGACTTCTATTTTATGTTAATTCAGTATAAACAGATGTTCTCAATAATACTTTATATTTCAATATGCAGTGGTGCCTATCCTACAGCCACTAAGACAATACTACTTCTATTGACACACTAGTGTTTGCAAACTAATAATTGTTACCTATTAGCTTGTACCAATACTGTTCCCTAGCATTGCATTTATAATCTTTATAGAAGCTAATGTGGCCCTCTTTCTTTTCTTTATTTGAGTATGGTGTTGTGGTTGGGTTGTGAAGGACCTAGATCTTTTTTTGGCTGATACCCAAGGCAATCTGCCTAATTATAAAATACACAACTCCAGTCATATCTTTCTGTGACTCTGGGTCACTCTACTAAACATGATAACACATATTTTTGAGAAACACTCTTGTGTATTGTTCTAGAATGAGGTATAATAAATGTTAATAAATTTCCTGACCCACCCATTATTCTCCTACTCCCTCCTTCCCCCTCTTTCCCCATGCTTCTTCCCTCCCACCCCATTATTACATTTCTCCTTCCCTATCTCTCCTTCCCCTACACATTCATTGGCACATCACCTAGATATTTGACCACTAATAAAAAGCATTTCAAGAATCCCTTTTGACTGGTCCAACCACTAAGGAGAGCTGTTTGGAGATTTCTTGACCTACTAAAAATAGAGCTTCCATAAGATCCAGTAATTCTACTCCTAGGTATTTACCCAAATGACACAGAAACATTAATTCCAAAGAGCACCTGCACCCCTATGTTTATAGCGGCACTATTTACAATAACTAAGCTAAGGAAACAACACAAATGCCAAAATATAGATGACTGGATCAAGAAGACGTGGTACATATACACAATGGAATATTACTCAGCAATCAAAAAAGATAAACACATGCAGTTTGCAGCAACATGGATGGAGCTAGAAGGGATCATGCTCTGCGAAATAGCCAGAAAAAAAAAAAGAAAAATACCGGATGGTCTCACTCGTAGCAGGAATTTAGAAAACCTAAATAAGAGACCAGGAAAAAGGCTAATCAATACAAAGTAAAAATCAAAATCAACAAGCAACTATAAACCAGAGACACACTATGGGGGGGGCGGGAAGGGGGGCGGGGAGAGGAAGGACTAGAGTCAAAATAAGGGGGGGGTGCAATTGTATGGGTAATATAACCAAAATGAAAATGTATACATTGTGCAAAGATGAAAAATTTAAAAAAAAAGAATAAACATGAAATAAACACTGAAAACAAACAAACAAAAAGAATCCCTTTTGATTGGGAACAATGCCAAGGATTGTCAAGATGTGAAAAAATTACTTTCTACCTTTGTCCCTCATGAGCTATCAGTAATTCATAGATCTGAGCTGGGTAGATATGCAGATTCTCAATAACATAAGTAATCTACATGCAAGCAAATGGCTGAGCACATAGCATGTTCATGGAGGGGATGGGGAGTAATCACAGTGAATTACAACTACACCTTTTTCATTACCAATAACTTGCCAAACACAGCTCAGCAGGGAGAGAAGAAACACAATTGTTATTCCCTGTATAATATATGCCATTGTATAGCCAGTGCTGTACTCTCAGAGGGACATTGTGCAATTTTCAGATTTTATCATGTGCTACTTCCTTTGGGAAGCTACACAAAAATTAAGAGGTTTGGTTTTGGCTGCTAGCTCAGCATTGACTTGCTGTGGGAACTTGAGCAAAATGCTTGGCCTCTCTGGGCCTCAGAAGAGGTTTATCTAGGTGACCTGAAATAGTTTTTCCCTTCCTGGACTGAATTTTGTGATTGTCCTGACAGGATTCTGCCTTCTGGATTGTGGCATGGTGGTGAGGTGAGGTGTGAAATGCAGAGGAGATGGTTACCATCAAAATCTATAGTTGGCTTTCAAAAGTCCCTTGCCAAAAGTTTCTTGAGAGGTGAGAGACTGACAGATTTGTAGGTGGGTATTTATGTATCCATCTCTATACCTTGCCTCCCCGCCCCCACACTCCATCATGGTTCTAGTCAATGAGTATTTGATTTTGAAACATATTTGCTCAGAGCGCATTTATGTTTTGGGAGTAAGCTATGATGTGCTTGTCAAGAGAACAATATATGATAACTGGCAAGCATAGCAATCACTTATCTACAATTTAAACATAATCAGGGCTTTGGGAGAAGAACTCAACAGCTATTATCTTATTTAAGTCTCACAACAATCCTGTAAGGAAGGTCAATTCTAATTATCTCCATTTTACAAATGAGGAAACCAAGCTTCGGAAAGATTCAATGACTTCCCCAAGGTCACACAATTAACTGGAATAACTAGCTTTCAATCACACCCAGACTGACTCCAGAGCTCTTAGCTAATACGTTTTGCCTTCAACTGGATGAAACAGGTACCTCGGGCAGTAACCAGTTATACAGAGGGGAGGAATAAGAGGAGGGAAGCAGAGCCACCTGCCCACGCTGGGTAAGCTCTGAGTTTGGAAAACACTCTCTTTCTCTTATGCTGCTTTTATATAGAAGCACTGAAAGCAGTGGAGATCAGAGTCTCCCCACAGCATTTATCACTCTCTGCCACCTCTGTGAGGCCATGGGATGCAAAGTGGAAGGCTTTTTTCAGTGGCTACATCAGAACACCTATCTCATTGCTATCTGTATATATGACTGGCCAGGAGCTAAATTCTGAAATCTAAGGAGCTTCTTCTTGATTTTACTTGTCGTTCTTTTAGGGACCCCTGCCCCTCTTTGGTCAACATCTGTTAGGATGCTTGATTTTATGCCAACTCTAGAACCCCATGCTGCCATTTGACCCATAAGCTTGCCATCTTCAACAGTTCCCAGTATTCTAGATCTTTCCATCATCACTCCTTCAGTGTTAGTTTTTACACCAAGATATAGAGTGGTGAAAATATCAAGAATTCAAGACAAAGAGTAAATATTGAATGTAGCTAGGAGGACAAAGAGCACATAAGTTATAAGGGTAACCCTATTCAGGCTTTTAGCAGACATCTCAGCAAAAACTTTGCAGGTAGAGAGAGAATGAAATGACATATTCAAAATACTCAAAGATAAAAACTATATCCTGCAAGACTGTCTTTCATATATGAATTAGAAATACAGGCATTCCAAGGCAAACAAAATCTGAAGGAGTTTGCCAACACTAGACCAACCCTATAAGAAATGTTGAAAGAAGTTTCCTATATAAATCAAAGAGAAGAAAGTCCACAAAAATAATGAAAATGGAAGTAAACTGAAACAGAAAACTAAAGACAAAATGTAGTAGCAAACACTCATATATCAATAATAACCCTCAATGTAAATGGACTGAATTCACCACCAAAAAGACAGAATGGGTGGATAGATCAGAAAACTTTCTGCTGTCTGTAGGAGACTCATGTGAGATCAAAAAATAATCAAAAGCTCAAAGTGATATATCAGAAAACAATTCTACAGGAAAACGGTACCTTAAAAAAAGAAAAGAACAGTAATACTTACATCAGATATAATAGACTTCCAGCCAAAAAAGATAGGAAGAGACAGGGAAGGACATCATATAGTGATTAAGGAAGTCATACATCAGGAAGACAAAAACTTATCAATATGCATGCATGAAATGAAGAAGCATCTACATATATATATATATAGTAAGTATTAACAAAGATAAGCACTGATATTGACAGCAACACAATAGTCATTGTGACAGCAACACAATAGTCAAATTTCATTACCCCACTTTCATCAATAGACAGATCAAATAGATAGAAAATCAACAAGGAAACAATAGTCTTAAAGGTGGAATTATACAGAGGTGCTTAATAGACGTAACAGACTCTTATAGGGCACTCTATGCCCAAAAAGCTGAATACACATTCTTCCCAAGTGCACATGGAACAAACCACAAGTTAGTTTATGAAACAGTGTCAATAATTTCAGGAAAATTAAAATTATATCAAGTATCTTCTCTGATTACAAGATATCTAACTACAAATAATGGGGGAAAACTGTAATATTTGGAGACTGACAAACATGCTGCTGAGTAGCTATTGGACAAATGAGGAAATCAAAAGACAAGTTAAAATGAAATAACTGGAGAAAAATTAAAATGAAGACATGAGGTACCGGAACCTATGGGACACAGCAAAAGCAATATTAAAAGGGAAGTACATGGCGGGCCTCCCTGGTGGTACAGTGGTTGAGCGCTGGGCTGCTAAGCTGCCCGCAGCCTCTGCAGTGCTGGTTCGATCCCCGGCTACCGGTGAGGGTCCCACATGGCACGCAGACCTCTCCTGCCGCGCCCGCTGCTCCCCTCAGCAGTGTATTTCGGTCCTTCTGCCTGTTCTGCCCCCCCCCCCCCCGGCTCTGGTGAATTCTCTCATTCTCCCGCACTTCTGACTGTACCCAGTGCTTGTATAAATAAATAAATCTTAAAAAAAAAAGGGAAGAAGATCAATGAAACCAAGAGCTGGTTCTTCAAAAAAAATCAATAAAATAGACAAACCCCTAGTCAGGCTCACAAAGGAAAAAAGGGAGAAAGCACAAATAAACAAGATCATAAATGAAAGAGGAGAAATCACAACAGACACAGAAGAAATCAAAAGAATAATCAGTAACTACTACAAATAGTTATATGGAAACAAGTTCAACAATCTAGAGGAGATGGACAAATTCCTACAATTCTACAATTACCCAAAGCTAAATAAAGAAGAAATAGAACACCTAAACAGACCAATTACAAGCAGCAAAATTGAAATGGTAATCAAAAACCTCCCCAAAAACAATAGCCTAGGACCTGATGGATTTACAAATGAATTCTACCAAACATTCAGAGACGAATTAGTGCCTATCCTTCACAAACTCTTCCAAAAAATTGAGAAGGAAGGGACAATACCAAACACGTTCTATGAAGCCAACATTACACTAATACCAAAACTGAACAAGGACAACACAAAAAGGAAAACTACAGGCCAATCTCCCTAATGAACACTGATGCAAAAATCCTCAATAACATTTTAGCTATCAGAATCCTACAATGTATCCATAAGATAATTCACCACGACCAAGTAGGATTCATTCCAGGGACACAAGGATGGTTTAACATCCGAAAATCAATCAACGTTATCCAACACATCAACAAAAAGAAATATAAAAACCATATGATAATATCAATAGATGCTGAGAAAGCTTTCGACAAAGTGCAACACCCATTCATGATAAAAGCCCTTGAAATTCTTGGGATACAAGGAACATACCTCAACATCATAAAGGCCATCTATGACAAGCCAACAGCCAGTATCATTCTCAATGGTGAAAAGCTGAAAGCATTTCCATTAAGATCTGGAAAAAGACAAGGATGTCCACTCTCACCACTGCTTTTCAATATAATACTGGAAGTCCTAGCCAGAGCAATAAGACAAGAGAAAGACATACAAGGAATCCAAATAGGAAAAGAAGAAGTCAAATTATCACTATTTTCAGACGATATGATAATATACATAGAGAACCCCAAAAACTGCACAGAAAAACTAATTCAACTCATCAATTAGTTCAGTAAAGTGGCAGGATACAGAATCAACACGCAAAAGTCAGTAACCTTCCTATACACAAACAATAAATCTGAAGAAGAAGAAATAAAAAAAAACCATCCCTTTTATTATTGAAACAAAAAAAATCAAATATTTGGGAATAAATCTAACAAAAGAGGTAAAGGACCTATACAAAGAAAACTATAAAACACTGTTGAAAGAAATAGAAGAAGACACAAAGAAATGGAAAGACCTCCCCTGCTCATGGATTGGAAGAATAAACATTATTAAAATGGCCATCCTACCAGAAGCAATATATAGATTCAATGCTATTCCAATCAAAATTTCAATGTCATTCTTCAAAGAAATAGAACAATTATTGATGAAATTCATATGGAATCACCAAAAACCCTGAATAGCCAAAGCTCTCCTGAAAAAAAAAAAAAGGGAATGGAGGCATCACACTCCCAGACTTCAAACTATACTACAAAGCCATAATCATCAAAACTGCATGGTATTGGAACAAGAACAGACACACAGACCAATGGAATCCAATAGAAAATCCAGAAATAAACCACAGATTTATGGTCAACTCATCTTTGACAAAGGAGCAAATACTTTGCATTGGAGCAAAGAAAGTTTGTTCAATAAATGGTGCTGGGAAAACTGGGTCGCTACATGCAAAAGAATGAAGCTTGACCACTACCTCACACCATACACAAAAATCAACTCAAAATGGATTAAAGAACTAGACATAAGACCTGAAACCATAAAATACATAGAAGGAAATATAGGCGAAACACTACATGATATGCACATCAAAGACATCTTTACAGACACATCACCCAAAGCAGTGATAGTGAAGGCAAAGATAAACAGCTGGGACTACATCAAATTAAAGAGCTTCTGCCCAGCAAAAGAGACAATAACAAAAACAAAGAGAAACCCCACCGACTGGGAGAACATTTTTTCACACAACACTAATGATAAAGGACTGATCACAAAAATCTGCAAAGAGCTCATGAGTCTCAACAACAACAAAGAAAATAATCCTGTCAAAAAATGGGCAGAATAGCTAAAAAGGAACTTCTCTGAGGAGGAAATGCAAATGGCCAACAGGCATATGAAGAAATGTTCAACATCACTTGTAATCAGGGAAATGCAAATCAAAACTATCATGAGATACCATCTTACACAAGTGAGAATGGCACATATTAAAAAAACTAGCAACACAAATGTTGGCGAGGATGTGGAGAAAAAGGAACTCTCCTGCACTGTTGGTGGGAGTGCAAACTGGTCCAACCACTGTGGAGAGCTGTGTGGAGATTTCTGGACCTACTAAACATAGAGCTTCGATATGATCCAGCAATTCCACTCCTAGGCATTTACCCAAAGGACACAGAAACATCAATTCCAAAGAGCACCTGTACTCCTATGTTCATAGCAGCACTATTTACAATCACTAAGCTTTGGAAACAACCCAAATGCCCCAAAATAGATGACTGGATCAAGAAGATGTGGTCCATGTACACCATGGAATATTACTCAGCATTCAAAAAAGATAAACACATGCAATTTGCAGCAACATGGATGGCACTGGAAGTTATCATGCTCAGTGAAATAAGCCAGAAAGAAATAGAAAAATACCGGATGGTCTCACTCATAGCAGGAATCTAGAAAACGTAAATAAGGGACCAGGAAAATGAATAACTGTAAGAAAGTGATAATCAAAATCAACAAAAAACTATGAACCAGAGACACTCTATGGGGGGTGGGGGGCAGGGAGGGGAGCGATTGGGGTCAAAATAAGGGGATTATAATTGTATGGGGAATATAAAAATAAAATTTATTTTTTTAAAAAAGGGAAGTACATGGCAATGCAGATCTGTATTAAGAAACAGGAACGATCTCACTAATTCAACCTTACACATTAAGGAACTAGAGAAAAAATGACAAATGAAACCTAAAGTCAGTAGAACAGAGGAAGTATTAATAATAAAACTTGTAGCAGAAATAAATGAAATAGAAATTTTAAAAGACTACCAAAATTCAGTAAAAGCAAGAGCTGGATCTTTGAAAAGATAAAATAAATTTCTAACTAGGCTCACTAAGAGGAAAATGTACAAAACTCTAATAAATTGAATCAAAACAAAAGAGAAATTATAACACATTGCAAAAATAGAGTATTATAAGAAACTACTATGAGCATATTTATGCCCCAAAATACAGGATGACCAAGAAGAAATGGACAATTTTTAGAAGCATACAACCTTCCAAGACTTCATCAAGAAGAAATTGAAACCTGAACAGACCGATTTTAACCAAGGAAATTTAAACACTAATCAAAAGTCTCCCGAAAAAGAAACATTCAGTACCAGATGGTTTCACTAGTGAGTTCTGCAAAACACTCAAATATTAATAAATACCATCCTTCTCAAACTCTTCCAAAAATTGAGGAAGAAGGACTACTACCAATCATATTTTATGAGTCCAGCATTATTCTGATACGAAAAGTAGACAAGGGTAAAACGCGCGCACGCGCGAGCGAGCAAGCAAGAGAGGGAGGGAGAGAAAGAAAGAAAACTTCAGACCAAAATCCTTGATGAACACATATCTTCAACAAATTGTTATCAAACTGAGTTCACAATACATTAAAAGTATCATTCATCATGTCCATTCCAGAGATGCAAGAATGGTTGAACATATGTGAGTGAGTCTATGTAATTCTCCACAGCAACAACAGGAAAGTTAAAAAATCATGTGATCATATCATTCAATGCAGAGAAAACCATTGACAAGATTTAACATCCACTTATGATTAAAAAAATCTCAAAAATGGGAACAGAAATAATATATCTCATTATAATAAAAGCCGTATGTGGCAAATCGACAACTAACAGTAGTGAAAAATTGAAAGCTTTTCTTCTAAGATCAAGTACAAGATAAGGATGTCCACTTTCACCATTGCTATTCAACAAAGTATTGGAAATCCCAGCTACAGCAATTAGGCAAGAGAAAGATATAAAAGGAATCTAAATTGAGAGGAAGAAGTAATGATATCACCATTTGTATATTACTTGATTTTTTTATATACGTGTGTGTGTGTGTGTGTATATATATATAT
Organism: Talpa europaea; assembly: GCF_964194135.1. Classification (NCBI taxonomy): domain Eukaryota; kingdom Metazoa; phylum Chordata; class Mammalia; order Eulipotyphla; family Talpidae; genus Talpa; species Talpa europaea. The sequence goes on from NC_140081.1 coordinate 70,330,984, forward strand.
ATATATATATATATATATATATATATATACAGAGAAGGTCTTGAAGAATCCACTAAAAACTATAAGTCAGTAAGGTGAAGTGACAGAATACAAAACCAATATACAAAAATTACTTGCTTTCCTTGTGCACAAAACAAACTAGAAGGGAAAGAATAAAAAAAGACTTAAATATTAGGAATAAACAAAGGAGTTGAAATAAGAGACAAAGATATGGGAAGAAATTCTTTGTTCATGGATTGTAAGAAGTAACATTGTTAAAATGACCATCTTATTCAAAGCAAAATACAGATTGAATGCAATCCATACCAATGTTTCAATGATATTCTTCAAAGAAGTAGAGCAATAATTATTAAAATTTATGTAGAACTACAAAAGACCTCAAGTAGCCAAAGTTATAGTAGTCAAAACAGTGTGGTATTGGCACTATGGAGAGCTGTGTGGAGATTTCTGGACCTACTAAACATAGAGCTTCCATATGATCCAGCAATTCAACTCCTAGGCATTTACCCAAAGGACACAGAATCAATTCCAAAGAGCACCTGCACCCCTATGTTTATAGCAGCACTATTTACAATAGCTAAGCTTTGGAAACAGCCCAAATGCCCAAAAATAGATGACTGGATCAAGAAGATGTGGTACATATATACCATGGAATATTACTCAGCATTCAAAAAAGATAAACACATGCAATTTGCAGCAACATGGATGGCACTGGAAGGGATCATGCTCAGTGAAATAAGCCAAAAAGAAAAAGAAAAATACCGGATGGTCTCACTCATAGCAGGAATCTAGAAAACGTAAATAAGGGACCAGGAAAATGAATAACTATAAGAAAGTGAAAATCAAAATCAACAAAAAACTATGAACCAGAGACACTTTTTGGGGGGTAGGGGGCGGGAGGGGAGGGATTGGGGTCAGAATGGGGGGGTTGCAATTGTATGGGGAATATAAAAATAAAATTTATTATTAAAAAAAAAACAGTGTGGTATTGGAATAAAAATTGACAACCTATGAGCAGAATGAAATGTGAGCCTAGAAATACACACTTACATGGACAGTTTTTGACAGTGGAGCCAAGAGTATGCAATGGAGAAAGGAACATCTCTTGAACAAATGCTGTTAGAAAAGCTGGACAGCCACATGCAAAATAATGAAACTGTAACACTATGTCACATCATAAACAAAATAATTAACTCAAAATGGATTAAGCACTTGTATCTAAACCCTAAAACTGTAAGATCCATAGAATAAAAATATAAGCAACACACTTCATGATATTGGCTTTAGTAATGTCTTTCCGGATTTGTCTCTAACAGCAAGAGAAACCAAAGAGAATATTAAAAAATGGGACTACATCAAACTGAAAAATTTCTGCACAGCAAGAGAAATGAACATTGCCGTAAAACTCCTAGACAAAGGGGGAAAGATGGACATTCAGGGATGTCCTTCAAGAGATAAATCAGCTTGGCCGGCTGTCAGACCTTGTTAAAATGTAACCTCCTTTAGGTAAGCTAAAACTTAGATAGAAATCTCTCTAAGGAAAGATTTATTAAGTAAGCAAACTTGTTATTTACAATAATAATGCAACTTTAAAAAAGGATTATCTTTTGTGTATAAACAATAAACATTTAAAGTATAAATAAATAAAATTTACGGATCTCATTGACTAAAGTGATAGTAACAAAAATCACTTTAGTTAGTGATAAAAGAAGCTGATAGGGCCTCCGTGGCGCAGCGAGTTGAGCACCTTGCTGTGAAGCTGTCCACAGCCTCTGCAGTGCGGGTTTGATCTCCACTGACTGGCGAGATCCCACATGGCCCCGCAGACCTCTTCTGTCTCCCCCGCTGCTCCCCTCAGCAGTGTCTTGGGTCCGTCTGCCTGTTCTGCTCCTGGCTCTGGTGAATCCTCTCACCCTCCCACACCTCTGGCCTTTACCCCAGCTCTTGTATAAATAAATAAACCTTTAAAAAAAAAAGAAGCTGATAAAGCTAATGTTTCTTAATAATTTTCTGTAGGTGAGGTCTCTTTTATTATTTTTATTTTATATATTTTACGTCATTTTTCATTTTTGCACAATGTATGCAGTTTCATCTTCGTTATATTCCCCATACAATTCCTGTCCCCTTTAATTTGACACTAATTCCCTCTCCCTCCCCCCGTAGTGTATCTCTGGTTTATAGTTAAAGCATGTACACACAATTTTTCATTTAATTCTTACAATCCAATGGGCAGGCACTTTTATTGTGCTCACTAGATATGTATGATGCTGCAGTTTAGAAGTTAATGTTTCAGGGCCTCCCCGGTGGTGCAGGCAGTTGAGCGCTGCACTGTGAGGCTGTCTGCAGCCTCTGCAGTGCGGTTCCATCCGACGGCCAGCGAGGGTCCCACATGGCGCGGCAGACCTCTCCTGTCTTACCCGCTGCTCCCCTCAGCAGTGTATTTCGTCAGTCTGCCTGTTCTGTTCCCCGTTCTGTCTCTGGTGAATCCTCTCACCCTCCTGCATGTCTGGCCTGTACCCCGGTTCTTGTATAAATAATTAAATAAATACATCTTTAAAAAAAAAAAAAAAGAAGTGAGATCGGACCTGAAACATGGCGGAGGAAAAGCGGCAGGTCCCAGTGAGAAATGGGACAGGGAAGATAAACAGACGACTCCTGCAAACTACATGAAGAAGAAAGTTGCCATAAAAGAGGACCAGAAGGGAGGAAAGCGCAGAACCCTGCTCCCCTCCCCCACCCACAGAGTCGGCACTCTCCGACCAACAGAGAGGAGGAAAAAAACACACTAAAACGACAACAAGAACAAACGACGCAGCAAGCGGGACTGGGAGTGGAAAGGAACTATTGCAGCCACCACACCCCGTGAACGGGAGCTGTGGAGAACTCTGCAGGATTCGCCGCGTCGGTGAGCGAACGGCTCCTGGGGCCATTAGAGAAGAACAAAGAGACTCTGGAGACGCTCACACAGCCCCGGGGCCGGCTGGTAAGCTTGCGCGGAAAAGCGGTGCGCTTGGCACGCTTGAAAAGCAAACGCGGATCGGGATCGCGGCTGCTCAGGTCCCCGCACCTGCGACCTAGGCTTGTGGGGAGACGTGCGGAGGCCCTCACTGGGGTGAAAGTCCATCACTGAGTAAGCAGGAACCAGGCGCCCAGGCACAGGAGCGGGGTGCAAAAGGCGCCATTCCCGCGCCACTGAACTGGGCTACAGCCCGCGTCCTGGACCTGAGGGCTTTGGAACTGAGACCCGGGGCACGAAATTTGGGGCATGGGTTCTCCACGACGGTGGGGCACAAGGCAGACACAGCACCCCAAAGCCGTTGAGGTTTACCCTACCATTCCTGCTCTGTTCCCTGTCCCACAGGGTGGGGGCAGGCGAAAAACAGGACAATAGGAGAGATCTCTGGCGCCACCTAGCGACCAGGAAAAAAAGTCACTAACACCCCATAGAACAGGGACATTTCTTAAGACTGCTTGAAAAGGGCAGAAGGCTCCCGGAGGAGACAGTGGCCAGCTGGGAAATTAGCCCACGCCAGGCCCCTTCCGACCAGCAGTCTGAGCCCACAGAGGGAACAGGCACCCACGGCCGGGGCAGACCGGGCGCGCAGAAGAGTGTGCCTGACACCGGAAGCGCAGGGACTGAGTCCCGCGTCGCCATTTTAGAACAGGGACATTTCTTCAGTAAAGACTGCCTGAAACCAGCAGAAAGCTCCCTCAGAAGCCAGAGATGGCTCCTGGAGGAGCCAGAGGGGAGCGGAGAAGTTCACCCAAGATGCCGGCCAGTCCGAGCAACACAGTGTCCCAATGCATACAGCAAATTAGAAAACAGACAGGGAGTAGAAGAAGCACACGCAACCTAACAACTCCTCAGGAAAAAAGCACACCACAAAAAGAAAACCACCCTCCAGATTACAACGACAGTAACTTGGAAGAACTTCTGAGACTTCCAGAAAGAGAATTTAAAATTGCTGTGATTAAAAAACTGACAGAAGTCATAAAAGAAAACAACGATATGAGAAAAATAATCAACGATCAGAAGAATGAAATTGAGTCCGTAAAGAGGGAAGCAAAAGAAACACAGGAGATCAAAGAATTAATGGAGGAACTAAAGAACTCTGGGAAAAGCAATGAAAGCAGAATAGATGAAATGGAAGAACAAATAAGTTCTCTTGAAGACACAGAAATAAAAAGAACCAAAACAGAAAAGGAAAGAGAAGTACAAAGGAAAAAGAACGAAGACAGACTTCGGGAACTATCTGACTCCATGAGGAAAGGAAATATAAGAGTTATAGGAATTCCAGAAGGAGAGGAGAGAGATGTAGGAACAGAGAAAATATTCCAGGAGATAATTGAAGAGAACTTCCCAAATGTGAAGAATGAGCTGAAAATTGATATACAAGAAGCAAGAAGAACACCAAACTTCCACAACGAAAGGAAAAATACAGCATGACACATAATAGTAAAGCTCCCAAGAATCCAGGACAAGGAAAAAATAATGAAGCTGGCAAGAGGGAAGAAACAGATAACATTCAAAGGAAAACCAATCAGGCTGACATCGGACTTCTCTGAAGAAACACTACGGGCAAGGAGAGAGTGGAGGGACATAGTCAACAGACTCCAAGAAAACAGATGCCAACCAAGAATACTCTATCCTGCAAAGCTCTCCTTCCTCTATGAAGAAAGAATAAGGACCTTCCCAGACAAACAGAAACTCTGGAATTTCATTAAGACTAAACCCCCACTCCAAAAAATTCTACAAGGAATCCTAAAGCCAGAACCTCAGAGAGATGAATAACAATGAAAGAAGGCCAAAAAAAAAAGTTATTAAAAGAATAAATAAATAAAATCAAAGGAAAGACAAACACAATGGCAAATACAGATGCTAACATATCAGTATTAACTCTAAATGTAAATGGACTAAACTCTTCAATAAAAAGACACAGAGTTGCAGCCTGGATTAAGAAACAAAACCCAATCTTTTGCTGTCTCCAGGAAACATATTTAGCTACAAAAGATAAAAATAGGCTCAAAGTTAAAGGATGGAAAACAATCCTACACGCAAATGGACCAAAAAAGAAAGCAGGAACAGCTATACTTATATCAGATAAAACAGACTTCAAACACAAAAAAATAAAAAGAGACCCCAATGGTCATTACATTATGATCAAGGGGACAATACTTCAAGAAGAAATAACACTCATTAACATATACTCACCAAACAAAGGAGCACCAAAATATATCAGACAACTGTTGTCCTCTCTGAAAACAGACATCAGAGAAAACACATATGTAGTGGGAGACTTCAACAAACCACTATCAACAATGGATAGATCAACAAGACAAAAAATAAGTAAAGAAACTAAAGCTCTAAATAAGGACCTAGAGCATTTGGGCTTAACAGACATCTATAGAACACTAAACCCCAAAAAATCGGAGTACACATTTTTCTCAAGTGCACACGGATCATTCTCCAGGATCAATCACATACTGGGGCACAAGACAAACATCAACAGATACACAAAGATTGAAATCATACCAACCATCTTTTCTGACCATGAAGGCATCAAACTAGAAATAAACCATAAAAGGAAGGCAAGGAACTTTCCTACCTCATGGAGATAAAAAACCACACTACTGGAAGACCACTGGACTAATGAGGAGATCAAAGAAGAAATTAAAAAATTCTTTGAATTGAATGACAAGGAGGACACCAATATCCTAAATGTATGGGATGCAGCAAAAGCAGTAATAAGAGGAAAATATATAGCAATAGAAGCTCACATCAAGAAACAAGAAAGAACTCAAAAAAACAACCTAATCTCGAAGCTCAAAGATCTAGAAAAAGAACAACAAAAAAACCCCAAAACCAGTAGAAGAAAAGAAATAATAAAAACCAAAGCAGAAATAAATGAAATTGAAACTAAAAATACAATCCAAAAGATCAATGAAACCAAGAGCTGGTTCTTTGAAAAAATCAATAAAATAGACAAACCCCTAGCCAGGCTCACAAAGGAAAAAAAGGGAGAAAGCACAAATAAACAGGATCACAAATGAAAGAGGAGAAATCACAACGGACACAGAAGAAATCAAAAGAATAATCAGTAACTACTATGAACAGTTATATGGAACCAAGTTCAACAATCTAGTGGAGATGGACAAATTCCTACAACTCTACAATCACCCAAAGCTAGATAAAGAAGAAATAGAACACCTAAACAGACCAATTACAAGCAGCGAAGTTGAAATGGTAATCAAAAACCTCCCCAAAAACAAAAGCCCAGGACCTGATGGATTTACAAATGAATTCTACCAAACATTCAGAGACGAATTAGTGCCTATCCTTCACAAACTCTTCCAAAAAATTGAGAAGGAAGGGACAATACCAAACACGTTCTAGGAAGCCAACATTACACTAATACCAAAACCGAACAAGGACAGCGCAAAAAAGGAAAACTACAGGCCAATCTCCCTAATGAACACTGATGCAAAAATCCTCAATAACATTTTAGCTATCAGAATCCAACAATGTATCCTTAAGATAATTCACCACGACCAAGTAGGATTCATTCCAGGGACACAAGGATGGTTTAACATCCGAAAATCAATCAACGTTATCCAACACATCAACAAAAAGAAATATAAAAACCATATGATAATATCAATAGATGCTGAGAAAGCTTTCAACAAAGTGCAACACCCATTCATGATAAAAGCCCTTGAAATTCTTGGGATACAAGGAACATACCTCAACATCATAAAGGCCATCTATGACAAGCCAACAGCCAGTATCATTCTCAATGGTGAAAAGCTGAAAGCAATTCCATTAAGATCTGGAACAAGACAAAGATGTCCACTCTCACCACTGCTTTTCAATATAATACTGGAAGTCCTAGCCAGAGCAATAAGACAAGAGAAAGACATCCAAGGAATCCAAATAGGAAAAGAAGAAGTCAAACTATCACTCTTTGCAGATGATATGATAATATACATAGAGAACCCCAAAAACTCCACAGAAAAACTAATTCAACTAATCAATAAGTTCAGTAAAGTGGCAGGATACAAAATCAACATGCAAAATCAGTAGCCTTCCTATACACAAACAATAAATCTGAAGAAGAAGAAATCAAAAAAACCATCCCTTTTATTATTGAAACAAAAAAAACCCAAATATTTGGGAATAAATCTAACAAAAGAGGCAAAGGACCTATACAAAGAAAACTATAAGATACTGTTAAAAGAAATAGAAGAAGACACAAAGAAATGGAAAGACATCCCCTGCTCATGGATTGGAAGAATAAACATTATTAAAAGGGCCATCCTACCAAAAGCAATATACAGATTCAATGCTATTCCAATCAAAATTTCAATGTCATTCTTCAAAGAAATAGAACAATTATTGATGAAATTCATATGGAATCACAAAAAACCCCGAATAGCCAAAGCTCTCCTGAAAAAAAAAAGAAGGGAATGGAGGCATCACACTCCCAGACTTCAAACTATACTACAAAGCCATAATCATCAAAACTGCATGGTATTGGAACAAGAACAGACATACAGACCAATGGAATCGAATAGAAAATCCAGAAATAAACCCACAGATTTATGGTCAACTAATCTTTGACAAAGGAGCAAAGACTATGCATTGGAGCAAAGAAAGTTTGTTCAATAAGTGGTGCTGGGAAAACTGGGTCGCTACATGCAAAAGAATGAAGCTTGACCACTACCTCACACCATACACAAAAATCAACTCAAAATGGATTAAAGAACTAGACATAAGACCTGAAACCATAAAATATATAGATGGAAATATAGGCGAAACACTACGTGATATGCACATCAAAGACATCTTTACAGACACATCACCCAAAGCAGTGATAGTGAAGGCAAAGATAAACAGCTGGGACTACATCAAATTAAAGAGCTTCTGCACAGCAAAAGAGACAATAACAAAAACAAAGAGAAACCCCACCAACTGGGAGAACATTTTTGTACCCAACACTAATGATAAAGGACTGATCACAAAAATCTACAAAGAGCTGATGAGACTCAACAACAACAAAGAAAATAATCCAGTTAAAAAATGGGCAGAAGAGCTAAAAAGAAACTTCTCTGAAGAGAAAATGCAAATGGCCAACAGGCATATGAAAAAATGTTCAACATCACTTGTAATCAGGGAAATGCAAATCAAAACTACCATGAGATACCATCTTACACCAGTGAGATGGCACATATTAAAAAAACTAGCAACAACAAATGTTGGCGAGGGTGTGGAGAAAAAGGAACTCTCCTGCACTGTTGTTGGGAGTGCAAACTGGTCCAACCACTATGGAGAGCTGTGTGGAGATTTCTGGACCTAGTAATCATAGAGCTTCCATATGATCCAGCAATTCCACTTCTAGGTATCTACCCAAAGGACACAGAAACATCATTTCCAAAGAACACCTGCACCCCTATGTTTATAGCAGCACTGTTTACAATAGCTAAGCTTTGGAAACAACCCAAATGCCCAAAAATAGATGACTGGATCATGAAGATGTGGTACATATACACCATGGAATATTACTCAGTATTCAAAAAAGATAAACACATGCAATTTGCAGCAACATGTATGGCGCTGGAAGGGATCATGCTCAGCGAAATAAGCCAAAAAGAAAAAGAAAAATACCAGATGGTCTCACTCATAGCGGGAATCTAGAAAACTTAAATAAGGGACCAGGAAAATGAATAACTATAAGAAAGTGAAAATCAAAATCAACAAAAAACTATGACCCAGAGACACTTTTGGGGGGGTGGGGGCCGGGAGGGGAGGGATTGGGATCAGAAATGGGGGGTTGCAATTGTATGGGGAATATAAAAATAAAATTTATTATTTTTAAAAAAAAAAAGTTATGTTCCACTGTCACACAGCCACTAAGTAGTCAAGAGACTCACACTCAGGTCTTCCTACAGCCAAAACCCATGCTTGTGTCCATGTCCACGAATCCAGATTATCTCAGAAACACTGTCAATAACCAGGATCCCCAGTCTTCCTTTTTTGGTTTTGCTTTCCTATCTGATGAAATAACTTCACATCCAATTTTACTTTGGAGGGTCTTCCCACTGCAAATGATCACTTCTCAGTATCTTTGGGACTGATGTAGAGGTCCTAATCGATACACATGACAAGATTCCACAGGATTTTTTTTAAAGATTTATTTATTTATGCATACAAGAGCTGGGGTACAGGCCAGAAGCGCAGGAGGGTGAGAGGTTTCACCAGAGACAGAGCGAGGAACAGAACAGGCAGACTGACCGAAATACACTGCTGAGGGGAGCAGCGGGAGAGTCAGGAGAGGTCTGTTGCACCATATGGGTAGCTCCCTGGCCAGCCGGGGATCGAACTGGTGCTGCAGGGTCTGCGGATTGCTTCATAGTGCGGTGCTTAACCCCTTGCACCACCAGGGAGGCCCCATGGGATTTTTTTTTTTTAATCTCTCTCATTTTCCCTCCATTTCTGAACTTTGCCTTAAAAACCTTCCTTCTGATTCACTCTACTTTCTTCATTTGTCCACAGTTTTCACATTCACTATTTTGATAGTTACTTTTCTCTTTGGTGCCCTGTGCACATAGAATGGTATCTCACTCACCTCAGATTGTTTACTCTGACTTTCCCAACCCAAACCACTGTTATTTGTTAATTTCATTCCCTAAAAATAATTGATACTGAACGTATGGTACCTTGTACATAATCGATGCTACCCTAGTTCACTTGAATGAACTGCTTCCCTTAAAAAAAAAAAATCCGTTCATTCTCTAGGCAATAATCTTAACTACATCAGACAAATTAATTGCACACCAATGGTGTTAGATCTCTTTGCACATTTAATCATGCAAACAACCTGTGTGCCAGCTACTAGTGTTCTTATTTTAGAGTTGAGGAAACCAGGCTCAGGGAGATGACAAAACTTGCCCAATGTTTCTGCTAGACCTAGTCCTCTACTCAAAAATATCTCTACTGCTAACTTGGTGCAAAAGTCATTCCTTGGGTACATTATTAAAATGTTTATATTCCCAGTGTAGGTATCCATTAATTTCCTTCTAGACGGCAAAGTGCAATAATTGAAAGCAGAAGCCATGGCATTGGACATATTTAGGTTTGAATTATGACTGTGCTGTGTGACCTTGGAAAAGGCACTTCAACTCTCATGAACTGTTTCTTTATCTGTAAAACAAGGACAAAATTCCCATGTAAAAGAGTTATTATAAGAACTAAATGAGATGGTATCTCTAAAGTACTAAAAGAGTAAGTACTTGAAAATGATAGTTTGTCATTAATAATATTAAGATTCAGATTGGAAACGATACAGATCCTGCCAAATAAGGAGTAGATCTTGACTTCCAGCTGCAGAGGAAGATTATATATTTTGGTTTTATTCCCTTTTTTATTTTTTTAAACATCCTTGTTTATTTTTTCACACTATAGGGTTTCCTCCCTCAAATGCAGTCACCACAGTTTTCCCACCACTAAAGTGCCCACAGTCCTCCACCACACTCTCCTCCCCTCCTGAGTGTCTCAGATCTAAGGTCTGCTTTCAAGGGTCAGTCTAAGTTTGTCTTTGTCTGATCCTTTGTTTGGTTTCTCTAGATTCCACATATAAGTGAAACCATCTGGTATTTATCTTTCTCCTTCTGGCTCACTTCATTTAGAATAATCCCTTCCAGTCCCATCCATGTTGCGGCAAAAGGCATGAGTTTTTATCTTTTTTGATCCTCAGTAGTAATCCATTTTGTATACGGATCACATCTTCTTAACCCACTGAGGTAGTGTCCATATGTTGGCTATTGGAAATAGTGCTATTATAAACATAAGAGTGCAGGTCTCCTTTTGAATTGGTGTTTTGTGCTCTTTGTATGGACACCTAGGAGTGGAATTGCTGGGTCATACAGTAGATCCATTTTTAGTCTTTTTAGGAATTGCCACACTTTTTCCATAGGGGCTGGACCAGTCTACATTCCCACTGAGAGTGCGATATGATTTCTTTTTCTCCACATCCCTGCCAACACTTGTGTGTGTTTGTGTGTGTGTGTGTTTGATATGGCCCATTCTCACAGGTGTGAGGTGCTATCTCATTGTGGTTTGGATTTGTGTTTCCCTGAGTATAAGTGATGATAAGCATTTTTTCATGTGCCTGTTGGCCATTTGTATGTCTTCTTTGCAGAAGTGCCTGTTTAGCTCTTCTGTCCATTTTTTGATTGGGTTATTTGTTTTCTTTTTGATGAATTGATGACAAATGCTATTTGTTGATATTTGATAGCAATCCCTTTTCAAATGTATGATGTGCAAATATTTTCTCCCACTCAGTAGGGTGTCTTTTTGTTTCAGTGACTTTCTTTCACTGTGCAGAGCTTTTTGGTTTGATGTAGTCCCAGTTGTTTATCCTCTCTTTTGGTTTCCTTGCTGCTGGAGATGAGTCCACAAAGAAATTAATGTATGTTGAACAAAATACCTCAGGAAACAATTTGACCTGGTTTAAAGGGTCTTATTGTACAATTTGAATAAATCCAAGTTGCCTCATAGCTTACAGTGTTGAAATCTAAGAAAACAAGTTCCATGTCCAAATTAACCAAAGAGCAATTGCAATCTTCACAGCAAGCTTTTTCTAAAGTTAAAATCACAAAGTGAAGTATATTCATAAGAAAGAGAAATAGTTCTTCAAAATCCCCTTTGCTATTTTTTTTCACTCTCATACATAAGTCCTCACTTTTCATCATAAACAGGTTCTTGGAAACTGACTTTATGCAAAATAACATACAAAGCAGGTTCTTGAATAGCAGATTTTGGTTCAATGCCAGCCAGCTAGGATTTTTATTTCTCATCAATATAACAAAACAACACTGAAGGAAATTATGTTATTCAAATATTCACTATATTCTATAAACTCCGGCTGCCTCCACTTCCTGTTTCTACCCAATTCTTAGCTCTGGAAACTTCTCTCCCAAGTGGAGACAATGGAGAAACTTGTCTCTCTCTCCCCTGCCACCTCATTTCTCTGGACCAGTTTTATTTTGTAGTTCTACTCACGGAGATTCTCTATTAGAGAGGGAAAGAGAGAGGGAGAGCAAGAGCGAGAAGGGGAGGGAAGATTGGGAGGTAAAATGCAAATACTTATCATTTATTGGCTTTTAGATTTGAATTGACTTAAGTGAAATTAATTTTACATTTAAGATAGGGCTCCTCAGGAAAAAAAAAAAGCGCTTTTTTCCTCCTGGAGAGAAGTTTAACAGTTCACAGATATTGTGATTGGTATATATTTGTTTTGTTTTGTTTTGTTTTTAGAGTAAGAGTTACCCTATATGTTTTAGTTTAAAAAAAATCTCAGAGGGCCTCCCCTGGTGGCGCAGTGGTTGAGCACTGGGTTGCGAGGCTGCCCGCAGCCTCTGTATCGCCAGTTCGATCCCCGGCCACCGGCGAGGGTCCCACAAAAAAAAAAATAATAATAAAATTAATAAAAAAATCTCAGAATCCAGTGTCCGGGGGCATGGTGGAGTTCGGAATGGTAATGGTAGGAAGTAGGTCCAGTAGGCATGTCCTCATGGAGTGCTGATGGAAGGTGTTAGAGAAAAGTCCAGCTTGAAGCAGTTTGATTCACTTGACTTGAGTCCTTCCTGGAGATAAAGTCCAAAGCCAATCTCAATTAGAACAATTATTTGAAATCTACCATTTTCTCTTTAAAACTTATGTGAATCTGGAATTCTAATGCTTTGTTTCACTATAATTTTATTCCCCTTTAGCCTCCTATCTCCCTTTTCCATTTCTTCCCCCAACATATGCGGGCATGCTCATGTGATTTGAGGTGTCTTTTTATTTGAATGCATTATTCCAAAAAGGCATTGTTTTATGTGTCTGCATTTTAATTTATGTAAATGTTATTTATTATATAGCTCCTTTCATTTTTTACATTTTTCTGTCAGCATTTTGAATGTAAGATTCATCTCTGCTCCTTGGCTATATCTCTCCTGATGTGTAATGCTTCACTGAGTCATTGCACTCCAGCATGTACATCCACCACATATTACCTGTCCACATTTCCAGATATGAGCACCCAGATAGCTACTAACTCCCTGCCTTCCCAGACAGAGATGTAGGGAACATCTTTGTACATGTCCCCATATGGACCCTTGTGAAAATTTATTTGGAGTCTATACCAGGAAAAGAATTGCTGGGCCATAGAATATGTGTTTTGTTCATTAGACTAAGTTGTGCCAGATTGTTCACCAGAATGGCTGCACCAGCTTTGACTCCCACCAGCAGTGGAGGATAATTTGTTCCTCTTTTCCCTCATCCCTTCCAACCCTTAGCAATATCCAAATTTATGATTTTTTTTCAGTTTGAAAGGTATAAAGATCACCCAGTGAATATTTTAACTTGCATGTCTCTGATAATGACTGATTCATGTTTATATTAATTGACCATCAAAAGAGGTCAGGTTATTCCTATTGTTCCAGGCTCTGTTCACACACCCCCCTCTGCTACCTAGGTTAGGCACACATCATTTTGGGAAATATAGTTACGAGCTGTGTGATCTTGAGAAAGTTGCAATCTTTCTCTGTATCTGCATTTTCTCATCTGTAATGGAAGCTTGGAATAGATAATCTCACAGATCCTCTTTAGGATCGAACATTTTATGATTCGAATGATATCATATTGAACTATCTAACACTCTACCACCCTTCCTATCAAATCCTTCCTTAACACCCCACCTAAAAAAAATCCATTCAGTTCATTTTTCTATGCTACAGCAAATTACTCTCCACTAACAGTTCACATTTTCCCTCCTACTTTGCCCAACCAAGGACGTAAACCGCCTCTTTAACTTTCTCTCTAACATGAGAACAGAATGACACCAATTTGTTCCTGCTGTTCTTCAGTCTCCCGCACAGCATTTGCCCAAATTATAGACCTATCAAACTTGGCTGCCCCCAGTCAGAACAAGGGGAAGATTAAAAGACAAGCTTGAACTCAGCCACATGCCACTGTAAATATGAATTGCAAAGGGGTCTAATAATATGACATTATAGACTGACAATCACATGGAACTCATCATTCTTGGCACCTAATAAATACTATTTATGTTCCTATTTTGCAAGGGGGTGGAGAGGAACAAGTAAATTTTAAGCATTCTCTGATCCAGCTTTTATGGAAAGAAAATAAACAAAAAATTCCTTAAAAGTTTGGTAGCGATGTGTTAGGTTGGAACATATAAAATTACTGTTTTAGTAAGTAAAAGTGAGTTAAAAATCAGCAAGTTCATGTGGTTCAACTTAGTAGGTATGGATAGTCAAAAAGTCTCTTAGAGGGCTTATAATTAATGACTTCATTAATACTGCCATCATCCATTTCCAAATGGGATGACATATATTCTTTGCCTGGTAAACCAGTCTTAGGCAGAGCAAACTGTTAGTTTCTTGTTGTTACTTTTACTTTCCTTTTTCTTCAACTGAAAGGCATTCAGAATTCCAATGGCGCAGACAAGTATAATACAAGGATAACAACATGCTTTTTCCTTTGTAGGTAGGGTACTCTCCATAGTGACAGAAAGGTCAGGCAGCAAAACGTTAGAGGAAAACATTAACTAATTTGCTTTGAGGGGAGCAAAATGAGATATTAGAGAGCTAACAGAGCATATGTGATTAATGGAAGAGGTAGAGAAAAAACAATCAGATGATTAGAGGGGTAGAAGTTACTCAAAGCTATTGATGGGGCCATATATCTGGAATCGGAGGCCACAGTAAATATTTCTTGACTTTAAAACTAATAAGCTTATTAACTATATACTTCAGCTTATGACATCAAATTCACATTAATACAACTGTCTTAAATTTTATTTTTCTTACCTACCTCCTAATCTAGTATTAGTGAAAAGTCTAATTTTCTCACACACACTGGCTTAACCTGTCTTTAAACATCTCCAAATATTTAATTGTGTAGAAAAATATTTAGTTTTGTTTCTAAAAGAATATGGGAAGCAGGGTCATGAATGCAGCCCAGGGAAAATAATGGTTATTACAGAGTCATTAAACCATAGACGATGACTGAGGGTACTAGATGTTTATAAACATTATTGTCCAAGTCGGATGTCTTAGGTTTGTATTTTCTACTGTCAAGGAGCTATTTGCTTCCCTCAGTGTTCCATGGTAACCATTTTCTTGATAACATTTTCTGGGATTATGGACGCACAAATTAATAAGGAAGTTTCCCTAGTTATAATGAAAAATATAGACACAAGCATAGTTTGCCACTCACCTGACTCTTCTGAAGCTCCTGCCTATATTATAGTATTTTTATTAAAATAGCACAAGAAACTACTGAATTTACTGAATGTCTACGAAAAAAAATATATTATGATAACTGCTTTTATATATGGCATCCCATTTAATGTCCTATAACTGTAGGAGACATTATTGTGGATGAGGAAATTCTAACTTGCCCAAAATAAAACATCTAGGTAATGTCAGAATTGGAAGTTAACCCAGGTCTTTTGAGTCTAAATCCCACATATCATCTTTCCTATACATTTACTGTTATGCAATATGTTTCAATAGATTGAATATTTAAAAATTTATTTAAATTAGTAAAAATTCCTAGCGCAATAAGAAAGTATATCATTAAGTTATCATTGACTATTAAAATTCGGTTTTCACTGACTATTTAATTTAGCCATGGTTTTTCTTCCAGGTTAGACTATAATACTTCTTTCAGTCTTAAATTTTATGGGCATCTGCAAGAGTCGCAGGAGTTGCCAAGTAGCTTGAAATCAAAAGATCTTGAAATTGTAGCATTTCCTACTTAATAGCTTTGTGGCATTTACAATGACTCAGTCTAAATTTGCTGGTTGAATCCTATCTGAAGCTTCTTATTGCCTCTTTAAACCCACCGAAAGAGATCATTCTTTGCCAACCAATTTCAATATCACATATCAAAGTAAAATAAGGATGTGACATTTTAATTAATAACTTGCTTGAGGTTATGCTGTTTCCAGTTTTTTGTTGTAGGAGGTTTCTTAGAATGATTAAATATATATCCCCACTTCTTACTACTAGGGTCTTACAGTCGTACATTTTTAAAAAAAATTTTTTTAAGATTTATTTATTTATTTATACAAGCACTGGATATAGTCAGAAGCACGGGAGGGTGAGAGAATTCACCAGAGCCAGAGCGGGGAGCAGAGCAGGCAGAAGGACCCAAGTACACTGCTGAGGGGAGCAGCGGGCGGCAGGAGAGGTCTGCGCGCCATGCGGGACCCTCCTCCAGTGGCCAGGGAGCAGCAGGGGATCGGACCAGCGCTGCAGATGCTGCTGGCAGATTCGCAACCCAGCGCTCAACCGCTGCGCCACCAGGGAGGCCCTACAGTCGTACATTTTAATGAATTTTTATTTTGTGATATTTTTCTGCACATTCACATTAGCATCCTCATTTCACCTTTAATCAATCTGTGGTGAACAGGTGACTTGTCCAAGGAAACAGTCAGGTTGTTAGTGGGCAGAATGAGGGCACCTGGTGACCCTCAAACCTGCCCACTCAAAATAGGTTCTACCATCTGCCGCATTAAGACAAAACATTCTCTAGTGCATAAAACATTCAATAGAAAAGAACTTTAATCCAATTAGTGTGCAATAATTAGTGTGCCACAGAGATAAGAGAAAGAATATAGTTTCCAAATCAAGCACCCAAAATTATCCATCCCCTTGTGAGTAAATGCCCAGCCAAACAGGATTAGCCCAAAGCAGGGCCACTGTGGTCCACAAACTTGCCACAAGTCTAAGGCACCTTATGATGGGGACCCGTAGGAAAAGGGCAGAAGGAAAATCTGTAAGGAAAGGAGCAGAACCAAAAGTACAAGTTAATATAAGGGCTGCCACTGTCGGCCTCCGCACAGGCCTCTCACCCACATCTGTTTCAAGTGTCTCCTTCCATGTCTTCCAAGTCCCTGGTACAAGTCCAGGGCTAAGAAGCAAGCATGGCTGCTTCTTCACCTGTCTTTCTGCTCCATGTGCTTCCTCCAGGCTTCTTTCTCCATCTCTCTCTGCCCCTTTTCCTGCTGCTTCTCTCTCTCTCTCTCTATATATATATATATATATATGTATATATGTGTGCATATGTATGTATATATATATAAAGGTATATATATAAAGGTGTATATAGTCTTCAACTTTAATTTTCTTTTATTAAATTTTGATTTTACTTCATAAATAGATATAGATAAAGATATGGCTCACCTATATCTTTGGCACTTTTTCTCAGCAATTAATGTCTGATGTCTGATTTAATCTTTAAAAACAATTCTGTGATGTAGGTACCTTCATCTTCCTGTTTTATAGGTGGAAGCTAAGGCACAGAGGAGTTGGGTAATTAAATTATAATCTTTAGCAAATAAGTGACAGTGCTTGGAGTTGAACTCAAAGAGCCTGATTCCAGCATGCAAACTCTTAACCAGCACCTATGGCTAAACCCCTAACAGAGTGAGTGTTTGATAAGATGGGAGGATATAAACATTTCAGTAAAATATCATTAACAATTAAAATGAGGTTCCTCTTAATGCCTAATTTGAGTCTCAAAATTATTTTTTAATTTTATTTGTGAACATCTTCATATAATTTTATATATTAATTTAAATGTCAGATATCGATACATATATGATTTTTTATGGATGTCACAATAATCCACAAATTTGTTTTTTCCTTTTCTTTTTTTCTTGGTTCTCCCTTCACTTCTTTTTACCATTAGGATATATTCTTCCATATTTTTTCATAGTCATACGTTTCCAAACTATGTAGGATTTTACTATTATTTAATGTGACTATATTATACACATTATTTTTCCTCTTGCTTTTCTAAGATGTTCAATTTCTTCTTTGGGTAATTTTAGTTAAGCTTGTGTGTTTCTAAGAATTTTTTCTATCAACTAGGTTTTTCTGTTTTTCATATTATTTCCTCAGAATTCCTTTATTTTTGAAAGACTAGTAGCAATGTCTTCTTCATCCCTAATTTTAGTAACTTGTATATTCTCTTTTCCCCTTGGTCAATCTAGCTAAATGTTTTTCAATTTTGTATTGTTTCAAAGAACAAACTTGATATTGTCGATTTTTCTGTTTTTCAAATTCCCTATTTCTTTTCTTTATACTTTACTTTGTTCTGGTTGCCTTGACTGATACTAATTTTCTAGTTTTCTAAGGTGAAAGCTTAGGTTGTTGATTTGTGCTCTAGGTTTTAAAATATAAACATCGGGCCTCCCCGGTGGCAGCGCTGCTGGGCTGTGAAGCAACCAGTAGAGCGCTGGGCTGCGAAGCTGCCCGCAGCCTCCGCAGTGCTGGTTCGATCCCTGGCTGCTGGACGAGGGTCCCACATGGCGCACAGACCTCCCCTGCCGCCCGCTGCTCCCCTCAGCAGTGTACTTCGTCAGTCTGCTTGTTCTGCGCCCGCTCTGGCTCTGGTGAATTCTCTCACCCTCCCGCACTTCTGACTGTGCCCAGTGCTTATATAAATAAATAAATAAATCTTTAAAAAATAAAATATAAACATCAATAGGTGTAAATTTCCCTCTGAGCAGTCCTTTAGCGGTCCCATATCCTTTAGTGTGTTGAGTTTTCATTTTCATTCATCTCAAATTAGTTTCCAATTTTCCTTGCCATTTCTCCTCTTGTGGTCAGCCAAGTACCTGATCAATTTTGTTAACGTACCACGGACATACCAAAGAATGTATATTCTCTGTTTGAGGGGTTTAAGTTCTCATATATAATTAGTCAATCAAGCTTGCTGATATTTTTCCTTTTATTATTCTATTTTTTGACTACTAGAACAATCTGATCTGAGAAAGGTGTATATAGTCTTCAACTTTAATTTTCTTTTATTAAACTTTGGTTTTACTTCTAATCGTTATTGTTTTATGTTGTTTTCAACATACAGATATGTGTTTTCTACCATTACTTAACTTCCCCACTATTCTGTCTTGTGTATTAAATCTTACATTCACCTTATCTAAAATCATGATTGCCAATTTAGATTTTTCATTTTATCACTACCACTAGCATTAACTCCTAGATTTTGCATTTAGTATCTTTTGTTGTACATTTGTGTTGCTCAATGTAGTAGCCACTCACCACAAGCCATACTTGATCATTTAAATTTAACATAATTATCAGTAAATAAAAATAATAATTCACTTGTTCTGGCCACATGCCAAGTGCTCTGTAGCCATACAGAGCTGATAGTGACTGTATTGGACAACACATAGATGAAACATTTCTGTCATCTCAGGAAGTTCTGTTGGTCAGCACTGCTCTAGATCTGGGATGAGCACATTTTCTGTGAAAGGAATGAGACTAAACACATTAAACTTGGTAGGCCTGTTGTCTCTATTTCAACTACACTGTTCTGCTTTTCACAGAAATCAGAGATAATACATAAATGAATAACATGGCTGTGTTCCAATAAGGCTTTATTTATGGCAATTAAAACTATAATTTCCTATAATTTTTATATGTCATGTGATTCTTTCAACAATTTGAGAATATAAAAGACACTTAGCTCAAAGACCATACAAAAATAGTTGGCAGGTCACATTTAACCTGCAGGCTGTTGTTTTTGCCAGTCCCTGCTCTAGAGTTAGAATTTCTTAAAAATTTAGCAGTTATAGTTGTCTGGATAATTTTGGATAGTTCATTTCCAGCAGTCTGAAGTGCCAAATAACAAGGACAAAGTGTTATTGCCTGTATTATCCAGATGGCCTCTCCCCTTTGCTTTCTGTTCGTGGACACAGTCCTGGCTTCAGAAAGCATGTGCCGAGGGATATATGATGGTGATTGAAATGAATATAAGCAAGCAATCAACTCAGTCACTAACAAAAAGTGCCTATGACCAGCTGTAAGGTAAATGATTTTCAGGCTTTTCTGCCCTCTGCCATTAGGATTGCATGCCTGATATGGGCACCTGCATTTTGTTACATTGTTATTTTCAGTTGTGTTGTTTACCACTGTGGACCATGGCTGCAGTATTGGTATATTTGCCAAGAGAAGCAGAGGCAGGAGAGAGAACAGGAGAGAAGGGGAAAAAGAATGCCAGAGAGCCCAGTAAAGAGTGAAGGTTCGCCAGAGGCTGGGAGGCCTGTCAGCCTCCTGGCCCCCTGGCACTCCTGCCTGCCATGTACCTGGTTGCTGCATTACATGTAAAAGCTCAATAAAAGCCTGAGAAAGCCACTGAGGGTTCCAGGACTCTCCTTTACCTGTCAGCTCAAATCATAGAAAACCTGCTCCAAGCCCGTCCTGCCACTACACCAGCTTAACTGAAATTTTACTAAACTGGATTCTGAATCCAATGAGGATTATGAAGAGATGGCCCAAAACTGAATAAATTAGTATGTTGAGGGAATATCAAGTATCAAAAATAATCCTAAGAGGGCAGATGAAAAATCTAAGAGACAGTACCTTTGAAACAAAGACCTAGAAGAATAATAATCCCATCTTGTTAGAGGGAGGGGAATATTTAGAACATTAGTAAAGTAGCAAGAAGCATTTTAAATGGGACTAATTGAGCATTGTGTTACATGAATTGAACTAAAAACAAATTGATTTTTGAAATACTCGATGTGGCAAATGGAGTTATTTAGAAAGTTATGCTATCATTGTGATGTGACTGTGGGCCCCAAAATGCAGTTACCCAGTGATAGCCAAGTGTAGCTAATGCAGGGGTAAAAAGAAGGGGTGAACAATGGGCCCTGGCAATGAAAGAAGTTTATGATCATCCCTCTCCATCCCTGGAAACCTAAAACTATCCTTTGACAACTGAAAATGTCAAGCCTGCATTCAGTTGTTTAGTCAGTGGCCAACCAATGGGTTGAGGCAATGCTAAAGAGATTGTACCAAGGTGGTATCAGAACCCCTGGTCAGTTTGGTTAGTTCCCCCAAATATCTTGCCTTTTTGTGAGTGTGGGGCTGGGGAGTCAAACTGCAATTTTTCTTTTCTTGCCAAAATTCACCAGGTTATTTCATTAACTTGACTGACCATGTGATCAGTTTGTAATTGGGAAATTTGGTGGTGTGCATAGAGAAAACCAGCATTACTTCCTATCCTGACTACAATGTTTATAGAGAAGAAGAATGAAGAATTCATTACATTAAAAACCAGATCCCTTATATGAGCTCCTTATAGGGTACCAAATATGCTCTCAACAACAGGGGGAAAATGGATGTAAATGACTCACAATTAGTTCACAAATAGTGAATGTAGAGGGTCAGATGAGTAATCTTCAAACTGAAAGGGGAAAAACAATGGAGGAGTACAGGGAAGGAAGACAGTAAATTTTTGATGCAATACTTGACACAATCTCTGAATAAGTAATGTTTCTCTTCCTGTACCCTCCCTACTTCCTGGCCTTGTTAGGTGACAGGCTGATCCATTAAACAACATGGTGCCAATGACTAATAATAGCTTTAATGTACTACTCTGCAGAGGTATTTGCATTTTAAGAGGGGATTCTAGGGACCTAACATAAAAGAACACATCCCATAGTGAATTCAGAGACACAAGAGAGATAAATATACCCAGCGCCTCTCAACCCACCCCATGTTGGCAGATACCTACTCTGCTTGAATGTAAATCCAGCATGGAATAATAGAATCATAAGATCTATCATACTAGGATCAGCAGTTTTAATGAAGGGTTAAGATGTCTGATCCAGTCATTGTCTACTCTGTATGAATATTAGAATCATTTTGAGGCCTATAAGCAAGAGATCTGGGATCCACCTCCATAGGTTGTATTGGTTGTATTGTATTGGTTCTGCGTGGAACATAGGCTTGGGTATATTCCAATTATTCCCACAAAATTTTAACAGGTAGGGATATTTGAGAACCAGCACTTTAATCTGAGACTTTGAGGGTTAGAACAGAGACCTTTCATATCAGAACAACCAGTCTCCACCTTGTGACTGTGTTGCAATCTAATTATTACCTTCTGTTTGCACATCTGCAAAGAAAGGGTTCATCCAGGAAGCTTCCATCTCTAATTATGATTTCCTACACAGCTACAGCTGAGTTACTCTTCTAGAAAGCAAGAGAAACTCTGGGAATGTCTCTATTTTCTAAGACAAATGACATGAACCAGGACTGAAATCTCACAGAAGAGCACAATTGATAGAGGAAGGAATGGGGCGGGGGGAGATGGGGAACAGGGGGGGGGGAGCGACAGAGAGAGAGAGAGAGAGAGAGATTGAGATTGTTTTAGTATCAAAGGTCCAATAAAAAATGTACTTTCATGTCTGCCTAGTCTCACCCCACAGCTGAAATGGTTATTTGTTCATCAAACCTAACAAGCTCAAATGTCATGCATCTTAGGCAGAGCTAAAGGAATTAGAAATGGGTCATGGCTTAGACAGTGTTTTCCAACCATGACTGCAAATGATTCATCATTTAAAATGCGTTGTGTCTGTTTCTTTTCCATTTTTCTATTTAATGACAGTAGTTGGTGTTTAACTCCTGAGACCAGACCATCACTCTATTTTCTCTTCTTTTCTTCTTCATTTTTGGAGATTTGGACAGGGAATTTAAATTGGTCATCCTTCTGTAGCAGTGTCTTCCATAGTGTGTCCTGTCGCACACTGGCACTAGGGAATGATCAGAAGCATGAGTTCGAAGTAGTTTTCATAGTCAAGTTGTTTTGAGAAATGCTGGCTAAATGAAGCTGAACTGATTTACTTATTGCAGGGCATTTTCAGAGAATTATGTACACCGTGAATTTCCATGAGGAAATTGCAGCATTTCCCAACTTTGACAGTGGATATCTTTCATCATGAAGCATCTCAGAACTAGTGCATTGAGGACCTTTCTTAAAGGTGAGCTAACTGGTTATTACTAAAATTTAGCTTGAGGAAAAGTAGTTGGGAAGGCATGACCAGACATGGTGGAAAACTTGGGGATGAGAGGCACCTTGTCCTTTGCTTATGTTTTATATTCATACCTCTGCTTGTCTTTCTTTTTCCCTCCACCTGGAAAACTTCTTCATTCCTTCTAGCCAATAATGATTTCTAATTTCTCTTCTTTGAATTCTTACATATTCACTGGCTGTAGTGCTTTAGTCCTAAGTACTAGGAAAGTGTAGCTTTTCTTCTTCAATGGTTTTGTTTTTCTTCAAAGTGAAGTAAACTCTTTTAGGACACAGTGACACATTCCTTTCTCGTATGTTCCCATTGTGACTAGCCCAGTGTTGGCCTTAACCACTTTTTAATTAACTAAGCAAATGTTGACAGGACATGTACCATACATCAGGCTTAAAAATTAGCTTTTTGTGTGCAGTAGCCACATGCCATCGTAGCCCATATTACTAAACTCCTCAATCTATATTCCAGCACTTCATCAGCCCTCCCTCCCCCTACCCTGATAGCCACTTCTTTTACCAAGGATTTCTGTGATTTGAACTGTACAAAAGCATTTTGTTTCTGACCAAGCAGTTTCTGACCAAGAAAATTGCAATTTCTATTTTCATATGATTTTGGGGAAAGTTGTCATGTGAAAGCATTCAGCATCCTCAGCCCCGCCTCCTCCTACCCTTCCCTCATGTCCACTGCTGGCTAGTGATTTGCTGATGGGCCCCATGATAACTGAGTCCTTCTGCCTTCAATCAGCAAATAGAACTTCTTTGGTGCTCATTGTTACAACTCTGAGCACACACTGGACAGCAAATCCCTTGATTGCAATCCCTGGACAGTGTAGAGTTCTTACTGAACTCTTATTTGCCCTCACCAAGACTTCTTTGATCTGGACAGATACTCTCCAAGGGCTGGTTGTCACACTGATAGAGTGATCTGCTTCCTGACCCAGATCCTGAGCTCCTGTGCTTGGTCCTCCCCCGCTGCCCCGCTTTGTATCACTGTTTGAGTCCCCGCCCTAGACTTGTTTGTGTGCTCAAATTCTATGCTACTCGCTTGCTGACATGTCATCTTCTGGGTATTGAGCCCTGACTCTACCTCTACCTGTGCTGGGCCTTTAACTAATCTAGACCTCTCTGTGTGTTATTCTCAGCCCACATACTAGAATTTGGAAACCAGCTTATGCTCTTTCCATTTCTTTTGACCACCACCCCGCTTGAATGCTGTTTCCTGTTTCCTCCTTATGATTTCCAAGGGTGTGTGGACGATTCTCCAATTGGCCTCTAGTAACATTATTGGCCAAAGTCCCACCAATCCAACTTTAAAAATTTCCTAACCAAAGTTAAAATTGTGGTTATCATCTTAATGTTTGATTAAGTGGCCAGAGGTATAGTTCTCGTATCTGTAATCTCACAGAGCATTCCTTCTGTGGCCCACCATGCATCAATGCACAGCTGCCTTCAACTCTAAGCACACTTCTCCCTGGTAGGCAGTGGCAATGAGCCAGTGAAGAGGGAAGGACATCTAGGAAGGGATGCCATTCTTCCTATGGAGACAGAAAGATCACACCATTGTGATGCCCTATTTTTTTTTAAAGATTTATTTCATTTATGTATGCATACAAGAACTGGGGTGTAGGCCAGAGGCGCAGGGGGTGAGAGAATTCACCAGAGACAGTGGGGAGCAGAACAGGTAGATCTACTGAAATACACTGCTGAGGGGAGCAGCGGGCAGGACAGGAGAGGTCTGCAGCGCCATGTGGGTCAGCTCCCTGGTCGGGGATTGAACTAGTGCTGCAGTGGCTGGTGTAACTTGACAGCACTGAGACTTTAACCCCTGCTCCACCAGGGAAGCCCTTCCCTTTTTTTTAAAGGAATGGGCATGGCAGTCTTTATGGTTTAGTGGAGGGATTCAGGGAGTGAAAACACCACCTTTATATTGGTAGCTTCTCTGTAGCAGCAGGGACCATTGTACAATTCCAATGAAAGAGTAGAGGGAAATCTGCCTTTAAACTCTAGTCAGGAGGCACAGGATGTAAACTCTTATAAGGGTCATATATAGAGATGGCCAGCAAGGAATAATGAATGTCAAGGAACTCTATGAGCATAAAATCTTGTATAAACTCAAGGGTGTTGTCACCAACACTTTTTTCCTGTATAAAATTTCTCGAAACAAAGGCCAAGAACTGTGTACATCTTGCTGTAAAGTGTTGTCTATATCTGTGGAGAATGGCAGATGCCCAGCCTGTCTTTAATGAAAGACTCTTACTCGTGAATTCTCTTTTCACAAAGTCCACCGCTGGGTTTATAATGCCAAGGGTCCAAAACTTTCTCACAATGTCTTGGTCAAGTCTCTTGCCTTAGCCACTGTGAGTTAGTCTTCATCACTTTATCCTCCTGTTTTTTTTTTTTATTTTTGAATTTTATTTTATATATTTTTTACACCATTTTTCATTTTTGCACAATATATGCATTTTCATCTTGGTTATAGTCCCCATACAATTCCTACCCCCCTTGTTTAGATCCTACTCCCTTCTCCCCTCCCCCGCCCCCGTAGTGTGTCTCTGGTTTATAGTTGCTTGTTGCTTGTTGATTTTGATTTTACTTTATTATAATTAGTCTTTTTCCTGGTCCCTTATATAGGTTTTCTAAATTCCTGCTATGAATAGACCATCCAGTATTTTTTTTTCTTTGTGGCTTATTTCACTGAGCTTGATCCCTTCCAGCTCCATCCATGTTGCTGCAAATGGCATGAGTTTATCTTTTTTGATTGCTGAGTAATATTCCATTGTGTATGTGTACCACATCTTGATCCAGTCATCTATTTTTGGGCATTTGGGTTGTTTCCATAGCTTACATATTGTAAATAGTGCTGCTAAAAACATAGGGGTGCAGGTGCCCTTTTGAATTAATGTTTCTGTGTCCTTCGGGTAAATACCTAGGCGTGGAATTGCTGGATCATATGGAAGCTCCAATTTTAGCAGACTGAGGAATCTCCACACAGCTGTCCATAGTGGTTGGATCAGTTTGCACTCCCACCAGTGGTGCAGGAGAGTTCCTTTTTCTCCACATCCTTTCCAACATTTGTTGTTGCTAGTTTTTTAAATATGTGCCATTCTCACTGGTGTAAGATGGTATCTCATTGTAGTTTTGATTTGCATTTCCCTGATTACAAGTGATGTTGAACATTTTTTCGTATGCCTGTTGGCCATTTGCATTTCCTCTTTGGAGAAGTTTCGTTTTAGCTCCTCTGCCCATTTTTTTTTTTTTCTGCTTTTGAATTTATTTTTTTTCACTTTATTTTATTTTTTTATTTTTATATTCACCATACAATTGCAACCCCTTAATTTTGACCCCAAACCCTCCTTTCCCCACCCACCTCCCAAAGTGTGTCTCTGGTTCATAGTTGTTTGTTGATTTTTATTTTTTTCTTTCTTATAGTTATTCTTTTTCCTGGTCCGTTATTTTGGTTTTCTAGATTCCTGTTATGAGTGAGACCATCGGTATTTTTCTTTTTCTTTTTGGCTTATTTTGATGAACATGATCCCTTCCAGCTCCATCCATGTTGCTGCAAATTGCATGTGTTTATCTTTTTTGATTGCTGAGTAATATTCCATTGTATATATGTACCACATCTTCTTGATCCAGTCATCTATTTTTGGGCATTTGGGTTCTTTCCAAAGCGTAGCTATTGTAAATTGTGCTGCTATGAACATAGGGGTGCAGGTGCTCTTTAGAATTAACGTTTTTGTGTCCTTTGGGTAAATACCTAGTTGTTGAATTGCTGGATCATATGGAAGTG
The DNA here is from genome assembly GCF_964194135.1 of Talpa europaea. Taxonomy (NCBI): domain Eukaryota; kingdom Metazoa; phylum Chordata; class Mammalia; order Eulipotyphla; family Talpidae; genus Talpa; species Talpa europaea. The sequence continues at coordinate 70,357,680 of NC_140081.1, forward strand.
CTATCTTTAGTATGTTGAGGAATCTCCACACAACTTTCCATAGTGGTTGGACCAGTTTGCACTCCCACCAGCAGTGCAGGAGAGTTCCTTTCTCTCCACATCCTCGCCAACATTTGTTGTTGCTAGTTTTTTTAATATGTGCCATTTTCACTGGTATGAGATGGTATCTCATTGTAGTTTTGATTTGCATTTCCCTGATTGCAAGTAACGTTGAACATTTTTTCATATGCCTGGTGGCCATTTGTATTTCCTCTTTGGAAAAGTTTCTTTTTAGCTTTTCTGCCCATTTTTTTGACTGTGTTATTTACTTTGTTTTTGTTGAGTCTCATCAGCTTTTCATAGATTTTTGTAATCAGTCCTTTATCATTAGTATTGTGTGCAAAAATTTTCTCCCAATTGGTGGGGTGTCTCTTTATTTTGGTTATAGTTTCTTTTGCTGTACAGAAACTCTTTAATTTGATGTAGTCCCAGCTGTTTATCTTTGACTTCACTATCATTGCTTTGGGTGATGTGTCTTTAAAGATGTACTGAGATAAATGTCATATAGTTTTTTGCCTATATTTCCTTCTATATATTTTATGGTTTCAGGTCTATATCTAGTTCTTTAATCCATTTTGAGTTGGTTTTTGTGCATGGTGTGAGGTAGTAGTCAAGCTGCATTGAACTTTTGCATGTAGTGGCCCAGTTTTCCCAGCACCATTTATTTATTTTTATTTTTTTAATAAATGATTTTTTTAAAGATTTATTTATTTGTGCATACAAGATACAGACCAGAGGTGGGGAGGGGGGCGGTGAGAGGATTCACCAGAGACAGAGTGGGGAACAGAACAGGCAGATTGACTGATGTACACTGCTGAGTGGAACAGCGGGCAAGTCAGAGGAGGTCTGCTGTGCCATGGGTTGCTCCCTGGCCGGCCAGGGATCGAACTCGTGCTGCAGTGTCTGAGGACAGCTTCATAACTTGTGTCTTAACCCCTTGCACCACCAGGGAGGCCCCCCAGCACCATTTATTGAACAAACTTTCTTTGCTCCATTGCATATTCTTTGCTTCTTTGTCAAAGATTAGTTGACCATAAATCTGTGGGTTTATTTCTAGATTTTCTATTCTGTTCCATTGGTCTGTTCTTGTTCCAATACTATGCAGTTCTGATTGTTATGGCTTTGTAGTATAGATGAAGTCTGGGTGTGTGATATCTTCCTTCCCTTCTTTTTTTTTTTTTTCAGGAGAGCTTTGGCTCTTTGGGGTTTTTGGTGGATCCATATGAATTTCATCAATATTTGTTCTATTTCTTTAGGGTTAGCCTCCTGTTTGTAGGCTTGGAATAGGTTGCAGTAAGTGGAAGACCAGACTCTCCAGGAATGGGAAAATCAGTGATTTCCAGTGTATGCATTTCTTTCTGACCATGGCTTGGGGAATTACACTTTCAGAGTTTCTTTAGACATTCAGAAAATGTTATATATATATTTAGGTTCTGTCAGCTTCATTCTTAGATTCATAGTTTTTTTTTTAATTTAATGAAGTACCATTGTTTTACATCCTTGTTAATATTTTGACAGTATAAGATTTCTCCCCTCAGGTGTGATCACCATAGCTCTCCCGCCACCAAAGCATCCATAGTCCTCCACCACAGTCCATTGAGTTCTCCTCTATCCCCTGACACTCACCAACTCCCCTGTGGATGCTTCAGATCTATGGACACCTTTCAAGGGTTGATTTTAATGCCACCAGTAGAGTTTTAGTGAAATAGTTCTCACAAACTTCTATGTTTATCTGAACCTCCAAGGAACTTGAAAACATTCAGATTCCCAGACTTCCTTCTCAGAGACTGTCTTTCAGCAGGTTTAAGGTGAAGCACAGTATAGAGGCAGGAAGGCATAGAGCAGGATCTCTATGATCTGAGCAGATGGGTAAAGGAGAGTCCTGGAGCCCTCAGTGGCTTTTCAAGCTTTTTACTGAGCTTTTACCAGGTACAAAGTAGGCCGGGGTGCTGGGGGAGGGGGGCGGGAGGCTAGCAGGCCTCCCAGCCCCCCACGTATCTTCACTCTTTCTGGGCGCTCTGGCGTTCTCTTGTTCTGTTGCTCTTTCTCATTCTCTGCTCTCTTCTGCTCTCTTTCTCTTGTTCTCTTCTGCTGGTGTCCAGTGATACTGCCCTTATAAGCCCAGTCTCAGTCCAGGTATGTCCAACAATGCCTGCCCACACCCTTCAGGTGCTTGCCATCAAGCATGCATGTAGGACCACAGGGATCTATCATTAATGCTAATGGCGCGAGGGCAGAAAAGCCTGATATTTTCACTTACCCTACACACAGCAACCTATATTGGGGTGATTCAGATGCCTATTGTTTATGGACTGATAAACTGGAATGGTGGCTAAGTGTCTGGACACTGGAGACAGAGAAAAAGTTCTTTGAATTCTGACCCTACAATTTATTACCTACGTGACCATGGACAAGTTATCCGAACACTCTGAGTCAATTTCCTTATTTTCAAATAGACATAACAAGAACCCACCACATAGGGTGAAGGGTGGAAACTGGTCTAATTTATGAAAAGTTGATCTAATGTATGAAAAGTTGCTAGCACAAAGAAATACAACAAATTTTGGCTAACACAACCAACCCTGTGACCACCATCATTAAGGCATATGGTAACTTAAAAGGATAGCAAGGATATATGCTATGGGAGTTGAAAGACATAAGAGACAACATTTTCTTTCCCGAATGGTCAATTTACTCTTTACCAGGAACATGTGACATGATCTGAGCCTTGAAACGACAAAAAAAAGGTTTAGCCTAGTAGAAATAAGAAAAGAGTCCAGAAGTCAAATTTCACCTACTCCCCAAATATTTCAATGTCCAGGTTTGGAATAAAGTGGTCCCCAGAGTCCTGATGGAGCTAGATACAGTTAAGGAAAAACCCTGAGTGGATGTGTAGCAGAGGTCAATGGGAAACAAGAACTCCAAGACCTTCTACCCCTTTCACCTGAAAGCATCTCTAGGTTCAATTGGACTATTTAGACAGAACTGAAAGCAAAATTCTGTGCTATAGCACTAAGTGGCTCATAAACCACCAAATAAAATCACAGAATCTGACCTTCATGGAGATATTTCCAACCTAGTGGAGGGGTGGGGTCACAAGGCTCATCTAACTCCCCAAGTTTGCTGCTAACCAGCTGTGGGGCTTTGTGACAACTCCCTAGCCAATTGTCAAGGTATTCCCCTCAAATGCAAACTGTGCCTACAGTAACTGCCATGAATTTATGCTTTTGAATTTACAGTTTGGGGACCCAGGAGTATTGGTCCCCTAATTTACCCCTGTAATAGTGTGATTTTGCAGGTTACCCCTTGACTCATATGGTCCCATGAACTAATTTTTTTATACGATTTATTTATTTATACAAGTACTGGGTAGAGTCAGAAGCATGGGAGGGTGAGAGAATTCACCAGAGCCAGAGCGGGGAACAGAACAGGCAAACTGACGAAGTACACTGAGGGGAGCAGCGGGCGAGACAGGAGAGGTCTGCGTGCCATGTGGGACCCTCGCTGGTGGCCGGGGTTCGAACCGGCGCTACAGAGGCTGCGGGCAGTCTTCGGAGCCCAGCGCTCAACTGCTGTGCCACCAGGGGAGGCCCCCATGAACTAAATTATAAGCCACATATTTTATATAATACAGAGATAGGAACCGGGACAATCTGACAGAGCAGGTGTGTAGCGGCAGGAAGACCACAGTGCAGGTTTTCTGATCCAGCAGACCGGGTAAAGGAGGAGTCAGAGTCCTCAGTGGCTTCTGCAGGTCTTTTATTGGGATTTACCAGGCATCCAGGCATATGGCAGGCAGGGGTGTTGGGGGGCCCGGAGGCTGGCAGGCCTCCCAGCCCCCAGCAAGTCTTCACTCTATCTGGGCTCTCCGGCATTCTCTGCTTCTCTCTTGGCTTCTGCTACTTCTTTCTCGGCTTCTCTTTCAGCTTCTGCTGGCGTCCCCATGATGCTGCCCTTAAAAGCCCAGTCTCAGCCCAGGTGAATCCCATCTACATCTGCCCACACCCTACTCCAGGTGTCCACCATCAGGCATGCATTCAGGACCGCAAGGATCAATCATCTATCCTGATAGTGGGAGGGCAGAAAAGCCTGACATTTTCTTTACCCTACTGTTCACCCCCTCAGGGTTTTCTGCCATATAGTCTTCATATATATAATTTTCTTAGCAAACAATGCAGTCATGGCCCACAAAAGCAAATACATCACAATATAATAACAAAATACAACAGAACACAAATAAGTCCAGGCAGGGCCCCAACCTAGTGGCAAAAGACAATTATTGGTACCAGCAGATGAGCCACCAAATCTGTTGCTGAAGGCACTGCTCATACGAGGGAGGGGAAATCACTCAGACATCTCTGTCACATGCCAGGAGCCGTCAGGCTTCCTGACTTTCTCTGGCTGTAGTCTCGGCTACAAGCCACACACCGCATTCACCCCCAGGATGCACTCACTCCTGGATTGGGGATTCTCTACTCTTTGGGGGTGTAGGGTAAGGTAAAAGGTATCAGGCTTTTCTGCCCTTCCGCCATCAGGATAGATGAGAGAGCCCTGTGATCCTGGGTGCATGCCTGATGGCGGGCACCTGAAGTGGGTACACCTGCGCTAAAAGACTGATAATATAAGGGTGGTGCAGCAGAGTGCGGTGTGGTGGTAGTGCGGTGTTAAGGGTGGAGGAGTGGAGTGTACGGAGGAGTGTTGGAGCGACTACAAACCACAGCGAAGAGCATGTGGCTGCTAGAACCGTTAATAAACCTGCTCAGAATGGGTTGGTTGCTTTACAACTGGCGTAGACGGCAGGACGGTTCGAGGCAGGACGGCTCTACGCAGACGAAACCCTTTGAAATCTGGAGAGGGATCCCTGGATGGCCGGCCACGAGCAGATGGTACCCGGTGGCCGACCTCCTCACCCAGTGGGCACCTCCCCAGCAATGGCCAGAGGTAGATGGATCCCCGGGGCAGTTGGAACAGGCCCTGTATGAAATAGAAGAAACCCTGAGTGAATGCAGTGCCCGAGAGGCGGCAGGAGCCGTGGGATGGGTGTTTCTCACGGCTCTGCGAGAGTCCAGGCGGAAAGAGCAATCTAGGATCCAGCAAGTACTGGATGAGATGCGAGAAGAGATACGAGAAGAGATGCGGATACAGCAACAACATTTGAGGATTCTGGAGGAAGAAGTTCGGAGAAACCGAACTTCCCCTCCGGAGATGCCAGACTCCGTCTCAGGAAGGAAGGAGAGGGAGGCTGGCCCTTTGCGCGAATCACAGCCGGTGGTGGCAAACCAGCCTGCGACTCCAGAGATGCCAGACCCCTGCTCAGGACAGGAGGAGAGGGAGGCTGAACCTTTGCCTGAGTCCCAACCGGCAGTGGTAAACCAACCCGCCACCCCGGAGATGCCGGACTCCTCTGGAGAGGAGGAGGAGGCTGGGCCCATGCTCCGGGCCCGCCCGGTGGTGACTCAGAAAATGAAGCGGCAGCGACCCATGGCCCCAGGGGGTCTGGCTGCGGGACCACCACAGATGACGGAATTTACTACCTACCGACCTTACACCCAGGCGGAACGGGTGGACTTGGGCAAACAGTTCCGCCAGAAACCAGGGGAACCCTTGGCAGCCTGGCTGCTACGTTTATGGGACCTGGGGGTGGATGGGATTATTTGCACGGCTCAAGAGATGGAGAGACTGGCCTCCGTGACTTCACACCCATCCTTGCGACAGAGGCTGCAGAACAGCCGGCGGTATGGCCAGGGCGACCACACCCTGCTGGAGTGGATAATGGCTGCCATACGGACAGTATGGGCTGATGCGGGAGACGTGCCGGAGACAGGAAGCGGATGGCAGACGTACGCCGAGCTGGTGCAGGTACTTCGGGCATTGGGGATGCGGCAGGCCATGTTTAATGTGAATACGCGTGGTCCTGACGACGAGCGTTTCACAGCAGGAATGAGAGACTTGGTATTAAAGGATGCCCCCTCATCTACCTTTGGATCCCTCATGGCAGTACTAGCACCCTATGTGGGACGTCAGATACATGACGTCACCACAATGATAGCCAGCTTGGGAGAAGTTGAGAGCCGGCGCTCTCAGAAAGGAATACGGGTAGTTTCAGAAAGGTCAAAAGGAATGCCAAGGAGGGCAAGGAGGCCTCTTGGCATCACAGAACCTATAAAAGTCACCCGTAAACAAATGTGGATGGATTTAATAAGAGCAGGCGTAGATAGCACTAAAATAGACGCACAGCCCAATGCATATTTGTTGGAATTATGGCAGCAGCTGCGAGAAGACCAGAGGTTCACACCCATGAGAAGGACTGCTGCTCAAGGGGAGCCTGGAAGCCCCAGGCCTCAGGCGCGCGCCCTGCGGCTGGAAGACCACTTGCTGCCAGCCCCGTCTTCGGGTGATGGCCTGATATCCTTTGAATAGGGTGAGGGCCAAGGAACCCGTCCACAGGGGACGGGCGGAGACCGGAGGCCACATGTGGAGCTTGCCATCCACTGGTCCCCGACTAACGTACAAAGGGTTTTAGCGCTAGTAGACACAGGAGCACAATGTACTCTGCTCTATGGAAATCCGGAAAGATTTCATGGGTCTACTTGTTATATTGATGGCTATGGAGGCCAGAGTGTCAAGGTGACAGCAGTAAAACTATCTCTGGGGATTGGGCGATTACCCCCTAAAGAGTATAAAGTGTATGTATCGCCCATCCCGGAGTACATCCTGGGGGTGGATGTACTACGTGGCTTATGGCTAGAAACCACAGTCGGAGAGTTTCGCCTTAGAGTGCGTGTGGTAAAGGCAGTGGTGAGAGGACATGCTAAGCATCCGCCCCTACAACTGCCAGTCCCTAGGCGAGTGACTAATACCAAGCAATATCGGTTGCCCGGAGGCTACAAAGAAATTACAGGCACAATATCAGAGCTGGAGAAAGTGGGCATTGTGCGTACTGCCCACAGCCCCTACAATTCGCCAGTGTGGCCGGTGAAGAAGCCCGATGGCTCTTGGCGCATGACAGTAGATTATCGTGAATTGAATAAGGTAGTTCCCCCCTTGCATGCTGCAGTGCCTTCAGTGGCAGATTTGATGGATCGTCTGAGCCACGAGCTGGGAATGTACCATTTTGTAGCCGATCTGGCAAATGCTTTTTTTTCCATAGATATAGCCCCAGGAAGTCAAGACCAGTTCACCTTCACCTGGGAAGGCCGGCAGTGGACATTCACTGTGCTGCCACAGGGATACCTGCACAGCCCGACTCTGTGTCACGGGCTGGTGGCAGCAGATTTGGCCCGGTGGGAAAGGCCATCTTCAGTGCGTTTATACCATTATATTGATGATATTTTATTGACAAGTGACTCTCTTACAGATCTGGAAAAGGCAGTACCTCTCTTATTAACACACCTGAAAACATGCAGCTGGGCAATCAACGAAAGCAAACTGCAGGGGCCTGGACTGTCAGTTAAGTTCCTGGGAGTTGTTTGGTCGGGTAAGACAAAGGTTATCCCTGAAGCTGTGATAGATAAAGTTCAAGCTTACCCCACTCCAACCACAGTGAAGCAGCTGCAAGCCTTTCTGGGTCTGCTGGGTTACTGGAGGGCATTTATACCTCACATGGCCCAGCTCTTACGACCCTTGTATATGTTAATACGTAAGGGAGCCAGGTGGGATTGGTCAGCTGAGGCAGACACAGCATTTGCCACGGCCAAACGAACTATAAAGACTGCTCAGGCCTTGCAGGTTTTTGACCCAGCCCGACCCTGTGAGCTCGATGTACATGTTACTCAGGAAGGGTTCGGGTGGGGACTCTGGCAGAAATCAGAGAGGCTACGACAGCCTATTGGGTTCTGGTCCCAACTCTGGAAGGGGGCTGAGGTTAGGTATTCTTTAATTGAGAAACAGTTAGCGGCGGTATATGCAGCCTTACTAGCCACAGAAAGTATAACTGCCACAGCCCCTGTCTCAGTGAGAACCACTTACCCAATAGCTGGATGGGTACGGGACTGGACAACAAAGCCCCATAGTGGCACTGCTCAAACGCCCACTTTGGCGAAGTGGGGGGCATACTTAGAACAGCGCTGCACCCTGTCAACTAGCCCCTTAAGGGTGGAGTTGCAGGAGGTTCTTGGTCCTGTGACATATACTAGTATGGAACCAAATTCAGAAGCCTGTATAGAAGCCGAACCTGAAGCTAGTCCCTACAAGGAGGGTCGAGCACCGATTCCAGCAGAGGCCTGGTATACAGATGGCTCCAGCCGGGGCCAGCCAGCCTCTTGGACAGCGGTGGCTGTACACCCAGAAACAGACACTACCTGGTTCGAAACCGGGACGGGACAGAGCAGCCAATGGGCTGAACTGCGAGCAGTATGGATGGTGGTGGCCCATGAGCCTTCCCCTCTAGTAATCTGTACTGACAGTTGGGCTGTGTACAGGGGTCTGACACTGTGGATTTCCACATGGAATTTAAATGACTGGACAGTTATGCATCGGCCATTGTGGGGCCAGGCCCTATGGAAAGATCTATGGGATCTGGGGCATCAGAAGCAGGTGACTGTTTATCATGTCACAGGACATGCCCCATTAGCCTCACCAGGCAACGATGAGGCAGATACCCTAGCCCGGGTTCGATGGCTTGAAACTGCTCCAGGGCGGGATGTTGCGCAGTGGCTACACAGACGCTTGCTCCACGCAGGGCAGAAGACAATGTGGGCCACTGTACGTGCCTGGGGTCTACCTGTAACTTTAAAAGAAATCCAGACTGCATGTGAAACATGTGTGGTATGTTCTAGGACTTACCCCCGGAGACCTTTTGCATCTACAGGCCAGGTGTTGCGGGGGCAGGTACCCCTGACACGCTGGCAGATTGACATCATTGGACCACTACCTCGCTCCGATGGACAACAATATGCTGTCACCTGTGTGGACACTGCTACCGGGTTATTGGCAGCTTACCCTGCTCCACATGCGGACCAAAAGGCAGTTTTGGCAGCACTGGCACGCCTATGTGCTGCATATGGACGTCCGCTGGTAGTGGAGAGCGATCAAGGGACTCATTTTACAGGAGCCCGGGTGCAGCAGTGGGCCAAGAACATGGGTGTTGAATGGAAGTTTCACACTCCCTATAATCCCAAAGCTGCAGGGATTATAGAGAGGTATAATGGCCTACTGAAGCAAGGACTAAGAGCCACTGCCCCCACTCAGACGCTGGCCGGGTGGAGCCGACGTCTCTGGGAGGTGTTGCAGACATTGAATGAGAGGAGCAGGAGAGGCGGCCTGGCTCCAGTGGAGGCATTGCTACATCGTGCCGCTGCTCCCATTCAATTACAAATAAAGACGTCAGACATCTTATTAAAACCGGGACTTGGACAGCAGGGCAACATCCTATTGCCAGCCCCAACTGGAGTAGACCCAGGGCAGACTGTGGACTGGGAATGGCCCTGGACAGTGAAGGCTCCCCACATGCGGTGGGTGGCTCTGATAGCCCCTTGGGGTCGTGGCCTGGAGGCCAATTTACAGATAAAACCATGGGTGAGTGCGCAGTGGCCGCCACGGGTGCGTGTTACCCACCCTGGAGTGACAGATCAGCGGGCAATCCTCAAGGGGACATTTGTAATAACTCTGTGGCCCATTATGAGCTCTCCACTCCTGCTGCATGTAGAACCCACTGATGCCTCTTCACTGGCAAAGCGAGTGTGGTATTCACGCCCTGGAAGGCCACTGATGCCAGCAACAATATTGTCTTCGGATGCCAAATTGGCATGTATATTGCCCGATGGGAGGGATCTCCCATTGCTGGTACCGGTAACTTCTCTGTCCTTCCGCCCCTAGGAAAATTAAGTTTAATCATTTTGTGATGTATTTGCTTTTGTGGTCCAGAGCTGCACTGTTTATGTTTGCTTAAAAAAAAAAATTGTACATACGTAGACTATATGGCAGAAAACCCTGAGGGGGTGGACTGTAGGGTAAGGTAAAAGGTATCAGGCTTTTCTGCCCTTCCGCCATCAGGATAGATGAGAGAGCCCTGTGATCCTGGGTGCATGCCTGATGGCGGGCACCTGAAGTGGGTACACCTGCGCTAAAAGACTGATAATATAAGGGTGGTGCAGCAGAGTGCGGTGTGGTGGTAGTGCGGTCTTAAGGGTGGAGGAGTGGAGTGTACGGAGGAGTGTTGGAGCGACTACAAACCACAGCGAAGAGCATGTGGCTGCTAGAACCGTTAATAAACCTGCTCAGAATGGGTTGGTTGCTTTACAGGGGGTAATCACCCAACCCTCAGGGTTTCTGTCTGCTGTCGCTCCAACACTCGGCTTTCATAGCCACCAATGCAACACGCAGACCCACTGCACAAGCACATGGGTCGGGGATCCAAACTCTACATGCGGCCTCTTTCGGGTCCCCTCTGGCTTGGGCTCCACCCCAAGCCACATTCCCCACCCGTCCCCAAGGACGGGTTCCTCAGCTACTCTCCCTCACTTGAGAATGAGCAGGGCATCACCCACAGGTGATTTTACAAAACTCACTGGCCTTCCTCAGCTTAATTAGTGCTTAACAGCCTCTCAGGGCTTCCCAAACTCAGCATCAGCACCAGCTTTTGCCTTCTCAGTTGGCTTTTCTCCTCCACCTAGCTGCTGGGCATACACAGGCTGCTTTTGGCCACCCCCAGATTCCCATCTCCTGGGGTTGACAAACGAAACTGTTCTACCCCCAGGGTCCCAAAACATATCAGCCTGCAAGGTCCTCCACCTTCTGGTGGGATTGTCAGTCCAACTCCATTAGTCCAAGTCCATCAGGTCTCTTCCTGCATCAGCACTGGTGAGCTTTGAATCATGGTCCTCTTTCCCCGATGATTCTGCTGCCTCAGAGGTCATTGGCTGGTCCTCTTGGGCATCTCCTCCTCCAGCTGAGGTCTCGTCCCGCAGCTCCCGGACAGTGTCCACCTTCTGTGCTGCCATGGCGCCTCCAGCGTTGTCACAGGCAAACACAGTCTGTTACTCCTTAGTCCCTCCAGGGCTTCGGAGGGCTCCAATACCCATCTTCATGGATCATCCTGCTGACTACACCAATTGTAGTGGCAGGAAGACCACAGTGCAGGTTTTCTGATCCAGCAGACTGGGTAAAGGAGGAGTCCGAGTCCTCAGTGGCTTTTGCAGTTCTTTTATTGGGATTTACCAGGCATCCAGGCATATGGCAGGCAGGGGTGTTGGGGGGCCCAGAGGCTGGCAGGCCTCCCAGCCCCCAGCAAGTCTTCACTCTATCTGGGCTCTCCGGCATTCTCTGCTTCTCTCTTGGCTTCTGCTGCTTCTTTCTCAGCTTCTCTTTCAGCTTCTGCTGGTGTCCCCATGATGCTGCCCTTAAAAGCCCAGTCTCAGCCCAGGTGAATCCCATCTACCTATGCCCCGACCCTACTCCAGGTGCCTGCCATCAGGCATGCATTCAGGACCGCAAGGATCCATCATCTATTTTGATGGTGGGAGGGCAGAAAACCCTGACATTTTCTTACCCTACAAGATGTAAACAATCATCACCTAGGAACACTTTAATATATATCTCAATAGCTGATATTAAGCAGTTTTTAAAATTATGTGTTTCTTAAAATCCTCCATTTCTGACTGGGCGTGGTCCCACAATAAGTTTAGGTGCTAGGATTTTGCTCGGTTCATTCCTGATCAATTCCTTTAGCAGTTAGAGTTTCTCCTCCTCTCTCCTTAATAAGTAATATAATCACTCTACTTTGTTAAATTTCACTAAAGATTATCCCTTTGGCGTTTTTAATGTTCCAGATCAGTTAGGTGGTCCCTGCTATTCCTTTATTCCCCTTTTCTCTTTTTCCCTAATATGAAAAGCAAAAATCAACAAATAAGTGCACAACCAAAAAAAAGAGAAAGAACAGGTCACATAGCAGTATCTCCCCTGGTGGTGACTTTTGTCTACAGTAACTGGATTGTTGCCATCAGAAAATGGTACTTTTCCACTTCTCAGACAGACCCGGCATTTGAATGTGCTGTGTTCCTTCCTAGAGACTGTGTCTTAAAGTAGGTCCCATATGGCAAAATGCTGTCTGCGCATGTGTAGAAATCTGACTGTATGTGCCGTTGCCTTTTTTCTGTTTGATCATGGACAGAAACCAAGGAACAAGTGATGAAAGGCAACTAGAAGTGAAATGAAGTCATTGTACTGAATAAATAGTGTAGTGAAGAGTTAGGACATAATCAGGAAAGATAAAGTCTGTCTTTGCTATTTTTCAGTGACGCTATTAATATGAGTAACAGCAAATATATATAATGCTTATTACTGCCAGACATTTTAAAAATAGCATTAAACATATTTCCTTGTTTAACCCTTGCAATAATCATATTACTAAGTACTGCTATTATAGCCATTTAAAAATGGCGAAACTGAGGTGTAAAGTGGTTGAGTGACTTGCTCAAGGTAACGCAGATGAGCAAGACACAGATAGCAACACTGAGATTAATTAAATGGGTTAGATTTTTTCCTTTTTTAAATTTTTTTTAAAGATTTATTTTTATTTATTTATACAAGCACTGGGTACAGTCAGAAGCGTGGGAGGGTGAGAGAATTCACCAGAGCCAGAGCAGGGAGCAGAGCAGGCAGAAGGACCCAAGTACACTGCTGAGGGGAGCAGCGGGTGGCAGGAGAGGTCTGCGCGCCATGTGGGACCCTCCTCCGGTGGCCGGGGAGCAGCCGGGGATCGAACCTGCGCCGCAGAGGCTGCAGGCAGCTTTGCAACCCAGCGCTCAACCGCTGCGCCACCGGCGAGGCCCTCCTTTTTTAAATTTTGGACAATATGTGATTTCTCCTTTCATTGGAGTAGTCACTGTAGTTCTACCATCACCAAAACATTATGCAATCAAAATGCAAATCAAAACCACAATTGAGATACCACATCGCACTGGTGAGAATGGCCCATATCAAAAAGACCAGAAACAAGTGCTGGTGAGGATGCTAAGAAAAAGGAACCCTCTTACACTACTGGTGGGAATGTAAAGGGACTAGATTTTTAACACAGAAAGTTGGCTCCAGTTTCCATGCACTTAAATATTACACTATTATTTTTTAAAAGGAAATTGCATTTAGTATAATCTTTTATGTACAATTTGAACTATAAGAAATGCATAACAGGTTCTAATATAAATTTGTTATTTTCCCTCCCAAGGGGAGTGTGACTCCATCTGTTCTGTGTGGCTGACATTATTCTAGCCTCTCCCTAACTCCAAGGATGCCTGTCCTCTTTTAAGATTAATCAAGTATCTTAATCAGTTACAGATGAAGCTTCCAGTCTTTAGAAAGAAGTCCACTCTTCTGATTTTTGTTGTTAAGCAAAGAAAGTGATTGGCTAATCAAGAAGAGGTTCGGTGTATTATCGAGTGGATGTCCAGGAAAGAGAGGGCAAGTGTTGTTTTCAGTTTTTGTTTTGTTTAACTCACCATTTAAGGGAATAGATGATAGTGCCTTGGATTGAAACTGAAGTCATTTGCATTGCTCTGGTTCCCTACTTTGAAGCACACATGGGCTACTGTGGAAATTGTTTTATGGGATTTATCTCCCCCAAAGGATAGGATAGGCCTTTTCTAATAAGTGTCAATTTGGTAGAGAACTGAAGGTAATTGATGCCCTGCGAGCCTCAGGAAATCTGTTACCATGACTTAAAGAATGCATATTTTAAGTTAAGAGCAGTGAAGGCCCCAGTGTGTAAGAGTAGTTATAGCCTTGTCTCTCAGATGTTTGTACTTTTCCTAATTGAAGAAGCAATCATTGCTTCCCCTTTTTGTGATCTAGAAGAATGTGGTTTGGGGGATATTATCCAGATGGGTATTAGTGAACATGTCCTACCTATCTTAGAATCTCATCTCTTTACTGTGAGAGTAGAAGAAGTCACTCTTTTCTTGTCATGTGAAGTCTTACCCCCATCCTTCTCCTTGACCTCCAGGTTTCTTAACACGGGATAAATATCCCTGGTCTGCTCCATTTTACCCTAGAATTTACAACCATATAAACTCTGCCAAAGCACATTATTAAATTTGGACCTTTTCTCCTACTAATCTGTTTGATGTTAATTTGTTCACCTGTCCAGGCTCAGAGAAAGCCCTAGAGGGTCGTATAAGTTTCCCCTGTGCCTCAAAAGTTTCTTGCTTCTCTTCGGCTGGCAGTTTTATCTTATAGACAGGGAAGTAGACTAAGGTATGCATGGTTTTGCTACCAGAAGCTTTCTTTCCAGAAGTCTGAAGATACACTGAAGGCAGAATTGCTTGAGAAAACATTGTCCTGTAGTCCCCCAAGGGGGTGCAATTGCATGGGGAGGCACTGTTGGAGGAACAGTGTATCCTGCATGAACTCCACCCACTGATGTTTTAATGAACTCCACCCCACCTCCATGCCAAAGAGATCCCAGATGCCAAGGACTACACCTCCCATCATGCTATGAGTATGCTATAACTCTTGACTTCCTAAAGGAGGAGTTGCTGGCAGCTAAGGGTGGGGTTAAGCAACCATGGTTGGTATAAAACCAAACACCTGTGGGCCTGGAAGGAACTTGGTTTTGGCTGCCTTCAGCGGGCACTTGGAGTCCAAGCTCAGACAGCGTTACTGGTAAGACATAGTAACCAATTAATATTTCTCTCTCTCTCTCTCTCTTACGCTCTTTGCATTTCCCATGTAAATAGACCTTTTATTAACTTTTTATGTGCGCCTGCCTTTGGGTCTTGTTCTGAGTTTTTTAAGTGCGCAGGTGAGTAATCACACCCACGGCATCTAGTTTCCCTTTGGGGTTGCCCTGTAACAGTAGCACAGCATTATAGTTTGGGACATAAACTGGAGCCAGACTGCGGATTTGAAACCAGGCTTTCCAACCTACTAGCTGAATGCTGAAGGGCTCCTTGCATAGATGCCCTTTGCCTTAAGCTTCTTAACAGCAAAGTGGTGATGGCCATGCAATAGTACCAAATTTCCCTCTTTACGTTGTTATGAAGGTAAGTGTATTATTTATAAAACTTTTACATGCTACCACCTAATTAGTGCCATGTATTTGATAAACAGAAATAGGACCTTGTAAATTTGGTTTCCACACCTGAGCATTTATTCAACTTGTGCTCAGTACTTCAAGAGTTGTTTTTATTCACTGATCAAAGTGAAAATCTTTGTATTTCCAACATTACAAATGAAGCTGTTTAGGGCTTTTAAAGAGGGAAACTTCCCTTTTTTCTGCAGTGGTAACTGACACCTTGAACACAATAGCATTTTACTCAGGTAAACTATTCTAGCTAGAAAATGGCCTGTTTTTTTTAAACTTCCAGTTACAAATCCAAATTTGTATCAGAACAAAAGTGAGACAATAAATGTGAAAGCACTTTACAAAGTTAACATGGGTCTGAGATTCTGGTGCTAATGTCTCTTTGAGATCGGCTCTTTGGGTTGGGCCTTTTTCATGAGTAGCTTGTCCAGAACTACAAATGTGAGCACTTAAGACTAATGATAATAACAGTAACAAAACCATGAATAATTAACACTGAGGAACTGAGCCTCTGCTGCACAGCATTATTTCATGTAAATGCTGCTTGGAGCTGCTGCTTCTGCTGTTGAGTCTCTGAGAACTGGATGGTGCCTTTTTTTCATCTGGGAGGAAATCAGATTGTTTTATTTTTCTAACAATGGGAGGAAATATTCACTTCTCCCTTCTCTGCTTCCACGTTGTATTAACAATGCTTTGAATTAGTATGAATTCCTTATGTAACCTTGATAGAGTAGGCATTTTTTAATAACAAGTTCATTTTAATGATACAAAAATTAAAGCATCCTCCGAGAAAGGGAGGCTCAAAGCCTGGAAAAAACAAAGGGAAAGGAGGGAGGAAGCAGTGGTGAGAAAGGGAAAACAACTCTACCCAAAAGACTAGAATTGCAGACCTCAAAATATCACCAATATCTAGGGCATTCATTCCCTCTTTTCTCTCTCCCTCTCCCCCCTCCCCCTCTCCCTCTCCTCATTTGAGTTAGGAAAAACAGGGGAGAGAAAGAAATTAATAGTGACTAAGAAAGTGAAAGGAGTCTGTTCTGTTTTTAACTGCTTTTTTTTTTTTTTACTCTAAGCTCGAGTCAGAAAGACTAGAAACTACTTTATCCTTTCTATTTCTTTCTTTTTTTTAAAGATTTATTTATTTATGCAAGCATGGGTATAGTCAGAAGAACGGGAGGGTGAGAGGATTCACCAGAGCGGGGAACAGAACAGGCAGACTGATGAAATACACTGCTGAGGGGAGCAGCGGGCGAGACAGGAGAGGTCTGTTGCGCCATGTGGGAACCTCACTGGTGGTCTGGGATGGAACCGGCACTGCAGAGGCTGCGGGCAGCTTCTCAGCCCAGCGCTCAACTGCTGCGTCACCAGGGGAGACCCAGGTCCTTTCTATTTCTAACTGATACCCTGTTGATGAGGTGTCGGTTTCAGTGGGTGGGATCTTTGGGTTACCTCTGAAAAAAGCAGCACAGGGTAAGTTTCCCAAAGAGACTGAGACATTTGGTTATATCCAAAAGGGCTAGGTTTATCAGATGAAAAGAAGAGAGAAGGCGACTTGCGCACACAGGCTGGCAGAAAGAATAGCCTTTTGCCACTGCAGAAATTGTACTAATGCAGTGTTCTTGGGGGAGAGGTTCACTCCAGTGTGGAATTGTTCTCTATTGTTAGTTAATTACTTCTAGGGTGCGACTAGGTTGATTTGCAGGGACAGGATTCTCTACAATGGCTTGCCTTCTCCCCACCTCTGGTCTGCGCCTCCAGGTACTTTCTATAGCCTCCTGATGTTTGCTATAGCAGTTGCAGCCTAAGGATTTGTCATTTCTATAGCTGATATAACAACTATGTTAATCATTTCTACCTAACCTCTAGTTTCTGGTCTTGTGAGCCTCCATCCCCATTTTTTTTTTCCCACTCTAAGCCTCCATCATAACTTCTTCGCAAATTGAGTTTCTGAGAAATTCTGTGTACCCTAAAACCTCTCATTATTTCCAAACATCTCTTACTGGCCCCGTGGCCATTTCGGAAATGGATTTCAGTGCGATAGTGGACAATTTCCGTGGGATAGTTCCTGCTCGGCTTCATTATGTTTAATTTTCTCTGAACTGGGATGGGATCATCCTAAAAATGGGTACTTGTCTGGCGTTCTGGAACATAACCTTGAGGAACCCAAAGTCCATAGAAGGTGTCTGCTGGCTTTGGCCATGTGGCCCCATCCTGCCAGGCATCTCTGGGTCTTTTATTCTCCCCGGGAACATTTTGGCCTGCTTATTCTGTACTGCTAGAGATCAGATCAAGAACAGAGTAATATCACATTTAAGTCATTCATTTTCAGACTGTTTAAATATAACTAATGTAGGACAATGAAAATCATCTGTTTTCCCTTACCTCTCAGACTTAATCCCTTAAGCCATTTAACTAGCTGGGATGGTGCCCATCAAATGAGAACTGGATCTGGATGTTGAAGTTACCACATTAGCCTTCTGAATACACACAGTATTCATTTATTGATATGCGAAGTGTTCTTGAAGTGTACACAGAGAGTAATTGAGATGATAATTTAAACATTGTTATAAGCACTTGTGGAGGAGATCTGCCCTAGCTCCTTTGTGCAAGGAAACCAGTCCACAGATTCCGGGCTCCAAATTTGGAGGTCAAGGAATTGAGCCCTTTATGTTCAAAATTCACTTTGAATATAACCCAGTCTTCTGCTTTAGCTGTATTTCCTCTAGTCCAGGAAGGTTTGTAGTGAATTTTCCTCATCCCCTGTACTCCATACTGGGATCTGTGGGTGAAAGGGCCAATCAGTTGTAAAGAATAGAAGCCCATTCAGTTTAGTTTAAATCACAAAGGAAGTTGTATTAAATATGGGGGTGTACATGGTTTTGGTAGGAATGAAATGTGTGTAGAAAATAATCAGGCAATTGCATCTTAATATTCTTTGTGCTACATGGTCAAAACTCTGTGTGTGTGCGTGCGCACATGCACACACTTATTTTACCAGTTTCTGTTTATAGATTAGCTTTCTCCATTTATTCATGTTGTTAGCAGGCAGAAAGAGGAGCACCCCAAGATCCCCAAACCTGCCTGCTCTAAATGGGTTCTGCCAACTGCCACATAAAGACAAACATACTCTTAGTGAAGAAGACCTTCAATAGAAAAGAACTTTAGGGCCTCCCCGGTGGCGCAGCGGTTGAGCGCTGGGTTGCGAAACTGCGCGCGGCCTCTGCAGCGCGGGTTCGATCCCCGGCTGCTCCCCGGCCACCGGAGGAGGGTCCCACATGGCGCGCAGACCTCTCCTGCCACCCGCTGCTCCCCTCAGCAGTGTACTTCGGTCCTTCTGCCTGCTCTGCTCCCCGCTCTGGCTCTGGTGAATTCTCTCACCCTCCCTCCCGCACTTCTGACTGTACCCAGTGCATGTATAAACAAAACAAGCAAACAAACCAGCAAACAAATAAATAAAGCATGCCTCTATAAAAAAAAAGAACTTTAATACAATTAATGTACGATAAAGAGAAGAAGAATATGGTTAAAATAGTTGCCCCATGAAACACCCAGTTACCCATCCCCTTGTGGGTGAATGCCCAGCCAAACAGGGCTGGCCCAAAGCAGAACTGCTGAGACCTAAAATTTGCTGTAAGTTTAAGGTACCTTCTGTTGGGGACCCATAGGAAAGGGACAGAAGGGGCCAGGATAGTGTGGAAGGAAAAAAGCACAATCAAAACCCAAGTCAAGATAAAGGCTGCCAATGTCAGCCTCTCCATGGGCCTCTCACCATTTTCTGTCTCAAGTGTCTCCTCCTTTGTCTCCCAAGTCCTTTTTAGCTTCTCGTTTCTCAGCTCAGCCCTTTAATAGGTGGGGCAGGGAACATGGAACCTCCCCTTTCTATGTGTATTACACTGTTCTAATCTCCCCCTTTTCATTTTTTTACCACCATTTTGTTGGTGGCAAAGATCTGAGGGTGCAGCTTTAGGAAACAGTCTTTTCCAGTATTCCAGTGTGTTCAAGAGAAATAACAATCAGTTACACTGTTGCAATGTCTTCTGTGCTTTGGCATAACCATGGTTTGTAAGTGACTTTGTCTGGCCATGTCATTAACTCTGTCCCAGCTTGATATAACCTTATACTTCATTCATTCAGCTTCTGTGTCCAAATGATTATCTGAGTGTAGCTTATGGACTGGTAACTTCTGGCTCAGGTGGTCATCTCATTCCAAAACATGACCACTATCCTTTCATCATAGACTATGAGTTTGTGAACAATTTCAAAAAAGGAAGCTCTGACTAGATAACCACTCATATCTGCTGTATGTGCCATCTGTGGCTGAGAGAAACGAAAGCCTGCATTAGTCAAGGCTCTTTTGGGGATAGAAAGCACAGTTCCAACAATTTTAAACATGACATGGGAATATGTCAGCTCATGTATCCTAAAGTTTCAGGAGTAAAGTTTCTGCAGAAAGGAATTCAAATGACAGCTCTAGAAGTATCATCTCTTAGCACGATGTTCTTTTGTACTGGAAGCTACTCCCAACAAAGTGATAAAGAAGACCTTCAGCATCTCTATGTGTACATTCTGCTAGCCTAATAGCCCCAGAAAAAAAGCTCCTCATCTCTAATAATCCCCACAAGTATCCCAGTATTTTCTCTGATTCAACTGGTTTGGCTATCAGCGTATTCCCATGGTAATCACTTTAGCCAGAAGGATATTGTCCTTTTATTGGCTGATCCTGGGTCTGTTGGCCACTTCTGGACGTGGGAGGGGGGATTAAGTCAAAATGAAGAGATCAGCACTTAAACTAAAAAAGTGGATATTGGGTAAGTAAAAATAACTAATGCCCACCTCATGGTTATATATAAGATTAAAATCATGTGCTTAATGTCATCTGTACTCTATTCAAACCAACAGCCACCTGTTTTCAAAGGCAGCATGCTACACTGATGACACCTTACCTAGTAACCTTTCTATATATGCATGGACATTATATGCAAATTAGACAAACAACACCGAGGTTGTATATCAATATACAAATTGCTGACATAATCAGCATTTAGCATTTTGATACTAATTCTACGGGATAATCATTTTTCCTTTGTACCTTAGTTCACCTTGTGCTTGTAACACTAGACAGAGTTGCTATAGGACTTTTGAACACTGACATATAACCAAACTGCAGGTGTCCAAACTGCAGCAGCTAGAAAGACTCTAAGACAAGCATTTAAATATGATCTGATCCTCTCATTCAGGGACCTAACATAGGGGTCATGAATAAGATCTTTGTTTATAATATTAGTGCTATTCATATGCCTTGGACATGGGCCTTGTGTTTTAAATTTTTCTTTGTAGTTATAGAAATGTATTTCCACTGAGTCATCCAAACTCAACTTCTTTAGGACGCATCTGTGAAATGGCTGACCACACTTACAAAGCAGATATAAAATGGCTAAAGTCAACTGGCCCATTTTGTGAAAGGAAGCCAAAATAGAACTAATTTACCTATTAGAACTCTTTGTTTTAAGTGACTGAAAACCCAACTCAGTAATTTATATGATAAAGTAATATGCAGAGGGAACTCATTTAACTTAAATTCCAGAGGTAAACACAAGGCTCCAGCAGCTCAAACCCAGTCTCCCTACATTTTTCTGCTCTGATTTCTTCAGTACTGACTTCATCCTGATGTTTCACATGATGGATACTTGGCCACCCTCATCTTTCCCAACTCTTGGCAGGATAATGGCGTCTGAAATTCTAGACCCCTCAGTCTCTCTATACTATGTAAGAGGAAGACAGAATTTCTTCCATTAGTTTCTGAACTAGTCCTATTCACTCTCCATAATTGCCATGAGTTAAGTCAAGTGCTCATTTTTAGCTAATCACTTTGGTCAGAGGGATGAGAGTTGTTGATTCATTTAGACTAATTAGTGTCCATCTTTGGATTTAGGGGGTGGAATCAACCCCATCCAAACATACTGAATGAGAGTCGAGGAGATAGATATGAATTCCTGGAAGGGCAATCGGTACATCATTGCTGGGAGGATGGAGAGGCAAATGAACACAATAAAAATAGTAGAGCCGCAATATATCACCAATATATCATACCTACAGAGCAATACATTTTAGTTAAGTATCAGAAATGCCTTATTTTTTTTTTCTGTGAAGATGATTGCATTCTATAACCAGTTAATTAGTAAACAGTAACCAGGGCTTGAAGATGTATGAATAGGAAATAGCTTTATTTATTTATTTGCTCCTTAAATATGCTATCGAGAATCTACATTTCTTGCCCTTTAATGACCTCTGGGAAGAGTGCGCAACTTTTCAGGTACTTTCTGTTATTAGGATAGCTTCATTTTGAACATTAAGACTTTTATACTTAATAAAAAAATCAAACTAAGGTAAAGCACATTTTCATTTTTCTCTGTTTCTTTTTCCCTAGCTCAAGGATCTCCAGTGAGGAAGGAGAGGGGGTGATCTCTCTCTATTCCTAATGGCTCTTATATTCCTTGTTCTTTTATCTTCCTATTGATGGGACTAAAGTAGAATAATCAAGTCTTTTTTTTACTTAATTGGTTCTTGTCATGGTTCTTTCTGGCCTAATAGTGGCTGGCCATTAGGACAGTCATTGAAATCCCAGATCTTTAATGAAGTGTCTTTTGGGGTTCTCTGAAGCTATTTTCCTAGATGTCACAATACCACACCATTTTCTGACATAGGCCAGACCATACATAAATGCTCCACCTGACCAGAACTAATGCACATTTTAAAAGGTACAATTTTTCAAAGAGGAACAGTAATTTATAAAATCGAAGTAAAGTTCTTATAGGGATATGGAAAGGTCTGAAGGGTTTTACTTAAAGCACACTTAATACAGAATAATCATAATAACAGTAATTGCAGGAAAGAAAAATTTGTTATATAAGCATCCTGTTTTCAGTCCTTTTTTCACATGAATTGTATACATTGAGCCCCTTCTAAGTCTCCTTACCCATTGCTCATTCTTTTCAGCCTACCCCTGTCCTTTTAAGTGATGTCGTGGATTGTTACCACAACTTTATTCATGTTCCAGGCTGAATACTCCTTCCCTGTCAATTCTCAAGTGCTAAACTCCATTTATGAACCCATTACAAAGACCCGAATCTATAGTATAAGGACTCGCACATAAAGTACTTTTTTAGGAATTTTAAAGTATAACAAAAAAAAAAAATAGAAATGGTAAGATAACATAGACTCCAGGCAGCCATGTTTTTATTGCTTACAAAGGATCTAGAGCAGAACAGTCATAAGAGGAATTCTTTCAAAGCATAAAATGCCAGCTTAATGTTACTTGGACTCTTATTTATATTCACTCACACTACTATAATGGATTTTACTATATACGTCTGTCTCCTATTTGATTTCCTTTTCTAAACTCATTTCAACATTTGTCTTCAGCCTCATGTTCACAGAATATTATGTTCGGTGAGTTCCCTCATTCCATTTCTCTCAGTAATTTTGTGGCGTTTTTCCTACTCTATGCTTATAGAAAAAAAAAATGGAGAGGAAGCATTTCATTAAGCCTGATAGGCACCATGAGTCATTTAAGATGGTTACAAAGCCCAATTCATAATAGTATGTCTTATTTTAATGTTCCTGGAGTTATTTATGGTGTAGGGAGGCAGAGTACTCACTGTGTTCCAGAGGTGAAGCAACAAAAACAAAGGGAGAAAATATTTATTCTAAATCTAGTTAACTTTAAGTTAGTCAGCACATAACAAAAAATATTCATAACACTTACACACACACACACACACACACACACACACCAAATGTGCTTGAGAGCATAATTTTCCAATTGTATAAGTGGTTTCTTACTCTAGGGACAAAATTCTACCCTCGATAAATTGCTATTTAAATTGGGGAACAAGGACATGTGGTATATGCTCACACACGCACATGCACACAGAGCAACTGTTTTACTTTATAGTTTTAGAACATCAACTAACAGTCTCGGCTCCTATTCTTGTCCCTAGGGTCTCTGTTTTAACCATTCCCTGCTTCTTTCTCATTGTACCCCCTCTCAATATTACACATGGTGATAATTTTTTACATTTACTTATTTCAATCTCCAAAAGTTCAAAACACAAATTTATGATTTGCTTATTATCCTTTTCTATTTAAGAGTTGAATATCTGAGTATTCTGGGCTGTGTATGATTCTATATGGATAGCTCTATCTTGAGAGGCAAGTCCAAGGGTTTTCTATCAGCAACTTCACAGTGCCCTCCATTTCTTTTTTCCACTACTCTCTAATCTAGCCCTGATGCAATCTATGTCTGCTAAGTCTGAACAAGCTCATAGAATTTTGGAATTTCTGCCATAAGATGAGTTCTGGCCTCATGAATATACTTCAGATCCCTGTGAAGGCCCCGATGTCTAGCTATGTCTTTTTATCTTTTCTTGCATTATATACTTACTTTGATTCGTTGAAATATCTGGTACCAAGGGGAACTATCCTTAATTCTGATGAATTTACACTCCTTCATGATAACCACCAACTCTGACGGAAGGACCAGCCTTTTTTACAGAATGATTCACTCTAAGGCAGCTAAATTTTCTTCCTCCATTTCCCATCTTCAACATTCATATAATGTACACCACTCTCAATTTTCTATAGATTTCCTTTTAATCATCTGTATTTACTATAAAAGTTTCAAAGAATATTTGCAGGACATTCAGGACTTAGATACCATTTTTATGAATGTCCCTCTAAGAAGTTACTTAGATATGCCCTGAAAATAGAGCTTATCATATATTAGCTGATACTTCTATAATGTTCCACTAAGGACTTGAATCTTGCAATATACAAGCTCTTCAATTTCTTCATTCACTCAATGGATAGATGTTAATCTCTTGCTACTGTTTTTGGTGCTTGTGATAGTGCAGTGAACAAGAAAGTCTGGTTCTTGCTGTCACGGAGCTTTCATTTAGTAGTGGAAAGACACAATAAACAAATAAACAGATGAAGAAGATCATTGCAGTAGTTTAAAGCACTATGAAGAAAATAAAAGGATAACTTGCAAGAGACTGGGCAAAAGTAGAGGAGGTCCGCTTTGCAGGGAATGATTAGCAAAGGTCTCTTTGATGATTTGAAAATTGTGTGAAGACCTGAAAGATTACAAGGGACAAGCCATGTGATGATCTAGAGAAAGACTTTTGAGGCAGAAAGGGTAGTCCCAGCATGTGCTAAACTTAGGGTGCTTGAGAAACAGAAGTAAGTTCAGTGTAGCTGGAGCAGAATGAGCAAGGAGGAGAATGGTACGAAATGAGATGACATGTGAAACTTCTTTGGATAAGCTTTGGATAAGATTCATAATAATACACATAGTTTTAGGGTCCCCTCAGATTAGGGCTACCTTTATAGCACCTTCCCCAGTAGGGTCTTTCAATCCCTTACCAACACCTAGGTTATCCAGCCATTTTGGTTTTCCTAGGATTTTTCTGGTTTCAGCACTAATCAGTCATCATAGCTCAGATCCTTTGAGTCTAACATGCAGAAATACAATCCCAAGACCTGAGGTGTGTCTCTCCCAAGGTTGAATGGCAAAGCAAAGCAAAAAGCAGCTACCCTTCTTTTATCGCAGAGTTTAGTTCCCCTTTTTCTCTTCCCAAGGCCAAGGAAGAGACAAAGTTATTTGTTCAGGAAAGGCTGCAGGTGGGAGAGGGGTGAGTTTAAGACTTAAGGAGGGCCTCCCCTGGTGGCGCAGCTGTTGAGCACTGGGTGGCAAAGCTGCCCGCAGCCTCTGCAGCCTTTGCAGCACAGGTTCGATCCCCGGCTGCCGGCGAGGGTCCCACATGGCACGACACACCTCTCCTGTGGTGCCCGCTTCTCCCCTCAGCAGTGTATTTCGTTAGTCTGCCTGTTCTGTTCCCTGCTCTGGTGGATTCTCTCACCCTCCCATGCTTCTGACTGTACCCAGTGCTTGTATAAATAAATAAATCTTTAAAAAAAAAAAACTTAAGGAGAGATCAGCTGTGAAATAGATGTCGTTATGGAAACACTTGGAAGTCAATGGAAGGTTTGTTAATGGGCAGCAAAGACCTATTTGATGCCAGACATCGTGACTTGGAAATGGACCAGTTCTACAAGGTGCTGTGACCCTTTCTGTCTGCAGGGAAACCAGGAGATACATCATCATTTATTCCTATTAAATGGGGGGGGGGGCTTTTAAATAAAGGGTAAGAAGGAAGTGGTGGAGTCTCCTGTAAAAAGACAAAAAAACAATTCCCTGCTTATCATGGTGTCATCTCCAGGAGTCCGCAACAGTTTGCAATTGACTACAGATGTGGGGATCCCTTTATTCATGCTTATGTCAGAGTGGGTTGAATTAGAAATAAGCTTCTGATTTTTTCATCCAAAGTATAACCATTGAGAAGAGAACTAAGCAAAAGACATTATTTGAATTCCAGTTTCACTGCAAAAATAGACACTTGTTCTCTGTTCAACTGTACTTTACGAAATGCCCTTTTATTTCAGATGCTCCTGTTTTTTGCTGCTGTATTTTTCAAATAAAAGCTCATTAACTGAAGCACCATTAACCTTCAGCACCATTGACATAAATATGATGTACTCTCCATATTAAACACAAGCCGTTCAGCAGCTTGAGGACTGACCCAAAAGCAGGACATTCAGTAAGTGACCACCATGAGACACTCAGCTAGATGGGGAGTCAGAGGCACTGATGGGGGACATTTTTCAGGGAAGCAAGTGAGGAGGGAGGGGGACAAAAATCGTTTCTGATTAGTAAGGCATTTTGCTTTAGTTAACCATCATAGAATTATGAATATTTGTTGTTTTAGAAACCCTAATGTCAACACACCCAGTACCTTGGATGTTGTAGGCAAGCACACAGTAGGGTGTGCTGAATTAAGTGGAACAGAAAGAATATGCGTAATCAAAGTCTACTTTATCCAATAACTGTGGAGTTAATCTTAGCAGAGGTTCTGAGCTCCTCCCAAAGAAATAATTGTGATTGCCTCTCTTGTATGGTTTCCCCAAACCAAGACTGTGTTTACAGTGAGACCAGGTAGGCCTTGCATAAGTCATTGCGTGGTTTGGAGAGCTCCCCCATCCCAGCACACCCACCCTTCCCAACAGCACCTATTCACAAACATGAAGTCTGACTTAAATTCCAATATCAAAAGTTTATTTCAGGTGTACTGGAACTTTTTCTGTAACCCCTGTATAACTTTGCAATATCCGTAGGATACTAGGAAGTTACAAACTACACCCACGTAGGGAGTAAGTCCAGTTCATCTAGCTTGGGAAAAGGTCTTGCTCCAGTCTATTCTCTGCCACAGCTCTCTCCATCCAGTCAACTAAACCCAACTTAAGATCCCACTCTCCTGCTTATTCAAGCCAGATGCCTCTTTTTATCCTTGTTTGTACTCTTGCTGTGTTCTTCTGGTTTTCGGGAAGTTTCTGTCTCCTCAGATGCAAAGCACTTATTGAATTAAAGATTCTTTTCCTTCACCCCTGATGCCTTCCTAGAAACTTTAATTCTGCTTTGAGTTTGTATGTATAGTAGTCCACAGGCATTTTCAACCTCCTGGTAGAGGCAGAGAGGCCTCTCTCATTTGGTCCATGAAGTCATGACAGTTAAGACAATGTAATTGAATGGAAAGCTGATGAACTTCAGCAGACCTGAATTATAGTTCATCTCTGGCTGTATGGGATCTTGAGTAAGCCACTTATTTTTGCTATGTCTTGATTACTTCCTGAAATAGAAAATCATGGATGTGACAGTTCCCTGAAAATAGAATATTCAGAAAGATAAATAATTAGTATCATCGTACACAAAACTGACATATCCTGCACACATCACACTCAGGTACATGCACTGGCAGGTGCTGTCGCACAAGCTCTGAACATACCACGGGTTGCTTTCTGCCCAGCACTGCCTCTGGGGAAAGATGAAGTGTGATCCTGGAGTTTACAGCAGGATGTGTGCTCATGTAATTAAGCTTCTCCATCCGGACAACTGTTCTGCTCTCTGGAGTTAAGTATCTGTTTATTCAGTGGCTTATTTCATCAATATGCTAGGCTGCCTTCCCAGGCTGTCTGACACACATTCTTCATGCTCCCCTGTCTGCCAAATTCTTCTTTTGAAGGCAGCCCTCCCTCTTTTTGTATCCACACTCCATAAACTTGTGCAAACTTCAAATCTGTTTGCATTTGCAGCATTCACAAATAATACCTATATATTTTTCTGTGTTCTTGATAGGAACAGAATAAAAATAATAAGTATTTCCTCCTTGGTTGAGGACTCAATGTGTCAAATGGATAAGACTAGAAGTCTGGTTCAGTTAGAGGGCAAGAGGAGGGGCACCCCAGCACCACCAAATCTCCCCGCTGTAAATGGGTTCTGCTATTTGCTGTATCAAAACATACTCTAGTGCATAAGACTTTAATGGAAATGCACATGAATATAATTAGTGTGCAAGAAAGGAAGAGAGAAAGGATAAAATAGTTTTCATGAAAATATCCAAAGTTACCCATCCCTTCATTGGTAAATGCCCAACCAAACAGGGTTGGCCCAAAGCAGGATCACTGAGGCCCAAAAGCTTGCCAAAAGTCTAAGGCACCTTCTGGTTCTGGTGGGGAGCCATAGAAAAGGGGCAGAAGGGACAAATCTGGAAGGCAAAGAGCAAAATCAGTACAAATCAAGATAAAGTCTGACATTGTTAACTTCCCTATGGGTCTCTCACCCACGTCTGTTTCAAGTGTCTCCTCCTTCCATGTCCCCCAAGTCCCTGGTACAAGCCCAAGGCTGAGAAGCAAGCACGGCCTCTTCACATGTCTTTCTGCTCCACGTGCCTCCTCTAGGTTGTCTGCTTGCTTTCTTCTTACTTTTTCTCAGTCTCCTCTCCAGCTTCATCTCCGCCCTGCTAAGCTCCACCCTTTCTTTGGTGGGGCACAGAACCTGGAACCTCCTTTTTCCCTGGGGACCGCCTGTTACAGTTCCAGGCAGTTTTGGTCAACCCTGAAATGGAATCCTGAGGGGCCCATTCTGACTTCAACAGACATGGGGTAGGTTTCTAGCTGTTGGGGTAATAGAGATTTTAGCCACTGTGCCTTCCTTGGAGCACAGATGAGAAGCCAGGAAACTGTGCAAAGGACTACTAATGGTCAAAGTAGCTGCTGTGTACCCTCACTCATAGTTTACATGGGAAGAAAACCCCTCAATTTGTAACAGGATAATTCACAGGATAAGTGGAAGTTCAGGTTCCCCGCCCCACCTGGAGCTGAGCAGGGAGGAAAAGCTAGAGAAGACTCGGAGAGGAAGGAAGGAGACCAAGAAAAGGACTTGGAGGAGGCACATGGAGCAGAGAGACATGTGAAGAAGCCAAGCTTGCTTCTCAACCTTAGACTTGTACCAGGGACTTGAGGGACATGGAAGGAGATGTTTGAAAAAGATGTGGATGAGAGACCCATGGGGAGAGGCAATGGCAGCCTTTATCTTGACTTGTGTTTTGATTTTGCTTGTTTCCTTCCCAGACGTGCCTGGCCTCTTCTGCTCCTTTCTTATGGGTCCCCACCAAAAGGTGCCTTAGGCTGTGACAAGCTTTTGGGCCTCAGTGGTCCTGCTCTGGGCCAACTCTATTTGGCTGGACATTTGCCCACTAGGGGATTAGTAATTTGTGGTGTTTAACTGGAAACAACTTTAACTATATTCCTCTCCCTCCTCTCTATTGCACACTAATTGTATTAACTCTACCTACACACTAGAGTTACGTTTTGTCTTGATGCGGTAGATGGCAGAACCTACTTAGAGTGGGCAGATTTGGGGATCCCGGGATACCCCTCACCCTACTCTGTAACACGTCACTTTATAACAATACAGTTTGATTCTATATGCAATTATAATAAAATTGGCCATTTCCTTTCCCTGTCTATAGCAGATTAGACATGGCAAAATAGAAAGGGAGCAGAGCATGGGACTTCCCACTCCTATGCTAGGTTATCAGTGTCAATCATGCTGATAGCTGCCAGAAATGACACATACATGGAAACTGGTAACTAAAAAGCCCCAAGAATAAAAAAAAAAACTTAAGCTGTTTGGGATTTTTGAGTGCCAAGACAAATAATATACCTGTCCTCAGAGTCCCTAAAGGTATAATTACATGAAAGTAGGATTCTGTACCTAATGATGACACTAGTCATCAGGAAGAAAAAATTCAATTCTGTTAGATGTCTTCTCTTTATGGAAGCACAGTGCTCTATGTGTGTGTGATTTTTAAAAGAAGGCAGGATGTTGTGTGGGGGAAAAAAAAAACATTCAAAAATCTTGTTTCTTCCACTGATTGTTTCATTCATGAAATATGAATTAAGCATTCTGCTATGTGCCAGGTACTGCGATGGCATGGTGAGCAACACATAGCCTGTGCTGTCTTGGAGATCACATTCCAATGGGAGAAGACTCAGAAGGGACTAGGCAATTAAAGTGCTGGGCAATAACGGGATTAACAGGGTGCTAGGAGACTACACAGGTGGGTCACATAAACTGGACCTGCACCTCCAGGGAATGCTTGGAGGATGTGATGGCTAAGTTAGGAAGTTAAGCCTGACAGAAATAACTGGGGCTAAAGAGTTCTGTGTCGAAGGCACAGCATGCATGATAGACTAAAAAGTCTTTCCTTTTTTTTTTTATTGTGATAACATTGGCCTACAATATTGTTAGTATTTTGGATATATAAGATTCCACCCCCCAACCCCCGCCAGCATCTTTCACATTTCAGAAAAAAGTGACTCAAACCCAATTAGTTTACCTCGCACTAGTGACACAGGTGTCACTAGTTGTAAAACTTCTATCTTATCTAGTGTGATTGGGGGATCAGGTGCTTTTAATACACAAAGTTAGCCAAGTCTCATCCCAATCTGTAAATTTCTACCCCCTTTGTTAAAAGTGGTCAAAACCCATTCAGGATCCTATCTGTGAGCTGCTGCTTCCTCAAACTAAACAAGTGTTTATATCAGCAGCCTTAAGAGCCAAGGTGGGATTTTCCTCTGAATCTGCCGGCACTTACTCTCAGTGTGTACTACCACCTACAGTGAAGCTTCATTTCTTTTTTTTTTAATTTTATTTATTTATACAAGCACTGGGTACAGTCAGAAGCAAGGGAGGGTGAGAGAATTCACCAGAGCAGGGAACAGAACAGGCAGACCGACGAAATACACTGCTGAGGGAAGCAGCAGGCGTGGCAGGAGAGGTCTGCGCACCATGTGAGACCCTCGCTGGCGGCTGGGGACTGAACTGGTGCTGCAGAGGCTGTGGGCAGCCTTGCAGCCCAGCACTCAACTGCTGTGCCACCAGGGGAGGCCCTGAATCTTCATATCTAACACACCTAAACTGACTCCTGCATGAATTCTTTCCTATGTAAAAGTCAAACCTTGGGGTCTCTCAGCACCCCTGGGCCCTAACACATTCATGTTGCCACGGATAGTGTGGGTTTATCTTTTTGATCACTGAATAATATTCCATTGTGTACATATACCACATCCTGATCAACTCATCTGCTTTTGGGTACTTATTTCCATAGTTTGGCTATTGTCAATAGTGCTGTAATGAACACAGTAGTGCAAGTTTCCTTTCATTATCAGGGAAATGCAAGTCAAGACTACAATGAGATAGCACCTCACATCTGGAAAAGTGGCCCATATCAATAACAAGTGCTGGCGAAGGTGCAAAGAAAAAGGAACCCTCCTACACTGTTGCTGGGAATGTAGACTGCTCCTGGCCCTGTGGAAAGAAGTGTGGGGATGTCTCAAAAGATTAAAAATGGGTCTACCATATGACCCAGTTTCACTCTGGCATCTACTCCAAAAATTCAAAACTAGACTGGAAATTAAAGAGAATATGGTGTATTTGTGCAAATACAAGTAGTTCAATGGAAGAAAAAGATGTACAAGTGTTAGATAATAGGTAAATCTTTCTCGTGAAGATAATGGGAAGCCACTGAGGAGTTTTAGGTTAGAGTAACAAGAATCAGTTTTTAAAATTTATTGGTTTCTAGGAAAAGTCATGACAAGCAAAAATGTTTTTCAACCAAAATGCATGACCACTTTTCCAACAACCCAATAAAACTATGCTGGCATTCGTGTGGATAATAGATTGGAGGGAGCAAGATTACAGACTGGAGTGTAGTTGGCAGGCTACAAGTGAAAGAAATCGGTAGCTTGGTGTAAGTCAGTATCTATATCGATGGAGAGAAATTGGATTTGAAGGAAAATGACATTGATCGGATGCTGGGAATGTGTGTTGAGGGAGGGAGCTGTCGAGGATGACCTTTCTAACTTGGGCAACAACTTAGATGGCGACAATGCCATTTTCCTTAGTAATCCCTATATAACCATGCGTGAGCTTTGAAATCAAATTCAGTTTCCACATTTGTAAAATAAGGAATTTAGAGTAGCTCATTGGTTCTCAATAAAGATATACTTCCCTTACTCAGGATACACTTAGCAATGTTTGGAGACATTTTGGATGTATCCAGTGGGGAGAGACACTACTGGCATCTAGTGGGTGGAAGATAGAGATACTGCTAAACAGAGATTCTACAATGCACAAGAGAGCCTTTTCCCCTCAACAAAGAATTATTTCATCTAAAATGTCAATAGCGCCAAGGTTTTGATAACCCTGTGCAAGATAATATAAAGGATTTGGACCAGATAAACTCCAAAGTCCCTTCAAAGCTTTTGAGTTTACAAGCACAAGGGGGTTATTTACTTTTTGACACTTGAGAAGATCAGCTCTCATGACCTGGAAGAACTCTTCTGTGAGCCAGCTGGATAAAGGAAGCATTACTAGATTTCTATGGCTAATAATAAAAAGAAAATGCTGTATGAGAGCTCAATAATCTAAGCCAACTGTCATGAGCATTGCAGTGAATTGTATGCTATCAGTATTTGGAGTGTCTGTGTGTGGCACTTCAAGTATATGTGCAAACTTATTCTAATCTTCCAGAGACCTAGAGTGCCTCTTGCCCATGTTCCTTTTGTAGGATATGCAATGTGACCACTTGCACAGGATCAGCCAACAAATGAATTGGCAGTTCCTGCCTGAGATGTATATTTCAAAATTGTCCGTGGGCCAGAAGTCCTGTTTGTGCAGCTTTAGGTCCCATATATGGAGCCTCAGGCATAGTCCTTAAGAAAATCCACCCCAAGGTATTTTATAAGCTTCTAGCTTGAGGTGTTACTTAAATTGTAGTAACAGTTGCTGCTCTTTCATTTTATATTAAGAGACACCCTTCCTGAAGGCTCATCTCCTACTCCCAGACCTTGACTATCAAAGAGCTTCCTAATAGAAAGGGAATAAAACATAAACCATCTGTGTAAGCTTATGGAGTTTCCACTCAGAATTTTTCATAGCCATCTAGTGAGAAGAGGCCCTTATATCAGGCCTTCAAAACACATCGTAGGCATTCAAAGTAAATGCTTGTTTAATCAGTGAATGAGGTGCCTACATTTTGGATGACAGGAGCAAATTCTGAGTTCCTTGGAAGGGGAAAAAGGAGAAAGACAAATCTATTCTCTATTAGCAGATATTTACCAAGTGCCTGTTATGTGGCGACACAATTTAATGTGCTCAGGAGTTTCACATCTGACTTTATATTATAGACTGAATATAATATATACTGAACACCACCCCCCCTTTATAAAATTTAATCCCCAGTGTGATGGTAATTGGAGGAGGAACATTTGGTAAATGATTGTGTCATAAGGGTGGAGCCATCATGAATGGGATTAGTGCCCTTTTAGGAGAGGCTCCAGAAAGCTCCCTAGCCTCTTCCATTATGTACAGAAATTTAAAACAGGAGCCTCCCTGGTAGTGCAGCAGGTTGAGTGCAGCGCTGTGAAGCTGTCTGCAGCCTCTGCAGTGCGGGTTCGATTCCTGGCCGGCCAGGGAGCTACCCACATGGAACAGCAGACCTCTCCTGTCTCACCCACTGCTCCCTTCAGCAGTGTGTTTCTGTCCATCTCCCTGTTCTGCTCCCTGCTCTGTCTGGTGAATCCTCTCACCCTCCCATGCCTCTGGCCTGTGCCCTGGTTCTTGTATAAAAATAAATAAATCTTTTCTTTTAAAGAAATTCAAAACATTTGCTGTAGCTACAATATGGATAGTAAATTGGAAGGAGCAAGACTAGAGACAGATATTTTTGTCATCTTAACTCACATGGACTAAGACACTGGCTTATGCTTTAATGTGATCCCTTTATCTAGAAGCTAAAAGACCACCTAGGAATTTATTGCAATAATTGGTGGTAAATAATGATGGTCAAATTAAGTGGTAAGTAATGGTAATTGTGGTAATTGGTGGTAAGTAATGATGGTCATTGTTACCAGCATGGTAACAATGAATGTGGTAAGAAATGGGTGGATTCTGGATGAATTTTGAAGGTAGGGCCAGCAGGGTTCCCTGATATATTGGATGAGGCTGACAAGAAAAAAGACTCAAGGATAACTCCAAAGTTTTAAACCTGAGCAATCAGAATTTTAGAGAAGCCAGCATCTGAGATGAGGAACACTATGCGTGGACTGAGGTTCAATATTGGCTTTAAGCGAGCTTGAGGTGCATATTAGACATCCATGTGAAACTGTCAAGAAGGTCATTGCTATATAATCAAGTTTAGAAGGAGATGAATATATAAAAGCCATGAGAGTGGATTAGATTAGATTATATATTTATTGGGAATATATAAAAGCCAAGGAGTGGCACAGTTAGAGAAAAGAACCAAGATCTGTAATCAACATTAATAGACCTTTATCATTTGACTAGGAACTACCTAGCCTCACTTTCTTCATGGAGTGAGCATCACAGCAGCCAACCTGCCCCCACCCCCAGCAGCATCCAGAAAGACTTGAGACTGTAGAACCTTCACTCTGTGGACTGTGTCCTATTGTACATTCACCTCACAGCAACAACAGCTAAATCCTCCATGTGATACTTAAATCTGAAGAGGTTACTTGGTTATAAATATTTATCATTTCCTCTAGGCTAATATAATGATTATTAATCCTAGCTGAATATGAATCCATTCTTACCAGGGTGTGGATATTTTTTTCCCTGCATAATTCATATGCAAATATTTTGAAAAGCAGTTTGAAATGCAAGCTGCCACCTGTCAGTTTGCTTTTTGCAAGGGAGGGGAAGGCACCATTGTCCCTGAATTCTGAGAAGAGCAAGCATTTGCCTTGCTCCACCCATCTTCAATTTATTATTTGCAGGCTGACAGAGGTTCACATGGTAGGTGTTCCTTTAGACAGAAGATCCACTTTCAGCGCTGTTGTGCAGTATTTATCATCATTTTGAAGGACTCTTCTCTTGCTTTGAGAGCATCTTTACTCACCTTCACTCTTCTTGGGGTGCATACACAGGGTTGGGTACATTGATTTCTAAAGGAGAAATTGGAAAAGGAAAAGCAGCAAATACTGCACTGAAGCATTGTTCCAAGGTCACCATGTATCCTGCTCTGCCTCCCAGGTAGGACTACATCCAGAATTGGTCCTAATTCCCTAAAATTGTTTAGGAATATTTTACAGCAGCCTTGGGTCTGCAGGTGGAACAAATCAATCTTGATTTCTAAGTTCTTTGGCTCTAGTGACAATAGTAATTCACAGAACAACGCACTTGGTGCCAGGGTACCATGCTTTGTAAGAGAAGTTTACATACCAGGATGCCTACACCCGTGGGACTACATGAAGACTTTCCAGGGGACACACACACACAGGGTTAGGAAAACTAACTGGTAGATTCTGAGTTTCATAAGTGCTTTTCCCTAAACTGTATCTGTAGCAGTTAGAGTGTCATGCCAGTTCTTCTTTGCACTTCTTTCAAAGTTACTCTCCTGCTCTACAAAAGACAGGCATACTCACAACCCATCATGAATTAGTACAATATAGCCCATCTCTGACTACAGTTAAAGAATGCAATAGTTTGGACAGAGAGACTAGTGAGAGTTAATATAAACCTTATAAGAAATGTTTTTTGTAAGTTCTGCATTTTCTGTTAGCTTAATACCTTATCTTTTCTTGCCATTAATTTCCACAAAGTACATTAAACTGAAGTCTTACAAGCATAACATTTACTTATATACAGAAGTAGGACAAAATGTTCCCCAAATGTGCAACCTAGTATGTAATGACTTGAACTTTAGAATATCAGTTTCTTTTCATTAGGGTTCATTTCTCCCTCTCAGATACGTTCTATTTCTGTCAAATTGTTTTCAACCATGAAATGAAACTATTGACCTATCTATGTATTATAATTCTGAAATGGCCATCTCTCTTTAAAGGCATTTGAAACCATCTATGTGAAGAACTGAAATTTATCATTCAATGCTTAGACCCTAATTCAGTCTGAGATAAAATAATACAATTTTTAATTTTATGATTTTTTTTATTTTTCAGTTTTGTCTAATTTCAGTTCCATAGACAAGATGCCTCTAAGTTAAAGTCACGTTAGCATTTATTTATCTATGTGTATATAC
This sequence comes from Talpa europaea, assembly GCF_964194135.1. Classification (NCBI taxonomy): domain Eukaryota; kingdom Metazoa; phylum Chordata; class Mammalia; order Eulipotyphla; family Talpidae; genus Talpa; species Talpa europaea. Next base: position 70,393,251 of record NC_140081.1, read on the forward strand.
ATGTTTTGATTGTTGTAAAAATATGCATGCCATGTCTATAAATTAATCAAATAGTTTTCTGACACATGCTTTTATTAGCATCAGTTATATTTCTTTACCTAATGTGAGAGGAAATTATGCCCTACCTTCTTATGTATTCCAGACACAAATATGTATTCTTATGTATTCCAGACACAAATATGTACTGCACTGTTTTAACAAAGTTATGAAAATTAATTAGTAGAAATATTGGAAAAATCACACAGATTTTAAGTAACCTACTCAGGTTGTATTTTTCATTAACACTAACTAATCTTTTATTGATCTTGAATGCATTGTAAGACATCAACCATTTCAACTAAGAAGAAAAAATATGCAAATAAATGCATATCTTTCTAAATTGAACAGACCCTTATAACCAGTTAAAATAGAAAATATTTCTAGTACTACCAGAGGCTCCTCAACTTTCTAATCATCTTTCACCCCCTTTAGGTAACCAGTCTCCTGACTTTCTAACAGCATAGATTTATCTCTTTCTATCTTTTTATTTAAATTAAAGAAACAGCGTGTCTGGTTTCTTTTACTCAACATTATATTTGAGAGATTCATTCATGTTGTTTGGAATAGCAGTATCCATTTATTTCCATTGCTATATAATATTCTATATGAATGTAACAATCCATCATTTTTGCTGTTAATGGACATTAAGGCTGTTTCTGGTCTGGGGCTGTTAGAAATAATGCTTCAATAGGGTTTTGAATTTTGCCTGGGTCTTATGGGAGAAAGGTTTTCCCACCAGCAGGGTTGCTTAACCTTCATTTTGTGGAAAAGAAGGATCCTGGTGAGCAACTGGGCTTCTTGCTTATCATCCAGCAATGCCTAATTATGTGCTGCACTACCAGCAGCTACTCACATAGTGCTTCTAATCTTATTCACAAGCACTTGAAAACTTCCACATAAGTGAGCTTGTGAGTGTGTGTGAGCTCTTCTTACATTAGAACTTCTAGCTATTCCGACCTGATTACCACTGATATTTGCCTTTCAAAATTTTATAAAAGTATAGCTGGCTTCATCTTATCTTGTACAGTGACTGCATTTTTCTCTTGTGCTCTGCCAAAGGTGAAGAACTTTTGTATTGCATCTATTCTTGGAGGCACTTGTCACACTTTGCAATATTTATTTGGTTGCCTTGATATCTCGACTCTTTGACAGGCTCGAGAAAAATTTTGTAGATTATGCATCCTGTTCTCACTGTTAGGGTGGAAGCAATTTTCTCTCTGTGGCTTTCTACTTCCTAAGCATGAGTGGGACTCTCAACGCCATAATGGACATTCTTATACATATCTTGGTGTACTCATGTACACTTTTCTATTGGGTATATACTTAGAGGTAGAATTGTTTAGTCATTTATGTATGTGTTCAACTTTAGTATATACTGCCAGTCTTCCAAAGTGTTTATTTTTTAAAAAAATTTACAACCCTACCTGTAGGAATGAGAGTTCTAACCAACTCTTGTTGTCTTCATTTGCTCTTGACTTTGTTATGGGCATATTATGTAACTCATTGCAGTTTCACTTGAATTTCTTCCCTGAGCACATTTTTATTGAACTGTACATTTTCTATTGCATTGTTTGTCTTTTTCATATATTGATTTGTGGGAATTCTTCACATGTCCTGGAAATGAGCTCTTAAACTCACATGTGTTTCAGATATTGTCTCTTTTTATGACTTACTTCTTTGCTCCCTGAATTGTGCCTTTTTAAAATACCAAGTTTATTGAGGTAAAATTTACATACACTAAATACAGTATATACCCAAAATGCTCCATATTTAAGTGTACTGATTACTGAGCTCTGACAAACACATACACCACCACAATCACAGGATGGACTATGTCTTTGACTGTAAAGTGATCTCCTGCCTCTTTCCAGTCAATCCTCACCGCACAACCCTGACTCCAGGCAACCACTGGTGAGTTTTCTGTGTACACATTAGATTGGTCTTTTCTAGAGTTTTACATGCTTTGTTTGTTTCTTGCTTATTTTTTGCTTTACACAGTGTTTTTGAGATTCATCCATGCTGTAGTAGTTTGTTCTTTTATATTGCTAACTTTCATATTGCTCACTTTTGATGAGCACGTTTCGTAATATGAATTAGATCAATTCATTAATAATGTCCTTTATTAATATTTTTGAGCGCAAGAAATGTTTGCCTACTCCAAGTTCATTAAGATATTCTTTGAGGACACAAGGGGCTGTGGTGGTTCACAGGGGCTATGGTGGCAGAAGAACCATGGGGACTACACCTGAGGGGAGAAAAATGATGTAAGAAATATAAATTAAAATATATATATATATATTCTTTGATGTTATCTTCTCAAAGCTTTGTTGTTTTGCCTTTCACATTGAGATAAAAATGTAATGAATTGATTTTTTTTATGTCTGTATTGTGCTAGGGGTCAAATTTCATATTCAATGTAGGTATCCAAATTACCTAACACCATTTATTAAAAATGACCATTTTTATTATTTTTTAATTTTATATATATTTTTACATCATTTTTCATTTTTGTACAATGTATGCATTTTCATCTTGGTTATAGTCCCCATACAATTCCCACCCCCCCTGTTTTGATCATACTCCCTCCTCCCTGCCCCCCCCATAGTGTGTCTCTTGTTCATAGTTGCTTGTTGATTTTGATTTTCATTTATTATAATTAGTCTTTTTCCTGGTCCCTTATTTAGGTTTTCTAAATTCCTGTTATAAGTGGGACCAGAAACATAAATTCAAAAGGGAACCTGCACCCCTGTATTTATAGCAGCACTATTTACAATAGCTAAACTTTGGAAACAACACAAATGCCCCAAAATAGATGACTGGATCAAGAATATGTGGTACATACACAATGGAATATTACTCAGCAATCAAAAAAGATAAACTCATGCAATTTGCAGCAACATGAATAGAGCTGGAAGGGATCATGCTCAGCAAAATAAGCCAGAAAGAATAAGAAAATGACATTTTCCTAATGCCCTCTTTGTCATAAATCAGTGGTCTACATGTGGATTATTTTCGGTACCTTTCAGTCTGTTCTATTGATCTATTTGTGTGTGTGTTATGCCAATAACACTCTGCCTTGATTAGTATACCTACATGGTAAATTTTTATTTAAATCTTTTGAATTTTATCTCAAATTTTTCCTACCATTTTCTGTGTAGACACATTGCTTATCTTCTGGTAGATTTACTCCTAGGTGAAGTGAAAACTGTGGTGTGATGCCCATATCTCCTCCTTTAGAAATAAGGAACTCATTCTAGCTACTGGTAGTCTTAGAGGCTGAGGACTATTGGCTCACCCCCTTTCCAGATATTTCCCTCAGCTGAACAGAGGTGCCAAGCCATAAGTCTCATCCCCTCCAAATGGCTGGTTGATGTGGGATATTAGTTATAAAGTCTATTCCCTTGCCAAAATAGAACGATTGTCCAATAAAATGCCAGACACCCAGTTAAATTTTAATTTCAGATGAAAAATAAATACTTGTACTGATGCTTAAGCATACATGTTAAAACATCCCTTTAGGTTGCCCTGTTTGCTTTGTGATAATAGACTGAAGAAAATAGGGCATAATTTATTATTACTATTATAAAAAAAAAAAATAAATAAAACATCCCTTTATCCAAATCAAATTTAACTGAGTACCTTTTATTGTTTTTTTTAAAAAAGATTATTTCTGCATACAAGAGCTGGGGTACAGGCCAGAGGTGTGGGGGGTGAGAGGATTCACCAGAGAGAGTGGAGAACAGAAAAGGCAGATTGATGGAAGTACACTGCTGAGGGGAGCAGTGGGCGAATCAGGAGCAGTCTGCTGCACCTTGTGGGTTGCTCCCTGGCCAGCCGGAGATCAAACTTGTGCTTCAGAGGCTGTGGACAGCTTCACCGGTTGTGTCTTAACCTCTTGTGCCACCAGGGAGGCCCCTGTTTTGGTTTTGTTTTTAACTAAATTTGGCAATGCTACTCAATGGTGAACAGCTGTAAAAGTGTCAGCCCAACTTCAGGGCTCCCTTAGGTTTGGTTGAGATTCTGCTGCTGTGGTGTTGCATATCAGCTCCTTCTTTGCATGATTCTACATCTTGCACAAACCCACAATTGTTGACAGAGACCATACAAGTATTTCTGAAAAGATATTTTTTTCAAGGAATTTGTCTATTTTATCTAAGTTGTTGAATTTATTGGCATACAATTGTTTATTATATTTTATTTTTAATATCTATATAATCTTGAGTAATCACCTCTTATTCCTGATAGTATGTGTTCTCTCCCTCTCTCTCTCTCTCTCTCTCTCTCTCTCCCTCTCTCTCTCTCTCTCTCTCTCTCTCTCTCTCTCCCCCCTCCCAGCTCCACTTCCCCAGCTTTTCTTTTCCCCTCAAAGAATGTGCCTTAAGCTTTCCTGATTTTACTAATATTTCAATGAACTACCCTTTGGTAGTTTTTTTTTTTTATTGATTCCTGCTCTGCTCTTGATAATTTCCTTTCTTCATATTTTGGGTTGCATTTAAATTTCTTTTCTTAGTTCTCTATGGTGAAAGCTGAGGCTATTGATTTGAGTCCTTTTTTAATATCAACATTTTAATGCTATAAATTTCTAAGTATTGCTTTAGCTGCATCCCTTGAATTTTAATATAGTGCCTTCATTTTATTCAGCTCAAAATACTTTTCCTTCTAATTTCTTCTTTGACTCATAATTTTTAGAATTTTAAAATTTAGTTGTCAAATTTTGCAAATTTCCAGAGATACTTCTTTTATTGGCTTCAAGTTTGATTCCATTATGGTCATGATACTTATTTTTATGGCTTAAAATACAGTTCATTTTATTCCATGTGTACTTGCAAAGAATGTGTATCTGCTATTGCTGGGTAGAGCATTCTAAAAATGTTAAATCAGTCATGTGGTTAATATTATTATTCAAATCTACATCCTTACAGATTTTCTACTTGTTCTATCAGTGATTCAGAGAAGAGTGTTGAAACCTCTGGCTATAACTATGGATTTGTTTTGTTCTACCTGTAAGACTTCAAATTTTCTTTACATATATTGAGGTTCTGCTACGGAGGACCTAAAAATTTAGCACTCTGTCTTATTGATTAGTTGACCACTTTATCTTTAAATGACATTATCTCTAATTATATTCTTTGCTCTGAAATCTACTGTGTCTGATATAGACCCTCCAGTTATCTTTAGATCATTGTTAGGTTATTGTATCTATTTCCTTATCTTTACTTTTGTGTCTTTATAGTTAAAGTGCATTTATGTAGGCATCATATAGATGGATTTTGCCTCTTTAAATCCAAGATAGTGTGGTTTCAGGTGTGAATGAGGAGTGGCTCCTAGTGGCCTGTTTTGCTTGTAGTGGAAGAAAGAGAGGTTTATCTGTAGATTCTTGACCCGTTTACTCTCTATTCTCAACAAAGATTGACTTGGGAAACCTGGAGTAGCTGGTAGACTTTGGGTAGTTCTGCCAATGAACAACAAAAATAAGTGCATTTAAGAAATATGTAGCTTATCGAAGAAATTTTATAAGACTCTTCACACATTTATAGAGCTTAGACCATAACTATTAAATGTGATCAGTGATATGATTCAGTAAAACTCTACTATATTTCTGTTTGCTTACTATTTTCTCTATTTTGTGTTCTTCTTTTTCACCTTTTCTGTATTGTTTTGAATTAGATGATGTTTCTAATTTCATTTCATATCCTTTTAGCCTTACTAGCTATAATTCTTTGTTGTGTTTTTTTTTTAAATAATAAATTTTATTTTTATATTCCCCATACAATTGCAGCCCCCCCATTCTGACCCCAATCCCTCCCCTCCTGCCCCCGCCCCCCTAAAAGTGTCTCTGGGTCATAGTTTTTTGTTGATTTTGATTTTCACTTTCTTATAGTTATTCATTTTCCTGGTCCCTTATTTAAGTTTTCTAGATTCCCGCTATGAGTGAGACCATCTGGTATTTTTCTTTTTCTTTTTGGCTTATTTCGCTGAGCATGATCCCTTCCAGCGCCATCCATGTTGCTGCAAATTGCATGTGTTTATCTTTTTTGAATGCTGAGTAATATTCCATGGTATATATGTACCACATCTTCTTGATCCAGTCATCTATTTTTGGGCATTTGGGCTGTTTCCAAAGCTTAGCTATTGTAAATAGTGCTGCTATAAACATAGGGGTGCAGGTGTTCTTTGGAATTGATGATTCTATGTCCTTTGGGTAAATCCCTAGGAGTGGAATTGCTGGATCATATGGAAGCTCTATGTTTAGTAGGTCCAGAAATCTCCACACAGCTCTCCACAGTGGTTGGACCAGTTTGCACTCCCACCAACAGTGCAGAAGAGTTCCTCTTTCTCCACACCCTCGCCAACATTTGTTGTTGCTAGTTTTTTTAATATGTGCCATTCTCACTGGTGTAAGATGGTATCTCATGGTAGTTTTGATTTGCATTTCCCTGATGACAAGTGATGTTGAACATTTTTTCATATGCCTGTTGGCCATTTGCATTTCCTCTTCAGAGAAGTTTCTTTTTAGCTCTTCTGCCCATTTTTTGACTGGATTATTTTCTTTGTTATTGTTGCGTCTCATCAGCTCTTTGCAGATTTTTGTGATCAGTCCTTTATCATTAGTGTTGGGTGCAAAAATGTTCTCCCAGTTGGTGGGGTTTCTCTTTGTTTTTGTTATTGTCTCTTAGAGTTTATGATACACATCTTTAAATTATCAGTGTGCGATCAGGTGCTTTTATACAACTTCATCCATAGTACAGGAAACTCAAAACAGTACCTATTTCTCCCCTCCCAATTTTTAAACTCCAAGTATATATGTCTTCATTTTTGCTTTAAACAAGTGATTATGCTTAAAATGATTTAAAAATAAGAAAAAGTCTTTATGCTTCTCCATGTTGCTACCATTCCCTGAGCTCTTCATTCATTTGTGTAAAACTGTATTTCCATCTAGGATCATTTCTCTCCTACACAAAATACTTTCTTTTACATATCTTTATTTTGTTTTATTGAACTAACACTGCATTATAACATTATAGAAGTTTCAGGTTTCATAACTAAAATCAACATGTTTGTATATTACATTAGGTTTCCACGCAAGCTGCTTTGGTCTCCCAGACCCTCAGTGCTGTCTCTTCAAATCAAGACAACTGTCAAACGTTGCCTGTGTTCCTGCTCATTATGTTATGGCTTGGAAACATTCCCAGGCAGTAAGCTGGAGCAATAATAGGGCTCCTCTTGTTTATATCCCATCTGCCAGGGAAGCATTACTTCCCATTACCTGATGTTTAATAACTTAAGAACTATTGTTTCATATGTTTCATCTGTTGTTTTCATTGTTTCAGTCAGGAGACTAAATCCAGTTGTGTATTTTAGCCAAAAATGAATGTTGCCCTCTTTTTGTGTATATTTCCTTCTTTTCAGTGACAAGATTTTCTCTTTATTAACCCCCTGTTTTTTTGTAACTACTTTTCTTACACTTGACCCTTATTCTGGGTGTCTGAATTTTGGTCTTGTCCACTCTCCCTCTCAGAGCCTATTCATAATCGCGTACCCCAGAACTACCAAACATACATAATTGAGTGCCTGGGACTCCCAGGAAAACATCTTAAGTTTTCATTCACTTGAATGTCTCACCATATTTACTGTTAACAGGAGGAAATTCTATTTGGGTGGCTCTCATTTCACATTCATCAACTTGGTGTTTTGCAAAGTACACCTGTTAAGGTGTCAAAAGGACTGGAGTCTAGTCATTGCTTTGCCACTAACTACCTGACTAGGTAACCTTAAATAAATCACTTAAACTTGCTTAGCTTCAATTTTCTCATGTATAAAGAAGCTTCGTTAGATATATTCTAAAGTTTTTTTTTGTTTTCTTCCCTAACCTTAACATTCTTTCACTCTAAGGTAACTTGTATTTTAGGCAACTCTAGTTACAAGTATTTAATGTTCACTTTCATAGCTAGCCTGTTTCTCTAAAGCTAGTTGCCTTAACCTCAAATCTGCATTAATGTAATAACCTAATGAGTTCCCTTTCCTGTGCCTTGCCCTTTTGGACGTCTCTGCTAGAATATTCTTCTTAAATACATTTGTCAACTCAAATTCCTACATAAGAACTTGTAACAACTTTCTGTTGCTTGACATATTAAATATCAATTCTTCTGCTTTACTTTAATCCCCTTGACACATCCCATTTTTTTCTACACACTTTTATGTACCACTACTCACCTATATAAATTTTTAGTCTCACTCTGTATTACCACTTCTTTATTCTCCATCTTCCTGTTCCTGCTGCCATGTCTCTTATAGTACGATCTTGGTGTACATTTTTCTCCACCTATTTATGTCCCAACTGTTCTTTAAGACCCAGCTCAAACCTTTCTTCCTCCATGAAGCCTTTTACCTACTGCTTTAGATCACACTGGTCTTTATATTTTGTAAGCTCCTATTGTACTTCTTTGATATAACTCAGTGTCTAACTGCTAATATCTTATTTGCTATCTAGACATTTCTTATCTCTTCACACAGAATTTACCTTCTCCTTTTCTTGGTATCATGCAAATATATGGTATTTACTAAGAAACCCTTATTTATTGGTTAAAAGTCACTCAACTGAGATTTACTTCATCTTCCTGAATTTTCATTAATGTAACATTAATGTGTGTAATAGTATTAACTCCTAAGACACTTACACTCATGTATAGCTTTGTTATGTTGACAGCTGCATGTGCTCTTTGATCACTGTCCATAAGTAAGTTCTTGGTTAGTGAGTCTAAGCTGCGACTTTGGGATGCAGCTCTGTCTTGATGGTAGGAACTGTGCTTGCATCATCTCATCCCTTCCTTAGTGTACTTGGCAGATCTTGGGAAATCTGTGAGTGACTCATTGTGACAAAAGGGGAGAGAAAATATCAACGTTCTATATCTTGATAGTTTAAGGATAAATATCCAACATTAGAAAAATAATATGACCCAACATGTCACAGTACCTCTAGCAATCAGATATTGGCCAGGATCTGAAGAACCAGATAACTTTAAGGAAGGACAGAGGAAAAAAAATTGTCAGCAGGCTTTCTTGGAAATGAAAGTGTGCTAAATAAGGGAAAGGAAGCAGAGAGCTGTGAAAGGATTTCACAGAAGCAAACGTCTTGAATTTGTTTTGAGTAACTTAGTATGCGGCATGAACAGTATTTTAGGGTTTCTGAAATCACACTTTGCCCTGTTCAACTCAGAACTCATTCTTAGGCTTCTGAAGTAGTGAAGTGGAAACAACTCAGTTTCTTGATTTCATATAGGTGATGTTGGAATAAATACATTCCACCCCTTCACAACCACCACCCCTTTTCCTGCCAAAGTTAAATTCTGAGTTTGGTTCTTATTGACTTCTTTTCATTAACTCGCCCCACCAACTTGGCTTGAGTAAATAGACTACAATCCAAATAGCTGTCTCCTGTGCATAGAGAACACAAATTCCCAGTCACAGTCATGTTTCTACATCTCCAAGGAGGAAAGCAAACAAAGACATGTAGCTGGAATTGCTGGGAGACATTTGTCATTTCTTTCCCAAGTGCGATTTATTTAACAGGTTCACTGAATTAACTCCCTGAAGATAGTATGGTCTAGTGCAAAGAGTACTGAACTGGGAATCATAAGACCAAGGAATTAATTGACTGTTTGACTTTGAACCACCCAGTTAACCTCTGAGTTTTCAGTGCCTCATCTATAAACAAGAGACATGAATAACACGGTCTCTGAGGTATGATTCAAGGGTGACGTTTGATATACTTATGACCACTCTGTTGCATCCAGTGTTCCTGATGATCTTTTTCTTTGATTCTCTGCCCACTCTTGGATTCTGAAAATTTCTACTCCTCTCGCCTCCTGAATCAATACTTGGTTTTCCTTCCTGGCTTTCCTTTTTGTTTGTTAGTTCTATTTCTCTTGATGGGCGAAAGCTAAATATGTGTTAAATAATTTCAAAGGCCACAAAGAATATGCCAGTACAACTTAGAGTTATATTTCCTTTTATCTCTTCTCATACTTAATTTTTTTTGAAAATTGAATTAGTGGCCAGTGTTTAAAAATCATGAAATTTCACATAAATATCAAGATTTCTAGCTTCTTTTTAAAAAAGATTTATTTATTTTTATACAAGAACTGAGTACAGGCCAGAGGTGCAGGAGGGTGAGAGGATTCACCAGAGACAGAGTGGGGAGCAGAACAGGCAGACGGACTGAAATACACTGCTGAGGGGAGCAGTGGATGACAGGAGAGGTCTGCCACACCATGTGCTTATCTCCCTGGCCGGCCTGGAATCGAACACGCACTGCAGAGGCTGTGGACAGCTTCACAGCACTGGGCTCAACCACCTGCATCACCAGGGAGGCCCAAGATTTCTAGCTCCTTTAGAAGAATTTTAATTTCAATAAACAAGAGGCCCTCATTTCCACAAGGGATCAACCAACTGAAGTGGAGGAAAGACCTTTTCTAAGCCTGGACTTTCCAATTTATCAAATTTATCATTCCTGTCTTTCCCTCTTCCCTTTGTCTTCCTGGCACTAAGGTGAAGAGTTATTGTCAATCATTATCATGCCTGTGTTGCTAGTTCATTGTTTATGTAAGGCATTAGCTCTTCAATTTGCTGCAGCCCACCACTTCCTATAGCACTGAGGGTGAGTGTCACCATTACAACATTTGCACTGTTCTTGTTCTTATAGTTAAAAGAAATAGGAGATTTTTCTACCTATATCTCTATAAAAGGAAGAAAATTATGTCAAACCAAAAGTGGCAAGTATTTTATTTTCCCCTGCCCAATTCACTGCTTAATTTTATCCTGCAAAACAAATGCTCTGCGTATTTGACCTCTGTTGAAGTTTGTTTTTGTTAACCCCTCTTCTAAAATTGACTATATTGTCAGTAGGCTCCATATACACAAAAGATGCTCATCCCCGAAACTTCTACTTTTCCTTTTTATACCTGAGACCACCCTGGTCCTTGCAGATGAGTTGGAGAAGTTTGTTGAGTATCAGCAACAGAAAAGGCCAAGTAGAAGTTTGAAACTTCCAGAGTAGAATAGGGAAGTACTATACTGGTGTTGTTCAAAGGCATAGTGTTTGAATTTCAACTAAATCTGTCATATCATTTCAAAGGGGACATGGAAACATATTGCAGATTTGCTGTAAAGGCAGAAAAGGCACTCTGGGCATCCCATTGGAAGCACAACAGTCATGGCTTGGTACAGTGGGAGTAGTAGCCACAGTTGAGTTATTCTGATTTTCAATGATATTTCCTGGGTCTATTTCCCTTTGACACACATTTCAAGAGTTTAAGAAAACACACAGCCTAGATAAATGCTTCCTTCTATTAGTGATCATAACAATAGCTGCTAATCTTTTTGCATCAGAATCACCTAGCAAATGCAAATTCATGGACTTGACCCTCAGCAGTTGTGATTAGCCCAGGATGGGGTGCATGTGTCTGCAATCTCAACAGTCTTCTGCATGGCTGATCCACATGACCAGCAGCTCATGCTATAAGAAGTTCTTACCTATGAAAGTTAGTCACGCTGTCTCAGCATGGAAAAGCAGGCCTAATAAATTTATCTAAACAACCATTTTCATGACTTTTCGGTAATTCACTCTGGAACCACATACTCAGAAAATATTTCAGAAACCACAATAACACAATGCCACTATGCTTTGAGAACTTCAATAGGAAAATGAAAATACTAGAGGACAGGTCAGAACTTCCTTTCCCTGTTTTTAATTTGTTCTCCAGCACTATTAGGCATGAATCTTGTTCTATAACTTTTCTTTCCACCTTACTGCATCACTACAATTTAGATAGGTCTATTTTAATAAACTTAGTTCATTTGTCATTTTCTTTCTATTGTCATTTTCCTTTCTTTTAGTCCATTTCACCTCTCTTTTTCCTATATGTTTTATAATGTATTTATTAGTACAAAACTTGTTTACAGAGAAAGATGCACAGTTCACAGACCACTGGTCTACAGAGTGGTCTTATATTACAGTGAACTAGAATGTTAAAATGTAGATTCTTGGGACCTATCTGCGATCAATAGAATAATCTCAGCCCATCCCCAAAGATGTCCATATCCTAAACCCCAGAACCTATGTTACCTTATGTGGAAAAAGGAGGCTTTGCAGATATGATTAGGTTAAAGATTTAAGGTAGGGATTATCCAAGTTGGCCCAATGTATTCAAAAGTGTCCTTTTAAATAAATGGAGACCAGAAACTCAGAACTAGAGCAGGAAATGTGATGAATTCTGATATCAGAGTGATGCAACTGCCAGCTTTGAAGATGGAGAAAAGGGCTGTGAGCTGAAGAATGCAGGCAGCTTTCTGAGGCAGGAAAAGGCAGAGAAATGGTTACTCCCTTAAGAGCCTGCAGAAGGAACACAACAGTGTTGACACCTTGATTTTAGCACACTGAGACCACATTCACACGTCTGACTTCCAGAACTGTAAGATATGCAATGTCTTAAGTCACTGAGTTTGTGGTAATTTGTTACATCAGTAATAGGAAATTAGTACAAAACCCTTAGTGATACTAATTCAGTATGACAGAATCCAGGAGTCTGGATTCCTGTGTAGTAGAGCTAGTGCTGCTACCAATACAGTGTGTTCCCTCAGGCAAATTACTAATCCACATTTTTAAAAAGAAGCAAGTGATACTTCCAATGGTTAATACCCACTTAGCTTACAATGTTTTGTGGATCGAGTGAGATAATGGATGAAAAGATGATTTGCAAAGAGTAAAAGCACCACGAATGTGTGAGCCATTACTGCTTGTCCTTGTGGCAACATATCTACATTTCATACCACTTTTGTCATTTTTTTAAGAGATAGCCAGCATGATTTTTTTTATTCTAGAAACTCTGAGAACATGCAGATGTAACAGGTAAACTGAGGCAAGCTCAAAATTGTTTTAAAAATGAGTTTATTTAGGAATAGCTGAAGATTTAGAAGTTGGAACATGCAAACTATAGCAAACTGCAGGCAAATTTATTGAGGTTTTGTGGTAGGTGGAATTTATGGGCAAAGAAAGAGGACAGAGTTTGGTTATAATCTGTTAAATAAGCAAAAAAAAAAAAAAATGGAAATCAGCATTTAAAATTCCCTAGACAGACAGAATCAGCTCAGTCATACAAAGTTCAACTCAGCCTACCTACTCCACAAGGTCACCTGACCTGGTCATTTCTTGTTTATGCCTCTTAATCAAGCATGTACAGGAAGTCAGTTTCCGAGTCCTTATCAGTCCTTAAGGGTTTTTGTTTCCCTCTGAGGGCACATGCATGAGATTTTCAATATTATATTCTTTGGTTCTACTTTAGACTGAACGCAGACATTCACACATGCCAACATTCAAGGGACTTTGTCATTCATAACGATATGTTTCATATTTTGCTTTATGGTTTATAAAACACTTTCTATCATTTGACCTGAGCAATAACCCTTGGATCCACTGAAGTATTAATATTTATATTGGTAAAGGAGGGGGCTTCATATATTTGTAGATACTGCAGAAATGGATAATCCAGAGTGCCATACACAGTGGTTTTGGACTAATATAGAGTAGATTGAACATAGGCTTGCCAGATGCACCAGAAATTCACAAGACAAACCCTGATTTAGAGCTAGAATATCATCTCGCAATCTCATTCTCTTCAAATAATTCAAATTTTTTTTCTCTGCACTACCTCTCTAAAATAACAATAAATTGTATCACTTTTTGGCTAGAGGCAAAGTGCTGCGATAAGCTTGATTGCCTCTCTAGAATTTCTGTGTGTGGATTGATGGAAATAATTTCCTCCAGTGTAGGGAGGATGTGGACTATAAACACTCTTCCAATCTTCCTTTCAGCATATGCTTGTGCCATTCATAATACTTTCCTTCTCTCTTCTGCATAACACATCCTATTTCTCCTTGAGATTGACCTCCCTGTAAAGCTTCTGGTGACCAATCTAGAGCTTAATCTTTCTTCCCTACAGTTATATCAAGCATGCAATTTACACTATTCACTCTTGCCTTGCTTTGGAGAGTTCATCCTGCCACCTTCTAGGTCCATGTTGTATTCTTCACTTCCATCCCTACAGGTGCAAGCATAGGGCTGGGAAAGATCTTGATGTTCAAAAATACTATTTAGTTTGAAAGGGCCTCCTTTTGGACTATAGGTTGTATGATTTTACAACTTTATTGAGATATAACTGAAATAAAATATCGTACAGACTTAAAATGAACAGTGTAATGATAGGTTACATGTATATATTGCAAAGTGCTAACTAAAATAAGGTTAGATGACACATCCTTTATCTCCCATAATTACCATTTCATTGTTGTTGTGGTGGTGAGAATATTAAACCTTTACTTTTATGGAAACTATCAAGTGCACAAAACAGTATTGTTAACTATAGTCACCATATATTAATACATTGTATCCCTACAATTTGTTCATCTTGGAAGTTCATACCCTTTGACCAACATTTCCCATTTACCCCATGCCTCAGACCTGGCCACTGCATTCTACTATCTGCTTCTGATTTCAATGATTTTAGGTTCCACGTACAATTGAGATCATACATTATTTTTGCTCTCTTATTTCACACAGCATAATACCCTCACAATTCATATAACATATCTTTTACCCATTCATCCATTGGTGGACTTTTAGGTTGTTTCATGTCTTGGCTGTTTTTGAATAATGTTTTAATGAACTTGGGACTTTATATATCTCTTTAAGATACTGACTTCATTTGCTTTGAATATTTACCCAGAAGTACGATTACTGGATCATATGGTAGTTTTTGTTTTATTTCTAATTTTTTGATGAACCTCCATACTGTTTTCCATACTGACAGCAACTATTTGCATTCCCATCAACAATGCATCAGAGCTCCCTTTTCCCCACATTTTTGCCAGCCTTTGTTATCTTCTTTTAATCGCCATTCTGTCAGGCGTGAGGTGATATTTCATTGTGGTTTTTATTTGAATTTTCCTTGAATTGTATTTTACTGATGATTGATGATGTTGGGTACCTTTATATATACTTGTTGGCTATTTGTCTTCTTTAGATACATGTCTACTATGATGTAGGACTATTGTGTTTCAGTGGTAGAAGTGCTGTGGTGATTACACGTGAGGGGGGAAATCCTATACTGTCAAGACACTAGCAAGGATGTAAGATAATGGTACTTCAATAGCAATAAAGAAAAACAACTCAAGTTGCTTGTCTTGCTAATAAGTTATACTTGTTCATCATATAGTTTGGATATTAACCTATTGCCAAATAGGATTTGGAAACGTTCTCTCTCCCATTCTGTAGGTTGCCTTTTCATTATGTTGAATCCTGTGCAGGGTCTTAATTAGTTTGATGTAGTCCCATATATTTTTCACTTTTGCTGCTTGTGCTTTGGGTGTCATATTCAAAAAATCATTGCTAAGACTTATATAAAGCAGGGTTTTCCCAATGTTTTCTTCTAGGAGTTTTATAGTGTTAGGTTTTAATTTTTCGAGTCAATATTTTGAGTGATATAAGATAGAGGTCCACTCTCATTCCTTTGCATGTGAATATCCATGTGAATATTTTCCCAGCACTATATGTTGAAGAGACTGTCCTTTTACCTTTGAATATTATTGGTTTCCTTGTGAAATATTAGTTGACCATATATATATGAGTTTATTTCTGGTCTCTTCATTCTATTTCATTAGTCTATAAGTCTTTTTTTTTATGCCAGTTCTACACCACTACTATAAAAGGTATGTATCTTTATTATTTTTAATATAGTTTGAAATTGGGAAGTATGATGCCTGTACTATTTTGTTTTGATAGTTGTAATATAGTTTGAAATCAGGATGTATGATATCTCCAGCTTCATTCTTTCTCAAGTTTACTTTGTATAGGGTGTGTTTTTTGTTTTGTTTTGGTTTGGTTTTTTGGTTCCCTAAGAATTTTAGGATTGTAGATACTTGCTATTTTTGTGGAAAATGCCACTGAATTTTTGATAGGGTCCTACATGAGATATCCTTGCATACATTTGTGTCTTCCTCGGTTTGTTTCATCAATGTCTTACAATTTTCAGTGTATAGATATTTCTTTTTTTGGTTAAATTTGTTCTTAGTATTATTTCATCATTTTGATGGATATATTGTTTATTTCTTTTTTCAAATAGTTCACTATTAGTGTATAGAAAGGCAAATGAGTTTTGTATGTTGATTTTGAATCCTGAAACTTAACGAATTTGCTTATTACAGCTGTTTTTTGGGTAATGTTTTCAGAATTTTCTACAATATATGTGAGATCATGTCATCTTCAGCATGTCATGTCAGCAAATATAGTTTTATATCCTCTTTTTCCAGTTTGGACATCCTTTTTTTCCCCCTTGCTAATTGCTCTGGCTAGGACTCAATACTATGTTGAATAGAAGTGATCAGAGTGGCATTCTTGCCTTATTCCTGATCTTTGAGGAAGTTTTCAGCATTTACTCTTGAATATGCTGGTAACTGTGTGTTTGTTATATATGACTGATTATGCTGAGATATGATCCCTTTATACTCAATCTGTTAAAAGATTTTATTATGAAAGAATGTTGGTTGTCAAATTCTTTTTCTGCATATAATGAGATGATCCTATGGTTTTTGTTCTAAATTCTTTTAATGTGATGTATATTTACTGCCTTGTGTATGTTGAACCATCCTTGCACCCTAGTGATAAATCCTGCTTTATCCTTTTAATGTGCTTTTAAATTTGGTTTGCTGGTATTTTGTTGAATTTTTTTTGCATCTTTTTCATCAGTGATATTGGTCTGTAGTTTAACTTTCTTGTAATATGCTTATCTTTAATATCAAGATAATGCTGGCTTCATAAAATGAATATTCCTTCTGCCTCTATTTTTTAAACGTATTTGAAATGCATTCAATTTTCTTAAAATGCACTTGTAAAACCATCTGATCCTGAGATTTGTTTGATGGGAGGTTTTGGTTACTGATTAAATCTTCTTACTTATTGTCATTCAAATTTTGTATTTCATGATTCAGTCTTGGTAGGTTGTATGTTTCTAGGAATATATCCATTTTTTCTAGGTTGTTCAATTTGTTGGCATGTAATTGTTCATAGTGGTTTCTTATGATTCTTATATTTGTGGTATCCGTTGTAACATCTTCTTTATCATTTATAGTTTTATTTATTTGAGTTCTGCTTTTTTATGGTATGTCTAGCTAAAAGATTGTCAGTTTTTTTATCTGTTCCAAAACACCAATTCTAAGTTTTGTTGATCTTTCCTATTGTTTTTCTATTTAATTTAATTTTTTGCTTTGATCTTTGTTATCTTCTTTTTGCTAAATGTAGAGTTATTCTAGACTTGATAGTTCTTTTTGCTGTAGTTGAGATCTATTTTTTATGTAGGCATTCAACACTATAAATTTCCCTCTTAGTACTTTGTTGTATACATTAAGTTTTAGTATGTTTATTTCACTTTCATTTGTTATATTTATTTTACATATATTTTGATTTTTTATATGAATTTGTTGTTCAGGAGTGTGCTATTTAATTTCTACTTATTTCCTTCAGGTTAACAATTTTTAATTTTATATCATTGGGGTAAAAAAAAGTTGTTTGGAAGAATTTCAATCATTTTAAATTTGCTGAGATTTGACTTGAAACCTAACATATGAGCTATTCTGGAGAACATTATATGCACACTTGAAAAGAATGTGTATCCTGCCATTGTTGAATAAAATGTCCTATATATCTCTATTAGGTCCATTGGTCTAAATATAGTTCATTTGTTGTTTCCATATTGATTTCCTGTGTAGGTGATCTATCTGTTGTTGAAAGTGAAGTATTGAAGTCCCCTACTATTGTATTATTTTCTACTATGCCATTCAGATCTGTTATTATTTGCTTAATATATTTAGGTTCTCTGGTATTAGATGCATATATATTTATAGTTGTGTCCTTGTGATGAATTGACTCATCATTTTATAATGACCTTCTTTGTCTCATTAGTTTTTGACTTAAACTCTATTTGATATGTATGACATGAGGCACATGGTAAAAAAATTTCAAATAGTACAAACATATATATAGTGAAATATAGGTTCAAACTCAGCACTATTATTTGTCAGTGTTATTGCCTTGGGTTATAAGATGACAGTTATGTCCCTACCCACTTTATAAGGTTGTTGTGAGACTCAAATGTAAATTACTAAAAACAGTACTTGTCCTGTGATAAGCACTGTATGATTGTGATTATTGAAAACAATCGCCAATCTTAAATGATAGACACTTTCAACTTTAGATATTTCATTTAATGCTCATAATCACCCTATCAAGGCTCAAAGCTATTAAATAATATACCTAAAGCCGCTGTTGGAAAATGACAGAGCCAAGACTTGAGGTCAGGTTTGCCTGACGTCCGGGGTTATGTTGCTTTATCACATCCTATATTAGATTATTCGAGCTGTTGTAACAGAGTACCACAAACTACATGGCTTATACCAACACAAACTTATTCTTTTACAGTTCCACGGGTTAAAAGTCCAAAATCAAGGTATTAGCAGAGTCTGTCTAACCTAGTTGTACCAGCAGGCTTTGGTGTTCCTTGACTTTCAGCTACATATTTCCAACTCTGCTTCCATAGTCACATGGATGTCTTTCCCCTGTGCATGTCTGTCTATGTGTCTCCTCTCCTTTTATCACAAAGACTCCAGTCATTTCAGATTAACATATCTGTTTCAATAACACAATTTACTTCACAACACCTTTCTACCAATCTCATCTCTGCCATTCAGCATTGAGCATAGTGGGTGAAAAAAGTACCATATTCTTTAAAATTACAGGTTTTTATTTCTGCAGAGCTGATGCCTGTGAGGAACATACCTGCTGTAATAGCACTTGTATATGACCTTAAAGAAGGGTAGATGTAGTGTTGGGACAGAGTTAATGTCAGGCTAATATTACCCCCACCTGGTGGGGTTAGTAACACAAACATCTGTAACACTGCCTAGCATTCTAATTGCAGTCATGTGTTCTCATGTAGCCTAGGGAAAAGAAAACTAGGGCCAGGTAAGGCCCAAGTTGAGGAAGGCTTATGCACTTATTTCTGCAGATGGGCTCCAGATCTCAGAATTCTTGCATTTCTATTGTTGGCAAGGTGGGCTGGCCAAGTGCTGCAATTTTTTTTCCTTTCACCAGAAATTCCTATTTTCTCTCAAGTCCCACAAGAATCATAATCAATAATTGTTTTTTTATGAGCACCTGCCAAAGGCCACACACTCTCCCAAGGATTTGGTGAACATTACTTATAATCCTTAATAGAACCTTTGTGATAGGTGTTCATGTAAGTGCAGTACTTAGACCTGATGGTGAAAGGTGGTGGATAACACCTGGTAGGCAGTGTGATCCAAAGAAGAGGGAAATATGTCAGTCCTGTATACTCTGTGGCAAAGCAGTTTGTCTTGATGTTAGGAATACCGTCAGCAACTGAGAGCACTAGAAAGCACTTTGCTTCAGAGTGACCCCGATGGACATCTTGAATCTGAGCATCAAGTTTGGGTATCCAATAAAACAAATGTTAGAGTTTTTATTGATAGTCACAAGGGCTATAGCATTCAGATCTTTTTAGAGAGATGAACACAGATGTAACATGGACCAGTATGAAGGAAATGTTAATTTTACGGCATCCCAACAAGCTACCTAGTCCATATCCTTACATTAGAGCAAAGCCCTAATGCCAGAGAATTCTAATTCCAGCAGTTAAGATGGGTAAGTGGTAGCAGAGGATACTGTCAGAAAAATTGAAACTTGGAGAGTTTCTTTATTTCTCGAATGCAGAGATAACAAACCAGTGACCCAGGATTTGAATCCAGCCCACAGATAGTCTTTGTTTAGCTCACACAGTTTTTTTTCTTTTAATTCAGTTGCTATCATACCAAAAAAAAAAAAAAACCCATCAGGGAATTTCATATAAAATTCCATATTTTAGCCCTATTTTTAAAAAACAATTGAATTTACATTCCAACGTAGCTTAGATGTGGTTATTCCGTTTTAAAAGTCATCCTTTTGAGTTGTAATAGTTCTTTCAAGTGTTGATACTGGGTCACATTTTTGTATTATGTGGTTGGACCCACAATCTTTGATTTTGAGATCCCTGTTTGGACTTTGGCCAGGAAATATTTGGTATCCAGCAATATCCAACTCTTTACTAAAATAAAATAAAAGCACTAATTTCAAAAGTCTAGAAATGACTTTAGAATTGAGGCCACTGGTGGGGGTGGGGGGAGGGGACAAAGTGGGGAGGTGGCCCAAGGGTATATGATAAAGGAATATGGGTACTCCAGGGAGGGTGGGTGTGGTGATGCATACCTGAGGAGGTGTGCACCTGTCCCTTGAATCAAATGCAGTGATGTAAATCAATGTTACCTCAAATACATAAATAAATTAAAACAGATAAAAGCACCAAATATCAAGAGATCAGTTCTTTTGTATATAATGGAAATATTCTAAAGCTGATTGTGCTGATGGTTGCACAACTGTGTGAATATTCTAAAATAACATTGAATTGTATTCTTTAAATGTCTGAATTATATGATGTGACATATCTCCATAAATCTGCTGTAATGAGGAAAAAACAGCTTGCAAACAATGGAGTGTCTAGAGAGGTGGACACAGCCTGTTTGTGTACCTTATTTAAGTGACATTATGTAGTAGAGTCTCCACATTGCTAAGTAGGGAGACCTGAATTTTAATGTTGCTTCTATTCTAAATTGGATTCTCTTTAAAGAATACTACATTTTTCTGTACTCTCCTCCTATATTGAAGGACAGTGGTATTTGCTCTGATTACTATATATACAAAATAAGAAAGAATGCATGAAGCTATTTGTAATGATACAGCATTGCATATAATGTATATTAATTCAAAGCATATAACTCAATAACCCCAAATCGAGTGACAAACACACACAGAAAGGTTTAGAGGCTGAGATTAACAAGAAAGGGTCTTGGAGATGTTTTTATAGTTTTAGATTCATTGTCTTTTAAAGATTCCCTAGAAGATGGTGAAGCTCTTGGCAATCAGAACAGATGCAGCCTGGACTACCATATGCCATGAAAGAAAAAGAGCTTCTGGCAAAGGAAAATCATCAAACCAATGTCTTCACCCTATTACGGAATGGAAAATGTCAGCTTCTCTAGATTACAGGGTAAGACTCCAAAGCAGAGAAAATTACATTCACACCCAGAAATGGGAAATTTCTTCTCTGGGAAGAGCTAAGCTGTCATTAGGAGAGTGGGTAGTGGCTGTGACTTTTTTTTTCTTCTTCTGAAGTTCTCTTTGAATCTCCGCAAAATTCTATGAAAGGTCTTAGAAATCGGTTAACCCTGTTATATCTCCTGCACACAGATAACTTCAGATTATTCATCCAGTGGATATGGGATAAGTCATTACATTTTGCCCATGAAACCATCAGTGTCACTTTCACAAAGCAAAGGCAGGAGCATTCAGGTTAGGCAGGGTCTGGGAATACTTAAACTTGAAGAACAAGCTGATCTTTTAATGTTCCCCTATATGTTCTTTCAGTTGGAACTGGTGGACTACTAAAGTAGTCACTAAAAGTTGATTTGTAGCTCCTTCTTTTACATCAAGAGATGTTTCAATATGAAAGTCAAAGGAAGGAGGGTGAGAGCTTCTCTGAGAGAAGAATAAGTTAGAAGTATTCATGGGTTCTGCCTGGAAGAGAGGGGTATCCCAGGAAAACAGTAAGTTAGGTGGTGCTACGGAATGATTAAGAGCATGAGCTGTGGCATCAAACAGACCTGATTTATAACCTAGCTCTCCCACTTATATTCTGAGATTAATACAAAATTGTATGAAAGCAATAGTAACATAACGCAGGCCTTATGAGGACAAAATGACATTGACTACTTAAAAGCATGTAGCACATATCCTGGCACTTAGGAAGTGTCAAAAGTAGTTGTTACTATGTGCTCTTCAGCATGACATTCAAAGCCCTTTCAAATTTAACCCAAACTTGTATTTCTAGCTTCATATCCCATCACTCTTTGCCACATACATTCTGCCTAACCAAACAGGGGCTATAGAACCAGTCCCAAATTTCATCATAAGTCCTCATCTTCACTTTTTGTTTACACTAATCATTCTATCTACATTTCCCTCCCTTTTCTACCCCAGTTGAAATGTTATTGGGTAGATTCTACCACTTTTGTCATGCTTTCCTCTTCCTTTAGTCCAGGCAGGAGTAAATTTTTTTTGTTTGTATTCCCACCCACTGTATTTTTATTTCAGTGTGTTAAATGCCCTACTGGCATTATCAACAATTATACATTTTTTAGCAATTCCTATAACATTATAAGAACAAGGACTCTATTTTATATATTTTTACATCCCCTGCACAGTACCTGGCACATAGTAGGTACTCATTAAACCTTGTTGGCTATTACTGAATTTGTCAAGGGCCAATACTTGTTCCATCTATTTCATAATTGGTTGCCATTAGGAAAAAGTGTGAGAACATACAGCACTAAGAGGGTAAAGTTTAATACAAATGTAAGAAGCCAGTTACCCAGAATTCAAACTGGAGAGCTTAAAGATAATTCCTCTCCAATCTGATCACATGATAATCGGTATACATTTTAGTGATCCTGGTGCATTTTCAGCTCATGAAGTGCCTTCTGAATTGGTATGAACTTTTATAAAAAAAATTCATCCTGATTTTTGACACTTGAGAATTTATGGACAAGAAGATACCTCAATCTTAATCATTCTAGAGAAATGGGTCTTTTATGCACAAAGGAAAAGGACGGTAGTTAGCAGCATATCTAACATCAGTATCCACAGAGAAGGCTGACACAGTGCCTGAAATGACACCAAGGGTGTTCCCTCTGGGGCACATACTGTAATTCCTGTCAAAAATATACATATTTGATGTGCATGAATTTAGGGAATTATATAAAGAACTTAATACATAGAACAAATAAATTAAAATACAACTTTAAGCCTAACAAAAACATGACATACATAGATGGATAAATCTCAGAACCAGTTTCATCAAATGTGCTAATATAAAATGTTTGACTTTCTAACTCTCAAAATAGCAAATTTGAGTGGAAATAGATACTCAGGTATTTAGCTGTCAAATGAATGTACAAAATATTATTTCTAGGAAATAGAATAGCAAAAATGAACATTTAAAGAGCAATTGTTATAAAACAGGTATAATTCTAAGTGCTTTTCATGTACTCTCTAATTTAATGACCTGAACAAGTCTATGGAATAGGTATGGTCATTATTTCCAATTTATAGATGAAAAAACTGAGGCTTAGAGAAACCTCTTTGCCTAAAGTTCCACAGCTAGTAATTGATGGAAGATGACTTCACCAAAAAGACTGAGTCAGTGAACCTGCTAGAAAGTTCTACCACAAAAAGAGTTAGAGCTATTTGAAGGAACTCTATCGTCTTATCTCTAGAAAACTATTTATGAAGCAAAACACATTACTAACTCAGAATAGAATAGCCAGAATAACGAGTGACATCTTGGCTAAGAAAAAGTAATCCAAAATTTAAATGACATATTGGATTCAAAGCAGCAACCCCACATTCTGAAAGTACTTTTCCCATATGTAAAATGATAGACAGGGAGGGGATAGGTTTTTGTGGAACTGAAGAAGACCACCTGATAGAAAACCATGAGTCCATGGTGGACTCTGGGTGCTTTGGTGGTGGAAAAACTACCATGATTACATCTGAGGGGAGAAAACCTATACTGTGAAAAAAACAAGCAATGTAAAATAATGGTGTGTCATTAATAAGAAATAATTTAAAAATAAATAAAATGAGTCCCCTGAAACAATTTTTAAAAAGCAGGCCAAAACATAAGAAAATAGAATATATAAAGGCCTACAGTTGATCAGAATAGGATTTATCAAGCACAGACTTATAGATTCATTGCAATGAGACCTTCACCTAGAGGTAAAAGGGATTCCTGTTTTTTCTTTAAAAAATATTGGAATAGGGGCCTCCCTGGTGGTGCAAGGGGTTGAGAACGCAACCTGTGAAGCTATCTGCAGCCTCCGCAGCACGAGTTTGATCCCCAGCTGGCCAGGGAGCTACCCACATGGTGCAACAGACCTCTCCTGTCTCACCCTCTGCTCCCCTCAGCAGTGTATTTCAGTCAGTCTGCCTGTTCTGTTCCCCACTCTGTCTCTGGTGAATCCTCTCACCCCCCACACCTCTGGCCTGTACCCCAGTTCATGTATGCATAAATAAATAAATCTTTAAAAAATATATCGGAATCTTAATAGGAATGGCATTGAAAGTATAGATAGTTTTGGGTAGTACAGACAACATAATATAAATTTTCCTGTCTATGAACACAGAATACCTTTCCATTTATTTGTTTTCTTCAGTCTTCAGTGTAGAGCTCATTAACCCCTTTATTTCAATTTATTCCTAAGTATCTTATTGTTTTTGATACTAATATCAATGAGATTATTTTCGTCACTTATTTTTTGCAGACATTGTTAGTATATGTTACCTTTGTATCCCGAAACTTTACTATATTTATTGATTAGGTCTCACAATTTTTCAGTGAAGTCTGCAGAAACTTCTACCTATAAAATTATTTCATATGGAAAACAGACAATTTTGCCTCTCTCATTACAGTTTTTTTTTAAAAAAGATTTAGTTATTTATTTATACAAGCACTGGGTACAGTCAGAAGCGTGGGAGGGTGAGAGAATTCACCACAGCCAGAGCGGAGAGCAGAACAGGCAGAAGGACCAAAGCACACTGCTGAGGGGAGCAGCGGGCGGCAAGAGAGGTCTGCGTGCCATGTAGGACCCTCGCCCGGTGGCCAGGGATCAAACCGGTGCTGCAAAGGCTGCAGGTAGCTTCGCAGCCCAGCGCTCAACTACTGCACCACTGGGGAGGCCCCATGGTATATATTTTTAATGTGTTGTTAAATCCAGTTTGCTAGTATTTTGTTGAGAAATTGTAACTCTATACTTTTCAGTGATATTGGCCTGTACTTTTTTTTTTTTTTAATAGTATCCATATTGGTTTTTGTATCAGGGTAAAACTAGTCTCATAAAATGTGTTAGAGAGTGTTACATCTTCAATTTGGGGGAAGAGTTTGAGTAGTATTGACATTAATTCTTCTTTAAGTGTTTTGTAAAATTCACCAGGGAAACTATCTAGTCGTGGGTTTTTCTTTGTTGGAAGGTTTTTGATTAGTGATTTTTAGTATGTTCAGAATTTATGTAGTTTTATAATTCATACTTTGGATATATTATCAATAGAAACGACCTACTAATTTCTAGGTTGCTCAATTTGTTGATATAGCTGTTTATGGTAATTTCTTCTCCTTTGTATTTCTGTGGTATTATAGTATCAGTTATATTGTTCTTTATTTGGCTCTTTTTCTGGTTAGAAGTTTCTGCTAAAGGTTTATTGATTTTTCTCTTTTCAAAGTTCCAATTTTTAGTTTTTTTTTCATTTTTCCATTTTTTTGTGCTCTAATTTATACGTTAACCTTTCCTTCAGTCTTGGAAGGTTGTATACTTCAAAGAATTTGTCCATTTCTTCCAGATTTTTCAGTTTGTTGGTATAAAGACATTGATAGTATTCTCCTACATTCTGCCATATTTCTGAGGTGTCTGTAGTAACTTCTCTTTCTTTTCTGATTCTGTTTAATTAGTTTATCTTCCCTTTATTTCTTAGTAAGTCTAGCTAGAGGTTTGTCTATTTTATTTTTTCAAAGAATCCAGTTAATAATTTCATTGATCTTTAGAATTACCTTTTTGAACTTTATTTCATTTTTTCCACTCTGATCTTTACTATTTCCTTCCTTTGGTTTCATTTGTTTTTCTTTTTCTAGTTCCTTAAGGGGTAATGTTAGATTATTTTATTGTGATCTTTCCTGTTTCTTGATCTGGGCCTGTATTGTTATATACTTCTCTCTTAGTATTGCTTTTCCTGCACTCCCTAGTCCTGGTAGATTATGTCTTTTGTCTCAAGTTATTTTTTTTTTAATTCCTTCACTAACCTAATAGTCATTCAATAGTGTATTGCTCAACCTCCATGTATTAGAGTTTTTTTCTGCTTTTTGTGATTGATTTCTAGTTGACTAAAACTATGACCAGAGAAGATTCTTCACATGATCTCAATATTCATGAATTTATTGTCACTTGTTTAGTGTCCCAGCATATGGTCTATTCTGGAAAACTTTCTGTGTGCAGTTGAGAAGAACGTGTAATACACTTTCTTGGGGTATAGTTTCCTACAAATGTCTAGTAGACCAATCTGATATATTTCTGTCTGGTTGATTTGTCCATTGATGTAAGTGAGGTGTTGAAGTTTCCTACCACTGGTGTTTTGTGGCTTATGTCTGTTTTCAGGTGTGTTCATAGTTGTCTTATATTGTTTTGATATTTCTTCATTTGGTGCAAATATATTGATGAGTGTTATTGTTCCCTTATTCATTATATAGTGTCCATCCCTGTCTCGTTAGCTTTTTTAATTGGAAGTTTATTTTTTCAGATAATAGTAATGCTGCCCCTGCCTTTTTGGGAGTCCTATTTGCTTGTAGGATTATTACTTTGAACCTTTATCTTTGGAGCTCACATGGATCTCTTGGAGACAACAGAAAGCAATTTGTATTGTTGAACCATCCTTTCATCCCTGGAATAAGTACCACTTGGTCATGACGTATGATTCCTTTAATATTGTTGAATAAAGTTTGCTAAGATTTTGTTGAGGGTCTTTGAATCTCTTCTTCCAGAATATTGGTCTATAGTTTTCTTTTATGTGTAATTTTCTTGTTCACTTTTGGTATCAGAATAATGTTGGCCTTATAAAATGAGTTTAGGGCATTCCCTCTTCAATCTTTTGGAAGAGTTTGAGAAGGATAGGTATTAGTTCCTATCCTTGATTTGGTAGAACTCACTAATGAAACCATCTGATCCTGGACTTTTATTTTTAGAGAGGCTTTTGATTACTGTTTGAATTCACTTGTCTGGTGACACCTTGTTCACCCTGGCAGGCTATCTACTTGTCCATTCCACTGCTCACTTAGGGTCCCCCTCCTCCAGATATTACTCCAAGCATGTGCTCTAGTTATGTTTTTCCATCAGGAGTTAATTGGCTTTGCTGTCTTGCAATGTAGCTATGAGTGTGTGAAGAAAGTGAGCCCAGCATTTTCACTCTACTACCATCTTGCCCCAAGCATTGATTTTCGTCTCAACTGTTTATTTTGCTCTTATTTTTTCTACTTTTCTAGCAGAGAGGTTTAAATGACTGATTTTATATACTTGTCTAATATATGCATTTATGTACTCTATAGGTATCCATTATATTGATTATTGAGAGTGTGGTTGAGTTTTTCTGTGTCCTTTTGGTTTTCTACCTGGTGGATCTGTTCATTTTTAATAGACAGCAATCTCTAACCATTATATTAGATTCACCTGTTTCTCCTCATAATTCTATAAGTGTTTGTCACATATTTTGATTTTGTTTTCAGGTGTATACCCATTAAGAATTTTTATGTCTTCTTGGAGAATTGACTCTTTTACCATTTTATAATGCCCCTTTATTGGTGACAATTTTATTTTCTTTGGTTTCTGTTCTGTTTAACATTAATATTGTTACTCCTGTTTTCTTTTGATTAGTATTAACATGTGTATCTTTCTCTTGCCATTTGCTTTTAATCTATATAAGTCTTTCTATTGCAGTTGGGCTTCTTAGAGGCAACATATAGTTGGATCTTGGTTTTGATCCACTCTGACAATCTCTAACTTTTGATTGATGCAAATAGATCATTGACATTTAAGGTGATTATTAATATAGTTATATTAATATATACCATATCTCTGTTTCTACTTGCTATTGTTGTTCTTTGTTCTTACAATTTTCATCTATACTTTGCCTGCATTTTGCAATTTTGGGAGTGACTCCATTATCTCTCCTTTCCTAGTAGGTCAGTTATGCTTTTTCTCTTTTACTTTATGTACTGCTTGCTTTAGAGATTGAAATATACATTTGCACTAAATTCAAATCCAGTTTCAAATAACACAATAGCACTTTATGGGTGATGTGTGTATTTTATAATGCCAAAGTATCCCTAATTTCTTCCTTTCATTCCTTGTATTATTGTTGTCATTTATTTCACTATTATGTGTATATAACCATACATATTTACTGTTATGAGCAAATTGTTGTTAAAATAAATTAGAGTTTATTTTACCTTAACTTACTCATTCGCTGACATTTTTATCTTTCTTTACATAAATATGATTTTCAGGCATATATAATTTTCCTTTTCTCTAAAGAACTTATTTTAACATTGCTTGCAAGGCGTTTCTACTGGCAAAAAATTCTGTCAATTTTTGTTTTTCTGAGAAAGTCTGTTTCTCCTTCACTTTTGCAGGATATTTTTACAGGGTATACAGAATTTGATGTTTTTTCTCTAAGCACTTTAAATATTTCACTCCCCACTCTTCTTGTTTGCATGGTTTCTGAGAAGTCTCCTAGATAACGCGCATCCTCAGGCCTCTATGGATAAGGCATTTTTTGCTTCCCTCTGGCTCCTTTTAAGGTTTTTTAGAAAATTAATGATAAAGTTTCCAAACTGGAAAGGATTATCCTGATTGAAGTGAGCCAGAAGGAGAAAGATAAATACCAGATGGCTTCACTTATATGTGGAATATAGAGAAACCAAACAAATGATCTGACAAAGACAAACTTTAAAACTGACCCTTGAATGTTGACCATAGATCTGAGGCATCCAGGAGGGGAGGGGAAGAGAAAGGGGCATAGGGCGAGGGGAGAAAATGAGGGGGCTGTGGAGAGCATAATGGACTATAGTGGAGGACTATGGGTCAGCTTTGGTGGTGGGAAAACCATGGTGACCACATCTGAGGGGAGAAATCCTGTATTGTGACAAAACAAGGATGTAAAATGATGGTACATCATTAATAATTTAAAACAAATATCTAAAGAAATAAAAATAGATGTAAGCAAGGTTATAAAATCATGGACAATGTGAGTAAGGAATAATAAAGAAAATCTAGGATAACAAAACTTCCTATAAAACTTCCTTTTTCAGTTTTCCTTGTTTTCTTTAGAATGTTACCTCCATTCAAATAAGGTCCTGGTCTGTATTACTTATCACTGTTACTGAGCATCTAGAATACTGTCAGGGATACCAGAAACAATATTCATTAAAGAATACAATATCCAATTTAGAAGAAGTTTTAGTGTTTATATATTTTTAAAGATTTGTTTATGCATACAATGTGGGGTACAGGCCAGAGGTGCTAGGGGTGAGAGGATTCACCAGAGACAGAGTGGGGAACAGAACAGGCAGACTGACCGAAATACACTGCTGAGGGGAGCAGCGGGCAAGAAGTCTGCCGCGCCATGTCGGTTGCTCCCTGGCCGGCCTGGGAGCAACCTCGTGCTGCAGAGGCTGCGGACTGGTATTCTGGACAACCACAATATTGAACTAAATAATACAGCAACAACATGAAAATCTGACACAGACGAAGTTTTATACTCTCAGTTAACCCAGGCTGCCCTCTTTCATGAAAGTTATTAGGTAAGGACAGCTGTCTCAAATAGGAGAAAAACAGTGGGTTAATTTTATCATTTGGTTGCTGGTACACACATTGTTGGAGCAGGAAAAATTGCACTGAAAATGCAATTACTTTTTATTCTCAATGGGTCAGAGTAAATAATGATTATGTTTCTTACAAATTTTTTTTCTTGAACTTTGAAAATAATATGCTTTAGTGTAGGTTTTGGCATTTATCCTGTTTAGTGTTCTCTGAGATTCCCATATCTATGGTTTTGTGTCTAACAATAATTTGGGGAAATTATCAGTCATTATTGATTCAAATATTGTTTCTTTTCTTTGTCTCTTTTTTATAATCTTATTATGCATATATTACTCTTTTTGTAGCTGCCCCACAGTTTTGGATATTGTTTAGTTTTTTCTTTTTCAGTTTGGAAGTTTCTACTGTAATATCCTCATGCTCAGAGATTCTTTCCTCAGCCATGTTCAGTCTTCTAATGAGCACATTAAAGGCATTATTTTGTTCTGTTACAGTGCTTTTGGTATCTAATACTTCTTTTTTTTTAAAGATTTATTTATTTATACAAGCACTGGGTATAGTCAGAGATGCGGGAGGGTGAGAGAATTCACCAGAGCCAGAGCGGGGAGCAGAACAGGCAGACTGATGAAGTACACTGCTGAGGGGAGCAGTGGTCGGCAGGAGAGGTCTGCGCGCCATGTGGGACCCTCACCCTGCAGCCGGGGATCGAACCGGCACTGCAGAGGCTGCGGGCAGCTTTGCAACCCAGCGCTCAACCGCTGTGCCACCGGGGAGGCCCTCTAACACTTCTTTTTGGTTCTTAGAATTTCTCTTTCTTCTTGCATATAAACTACATTTATTATGAAAACCCTTAGCATATTAACAATTGTATTTTTTTTAATTTCTGGTCAGAAAATTCTCACATTTCTGCTATATCTAACTCTGGTTCGGATGTTTCTCCAATGTAATCAAACTGTGGTGGTGTCATTTGCTTTTTATCATGCTCTGCAATTTTTTGTTGAAAGGCAGGATGATGCACTGGATGCAAGAACCTGCAGTAAATAAGGTTTTTGGAATGTGGTAGTAAGTTGTGGGGAGAGGAGTAGTGTTCTATAAGCCTATTTAAAGTCTGTGCCTCTAGCATGTAAAATTCACCAGTGTTTCTCATTTTTTTCTTCCCTTCGGTGGGACAGGATGGCTGGAGGTATCCAGCCATTCAGTCCTGAGTTGTATTATTTCCCATCCCTCAGGTGGAAGAGGGGGCTGTCAAAGCATATTTCCCTTCTCCCAGCAAGGGTTATTAGACTCTGAAAAAACCCAGCAGGTTAGGTAAAATTGTTTCTCCTGAAGGCAGGCCTAGTAAAGAAGAACATTATGAAATATCCTCTGGCCTTATTTCATAATGTTTCCTTTCCCCTCCTTCTGCTGCAAGCACCAGGGGATTTTTCTCCAGTACTCACTGTGAGAACTGAGTTGTTTTGGAAGTAAAACCTACAAAAAAATGTGGGACCCTCATCATTGAATTGCCCAGGAGCTGTTAACTCTGGGAGTTGCCATGCTGAGCCTCAGCAATTTGTCAATTATAGTTTCAGTTTTTTCTACCCAGCGCTGACTCCCATGGAAGTTTCTGCTTGGGGTTGGTACCTCAGTAAGTTGTTCTTCTCTGCTTCTCTCATGTATCTCTCCAGTTTGGAGGACAGAGGCTTGTCTTGTGACTGCACTTCTTTGCCAGGCCTAATAAGGGTTATTGATTTTTTCAATTTGTTGAGTTTTGTTTTGTTTTGTTTTTTTTTTACTTGTTGGGATGGTGTGTCATTTGGTCCTTTCATGCCAGACTGGAACCTGGAAGTAAATTGGGGGATTTTAGGGACACAATTATTATTGCCTTCTGAGCTCTACAAACCTACCATGGTCTCCTACTCCAGCTTAGTGAGTCTCTAACAAAATTCATACCAACATTCACCCTCCATCAGCACTACCAAGCATGCTACGATAGTCACAACTCCTTCCAAATGGCTGTGTTCATCAGAACTTAATTCAAATTGAATATCATGCATCTATCCATTTGGCTGTTCTCAAGGAGACAGTTCCATGTGTTTGGAGATTCTTTGTGATAGTTTATAATTTATTGTACTTTCTTTGTGCAGTTACTCCTTATGTCCTTGAGAGATTATGAAATAGCATTACAATTTGGGGGGAGAATTTCTTTCATTTTAGGAAAATATATTTTGTAAATGGAACAGTTTTGAAAGAAGTGATTGCTAACAAACCCCGTGCCCCCATGACACTTCTCCAGTAATTGGCTTTCCTTGGATTCAAGCTTATTTTCAATAGGACAGATGGAGGTGGAAGGGAAACAGAAGGTTCAGAGGGTTCCAGAGAGGAGGCTGAAGGCAAAATTCAGTGTGAGGAGGAGGTTAAAAAGAATCCAAAATGAGCCAAGCAATATTATCTTGAGAACTATTGACAAAGCATAAACAAAGACTTGTAAATGTATTATTTAAGCTTTTGCCAAAGCATGTGATAATTCATTAGGTTATTGAATCCAAACTCACATACTCATTTGTCTCTTTTACCCCTCTAAGGATAATATTTATCAAATAGTCATGTTGAAAATTTTCAGTTTTTTTTGTGATAAATACCATATCAGAGGTTTTCTCTTCTAAATTAACTTTGTCTAATTTCCTCTTTAACCATCCCTAACAATTCATTTTGATAATGTGGAAATGTGAAGGTGGGGTAGGATGGGGAAGTCATAGATATTTGAACAATGTTAGCCTCAAAAAATCTTTTCAGTAATTGAAAGTGCCCGGCCCTAATCTCTTTAGCTGTGGGCATGGGAGTTCGACTAAATTATGTTATTTTAGGAAAAATCAATAGGTGTCATAAAATTACCAGCCACCTCATGAACACAGAAGAGTTTCTGAAAGCAAGTATGATTTGTTCTCTTCTATTGATTTCTGTAAATATACATATAAAAGATATGGAATAACCAGACAATTCCTTGGCAGCTCCTGATAAATCACTTTTCCTCTAATTGTGAGAGGAAGACCTTTTTTCATCACAGAACCTCCAGAGTAAATTTCCACTGGGTTCATCCCAAATGGGAAAAGTGTAACCCAAGCTCTGTTGTTCAGCCTTTCATTTAGCCTGTCCCTTTGGGCTGCTAGACACAAACTAGGCCCCATCCATTAATTCTGCTGCATGAACCATTTACTTACCACTGAAACAAAAGCTTCAGTCTACCTGGAGCCCCAGTGGCAATCATAAGATAGGCTAATAGGAAGGAAATACTAAAATTTTGTTGAAGGCAAATGGGTCTTATAGTGGATACTCTATAGGGTGGATTTGCCATCTGTAAAACAGGAACAATCGATGTTCACATATTTATAATCCATGGAGACATTGAATGAATTTCATAGAAAATCCTCCACATTTATGTTGGCCCGTGCCATGTCAGCTTTCTGTATCTTTGCCCTAGGTGAAGAACCAGGAAACAATATATCGGTAGACAACAGATGTAGGAATGCAGTGAGAATAAGTTAGGAACTCAAGGGTATCTACCAATTCAGAAATCAGTGCTTCTCTTGATGCCACCATATTTTATATTATCACCATTAGTAGGCAGTGCAGCATAAGTAGTTAAGAATAAGGGCCTTGTGTCAGATTGACTTGGATTTGAAACTCACCTCTACCATTTCCTCCGTTTTGTTTTGGACAAGCCACCTAATCTTCCAGGTTCAATTTCTTCATCTGTAACATGAGGATAAGAATGTCTTCATTAGCTTAGTTTGCCATGATTAAATGAAATTATTGATGTAATGGGATTGCAGTGTCTAGCTCAAAATAAGTAGCCTGCAAGTGGTGATCGTGAAAGAGTTTATGTGGTGCATTTCTTTGGGACCCATATCTATCAGAGGTTTGGTTTCATTTAACATTGCTGTTGGGGATCAGTACCTACTGCATAAGCTGCTAAAAGGGCCATGGGTCTGCAGCAATTGTTTTCATCATTTTTCAAAAATGATTGTTTTTTTAAAACTCCTACTCATCTTTATGAGCACAGGCTGATTTTGAGTCATGACCCTGAATCCTAGAAATTTCCTAAGGGTTCAATAAGTAGATTTATTTTAAGCCATCAGTAGCACATTGTCATACTAACTAACCAGAGCTTTCAGCAAAAGTTTCTTCTTAGTTTGCTGATGGATGAAGTTAGAGGAGACACTCGATTAAATTGAATTGAGAGCTTGTGTTTCAACCCACTAACATTCCTTCTTGACTTTGTAAAAAGTGAAACTGTTGTCCTGAACCTAGCAAAGATAAGTCACTTGGGGTGATCATGGAAGCGACTAAGCTTTAAAATAGTGAACTCTGGGGGAACCAATATGCATATGAATCATGTTTGATATTTGGGCTCTCAGTTCTCTGGGGTTTGAGGCTGAAAGTGATGGAGTTAAGAATCCCAATCCTTTTTCCTAGAATCAGTGAGTCAATCACTTTCCTTCTCTGGGGCTCAATTATCTTCCTGGAATGACCTAGAACAGGGGGACTGCATTTTTTGAGGTGACACTACCCATATGCTAGATACTATCTCATGGTTTTGAAAAAAATCTGCAATACATTTATAAGTGATATTTGCATATGGGGATGATTAAAAGCCATCTGGGCAGCAAAAAAGGGTGGAAGAAAGAGGAACAGAAACAAGTGTCCTCTATACAGCTGCCACTATCTATGACTACCCAGCGCACTTCCTCCATGATAGGTCAACTCAAATCCATTTCATGGCTAGTACTTTAGTCATCCCTGAGTATACTGATTCTATTTTTGTCTACTCATGTATACAAGTTCATCTCCAGATCTAGAGGGTCAGTTCCTTGATGCTTTCATCCTATGTCTCTCTTAGTTTATGAAGGCTTGGGGACATTTTACTCTGGCATAGTTCTTCAGGGTCTCCATGCAGACTGAATCCCTGAGACCTAGTGGCAGGTCACAATCAGTTTCCCTTACAGAAGACAGGAAGATTTTGACAGTCTGACAGACACTTAAAGTGTGAAGATGAATAAAAGATACATCACTCCTGATGGGTATATTAAAAAAAGCTGTGAGTAGATATAAGCAGTATTCTAAAAACATACAGTACCATATCAGTGCTGGAGGGTGTTGGATACAAAAAAGAGTTGGCAGATGGACAATTTTTGATAATCATGTCTATGCGGATGTGAAAACCAAGCTGAGAAGGAGTTTGTTAGTCTTCATCCATTGCCCTGCTTTGGAAGTCATAATTGGAAGTTTTTCTTTTTCTCTTTGGCTTCCCTCAAGACCTACAGTATTAGTCATTAGGTGGATTGAGTGATGACCTAGATGCTATGTCTAATGTGGGTGATGACAGGCAGAAAATTCTAGTCAAAACATCTCACTATCTTTTTGCCTAAAATTCTACCATTAGGGCTTCTTATTGGGGGGATATACTACAACTCAACACACTCTGGGAAAGAGTAAACCTTCAGCTTGCTCCAGTGAGGATTGATTTTCAGCCATTTGTTACCTGGGCATTAAGGTTTGGCAATCAGCCAATCAGGTAAAAGGGCAAAGAACAGAAAGTCAGAATTCACAGAATTTCAGTCTGCTTCAGTCTCTCAAAGAATCATTTGAAGATATTCATCCAGCCTTTATCTGTTTGCACAATGCATGAATATGCTTCAAAACCCTTCAAATTATTCTTCCAATTGTCACTTCAATACCATTTGTGATAGGGAGACCCTTTCTTAATTAAGTTAGCATTATTGTCATTCAGTTCTAATCTTTAGAAAGTTCTATGTTGTAGGAATCTCAAATCTTCCTCCTTATAGTTTCTGTACTATTGATGTTTTTTTTCTTTGTAGAATGAGACTGTCTCCTTATCCCCAAGAAGACTCTCAATATGTATAGGAAGCTTTCTTGATTACCTACCTTTAGTGAAGCTTCCCCTCTCAGACATCAAAGGACATGGAGATAAGGATGACAGTGAGCAGCCTATAAAGGAAAAGAGCAAATGATTTATGATCTTTCAGGATTTTCTATAAAAACTCATACAAATAAAACTTACAAGACTGACAATGCCAAGTGTTGGCAAGGGTGTATGACTGGAACATTAACACTGTTGATGAGAATACAAAATAGTGTAGCCACTTTGCAAGAAACAGCTTTCAGTATCTTATAAATTTAAGTAGTTTTACCACATGACCTACTATTCCTATGTATTTAACACAAGAGCAATGAAAATATGTATACATAGTTGCCTTATTTGTAATGTCTCCAAATTGGAAACAACCCAAATGTCCTTCTGCAAGGGGAAACTAGATGTAGGGTAGCCATAGAGTGGAATAATTTTGTAATAAAAAGGAATACAGTAATGACATATGCCAGCATATGGGGGAACCTCAAAAATATTAATCTAAATGAAAAATACTAACCATAAGTTGTATGATTACATTTCGATGAAATGTCCAGAAAAGGCAACTCCATATCAACAAATAATAGATTAATAGTTAACTGGGTCCAGGGATGGGAGAAGTGACTGCAAATGAATATAAGATTTTGGAGATGATAGAAAAATATGTATCTCCAATGTGATAGTTGTGCCACAGATGTATGTATTTATCAAAACCCTATCTTTTAAATGTATGGATTCTGTCATGTGCAAATTTTACTGTGAATATAGCTCCAGATTTTTTTTACAAGCCACCAGTAATGCTCCTGCTGGTTCCTTTGCACACCCAGTTATCCTTTGCACACTCCAAGTGCCAATGGCAGCACATCCTGAATGCAGAGGTGATGAAAGAGCTAAGCTTACCAGTGATATGATCTATTAATAAGATGAGAAAAGTGAGCATGTCCTTGCTGAAATCTGGGGCTCAAGAAAGAAGGGCTTTGCAAGGGGGATTGTGAGTTTATGAATAAGAAAAGGCCATAAAGAAAGTGATAACATTTTATCACCTGTGATGGATGTGAAGCAGAGAGCTGCTTGCCTGTCACCTATAAAGTCTTTCCCTGCCATATCTGTATTTAGAATGTCGTCAGAGTCATCAGTCATTCTAACAGTAGTTCTTCCATTTACTTTTCTTTTTGCTCTAGACAAATTTCAAGCAACTCAAGAGACACTTTCCTTGGAAGGCTTTTCATATTGATCCAGCTAGACCTTTTAGTCCTGAGTCATTAGCCCTTAGAGGGAAGAATACTCGCTGGAAACTTCACATTCACAATTATTTGATCTTCCCAAGCTTATAAAAACAGTTGTGATCATTATTAGTTATTTTACAGGCGAGGAAATTGAGGTTTGTGAAGTTTAAAAATGTGCCCAAGTTCTCATGATTAATATGTGGAGGTAATACTCTGAGCTAGAACTATAACCCAGGTCTGACTCCAGAGGTTAGAAGGATGTGAAAGCTCAGAGCCTATCTCATGCTATTAAAAAAGTAGTTATCATTGATTAAATGATTTTTATGAGCTAGGTACAGAGCAGTTTACATACTTTATTTTAGTAATTTTAGAATGTCCATGCTCAGTGAGCACTCATTACCATTTTCCAGTTCCCACCACAGTGTCTGGTATGTAATAGACATTCAATAAAGATCTGCTAGATGAATAAATGAACATACCTTTGTGGAAGATATTATTGGTTCCATTTTACGATAGACAAAGTGAAACCCAAAGAGATTAACTTGCCTGGGATCACTCAGCTAGCAACTGGCCCAGCCCAAAGTTCTCCCATCCTGTATCTCTCCTAGTGTCAGGGGTTGAGGGACCGTCAGCCAGTGAAAATGGAGGACTCTTGTAGTAAGAGCTCAGAATTAAGGTTACTGTTGCCACTTGGGCTGCTGGAAAATCCTACCCCTCTCACATCCCCCCAAATCTCCCCCATTGCCTAAGCTTGTGGCCTGATTTTACTTGGTGCACAACAAATACCATATCTTTAAACAACTCTTTTCTGGATTACTTTGTATTCATTCCACCTCCACAAATTAAACCACCCATTCAAAGTGCCTTCTCAAGGGACGCTAAGTCTCTCTGCTCTGACTAAGGTCACTGAAGTCCCGGACTGGGATGTCACACAACTCTCTATATCTGTTAACACAGGCGTAATACAGAAACATGCTGAGATGCTATGGAGCAGGGCTGCATTTTTCGCTCATGTCAGGGAAAAAATAGTATAAGAGATATCTAGCCAATGGGGAACTGTAAGGCCAGGGCAGCTAATATCTCGTTCTAACTATGGCAACATGGACAGATATTATAAATTCAACAAAGAATTACTGAGCCCCTCTTTGGGTAAGCAAGTATGCTAGACTGTAGGAAGACAAACAGAATGGAATGGTTCTGATCACAGTCTGGTAGGGAAACAGGCATATAATTAATTAAAGTGATATGAGTGTTGCAAAGGAGAAATACTAAAGTAGATTATATAGTTAAGTGACTTAGTTGAATGCACTGCCTCTACACCAAGAAAGCTGCCTGGAATTACCTTCCTCAGAATCCCCAGATGAAAACTGGCCCTGATGACAAGGATGTTAAGTAGGCCACATCGGTGCTGTAGAAAATATGGTGCCATCAGTGACTTCTGTCACTGATGTTTGATGCCAAGCACCTTACATCTAGTATCTCAACTCATCACAGCTACTATACAATACAGATGTGGGAACTAATGCTCAGAGAGGTACCTTGCTCAAGGGTTTACAGCTTGAGCTTTGAATTCACATAGATAGAATCCAGTTTCTGCCTCATTCCAAAGCCCATGATTTGCCACTCTTTGAAAGTACTTCCTGGACATAGCATTATGAGCAAGTGTTAAGGACTCTAGTTCCAGACCTGATAGTAAAGAATAAGAAGACTTAGATCATATAAAATGCTCTCACTCTGTGGGATGTTATAGCTTTGTTTCTGTCCCATATTCTATAATCCCTGTAAGACTCATTCACAGTCAAGGCTGGGAGGGGAATGAAAAGCTAAGTGGAAAGGGTTTGGAATTGGAACTTAGCATAGAGAGTCATACATACGATCTAAATCATTTTCCATTTTGTTTTTGAGCCGCAAATCTTTCATCTGTAAAGTGGGAATTTTTCTCTATTCTGGAGTTTTTAGAAAGTTTTTTTTTCATTGAAAAACATGATATAGACTTAGTAGCTTATATTAAGTTTTTGCACCTTGAGCAGAGCCACAGGTTGCCCACATACCCCAGGGACCTGGCAATGCAAAAAAAAAAAAAAAAAAGTTTGACTCTAAGTGGGCTGGGTTCTGTCAGCTCATCAGTTGCAAGTGGTATTCAGCACTAAGTGAATTGCATTTAATGAATTAAAAATGAAAGACAGCAGGGAGCATGAATTCAGGAGAAGACCTTTCATTTCAAATTTAAAGGGCTCATTTTATGACCATTTGTGATCTGCAGATGAGAATTTTTCTACTCTTTCCACAATTGTTTACTTGAAACAGCAAGAACTCTTTGATGTGGTGGAGATATTGGGAATTGACTGAGAGAAACTGAGTTAAGCCCTCAAATTGGAAAACAAGTTCTGCTGTGTTTCAGCCATTGAGTGTCCCCCAGGAATGGGAACTATGAAATCAATGGGCAAGGTGGATAATGCTCATGTTGGCTGTAGGTTTGACAATTAGATCTAGACTGCAGGCAGTGGCAGCACTCAGTTTTAGCTATGTGCTCAAGAAAGTTGTAGAATCAAAAGCTTTGAAAGGACTAGGTGTAATCTTTATAATGTCTCACTCTTACATGATTCTTGGGGTACCCATTCCAACTTTTCACCAAATGCTAATCCTATCTTTGCTTATATTCTTCTGATGATATGCAACTCATAACTTACATCATGGAGACGTTCATCCATCTTCGCCCCCATCCTTCTAATTGCATCTTCAGATCACTCCTTCCTTTTCTCTCAGAACAAGTGTTCTACACGAGAGTCCTTCAGAGGCAATTACACATGTATCAGGCTTCCTCTTCATTTGACTTAATATCTCAGCACCTTGGCTTTCGGACCTGGAAAACAGCAAAAATGTGGTCAAGACTTGAATGAAATAATTAATATGAAAGTGTTCTTTTTTCCAGAATTTAAATCTCTGTACACATAAACAGTAAAGTGGAATGAGGATGTAACCATTCTTTTTTTGGTTGCTCTTGTAATATCTTCATTATTAGATGGTAATTAAATTCATATGGTGACAGCTCAACCCAGCTTTATTGAGATGGTCTCAATTTAAATTATTTCATTTCATTGCTATTGCAAAAATGGTAATGTGCATACTCACTTATGCAAAACATTCTCGACTGCTTTCTTGAACCCAGAAGTAGTACAGAAGTTTTCGTCAGACCTTATCGTGTGTTTTTAGATTGCAAAATAGAAGATAACTGAATATTTAGGGCTTAAGGAAGGAGGAGAGATAGGGGATCAAAAAACTAAGAGCTGGTGATGCTTGTGTCTCCTGGTCTTTCCCTCAAGTTCAGAGCTCACTGCTAATCGTATTCCACTGCTTGCTTACTTTGCTTCCTCTGATTTTGACAAGTTTTTCATGGCTGGCTTCCAGATCTTATCACAATTTTAACTTCAGACTACGAAGGATTTGTTGGCTTGTCCTTCCCCTTGCCATCTTAACATATCCATCAATACAGATTTATATAATGCCTATGAGGCCAGCCCTGTGCAAAGAATCAGAGTTCAAAGGGAGGATTTTCTCTCTTGGAAGGAGCATACAGTCCCGAGTTCCTTCATGGCTCAGAAAAGGGAGAAGTTTGATGCAGCCTCCTCTGACTACTGAGGCTCTTACTAAGAGGCTAATCTTAAGTTGGGCATTTAAGAAAAGAGAAATGGACTCTCTGGTGAGGGGAGAGACAAGAGTAGACAGAGTTATGTGTTTGGAAGTGTATTTAGGAACTTGGTATCCTTTTGTAAATGCAAATCATCATGCCTAAGCCTTCAGGCTGCAGTGAGGATTGGTGATCTGGTAGAGAAGTGGCAACAGCATGTAGCTGTGTTGCAGTGATCCCTCCAGAGCCCATGGCAGACATTGACAACCTTCATGGCATTCTACCCGCGAGGCCAGCATAGGACCAGTCCTTCCGCTATAGTTCCAAGCAGCCAGCACCAATCAGAGCATATAAACTGCATAAATTACTTACTAATGAAATCCTAAGTGTTATTACCCAAACGGCCTATAAAGTGTCTAGCATAACTGAATGAAAATAGAACTGAACACAAATGGAAACCTCTGCACTGATGGAGTGTGTCAAAGACCCACCACATCTACAGTGCTTGTAGGTTTGCAACAAGATTAAGACCCAATCCTGCTACAAAGTTTACCTGCTGCTTGTTGTAACATCTTCTGAGCTGTTAGCAGGACATTTCATCTTCAGTAGTTCAAACTTCTAGAACATGGCTACTTCCCTGAAGTCTTCATACCAGGGCCCATATGCTATTGTTACCCTTCAGGACCTGGATAATTTGGCAAGTACAGCAAAGAAGCCATGGAGTCTGTCTTCTGTGTTTTCCTTGACTGCAAGTAACGTTGTGTTATATGTTCGTATCTGGTATTAGGTGCCTACCAAGTGGCTGATCTCATTGCCCTCTGCCTAGCCTCTATCTTCCTAGAAAAAGTCACCCATTCTTTTTAGCTCTCCTTCTTTGTTAGATTGGGAGAAAAGAACAGTGCAAATAGGTCAGGTCCTGCTGGGTTGATGTGAACAGCCATGATTCTAAACTGGTGGCTGAGCACAATTCCTCAGGCCTGTGATGGCAGCCTGCAGAGACAAAGGAGAGACGGTTGGAGAAAGAGAAGACCTTAGGAGGAATGTTAAATAGGT
Source organism: Talpa europaea (assembly GCF_964194135.1). Taxonomy (NCBI): domain Eukaryota; kingdom Metazoa; phylum Chordata; class Mammalia; order Eulipotyphla; family Talpidae; genus Talpa; species Talpa europaea. The sequence continues at coordinate 70,434,736 of NC_140081.1, forward strand.
CCACAGAGCAGGAAACCTGATGGAGTAAATGTGCCTCGTTAATAGTTATGCACAATAGAAAACTGGGGAAACAATGAAACATGGAACTTTCATAAGCAGCCAGGACACAGTTGGTATGTGGTCTTAGTCCTAGTAATGACCAGATTGACCCAACCTGGTTTGCTCTGGTTCTGACTTGGGGATAGTTTTTTTTTTTTTTTTTTTTAACTTCAAAGACAGAGTTGACAAGTGTATATCTCCCAGCAGGAACCACAGAACTCTGAGAACAGAGTCAGTTACCCTCTCTTGCCTTCAAGCCAGCTACATGACACATGCCTGAGCCAGGTCTGCACCAGTTCCCTGTTTAAAAGTGACCATGCAGGCTCCGGCAGAGCTTTGGACAGAAGCTATACACATATCACAGACTTCATGGGCCACTTTTGAACCCAAATATTTCCTACTTTCAAAAATATAGTGCTGAAGCAGAAAAGGCCTTTTGAGAGTACTTAGAGTTTTCTGAAAGTGTTGTCTGGGAAATTTCTGCATCAGCGTCGTTTGCAGAGCTTGATTAAAATGCAGATAATCTGGTCTCCATCCAGACCCACTGAGCTACACTGGCTAGCGGTATGCTCCAAGAATCTGCCTGCTAAACTCCTAGAGGATTCTGATGTACCCTGAAGTTTGTGAACCTCTGACAAAAGTTAGAGCTCTGTGGGGTCAGTCACCCAATATTCCCAGGATAAAATATGAAGATATTTTACTGCAGAATCATCCGGGTGCCAATAAAAGTCTCAAATTTCTAGGTTTCCTGCTAACCTTGTTGAATTGGAATTTCTCATGTGTGATTAAGTTTGAGAAGCATAACTACCTCACTGTACAGACACAGAATCTGATCCAGAGATAGGAAGTGACTTGCCCAAGGCTGTCAGTCTAGATGTTGGCAGAACTAAGATCACACCCAAGTCTCCAAACAACTCTAAACAGTCAACCCCTTTGGGCATCTCCTGAGAAATATTTGCCCCAGTTTAGTTCCTATGGCCACAACATTCCTCAGAAGGTTTAGAGCCTAAAAATAAGAGAAACTGCTCTGGGTGTTTGCATGGCCCTAGGTGAAAACTCTATTCCGATCAGTTATGTGGAACCACTTGAAAATAAAGCAGTGTAAACTCACACAGCGCTCTGACAAGAGCAGGGTGCTTCAGGCCATTCTCCAAATGGGGTCTCAAGGGATTCCAGAGTGGAGTGGTTTTATGTTCAGAGAAAATGTTAACCATGCCTTTGAGTCAAAATGAACACAGACACCAAAATGGTCTGTGATAGTTTGCTAAATCTATGTTTTGGTGGTTGTTTTTGTAGTTGAAACACCTATCAATTAATAGACGCTTACATGTAGGCAGGTTTGTGTCAGACTTGGTCCGAACTCACTAGTTGAACCCCTCCCCACCCCAATCATTTTAGGTTCCAGCTCTATCTTTGCTTCATCTCCTCTTGACTATGGACTAGAACTCTTCCAGGCAGGCATGCTCTGTCCAGGATCTACTGCAGTAATCCAATAGAAGGCCATTGACCTCAAAAAAGGAGACTAATTTCTGAAATAATAATGCAAAGTAGCATTCCTTTGAGGGATCAAGCAACTGCCATTGACAACAGTGCTATTGTATGATTTGCATTTGGGCTAATGCTTATAATTTTAGCAAGTGTTTCACCAGTGCTACATAATTAGAAAAATTAAATGCTGTGCCACCTTGAATACATAATTCTGTGAAGAAACAGCAGACCTCTACAGAACTTCTGGGACCGGGGTGGGGGGGGGGAGGGCAGGGTGCAGGGACAGAGAAGGAAAAGCTATAATCACATCCTTCCAATAAAAAAATTTAAAAAACAGTTGGAAGAAATCCACAGTCCCTTATCTTCAATTCTGTAATCAAAAGCCCTGTAAAACGGAAGCTATTTTTTGTTAATTTGCTGCAAAACTCATTTGGCAGCAAAACCTGACCTGAACTTACATGAACTTAGTCTTTATCTCTTTTAATATGAATATTCAGACTTTTTTTTTCCTGCAGAAATGTTAATGGCTTAATTATGGGATGTTTTCCCAGACACCACTGGGAGTGTTATGTAATAAACAGTACATACCCTGTGTTAACTTTCTAAAAATCCAAGAAAAATTCAATTCTATAACAGTCAAATAACAGACTAGACCTAGATTAATGATAATTAACATTTATGGAACCCTTGCCATCTGCATGAAGCTGGGCTAATCTCTATTCATCTCATTTAATCTTAATACTATGAGGTAGGTATTAAAGCCATCTCCTTTAAGTTTGGAAACCGATGTTAAGTTTGAAAATCGATTGTCCAGTCACACAACTTTCGGTCAAGCCAGTATTTGCTCCAGGTCAGTCTGACCTAGAACTTACAGACCAAGCTCTTCTACTCTACTGCCTGGGAGAGCGGAATAGCTGTGAAGGATAATGTGGGCTCTTGGGTTTAACTGGTTGCTGTATTCTTATTATCAATGAGGAAGGACAGCTGGACATCTCGACATTCATACTTTAAAGAATATTCTGTTCTTGTTTGCTAGGTTCTCAACCTCACCTCTTCGTGCTTCCTGTAACATCTAAATAATCTCCATGGTAACCAAATGCGACCTCAAACAGGGACTAGGATGCCCAATCCCACAGCAATGCACGCTGGGAATGGGGCATTGAGGGTCAAATCCAACCAGGATTATTCCAACTTGGGCTAAGTATGATCTAGAGCAACCTGTCTCAAATGTCAGTGCACATTTGAATCACCTGGGAAGCCTTGTTAACGTATCCCAGTAGGTCTGGTGGGGGGGGGGTATATTTCTTTTTTATAAGAATTATTACTTTAGTGTACAACTGGGGTATAGGCCAGAGGTGCAGGGGGTGAGAGGATTCACCAGAGACAGAGTGGGGAACAGAACAGGCAGATTGACCTAAGTACACTGCTGAGGGGAGCAGCGGGCAAGACAGGAGAGGTCTGCTGTGCCATATGGGTAGCTCCCTGGCCAGAGTTCAAACTCAAGCCACTTCGCTACAGAGGGCCGTCATGGTAGTAGCACTGAGACTTAACCCCTAGGCCACCAGGGAGGCCGGGGTCTATATTTCTAACAACCTCCCAGGTGATGCTGATGCTCCTGGGTCGTGAACTATACTCAAGCACACATTTGTGGCCTTGGAAGAGGTGCTGTTTTAGACAGGCATCCTGATGACGTGCCAGTTCTAGTATGGCTTGGAGAAAACCTCTTTACATCTCTGGGATTGTTTTCTTCTCTCTAAAAGTGTGAATTTGTCCTGAATGAGTTATAAGATCCCTTATGGATTGTAAAATTCATTGTTTCTCTGATTCAAAGATACTTTAGACCCACAGCCTTAGCCTGAGGGCAAATTGCCCCTATATTGCATGGAAGGGGAGTGGGGACAGAACTCTACTATGACATTCATATTTACATCTTAATTCCAAACCCTATGTATCCTAAGGTAGTTTATTTCTTCTGCATGTGCAGAACACTGGCATTCTCCATGAAGAAGAGACAGCGTTGAGTAGTGAGCATCAATTTCCGGCATCTCTCAACTCAGCTACCAGCTTTGGCTACTTGCCCATGACACTGTCTGCCTATTGGTCTCCAGCACTGGCACTCAAACTTTTAGTTCCACTTGATTCCAGAAGCTGTAATGGAGAAATACATAGAATCACCACCTGCTGGCAGGTAGTGCATCTCTCCCTTCAGGCAGAGAATCTGACTCTGCCATGGCAAGCACAGCATCTGACAGAAGAGAACCCCGTTCTGAGGGGGAAAGTCATGCCTGGTCCCTTCTCACTTGAGCATCTCTCCCTGTTTCATAGTGTCTCTGTCAGTCTCTCAGATTTTCTTGCTCAGGTGACTACTTGGGTATCATCTGCAGGATTGGAAATCATGGGAGTTGTCAAATAGGTAAAGTTATTTTCTGACTGCCTATCTCAGCAGATGGAGAGTGTGGTGTCATATCCAGACCTGGCCAGAGTACTGTGCTGAAGCAATATAAAAACATTGTTCTTGAATTCCACCCATCATTCAGTGAACCTATAAACAGAAAATAAAGCCTTTGGTGAATACTAAGGTTGACAAAGGAGACAATACCCAGCAGGATGCTATTACTTTGTAATTCCATGCTCAAAATCTGAGTTGCAGTGAAATCAGTCAGTGTGACTACTTCCAAGAGGGATTAGTTGAGCCCATCCAGGATAAAGTGAGTGGAAAAGACATGATGGACAACCTCCCAGATCCATTCACTCAGTGTACTCAGTTGGACAAAAAACATAATGACAGGCCAGAGCTCCTACAAGCAGAGGAACTGCTATCAGTGTTGGTTTCCCATATCCACCATCAAGTCCTCTGCAGCCCCACAGATCCACCACCCAAAGAAGATATTATACAATTGAGGGGAAGCCAATCCCCTCTCACTCCAGCCAAATGAGCCCATCAGCAAGAAGCTCACTTGTGCCTCTACTGCAGCCAGGCTGGTCACATTATAAGAGATTGCCTTGCCAAACATTCTCGCGCCCTAGCAAGTATAATCCAACTCACCAGCAAGAGGGACCAGGTTGTAAACATATATCCTTCTCACCTGCAGCCTTACTGATTTATAACCTACACTAATGTTTAAAGTACAGGTAGGGAACTGTATTACCACTTTACTGTCTGTTTAAATTCCCAGAAGCACTATGAGTTCAATCAGATCTTGTTCATTTGGTAACCCATCACCAAAGATGATATAGTAATGATGAAACAATTCACAGGTACGTTTGAGGAATTGGTCCCAACTGCAGAGAGTACTAAAAGCCTACAGGCAAAACACTATCTGGTTTGAACCCATGAAAAAAACCCTGGAAGTATATTGGTAACCCAATTCCCACCAGTGAGTGAAATCTGGGTTGAATTTGTTGGCTCTAAGTCTTTCACCCTCCCCCTCATTGATCTGTATCCTGGTTCTCTGTTGACTTGGGACCCTTATCTGAAGTCCTAATTGCATTCCCATATTCTATCAACATTCTCCTAGTAGAGGCTGAAGCCCGGTCCACCTAATTGACTAGTCATTCATTGAAACACAGGTCTGCACCCTGGCATACAATTATGCATTTTGTTGCCATTTAAAGTTTCCTGCTTGCCCAATAAACTATCACTTGACTATTGACAAACCAAATGGTATGGCCTTCTGAGCACCCTACTTGAACTGTTGGTTTATTTATTGGAGGGATAGTCCTTCATCCAGATACATGTTTTTGCCAAACTCTACTAGTCTGTTTTCTCTTCTCTCCCTCAATAACGTACTTTATATTCTAGAATGCGAAATCAAAATGCTCTAGGATAATGACCTATGGCAACTGTTTAGAGAGTTGGGGAAGGTTTTTTATAATAATTACTGTGTCTGTAGCATGTCCTTAGACAGGGAACATGGCCAGATGCATCTCCATTGAAGACTGACTCTGAAGGCCTCAGGACTGTAGCCATCTAAAATCACTGTCCACTACTGTTGAGCTCTACCCTTTTGGACCACCTGTAGGGATTCTCATCTAGTTGAGGATCTTGAAAAACAGACATATTTCTGAAACATATGAAAAATCCTGGGGCATGTACATCAACACCATCTGCATAAATCTCAAAAGTGGGGATTTGATAGCTGATATTGTACTCTTAGCATGCATCAACTAAATAGTGCTATTCTGGAAAGGCGCAGTTCTAAAATACTAAGGATATCAATTGATCAGCATTTGCTGGTAATTTCCAGTGCTCCATTACCTGCTCCTTGGTGCTGATATATGTCCCCATAATGGATGTCTTGAAGAAAGATCAGTTATTTCATACTCCCTACCAGCCATCAAGACCTATGAGGATATGAAGTGCAATTATACACTGACCTTGCTCCTGGAGAATTGTGCCAATTTTGACAATAGTTAAATCCACCTTACTACTCTCATGCTGAGGCATTAGCTAACAGGTCTTTTCCCCCATTAGTGCCTCACTAACCACTGCTCCAATCCTTATTTGCATTCACCAAGGCCCTCCTTTATCAATAGTTTCCTATACATCCGCTTTATTCCTCACAACAAGGAGACCTTGCATATATTCCAGCTGTGCCAAGAAGTGTGAAGAAATTCTCACTAGGATACTGGGATTGTGTGAGGTCCTCTAGCAGGTAGATCTTTTTGAACTTTAAGCAACTCTGAGACTACCTGGAGACATTCTGATCTAGCACTACTAATCATTTTCCTTAGCAATCCCAGTGTGGTCCTAGAATGCTGATAGGAACATTCTGTTGGCTTCATTGCCATCTTTATCTTAGCAGCACAATTTATCACTGTGTGCTCTCTCACAAAGATGGATGATAGACCTTCCTTCTACAGCAACATTACCACCTTCCCTAGGAAATCTTCATATTTCATAGCTTCTCCAAACAGGTAATTATTTCTGGGCTTTGAACTTCACCTCCTACTTCTCAAATCCCCTTGTTGAGGAATTCCCAAATCAAGAATCTCTTCTTCTCTATGTGAGAAATCCCACACACAGCTTGGAGATATGAATAATGCTTTACTGACTTCTTGCTATCAACCATTTTGTTTACCACTTCAAGTATTGTGAGCTCATAACTTAGCATAGAGTTCTATGAAGGTGTCCTCAGAATTTATACCTACAGAAATTTCTCTGAGAATGAAAGTCATTAAAATCTACTAAGAACATACATTTGAAGAGATGTGAATCTATACTGCTAAAACATATGCAATGTTAGAATAATAAAGAAAAATTTATAGAGATACCAACTACCCACAATGTAGTCTATAACCACAAAGGCTTGGGGTATTTCCCCCGAACCAGGTCCACTCAAGGTTTAGGGAGGCAGATCTATTACATGATTGATGCCACCGAGCAGAATAGTATCTAGTCATCTTATGCTAAGTCTGGAGAAGAAATTGTTAACAAGAGAATGTTGTGCATGGATTATAGAAAAGAGGGCAAAAGGAGTCAGAGAGCATTGGTAATCTCTAGATTCAGAGATGTAGTAACCAGCAGAGGACTTGGAAGGTCCACCTATAGGAGTATAGGCATAGGAAACCCCCAATTTGTGTTGTTAGCCATGAAGATTATGACCTAACTCCCTTTACTCTGACTCCATGCTCTTCTGGTAATCTGATTGTAATAACTTTCCCATATACACTTAGTTATGGGCAGAAAATTTGCTAACCAGTTGACCTAAATATTCTAGCCTGCTTGGCAGTTAATTCTCATTATAAATGAATAAATTGGTACTTGGTTTATACATCAGTTTGTGTGTGTGTGAATTTTAATAGCATCTATCCTCCAGATCCTAATCACCCCTGAGCACACTGGGAAAAATTAAGATTCTGAGGGGCGGGGAGGGGAGGCATTAGGGTCAAAATAAGGGGGTCGCAATTGTATGGGGAATATAAAAATAAAATTTATAATAAAAAAAATTCTTAATAAAAAGCTAAAAAAGAAAAAAAAATAAGATTCTTCCTATGAGAAGTTAGCACCATAGTGAGAACCTTAGTGAGGCCCCCAGAGATTGGCCTCTCTGAGGGAGTCATGACTCTGCAATCAACTTCTCTTTTTATTCCATTTGTCAACTTTAATACAACTCCTAAATACCTATGGTTTTCACTTCTACACTTCATTCCACTCACATTCAGCACGATGGTAACTGTAATAATTAAATACTACTGACAATACTACATAGTTTAGTCCAACCATCATAATATAGTGCATGGGTGAAGATATAACACATGACTATGGACATGAGTTCCTGACACTCCTTTACAGCGATAGGAGTGTGCTGTCCTCACCTCTATTCATGATGGTGTAACAATTATCACACTTTTCTGGACTCTGGACTGTTCACCCAGTACCATCTTGCTTATGACTATAATAATCAACTCAAACAAGGTAGAAATTTAGGCTATACCAACATTTTGGCAAATTCTAACACCTTATGCCCTTGGGAGAGCTCTGGAAGCTTGGGTCACATCTATAAAGCCGCGTTCATTGGTGGCCATATTCCATTGTCTCCCTATGATGCTTCAAGCCTCATTTGGCTAAGAGGATGGAAAGTGTCAAGGATCTTCAATGTCACTTTGTGTAAGAGTCACTGTCTACATTTTAATAACTCAATTCTGGGAATTGAGTTACATCTTTTATAAGTGTCAGCAGAACTATTTTGGTACCAAGACCATTGAGGCACTAAATCATTGGTATCACTTCCTGGTATTGGCTTTGATTCTTGGATCTATTTTAGCCTGCTTCCTGCTCGTTGATTTATATTTCTTACTTTACATGGCACTGGTCTGCTTATCTGTTCTGCTCAGCTATAAGCCGGTTGTGACTGTATTCCAACAACTCCATTTGATTCATTATAACCCAGTGGATGACCACATAGAATTTCATTTTCTATAGGGACTACAATGATGTAAGAAAAAAAATAAAGAAAAAAATAAAAAATTTTAAATTTAATTTTCTTTATGCATAGAAGACATCCTTTTGGGGCATAAAATATGACTGTACATCTAAAGAAAGGGAGGCTAGTAGCTGTTGAAGGCATACTTTATGCCAGACACTGCTTAATTTTGTTAATAAACTTGTTAATGATACTCATTTAACTTCACATTACTGAAAAACGGAATATCCATTTCTGACATCTAATGCTTAGCACACCTTTAGGAGGTAGATGTTTTAAATTCAATTTAAAGGTGATTAAATGATGGTTCTGAGCATTTAACTTACCTGCTCTAGTGTCGTGGCTATGATTTGAGACCAGTGTTTTTCTAATGCCAGAGCCACTGGATCTCTGATTGAGGAAACTTTTAAGTCATACCCCTGCTGACTAGCTAACTGACCCAATTACACCTCGCATAACCACTCAATACAGCTAGTCTACTCTAGTGACTGGTATTCACACAGCTACTCATTGAAACTCATGATCTGGTCAATAGTCTATAAAGGAAGCACAGAACATATCAGTGCCTTCTAGGACTTTGAAATTTCATTTGCTTTCCTAATGAGCTGTTGAAAATTCCTTGACATATCTAAAAATGTACCGCGTCTGCATTATCTAATTGGGTAGGCTCTTGCTTTTTGAATCAAGATTCTAACAAAGGTTTCTGGCTATCAAAGGCTCCATATTTCTGTAGTTCTTTATTCAAAGCTTTTGTATCTTTTTGAATAATAGCCCAATGATGTTTATAATGTTTGCACAATGCTAGGAGACAACAAGGACTTTAAAGACTTCTGATGGTTGTTAACTGCCATTGTCATGGGAAAATCAAGATTAAAATCAGAGTTTGATTAATTCAGACTTCAGCTAGTTAGCAGTTTAAATTTGAGAACTGCCCCCACTGTATCAACTTCAGGGAATTTCTAATCCAGCAATTTGATTCTGAGGAACATTTATGGGAAGATAACCTTGATCTCTTTTACATTAACCATGAGGATATCAACTATCAAACATCGTGTTCCCTTAGTTACCCATGATGATTTTATCATGCCTGAGTCCTTTATTAAATCTGCTTTGTCTTTAACACCTCAAACAACGTGAAGACTAGAGGCTTACTACCTGTCATTTAAATCAGACGTCCCCTTACTTGTAATACTTTCACCTGCGTATACAGTACATCCTCATTTAATATCATTTACAGGTTCTTGGAAACAGTACTTTAAATGAAATGATGTATAATGAAATCAGGTCCTCATTCATGTTCAGCTGGGATTCTTTTGCCTCAACTTTAGTTCAACATCGCATTGTCATAGGTGACCTTACTCAATGACCTGCCATAATCCCCCTCCCCATTCAATTTTTCCAGGATATAAAAAAGTGTTGATACAGATCACTTTCACACATGATTTGGGAGGTTTCAAATAACAGTCACTGGGTACTTATTATATGCCAAGGAGAAGGCTAACTGATTTATGTGCACAATCCTCACAATAGTCCCACGAGGAAGAAACTATTAGAATTTCCATTTTAAAGGTGAAAAAAGATAAACTCACAGAATTTAAGTAGCTTTTCCAAGGTCACAAGCTAGTAAGTCACAGAGCCAGGATTCAGGCCACTCAGGTCAATCTGACAGATAAGACCATGTTCTTGATCACTATACTACACATCCTTCCCAAGCTGTTGTTCCAGGCTGACAAGCCCTAATTGTTTTAGTGTTCGCCCAGCTAGATGTGTATCTAGCATGCCTTTTCCACACCTTTCTCAGCTCTACTGTCTGTGGTTAAGGATGATTATTTAAAATTTACCCAGCATTCCAGGCTGGACACAAAATAAATTTGCATTAGATAATACTTTCTTACCGTCAGTGCTTTCTCAACAATGATCCTGTTAAATTGTTGGCTTTTTTGGACCCCATCAGTATCTTGAGGAGAGTGAGTATGGACTCTACCCTAAAGGCCACAGTTCTTTCTCGAATCATAATCAACACCTACAAATCCCACTGTGCTTAAAATATAGTTGGAATGTTCTCAAAGGTGTATCTTTAAATCAACACAGAAACTCATCTCTTTGCCCTTCCACAAGGTTTTCCTGTAGTTTTTCCCCACTGACTTTCTTAATAATTATCATAATAATGGAAACAGAAGCAGAAACACCATTTATCGACCACTTACTACATGTCAGGCATTGTATTCTGATTTGTGTGCATTTCCTCTTTTAATTCTCACAACCACCCTCTTAGATATCTATTGTTATTATCCTTATTATAAAAATGAGGAAATTGAAGCTTGGTGCAGTTAAGGAAATTATCCATAGACAAGAGCTAGTAAATAAGAGGCAGGAGTCAAATCCATATACACCTGAGTATAGAGAAATCAGCCTCTGAGATGAGAGTAGCCAGGCAAAGGGCACAAAAAAGGAAGCAGGGACTAGGAAAGGTGAGCCTCCTCCTCCTTCAGTTTTGCTGCTGGTCTTGGGTACTCAGGACCTGACCTTTAATCAGAACCCCAGATCCTGTGCTGATTGCTGGTTGAACTGACAAGGGTTTTGACACTGCCCCCGTGATCTTACACTTGCTGACCTGTCTATCCCATTTAGCCTCCTGAGGACAGTGTTAATAAATCAATGGAAATGGCCAAGTCCAGACATGCTGGACTGGGAGCCTCTGTACAGTGGCATTTTATTAATACAATTACTTTGCCAGAACACGGTGCCTTGTTCCCAGGCTAACATAGCAGTCCCTGAGCCCAATTCAGTGTTGAAACAGGAAAAATGGTTACCAGCTTTAGAATGCCTTTTCTATTCTTTTTTCCTGTCAAATATCTGGAGTCTGGCCTTTTTTGCATATCCTTGGGATTTGACTCTAAGCACTAGCTTAGCGAGTTAGACTTGTTGAGGCAAGTATGGAAATACCACCACAATGGCAGTTCCTTTCTTCGAAAAAATTAATGCACTATTCATTAGTCACAGGTGGGAATTTTAATAAAGTTACTGGTCATTTGGAGGATGTAGACAAATTAATTTGTGATGGCCCCAAGGCTGGTGAAATTACCACATATGTCAGTGCTTATTTTGATATATGGCCTTGATTAACACCCAAATGCCTAGGGAAGCAAGCAGTGGAGAGTGTGAGTTAAGGAGGAGCTTGACATCTACATCTAGGGTGAAGGCGACAATTGCAGCAACGAATGCATATTGAAAGTCCACTATATGCTAGGCATGGTGGGGATACAGAAATGATTTAGGATGGGGACCCCTGCCTAAGGGGCTAATAACATGTCAGGGTTGACGAGACCTCTGGCAGTACTATCATAGTAATAGATTCCTTTAACTGAGTGTTTACTATTTGCCCAGCACCTTGCTTAGTGTTTCACAGGCATTATCTCTTTTTTCCCTCCAAAGATCCTGTGAGGTATGTACTGTTCTTCCCATTTTGTAGATGCAGAAACCAAGGCTCAGAGACAGTAAGCCGTAAAACCAGGGTCACACAGCCAAGAGTCACACCTAGGGTTGCCTGACATTGAAGTCCCAACTTTTAACCACGTTGGCATAAATAAACCACAAGATAGAGTCCATAAGACAAATCTGGATAAGCTCTAGGGAACATTGTAGATGTGGAAACCAATTGGAGATCCTGAAACCTAAGAATCCTGAATGGTGGTAGATGAGGCGACAGCACTGTGCTCTGAGAATCATCGCAGGGAGCAAGGCAAGCTGGCTTCTCTAACACCCGGTAACCAGGTCTTCTCCCAACCCACAGGAGACTGGAATTCACATACTTAAAAATATTGGCTGATGTCAGCCCTACTGAAAATAAAATTCAGGCTTGAATTTGGCAGACTGGACCTTCTACCTCATCTCTATCTATTCTTTGGACAATCACTTATTAAACAACTATGGGTAAGGCATTGTGCTAAGTGTATAAAGAGAAAGCAGAGCTGAATAATAATACATGATTCCTATATGCAGATTATTTTCTATAATGAGACAGACAGTAAACCATTTAAGCCTTGAGGGAGTCTCTGTCACAATACTCAACTCGCTTATTGTAACGTGAAATTAGCCATAGATCATACATAAACAACTGAACCAATAAAACTTTATTTACAGAACTAGGCAGCAGACCAGACCTATGGGTCAGTATTTGCTAACTCCTGCCCTAAGGTATGGTCTTAACTGTAACTGCACATCAGAATTACCTAAAGTTTAAAAAATGGCAACATCTGAAGAGGTGTGAACCTATCCCCCTAAATCATATACAGTGTTGGAAATCAACATTGCCTCAATTAAAAAAAAAGTTACCATAGGGCCTCCCCTGGTAGTGCAGTGGTTGAGCGCTGGGCTGCGAAGCTACCCACAGCCTCTGCCGCGCCGGTTCTATCCCCAGCCGCCGGGCGAGGGTCCCACATGGTGCGACAGACCTCTCCTGCCATGCCTGCTGCTCCCCTCAGCAGTGTATTTCGTCAGTCTGCCTGTTCTGGTCCCTGCTCTGGCTCTGGTGAATTCTTTCACCCTCCTGCGCTTCTGACTGTACCCAGTGCTTGTATAAATAAATAAATAAATCTTTAAAAAAAATTGCCATAAACAATGCTGATGGTTGGATTTTACCAGCCTCCCCCTGCCCTGAGATCCTACTTTATAGGTCTGGCATAGGTCTTGGAATGAAGCTCTTAGAATTTTTACAGGTTATTTTATTGTACTAATAATATTAAGAATCACAGCTTTAAAGGGAAACAGTTTTGGTATTAGTGTTAGTACAAACATGATGATGTAGAATGAAGGTATGAATAGGTACCATGGGAAGGTAGACAAAATAAACACTTGCTTTCAACTGAGGAAATCAAGTTAGTCTTCCAGGAGGAGGTGGACAAAAGGGAGAAAAGGTTAGTCCAGGAAACAGCAGGGCAATACTATTACTATTACCTGTAGTAGTCACATGCTAAGTGCTTTTCCAGTGCTTTCTATGCATTTATGCAGCGAATCTTCATGACAAAGCTCTTGGTTAGGTATTCTTAGTTTCTTATTCCATAAAATTACAATAATAAGACCCAAAGACATTGAGAACTTTGTCTTTTGTCAAACATCCAGGAAAATAGCTGAGTGGCCAAAATAGCAGTGCATACTTGAAAAAATGAAAATTAAATCATGGGGAGAATAAAAACAGAATACAAGAGAGTTGATAACCTCTAGTGAAGGGATGAGACCAAGTAAGAACACATAAGTAGATGTGAGTTTGTTAGGAATGCTTCGAGTTCTTTCCACTGGGTGGTAGTTTCATAGGTATTTAGCATATTGAATTTATAAACAAATAAAACAATGTGTGGGCCAATGTTGATAATATCATGAGCCAAAGAGTATATAACTAGTCGAACTGTACATACCAGATGTAGAAGAGAAGAAGAAGAGAGGGTAAGGAGGGAGGCAGAGAAACAATGTGCATTTGGGAAGATTTAGGAGTAGTTATTTAACTTATGAAACTCCCCACTCACCCTTGGTCCCTGCCAACCCTACCCATCCCACACAGTCACCCCAAGAGTAGGATTATCAGGGGCTCAGCCTGCTTCATGTTCTTGGGAAGCCCTTGAGCCTTGAGGAATTGGCACTAATGCCGGGAGGTTGCAGGCTTAGGGTAAGGTGGAAAAGCAGTGGGTCTCTAACGGTTGCCGAATAGGCATGTACTTCCTGTTTCCTGCCAGAGTCAAGAGGAAGTCCGGGAGGAGTGACTAACAGTGTGGCTCCCCATGGTGTCCCGGCTTCACCTTGCCTCTCCTGGCTTCACACTCCTACTTTGTCTTCAATGATCAAAGTTATCTGATTCCCTTAGAGAGACTGGAAGACACTGAGGTGGGTGGCAATTTGGACCATAGCATCCCTCTCCCTTCCTGTTAGCTCCCTCCTTGTCCCCTCCTTTCCTTCACGGTCATCCTGAGAGCAGAAGAACATCGAGGACTCCAAAGGAAAGCCTGTACAGGAGCAATGGTCAGGGACAGTGATCCTTCTGATGTCCCCATTGGATTCAGTGCCCATACAGACATCAAATGAGATAAAGCTGCAGCAAACACGTGACAGTGACTTGAAGATTCTGAGAACATTTCAGTAATGGTCCCAGGTGAATCCGCATAGCCTTGGAGAGGCTGCACAGTCTAGTGGGCTTTGCCACAGTAGGAGTGACCTTTCTTCTTTGGATCTATCTGGCCTTGCCTGAGCTGATTGACACACAAGCCCTGCCATAGATCCTCTCCCCCCGCCACCCCTGGGGCTGTCACCTTCTCTCTCCACGTTTCTCCTCACATCTCTATGTTTCCCCTTTTGTGTGTGTCCTAAAGTTTTTCTTCCTTGTTTCTTCTTTTATCTTCTGTAGCTTCTCCTACTCCTTCCGTCTTGGGTTTCCCATCCCCTGGCATTGTTCTGCTCTGTCTCTTCCATTCCTTTCCTATTCCTACTGCCCCATTCTGTCTCACCTGTCCTTTCCTCTCCTCTCTCTCTCGTAATTAGCTTTTTTTTTTTTTAGGTGCAGAGCATCTCCATAGTCTTCGTAGTCCCCAGTTTCCCTCATCAAAATTCAAATGGGGGCCTCCCCTGGTGGCGCAGGTGGTAGAGCACAGCGCTGTGAAGCTGTCCGCAGCCTCTGTGGCGCCAGTTCAATCCCAGCCAGCCGGCGAGGGTCCCACATGGCACGGCAGACCTCTCCTGTCTCTCCCGCTGCTCCCCTCAGCAGTGTATTTCGTCAGTCTGCCTGTTCTGTTCCCCGCTTTGTCTCTGGTGAATCCTCTTACCCTTCTGCACATCTGGCCTGTACCCCAGTTCTGTATAATAAATAAATCTAAAAAAAATTCAAATGGATGGTAACTCAATCCCTTAGTCTACTGATATGAGGTGGGAGAGTAGGAATAGTCACCCTAGGAACTAACTGAGGTTGGAATCCTCAGGGGGATAGAAATGAGTGCGTGAAGCATGACGTAGGTGTGTGTGTGTGTTGGGGCTTTGCTGTGGGTAGAGGCCACCAGCCTGGTATTGCTTCTTATGTTTTCTTCCTCACCAGTTCCAAAATGCTGGATTTGGAGACCATTCTAAGGACAAATCCATTGAATACATGTCCCTGAGATAAAGACAACTGATAAGCCAAAGCAAAGAGCAAGTTAATTACCCAAAGGAATCACAGCAGAGAAGACCACCTTTGTCAAAAGGTCGCAGCAGGTCAGCCAGCTCAGCAAAGGGGGGAGCAGCTGGTGGAGAGGAAGAATATTCAGGCAACCTTTGTCTGTTTAGCAAGTAAAGCCAGGCTTCAAAATGTTTTGAGTTTCTAAATAACATTTCTTTGGGCTTGTTGACCTTGCTTTCTCATTTAAGGGATCCAAGGGCATACATGCCCTGGCACACGTAGCTGCCAAGCAGTTACCCAAAAAGTAGGAGGAAAGCGGTCATGGGAGCAGCAAGTCATTGAAAAAAACAAGCAAAGGAATTCACTGACTCTACTCAGCAAATCTGAGTGTCAGTAGCACTACAAACTATGAACCAGGTACACTTCAGAAGAAATTGAGGCTTATAGAAGTCAACTAACTTGCTTCAGGGAATTTGTGGCTAAACCAGCTTTCAGTCAGCTGCCAGGCTTAGTGTTGGGAAATGAAGAAGAATATAAGATGGCACCCATTCTATGGGCACTGGGATGCAGATCAGGATTAGGGTGAGGTAAGTGAGGCACCTAGTGTGTGAATGTTAAGGAAGTATCACTCTTAGGTGCTGACAGTGAGCACCTCCTTAAAATTTGAGCCCTAGACACCTTGCCGGCCCCATCAGTATGCAGTGCTGCTTCAATTGATCAGTTCATGCAAGAGCTGGAGGACAGGCCTTAGGTTGAAAATGATTTACACATGAATGTGTGCATTTCAGTTGATGTTGCTTTGATTTCAACCTAATTGAGCATGCAAATTGGAGAATTATTATATTAGTCTTAAAGGTTAATTGCTACAACAAACAACCTCAACATCTCAGGGACTTAAAGCCAAAGGGTTACTTCTCACTCATTCCATATTCCAATAAAGTATTTGGAGGGAAGCCTCCCACATGGTGATTCTGAGAGCCTGCATCTTCCTGTTGGAAGATTTTGGAGTTCTCTACTAGAGGCTCTGGCATCCAACTAGGAGATAAAGGAAAAGAAATGTGAGGAGAACCTTAGGGAAGGTTTTATCGGCCGGACCTGAAAGTCATACACATCCCTCCACCCACATTCCATTGGCTGAAATATAGTCACAAAGCCACATCAACTGCAATACAATGTTATAGAGATTTAACACAGGAGCCTTTTATTGTGTGTGTTCTGTAAGCAGAAGCTCACAATGACACAGCCTACAAGTGGGCTCCTACAAGTGGTAGAGTTAATCTTTGATAGAGCTGGGATTATGAACTAAGTTCCACTTAACTTGAACTGCTTAATATCTCTAATAATAATAGCTGACATATACTCAGCACTTACAGCCTTGCATGCATTATTCTAAATACCTTCCATATGCATAAAATCATTTATTCTCCCAAACCCCAATAAGATAGATGCTACTATTATTCTCAGTTTATAGATAAGGAGCCTACAAGTGGGAGCCCCAGGTAGAGTTAATCTTTGATAGAGCTGGGATTTTGAACTCAGTTCCACTTAACTTGAACTGCTAAAGAGCTTTAATAATAGTAGCTGACATATACTCAGCACTTACAGCCTTGCATGCATTATTCTAAATGCCTTACATATGCATTAAATCATTTATTCTCCCAAACCCCAATAAGATAGATGCTACTATTATTCTCAGTTTATAGATAAGGAAACTAAGACAGATTAACTGAAAACTTGCTCAAAATCACACAGCTGGAAAGTGATCATGCCAAGACTGGAGCTCATGTTCATACCCAATATTTTGTGCATGATACTAGGCTATGTGAATCATAGGACACAGGTATTTAGAATTTAAAAAAAGGCAGAAGAGCTAAATAGATACTTTTCCAAACAAGATATACAGCTGTATTCAGGCACATGAAAAAAAAATATTCATCAATTATCACAAAGACCAGAAACCACAAGTATTTGTGAGGATGTGAGGAAAAGGGAACCCTCATATACTATTGGTGGGGATATAGACTGGTCCAGCCCCTATGGAAACCAGTGTGGTGGTCTCTCAATATTGAAAGTAGGTCTATCCAAAGTACAACACCCATTTATGATAAAGGCCCCAGAAATTCTTGGGATACAAGGAATATACCTCAACATCATAAAGGCCATATATGACAAGCCCATAGCCAATATCATTCCCAATGGTGAAAAGCTAAAAGCATTTCCCTTAAGATCTGGAACAAGACAATGATATCCACTATCACCACTGCTCTTCAATATAATACTGGAAGTCCTAGCCAGAGCAATAAGACAAGAGAAAGACATACAAGAAATCCAAACAGGGAAGGAAGAAGTAAAACTATCACTAGTTGCAGATGATATGATAATATACATAAAGAACCCCAAAAACTCCATAGAAAAACTAATCAAACTAATCAACCAATTTAGTAACGTACCAGGACACAAAATCAACACACAAAAATCAGTACCCTTCCTATAAACAAACAATAAATCTGAAGAAGAAGGAATCAAGAAAACTATCCCTGTTATTATTGAAACAAACAAACAAACAAAAAAACCCTAACAAAAGAGGTAAAAGACCTATACAAAGAAAACTATAAAACAATGTTAAAAGAAGACACAAAGAAATGGAAAGACACCCCCTGCTCATGGATTGGAACAATTAACATTATCAAAATGGCCATCTTACCAACAGCAATTTACAGATTCAATGCTATTCCAATAAAAATTTCAATGACATTCTTCAAAGAAATAGAACAAATATTGATGAAATTCTTATGGAGCCATCAAAAACCCCAAATAGCCAAAGCTCTCTTGAAAAAAGAAATAATGGAATGGAGGTATCACACTCCCAGACTTCAAACTATACTACAAAGCCATAATAATAAAAACTGCATGGTATTGGAACAAGAACAGACACAGAGACCAATGGAACCAAATAGAAAACCCAGGAATAAACCCACAGATTAACAGTCAACTAATCTTTGACAAAGGAACAAAGAATATACAATGGAGCAAAGAAAGTTTGTTCAATAAATGTTCCTGGGAAAACTGGGTCACTACATGCAAAAGAATGAAGCTTGATTACAACCTCACACCATGCACAAAAACCAACTCAAAATGGATTAAAGAACTAGACATAACACTTGTAACCATAAAATATATAGAAGGAAATATAGGTGAAACACTACATGACATAAACCTCAGTGTCATCTTTAAGCACATATCACCCAAAGCAGTGATAGTGAAGGCAAAAATAAACAGCTGAGACTACATCAAATTAAAGAGCTACTGTACAGCAAAAGAGACAGTAACCAAAACAAACACACCCCATCAATTGGGAGAAAATTTTTGCACACAACACTAATGATAAAGAACTGATCACAAAAATCTACAAAGAGCTGATGAGACTCAACAAAAACAAAGAAAATAATCTGGTCAAAAAATAGGCAGAAGAGCTAAAAATACACTTCCCCAAAGAGGAAAGGCAAATGGCCAACAGGCATATGAAAAATGTTCAACATCACTAGTAATCAGGGAAATGCAAATCAAAACTACAATGAGATGCTATCTTACACCAATGAGAATGGCACATATTAAAAAAACTAGCAACAACAAATGTTGGCGAGGATGTAGAGAAAAAGGAAATCTCCTGCACTGCTGGTGGGAGTGCAATCTGGTCCAACCACTATGGAAAGCTGTGTGGAGTTTCCTCAAACTGCTAAAAATGGAGCTTACATATGCTCCAGTGATTCCACTCCTAGGTATTTACCCAAAAGACACAGAAACATTAATTCAAAAAGACACCTGAACACCTGCACCCCTATGTTTATTGCAGCACTATTTACAATAGGTAAGCTTTGGAAACAACCCAAATGCCCAAAAATAGATGACTGGATCAAGAAGATGTGGTACATATACACCATGGAATATTACTCAGCTATCAAAAAATAATAAACTCATGTCATTTGCAGCAACATGGGTGAAGCTGGAAGGGATCCTGCTCAGTGAAATAAGCCAGAAAGAAAAATACTGGATGGTCTCACTCATAGCAGGAATTTAGAAAACCTAAATAAGGGACCAGGAATAAGACTAATTATAACAAAGTAAAAATCAACAGGCAACTATAAACCAGAGACACACTATGGGCGGGGTGGGGTGAGAAGGAAGTAGGGTCAAAACAAGGGTGGTGGGAATTGTACGGGGGCTATAAACAAGATGAAAATGCATACACTGTACAAAAATGAAAACTAATTAAGAAAACAGAAATTCACTAAAAAATAATTCTCCAACCATTAAAAAAGAGACACAAAGTACTCAAAAATTGAACAAAAAACCACACACAGCAAAGGGTCATAGTAAATTTTTCAAACGAGACCGTAATAACCCTATCAACATTGCCAGCTCTGTCCCTGAGCACTGTGAGGATCAGTATCAAGAGAATATCACTTCAGCTATGGAGATGAGACAATCTGTATAATAGTTTAAGTGATTATGCGCAAAAATGAGTTATGCAGATAACAAAGATTGGAGATATTCCATTGTGAGCTGACATAGAATGGGGTGGGGGGAGGTAACAATCTTTGTCAATCGTTTAATAAATTCCTTCTAATCATTTTCAAAAAAAAATTGGTTGACAGCACTTTGAGTGTACCATGTTAGTATACACATATTTTTGAGGCTGTTCATTTTTTTCTCTTTGAAATACAAACATGTTTAATGAAAATTAGTTTTGTTGAGGTGACATTGGTTTGAGGACACCCTATATCATTTAAGAGGTATAGGTTCACAAATACTCTTTGGATATATGTCACACACACCATTGGGCCCCCTCCCCCAGTAGCCTCAATTCTGCAGTCACTCGAATATTTGTGTTCTCGTTTCTTGCACATGAGTGAAATCACCTAGTATGTCTTTCTCCTTTTGCCCTATTTCCCTTAGTACAAGCTGTTTATACTGACGCTGGTAACATTCCCCAGCTGTGATGCAAACCCACTATGGGCAGAGCAATCACCTTGACCTTGAGTCCCCTGTCATTGCCCAGAGGGCTTGGGGTTAGAGAAACTGAAGGAAATACGCTCTCACACGCACTCTCACACGCACTCTCACACGCACTCTCACACGCACTCTCACACGCACTCTCACACGCACTCTCACACGCACTCTCACACGCACTCTCACACGCACTCTCACACGCACTCTCACACGCACGTGAAACACCTTGGAGGGAGCAGCAGGCAGGGGAGGCCTGCTACGCCCTATGAGGGTTAGCTCCCTGGCCAGGATCGAACTCAGGCCGTCATGGTGATAGCACTGAAGATTAACCCACTAGGCCACCGGGGACGCCGCAAACTGCAGCGTCAGGATATACCTCTGCAGGAGCTAGAGGTAGACCCTGATGTGAATAAGGATCACCAGGGCCTAAAGACAACCTCTCCAGGGCCAAATGCAGCTAATCAGCTAAATTTACTAAGGAAAGCATCTCATTAACCCTTTAGTCTAACTTTCAGATTATTTAGAATGTAAATCACAACCAGGGGTGCAAAACACTTTTAATTACTCAATGTAAGCTTAGCTTGGAAAATGCTACTGCTAGTCCCACAAGTTCCCTTTAAATGAATGAGATGCTGCTTTAAAATACCATAACTTTTATGAAACGAAGTTTGTTGGCATGTATACAAAAATGAGTAAGGGTGCAGAGAGCAAAGGGAAGATGGGCCCCATGAACTCTGGTGAAGTACTGATGCCTTGAGGTAGATGTGGAGTGGTAACATATATTTGAGGAGGTGTGAACCTATAACCCTAAAACATATACACTGTAACCCAAGGATACCTCAAGAAAATATTTAATATAAAACACACTCACACATTCATGTCACTTGCTGTGCTGAGAGCAATATCTTTGGTCTCTAACCTAAGAATCTTCTATCTTCTGGTAGCTTCTGAATAATGTGTAATCTAATCCTAGACATGGCAGCATTTATGGTATAACTGAACAGTGTTCCAAACATTGCAAGTTTCTTCACAAAGTAGGTTACTCCCTAGTTTAAAAAAATGCTTTCATTTGTCCTTAAATACCACTTAGTACAACAGAAACGAATAGATGTTTAGTCTTCCTTATAAACCTGAGATTTATTCTATTACTACCAAGAACTTCTACATTTATTCTTTTCCTAAAGCAAAATTGCTTTCTTTACAATATGACAAACTTCTTTTTAAAAAGTGAAAAAAAATCTTGTAAATCATGGGCCTCCCTGGTAGCACAAGGTGTTAAGATGCAACTTATGAAGATAACCGCAGCTTCTGCAGCATGAGTTGGATCCCCGCTGGCCAGGGAGCTACCCACATGGCACAGCAGACCTCTCCTGTCTTGCCCGCTGCTCCCCTCAGCAGTGTATTATCAGTCAGTCTGCCTGTTCTGTTCGCCACTCTGTTTCTGGTGAATCCTCTCACCCACCACACCTCTGGTCTATACCCCAGTTCTTGTATGCATAAATAAATCTTTAAAAAAAGTAGGTCTATCATTTGACCCAGAAATTCTATTCCTACTATCTATCTGAAGAATGCAAAAACACTAGTTAGAAGGGATATAGGCACATCTGTGTTCATTGCAGCACTACTTACAATAGCCAAGTTATGGAAACAACCTAAGTGCCCTAGAAGAATGGATTAAGAAGATGTGGCATATATACACAATGGAATACCACACAACAATGGAATACCACACAAAAGTAAGGTGAACTCTTGTAATTTGCAACACCATAGATTACTCTAAGCTAAACAAGCCAGGAGAAAGACAAATACCAGATAGTGTCACTTCTATGTGGAATATAAAGAAACAAAATAGTCATACAAAATCAAACCAGAGGAGGGGTGGGCTGATAGTGGAAAGCAAATCACAGAGGGAGCTCAATAATACTATAGTGGAGGACTATAGGTGCATTGGTGGTGGGTGTGGTAATGGCAACAGACATGTTATGTTACGTGTAAGTGTGATCCTACACCTCTGCATTATATACAGTATTGTAAACCAATGTTATCTCAATAAAAAAAGACAGTGGGTATTGATAATCATAGTTTTGATGTTATTCTAAATTATGGCTTATTAAAAATATGTGCTGGCATGAAAAAATGCTCAACTTCATTTATTATTAGGGAAATGCAAACCAAAACCTCAACGACTTATCACTTCACCCCTGTAAGAATAACCTATATCAAAAAGACTAGAGCAACATGTATTGGTGGGTAGAGAGAAAAAGGAACACTTGTACACTGTTGGCAAGAATATAAATTGGCGAAACCACTGTGTATTTATTCAGAGAACACAAGAAAACTAATTGGAAATGATATGTGTACCCCTATATTCAGTGCACATTATTTACAATAGCCAAGACATGGTGAAAACCTAAACGTCCATTGATGGATAACTGAATAAGGAGCTTGTGGAAAATATACTCAATGGAATACTACTCAGCAATTTAAAAGGATGAAATCTTGCTTTTTGTAACAACATGGATAGAAACTGTTGATTATGCTAAGTGAAATAACTTAGAAAGTGAAAGACATTTACTGGATGGCTTCTCTCATGTGAGATATAAATATCCAAAGCAAAAAATAAAAAATCACAACAAAAATAACAGACTCTGTGAAAAATATGGGAAAATATACCATTTGAGGAGCGGAAGATACCAGAAAGGGTTGGAGCAACGGACAGAAGGGATGAACTTGATACGGAAAGATATTAGAACTCTGTTTGTGAGGGCAGTGAAGCTTATGCACATATGTGGAGGTGTGGAGTGAAGCTGTACTCCTAAAATTTATTTTTTAAACATTTTTTTAAATTTTTTTATTTATTTATGCAAACTCTGGGGCACAGGCCAGAGGTATGGGAGGGTGAGAGAATTCACCAGAGCCGGAGCAGGGAGCAGAACAAGCAGAAGGACTAAAGTACACTGCTGAGAGGAGCACCAAGCAAGACAGGAGAGGTCTGCTGTGCCATGTGGGTATCTCCCTGGCTGGCTGGAAATTGAACCTGCACTGCAGAGGCTGCGGACAGCTTCACAGCACAGCACTCAGCCCGCTGCACCACTGGGGAGGCCCTGTACTCCTAAAATTTATATAGTATTGGAAACTAATGATAAATCAACTAAATTTTAGTAAAAAAAAAAAAAAACTACTGGAATGGCCCACTGGGAACACAGTAATCACTGTCTTAAAGTGAAAGAATGTGGAAAGTTATACAGCTTCCTGGCAAGGCAGACAGGGAAAATATCTCTTAATAAAAAGTCATAACTTTCAGATTTATACCCAAAAGAATTGAAAAAAGATGTTCAAAGAAAATTTGTACATAAGTGTTCATGGCAATACTATTTACAATAGCAAAAAGGTAGAGACAACACAAATGTCCACTTTCTGAGAATGGTAAACTCATTATGCAAGAAATTCTGACATATGTTACAACGTGGATGAACCTT
The DNA here is from genome assembly GCF_964194135.1 of Talpa europaea. NCBI lineage: Eukaryota > Metazoa > Chordata > Mammalia > Eulipotyphla > Talpidae > Talpa > Talpa europaea. The sequence continues at coordinate 70,458,813 of NC_140081.1, forward strand.
GAAAACATTATACTAAGGGAAAGAAGTCAGTCTTCAAAGGCCGTATATTGTGTAATTCCATTTATACTAAAGATCTTGATTAGGTAAATCCATAAAGACAGACAGGAAAGATGATTAGTGGTTGCTAGGAGCCAGCGTGAGGGAGGCACAGGGACTGACTACTTAATGAGTATGGGGTCCTTTCGGGGTGATGAAAATGTTCTGAAAGTAGAGAGTGGTGATGGCTGTGCAGCACAGTGAATGTGCTAAACGTTACTAATGGTAAAGTTTATGTTGTCTTTCATCACTATAAAATAAAGCCATTAATTATTACTCATAATGACAAGGATAGTCTTCAAGGAATTTTAAAACAGGATTTGAATGAAAGTTGGTGATGTTATGCCAAATGAAATAAGTCAGTCACAAAAGGACAAAATGATATGATTCTACTACAATGAAGTATCTTTCAAAACCGTGGGTGTTGGAGGGTGGACTGGGGTGATATCCTACACCTGAGGATGTGGGAGCCTATTTTCCTGAAACATATACAGTGTTGTAAACCAATGTTACCTCAATAAAGGAAATAAATAAAACTTTCAAAATCAGCTAGAAAGAATGAATGAGCGAGAGGTGACAACAGGCCCAAAATGGAGATAAGTTATGCTAATCCCACATCACCAAATCAAGACTTGATACCTAATTTATTTTTTTTTTCTTTCTTTTTTATAGAGGCATGTTTTATTTATTTATTTATTTGTTTGTTTGTTTGTTTGTTTGTTTTGTTTATACATGCACTGGGTACAGTCAGAAGCGCGGGAGGGTGAGAGAATTCACCAGAGCCAGAGCGGGGAGCAGAGCAGGCAGAAGGACCGAAGTACACTGCTGAGGGGAGCAGCGGGCGGCAGGAGAGGTCTGCGCGCCATGTGGGACCCTCCTCCGGTGGCCGGGGAGCAGCCGGGGATCGAACAGGCGCCGCAGAGGCTGCGGGCAGCTTCGCAACCCAGCGCTCAACCGCTGCGCCACCGGGGAGGCCCTGATACCTAATTTAAAGCTTCAGATTCTCCCAGGAAAAGGACCTCAAACCCATCCATTTGGAATTGCCTGTCCAGCACTATCAGGTTATCTGCCTAATAGACCACCCCCCTCACCAGCCCCTAAAGGAACGTACTTTGCCATAACCAATCCACTTTTTATTAATGCTTCTTCCTTGCCCAACTTTCTTCTGCCTATAAGTCTTTCATTTCCTACACCTCTTCACAGGTAGATACTATGTTCCCGATGCATAATCACGGAGTACAGCAAATTAAGATATTTAAAATGAACCCAGCTGAATTTTATCTTTGAACAGATCCAATCCAGTCAAATTCATAGAAATGAAAGGTAGAATGGTGATTGCCAGGGCCGGGAGGAAGGGAAGAATGAGTGGTTGTTCAGTGTGTGTAGATCTTCAGTTAGACAATAAAAAAGCCCAGGAGATCCATTGCCCAGCAATGTGAATATACTTACCAGTACTGAACTCCACACTTAAAATCATTAAAATGGTAAAATTTATACCATGTGGTTTTTACCATAATCAAAAATAAGAAAAAATACATATGTAAATAGGAGATGAGGTGTAAAATGTTAGGGATTCTGATTCTACTTGAGGTTCCTATAAAAAAAGATTTTTTTAAAAAAAAAAACTGTGCAGCCTAGCGTTTTAGAAGAAAAGTCAATTGTCCTATGTTATTGTTGTTAGCTGGGACTGGGAAATGTGCAGAATTTTCTATGTTTACATTTTCCTGTAGCAAATGGGAGTCCTGGATGAATTCAAGTGTTAACTACCTAGTGGAGTGTTCGAGCTGGAAGGCCACTTCTATTTCCCTTCCTGCCTCCCGTTTTCTGTGTTGACTGATTTATTGCACAGATGTTCTTCCACTTGGAGAAACAATGAGCAAAAACCAATTGGTATTGTTCCTTATGGATCATTCTGGTAAGTTTAATTGGGGGGGGGGAGAAGAGCAACACTATCACTGCAGATTATGTGTGCATTTCAATTAATAGAGGCAGATGGAATCATAAATGATTACATGGATCCTTTACAAGGGGACTCATCAGAGAAGCCACCAGCCTGCCTGCCAGCCACCCTAGTTTCTTGAGGTCTGTCCAATATTGTAAAGGGATGGAAAGATTGGTACATTGCCCAAGAATGGAGTCTGGGAAAGCATGTGTGTTTTGGTGTCAAACAGCCCAGAGCTCAGCCACTTACAATCTGTGTGAACTTGGACCTGTCACTTAATCCCCACAGGCCTCAAATTTCCCATCTGTTAGGAAATGTACTTTGTGGAGTTGTTTTGAGGATGGCATGAGATAATACACGTAAAGGACTTAGCCAGATTCTGGCACATGAAAGTAGACAATAAATGCTTTTTATTTTCAGTATAGGAAGCTGGCCTCTCCCTGTAGGTAGAGGAATTCAGAGACAAAAATATACTATCAGTTCAGGTCAGAGAACCACATTAGTTTCCTTCTCTGCTAAGGAGATGGTACTCATCTACCTCCAAGCCTGCATAAGAGAACTTCCTTAGCCATTTCTCACTTTCAGTTTGCCTATCTTTCACAAAACAAGTTCTTGCTCAGTCAGTGAATTCAGAGCTGTATGTGTTCTCTGCTGAATATACTCATCCTCAGGCTATTTCCCCTTTCAAACCTTCTCAACATTTCCATCATCAACCTTTTCTCTCACACGTTTACTCTCCAAGTTCACTCCGTTCCTTCCTGTTTTTCAAATAGCTTCTCCCATTAACCTTCATGCAGTCAAATTCTAGTGCAAAATCTCCTTGGGTAAACCCACTTCACATTCACTTTCCCCCAACTTTCAATTTATGCAAAATGCTCCTTCTCTGCTTCAGTGGATTTAGGGCTACATCTGTGTGATTTTTTCACATTGTTTTCCATTGTGCAGGCAGTTATGCTCTTCACTCACATCATTACCATTTGTCTAGATGGTAGGCGCCTCAAGGGCAGGGACCATGATTGATGGTTCATCTCTGTAATAGATGAAACAGACTGTGACAGACACAGAGAGCCATCTGTGGAAAAATGTCTCTGAGAGCCAGCAGGGAGTGTGCAGGTATTTTCAATTCAGACATGGATCAGACAAAAAGGACCAGCCAATACTCCACAGTCTAAATCTTCAATTATGGTGCCTTTCACGGCCATCTCTTTGCAGACAAAATGTTACCCTACAACCAGCAGACTGGTAGGGGACAGAAAATTACCTTGTGCCATTGCTTGTCCTCCCAGGTTTAATTCAGATGGAATTCACTCACAATCCCTATCAGTGGTCAGGGTAGAAGGAATTTTTCTGGACTCACTGAGCAGTTGGGTGCCATTGGTCGAGTTCCTTAGTCTCTCCACTTCCTCCTTTGTACAGTGGGGGTGATAATAATAGTACCTAATTTAAAAGGGTTGTTGGGAGATTTAAATTATATTAAACCTTTTACCACAAGGTTTGGCACATATTACCTTCTCAATAAATGTTGATGCTACTGCTGTTGCTGTCGGTATTAAGATGACTTACTTTGAAGAAGGTCTGTCTCAGCCTTTTATGCTGTAAGTTACCAAACAGGTCATCATTTCAACCAGATTGCTTTGCTGCCATGCAGAATGGATACTTCCATATCTTGGACTGGTTTTTTGGGAGTTGTGTGTATGTAGGATAAGCTCTCTCCCAGTGTCCCTTCTGAGGAACATTATTAAATTTGTCATCTGATGGGATAGTAGAAAAGGATAACTACAGATTCCCAGGTACTGGTGCTGCTAGCTGTGGTGTGTACTGCAGTCTTTCTAATCTCTGAGTAAAATCCCAAGACGCTAGTCTGTGCTAACTGACCCAGGCAAGTAAGTGATTACCCACTGACCACTCACCATATTCCTTTCTGAGAATGGTACACATAAAGGCAAGAAGATCCTTTGCCATTTCAGGTAAAATTGAGATTCCAGTGATCAAGACTGAATGTAGCAGTTCAGTGAGGCATAGTCCTGGGTCCTGAGAATTTTCTTATAGATGCAAAAAGTCATCTTTGTTACCTTGGTTCTCTCTCCATACCTTTCCCTCTTTAATTTTTATTATGATTTCAGAAATGAGAAATGCTTTGGATAGATCATGTAGAAAAAGCCAAAAGCCAAAAATTAAAATGCATAGGGCAACCTCCTCTAAAACAAGCACTTCTCCCTGAAGCTTGTTTTTGCCCTGCAGCAGATGGATCGCATGGTAGCAGTCACATGGAAGCCACGTGACACCATAGACGGCAAAGGCTGTGGGGTCAGACAAGCCTAGTTCATGCCCTGGCTTTGACCCTGAAGGTTATATGTGTTTGGCTTACTTCCTTAGTTCCTCTTGGCTTCTATTTCCTCATCTACACAATGAAAGGGAATACCTCCTACTTCATAAGGTTGTTGTAAAGTTTATGAGAAAGTATGTGTCAAGATGCTCAGCACATTGAAGGATGTTTTCCTATAATCATTCCCCACTGATTGGTGACGCCTCCTCTATTCAGCCATTCAATACACAGTCATTGAATGTCTGCAATATGCACCTTTTATGACATAGACATTTTTATGCAAGGACGTATGTGAGTGCTATGTATTTTTCTTGTTGTTGATTTGCTTATTCTTTCACATACCACCCTGTTGTAACTCGTTGCCCTACAATATCCCACTTGATATCTATTAGAGCTAGTCCCTTCTCACTACCTTTCTTCCTCACCCTATCATTGCATTATTGCTTATTCTTGTAAACTAGCAAAGGTTATTTAGTAACCTAAATAAGAATTTAGGTTAATATTTAAATATTTCATATCCTTTAGCAATTAATTATAAGGTTCTTTATAATCCTCTTTTAATTTTTGTGAAATTGCAGTAAAATGGCAAAGTATTTGGGGTCATCTAAGAATTTTTTCAACATTTTGCACATATACACTGAGTCTTAATTCTGGTCATTCAGCTAAAATCCTGCCTTTGTCCCAAGTGGTGACTGAATAGGAACATCCAGCAGTCACAGAGAATAATCACAAACCAAGGAAGTAGGACCTACTACTAATAATTTGACCTTGGATATTTTCTTTATAAAATCAAGATAGTGATTTCTAGCTCATGGTGTTGCCATGATGGTTAAATGTGGTAATAGAGGTAAAGCTCATGACACCTCCTAAGTACTCACCAAAAGAACTATATGATTTTGTATTTAACTCAGAGAGATATTATTAAATTTATTTTCATGCATTGTTGACATTTTTGGACAGCATTTGATTTCTCCCCTCAGGTGTAGTCCCTGTAGTTCTCCTACCACCATAGCACCTGTAAACCATCACCACAGTCCCTTGTGCTCTTCCCTCCCATTTCGTCCCCCTCCCTCCCCCTCCCCTGCTATATGCCTCAGACCTGTAGTCAGCTTGCAAATTTTGTCTTTTTCCTGAGCCTTTATTAGGTTTCTTTATATTCCACATAAAAATGAAACCATCTGATATTTATATTTTTCTCTCTGACTTATTTTGCTTAGCATACTCCCTTCCAGCTCCATCCATGTGGCTGCAAATGGAATGTAACTCAGGCAAAATAAGTTAACTAAGCCACAGTCACTGTTAGTAAAGACATGTGCAAATCCCAAAGACATGACCCAAATCCAGGCTTATATGACTCCAAAGCCCATATTCCTTTTATATCACACTGTCTCAAAATGACCCCACATATGCAAATAACCCACTGGACTGCAAAGGAAAGCTGCTTAGTAAATGTACAACGAAAAGTCATATGTGATCATATTATTTTTAAACTGCAATATAATTCCTCATGTTTGAATTCTACACCATCCTTCAAGTCTTGCTATAGTATAGACTTTAGATCTGGAAGACAGTGCCACACCACTTATGAAGACTACTCCAACTAAGTCACTAACATAGGGCACTAGGTCACAGCGGTTCCACACAGCCTAGGTTTAAATCCAAGTGCTGCCATTCACCTGCTATGTGACTTTGGACAAGTTCACTGACTGCTCTGTGCCTTCATTTCCTCATCTTTAAAGTTGGGGAAAATCTGGTACCACATTCAGTAGCAATCTAGGGAGAATCAAAATATTTTCAAGTACTTAGAAAATATCTGCCATATATTTAGTACTCCATAAAAACAAGATGGGGGGGGGGGCTCCCTGGTGGTGCAAGGTGTTAAACACCACACTATGAAGCAATCCACAGCCTCTGCAGCATGACTTCGATCCCCGGCTGGCTAGGGAGCAACCCACATGGCACAGCAGGCCTCTCCTGACTTGCCCGCTGCTCCCCTCAGCAGTGTACTTTGGTCATCTGCCTGTTCTGTTCCCCGCTCTGTCTCTGGTGAATCCTCTCACCCCCCACCCCTCATCTCTGGTATGCATAAATAAATAAATCTTAAAAAAAAAAAAGATGGTATTATTGTTGCTGTTATCAGTCGCTCTTCTTCCTGACTTCCCATAGCCTTTTCATACAATTAATGAATTGCATCAAAATTTCGACATACATGTGAAGTGTTCTGTAGTGATCTGTTAGAGATACATCATGTCTTCTCAACTAGATTGAAAGTTCCTGGGGACAGGAATCATTTCTGGGACTTTGAATCTCTCCTATCATCTAGTGCATTGCTGGGAAGAAAATCTTGTTTTTTGAAATTGCATATTAGCTGCAGAGCAAAGGACAGTCAGAAAGAATCTTTGGTCTTTTAAAATAACGTAGTGTCCTCATCATTGCCCATTGCTCTATGGAGAGCCACATTAAAGCTTCCAGCCCTGACAACTAATGATCAGATCCCCAGGAGCTCTGTGGCTTGCTTCATGGCCTGTGCCTCATGATTCTCCAGGTTGCGGGGCACAGAAGCAGAGAGAATATAATTGCGAATTCAATCTTCCGCACACAAAACCTGCAGGGCTGGACTCTGACGGACCTTATCTGGATGTGACTGGCACTGGTTCCCTGCACAGTTATTCTAGGAACAGTTTAGAAAAATGATGAGAACACCTTAGGATTCAGGTATACAGGAGGGGGAAATGCAGCCGGTGAGGGTGGGGAAAGAGGCAGTCAATTTTGGGGGAAAACACTGCAAATATTTTGGGCCTCCCTGGTGACACAGGAGTTAAAGTCTCAGCACTAGCAAGCTATCACCGGCTACTGTGGCATGAGTTCAAACCCTGGCCAGGGAGCTAGCTGACCCACACGGCGCAGCAGACCTCTCCTGTCTCACCCGCTGCTGCCCTGAGCAGTGTATTTCAGTCAGTCTGCCTGTTCTGTTCCCCACTCTGTCTCTGGTGAATCCTCTCACCCCACCCACTGCACTTCTGGCCTACACCCCAGTTCTTGTATGCATAAATAAAAAAAATAAAACTTTGGAAAAAAACCTGCAAATTTTTTATTCAGCCTGGGTGGCAGTTTACAAAATAGAGGAGGCAGCCAATCCATAGAGTGTCAGCTAAGCCAACACTCAGAAATTGCTGTCACCATCTAAATTCAGGCCCTGGAACTAGGCAGCCTGTGTACAAATCCTGGCTCTGTCACTTGAGAGTTACATGACCTTTCTTTTGGAAAGAAAGCAGATGCTGAAGTTGGGAACACAGAGCGCTCTGGCACCACGCCCCTATTGCTTGGGCCCCTTGTTATCTGAGATGTGTGACAATGTCACCTGCTGCTCACACTGTAAGCTGCTGAGAATGAAGACCTTGAGAAAGGTGTGTCACAGGCACTCAATAGAATGCCAAAACAAGCCCTTTCCTGTGCACACTTCATAGCTGTGTAGGAGACACTGCATAATTACGAATCACCCATAGCTGCCGGCATGATAGCAAACACAGCAATCTCAGTCAAAGGCAATTCTGTCCCTTAACCCCAGAGACCCCACTATGGTCTTTGCATCTCAGATCATCCTTCCCTTTTTCTCCAGAATCATATTGCCAGTCTTCCCTGGAGCCTTCTGCCTTCTCACCCACCTATTAACATCGTACCATGAGTCTGTCGCAGTGTGTTGTTATTGCTTAAGGGTACACAGAGTGTGGATTACTTACACACACACAACCCTGAAGTGGACTAGTTTTGTGGGTTATTTAAACTGATCATCCATGTGAATCCAAAGAAACAGACTCATCACTTACCCAGGTCAGCCTGTACTCAGGAGACATATCCCAAGAATTCAAGTAGGGAAGAAAAAGAGGTTGTTTCAGAATATCACATTTTTAGAAAAGCAATTGCTTTGGCTCCAGTGCCAATAAAACCCTCTGTGGTATCCTCATTTTCTGCCCTCATGGTTTTCAGAGTCACCCACCAAGGGAGTTATTAATCCAGAACGTGTACATACATGTTGCTTTCTCCATTTACTGACATATTCAAAAGGCACAGCCAGAAATAGACAGTGAGTCTTCACTCACATGGACTCTTTCAGATATGGCACTTCTGCCAGTTCCATAGGTCCCTTGGTCTAAAGCTGAGGGCTGAAATAATTAAAAATTATGGACCCTGTCCATCAGCCTGGCCTACAGCCCAGTGAAGTCACAGCATGTGGCTTGAACCTTTCACTTTCCCCTGCAAGTGAAACTGAGTTCATGGAAATCCTTCCTTTATGGCATTTGATATTTGTATGGCACTTCAAAATGAATTAAGTGCTTTTCAAATGCATTATCTCACTTTAGGCCTTAAAGTACCATGAGGTTGGCAAAGAAACCACAATTAACCTTATTTTACAGACAAGGAAGGTAAAACAAGAAAGGCAAATCATGTTTCCCGTGGCCTAACGTCTCATAAATGACAGAGCTGAAAGTCAAATTCAAGTTTTCGGATTCTAAGTCCCAGGGCCTTTCTACGTCTTTGTCAACAAGTCTCCTCTCAGAGTTTTCCTCTCTCCAGAGGCCTAACCTCATCAATCAGGTACCAACCCTAAATCACCATTTGCAGTGCTTCCTGACTGAGCCATTCTCCAGGGACTGAGTGTAACCATCTGAATCACATTTTTAAATTGATTTGGAGGTCGTATCTCTTACTGTTTTATACCATCTGACCCCAACATCATCTCAGTTTTACAGAAGCATTATTTGCACTATTTCATGAGAATATTTATGTCTGCTATAACAGCCTATAAAAAGGCCACCGCCCCCAGCAAAATCATTCAATCACCGAGGGTACAAAATGTCCCAAAATTCAGTATCAGATGCTTTCTTTTCCCAGTCCCCCCAGAGCTTGCTCAATGAATTTTCACATAAAGGGCCATGGAGGTAGAGACAAGGGTATGCATGGCTTGAAACACATGGTTTCCCTCTCACCAAAACTGACTTGGCTACTATCTCTCCTGAGTACCCAAACTTCCGGGAGAGGCCCAATGCTAAGCCCTCAATCGGGCCACATTCTCCGGAGAGACTTGATAGCAGATTGATTACTTGGATGCCCTCCATTGCAGAGGAGGAAGCCATTTGTCCTTGCTGGAAATGGTACTTCCTCTGATATGGATTTGCTTTCCCAGCCTGCAGTGCTTCTTCCAGCACCACTGCCCACAGACTTTATGAATGTCCTTTTCACTTCCATTGTACCCCTCATAAGATGTTAATTTTACAGAGAAAGAAGGGAGGTGCTGGACTAACACTCAAAGGACTCACTGACCTAACATAGATATAAACCAGGAATAGTTATCCCGCCAGAACAGTACAATGGACTATTAAAAAGTCAATTACAGAGTCTCCAGGAGCCAGCATCTGAAAGTTGGAGGTGTTAGCCTCTAAGATGTGGCATAAGTTCTGAATGTAATGGCCAATAGACAGTGTCATTTCTATTATAGCCAGTAGTTTAGGAACCAAGGGGTAAAAGTTGGAGTGGAACTTCTCAATATTACATTTAATAGCCCACTCACAAAATTATAGTTCTGCTGGTTCTGAGGTTTCAGTTCACAAAAGATCTATGCCTCTTTGAACACACAAACAATATGTCTGTTATCTAGAAGAGCTACCTGGCTCTTTTGGGCTGCTCTTGCCACCAGAACTAAAACCCAGATGGGAGTTTTCAAGCTAGATGGTATGAAATAGGGTTTCTGTTGTAGAGTGAAGACATGGGTAAGGATATGTATGGAGCACAGAGGATCCTTCCAGGCACCTCCTTCTGCAGTCATTCTGCAGTCCAGTTAAAAGACTTGGACAGCCACATACAGGACAATGAGTGATGGCTGATACCTCAGGGATAAAGGCTTATATACATTATTTTGCTGATTTAGGGCAAAAGAAGATGATCTGACTAGTAGAGGAAAAGTTGCAGGAAAAAAGACAATAATATCTGGGCCTCCCTGGTGGCGCAAGGGGTTGAACACAGCACTGAGAAGCCATCAGCAGCCTCTGCAGCACGAGTTCCATCTCTGGCCAGGGACTACCCACATGGCGCAGCAGACCTCTCCTGTCTCACCCACTGCTCCTCTCAGCAGTGTGTGTCAGTTAGTCTGCCTGTTCTGTGCCCCACTCTGTCTCTGGTGAATCCTCTCACCCTCACCCCCATACCTCTGGCCTGTACCCCAGTTCTTGTATGCATGAATAAATCTTTTTTAAAAAGACAACATCTACCCATAGTCTCTTCCTTGTTTTTACATATTGAATTTCCCCTCCATTTTATTATTTATATATAAAATGGTAAACTTTACAACATAGTTTCTTAGTTTACAGAATTTCAATGTAGAATTATGATGGAGTCAAAAGATGAATGCACATCATCTAAAGGTCCTGATCTGAGAGCTGGATGTAGTAACTGATCAGAATTTGCCACCTTTTTCCATGTTCTCATTTATATCAGGAAAAGTTACTTTTTATTATATGGATGCTTTTGTTGTTGTGAAGCTTAAGTATGGCCAAATGATATATGTTGAAATTGGCCAAACATGTGGATGTTAGACACTGTCTTAGGATTGGTTCCCCAGAATGGAGTCATGTGAATATTTATTAGGAGAATGTTCTCAGAAGCAATTTTTTCAATTATTTTTTATTAATTTAATTTTTTTACATCATTGTTCATTTCTTTGGGAATAGAAGTATTTTGTTTGAGATTTTTAAACAATATTTGCTTCCCCCCCACCCCTCAGGTATAGTCCCCATAGAGTTTAGAAACAATTTTTGAAGGAAACGAGATAGGGAACAGGAAGAAGCTAAACACAGATGAGATTTCAGATTAAATCTAGCCATAACCTGATCCCATAGGTAGCTCTTGGTGTATAAATGACTCTAAGGAGTCCTAACTTGAGACAAAGGAATGAGGATTTTGTCCCCACTGCCGCCATCAGTCATCGGTCCTAGGGACAAAACTCCCAGGCGCCATCAGGTGAGTGACTTCAGTTGCCCAAGGACAGTCCTACCAAGAAAGTTGTGAATGTGGTCTTTAGTGGCAGCATCTGCAGAAACTGGGGAATGAGCACCCCAGACCAGTAGAGGCACCCCTAAGGACTGGGTGGAGAACCCACTAAGTCCGCTACAACTAATCAGCACTTTTAAACATCCTTCACATGTTTCAAAAACTCCCATCCTACCAGTACCAGACTCCTCAAAGAAACCAGAAATTCACTTTCCAAGCTTCCTTGCTTGCTGGAGTATAGGCATGTAACCTGTGGTCCTGCAATCAAGTGCACCTTCTTAGACTGAGATTTGGAAGCTAGTAATATAGAAGAGCAGATGGACTCCATTCTGGCCAAGTCAGTGGCAGTTCCATTTAATTATCAGAGACAGCAGTTGCAAAGGGTCTGCTGGTAGCATCTGGTGCCCATGGTAAGTGATTTGGCAGTTGTCGATGCCCTCCAGTGAAAGACTGCCAGGAACACATCTTGTGGTTGAACAAGTTGCTTTCATTACCCATTACTGCTAGGGAAAATGCACAGCACAGGGAGGATTGCAGAGAGGACTTATTACAGGATTTGGGCTTGTGTTAGATGATCTCAGGAAGATTTTAAAGAAGTGGGACTTTGGTCTATATTGATGCAACCAGAATGCAGTAATTCAGTGGTTGAGTAGCTTAATAAATCTTACCTAAATGGAGAGAAGACTAGCTCAAAGCTAAAGCTACAACTGGTAAAGCAGCAGCAGTTATTTGTATGAGCCAGGGTAGGGGGATGTGATATGGGCAATGTTTACATTTCTGTCTTGATCCATCACCAACACAGAGTGACCCTGTCTGATATGACTGTTCTGTGAAATTGTTTATGCTCAATAGGAGAACACCAACGTCTAGCTATCCAAGACCTGGATGATGGCACCAGGTCCGCTCACTCACATCAGAGTATGTCTATGTCTTTCTCTTTCTCGCGTTGTGAGGTTGTGGTCCTTGTACCTAGCAGTAGTATCAGTGGAGTCTCCACTTCTGCCTTATGATTTTTGAGTGTTATTTTTAGTTGCATTGCCTCCAAGTTGGTTCTCTGGCTTACTCAGGGATTGTATAAGCTTCAAACAAGCCTCAGTTTCTTTTCTGCTTAAACAAGTCAGATTTGGGTTGTGGTTCTTTACAAGTAAGAACACTGGTTGATATTCATCTGCTCTACCCCTGTACCCTAAATCCCAGGACTATACAGATCAATAGCTCCCATGAGGACATAAGAGAAACAAGACTGGCTAAGGAACTCCTAGGTCCTTTAGGAGAGTGCATTGTCTTAATGACTTCTTTGCCGATTATGCAGTGCCCCATTTGAGGCTCAGGATGGAGCTAACATCTGCAGGGAATCTGATAGTCACAAACTAAGAGATCCTGGACTCCTGTGGATAAGAATCAGACTGAAACATTTTTTTTTATCAGCTGTAACCCTGTCACTACCATCAGCAAGGTCACAGACACAAAAATGACTAGGAAATGAGACCCCCCCATATAATCAAGTGCAAGTAGGCTTTGAACCAGAAGCAATGAGAGAAGATATCCAAATGATCTGATTCTGGTTTGGCTCAGCCTCCTAAGTTTTGACCTAGGCTCATTGTGACCTCAGTGGGTCAGCTGACCGTGGCCCTGATCCACTCTGCTGATTCCAAATCCCAGGATTCTTCTAGATCTTTCCTCATTTGAAGGTAAGTTCCTTAAAATCTGGAACTTTCTCCTTTTCACTTTTGTTTAACGAGCTCCTTAAATAATGGTTGACACATAGTAGACCCCCATTAAGTATTTGTTGAATGAATGGATGAATGAATGTGTGGAAGAGTAAATAACTGGATCATTTTTTCCAACACTCTCCTTATGGAAAGAATTAAAAAAAAAAATCTGCCTAGCTTCACCAATTTACTTTTCTACTGCTCTGTCTCTTCCAAAAGTTATCTATGGCTCTCCCACCCTTCAGGAATAGCTTTGTTTCTTAGGCTCCCAGCTTACTGCTGACAAATTGTTCTTCTATAGCTTCAGTTGAACACTTTTTGTGCAACCAGCCCAGGAGACACTGAACACAGTTCTGCATTCTAGGCCAATTACACTCAGCTGTACTGAGGTATTAATTAGGACACATACAGGAAGTGTTCCATCCAGAGACCTGCAGCCAAAGGGGTAGTGTTCCTCTGAGACAGGGACTGTTGCAAGGAGCAGCGAGGAAGTACATAGAGCTCAGTTTAATAGCCCTAGGCTTGATTCCATAGTCAGTAGGTAATTTTATTCCCCCCTTTTTGGTGTGTGTGTGTGTGGGGGGAGATAAACAAGCCTTCTGTTTACTCACAAGGCCTGTCAGTTGTTAATTCACTGTCAGTAATAACTGCCCATCAGTTTTCCTTGGAGCTGCCTAAATTTATCAGGAAAGTTTCACGTGGGTACTACAACTCACGCTGCCTCCAATACATGCAGAAACACAACACATGTGCACACACACACAGGCACATGCACACACTCTCTCTTCTCTCCAGATATTTTGTGCATCAAAGTAGTTGTAGTAATTTGAGACAAAGAAGGGTCTTTTTACTAACTATACTCTGGGATTTTTAGTGATGCTTGAAGAAACCAGAAACCTGAGTTATAGTTCTGGACATGAGCAGGAAATTAGAGAATGTAGATAAGTGGTAGGGGGCTTGAAGAAGATAAATGTGAGATAAGGAAAATAAACTGCCCCTCACAATTTTTGTTTAGGGCCACAGCTGGACCCTGCCCTCTAAGGAGTTGATTTAAGGTGACTGTAAATAAATCAAACTTCCTACATGTGTGACCTTGGATGAGTCACTTAAAATGTCCGTACTGCAGTCTCTTCATTTTAAAAATGGGGATAATAATAGTGTATACTTTTTGGGATTGTTGTGAGGATTCAAATAGTTAACACTTGTAAAAGCACTTAGAATAGCATCTGGTACATAGTAAGTGCTATATGAGTGATATGTTATTATTTTTTCTGTAATAATTATCATTAGTTGAGAGTTTTTAAAATCTTTTATACCATTCTTCTTTGCTTCCTGTAGTTACAGGCCGCAAGAAAGATTTCTGTATGGATTTGCTTCCTTTCACAGAGACATAAGTGCTGGGCATATGTGTAATCTGAAATTCAGCAGAGCCCAGGCACAGGACTAAGCTCCTGAGGAAGGACTTCAGGCTTCAGAATTGCCAGGGAGTGGGGATGCAAACAAGTCTCTACTATGAAATGAGGGTTTGAGAAAGTGTATTTTTTAACTACCTGTCTCAGTGTTAAAAATTCCCAACCACAGATATGCCAAATTAGAATTCTGGAGGCAGGGTGTAGAAATCTACATTTTTAAGTGCTCAGGTTAAATTGCCAAATTTAGAGGATAAAAATCTAAGAAGTCCAATTAAATTTGATGTTTGGATGAGTAACATATCATTTTTTATTATAAGTATGCTCCAAATATTTCAGGTGCCATACTTATACTAAAAATCATTTGTTTATATAAAATGTTAATGTAATGGGGCATCCTGTATTTTATCTGGCAGAGTACACCTAATTCCAGCGTGTGCACTTCCAAGGAGATTTGAGCACCACTACATTAGAGGAATGTGGGTTCTGGAGAAGTCTCTCTTTGCAAGGAAAACTGGAGAAGGGATGTGAAACAGGGGTGTAAAGTGGGGGACTGGCCGAAGGGAAATAACAAAGTTCCGGGTCTTCTAACAGTGACAGATCAGGGTAGATCATCAGGCAGAGGAAGGTGACTTCATCACCCAACCAGAATTCTTTTAATCAGCCCCAAGGACTGGATTTTTTCCTAGAGCATGGTTTTTAGTGGGTGGAAAGGAGTTTCCATCCCCAAATACACTTTACAGGGTTTCACCTGTTAAAAAGCATAAAATGAGAGCTCAAGAATGAGTGACTTTTTCAGAAGCATCTCAAGTGCCCCTCCCTGTAGGGGAAGGAAAAGCTTTTCCTCTATTCTTTTAGATGCAATACCTGGTGCCTGCAAATAAAACCGGCAAGACAAATTAACAGGAGAAAAGGCATGCATGCTTCATTGATATCGATGTTTTAAGTTTTGTGTGATGGATACATAGAAAAAAGTGAAAATCCAATGAAACAGTTATACCCAGGGGCATATATACCATTTTAACAATGGGTGACAAACTGTGGAGAAGTAATGAGACAAAGGAAAGGGGGTTGGACTTACTGTATGGTAAGTTGTGGGAAGATAACCCTCTGGAGGTCTTGTGTGCACACCCATTTAGGTGCCAGCTCTCCATCTCCAATGATCGAGTATGGAGAAAGGAAAGAGGAATGCCTCACAAAGGGAGATATATGTCCTTTTAAGGCAAAGAGATGGAGGGCAAAGAACCCTTCCTAGGTTGGCTGCTCCTTGATTGCCTTCAGCTCGAAATAATCTTTATGCCAAGTGGCAAGTTTTGGGGTGGTCTACTCTGATCCCCTTTACCCGCATTTTGAGAACCACTATCACAGAGCTTCAGCCAGAAAATAGAACAGAAAAATAGGTTATTATAAAATGTGCCTGTTGTCTCTGGTCTTTACCTGACTCAGCAGATAGCAGGTTTCCTTGCTAGAACCCAGCTAGCCTTCCCCCAAACACAACTCCACAGGATTTTCTCTCTGTTTGTATAAATAGTAAGCAAAACAGTAACTCCTGAACCTCTGGGGTCATTCCCTTTCATCATGGCTATTGCCAAGATCTTAGTAGGCACTGGTGTGCAGTAGTGCTTATTAGCTTGAGGAGACTAGAGAGAGAACTGGGTCAGTTTTCCTAACAGAAATATATTGTGAAAGTCCCCCTATTGGCATCATGTCAAGTTTGAGCTGTATTTACAGGCCTTGTTTTCCAGAACCACACACCACCTATTGCACGGGGCTGTTATCAGCCCAGCACAGCCAGACTCTGACTCCTGCCTACTGTCTTATCACATTTTCATTATGACCCAAATGTCAGCCGAGAGGATTCTACTTTCTGATGGATTAAAAAACTACTTATTATGATTAGACTAATTCTCCTCAGTCTTGCAAGGATGAAAAGAAATGTTTCATGGGAAGCCCTGACTAAATGCTAGTGCCCATGACTCTGTTTTTTGCTGTTGCTTCCTACCAATCCCAGGTGTCGTGTCAAAGGGATGCTTCCCGGCCAAGAACAGCTTTGTCTGAGCTTCGTCCCTCCCACTCAGCACCACCAAAGCCCTTTGAAGGAGAATGAAATGGTCATTATCAAGTGACATTCAGCTCATTATGAAATGGCATTCTAAGCATCCCAGGGATTAATTGGTTGCTGGTAGGAGAGAATAGAGAATAGGCAATAGTTAGCCAGGGTAAGCGCACACGCACACGCACATGCACATGCACACACACACACACACACACACACTTTTTATTTCAAAATATATGGCATAATTGAGGTCTACAAAATGCATAGGTGAAGGGCCTCCCCTGGGGGCGCAGCGGTTGAGCGCTGGGCTGCAAGGCTGCCCGCAGCCTCTGCGGCGCTGGTTCAATCCCTGGCCACCGGCGAGGGTCCCGCACACACACAAAAATATGCATAGGTGAAAAGCAAATACCATATGACTAAGGATAGTAATATGCTCTAGTATTCGCAATAATGGCACTGGCCAGGTTTTTTTTTCTTTTTTTTTTTTTAAAGGTTCTTCTTTTTTTTAACATTTATTTATTTATTTATTTATTTATTTATATCAGCACTGGGTACAGTCAGAAGTGCCGGAGCGTGAGAGAATTCACCAGAGCCAGAGGGGAGAGCAGAGCAGGCAGACTGATGAAGTACACTGCTGAGGGGAGCAGCGGGCAGGAGAGGACTGAGCGCCATGTGGGACCCTCGCCTGGCAGCCGGGGATCGAACCGGTGCTGCGGAGGCTGCAGGCACCTTCACAGCCCAGCGCTCAACCGCTGTGCCACCAGGGGAGGCCCTGGCCAGGTTTTCTTGATTGGGAGTTTATTGGTGTCATCTTATCTGTCTCCATGCCTCCCTGGACAGTGAACTTGCTACAGGTAGGAGACATGTCTTATTCATCTCTGCTATTTGCTTATAGCACTTAGCACAAACCTGCTTTAGAGTAAGCACTTTCTAAAATGTTTATAAAAACAAATGTGCTGGCAAAATAAAGATGAAGAACAAAAGAGGAAGGTGCAGGACAACTTTCAAGTCTGGATGAAGTATCAGCAATTGAGCCCAAGCAAACAAAAACAGTTGTAGATTAGAGGAAATGGAAATAAAAGAGTCTAAAAATAGCAGATTGCAGTTGCAGCCAGCTAAGAGTGGTCTGGTCCACTCAGCACCACCACATAGAATCACAAGGAAACTCATGCTGCTTGTGTTACCTACTACTAAGACAATTTAATGGCAAGACATTAATGAAGAGGAAAAAAATGAAAAGGACAGTATGATCTCCCTGCCATGCTTAGTTCCATATCTGCATTCATGCAATTCTCCCTTCCTCCCCCATGTACCTGTGAAATCCTTTTCATACTCTAAGGTATAATTCCACAGGTCTCCACGATATTGTTGAAATTTATGTCATATGTCTGGATTCAATCCAATGATTTCTACCTTGGGAGAAACACAACTGGTTTTCTATGGGAATCACCAAGCCTTCTGCTTTTCTTCTGGATATTCTAAGCATCTAGAATAGTGTTGGGTGCATTACAGGGACTTACTAAGTATTTTATATTTATTGTTCAATAATATTTAATTTTTAATTATTAGATAAATATTATCTTGATTTATGGTGAATAGAAAACGAATCCCACAGAAGGCTGGAAGAGATATCTCTCCTGTAGTAACAAATTTAATTTCACTTCACTAAATAAACAACTAGTCTCATCTCAGGCCAAATGGGCATGTTACCCTTTAGAGACTGTTTTTCACTGCCTGGTAGAGCAGTTTGTTATGATTAGAGAGTACAAAGCATATCTACCTCTAGTGCCCCAAATTGGAATGTGTTGCACAAATCTCTTCAGTGAGATGACTTATGTTTTCTCCTTAATTGAGAAAAAAAGTTCTAGAAATTATGAGGGGAACTTTAGATACCATCTCCCTTGATTGTTAGACAGAAATAACAGTATGTGACTTATTTCAAAGAATAGTCAAAGGTCATTTTAGAAGTACTAAAAAGTGGCAAAAAAAAAAGTAAAGGGAGAAGAACAGTCTCAGAGAAACTGATTAAAATTATGGATAGAAAATCCTGTTGTGAGAGCAGAGCCTCAAAAATAAAATTATGGATAAGAAGATAAAAAACCTGCAAGATATAAGAATTGGAGACATCTGGGGATGGGATGAATTGTGATAGTATTTATTGACCTGAAAAGAAGATTTCCATTGAAAAAAATAAGAAATCTTACAGTGAGCCCAAATCGCAGAATCTTCTAAATACCTAATGCAGGGCAGTTGTGGTAGGCACTTCTAAGATTCCCCACCCCTCCAGTGAGTATTCCAGCATCCACACACTTGTGACATCCCCTTCCCACCCACAATACCCACACCATGTGTCCTCACCTTCCCTTCCATAGTCAACATCCCTAGTGGGTGGAATGGATCTAGGGAGTTGCTTTTAACTGATAGAAAACAGCAAAGGGATGTCACTTCTTAGATTGCATCACCAAAGACTGTGACTTCATTGTGTGGACATATTCCTCTCTCTCACTTGATCACATTGATGAAGCCATTGCCCATGTTGCAAGCTGCTAATGGGGAGATTCCCACATGTAAGGAATAGAGGGCGTGTTCTGGCCAATAGCCAGTGAGGTATTGAGGTCCTCAGCACAATGGCCCTCAGGGAGCTGAATCCTGCCAACAAGCACTGAGTAATCTTGGAAGAGCATCCTGTCCTAGTAGAACAGAGAGGTGACAGTGACCCAGGCCATAATCTTATTTGCAGATTTGCAATTGACTCTAAGCCAGAGAACCAAGCTAAGCCATCCACAGATTCCTGACCCACAAATGAGGTAATAAATGTGTGATGATGTAAGCTGCTAACATTGAGCCTAATTTTTTATGCTGCAATGAATAGTGAATGTAACAGGGAAGGCAGCTTCCAGGCTCATGTATGGAATGGGGAGAAAGACAAAGTGGCTCTATCACATTTTGAGGGTACAAGTGGCAGCAAGATCCCAGGGCATTAGATCACAGGGCTGACCATTACAAAGCAGTGGGAAAGAGACTATTTGAAAAATAATAACCTAGAAAAGTCCCTTGTCCTATAGTTACTAAAGATACATAATGGAAACAGAATCTAGGACACAGGAAAGAAGTTTCAACTCAGGGCCAGAGGCCAGAAGCCCAAAAGAATTGATAGCCTGGGTGATCTTACGGTCTAGTCTACCTTGGTATGACATCTTTATCGGAGACCTAGTGGGACAGAAATCACCTCTGTGACTTCTGTGACCTCCCTTTCAAGTCTTCCTTGAACAATGAGAGCTTGAAATGGGAAGGGAAATGCAGAAGACTCCTGCTATGTTTATAGTTTCTGAGATGTGCTGTGTGAATTGAAGAAGAAATCGATCAGAAGGTACATGGAGCACAGCGGTGAGAGGAAGCATCGCCTGGAAATAGCCACTGATCAGATTTGTTTTCTGGCGAAGAGGCTGAAAGGTGACTTGAGGCAGGATGAAAGTCAGAGCTGAGATATCAGGCATGTGCTTCCATAACCAGTACTCCGCCTGCTCTCAGCCCTGCCATCTCTGAGCTATCAAAATGGGGGGAGGTTGAAAGGATTTGAAAAACTGGAGCTCAAAAGGACCTATTTCTTCAACATTGTTTTTGACTTCCTGTCCTTCTGGAGAAATGTTGGAGCTCTGCTTTATGAAAATCATCATAGACCATGATACAAAGTAGGTTCTCTTGCGGTCCTACTGATAGGGGGGAAGAATGTCCTGAGCAAACGCCATTCAGGCTTTGTGGACTCCACCCCATGACACTGGGAACTACAAATCCCATGAGCACCAGAGGGAAGGTTGCGAGGACCTGAGGGCGGAGTTAAGCAACCAGGCTCTCGGTTTGGGTATTTAACTGGCCAGATCAGAGTAGGGGTTCGCTGGCTTGGCCACGAGGCGTGCTAGGTTTCTTGCCAGCTTGGCGGGTCATTGGGATTCCAGGTCAGCGGAATCGGTAGGACGCATTTACGAACTTATCTGCCTCTTTTTCTCCCTGAGTTATTCATTTCCCATTTCCCCTTCCCTTGTAAATAAACCTTTTATCAACCTTTTGTGTATGTCTGCAGTTTAGCATTAATAAGTCCCCTTTAAGCGCATGGGTGAGGACCCAGTCAGGTAACCCCATTTTATATTGGGGTTTGCCCTGTAACACTACCTCTTATCTTAGTACCTTGCCCAATCGTACCTTTCCACAATTTCAGGAGGTAATCCTGTGTACTTGATTGTTTAATGCTCACAACAATCTTATGAGATAGATAAAGCATTGTTAATCCTGCTTTATAGATGAAGAAACTAGTGAAACCATCTGGTCCTGAATGTTTGTTTTTTTGGGAAGCTTTTGAGTACTGTTTCCATTTCCTTGCTTGTGATTGGTTTCTTCGGGTTTTCTATTTCTTCCCTATCCAGTCTCAGATGATTGTATACTTCTGAGAATCTGCCCATTTCATCTAGTTTGTTGAATGTGTTTGCATATAAATATTTATAGTAATCTCTTATCCTCTGAATTTCTGCAGTGTCTGTTGTCACTTCTTTTTCATTTTTGATCCAATTTATTTGATTTTCTCCCCTTTTTTCTTAGTGAGCCTAGTTAAAGTTTTGTCTATTTTGTTTAATTTCTCAAAGTACCAGCTTTTGGTTTCATTTATCTTTC
The DNA here is from genome assembly GCF_964194135.1 of Talpa europaea. Classification (NCBI taxonomy): domain Eukaryota; kingdom Metazoa; phylum Chordata; class Mammalia; order Eulipotyphla; family Talpidae; genus Talpa; species Talpa europaea. Next base: position 70,480,003 of record NC_140081.1, read on the forward strand.
CGACTGTCTTATTTCTATCTCATTTATTTGTGCTCTACTATTTATTATTTCCTTCCTTCTTCTGGCTTTTGGATGTTTTTATTCTTTTTTTATATTCCCTTGAGATGAGAGACAGGTTGGTTGACTTCTTTTTAGTTTTATTATGTGGGCCTGTATTGTTATATACTTCCCTCTTAGAACTGCTTTTGCTGTGTCCCATGTATTGTGAAAGGTTGTGTCCTCATTATCGTTTGCCTCGAGGTATTTTTTATTTTTTCTTTGATTACCTTATTAACCCAGTGGTTGTTCAGTAATGTATTGTTCAGTTTCCATGTTTCAAATTATTTCCTTGTTTTCTTTTTGTAGTTGATTTGTGGTCAGAGAAGATACTTGGTATGATTTCATTCTTCATGAATTTGTTGATATTTGTATCATGACCCACCATGTGGTCAATCCTAGAGAATGACCCATGTGCACTTGAGAAAAATGTGTATTCAAATTTTTTTTGAGTGCATTCCCCTGTAAATATCTACTAGACCCATGTGGTCTAGCTCTTTGTTTGGGTTGATTATGTCCTTATATATTTTCTGTTTCTGCCTTCCTTTGCCTGGCTTTTTTTAAAAAATCATGCATACAAGAGCTGAGGTGTAGACCAAAGGTGGGGGGGGGGGGCAGTGAGAGGATTCACCAGAGACCGAGTGGGGAGCTGAACAGGTGGATTGACTGAAATATACTGCTGAGGGTAGCAGCGGGTGACACAGGAGAGGTCTGCTGAGCCATGTGGGTTAGCTCCCTAACTGGGGATCAAACTGGTGCTGCAGTGGCTGTTGATAGCTTCATAGGGCTGACACTTAACCACTTGCACCACCAGGGAGGCCCTATTCTGGCCTTTTGAATAATGAAATGTTTGTTTTTCCTTTCTGATATAGGGGATGATAGAAATGACTATGAAGTATACAATACAAATGAATCCTAAATGAAGGTTTGGTGTTGCATTGGCTGACTTCCAGAGGTCCCTCTTTTAATTTCTCTCAATCTTTGAAGGTAGTTTCCAGGTGATGATCCATGATAAATCATAATATGTTCCTCCAAGAAAAGGTATCATGCTTATATGACTGGGATAGGATGGGTCTAACAAAGCTGAACAGGTTTCATAACTGTATGACTACTCAGAGCCTTTATTAAGATTATATGCAAAGTAAATATGCAAGATAAGATTTAAAATATGCGCCTTACCAAATTTTATTTTGTGATGGAATTCATTGTCTTTGGGGCCTCTTGAGGGACTAATGTACATCAGACTATAGATTGGTTGGAATATAGAATGTTGGTCTATGTTGGTTTTATAAATGTATTACATTAGTGCATAACTCTTCAGTCCTGGAAACCAAGAAGGAAAAATATTGTGCCAAACACACATAGAACTCTTCAAGGCTGTGCTTTGCTGGGAGCAGTGGGAGGTACTGCACTTTGGGACTGTGTTGGAAATGCACATTAGGTGTCACCTCACATCCAATAACAATGAAAGCCCTTCCCCCCAACTACTGGTAAAATGGAGTGAGGTCTGAGAAAATGAGCCAAACATTTAAACTCTCCACTGAGCTGGCACCTATCTACCCCAGCATGCTTCCTAAGCCCTGTGTGCAGTCCCTAAACAATTATAGGTTATGCTCCATTATTCAGCCAAATAGCCCAGTCAGCCTCAGAGCACAGCCAAAGTTCTGAACTTGATGTGCTTTGAAAGACAAACCATTAAAAAGAGTCCAGTGTCAGGTCAAGGTATATAACCTAACCTAGAATTTAAGTTGATTTTGTCATATTTAAGAGACCAGCACAGGCATAAGCTATCTTGGTAGATTTCTGATGGACCACTGTGTGATTTTCCAGGGTTTTTGGTTTATTTGAGAATGGAAACAAACATAATCATACAGGGTTTTTTTTCCTAGCACAGTTACCTTTATCTCTGTTCTTACTCCCATCTTTTTGAAAAGGTTATAGAATACCTAAGAACAATTGCTTTCCTTTACTTGGGAGTGAAACTCTGGCTAAAAACTGCAGTCTCCTAATATTAGAACTGAAGACCTTGCAAACATCTTAGAAGAATTATTTTTAAAACCTAAGGGTAAGAGTGTTTGCATTGTAGGAAACAGGTTTGGATACTGGATCTCAATCATGCCCTTAAAAAATGCTCAAGTAACTTCATCTGAATTCTGCTCTCTGTCTAAGGGACAAAGACTACTTGAAATGTGAAAATGAAGCATGATGGTCAAATGTCTGTCCATAAGTCAAAAGCAGTAATTAAATGGCTATATCAAGGATCTTAATATGAATTTCATCAAGGAAGACATACAGGTGGTCAGCAGACACATAACAAGATGTTCTACATAGCTTCTTAGGAGGATGAAAATCAAAACCACAATGAAATTTCACCTTATACCAGTTAGAATAAGTATTAACAAAAAATCAAGAAATAATAAATGTGGGTGAGGAGAGAAAAATGAACCCTCGTGCACTTTTGATGTGAATGTAGATCATTCCAGTCCCTACAGAAAACAATATGGAGGTTCCTCAAAATATTAAAAATAGATCTACCATATGATCCAGTAATCCTACATGTGGCTAGTTGCCCAAAGAATGCAAAAACACTAATTCAAAAAGATATATGCTTTCCTACACACATTGCCGCACTATTCACGATAGCCAAGATATGGTCACAATCCCAGTGCACAAGAGCAAATGATTGGACAAAGAAGACATGGTATATATGCATGAGGAATGCTACTTGGCAATAAAAAATAAAAGATGAAATCTTGCCATTTGTTGCAACCAGTATGGTCCTTGAAGGGATTATTGCTAAGTGAAATAAGACAGAAGAAAAATACCTTATGAATTCACTTACTTGTGGAATACAAAGAAAAAAAAATAGATAGACAAAACAGAAGCAAATGTTTAAGGCTTTGACAACAGGATGGTTGTTGCCAGAGAGCAGAGGGGATGGACTGAGTAGGTGGAGGGGACCTGCTGGTTGGTGGTGGATGGTAACTAGACATTTGGTGGTAGGTGTAGTGATATATATAGTTGCTGAGGTTAAGAAACTAAACACCTGAAACCTATGTGGTGCTGTAAATTAGTGTTACCTCAATTGAAAAATAATGGCTACATCAAAATTACCCGAGGATCTGGTTTAAAAACACATACCCCGAATTCACCCTCCACATGCATTGAATCAGAATCTTTAGTGGTGGAGCTAATAATCTAAATTTTGATCTAAAGTTTCTTGCTTAATTATGACACATAGCCAATGCTGAGAGCCAGTAGTAGATCTACAAGATCTCTTCCAGACCCGACATTTATGGTTAGCTTTATTTAAAAACAAAACAAAACAAAACAAAAAACAGACATAGAGCCCCGACCCACTTGGTGCCAGGGATCGCCCTAGACTTCCATGCTTTGTCAGCCAAGATTTCTCATCAGAAAATGATGTTTTGACTATTTCTTAGATTCTCCCAAGGATGGTACATAATGAATAGTATATGATTATAGATGGGAAGGAGAGATGCTAATGCATTATATATGACAGTTGCCTGGGGCACGAGGGTAATTTCTCCTAACGTTGCTAAAGGCTGCTAGTAGAGAAACAGTATGTGAAGAACAGATGGAGTCTCTGAAATATAATGTATTTATACAGCAGAACGTTCAGTAATAAGATGGTGCCTCCAGTCACCTGGCCCCCTGAGTGATGCTGCGGTCTGAAACAGCTCCCCCCAACCCTGCACTCCACCTTCACCTATATCAGAAAGACAGTGATCAGTATAAATCACTGTTTAGATTTTAGGGTTAATTTGTTACCACAGTGCAACAGTCTATCTTGAGTAAAGCAGTAACATCAAGAAATTTGAACCCTGTTCAAACATCAAGCTATCAAAGGGGTTTTAACAGGATCAACTGAACATTTTTCAAGGATCACTCTGCCTACAGGGTTGAGACTGGATAGAAGGAGGGCAAGAGTTCATGTAGACAGAGCAACTTGTTAATGAATTAATTATTGAATTAATGTGTTCAGTCAACAAATACTTATTTAAAATCTTCTGTGTGATCAGCACTGTGCTAGGTGACAGGAATACAAAGATAAATGATAGAATCAAAGGTGGTGTTAAATGCTATCAAGTGAAGAGCGAGGGTGGGCCTCCCCAGTGGCGCAGTGGTTGAGCGCTGGGCTGCGAAGCTGCCCGCAGCCTCTGCAGTGCTGGTTCGATCCCCAGCTGCCAGGCGAGGGTCCCACCTGGCACGCAGACCTCTCCTGCCTTTCCCACTGCTCCCCTCAGCAGTGTACTTTGTCACTCTGCCTGTTATCTCTGCTCTGGCTCTAGTGAATTCTCTCACCCTCCTGTGCCTCTGAGTGTACCCAGTGCTTGTATAAATAAATAAATAAATCTTAAAATAAAAAAAAAAAAAGAGCCAGGGGGCTATGAAACAGAAGGAGCCATCTCTTTTATATAGAAGTATGAGGCCTGATAGAAATACAATGCTAGCCACATGTATAAGATTTTTCTAAAAACATTCTGGATGCTGTGGGCAGAATGAAAATGCTATAGTGGGACCAGACTAACCACTGAGTCCATTAAGGTGAGGCAGTTCAGGTACTGAGTCCAACAGATAGTGGGTCTTGTAACAGGCACACCCTGACCTGTGCATTTTGCAGAGTCAGACCCTTCAGCCAGTGCAAAGTCCTTTATCAGAAGGTCCTGGAAGTCCTGGAAGCAAACATACCCAGGGAAAGGGGAGCATTGATTATCTCGTTCTACACAATTGTCCAAACGCACTGAACTTAACACTTAGGGGTTCTGTGTTGATGTGTCCTCACATCAACAGGTTAACACAACTACATCCAAATGATTTGTACGGGATTCAAATGATCATTTTCTACAGAAGTTCTAATGAAAAAATTTGACTTTGGTAAGGCTTAAGTTTGTTAAGGATACATCTTTTTTTTTTATTTAAAGATTTATTTGTTTATTTATACAAGCACTGGGTACAGTCAGAAGTGTGGGAGGGTGAGAGAACTCACCAGAGCAGAGAGCAGAACAGGCAGAGTGACGAAGTACACTGCTGAGGGGAGCAGTGGGAAAGGCATGAGAGGTCTGCGCGCCATGTGGGACCCTCGCCAGCGGCCAGGGATCGAACTGGCGCTGCAGAGGCTGCAGGCAGCTTCGCAGCCCAGCGCTCAACCTCCGCGCCATCAGGGGAGGCCCAAGGATACATAATTTTTTCAGAAAGAGGATGGCAATGCATGAAATGGCAATATCATAGATTGTTTACATGTTCACTAGAGGTTTCACAACTAAAACCTGTGTAGCACAGCCTTCGGCTGATGGAAGTGTTTTTTTGTTTGTTTGTTTGTTTTTTCACTTCGGCATCCAGATGGTTCCCAACTCCCACCTAACCCCGTCCTTCTTTCAGTACAATCATAATTTCCTCATTCTATTACCTCAATTTTGAGATTTTTTTTCCAGGGGAAAACAACTTTTTTTTTTTAAATAATAAATTTTATTTTTATATTCCCCCATACAATTGCAAACGCCCCATTCTGACCCCAATCCTTCCCCTCCCGCCCCCCACCCCCCAAAAAGTGTCTCTGGTTCATAGTTTTCTGTTGATTTTGATTTTCACTTTCTTATATTCATTTTCCTGGTCCCTTATTTAAGTTCTCTAGATTCCTGCTATGAGTGAGACCATCCGGTATTTTTCTTTTTCTTTTTGGCTTATTTCGCTGAGCATGATCCCTTCCAGCGCCATCCATGTTGCTGCAAATTGCATGTGTTTATCTTTTTTGAATGCTGAGTAATATTCCATGGTATATATGTACCACATCTTCTTGATCCAGTCATCTATTTTTGGGCATTTGGGTTGTTTCCAAAGCTTAGCTATTGTAAACAGTGCTGCTATAAACATAGGGGTGCAGGTGCTCTTTGGAATTGATGGAAAACAACTTTTCTGACCGAAAGAAAAAACCATCAGAAAACTCAGGACTGGTCCACTTATTTTCTGCTCTCATTTTGTGGCCACTTTAAGGTCAAAGATTATATTTTGTCATTAGTACCTTGAATAGTGGTTGGCATATAATAGACCTGATGAATTTATGAGTGAATGACAGCAGTATCCAACATCACTCCTGAAAAAAATTGTAAAGGGACAATGGCGAATAAAACACAACAGAACTCACAGAGCCAAATCACCATCATACTTGGATAATGTTCCTAATAACCTCTTATATTTGTGCCTTCACCCCTCTTACTATCACTGTACTTTGAACTTGATATATCATGTGCCAATTACATAATTAAGTGACAGTTTCCCCCCAAGTGCATCTGCAAGCAGAGGGATCAGTAGCATGTCCTCTTCATCTCTGTATCCCTAGCACCTAGTCCAATGCTTGGCATATTATAGGTGGTCAATGAATGTGCAATGAGTAAATGAAATAATGCAACTTAACTGCAACCTTCCTGTGGCTGGGTAGGGCCATATTCATTTCTTTTGCAGTCATCACTCCCACCACCACAGATACACTGCAGATCTTGGGAGAGCTCTAGCTCCAGAGCTTTGCATAAAGTCTAATGCACCTGGCTCCATCGGAGCCTTTTGTTATCATTGACCAGTGACCACATGCACAGCTGATGGAATCCCTTAGAGTAGAGCTTGGTCCGCAAGCCCTGTGTACTAACAATCCTTCTAAATATATTACAGTATATTCCCTACATCTAACTCACTGGACATTTGGTAAATGTAAGGATGTAGCAAACAGAAGTTCCAGACTGAAGTTTCAGGCATATGCATTGTCAGACATATGGCAGGATCTTTCAATGAGACTTAAGGGGTGTCACTATCTATTCAGCTATGTTCACCATTGGACATCGCCATGTTTCTCAATAGGGAAATGTTTTCCTCCTGCTAATATAAATCTGCTTTATCTTTCCAAATTAAGACCCCATAGTAGAAAGTCAGTGAGCATTGGAAGATTAGTTCAGAACGAAACTTTAACCCCCACTGCATCATTTGCTTTCTAATCTCTTTTCAGAAACATCTAAATGATAGAAAGGGCTAGAGAGTAGAACTCCTTATTTTATGAACTACTCTTACAACCTTCATTTTTCCCTTCCCTACCCACCCCATAAACCACAAATATCACATTTTTGAATTCCTATTTTGAGAGCACAGCTAACAGATTGTGATTCGAGTGAAGGCCTTTGTAAGTTGGAGGGAGTCCTGAATTTAAAAACAAGAACTACTTTTTAGAGCTACCTATGTGTACATAACAACATGGAGAAATGCATCTAATTTCCAGGTTAAGAGAAAATCCAGTATTTTCCACCAAACAGGGTTTAACAAATAGTCCCAGCCAGAAATACAAGAGACTTAAAGCTACAATGATATGGTAAACAACATAAGTTAGACTGTGCCTGGGAAACTGTGAGATTCCCCTTACCTCCATATAGATAGCAACTAAGCATAGTAGGTAAACTTCTGAGACAAGGGTAGCTGAACTTCCTGAGTAAAGGGAAATCGGACCTTTTGTGAATGACCTGGGGGAGTCTCACATATGCTTATTGTATTTTTCCAAAAGACTGGCATGAAAGGGCGCTGCCACTTTGGCCATCCAACTGAAGGAAATTTGTTTAAGCCTGTTTTTCAAAGGCCAATCAATCCTACTCAGTAGTTTATGTTCTACCTTAAATGTTTCCTTGATTGTATCAATGGTCAAATTTTAGGACAAAATACTCAGTGATACTTTGTCTTTATTAAAGACTTTTGCAATGAAATATCTTTTCCTCAGCCAAGAGCAAAAGAGTATCCCCAAGAAACAGAGTATCCTGATGTGGAATATCTTTTTTTTTTAATTTTTTTTTAATAGAGGCATGTTTTATTTATTTATTTGTTTGTTTGTTTGTTTTGTTTATACATACACTGGGTACAGTCAGAAGCGTGGGAGGGTGAGAGAATTCACCAGAGCCAGAGCAGGGAGCAGAGCAGGCAGAAGGACCGAAGTACACTGCTGAGGGGAGCAGCGGGCGGCAGGAGAGGTCTGCGCGCCATGGGGGACCCTCCTCCGGTGGCCGGGGAGCACCCGGGGATCGAACCAGCACCGCAGAGGCCGCGGGCAGCTTCGCAACCCAGCGCTCAACCGCTGCGCCACCGGGGAGGCCCCTGATGTGGAATATCTTTGGAAGAACCAAGAGCATAGAGAGCATGATTGAGAAGCAAACGGGTGAGTAGTTTCCTTGCAGGCATAAGTCAAGAAAATCTTATTGGCAGCCATTCTTGCTGGAGGACTAGTCTTCTCACTATGCACCATTCTTTCCATAAGCCTTTGCATTGTCTCTTCCTTTTGCCTGGAATGTCATTAACTTTAACCTTTCCATAATTGGCTTTTCTTATCAACAGCTCAGGGAGATATTCCCTGAACATCCTACCTAAAATAAGTAATTCTCCCCTCTATTCTTTTTCTCAGTCCATTTTTATTCTTCGAAAAACTTAATGCAACTGATGATTTTACCATTTGTCTTTTCCACTATAATGTAAATATCAGGAGAGTGGGCACTGAATATTATTCACTATTAAACTCCCAACAGCACTATACTTAGACCATAATGGTTGTTCAAAATATGTGTTGAATGAATGAATGAGATGTGAGGCACACACAAATTACCACTTTATAATGCAGTGCATGCATAGTACAATGGTACAATGTTGTGGGCATTTGCCTCTCCAGAATCCACTTGCCCTTCTTCTGGCAATAATCTTGATCTTACCCTTCCAACTTCAGTCAACACCAGGCCTTAGAGGGTGGAACATGTGATCGAAGTGAATAAATGAATCCAGTTCCCTTGGCTAGTTACTGATTTAGTGGCCTGTATAATCAGAAAATGTGACTTTTATGGGAATGGTGACACTTTAATGGGAATGGTGAGACTCTTCCTTTGGCAGAGTGTGTTCAACTGGAGCAAATGTAGCCATCTTGTAATCATGAGGGCAAGGAAGCACTATGGGAGCTCAGAACAGGGAGAGACCATTGCATGTTATGAGATTTGTGTTGGGGTGGTAATTAAACTAGAACTTGAAGATAGGTATGATTATTTTTGTTAGCAATTAATTTCTTTTGGTTTGTTTTTCAAATTGAAAAGAATCTTAGAAGTCTAGAAAGAGGATGAGAGTGAGGCTTTAAGCCTCACTAAAGTCTAGAGTGAGGCTTAGAAAAGTGAGCTAGCTTGCTTACAGCTACATTGCAAGTTAATGGCAGGGTCACAATCAATATCCAGGGCTTTTGTGTCCTGGCTGGATATTCTTTCCACTTTATAGGAGGGATTTTGGCTTTGCAGTTTGGTGAAGAGACAGATTCTAGGTGAAGGAAGAGATATACCACACACATTTTGGCATAAAATAAAAATAAGCTCATAGGATAATAATCTGTGGATGTGGCTAGAGTGAGGAATAGCAAGAGATCAGGTAAGAAATATCAGTTGGGGTCTGTTTTAGAAGGAAAACCATTAAGTAAAAGAAAACTATGATTCAGGAAACATGGAAGATGGGGACTAACAGAAGCAAAGAAACAAGTAAAATGGTTGTGACACTAGCTTAGTGTGCCAAAATATGGGGCCAAACCAAAGAGAATTGAGTATGTTTTAAAAAGGAAAATAGGGAACAGATGTCCTTAACTGTCCTCACAAATACTTGTGTTACTGTCTAAATGCAATTCCAATTATATTCATTTCTGTGAATGGCTTATTTTGTACATCTATTGATTAGATAGTAGTATAATCACCATTTACTCTTAAATATGTATCAAATTATGTGGTAAATTTTATTTAACTTATGAATTTTGCTCATGTATGCTCACTCAGCCCTCCAATCTTGGTGCTCATTATGATGAGTAACGAAGAGTAGAGAAACAGCCAGCCACTTGCTTTTGGTTTTAATACTTCTCACCCATTTTTATATGAAGGTAGCCTTTTAAACCCCCAAAAGGAAGGTGAAGTCCTCCCTTTGTTCTGGATGGAGAATTTGAGGTAAACCCTTTCAGGAGAAGAGGATATGGCTAACCCCTAGGTCAAGAACCTGAGCAAAGCTGATCATCTGCTTATTTTGTTATTTGAATTGAAACTGGCCACTTCTCAGCTTCTCCCCTGGGGACACCCCCAAGATGTGCCCTGGTCTCTGGGTGCTCAGCTAAGGAGGCCATCTAGAACAGCCTCGTTGGTTCTACCTTGCACTGTGCTTAGCAACATGTCAGAAGCAAAAAGACTGTAGTATTAGAGGAACAGGAGCAGAAAGAGCCCAGGGGAGACCTAGAGTCCACTTGAGTAATAAATCATCAGCCAAAGCTGAGCACTGCACTTTATTTGGGAATCTTTAGGTTGTAATAGTGACATGTTTATTCATGGTCCAACATTTTTCTAGGTCAGATATTTCAAAGAACATACCTACAATCGAACACATACATTTTTTTCTGCTGTTCCTAAGCAGGGTGCTTGTGCTAGGAAATAAAATAGCATTTTAGAGTGAAGGACTGGGAATAGAGCCAAGTGAAAATGTGGGCAGGATGCAATGAAATATAAGTCATTGTAAGGGTGGCCAAAGTCTGGATTTACTTAGGACATTCCACTGTATGCCTGTTGTACATCAACAACTATTAGTAATTGTTACTTCCAAATTTATCCTGACCTGGAGGGTAAATTGTATGGTCATTTTATCAAGTCCATTACTTTAAATAGAAATGCCCTCCATTTTTAGAACTCATAATTTTTAGTAATTTTTTCATCCATTATCTCTATTAATATTTAGAACAACTGTATGGGGTGGGTACAGCAGGTGCTATCATGCCCTTTGGACAGAAAAAAAAAGTTGAGGCTAAAAAGGTTTCTTTTCCTTAATGATAATAAATGGCATCGCTAGTCCTGTGCTTTTCCCAATTGTACTGCTTTTTCTGCCCCCTGTGAATACTTAAGACATGTGTTCAATTCTAGTGTAGCCAATAATGAACACAAAGTTATCAGAATTGACTGTCTGTAATGTATAGCCCTTTGGTTCCTGAGCTAGACACAAGGTTCATATAAACCTGGGAAGTGTACAAAAATCCTCTGTAGATTAAAATGTTGAGAAGGTGTAGTGTCATTAAAGGTAACTCCAATCAGTGGGATCCCAAGCTTAAATGACAAAGTTGGCATGCCAGTTAATTGACTATTGGTAACATTTAAAGAGAAACTTGGATTCAAGACAAGTACCTTTCATGCTAACCCCTGCTAAACCCACACTGCCTCAGGACCTCACTCTATTCATGTTACTCATTGCCTCTGTTTGCCCTTTTCAAATGACAGAGCCACAGTTCAACCCTGGAACTCCAATAAGAAGTTACAGGAACAAGAATAGACCCATGGAATCGAATAGAAAACCCAGAAATAAGCCCACAGATTTACGGACAACTAATCTTTGACAAAGGAGCAAAGAATGTGCAATGAAGCAAAGAAAGTTTGTTCAATAAATGGTGCTGGGAAAACTGGGCTGCTACATGCAAATAAATGAAGCTAAAGTACTGCTTTACACCATGCACAAAACCCAACTCAAAATGGATTAAAGAACTAGACATAAGACCTAAAACCATAAAATATATAGAAGAAAAAATTGGCGAAACACTACATGACATACACCTCAGTAACATCTTTAAAGACACATCACCCAGGGCCTCCCCGGTGGCCCAGTGGTTGAGCGCTGGGCTGCAAAGCTGCCCGCAGTCTCTGTAGTGCTGGTTTGATCCCGGGCCGCTGGGTGAGGGTCCCATATGGCACACAGACCTCTCCTGCCGCACTCGCTGCTCTCCTCAGCAGTGTACTTCATCAGTCTGCCTGTTCTGCTCCCCGCTCTGGCTCTGGTGAATTCTCTCACCCTCTCATGCTTCTGACTGTACCCAGTGCTTGTATAAATAAATAAATAAATCTTTAAAAAAAAAGACACATCACCCAAAGCAAAAATAGTGAAGGAAAGGATAAACAGCTGAACTACATCAAATTAAAGACCTTCTGTACAGCAAAAGAGACGTTAATCAAAACAAAGAGACATCCTACTGATGGAAGAAAATTTTTGCACACAAAACTAAGAAGGCACTGATCATAAAGATCTACAAAGAGATGAAACAACAAAAACAAATTGAACAACCCAGTCAAAAAATGGGCAGAAGAGCTAAAAAGAAACTCTCCAAACAGGAAATGCAAATGGCCAATAGACATATGAAAAAATGTTCAACATCACTCATAATCAGGGAAATGCAAATCAAAACCACAATGTGATACCTCCTTACACCAGTAAGAATGGCATATATTAAAAAAAACAGCAACAATAAATGTTTGTAAGGATGTGGAGAAAAAGGAACTCTCCTGCACTGCTGGTGGGAGTGCAAACTGGTCCAACCACTGTGGAAAGCTGTGTAGGGATTCCTCAACCTGCAAAAGATGGAGCTTCCATGTGATCCAGTAATTCCACTCCTAGGAATCTACCCAAAGGACACAAAAATATTAATTCAAAAGGACCCCTATGTTTATTGCAGCCCAAAAATAGATGACTGGATCAAGAAGACGTTGTACATATACACAATGGAATATTACTCAGCAGTCAAAAAAGATAAACACATGCAGTTTGCAGCAACATGGATGAAGCTAGAAGGGATCATGCGCAGCGATATAAGCCAGAAAGAAAAAGAAAACTACCTGATGGTTTCACTTATAGGAGGAATGTAGAGGATCTAAATAAGGGGTGGGGGGGAATAATTATAAGTAAAAATAAAAATCAACAAGCAAATCAGAGACATTCTATGGCGTGGGGTGGGGGAGAGAGAAGGGAGTAGGATCAAAACGGGTGGGAAAAACACAAGGGACTATGGTGATGGTACATGGGTGACTTCGTGGTGGGAATTTCACAGGGACTATAACCAAGATAAGAAAGCATACATTGTACAAAAATGAAGAACAATGTGAAAAATATATGAAATAAAATGATAAAATCTAAAAAACAAAATCTCTCCAATAAGAAATTAAAGTGGTAGCAGGTAAAAGGGACCTGACTCAGTTCAGTTAATCACTATGCATAGAGAGGTGGCCATCTGAGATGCTTCTGCCTGTGCTATTTGTGTTTTGAGACAAGGCATTAGGTCCTTTCCAATTCCTTTTCAGATTCCAGCTACAATCCCACCTCATTTGAGTTATTGCTAATGAGGAAAGAGCAGCCTAGCACATTCCTCTGAAGAGCGGCCATCAAACCTGCTAGAGATGGCACAGGCAATGGTGAGGTCACAGCAATACTGTCTGAAGGTTGGAGCGGCGGATCAGCTCTGCAACCAGTCCCCACATACCAATATCTCCCGTTCTTCTCAGAGGGACCTTACCTCGATCTACCATATTCTGTCTGTTGCCAAGATTTTCTATCTGCTTAATGTTCATTCATTTATTCAACAAATATTAAGTGTCCACTATATGCACCAGGTCATGGGAAAGGTGCCACTGATATAAGGCATAGTCTCTACCCTTAATGAGTTCACAGTATAATGGGGAGTGTAAACAGGTAAATTAACAGTTACAAAAGAGCATAATTAGCATTGTTCACTCATTTATTCACTTATTTGTGCAAGCATTTCTTGAGCACATATTATATGCTAAACTCTGCAGTAGGTACTAGAGACACACAATAAGCAGGAAATGTAAGTGGCATCTCCCTTATCTGTGTGCCCCTCAGGACCTTATACCCAACATAGTTCCTGGCAAAAAGACAGCTCTTAGCAAATAAATGACAGCTTACTCTGAAAGTTCATCTGAAAAAAAAAAAAAAATTGAAATAGTGGAAGCCCTTTCTTCCAAGGAAATCTTGTATATAACCTAATGTGTCAAATATATGAAAAGAGCAAGGAAAGGTAAAAACTAACATATTAAAAAATAAAGAAAGAAAAAGGCATTTTTCTGATTCAATAGGCAATGTGAGTCCAAGAACTTTGCTGTAGCAGCCTATTCACAAACACCCCTGGCTCTTATCTCTAAGCCAACCATGAGACATCCATAGCATGAGGAAACCAATAGATGATTCTCACATTATGGTCTCAGTATCACCTGCAGTGTTAGTTAACTAGGCTGATGCCTGGGAGCCATCCCAGAATTGCTGCATCAAATTCATTGGAGATGGAGCCCAAGAATATCAGCTTCCAGGTGATTGTTTGTGATGCATACTCGTAGTTGAGTTTGAAAACAACTACCTAAGAGGCCTTATCATAAATATGTGAATTCACTTTCTATTGCTATATAACCAATGACCACTAACGCAGCGGTTTAAAACGCCACCCATTTATTAGCTCACATTTTTGTAGATCGGCGGTCCCAGCAGTGTCGATGTCTCCCAGGACAGGAATGGAGGAGTCCAGAGGGATGCTTTCTCATCTGGAGCTCAGGGTCTTCTTCCAAACCTGCACGAATGTGCCAGAAGTCCTTATGCTTAAAGGGTTGTGGTCCCCAATTCCTTGCTGGCTCTCGCTGGATGCTGCTCTTAGCCACCACAGGCCACCTCATCGCTTGCACATAGCCCCCTGCTGCAGAGAATCTTCCTCACATTGACTCCCTCTCACACAGCAAATCGCCTTCACCAGTGGAGTGCAGCAACCGGGCGCGGAGTGGGCAGGGGCAAAGGAGGCAGGGGCCCTCAGTGGCTTTTTCAGGCTTTAATGATCTTTCTATACCAATTGTTGTAGGGCAAACCCACAGGCTGGCAAGGCAGGGAGACCAGGGGGACCGGGAGACTCACAGGACCCCCGACCCCTTGCCAGTCTTTACTCTTTGGACTCCCTGGAGTCATCGCGGGTCTCTACCTCGCACAGCCTTTCCATCGCCGGAGCTCAGTGACGCTGACCTTACAGACTCCGCCTCCAGGCTCAGGTGTGCCCACTTACGCATGCCCACACCATACTCCAGGTGTTCCCCCCCCCCCCAGCAGGCACGTGTGCCCCGAGCCCACACTCCCAAGCGCCGGCTACATACAAGGCCACAGGTGATAGCCACAGAGGCCGGCAGTGTAAAATCTGACCAATTCACTTACCCTACAGCCAGGAAGATCCCAATTAAGTTTTAGGGCTCTCCTGATTTGGCCAGACCTACTGAAAATAATCTCCCTTTCTTAAAGATAACTGATTTGGGATTTTTTTTTTTTGCATCAGAAAAATCACAGAAGCATCTAGATTCATGTCTGATGGAATATTTGGAAGAAGTGTGTGTATACCATGGTGCAGAACTCTTAAGTGTTAATTAGTTTGCTAAGGCTGCCATAACAAATATCACAGACTAGCTGTCTTAAACAACAGACATTTATTTTCTGATTTCTGGAGACTGGAAATCCAAAATCAAGATGTGAGTAGGTTTTTTCCACTGAAACCTATTTCCTTGGTTCCCATCTTGAAGCCTCACCATACGAATTTTTCTCTCTGTACACCCATTCCTGGCACCTCTTCCTCTTATAAGGGTACCACTCATGTTGAATTGCTCCCGATTTTAACTTAATCCCCTCTTTAAAGACCTTGTCTCCAAATGTCATTACTTTCTGAGATGCTGGAGGTTGGGACTTCAACATATAAATTTTGGTGGAACACGCTTCAACCCATAATGAGCCATTTAAGAATTCTGCCCTCTTTTTAAATTTATTTTTTATTATTTTTTAAATTTTATATATTTTTACATCATTTTTCATTTTTGCACAATGTATGCATTTTCATATTAGTTATAGTCACCATGCAATTCCCATTCCCCTTGTTTTGATCCTACTCCCTCCCACCCCACCCCCAGTATGTCTCTGGTTTAAAAGAAAGATAGAGCAAGAGACCAAGAAAAAAAAAAAATTCTGCCTTCTGTTCAAAGCATCTGTATCACCTTTTCTTGTTTGTTTTTACTTTGATTTTTGTATCACCTTTTGGAAAAACACATACTCTCAATTCCACACTGAGATTTTATATCAGTATATTGAGCCAAAAGCAAGGTAACTGATATGGAGCATCTGAAACCTGATATTTGTCTGAGTACTAAATTCCAATCACATAGCAACTACTTCTAGGTGATAGGATAGGGGATCATGGCATGATAGGGTCTTCAAGAAAAAGGGGTTAAAAATTGCATCCTGGGGGGGCATCCCTGCTGGCGCAAGGGGTTAAGCACAGCACTGTAATGCTATCCACAGCCTCTGCAGCACGAGTTCGATCCCCGGCCGGCCATGGCACTACCTACATGGCGCGCAGACCTCTCCCATCTCGCCCGCTGCTCCCCTCAGCAGTGTTTCAATCTGCCTGTTCTGCTCCTTATTCTGGTGAATCCTCTCACCCCCTGCACCTCTGGCCTGTTCCCAGCTCTTGTATGCATAAATAAATAAATCTTTTAAAAAATTGCATCCTGGGTTATTAGGGACAAGCTTAGTATTAGCTATGATAGCATCCAACATTTCTACACTAGGGCTTTGATACTGAGAAAACAAAAGATTGAAAACCGCTTCTCCACACCCACGATTCTGAACCCTATAGCCTAACCCCAAACCTACTGAATCAGAACCAAGGTCAGAATATGTGTATTGTTTTTCCATCTTCAGTGGTGAATTCAGTCATGTATAACCAATGACCAGGAAGCAAATGCGCCTGGACTATCATAGTTACTCAATATTTCTACTTGAAGAGTAAACTCTCGATCACTTTCAGTGATTCTTTTTTTAATTTATTATTTTTTATTTTTTATATATTTCTTACATCATTTTTTTCATTTTTGCACAATGTATGCATTTTCATCTTGGATTCTTAAGTTGAATTTGACTTTGGATTTTGCATGTAGAGCCTGAATCTATTTGGATTTTGTTCCTGAAATCAAGCTGCTGTTGTTTGCATCACGACAAGCAGCACTTTACACGTGAGGTCACACAGTCCTCATTGACCGATCACTCTCACTGCCCTGCAGATGATTAGGTACAGACTGAGATCCATGGCCGCTCTCTTTCTTTGGTACCATTAGGTCAAAGCATTCCTTGGGTCAAATTTATTAACCTCACATAAGCAAACGCCTTTTTCCCCAGGCAAGCAACACCAATTTTCCTGGCCGATGGATAAGCCTTGTTGTGGCATGAAGTTCCTGTGCCCTTCATATAATATCTTTCTGCAAAGTTTAAAAGAACACTTTGCAATAAAAGAAGTAAAAAATAAATGCCATTTCTTATTAAATTGAAAATCAAAAGAATATTTTTTTAAATGAGGTTGAAGAACCACATGACAAAGAATAAGCAGCTACCTGAGGTAGCATGTGCAATGCAGATAGGATGATGTAACAGAAATATTGGTGTGTGTGTGAGACAGCAGCAAAATCAGGAAACAAGAGGGTTGGGAGCTAAGAATGTAGCTCACAGCATAGAAAAGGAAGCATGGGGAGTGGCGAGGAATGAGAGGGGTAAGAGCAGGAGAGAGGTAGGGACCATGAAAAACCCTAGCAAGAAGTAACAGAGTGGTTGGTGTTCCAAAAGACAGCCTTTTGAAACCCTGCCAGGCTGAAATGAGGGCCTGCAGAGCTCGAGAAAATGCGGATTTCTGATTGGATTATGGTGATGGCTGCACAGCAATCCAGATTTACTAAAAATCCTTGAATTATACACTTAGGTGAATTACATAGCTAACCTATGTAATCTATATGTAAAAAGCATCCCAATGTCAAAGGCCCAATAGCAGGTTTAGATTTAGAAAACTCAGATTGTCTTTCGGCCTATACAGATTCAAGGTGTGAGCCTATGACTTTGAATCACATACAATGTTGTAAACCAATGTTACCTCAATAAAAATCAATAGATGATAATGGATGGAGGGATGGATGAATGGATGAATAGATAAATGGATAAAGGATTATGGGGACTCCCCTGTGGCACAGTGGGTTGAGCGCAGCACTGTGAGGCTGTCTGCAGCCTCTGCAGGACGGGTTCGATTGCTGGCTGGCCAGGAAGATACCCACATGGCGCGGCAGACCTCTCCTGTCTTGTCCTCTGCTCCCCTCAGCAGTGCATTTCTGCCTGTTCTGTTCCCTATTCTGTCTCTGGTGAATCCTCCCACTCCCTGCACCTCTCACCTGTACCTCAGTTCTTGTATAAATAAATAAAACTTTAAAAAAAAAGTATTATGACCCAACACCAGCACTTCATGACTGGTAGTTAGGTTTTCTTTTGTGGTCTATTTGAAATGGGAGTAGACAGGGTTGCTTCTCCCTGATGTCTGCCCTCTGAGTCTGTATTTACATTTGTCTAAGTTTCTCAGACCCTGGTTTTATTGCAAGGGGGAAATACCACAAACCCCCATGTGAGAAAATTCCACCAGGAAAACAGAAACATAAAATCAAAAGATAAATGGAGATAAATTAAAATTGGATGAGATACCACTATACCACCACCAGATATGTAAAATCAAAAACACTGACAAGATCAAGTAGTGGGGAGAATGTGGATGATCTGGAATTGTCATGTTGCTGCTGCTGGTGTAAATTGGTTCAACCACTTTGGAAAACAATTTGATATTATCTGCTAAAGCTCAACATATGCCAATCCAGTGGCCCAGCAGTTCCTGTCCCCAGTATTTATCCAAGAGAAGTGAGCACATATGTCTACCCAAAGACTTGTAGCAAATGTTCATAGTCATTTTATTCATAAGAGCCAAAAACTGGAAACAACCCAATATCCCTGAATAATTGAATAGATAATGAGATTGTATTCTATACATAAGATGGAATACAACACAGTTAATTTTTTTTAAGGAACAAACTGCTGATACACCCCAAAACATTGATGAATGTCAAAAACAGCATGGTAAATGAGAGAAGTTACACAAAGAGTAACACTGAATGATTCCATGTAGATGAAATTCAAGTACATGTTAAATTCAGTTTAAGATGATAAAAGCGAGAAACTTGGACAATACTGTTTGCAAAAGGACACAAGGGAAACTGAGGTGTTGTAAATGTTCTATATCTTTATAAGGGTTGTGCTTACATGAGTGTAAACATTTGTTAAAACTCATCTTAGAATTTGTCAACTTTACTGTATATAAAATATAACTAACTTGAAACAATAGAGCATGGACAACAGCAACTGTGAAAAAAAATTTAACATATATATATAATATAAAAGGGCTTAGATACAGGAATTATGAAGCACTCCTGCATAGGGGAAAGGGTCAGGCATAGGGGGAAGATTCTATACTTCAAAATACAAATAACAATATAACCAATGTTACCTCAAAAAAAAGACAAAATATTTAATGAAAAACTGGCAAAAGATAGAACTAAGCCAGATATCCCAGAGCAGTTGTATATCACCCCTAAGTTTATTTTTTTTTATAAAGTTTATTGTTATATTCCCCATACAATTGCAGCCCCCCCATTCTGACCCCAATCCCTCCCCTCCCGCCCCTGCCCCCCTAAAAGTGTCTCTGGTTCATAGTTTTTTGTTGATTTTGATTTTCACTTTCTTATAGTTATTCATTTTCCTGGTCCCTTATTTAAGTTTTCTAGATTCCTGCTATGAGTGAGACCATCCGGTATTTTTCTTTTTCTTTTTGGCTTATTTCGCTGAGCATGATCCCTTCCAGCGCCATCCATGTTGCTGCAAATTGCATGTGTTTATCCTTTTTGAATGCTGAGTAATATTCCATGGTGTATATGTACCACATCTTCTTGATCCAGTCATCTATTTTTGGGCATTTGGGTTGTTTCCAAAGCTTAGCTATTGTAAACAGTGCTGCTATAAACATAGGGGTGCAGGTGTTCTTTGGAATTGATGTTTCTGTGTCCTTTGGGTAAATACCTAGGAGTGGAATTGCTGGATCATATGGAAGCTCTATGTTTAGTAGGTCCAGAAATCTCCACACAGCTTTCCACAGTGGTTGGACCAGTTTGCACTCCCACCAACAGTGCAGAAGAGTTCCTTTTTCTCCACACCCTCGCCAACATTTGTTGTTGCTAGTTTTTTTAATATGTGCCATTCTCACTGGTGTAAGATGGTATCTCATGGTAGTTTTGATTTGCATTTCCCTGATGACAAGTGATGTTGAACATTTTTTCATATGTCTGTTGGCCATTTGCATTTCCTCTTCAGAGAAGTTTCTTTTTAGCTCTTCTGCCCATTTTTTGACTGGATTATTTTCTTTGTTGTTGTTGAGACTCATCAGCTCTTTGCAGATTTTTGTGATCAGTCCTTTATCATTAGTGTTGGGTGCAAAAATGTTCTCCCAGTCGGTGGGGTTTCTCTTTGTTTTTGTTATTGTCTCTTTTGCTGTGCAAAAGCTCTTTAATTTGATGTAGTCCCAGCTGTTTATCTTTGCCTTCACTATCACTGCTTTGGGTGATGTGTCTGTAAAGATGTCTTTGATGTGCAAATCACGTAGTGTTTTGCCTATATTTCCTTCTATATATTTTATGGTTTCAGGTCTTATGTCTAGTTCTTTAATCCATTTTGAGTTGATTTTTGTGTATGGTGTGAGGTAGTGGTCAAGCTTCATTCTTTTGCATGTAGCGACCCAGTTTTCCCAGCACCATTTATTGAACAAACTTTCTTTGCTCCAATGCATAGTCTTTGCTCCTTTGTCAAAGATTAGTTGACCATAAATCTGTGGGTTTATTTCTGGATTTTCTATTCGATTCCATTGGTCTGTATGTCTGTTCTTGTTCCAATACCATGCAGTTTTGATGATTATGGCTTTGTAGTATAGTTTGAAGTCTGGGAGTGTGATGCCTCCATTCCCTTCTTTTTTTTTTCAGGAGAGCTTTGGCTATTCGGGGTTTTTTGTGATTCCATATGAATTTCATCAATAATTGTTCTATTTCTTTGAAGAATGACATTGAAATTTTGATTGGAATAGCATTGAATCTGTATATTGCTTTTGGAAGGATGGCCATTTTAATAATGTTTATTCTTCCAATCCATGAGCAGGGGATGTCTCTCCATTTCTTTGTGTCTTCTTCAATTTCTTTTAACAGTGTTTTATAGTTTTCTTTGTATAGGTCCTTTACCTCTTTTGTAGATTTATTCCCAAATATTTGATTTTTTTTGTTTCAATAACAAAAGGGATGGTTTTTTTGATTTCTTCTTCTTCAGATTTATTGTTTGTGTATAGGAAGGCTACTGACTTTTGCGTGTTGATTTTGTATCCTGCCACTTTACTGAACTGATTGATGAGTTGAATTAGCTTTTCTGTGTCACCCCTAAGTTTAAAGGGGGGGAGAATCTGCTAGTAATCACAGACACACCCAATTTCTAGACACTCCATGAACCAGTCAACTGTTTGATATTATTAATACTTTGCCATAAAAAAAGATGAAATCTTACCATTTGCAACAACATGGATGGAACAAAGAGGATGATGCTAAGTAAAACAGATCAGAAGAAGAAAGAGAAAAATGGTATTTCACTCGTGTGTGCAATATAAAGAAAGAAGGCAGGGGCTCCCTGGTGGCCTAGTGGTTAAGTCTCTGTGCTATCACCACTAAAGCCTGAGTTCATTCCAGGGAATTAACCCACATATGGTGCAGCAGACCTCTCCTGTCTTGCCCACAGCTCCTCTCAGCAGTATATTTCAGTCAATCCACCCATTCTTCTCCCCACTCTGTCTCTCGTGAATCCTCTCACCCCCTGCACCCCCTGTACCTCTAGCCTACACCCCAGTTCTTCTACAGAGAAAAAATAGAGAAAATTGTTCATAATATTAAAAAAAGAATAATACCTTATAGTTCCATTCACTAAACTGCAAATGTTATCAGTTTATCTTTTTTGATTGCTGAGTAGTATTCCATTGCATATATATACCACATCTTGTTGACCCAGTCATCTGTTTGGAGCATTTAGGTTGTTTCCAAATCTTGGCTATTGTAAATAGTGCTGCAATATACATAGGAGTGCATGTTCCCTTTCTGATTCATGGGTAGATTCCTAGGAGTGGAATTACTGGATCATATGGTAGATCCATTTTTAGTGTTTCAAGGAATCTCCATACAGCTTTCCATAGTGGCTGAACCACTTTGCATTCCCACTGGCACTGTAAAAGTGTTCCTTTTTCACCACATCTTTGCCAGCATTTGTTGTTTCTTTTTTTTTTTTTTATGTAATGGGCCATTCTCATAGGTGTGAGGTGGTATAGAAAATGAAGAGACACAATACTGAATGGGAAAAAATATTTGCACACCATACATCAGATAAGGGACTGGTATCAAAGATCTACAATGAGCTTACACAACTCAACAAAAACAAAACAAACAACCCGATCAAAAAATGGGCGGAAAAATTAAGAAGACACTTCTCCAAAGAATAGGTGCAAATGGTCAACAGGTATATGAAAAAATGTTCAACATCAGTTATTATCAGGGAAATGCAAATCAAAACCACAATCAGATACCACCTTACTATTATTTTTAAACGATAGTGAGAAGATGAGCTACATCATAGCATGATTTGGGATGAATGTCAGGCCTTTTCGTGTGTGGAGTGGGGGAAAAGATAACTGTGAAAACCCAATGGGAAATGGAAACATTGATAGGATGCCTTGACTGCAGGCACATTCTCAGGCAAATCAGCTTTAGAAATTATACATATAGATGCTGGAAATTGATTAATTAATTCTCTCTTTGCCTGGACACCCTCGGGAAGTCTTTATGCTCCTCCAGAGAAAGGAAAATTATGCTGATCCAGGGTTTCAGCACGACCTGCTGATTTGTATTTCAATTCTTCAATAGCTTTAATTTGAGCATAAATTATGACTGCTATAATTGGTACAAATACTATAATATTATATGTTGCAGCATTGGCTTATATTACATAGCACTGTTGAGTTTTCCAGTTCTCTCATGTATGTTGTTTCTTCTCATTCTGTCTTGGCCCTAGTTATATGAAAGCAGAGCTTGATAAATATGTGGGTGGTATATTTGAGAAGCAATTCCAGGGGGAGAGATGGGGAAATAAAAGATGGAAGAAGGCAAAGATAACACAAGGAAGAATTATTGGGATGGGTATCTCTGGGGCTGGTTGGTAAGATAAGGAAACTAAGAGTATCTCATCTCTACTAGCAGAAGCGGGGGGTGAGGAGTGGGGGTTGAAGGGTGGGGGTGAGGAATCTAGAAAACATTCATTCTTCATCTCTGGTTCCCATTGGCCAAGGGTTGTCCCAAGGATATCCAACTCTAAGAAAGCCTCAAAATGACAGGGTAAAGAGCAAAAGATGGCAGTGAGTCCAAAATGAAGTGGTGTCAGGTGTGTAGTCTTCAAGGAAATAAATTATACTATAGTGTGTGGAATAAGAGGTAAGGTCAAGATGGTTTGAACTCCCACAATAGATGCCTTTATATAAGCCCTTTTGCAAAACTACAAAATAGTGCAGACAATATTATTAATCTTATTTTAAAAGTCAATTGTATCAACAAACTATTGTGCTATTGTTCAAAATGGCTGGGCCACTTTGTGCCTCAGTTTCCACAGCTAGGAAAAAATCAGACATTAATGTCTTTTACCTCTCCCATGATGAAATCAACTAAGAAAGCAGCTGCAAAATGCTGTGAGCTCCCAGTAGAACACAGCTATGTAAATAAATTGTTGTTATTGTGCTTCATAGCCTATTTGAAAACAAGATGAGTCTTTTGTCATTTTGAAATATTGAATTCTACATCCAGAATAATTGAAAAATGCATGGGGGCCAATTTTATCTCTCATTCTTCATACATATCTCCCAATGACTTTAAAGGGAGTTTGGTTCTCTCTGTCTATACATAATTATACAAAGTAATCATAAAATTCCATATTTTAGTACTTGTATAATGAGCCTCAAAAGTCAATAATGAACTACAAATATTCATAGAAAATATTTCTTTCTAATTTTAGAATTGATAATTCAGTGCTGCTTCTATTTTGTGCATCAAGAACAACGATTGGTATGATTACTTCTCAGAATTTATGCTCTCATTCAGGAGTGAAGTGACTTCTTCAGTTGTCCTGCCTTTGTAGCATTCTTTCAAGGAAGCCATACTGGAGCCTTTTCGGGATTCCTGACCATCTGTGACTGTGCTGCACCAATGCATCTGTCCCTTAAAGTGCAAGGAGGAAGGTGTCTAAATTGATCCACATGGACACGGGTGACATAGAATTGCTGAGCTAGCAAGTCACTGGCTGGCTATTGTCTAGGCCCTGGGATATATAACTGACTTGACTGATTCTACTTTTTCCTGATGAATTGATAGATTTTTGGTATGGCTGTGGAACCATGGCCGTTGCTTTCAGATTGTAACCTGTGCAATCATACCCAGGTCATCACAGGCACCTTCCTAAGTACTCAGGCCAAGGCAATGATGTAGACAGGGAATTCCAGGATTGAGGATCCCCTGTGTAAACTTGTGACAGTTCATTTCTCCTTCTTTTTCTCCTCTTCTTCTTCATTTTCCTCTCGTTCATCATTGGTGTGTATTATGTGTTAGGTTCTGGTCTACGTTTTTACATCATTAGTTCTTACAATAACCCTATGTAGTAGGTATATTAGCATATTCATTTTATAATGAGAAAACCAAGGCTCAGGTAGGTTAAACAGATTTCCCAGAGTCCCCCGGCTTGCCAGTGGCTGCACTGGTATTCAAATGCCAAATTGCTGCAGGAGGCCTTGTTGCTCCAGCCAGATAGGATACTGACAAGCAGCAAAGAGAAAGGGCCTCACACCGTGGGGCTGAAGATCTGGCATTCCTTTGCTTTTTGTTCTTGGTCATAGAGAGAGAAAAATTTATCAAAAAGTATATTAGGCAATAAATTATATGTATCAGCATATTGTAAGTAAATAGCATGAAAAACTGTTTGTTTAAAAATTAGTTGTTGGGCAGTTTGGCCCACTTGACAATGGGAGATGGTTTATTAAACATGCCTGACAAGCATTACAATACAATAATTATAGTAGGTCCTTCTATTTTGTTTTCTCTTGAAGTTTCTTGGGAAAGTTTTTAATATGAAGCTATTTGAGTTAAGGAGTTTCTAGGTAGAAAAAGTTCTGATAGCTGAACAGCAGCTGGTCTCCGGCTGAAGGTCATATGAATAGAATAGTCCTTTGATGCTTAGGCTTTAGCTGATAGGGATGCACTGGCGGTTTATTCACTGTTTTAAATAATTGTCTAAATGAAAAAATAAGTAGCTTTAATGTTAAGTTTGGTTTATTATCTGTTAACCTTGAAAGCTGCCGTCTAGCTGAGACCTGTAGGGGCCAGTAGTCTATGGGAAACATAATATACTAATTGTTTTTGCTTTACACATGATAATGTATTTCCTTATTATTATTACTAATAATGAATAAATAAAGACCTGCTGAGTCTCTCGGCAGAAGATACTAACACCTCACCAAGTGTCGGTGTCTCCTCATTTCCCTCCCCCTCAGCCCTTAAGTTTCAGTTCTTTCGTTTTCGCCGACGCCGTCTCATCCTTTCAGGAACCCCTGACACGACGTTTTGCCGGAGGCTGGTCCCCTTTGTTTCTTCTTCTTGTGTAGTAGGCTGCTTCGGATGGAACAAAGCCCTGTGTCCCTTGGATTCTGGTTATTAGGGCCAACTTTACGCCTCACTTTGATTTGCTACTTTAGGCTTTTCTTTTTGTCTTAATACAGATGTAATTACTGTTCTGATCTCCACACCATATACCCTGACCATATTAAACTTGGGCTCTAATTCTATCCTGAAAGTTTGTAGTTAACCCCAACAGTTTTTGTATTGACCTAGGCACTAGGAATTTAGTGGTAAATTAGATGGGCATTTCACCTACATTCATGGAGTTTGCAGCCTTGATGAGAGAGACAGGAACATACATAAACAAACACATTCACCTGAACAGATGATGTCATTTCAAGTCATAATAAATAAAATGAAGGTAGAAAATAGGATGCCATGAAAATGGAAAGTGGAGTTGGGTCTATTTTAGATAGTCAGGAAAGGTTTTTCTGAGGTCAGTTATGGTGAAAATATAAGGAGCGACTTACTTGAAGAGCCAGAGAAATAGCAGGGCAGGAGAGGGGAGAAGAATGGTAAGGGGCATGAGAAGACCAGTGTACTTTGGTCTTAAACAGGAGAAAGAAAAAAAGAGAGGAGAGAGAATGAGAGGAGACAAGGTTGCAGAAATAAGTTAAAACCAGACCTTGACCAGATTTTGTAGGTAGTCTTGAAGAAGCATTTGCATTTAATTCTTAGTTATGGGAAGTCATTAGTTTTCAAGCGGAACAGTGATGTGATCTAATTCATACCAGGTAAAATCACTTTGACTGCTGCAGTAATCTCTTTGACTGCTTTATGGAAAACTGACTGGATGAAGGAAGAAGGGCAGGTAGGGGGCACAATTAGCCTCTTGCATTTGTGTAGGTGAGAGATAACAGCTTGCATTTGGGGTGGTAGACATGGAGGTGATGAGGAATCATTAGACCCAGTATGTATTTTGATGGCAGAACTAACAGGATTTGCTGACAGGTTGGAGGCTGTAAAGTTAGGAAAAGAGAGGAATCAAGGATGACTTTTATGTCTTGGTCTAAGCAGCTAGAGAAATGATGAGGCCATTTATCAAGATGGGGTATGCTTCGGGAGAAACATGCTTGGGGGGAAATATCAAGAGTTCTGTTGTTCACGTTCAATTTGACGATCCCCTAAGACTGAAGTGGAGACATTGAGTTGGCATTTGGATATACAAGTCTGAATCCCAGGGAGGATTCGATACGTAAATTTAGGAATAAGAATATAGAGAGTAAATAAGTCATGGAGCAGAATGAGTGATTCGGGGAAAGAGCCCATTTTGTTTCTTGCCTGTCTCCTGCCACACACTAGAATGCAATCTTCTCAAGGGCAGGAATTTCTATTCACTGGTGATTCTTTATTTCCCATAATAGTTCACTTATTATAAATGTATTGACTAGATAGATCTAATGAATTTAAGTTTCTCTTTTAATGCTTCTCAGTCGATGACCCTCATAGTCACATTTGCTTTTATCGTCTCCTCTGACCCATTTCTTTATTCTTTCTTGTATTTCTCATAGAGTCATGTTCCTTCATGATCATGACAGTGGTAACCTCTCCAAGGTCCAGAGAAAGTTCTGTGTTGGTCACGCTTTCCTCACCTGATGTGTTCTAAGTTTCCTTTACTTAGGCCTTGTGACTCCTTTATTTGCTGCCACTCCCACTTCTCTGCTCTAATAGACTAACTTGTAGAGGATGCTTAGAATTGGACCCCAGGAAGCTGGGGAGTGAGGTTTGGGGAGTGGGAGACGGGGGAAAGGCATATCTGACTCATGGTCAGGTTGGGAACTACAATGGCTGACTGCAGCACCGGAGACACAAGAGGGTACAAACAAATACACTCCAGATTTGTTCACGCTCCTTGAGTCAAATGTAGCTCCCTGCTTGTGCACAGACTGAGCTGCTTAAATGTATTGCCTAGAGCTTGTAATGTCAGTAAATGTTCCCGTGAAAGCCTTTCAAGACCACCGTGATCTGATTCCAACTTGCTGCCAAGTAAATCCCAGCTCTCTCAACAACCCTCCCGCACCACCCCCTCCCCGCCGCACCTCCCCCCCCCACACACATGCACACACACATACAGACATCACTTCTTATATAGTCAGGCAGCTCCCTCACGCTCCCTCTCCCCTTGCTCCATCCTGGTGCCAGTGCTGCATTTATTTCTACTTCTGAGCCTTTGCTCTTACACTGTAGCTACTATCGGGAGCACTTTCTCCTATTTGTATAAACTTAAATTTTGCATTTCTTTTTTTTTTAAATGTATACTTCTTTTTTTTTAAGATTTATTTTATTTTTATTTATTTGTTTGTTTGTTTGTTTGTTTGTTTGTTTATTTATTTATACAAGCACTGGGTACAGTCAGAAGCGCGGGAGGGTGAGAGAATTCACCAGAGCCAGAGCGGGGAGCAGAGCAGGCAGAAGGACTAAGTACACTGCTGAGGGGAGCAGTGGGCAGGAGGAGAGGCCTGCGCACCATGTGGGACCCTCACCCGGCGGCCGGGGATCGAACTGGTGCTGCAGAGGCTGCGGGCAGCTTCACAACCCATCGCTCAACCACTGCGCCACCGCCACCGGGGAGGCCCAAATTTTGCATTTCTTTTAAGGAAGGCCTAGCTTAGAACCAGCCTTTCTGTGGAATTTAACCCACTGTGATCTTTTTCCGTCTCAAGTTTCCTCGAGTCTCTCATATATTTAATGTATACATCTTATTGACTTCTTAAATCCCACCCTCCCCATGATAAAACTTTCTCCTTATTTTAAACTCTCCAGAAACTTGTGGTACTGGGTAAACCACAGCAACTAAATGAACCCTTGTTGAGGTTATCTTAGCACATTCGA
This sequence comes from Talpa europaea, assembly GCF_964194135.1. Lineage (NCBI taxonomy): Eukaryota > Metazoa > Chordata > Mammalia > Eulipotyphla > Talpidae > Talpa > Talpa europaea. The sequence continues at coordinate 70,508,406 of NC_140081.1, forward strand.
TTCTTTCCCTTAGGAGACAATGAAGAACTGAGAGGCATCGCTCTGCCTCCCCGCCCCACCTCCACGCCCCCCACCACCCGTGCCCCTGTGCCAGTGTAATCAAAGTGGTTCTCCTTTTATCCAGTCTAGCCATTGACTTTTAAAGTATATTTGAAAGAAAGGGTTCGATCGATTTTTTAAGTAAGAAAGTTACGATACACACAGACCACTCATTGATTTCACACTTAATGAATATTTACTATGTGGTGAGCATTGTGCTGAGCATTCCTATACACAGTTAGGAAAGGGGTTGGAGTTATTAAGGATACACCAAGGAATGGGAAACGTAGAGGCAATGGGAAAGGGCTTTCTAGAATCCAGAGTAATTCATCACCTAGTGTGAGATGCACTGAGAAGGGGTAAGTATTGACCCTCCATCCCTGTTCTCTCAGAGGGAGGGGTACAGCGAGTAGAGCATTTCTCCCCTAGTTCTCTCTGCCAGCCCCTCTCTTATTACCCCATCCCTTGCCAGTCTTGCCATACTGGAAAGATGTCAGAATGATGGGGACCTTAGTTACTTGCCTCTCTAAATCAGGCTAGACATATTGTGGTGCCAGGCTAGTTGTTTTCTGTTTTTAGCACCACCTTCTCTGTAGGCACTGGCTTTTCTGCATCTGCTCACAGCAGGCTGCCTACACAAAATCTTCCTACTGACCCTCTGGGTCTACTGGGAGACTATGTTGCCATCAGGAAACTGCTTTTCCCATAATTCATGTCTGTAATACTGAACGCCAAGCACCTGAAGCAAAGTGTCCCGCTGCCACCACCACCAGGCTAAACTGAATCATGTGCAGACACCAACGCCCCAGGCTGCTGGCTAAGAATAAGATCTGCTCAAAATAACCTGCACTATCCCCAGTGGACCTTGTTGCCTGCCAGCCCCCTCTTTAGCACTGCTTATGATTGGTTGAAAAGCCAGGTAGACAACTAGTTCCTAAGCCCTGAAATAACATTGACAACAGAAATAAATCTCCTGCCTGGGTTAGAGGCTCATCAAAAGCAAAGGAAGACATGCTCAATCATTCTGCCACTTACTCAGCTGCACTCAGGATTTCTAGTATGGACTTCAGAGGGTCTGGACCTCCCAAGTTGGGTGGATGGTGGGTGTGTTTGAATAGCACAGACTGGGAACATGTTGGGAGAGCTAACTAGGGTTAGTGATAGGGGAGAACTAGGAGGTTTTTCACAACGAGCTCAAAACTCCATTCTTGTGCCCAGGTCCCTGGTGTCTGTGAGTAAATCTGTCTGCAAGCTGTTTGATTCAGCAACTATATCCAAGATATGTCTGGTTAATGGGAACCAAAGCGAGCAAAGGTAGGGGACTCCACTCTGACCACAAGAAATCACACTACTGCTTCCCACCTCCTGCAGAGTGTGGAACACCCCCTCTAAGGAGCAAGCACAAAGCAGGAAGTGAAGACATAGGTGTTTCTAATTGAGTCTCCCCTATTGAACAACTTGGTGGCTCTGCGCTCTGAGAGTTCTATCTCATCACTGTCATGGTTCCCCTCAACTTTCACCTCTAGAGAGGCATTTTCCTCTCATATAGCACTTAATGATGTTACCATAGAAAGGTGAAGTTCTCAACTCTACCCAACCAACAGGAAGAGGGTACTGATACTTTTAGGACTAAACAACTTGTCAGTAAAAAGTAGAGATGTATGTGTATATAAGACCACATACCCTACTGACCTTAAATGACCTGCAATATCAGAACCAGGGATTCACAAAACAGTAACTCATGAGTATTTTGGAAAATTTGCCAAGGTTATTGAGATCCTCACATCGAATATTACATCCATGTATTAGTATATTTCTCATATGAATTTGCTAAGTCACTGGAAAGACAAAAATAGTCCAGATAAGTAGGCTGACCTACAAGAGATCATCTAACTGAGAGCCATGCCAGAACCTGCCTGAACCTTCTAGTGCTAACGCACCCATCCCTGTCAACCTGCTCAAATGTTAAAACATGAGAATAAGTGTATTAGAACAACCTTTATCTAGCATTGAGAACCAGGAATTAAGAAAAATTTGCCTTCACACATGTTCATGTGCCAGGGCTACCATAATAAAATATCACAGACCGGGTGGCTTAACCAAAGGAAGTTATTTTCTCACAGTTCTGGAGGTTAGAAGTTCAAGATCAAGGTATCAGAAGGATTTGTTTCTCTTGAACCCCTTCTCCTTAACTTGCAGACGGCCACTTTCTTGGTGTGGCCTTAATGGCCTATTTCTCTGTAGACAGGCCTCCCTGGTATCTCTACCTCTACATCTCTGTATGACTTATCCATAATTACCCCTCTAAATGCCCTGTGTCCCGATGTAGTTACATGGAATGTCAGGGCATCAACATATGAAAACTGTGACAAGTGGGTTTAAAAATTGTTCATTGCCACCTCCTCCTGCATCCATGAAACTACACTTCAATCTCCTTCCCAAGTCCATGCCACAAAGAACGTTCTTCACCATGTCTATAACCATTCCTGCTGCTTCTACCAAGTCACATCTCTTCCATTGTCCTCCTGCCCCACAGCACCCTGTCTCCCTGGTTGTTCTGTATGATCCCATGTCTTCTGCATGTCTTTTTCATACATGAGTTCTGTGCTCCCTGGCAACCCTATTATCTCTTCTGGGTTTGGGTTTTGTTTTTTGTTTTTGTTTTTGTTTTATTTTTTGAGCCCAGGAACAGACAGCTATTGCCTGGGCACTCAGCAAACACCCATACTGAAACCACCTTATACCCTGTTCAATGACATGACATAAAATGAGAGTAAATGTCACAGCCCCCCAGAAATGTTGACTGAGTGGCTGCTCAGGGACAGGAATAGGGTCACCTCATCCTCCTTTCTGCCCCCTTTTTTAGTCTTTTCCAAACACCATGGAAAAGGTCTTGCTCTCTGCCTCTGTTAGACTGTTCTATTTTCTCCCCTTACACTCTAGGCAGTGAGAAACTCAAATAAGAATAAAGGGCATTTATTTCACTCTGAGAGGCTGAGTTTTTGCTGCTGCTGCTCTGGGACTTTCACTCTCCCAACCAAACAGCTTAATAACAAAAAAAGTGAAATTAGGAAGAAGGGGCAGGGGAAAGGAAGGCAGGAGGGAGGAATAGAAGTAGAGAGAAAGTTGAGCCAACATTACAGAAGACACTGCTGCCCTCCCTGTTGAGCCAGGAAGGGAAGCTACATTTTTGAAAGCACCTGCAAAAATAGCTTTTTTCTGGACAAAGACCCTAATGAGAATGGAAGAGCCCTTTTCCGTTCTCAGGAGCATGTTAAAAGTGTAACTTCATCATCTGGCTCTTCATCAGCCCAGGAACGAGGGCAGCAAGTGCCAGTGGTTTATTTTTATCCCTGATATCATCTCCCAGATCCCAGAGGGAGCCCAGACTGGCTTATTTAAGACCACACAATGTTGCTGTTAAACTCGTGTGTGCCTGAGGGACCCTTCTCATCTGTTGTAAGAAGAGAGAGAAGCTAAGCTGAACCTCTCGGCACTTCGGCCCTCGTCTTCCTGCCACTGGTGTAACAGTAACAGCCAACGAGAGGAGCAGCTCATTGACACTCCAAGCCCAGCCAGCACCGCAAGCAACTGCAGCTGGCTCCAGTAGTTTGTCACCTGTGTACAGTTCTGGAGTATTTGGTGGATGCAAGACTTTGCATTAGGGACAAATGAGCCTTTTCCATCAAGAGGACATAAGCCACGCCTTCAGGAGCTCCATGACCCCGGAACAAGTTTCATTCAGTAAGGTATTCGTTGTTCCTGCCACCTAACAAATTGCCATAAACTTTGTGGCTTAAAATGACACCCATTCATAACTCACAGTTCCGCAGGTCAGAAGCGCAGCCTGGTGTGAGTGGAATCTCGGCTCAGGGTCTTCGAGGCTAAAATCAAGCTGTCCCATGAGCTGCATCCTCACCTGAATTGGGGCCTCTCCTCCTAGGCCCTGTGGCTGTGTAGGGAATTTCAGGTCCCTGCAATTTAGGACTGATGTTCCCATCTCCTCACTGACTGCCATCTCTTCACTGACCCCCTCCATATGCAAACCTGTGAAAGCTCTTCACATCCATCAGGTGCTTTCAATGTCACTGACTTTCCCTTCGGCCTTTCCTTTCTGCCAGCAACTGGATAAAGTTTTCTGCCATTAAGGGTTTATGTGATTAGATGAGGCTCACAGAGCTAATCTCCCTATAGAAAGGTTGACTGTGCCACATAAGATAATGTACGTGGGAACGATAGCATGATGGAGTGCAAGCTGGCCGGGGGTGGGGTGCATTTTTAGAATCTTAGAATTTTTCCTACCGCATACACTCTGTAGAGCAAGGTAAAAATGTCAGGCTTTTCTACCCTCCTGCCATTAGGATTGATGATGGATCCCTGCGGTCCTGAATGCATGCCTGATGGTGGGCGCCTGGAGTAGGGTGTGCACATGCGTAAGTGGGTACACCTGGGCTGAGAGGCTGGGCTTATAAGGGGTGGCGTCCCGGGGGCGCCAGCAGAACCACGAGAGAACGCAAGAGAACGCGGGAGAGCCCAGAAAGAGTGAAGACTTGTTGGGAGGCAAGGCCTCCCAGCCCCCAAGCACCCCTGCTTGCTGTGTGCCTGGTAAATCCCAATAAAAGCCTGCAAAAGCCACCGAGGGCTCCAGAACTCTCTCCTCCTTCACCCCGTCTGCTCCAGTCATAGAGAACCTGCCCTGTGGCCATTCCTGCCACTACACACTCGTTTACCCTGCCCTATTCACCAGAGGATTGCAGACTTGTGTGTCCATAAATCAATACACATCCAAGAATTAGCGAAAGTCAGCATTTTCCCCAACCTCTTGTTCTCTTGTCATGATTCTGAAAATATAACAGAGTCTGCTGTTTTCATCATTTCAAATACTCGTCCAGTTCTTGAGTTTTAACCACAAAAGAGTGATTGAATTTGCAGTTATGGCAGAACACTATGAGAACAAATTCTCCCACGTGGTTGTCCAGAACAATGGAAACCAATTTTTTGGATGGATTTACAAAAGTGCTTTACAGTGTGAAGCAGTGAGTGGTGCCCATTAGCATTTTATAAACTCCCCGGGACCCCAAATCTCTCTTGCTGCTTTTGAAAATACTTCCATTTGCTTAAATGCTTATGATTTTTCTATCACTTAGAAATAAAATAGGTTCCTGGCTGCTGACACATCTGATACTTTAAAATATGAATTCAAAGAGAATACAGTGTACAAGTGACAATATGTTAGAGTTAGGGGGTCTAGCTTGCACCAAACCCCCAGTTTGGTAGAAGGCCAAAATATCTGTGCATTGTTGTAAAGATTTACAGGAGAAAAAGAAATGTACATCAGCTATCATTAAAATAAAAAAGAAGCTATCATTAAAACGAAAAGACACCTTACCAAATGGGAGAAAATTTTTTGGACATCGTGTGTCTAACAAAGAGCTTATATCCAAGATCTACAAAGAACTCATACAATTCAACGAAAAGAACTAAAAGGACACTTCTCAAAGAAGACATAGAGATTGTCAAAAGGTACATGAAAAAAATGCTCATCTTCACTTATCGTTAGGGAAATACAAATCAAAATCACTATTAGATACCTCCTCACACCTGTGATAATGGCTTGTATCAATAAGACCAGAAACAGTAAGTTTTGATGAGGACATAGATTTTGCTCTCTTGTTAAGAATAGAGACTGGTCCAGTCCCTATAGGGAAAATATTATGGAGGTTTCTCAAAAGATTAAAAATAGGTCTACCATATGATCCAACAATTCTTCTCCTAGGTATCTGTCCCAAGAACACAAAAACACTAATTTGAAAGTGTGTGTGTGTGTGTGTGTCCAACCATACCTTCATTGCAGCACTATTTACAATAGCTAAGTTACAGAAACAATCTAAGTGTCCAATAATGGATGAGTCAATAAGGAAAATGTGGTATATATATATATATATATATATATATATATATACACACACACACACAATGGAATACTACTCAGCTATTTTTAAAAAAAAGACAAATTCTAGCCATTTGTGACAACATGGAGGGAACTGGGGGGAGGGTATGCTAAGTGATATAAGTCAGTAGAAGAAAGACAAATATTGCATGATTTCACTCATATGCACAATATAAAAGCCAAAGCAAAGAAGCAGACAAAGTCAAACCCAAATAAACCCTAGAAATGCTACTGAAGAACTTAGGCTAACTTAGGGTGGGGGCTGAAAGCAAGGGAGTGGGCCCAATTGACTTTGGTGGAAGATTATTGGTGCTTTGCTGGTGGGTGTGGTGTGATAACACACATCTGAGGAGGTGTGAGCATATACCCCTAAACATACAGTGTTGTAAATCAGTGTTAGCACAATAAACATAAAAAAGAAAAAGAGGGACAACACCCAATGGATCATGGTGGAAGATTATGGATGTTTTGGTAGTGGGCATGGTGTTGTAACATACATCTGAGGAAATGTGAATCTATACCCCCTAATCAGATACAATGAAACCATTGTTGCCTCAATGAAAATGATACAATTAGAGAAAAATGTGAAGAGATGTGTATTATTCTTCAGAACCCAATGAGGATGGGAAATAAGTATGATTATGTTTGCATGGTAATGTACCAGCCAGGCAAATGATCAAAATCACTGAAACTTGAGGTATATGACAATTCTAGCTTTTTCTTTCTAAAAGCAACCAGGTAACAATAAATTATAGAGGATTACCTTCTTATATTCCTCTACCCCATGTTTGAGTTATACTTTATATCTATCATATGTAAATTATGCTATGTATTCCTTTGAGCTTCTGTTACTACCCTGCAAAAAGAATGTTTATGGAAAAGGGGGGGGTGGAAAACCTCTCTCCAAATTTGCTAATTGAAAACAGCCTTAGTCTGGCAAGAGTGTAGAGTGTGGAAAGGCAATTTTGTTGTTAATGAGTTAATGTTCTACACTACAGCTGACTCAGACCTATAAGTATGGCATGGCAATGATGCTGGTCCTGGCTGAGAGAGCAGGACTGTGAAAGAGCTTAGAGATCCAGATCCGTGGAGAACTGAGATATCAGAGAGGAGGGAAGCTTGCATAACAATGAGAAAGGTCCTTTATCCTGGGTTGTGTGCCAAAAACGTTTGGTTCAGGATCCTGGAATGCTACTGAGTCAGAATTTTGCATAAATAATGAGCGCATGTCTGACCTCCATAGGAGAGATGAAGTATATAAAGTTCAGATACAAAGGTCCTTGCATTCTTGAGACAGTTATGGCATTATACTGGGGGAGGGGCTATAGAAATGCAAGGAAATTTAATGAACCAATGAATACTAGCACAGAAAAATTTATATTCAAATCTACAATAATTAGAAGAGAAGCACCACACACACTGAAGGAAAAACTGGGATTCCAGAAGCGAAGATCGCAGAGAAGAAACCCATGGAATGCAGGAAAGGAGAGTTAAGCTAGCAACAGCGACTACAAAGTCGTACTCTGGAGGTCACCCTAAGCACTCATCTATCATTGGCAGATGTTATAATTTTTCTTTTCAGATAAGGAAGCAGAGACTCAGAGTGACCCAAAGTCACAGTTAATTAGTGGCAGAGCCTGGGCCTGAACCTATGTCTGCTAACATTTTGGGCAGCTTTCATTTCTATGTTCTTGACATCAAGGTTCAATTTTATAGAAGATCACTTAAGATTCTTAAACACACACACACACACACACAGTGGTTAACTATTTGAGGTGATGAGTGGTCTATGAACTTGATTGTGGTAATCATTTCAATGTAGCCTCACACTAAATCACCAATGTTGTATATCATACTCCTCTCACATGTGCAATTAAGTGTCCTAGTTATCTGAAGAGCATAAAAGCTCTTGATCATTTAAAATTGTGTTTATTCTACAGAAATTCCTTTTATCCCACTTCATTTATCCACACACAAGCATGCATGTGTGTATGTAGATATGTGTGTGTAACATATATATCCATAAAGAACATAGTACCTTTCAGTTTTTGTGAATTGCTTCCCAAGGACCCTATTTCCAAATACTATCACAATGTGGGTTACGGCCTTAACATATTGGGGGGGAGGGGAGAATGTGCTGTTCAGTCCATAGCAATCCTCCACTCTGATCCATTTGTTCTATTGGTTGATCCCTGTGTCAATATTATACTTGTTAATCATTATAGCTCTTTATTAAATCTTGGTATCAGAATACAAATGTGAAAATCAGCAAGTAAGTTTACATGAAAAAAAAGGTGAGATACTTTTAGAACTGAATGGAATTTACAGATTCATTTAGAGAGAACTAACACTAAGATATCAAATCTTAATATTTAAGTCTTTCTCTATGCCCTTCAATGTTTTGTAACTTTCTCTGCATTTTGTGAGATTTAGTCTTAGGAATCTGATGTTTTGGGTTGCTATTGTGGAAATATTATTCTGAATTAAATTACAATGATTCTAATATTCATTATTATTAAGTTGTTTGCTGAAGATTTAATAGATATCCATTATCAGTTTAGCATGTCCCCTTTGGTCCAGTTTACTAAGATTTTTTATTATCACTAATGTCTTAGCATGGTACCAGTAGAGATAAGAGGAGTGGATACATAAGGGATATATTTCATAGGTAAAATTGATAGGACATGCACATGCAGTGGAGGTAGGGGAAAAGCAAAGAATCAGAAATGACTTCAATTTTTTGGCAGGAGCGACTGATTGGAGAAGATTGAAAGAAGCCTAACAATTTTCTTTTGCATGGGTCAAATTTGAGCAACCTTACCATTTTTAAGATTATCAGATAGATGAAATGACCTGGGGGATTCTGAATCTTTAGAAGAACAATGTGCTTTGGACTAGTTCAACATTAAGATGTAGAACAGAGGCAGAAGAGTCAGAAAAGAAGGAAAAGGGCCACCCAAGGAGGTTGGAGGAAAACCAGCTAAGTTTGGTGCATTCACTTTCTAAGATGGGGATAATTACAAAGAGAAGTTCAAGGAGGAAGATTTGGACTTTGGTTGTGGATATGTATAATTTGTCTAGCCTATTTATATAGGCAAGTCGTGATGTAATATATGTAGTTGTACTTATGATCCTGGAGTTCACAGAAATTTTGCCTAGAGATATTAATTTGTGAGTCATCAATTTTAATTCAGTTTTTCTCAACATGGTTGCACATCAAAATCAAGGTGACTTATATAATTTATATACATCAACACCATTCTCTAGACCAAATTAATTAGATCTCGGAAAATGGGTATAGGCATTAATTGATCCAAATTTGCAATTGCAGCTGAGAGCCACTGGTAAAGCTCAGTGTCCCTCAAAACTTAATGAATTTGAATTACCTGGGGGTTTTACTAACATGCATATTCTAACTCAGTAGGTCTAAGTTGGGGTCCCAGGGTGTAAACGTATAATCCACCCCCATGCTTTTGGACTATAGCTCATACTTTGAGTAGACAGGGCATAGGTAATATTTAAAGCCTTGAGACTGTGTGACCTCATCAAGGGAGTGGGTGTAGATAGAGAAAAGATGCAAGAACAATTATTGTTTTTCTCTGTCAACAGTTGGGAATTTGGTGTAAACACAGATCAAACAGATTATCAAATTTAACCAGGATTAGGGCTTTGTCAGACAAACATATGGCAAGGTGAGTAAGGGTCAAGTGAGTAGAATATTTATTCAAGGGGTGATTTCATTAATCAACTCTGGATTCTACACTAGGAAACAGAGATGGGCTGAAAGAGTTGATGGAGTGGGGAATATCAAAGAACATTAGCTGAAAAGATACATGTGTTTATCAGGAATGGGGTGCTTGAAATCAGTATTATGGTGATGCTACATTCATTGGTGATGTCAAGAGTGGAAGTGGCAGAGGGTGGGTAGTGTAAAGATATCATTGCAGGTAAGGGAGTCAAAGAACTTAGAAGCCAAGAAATGAACAGAGTGGTTCACATAGATATTGAGGTTTCCAAAAGGATGACAGAAATAGGAATGAAAAAGAAGGGAGCAAGTCAGGTCTTCAGTGAATGACATCAATAAGTACAAGAGGGCTAGGAGGCCAGCATATGATATCAACAATGAACACGGGGTAGTGTGGACTAGTGACACCCCAGAAATTCTGATTCGATTGAATTGTGGGTGAAGCATAGGCATGAAACATTTTTAAAAGCTCCTCAGAGGATTCTAATATAAACCAGAGTTAAAAATCAGTGTGTTAGAGTAATCAGTACAAGCTGAGAGGTATGGGGCCACTGGATAGCAAACGCTTCTATAGCTCCTGGGGAGTGTGAAAGCAAACAGTGGTTAGGAGATGTTGTCTTAGAAACAATTAAACCAATTAAATTAGACCTCTAGAAGTGGGCTAATTAATTTCTCCAAAGACACACAGTTAGGACATGTTTGGGCTGGGATTCAAATCTTAATTTGAGCCCAAAACTCAGATTGCCTTCACTTTACCATGTTGTCTAGGAGGGCAGCATGTCAGCACAGAAGATACAAAGAGATATCATAGAAATTAATTCAAAGTTCTCCAAATGAGATTCCAATAGACCGCATGTGGGAGGAGGCAATGTATCTCTGGAATGTTTCCAGCATTTGCCTCTTTGTCCACCCTTCTTTCTTCCCCTTGATTTTTCTACCAATTTGGTTTCCTTTCTGTAGTTGTCACCACCTCTCCCAGAAGTAGAGGCACTACATGAAAGGGAGCCAACATCGTGGGCTGCCCTCCTAGAAGCCAGCTGGCCTCAATGCCCCCTTCTCTCAAGTACTGTTCCCAGGGGCCTCCTTTTCTGGAGCAGGAGGAAGGAGCAGGCTACAACACTGCAGTCAAAACCAAGCATTTGTCTCTCCTACTTCTGCCTCCTGACATATAAGCAGCTCTGTATAATGAAAACCTAAATCATTTGTGTGCACACATAGCAACTGTTTATTTGCTGTAGCTTTGAGGACTCAGTGGGGGTTCAATGCGTTTAGAGAAGAGATCAACACTGGGAGAGCCTAATCTCATAAGCAGACAAAATGAAAATTGAAGCTGAAAATGCATAGCTCTACATCTGAAAGAGGCCAATAATAAATATCCTTTAACCTCAGGCCCCCCGCAGCTCAGAAAATGCTTTTAAACCAAGGACACAGAGTGAAGATGACTCCGTGGAACGGTCCTCCCTCCTGTTTGCTAAGGAAGCTTTACTAAGCATGTTGGAGATTGATTTCAAGTTCTAGAAATAACCTACCTTTCCCCTTAAGCCACCTAGTGGGATGCCTTCCATCTTGCAAAACACATTCACTATTCTTCTTCTTGAAACTTCCATATTTTTCCCACCGACAGGCTGCCATGGCAAATACAATCCTGTAGCTTTTCTGCATTAGTATTTCTGCCAAGAGGGAGTGCCAGACTGATAAAAGTATTCCGTGTCACACTCGAAGAGTGTACAACTTGTTGGACAGTTTAGAAAGCCCAACGCTTCCTCACCCTCTCCTCCTCCTGTGGCTTCCCCCTCATTCAGCCCAAACTTCAGATTGCCACCTCCTCTTACAGATGCCAGAACTCCCTTGCCCAGAGGCCAAGGCATGCCCATCTTGGTTCGAGGCACCTGCTTGTAGAAGGTGGGAACACAGTGCCAGGCAGTCACCAGCAGCTTTTAGGGAATGGAGGCAGCTGCTCCACCGGAAACAGGGATAATGAGGGGTGATAGGAGGGAGACAGCATCACTTAGCACAGACCTGAGTGACTTAACCCTTGCACACCAGGGGAGGAATTGTAACCCTACTGACACAAAGACGTGCCAATTGGGCATTTGCTGCTCATCTATATTCTTTCCTGAAAGAAATGTCCTACTAAATGGACTCTTAAGAAACACTTAGTCACCTGCCCCCAAGATCTAAGTGGTTCCAAGCGTCAGAAAGGACCCGTGGCCAGGCACTCCATCTGTGTGTTCAGGCAGGGACCAGGATAGCCAGTGAGCAGAGGACAAGCAGTCTCTGAGGGTCTCATTTCACTCATTCATCCTCCTCCAGTCCAGAGCAATGGACTCTCCATTCAACAGCAGCCACAGAAGTACCCGCTGAGCTTCCAAGGGCCTGCTCCATGTCACAGGGTGAAAAACAGGCTAGTCAGACCTCTATGCAAAAACAAAGCCTGTCAGGAAAGAAACTAGACAGAGCAAGGAGGGATTTAAAATGAAATTGAACAAGGGGCTGGATCCCTCTTTGAGTATAAACCCCTGCAGGCCTGGTTTCTTCATAGAAAAAAAAATCCCTTTTAAGTTTAAGTCATTTTCCCTGGAAAAGATGAGGAAACATTTCAATTAACTATTACCTTATCCAAGGTGAGTGTTATTTTAAATGGTTCTTTTGAATGAGACTCCATCTCCTCTCTGGGGTGTGGCTTTCTCACAGTCTGTTGATCTGTGGACCATAGCAGACAACAAAGCTTCCTGGGAAGCAATGTGAAAGGGAATGGTAGTATCAGGGACTAAGAACACTCACTGAGCTGTTATTTTCCATTTGTCCCTCTCACCCCCAATGTCCATTCTCTGCCCTTTAATGCCATCCTTTGTGCCAAAGGAGACTGACCTCAATAGACTATAGCAACAGGCTTCCTTGCCAGCTGGCATCTGGCTGGGTCTGCCTCATGGTGGGCACTGGCTGGAAACCTGAGAGTGGAGAGAGAGGGAGATATAGAGCTCAGGGCCTGCTCTTTCTCTCCCAGTCGTGTTGCATTTGGGCAGGTTGTGCTCCCTGAAGCCACAGCTCTTATCAGGTGGCCCCTCTCACAATGGTATAGTTCTTGCTGGTTCCATTGAGCCCCCTTTTTCCCCTTGCTTTCTCAGTATTAGGAGAGAGAACAGTCTCTGTGCCTCCTATCACTTGTAAATTACCTTAATCCTATCGATGCCACCATAAATGGCCCCTTCATTAACTCTTCTCAGTGAAACCCCTCAAGTATGACTTCTGTCTCCTCATTTAAACCCTCATTTAAACAATTATATCACGCCCATGAATTCAATTCCAGAGAATTCCTCAGCCTAAGAGAGATGATCTGATCCAACTTCCTTTTTTCAGGAGTGTAATCTGTTTTTTCTCAAGTGTTTGACATATTCCCCACATATTGGGCTCTCCTCAGTTATGAATGCATTATCATGTCACACAATAATAATGTGGTTTGCACCTGTTCTATTTTGGTTTTACCTGTTCTTAGTCATCATTCCTGGAGAAAGGTGGTATTGTAAACCCAATCTCATTGCTTCTCACCCAGAGAAGTATGTTCAACTTGCCTTTCCTTCAGTACACCACCCAGTTCCATGAGGGAGATAACACTTGACATGGATTCAATCATCTATTCTTCTAGTAGTCCCCATCGTGGTCCTAGAAACCACCTTACTCCAGAGGGCTGGGTCACCACACACCTCAGTTACTGAAATCTCTAGTAGTCTTTTTCTTTCTCCCCTCTTTAGTTAAGCTGACCTTTGAGAAAACACATCGGTGTTCATTTCATCTCCTTTTCAATGGCCCTCATTTAGAATAAAATCTGAACTCCTCACCCTCATGCAGAAAGCTCCGCAGGATCTGACTAGCACTTTCCTTTCCTTTTTTTTTTTTAAACAACATTTATTTATTGGGTACAGTCAGAAGCACGGGAGGGTAAGAATTCACCAGAGCCAGAGTGGGGAACACAGCAAGCAGACCGATGAAATACACTGCTGAGGAGAGCAGTGGGCGCGGCAGGAGAGGTCTGCGCGCCATATGGGATCCTCGTCGGTGGCCGGGGATCGAACTGGTGCTGCAGAGGCTGTGGGCAGCCTCTCAGCCCAGCACTCAACTGCTGTGCCACCAGGGGAAGCCCCTAGCACTTCCCTTTTCAACTTCGGTTTTTGACACGGCCATTTTTATACCCCCTATGCATTAGTCTCATGATGTTCGTCCTTGTCACCAGTCCTCTGCTTTCCCTGCTCTTTGTCTAGTTTACTCTTTGCCATGGCTAACCTACTCCCTTATTCAGCTCTCAGATGCATCACAGGTATCATCCTCTCTAGAAAACTTTCCCATAAACTCCTCTATCCTTAATTGGGTTAACAGCCCTTGTGTTTGACCCTTCAGCCCCCTCCTCTTTACTTACTAGCATGTGATGTGTTTGCAATTATTTATGTTGCTTTCAATACCCCACACTGTCTCTTTTAGGGTAAGACACCATATTTTCATTCTTTTAGCCCCAGTAATTAGTGCAGAATGTGACATACAGTAGGATACCCAGGAATGTGTCCTGTATGAGTGGCTGAATGGATGAGCTCATGAATGGAATATATGTTTGAATTCATCATCTACATAGGCTGATATAAGGACCTGACCCCTCCTTGCGTACCATATAACTAATGAGGATAGTTTTTGCTGCTGCTCTCCATCCAGGTAGGAAGCCTGGAAGTGATTAACAATAAGCCACTCTGGAGTGATTAACAATAGAAACAGATAAGCTGGCCTTTTGAATCACAGGCCCTCCCTAGTCCCTAAAGCTGAAGCTATTTAACAATAGAACTGGCCTAAATTAATTGGGGGATGGTGTTTTGAAACATAGTCTGCCCCCAAGAGACTCCAAACTCTCCTACACCATCCGTCAGCCTTGAGCACAGATGGGATAGAGGCCAGACCTAAAAATACATCATCCCTATGTGACATCAGGGCTGTGTTCTTTCATGTCTAACTCACCCCAGATGGAGGGAAAAACATTTGATGAGCATTCTTTGAACAGGTGGGGAAACTTATATCATGCTAGGAATGACTTCGGGGCCAAAGGCCGCTGTTGATTTCCTAGCCAATAAAAATGACTCTGGTGGAAATTTCAATGAGGAGCCAACACAAACATCCTTGTCATCATCATTGTGAATTTGTGTTTATTGAATGCACAACAAATGCTAATCTCTGCTCAGAACATTTGATGAATATCATTTCCAACACTATAAGGGATTAGGGAATACCTGCCACTATATTTTGACACCAGTCACCCAGGTAGAATGCAAAATGAACTCTTATACATATTCTAAAGCAAAATGAGGAAGGGGTCTTGGCCTATCTGCAAGCATCCTTGCTTAGTGATCCCCTCACTGGGAGTCACCCTCACCACAAGCTTCCCCACAACTGGAAAGGAAGGAAGCAGGAAAAAACAGTAACAGTAATGGTATAGTTCTGAGAAAGTCACAAAAGTTGGAGCAGTGGCACTCCATGGGTGTTTAGTAATAAATACCCAGGGGAGGGCTGTATGAATGGAGTGGTAGGAACCAGCCCTGTCACCTCCTGGGCCCTCCCTATGCGTGTGTTTTCTTACCAAGCCTGTAAGCTTTGGAGTGAGTGGTAGACAGGAGCTATAATGCTCTGTGGTGCTGCTTGATAGTGCAATTACTTTTCAAATGAGGACCTTTTCCTTATTTTGCATAAAGGAGCATTTCGGGACTTGGGGGCTCGTGGGTACTCACCAGCTAAGTAAACATTTGAGAGAATCATTTTTCTTGATGAATTTTGTAAATAGCCACTGATCCACTGGCTTATGGGAAAGTGTAAATAAATGGCGAGTTTAAAAGCATGCAAACGCCAGGCTACACTACTGGCAGGTGGGTGACAACTGGCTTAATCTTAGTACCTCTTTTTCAGGGCTCCTTCCCACCCCCTCCAATCTTCTGCCAAAGGTCAGGGTTTGTGGCATTGGTCAAGCTCCATGGCGTAGGAGTTGGTGTTTCTCATGATACTCTCCACCAACATAACAGGTTTGGGGTTTCTTCCAGCAAAGCAAGAGAGCCAGGTGCAGATCAACATGGCGGCAGCGGCTCCGGCTCCAGCACAGTAATATGCCCAGCCAAGCTGGCAGGTACCTGTAGAAACAGGGACAGAGTCATGAAGGTTGGGGTGTCTGTTCACACTTCCTTTTTGCAATGTTAGGTTTAAAGCCAGTAGGAAACAGTGACTGCGGCTGTGTTTCCTATTTCCTCCTTTCCTCCCTTGCTGATGACTGGTATTTGCTTTAGCAAGAGGTTATAAAATGTTATTATTATGTTCCAGTAGGAACCTGGGGGTGGTGAGGGTGGTGGCGGTGGTGGTGGCGCTAGTGGCAATGAGACAAGAACATCTTGATCACGTGTCAGGGACTATGCTAAGCTCCTCAGACACACATACCACTGATCTTTATAGTACCTCTATGAGTTAGATGCTCTTATTATTCCTGTTTTACATAAGATGAAGCAGCCAAGGCGCAGGTTAATTACAAAAACTCACACAGCTCCAAAGTGGTAGAGTTAGAGATCCAAGTAACAACTGACAGCTGAAGTCACATGTTCAATCTAACTTGGACTTCAGGACTCCACAAATTGGGGTACATGCCCAGTGATACCAAATTGCAGGAGTTCTGAGAAAAAAAGGCATGCAGTGGCTTGCACGGACCTCCAGTCTTGCAGAAACCTGGTACTGACTACAGTCAAGATTGAGCTTCGGTTGAGATGACAAGATTGCTCTTCATGACTAATTACTTTTGAATAATGAGTTCTCTCTTTTCACATGGTATCCAGTGAACCTTAATTGTCATCCTTTGAATTGGCTAGCTGGAATGCCATATACAAAGTCTAAGATTGGCCCCAAGTTGGACTGCTATACTTCTCCATTCAAACCAGACTAGTCTATCCCAAATGTACCACCTCAGAAATAGTCTTTCTACCCTCAAGTCATCACTCATGCTGTCTCTCTTGCTGGAAACAGCTTCTTTCCTTTTATTCACTAATGCATATCTTCCTTGGAACACTACTCAGGACTCGGCACCAAACAAGCAGCCCTGTGGAAATTTGTCTATATACCCCTTACACCAGACATGCCTAGACGAAACGCTGGGAAGATTTGCCTATCACGTATTTTTCATCTGCTCTTTACCCCCTCCCAGGGTGTTGGTCAAAGTGCAAATGTATTTCTTTCTAATGCTTCCAATGCTCTGTCCATAGTGGGCGCTCAGTATATGTGATTTATCCCAATTCTTCAAAGATGGGAACACTTGTGTTTTCCACCTTCAACACCTAAACCTATGGCTTACATTTTGAATGAAAGTGACAAAACCTACTATAGTAGTATTCTACTTGTTTTTGGAATGAACTGTATTCCTTTCCATTGTAAGACCTATTCACATTCTTTTTCCTCTGCCTAAAATGTTTACTGAATGCCCACATGTACACCTACACTGCTCACCACCCTCTTTGCCTAGTGAACACGCAGTCAGTCTTCAGAGCTCAGCTCAATCGTTTAGTCCTCAGTGAAGCATTCCCTGACCTCCCTAAGTCAAATTTCTTCATAAACCCTCAATAGTGCCTTTCTTTCCTTCCATACTTGAATGAGGGGGTGAACCCCTTATCCCCTTCCATAACAAGTGTGAAAGCTTAGTTCTTCAGAGGAGATAGCACTTTATCAATAGACTGAGGCAGCCATGTAACATCCTGAAGTCCTATGGACCCTCAAAATCATGGTCAGAGGCAGACCACAAAAGCTATGAAAAAAATGAAATCCTCGAAGAGGGGGGTAGATTTAAAGCCCTTGGAAAGCTCTCAGACACAGAGCAGGAAAGGTGGGGGTCTAATACAAGTCTTCTAATGCTCACTCTGGTGCTCTGCCCTCTACTGGTTTTCTCAACCTCCCAAAAGTCATTTTGCCCTTATAGGACCCTTGACTTGTGAACCCAAAGAGGAAACTACTAGATCAATTTGTAATATACTCACCTGAGCTTCTCTCCTAATTCCCTCCAACCAAGCCCTCCTGTGCTGACATGGCAGAAGAGGCAGGAATCTGCTCTGGGGTGGGCCCACTGTCGAACAGCTACCTCCTCCCTGGCGTGCTCCCAATCCAGTCTAGACAAGGCATTAGAAGGTTCATTCTGTTTCTTCAGTTGCCTGTCAGGTCATCCCCTCATTAGAGTAGCAGGGATATTTCTATTAGGTACATGCACCCTGGGACCAGGGAAAGACTTGTTTCTGTAAATGAAAGGAATAAATGCATAGCATGCCATTACCCCAAAGCCCTAGGCAGGAAAAAAGCTGACAGAATGGGCAGCTAGAGAGTGAAAATCTGGCTAGAAAGGCCTCAATAAACCTTATTGAAGTCAAGTCAGAACTACATATCACTGGGCTAAGAGCCAATATTTAAGTGCTCTCATTGCCACCCGAAGTGCACTCCAAGTTCCCTCTTAGAGAGATTCCTACTAGGACACTGAATTGCATCTAAGCCCCAGGCTGCTGCCACACAGGAAACCAAGGAGGAAAAGAGGGAGTCTATCTTCTTTCTAGCCCCCTCCCCACAGCTCTACCTGTTACTTGCTTGAGGGAACAGAAGGGTGGGATCACTAGCATTGCAAAAGGAGGGGGAGGGGCAGCAGGCCTTTTAAGAACTGCATTTCCAATATGAGAGTTGCTGTTAGTACTCACCTACTTCACACAAAGCTGGGACTCTGGTGTGATGGCCCACAGAGGAACTCCTTTTTTTTTTACAGAAGCCTGAAGGTAGGGAAGAGTGGCAATGAACTGCCACCCTTTACTTTCAATCACCTTTTAGATAAGTCCCAGGAGTCATCACCAATCCTTAAATCCTAGTCCTTGAAGTATGATTGGTTCTTTTATTCATCTGACAAATACTTACTAAGTACCTATTATGTGTCAAACATTTTGAATGCACTGTCTCATTTGATTCTCATAACAGCCATGCTTTATTTCCTTATACAGCTGAGGGAACTGAGTTTCAGAAAGGTAGATGACTTGGCCAACTTACAAACTTTAGAGGTGAGATTTGATGCCAGGGATGAAATACCACAATCATCCATTTCAACCCCTCCAGGAGAGTGAAGCCAACGATATGTTTTATGGGAAAGTATGATGTCTCAACTAATCACTTCACCTAATGAGCACCAATTTCCTTTTCTTTAAGTGAAGGGAATTTCACTAGAGAGATTTCTAAAAGCCCCTTACATGTGAATAAAAGACTACAGGACCATCCAGAGAAAGAGGAATTATTTGTAACTGGGAGATTCCAGGCTAAGGTAAGGTCTTAGTATTGGGAAGTGGGCATTCTAGGCAGAGGTTATAATTGGTGTGAGCAAAGTTATATAAGAATGTAGACTTCATATTTCAGAAACAGTGCTGTAGTTGGCAAATATATGCTGATTTCAGACCAGAAAGCACCATGGAATCTATTATATTGCCCAGAAGCAGTGGAGAGCAAGGGAAAGTCTCTGATCAGAGAATGAGACACTAGAATAAGGTTTCAAAACCTTGATACTATGGACATTTTGGTCTGAAAAAAAATTTTGTCATATGTGATCCATGTGCATGGTGTGATCATGCACTTTGTGGGACCCTAACTATCAACAGACATTTCCAAATATCCCCCGGAGTGGCAGATTACAAGTTGCAAGTTGTTGTACAATAAGGCCCATTGCATTAGAGGTGTGGTTTGGGAAGATTAACCTAAAAGCTCTGTAAAGAGATCGGAGGCAGTTGCATGTGATAGGCAGAAGCCAGGGGACCCGAGACCGGGGAAGCTGCTTCATATCTAACAAGACGTAAAACAGCCTCCCACGATGAAGAATGATCTGGCCAAAAATGTTAATGTTTTCAAGGTTAAGCAACACTCCTCTAGGCAAAAATGAGATCTTTATGCTTTCAATTTCCTCTGAACTGAATCTAGATACCTGATAGATAAGCTCAACAGAATGTCATTATCTCCCATAAGAACAACTGTGTGGTTCCTTATTGATGTGGAAACTTGCTGGGGATAGTCAGGCTACAACATTCTAGTATTCTATCTCACAGAAGCAGGGGAAAGTCAAGGAGAGAGTCTCACCAGGTACTGAGGAGGAAGCACTATTTCTCTGGGAATCAGGAGATTGGAGCCTTTAAGGAAATCTCTTAACCCCACTACATCTCAACAATCTTCCCATTTAAATGGGAGAAAATAGATAAGTACCTGCCAAAAGACAGAGCAAGAGGACCAAATTATCTCTTGAGGTCCCTTTGAGAAATAGCCAAACTGTTGCCTTGCCTTTCAGATTAAATGTACTGACACTGAGCCTCCATACTGCAGTTGTTCAAGGGCCTATGTTTAAAAAAAAAAAAAACTGCCGTGATCTGACACCACACAGGTGGATTGTCTGCACATACATGCATAGATACCTATGAAGAGAAGAACTGCGTGGCAGGGTAAGGGGAGAGAAGCGGTCTTAACTGCAAATTAGCTTTATGCTAAAGCTCCAGGATGATCCCTGCAATAAGCCTGTTCCTTTTTGTGCTCTTTTGTATCATTTCTAACATTCTATCTGTGAGTCATTCTATTCCACTGTTGAATTTGCTGTGACAAGATCCCTCATAAAAGTTATTAAATCATCACTCAGCGGTGGGCCTGACATTTAAATCAAGACACGTTGCTTTTATTCCAAGTTGCAAATCAAATTGGTTCAGAGTTTGACTCTATTTTCTTTGATTCAGCATTAAGTTATGTTATTATAGTTTTGCTGTTTAAAAAACAAATTGTCACTGGTTGCTATTTAAACTGACCCCTCCCAGTCTGGTGCCCTACAGGGTCATGGTGTCTGACCAGTTGTCAGTGGATCATGATGAGCTACTGGGAGGAGTAAGACAGAAACCAATACCTTTGATGGGTCCTTGCATTGGTGTGAATGTCAGGGTTTGGAATCAGAGTAGGACAAAGACTAATGAGAGGCTCTCTCTGCAGGGGGCATATTCATAATGCCATCCTAGAGCCAAGTATGCTAGAGAATGAATCCAAAGAAAAGTCTTCCTTGGAGGAAGAACAGAGTATTCCCTTTGGAAGAGCACTTGACAATTTCTTATTAAACTAAACATATCCTTACCATACAATCCAACAATCATACTCCTTGCTATTTACCCAAACGAGTTGAAAACTATGTCCTCATAAAATCATGCACACAGATGTTTACAAGCAGCTTTATCAAAATTGTCAAAACATGGAAGCAACAAGCATGTCTTTTAGTAACTAACTGAATAGATAAACTTGTACACCCAGACAATGAACTATTATTCAATGCTAAAAAAGAAATGAACTATCAAACCCCGAAAATATGCATTGGAGCCTGAAATTCACATTATTAAGTGAAAGAAGTCAATCTGAAAAGCCTACATACTACATGATTCCAGCTATATGACATGTTTGAAAATGAAAAATTTTGGAGACAGTAAAAAAACCACATGATCATGCTGAACTGGGGTGGGGTGGAGAATGGTATAAGGAGGGATGAATAGGTACAGCACACAGAATTTTTAAAGCAGTGAAAATACTCTATGATATGATAAAGATAGATACATATAATCATACCTTTGTCCAAACCCAGAACTCTGAGGTAAACCATGGAATCTGGGTGATTTTGATGTTCCAGTATAGGTTCAATGATTGGAAGAAATGCCCCACTGTGGTGGAG
Organism: Talpa europaea; assembly: GCF_964194135.1. Classification (NCBI taxonomy): domain Eukaryota; kingdom Metazoa; phylum Chordata; class Mammalia; order Eulipotyphla; family Talpidae; genus Talpa; species Talpa europaea. Next base: position 70,529,898 of record NC_140081.1, read on the forward strand.
GCTGTTGATAATGGGGGAGGCCAAGCATGTGTGGGGCCAGGAGGCAATGGAAAATCTCTGTACCTTCCCCTCAATTTTGCTGTGAATTTTAAACTGCTTTATTAAAGTCTTAATTTAAAAAAGAGACAGCAAAGAAAGTCTGTCTTTTGAATTTCTCAGTTCTTCACTTTTTTATTTTATTTTTTTATTTAAATTTTATTTTTATATTCCCCATACAATTACAACCCCCTTATTTTGACCCCAATCCCTCCTTTCCCCAACCCCCCAACTCCCATAGAATGTCTCTGGTTCATAGTTGTTTGTTGATTTTGATATTTTCTTTCTTATATAAGTTCTTCACTTTTAGAGAATCATCTAATGGGATACTAGGTCCCTGAAAGGTTGGGAAGGGACAGGTAAGCAGGACTACAGCAAGCACATAATGGCCACTAATGACTCTGAACCTGACTAGGGCTCGATGAAATGTAAGGGAACTTTCAGATGCATGAAGGTTGGGGTTTTTTAATTGTTTTATTATATATATATATTTTACATCATTCTTCATTTTTGTGCAATGCATGCTTTCCCTCTTAGGTGTAATCCCTGTGAAATTCCCACCACCCATTCAGCCAAGCACCACCGCCATAGTCCCTTCTGCTCTTCCCTCCCCTGTTTTGATCCCTCTCCCTCCCCCCCTCCCCCTCCCCAGATGCATGAAGTTTGATGTGATGCAAGTGTTGTCAACAGTCAAGTTCTGAGAACTGATACTCCAAAAGAAGGGGATAATTATAATCTAGATCAGTGCTAAGAAGCCTGGCTATCAGTGTGGTGGGGAAGAGGCTGATGAGAAGTAGTGTGGAGGCTGGCATGGAGCAAGAAGGGATCAGGCTGTCTGAAGAATGTGAGCAGTTCAGGGGCATAGAGTCGGGGCTGTATTCCTATACAAAGATGAGATATAAATTCTAGGAAATCATAGAGTCATGGATGTTGGCAGGTGGTTCAAGTGGAGCACAAAGAGAGCAATATTGACATCTGTATTTTATCTCATATACCCCAATAGCTAGTGAGAGACTGCTCTGGCCTTGAATAGACAAAATAAGGGAGCGAACACCCCAAGGATGAAGGAGGACTTGCATGGACAACCATGATACTGCCCTCACCATTACCACCCAGAGCTTGGCAGAGATATCTGTGTGGCAGACACATGGGGGAGCCCTCACGGCCTTCATCATATCTAACCAGGCAATACCCTCAGCTTCCGGGAAACACTTAAGGACTCCTTTGGAATTATATGGCATATAGAGATAAGCAAACCTAGAGAGAGATCAAAGAAGAGAAAGGGACTCCTGGAGGGCCAATGGGGCATGTGGAAGAGGAAGGGAAGAAAGGGAAGAGGAACTGATTTCGAGAACATGGGAAAGAACAATGGAGAACATGGTGCGTATGGACTGAGGAGCAGGGCACTGAGCCATTGAGCAGACCTCTTCCTAGTGAGGATGTTATTTTTTTTCCAAAGCAGACCCAGCTGAGGAAGACTGGTTGCTCCTCCCTTCACTGTGGCACCTCTACGCTTAATGACACTGGGGCTGCCACCCACCTCCCAAAGTGCTGCTTGGTGTGTGCTGGGTGAAAGGAAGAAGAACAGTTGCCATTTGCTTACTCAACAAATTTTTGCCACGGGGACCTGAATGTTGTGTCAAGTAGGAGCAATAGGGGTTTGGAAGAAGCTCCTGGCCCCATATGTTCAGAGAGATACTGCTGACTTGAAGGTCTCCATAGGTAGCAGCATAAAAACATTTCAATGCAGCCAAGCTAAATGAGGAGAGAACTTTCTCTGCTAGGTTCAGCACAGATGAATCATCTTCAAAGAGAATGCAAAGTCAATAAATTCAAGGGCAATTGTCAAACATCCTGCAACCCATCCCTGCCATGGCTGCCAGCACAATAACACCCAGAGCTACGAGAAGATCTCTCTTCTTACTCTCCAATGGGAGCCCAGAATGGAGCCCAGAACCCACTGAGGAATCCAAAAACCCGCAAATCTCTCTTGTCAGAGAAAGCAAATATAAGCAAACAGAAAACCCTGTGAAAGCTTCAGCAACTCAGGTAAATACGTAATTTCTAGTAGCTACCATTTGGCCAAATTATGTCTGACAAGACATTCTGAGTTGCCAACTCCATCTTGGTGCAAACCCAATGTTTTAAAGGGTTAGGGCAAGCCAGGGCACTTGTTAGAAAGTTGTGCAGAACCCAGTATAGTCAAATCCTCATGGGGACAGAGGCACCCTGGTTTGGTTGATTCTTTTTCTCTTCTACACACATTTCTGCCCAACAAACTGAGTCCTTCTTATTGAAACCTTCCCTGCCAGTCTTGAGCTTCTCACCTATCCTCGTACTTTGCAAACCAGTCCTTTCTATCATTCCTTGCATACCTATCCTGACTTTTAGCTACTCTGCGCATCTTTTTCTTCAATGGGAGTAAGAAGAACTATGTCTCAGTCCAATTTAAATGAGACATCTGAGTCTTTCTCAAAATAGTCTCTCACCTACCCGTGGGGGAAAAAAAAAACTTCCATGTCACCCTGTGTGCCATCCATCAAATACACTTTGAGTAGATTCTCAGAAGAGGTTCTCAAAAGAGCATAGACTGAATGTTTGTGTTCCCCCCATGCTGTAAACGATGTATTAAATCCTAATGTCCAAAATGATGGTATTTGGAAGTGGAGCTTTTGGGAGGTGATTGGGTCATGAGGGCAGAGCCCTGATGCTTGGAGTTAGTGCCCTTATAAAAGAAGCCTCAGAGATCTTCCTTGGCCCTTCCACCATAGGTGGCCACAACAAGAAGATGACCATCTATGAGCCAAGAGGCTTTTACCAGACAATGAATCTGCTAGCATCTTGATCTTGAATGTTCGAAATAAATTTCCAGTATTTATAAGCCACCCAATCTTTGACATTCTCTCATAAAAGCGGGTAACCTTGGGCCTTCCTGGTGGCACAAGGGGTTAAGTCGTAGCACTGTGAGGCTATCCACAGCCACTGCATCATGAGTTGGATCCCTGGCCAAGGAGCTGACCCAAATGGCACAGCAGACCTGTCCTGTCTTGCCCGCTGCTCCCCTCAGCAGTGTATTTCAGTAGATCTGCCTATTCTGTTCCCCACTGTCTCTGGTGAATCCTCTCACACTGCCCACCCCCTGTACCTCTGACCTATACACCAGTTCTTGCATGCATAAATACATAAATGTTTTAAAAAAAACAGCTAAACATGTATTGGTACTCTTTGACTCAGCATGAGTTCTTAAGGATACTTGGCCTCTAAAATATTGGGAATTTAGAAAACCTAAATCAGGGACCAGGAAAAAAACTAATTATAATAAAGTAAAAATCAAAATCAACAAGCACCTATAAACCAGAGACACACTACGGGGAGGGGAGGGGAGGAGGGAGTAGGATCAAAACAAGGTGGGGTGGGAATTGTATGGGGACTATAACCAAGATGAAAATGCATACATTGTACAAAAATAAAAAATTAATAAATTAATAAATAAATAAATAATGAAATATTGGCCCCCTCTCCTCTTAACATCTGCTCAATAGACCTCTGCTTGCATCCACTTGAACTTTCTCAGCTAATTAAGTCTGTCACTGGAATAGTAATAGCTAATATTGGTCAAAAGCTTCCATATGCCAGTCACCGTGGTAAGCTCTTTAAACATGTTCTCACATAAGTAAGATCGACAAACCAGATGAGTGAAAAGGAGCCAGGGAGAGAAGTGGAGCGAATGAACAAACCGTTAGTGTGCCAAGTGCTGTGATATAGAATGATACCAGACCATAACATCCAGTTTAAGGGGGAACAGGGAGTTTTCAAGGAGAAGTATGACGTAGGCTCAATGAGAAAGGGGAGAAGGGTATCCCTAAAAAAGGAAGACCAGGGCCTCCCCGGTGGCGCAGCGGTTGAGCGCTGGGTTGAGAAGCTGCCCGCAGCCTCTGCAGCACCGGTTCGATCCCCGGCTGCTCCCCGGCCACCGGAGGAGGGTCCCACATGGCGCTCAGACCTCTCCTGCCGCCCGCTGCTCCCCTCAGCAGTGTACTTCGGTCCTTCTGCCTGCTCTGCTCCCCGCTCTGGCTCTGGTGAATTCTCTCACCCTCCCGCGCTTCTGACTGTACCCAGTGCTTGTATAAATAAATAAATAAATGTTTTAAAAAATAAAAAAAATAAACAGGCCTTCTTTAAAAAAGAAAAGAAAAGAAAAGAAAAGGAAGACCATAGGCAACATGGTGTAGGTTTAAAGAAACACAGTGTCTTCAGGGTGACTTGACAAAAGAAGCAGCTTGAGTGGTGGTGCAAGTGGTGTCCAGGTCCCTACAGGCCATGCTAGGGAGTCTGGTCTTTATCCTGAAGGCAATATGGGAGCCATTGCTGAATAACACAGATGACATCAGATTTGTGTTTTTGAAACACTACTTTGGCAATAGAATGGGAAGCAGATGAAGGAGTGATGTGCAGCATCTTCAGGAATGGGGAGAGCGGGGCCATTTTCTGTGATCTAGAGATGAGAGCTGAGAAAAGACTGATTCAAGAACTGTAGTATTTATTCCTCTGACAGCTGATGTCGTCATTGTCTGGAGTTGACATTATTGTGGTGGTACTGGTTAGCTGGCCATCATCTTTTCCAATTAACTACCTTGGCTAATTCAACATTTTGATTGTGGTAAGTGTCCAGAATATGCTTATTGAGTAACTGTTACCTGTTTTTGACATAGTCTTCAAGTATGAATGCTGCAAGGTCTGGCAACCTGGCCTCCCTCAGCACTCAAGATCGAGTGTGTACTCATTCCAGCCGTGAACTTGGCCCCATGCCAGCAAACTACCTCAAGTGTCAGCTGTTTCCATCCATATTCCATTAGCCAACAGATGTAGACAACATAGACTTTCCTGGGGCCCAAGGTCCCTGAGTAATACCTAATGTCACAAACAATACCACCCAATATAGGTACAGCACTGGAAAACTTACAAGGCACTTTTTTCCATCTATTATCTTATTTAATCCGCTTTTACTTGTTTTTAATAATTCATCAAGGTCCAACCAGAGGCAAGAACATTGTTATAAAGGAAGGAACTGAAGAGCCCAATGAAGTGTTTGACCAGCGTTCTCACTTAGAGGGTAGAGACCGGGCCAATTCCATGTGTGCTTGGCCATGCAGTGCACGGAAAAGAGCCTGGCATGAGGGTGACAGGGAACTGTGTTTGAAATCATGCCCTAACATTTACAAGTTGACTCTGGGCAAGTCATTGAACCTTTCTGAGTTTACCCCCATGGGTAAAATAGAAGCAACACCATCTACCTACAATGCAGCTCTGAAGGGCAAATGAGACTTCACGTATAATCATTTAGTACCGCATGTGGAGTGAACAAAATACTTAGCCCTTTTTTCTCTCAGCTAAACACTCTGTCAACTAGTCCACTAGTTTATGGAGAGCATTAAAACACAGATTCTTAAGCCCCACTTCAGAGCTACAGAATTAGTATTTCTGGGGAGAGTGCCCAGATGATCGAACAACCGGAGCCACACCATGTGATTAAGCCAAGCCTGTATAGCTGTTAAACAAAAGCAGATGAGAGTGAGCATTTATTGAGGACCTATCATGTGTCTGATACAGTGCAAGGGACTTTAACTTAAAAGATATATTTGTATGTGGTTTCTCCCAATTCGCCTGACTGAGGAGTTCTTGGAGAAGATGGTTTGAAAATCTCACCTGACTAAGCATGCAGACAAAACATATATTTTCACCTCTCTAATTCTATCCTTGCAGAGAACTGCTCCTAGAATATCCAGGTGCCTATCTTAAAAACCCATTTCACTTTATTTAAAACCTTCTGGGTCAGTCTAGCCTATAACAACAACAGCGGTTATTGTTAACATTCGTTGAGTGCAAGTCCTGTACTAAATGGGTGTCAGGTATATCATCTTATTTCATCCTCACAAGAGCCCTATGAGATGGGTATTACAGTATTAACACCTTCACTTCAAATATTTTGTTTTGAAACAAACGCTTAGGATGCAGTATCATCCACAGTAGAGGAGGAAAGACGACACTCACTAAAGAAAGGTGAGGAGAAAAAAGGAAGCCGATGTTGAGGTTTATAGAAGGAAATCCAGTAGAGAAAATAGAAACAGGGCAGTTAATTGTGCATCACATTCTTTGACGTGAGGCCCAGAAGCCGGACCAAGAAAACAGCACAGAACAGAATGAATTTGCCTGACTTTACCGCCATCGTGTGGTGATCTGTTTTATAGACAGCCTGTTCGTAATTCTGTATTCTTTGTTTCAATCCCTGAGCCCCCTAGACCCTCTGCAAGACAATTGTGAGGACACTTGTGAGAAAATAAGACCAAGTCGAGCAGAGGGTCTCCCCTTGAGGCCTTTGTAGAGCCTTGCCTCCTTTGCAGTCATCAGGCTGGAAGTCTGGGATAGATTACTCCAGACATGAGCATAGTTTTCTCATGGGCGCTATTTTAGGAAAGGCTGAGATCTTTATATGCACCATATTTTTTATTCAAAATGAAAATAGCTTAGTGTCCCATGAGATGTACAGCGTCTCATTACCTTAGGTACCTTGCTAGTTTGAATAGGTCAGTGAGGAAACTGGCAAAGCATTGCAGCCTTCCAAATAATGGGGAAGAGTAATCTAACAGTAGCTCAACTTTCTCATCTTTTACTCCTTAATCTGTAGGGCATGGTTTTCAGAAAGCACATTTATGTCGTTTCATGTTCAAAACAATCCCTGAAGGCAGATAAAAATCATCCTCATGTTAGTCATGGGGGAAGTAGGTTTAAAAAACTGAAGTGACTTAGCTACGGCCACACGGTAAGATGGCATCAGAGTCACCCTACAATTTGTTCATTTCACTCAATGCATGAGATGCGTGCAGTGCATCACAAGCATCAGGGATAAACAGTTGAATTAAATTCCTCTCTAACCCACTGATGGAGTCTCTTCTGCATCCTCCAGCTGAGGCCTCTTCTCCTTTGGATGGAGCCTCCTCTCTGTGTGGGCTAGATGTGCAACAAAAAAACCGTTAGCAACATTTGAGCCTTGAGTTTTCTAGGACTGGCTGCCCAGGGCATTCAAGCTGATGTTGCCTGATGAATGAGTAGCTTTTTGCAATCCCCTTGTCTAATCCCGGGCCACCATGCCCACGGGTGAATGACATTAAAAGTCTCCTTGCCCCTAGGAATGCTGCTTTAAATAGAATGGTTTATTTTTTTCATTATCCTTCTGGATTTTAAGAACAAATTAGATAAATATGAAATGAAATCAAAGATCTCACCATAAAGGCCACAGCAGGGAGCTAGGTGAGTATTTGGACCCTTTGGTTACTCATCAGACTAGACCAATGCTTTCTATGTGAAAACAGGGAAAGCAAGGCCCAGAGCAGGTACTTGATGTGCCTAAGCAAGAGTAAGAAAATTTAAAGCCAGCTGTCTGGATACCCTGGCAGGGCTGCTTCCACCATACTCTGCTGCCCCTCTGTGGACATGAGGATGTATTAAGCTGCTTCATTGTGCTCTAGTGAGCACAAGAAAAAATTGTCCATAAAGGAGGAAATTGACAGAGAGCAAAGGTAACAGGAAATGCCTGGAAACTGAACCCACAAAGGCCAAACCTGTAAAAGGCTTTGAACTGGAAAGAATGAGAGGAAATGATGGGAGAACAAAGGAAATGGGCCTCTAAGGGAGGAAACAACGAACACATAGAAGACCCCGGGGTAGCCTCTGTTGCAGGGTTTTGCCACATTGAGTGGGACTCTCCCTCCCTCCCAGAAGCCAAGCCCAGGGTGTCCTCTGAAAAGTGGCCTTGAGAAATGGGCTGACGACCTACTAACAGCAAATAACATGTATTGTAGTTTATTGTGCTGCTTTGTGTGTGTGTGTGTATTACTTCACCTATTCATCTCAATAACTTTATGGCAAAAAACATTATGATCAGTCTTTGTTAATAGAGGAACAGAGAGGTTAAGTAGTATGACTGATGCTGTACAACTAGTAAGCACCAGGGCTTGGATTTGAACTAAGGTTCAAGTTCGAATTCCTTCTACCATCGACCTGTGTTTTCAACCATAGTGGTTCCTTGTTGTAATAGGTCTTTTTTTCTGAAAACTAAGGTACTGGGAGCATTGTTATTTTGACAACTGCTATCATTACCATAATAATGATAACTAACAACAACCATTGTCTGGTTGTTATATACCAAGCACTGCCCTCTTTTCCACATGTGATCTCATTTAATCTTCACAACCACCTTCTGAGGTCGCAATCAGCTCACAACTGCTGAGTAACTTATCTGAGGTCACAGAGCTAAGGATGGCAATCTGTGAAAACCCACTCTGAGCAGTAAGAAACCCTCCCACAAATTCTTCCCTGGATCCCAGTGCTGCTGATACCAATCAGGGGCTTGGTGAGTAACTGAGAGGTGGAGTTAAATGGATTGATTTGGTGTTGAACTGAAAAGGATTCATTTTTATGGGATGAAATCTTCATTTGATGGCTTGGGTCCAATTGACAACGACCAAAAAAACCTCTGTCTGGTTAAATTTTTCATTACATAATGAAAGTAAAGTGTGAGAAAGGCATTGCACCTGACAGGGCTGCTGCTGGGAGCCTTTGTCTGACTTCCCCCTTCTTATTGAATCAGTAATTCATTTAACAAACGGATATTAGATTACCATTGAGCAAAATCTACATTGTGCATGAGAGTCAGAAAGCCATTCCACAAAACCACTAGTTGTGGGGTCTTGAGAAAATCACCTTACTGGCTCTCGGTAGTTATAAATGAGCCAATCATTGATCTGCAAGGTCCCTCCCATTGTAGGTTTCAGTGCAAACCTGTAATTATTGTTTGGGCTGTCTCTCTGTCTTAAATATTTGATTATTAATCTCTTCTTTAAATGAATAAAGAGAAGAAAGTGAGTCAATTCCCTAAATAGCTCAACTCTAAACTCTGGTGGGTAAGAGTCACGTAAGACAGCAGGTTCCAAAGATGGACTGGGACAACATAGGACCTGAAAGAGGACTAGGACACATGAAAGGAGATCCTAGAAACAGAAGAGGCAATAGAGGGGAGGAGGTCAAACTTTTGGCTTAAGTGCAAGGTGTAACAGACTGTATGTTTTTGTCTTGAGAGCTCTGACTTCCCCAAGGCTCTGATCTTTTTACTACCGCCACATATAAACATATATTCTTTCTCTCCCAAGAAAGGAGACTGTGATAAGGTGTACATAAAGAGTAGGATATGCCAGAAGAAAACAAAGAGGATCCACGTAGACTGTATATGATATTAAAACATGGTGAATTACAATTTTCTTCTATGATAAAACTTAGTGTCTTTATCAGTGCTAATCAGAGCACTGTTTAGTTCTTCTGTTCATTTTTTAATCAGGATGGGTTATTTTTGGTTATTAAGTTGTGTAAGTTCTTTATAAATTTTGAATATTAACCCCTTATCTGATATATATAGAGAGAGGTTAGGGGTCTCCCCTAAGCCTAGTTACAGTGGATGATGGCACATAAACTGATAGCCCAGTGGAGATTCATATTATGAACACACCCTTGCCCAAGTGGGGGATCCCCTAGGCAAGATAGGCCCCACTAGACAAGATAGATTCTACACATTTCATATATATATGTATATATGTATTCATATGTGTGTGATATGTGTGTATATATATATATACATACACACAGAGAGAATTTTTATCTTATTCTGTAGCTTGTCTTTTCGTTTTGCTATTTTTTTCTTGTGCTGTGTATAAACTTTTGAATTTGATATAGTTCCATTTGTTAATTTTTACTTTTGCTGTTTGTTTTTGGCATCATATCCAAATAATCATTGCCAAAACCAGTATCGATGAGTTTTTCCCCTACATTTCCTTCTAAGAATTTTGTGGTGCCAGGTCTTATGTTTCAGTCTTTTTTTTTTTTAAAGATTTATTTATTTATGCAAGAACTGGGGTACAGGCCAGAAGCGCGGGAGGGTGAGAGAATTCACCAGAGACGGAGAGGGGAACAGAACAGGCAGGCGACCAAAAACACTGCTGAAGGGAGCAGCGGGCAAGACAGGAGAGGTCTTCCATGCCATGAGGGTATCTCCCTGGCCAGCCGGGAATTGAACCTGTGCTGCAGAAGCTGCAGACAGCTTCACAGTGCTGCACTCACCCTGCTGTGCCACCAGGGAGGCCCTAATGTTTCAGTCTTTAATCCATTTCGAGTTAATTTTTGTGAGTGGGGTAAAAAAGTGTTTGAATTTCTTAATATGTCTCTCTGGCTACTCCTTTAAGGCTCCTTAATACGCTTTTCTTCTTTACTAAGGAGTATAGCAACTAATGGTCCTCCCTGGTGGCAGAAGGGGTTAATCAGAGCATAATCAAGCAATCCGCAGCCATTGCAGCATGTGTTTGATCTCTGCAGCCAGCGGGCGACCCATATGGCACAACAGACCTCTCCTCTCTCTCCCACGCTTCCCCTCAGCAGTGTATTTCAGTCAGTCTGCCTGTTCTGTTCCCCACTCTGTCTCTGATGAATCCCCACCACCACCGTCTCTGGCCTACATACCAGCTCTTGTCTGCATAAATAAATAAATCTTTAAATAAAAAAGAATAGCACAGTTTTCTCTTCTTTTCAGCATTAAACAAAAAAAGTGCTAATATGGAACTATGTAATTGGAGAAAATGGGCACAAAATATGGGCTACAGAGGGATGAGAAACAGGCAACTGGACGAATGCAAAGATGGTTCACAAAAAGAACTAGGAGGGTTTGGGATTGAGCAAACCCTCCATCCATAAGGAGTCACAGAACAACACATGTACTGAGGAGAAGGAAGCTGGAGTAGTTGGGGAAATGTAGTACAAGAGAGAGGGTAATAAAGTAAGATAATGGAATAAAGAAAGAAAGAATAACAAAAATATAGTAATAGAAAAAAGTGGAAAAGAATGGTCCAGCGCTAACCATAACTGAAGGCCATCGACTGGGGGCAGAGGCAGCCACACACAATTGCTTGTTTGGGGCTAGTCCTTGGGGATGGTGATTAATGCAAAAAAAAAAAAAGCCAGATGATTTGATGAAATCACATCTTCAATATTTTTTACTTTGTCATTCTACATTTAAGCAGAATCACAATAACTCATTCTATGAGGCAAATATTACCCTAATACCAAAATCTAGCAAATGTATCACAAGAAAATTAATCTATAAACAAATACTCCTGCTGAATACAGATGTAAAAAGCCTCAACAAAATACTTATAAACCAAATGCAGTAATTCATAGGTTGGATTACATACCATAACCAATTGTGATTTACCCGGGAAATGCAAGGTTGGTTTAACATTTGGAAATCAATCAATAAAAATGACTACGTTCATCTCAGTAGGCAAATAATAAGCATTTGACAAAAGCCACCACACTTTCATGATGAATATGCTTGATATACAAGCAATAGGGAGAACTGAGCTTTTTCAACCTAATAAAAGTCATCTATAAAAAAATCACCACATTTTTGTAGCCCTTCCCTTATATTTGTGCAATGAACAACTGCTTCCTCCAGAAATGGGTCCGATGAGACTCAAAAAACAGTCTAATGCAACAGAGAAAGAAGTATTGGAGCGAAAGTAATAGGTGAATGGATGGCTTTGTTTTTCCAAAGTCCTCTTCTATAATTGCGTATATTTAAGGAAACAGACTAGCCCCCTCATACTCTCTTCCATTATAATAAGTTGGGAAATTTTTTTTTCGGGTTTTTGTATTTTTAATTATTTTTATTTTTTATTTTTATATTCCCCATACAATTGCAATCCCCTGATTTTGACCCCAATCCCTCCTTTTCCCACCTCCCCCCCCACCAAAGTGTGTCTCTGGTTCATAGATGTTTGTTGATTTTGATTTTTTCTTTCTTATAGTTATTCTTTTTTCCTGGTCCCTTATTTAGGTTTTCTAGATTCCTGTTATGAGTGAGACCATCTGGTATTTTTCTTTTTCTTTCTGGCTTATTTCACTGAGCATGAACCCTTCCAGCTCCATCCATGTTGCTGCAAATTGCATGTGTTTATCTTTTTTGAATGCTGAGTAATATTCCGTGGTGTATATGGACCACATCTTCTTGATCCAGTCATCTATTTTTGGGCATTTGGGTTGTTTCCAAAGCTTAGCTATTGTAAACAGTGCTGCTATAAACATACGGGTGTAGGTGCTCTTTGGAATTGATGTTTCTGTGTCCTTTGGGTAAATACCTAGGAGTAGAATTGCTGGATCATATGGAAGCTCTATGTTTAGTAGGTTCAGAAATCTCCACACAGCTCTCCACAGTGGTTGGACCAGTTTGCACTCCCACCAACAGTGCAGGAGAGTTCCTTTCTCTCCACATCCTCGCCAACATTTGTTGTTGCTAATTTTTTTAATATGTGCCATTCTCACTGGTGTGAGATGGTATCTCATGGTAATTTTGATTTGCATTTCCCTGATTGCAAGTAACTTGAACATTTTTTCATATGCCTGGTGGCCATTTGTATTTCCTCTTCAGAGAAGTTTCTTTTTAGCTCTTCTGCCCATTTTTTGACTGGATTATTTTCTTTGCTTTTGTTGAGTCTCATTAGCTCTTTGCAGATTTTTGTGATCAGTCCTTTATCATTAGTGTTGGGTGCAACAATTTTCTCCCAGTCGGTGGGGATTTCTCTTTGTTTTTGTTATTGTCTCTTTTGCTGTGCAGAAGCTCTTTAATTTGATGTAGTCCCAGCTGTTTATCTTTGCCTTCACTGCTTTGGGTGATAATTCTGTAAAGATGTCTTTGAGGTGCATGTCATGTAGGGTTTTGCCTATATTTCCTTCTATATATTTTATGGTTTCAGGACTTATGTCTAGTTCTTTAATCCATTTTGATTTGTTTTTTGTGCATGGTGTGAGGTAGAGTCAAGCTTCATTCTTTTGCATGTAGCGACCCAGTTTTAGTTGGGAAAATATTTTAAAGTCTTCCAATTAGAGTATAATCAATTTCCAATTCACATGCGTAAACTTAACCCATTCTCAATGAGAGTTGGCAAATAAAGAACACAGAGCTACTTCTGTCACTCATACTAATATTTAACAGTTCTTATATTAACATGCCAGTAATAATTCCCAATATTTAACTCAGATTCCTCATGTTTCATGGAAACTAAATTAACTCTTTTTTATATTTTCAGGGGAACATGATAAGATATATTGTTGACTTAACATTTGGAAAACAATGCCTACAAGAAAAAACACTGATAAGAACTACAATTTATTCATAAGATAACAGATCATCAATTTTCAAGAATTTGAAATCCCTCCATAGATATGGTTGCCCTAAACTGGTCACAGGATTCTGGGTAAAAAAACATAAAAAGTATGGTGAGATAAGGAAATAGAATTTATGGCCAACACTTTGTGTTAGCAAGGCCAGATGAGGAATCAGGCCAAGTCACGGCATCCCTCAAGCTAACAACGTAATGAGAAAGACTCGGGCAAGAACCACAAGCAAGCAGTGGCTCACCCCTCCAAGGGGTAAAGCACTTTGGAAAACAGATGCCCAGTGAAACATCCTCCTCCGATTACCTTACCTAACTGAAATTGATTGGAGATATTCCCACATGTTTGCATTATCTCCGGGCTGTTCCATCCTAAAGGATATAATGCACAGCCTGAGCTTATCAGCAGCCCTGGAAAGAAAAGCATACACGTAGGTAGAAAAGAACAATAACTGGTTTTGTCACCCCAACATTCTCTCTGGATTAGCTTATCTAAAATTCTACCTCCTCCTCTCAGAGGCTACCTTCCCTATTTACCCTAAATGTCGATGCCACTTCTAACTCAACAGGATTTCTTTGCATGTTCAGAAGGTGAGCTGTGGGTAAATAGCAGACAGGACAAGTCATAAAGAAAATGCAATGTTGGGAATTGAGAAAGGCTGAAGTGCTTTTTACAGACAAAATATTTTTGACAATGACTTACAAAACTAAGTTGACCTCCCTCATCTTCGTTGCTCTGATTTGCAAAGAAAAACAACGTCGAGACTGCTACTCTTTCCTAAAATTTGGACTTTTCTAAGTGTCAAATACGTGCCTCTAGTTGAAGGCAAGTCATGATTTCTTTAACTTGGAGTCAGCTGCCAAAGTGAAATCTATAAAAAAGCATATACAGGGTCTCCCCGGTGGCGCAGCGGTTGAGCGCTGGGTTGCAAAGCTGCCCGCAGCCTCTGCAGTGCCGGTTTGATCCCCAGCTGCTCCCCGGCCACCAGAGGAGGGTCCCACGTGGTGCGCAGGCCTCTCCTGCCGCCCGCTGCTCGCCTCAGCAGTGTACTTCGGTCCTTCTGCCTGCTCTGCTTCCCGCTCTGGCTCTGGTGAGTTCTCTCACCCTTCCGCGCTTCTGACTGTACCCAGTGCTTGTATAAATAAATAAATAATTTTTTTTTTTTTTTAAAAAAAGCATATACAGGTCACCCTTGAAAAACACATGTATGAACTGTGCAGGTCTACTCACATGCACTTTTTTTTTCTATTTGCGGGTTCCACATTCATGGATTCAACCAACTGTGGATTCCAAGGGCTATAAGTTATATGTGGATTTTTAACTATGTGGGTAGTCCACACCCCTAACACCTGCATTGTTCGAGGGTCAGCTATATATTGCCTAGGCTCATCCTGATGAACAGCACACCATACTCCTTCCAAAAACACTTCTCTATTCTGAGAAATCATTCCTACATCATGCCCAGAATTCCTCTATTCTTTGACTTCCATACCTTCCATGATGCCCCTTACCTTGATCCTGGTTTGGTTTAGATCAGTTACACACTCGAGGGAAACTCTCTGGATCTTAACTCTCTGACTAGAGATACAAACCTGGGTCTGCACGCCTGCGCTACCATCGAAGGGTGACTGTCTCATTCACAGCTCTCACTTACTGCCTAGCTTTTCACACTTTATAACCCTGTATTTGGTCAAGGGGGATGGACCAAGCATTGGTATCTGACACCAAAGCAATCAAATTCATTGGCAGGCCGGGAATGGTATCATAACCTGGCCTGAAGAGATGAGCTAGACCAATTCTTGTTTCTGAAAATACTAATCAAGGAACATAGAGAGGGGGCCTCCCTGGTGGCACAAGGGGTTAACACGCAACCTATAAAGCTATCCACAGGCACTGCAGCACTAGTTCGACCCCCGGCCAGGGAACTACCCACATGGTGCAGCAGACCTCTCCTGTCTCGCCCGATGCTCCCCGCAGTGATGTATTTCAGTCAGTCTGCCTGTTCTGTTCTCCACTCTGTCTCTGGTGAATCCTGTCACCCTCCACACCTCTGGCCTGTACTCCAGTTCTTGTATGCATAAATAAATTTTAAAAAAGAAACATAGAGACGCTGAGCTTGTTAGCAGACGGAGGAGAAGTTAGGAAAAAAAATGCCAGGAGGTAGAATCAGGTCTGTGTCAAGCTGAAGTCAAATTCAATCCAAAGTTATGAGAAGGCATAAATTCTGGGTAAGGTATGAAAACTTATTGGTAGAAGAAGAGAACAGAGTAGCATGAAGCAGGCACGACATGAGAAAATCCCCCATATCACCTTTTAAATGAGCTAGAGAGAATCCAGCTGTTCCGATGGCTCTCCAGTTCCACTTTTCTGATTATAATATCCCTTTTCATTGAGAACTCAAGTCAATCTCTTCTACTTACAACCAAGAGAGTCTAATTATAAGATTGTTATATGTGGGTGCCACATCAGAAGTCATGGGAGGGTTCTCTGCACAGATGTGGATGCAGAAACCAACACATGACACAGAACTGCCACAGGGAAGGTGCTAGATCAGTGATGAGTGAATGGCATATATATATATATATATATATATATATATATATATATATATATATATATATATATATATGTTCCAGAGCTCCTGATCAACCAGGTAGTGAAAGGCAGCCCCCTCTAGGGACTGATTGCTTCACTTCCATTATTCTTTCATGAATGAAGAGTTCATACACACTCTGAGAAGCTAAGTCCTCTTTGCCTTCAGATGAATCCTTTTCAAAGATCTCAATGTATTCTCTGAAGCTGTCTGCAATATGGCAACCAGTTTTTCTCAATACTCAACTAAACTGGAGAAAAAGACAAGGACCCCCAAAAATAGCTACAAGGATTTAAAGACAAAAACAAAGAGACTTCTCTGACAGTGAGAAAGTACTTAGAAACTAAAAGAATGACCAATTAATGTTATTAGAACTTCCCTCAGTTGGAATGCTTAAAATGAGAAGGCATTCTTATCTGTGTTGTAGTCCTAAAGGAAATGAAACTGATCAAAGTCTTTTCTAGGTTTTGGAATTTATCAAATGACAATGAAACAACACCCCCCCTTTTTTTTTTCACCAGAGATAAACTGAAATCTTATAATACAAGGAGGTACTAGCAGAGTATGCACAATGGGTTAAGGGAAAAAAATTGGAAATAAAACCAAAGCCTTTTCCTGCTGCCGTTGTATACTCTGGGAGGGGCAAGTTAACAAAATGTGAGATTTCCCATACAAAATAAGAAGAAAAGCAAATTTGTAAAATAATATCACCTAGGCTTTCCAGACTCTTTTCAGATTCCCGGGCCCAGTGTGAAGTCTGACTTGTCAAGCAGAAGGTAGGGCTGGCCTTGTGCCTTTCTTGATGTGGCAGGGGGAACCTTCTTTGGTCCCCTTGTTCTCCATACCTTACCTTGCTAAGAAGCTCAGATCCGGCCTTCTCTCCTCCAGGAGACCTTTCCTCACCATCCCCAGTCCCCCTCCCTTGCCCAAGCTCAGTTATATATTCTTTTTCCCTGTTCCCATAGCATCCTACACTCTCCTGTGATTAAAATACACTGTGATATCAATCTTACACAACTGTTTCTCTACTTCCCTCACTAGAATATGTATTCCTTCAAGGGAGGGGCCATTTATTCCTCAACTCTGTACCCCTGGTTCCTGGTACATAACAACTGCTCAATAAGTGCATCTGTTTCTGAGTATGCCCTGCCTTCCTAGCATGCAGCTTCCTTTGCCCACACTGCCCAAAGAGCAAGGCGTCTGAAGGGATCTCCATGATAGGGATGGGAAATCATCTTAGATACCTGATACAGCCATAGAACATAAGGGAAGGGAAAGCTTTGGAGATTACCTAATCCAGTCCTCCCTGAGACCGAGAACAATTTACCCAATCGCTACGTGATTTACTGTCACATAGGCAGTTGCTGACAACACTTTTTCTCCCTAATCAAAGAGGTCTTCAACCCTTAGAGATTTTGGCCTTCTAGAGACAGGTGCCCAGAAATGACCTCCTTTGGGCAATGATATCTCCAGCAAGAATTAGGAATTTTATAGGCACTAACTCCAGAGATACCACACAACATGATGGCTTAAGAGAACTATAAACTTGTAAATTGCTGAGAGTAGATATTAAATATTCTTGTCACACACCCAAAAATGGTAATCATGAAGTGATGTATGCTCTCTAACCTTATTTTGATAATCATTTCACAACACATATGTGTATCAAACCATCATGTTGGACACCTTCAACTTAAAAAACGTATGTAATTATGGTAAAATACATGTGGAAATTTAAAAGAAAGAATGGATTCTGTGGTTAGCCAAAAACTTAGTTCAAATTTTAGCCCTGCCACTAAGAGGTGGTGTGACTTCGGCACTTATTTTAATCTCTGTGTCCCTCAATTACCTCATTTTTTTAAGTTTAGACTAACAGTACTCTGTTTTCCATGACTGTATCAAGAATTAACACTTTTAAAGTACCTGGCACATAGAAAGTGCTCAACAAAGATTTAACAACAACAGCCTCTCCTATTGTTCCTCTCTCACTTTCTACCTACATTCTCCATGCTAATTCCTCCTGCGCTTGTTTGTCCTAATAATAAAAAGCTGAAAAGTCTAAAGTTGAACAGGGCTCCATTCCAAAGCTGCTGGGTTGGAGTTGCTGTCTTGCAAATTTTCAGAGGCATCAGGCCAAAGACCAGGGTTCGCTACCAGTCATGTGTTCTGCCCAGTGCATGTGGCACATACTATGCCCAAGGTCCGCAATCACCTCTCCTATCCACAAGCCCCCTCCTGCCTTTCGGTCAGGTGGGCACCGTAGATTGTACAGAGATTCCACGGAGTACTTTGACAGCTAATTCTAGCACATTTGATCACAACTGGAGAAAGATGTTCTAGGAGGCATATTAGAAATAAAAATGAAGTTATGGGATCGTTTATCCCCAATTATAGTTGCCTCCAAACATTTCTCATCAATTGGGAATTGTGAAAATGTGCTTCAAGTAGCAACCCAGAAGTCACTGGCCAGTGCCAGACCCTCCCATCTTCTGAAAGAGCGATGGTTTAAATAAAATGTAGGTTCTTGGGCCTCACCACAGATATTTTATTCAGTAACTGCAGCCCATGAATATGCATTTCAAAAGCCCTCTAGCAATTCTAACGCCAGCGTTGGTCCTAGTACCAACACTTCCTAAAAACACCACAGAAAATATTTCGAGTAGGAGCATTGAAGGCACAGAAAAACAATTTAAATACCCGACCTGCTGCATAACAGCTGCAACCCCAGCTCTCACTTCTCTCCATGTCTTCCTAACTCCTGGTGTTGTAGCCCCTCCAAACACATGTGCCCCTTGGAGAAGTCTCTCCCAACTACATATGGTCCATGGGACTCTTTTCTAGTCTCACCTGCCTCTAGGAAAGGAAGGGACGCCCTTCAGTGTGTCCCGCCACCCTGACCTTTCTCCTGCCCTGGGGGCTGCCATCTCATTTCCCTTCCTCAACGGCACCCCTCCACAAGAACCCCTGATCCCAAAATGTACCAAATGTCCTCCCCAGTCATGATCGCAGTAGTTGGAAATGTCTGCTCTGACCAAGGGGAACATGGAGTTGGACACTTTACTCAGCTTCAGCCCGTGAGGCAACCCCGGTGCCAGCCAAGACAAACCCTCAGGTGCAGTCTCCAGCAGGACTTGCACCACTCTCTCCAGCAATATCCCAGCTGTCCTCAACCTCACCCTGCCGCCAGAATCACTCCTTCTCCAAATCCCAGCAGCTGCATGACACCTCCCAATGGCACATTCCCAATGAGGCAGATGTCTAAGCTTTGTCTCTGAGAAGAAAAAGCCCCCTCTCTCGGTGGTACCAAGCCCTGCCATCGCTTCCCCACTCACAAGTGCAACTGTTCAGTGCCCCCCCCATTCTGTTACACTCCCTACCCTATCTCCAAATATTTTAAAAATAAGATTATTCAGTAGTTTGATTTTACTACCCTGAGGAGCCTTGGATGCGGTAATTTTCTCAGTTTATTGCTCTTGTAAAAAGGGCAACTCAAACACAGTGGAAACTTTATGTCTATGCTTCAGTATGGCTCAGCTTTCCCTTTCCAGGGAAATCACCCACTCAACTCTCCCATTCATTCGACCGCTTATTCTCTCCTGAGTTATAAAGCAGTGCACTTCTGTTAGAGTTGTCTGAAGTAGATCAGGGAGGCTCCACAGAGACGCTGCATTTGGCCTGACCTTAGGAGAGAATTACAGACAGAAATGGAAGAAAAGGGAATTCCAGAAAGAAACACGATGAACAAAATTGAGCAGAGTTTCTCAAATTTTAGTGCGTACTGAAATCATGCTGGGAAACAATAAATAACAATTCTAAAGTAGCAGTTACCTTTGCAGTGGGGCCAAGGGAATCTGCTCAGAGTATGAAGGAGACCTCAGCTGCACTTGGGGATATTCTATTTCCTCAGATGAGTGGTATGTATTCGTGAAATAGTGCACATTATCTTTTCCAAAATAAACCAGTCTGAGAAGCTGTGTAACGTGCAGATTGCCAGGCATCAGTCCTTCTGATTCAAAAGGCTTAGGATGGATAGTACTAAGAAATCTGCGTTAACAAGCACCCCAGATAATTCTTATACAAGTGGATCACTCTGAAAAACACTGTGATATCATTTTTTCCCCAAAAGGGAAAAAAAAGAAATGCATAGCATTGTGGTGCCCTGCACCACAGTCTCCACTGCTCCAATTTGCTCTACGAGTCTCTACTAGTAAGTAGGTTAACTTCTTTGAATAACAGTTTCCAAACCGAAGGTCACTTTTATAATCCTTGCTCAACATGGTATTGATAAATAATGCCTGGCTAGACTTTGAAGGGGTTTCCAGGAAATGCATGCTTTCCAGAGAAGATAAAAGTTTTTTTGAAAACAGCCCTTCTTCCTTGAATCAAGTTCATGCTGTTTCCAGTAAGAAGTGCCAGCAAGGCATGGGGCAGGTTCTCTATCAGGCAGGTGGGTGAAGGATCCCTCAGTGGCGTTTTCAGGCTTTTAGTGACCGTTTTACACCATTTGTCATGAGGCAAGCAGGTGCAGGGCAGGCAGGGCGGCTGCAAACCTTCACTCTTTCTGGGCTCTCTAGATTCTCTCGTATTCTATTTGCTGGTCTCTGCCGCCCCAGTCCTCTGCTAGCCGGCTCTGTTCTCTGCTGCCACCCTTACATCCTCAGCTTCCAGGCTCAGGCGTGCCCACTCACACACACCCACACCACACTCCAGGTCCACCATCAGGCACGTGTTTAAGCCCACAGGTGCTGATCATTGATGCTAATGGGAGGAACGTCATCACTTCCATTTACCCTACACAGTGGCAACTTCCAGTGGGCTAGAAACATGTTAGCATTAGGACCTTAGATGGAGAAAATCATCATCGGCGCCTGTCTTGAGGCCTAACTCCATCCTCTTAACAATAGCCACAATGGAACGGCCAGGGCATTGGTTCTCATTTGGGTTTTGGAAAAGGAGTGTACCCATGAAAGTCACGGGAGGCAGTTTTCAAAACACGCAGCCTTCCACCTGTTGCTGAGTATGTCCAAATAGAAAAGTAACCCACAGAGTTAAAAGGTCCACATTTTTTAAGCACTCCAGGTGATTCTGACACATTCCCTGCTCTAGAAAGCTTCTTGGCCTCCCTCAGGTAACCAGATCCAATATCTCACACTTTTTCCTGCCAAGAAGTTCCTTATATTTACATCTCACCTATTTCTTCTTTGTTTAGCAATCACAGAAGATAGAGGATAATTCATAAGTATCTCACACATGTATGCACAGGGGAAAGTGAATAACGATCTTGTTCTCAGGGACTGGGAGGCAGCTGGTTGGAAACCTCAGCATCCCCAGAGCTGAAATAATCTTCTGACCAGATGTTTCCTTCACTGGTCAGAGCAGGGCATGAAGATCCCAGTGGAAGGCTCTCTGGACTCTAGGCTTGTCCAGCTGGATCAGCTGCAGGTGGAGCAAATGGGACCCAAGGGCCCCATCAGGTCACCTTGCTGAGTATGACTCAGGCCAGCAGCTCTTTATTTCTTCCTGTCTCTCCCACTTCCCACTGCTCATCACTGCGGGCAGCTGCCAAACCGGGGAACAAGAATCAGGCAGGGGGAGGGAGGAGTTCTTAATGGATATTCCATCTCTTCAGTGGTTTGGGGTCTGGCAGAGATAAGCCAGACCTGAAATATATTGGCTCCTCCCTCTGATGTATTTCGGTTAATGCACTAGCTGCCGAGAAGCAGCCACGCTTAGAGCAACAAAATCAATTCCCCTTGGTCAAATAACAAGCTTAAACTTAACCCTCACAGCTCTCTTGCTCTCTCTTGCATTTTTCTCTTGTGTTCTCTCTCTCTCTCTCTCTCTCTCTCTCTCTCTCATCTTTTACCAATAGAGTTCAAAATGCGGTTCAGACTTGGCTTCCTGCAACTGGCAGAACATATCTCAGATGATTCACACTCAAGATCACTGAAGATTATGGGATCATGGTCATGTGCCACTTGCCCTAGAAAATGTATCTGTCCAAGCAGTCTTTGCCATTCATTCATTCCCATCTGATATACCCTTGATAGACACCAATTTCTAAAAAGGAGGTGGGAAAGACCCTTAGTTGGCTGGTGTTACAGATGGGGAAACAATGGAGAGCTGATATTCAATGTCACTCCTCTGCCTGGGAATAAGCTGTATAGAACATCCTGGATCGTGACTCTTTCTATGATTACTGTCCAGTGGCACATTATTCTTGAATTTTAAATAACCTCATCTAGAGCTTTTGTCAAATTCTTTTGGGAACATAATAGTCACTACTTTAAATCGATTACATGCAATGATGTAAATGAAAGTGTTTTGTAAATTGTAGAAAATTCAACAAATAGTAAATATTATTCACATTGATGGGAAGAAGGAATGGAAGGAAGGAGGGAGGGGGAGAGAGAGGGAAGAAAGTCCTCGTCTAAAAGTGAACACTGCTCATGTTCCTATGAGCAAAAGTCACTGGGGAATGTAGAATGACAACATCATATAAGATGAAATTGGTAGCCATGTTTTCACTTCCTCTGTATGACATCTGCCACTCAGCCAAAATTCTTCATTTGATCTGCGAGTATCTACATCCCTATTTGACACCCACATCTCAAAAATTTCCTTTGAGTTCATAAAGCTAGGAGGTAAAATCTACAAAAATGCACCGTATGGAGGGCCATACACATTTTGTGAAAGTCTCGGTCAAATCCAAAATTGGAAGTAGGAACCTCCCCAGTGGTGCAGCGGTTGAGTGCTGGGTTGCAAAGCTGCCCGCGGCCTCTGCAGTGCCGGTTCGATCCCCGGCTGCTCCCCAGCCACTGGAGGAGGGTCCCACATGGCGCGCAGACCTCTCCTGCTGCCCGCTGCTCCCCTCAGCAGTGTCCTTCGTCAGTCTGCCTGCTCTGCTCTCCCCTCTGGCTCTGGTGAATTCTCTCACCCTCCCACGCTTCTGATTGTACCCAGTGCTTGTATAAACAAAACAAACAAACAAACAAAATAGATAAATAAAACATGCCTCTATTAAAAAAAAATTGGAAATAGGAGCCAGTTAATGCATGGAGTCTGATGGGAACTCTTGCTACTGACCATCCCCCAATTAGCCCTTCCACACTCTCTACAGAAAACTCTTAGAAATGCAAGTGGGGCTAAGTTATCACTCTCAAGTCTGAAGAGAAGAGAGCATGGGGTGCTTACACCCTTGAATAAAAGTCTGGGAATGAAAGGAAAAGTGGTGAACAACCCCAGGTTTCACATATCCAACTTATCCCAACACACAGTAGACCATGCCTCAGTCCTGCATTCATTCTTTTTACAGTTACTAAACAGCTGCTCTGTGCCAGGTACCAGTTGGGTCCTGGGGTTATAAATATGAGTTGCAAGGACCACCCCTTTCTCCTGCCAACCAGGTGTCATTTCCTGAAATAATGTGTCTATGGAAGTGCTGAGCTCGCTACAGCATACCCAAAAATACAGGTGAAAGGTAAGCCAAGTCCAAGGTTGATTTGTGATGTCCACAGAACCCCCAAAGGGGAATAAAGGCATTGACTTAGACAAGCCTTAATAATTGGTTTTGTTCGATGGTTTTCAAGGAGAGGAAAGAAATGCATGTAAGTACTTTCTAATCCAGAAAACCATTAATAGCTAAAGAATGGGAAAATATAAAGATAAGGGAATGGATGGATCTTAATTAAAATTAAACACTTCTACAATGCGTCTGAGAAGGAGGGACTCAGACTGGCACAAGACCAAAAAACGACCTGCTACTTTTCATAAGCAGGCCAGGAAACCACCAGACTTTAGCTTAGGATCTCTCAACCTTGGCATTAATGACATTTTGGGCTCGATACTTTGCTGTTGGGAGTGGCGAGTTGTTTTCTTCTTGTGCTCTATGCAATATTTAATAGCATTTCTTGACTATTCCCACCGGATGTCAGTAGCACCCTCCCCATGTAGTGATAATCAAAAATGGTCCAGGAACTATTAAATACCAGCTGGTGGCAAGGGCTGAAAAACCAACTTCTGTTGAGAACCAAACTCTTAGCTCATCACTAACATCTTCCCCGAAGCACAGCTGAAAGCAGTCATTGGAGAGAAGAAGGAAAATTTTGGTCTGGGCTGCCCAGCCAGCAAACAAATTCAAGGGAAGAAGAGAAGTGAACACATCAAAGGTCACTGTCCTTTGCCCAAAACTACAATGCAACTAACTTAGTGTGAGAGTCAGAAGTAGGATCTAAGCTCCCTGATTCCATCACCTACAAGGCGGTGCTGATGGAGATAATAATGATAGTGAATCAAATAATAATTCTAAAACTCCATGGCAATAATACACTTCAGCAGTAGTTCTACTAGCACTTGCTCCCCCATCTAGATGTAAAAAATAGCTCAAATATTCACACACATCTTTGCCTGTCTGTCTAAACTTGCGTTTCTTCTTATATAGCTCAAATTAAACTGCTCCCATTGCCTTCCTGCAGTCTGCCACTAATACATGTTGCTGGTTCCTAGCCCATCCACACTCGAGCACCCCAAGGCTCCTGCATGAAGTTTCAAGGGAGACCGAATGAAGGACAAGACAGGGACGGTAGCTCAGGGGCATAAGAAATCTGGATAGACTGTTAATGGAAGCTCACAGGACTCACTTAGATGTATGCAAAATAAACAGTCACCTATAGCCTGTTACCTGGAATTTCACCATTGGAGATGTATGTCTTTGGTGTGATGTGTGCCTTAAATCCTTGTTAGGAATCAGCATCTGAGCATATGTGTTTATCAGATCACTGTATTTGGAGATAACTACCAGAGATCACAGTTTTCAA
Organism: Talpa europaea; assembly: GCF_964194135.1. Classification (NCBI taxonomy): domain Eukaryota; kingdom Metazoa; phylum Chordata; class Mammalia; order Eulipotyphla; family Talpidae; genus Talpa; species Talpa europaea. The sequence continues at coordinate 70,554,615 of NC_140081.1, forward strand.
ACATCAAGCTGATTTTAGAGCAGTGATACTAGAGGAAGTGTTGCTACCCCTAGAAGGCATACCTGGATAATATTCTTAAATGGGTACCCTGCAGGCAGAGGAAAGTGATGAAAAGGGAGCTCAAACAACAGATATCAACTCTGCATAATAGCCAATTTTGCAATGATTAAAACCCTGCTGTAGATTGGACTTTGGGGCATCCCAGACTAGACATTTCAAAGGAGTCACCCACTTCATAGCCTTAGAGTTTGACAAAGGGGATGTGGTGAGAGTAAATTTCCCCATAAGACAACATATCCCGCTCCCCTTGCAAAGCACCCCAACCTACCCAATCCCAAAAGCGCAGTCTTACCTCCCACAAACTGCGCTGCTCCCATGCAACGTCCCATCATTCTGGAGATGAGCTCCTCCATGCAGCAGCCCAGGACAGCAGCCAGTGCCACCAGGAGCAACAGAGCACAGCCGGCACCTGTCACCACTGTGCACATCTGCCAGGCCAGGCTTGGGATGGCACTGAAGCTGGCATAGCGCCCACACTCTTCCACCATGATCAGACTGTGCCCCTCTCCCCGCACAGGGTAGTTGCACCTCCGGAATGTGCTGAATGACACTGGCTTCCCCAGCTGGGATCCAAAGAGCCAGTAAGGCAAGAAGTAGCTGGTAGAACTGGCCACAGCAGTAACAAGGGAAAGGCAGGCCCAGAGGGTCCCCACCAGGGTCAGGCTGCTCCTCATGGTCCCAGGTTGCTCTGCGGGGATGGGGTGATGAGTTGGATCACTGCGCCAAATGCAGAACGTTATCATGTAGGCTCCATAAGCCTATTTTTCATCGGGCTGACCAGTCCCGGAACTCATTGAGGAGTCACTTGGCCCTTGCTTCTGGATAAGATTATTCTCTGGAGAACCATTTGTGTCCTTATGGGATTCTGCTTTTCAGCACTTTTCCCATCTTGCCTTCTTTCTGCTTGATTCAGAATTGCATGGTATCTAGGCTGTAATGGAAGAACCGTAGAGCTCAATTAATGATGGCCTTACAAATGCAAATATAAAACCCAATGAACAGTTTTAACTCTTGACTTTTAGCAGAGAGCTCCCAGGCTTCCAGTGGAACAACCTTGCTGGCCTGGGGGCTCGAGAGGAAGCTGTATCTCAAGAGGGCCAGGAATCAGGTTGTTTTCCAAATATGAAGGAAGAAGGAAGACAATTCTCAGGGCCTTACCCAACTACAAGGGAGAAAAGGGAAGGAGAGCTCACCACGGAGTCACTGGACGTGTCCATTTGACTGGTGAGATGTCCAATGGCATCAGCATGGGCTTTTTACTGGGAAATGTCAACCAGGTTGAAATGGGTGAAAAAAATGAGGGGCGCCCACTCTCACACCTCATACCCATCACTGGGAGAGCGATGTTCAGTCAGTTTTTCCAAAATCAAAATGAGAGGCAATTTTGCAACCAGAGAGTGTCATTTAACTCTAGACTGACTACTAAAAAAACTTTCCTCCTCTTTGACTGAATTTAGGCAAGAAAGCACCTCATCTCTCTGCAATGGATCACGTACCCTTGCCTGGCAGTGGGAACATAGAGCCAGAAGGACCGTTCAAGCTGCCTTTTGGAATAAGTAATCTCAGATTCAAGATGAGAGTCTTTTCAGATCTAATCTCCTCAGCCCAACTCACAAATGGCTTTCACAGACCCCTCTGTCAAAAATCAACCACTTCCCTCCCAACTCCATTAATCTGCCATTGCTTTCTGGCCTGTTTCTCGATTAGAACTGCCAGAGACCACACTGCAGCTTGATGACAGCACTGTGAATGTCTCCAGCAGGCAGATGGTGGAATATGTTTCAGAAATTTCTCCATGATTCATCAGCATTGCTTAAAGTTACAGGTGGCAGGAGAAGGGAGAGAGGCGCAGGACTCCCCAGGCGAGGGAAGCACAGGAACTGGCTGTACCGGGGCTACCTCATTGCCAATTTGGGACACGGTCAGGAGCAAGCAGCAGCTGTCCTTGGAGATCGGAGTCTCAGGGACAATGCCCAGCCATGAGCCTGTTCACAACATCATCAAACAGTGCCTGGCACAGAGGAAGCTCTCCAACTCACTGTGGTTAAATGAAACCCATTTCATAGAATCATCCAATTTCCAGGTTTGCGGGACCTTAATGAATCACCTAATTCGACCTTCTTGTTTTATACATCGGGAAGTAAGGCCAAGTACAGAGGGAAATGATTTTCCCCAAGGCCCAGAGTAAGTTAACAAGCAGCAACACCGGAACCAGAAACCTGATCTACAGATCTCTACACCAGGATTTGTGTTCCACACGGTGCTGCGTACCTTCCCACTCCACCCCCACATACATACATGCACACTTTGCAGATGGGAATATGGAGAGGAAGTGATTTACCCCAGGGTAATGGGCTAGTAAGGTACACTGGCCAGACCAGAGCCCAGTTATTTGATTCTTCAAACAATGCTCTTTTTTCTCTCTGCCACAATTCCCCTCTTGATTCATTTGTATTGCGTGCTATGTGCTTTGTGCAGGAAGGGAGCAGAGATCATAAATTGCAGGTGCTTTCTTTGGAATGTTAGGGCTTGGGAAGAAAGTGCCCTGAGCTGGGCTCCTGGGAATAAGGCTTTGTGCCTGAGAGTAGGGGGAATGAAAGAAAGATGTGATGAGGGATTGAAAGCCAACAGGAGGAGAAGTAGAACTAGTTTTGAGTAATTGCTGTTAGAAAGCAGGTACGCTTGGCTGCAATGAGGTAATGCCTCTGCTTCTTATATTAAAGTTTGTAAGATTATGAAAAGTGCAAGCAGCTTTTCTGTGATGGACTCACTTCCTGGAGAAGAAGCCCAGGCCAGAGGATGAGAGGAAAGAAGCCGATAAAGAGCTGCAGGCTGCATCATCATAATCCCTTTCTGATCCATTATTTGCTGTGCTCTGCCCAACATGCTTCCCAGAGAGGCTGGTAAGAAAGACATTGTCCCAGGGCTTTCAAATGAAGACATTGAGGGTCTGAAAACGAAGTGAGTTGCCCAAGATCACACATTGATTCAATGGCAGGCCCGTTGCTTCCCACTTTTCCTTCATCTGCAACCTTCCCTCATATTCTCCCTCACTACCCCAGTAAGTATAACAGAAGCTTCCATGATTTCCTTTCCAAGATTTCAGAATATATTTAAGGATGGGGAAGGAATTAGAGGGAAAGACAGTGAAGGAAGGAAGACCTCCACTTTCTCCAAAAGTGCATAACCAGAAGAACAAGAGCATTCATTGTTTTAAGTTCAGCAATTGTCCTCAGATGACAGATATCACCTAAGAGCTTCACGACCTGGAGGTCAAAGGTTCCAGTATGACAACCAGAGGGCAAACAACTTAAGGCAGACAAAGGGTCTGTATCAATGAGTGCTCAGGCTTTACCGTAGAAGTTCGGGAGAGGTTCTGCCATCAGGTGCTCATCATCTGTGACAGATCAGTCTGCTAAAAAACACTACCACTGACAAGTGTCCCCATAAATTCATTTTTTAAATGACAGTTTGAAGTCAAGTTGTAGGAACATGGAATCACAAAATTCAGATGAAATTAAATATATTTTGCTTTTGAAAAACTCATTGACCTTCAGAATTTAAATCGAGTACTTTCAGCTTCAGAAAAAACTCACTGTGCTTATTTCCTGTGGGCCCATGATGACCAACTGTGCCAGTTGACCTGGGACTGAGAGGTTTACTGGAATGTGGGACTTTCAATGATAAAACTGGGAAAGTTCCAAATTTGAATGAGTTTTCATGCTATTTAGGACTCAAAGTATGGTGAGCTAGCACCATCCACAACCACCAGGTTGAGAATCACTGCCACAGATAATTCTGTAATGATCTTTCTCTCAAGGATTCAATCATAGAAAGCAAAAATTAGCATGGAGTTAAACATTGGGGAAATGAAGCCTATACACTTTGGGTGTAAACCTTCTGAATCATAGGCTTCACCTTATGCCAACAAGAAAGAAATCCTAGAGATCCAATTGCTTGATATTTTCTGAGCACACAATAAGTCCCAGCCCAGCTGTTCCTGCGGTTGGCTAGGGAGTCAATGGGGCATGTGGTGCCTGCGCATGAACAATGCTACAGGTTCACACATGCTGGACAGGGATGTGGATTCTAGCAAATTCTTTCCGTTTCATTGCCTGCAATAGAGTAACCTCTCTTCCCGTCAGCCCTCCAAAACAAACCAAGTTCAGTCCCAGGAACTGGCTAACTCTCTTTGCATTCACATAAATAGAAATCACATAAATGTTATATTTCTTTCTATCTAGTATATTTCATGTATGCAATAACTTTGTTTCCTGTCATGGGATGTCTAGCCACACAGCCACACTGAAGTTCCAAAACCAAGAATTCAACCTGGATCAATATGATTGCTGTCGTCCCTCTCTCTTTCCATGTTTCATAGTCCCTCATTCCTTAGCATCTCGATCTTTCACCCTGTCTTCCATCTGCCTGTTTCTAAGAGTGGTTGTATGGGATGCAGTGAGTGTTACCAAAAAGTCGAAATAACCAAGGTAGAAGCACTGGTCTGAATAACCAAGGTAGAAGTCTGGTCTGAACTTACTGTCCTTACTAAAGACTATTAATATTCACCAATCTTTAGAGATGAGGCAGTTGTTCTAAAACCAGATCATGGGTCGAGAGAGGTCACTTCAACATATACGAGGCGGGAAGCTCACCCAGGCCATACATGTCAAATGGTTATCTGTATTGCTTTGAAAGAATTCTAGAGGAGAGTCTACCATTTTTTGTCATTAACTTAAAATCTTTCACCATCAATAAGTCATTTGTTATGTCTTCTTTGAAACTTTTTCTGCTGCAACTTAAGGCCAATTCTTTTGATCAGATCCTCAGAGGGAATGGAGAACAGCCTGGCCACTGTCCTCCGGATGAGAGCCCTTTAACTCTGATTGCTGGTAGCTTACCTTTAGCCTCCCTCCCCCACCAAATGCACACTCTATCTCTCCCAGTGGTGCTTCATTGCCAAGTTTTTAACCCTTTGTTCTCATATTTTCACTCTCATGTGTACTACTCATGTAGGCACTTAGTCTCAGTGAACTGGAAACATTGCTTTTATATCTTCATTGCTGGAGAAAAACAAACCAAATCCTACCTTTACCATGCCTCCTCCTTAGTCCCCTTTTGTTTCCATTTGAGTTTGTCATGCAACTTCTGAATTAAGGAAAGCAGTACTTTATCAAAGGTCTTGGAGTTCAGGCAAAGCAGCCAATGAGTTGATACCCAGAACAGGAAGTGGTCAGAACGGGAATCTTTTCTTGCAGCTGCTGAAGAAAACATGGCGGCAAGACTGCTAGTTTGGGACTGGTCTGTGAGGAGCACTTTTATTTTTTTTTTTAATTTTTTTAATTTTTTTAAATTTTATTTTTATATTCCCCATACAATTGCAACCCCTTTATTTTGACCCCAATTCCTCCTTTCCCCGCTGCCCACCCCCCATAGTGTGTCTCTGGTTCATAGTTGTTTGTTGATTTTGATTGTTTCTTTCTTATAGTTATTCTTTTTCCTGGTCCCTTAATTAGGTTTTCTAGATTCCTGCTATGAGTGAGACCATCCGGTATTTTTCTTTTTCTTTCTGGCTTATTTCACTGAGCATGATCCCTCCCAGCTCCATCCATGTTGCTGCAAATTGCATGTGTTTATCTTTTTTGAATGCTGAGTAATATTCCATGGTATAAAGGTGAGGAGCACTTTTGTTGGCAATATTGTTGGCAAAAGAATAGCAACAGGCCTTTCTCCTCATGCCTCCATGCAGTGTGCATTGTCTACCTGCCAACCCTGTTAACATACTCAGTGTTGAGGCTTCCCTGAGGAAATGAGCAAGATATGCAGGCAAATGTTTCTCATGGGTGAATAGAATCCTTCCCTAGAGAAATATTCTCCTTGTATCCAGGTGGGTATAAAAGCAGCTTTACCATTCTAGATAGTTCTTCTTCAAACACAGCTTCAAAAAGAATCTACTCTCACTTGCCAAACATTTCTTTCCTCATTTTCTGCTATCTGAATCCCTCAGAAGTTTTTTTTTTTAAAGATTTATTTATTTATGCAAGCACTGGGTACAGTCAGAAGCGCGGGAGGGTGAGAGAATTCACCAGAGCCAGAGCGGGGAGCAGAGCAGGCAGAAGGACCGAAGGACACTGCTGAGGGGAGCAGCAGGAGAGATCTGCGAGCCATGTAGGACCCTCCTCCGGTGGGAAGCAGCTGGGGATCTGGGGATCGAACCAGCGCTGCAGAGGCTGCGGACAGCTTCGCAACCCAGCGCTCAACCGCTGCGCCACCTGGGAGGCCCTGAATCCCTCAGAAGTTTTGCCTCCTCTGTATATCTCCACATTAGGAGTTGTTTTCATGTTCACCTGTGCCTGAAATCATCTCATGATGTAGCTACTCCAAGGGCCTTATTTCCCATTTTCATCTCAGTGACTCAAAAAACCCCTCACTTTTTAAAGCTTTGTTGATGTATAACTGATATAAGACATATTGCACATATAATGCATACATATTGAAGCTTGGGGACATACACCTTACATCTGTAATATCATCACCACAAACAAGGTACTATACATATTCATGACCTTCAGAAAGTTTCTTTTTGTGTGTGTCTGTTTGTGTGTGGGTTAAGGACACTGAACATGAGATCTATCCTCAATGTATTTTCAAGTTCCCAACACTGTATTAACTATAGCAGAGGTGTACAGCAGATCTCTAGAATTTAGTCATCTAGCATAACTGAAACCTTGTACCCACAGGGCAACAATTCCTCATTTAGGCCCTTAGGCCCTGGCAACCACTATACTCTCTGTTTAAGAAGATATTTTGATGTAAATCTTTTCTTTCAATCTCCTCTGCTCTCCTGCTTGCTGAACCTCTTTCTAAGCCTTCTCCATCCTTTTCTCTTTTAGTCAGGATAGAATGACTAGTAAATCTATATAGCTAGGTTAGGTTCATTCATTTATTTATTTGCATCTCTCCATCCTGGGGTGAAGATGCTCATGGTCAGGTTAAGCATTAGACGACAGGAAGTTAGAAAGTAAATGGAGAGAGAGGACCAAATGAGTCATAAATAACCAGAAAGTCAATCCTAAATAACAAAGTATTTAGAGTAATAACTACACAGAGACAAAGAAGCACATTAAAAACAACAACAACAAAAAGCCTTCACATCAGGTCCTGTGCTATTCTTTTTCTCCAGTTTGAGTTTGGAAAGGTAGGAACAAATTTCCTCAAATTTCATATGAACTTCTCTCTTTCCTGCAAAAAAACAGCCTGCTCACTGAGCTCCCTGTGTGTCTTTTGTTTGGAAAGCATGGTGCCAATTAGAGATTCTCATCCCAGTTCTTACTCTGCCTGGACAGGTACCACCGTCTTTCATGATCAACTGGCTGACAAGAATCATCCTATCTCACACCCTCCACCAGTTAGAAACTACAACCACCAGGTTCCCTAGCTAGAGGCTGTTAAGCCACATCAACAATGGACTAACTGATCAACCATCCCACCACCACACTTACAACATTAGGTTCATAGACCCAGCCTTGCTATAAATGCCCACGAGTCGTTCTACCCAGTCTTAACAGAGAATTAAATGCTACCGCAGCTGATCACCTCCATTCAATGAATCTGGCTACTGTGATAGAAGGTGGCCTGAACATTCTCCAACCACTTCAGTGGACATGGGAGGCAACAAGGCATACTAAGAGTGTTTCTCAAAATGGAGGCCCTAATCCCCTGCATCAGAATTACCTTCAATGTTTGTCAAAATACAGACCAGGATATCTTCTTCCAGATTCAATGAAATAGAATTTATGAGATTTTAAACTTTTTTACAAATCTTCAATTGATTCTGATGGGAACTATGGATTAAGAAACATTGTGTTAGTGGAAAAGAGTCCAGATTTGGGGGTCAGGTCCCACATAGACTCCAGAGGTCTGCCCTTTTATGGGGCATACGAACTTGTGAGGAATACCTTAAGCCCCCGGGTTTCAGTTTTGTCTACAACATGGAGATAATGGAACATAAAGTTCAAATGAAAAATCTGTGGTATATCTAACACCAGGGTAGGGATTGAGTCTCCCCCCACCAGAGAAGACTATTCACCTGTAGTATTAGAGAAGACTTGAAGTCACCCAAGAAGTAGAACATCCCTTGTCTTCCCCCCAACTATGCGGCTTCTTTCTGCTTTCAGTTTCCCACCACAGCATGGAACCACTTGACCCAGTGTTCTTTTTCAGGGATGGATTTATAATTAAATTATTTCAGGTTCTTCTGGAAATCATCATGCTTGGCACATAGTAGGAACTCATAAATATTTACTGAGTGAATGCAGTCTTTTGTTTCCAGCCTGACTCACCCCAACATCTGCCTTTCAGTTTAACCCGTCACCCCATTTCAGTCCCATAACCGCAATTTAGGCAAGTCTCTAAGAGCTCAACCCAGCACATCAGCAAGCCAGACCCACTTTTACTTCTACAGACAGCTCAGAACAAAATCCCTCCCTCCACTCACAGAGACATGTACTTCCTCTCCTCAGGTTACCAACTCTCCTGGGGAAATCAACTAGGATTTAACCCTTAGGTCCTCAAACCATGTCAATATTAAATAGGAATCCAGTCCTCATTCCTCTTAGCCTCTGTGTGAATAACAGACTCTGAGGAAGTAAAAATGGCCAGGCTGCCTTTTGAGAGGAAAACAGCTTCTATTGCTGTGAGATGAAAGGACAGGAAGCCTGAGCAAGGAAGGGGAGAAGCAAGGGGGGGGGGTTGTTGGCTGAGCAAGGGGAGAGCAAAGCAGGGCCTTATCCAGCTGTTTCAATTGCCTTTGGCCCAAGTTGCAAATTTACCTTCTAACCACGATGGCTGATTGACTCCTTCCCTCTCACCGGACTCAGATCTGAGAAACAACTTCTCCTCACAGCTTGTCAGAAGGGGATGGGAATCCCAGCTGCTCTTTGCAGTGATGCTGAAAACCTTGCTTTACCTTTGGGAGAGAGGGGCGGAGTCCAACCTAATGGGAATTAACTCCAAACACGCTGGAGACTTCAAGTCCAAACTCAGACATTCGGGCACCAGAAGTAGTGGGCAAAGTCCTCCACCTCTATCCTGACTTGGCAGCTGTGTGTAAGTGTGTGTGTGTGCATGTGTTCGTGTGTGTGTGTGTGTGTGTGTGTGTGTGTGAGAGAGAGAGAGAGAGAGAGAGAGAGAGAGAGAGAAAGCGTGCTCACAATTGAACCACTTATCTACTTACTTCCTCACCTACTGCTCAAGTGCCTGCAGAGGAATAAAGGTTCTCCCTAACTTTCCTCCAAAGTCCTAAATAATTTCCACCATATGTTTTAGGTAACAGACCTATGGAGCTGCAAATGACTCATAAAACACATGACTGAAATGCATAAGAGAGAATAACCTCTTTTCCCTGAGCGGATTCCCACTGTCTGGTGGGGAAGATGCTCCAACAGAGCAATCTGTGGTTCCAGGATGTAACAAGTTTACATTTAAGAAATTTAAAATCACACATTAAAAGGACCAAATAATATCTTAAAAAAACAGTGCGAACAAAAGTCAGACTCTAACTTCTCCCAACAAAAGCATCAATAACTGCGTTTATGCTTGGGAAAAGGTCTGAAAGTTCTGGGAATTAATGGCACTTTGTCTGATACTCTGTTCCAGCCCAACATGATCCCTCCCACCATTGAATGTCCCTGGCATATTTATTTTTGGAAAAGTATTGCCTTCTACCTTATATTAGGTTTGCCTTTTTTTTTTTTTTTACATATGTGTCTCATTTCCCCTTCTAGACATCGTGTGAGCAGGGAATTGTGCTGAACAAAATGACTTGGAAAGATGGAATCTAGCTTAACTCAATAGGGCATACTAGACAGATCCAAAGCACGTTTGTTTCTATAAATGCACAGTTGTCTTCCCAGGATACTATCAGAGTGATCAGGCCTGTTTTCTGGCATTTTGTGGCAATAATTCATAATTTAATAGTAAAAGAACTGGAAAGTTGACACATTCATTGTACCATGATCATTTAATAACTTTGCTCAAGTTTTTCTGCCTGATATGAATAAAAACAGGCATCTTGTTGTTTATCAAGATATAGCTTTGGAGTTATATAGCTTTGTATTCATGCATACATTATATTCATGCATGCATTTCTCTGTTTTGATACTTTGCATAAGCACTTTTTTTCTGCTCCCAGACACTGGTAAACCACACTCTCATCTGTAATATTACTAAAGGTCATTCCTGGGTGAGAGACAGATAACCCTAAGTGGACTATCAAACTTTTGGCAGTGGAAACTCTCAGGATAAGTTTCATAATCTCCCAGTTGGTGTTCTCTCTTTTTTTTTAAGAGTTTTTTTTTTCTTTTAAAGATTTATTTATTTATTTACACAAGCACTGGGTACAGTCAGAAGCGCAGGAGGGTTAGAGAATTCACCAGAGCCAGAACAGGCAGACTGATGAAGTACACTGCTGAGGGGAACAGTGGATGCAGCAGGAGAGGTCTGTCATGCCATGTGGGACCCTCGCCAGCAGCCCGGGATCGAACTGGCGCTGCAGAGGCTGTGGGCAGCTTCGCAGCCCAGTGCTCAACCACTGCACCACCAGGGGAGGCCCCCAGCTGGTGTCCTCTTAAGAATTACTGCTTCAGGGCCTCCCTGCTGGCACAGGGATTGGAGACACAGTGCTGTCGAGCTATCACCAACCACTGCAGCACGAGTTCGATCCCCATCTAGGTCCAGGAAGAGGTCTGCACAGTAGACCTCTTCTGATTTGCCCACTGCTCCCCTCAGCAGTGTATTTCAGTCAATCTGCCTGTTCTGCTCCCCACCCTGTCTCTGGTGAATCCTCTCACCCCCTCACCTCTGGTCTACACCCCAGTTCTTGTATATATAAATAAATAAATCTTTTTTAAAAATCACTGCTTTATACATCAAACTAAAAACTTTCTGCCCAACAAAAGAGACAGTGACTAAAACAAAAAGACATGCTACCAAATGGGAGAAAATATTTGCACATCATACATCCACCAAGGGACTGTTTCAAAGGTCTTCAAAGAACTCATACAACCCAACAGAAAGCAAGCAAATAACCCAATGAAAATGGGCAGAAAAGCTAACTATGTACTTCTCCAAAGAAGACATACAAATGCGTCCAACAGGCATTCGTGTTCATCATCACTTGTCATCAGGGAAATGCAAATCAAAGCCACAATGAGATACCACCTCACACTTGTGAGAATGGTCCATATCAAAGAGACCAAAAACAAGTGCTGGTGAAGGTGTGGAGAAAATGAACCCTCTTATACTGTTGGTGGGAATGTAGACTGGTCCAGTCCCTATGGAAAAGAGTGTGGTAGTTTCTCAAAAGATTAAAAATGCATCTTCCTTCCAACCCAGCAATCCCATCCCATTCTTAGATTTAACTGAGGAACACAAAAACACTAATTTGAATGGAAACTTGCACTCCCAGGTTCCTTGCAGCACTGTTAACGATAACCAAGCTGGAAGCAACATAAGTGCCCAAACACAGATGAGAGGATCAGCAAGATCATGTGGTATATCTAAAAAATGTAATGCTATTCAGCTATAAAAAAAAGATAGACTCTTGCCATTGTGGCAACATGGATGGAGCTGAAAGGGATTATGCTAAATCAAATAAGTCAGAAGGAGAAAGACCAATACCAGATGGTGTCATTTATATGTGGAATGTAGACAAACTAAGAACTATTATTATATTATCCAAGCTAAGAACTAAACCTAGAAAGCTAATTATAGAACTGAGGCTACCAGAGGGGGAGGGGGGGAGAAATAGGTAAGAATAAAGTGGGGAGGGAGCACAATGGACTATGGTGGTAGATTATAGGTGTATTGGTGGTGGCGATGATGTAGTAATAAAACAGTATCAAAACAGTACTTATAACAGTGCCAAGGGACAGTATCAAGGCAGGGACAAAGGGGACAGGTCACTGTCTACAGGTGCTCACCCATGTGCTCAATTGCAAGACAACACTCAGGCTCAGGGTCCAGAAGCAACAAGGTTGATTTAACAAACAGGAGATATTGAGGAAAAGGAGTGTCTAAGGCAACAAGTGGCCGGCTGCCTCTCCCCAGCTGGTGTCCTCATTGTCCAGTCATCCGAAACAGAGGCCTCCCTTGACTGACAGCTGGAGACCTCAAATCCAGTTGGTCCATTTGTGATCCTGGAGGCAGATACACAAGAGAAAATCTTGGCCCCTGCCTAGACCAGCCTGCACTCACATCAGGGCAGGCTCGTAGATGAGAGTGCCCTGAGAAACCATGGCAAGAGCCAGCCTCAGTGACACCAGAGGCATACTTCACTACCTGGTGCCCCTGAGTGGGGCTGGGTTTGGCAATTTGGGGGGGTGTTTGGAGGGAGCCTGCAGCATACTTCTAAAACACAAACAACAATGTAAACCAATGTTATCTCAATAAAAGAAAAATAGGAAAAAGAATCATTGCTTCAAATATAGGACTAAATAAAAAGAAATGCTGGACCCTCTCTTATTAAAAATAGTCAATATTAAACCAGAGACATCCTGCAGGGGAGGAGGAGGGAGAGGGAGCCGAAGGCGGGAGGGAGGCACACAGGGGACTGTGGTGATGGTGCAGGGTGCCTTGGTGGAGGAAATTCTATGGGGACTACACTTGGTGGGGGAGGGAGGGAAGCAAACTTTGTTTAAAAAGGAACAATGATGTAAAATATGTAAAAAAAAATTTTTTAAAGGACCAAAAATAACAGTCATTATTAACAGAGACATAACTATGTGTGAGACATGGCTGAAATTTTTGACATAAGAAAAATAGTGAATTCCACTCGATGCATCAGTAAATTGTGCTCTACGTTTTGTGACTACATCTGTCATTTGAGGGAATTGATCATTATTTGCAACTCTAAAAACAGCTCATTATTACTTATCATTTTTTATCCTCTTTTCCCCTGTGCCTCCATTTCCCTTAAGTGGAATAATGCAGAAACTCAAATGTATTCTAAATAGTGGTCTAATTTAGTGGGTAGTTTTATTTGCTGTTCTTAATTTAACAGTTGATAGTTCTCTCAGAAAAGGAGAATGTGTCCCTTGACTCTTGATATTTTTCATTTGAAAATGCTATTTCAGCCCTGCTTCCATTGAGAAGGGTTCATGTCTTGGCATTTACTTAGGGGATAGGATAGAATACAATATATCTAATAATGCTAAAATGGATATTATCCTAGCACCCAGAAAATATCTGAATTCTGCCTTTGATCAGTCTGGAATAAGAGATCCTGCAACCACAAGATAGGGATGACAGGTGGTTCTGATATATATCCTTACTCCTATACTCAGTTTGCAAAACAATAGAATTTCCCAAGCAAAATCAACACTCCCACAACATTTTGCAGTCTAGACAAAGGGTCAGCAAACCAGAGGCTGTGTTATGTGCCAAATCCAATAAGCTGCCTGTTTTTGTAATTTCTTTGGCACACAGCCACAACTTATTCATTTATGTATCATCTATGGCTGTTTTCATGCTACAACTGCAGAATGGAATAATTGTGACAAAGATCTTATGATCCAAAAAATTCCTAAGAAATCTGGCTCCTTACAGAAAAAAAAATTGCTGACCTCTGGTTTAGACCCGTACAGACAGATTACAGTAGAGACATTATGTTAACTGTTAATTGTTAGGAGAGAGGGGCAGAAAAAGAAGGGAAAAAAGTGAAATAAAGATAAATGCTGCTTGCTTTTAGCTTTATTAAGGTGCCAGTCAATCCTCACCAGTTTTTTAGACTCTGAGACGTTAACAACACACTAGAGACCAATATAAACCCAATATCTGGTAGACTTGTGAAAATGTCTTTCTCTGTTAAGTACCTTTTGAGTCTGTGTTTTGTGTTGTTTCCCAATATACCTGAATTTTTTTTTTACAGGCAACTTTATTGAGATATGTCTCATACCACAAGATTTACTCTTTTAAAGTGTAGATTTAAAAGTATATTTTTAGTATATTCACAAAGTTGTGCAGCCTACCATGACTATTTAATTCCAGAATATTTTCATCACTCCAAAAACAAACTCCATATGCTTTTTTTTTTTTTGAGAGGTGTTTCTTCTTTGGGAGTTACTTGGGTTTGCTTTTTAAATAGTTTCTTATTACTATGGTGTATGTTCTATTCTTTATTTCTAGAGCCATATCTAGAGTCCCATCATACTTTGGAGAGTTTGCATGTAAGTACTTACAAATTTCTTAACACATACTCCATGACTGTCACTTGTGCAAATTGAACATGGAAGGTATACCTTGTCTTTACTATAGTTTCAATGCTAGACAAAAAAAACCTAGAGATGAAAGTTATATTTCCTTTGTATATGAAAATCAGAACTGACATCTCTTGTGTTGTTTCTTTATTGATCTTAGAGGATGGACTGAGTGTTAACCAGTGCTATTGTGTGCTGATAAGTATTTAATTACTGGCTTTGGTTGGCAGTGGGGAGCAAGAGAACCCTGATTTGTAGCATGTGCTGATTCCCATGGTATAAATATTCCTACCATGGCCAATATTCAGCTATCAGCTTGAAGTCAATGAAAGTAGAGCTGGGAAGATATAAACACAAATCCACTCTCTTGAGCTAGCACAGGACAGCTCCAGCACACTATGGGAATTCATATACAAGGAATTATTTCAATCTTGGTATATGTGGTTTTATAGCTACATACAATATAACAAAAGCAGGGTAGCTACCATAGTTGTTTCATATGTTGGGCATAAACTTCTCCTTCCTATATACTGTGTTGACATTGAAACATTTCAAAAACACCTAGATGCACCAGCTTTTTAGCTTTCACAGTGTTATTTGTGTACAATTCAGATAAATTGTTCATGAGCCTGCTGCCCGCTTTAACAACTTTTAGAAGGGGGATTTATTGTTATTATGATAGTTGAAAAAATAAACTTAGACAATATACCATAGTTTTGGACTAAATTATTTAGTGTAAGCTAAATCAAATGTCATTATATTAACCACTATGACTATGCTTCTGTAAGCATTTTAATACTGAAATAAACTTTAAAAATATGGAGGAAATTTCTGTCAAGATGGTAAATGAAACTCTTACAAGGTCCCATATACTAAATGGAGAAGATCCATCACCTGGGATCCTTGCTGCCGCCTTGGAAAAAGACAACCAGTCTAAAATTGCTTTACAATAACTGACATGCACCAGGTACTGTATTAGGTGCTGGGAGCACAAAGGTTAAGAATTCCAGGATTCCTGTCCTTGTGAAATTTATATTCTATTCAGTGAGAATGAAAAAACAAAACAAAACATCACAATAACAGACAATGATTGTATGTATGACTTAAAAGGAAATAGTGATATTGATAGAGTGGTGGGTTGAGGGAGACCTAGCTTAAACAGAGGATTCAGGGAAGCTTCCCTAATGTCACATGGATCTAAAACCTGAAGGTTGAGAAACAGGGAAGAGCAGGAAGCAGCAGCAAGAAGACTATAAATGTAAAGGCTCTGAGATGAGAACCATTTTGACATGTAATGGAATTGAAAGGGTTTGCATCAGGCAAGACCACACTGATAAAGAAACGGGAGTCATAGAACAGGCTACATAATGCAGGATGCTGCTGAAGAGCAAGATCCTGGACTTTTTATTGATATACAGAATTGTTTGTAAGGGGGAGGAGCAAAAGGAATGGGGAAGGAGGTTAAGGAAAGGAGAAGGAGTAGAAGATCAGGGATTGTGAGTCTGCCCCCAGGTACTTCTTATCTGCTCGATGACTGGTATTGTCATTGAGATCACACCTTAGTGCCCCAGCCATGGTTTTAATCTTATCAACAAGGTGGTCCAGTGATCAGCTTCTGGGGTCCTTTGTTATACATTGGTCATCACCCCCCCCCCAGGCATTCCTGGTCATACATCGTGATGCATAGCCTTCCCAGCATGATCCAGTTTTGTGCTTTTGTTTGATTTGAAAGGCACCTTGCAGGGTTGGGCTCTGTACCTAGCTGACCAGGTCATCTTGACCTTGCTTAGAACTATAGGTGACAAAATGGTGGCTGAACAATCTGCTTAGGAGTAGCAGACCCACAGAAAAGGACTTTATCTGGAGCCTGGGGACCTAAGCATAGAGTGATACTAGATAAGGCTGGGAAGGCAAGGCAGGCAGCAGGAAGATCACACAGAGATGTGTAGGATTTCCTTTTAGTTGCAGGGGCAGGCTGTGTACAGACCTGCGGTAAGCTCAATGAGACAGAAAAAAGTAAACTATCTACAGGTAACTGTATAAAATGGGGTAAACCCTAGGCTGCTGATATGGTCCATCCCCAGCCTAAAGGCATCTAAGACCACACAATTTCAGATATATCTCCATGAAAACAGGAGCAGCTACAGGGAACAATGACCAGCTGCTACTTTTATCTCAAGATTTCCTAGATACCATTGTTCACAGATTTGGCTGGTAGTAGACTGAGGTTTACTTTTAAGCCTGACATTTACTACTTTATTCTTTAGGCTATCTTGACATAGTCTGAGTCATTATCCTCATCAGTCATTGACCAGGTTTTCTCATGTGACTTAGCTCAGAGCAATGGGAAGTCCCTGACTGGTTTAAAGCATCATCTGATTCAGTTTTGAAAACTGTCTTCATATAAAATATAGACATTTGTATCCATACATTTGATCTTCAACACCATGGAAATGATGGCAAAAAGTGAGGCTAATTCCACACAGGCTTTGTGGATGCCACCCCCACACCATCAAGACACCGGGAACTACTAATCCCAGGATCCCCAAAGGGAAGTGGCGAGGACCTAAGGGCAGAGTTAAGCAGCCATTTTCTCTGTTTGTAAATAAAAACTAGCCATGTTAGTGGGGTCGGGCACACTTGGCACGTGCTCTTGGCCGGCAGGTTTGGTCTCAGTGGGTCATTTGTGATTCCAGGTCAGCAGAAAGGGTAGCACACATTTAAGAATTTATCTCCCTCTTTTCTCCCTGAGTTGGACATTTCCTCATTCCCCTCCCCTTGTAAATAAACCTTTTGTTAACCTTTAAAAAATAAAAAAGAAGGGCTTCCCTGGTGGTGCAGCAGTTGAGCGCTGGGTTGTGAAGCTGCCCGCAGCTTCTGCAATGCTGGCTCGATCCCGGGCCACCTGGCGAGGGTCCCACATGGCGCGCAGACCTCTCCTGCCACCCCCTGCTCCCCTCAGCAGTGTACTTCGTCAGTCTGCCTGCTCTGTTCTGCTCTCCGCTCTACCTCTGGTGAATTCTCTCACCCTCCTGCATTTCTGACTGTACCCAGTGCTTGTATAAGTAAAATTAAAAAATAAAGAAAAGAAAAAAGAAAATAAATAAAAATATATATAGAAATTTGTGATGCTTGCACTTCCAGGCCCTAATTCTATCAGTGATCATCTCATATTCACTTTTCATTTCAATTTTAGTCCCTACATCCAAGGTACTGAGGTTGATTATGAGGTTGATTAACCTCAGAACAGAAGGTCCACTCTCTCATGCTAGAGGTTTGTCTAGGATTTTATTCATAGGACAGTGTCCTAAATGACAGTACAGATAACCAAAAGGAAGAATGATCTCCTCCTAAATCTCCTACAACAATACCTGTGTCATTCCTTTGCATCCCACCTCTCTCACCACAAAGTCACCAGTATCTTTTGAAGCCTTTCTAGCACTGACACTCCTGTCTGCTCACTCAGCCTAAACATGTGGGAAGTGGCCCCTGGTGGCATAACCGATTTTCTAAACCACCTCTATTCATTTCCCAGAAAATAATCTAACTCGGTTATAAGGATTTCAATGAAACAAGAGAAGCAGCGTTTCAGAAACAAGAAATCCTTATTATTCTTGCCTCTGCTTCCTGAAGCAAGTCACGGAGCCTGGTCAATTCGGGGACTTCACTTACAAAGACTGGTTTCTAGGCATCCACTTGGTTATTAAAGCATTATTACACTTTTGTGGTTTTTCTCAATGGGGTAGCTGACCAGGCTGCTCTAAAAGGCCAGGGTAACCACACCACAGAAGGATATTGAAAAGGTTGAAAGGATGAGTGTGTGTCTGACCATTTCAGTACTGGTTTAAAGGTTGAAAGGAAAGTGAGAGTTACAGGATAAGCAAAAAATGCTCAGGAAATGAGAAGTAGAGCTCAGGAAATATATGACAGCCTGTTCCATAGAGGTAATCTGATAGAGCTAGTGGCTGGCCAGTGGAGACAGTGCTGTGAGCCAAACTACTAGCCCACAAAATCCCATGAAGCAACAGCTGCAGAAAACAAGGACCACACATTGAGAGATGTCTTGCTCTATGAACCTCAGCTTTGTTCCATGGGTAAGTATTTTGGTGCTGGGGTTAAACCATCCCAGGGCACATTTAGGCATTTGCCTAGTGACCTTCAGAGTATACTATATTTTCTTGGCAGCTGTAGGTTAAACACAATTGGCAGTGGAAAATACTTGTTCTATTTCTCTTCCTGGAATGTAAATCTGCTTCCTGGGGACATCACAGTCATATTTGTGACTTTAAATGCCTTCTATTTAAACAACCTGCCCAGAAAGCTGTCATCATGAATATTTGGTGGGAATTGGGGACCAACATTGCCTAATCTTCTCAATATCTTTTGGTGTGAGACTGTAACTTCCATTTGAACTGTAAAGTTGATCCTCACAGCAACCTTATGAAGGATGCATTACCTACATTGTCAGTGCGGGAAACTTAAGATTTTAAAAAATTAAATGACTTTCTCAAGACCGCCGAGATATTGGGTCTACCATGTGATGGATTCAGAAAAGGACTGGGAGACAAAAGTGACTGACTGGAACAGAGAGGAGGGGCCAAAAGAGAAAGAAGGAAAGGGAGAAATATGGTATGAATCCTACATTTCTGCTTTGAGAAACCTGGTGCCAGAAGACATCCTTAATTAAAGGCAGAGAGCAGTATGACCTTCCCATCTCCCTTCTCCTTGGTAATGGACAGTGATGAGCAGTTTGTCATTGCATTTGACATGGCAATTAGGGTAGAAGCATCTCTTGAACTTTCTCATGTATGGTAAGCAGATATAGTTATACAGGTCTGTAGTGGAGGGGAAGTTCTAGGCTGAATGTTTAAGTGAGAAGACGTGTCCCCTAACAGTAGATGACATGAGCAAGGTGTTTGTCCAATAAGAGAGTCAAGGACAGGAGCAGCCCTGATACACATGCACATTTGAAGGATGACAAAAGAGACAAGGACCTATGAAGGAGGCAAAGGTTGCTCAGCTCTCCTCTTACCATCCTGTTCCCCACATACCACAGTCTTTCAAGAACAAAAGTTGGCTCAGGAAATAGTGACTCAGGAAGGATGTGGGGCTATGGGTTGAGGAAGGCAAAGTAATTAAAAATCTTTCAGTGTTAAGTGCTTTATCCACAACCATTGCCCAGAGGTAACCAAGGATGAGCTGCAAGAAACCAAGCTCACTCAGAAATGCAACTATATTTCTAACTTGTTTAACAAATGTATTTAATTTTTAATGAGTTTTTAGGGACCTGGTAGCTGATACTTGCTGTGCTTGGCAAAGAATCAATTCTGGTACCACTTGATTTCATTTTATTTTTTAATTTAGATAAATTTCCAGGAGTGACAGGAGGCTGGAAGTAGGCTCAAGCACCTTGCATTTGGCCTTGAGCAATCTCCTGTGACTTTCTCCTTTACTCTTGTGGGATACCACAAGCTAAATTAATGCTGTGGCTATCACTCCACAAATCAAAGACTCTATTTGACTTTGGAGAGTCACTTTTACCCTTCCTAGAACTTAATCTTCCTATCTAGGGAGAAAAGTTATAAAATTAAAAGCCATCCTCAGACAGTGTGGGAACAGATCATCCATTAAGTTGTCAAATGATTTGAAGCGCATTGTTGTCATTACTGCTACTACTGATAGGACCACTATGTTTACTCTATAATGAATTGCTGACTGTCTACAATGTGTCAAGCACTGGAGAGAAAGTGATAAAACAGGACAAAGTCTCTGTTCTCACCAAGTCACATTTCAGTTGGGAAGAAGGAATAAAACAATTGAACAATTAATCAAATAGAGTGGTATGTTCTGAAACAAAAATGAAATTTGGTCACAAAATAGGGTGTTGAGAGGGGAATAAAGGCAACTTTTGATTAGATGGGATAGTTGGATAGTTGAGAGAGGCTCTGAGTTGATACTTGGCATGATACCTATTATATCAGAAGGAGCCAGTCAAGCTAAGAGCCAAGGTAAGAACTTCCAGGCAAAAGAAACAGAAAATGAACATTGAACCATAAAAATGCTCAGTTTTGAAGAAACAGAAAGTAGGTTAAGAAGAACGGGATATCGGGCCTCCCCGGTGGTGCAGTGGGTTGAGTGCCGCGCTGTGAAGCTGTCCGCAGCCTCTGCAGTGTGGGTTTGATTCCCAGCCAGCCAAGGAGATGCCCACATGGCGTGGCAGACCTCTCCTGTCTTTCCCGCTGCTCCCCTCAGCATTGTTTCCAGTCTGTCTGCCTGTTCTGCTCCCCACTCTGCCTCTGGTGGATCCTCTCACCCTCCTGCGCCTATGTCCTGTACCCTAGTTCTTGTATAAAAATAAATAAATCTTTAAAAAAAAAAGAAGAACCGGATATCCACATGCAAAACAATGAAACCAAACTGCTTTTTTACCCTAGACCATATAAAAAAGTGTACCTTAAATAGATCAAACCTAAATATAAGAAATAAAACTAAAAATCTCACAAAAGAATAAATAAGCATAAATCTTTGTTCTTGGATTTAGGCAACACATGCTATTTAGATATGGCACAAGAAAACAATGGAAAAAATAAGTAAATTGAATCCTAATTTTAATCAAAATTAAAAATTTTTGTAAATCAAGAAAATGAAAACAACCCATAAAATGGTAGAAACTATTTGCAAATTATATATCTGATAAGGGCCTAATAGCCAGAATATGTAAAGAAGCTGCCAACTCAACAGTAAAAAGGAAAACTACCCAATTTTAAAATGTACCAAGAACTTGAACAGATGCTTCTCCAAAGAAGATGTATTAATGGTGAATAAGCACATGAAAAGATGTTGTAGTTATGCATTGGCATTATTCGTTAGGAAAATGAAAATCAGAACCACAATGAGGGCCTCCCCGGTGGCGCAGCGGTTGAGCACTGGGCTGCAAAGCTGCCCGCGGCCTCTGCAGCGCCGGTTCAATCCCCGGCTGCTCCCCAGCCACCGGAGGAGGGTCCCACATGGCGCGCAGACCTCTCCTGCTGCCCGCTGCTCTCCTTAGCAGTGTACTTCGGTCCTTCTGCCTGCTCTGCTCCCCGCTCTGGCTCTGGTGAATTCTCTCACCCTCCCGCGCTTCTGACTGTACCCAGTGCTTGTATAAATAAATAAATAAATAAACAAACAAACAAACAAATAAATAAATAAATAAAATCTTTAAAAAAAAAAAAGAACCACAATGAGATACTACTTATAAACACTAGAATGGTGATGATGATGATGATGGTGATGATGATGATGGCGATGATAGAACATAACAAGTTGGAAGGGAAAGTGGAAAATTTGAAACCCTTGTACATTACTGGTGAGAATGCTCAATCATACAGCTGCTATGAAAAAGAGCTAGACAATTTCTAAAAAACTTAAAAATAGAATTGTCATTTGACCCAGCATTTCTAATTCTCATTTATACCCCCAAGAAGTGAAAATAGATATTGAAATGAAGAATTTTACATTAATATTTACAGCAACACTTTTTATAATTGCCAAGACAGAAACAACCCGTGTTCATCAACTGATAAATTGTGACATATTCATATAATATTAATCATCCACAAAAAGAAATTCTGACACATGCTACATCGTGAATGAACCTCGTAAACATTTTGCTAATTGAAATCATATGATTTCACTTGTCCAGACTAAGCAAACTTATAGAGCTGTAAATTAGATTAGCCACTGCTAGAGATGGAGATAAGGGAAATGAGAAGTGATTGCTCAGTGGGTTTCTTTCAGGAATGGTGAAAATATTCTAAAAGTAGATAATGACAAATATTGCACAACTCTGTAGTTATACAGAAAGTCATTTAAAATAGTTGAATGAATGGTATATGAATGAATGAATGAAATGGTATGTGTAGTCTATCTCCATAAACTGCTATTCAAAAGAGGCAAGCTATGTGATGGAAGAACAGTGACCAAGAGAGGGCCTCCCCGGTGGCGCAGCGGTTGAGCGCTGGGCTGCGAAGCTGCCCGCAGCCTTTGCAGCGCCAGTTTGATCCCCGGCTGCCCTCGAGGGTCACACATGGCATGCAGACCTCTCCGGCTGCGCCCACTGCTCCCCTCACCAGTGTACTTTGTCAGTCTGCCTGTTCTGCTCCCCGCTCTGGCTCTGGTGAATTCTCTCACCCTCCTGCGCTTCTGACTATATGCAGTGCTTGTATAAATAAATAAATAAATAAATAAATAAATAAATAAATAAATAAATGAATAAATAAATAAATAAATCTTTAAAAAAAAAATAGTGACCAAGAGGGACAGGGATAGAAGAAGTATATATGGAAGTCCAAGGATACCCTCCTCCTAAGTCTCCATGAAGATCTAAGTCTTACAAAGTTAGATACACCAAGTGGTTTCCTTGGCCTCTTTATGCTTGGCCCAAGGCCTTCCCTTTCCTTTTAGAAGTAGCCCTCTAAAAGCAAAGAACAGATAACCCTAAATAATTTAAGGAGTAAGAGCATATTTGTCACTGCATCTAAAGCAGAGCTAGTCCAATTACCCTCCCTAGTCCTACTCAGAGTGGAAACTTGCCTCCAAGCCCTACCATAAATACTCAAGAAACATCACACGAAGGCTTCATGGACAGAGGATACAGAAAGTTTGTTCTAAGGACACAAAGTTTTAATGTCTTCCTGCATGCCATCCAAAGCTGTACCCCAGAACTGTTGTCCAAGAATTACCTTGGCTAATATCCTGAGCCACATTTTATTAATTCTTTGCTATGTGTAAGGCATTATGCTAAATGAATCTAAATAAGCTATCCAATTTGACCCGCCCAACAATCCCAGGAGGAATCTGCACAGTTGTATTGGTAACTCAAAAACTGAGGAAACTGATGCACTGTTGGGTCAAAACCTTGCCTAAGTTTTCCTAGAGAGCAAGAAACAGTACCCAGATTCTGTCATTCTAAACTTTCTCATAAACACCACATCATACTGTGTGCCCTCTTAGTCCCCACCCCCGAAAGCATATTTCCATTGTCCTCTACCATAGTCCACTGTACCTCTTCACTTTTAATCCCCCACATTATTTTGATTCCCTTCAGCCCATTCAGTGCTTCCTTCTGGGAGTGATAAAAGGTGTTTTGTGTGCTTTTATAAGTTAAGTTTGTGCTACTAAAATATTTTCTTATTTTTCCTGTAAATTTAATGAACTAACGAGTAAATCCTATGGTTATCCAGGGATGTGACTGGCCCCCTCTGAGAAGGAGGTCGCTGGAATATCAGTCTTGCCTGTACATTCACAAGGCCATGTCTCCAAAACTTTCCACTGCTCCTATGTAATCACCTGGGACAAGTAAAGTGGTGTTTCAACAACTCAAGTCCTTTTCTAATGCCCTTTTATATTGCTTCCTACTTAAATGGAATGGAGCTTAAAGGACTCTCAACCCTTTAAACCTCCTTCAACTCATCTTTTGCCAAGAGAGTTCTGTGACCTTATCCAGAGTTGGCGTGGTCAAGGCCAATGGAGGTCTTTGAAGTCTGTTCTGTGAGGCTAGAAAAGGGACGGTATAAAATGAAGATTCTTGCTAGATCTGCAATCAACTTCTCTGAAAGTCAGTTCCTGTGAACTATCGTATCACCCAGCTTTCTGATGGAAACTTGTTGCCCTTATCTGATCACCTGGGTTCCCAGGCTGCTCCTGGGTCCTTCTATCAAGTGATCTCTGATCTCTATGAACATTGCCTTTGGGGAAGAACAGTCACCAGCCAGGGTAGCAGCAGGAAAACTAGCTGCTTCAGCTCGGAGTCCACCAGTGACATGCATGCCCACTTTCATCTCTCTGCTCCACCGCCAGCTTCAGTTCTCAGTGGCTTCCCTCACTTGCAGAACAACATCCTCCTGTAAATGAAATATTCAGGTTGTCCAGAGCTGGCTTTGTGCCTGTGGCTCTTTGATAAAAATAAGGCTAATAATAGAGTTTTGTGTGAAAATAGAGAGCTGAATGACATCAAATAATCATGAGGCATCTGCTGATTAATGGGCCAATTGTCCTGAAGGTCATCTGGCCTGAGCTTGGCTAGAAACCATTAAAATGTGGGTTTTAACTCCAAGCAACAGCTGCCCCTTCAGAGGTTCCATTTTAGCTCAAAATAAGAGATGACAATCAATTTTTTTATACTCACAGATGGACTGTACCTTTAACTATGACTTGCATCAACTTTTCTTCATATTTCCCAGAAGAACAGCTGATCCTTGGTGCATATAACCTGATTTTCCCCTTTGTGAGATTTGAAAATTCCAGTCTCCAGGTGTTCGTTCCCTTACTCCACGCAATTTCCACAAAAATTGGCAATTCAATGTGTCTGTCAAAGTATACAATGTGTGAAGTTTATAGAAAATGTAAGGTTTATTGAACCACTTGTATATATGCCTCTGCTTCCCACAACCCCTACCCGAACCTTGAGTTTTCATACAGTCATTTGTTTTTGTCCTTTGGGCATACATAGTTCCCCTTGGGAATTTACAAAGCCCTCAAAAAAACATTACATCACTGAGAATAAACTATTGGTAGGCTTGCCACAAGAGACAAACAAAACACATAATCAGGAAATAAAAACATCTTTGTAGGTTTCAGTGTGGTAAACCCCCATTTTAGTGAGTTTTTAAGTAGAGTGCAATGTTTTTTTCCTATTGTTCAATTACTTTCTTTCTGCTCCTTTTTTAGTGAAAGTCATTTAATAGAGGATGACTATTTCATCTTTGCCAAAGCACACATTCAAGACAGATCAAAAAAATTAAGAAACTTACTCACCAATAGCTACTTATTCTGGGCCTGAGAGTCACCCTATCCTGTGTCTAGCCAGGGGATCCTCTAATAGACTTAACCTTCCTAGGAAGCCTTCTGTATCTTGACTTGCCAGCTTCTTGCTTCTTGGCTAAATTCCCTCTTACTCCCACTACACTACCACCCCCACCCCCAAAACACACACACACATGCACACAGGAATCAGTACTCCTGAGAGATTCCTCAGGCCTTGCCATATGAAATACTCAAACCATCAAGTTTTCTCCATGGTTCTTGGCATCACACAAAGGAACGATGGCTGTCATGTGTGTTTCCTGGAACCGACAATTTTTGTTGCTATATTTTTAGTCTTGGAAATATTTGTTTTCTTTTTTTGTTTAAAAAATATCTCCTTTGTCTCATCAGCCAAGGTGAACCGCTGTAGGTTCTAAAAACTTAAAATTGTTCTCACCAGTGTTCTTTAATCTTTAAGTACCAGCACACTTTATCCCTGGGGTTAGGCCAAGGAACCCTCCTACAGAACAACTTGGGCTTTGCAATTTTAAGTATGAGCAGTTGGGAGGGCTCAATGTGGTTGAATACTTAAAACAGTGTAAAAGAGTGCTTAAAACTGTGCTACAACAGGGCCAACAGTGTGAAGGACTGGGACAGGTCACTGTCAGTGGGTTCTCACCTGCATGCACAATTGCAAGAGCACTTGGGGTCGGGATCTAAGAACAGCAGGGTTTATTCAACAAACAGGATATTGGGGAAAAGGAAAGAGTTTCTAAGGCCACAAGTGGCCAGCTGTTTCACCCTGGACAGTGTCCAGTGTCCAGAGTGCCAAACAAAGGCTACTCATGGAAGACCAGGTGACAGTGCAACAGCCCACAGCAGCAGTCTGAAGGCTGGGACAGACACCAAACCAGACAGCAGCAGACTCAATAGCACCAGGAGGTGGTGCCGGAGAAGCAGAGGCTGTGGTTTTTGTGAGCTGTTGGCATGTACCAACAGTGAACAGCTCTTTGAGACACTAGCCAAGGCCACCTTGCGGGCACCTTGTTTTATTTTTTGTAGTTGTTTCTATGGTTTTTTTTTTTTTTTTTTTTACCCTTTGCAGTGTGAGTTCCCTGCAGGACTGCAACTGCTTAGCATAAAGAAATAAACCTTAGGGCCTTCCCTGATGGCCCAGGCAGTTGAGTGCCATGCTATGAAGCTGTCCGCAGCCTCTGCAGCACCAGTTTGATCCCGGCCGGCCGGCGAGGGTCCCACGTGGCGAGGCAGACCTCTCCTGTCTCTCCCGCTGCTCCCCTCAGCAGTGTGTTTCATCAGTCTGCCTGTTCTGTTCCCTGCTCTGTCTCTGGTGAATCCTCTTACCTTCCCACACACCTGGCCTGTACCCCGGTTCTTGTATAAAATAAATAAATAAATCTTTAAAAAAAAAAAAAAGGAAGTAAGCCTTCGTCTGGGCAGCCTTGTCCCTTTTGGGCTTGCCTACTGCACCTTACCCTGAGCATGGGCCCTTATGAAAAAAAAAGCTAAATACTAACTCAGTCTTCAGAAATTAAAGTAGTCAGATGAAAGAATCAATGAGTGATAGTACTGGATGTGGCCACCTCCAGTTTTACTTGATTTGCACTTTTATTTTGTTTTCCTTTCTTGGTAAGAGGAAATAATTAGTATCTTTTTATGGAGGACAATACCTTGCAGTTAGCTAGAGAAAACATGGCAACACCATCTTTTTGCAATCAGAACTCACCACTCCATCAACCTTCGTTCTAGCCACTGGAACCCCCTATTCAGGGATATTGTCTTCCCCAAAACTTCTTTGCATTCATTAGAAGTTTCTTGACTGACATTCTTTCTTGCCCTCCACTCAGGAATCAACATCCCTCATAAACCCAAAAGATCTCCTTCCTTTAGCTACGTCAACCAAAAGTCTTCTGTTAACTAACCGAACACTAAAGGAAAAAGGGGTGATTCTCAAGCACTATCCATTACAGGGACTCTTTTTGATTGTCTTCACTTTGGGAAATCTGTATTTGCTTTCTCCTTCTTTTTAGACAAGAGCCCCTAATATTGTAGTCAGCCAAGGTAAAAACATGGTGGGCCATCACATCAGCATGGAGACTCCCTCTCCATTGTCTCAAAATTCTGTAAATGATTAATAATTTACTGTCCCCAGAGTAAACCTCTAGCCAACATCCACCTCTTACTCTTCTTCCTCTTTCTCTTGCTATCTTAGATTCCATTTCCAGCTTCTCTCAAAATAAACACACTCACATACACACAATGTAGCTCTGTCCTCAAGGTATTTGTAAAAGTCTCTCAAATGCATATAGAGTTATATATGTGAGCCTGTGCCAGGAATGTGGGGGAGGTGGTTCATTGCTTTTTTCATTGTAACTTCATGTTTTCCTCGTTGCTTCTGTAGAAATATACTCACTGGGAAACTATTTTCTGTTATCTTAAAACATCAGTGCATAGTATGCATTTTGGTCTGGCAAGGTTGAACTTCTTTTCTTGAGATAGTCTTACTTTCTTTTCTCAATAGTAGGTTATTTCAACATCTCCTCCCGCCCACCAAAAGTAAACCATTTAAAAAATATAAGCTTGTCTTCAACAAAAATGACTCATTAAGATGTCGATATAAATGACTGGTAAGTTTTAAAGTCATAACTACCAACCATCCACATCATTTTTTTTTGCGTTATTTATAATAATTCAGGAATTCCTTATCAAATACCCTAATTTGAGGGAAAAGTCAAAGGCTTTTTGAGTGTGTTAGCCAGCATAAGGTCTATGAAAATGATAAATAGAGGTAGAAAACTGTTAATTAGACATAAGACACCCATATGCTGGAATTCTACACATGAAAATTGAGTTGGAGGCAAGAGATCCAGAAAAGTAAAATCATGCTGTAATCTGTGTATTGGGGAACACACTTTTGTAGCCAAAGTTGAAATTCTCCTCTTTTCACAGTGCTCCTTTCTCTCTCTCTTTGACTATCCACAAGACTTCATATACATCTTCCTTGCTTTGTTCCACTTTCATTAAGTCAATTTATTTGTGTTATTTTTATTTTTTCCTGCATTCACATAACTTTTATTACAGTATACTATTATATTTCATTTTTATTTTATATATTTTTACATCATTTTTCTTTTTTTGCACAATGTATGCATTTTTATCATGGTTACAGTCCCCATAAAATTCCCACCACCCCCCCCTTGTTTTCATCCTAATCCCTCTTGCCCCCTGTATTGTGTCTCTGGTTTATAGTTGCTTGTTGATTTAGATTTTTACTTTATTATAATTAGTCTTTTTCCTAACTCTCCTGCACTGCTGGTGGGAGTGCAAACTGGTCCAACCACTACGGAAAGCTGTGTGGCGATTCTTCAACCTGGTATTTGTGTTATATTTATTTTTTTTTTAAAGATTTATTTATTTATTTATACAAGCACTGGGTAGAGTCACAAGTGTGGGAGGGTGAGAGAATTCACCAGAGCCAGAGCAGGGAACAGGACAGACTGACGAAATACACTGCTGAGGGGAGCAGTGGGCATGGCAGGAGAGGTCTGTCGCACCATGTGGGACCCTCGCCGGTGGGTGGCCGGGGATGGAACCGGCGCTGCAGAGGCTGTGGGCAGCTTCTCAACCCAGCGCTCAACCGCTGTGCCACCAGGGGATGCCCAATATTTGTGTTATTTTTAAATGAATTATTGATTTTTGTTTCAGCTTGTCTTTTTAGAGATACCCTACAACAGCAAGATATGTTGACCATCTGGGTTAAGCTGAGAAGACTCTCCCTTTGGGAGTATAAATGACCAGGGTGGTGCCCTACTGCAGACCCCTTGACATTTTTCTTGTTTTCTTCCTTTACTGGAAGTAATTCCTATCTTTTGAAAATAATGTAACTTTGAATTAACTTGTGAGAACAGGAAGCATCCATTTTCCAGGTGGTTTCAAATTTTGCAGCCTTAAATGTTTTCATCTGAGACCACTGCTTCCCAAACTGTGAGTCAAACTTATGGAGCCTCTTACCTGGAAGCTTGCTGTTGGCATTTTGGTTTTCTAGTCATGAAAAGTGAGGTTTTTGCCTCACCTTTTTCTTTTCTACCCACACCCACCAATAGTTTCTGGATCTATAAATCATCTGTTATGCATCCCAGACCCACCCATAAGCATCATGGCCTCTGGTGTTATTATTGTCCACGAAAAAGACCTTTTTCTCTTGATATTTTAAAGCTTTCTTTTCCTTTATTAAGTCTTTGGAGTTTACTTTTGTTTTCTCCTTTTATTTAAACAATCAATCTTAGGTCATCAACCAAGGTAAACCCAGGTGTAGTATTTAAATTACAGCTTAAAAAAAAAGGTTTTTAATGTATTTTTGTTTACTTCTAGTTTATAAACAGTCCATTCAATCATGTGGTCTGCCAAGTGATGTGCTATGGGTTCTGAAAGGCTGGAGGTGTGCTAACATCTGCCTATTTTGTCCTCTTTTTTTCATGTTTTTATTTTTATTTTATATATTTTTACATTATTCTTCATTTTTGTACAATATATGCTTTCTCATCTTGGTTATAGTCCCCATGAAATTCCCACCACCAATTTATCAGTGTACCATCACCATAGTCCCTTTTGCTCTTCCCACCCCTGTTTTGATGCTACTCCCTTCTTTCTCCCCTGTAGAATGTCTCTGGTTTATAGTTGCCTGTTGATTTTTTTTTTATATAGAGGCATGCTTTATTTATTTGTTTGCTGGTTTGTTTGTTTGTTTTGTTTATACATGCACTGGGTACAGTCAGAAGCGCGGGAGGGTGAGAGAATTCACCAGAGCCAGAGCGGGGAGCAGAGCAGGCAGAAGGACCGAAGTACACTGCTGAGGGGAGCAGCGGGCGGCAGGAGAGGTCTGCACGCCATGTGGGACCCTCCTCTGGTGGCCGGGGAGCAGCCGGGGATCGAACCGGCACCGCAGAGGCCGCGCGCAGTTTCGCAACCCAGCGCTCAACCGCTGCGCCACCGGGGAGGCCCTGCCTGTTGATTTTGATATTTATTTTTTTATAATTATCTTTTTTTACTGATCTCTTATTTAGATCCTCTACATTCCTCCTAAGAGTGAAAGCATCCGGTATTTTTCTTTTTCTTTCTGGCTTTTTCCACTGAGCATGATCCCATCCAGCTCCATCCATGTTGCTGCAAATGGCATGTGTTTATCTTTTTTGAATGCTGAGTAATATTCCATTGTGTATACGTACCATATCTTCTTGATCCAGTCATCTATTTTTGGGCATTTGGGTTGTTTCCATAGCTTAGCTATTGTAAATAGTGCTGCAATAATCATAGGGGTGCAGGTGTCCTTTTGAATTAATTTTTTTGTGTCTTTTGGGTAGATTCCTAGTAGTGAAATCGTTGGATCATATGGAAGCTCCATTTTGAGCAGTTTGAGGAAACTGCACACAGCTTTCCATTGTGGTTGGACCAGTTTTCATTCCCACCAGCTGTGTGGGAGAGTTCCTTTTTCCCCACATCCTCACCAACATTTGTTGTTGCTAGTTTTTTTAATATGTGCCATTCTCACTTGTGTAAGGTGGTCTCTCACTTTGGTTTTGATTTGCATTTTCCTGATTATGAGGGATGTTGAACATTTTTTCATGTCTGTTAGCCATTTGCATTTCCTCTTTGCAGAAGTGTCTTTTTAGCTCTTCTGCCCATTTTTTGACTGGGTTGTTTACTTTGTTTTTGTTGTGTTTTTTTTTTTTTTTTGAGTTTCATCAGCTCTAGCTCTTTGTGATCAGTCCTTTATCATTAGTATTGTGTGCAAAAATTTTCTCCCAATCAGTGGGGTTTCTCTTTGTTTTGGTTAATGTCTCTTGTTGTAAAGAAGCTCTTTAATTTGAGGTAGTCCCAGCTGTTTATCCTTCCCTTTACTATCTTTACTTTGGGTAATGTGTCTTTAAAGATGTTACCGAGGTGTATGTCATGTAGTGTTTCGCCTACATTTTCATCTATACATTTTTTGGTTTCAGGTCTTATGTCTCGTTCTTTAATCCATTTTGAGTTGATTTTTGTATGTGGTGTGAGGTAGCAATCAAGCTTCTTTTTTTTTTTTTTTTTTTGCATGAGGCGGCCCAGTTTTCCCAGCACCATGTTTTGTCCTCTTTAAATAACAATGTTCACTACCTCAGGGGTAGGCCCCTTGAAGCTTCCCTTCAACAGCTTTTATACACCTACATTTTACCTACTTACCATAGAAGAAATAAAAACTATTTCCTCAGCAAACTTTATAAGAAGTTAATCACATGGAGGCAAAAGGTGCTGAAATAATTCAGTGTGGTAACCATCATTTCAATTCTTTCCCTCTTTACTTCAATGAGAGGAAGGAATTGGTTCCTTTCAATAAAACATAGTATACCATAGATCGGGGAAGCATACCATGCCTACATGAGTTTTGGAGATTTTCTCACCAATCACTACATATTATTTAACCATAAATATTTTAGTCCTAGTAATGTTGGCTTCCCAAATTTGACTCTAGCTAAGAAAGTAATGCACAAAAATTTTGTGTTCTAGGCCCTGTGCATTTTTATCATTAGAAACCTGCATTATTTCCATTCACGTTTTTCCTTGTTGCCACCCTCTCCTGCTAAAATCAATATTCCTGACTGAATCCACAGGTTAGCTTCCATGAGCCACTTAAAATATAATGTCCAGTGTTAATTATCCAGGTGTCAATGAAAACTGTGGTGACTTTCATCTAAGAAAGCACTGTCCTGTAAAAATACCATGTGTACAATGTGAGTAAAAAATATAAACCACATATGTAAGTTTAAATTTTCCAGCACCCACATTTGAAAAGGTGAGCTAATTTCAATAATATATTTATTTAAAGCAATAGTCCAAATATTATTTCAACATGTAATCAAATACTAAAATGTATGCATGAAATAATATAGCTAATTTGATATTTGCTATGTATTCTAAACTTACAGCACAGCACCTTGCACTAGTGACTTATGTGTTGTATAACCCAGCTCAGAGTCATGAAGTTTGTTCCTTGCTACATTCTTGAGATGAAATACATCTGCCATAAAACTCATCCCTTTAAAGTGTATCAGTCAACAAATTTAGTCACAAGACTGTGCAAAAGTCACCACTGCTTAACTTCAGAGCATTTTCATCCACATAGAAACAAGAGGACAGGAGGCAACAGAGTGAAGGTGCTGGGCAAGCTCTTTCCTAGACTCAAAAAAATTTATTTATTTATGCATACAAGAACTGGGGTGCAGGCCAGAGGTGTGGGGGGTTGAGAGGATTCACCAGAGACAGAGCAGGGAGCAGGCAGATCTACTGAAATGCACTGCTGAGGGGAGCAGCAGGGAGACAGAAAAGGTCTGCTGTGCCATGTGGGTTAGCTCCCTGGCCAGGGATCAAACTCAGACCTCAGTAGCTGATGATAGCTTGATAGCACTGAGACTTAACCCCTTGCACCACCAGGGGGGCCCTCTTTGCCATTGTTGACTACATTGTCTTTCTATTTGTTTATACAGTTTTGTTTTGCTTTTTGTTTAGCTTGTTCATTTCTTCAGTTTGGGCAGTAATTACATCATAGAATCAGCCAAAATGATCAATCCACTGTGGGTCCTGAGAGGCCAAAGACTCCCTCTCTAAAGTCTGTCTTATTACCCAGTTGGCTACAAAAATTGGCAGTGTTCACACGCTTGGGCAGACTTTGTTCTCCTAGGCTGCCGAATGAAGATCTCAATTTAAGTGGAAAAGTTCCGTGGCGCCTCAGTGAACTATTTACTGACAGGAAACCATATGTGACTGGGAGGTATCCATGTGGAAGCTTATTTTTCTTTTCCTCTTTTTTTGTGGTGACCGGAAAGAATTTCTATTGTTTAATAAAGAATGATCTCTTTTAGCTAATTAGACCAAGCACCCGACATGCATCATTTGAGGGTTTAATGTTGACTCACTAATGGTCGTGTGTGTTGCAACCTTGTTCCAGTATCTTTGTTGACTCTCTCCTGGAGTCCCATTTCACTTCTTCTGGTTAAATGTGTGTTTAATTTTTTTCCACCTATGGGTCACCCCAGACCTGCACTGAACTCCTTCTGTTAATCTGTATTTTGTTCCTAGTATCTGCCCTTCAGAACAAATAACAGCCATAAAGTTCTAGGAAATGAAGCATGCCACCACTATAAATGATTCCAGGTTGAATATGCTATGGCAAAGTATTTTAAAAAGTAATTTACTAGATTTATTTGCCTTGGTAGACTTGCCTGTTTTCTAGCAACACCTGAAGTGATGTGGCCTCCCAGATTGGAGCCTCTGTAACCAATGACTACTTGTGCTGCAATTTTTTAAGACTTCTCTGTAGCCTTTGACTCTAACTGACTGATGTTCCTCTGGAAAACATCATTAGATTTTTTTTCAGGAAGCTCGAAGGAGCAAAATTCCAGGGTCTCTAGTGAAGCCACTTTTGTGTCACTCAACTGAGAAAACAAACTCAAGTCCAAAGTCACCTTTCTATCTCCAATTTCCAATTATGCATAACTATGTTGTTCAGACTTACCACAGTTTATATGTGTATGTGTGTGTGTGTGTGTGTGAAGCATACACATTGCCAGCTATATGATGCTTCAGAATTTCACTTCTTTGTAAAATGCAGTCCTTTCATCAATTCAATATTTTGCTTGAAATTTAAAGTTCTAATAAGATGAATCTCCCCAAAGGTAAGTCAACTTAAGTGCTTCAATGGTGGGAGAGCTACGATAGCCTCACCTGAGGGGAGAAATCCTACATTGTCAAAATATTAACAAAGATGTAAACAATGGTTCTTCATCAATAAAAATAATTTTAAAAATCATTAAACAGTACATTAAAATTAAGTGAATATCTTCTCAAAAATGTATAATTAGTGCCATCACCTCCTATTTTCTACACATTCCATTGTCCCAGGTTGAGGGATAATAACATGCTGCAGCCTAATGTAAACTCATGAACCCCCTAAACTACCTCTGAGATTTAATTGCTACCACCTCAAGTTTTTCATGATTCTATTTCAAAAGTTACAGTTAAACATTAGGAGACAAAAATGTCACTCTAGAAGTGCACTCACAAAAGTCAGACTATCAGAATCATAATCAATCATAAGAACTAAATGTGACCACAGCAATAGCTTAATTTAGGTACCTACACGCCCATAGAAAACATTTCCCAGGCAAAAGCAATGCACCCAGAATCCACTACACATTTTATTATCTAGTCTTTTGTCACCAGTATAGACCACAGGAAATATTCATGTGTGATCCGGGATAAATTGGGAAAATGTTCAGATTAGATGATTTTGAAAACAATTATTGCATTATATGGCTGTATAAGAAGGGAAAGTGCCTAAAACTAGAAAGACCCTGGTTTTAACCTAATATATATAAAAATACTAAGCTACAAATTACACACATATATCAAAAGACAACCCTCCCAACTTGGTAATTCTATAATAGACAATATTCACAGCAGCACTCCCCACATCACCCATTGAATGCATATATTTGCCTTTAGGATTCCAATGCACTAATGAGCACTGATCTTTACCCTGCTATAGTAAACTTATGCTAAAGATTAGAACATATCTGCCTTTTGGGATTTTATGAAAAGCACTTCTGTGTATACATTACCACCTAATCTATCTCCAAATCATGGGAAGTGTTTTAGTTCATCATCACAGAAAGTGTCATGGGTACCCAGAATACAAAAATCTAGACTAACTCATCACATACAGGAAGATGCGATTCAACTAGATTTTGTTGAATACATTATAAAATCACCTAACAGGCCTATCAAGACCTGTATAGTGGGCCTCCCCTGGTGGTGCAGTGGTTGAGCGCTGGGCTACGAAGCTGCCCACAGCCTCTGCAGCACTGGTTTGATCCCCGGCAACTGGCGAGGGTCCCAGATGGCATGACAGACCTCTTCTGCTGCACCTACTGCTCCCCTCAGCAGTGCATTTCATCACTCTGCCTGTTCCCCCGCTCTGGCTCTGGTAAATTCTCTCACCCTCCCATGCTTCTGACTGTACCCAGTGCTTGTATAAATAAATAAATAAATAAATCTTTAAAAAAAAAAAAAAGACCTGTATAGTTAAAAGATTTCAACTGAAGTTATCTCTGGTGTCTTCTTTAACATGTTTAGTATATTCATGTGGATTACAATCTATCACGTCCCACTGTCCAGAGTCCAGCATCTGTGAACAAGCACAATTGAAAAAAATCAATAAGGCCTTGTCATTCCCCTGAGTGCTATGACTAGTAGATCATGGATAGCACCTAAAACCAGTCTTGATGTGAAACTTACCAGTTGAATGGTATCTAAAGGGCTCCTGTGAAGCACTAGGATGTTGCTTTGTCTAGTCTTGCTCCAAAAACTTAGGAGTAAGCTGTCCAAAGGGAAATCAGCCAAATGAGCCCAAAGGCTGTGGGGCACTATCATGAAGAGTACATGTAGACATGGGTTTCGGGAGTCTTTACCCTGGGTGACAATTAGTTTTGGGTGATGCTAGAGAAAAAGAAAGTCTACAAAGAAAAAATAATAATAAAAAAGAATTGTGATCATCATCATACATTGGAGAAAATAGACCTCTTCAAACTGTCTCTTTTTCTGAGTGTTTTTTCAGATATCCCTATCGTCTTAGAAAACTTGAAAAGAATTCACATGTGCACACACACACACACACCAGTCTTTGGATCTTATTGAGAAGGGCTGCACCACTTATTTCAAATCATTCAATTCCCATGTTTCCTATGATCTTCGTGCTTTGTGGCATTCCAAAGATTAAATAAGACTTTTTCTAATAATGCAGTCCATTAATAAGCAAGGTAGGCCTTAATAGCAACTGGCGCCCTCAAAGATACCCTTTGCATTATATTATTCATAGTGCTAATCTCCTGCCTTTCTTGACCTAGCAAGATCCCAAGGTCTTTTATCCTTAAGCTACATGAGCTGTTGTTTTCACCCCTGGAATTGTGTGTCAACAACTGACTTATTTCATCTCTGGTAACCATATCAATGAAAGATA
The DNA here is from genome assembly GCF_964194135.1 of Talpa europaea. Lineage (NCBI taxonomy): Eukaryota > Metazoa > Chordata > Mammalia > Eulipotyphla > Talpidae > Talpa > Talpa europaea. The sequence continues at coordinate 70,590,780 of NC_140081.1, forward strand.
CTTAAGCACATAGCCTTGATCTGTCCTATTATTCAGTAACTAAAATTCTCCCTTATTTTATTTTCTCCTTGAGATAGTCCCATAGTACTGTCCATACCAGATTATATTAAGTGTGCCTGTATTTCAGAATGCTAAAGTGGGTCCTCCCCAACCTTGGAAGAAAAATATTCCTAAGACAACAGGTAAGAGTTGGCAAATTACATTCACTTTGATTCTCCTTAGACAGAAGATTGACATTTAAAGGTGATGATAGAAAGACTTTCAAATCAGACCATTTTTGTCATAATTTCAGTTTAAAAAATTCCAAAGCTGAAGATAGTAAGAGTGAACTACCTCTCCACACATACACATTCTAAAAAAAGTATCAAGCAGCTGCTAGACACCCACTCAAAAGCTTTCTAACAGATATTTAAATTGCTGCTGTGATCCTCGCCCCACCCCCACCTCAGCTGAGCTATATGGAAAAAGTATATTGAATTAAATTGATAGGGGCAGTGAAAGATGAGGAGATTGGGCTTTTACCCCACAGATTAGATATTGCCCTGGACTAAGAGATAGGAGACATGGAAAGAAGGAAGTATGTGACTAACACAAATAAAAGCCAGCATCCTGATTCTTGGCAATATGCATATCAAGGTCTCATGACTCTAGAAAGGAAATGGTACGGGATGTGTTTCCAAGATGCAACCATAAGAAATCTCGCAAAAACATACCTATGTCTCAACTGCCAAATAGAAGCAATAAAGATTGCCATATCCCAAGCACACACTGAAAGCAACTCCCTGCTGGGCCCTGAGTCGCCAGACAGGGACAGAGGCAACAAGGCAGCAGCAGGTTATAGGAACTCGGACATAAGAACAGGATGACTCTCCCTTTCTCTGTCCTCAGTGCCTCAGTATTATGTAAGATCTTACTTCAGAGAGTGTCAATTACACAGATTGATTATTGGATGGGAATAGACAATTAAGACAACAGAATTTTTACTGGGAGTAATGAGGAGGGGAAAAAGATAACAGGGACTCCAGGCACAGCTTGAGCATTATCAGGATAATTGGTGGGGCTGCAGGAAATATCATACTAGGATCTAAGGATTGTTCTAAGAAAGAATCTTATGGGAAGACTCAAGATGAACGCATTTGATTTAATGGAAATAGACCAGTGTTTGAAGACAGAGGGGAGGTAGACTTTAAGTATAGCATGGTGTCTATTAGATTGTATTTTAGGCCAAGCCTCAGAGAACTAAGTGAATCCTTGAGCAGGGAAGCTTCGGTAAACAAAGTATATCTCCACAGAATATTGAAAGCTAAAGAATCAGCAGCATCAGTGTCCAACAGCTTTGACAGTAATAGAGGTACTACCTTTGATGCAGTGTGTTAAGTGCAGGTATCGGTGGCATTGTCACAGGGAAGGATTCTGCCTCTGTAATGCTGTCTTGGCCCCAAAAAGGGTTTAGGCATTAGTGTTCCTGGTGAAAACATCAGCGTCCCAAAGCATCTATGGACAGTAGCAGCAAAATACATCTTAAAGACAGATAGGGATGGAAATTGGTTGAGATCCTTTAGATGGAGATTGTTGCAAGGGCTGCAAGCTGAGCAAATTAGTTAAGAAAGTCACATTAAGATGCTTTTTGGCTGACCCCAGTGCATTCCAATTCCATTTCACCATCAAGGCAAGCAATAAATGGCTATTGATTAGACAGATGCAAGGAAGGGGATTAAGAAGGAAGAATGACTTTGTAATAACAGGAAGGTGTGGCTAGAAGTAATAAAAACTTCATGAGTTTTGAACACTGACTGTGGAATGCCTTCACATGTATGAATAGGATTTGATGTGTATTTAGCTTCCTCCTCCCTCCTCTGCTGCTCAAGACAAGACCACATGGACATAAACAGCTTGCCTAGGATCATCAGCATGTTAACTTGTTACATTGCCTGTTTAAGAAGACCTGGGAGCAAAGTGGTAAAGAAAGCCAATCAACCAATGGTGTCAGATGTGACAAGAGAAATACTGCAAACAAAAGAAAGAAAAGTAGACTTCCCTGAAGGGCACGTTTACCACTTCTGTGATGTAAAGAGAGATCTATAAAACGATATACTTTTTGAAAATCAAAATCAACAAAAAACTATGAACCCGAGACACTTTTTGGGGGGTGGGGGGCGGGAGGGGAGGGATTGGGGTCAGAATGGGGGTTTGCAATTGTATGGGGAATATAAAAATAAAATTTATTATTTAAAAAAAAGATAATGGGAAGGTATGCTGCCATTAAAAAAAAGATATACTTTTTAACATTAAATTTTATTTTAATTTGAAAATTTAAATTAAAATAGTATCACTTTAAGTTGAGTATAAAAAGGTAGAAAGTACTCTGAAACTGAAGAATTCTCACTTCTGAAAGGAGATTTGTGAACAAAGATCAACTTTACTCATTTTCTAAGTGGGTGGTGCTTTCAATTTAGCTAGAAATTTTTTTGCTAAAGTTTAGCAGAAGTAATGTTATTGAGACATCTGAATGAAACCTGCCAATGTGACTGATAAAGAGGAATTTCCAATTAAAGGGTTTCACTCTGGGTTCTGTTTTCATTGGCATTATTACTGTATAACAAAAATCTATTTGTAAGTACTTTTATGGCCTGGCTAATGACTTGAGATATGAAATATAACTTTCAAACCCAAAATTGGACCAGATGGTTTATCAAGATTTTCTTTTCTGGTTTACTAATGTATTATGAACATTCTCACAAATAAATGCAATGAAATCATATTTAATCATACATTTACATCTTTTTTAAAAATGAAATAGTAAAAAATTGAAACTGTCCCAGAAATACCTGCATGTATTTTCTACTTATTTGTACAATTAATATGTTGGCAACCACTTCAACTATACTTCAACATCCAAGCATTCTAGAGTCCCTCCATTCTTTGCCTTTCCATGCTATCTGCCCTGCCACCAATATCTCTCTGTTTAAATTTGTTGAGTTTTGCAATAGAAAGTTGGCTCCTCTACAAATGCACATCATTTAATTTCAGCTCAGCCTTAAATACTGATTGGCAATTCTTTATTCATTCCTATGTTGATGCCCTCTCCAGCAGCTGTTCAAAATTGTTTCACTTTTCATAGGCTCTCAATCATCAAAGAAGAAAATCAAAGGAAAGCTACAAAAATTTCTAAAAATTACAATTCAGGAAAATGTCCTTGAAGTAGGATTTAAAACTGCATATTTTAAAAGGAAATTGATTGAGCCAAAGCAACCAATGCAGAAACATATTCTAGTAAATTTGTTGGGAAAATTATTAGGAGGAAAGTTGAAAGGACCAAAATCACTCATAGAAGAGAGAAAAATCAGCTTATCACCAGATTCTGATGACAAATCATTATGCCAGCAGAATATGTATTAGCAGGTTTAGTATCCTCAAGAAACAAAAACGTGAGGCAAACATTCTAACTCATCTGATTTTCAAACGGAAAGACCACAAACAAATTTATCAACATGTGAGAACTTAGGGAAAATTGTTCCCAAAAGTCACTCCTTATTTTAATGAATGAGTTTCTAACAAGTGAAATGTCTACAGAGACATCATCAACCTAAAGAGTGATGTGTTAATGGCAGCTAACATCACAGAAAAGAGAGGTAACCAAATGCCATGCACCTTCAAACAGAACACATCAGCATCTATGAAGCCAAATAAATGAATAAACAAACCCAAATCTGGTCTAGCCTATAAAACCAAATATCGATTTTTAGGAAATTCAAAACAGAGCAGCATCTTTAACTGCAACAGAAGATGTCACCAAATAAAATCAAGACCTTGGGTTACTCTAGAAAACAAACGACTCCATTTTTTCAACAAATAAAAAGAGAGAGAGGATAATCTCCAGATTAAAAGAGGGAGGGTGAAGCATAACTAAACTCGTGCTCAGAAATGACTATTTGGGTGAAAAATTTATCGAGAAAATAAAGAAGTGATTATTGATGGAGGCCAGGAATAGAAAAACTGAAAAGGAGGTACGCACAAGACCAGAAACCTGGCTCACAAAATGCCAAGAGCTGGAGGTGAGGGTAGAAGGGATTTGCATGGCCATTGACACAGCTACGGAAACCAAGATCCTCAGGCGCCAATGCCCAGATTACAAAGCATAAGACCCAAGCAGGTATCAGACTGCTGCAGGGAGTGTCTAGAGCACAGGCCCACGGGTAAAGATATGGAGATTGAGCCCAACAGACCCCAAAGGTAAAGATATGGAGATTGAGTTCATTGTGGAATCTCAGTCCCCTTCTGATTCTGCAGTTATCCAAAATCAGTGACTAACCCCAACACTCACAAGGAGGTGAGCCCCTCCCAGACAGCAGAAGACTATATCAGTGCAGTCTCTGCACAGGCTCAGGGCAGCATTCCCACTGCCCACCTGTGACTATGCAGGTGCCTCTTTTCACCAACTCTCTCCTCTGCAGGGCAGCAGCCTCCCTGCCTGCCAGTGACCTGTACCATGCCCGGGGTTCTCCCCTCAGCCGAGGTAGCTCTCCTTAAGGCCTCCTGCCTACAACCATGCAGGCCTCTCTCAGCAAACCTCTCCCTTCTGGGGCAGCTCTTCCTGCCTGCTTGTGTCTGTGCAAGTGTCTTTAACGGTTTTATCCCTTCCCTCGTAAACCTGCCCTTTAAATATAACTAACGTCTCTGTCTTGTGGAGAAACTCGCCTGGGAAATTCGCTGCGTGTCACTGAAACAGGAGCTCTGGTGAAACCTTCCCCAGAGTGAACCCAAGGACCCCGCACTCCAAACCCACAGACTCCAAAAAGCAACAACAATTATAAAGGTCAGAACTGGGTTTAATTTTGAGGAGAGGAAAGAGGTTGTGATTAGAATAGCTGGATGGCAAAGTTCTATTTTTTAACCTGAATGACAGGTATAAATCTATTTGCTTCAGAGAAACCGACAAATCTATACATTTGCTTTATGGAGTTTCCTATATCTGCTAGATTTTACAAGAAAAATGTTTTGTAAAGACACTGTATATTTCATATTGGTTATCTTTTCATGTTACAGCAGTGAGGCATTAATGTCCAGCCCAAATTCACTGTGTCATATATAATGGAGCAGGTTTCAAACGGTGTGGCTGCTTAGGAAATAAAGAACAACTCATGAATACTGCAACAAAAGAAAGCGAGCAAGGAGAGAGCTAGATGGGGGAGGGTGGGAGAAATGAAGGGAAAAAAGAGGAGAGGAAGAGAAGGAAAGAAGAGAGAAGAGGGAGAGGGAAAAAGACTTCATAAAAGAAGGCAGACTTCTGCTTTCTTCCATGAGAGTCTGTACTTCCATTATACAGTTTTCACCACGCTTCCAACAGTGTTAAGCCAGAGCGAACTGCTTAAGACAACATTACACACCATGTAACCCAATGCTGCCAGTTAACACCATAGCCTACATAAAACCAAACCAGCAAAAGCCATGACTAGAAGATTCCTAGTATCTTCCTAAAGATGAAATTTCCCACTTTTTAGTGTTGCTTATACTGCCTGTTAACGCCAGTGCCCATGGAAGACCAAAATCAACAAATCAGCCACTCCGTCTGGAAATAGTATAGTATTTTACTAAACCAGTGTCAAACGCTGTAGCTATATTTTAAAGTTCAATTCGTGTGGATAATGGAAGGAGACTTTACCTGGTAGCAAGATTTAACTCCAGCTTTGCTCTTAATCAGATCAGTATAAAACATTCAGCCTGTCTCCTCAGAGGATGAGTGATAACAAAATTTTCTTGAATCTGTCTCTAAATCTTTATCAAATTAATTTTCAATAGCACTATCTAAGGGGTTAGAAGATAAGGTAAAATGTTTTTCACAATGAGTTTAACTGTAGTTTAAAAATGTTCTAAGAGGAATAACGTTAAGACATATCAGTACTTTAACAAAATCTTTTAAATATATTTTATCTAAATATTCAATCACTGATATTCCAAGGAGTTGTTATTCCTGAGATTTTTTTGACATAATTTTGGACATTCAATGAGATATTCTCTAAAGAGGTGGAAAAGCATTCACTTACTAGATACTGGCATGCTCAACTAAAAATTATGTGGAAAATAAAATAAGCACATTAAACCAGAATTCTCTTTCAGATAGATTTCAGGCCCAGAAATTCACCCTGCTCTTAACCTGGAAATAATAATGTTTACAATCAAAATAGAACAATATTGCCATTTCTGGAAAAGTGTTGACTGCTGAAAGGTTTCCTAACAGGAAAAAAAAATCTTTGGAACTTAAAAGGTTTAGTAACAATTTATTGGCTTTATTAATGTTTCCAGCACATCCTCTTACCACCCTGAGAAAGGCTTAGAGCATGGCAGGAGGGGCTCGCTCTGAATACTCTCCCGCAGGGCGTTGCGACAGCAACTTCGGGGCACATACAGCTCAGAACATAAACCTCAGCCCCTCCAAATACTCACCATAATCATAATGAGTTCAACTTACTTTTTGATGTCTCCCCCTTGGAAAAAGGCTTCCATCTTCTGATCCTCCGTTGCTCCTCTCAACTGGGAATGGAGGTGGGGGGGTTCCCCAGCTCACGGGTGCTTTCTGTCAAAAGTTGAGCAGTCTAGTCTTCAAGATCTCTGCCTCTGTGCTGCTAACTTTGCATCTTGAGGTTGACTGGGCACTCTCTACACACATTTCTATACACCTGAATATCTGATCAATGATCCCTGACAACCTGGAATTGCCTGTCTCCTACCTATCTGTGCCCTTTCCACTGTTGGATTCAGGCTGATCATCCAGTCAGAATTCCCAAGCTGTGAAGTTGCCCCTTGCCTTTCCACTAAGAAAGCAGGTTTGCTTTCTATTGTACTTGGAATTTCCTGTCCACTGGCAGATTTCTTGTCTACTACCACTGTAGCTGGAGTTTCCTGCCCATTTTTAGCTTTCCACTTTCTTTCCCTATGTGACCCAGGGTGACTTGCCACTATTCTAGTGTTTCCCACATGTCTGTCTATTTTAGTTTACCACTATCTAATGCCCTGAAATTTTCGTCATATTAGGAGACCCTCTCGTGTTCCTTTATTCCTTCACCAAAATTGTGCTTTGGGAAAAAAACCAATGCATGCTGCTCCCACATAGTCTTTTCAATAAACAAGCGTTATAATAGAATTTATTCAGCGAGTGATTTTTTATCCCCCTCGTTCTTCAGACAATTACTTATATGAATCAGGCAACACTAATAACTAATCCAGAAACAAACACCACTGCAGTTAATTTGGGATGATGCTCTTCTCCCTCTTCCTAATGCTTAATCAGCATTTGCTTATAATGATCAGGAACCATGACTAACTTGCGCTGGGTCTGATATCACTGGAATTAATTTTAGGGTTACCATTAGCCCCCCTCTTCCATCAGAAAAGTATTAACTTACAAAGATATAACACAAATAACTACTCTAGAAACAAACATCACTTCATGTAATTTTAGGGTTTTTTTTCCTATAATCCAAACACATCTGACTTCATACTAGAATGTTCCAGAATATTCTATCTTCATACCCCTCCTCTTGCAGAAATTCCCGGTGAGGGGATTACTATTTAATTCTCCTTTAATCAATTATGTTCTAAACTCCTGCTCAGGCTTCTCCTTGTCCCATAGGCCAACTTGTCTGGCCTCTCCTTCAGAGCCCGTGGCCCAGACAAGACTGAGGGAAGCCCACTCAGGAGTTGTAGCAATAGAAACGGTAGGCTGGGTTTGCAGCAAGAGGCCTGATGGATACTGCCTGCCTTACATATTTTATGTGCCCCTCCACCCAGGACACACGTGTGGCTAGACATGCAGGTCCTATTGTGGGCCATGGACTCAGCTCCTCAGGAAGAACTGAGAAGAGGTGTGACTCACACCTGAGCTTCAGTGGTTGTCTGTATCCTAGGTGTACAAAATTTCCACTTTTCCAGCAGATGGCTCTGTGGAGTTCCTTTGTGGCTTTTTCTTTTCTGTTTTTCCTGGCTTTGCACTTCAGTATGTTGTATGTCAGAGAGATGTGATTTGCAGCTGTTGAGTCAGGGAGTAGGGGAGGGGCCTCAACGGGTCCAGTCACTGACTGGTGACAGTGGTGTGTGGGTGGGTGTGGCTCATGTTTATACCACTAATAAGGCTCCTCTCTGGGTTGCCAGTCCTGCACCTAAATTCTGCAAGCCTCTCTTTCAGCGCTGATTCACAGGATCAGCTCAAGCCACAAGGGAGAGCTGGAGGAGGAGCACCCTGCACCCTGTATTCTTCATTACAAACCCTGTCCACTTCACTCACCCCAACACCTCCACATGTACCTCCCTTCAGTGAAGAGTGTGACTCCACACTAAGCAGCTCTACACACCCCAGGGCCATCAGTCAAACAGGGGCGCACCAGATTGCACCACCAGCTCCTGGTCCAGCCACTATATCTAAGTGCCTCTCCACCCACCTTTTGTTGCGTGGAGTTGAATTTCTTCAGTGTTTCCTTGTCATGTTGGCCTCCAATGCCCAAGAGTTGCCCTAGTTTTTTTCCAAGTCCTGGGAACCTCCTCTGACACCATCTTCCTAACTCATCTCAGCTTGCTTTCTTTTAAATCTGATATGTATTTTACATGTTTTCTGTATCTCAATTCAAACCAGGCACATTTCCATGCTCAACAGTCACTGTGGCTAATGACTATGCGATCAATAATGCAGTACTAGGTGACATTTTTTTGTTGTCCTCCAATGTTTATAATGGGTTTTTTTTTAATTCTGTTTCAATAATATCAGTCTTCATGTTGTCATCCAAAGTGATCCCCTGTGGACCCTGAAAGTTCAGATTCTGCCTTCTTAACCTGTTATGTGGTCTTCAAATTTGCTATTCCTTGGGTCAGGTCAATTGACCTTCCTTTGGGCAGCTTTTGCTATCTGGGGCTTGTCCAGTATACAAGTGAATATGCATCTCTGGACCACAGCATAGATGAATAGCAGGAGCTATGTATGGTGACTTAGTCATCAACACATAATAGGAGTTGAAATCATGGGAATAGATGAGGTCAGCTAAGGAAATTGCCCATATATTGCATAATGAGAAGATAAGAAGGCTGAGGGGCTCAAGAAAGCACCCACACTGAGGGGGTAACAAAGGAAGAAACAAGTTCAAAAAATAGAAGAGCCAGGGACAGAGTGATGTCTCAGGAGCCAAGGATGGAAAAGGTTTAGAGAAAGGAGTAGGCAGCCATACCAACTGCAATAGAGCCACCACGATAATGAAGTGGTCTGTCAGCTCTATCATCATGTGATTCCATAATCAGTTAGCTAATGTGTTTTCAAAAATAACAAAGTTAAAAATTTGAACGAAGAGAAAATAAAGATGGTAGAACTGACATCAAACTCCTTTCATCTTCATTTTAGCTAAAAGCTCCCTCATGTGTCCAAAATAGGTATTTCATTGACAGTTGGCAAATTTCTTTAAGAACAGCATCTGCTGATTTATATATCCCCTAGTATTCTTCTAGAATATCCTTTTTATTAATAAATATGTATTAATGTTATAATCAATCAGAAACATTATAATAGAAGGAAAAAACCAACAAGGTGTTTTATTTCTAGACTAAGGGTTTCACTGTAAAGAACGTTATCCAATAAAATTCCAATGAAGTAGTACATCTTCCCCAGAGGGGTAGAGAGAGTGTGTCAAGACTTAGCAACAACTGTGAAAGATTGCCACCAAATTATCATGTACCCTCTAAAACGAGAAAAGATGTGGGGGGGGGAATCTCCTCCCTTATTTGGACCCAAGAAATCTGTTAAGGTCCTCACAGTCCAGTCACAGAGGCTCGAGTGGCAGCAGAAGGTGCCAGAAGCCTGGTGTGTTCCACTGGTAGAGGTGCTAGGGAATTGAGGGAAGAACACTGTCCTGAGAAGCTGCAGGTCTAGTGGCTAGCATCCTAGCTCTGCTTCAGAGAGAGAGAGAGAGAGAGAGAGAGAGAGAGAGAGAGAGAGAGAGAGTGTCACCTTGAATGAGGTCCTTCCTTTTCTGGAACTCAAACTTTCATTTGATGGGGACCCTCTAATTCCATGATCACACCCTGAAGGAGAAAAGATTATAAACTGATGGTATTTCTTATTCTCTCATCTGGCCTGTTTTCAGGACTGTTTATTTACCCCACAAGAGCCCAAGGCATGATGCCCCCCCAAGCTACAAAGGATCCTCTACTTCATCCCCACTTGCACACCAGAAGCAGCTCAGACCCACTTCTCTCTATGCTAAAGTTGACCTGCAATCAGGAAACAGTTAACAGTGGTTCAGCAGTTACATTTTCAAGAAGAACCGAGGGTTGTTTTGGAAAAGGGAGTACAGATCTTTTATTTGTATACCTTTGAGAGGTTTGGTTTGTTTACCATGTACACATTGTGAACAAGTGTGTGCCCATATGTGTGTGTAAAGCAACAACATACTTTTCCTGTCACTTGGAATCCATTATTCTTTTAGCCAGACACGTTTGAGGAAAGTGGATTCCCAATGAGATATTACTGGCGTCACGGACTGATGGAATAATATGTATAGCCCATGAGAACTGGCATTGCTACTGGGAACGTTCTTAAGAACAGAGTTTACTTGGCACTGTGGGTAAGACACTGCTAGGTGCTGGGATGAGAACCTAAAAAGATCAAGTTCCAATGTCTGTCCTCTCTCTGTTAGTTCATGTACTTTTCTTGACTTCAGAGTAGGGAATGGAAAGGCTATGACTGAAAGAAAGATCATTTGTTTAATGAATTCCTGAGCAGAGAAGCAAAGAAAGCCACAGAATCTAGGAGTAAAGCCTGACCCAGTTATCACAAGGGCCTTCTTTGCTTTGATTTTCTCTCTTTTTCTATTTTCCCATTCTTTTCTGTCTTTACCATTCCTTGTCTACTTTTCTCCTTGTGCCAAACACTTGAAAAGAACAGCTCCCCTCAGCTCCATCTGACAGAGTCAGAAGAGTGGCGGCAGCATCAGGGGCTGGGCACTGCTAGCTCGGTGTACCTGTGGGGCAGCCAAGAGCAGCAGTTTTACAGGGGGAGCAGGGAGCAGTAGGTTATTAGAACGGTGACTAAAATTGTTTGTTTTTTTCCTCAACACTATATTAAACAAACAAAAAGTTATGTAAGAAACAAAGGACTCCATCCTCTCCTCAAAAAAAAAAAAAATACAAAACAAGGGTCACATTTGGATTAGATTGTTACTACTAGTCATTGAGAAGGAAATAGTTTCATAGGATTTAGGACACATCTGGGTATTAACCATTACAAGAACAAAGCATACAGGGAAAAACTAGTGCATGCATAGTCTCTCCTCTAGCTCTTACTCTTGCCTCCTATCCCTTTTTCTTTTTCTTTCTCTCTCTCTCTCCCCCCATCCCTTCTTCCTGTCTTTCTCTCTCCCTACCCCCATCTGAGTTAATCCAACCAGAGAGTCTCTTTGGAGATTTATTACAATTAAGTTGAGAGAAAGCAGAGCAGTTTGGTTCTCTCCTGTAAAACCCTATGCACAGATGGCAGCTCAGTACTCACCGGGGATTTCTCTAACTTCCCTTCTCTGTTAGAAAGGAGAGGATGTAAGCAGCTAGTCAGGCCCGCCTGCTGAACTGAGGCCAAGTGTGGGGGAAATGACTGAGTGCTACTCCTGTGCTGTCGAATGGAGTTTGCCTCAAGAGCCAAACCCACTAAAATGGGGTCTGGAAGCTATCAGAGAAGAAATCTGATGCATGTATGTTTTTACCCACAGTCGTCCATCACCAAGGATTTTTGCATTTGAGGCATGTTGCAGAGACTCGGGCAGGCTGCTGTATATCAACTGTGATCAGTTTTCTACATGCTGTAATAATCTAAAGGGAAACAGCCCCTGGAATCTACATACCATTTTTTTTTCTTTTTCTAATTTGTCCTTCAGTGCCAAAAAATTAAAACAAAAACCTGAAAGGCAAGATTTCCATTGAACCATCACTAATTTACAAAGGCCTGTCTTACTGGCTTGTGTGTCTACAGCTACAGACACAAGGGAGGGTGTGCACATTTAGGTAAAAACAAGGAATCCAGGCAATGCCACTTGAATTGTGTGGGCCACCTACTATGTTTCTCAGCACTGTGCTTAGTGTTTTACATATGCAAAAACTAAGAGTAAGACTCTCTTTCTTGATCAAAAGGGATGTGACACTTCAAAAGCATTTTAGGTGAAGGTGACAAAGAAAATAAATACAACTTTCTGCTGAAAGAGGTTTTCAGTTAAGCAACTCAGAAATCTTACAATGAGCCAGGATATTCAGAAAAAAAAAAGGTATACTGTACTAGACATGGGAATATATGCAGCCTTAAAATTTGTTAATCTCCTCAATCGCGTAGGCCAAAAACAATAGTTTTAGAAAGTTCAAGAAAGAAAGATTGGAGTTACTATGTTAGGGTTTCTCATTGTCCCTAAAATATATAGTTCAGGGGTAGACACCAATCTTTCCTGCATCCTCTCTTCTGTCTGCCCCTTGACACAGAGCGTGCTCAAGTCTCCATGTTTGGCCCTCTTCTATTCCCACCATATATCTTCTCTATAGGTGATCTCATCCCCTCTGCAGATTTTTACCATCATCCATATGCTGATGCTTTCCAAATCTAAATCTCCTGTTTTGACATCTCCCTGGAGCTCCAGACTCATATATCAAATGTCCACTGGATATTTCCACTTGGATGCCCCACAACCATCTGGAACTCAAGATGGCCAAAACTAAACTCATTTTTCTTCCAGATTCTATTCTCTACTCATTATCTTCGTTAGCAAAACCAAAATGCAGTCATCATTAAGTCCAAAAATCTGGGAGTCCTCCTCAACTTCTTTTCCTTCAACCACTATATCAAATCAGTCATCAAGTACTGCCACTTTTAATTTCCCAATCACTCTCCTTCCATCTCTCACCCCTACCTTGCTGTAGTCCAGGTACTCATTATCATTGGTGTGAACTGTTAAAATAATTTCCAACCAGCTTTTCCTACTCTCATCTTGCCTCTAATCCATTCTCTCCAATCCCACCCTCTACCCTTCACACTACTACCAGTCTAATAGGTACATTAGAACATATGACAGGCCTTAGTTAAATCATTTCAATGACTCCCCTTAACCTACTAGGTTAAGTTCAAACTTCTTGGCATGGCATATAAGTTTTCCTAAACTTGACCTCTATCCTTTTCCCTAACCCCATCTCCTACCACACTCGTGTACTTTATCCTTGATACACTTTCTGCTCCATCAGTATTGAAATGTGTTTCCTCCCACATTCCATGCAGCTGCATGCCTCTGCACCTTTGCTCATGTCATGCCTACTGCTGGAGTCACAACTCTATTTCTGTCTTTTGTTTGCTTAGATAACTCTTTTCACCCCTAAGACTTAGTTGCAGAGGTGCTCTTATGAGTAGCCTTATCCTGACACTCTCCTCCAGAACTGTGTTCTTTCACTGTGCTCATCCAGCACCATGTATGTATGTGTGTGTGTGCGTGTGCGCGTGTGTGTGTGATGGACCATGCCACACTGTATTGTAACTGTTGGTTTGCTTTTGATTGGGGGGAGGGTGTCTGTCTTCTGCACTGTTTTGGAGCTCCTTGGGATAAAAGTAGAAGTTGCATTGCAAGTGGGCTTACATCCCTACTCCCACTGCTACTGTGAGTAGAGTCCTTCTCTCCCTCCCTGTGGAGTCTTTCTCTGTGTATTTGATGATTCTCTAGAAGTAAAGGCCACACTCAGTGTAGCATACAGAAACTGATCTCAGCCAACCTGCAGGTCTTTTTTCCTGCCAGTACCTACCCTGCCCACATATGCACTCCAGCTATGTTCAACTACCATAATTTTTCCTCTATATACTCTGCCTCTTTAAATGAACACTTACGTATCCTTGAAAGCCCACCTTAAAATGTACCTATCTCTGTGATGTCATCCCCAGATATCCCCAAGGAGGGCTAGACACGTCCATCTTTGTTCTCCTATTGCATCTATTTATCATAGCACCTTCCAAACTCAATTAAAATAATCATCTTAAATTTTCTAAGCCTCCATTTTCTCTTCTGGAAAATGGGTAGGTTATAACAATTTCTACTTCATAAGGTAGTTGTATAAATAAAAGGAGACAATGTATGCAAAGCATGTAGCACAGAGCTTGGCATTTAGTAAGCACTGAATAAATTAGTAGCTGATATCCGTTGAATTCTCAATATGTGCCAGACACTTTACATGTATGAATTCACCTCATTGTCCTTGTGAGGCATGTACAACTATTGCCTACATATTCTAAATGAGAATAAAATGACTAAGAGGCTGAAATGACTTGCCCAAGTTCACATGACTAAATTAGAAGAGGAGCTGGTTGAATCCAGCTGGCCTGTGCCAGGGCATTGCTCTTAACCATTCTACATATTTCTCATCCTTACTAAATATGACCTTTTGTAGGACAGGAACTATTCCTGCCTGCATCCAAAGTTAGAGTCACAGTATATCAGGTTCACCACCTAGAGGACATAGGGAGCTAGGGTTGCAGCTCTCGCCCAGCACTGTACCTCTACTCTCTCGTTTGCGCCTGTTATTCAACCACAGTGCCCTAAAAAATGTGTTTTGCATTTCTCAGCCTGCCTCCAGCTGCTGGTGTGCCCCTGCACACTGCCTTGATGAATTTAATGTACCCCGGGTCCACCTGAGGAGCCCCAGTGCACTTCAGGTGAATAGAATTCAGTTCTACACTGCAGAGGGATTTCAAATGCATTAGCTGTCTTATTGCATGCAGTTTTATAATGATTACAAACAGAACTGCAAACAAGCCAAACAGGCACGCTCTTCTCATTGGTATGTCCAGGTAGGCTACAAACTGGGACCTACAAACTACTTAAATTCTACATGTGGGGGGCCTTCCTGGTGGTGCAAGGGGTTAAGTCTCAGCACTATGAAGCTATCTGCAACCCCTACAGCCTGAGTTCGATCCCCAGCCAGGGAGCTACCCACATGGCACAGCAGACCTCTCCTGTCTCGCCCACTGCTCCCCTCAACAGTGTTTTTCAGTCAATTTGACTGTTCTGCTCCCCACTCTGTCTCTGGTGAATTCTCTCAACCCCCCGCACCTCTGGCCTATACCCCAGCTCTTGTATGCATAAATTTAAAAAATCTTTAAAAATACGTAAATAAATTCTACATAGATCACATCCATTCCAAAGCTGTTAAGTGTTGATACTGTTTTGCAAAACTATCTTGAAAAAAAAGGAGTAGCTTATCCAGTGAATGACCAGTAGTAATTCCATAATTTCTATACAGGGAAGCTGGTTTGTACTTACTTTCTTATTTATGTAAAGAGTCATGGCGGGCGGGGCTGGGTAAAGATTAAGGGTGCATTTGTTGAGCAAGCAAGCAGGCTTTTGTAAGCTTATTTGGGGTAACTTGAGGGTGACTAATACCCCCTTCACCAAGCCAAATGGCACTGGCACTGAGAAGGGCTCACGGTCACATAGTGAGTCTTGGGTAAAAGATAGATTAGAAGTTTCCACTTCTCGGCTCCAATTGCTGGGCTACAGAAAACTTAATTCCACCATCCCTTCCAGACACTTACTAATTTGGGAGAAGATGGAAACCCTTTGCTAGTGAGAAATCCCAATTAGAAAGATAAGAGAGTCAAGTTAGGAAAGAAGGGAGCGGGACAGGTGCCAGGAAGGAGGAAATCACACCCACCCCAGAGTCAAGGCAAAGTTTGTAGTTTCCACTAAGAAACCAGAAAGCTCAAAACAGGAAGAAGGAGGTGAGGTGCAATCCAAAAAGCAATCAGCTCACTGACATTTTATTTATTTTTACCTGGGGGAAGGCGTGTGGGGAGGGGGTTTGGGCTTCCAGGCTGACCCAGCAGCTGCAGCTGCTTTAAAGGAAGTGGACCTTTGGGAGAGGAGGAGGGGAGTCAGGGGAGGAGGGGGGAAGCCTATTCCTTGCCCCCAACAGAGGCCCGAAGAATCTGAAGGATGGAACCTGAGACTGTGTGAAACCCAAGAGACTGAGATATTTCCAAGCCCAGCAGAAAAGGAAGCCACTCTCCAAGGACATCGAATCTATCCCAGTCCTGACCTGGAAACCTGGAGGAGACTTCCCTGCCCCCACCACCTTCAGCCCGCAGCGACTCCTGGGCCATTGCAAGTGCAGACAAAGGCAATGGAGGTGCAAAGGGGATGGGGAGAAAGACATGAACCGTGCCAATAATATACAAAATTAACTGAAAACAAGACTTTCCTGGGATTTTCCCCCCCTGGTCTTATAGCATCTGGTTTCATTTCTCCTCCCTGAAGGGAAAAAGAGAAGAAAAGAGAAAGAGAAGGGCCGTGGGGGGGGAGGGGGGAGTGGACAGAGCACATATGTTTTCAATGGAGTCCTTAAAGCATACCCGGGCAGCTGGGAGCTGAGCCTGGGGTGCAGTTCTTGTCACCACCAGCGCCAACACCAGCCTGTCAGGAGGGTGTGCAGGAGCCTGCGGGGTCCCGAGCAAGTCATTTTGCTCTCAGTGCCAGCTGCAGCCTCCCTGACCGGCTTCTGAGACTTTCAGAAGTAACAGGAGAAAAATTGGTAAAAATGTATAACAATAATCATACTAATATTTTGTAATGGCTTTCCTGGGCTTTCCATGCATTTTTCTCATTTAATTCCCCCAAACCCCAATGCAATTAATGTTATTATTGTCCCATTTTATTGGTGAGCAACCTAGATAACAGAGAAATTGACTTATTAAGGTCAAACAGTCAATCATTAGAGGGACTAGAACCCTACTCGGCTGGATTCTGGAGGTCTTAAGTCATAGATTAGGTCAGGTAAGATTGTTGCTATATGGGCCTCCCTGGTGGTGCAAGGGGTTAAAACCCAACCTATGAAGCTATCTGCAGCCACTGCAGCACAAGTTTGATCCCTAGCCAGGAAGCTACCCACATGGCACAGCAGACCTCTCCTGACTTGCCCGCTGCTCCCCTCAGCAGTGTATTTCAGTCAGTCTGCCTGTTCTGCTCCCTACTCTGTCTCTGGTGAATCCTATCAACCCCCGCACCTTTGGCCTATACCCCGGTTCCTGTATGCATAAATAAATGAATCTTTTTTTAAAAAAAAAAAAGATTGTTGCTATGGTATTTTGTTGAGAAGAAATGTTCAGTGTGAATAGGGTTGTGGTTGTTTTTATAATCTGGGTTTGAAAGATGAGGACTGGTGTACTTCTGCCTGGGAGTGGGAATTCAGAAAGGGGGTATCTAATGCCATGACCCAAATTCCAAATGTATCACTGGAAGCAAGTGACACCAATCATCAGACTTTCTGGATTCAGTCATGTCAGCTTGAGCTGGGCAAGGGGTACATCTGCTAAGTTCCCCAGTCCTCCGACTCTCTGTAATTCAATTTCTCATCGATGTATGGATTAATAATAGTACTTACGAGTTTTGTGGGAATTAAATAAAAAAAGGCACATAAGGCACAGGAAAGCTTCCAGAAAAGGTTAATGCTGTTGTTCTATTTCTTCGGTCACTTAAGAGTAGCATTCACAAGCTGCTCCCCATGGCAACCTCCTAAAATCCAGAGCACAGAGGGGTAGTAAGCATACCCCTCGGCATGGAACAGTAGAAGGATCTCTGACAGCTTCCCTGGGTTCAACTTCTGGCTTTTTCTCTCTAGCAATAGGACCTCGGTCAAGTCACTTGCCAGTCGGTATGTAGGGTTAATCATAATTGCCGAGTCTACCTCACAGTCTTGTAGCCCCAAAGAGACAGAGTAATACAAATATAAAGTTCTATTTTTGTTTCCACAGGTCACAACTTGACTGTGCCTTGTAATATCAAAGATTGAAAAAACTTACTGAGAAATTGAAAGTAGCATTATAAAAAAGTGACACCATTATTTTTAATTGGCATTTAACACTATTTTTCAATGGCGGGACTAGGTTTTAGCTTTATATACTGAAAATGAGTGGGTCCTCTTTGCTTCTAAATCTTAAACATATATATGGGTGGCTGCTCAGAGAATATAGTGGTCAGGGGCACTCAGTAAAAGCGAATGTGGCCAGCCAGGAAATCACCCTGGAGATTAAAATAAAACTCTCTTTTTGGGCTATGGCTTAATAAGCAGATATGAAAAGGGAGTGAGGGAGGTGGCAGATGAGTGCAGATAAAGGAACAACAGAGAGGCAGGAGACAAGCTGAGGAAAGGGGAGGAAGCAGGGTGAAGGACGAAGGGTTGAGGAAATCCAGATGGGCGTCTTGGGCATTAGCACATCCCACAGACATAGAAGGATGTGCAGATTTTTAATTTCTGCTATTAAAACTCTAAAACAAGCATTTGAAGATCGCTTGTGCCTTCCTTTCATCACCAATGTTTATATTAAGGTAGACAAGAAAAGGTGTTTCTCTGCTGTGAACTGACTGCTGTCCTACTCCAAGTCTTTCCCATTCCCTAAAGTTTGGATCTCTCAGAAAACAGTGGAAATACTGGGGGTGGGACCGAATAGGGGGAAGTGGATTCAGAACAGACGTGAGTTGATTGAGAAGGGGGTCTTCCTGCCTCTACAAAGGTTCCCTGGCTGGCCAGTGATGCCAGGCTAGCATGGTCCCTACAAGCCGGGGCACCAAAATCAGCCAGGCCTGAACATAAATTCCGATTCTGCCCTTACTACATGGAACAAGTTGCTCCGTGCCTCAGTTGCCTCTCCCTTAATGTAAACATAACAATGACTTCCATCTCCTAATGTTATTGTGAGGATTAAATTGGTAAGAAATAAAAAGTCAGTCACACGGCACAGGACACATAGTAGGCACTCAATAAATGTGCAACATTACTATAATAACTAGGAACAAGAGCTGCTAACAGAGCCATCTTTCCCAGAAATGTCTTATCAGAGTGATTGCCAGAACCAGACTCGCCTGTACCATCATGCTTTTTCAAATGTTTTCCCAACATACTGAAAAGATTTTTCTTTTATCTCCTGCCTTAGTGCCCACTCCAGCTCTCTCACGCTCCCTTGTGCTCTCTGTCCCTCTCCCCACACTGCTCCTTTCCCACTATCACCAAAGAAGCCCTCAGTGCTCCAAATAGATATAAAGATGTGACCGTATACAGGCCCTGCTTCTTTTGAAGCTGGGTAGCCTTGTCCAAAAGGGCTGACAATATTGTTTTTGTTTCTCAGATCCTACAATCTCCCACAAATCCTTAAGTGGACATTCCAGCGCCTCTTCAGCCTACTCCTAGATACTTCAGCGGAGGCTCTCAGGAATCCAACAGTGCCACCTTTAAGGCCTCATTCACAATTCTGACACCTGCATCCTGGCTCTTATAGAAACTCCTTGCTCTTCTCAATGTATGTGATGTTGAGAAAACTGCAAGATGAATGGGGAAGGCATGATCATAATGTCAATGGGACTTTAGACATGCAAATGTATCTTCTGAGCATGGATGAGCTTAACAAAGTGGCTGTGAGGGCCAGGAATGGACAGGTGCCATCAGAGCAGCAGATGTGCAACGCTGGGAGGGAGACTAAGAAATGATGAAAGGAAACATAAGGGTCGTTTAGAAAAATGGAATATTTGAAGAACTCAGTGAGAGGGGTGTAAATGGACAGACAGAATGAGAAAGTAGGAAAACGAAGTCTGAGTGCTGGCAGGGAACACAGATGAGAGAATTCCTGAAAATGAGAGAGCAGGAGAGCTGATTGCCCGGGTGGGAAACTGCCCCGAAGCAGGAGCCTTTGAGCTCAAAGAGTTTGAAGAAAGGAGACCAGGGGAGCCTGTCTGATCAGGTTGCCAGATAGATTCAGAGCGGTTTCAGCCTGGGACAGAAGGGTCCAGTTAAGCGTCAGGATGAAAGGATCTTGCTTCTGATGAGTTACACTAGACCATGAACCTGGGCTTTTTCCATTTTTCCTCCCTCTGTAATAATGCATTTCAAACAGCTAACTAAAACTCCTGGCAGAGAGGGCCAGAGGAGCCTGGAAAGACGCAGGAAGAGCCCAGGTCCTACATCAATGTCTATGCCCTGACGATAGACTGTTCTTGTGACAGTGTTTGTCAAACCATCCTTTCAGAGAATACTGTCCTCTAGGAACAAAATCAGAGGATTCTGCACTAAAAATGGAATGATGGTCTTTTCCCCCAAAATGTTTAAGGAAAAGCAATTAGGATAGAATGTG
The DNA here is from genome assembly GCF_964194135.1 of Talpa europaea. Classification (NCBI taxonomy): domain Eukaryota; kingdom Metazoa; phylum Chordata; class Mammalia; order Eulipotyphla; family Talpidae; genus Talpa; species Talpa europaea. Next base: position 70,610,944 of record NC_140081.1, read on the forward strand.
TTCTGATAATTTTGCTGACATCCTTGGTGCCCGCTCCATGTGCCAGTACTAGACTGTAAGAACATCTGAATTAGCATAGAATTGTATTTGTAGATATTTTATGGTAAAATATGAATTGTGACATTCCACAAAGAGCCCTTCGATTTCCAATGGTGGGTCACTGAAACTCTTCAAGTAAGAAGTGGGATCATTATGTTTATTCTGCTTGATAATTTTTCTCTTTCATTCTTGCTTCACTTCATTCTCCACACTGGGGCAGTCAGATCATGTCATTTCCCAGCTTTAACCTCTTTTGTGGCTTCTCCTTGCCCTTGACTCAAATGCCGACTCCTGACCATGGCCCATCTGTCCTGCTTAAGATGGTCTCTGCCCACCTCCTCAACTTGCCAACTGCCCTACTTGCTCACTGGCTTTTTCAGCTTCTCAAACAGCCAAGCTAAAGTTCACCTCAGTGTACTTGTTCTTCATGCTTCTTCCTCTGTCTGGAATGCCCTTTCCATGTGCGGTAGGCAGAATTTTGGCCCCCAGAACCTTTACCCCCTTCTGTCATACCTGTTGTTATGTCATATTACATGGCAGAAGAAATTATTCATATATGATATGGTAACTCATAAACTGACTTTCAGATTACAAGACAGGGCCTCACCAGTGGCACAGTGGTTGAACACTGGGCTGCAAAGCTGCCCGCAGCCTCTGCAGCACCGGTTCAATCCCTGGCCACCGACAAGGGTCCCACATGGCATGCAGACCTCTCCTGCCGTGCCCACTGCTCCCCTCAACAGTGTACTTCATCAGTCTGCGTGTTCTGTTCCCTGCTCTGGCTCTGGTGAATTCGCTCACCCTCCCGTGCTTCTGACTGTATTTATTGTATAAATAAATAAATAAATCTTTTTCAAAAATGATTACAAGACAATTCTGGATTATCCAGGTAGGCCCAATGTGATCACATGAGCCCTTAAATGTAAAGAGATGCAGAAAAGGAAGTCAGAGATTAGAAGCATGAAAAGGACTGCAGCCTCCCTTGCTCACTTGAGGATGGAGGAGGATGTGGGAAATGAGCTTGAGAGTAGATTCTACCCCTGAGTCTGCAGTAAAGAATATAATATGGAAAATCTGAATAGCGGATCAACATGGCAGCAAGGAAACGCTGTGAGTAAGGTCTCCCATTAAAAAAAAGTTAATAGGGAGGAAAAGCAGCAGGTCCCAGTGAGAACTGGGACACGGAAGATAAACGGGCGACTCCAGCAAACTACCCGAAGAAGAAAGAAGCCATAAAAGAGGACTAGAAGGGAGGAAAGCTCAGAACCCTGCTACCCTCCCCCAACCACAAAGTCGGCACTCTCCGACCAACAGAAAGGAGGAAAAAAACAAAAAACTAAAACAACCAACAAGAACAAACTATGCATCAAGCAGGGCTGTGAGTGGAAAGGAACTATTTCAGCCACCACACCCCGTGAACTGGAGCTGTGGAGAACCCTGTAGGATTCGCTGTAGAGGTGAGCAAATGGCTCCAGGCGCCATTAAAGAAAAACAAAGACTCCCGGAAACCTACAGACAGCCCCAGGCCAGCCAGGAAGCTTGTGCGGAAAAGTGGCGCATTGTGAAAAGGATACGCGGATCGTGGCTGCCCAGGTCCCCGCGCCTGCAACCTAGGCTTGCGGGGAGACGCGCGGGGGCCCTCATTGAGGTGAATGTCCCTCACTGAGTAATCAGAAACCAAGCACCCGGACACGGGAGCTGGGTGCAAAAGGCGCCATTTCTGCGGATACTGAACTGGGCTACAGCCCATGTCCTGGACCTGAGGGCTTTGGAACTGAGACCCGGGGCATGAAATTCGGGGCATGGGATCCCCACAACGGTGGGGCACAAGGCAGACACAGCACCCCAAAGCCATTGAGGCTTTCCCCACCATTCCCACTCTGTTCCCCGTCCCACAGGGTGAAAAAAATAGCTCCCCAAGGACACTAGGGGAGATCTCTGGCGCCACCTAGCGACCAGAAAAAAAAAACACCAACACCCCATAGAATAGGGACCTTTCTTCAGTAAAGACTGCTTGACACCAGCAGAAGGCTCCCGAAGGAGCCAGGGGTGAGCTGGAAAGTACGCCCACGCCAAGCCCCTTCAGGCCAGCAGTCCGGACCCAGAGGGGGAGTGGACACCCACGGCCAGGGCAGACTGGGCGCGTGGAAGAGTGTGCCTGTCTCCAAAGCACCATTTTAGAACAGGGACCTTTCTTCAATAAAGACTGCTTGAATCTGGCAGAAGGCTCCCCATGGAGCCAGAGGGAGAAGGTTCCCTGCCCAGTCAGAGGTAAGTTGAAGGCCCCCACAAGCCCAGTCCCACCTGGCAGGAAGTCGGAGCCCAGAGGAGGATCCAGAGATTTGGAACCCAGAGTGCAATCCAGCTGCTCCACCTCCAGGGAAGTCTGTGGGACTTCAAGATGCACCTTTGTAACTAAACACAGAAGGAGGAGAGATTCTGTGACAGTGACCATTAACATACTCAAAGTACCACTGCCTCACTAGACTTTTGGCATAACAGTTTTTGACTCGTTTGGATTGCCAGTTTCTGAAACTCCCGAAAGAACACACCATAAAAATGCCAGCCATTACCAGTGGCACAGTGTCCCAACGCATAAGGCAAATTAGAAGACAGGCAGCAGGGAAAAGAAAAACTATAAGCAAAGTAGCAACACCTCAGAAAAAAGACACAACACACACAAAAAAACCACCCACCAGCTTGCAAATACGGTGACTTGGAAGAACTTCTGAGCCTTCCAGAAAAAGAATTTGAAATTGTCGTGATGAAAAAACTGATGGAAGTCATTAAGGAAAACAACACTCAGAAGAATGAAATTGAGTCCCTAAAGAGGGAAGTAAAAGAAATGCAGGAGATCAAAGAATTAACAGAAGAGCTAAAGAATGCTGGGAAAAGCAGTGATAACAGAATAGAGGAAATGGAAGAACGAATAAGCACTCTTGAAGACACAGAAATAAAAAGAACCAAAACAGAAAAGGAAAGAGAAGTACGAATGAAAAAGACTGAAGAAAGACTTCGGGAACTATCTGACTCCATGAGGAAAGGAAATATAAGAGTTATAGGAATCCCAGAAGGAGATGAGAGAGACCTAGGAACAGAGAAAATATTCAAGGAAATAATTGAAGAGAACTTCCCAAACATGAAGAAGGAGCTGAAAATTGATATACATGAAGCAAGAAGAACACCAAACTTCCATGATGAAAGGAAAAATACAGCAAGACACATAATAGTAAAGCTCCCAAGAATCCAAGACAAGGAAAAAATAATGAAGCTAACAAGAGAGAAGAAACAGATAACATACAAAGGAAAACAATCAGACTGACATCAGACTTCTCTGAAGAAACACTACAGACAAGGAGAGAGTGGAGGGACATAGTCAACAGACTTCAAGACAACAGATGCCGGGCCTTCCCGGTGGCACAGCGGTTGAGCACTGGGTTGTGAAGCTACCCGCAGCCTCTGCAGCACCGGTTCTATCCCCGGCTGCTCCCCAGCCACCAGAGGAGCATTCCATATGGCACGCAGACCGCTGCTCCCCTCAGCAGTGTACTTCGGTCCTTCTGTCTGCCCCGCTCCCTGCTCTGGCTCTGGTGAATTCTCTCACCCCCACCCCCCGCGCTTCTGACTGTACACAGTGCTTGTATAAATAAATAATTAAATCTAAAAAAAAAAAACCTATGAGTGCTCTTTAAAAAAAAAAAAAGACAACAGATGCCAACCAAGAATACTCTATCTTCCAAAGCTTTCCTTCCTCTATGAAGAAAGAATAAGGACCTTCCCAGACAAACAGAAACTCTGGAATTTCATTACAACTAAAACCCCACTCCAAAAAATACTACAAGGAGTCCTAAAGCCAGAACCTCAGAGGGATGAATAACAACGAAAGGCCAAAAAAAAAGTTATTAAAGGAATAAATAAATAAAATCAAAGGAAAAACAAACACAATGGCAAATAGAGATAGCATATCAATATTAACTCTAAATGAAAATGGACTAAACTCTTTAATAAAAAGACAGAGTTGCAGGCTGGATTAAGAAACAAAACCCAACCTTTTGCTGTCTCCAGGAAACACATTTAGCTACAAAAGATAAAAATAGACTCAAAGTTAAAGGATGGAAAACAATCCTACAAGCATATGGACCAAAAAAGAAAGCAGGAACAGCTATACTTATATCATATAAAACAGACTTCAAACTCAAAAAGGTAAAAAGAGACCCCAACAGTCACTACATTATGATCAAGGGGACAATACTTCAAGAAGAAATAACACTCATTAACATATACACACCAAACGAAGGAGCACCAAAATATATCAGACAACTATTGTCATCTTTGAAAACAGACATCAGAGAAAACACATACGTAGTAGGAGACTTCAACACACCACTATCAACAATGGATAGATTAATGAGACAAAAAATAAGTAAAGACACTAAAGCTCTAAATAAGGATCTAGAGCGCTTGGGCTTAACAGACATCTATAGAACACTAAAACCAAAAAAATCTGAGTACACATTTTTCTCAAGCACACACGGATAATTCTCCAGGATCGATCACATACTAAGACACAAGACAAACATCAACAGATACACCAAGATTGAAATCATACCAACCATCTTTTCTGACCATGAATGCATCAAACTAGAAATAAACCATAAAAAGAAGGCAAGGAACTCTCCTACCTCATGGAGATTGAAAATCACATTACTGGAAGACCACTGGACTAACGAGGAGATCAAAGAAACAATTAAAAAATTCTTTGAATTGAATGACAAGGAGGACACCAATTTCCTAAATGTATGGGGTGCAGCAAAAGCAATAATAAGAGGAAAGTATATAGCAATAGAGGCTCACATCAAGAAACAAGAAAGAACTCAAAGAAACAACCTAATCTCGAAGTTCAAAGAACTAGAAAAAGAACAACAAAAAACCCAAAACCAGTAGAAGAAAACAAATAATAAAAACCAAAGCAGAAATAAATGAAATCAAAACTAAAAGGATAATCTAAAAGATCAATGAAACCAAGAGCTGGTTCTTTGAAAAAAATAAATAAATTAGACAAACCCCTACCCAGGCTTACAAAGGTAAAAAGGGAGAAAGCACAAATAAACAGGATCACAAATGAAAGAGGAGAAATCACAATGGACACAGGAGAAATCAAAAGAATAATCAGAAACTACTATGAACAGTTATATGGAAACAAGTTCAACAATCTAGAGAAGATGGACAAATTCCTACAACTCTACAATCACCCAAAGCTAGATAAAAAAGAAATGGAACACCTAAACAGACCAATTACAAGCAGTGAAATTGAAATGGTAATCAAAAACCTTCCCCCCAAAAAAAAGCCCAGGACCTGATGGATTTACAAATGAATTCTACCAAATGTTCAGAAATGAATTAATGCCTATCCTTCATAAACTCTTCCAAAAAAATTGAGAAGGAAAGGATAATACCAAACACGTTCTATGAAGCCAACATTACACTAATACAAAAACTGAACAAGGACAACACAAAAAAAGAAACCTACAGGCCAATCTCGCTAATGAACACTGATGCAAAAATCCTCAATAAAATTTTAGCTATCAGAATCCAACAATGTATCCATAAGATAATTCACCACACCAAGTGGGATTCATTCCAGGGACACAAGGATGGTTCAACATCCGAAAATCAATCAACGTTAACCAACACATCAACAAAAAGAAATATAAAAACCATATGATAATATCAGTAGATGCTGAGAAAGCTTTCGACAAAGTGCAACACCCGTTCATGATAATAGCCCTTGAAATTCTTGGAATACAAGGAACATACCTCAACATCATAAAGGCCATCTATGACAAGCCAACAGCCAGTATCATTCTCAATGGTGAAAAGCTGAAAGCATTTCCATTAAGATCTGGAACAAGACAAGGATGTCCACTCTCACCACTGCTTTTCAATATAATACTGGAAGTCCTAGCCAGAGCAATAAGACAAGAGAAAGACATCCAAGGAATCCAAATAGGAAAAGAAGAAGTCAAACTATCACTATTTGCAGATGATATGATAATATACATAGAGAACCCCAAAATCTCCACAGAAAAACTAATTCAACTCATCAATCAATTCAGTAAAGTGGCAGGATACAAAATCAACACGCAAAAGTCAGTAGCCTTCCTATACACAAACAATACATCTGAAGAAGAAGAAATCAAAAAAAAAAAAACATCCCTTTTATTATCGAAACAAAAAAAATCAAATACTTGGGAATAAATCTAACAAAAGAGGTAAAGGACCTATACAAAGAAAACTATAAAACACTGTTAAAAAAGAAATAGAAGAAGACACAAAGAAATGGAAAGACATCCCTTGCTCATGGATTGGAAGAATAAACATTATTAAAATGGTCATCTTACCAAAAGCAATATACAGATTCAATGCTATTCCAATAAAAATTTCAATGTCATTCTTCAAAGAAATAGAACAATTATTGATGAAATTCATATGGAATCACCAAAAACCCCGAATAGCCAAAGCTCTCCTGAAAAAAAAAAAAAAAAGAAGGGAATGGAGGCATCACATTCCCAGACTTCAAACTATACTACAAAGCCATAATCATCAAAGCTGCATGGTATTGGAACCAGAACAGACACACAGACCAATGGAATTGAATAGAAAATCCAGAAATAAACCCACGGATTTATGGTCAACTAATCTTTGACAAAGGAGCAAAGAATATGCATTGGAGCAAAGAAAGTTTGTTCAATAAATGGTGCTGGGAAAACTGGGTCACTACATGCAAAAGAATGAAGCTTGACTACTACATAACACCTTGCACAAAAACCAACTCAAAATGGATTAAAGAACTAGACATAAGACCTGAAACCATAAAATACATAGAAGGAAATATAGACAAAACACTACATGATATGCACATCAAAGACATCTTTAAAGACACATCACCCAAAGCAGTGACAGTGAAGGCAAAGATAAACAGCTGGGACTACATCAAATTAAAGAGCTTCTGCACAGCAAAAGAGACAATAACAAAAACAAAGAGAAATCCCCACCGACTGGGAGAACATTTTTGCACACAACACTAATGATAAAGGACTGGTCACAAAAATCTACAAACTGCTGATGAGACTCAGCAAAAACAAAGAAAATAATCCAGTCAAAAAATGGGCAGAAGAGCTAAAAAGAAACTTCTCTGAAGAGGAAATACAAATGGCCAACAGGCATATTAAAAAATGTTCAACATCACTTGTAATCAGGGAAATGCAAATCAAAACTACCATGAGATACTATCTCACACCAGTGAGATGGCACATATTAAAAAAAACTAGCAACAACAAATATTGGCGAGGTTGTGGAGAAAAGGGAACTCTCCTGCACTGCTGGTGGGAGTGCAAACTGGTCCAACCACTATGGAGAGCTGTGTGGAGATTTGTTGACCTACTAAACATAGAGCTTCCATATGATCCAGCAATTCCACTCCTAGGCATTTACCCAAAGGACACAGAAACATCAATTCCAAAGAACACCTGCACCCCTATGTTTATAGCAGCACTGTTTACAATAGCTAAGCTTTGGAAACAACCCAAATGCCCAAAAATAGATGACTAGATCAAGAAGATGTGGTTCATATACACCATGGAATATTACTGAGCAATCAAAAAAAGATAAACACATGTAATTTGCAGTATCATGGTTGGAGCTGGAAGGGATCATGCTCAGCGAAATAAGCCAGAAAGAAAAAGAAAAATACCGGATGGTTTCACTCATAGAAGAAATCCAGAAACTTAAATAAGGGACCAGGAAAAAGAATAACTGTAAGAAAGAAAATATCAAAATCAACAAACAACTATGAACCAGAGACACTCTGTGAGGGGTGGGGGGGCGGGGAAAGGAGGGATTGGGGTCAAAATAAGGGGGTTGTAATTGTATGGGGAATATAAAAATAAAATTTAAATTAAAAAGAAAAAAAAGAATATAATATGGTCTATACCTTGATTTTGGCCTTGAGAGACTGAGAAGAGAATCTTGCAGAGCCATTCTATGCCTGGAATGCTGACCTGGGGAAACTGAGAGGCAAGAAATCAGTGTTGTTTTCATTCACCAAGTTTGTGGTAATTTGTTATAACAATAGAACATTAATATCTTTTTTTTTCACATATATCTCCTCCCATCTTTTGGATGTTAGCTTAAATGTCAGCCTATCTAAGGTCCTACACTGACCATCGTACTCAAAATGAATGTCCTCCCCCATCCTCATTATAATCCTTAGTACCTGTTGTTTTTTTAATTTTTTAAAGATTTATTTATACAAGAACTGGGGTACAGGCCAGAGGCATGGGAGGGTGAGAGGATTCACCAGTAACAGAGCGGGGAACAGAACAGGCAGACAGACAGAAGACACTGCTGAGGGGAGCAGCAGGCAACGCAGATGAGTGCTGCACCATGTGGGCATCTCTCTGGCTGACCGGGAATCAAACCAGCACCGCAGAGGCTGCAGACAGCTTCACAGCATGGCGCTCAACTAGCTGCACCAGCAGGGAGGCCTGGTACCTGTTGTTTTTATCCTTCGTGGCCCTTATCAGAATTTCAGCTATATTATTTGACTTTTTAATGTGAGGCCCAGGAGAACAGGAGTTTTCGTTAACTGCTGTAGTTTTGGGACATAAAAGAGGGAATGGCACAGAGTAATCACACAAAATGAGTATTTATTGAATGCATGAATGAATGTTTATTGAACACTGGCTGTGCTACATTCTACACTTGACTTACCTTATTTCATTGGATCCTTACAATATGTAAGGGCAGGAATAGACACAGTGCAGGTTTCCTATGATCCAGCAGACCGGGTAAAGGAGGAATCAGAGTCCTCAGTGGCTTTTTGCAGGTCTTTTTATTGGGATTTACCCGGTACATAGCAGGTAAGGGTGCTGGGGGGCCGGGAGGCTGGCAGGCCTCCCAGCCCCCAGCAAGTCTTCATTCTATCTTTGCTCTCCGGCCTTCTCTCAGCTTCTGCTTCTCTTGCTTCTCTTTCGGCTTCTCTCTTGGCTTCTACTGGCATCCCCGTGACACCGCCCTTAAAAGCCCAGTATCAGCCCAAGTGAATCCCATCTACCTATGCCCACACCCTACTCCAGGTGCCCGCCATCAGGCATGCAGTCAGGACCGCAAGGATCCATCATCAATCCTGATGGCGGGAGGGCAGAAAAACCTGATATTTTCCCTTGCCCTATACAATACCAACTGTAGCTGCAGGAGGGGATGGAGCAGGATCTCTGTGATCTGAGCAGATGGGTAACGGAGAGTTCTGGGGCCCTTGGTGGCTTTTTCAGGCTTATACTGAGCTTTTACCAGGTACACAGCAGGCAGGGGTGCATTCTTCTCATACTCACCCTGCTCTCATTCTGCTACTCTTTCTCTGCTCTTGTTCTCTCGTTCTGCTGGCGTCCCTGTGACACCGCCCTTAAAAGCCCAGTCTCAACCCAGGTGTGCCTACCCATGCAGGCCCACACCCTACTCCAGGTGTCCACCGTCAGGCATGCTTGCAGGTCCACAGGGATCCACCATCAATGCTAAAGGAGGGAGGGCGGGAAAGCCTAATGGTTTTTCACTTACTCTATACCAACTTGTTAGAAACTGTTAATTTCCCTGTTCCATAGGAACAGTATACATACATACTGACTCCAGAGTATCAGCACTGCTAACTACACTCTGACCTGATAAGATTGTTGCGATGGGTTAAAAAAATACAGTTATGTACATTCATATGAAACTTTGCATGTAATTTCAGGGAATTCAGACAACCCATAAGCCTCAAGTTAGCTTACAGTATGCTACCCACATCAAAGGATATTCATGGTTGAATAGAGATTAGCTAAATTGGATAAGATAAGCTTCAGGTGCCCTTTAGTTCTTTGATGGACACTCCTGAAGTTACAGCAAAAATTCAAGACACAAGGACATTAAGAGCCAATAGAAAGATGGCCAGTCCATGGGGGCAAACAGTATTTTAGGGACAAAGCTGTGTCTTATATGCCCCATGACTGAAAACCATGTCTGTAGGGTAAGGTAAAAGGTATCAGGTTTTTCTGCCCTCCCGCCATTAGGATAGATGAGGGAACCCTGTGGTCCTGAATGCATGCCTGATGACGGGCACCTGAAGTGGGTACACCTGGGCTAAGAGACTGGCCTTTTAAGGGCGGCATCACAGGGATGCCAGTAGCAGTAGAAGCCGAAAGAGAAGCCGAGAAAGAAGCAGAGAAGCCGAGAGAGAAGCAGAAAAGGCCGGAGAGCTCAGATAGTGTGAAGACTTGCTGGGGGCTGGGAGGCCTGCCAGCCTCCTGGCCCCCCAGCACTCTTGCCTGCCAAGTACCCGCTAAATCCCAATAAAGGACCTGCAAAAAAGCACTGAGGACTCTAATTCCTCCTTTACCCAGTCTGCTGGATCAGAAAACCTGCACTGTGGCTCATTCCTGCCCCTACGGTGTCCTACTAACTAATAAGAGCTGCAAGTCGGTAGTAGTCCCTCTGGTGGAACTTAATATTTCAAGTATTTGTGAAGTCACCAGTGATTAAAAAAAAAAAAGCAAGAAACAAAAGCTCACCGCACAGTTGTGAACTTTGAGGGAGGCCAGGATTCCCAAACACCCAGCTCCTGTGGTTCAAGGTCTGACTGACATTTTCCCTTTTGCTACAACCCCCACCCAGCCCTGGTTCTGAGGCGCTTTCCAATCCCTCTCTGAGCACTGTGTCATGAAAACCAAGTGTTTGTGTTCCCTCTCAGCTGCGTGTAGCACTTGAAATTCCTTCCAGATAAATAATAGGATTGTGGCCAAGAGGGAGCCAAGAAAGAAGTGAGAGATAAGACCTTGAGGTCTGATTTTTGAAGTTGAGTTTCTGAAAGCTGCTCACATCGTTCAGTGGTCAGACAGCAGCTGGCAGACTGCGCTCCTCCAGCTCTCCTGCTGCCACCCCAAGGCTGGCCGGGGCTCCTCTGGTGCCCACAGCCTGGAATGATACTCTCGCTTTCCCTCATCTCCAAGCCCCTTCCTCACAGGGAGTCATTATGACAGTCACAGACTCTCATGCTGGGCTTCCCAAGCACAACTGAAGCTACTCTCACACAGATAGCAAGGAGAGCGAGTACACCCACTTCACAGGAAACACGTGCTCATTCTCCACAAATATGGGCCACCTCAAAGCCTGTGCACTCAGAAGAACCTGTACTTTCCGGCTAAATCCCCTTCACTTTTCTAAATGGCCTCCTTGCTTCCATATTGCCTCCTGGTATCCAGGGAAACGACATAGTGGCAAGGCCCGGGCTCGGCGGCGGCTGTGTTATCTAGCTGCCTGTCTAGACCTGCTGCTTCTCACTAGCTGAACTGTGTGGCCTAAAGTCAGTCACTGAGCCTCTCTGGCCTGCTTTCCTAATCAGCAGAATGGAGATAGTAATGAGAGCCCTGAATTCTTGATGTTATAAGGATTTGCAAGCTAATCCAAGTAAAGCACATGAAAAGTTGCCTGGCTTATACTTAACACTCAACAAATATAACTATTATTCTTTACCTCTTCTGGGGCACCTCTTTTGTGTATCCATAGTACAAATATACACCTTACCAGCCACTTTCTTTTGTGTGTGTGTACATTTTTTGGGGGGCGTGGAAGAACTGGGGTGTAGGCCAGAGGTGCAGGGGTAAGAGGATTCACCAGAGACAGAGGGGGAGCAGAACAGGTGTATCTATTGAAATACACTGCTAAGTGGAGCAGCAGGCAAGACAGGAGAGGTCTGTTGTACCATGTGGTTTAGTTCCCTGGTTGGGAATAGAACTCATGGTGGGGATAACAATGAGACTTAACCCCCAGGCCACCAGGCAGGCCCATTACCAGCAACTTTTAATGGCATTAGTCTGTACTATCCAGAGCAATGGGTGATGGCCCTAATTTGGGGTTATGCAATGTCCTTCCATGATAAGAGTAACAAATGTGACTTAATTGAGCTCTATGTTTCAGGTTCTGCACTAAACACTTGGCATGTATTATTTCATTTAATCCTCACTAAGACCTAAGGGGTGGGTGCTGTTGTTTTCCTCTACTCTATCCAAGCAAGATTAATTAACTACCTGACGTAAATCCTAAGCAAGCTTTGTGCAAGGGGTAATTGTCATGGGTTGGTGCAATAATGGGATGCTCTGTGGAGGACATAGAACTCTGATTTGTTGTTTTTGTTCTTAGAAACACAAGCCATAGTTTAATAAAAATAGAGAATGGTTTTATTAATTACACATAATTTCAGGTATGCAAATATATATATTAATTTTAGGAATTAGAAATAAATGACTATTTTTTACTGAGAGTAACCTAGTCGTGGCAGCATGTTCGATGGAAGTTATTTAAGTCATATCCAGTCCTCATACATCTATTTTTCAAATAATCAGGACTTCCTCATCCAAGCTCTTTATTAGGCCACGATAGAGTTACCCTCTACACAAATTTCATTAAGTAGAAATAAGACATGTTTCCTCTTCCAGCAAATACTCCCTTTTTTCATATTTCATATTTTTCATGTACTCCCAAAATTAATCTTAATAGAATGTACCAAATATTGCTTTTTGTTCAAAAGAGCTCTCTGAATTACCTTTCTCCATGGAAAGCTACAAAGGCAGGGTACAGCAGCAAAATGCCACTATGGACTTTGTATCTTGACTTTTTTCTTTTTGGCCTAGGACCCTAATTGGTAAATAAAACTAAATTAACCCCACATTGTAATACTTATTTAGGAATGTCTTTCTGTGTACATATTTTACACAAAAATGGAAAAACGTTAACTAGTTTGAGCAAATATTTGGCAGACTACAGAAGAAGGACTGTGGGAAATGAAAATATTTTAGTGTTTTGAAGCTGACAAGATTGATAAATGTCATTCAAAGTTTTCATCTCCTTTTTCCACATCTTTCAAGTTGAGTACTTCCAAGAAACCGTGGCCTTTTGTCTCCTTTATTAGTTTATCTCTTTCTCTAAAGCAGCCTGGGTCAATCAGACACACAATTGCTAACCATTGGCCACAGTCTTCGCTTTCACCTTGACCAGTGGCTTGAGCTTTTCTTTCATTTCCCCCCCTTCATTCACTAGAATGAACCTGAATGCCAGTATCTTCTGTTTTCATTTCATTTTCATTTTTCCTTTAACCACTTGATCACCTCCAAAGCCTGCGGTTAGGGACTCCTGTTGGTTTTGACTGAATAGTGGATGTCCTTCATGACCCTCTAAACATCTGCTCCAGCTGTGTGTGTGCCTCTTTATCTGCTACTTGAAGCTCTCCTTTGGTCAAAATCTGCTTACAGATTTCAGTCTAGCCATCTGTTCCAAATGCACTGATGAGATCTTCCTTCTTTGTACCCTGACCTTTAGAAATATTGACAAACACTGAGTGGGTCTGGAGAACATCATCAAGGTCTGTTTCCAGCTGCTCACCTGGCCAAGGACCTTGTTTTTGTAACTGGGGATTTCCAAGCACTTCCCACCTCGCTTCACCCGCCCCCCAGCCACTTTGGGTTATGGGGATCTGGTTGTTGGGGATTGAAGAACGACAAGGCTGTGGCTCCCAGATCTTGGATGGGGTGGACTAGAGCGGACCAGCCCCTGAGAGCCACCTGCCCTCTGATGTCAGGCCTGGGGCGGTACCAAGGGCAAGGCGCTGTGTCTAACTTTGTGGCCAGGGACAAAAATATGCCGGCTGACTTATTCATTTGATTTTAAATTGCACACGAGAATTTAGACAAGCCAAGGGAGAAAGGAGGAAGAATTCCAAGTAGAGGAAATCATGGATATAGGAGGTAGAAATGATCCTGGTGGGTGTGGGTAAAGAATAGACTATCCTGACAGCTGCAATGAGGGATAAAGGTCAGACACAGGCTGACAGCAGTACTTCCCACGTGATAGATGGGACAGTTGAACCTTGGGGCTGGAAACAGCCATCTTTTGCTTTCCTACTCCATCCACTTTAGGGGAACATGCTTTCTAAATCATCCCCCGGCACTCCCCGAAAATGGGCTCCGTGGCCACATAGTACACCTTCTGTTTCCAAGGCCACGATTTCTCCTTCTAGGCATCCCCCTGCGATTTAGCAAGGCACATTGGCTGGGCAGGAATGTGAGCTTTGTGAGGGCTAAGTTAAAAGTTGATCCATTCCCTAACTATAGACCCCAAAGCAATTGAAATCCATGCCAGACCCTCACCACCCCCTCCCTGTACCTGTCCTCCTTTAAATCTCTTCATTTCTTGCTTCATCCTGACCCTGAGTTTTGGGCTTTGCCCTGGGTAGGGGGGAGCTCTTTAAGAAAAGTAACATTTATTTTGCTGCAAAAGCATACGGAATATGGAATCAGGAGAGGGGAATAAGGAGAGTTGGATTTCTAAGAAAGGAGATGGATCAGAACAACTTTTTTCAGACTAGGAAGGGTTCATTGCAGTGCAGTATTTTATACTGCAAGCACAATACCAATATAAACAACACCCCCTCCCTCCTTCCTTCCTTCCTTCCTTCCTTCCTTCCTTCCTTCCTTCCTTCCTTCCTTCCTTCCTTCCTTCCTTCCTTCCTTCCCTCCTTCCTGTCACCTTCAATGAGGACATTGCAAGCAGGAGGAAAAGAGAATGTCCACTCCCCATCACCCCTGCCCTGCCCTTGCGCACCCCAGACTTGACAGCCAGAGGTCCATTTTCTTGGAGCGATGAATTCCATCTTGACAGGAACGAGAAGCCAGGCTGCATGTGAGAATTCTCTCTTCTCCCTGGAGCCCGAAAGACCTGCCTAGAGTTGCCATGGTAACTCACTAGTGCTCAGGCTCTATTCAACACGAGTGTGATGCTTCTCTAGTGATCATACCATTCTATAGCTTTTATGTTCATTTCACCTTTCCTGGACATCAATTACATGCTGGGGTCTTAGCAGATCACAGGCGAGACTGGGAAACAAATTGCCGCCAGCAAACACAAAGGGATAAAGCAAAGCAAAACTAAAAACTGGAACTCTATGTTAGCGAGCTGTGGAACTTAGCAAGATGCTTCACCTCTCCCAACCTCATATTGCACTTCTAGTCCATGAAGTGGTGGTGGGGGGGGGGGGGGTGGGGCTCGCTGCTTCCCAAATATTTTCCTCCTCCTCCAAATGACTGCATGTACATCATTAATATGCATGGAAATGTCAGCTTTAGCTATAGCTAGAGATCAGCTGGGGGCCTGATAATTTAAAAAAGAAGCTATTTAACAAAAGACCTGTAGAGGAAGCAGGAAAAAGGAAATAAATAGGGCATTGGGGATGGCTGAGAGTAGGAGACAAACTGTAACTTTTTATCCTCCGGTTTGATGGAAGAACACTCACGGTCAATTGTATGTGGGAAATAGAGCCATTTTTTTCCCTCTTCTGTCCTTTGTACATAGCCTCCCCCCACCACCCCCCGCCCGGGCAGGGCATTCATTCCAAGGCTTTCAGTGGATGCCTGAAACCACAGACAGTACCAAACACTATATATGCTACTATTTTTCCCTTTCCTCTGATAAAGTTGAATTTATTAGTTAGGCACAGTAAGAGATTCACAGCAATAATGAATAATAAAATAAAACAACTATAACAATATACTACAATGAAAGTTTATGTCAATGTGCTCTCTCTCAACATATCTCACTGTGTAATATTTCCAGACTGCAGTTCAAAACAGGTAACTGAAACCACACAAAGATGAGGGCAGACTCCTGCACCTACTAGGTAGGTTGTATCTCACTGTACTCAGTGATCAGGAGCTCATTCTCTCTTTCTTGCCTCTATGTGGACTGCTTTCCCCGTAGAAACTTCCTTCCTTCTCTACAAACCAAATCCTACATATGTGCAAGGTGCACCTTAAGGCCCAGCATCCCCGCAAAGGGTCTCTGTAGCTCTCCCAAGCTACAGGAATCACTCACACTCCTGAACGCCCCCTTCTCATTCTTATCATAAACTGCTCTCCCATTTTGGCTACCTTCATTTTTATTGTGGGAAAGACACTTTTGTTTTACAATTTCACTGCTTTTATATTGATTTTATTTTATTTTATTTTTTAAAAAGATTTATTTATTTATTTGTTTGTTTGTTTGTTTGTTTGTTTATTTATTTATTTATTTATTTATACAAGCACTGGGTACAGTCAGAAGCGCAGGAGGGTGAGAGAATTCACCGGAGCCAGAGCAGGGAGCAGAGCAGGCAGAAGGACCAAAGTACACTGCTGAGGAGAGCAGCGGGCGGCAGGAGAGGTCTGCGCGCCATGTGGGACCCTCCTCCGGTGGCCGGGATCCAGCTGGCGCTGCAGAGGCTGCGGGCAGCTTCGCAACCCAGTGCTCAACCGCTGCGCCACTGGGGAGGCCCTATATTGATTTTAAATATGGAGAGATGTAAAGAAGGAAGCAGAATTGAGCTATTATTTTCCCCTTTCTAAAACAATAATAATAAAAACAATACACATGTAAAGGTTAGAAAATTCAAACTGTGGCAAGGTACAAAATGAAAAACAGAAATAGACAGCTAACAGCTATGTAGAGTCGGCTAGGTATGAAAGTGGCTAAATTTGTTCAGGTTGCTGTAAAAAAAATACCAGGGACCAGGTGTCTTAAAAACAACAGAAATGTGGGGGGCCTCCCTGGTAGTGCAAAGGGTTAAGTGTCAGCACTATGAAGCAATCCACAGCCACTGTAGCACGAGTCCAATCCCCAGCCAGGGAGCTAACCCACATGGCATGACAGACCTCTCCTGACTCGCCCGCTGCTCCCCTCTGCAGTGTATTTCAGTCAGTCTGCCTGTTCTACTCCCCACTCTGTCTCTGGTGAATCCTCTCACCATCCCTGCAACTCTGGCCTACACCCCAGCTCTTGTATGCATAAATAAATAAATCTTTTTTTTTAAAAAAAAGAAACAACAGAAATGGATTTCTCACAGTTCTGGAAGCTGGGACATCCCAGATCAAGGTGCTGGCAGATTCAATGCCTGTTGAGGAGAAACTTGCTCTATGCTTCACAGACAGTGCCTTCTCTGTGTCCTCACATGGTGGAAGGGCTGAGTGATCATTCTGGGGTCTCTCACAAGGCACCAATCCCATTCATGAGGACTCCACCCTTGTGACCTAATCACTTCCCAACTGCAAGACCTTCTAATACCATTACTTTCCAGTTAGGATTTCAATGTATAAATTTGGGGAGAACATAAAGAGTCCATCTATAGCAGAAAGGATTCCCGTTTCCATCTCTGCATAGAGGTGAGGGGACAGTTTTTGCTATCTGTTCTTACCTCCATCCACCTAGTATCACAGTTGAGCAAACAACATCCCCACAATGCATTTTTTGCTGTATGGTATTGCTCTCTCATATACACATTTTTGAATTCCAGTCCAGGTTAAAAGATGTCTTTTTTAGAAAAACATTTTCCCTACCTCCCTAGCTCCATAAACACCTACCCTTTAGGCTTATTCTGAATCAGATTAGTCAGGTTGGCTACCTGATCATGTTGATAGTTTTTTCATTCTTATCTCCATGTGGTTTGGCTGGTCTCCCTCTTGCATGCTCATCCACTTGAAGTCCCCAAAGACCTATGGGATAGTCATGCCATTTATCAGATGTAAGAAAACCAAAGAAGTTAGCAAGAGTCTGCCTGATTGGGTCACTCTGCCACCAGCTTTCTTCTCTGTTACTGGTTCAAGTGGATGTATTTTTCTGTCTTTTTTTTTTTCATTCTTCCCTTGTCTTTGGGACTTCCTTAGAGAGTGGAGGCTGTTTAGAAAGCCAGGTCCTTGTAGTATCCTACCCCTATCCATCCAACATTGTGTCCTCAATGCAGTCTTGCTTTCTCATAGCCTTAACCACTTTTTTCTCAGCTCATATGTGTGATCACATCCTGACTGGGGAAATCTACTGGCACTTACCATGCTAAATACATTGACTCTCGAAGCCAAGGCTTAGCAAAGTACAGTCTATTCATCACATCTATTCAAGGAGACTGATATTTTTTATCGAGGTAACACTGGTTTACATTGTTGTTTCTATAACAGAAGTATAGAATCCTCCCTTCCAGGTATTATTACCACACTGCACCCACCACCAAGATACCCATAGTCCACCACCATAGTTTACTGTGCTTAAAGAGTCTGATTCTGAGTGGCCTATGAGCTAAGACTTTTTTTTACATTTTTAATGCTCAAAAAAGGCAAAGGAGTAATGTTTCATAACCATGACAACTATATGAAATTCCAAATTTAGAGTCCATATGTAAAGTTATTGGAACACAGTTACACCTATTAGTTTACAAGTCTGTCAGTGGCTGCTTCACTGTACATTGGCAGAGTTGAATAGTTAAGACAGAGACTGTGTGACCCACAGAGCCTAAAATATTTACTATCCGTCCCTTTATAGAAAAAGTTTGCCAACCCCTGCTGTAGTACATGCCATGTATTTGTTGCTAGCATTCTCCCATAGTTTTGAACTTGACAAACTCCAGGCTATTGACATAAATGAGTGAACCAGCTTGACCTTGGAATAATAAGGAAAGATGGCAAACTGAAAAGCACATGTCTATCTAAAGGTGAAAACCAGGACTTGTGATCATTCTTGGAACAGGCCCAACTTTACCAATCTTCCAATTTTTCAAGAGAAGACAGAAATCCAGATTTTTTTAATTATCGCTCCTCATTTTTTTTTTTTTTATGTTGGCAAACATTGCTCAGGTCAAATAAATCTTTTCTGTCAACTGCCAGTTCACAATTCTTCTTCTGAGTCTCTAATAGCAAGGAGTCAATTCAGGTTGTGAGAGCCTCACATTCCATCATCCTTGCAAACAGCACAATTGAGCTGATTAGCACAGCCTGCTCCATTGCAGATGCGCAGTCTTTGGGGGTGACAAGCAGAAATGAAAATGAGGCAAGAAGTCTAGTCCTTTCCTCTGCTGCCTTGTCTTAATCTGACTTCTGAGATTTTCTCCTCCCTCACTGACTTGTTTTACTATTTCTTTCTCTGCCTCCATTTCTTCTCTCAACTATTTTCTCTCTCCCATTAAACTGGGGTTCACTCTATTGCCACTCTTTCAAACATAAAGTGAATGAGTGTATAAAGAGAAGTTTCCCTTGGCTTTATTGTTCTTGAAGCTCCCTCATATTCTATTCAGAGTGATAGGTTATAGAAGGAGGTGTAGTCCCTACTTAGGCCTCGGACCTGAGTTATCTAATGCAACCCAACTTTTCTAGAAGGTCATATAGGGAGTGATCAGTTTTTCTAATAAAGTGATAATTTGTCCCCCAGTTGGCTAGTGTTCCTTTACAAATCCTTCCATAGGGAAACTCATGAGATTAAATGAGTAATTGACAAGGGAGTATTTCAGAATTCCAAAGTGGTATAGACAAGTGTCATCTAGATACTAGCAAAATTTTCATCTCAGTTCCTCAAAAAAACCATCTTTCTTGATTCTCTTCTGTTTCCTAAGGTTGTTCCATTCCAGGCTCCATTACTAACCCCTCTTCTTACGCCCATTCCTTAATGGTGTTCTACATTCTTTATCCCAATTGTCTTTGCAATCTCTACTTGCTTACCATGCAAACTCAACCACTCCTGTGTCCCTAAATACAACATATAGGAATCCAAAACCTTTATCTTCAGACTTGATCTCCTCCTGAGTGTCAGATCCATTTATTCCTCTCCCAAAGGGAAGAGAATATAGAAACATGATTAAGAAAAGGACTTTGTCTCTTAGCTTTGCATCTTAATAACCAAGGGACCTTAAGCACATTACTTCATCTATAAAGTTGGATAATAATAGTATCTATTTCTTACAATTATTTTGAGGATGAGATGACTCAACAGATGTAAAATATTTTTACAGTGCATGGTACAAATGCATTTTGTTGAAACCCTTACCTCTTCTGCCCATGTATATGGTCCACCTTACATGCAACCTTGTTTTGTACCATCTATGCCAGACTACTACTGCTATTACTCCTCCTCTTTCTTCTTCTTTTGTCATTAATGTCCTCAAAGGCAGAGACTTGATTTCTCATTATATCCCAAAGCCAGCAAATGATTTAATGAAGAATGAATAAATGAAACAGTGGGTCTGACTTAAAACATGAATAAATAAACAAATAAATGAAAATTGAGCTGAAGTGCTAAGGTTGTGTTAAAAATAGAAACAACAGGCTCCAGATGGAGTTATTTATCTCAAGCCCCACCAAGACTTAATACTGAGCCTGATTGCAATTTCATCCTTTCCCAAAAGTAGAGTTTTAAACCAATCAATATGGAATTTCCTGGTCAGTACTAGGAAGGTGATCTGCCAGATAAGGACCACTTGTATCCCCCTAAGGGAAGGTGGCTTTGTCTGACTTAATCTTTCTTTTCTTGTTCCCCTGGTTCTTCTAACAATGAAAAACTTCTATTTGTACAACTCCTAGCAAGCAGATCCTTTCTACTTGCTAGATGCTGCCTGATTCATAAATCATTTAATAAAGCCAATTCAATCTTTAAATTTATTCCAATGAATTTTGTTTTTAACTGTTGTTATAACAGCAGCAGGTGGGACCTACTTTTCTGACCAAAGAGTAGAATGGAAAATTCCTTCCTGCAAACATTGGGAACTTATTAAATATTTAATAAATGTCACTTAAATAGCAATATGCAAATAGCATCTTCGATTTCATTTAACTCAATGTGCTACTGCATAATTCTTCACCTGAAAGCAAGCACAACAGATCATTCATTTGGCTTCATTTATCAAGCATCAGCATGATACAGTTGCCTTTTATCAAACCACAGCAGCCTGAGGGTCTGGAACTGATCTAGTTGAAAAAAACTGAGCTCGGCTTTCATGGACTTATATCCACTTCATAATTTTAGAGGCCCTCTAAAGCAAAGGTTTTCCAACCTGATTGTGCTTTGGAATAACTTGGGAGTTTTGAAACTATGCAGACACCAAGGTCCCATAATAGTCCTACTCAATCATACCCTCCAGAAACAGAGGTCTAAGACTGTATTTTTAGAAATCTGCCCAAATGACTCTAAAGCAATACCTTAAAGATAGTCAAGATTGGCCAGTAGATGTCACTGAATCCTTCCTAACCTATGCCATCCACCTGTCCTGTTCTCCTAACCTTTACTCGTACTTGGAAAACTGTCTATAGAAAGTAGCTCTGATCATACCCCAGAGGCATCCATAGCTCAGGTCAAATGGACCATGAGAGAGAACAAGAGCCTTGCCATTCATAGCATCTGGAACCCAAATGTTTCCTGGGCAGCTTGGTGACGGCCGTGCAGGAAGCAATTCCCAAGCCTGTGGTTTTCTTTCCCAACTTGATGCATTGACTGCTAAGGTAATACAGTCTGAAGGAGTCGTGTTCCTTTGGATGCCTGGAAATAAATAGACCTGTGAAATGAAGCACAGAATAGAAGCAGCAACAGCAATACTTAAAAAACACAAGAAAAATAGTTTAATTTCTTAATGGCCTTTAATTTTTAATTAGCTCTGGCTCCAAAGAAATGGGAAAAAAAAAAACAACAGAAGAAGTTGCAGAAATAATCCCATCTGCTACAGAAGGCCTCTACGGAACTTGACCACTAAAAAAAGAAACAGACTGTTCCTTGCTTCCACAACTCAGCTTCTCATGGTTCAGTCGAGCCGGTCTTACCACAGAAGGATTCAGCGATTTCCTTAGAAATGTGGCTTTAGTTTAAAACACAAATGACCCCCTGCTGGAAAACAGTTGTTGATTCTACCAACCCAACACTGAATTTCAATGATGCTTGTCTGGGGATACAGGCATCACTCATTCACACACCACACACAACTCCTCTAGGGGCCTCCAATCAGGGCTCAGTTTTTGTTCCTCTTGGTTGGTAGCCCCTTTACTCCACTGCTCCTGTACTGGAGTCTGTGTGTGGTGGCCCCAAGGCGTTACAGAAAGTGCATTAGTCAGCACGGGCTGGGCTGCCATAACAGGCTAACTGACTGACTAGTTTAAACAACAGAAATTTACTTTCTCATAATTCTGGAGCCAGAGAGTCCAAGATCAAGGTCCAGCAGGGCTTGACTACAGGAGAAAGCTCTCTTCTGAGCTTTGTGGACAGCCACCTTGTGTGCTCACATGGACTTTCCTCAGTGTTTGCACTTCCTCTGTCTCTCTCTCTCTCTCTCCCTCCTAGTTTTTCTCCCTCCCTCCTGTCCTCTCTCACTCCCTCTCTCTCCACCTCTCCCTCTCACTGTTTATGTAGTCCGCAAGTCCTGTTTGATTAAGATCCATTCCTCATTACTTCATTTAACCATAATTAATTCCTAAATGTCTTCTCTCCAAATACGGTCACACTGGGGGCTTAGTACTTGAACATATAAACGTGGGTGGAGCAAATATTTCTATCTCTGGCAAGAAATCAGTGTAGGAAGATGCAAAATGGATACCTAGGCCAGCAACTTCTGGAAAGGCCCAGCAGGAAAGACATAGGTCAGACAAGAGTGTCAGCTTTCAAGGGGCCGGTCAGTCTGCACTCCCCAATCCCAACCCTACACCCACAACCTGTTGCAATCTCCACTGTCTACATGTGTACACTCTGCCCAGGAGTTGTCTTCTTTAACCTACTTTAAAAGACGTACCCCAGCCAGGAGATTTATACTCTCTTTGGCTCAATTATTCTCCCTCCAAAGGGAAACAGAAGGAGAAGTTGAATAAATTGGGTTCCAGTTATCAGCATGATAAGTAAGAAAAATGAATAATAGCTATGTTTCACCAGAGCAGAAACATGAAACTCTTATTTAATGATGCTCCTAATTGCAGTTGTAGAGCATGGTTTACTTTGACTAAGTGCATTCTAGCTTGTTACCCCCATCTAATCTTCAAAATAAACCGGGAGTTATTTATTTCCATTTGACAGAGGAGGACACAGATACAAATTAGCTATGAGAGTGCCCAGGGTCACAATTTAGTTACTACTAGAGTCAATACTGAAAACTGAAAAAATGCGAACAGTCATTAATCAAGTAACAGCACCACACTGGCCACGTGGGCACCAGAAGTTGTTATGTGGACATCACACAATTTAACACTGACGTCCTCTCCTTTTAGTTCACATATATCTATTTGGTCTCCTTCAACTCTTTCTCAAATCATAAATTTGTATATTGCCATATTTCCCATAAGGCTAAACATTGGAATGAGCCCAGAGGATCAACTAACTGCAAATACTTAAAAGTTGGTATGGCATTTCAGAGTTTTCAACGCTTTCATATATATTGTTATATTTCATCTTCATGGCAACCACCCGAACACCATTTTAAGAAAAGTCATTTTGTGTTCTTATCTTCATAATGCTTATTTTAATACATTCATGTTATGAAACACTTATTGAGAACTTACGATCACTTTTATCATAACAACTAACAGACTGAGCACCCACTATAGCAAGCATTGTATTAGGCACTGTGCCAAATGCTAAGAATAAAGAAATAAATCACATGTATGCCTGCCCTGAAACAGTCTTGCAAATAAACAATTATAGTGCAGCTTAAGGAATGCCTGATAGCGATCACTTGACCTCTGCACTGGACTGTTCTAACTATGAGAATCCAATCACTCACTAAGCAGGACATTTCAGTTTCGGAGAGTTCTGATCCAAAGCTCTTTCTCATCTTGCATAAATCTTCTTCCCCTTTTGTTTCCACCCCTTCCTCCTAGCCCAAACCCTGGGGACACATAATGTAGAGCTCCCATTTCGCTTGACAACCCTTCAAATATTTGAAGGCAATTATCACCAGCCAGCCCTTCCTTAGCTTCCCTGCCTTGGCCTCTGCCTACCCCACCTCTCCAACAACAGAGTGCACTGATCTACCTACTAATACTCAGCCCTGCCCCAGTTTGCAGAATAACCAAGGGTTGAAGTAGGACTCACTCAGTGGCTAGCCTCAGCCTCAGCATTCCAAATTCCAATTACCAGGACTTTGCATGAGGGCACTCTCTTTTTTCTGTTAGTTTCTGAATTCCAGTTCCTTCCCCAAGTGTGCCTTAGTTTGTTAAACAAGACTTCTCCCGGGACCATTAGTCTGAGTTTCTTTTCCTATAACTGGCCTATTATCCCAGGCCTCTCACAAGGAATGTGGCTGTGAAAGGGAAAGAGATAAACACACAGTTAAAGTACATTTATTAGATCAGGAGGAGGAAATGAACAGAAGAGAGGTTTTAGATAAGGAATAGAAGGTGCTTCACGAGGGGATCAAAGTGCCTAAGACCTTGAGAATGAAGTCCAGAGCAAAGGCATGGGTGGGGGGACTGAGTTTGATCTGGAAGGATGCCTTATCCTCGGAGCCTAAAGGATGCCTCTCCTCAGAGTAAAGTTGTAGGTAAGTAGTCTTTGGAGAAGGCTGGATGTTAAGGTCATTCCTGGGGCTGACTGTGAGGTGGCTATCACCAGCACAACAATATAGAGATGAAGTGCTTTCTGACGGATGGATGGCTATCCTCTATATATTGTATATGTTTTTAATATGAGCCTCTTGTTCCCAAAGAAAATTCTGCTTTTTCATTGAAGTGGGGGTTGAAGCGCTCTGCATATAAGAGATGTGGACATTTGTAGGTGGAGTGAGAAGAGTGCTATGTGTAGAGAGGAACCACAAAGTGGTCAAGCACAAACACAGAAGCCTCCAACTGAAATTGGAGACTCTGAATATGCAGCGGCACAAATGTAACCTTTCTCCAGCAACTGCAATAACCCCGATACTGCGGTGGAGGGTGCAGTCTGCCAGATTGGTCATTAATTATTTTATTAAAAATAATATTCAATAATTTCCTGTATATCAGGAAAAATTATAGGCTCTGAGGATATAATGATGACCAAAATAGGGTCACTCACAACATTAAAGAGACCACATGACTCAACATTGTTTCTTTCACTTCCCAGATATCATACAAGAACAAGGAGAACAAAAGAAACCCCACAAATCCCATCTATCGACTAAGACAAATACAACCTACATACTCAAAAAATACTGTAGCTGCCAAATGTATCTGAGATAGGGGAGGAATGGGAAGAAAGGATGGGAAGTGAAGAGAAGGAGCGCTGAGAGTAGGGAAAGAGCACAGCAGATCCTAGGAAGATTCAAAAAAATATACTTCCTGATGTTGACTGCTGCATTCGGAGGTGGAAACATGTTCCCTTAATGTACAGCAACAGGTCCAGGGGCTTGGATGAGTAGGGCAGGGGCAGATGCCCACCAGCTCTTGTTTTGGCTCAAAGAGGCTGTTGACATGGGAATAGATAAAGAATCACGTAAGGAAGCCATGTTCATGGTCAGATTCCCATCTCTCTGCCTACAGGGGACAAGGTTTTGGGGGCATGATGCATTCAAGGCTACCCTGGCCATTTTCCATCACTAGAATCTCCTATAAGTAGCTCTGGCAAGATAATCCAAGTTGTTCAAGAATGGATCATAAAAAAGGAATGGGCACAAAATTGACAAAATTATACTATTTATTTTTATTTTTATTTTTTAAAGATTTATTTATTTATGATTACAATAACTAGGATATAGTCCAGAGGTGTGAGAAGTGAGAGGAATCACCGGAGACAGAGCAGGGAACAGAACAGGCAGATAGACTGAAGTACACCGCTGAGGGGAGCAGCGGCGAGTCAGGAGAGGTCTGCTGCACCATGTGGGCTGCTCCCTGCAGAGGCTGTAGACAGTGCTCTGTGTTCAACCCCTTGTGCCACAAGGGAGGCCCTATACTATTTAAAAAAAAAAAAACTAAAATCTATCCTTCTCAAACTCTTCTAAAACATTGAAGGGGGGGAATCACCCAAATATACTTCACAAGGCCAACATTGTCTTGATCACAAAACCAGACAAGGACAACACACAAAAAAGAAAACTATAGACCAACATCTCTGATGAATATAGATCCATAAATCTTCAACAAAGTCTTGGCAAATGAATTTGACAATATATTAAGACAATCAATCACCATGATCAAGTGGGTTTCAGCCCATGCCAGAAGAAGAAGGAGGAAGAGGAGAAGGAGAAACTAAATCATTACCTAGCTTCATTCACAAAACAATTCAGGTGGATTAAAAACTTGGATATAATACATGAAACCATAAAATACATAAAGGAAAACCTATATGCTACACTCCTAGATATCTACCACAAAGATGTATTTAGGGACAACTCCAAAGGCAAATATAAAAACAAAACCAAAAATAAACAAGCAGGATCATATTAAACTAAAAAAGCTTTTGTACCTCAAAAAAACCAAAAAGGCAACTTAACAACTAAGAGAAGCTATTTGCACACCACACCTCTGACAAAGGGGTTAATTACCATAACATATAAAGAACTCATACAACTCAACAACAACAACAAAAAATTCAGTCCAAAAATGAGCTAAAGACCTAGGCACTTCTCCAAAGAAGATATAGAAATGGCTGTTGAGCATGAAAAAATGCTCAAGAACACTTATGAGGAAATGCAAATCAAAACCATTATGAGATATCACCTCATGAGAATTGCCTACATCAAAAAGACTGGAAACAACAAATACTGGTATTTGGAGAAAAAGGAATTCTCATCCATTGCTGGTGGGAATGTAATTTTGTGCAGCCCCTACGGATAATAGTATGGAGACTCCTAAAAAAAAATGAGAACACTATATGATCTGACAATACTTCTGCTGTCTATTTACTCATAAAATGTGGGAAACATGAATACAAAAAGATGATATTTTTCTATGTTCATGGCAACTTTATTTACAATAGCCAAGACATGGAATCAACCTAAATATTCATCAACAAATGAGCAGATAAAAAAAAAAAGCCGTGAAATATGTAGTGAATGGAATACTACTCAGCAATTTAAAAAATATGAAATAGTGCTTTTGGTTTAAAATGGATGGGCCTTCAATCTCCCTAATGAACACTGATGCAAAAATCCTCAATAAAATTTTAGCTATCAGAATCCAACAATGTATCCATAAGATAATTCACCAAGACCAAGTAGGATTCATTCCAGGGACACAAGGATGGTTTAACATCCGAAAATCAATCAACGTTATCCAACACATCAACAAAAAGAAATATAAAAACCATATGATAATATCAATAGATGCTGAGAAAGCTTTCGACAAAGTGCAACACCTATTCATGATAAAAGCCCTGGAAATTCTTGGGATACAAGGAACATACCTCAACATCATAAAGGCCATCTATGACAAGCCAACAGCCAGTATCATTTTCAATGGTGAAAAGCTGAAAGCAATTCCATTAAGATCTGGAACAAGACGAGGATGTCCACTCTCACCACTGCTTTTCAATATAATACTGGAAGTCCTAGCCAGAGCAATAAGACAACAGAAAGAAATCCAAGGAATCCAAATAGGAAAAGAAGAAGTCAAACTATCACTATTTGCAGATGATATGATAATATACATAGAGAACCCCAAAAACTCCACAGAAAAACTAATTCAACTCTCATCAATCAGTTCAGTAAAGTGGCAGGATACAAAATCAACACGCAAAAGTCAGTAGCCTTCCTATACACAAACAATACATCTGAAGAAGAAGAAATCAAAAAAACCATCCCTTTTATTATTGAAACAAAAAAAATCAAATATTTGGGAATAAATCTAACAAAAGAGGTAAAGGACTTACACAAAGAAAACTATAAAACACTGTTAAAAGAAATAGAAGAAGACACAAAGAAATGGAAAGACATCCCCTGCTCATGGATTGGAAGAATAAACATTATTAAAATGGCCATCCTACCAAAAGCAATATACAGATTCAATGCTATTCCAATCAAAATTTCAATGTCATTCTTCAAAGAAATAGAACAATTATTGATGAAATTCATACGGAATCACAAAAAACCCTGAATAGCCAAAGCTCTCCTGAAAAAAAAGAAGGGAATGGAGGCATCACACTCCCAGACTTCAAACTATACTACAAAGCCATAATCATCAAAACTGCATGGTATTGGAACAAGAACAGACATACAGACCAATGGAATCGAATAGAAAATCCAGAAATAAACCCACGGATTTATGGTCAACTAATCTTTGACAAAGGAGCAAAGACTATGCATTGGAGCAAAGAAAGTTTGTTCAATAAATGGTGCTGGGAAAACTGGGTCGCTACATGCAAAAGAATGAAGCTTGACCACTACCTCATACCATACACAAAAATCAACTCAAAATGGATTAAAGAAGTAGACATAAGACCTAAAACCATAAAATATATAGAAGGAAATATAGGCGAAACACTACGTGATTTGCACATCAAAGACATCTTTACAGACACATCGCCCAAAGCAGTGATAGTGAAGGCAAAGATAAACAGCTGGGACTACATCAAATTAAAGAGCTTCTGCACAGCAAAAGAGACAATAACAAAAACAAAGAGAAACCCCACCAACTGGGAGAACATTTTTGCACCCAACACTAATGATAAAGGACTGATTACAAAAATCTGCAAAGAGCTAATGAGACTCAACAACAACAAAGAAAATAATCCAGTGAAAAAATGGGCAGAAGAGCTAAAAAGAAACTTCTCTGAAGAGGAAATGCAAATGGCCAACAGGCATATGAAAAAATGTTCAACATCACTTGTCATCAGGGAAATGCAAATCAAAACTACCATGAGATACCATCTTATACCAGTGAGAATGGCACATATTAAAAAAACTAGCAACAACAAATGTTGGCAAGGGTGTGGAGAAAAAGGAACTCTCCTGCACTGTTGGTGGGAGTGCAAACTGATCCAACCACTATGGAGAGCTGTGTGGAGATTTCTGGACATACTAAACATAGAGCTTCCATATGATCCAGCAATTCCACTCCTAGGTATTTACCCAAAGGACACAGAAACATCAATTCCAAAGAACACCTGCACCCCTATGTTTATAGCAGCACTGTTTACAATAGGTAAGCTTTGGAAACAACCCAAATGCCCAAAAATAGATGACTGGATCAAGAAGATGTGGTACATATATACCATGGACTATTACGTAGCATGCAAAAAAGATAAACACATGCAATTTGCAGCAACATGGATGGCGCTGGAAGGGATCATGCTCAGCGAAATAAGCCAAAAAGAAAAAGAAAAATACCGGATGGTCTCACTCATAGCAGGAATGTAGAAAACTTAAATAAGGGACCAGGAAAATGAATAACTATAAGAAAGTGAAAATCAAAATCAACAAAAAACTATGAACCAGAGACACTTTTGGGGGGGCAGGGGGCGGGAGGGGAGGGATTGGGGTCAGAATGGGGGGGCTGCAATTGTATGGGGAATATAAAAATAAAATTTATTATTTAAAAAAAAATAAAAAATAAAATGGATGGGCCTTGAGGTCATTATGCTAAGTGAAATATGTCAGAAAATGAAAGACAATTACTGGATAGTCTGACTCATTTGTGGAATGTAAATAAGCAAAGAGAGTAAACTGTCAAAACAAAAGGAATCATTCTTAGACTCTATAAATGAGGGAAGAAGGAGGAGGGGAAGGAAGCTGGCAGGGTTGTGGCAACGGAGCTTTGGTGGAGGGTATATGGGACACATTCACATATGAAAATATGAAGTTGTAATCCCAAAATTACATAGTTATATAAACTAGTTGCAAATCAATAAAACTATTTTGAAAGATGGAAAAGTACAACAAAAACCAAACACAAAAAATTTGCCATTGAACAGATGAAAATTTTATCCAAGCATTCTGACCAAATTTTTTTTTTTGGTAAGTTCTATAATTTATTTATATATTTATTACATCAGTGTTCATTTTCATACAATATTTGCTTTCTCCTTTCAGGTGTAGTCCCTGTAAAATTCCCACCACCAAATTCACTGCACCATCACCATAGTTCCCTGTGCTCTTCCCTCCTCTTCCCTGTGCTCTTCCCTGTTTTGATTCCTCTCCCTCCTCCTCCCCTGCAGAATGTCTCTGACTCATAATTGCCTGTTAATTTTGTTTCTCTATTTATTGTTGTTATTTCTTTCCTGATCCGTTATTTGGTTCCCCTATATTCCTCCTATAAGTGAAGCCATCCGATATTTTTCTTTTTCCCTCTGGCTTATTTCACTCAACATAATCCCTTTTAGCGCCATCCATGTTGCTGCTCATGGCATGAGTTTATCAAATTTTGGGTATATTTTGAAGATGAAATTAATGGATTGGATTGGGATATGAGTTACATAGTCCCATTCCAATGCCTTGGGAAGATTTCTAGCAGTGGGTTCACATGGTAGTATATTTCAAAAATATATCTAAACAAACTAACTAAAACAGAAAACAAACCCTTAGGCTCTTACCAAATGGTGGTTGCCAGAGTAGAAGGGGAAGGAAGGCGGGAAGAATAGGTAGAAATGGTCAATTGTATAGTGGTTTGTGGTTAACCAGACATTTGGTGGTGTGTATGCTGTGATACATTTATCAAGGTGTGGAACTATACTCTTCATACTTACAAGTTATTATAAACAAATGGTATCACCATAAAATGTGTGTGTGTGCGTGTGTGTGTGTGTGTGTGCAAAAACAGGAGAGCTTAACCTAATTAGTTAAAATTAGTTAAGACATCTGTGATAGGTTAACTTAATGCCAGCTTGGCTAGGCTATGGTACCCAGTTTTTCAAACACCAGTCTAGATGTTGCTGTAAAATATATTTAATGTGATTAATATTTAAATTGGTAGACTTTGTAAAACAGATCACCTTTAATTTTCATAGTATGGGTAGGCTCTGTCCAAGCATTTGAAGGCTTTATATGCAAAGACTGAAATTTCCCAAAGTGAAAGCTATTCTACATCAATGTTGCAACATCCACTCTTACCTGATTTTATATAAAGAGCAAATTATGTATAAACAATATATACATAGATAAACAAAATATAAACTATATATATATTGACTCTCTGGAGAACCCTGGTTAGTACAGCTGCTATCTTTTTCGACGGATTTTCCTCCATTATGCTTTCTCTCATATTTGAGAGTCAGGAAAGAGGAAGTTCAACTGAAGATATATTTAGCTTGTGTTTAGTGAGATATATTTAAGTAGTTTGCAGTTAGTCCTGTGTATAAGATAAATCATTGCTAAACCATCCTGGTAAAGGAATGTCTTCCAGAAATTCTTCTGTTGTTCATGCTGCTGATTTCTCCAGCATGGTAATGCAAAGGCACAAAGCCAGAGGTGTTATCACTATATGAATACTTACGGTACTTGGCACAAAAGTATGTGGGTACTGAAATAAGGTTTGAAATGTATGGCTCTATAAGCTAATTTGTGGGAAATTCCTTCAATCACTAACTAATGCCTAAACACAAGTTTTCTTCTGTTATGAATAACAGTGCATATGGTTATGAATAGTACTTTTATTATTCTATGATAGGAATTGCACAGAGTATCATTAATCACAATTCTAATGTTTGTAGACCACAAACCTGAGCCAGTTCTAGAAATATCAATTGTATTTCCAGTGTGTGAACTTGCACATTTTATCCTTCCAACTATCAATAATAACAATACACTATTATTTTTTATAGATTAACAATGTTACTGGAATGACTGAATTATTCCTTTCCTATCGATAGAAACATATATTTAAAAACCATTGTCATTATGAAAAAAGTAAAAAAAATATGAAGCCAAAAGTATTATGGAGGTATGTTCAGCAGTCAATTCACTTAAAATACTGTGCAGTTTTCTTTTTTATTGTCATGTTTGTGTTGTTTTTCAGCTTTAAAAATTTTGTAATTACCAAACTTTCTCATTGTAAATAAATATTTTAATATCTGGTTGTATGTTTATACTTTTTACTTATTTTTTAAGATTTATTTATTTATACAAGAACCAGGGTACAGGCCAGATGCGCGGGAGGGTGAGAGGATTCACCAGAGCCAGAGCAGGGAACAGAACAGGCAAATGGACCAAAAACACCACTGAGGGGAGCAGCGGGCGAGACAGCAGAGGTCTGCTGCACCATGTGGGAATCTCCATGGCTGGTGGGAAATCGAACCAGCTCTGCAGAGGTTGCAGACAGCTTCACAGCGTGGCACTCAATCTGCTGCGCCACTGGGGAGACACTTATAATTTTTAAAAGTCCTTTTTCCTAAAGAGAGCCTTCCAAATTGTCCAGCTTGAAGACTAACCAACATGTAGCTATGCCGCTGGATGTGAAAAGAAAGAGTATTAAACTATGGGAACTACACCTGAAGGAAGAAACCAATTACTGTACAAAAATGAAGAACAATGTAAGAAAATAAACTTAAAATATTTTTTAATTTAAATTAAAAAAATTACCACTAAAAGAAAAATAAACTATGAAAAATAAAAGATGCAATAGTTTTGGTTTTGTATCTTTTAACTTTGGTTGTTGGATAGATTACATATGTGTTTGTCACACAACTAGTGTCTAACATCTTGCAGGTCACAAAAATCTATTTCCCTTTCTGCTTTTCCTAGCTCTTGTTGGTTCCATGGGTGTCATGATGGTTCAGTGCCTGCCACCCTTCCCTTTACCACCTACTGCAATATGACACATGTCTTAAGTAATTTCCTTTTAACCTCCCTTGTTTGTGCCACTTAGTCCCCTACAACTGGATAAATACAAATTACCATAGATTCATGACTTAGAAGAAACATAAATTATCCTGCTTAAGCTGTGTTTTGATCTCTTCAGATCTCTCTGTTCCTGTGGATGTGTCATCTTTGAAAAATGACACGCAGAGTGTGAGAATAGAATAGATATAACCAAGACAGGAGAATAAAATGTTAAATGTGGACAGAACCAATAAAAAGAAAAAGTCAAACTTTTGAATAAATCGTAGGCCTGTAGAATATCAGATTTTAAAATATCTGTGCCACATAGACAATTTTGGATCCATGTGAAAGAATTTATGACCTCAGTGGTAGTATTTCGTCTCATGGAATCAAGGAATGTAAGAGCCAGAAAGCACATTAGAGATCATAATCCAGTGACCTCGTATTACAAAATGGTCATTGGAGATAAATGAACTGACCACAATCATAAATTTGGTTGTGGTTTTCTCAAGGACTATAAACCATGTAACCCCATAACAAAAGTAGCCAACAAAATGTCTTATTTGGTTAAAGCACTAAAACCAAATACTTGAGTTGATATATCTGGAGAGAATAAGTGGCCACTTCACCATAGATACTAACGGTGAATGAAGAAAATAAAGTAACTGCTTACTGAAGAAAGGGTGTGTTTGAGGATAACTAATGTCCAAACTAGATTTACTCATTTAACTCCATGCAGGTGGGAATCTATTATGTAGTAGGGAAACTGCAGTGGGGAAGGGAAGTAAGGTAGGTACCAGTGAAGCCTTGGATAGAGTCTTTCAAAGTATGTAATATCAAGACAAGCTACATGAAATTCCCCTGGGAAACTCGTTAAAATGCAAATTCCTAGGTATTATCTCAAACAACAGGATAAGGGAAAGTGCAAAAAAAAAAAAAAAAGAAAGAAAGAAACTAGACCACTCTGTCACAACATACACAAAAATTAACTCAAAATGAATTAAAAATTTGGCTGTAAGACCTAAAAACATAAAATACATAGAAGGAAATATAAGCAAAACACTCAATGACATTGCTATCAGGGATGTCTTTGAGAACTTGATGCAACAACAAGGTAAACAAAAGCAAAAATAAATGGGAATAGGGGCCTCCCTGGTGGTGCAAGGAGTTAAGATGCAACCTATGAAGCTATCCACAGCCACTGCAGCACTAGTTCGAGCCCCGGCCAGGAAGCTACTCACATGGCACAGCAGACCTCTCCTGACTCGCTCGCTGCTCCCCTCAGCAGTGTATTTCAGTCAATCTGCCTGTTCTGTTTCCCATTCTGTCTCTGGCCTGTACCCCAGGTCTTGTATGTATAAATAAATAAATCTTTAAAAAAAATAAATGGGAATTCATCAAACCAAAAAGCTCTGGACAACAACAACAACAAGAACTAGCATTAAAGCAAAAAAACATCCTACCACATAGAAGATACTTGAATCATACATCTGACAGGGACCAATATCCAAGATCTACAAAAAAAGAACTCATACAAATCAACAAAAAGAAAACACAATATAAAAATGAGCAGAAGAGCTAAATACACACTTTTCCACTGAAGACACATGGATGGTCAACAGGCAATGAAAAAATGCTCATCACCACTTATCATCAGGAAAACGCATATCAAAGCCAGAATGAGATATGACCTCATTTCTGTGAAAATGGCCCACATCAAAAAAATGAGAAACCGCAAGAGTTGGCAAGGGTGTGGATAAAAAGGAACCCTCGTACACTGTTGGTGGGAATATAGACTGGTCTAGCCCCTGTGGAAAATAATATAACCTTTGCTGAAAAGTTAAAAATAGATCTACCATATGATCCACCAATTCCACTCCTAGGTATCTACTCCAAGATTGCAAAAACCACTAATTTGGAGGGATATATACACTCCTATGTTCACTGCAACATTATTTGCAATAGTCAAGTTGGGAAGGGCTGCACACATTGCATGTGGTGTCCACTTCTTTTAAGTGTCAAAGAGGTTATACATTTTGGCTCCAGATAAGGCAATTTTACATTTTTCATTATTGAAAACTTCGTCTTCCTGTATATTGACTTATTTATGGATGATATACTATGACACATGGGATGTGTTTCAAATAATATGGGATGGAAAGGTGGGGATGATAAATGAAGCAAGACTTGCCATGTGTCAATAATTTTTAATGCCCAATAATGGCTACATGGAGGTGCTTTCCACTATTTCCATGTGTATGAAATTTTCTTTATTTTTTAAAGATTTATTTATTCATGCATAGAACTGGGGTGCATGCCAGAGGTGTGGGGAGTGAGAGGATTCACCAGAGACAGAGTGGGGAGCAGAACAGACAGGTCTACTGAAATACACTGCTAAGGGGAGCAGCGGGTGAGACAGGAGAGGTCTGCTGTCCCATATGTGGGTTAGCACCCTGACTGGGGATCGAACTCAAGCTACAGTGGTGATAGTGCTGAGACTTAACCCTATGCCACCAGGGAGGCCCCAGAAATTTTCTTCAATAACTAATTAAAACATTTCATCTTTGTATATTCAGCCCATTTTTTGGATTGGCATCTTTTTATATTCTCAGTAGGTATTTGTCCCCATTTATTGAGAAACCTCTCTGATCTTATTAACAATGTGTCTCTGGTCTTTTTAAGAATTTGGTCTTATTAAGAATTTGTCCCAGGTAGTCATCTGTTTAGCCACAGACCTAAGACTAGAATGCCATGTTCTTTTGACATCTGAACCGGTATGTTCTACCACCTAATTGAGTGAGTTGCTATGTTTCCATTAAGAGGTTGTTAAAATTCAGAGCACTTCTCTAGGGCCTTTGATCTTAGAAACACAGTCTTCATTTGATTGTAGGTCTGACAAAATCAGACTGCCTTTGCACACACTATTCTTCATATGGAATTCTTCCCCTAGTTCACCAGGTTAAGGGATACACATCCTGCAAAGCTCAGCATAGTTGCCCTGACCACAGCTACTTTCCCTGTGCCACACCACTATGATCTCCCTTGTGCTAGTCTTATATCTTCCAACTTGTTCCATTTCTTGTACCACAATAAACAATGTGTGTATGTGCGTATATGTGTGGTTTTCCCGACAATGGACCTTATTTTTTTTAATTGGGAGTCTTTTATATAATTGCAACATTTAAGAAGTTGCTCAATAATTCACCTGTGCCTGAAGAAAACATTGATAGAAGAAACAGACAAACGGGGAAAAAAAAATAACATGGGGGTGAAAATAAATACCCTGAGCTTGGTCAGTTTGTGCATCTGAGGGAAGAGTGATTACCTGTAATGTGGTGTGAAATTTTGGTGTTGTGGACAACACTTTTCTTCTTGGACACCAACAAATAGCAGCACAACTGCCAATCAATGTAGAGTATTCGAAGAAGTCCAAATCACTTAGCTTTTTTCCCCAATGAAAACCTACAGGGGGCCTCCCTGTTGGCTCAAGGGGTTAAGCACTGCACTATGAGGCAATCGCCAGCCAGCCAGGGAGCAGCCCACATGGAGCAGCAGACCTTTCCTGACTCGCCTGATGCTCCCCTCAGCAGTGTATTTCAGTCCGTCTGCCTGTTCTGCTTCCCACTCTGTCTCAGGTGAGTCCTCTCACCCCCTGCATCTCTGGCCTGTACCTCTTGTATGCATGGATGAATAAATCTTAAAAAAAAAAAACCCTACAGAGCAAGATGGAGGTGGAGGGTGGGGGAAACTCCTATAAACTGTGTAGATCATTTATCACAGTAGGTAAGGACCATGGAATGGAAGATGGAAGGTACCACACAGACCATCAGTTCAGCTTTGATACTTAGTAATATTTAAAAATATTCCTGTTTAGCATGTTTGCTTAGATGAACATGCTGATTTGGGTCACTGTAGAAGGAACACTTGCTTTTTCATGCCACAAATAAGCGGTCATTAAGAACTAGGTATGGTATGTTTCTAAATGTAATGATTCCAAAACTGGTAAGGTGTGTTTAACACCATCTCCGTTGTCCTGAAAAAAAAGGCTGGGCCTCCCCGGTGGCACAGCGGGTTGAGCGCAGCGCTGTGAAGCTGTCCACAGCCTCTGCAGCGAGGGTTCGATTCCCGGCTGGCCAGGGAGATACCCATATGGCACGGCAGACCTCTCCTGTCTTGCCCGCTGCTCCCCTCAGCAGTGTATTTAAGTTAGTCTGCCTGTTCTGCTCCCTGCTCTGCCTTTGGTGAATTCTCTCACCCTTCCGTGCCTCTGACTGTACCCCAGTTCTTGTATAAATAAATAAATCTTTAAAAAAAAAAAAGGCTGGGCTTTCGCACGTATACTTTTCAAAGCATCCATCATAAACATGTAGAGAATGCAGGCCAACTTAATAAAAAATGGAGTTTAGAGTTAAATTAATTATATACCTTTTCCACCTATACTGTGTCTGTTTTTCAACACCCATCAAGCCAATTTCACTGTAAAAATGTGAAAGTGTCATTTCAAAGCCCACCGGGATCTTATCCTCCCCAGTGACGGCTGAGGCTCAGTGGTAAAAAGGGGCCTTCAGGGAAGGCTGTGTAAAGGCAGCTTTAACATTTTCAGTGAAAAAAGAAAAAAAGCCAACTTGTTTGTGGTTTTGATTTGCTTTTAATAACAAGCTCCCTCAACCAAAACTGATGAATTGGCATAAGAACAAGGGTACAAAAGAACATCAAGGAGCCTTCCAAAATGCTAACCAAAGGATGAATCCTCTGCTTTGGGTGGCCATCATTTTATCCCTCAGAACCAGGAGATAAAAAGATGCAAAGCTTTTAATATATGCCGCCTGAATATATAAAGGAACCGATTAGAGCATGTGGCCAGCGGTGTTGTCTTAATGCTTTATAATCACATTCCATACTTTAAGCAAATGCAAATTCTGCTGCATGCTGCCCTTTAAAAGGCAATTTCACTGCATACTGAATTGGAAGTAATCACTGATACTGCACAAACAAAATCTCTGTTGGGTAAACACCAAAGCATTTCCCACACACTAATGCATTTTAAAATAGCTAACTTTATTGTCAGTGAAAAGATAGGCACAAGTGGATTCAAACCTGCTTAACTTTATTGGAACTAGCTCAGTTGATTACAGAACGGGGTCTCAATCATTAGGGGGCCACATACATTTCAAAGCAAAGGCAATTCTTCTCCAGACATCTGCCAACCCCACCTATTCATTTTACAAACACATGCCATTAATCACAAGGGAGGCCAGGAGGAGGTTTGAGGGCTGCGTGTAAACCCATCGTTGCTACCCGAAAAAAATAAACAAACTCCCAACACTTGTTCTACTGATGATGGATGGCACTTGGAAGATATATTTCCAAGGATCATGGCGGGCTGCAATCGGTGGCAATTAGCCCATAGCTGATGCCTTCCTTTGAAAACATGTTCAGTAAGAATGCACACATTTTAACTAACACATTCCATATGTGAACGAGCAATTGAGATAACAGGAGAGTGCATGGCTAACACATATGAGATTATAATTTATAAAAGTTGATGCATGTGAGTGTTTAAGCTCTTCATAGAAAGTAGTTTGCACAGTTTGTTCATTTCAAATAATTGTACCCACCCAACAGCATAACAAAGAAAAGAGAATGCAACAGATCTCATAGGATTCCTATGGCAGATATTTCAGGTTCCCGTTAGCCTGTCATCCTGAAACTCAAGAGCAGCATTGAAAATAAATCCTTCATTAAAACAATAATCAAAATACATGATTTTAGAAGCATGTTCAAGCTACATTTATTTAATAAGAAAATTAAGAGGAATTTTATATCAAGTAAAGTTTGTTCTAATGAAGTTTTTCTGAACAGGGGACATCGGGGTGCAACTGACTTAGAAGGTCCCCAGAGACCACCAGGCCATATATGTTAAGACAACAAGGTCACCCTTATGTCCTCAGGTGACACTAAAATGCATAGATAAGTGGGAGCCTGGAAAGATCCCCCAAATGTTACATCCACACTATTGTGAAAAGGTGGCTAACTTGAGATTTCTCCCATAAACCTGAATTTTTAAAATGACACCTATTAGAGACTTTATGAAAAGGCTGAATCTATCTTCTTCGTAAACATAATACACTGACATGGACTTCTTCCATCTCTTAGATGCACTATATTATTTTAGCAAATTACCTAGGATTAAACACAGCCAAAAAGGACTGCCTCTGGTGTGAGGGGGCAGAGATGTTGTGGAAAGTTCACAATACTTTGCAAGGACTTCTTCCTTTCCCAAATATACAAGTCTAAAGAGATGGCTGCCACACCGTGTGGAATGTATGACAACTGTCACCTTACAAAATGTGGTTCAAGTCATGGTTCCCAGGGCTAGCAAAAATTCTGGCCATGTGCTATAACCATGAAAGGAGTGGATATGGGTTTTTTTTTTATTTTGATGTATTTATGTGGATAGAAAGTAGTTCTCCTGAAATGTGCTAGTTGTTATTTTTAATAGTTGAGGTTTTTTTCCTTATGACTAAAAGGTAATAGGTATGAGTATGAACACAACGGCACCTCTAACTCTATTTGGGATTCACTTGATAACTGAGCACGAATATGTAGTATGATCACGTCATTATTGAAAATGTCATGACTGGCTAAAAAATCACATCACCCTTCCTCTCTTCTCTCTCTCTCTCTAGATACACACACATACACACACCACACAAAATAATTCATTGGGAAGATAGTTAGGAAAAATATAACAATGCTGTTAACTGTGCCATTCCCATACTCACAGAGGAAAACCCTATAAAATGATCTGAGACAGCAAGAGAAGTGAGGTTGATTCTTAAGGGGATCCTTCATGTGACTCAGTATTGAAATAAGGATCAGGAAAGGGAAAAACCTTGCAAAGGCACTTCAAGAGAGGCAAGAGAAAAATTTAGAAATCTGGACAAACTGCTCAAATCAGGGGCATTTTACAAAATACACACAGGCCCAGATCACAAAGATGCCTTTTCTTAAAATGAGGTTTTTGGGGTTTTTGAAAATATAAAATGGTTTCCCATAATAAGCAAGGTAATTGGCAGAGTAGACAGCTGTGATCTTGAAGTCACTAAATATTTCCAGGTCTCAGATTCCTCATCACTAAAATGAGGGGGTGGGGCTATATTGCTAAAGTTCATTCCAGCCACTATGCTTCATGATGTAATATATCAGGCCTATTTCTTCTATTAATCTGGTTTCTAACTAATACATCCCCAAACCTCTAAGCCCCAACCCTCATCTAACTCCCCCCCTCCCTTCACCCTCCCAAACCCCTAAAAAACTGATCTTAATGAGACTGTCTGTAGATTTGTCACCTTAATGAAGGGCAGAGAGGTGACACAGACCAGAGGCCTATGGCAAAAGGCAGCCCTTCTGTTTCTGGGGACAGCCCCTCTGGCAGAGCCTGGAACCATGGCCTCCTTGGTCCTTGCCTGCACGTGCATTTTCTGTTGCTCTCCAGAAGGTATTCCAAGATGGAGTCACTGGCAGTGAGAAGAAGTAGTTAAGTATACTGCTGTAGCCCACCTCTCCTGCAACTGCAGCACAGTACTTTGGGCTTCTGATGCTATTCCCTTGGAGGTACGAGGCAAATATGCCTTTTAAGATGTCATGCTAAGAATTTGGGAAAAGAGAAGTAATTTCAAAGAAGTCACCAGAAATTCAAAGCATTTGACCGGTCACCAAAAATGCTTCCTCATTTTGCAAATGATTGGCAATTTGAGACTGGTGACCTAGCCAGTGAATCTGTGCTGGAGAAGAAATGAACACAAGGCAGACTGGTCTCAGGAAAAGTCAGTGAGCTGTGTTCCTGGCTACAAACTGACCACAAAAGTCTGCACACAGCAACTCATGCAACAATCCATTAAGGCCTCTGATGGTCTCACTCCCCCTAAGAGAGAGGAAGTTGTATATCACTCAGCTAACTTACTTTCCTAGCATCTGAAAGCAATATATTAATTATCCAAATGCATAAATTACTCCCAAGTATATATATGAATGTATTAACCTCCAGGAGGGAACCAAAAGAATCCACTTCCAAAGCACCACTGAAATGAAATAAACACAATTCTCTGGCACAGGGCAGCTGGGAATTGGAAGGGAAAATTAGCTCCAGCACCCGTCCACATTCTAGTACCCCTTGCCTTTTCTCCAGCTTATCTAGCTCCTAAAACTATTTCCTTTCATGAGCCCAAGGTGAGAGCTCTCTCTGGATGCTGTCTAGATGGTAACAATGCAAAACAGCACGCACACAAATTCTCTTCGGCTTCCCGCTTCTGAACTACATGTTACAAACTGTCTTTCAAACATACTGTGCTCTTCAATGAAAAATGATCTGAAGTATGGAAATGCTAGACAAATTTAAGAAGATTGAAATTATTGGCATATATCCAGCTATCACAAGTCCCAGTATTTTTATAAATCCCCACAATAAACCTTAGAGCACATTCTGATTAATTTGTCTTTAAAAGTACACACTAAGTGTACCAGAAGAGGCTGGAACTCGTATGGTATTACTTAAGTACTATGTTGTTTCAGTAAAAAGGTCCTTAAAAAACATCCCCCCACCCTTGTCTTCACCCTCAACATAAGAACAACAAAAGGGAAAAATGATTAAAAGCATTCTTGCTGATAAACTGCAACTCTTGACTAGGCCCTTCAGATGAGATATTCCACCATCTCTGCATCAGGCTCCTGTCCCAGGATCTGAATGGCAGCTTTTCTTTCCAGAGTATTGCAGTGGAAAACAGGGCCATCTGAAAGGAAATAAAGGGTTGGAAAGGATTTAGGGACAAGGTAAAAACTCAGATTTCTAGAAATAGCTTTAGAGCCCCCATGAAGCCAACGGCAGAGGGGATGATGCCTGCCACCCCCCATTATTCACCTGAGCACGGACTTCTGCTGGGAGAACCACCTTTACTCATTCCCATTCCCACGCCATGCCCAAGAGTCATTTCCAGACTCTGCCATTATCTCTTCAGATTAGTTCCCTTTACAACATGAGAAACCCTTTCCCATTGACCCACTGTGGCGGGAGAGCAGGCGCCAGCAAACAGATCGATCATTGCAGACGGGACTGAAAGTCCCCTGTCAGGGAGGAAGAAACATTACCCGTCTTGTCTGGATTGCAGGTCAGACTTGGTATAGACAAACGACGTGGTCCAGAACCGGCAGCTGGACTTGCAGGAGCCTCAGACGGACCCACAGCTGGAGCTGAAGCCGGAGATGGAGTAGCAGCCACAGTCGGAGCTGGAGTTGGTGCCTGAGTCGGAGCTGGAGCAGAAGCTTGAGCCGCTGCTGGAGCCGGAACCGGAGTTGAAGCTGGAGCTGGAACCGGAGCCGAAGCAGCTGGAGCAACCTGAACAGCAGCAGCGGCAGCAGCAGCAGCAGCGACGGCAACAGCAGCGGCAGCAGCAGCAGGAGCAGGAGTAGGAGCAGGAGCAGCAGGAGCAACAGCAGAGGCAGCAGCTGGAATCTGAGCAGCAGCAGCTGGAGAAACAGCAGCAGCAAGAGCAGCAGTTGCTGGCGGTGGGGTGGCAGTGGCAGCAGCAACAGCTGGTGCAGCAGCAGCAACTGGAGCAGCTACCAT
The DNA here is from genome assembly GCF_964194135.1 of Talpa europaea. Classification (NCBI taxonomy): domain Eukaryota; kingdom Metazoa; phylum Chordata; class Mammalia; order Eulipotyphla; family Talpidae; genus Talpa; species Talpa europaea. The sequence continues at coordinate 70,653,171 of NC_140081.1, forward strand.
GGTGGTGGTGTTGGTGGCAGCGGTGGCAGTATTGGTGGCAGCATTGGCAGTGATGGCAGCAGCAGTGGCGGCAGCAGCAACTGGAGCAGGAACAGAGATGTGAGCAACAGCTGTGGTTTTGTTCGGTTCCGTTCCCCGTTCTGTTTGGGTGCTGCAGTCTCGGCTGCCCGTCTTAGAGTGAGCTGAGAGCAGGGGAGTTGAGGGCGGCACCGGTGAGGGTGTAGAAGGGATAGATTCCCCACGGTAGTCTCCACCCAGAAGGATCCCTGCAAAAGAAAAGAGTGAAAGAGGTTAGAAAACTGTAGGTTATACAAATACAGACCTCTGATTTCCTTCTTCCTTGCTGGAGATTCAGGAGAATTCTGCACTGGACTCAAGTCTAAAATCCTTATCATGCAAGAATCCAGTGGTCAGGAGCCTCCTATCACAGCTAAAAGTTCCTTTCAAATTTAGTGGATTCCTTTGGTTCTCATTCCAACCCCCAGCACAATGAATCAATGTATTAAAGCTTTAAGTGTCCTGGTATCTGTTTTCATGTATTTTCCCAAAAGTGATTGATTTCTACCAAGTCGTCAGAACACTTCTCCACAGTTTCACTTATAACCAATACCATCCACTATCAGACAGGTAGAAAGGATCAGAGGGAAAGAAGTCTGTGGTCATAGATGAACATGATAATAACTGTGTAATCTAAGGTTCGAAACACGATCATGGTCCCCCAAACGCCTCCTCTAGTCAAAGGACAGTGCAAGTGCCAGAGGGCCAAGAAAGGTATTTGGAACAAAAAGATGGAAAATAAAAAAAATATATAGCTTGCTTCCTCAGACTTGAAAAATGTGCCTTGTGGTAGCCACAATACTTCTGGGCTTTTGATGAGTGGAGAACGAATGGAAAGAAAAAGTACATTCTGTTCTCATCTCAGAACATTCTGGTCACAAAAACCTGCCACCCGGCTCTAGTTAGCTTCCCTGGAACTCCCAGTCCTCCTATTATATGGGAGGAAGGAACACAGAAAAAATTGGGAATTTTGGCATTTTGAATGACATGAATGGTGCATGGGCTTTGGACAAAGACAAAAAGGTCCCGCCAGGACAAAGGTCAAATCTGAGAAATGATTAGAGAAAACTGAAGCTGTCTTTCTTCCCAACCAAAGAGAACTCAGGATTCTTCTAAAGCCTTGGCTTCTATCAATGTTCTCTCAGCATCAATGAAAATTGAGTGTGGAGGAGCTGCTTAGTGTGCAGTTTTCCTCTCAGGAGGACAAAACCTGATCTAGTGTGTCTTCCTCTCTGGAATCTGTATTATTAACCCCTTTCCTTGCTACATGGACGGCTATCTAAATAGGGGTTCCCTTTATTATTTTTTTTAATTTATTTATTTATTCAAGCACTGGGTACAGTCAGAAGCGCGGGAGGGTGAGAGAATTCACCAGAGCCAGAGCGGGGAGCAGAACGGGCAGACTGACGAAGTACACTGCTGAGGGGAGCAGCGGGCGGCAGGAGAGGTCTGCGCGCCATGTGGGACCCTCGCCGGTGGCCAGGGATTGAACCGGCGCTGCAGAGGCTGCGGGCAGCTTCGCAGCCCAGCGCTCAACCGCTGCGCCACCAGGGGAGGCCCAATCAGGGTTCCCTTTAAACGTGTCACTTTAGGGCCTCCCCGGTGGCGCAGCAGTTCAGTGCTGGGCTGCGAAGCTGCCTGCAGCCTCTGCAGCGCCGGTTCAATCCCTGGCCACCGGCGAGGGTCCCACATGGCGCGCAGACCTCTCCTGCCGCCCGCTGCTCCCCTCAGCAGTGTACTTCGTCAGTCTGCCCGTTCTGCTCCCCGCTCTGGGTCTGGTGAATCCTCTCACCCTCCCGCGCTTCTGACTGTACCCAGTGCTTGTATAAATAAATAAATAAATGTTTAAAAAAAATAATAAACGTGTCGCTTGAATTTTCCTTATTCACTGTCATTACCCAGGCTTCCCTTCCAGCTCTTGTCATCCCTCTTCTCCTCCATGATGGGCGTGCCAGTCAGGGTGGAAGAGTGGGAGAGCAAGCCTGATCCAGCATTGGAAATGGACATCAGAGACTTTGCTGGGCGCATGGACGAGAGCTGCTCTGTCTTACTTGGCTCTTTCCGGGAACGCTGCTGGAGCACTTTGATCATGGCATCCTTCTCAATAATCTGGGCGTGAAGGGTCTTAATCCTAGGAGGCAATGACAAAGAACATATAAAGACCGATTGTCACCTCATGTTCAATTCTCACTGCTGACATGAACTTGAACTTCCATTACCGTTCCAACTAAAGGGTGGTCTCCTTATTTCTGAGCTGGAAGACACAGGATGAGTGTAGTACATTTTTAAAATGCATTTCTGCACACTTCAACGGATGCAAGAGCATCCAGACGTTGTTGCTTAAATCTTAAGAGGCCAAAGTAAAATATCAGCAAAAAGAAAGACCACAGTGGGTGCTATAAGTGAAGAATCTGAGTCACTGGAAGTGATGGACTCAATGAGAACATGAGTACTTTTATGAATGGGGCACAACTTTCAGGTTTAAATAAACGTTCATGAGTTTACAAGAGACATCAGGTATCCTACTCCCCTATTTGAATGAATGTTCCTTTGTGGAGCACTCTGCTGTATCACAGAGTTGAGGTGCAGTGCTAGAAAGAAAATCCTAGAGTGTAAATGCCAACAATTCGGTTCTGGCACAGAGCAGATGGAAAAAAATCACCAAGGTCAATGGGGAAAGTAATGCTACTCAGAATTCCAGAGTTCATAGGAATCAGCAAGGCAAAAGTCGTCACAACTCAAATCCTAAGTAACAGATTGGCAGGAGTGCAGGGGTGCAGAGGTTGGGGATGGCTGCAGTATCAGGTTTCCCAGCCCTGAGTGAAAATGTGTACCTTTCTCTGCTGGCATATCTGGTCTCTATACCAATTTTTTAGATCAACCATAGACTAGATCAACATTTTACCTGCCCTCCATGTCAAGGCAACGCTTGTTGGCCATCAAGATTTCTTCCTCTTCCTTCTGGATGCGAGCCTCTAGAGCTGTATCATAGCTGGTGTTAGGAGAGTGGCTGATGACTGTTGTGTCCCTGAGAAAGAAAATAGCAGCAATAATGATGGGAAGGCAGCAAAATCAATGAATCCTAGTTCCCTCCTGTGTCAAAGGTATTGCTGGAATACCCTAACCTGGGAGCAAACTCATCAGGAACATTGGTTTCTAAGTGACATCCTGATAAGAGCTTCCAAGATCAAAAGGGTTCAGCTTTCAATTCTAGAAGAGATTACTGATATGGACATAGTTGTAAAAGTCAGTGAAGTTCTATGAGATGCAGACAGGTTTGCCTTCAGAACTAGACAGACATTCTCCCAAAGCCTGCTGGCAGAGTCCCTTCAAGTTTTCAGATCATGACCAGGCAGTAGGAAGATATTTATTTTATATTTTATATTATTATTTATATTAGATTTCCACTTTATTCTTATGACAGTCATGAAGGGGATAAGGAAATCAGCAAATGTATTGTTACAGACAATAGTAGCTATATCTGAGTACTAGAAACAAACTGTAGATATGTCAACAGGTAGCACCAGATAGGGCATGTGAGCTGAGTGAGAAGCAGGAACTTTGCGTCAAAGCCACCTGGTTCCTATCTAACCTACATCTGGAACATTCTAGCACCAAGTTAATGAGTCTACTCCAAATAAGTGACTATTCTCGGCCAGAGTTCCAACTGCATGAGGGACCATCATGTTTCAACTAAACATGTCTCAGGACATTAAGTCAAAGATTAATTAATGAGGAGAGGACTGAGTGTGGGAGGGGAAGGGAAAGGAGAGGTGAACAGAGAAGAGGGGAGGGGAGGGGAGGGGAGAGGAGGGGAGAGGAGGGGAGGGGAGTGTCTAGCTCATGGGCAAGGTGGCTGTCTACACAGCACAGGAAAAGGAAATATGGGAATCCTATATTTTCCTGATAACTCAGGTCATGCTTCTTTCATTTAGCTCATTTACAACTAAGAGGGAAGAGAATGGAGAAAACTGGATCCTATTTGAGTAACTTAGACCGAAAGAAAAAAAAAGGATTAGGGAGAATATTGATGTAATTATATTGCTCTTAAAGGAAATCAGACAATGGGCCTAGAAAACAATGAACTGGCACTGCTTCGTTATACTTCCTATGAGAACGAGGATCTGTGGAAGAACTCCAGGCATATTTTCTGCTGGCAGCTAGCTTTGTTCTCTTAGCTTAGAGTCTGTGACCACTTACAGACTGTGACCAGTACTGAGGAGGGTGAAGGGGCAGGGGAATGAAGAGGTGAAAAATTGGTATTAAAGCTGGAGAATTCTGATGAACTTCTGCAAAATTACCATTTCCCAAAATGTTTGCACCTTATATGCAAGGCTGAAATAATTTATGTGAACAGTGCACTAGCTGGACAGCAAGAAGAGAAAGGACTATAGTGGTTCTCAGCATGTGCTGTGTTCAAAATACTTCAGTTTCTCAGAATTCTATGCTTCCCCTGGGGCAGCTCACTGGCTTGCAGTCCTACTAGGGATAACTTCTGTGCTGCAGAGTAACCAAGAGGAAGCAATACGGAGTAGTGCTAAGAGCACAGGACATATCCTGTGATCCTATGATCTACAAGGCAGTCATAGCCCAGCTTGCCCAAGTTCTCTGCCTCTAACAAACTCTGAGTCCAGGAAGTCAGTTAACTGTGCTAAGCCTCCGTCTCCTCATATGCAAACTGGAAAGGGTAATAGTCCTTGTACCTTGTACCTCATGGGGTAAAATAAAAATATGCAGGTAAAACACACAGTGCCAGGCACAGTAAAAACAGTCAATAAAGTCATTATTAAGAGAGAAATGTATAGGCAGAAAGAATAACATACAAGAGAATATAATTTGAAAGAATTCCAGCTCTCGGTATCATGATGGAGGCAACTCCTGTAGTGCAGAGTTGCAAAGTGATGGCTGAGGCTTTGGAGCCAGGCCTCGCTCAAAAGTGCATGGTGTCTATGGCTACTGGGGACTTGAGCATAAGGTTGTCACTGGGGGAGCCAGTGCTGGCTTCCTGCCAATTTCATTGCATAAAAGACCGTTTTGGGGACTCAGCCCTGCCAGCTAATTGATATGGAAACCGTGAGCTCCTCAGGAATGGAGCCTGAATGTGGGGCACTTAGTGAATTCCTACAGAAATGCCAGGATGGCCTTCAGTATCAATATTCCTTCTTGCAGGCTGGGGTTGCTAAGCCAATGGCTTGAGCAAAAGCAAGAAAGCAGTTTGAAGGATCAACTTGACCCGCTCACTTCCAACAATCTGAGTCTACCCTTAAGCTCATCAGAAGGATGCTAGGCCTGAAAGCACGACTTGCAACCCCCAAACCATATATCCCTGAATTTGACATCCTCCATCTCAAATTCTTAAGTAAACAGTTTCTGGCAACAATCAGCTTCTCTCTCTTCCTCCTTTCTCCAACAAGGTTATTCCTATCACATTACTTACACGGCTTTCTAGAATGTCGCCCATGACCTCTTAATTAAAATATCTAGTGGCCTTTTAAACTTCAAGTCCATCTTTTCCTATAGGTGGCATTCTCTTGTTTATTTAATATGTGAACTCAACCATGAGCAGAGCACCATGTTTGAAGTTACTGAGAGGCTGCAGAGTGGAGAGACATGGATAAAACTAGTCCCCGACTGCAGCAAACTCATAAGAAGAGACAAAAAGAGTAAATAATTAACTATTACAGAAATGAGTTTGGACTTTATTCCAATAGGCACTGCAAATTATTAAAGCTTTTGAAGGGGGATGAAATGATCCAAGCTGTGTTTTAGGAAGATAGCATTATCTCTTGCTGAAATGTGATGGGGGGATTAGCAGGGCAGTACACTGGAATCAGGCAAACCAGTCAGAGAGGTTATTGTAATCATCCCAGCAAGAGATAATGATAAAATGAACCGGTGAAGTGGCTAGGGAAATGAAAACAGGCTACAGGAGGGAGAATCACTGGAACTTGGAACCTATTTAAATGTGGACATTAGGGAGAGGGAAGAATGAATTAGAACTTTGTTGTTTCTAATTCAAATGTCTGGAAAAGATGGCAGACTGCTCGTTTTCTGTGATAGGAAACCAAGGAGATTTGGGGGGAAATATAATGGGTTTTGCTTTTACTTACAATGGAGTCAAAGTGTCTTATGAATGGTTATGTGACATCTGAAATATGTTGAAAATTCTAACCTCCTCTCAGAATTATTGCCTGAAGCTATAGTAGAGAATAAGATAACTGAGACAGAACATAAAATACAAAAGCTGAGGAGGTGATCAGCTTCTGTCTTCCTATTTCCCTTTCTTCCTTTTTTCTCAATTACCTCTGTCCCCCCCAAAACAAAACATTGTACATTCCGAGAAAAGCAGCAACCTGACACAGTAAATGCAAACTGACCATCGTGTGTGTTATCTTTTTTTATCTACTTGCTGCTCTTCAGAAATAAATTCACCATTTATGAGCTGAAACTAAAAATCTGCATTGTCAGATCCGTTCTTCTGGGACTGAACTCCTACTTGATAGTAATTTTCCTCATCTATATTAAGCATCTAGAAAGGGCTATCTAGGAAAACAATTAGTGTGGAGCTCTAATTCAGGCCATATTATTGTGATTACTTTTAATATATCTCAGTGACTAAACAATAAGTCTCAAAAAGCATCTCATGTACAGTTAATAAGACCTATGCCACCACTTTTGAAATCATTATATCTGAGAGCAGCAGAGATTAGTGGTTAAGAGGTCAAAAATGTAGATTTAAATCCTGCTTCTTCTGCCATTGGCAACTGTGTGTGATTTTGTACAAACTATTTAAATTGTCACTGTGTCAGGTCCTTCATCTGTAGAATGTTGAATAATACTTAAAGAACTTTTGTGAGGATAAACAATAAATGTCAATTGCTTAGAAGAGCAGAGTACCTTTTATAGTAAGCACTACATGTGCTTGAGAACATTCTCAGCCTTTTGACCAAAACAAACATTTGAAGTATCATATATTTATTTTAAATAAGTCCAACAGTCATCAGTTCATTTTCTATATGGGCCCTCTTAACTTTTCATCAATGAGTAAAATTCACGTAGCCACACAACTGACCAGAAACACAGCACTGACCTATCTGATGTCTAGGTGCATCTGAGGATAGAGGGCAACACCAGCAGTTTCCATATTGATTAAAATACCTATCCCAGACCCTTTAAAGCCAACTCTAGCTTTTCATACCCTGATCTTGTCTTCATTTGAATAGCAATGATTTCTTCCATTGACAGCTTTCCCTCTGACAAGAGGAGCTCTTTGAATCAAAGAGCTGGAAAGGGTATATAAATAGATCACCTAATAGGTCTTCTCGCCTGAGAAAAGACAGACCATGGCCCTTTCTTACATTTAAAAATCTGTATTTTATTATTCACAATGGCCCCAAACCGGAAACAATTAGAATACCCACGATCAAGTGAATAGGTAAGCAAACTGTGGAAAAGCCATACCATGGAACACCACTCAGCAATAAAAGGGAATACATTGTTGCATCAAATTAGATGAGCCTCAAAATAATTATGGTAAGCTACAGAGGTCAAACAAAGATTATATGCTATATGACTCCTTTTAAATAACATTCTAGAAAAGGCCAATTCTCTCATTTTATAGGAATTTGAACACAATTTCTCAATCTCTCAATTTCTCCTGTGGGGTGGACTAACAGGCATGCAAAGGGTACACTATCCAGACACAGAATGTTTGCCTAAGGGACAATCATAAAGTGTTCCCACTAGGTGGGAACTGGCTGCTGTTTATCATATTAAATGATAAGCATGAACAGTTTACTGAAAACAGTGATTGCATGGAAAATTTCTACCTGCTGATTTAAAGAAATATGATTTACATTAAACCTATCTTATGGGAGACAATAGATGCTGGAAATAAATTCATCTGAAAGGGGGGGTCCCCCAAAACTGAAACCCTTCCAGGAAGGAACAAAGGGGACCGTTTCTTTCCTGCATTTTGACCTAGAGTCTATTCTAAAGAGAATTTCAGCAGGAACTTCCCAGCTCCAGGAACCCTGGCTTTCTGACGTTTTCTCAGATTACACCTCTTCATGAGCTGCATCTTTCTAAGTTTCTGCCCAAAGATGACAAAATTCCCCCCGCATCTCCTTTTCAGTGCTAGGGTTTCATGAATTACCTCTGAGCAAACAGTGAGGACAGGTGTTTTCGTAGGAGCTAGCAGCTAAAGTTACACTTAATTCAACTTAATCTGCCTACTAACTCCTTGACCATCATCTAGCAGGGCTGGCTCTCGTTGCACTCTGGTAGTGTACGGGGATGCAGTGAGCCCACATTTCTCAGAAAACAAAGACTGGTAGGCCTACACCCATGAGGACCTCAAAATCAAGGCACAAGCGACTTCAATCTATTTCAGATTTACAGGGGATAGCTGGAGACAAGCAGAACACAATCAAGTAATGGACAATGTCTTCCTGGAGAAACCACCAGGCTACCTCCTAAGCAGTGACCTCCCTCTGATTTGGTACGAGCACTCAAAGGTAAAGGTATCTGCCAACCCCTCCACACTCACATCCCAACTGACAGTCTGACAAGCACTTCCAGGATCTGCTGGCTCACCAAATTTAGAATGGTAAAAATAACATGGCGGTGTTTAATGACTCTCTAGAGAGAGATCTATCTGGGTGCAATATGCTAGAGCCCACCTTAGATCCCCAATTCCAGACCCAGGCAGTCTGGATGGCCAGCAAACTATATCACCTTCTGATCTGAATTTACTTCTTTTTGTTGTTTCTTCCCTTCCCAACTGATGATTCTGAATGGCAGTCCCACAAACAAACTGGATAAGAACACCATTTCCTCCAAAGTTCAATAATTCACGTTCACAATGTCGAAAGGGGAACAAAGAAGAAGCAAAAGGTGAACACCCCAGGCCTCCCTGGTGGTGCAGCGGTTCAATCCCTGGCCAACGCCGAGGGTCCCACATGGTGCGCAGACCTCTCCTGCCGCCGGCTGCTCCCCTCAGCAGTGTACTTCATCAGTCTACCTGTCCTGTTCTCCACTCTGGCTCTGGTGAATCCTCTCACCCTCCCGTGCCTCTGACTGTACCCAGTGCTTGAATAAATAAATAAATAAAATCTTTAAAAAAAAAAAACTCTAAAATTTATTTTTTTTTATTTTTTTTTTAAAGTGCTATGTCTTTTTTTTTTTTTAATATTTATTTATTTATACAAGCACTGGGTACAGTCAGAAGCGCGGGAGGGTGAGAGAACTCACCAGAGCCAGAGCCAGAGCGGGGAGCAGAGCAGGCAGAGGGACCGAAGCACACTGCTGAGGGGAGCAGCGGGCGGCAGGAGAGGTCTGAGCGCCATGTGGGACCCTCCTCCAGTGGCCGGGGAGCAGCCGGGGATCGAACCGGTGCTGCAGAGGCTGCGGGCAGCTTCGCAACCCAGCGCTCAACCGCTGCGCCACCAGGGAGGCCCTAAAATTTAAAAAAAAAAAAAAAAAGGTGACCACCCCCTGCCACTTCCTCTCCCTTGCCAGGTGGAAAATGGTCGCTTACATATGAACTCATAAGTGAACTCATGGGCACAGAGAATGCGGCCTTCAAATACAGACCTTCTCTAAGGGCAGGGATGGATTCATGTTCAGCACCACCTCAGCCTCCCTTGCACAAGCCAGACGTAGCAAATGGCAGCAGCCGCCCCTGAGTGACATTTAGTTTCTAAGTGGCATTTCTCTGGAAAGGCTTACACTCCAGTCCTGGGCTAAACAACACCACCTACATATGTGACTGAAAGAATTGGTGGCCTTGGTGAGGGAGGTGTGCAGATGTCCAGTGGACCCCATCTGTAATCAGCCTGGCTTCTAGAGAAAGCTGACCTATAATTCCATTAAGTTCAAAAGCAAGATGAATTTTCAAATCCCTGACCGTGTGTCTCCACAGTTTTCAATCCCCCCATAACTAAGTGGGGAAAAAACACACTTAAGCCAAAACTGGGAGAATAACAGAATATTACAGAAAAAAAAACACTGAAAATCTATTAATAATAATAATTAATTTGTCAATCATTTCTGAATAGTAGCAGCTGCCTTTCTGTTCTCCACCCTGCACAGGCTCTTCTGGCTGTGACACTCCACCAACCAACCACTCACCGCTGAGCAGCTACGGTGGCAGCAGCATCCAAAGCAAAATGTCTCATCACATTCTCCTCCAAGTACTTCTGCTCCCACTTGGTCATATCAGCTTCCAGGGCGAGGATCCTCTCCTCCTTCTCACGCAGGAGCTCCATCAGTGCAGCAGCATTGTATTCTGAAATGTTGGTGGGCTGAGAGTTGCCCTGGCGCTGTTGGGGGAGATGTCAAGACACCCCATGTTAGAACCGCGGGGACCGAGTCCCATTCAGACAGTCCCCATTCTTGGAAAGGATGTCTGCCCGAGTTACTTCAGTTTGACTTCTGATTCCTCCGAAGGCCACAGGACTTACTATCATGAGCTGGAATTGCAGACGCCCTTGATCAGGACAGATGCCACATCAAATTGTGACTCAGCTCGGAAAGTGAATCAAGGGTTTAAAAACCTCTGTCCCCACCTGCCTGCCTGGTACACAATAGAAATGGGATTTGAAAGCTACGATTTGGTTCCAGTCTTGCCCCAGAATTGTATGTCCTTAACTGAATCAGACCACCTTCTCGGGGTCTTGAATGTAAGAATGTAAGAATGAAGTGGGAGATGGCTACATGATTCTAAAGGCCATTTCCACTTCTAAAATACTAGGATTCTGTCTTACCATGTTCACTTCTTACAGAGTCTACTGTTTCCGGGATTCATAGGAAAAGAAAAGTTGCAAGATAAGAGGCATTGAGGGGGGCCTCCTTGGTGGCCTAGGGGTTAAGTCTCAGCACTATCACCATGAAGGCCTGAGTTCAGCTGGGGAGCTAACCCACATATGGTGCAGCAGACCACTCCTGTCTTGCCCACTGCTCCCCTTAGCAGTGTATTTCAGTACATCTGACTGTTCTGCTCCCCACTCTCTCTCTGGTGACTCCTTTCACTCACACACATACACACACACACCCTATCTCTGGTAACACCCCAGTCCAGTTTTTCTATGCTAAATAAATAAATATTTTTAAAAAGAGGCATTGAGGATTTGGCTGGGATAGAAAGCTAAGGAAGTAGGCTTCGTCTACAAGTGGGAGGCACTTTGGAGCATGATCGGGTGAGGCAAAAAACTAAAGGGGTTGAGATGCAACCTATGAAGCTATTCGCAGCCACTGCAGCACGAGTTCGATTCCCGGCCAGGGAGATATCCACATGGTGCAGCAGAACTCTCCTGACTTGCCCACTGCTCCCCTCAACAGTGTGTTTCGGTCAGTCTGCCTGTTCTGTTCTCCACTCTGTCTCTGGTGAATCCTCTCACCTCCCACACCTCTGGCCTGTACCCCAGTTCTTGTATGAATAAATAAATAAATCTTTAAAAAAAAAAACTAAAGATGAGCAAGACTGTGGTTTTTGTGTCGTGTCAAACACCAACTGAAAAACAAGCAACTGAAAATAATCTCATTTTCTTTAAGTTCTCCTTACCTGCTGAATTCTGAGGGATTCCAGTTCCCTCTCCAGTCGTGTCCGGAGACGGTGCTCCAACTGCTCACGTTTTTCACAGGCTGCCTGGAGCTGTACAAGGGCCTGCTGCATCTTCTCCACCTTATCGACATACACCTGCTTCTTTTTCAGCTGAAAATCCAAATTGGGACAGTTGGGAGATGGAAGGAAAGAGAACAATAAGGAGGCTTATGCATCCCCCCACCCCCAATCCAAGGTGCATTTCATTTCTTCCTGGCCAGCTTTAAAAAAATGAATGGTGAGAAGGTCCTTCACGATGACTAACACACTGTCTTATAGTATCATACATAGACGTGACCAGCCTAGGCATTGGAGCGCCCTTTTAATCGCCTCTTCTGTCCCCCAATGACATTCCCATCAGTAGTGTCTGTCTTGGATGGCAAACTTTTAAGAGAAGATTTTTAAGGTTTCCATTAATGAATATCTTTATCTCTGTTCTTCTTCACTCTAAACTAGAATGTTCTGGGAGTAGGTATATCTTAATTTTGGTCGTTGCAGTAGGGAAATGTTAATTTAAAAAAGAGGGACTCTCTAGCTCAAAAATCAAAAATTTCATTTGATACAGAAAGGAAGCCCACCTCCCTATACAGCTGCCTCTTCTCTAAGTGAGAGAAAATGGCTGGACTGCTGCTGAAGGTACAAGGAGCTTAACATCGTCTTTTTGAAATCTGTGACCCTGGTAATTACCTAATATAATCAAATACTGCTCTGCTGGAAAGTCTCTGCTCCTCAAGATTACAGGAGCCAAGTAATGGTTTAGTCTCGTGACGAGCACTGCCTTGCTGGTTCTTTACTAAAAGATCACAGCTTATTTGCCATTTCTGCCTCACTCATGGGCCTAAGTTGACAAGATGGGACTATAATTTCTCAATTTTCCTTCTAGGACCTTTAATGATCCCTAAAGACTGCAACTGAATGAATCAAATCTAAGACTGAATGAGTTAAACATGAGCCACATCCAAAAGCAAAGGTGGATGCACAGTGGGACTAAATATTTGAATTCTTTTATTCTCTTGTAATTTATAAGCAAATCCTGGCTCCTTGGGATTGAAGGAATGAGGAAGAGCTCGGAGCTCTTTAAAGAAGGCCTACACCCTGAACCCGAGCAGATAGGGAAAAGGGCAGCTTTCCCAACCAGTTAGTAAATGAGCAGATTATGTTCCTCAGAATACATGAGGGCACCTCTTTGCTAAGAAACATCAACCCGTATACTCTTCCTAAGGCAGAAATTCTTCCAAGTTGGTCACATTCTTCCAAGTCTGTTGTTATCACTTTTATGTTAGCTGAGATTAGGAATATTTTCACTACTAAGATTGAAATCTGAAAATACTCACAATCAAATCAAAGGAAAATTCAGAAATTCAGCTCAACTCTAACTTTTCAACAAATTCCTAAGCCCTTGATCTATGTGGATAGATAGTGGGAATGTAAGACGGTGCCCTGTCTACCAACATGGCCCGCACCTACTTAGCTGGGTCAAGCCACCTGACTCCCCTATTGCAGAAGTCAGGTAACTCTTTAATGGCAATGAGTCCAAATCACTGCTATCTAGAATATCCAAGTCAGAGAGCACTGGCATGTACTGACAGAAAAACATTCCTTGTCTTATAAATATACTCTTCCCAAATTAGAATTACTGGACTTTCTCCAGGGGAGAAAGCCTATATTATATTTTCCTATCAGACCTGTGCTATATTTTACATAGGTAACTAGGAGAAGAAATCTTTCAATTTTTGTCTATACCTCCTTGACAATTCCTCTCAGTCCAAGGCCCTCTAGTTCAATCTAGTTTTATAAACCAGGTGAGGCTAAAAGTTTTTATCCCTTAGATATTTTCCTAGGAAACAAACACACAAAATTATTATTCTCTTTCTCTCAATAGATTTAATATTATTCTCTTTCTCTCACATATTCTCTCCTGGACTATGTGACGATCTGTAACAACATGGACCAGGGCAATCGAAACTTTTAGGCAATGGAGGCCTCTGCTGTCTTATGTGCTAAGCTTTGAATAATTGGAGAGGAGGAAATATCCTCTATCCTTCTTCACCTTTTGGATTCTATAATCCTCATGAGCTATTTAAAGTTGAATGCATTTATTTGAGAATAGCTCTGAAAACCCTAGGGGAGCATTGCAATGTTAATGCAGAGAATGCTAACTATAATTACTGAGGCTTACAGCAGTTATACTTAAAGGCAATTAAACTTAGATAGCATGCAGTTCTTGCCTTGATGGCAAAGTACTGCAATGCAAGCTCCAAGAACAGAAAAACAAGCAGTCCAGGGCCAGGTGGATTTCTCCATACTCGGCCTTTCTTGAGAAAGAAAAATCTTAATATCTTAGCAAAAGCACCGCCGGCAATAGAAGTCACCGAGCCAACCTTCTGGAAGGGAAAAACAATAAAAAAAAAAAAAAAGCCCAGGGAGTTTTGTGACTTGGCTGTAGATAGATATGCAGGTCAAGAAAAATCCCATTGTGCTTTGCCCCTGGGATGACTTTCTACAAGATACCAGAACTGCTGTTGCTGGCAAAATTCTCCAACCTCCCTCAAAAGAAGAAAGAATGATGTTCACCCATAAACACCATGATCACCTGAAGTAAATGCTTAATTCTTAAATTGGGTAGGAAAGGACAGCTTTTGGGTGCTACCAAAGCAAGACCCTATAGACGCAACCAACAAAATCAGATACCTTCTACATAACTATGCTTTTTACATCCCATCTAGCTATGCAAAGGAACAAAAGTCTATGTAGTTTATTGATTCCTCTATTATATGCTTCACTTTTACCTTCATCATGATACAACCCTTTTCTGCTTCTCCTGTATAAACTCTCCTCTGTGCTAAGATCCTCAAATGTTAGGTTAGGATACCCTGGGTCCCCACCGTCACCTCCAATGCCATTAAAAATGTCAGCTGTCCTTCCTTAGGTGAAGACAGAGACAGTAAAATGATTAAGGTCATTAGCTCTGGCCTCAGAATGCCGAAGCCAGGATGGCAAATCCTGGCTGTCTCCTACTCGCTAAGTATGCAAACTTAGCCAGGCTGTTTAATCTCCCTGTGCTTCCATTTATTCATTCATCTATAACATGGAGATAATAATGCTATGTTCTATCTCTATACTGATCAAATGAGGTAACACATAAAATCCTTAATAGAATGTCTGGTACAAACAGTACTCAAAGTTGTTTTTCTTTTCAAGAAAAAGTTAATGCCAAGTCACATACGTTCTAGCCCTCTTAACTTTGAACATTCACTCCAGGATAGCCTTGACATGGTTCTCATGCTCTCAATACCACAAACTATTACATCAATATCTACCTAAGACATGAAAACAGAGCTATCTGCCCCAGGAAGACAAAGTAATGCTAAGCCCCAAACAGAGCTATGGATATCTTTATGGTACAAAGACTTCACTGTATCATTGGAGATACAATTAGAAGCAAGCACCTTTCTTTTCTGGGATATGGAGGCCTCTATCTTCCTATTCGCGCTATCAAAATGACGTGACTTGTGGTCATTTCCACTTTATAAGAAATACTTATGATCATGCATATTGTTTACCTAAAGACCCTTAGAAAGAGCTCACCCCTTCACATACACATAAGCACAAAGATACACAAATTAGAAATTGTATTTGAGAGCAAAATGAAAAGTAAGGGGACAAGATGGTAATCAGAAAATTTTGATTCTAGTCCTAGCTCTGTTCTAAATGGTAACTTGCTTTCTTGTTCTTAGTCTCAGATCCCCCATTTGTTTAAAGAAAAAATGAAGGGTGGTTTAGGAGTTAGAAAACCCTCTTACCTCGGTTCCATCATCTATCAACACCTGACACTTCAGCAGGGTTAAGTAATGTAAGGTTTCCGAGGACCCCTTGCTGATCACCCTGCATACCTTTGGGCATGCATCCCTCTCTAGGAACACTCTGCCCACTAGTTTAAGTTAAAAACAACAACATTGGGCTAGACAGAAAATTGCAGACCATCTCTAGTAGTCTTTCTCTTTCATTGTGTGTTTTTTAAAGATTTATTTTATTTACTTTATGCATAGAAGAACTGGGGTGTTGGCCAGAGGTGCAGGGGGCTGAGAGTACTCACCAGAGACAGAATGGGGAGCAGAAAAGGCAGATCTACTGAAATACACTGCTGAGGAGAGCAGTGGGTGAGAGCAGAGGTCTGCAGCACTATGTGGGTATTTCCCTAGCCAGTGCTGAGACTTTAACGCCTGTGCCACCAGGGAGGCCCCTATTGTGTTATTTTTTGAGGTAATTATGCTTTACAACATTGTATATGATTTGGGGATATAGATTCATACTTCTTCAGATGTATATTACACTGCTATGCAAGTACTGCTTTAATTTGTGTATATGTACATCCAAAAGATTGAACATATAATGTGTGTACTCTCTATAGGAACCGAGATGATTTATTTTTCTGTCTTTAGTGTTCTAGAAAATGAAAGTCCACTTGAAAAGTTTCCAAAGCCAAGATAGCAGCTCAGGCTGGAGATTAGTACCACGTGCCTCTAGAAGAAGTCAGGTAAATCCATTATTTACTCAAATTTCCCTGGATATTCAGTGAATGGAGGAAAAGTTTTCTTTCCAAATATCGATTTTCAAAAATTGTTAAAACTTCCTTCCCATGGCTTCCTTAAGCCTAAGTCTATGTTCTCCAAATGCCGTTCCTTAAATCACTTTTAATTTTGGTCTTGAAATTCCCTCACATCCCATGTCCTGCTGCACCCAAGGTCCAATCTATTGTAATCTACTCTTTTGCCTCTATACTCATAGTTCCTAATGTTTACCCTATTAGCAGTGATTTTGTATGATTTAATTCATATGTGGATTCTTTCATTCATTCAAGAGGTATTTATTGAATTTTTATCATGTGACAGGTCTTATTCCACATCTAAGAGCAGTAATGATGTAATGGGAAATAAGACAAAGTCCCTGCCCCATTGTAGGGCAGTATCCCATAGTCACTTAAGGGCAAGGCCCTTCTGTTTTCCTTTATATCTCTCCTAGGTTCTAGTTATAGTTTATTGTTCACTACATTCTTGGTAACCAGTTACTATTAAATAACTCTCTAATACAAGAATAAAAATGAGCATAGCATATCTTAGCCATAATACTACAAATATAAACAGTAAACATATTCATAAATGTACTTACTTTGCTTGGCAAGTCAAGATAATGGTTTCAAATCATTCCTACTCAGAGATAAGATTTTCAATGGGAAATATAAAATCAGAAGAAAGCACAGCAGAAAGGCAAACTATTGACCGCATTCATATTTTTCCATTGCATTTCTGCAATAATTTGAACCCCTTCCCAAGCATTTGGCACATTTCCTGACACCCCCCCCCCCCCGCTTTCTGACTCAGGAAAATCTGATCCCTGCAAATGAATACCACGTGATGGCATCTCTGCCCTCCTTCCAACAACTGTGGATGTCTTTCAAAATTATTTTTTAAAGAATGGTTATATATAAAATTACTTCTGGGGTCCCTAAAGCCACCCATATCTCTCAGTCATCTGCAAGGAAGTGAATTAACAATGATTAGTCCCCATTTATTCACCTGTGCATAAAACATAGGGTGGGATATTTTGGAATTAAGAGATCTGGATTTTCTCCTAGGTATAACACTAACTGTAATACCTAATCTGTCTGCATTTTAATTTTATAATCTATCAAAAATGGATAAAAGTTGAAAATATTTTCTAAGTGTTAGAAAGTACATAGGTGGAAATAAGAACAAATAGGCAGAATACACTATTTTTAGGGCAATGAAAATACTATGTGTATTTCTAATCTGTCTGCATTTTAATTTCATAATGTATCAAAAAATGGATAAAAGTCAGAAATATTTTCTAAGTGTTAGAAAACACATTGGTGGAAATAAGAACAAAGAGGCAGACTATAGGATTTTTAGAGCAGTGAAAATACTATGTGTGATACCATAATAATAGATACAGTCGTCTAAACCCAAAGTGAACCCTGGTGAATCCTTGTGGACCCTTGCACCATACCAAGAGTGAACCCTAATGTAAAGTATGGGGTTTCAGATGATTATGTGTCCATGTAGGTTGATCAACTGTAAGAAATGTACCATTCTGATGGGGGAAGCTATGCATATGTAGGGGCTCTAAAGAAATAAAGTCTGAATAAATAAAAAAATATAAAAATGAATAGAAGGAGGAGGCAGACTATTAGCACTAGCTGGGTGAACCTCAACACATACATACCACCATTGGCTAAAAGGACATTGAAAATAATACAAAACTTTTAGTCCAACATGGAAACAACCTAAAGGCCCATCAATAGATGACTAGATAAAGAACTTGTGGTATATGTAAATAATGGAACACCTTCCAGCTACTTAAAAAAAGATGAAATCATGTCTTTTCTGAAAATATAGATGGAACCTGAAGTGATCAGGCTAAGCAAAATGAGTCAGAAAATGAAAGAAAGTTACCAAATGGTTTCTATCATAAGTGGAATAGAAATAACCAAAGGAAACAAAATAACATAACATATCAAAAATACCTCTTAGATTGTGTGAAAAAAATGTGGTTAACACAGAGGGAGGGAAAAAATGGGAGGAGGAAAGGGTAGAAGGAGTGAATGTGATCATGTGAATGGCACTAGAACTTCGGTGGTGGGTGCAGTCAGGTATACACAGACATTGAGGGTTGTGGCTATACTCCTTAAACTCACATAATATCATAAACCGATGGTAAATCAATAAAACATTATTAAAAAAAAACTTAGTCCAGTGCCACAGAAAACATCCTTCATTCTGTCTGATTTTCTTTTCCCTTCTGTTGTCTACAACTTCCAAACACACTGTATCACAAATGTCACAGTGAAAGTGTACTTTCTTTGCTCTTCTCCTTCATACAACTAGTATATATTGCTCCATGAGCCTTCAGTGACTTCTGTTTGATTTGATTTAGCCTCCCCGGGAGCCCCTGGCTCCAAGTAAGAGTTCCCTCTGAAGCAATTCAGTAACACTACCCTGGTATTAGTAAGCTACCTCTGTCCATTGCCAAGAGGTTGTGGTCCACTGGTGGATATTAAAAGAATTGAAGAGTAGAAAACCACCTCTAGAAACTTGCTACTAAGGGAGTAGAGCTCATGCTGTAAAGGAGTCAAAAGAAAAATTTTTAAGACTTCCAATTTGGAAATTTCAAGAGCAAAAAATCAAGAAAAATGAGAAAACTGAACTCTGAGGGGTCACTCCATCTCCATTTGGGATGGAGACAATGTCTTAGCATATTGGCTGAAGCAACACCTACTGCAAGAAAAATAATTCTGTCATAAATATGGGGTATGTCATCCGTAAATGAAATGCTCTTCAGATAGGTCAACAATTCATCAACAGAACACTCTGGAAAATTTCTGGGTGGATATTTAGTATATCTGTATTCCTATCAATACTCTTATGTGTGTACATAATTCATACCGTCAAATCTTCCATTCATATTTACAATTCATCATATCCATTGTGTGAGTTTTACCTACACCAACAAATCCTATTTTTTTAAGATTACTTTGGATTAGATAGTAAAAGTCTATACCTAGGCCTCTAATATTGGGAAAGGAAGAGGTTAGTTATGGTACTGTGTAGGTGGGTATGATAGCAGAAAATTATGCATCTCAAAAAGCCAAATCAAAAAAATAGCAAGGGATCTAGAAATAAGAGAATATAAGAACTATGATGAACAGTGATGGAAATGGAGTGAAAATATGAATCCAATTTTGGAGAACTGAGTGGAGTGGCAAGAGAACTCTGGAAACTGTATTGCCACCATCACTGCAATGTCTAAATCATCACCAGTCACTGCAGTTCAGAACAGGTTAAAACTTGGGCCCCTTTTCCTTGAATTTCTGTGGCTGTCGTTCTAGCCTAAAGCCAAAGAACAAGGCTTACTGGCTCTTTCTGCCAGCCCTCCCACATTCCGCTCTGCCCCTTCCTGTGTACTCTGCACAGCAAGCAGCCCACCCGCAGCATCTTCGCTCTTTGATGTTGCCAGAGCCTTTTTCCCACCATCCCTGAAACAATTACCCAAGCGGTGGCTCAGCTCTGGATCATCATAAGACAGCAGCCAGCCAGAAGCCAGGCTGCCTTGAGCCTTGTGAGTGGATATGCCAGGCATCTGTCGAAATTCTCCAGTGAGGTCAAATTAGTGGGGGGCAGGGGGACTTCTCTTTGAATGGGAGAATACCATGGTTGCTGTAGAACACAGAGTTCTTTTGACTTGGATTTTAATGAGTCTCCACTTCAATAGAACCTACGTGTCCCGAAAGACAAGGGCAAGGGTGGAAAGGCAACATTTACCTCAACCAGTTGCCTGAGGCAGATGCTGCAGATTGCTGGCAAGACCTGGGTCACAGTGATTCACTAAGAAAACAGGTTTGATCTTTAGTGTGTTATCTCCTACCCAGCAAGATAGCTGCCTGCATGTGGGCAGAGCAGGGTCTGCAAGAGAATCTGTGCTAAACTTGAAAGAGGAAGGAAGTTGTGATTACGGGAGAAAGTTCTCTATAGGCCTGAGGCATCATTTTTGTATAGAGCTTAAAGCAGAGTGAATGTGTGTCATAGGCAAGACTTACTGGCATTAGAAAGATGGAATGGACTTCAGAGAAAAAAATCTCAATGAGGACTTTGTAGAAAGATATAAATGCATACAAGGGTCCTCAGTCCATTAAAATAGTCATAATCTTTCCCTGACTAATTTGATACAATATGAAAGAGTTAACTGAGTGACCTTGCACTTAGTAGGCTAAGGACAAAAGGCTTTATTTGAGGAAGTTTCCCTAATACTCATTTGCTAAGTAGACTAGAGAGGATTTCCTGGGAAGAACTTCTAAGGAAAATTCACAGCTCCATTTGTAAGCCACACTAAGTTATTTGTTTATAGGAGACATATGCAGGTCACCTAGCATTCATTTCCTTTTAATTTCAAACATGACCTTATTTGAATCACCTCCAACAGATAAAGGGATACATTTTTTATTCATGAATATCCTTCTTGATTTAAAATTGGTGACTAATTTTGCGAAGGAATCACCAAGAAGACTCCTTACTAGATGAGTTATGAAGCTACCTGCTCACCTTAAAAATCTTCAAATTTTCCATACTTGAAGAATTTTACCCAGAAAGACAAGGCCCTAATGGGGGCTGAGTCACAGAAGAAAAGTTCAGTTTCAATGATCAACTCCTATATTTGATGATAAGGGCAACAAACATTTTCCTTTGAATATCATAGAGCCAGAAAAAATCCAGCACTAATATGCTGCTGAAACAAAAAGGGAAGTAAGACTCAGCCCGGGGGTGACATGGTTTCAAGAGTCTGTATGTGCCAGAGGTGACCTTGCATGAAAATCTGGAAGACATTACAAGGCCTCTAGGATTCCACAGGTTTGATAGCCAGCTCTCCCTATCAAACATTCACCTCCGTTAGCTACAGCAACTCAGAATTTCCCAACATTAGCTTCCATGCAAAAGTACAAGCTGGACGTGGTCTAAAAACATTAACAATAATTGATGAGCTCATTTGCGGTATCTTATCACTAGATGCCATCATTTAATCCTAGCTCAGTATTTACAATATTTTTTAAATTGTGTATCATACATAGTTGGGGGCAGAGCTCTGGACAAAAACTAAAAATCTCTGGAACAAATGCCCAGAAAATTCTCAGAAGTCTGAAGCCAGAAATATATGTACTTCAGGCAATTGTTTCAGTGAAGGCTGCCAGGAGGAACTGTAGATTAACATCTTCTCCATCTATATCTATTATTTTCATGATTAACAATTAGTAACCATTGAGCCCTTAGAGAGTGTACAGCAAGACGACTGCAGAAACATTGCCCCCCACTTATCTCCAACTGGATGAGCACCTCCCTGGAGGGCAGTGGGACTGTCCATGCACCCCAATCTCAAAGCAGACTGGACAAGGTCTTCATAGTCTGATGAAATAAAGGAGCCCAATAGGAAGAGCTATTTCTTTCTAATTAAATGATGCAGCATTTACTAAATCTGAACACCCGCCCACATTTTCTTTTTGGGAGTTGAACCAAAGGATGATTCAGACACGGAGACAGGCAGCAGAATCTAGGGAATGAAGAGTCATGAGATTCCAGTTTTATTCCTGGCTCTAAGAAGAGTTGCCATGTGACCAGAGAGCTACTTCTCAGTGGGTCTCTCCATTTTCCTTGCTTTGAAAGAATACAGTCTGATGCTCATCCTGTAATTTCCTCTGCGATTTCCTTGCAAAAAGGGGGTATAAGGGAATATATGAGGTACAGCAAAAGGCTATAAAGGGCATTTAAGCTCCTTAGTCCTAGAAACCAGGAAAATACAAGTAATCTTCATTTTCAATAAAGCAATCTAACAATATTTCTAATGTAGACATGGGATGAAGCAGGGCGTTAACCTGAATTTATACAACCCGAAATTGAACAAGTAAGCAAATCAAGTTAAAGGACAACATAGGTTAGATGACATTATCTTGTATAAACCCACAACCCAGATCCGACAAGCATTTTAATACCCAAAAAAGAAAGCCGAGGACAGCAGGAGGTTGGGAGATCTCTCACAACTAGAATGATTCTTACGAAGGAGATGAAACCCAATAAATGAAGCAGGAAAGACACAGCATGTACAACAGCCAGAATGCTGAGGTCTTGGTCATTAAGCACTTGGAGGGGGGATGAGGATCTCAAGTTTAGAAAGCTTTTGTTATAATGGAGGCTATTTTTTTCTCTTGAAATAATTCAAATTTAGAATAGAAGTCAGTGACATGAAGTTTTCTTTACCAAGTTATACTTCAGCATCAGTTTTTGCTGAAGTACACCCATTCCCTGAAGCACAAAACATGTCAGAGTTAGAAATACTCCAGTACAATGACAATTGACATCCAAAATTAATGACAGGCCAGCAACAAAGTTCCCTCTATTTCACATGAACACAGTTTGGTGTTGCAATTGAGTAAAGTCTGCATCAAGACTAATCAGATACATATTAATCATAATGCTCAGTAGTTTGGGGGCACTTGCATTTGTCAAGAGAAGGCTCCATTCTTGCAAACAAATAACCAAATCACTTGCAACTTTACCCCGGCATATACCTACATTCCAGAACCTAGTCACTAAGAGACAGGGCACAGTTCTTGGTTTGCCATTAACTATAAACTCTCGATGAGTCCCATTTTGTTTGAGACTAGATGTTTGTATTCTGAAACCAATCAGCAAGGTAAATCCAAAACAAGAGGCATAGTCATCAAGATCATTTATTTTTACCCAAGAAAGGACCAAATTTTCACTGAGCATAGGAAGACATTGTGGTTTCAAGACTGTTAGAGTATATGGAATCATTTTCTAGTCATTCCAAAATAAACATAGGACTGTGAAGCCCTGTAAAAGCAGGAATTGAAAAAAAAAATCTGATACACACTTAAGGTTGGGCTAGGTACATAGTAAGAACGAGGTGAGAGCTGGTTAACTTATATGGAAAAGCAAGTAGAAGTTGTTTCTTGACCTTGGTGACTTTTTATTCTGGAACAAGAGGAAGAAACTTACAGAGAAGAGAAAAGATATCAAAGTCTATTGACATCACCACAGCTTTAAGCAGAAGTTGCAGATGCTACCTTCCTACTGAAGGATTATGCAGCTAGTTGCCAGTTCACCAAAATGGTGTACCCCCAGTGCCCTGCATTTCTCAACTCTTCTACCCTCGACCCCATCTGCTACCTGAAGAAATCATACATACCTCTTCCTCCAACTTCACCACCTTGGCCTGGGCGTTGCTCAAAGCCTGGTCTCTGATTTCAATGTGTCGCCTTTGGTCCTCGTTAGTAGAACGGGCAGTGGCCAGCTCTGCTTCCAGTTTCTCCTTCTCCCTCTGGCTTTCTTTATCTGTTAGGACATGAAGTATCAGTACTTCTGCAGCTGGCCCAAAACCGCGCCTAAGTGGACAGGCAACCATGCCCATGACTAGATATTCTAGGGTTCTACATACAGTTAAAAGAACCAGGATCTCCGCGATCTGGACTCTTATCACCAGTTCTGCCACTAACTTATTGTATGATTTTAGAAAAGTCACTTAACAATGGTTGTACAAGAAGTGATGACAAAATAGATACAAAGTGTTATGGATAAGTATCACATGAAGGAGAACACACACATGCCCCAGAAGAGCAGGTAGGATTGTCACCTCAATTTTATTTGTTCAAACAAGCCTATATTGGCAAAAGGGCAACAGAGTCTCCCAAAAGTTTTCCCATTGTTTCCTAATGACAGTCTATTAAATAGAGTTTGAAATGGTACTCCTTAAAAATCTCAGAAACATGAATAAAAAGTAAAACACTTTACTCATGAAGGTTATTTTCTGACTAAGATCAAATCTATTAAACATGTCCTCTGCAGGAAAAATCTGACCCACATAATCTAGCATAACTCACTTAATCTCACAATCTGCTTCTCTTGCGAACTCAAGAGAGTATGTGGTAAAACCTGAATTCATGTTATGCTTTTCCCTGCTCCTCTCCTGCAGGGTAGGTTGGATGCAGGAGGAGCACAGGAAAGAACAGATAAGGGCTAGAGGGAAAACATCAGGATGAGAGGAATACAAACAGTAATTTTACCTGAAAAACATCTTCTACTTGAGAATTTCCTTTTCTGCTGAGTTAGAAATGTCAAGCCTATTAAAAGCTTAGGATATTTTTTAAAAGGGTCATTTGATATTTTTGTGTACTTATATATATATTACACATGTAAATGTATCTAAACACAAATACAGATGTACGTGTATATTGCTAGGCATAATCTATGACCTTAGTCTGGAAGAACTCTTAGTGAGCAAGTAATGGTCTTTCTGGCTTGCATTTTACAGAAAATTCAGTTAAGCAGCACCTATATAATGAGAACTCAATATACATATGTAGATAGACAGAAGGTTTGAGAAAGAAAGCATCAGTGTGGGACAGTAGCCATACCTATAATTTCCCAGAGAATAGAATGATGATATCACAAATCAACATTTCAGTAAGTTACTACAGACTTATATGTGGTCTCCAAACAGTCTTTACACTTTGGTCCACATACTATTCTTATCTCAATCTGCACTCTTATAATGACTGTACCTTGTTCCATTCCTCAGCTGATCAGAAGATCTGAATGTTCCACTTGAAGTGATGGTCACTAAATTTCAATGAGGTAATTTTTATTCCTTTGCAATGACTGCTTAAAGATTCCATTGTTTGGTCCTAGTTTTAGGTGCCTATGTTTATTACACAGAACCCTGAAGAAGTCAATCCTACTAGTTCCCTTGTAACAAATTCAAAAGCAGTACACATACAATAAAAACTGAGGAGAGAAACTACTTAGGCAATTCAGCAAGAAAAAAAGCTGGCGGATAAATAAAGGTAGTTACATTGAACAATGGCAAAAAACCACAATGATAGAGAAGAGTAAAATAATCCTAAAAGTTTTTTGAAATGTCTATCCAGATAAAATTGAATACCCAGCTAAAATGTTTTTTTTTTCCTGGTAATATATAATCTCCCAAAATTTTTATCAGAAGAGATAACATACAAAATACAATGGCATTTACCTCAGGCATGCAAGGATGGGTGAATATCACAGGTCTGGATCTGTCTGGAGCAGTTGTAACAGGACTGTGATTCCAGTCCTTGCCCTGACTTGAGTTGTTGTTGACCTGAACACATCAGTTAACCCATCCCCCACCAGGTATTTAACTCCATAGACATAAAATAGGACTTCCATTTTTGGTGGGCATGTAAGGAGATTAAAAGTTGCCACTCGATCCTAACAACAATTAAATAGCTGAAAAGCGAAAAATCAACAACTCTTGTTAGATCTCGTAGAGAAATGAGGTCACAGGGCAAACCACTGCCCCCAAGATTGGAGAGACAGGCAAATACAGAGAATCATAATTTGGGGGGAAAGAAACATGTGCAGAAACCTGTACAAGAGTAGGAAATCCTGAACTGCAATTGATGAATTACTGGCAGCTCAGTGTGGAAAGTCTAAGAACTAAAAACTCCTGGGAAACGGGACATAGTGGGACCCCCACACTTTTGTTTTACCTTTAGGAATTCAACCTAGTTCTTGCAGAATATGTTGGAGAAAAATCCCTTTGTGCTTCTGGCAGAGAGAGGGGAAATGGAACCATTTTTTAAAATACTAGAGCATTCTGTTCTTAAAAACACCACTCTCTAGAGAAACTGTTTTACAAGGATCTAAATTATTGGGGTTGGACCAAATCCTAACTGATCTAGGGGAAGTGAGATACTCAACTCCAGCCCCTCTGCATCAATGAAGGTATAAAAAAAAATCTCAAAGTTATTTGTGAAGTTCAGTTACTGAAAGAGTGAGATCTACTCATAGGACTATAGAACACGTCCCTTCTTACCACCATTTTAGTGAAGGCCTACTCATAGTTGTTCTTCTACCCACTCTATCACGTCTGCCTTACAATGGAAAATGACAAAGCCTAATAAAAGGTAAAAAAATACAGTTTGAAGAGACACAGCAAGCAACAGAACCAAAACCAAATATGGCAGGGCGGCTAAAACAATTTGATTGTGAATTTAAAACTGTGATTAATATTCTAAGGTTTCTAATGGAAAAAACAAGCCATATATAAGAACAGACAGGTGATCTAAGCAGAGATAGAAAACCTAAGAAAGAATCAAGAGATGCTAGAGATTAAAGTAGAGGTGAAAATCATCACCTTATTTAATTTCTCAATTTTTCAAAGAAATAAATGAGATAATGGACTTATTTAAAGAGAAGAAGTACTAGACAGCACAATAAAAAACCAAAGGAGTTTACTGCATAAAGAGAGAATGATGATCGTCAGATTGTGTACAGTAATACTAGTGTTCAGAATGAAAAGATGACTTGCTTGGTCTATAAAAATAGCAATTCTGTTTCTGAAGACAGCACTGCATTATACCTAGATGACCATGACACATGTAGAAATGCCCCATGCCCTCTCCTTTTAACTAGGACAGGCCTCACAGCAGAAACTCAAGTGAGCAGTCTTGATTCTCATATTGGGGTAGAATGTCTTTCCTCTCAATACCTTTATACTTAAGCGTATAGGAGAAAATTTTAATAGGGCAGCCTCGCCTTTCTTCCCACTCTGTATCTGGTTAGATGTACCATGGAAATAAATGAACAATTGTCGAATACATAGTGCATACCAACTATTGTCCTAACTTAATCGTCAGAACAACATACAAGGGAGATATAATTCTCTTCTCCATTTTGCATTTGAGAAAATCGAGACTCAGGTAGCCTGCACAAGATCCCTCAATTGGTAAAAAAAAAAGTAATGGTGCCAGTGTACTTAAAAAGACAGGTTGTTTTAAACTCTTTGCACTGCCCCCAAACTACCTTGTCCCAGGGTGGAGGTGGTTTGGCCTTTCTAGGATAGCTGGAATACATTCCCCAAGGAAGTTTTTCTAGAGGGCTTTCTTGGCTCCTACCACAATTCCAACCTCACAGTGTCCAGAGGATATTCAAAGGCCAAGGAAGTCAAGGGACCACAGCCCATGCCCTCTTTCTTGCCCTCTAGCCTTAGTCCACTTTCCCCTTCTGGAACAATTTTAACAGTCTTTCACCCTGCTGTAAATGCAATTTGATCTACTAAATGACCACATTTTATAAACCAACAGCATAACTCACAGAACACCTGAAATACCAACTCCACACAGATAGGAGTGAGAATTAGCAGATCCAAGGCAAAAATCCATACATTTTCTGTTTTATTTTGTTCTGTTTTATTCTGGGTGGCTGCCACCCTCTTTTCACCAGGGAACTAGCTTCCTGGGTAACCGTGACACCACAAAAGCAACTTCACAACAATTTACACTAGGCATTGATGACACCAGAAAAACGACATTCCTTCTTCTAAAACATACTGACAAAGGAACAGGAGCTCAGGGAAAGGAGGAAGAAAAAAAAGCCCCAGTTCTGAAGCCAGCGCACAACAGAGCAACCCAGGAAGGGAGGGGAATATTATAATGGAAAGTCAAAAACACTTGTAAAAGCTGACTGGAAGCTGCATGGAATGACTTGAAAGGGTCATGAGGAGGCCCTGCAAAGATGGGCCTGACAAGTCCCCATCAGGCACTACTCCAGCTGGGAGCCACCCTGACAGAGGCTGCGGGTAGAGGATACCAACTTTGGGCATCTGCAGAAGTAAGGGTGTTTCATCTGTTTCCCCTCCCCACCCCAACTCAGTCTTCATAGGGACTCAATCCACTGTAGTTTTTATTGCTGGTTTTATTGTGGCAATTGGAAAGAATGAGGCATTGTCTAGCTGGGTGGAGTCCATTAGGGACCGATAAAGAAGAGGATTAATTCATTGTCACGGTCTTAGCAGTATTTCCAGACAAAGGAAGACTTGGCATTGCCCTCCCCCCACCATCCAGCTTCACAGCCAGAGTCACTTGTTCAGGCCATAGCAGTGCTCCCCCGCTAGCACCGGTTGCAGCCTGTCAGTGTGATGCTATGATATCACACAGGGTATTTAACTAGGGGAGCCCCAGGTGCAGCTGAGGGATTCCAAACTCTAATCATCAATCTGCATGTTAATCCAGTCTCTCCCAGAGTCAGCACCATGGAGCCTTCAGCAATAAATTCCTACAACATGGAGGGACCCCACATTTACTAAGGCCTTTCTTCTGCTAGCCATGATGAAAGTAGGTCTTTCAAGGGGCTTCTCTGGCTTAATACAGAAGAAGCCATGTTGATGTGAGCAGGTGTTGTGGCCCAGCATCCTTCTTGGCCTAAGAGGAAAAAAACAGAACAACCCCCCCAACTTCAAGCCCAAACAGGAAAAAGAATCCCTAGAATACATTCACACTGCCCTGACTGTTTGAGTAGACTTAATACAACTGGGCAGCCTGTTCACAGAGCTCACTCCCATGCACACATGTACACCTGCTGCTGAAGCTTTAGGACTTACTTTTTGCAAAGAGCTGGGAGATGGTTTTTCTGGTATCTTCTGACCCCTCGTATTCCTTCTCTGCAAGCTGCTTGTTGGCAGTCTCTAGACGCTCTGTGGAATTTGGAGACAATCAACAGGGCCTCAATACAAACTCCCAAGCACATGCTGTTTGCCGTCTAAACACAGATCTTGGGCAAAACAAGCCTGTTTGTTCTTGTTACACAAGAATGGATGACATGGAGAGGGGTTTGCAAATGTGAAGTCCCACAACAATACTACCTGGTAGTGAAGGAATGAGTTCACCCATCACTGCAAAATCTAGGTGCAGAATTCTCAATTTCAATAAAGGAATCTGTCCCTGAATGTATATATATAAATTTATCTTTCATTTGCTATGGAAAAAGAGCATCAAAGTTATTATAAAGCCTTTAAAATCATGTAATGTCAAAGCTGGGAGAGAACCATGGGTAGCATCTATTTACGTTTCCTCCTTTTATAGATAGAATAGTCTAACCCCAAAGACAGAAAAACGAATCGTCAAAGTCATCAGTTTTGAAGGTGTTAAAGATGTTACTTGTCGCCATCTTCAACATTATCATGTTAAAATAAAAATATAAGGAGGGAGTCCTAGGAACAATGGAGCTTGCACAGCCCAGACACAGGCCTCTGCAAAGCCAATAAAGGAATAGAGGCAGCAAGGATTGCAGGGGCAGACCTGGCGGGTCCCAGATTCCCGGGAGGATACTGACTGATCAAGGCATCAGCCCATCCCTGCTTCGAGTCTACATGTTTGGGACCAAGTACTCCTATAGGCACAGAACAGATGCCCTGCAATTTGCTGACCATACTAGTGGGCTGAGCAGGCTTCGGAGCCTTACTGTCTGCTCCTCAGCCCCTTCCTAAGCCATGCTGGCTGATGTCTCAGAAGGAACATCAGAGGTGATTCCCTCACCTCTGAGATCCCTGTTGAAATCATGCATCCTGCGAATCTCGCCTTCAAGCTTGTTTCTCATGGCTTTCTCCAGGGCCTCTCTTTTGGATGATGACTTCACAAGGTTCTCGTACGCCTCCGAGACACGCTGGATTTCTGTCTCCACCTGAATTAAAAAAGGGAAAAAAAGGAAGACAATGGCAATGAGATGAGCTAGACTGGAAAGATGATTGGATTGGAAACCATAAATACAAATCCTTACTGACAGTTCTCCTGGGGCTTTACAGGTGGCCAGGAGGCAAGCATACCACAGACAGGTGAGAAATGTTCCTGAAGGATTACTAAGTTTCACCTTAAATTCAAAGAATCTCAACCTTAAGCTCAATAATTCATGGGGTCATGAGCTTTCCTCAGATTAAAAAAATTACAGATTCTACTTTCAGAGAAAGTGGTAAAAAAGAATAAAAGTCATAAATACAATTATTAATGATTTCCATTTATGAATAAGAATTTTCTTAATTTTGAAACTATTAATATATGTAGTACATGGCTAATGTTATTTCAAAGCATTCAAAGGGCTCTCACAGGTTTATTTCCATTCACCCTAATGATATCTGTCTACTCAAGAATCCCTCTCCCCATTGTAGCAGAAAGTTTACATTACCTTTTCTGAGATCAAATCAGTGGCAGAGATGAAGCCTAGACTCGCTAAGTCTCTGCCTCATGTGGGAGTTCAGTTCAATTTAGCAAACATTTACTAAGGGCCCCCCTATTTACAAGAACTCTTTAAAAGTACTGTGGGGAATATAAACATGAAAACACATTATTGCTGCCCTCAAGGAGATTTCAATCTAATCAAGTAAAAGAATATAGGGAAAGATACATTACTCTGAAAAGTATGAGTAGTGCTATCAAGTGTAGGGGAGGAAGAAGTTATTTCTGGTTGGGGGTGAGGGGAGCAGGGAACAATTTCAGGGAGGAGGTTGCATTTACAGTCAGATCCTGATCGCTGGGTCAGATTTCAATGAGCAGAGGTGAGGGGAAGGGTGTTCTATTCTGAGTGAGCTAATGCATTCCCAGAATGACCAGTAGTCTGGCTTGGCTGGACACTGTGGGGTACACAGAGGGAAGCTGGTACGACCTGGCTGCAAAGATAGACTGGAATCAGATCATAAAAGGGCTATAATGCCAGGCATCTGAACTTCATCCCATAGTCAGAAGGAAACCAATATGGATTTTTGAACAGAATTCATGACCAGCGTAGTGTTTTATGACACCCCTGCAAATCTCGCAAAATGGGAAAAAGGAAAGGATAAAACCTCCAAGAGAAAGGGTCTTGCCCTTGTGTCGGCCCAAATCAGGAAGAAAACAAGAAATCAGACTCCAGAGTCTTTCTGCAACCAGTACAGCTTCCTTGTACATGTGATAATAGCAGAGATATTTGCATAAAATTTGTATAAGACAAATAAACCCCGTGGCTTATTAAGAAATGTTCACATTAAATTTGACTCCTCCAACCATTGTGTATTCCAGCTCAGTTTTCTACTCTTCTCTTTAACAAAGCTCGGGATATTTTATGGAGAGAAATACCAGGCCCCCAGTGGGAGACTGGGGGAAAGGTGCATTTACCAAACAACTCGGATTCCACCTGGCCCCAGCTCCAAAATTATGCCTGAGGCAGGACTGCCTGCAAACAAATGAGGCTTACACCACAGAAAAGAGCAGACTCCAGGGTGTTTTTCTCCTTGCAGATGGCACCAAGATAGCAGCACAGAAGGTGAAAATTGGTGAATGGCATTTAAAGACAAGATCTGCAAGGCCTGAGCCTGATAAAGCTTTCGCATGAAATTCAAGTGCTGGATAGAGAAAATAAACATTTCCATTTGAAAAAGCAGGCTCGGTGTGGGTCTTCTCTGGCAGCCTTTCCAGGGCAAGGCTTTCCCTTATCCACAGCAAGCCACACCTGGAAGGCAGTCCCTTTACTCAAGTTGTTCAGAGTACTGTTTCCAAATCCTGTCCCAAGCCTTTCCCCACTCCCGTGTACCCTCCAAAAGAGCAAGCCATACATCCATCAACAGGACCTTCCAGGAAAAGAAATCACAGGAGACCATATTGGCTGGTTTGCCTAAGTAATGGTGGGGGTAGGGGAAAGGGAGGGTGGCTGTGGGTTTCCAGACTTACTCTGACTATTCCCCCTCCAGCCTCACGCCTTCTCGAAGCTCCAGCACTTTTTTTTATTCTCCCCCACTTTCCTTTGCCACATCTCCCCCAGCTGTGCTTCAACTCTACTGGGTTGGCAGCACTGGGTTGGCGTTCAGTTCCCCCAACACTCAAGCTGTGCCACTTACACTTGTTTGAGGCGTCTTTCCCCATCCTGAGGAACAAACAACATGCACGTCCCATACTGCTCCTCCTCCCGTGACTCACCCTACCCTCAGAAAGAAAATTCACCATGATTCCCTTGGCAAAAAAAGGCCTAGAAAAGATCTGGGTTCATCCTTCGGTTACTGCATGAAAGAGGGGCCGGGGCCACCCTGAACGGAGACTTGGGGCAGAGGGGCCAATTGTTATAGGTAATCGGCCAAACCTAGTCTGTGTGCTTCTGATGTGTATATTTCCTTCCTTGTACCTACATGCAGGGGGTGGGTCATTGAAGTTAAAATGAGAGGAAGGAGAAAATTAAGAATTGAGGGTAAAGCCAGGGAAAAACAGTTTGCACTGGACCCCAACAACTCCCATACAGATTTGGAAACATGGGGGGTGGGGGTGGGAGGGAGATTTTTAGCTACATAAAAACACTTAGCCCTCCTCTCTCCTTTAGAACTAGGTCTGGTGTTTATAAATTCTCAGCTTCATTCAGGCCCCTGAAATTTCCACTCCCGGGTGTCTCCTAAGGACAGAGCTGCTGAACAATAAAAGGCAACCTCCCCTCCCTCCCCCACCTTCAACCTCACCTCCCTGAACAGTTCACATTGTAGGGAGATCAAACCACATGAGCTCCACAATGACAAAAGCTGCAAAGAGGCTGCCAAAGGCATAACCCTATTCACCAATAGCCACTGGAAGCCAAAAGCTAAGGTTCCTAGCTCAGGGCGCTAGAGAGCTAAAGTTCCAGCTGCAAAAGACAGGAGGGGCCCAGGGAAGAATGTGAACTCGGAACATACACTGGAACATACACTCCTTTTTCGAGTTCCTCAGCCTAGGGCTGTCACCTGTCACCCAGCTGTGGTGCTAAGCCCCTCCTGCCCCCCACACACACCAGAGAAAGAGAGCAGATGTTGAATTTCAGCTGCAGGGAAGGACCAAAGTTGAAAGGGGGAAAGGCCTGGATGTTAAAAAAGAGTTATTCTGAGAACTCCCACCAGGAAAGTACTCTAAGTCCTTTGCCGAACAAGACAGGGTTGGGTAGATCTATCTTCAGTGGTGAGATTTTTCTAGCAACTGTGGCTATGTATTTATGATTCCAGTTCAGTATTGGGGAAAAGATACTCAAGAGAAAAATCTTAAAATGCTGGTAGTGGGCCTCTCTGGTGGCGCAAGGGGTAAAGTCCAGGCACTATGAAGCTATAGGCAGGCACTGCAGTACAAGATCGATCCCAGTCCAGGGAGCTGACCTACAAGGCACAGCAGACCTCTCCCGTCTCACCCGCTGGTCCTCTCAGCAGTGTATTTCAGTCAGTCTGCCTGTTCTGTTCCCCGCTCTATCTCTGGTGAATCATCTCACCCCCCGCACCTCTGGCCTGCACCCCAGCTCTTGTATTCATAAATACATAGAATAAATCTTTTAAAAAAAGAAGAAAATGCATCATCAAAAATGCATTTAAAAATAAAATGCTGGGCCCTCCCCTAATGGCACAGGCAGTTGAGCGCAGCGCTGTGAAGCTGTCCACAACCTCTGCAGCAGGAGTTTGCTCCCGGCCGGCCAGCGAGGGTCCCACATGGAGCGGCAGACCTCTCCTGTCTTGCCCGCTGCTCCCCCCAGCAGTGTATTTCGTCAGTCTGCTTGTTCTGTTCCCCACTCTGTCTCTGGTGAATCCTCTCCCCCTCCCGCGCATCTGGCCTGTACCCCGGTTCTTGTATAAATAAATAAATAAATCTTTAAAAAATAAATAAAATGCTGGTAGTTCTTCACCTACACAGACATCATCAGTGTTCTTGACCTTATGAAGAAGTGTTTCTGCCTTTGGGATGGTAAAACACTCAATTAAGTTTTCTTAATTGGGCCAGGGTGTCTGGGAAAAGCATATAAATGTTTTTTCCCTCCTCACATTAATGTAAATTGGTACTTCTGGAAAGACAGGCGGGAGGTTTTTTTCACAGTTCAACCTTCATATAGAAAAATCCCGAAAACCTGCCCATCAGTCATGCAGGCAATGACAGGTGGGAACTTTTACATGAATATTTAACAAAGAAGATTTAAAGGAGTCCCTACTGTCTCCCTATGGAGGTCTTACCTTCTGCAGTCTTGCCACCTTCTCATAACACCCTTCCAACTCCTGCCGCAAGTTGCGGTTCTCATCTGAGAGGATCTCAACCATCTGCTGCGCTCTGGAGACAATGGCGAAGGGGTCTGCAGGCATGGGTGGGTAAGAAGCAGACTGCTGAGCCCGAGGCATCACTGAATAGGCTTCTCCCGGTTGCTGCGGCGGCGGCTGCTGCGGCGGCTGCTGCTGATGGTGATGGTGGTGGTGGTGCTGCTGCTGCTGGCTGAGGCCGGGCTGGGTGAGACGGTAGTGATCGCCCTGGTGAGCCTGACCGGGAAGGAAGTGCTGCTGCGGCCTGGGCAGGTGAGCTGAGTGGTCTCCTTGGTTTGGGACCAGGGCGTGTTGGGCAGGAGACAATCTAGTGGACGGTGGAGACTGCAACAAGGGCATGGAACCCCCAGAAGTGAGAGAAGGCGTAGGGCTGTGAGGCTGAGAATTCCTAGCCGACAGTGGCAAAGAGAGGTCTTGAGGTGGCCTGTAAAACAAGAAAGACATGCTCAGGTTAAGCCTTCTGGGTTGGCCCTGGGGGAGACGCAAACAAGAACTTGAGGAGATTTCTGGTGCCCCCAGGACACCCTCAAAATGAGGAGCAGGCAGGGCTACATTACAGGGTCTCTGACCTTCTGTGACGGCCCAACAGACAGAGGTGTGATCCCATGGGGAGCGAACCAGATGACCGCAAAGCTTGCCTTGTGAAAGTCGAAATGATCTATGCCTATTCACCGTTTGTTCAAGTCCGAGCATTATAACTGATTGTCCTACAAGATAATTTTCACCTTTTTATTTTAAACAGACTTTTTCTGACATCCTATATATGGTCCAGCATACAGAGTCAAATTTAGAAAATACATGCCATTTACCCAGAAGACAACCACAAACCACAATCAAAATCACCCCTCATCTTGCAATCTGCAATTCCCTTTGATAATTTATCTATTCATAAACATTACCTGAGGCTATGTACATGCTTATTACATTAGAGACAGCAAATAATTATTGTTGATTACAGTTATTAATAATTTAATGATGCCTATTAGTAGGAAGGATACCAAGATTTGTAGAGAATAATAGGCAACAGTATCATACTTTATCTAATCTACCGAATCACAAAGTGGAAGGACTGAGAAGGCCTTAAGGAAATAATTTAGTCCAACTCTGTCACTGGACAGAGAGGGAAACCGGGTTCTGACCGGAGAAGTGAGTGCCAAATAATATAGAGCGAGTTAGAGCTAATGCGGGGGGAGGCCTTGTTTCCAGAGTCCCCTTTTCCGGGCTCCTTCCACCACCACAATGCATTGATTTCCATGCATCAATGTTCAGATTTCCAGCCTACCGCTTATAGAAAGTCCCAGAAACACAACTTTGGCACAATACTTAAAGCGGCTCTCCCATTTCTGTACCTAATACCAGACTATTAGTCGTTAAGGGAATAACTAGAGCATAGGAATCAAATCGATTACTTCTACCATCATCACTACCAAAAGTATCAATCAGTGTACCCAGAAGACAAAAAGCATTTTCACCCCCAGCCCAAGCCCAACTAACCTCATATACTCCCACATCCTGGGGATGCTTGTAGTACAGTTGGTATTTCTCAATCCCGGGAAGACAGATGGCTAAGAGCATGAGATCTGCAGCCCAACAGAGTTTGGAGACCTTTTCTACTACTTACTAACTGTGTAACCTTGCTCAAATTACCTAATCTGCATGAGCTTGTTTCATTCCTGGGGTCAGAAAGGAATTACAAAAATACTGCGCGCTTCTCATTTTTGAGCTCAGTAGGAATTACAAACGTCCTCTTATCTACCTCCCAAAGAGATAGCTTGACCCTGTTAGTGACTTTAATTAGGGGCTATCCATTTAATATTTTCACTAAATTGTATAAAATTCATAGTGAAACTGGGGCAAATCACCAGGAGCAATTAGCTTTTAACTGGCATTACACATTCTTCCTACACACACTCCAGTTATCATTAGATTTCATTTATCTATCCCTATAAGAGAATCTCACGATTGAAGCTTTCTGTGGTTTCAAAATCATTCCAAACATTTGCTCATGGATACCAATAACCCAGATATTCCCCGGAGCCCTCAAACCTGCTTAAGCCTTAGATCTGTCTCTCGGCTCCATTGATTGTTCATCCCACAATCTCGCAATTTCATACACGTGTCACTATAAATAATTGCTGAATATTAATGAGGGCATGCGAACTGCTTGTGGAGAGAATTTACATAGTTCTCATGGTTAAACTGGAAAGTTTCTACCACACATAAACCTTTCCTTCCTAGAACTTAAAGCACTCATCCAATTAAGTCTGGGAGCTGTGTGTACAAACTTACTGAGAGTAGTCTTTCCCCATTTTCCATACTATGAATCTTCAGTTTCCTCAGAGGTAAAACTGACCATGTACCTTCCTCCTTTTTGAGTAAGAGTTATCATGATTTTTATATACCCCTGAAGTTAAAATATACTGCCCTGGGATCTGCTGGGGCGTTTGGAGATCCATGGCAGGAAAAAAAGGACTTAAATTTCATGTTCTCCAAACCAATTTTTAAATTTTAAGGGGAAAAAAATGACCATATTAACCATCTTCCTTTTGGCAGGATTTGGAAACCCAAAGATAGTCCTTTAAAGACTAAATACTCAGCTCTGGCCTGGGGTTCCTCCCCGTAGCCGGCCTCAGCCCCACCAGTGACCCAGGCATCTCTCCGAAACAGAGTTAGCCACTGGCCTTCCTCCCTGCCTGGGGACTGAGAGTCTCCTCCATGCCCCGGACAGCACACAGCCTCCCAAGGGCTTCCAGAAAGAGGAGACCCCGAGGTCACCAGAAGGACTCGGTTGGATCAGCCCAAGAGGGCAGTGGCCTTGGTCATCACTCTGGGCTCTGCCTAGAGGTAAATGGAGAATGACCACTGCCCGCCCCGGGTTTCCCAGGCTGGAAAAGGAACAGATTTCAATGCACCGCGACGTTGGGAAAACCAAGACCGTGTGTCCCTGGCAGGTTGGCAAACGCAAAGCAAGGCCTGAGCAGTTCGAAAAGGAGAGAAAGTCCTCCAGCCAATCAACTCCTCTGGGCTTCAGCATTCACTCACCAGAAGGAGAAAAGGGGGACAGTATTAATCCTGCATAGTTCCCGCTAAAAGAAGGGCGCTGAGGAATGACAAGGGTGGGGGACAAACGAGGGGCTGTCAGAGATAGGCAAAAATACACTCAAGGTTAAATAACAATACAGTAAGAGTAATAATAAAGGTGGCAGCTGGCAGGGCAGCACAATCCCTAAGGCCTCCCACTGTACAGCAGCCGAAAAGCTGCCTACTCACACATTAGCAGGGAACAAGAAGCCTCCTGCAGACAATAGAATCACATGATCTCATGGAAACCCCGAACTGCCTCTCTGCCCCTTCCCTTCCTTCATCCTGCCCCTTCCTAAGACAAACTGGGCCCCGGGTACTCTGCAGAAAAGGGGACATGGCAGACATGCGGGACAGAGGCCAACGACCAAAATCAGCATTCTCCCCCGCCCCCAAACCAGGCAGCTCCAGCCAAGAGACAGCTTGTGTGGACACAAAGAGAAAGCAAAAGCCTGCCGTCCTTCGAGCTGACACAGCACCTTCCACGCAGCCACCTCACTGACTGGGAGACCCCGCCCTCCCCACCCACCCACACACTCCATCCTGTCCCACACGTGTGCAAGTCCACACACGCACACTCACCAGAGCAGGTGCCACCAAGAGCCTGGAATTCAACTTATTCTCCACACAGAAACTGTGCTTTTCCCAGGTTCTGAGATGGTGAATCTGAGTCCTGGAGAAGGCTGCAAATTCCTGATTGTTTCTCTTGCACAACCAGCTCTGCTCTGAGCTACAGAGTTAGGTCACCCTTAGATTCCACTAAACAAGGATTTCAAGAAACCTCAGATCTGGGCATGATTTCAACAATTGAAAGGAGGTGGCTGCTTTATAAACAGAAATGATTACATTTTTAAAAGCAGTTAATAAATGCATAAACCCAAGATGCAGAAAAGGCTCAGCATTTAGAAAGACAAAGATTCACAACATTTTTAATTCTTCAGATGCCTTGGCCTTGCTTCCCATCTGGAGTTCGGAGCATTCAGGATATTTATTTTTTTTTAATTGGAGAGGAGGGCATAGGGAAGATGATGTAATAAAAAGATTGTTTATACCATTTTGTTCATTTTAACAGCAACTCTCTAGCATTTCACTGTACCTTTAAAAGCAAACAGGTATTTTTTTTTATTTTGAAGAGCAATTTGTTCAAAGAGTTTGCTTTGCATCCTGATCTACAATTTATGGATTAAGAACTAAGAATTTAGTCTTCTGATTGTTTGATGCCAGCAGGAGTTAGTTGGAAAGGTACTCACAAACTGTCCACCTCGTTGGTTAAAGGAAATAAAGAAGGAAAAAAAATATCGCTACTTAAAAGCAGTATAATTCTGAAAAGCAGTTCAACTACCTCCCCTTGCCAGTAATTTGTCAATAAGTGCCACTCCCTCATTCAAGGGTCCAACAAAAAAATTATTGCCAGAATTTGATGCAGACCCAAACTTCACACAGTATCTTCTGATTAGTGTCATTTTGCTTATTCATTGAACACCAAGCACCCTGTTCCTCTCCTATAGAGGAAAAAAAAGCCCAAGCAAAACTGTTTGTTAAAATACTTCTCCAGGGGCCTCCCTGGTGGCGCAAGAAGTTAAGGCTCAGCACTGTGATGCTATCGGCAACAGAAGTTCAATCTCCGGCCAGGGAGGTGACGCACATGGCGCAGCAGACCTCTCCTGACTCGCCCGCTGCTCCCCTCAGCAGTGTATTTCAGTCAGTCTGCCTGTTCTGCTCCCCGCTCTGTCTCTGGTGAATCCTTTCACCCCCTGCACCTCTGGCCTACACCCCAGCTCTTGTAGGCATAAATAAATAAAAATAAAAAATAAAATGCTGCTCGAGAGAGGGTATCAGCACGGGCTCTACGTTCTGGAGAGAGAACGAGAGAACGATCCACAGATTACTTAAGAGGAAGGAAAAAATGCAAATATCTTCTTGTAAAATATATGCAGCTAAATGTCTCTGATAGTGTAATCAGTATGGGAAGGAAAAAAATCCCTCTCTGGGCTCCTTATTATTTATTTAGGCAGATCAAAAGGCTTTTCCATCTAGCTTCAAACACTGTGGGAGTCATTTCAGATCACAAACAATACTGGTGAATGAGTTCTGAAAATAGCTTTCCTGGGAAGGCGGGCCATGTGCTGAGCGGGGCTTTGGATTCTGCTCCACACCCTAGCCGACACACTCCTCTCCCACAAGACAACAGACATTAGCCCATCCACATGTGGGAGGGAGTCCCTCAGACTCTTCCATACTGATGGAAAGAGGGAAAAAAAAATTGCCAGCTTCATTGATATTTTGTTGGCTTGGACAGGTTTCCACTAAGCTAAGCAGTCCAAAAACCAACCCCTCCCTGGGTCTTCCGTTTCATTGGGCAGATGGGAATCGGGTTCTTGCTCTCTTTTAAACCGGAAGGGCCCTGTCACCCCATTTCCTGTTCCAAGTCACTTATCAGAACTTAAGCAGGAGCCCTTTGAAAGCTGCTGAGTGGAGGTTGAAAAGGGTTAGGAAATCAACCTGGGTTGAGGAAAAAAGTCCTAAACTGGCAAAGTTAGGGGTGGAGCCCAAAGTGAATTGCCTCTGGCTGAAAAACAGGACCTGGGGTGGGGGTGGGGGGGGATAAAATACCAGGAAATACCAGGTGTATTCTCTTACCTTCACCCTACTCCGCCCACAGACTGCCTTCTCTCCTGTGTCACCCAATGAACTTCAAACCAACAGGCTCTTTCCCAAATGAGTGAGACAGGGACAGGAGAGGAGGCACAGATTTGGATATCAAAGAGATCGTAAGTCTGGGCACCAATATGGAAAAAGACCAGCATAGGTCCAGGAATTTCAAACCTCTTTGCCATCCATAATTTCATAATTCCCCATGGTAATAGGACAGAAATATCACAGATAACTGCCATCATTATGACAGATGCTGAATTACTTCTTTTTTTTTTTAAGATTTATTTATTTATTTATACAAGCACTGGGTACAGTCAGAAGCACACGAGGGCGAGAGAATTCACCAGAGCCAGAGCAGGAAGCAGAACAGGCAGAAGGACCGAAGTACACCGCTGAGGGGAGCAGCGGGCGCGGCAGGACAGGTCTGTGCACCATGTGGAACCCTCGCAGGTGGCCGGAGATGGAACCGGCACTACAGAGGCTGCGGGCAGCTTCACAGCCCAGCAATCAACCGCTGCGCCACCAGGGGAGGCCCCAGATGCTGAAATACTTCTGAGCAGAGACTCGGCACAATAGTAACAACAGAACAAATACAATCACAGAATCCTAAGGCTGGTTAATACAGCAACAAGAGAATGAACCCTGAATCACTAAGAAGTATAATTAAGAAGAAATGAATATATGGCACACTCTTCCTGAATTAATGGCAAGTGGTACAGAAATCACAGGAATACTTTTCATTCTGCATTTTAACATCTGGCCAAAACTTTGATATATGATATGATATGATATGAATTTAACTTAGATGTTTAGAAAAATTACACAGGAAACTCACAAACATATATACAACTCACATATATAAACTCACATATATACAACAGAAAAATGAAGCAACCCAAACTCCATGAACTGCAAGAACATACAAGGCAAATAATGTTCTGACCCTCCACATACATACTTCCTCACCCCCCACCACCACACACACAATAGTAGCTGGGTATTTGTTCAGTGTCAGAAAGAATCACAGTATTTCTACAAAAATATTCATAGCAAAAATAAGTGATGGCAGTTGCATAGAAGGGAATAAATGGGTATGATAGGATGTTCCAGACTAAAGTCCAACATCATTTGCTTCTGCTCCTCAAGGAAGGTCTTAACACATAATAGAAGACGAACACTGACCCTTCACTATCCGAGGAGACAGGACAATGAATAGCTGCTAAAATCAAGACTTGTACTACTGCTGATCTACTAGATAGCTGAGGCCACGTTCAGCCAAAAAAGTCAAGGGAATGTTAACATGGTGCTAATTATGGCTGAAGAGGTTGGAAATTTAGGTTGGCGGGAAATTTACTAAGCCTGGGCCCAACCATGCATTTCAGAGTTTGTTATACCGAATGCCTACCCATTCCTTCCCTTAAGAGTCCCAACACAGCAGAAGCTGCCTGGGGATGAGGTCAGGAAATGACAGAAAGGGAACTCTCTTACCTGGCTGCTCCATACTCAGGGGGATGCTGATACCTCATCAGTTGCCCCTCTGTTCTCCCTGGCTGGTTCAGACGATGCTCACTATAGAAGAGCCCTGGCTCTTGGGGCTTGCACACTACAGACTGGGGTGGCATGCCCTTGAAGGGATACTCTGGTGGGGGGCCTCGGTGTTCCATGCCCTTCAGGCTATGCTGGCTGGGAGGTGGCCCTTGAGCCTTGTAGAATTCACTGGAACTCGTGGGATTCTTGTAGAGGTCATTGGGCTGTGGTGGGGAGAGGGGAGCGCTGGTAACCGGCGGATGCGCCTTAACCCCACTGGTGGCCAGTGACATCTGCATCAGGCGTTCACTCAAGGAGCGGACATGTCCTTGCTTAAGGTCTCTGAGTCCTTCGTCCTGGTGCATCTTCCCAGGATTAAGGCGCTGAACTGATGGGCGTCCCTCAGTTCTCATCTTCTGGTTGGTGACTCCCGTGACGTAGAAGGCAGCGCCAACACTGGCATGCTGTTGTCCCCGGAAGTACTGGGACTGGACCTTGGCTTCTTCATAGGTTGGGAGTTCTTCATTGTTCTGCATCCGAGGAGAAAGCTGCTTCTCCATGATGATGTTTTCTGACTGGATTTCCTGCCCCTGGGGTTCTTGCCGAGCAGCATGAGCCACAAGCTGTTGGTGGTGGTCTTGGGGACTCAGCACATCACTCTGAGGGCCAGGGTTCCCACTGCCACTGGGAAAAGGAGGGCCGTTCCCTGTGGCTTGCTGGTGTATGGCAAGCAGGTTGCGATTCTCACTGGGATTGCCATAGCGAAGCTGCTCTTGTAGCAGACGCTGCAATACCGTGGTTCCTCCACTTGGCTGTTCTTCAGAATTTCTCATCTCTATTGCTGGCGGTGCCTTGTGAAGAGAGAGAGAAATTGGGCACCTGGGCTGCCCTTGACCTGGGGAGGGGAAACAGGAATCTTAACACCCAGTTGATGGATTAATCAGTCCCCTAAAGGGGGAGAAAAATGGATATTTGGGGGCGAGGATTCCATTGCAGAGAAGTAGAGAATTGACTCAAGAATTGATAGATTCATTATTGGAAACTCCTGGGTCTAACACTGATATGATGAGAAATTTGTAGTCATAAAAGCTATTTCCTCTTTCACTTTTTAGCATGAATTTAATAGTCAATCTTGACTTAACTCCTAAGAGGAATGGGGAAAATCAGGAGCAGTCATTCAGAATGACCAGAGAGAGGAATTTTCCTAGGTCCTTACTTACAAGAGTCACCTCTCTATATTCAATTTAAATGAAAAATCCAAATGTGGCAGTGGGGGCAGGATAGTACGGAGAAGTTACCCCATAGACAATATCTGTAAAGCAGTGCAGTATGTGAAGGAAGCTAAAAATTCCAAATAATAACTAAAATAAATAAAAGGTAAACAGAGCTTGACTTGCATCAGATAGAAATGATCCCTGCTTGACACCACTCGTTTTCTCTGCTCTCATAAATCTCTGAAATAGATTTTCTTAAAAATCCTTTTTGTATTGTCCATTTGGGATGCTCCTTGGCTTAATAAATGAAGGGCTTGGGATAATTGTTACTGACAAAGTTTCTCTTTCAGTCATCCAGGAATAGCTATGGAGATTTTTGTTGTTGTTGGATGGAAGTTTAAAGGGGAAGCATTCTTTCATTCTACGTGTGCCTCTGATAACATTTAGAAATTGAAAAATAAAAAGGTTCTCCTTGAAGAAAGGGTGTGATATCAATAACCCCCTCATCACCACCACCACTTCTTAAGTAATATGGGTTGAGTGAAACAGGTATCAACAGTAAGACAACTCAAGATTCAAATTCTGTGCTACAGATTTACAGGGTAACCTAAACAGTTGATTCCTCTTCCCTTGACTTCTGTTCTCCTGTCTGAAAATTAGACGTGATGTCACTCTCATTAGAGCTCATAATTCATTTGGGCCAGAATCTGTCATGTTGAGTACTGCAATTCATTACTGAGATTCAGTAATGAAACTTTCACTCTAAAGATCTTAAGTCATGTTAGAGGATAGACATTATGCTACACAAATCACAATAAAGGTCAACCTCACCAGCCTTGGGTTCCTGGGTGAGAACTCTGCAGTCCCAGCTCCCAGGCCCTGATTTCTATATTAGAAAGTATCCTTCAATCTGTGGAAACACGATCCCTTTTCCTTTTAGTTTTGCAGGGGGGTGACCCCGGAGATGTATATGGTAGATGGAGAAAGGTCATCTTCTCTCTTTCCACACTTCTCACATGGTTACTGCTACCTGATTGCCAGTTGTTCTACTGAGCATTTTGACTCCAGAGTTAACCTTCCAAAGGCTCTTTTTAAACCCCTTTCATATTCTCTAGGGGCGTGCATAATATAAGGCTGAGCAATCAGCCCTCTGGACCCCTTTCCCATTGCCTCCCTCCTCCCGGTGACTCTTTTGTGAAAGGCTGACAAGTATAACATAATCTCTTTTGGTGCCTGAAACTGGAAAGATGACTAGCCAGCTGCTTTTCCTCTCTCAAAAACGTAATACAGGAGCATGTATGTTAAAGCAAAATCTCTTAGAAACCCTTCCTGCAAAGCAAGGCATTTCAGAGACAGAGCTGCCCCAGACCCTGAAGAGTATACCACCCCCTCCCATTCCACACCCACCCACCCAGCATGAACACACCCTTACACATGGGCATGTGCACGCACACAGACTCACACACACACGCACACGCACACACACACACTGATGGTCCATACCTATTTCTGCTTTCTTTTAGGCTTAAAGCCTTGATCAGGATAGGGAATTCTTGCTTATGAGCAGCTCCAGAAACCGCAACGGCAGATTCCCTCTCCCCT
The DNA here is from genome assembly GCF_964194135.1 of Talpa europaea. NCBI lineage: Eukaryota > Metazoa > Chordata > Mammalia > Eulipotyphla > Talpidae > Talpa > Talpa europaea. Next base: position 70,697,358 of record NC_140081.1, read on the forward strand.
AACACTCAGGTTCAGGGTAAGCGCCGCCAAGAGTCCAAGCACTGGTCACTCTGAAATGTTCGGGATGGGGAGGGAAAAGAAATAAAAACGTCGTTTCTATTTTGCCACCAATGGCCAACAGTTAAGCAAACCAGTCCCTCCAAGGGAATGATTTGTCCTCCCATGTGCTTGCCTTTGTATGTGTGGCAGAATCGTTTCGTTTCTACCAGGGCAGAAGGAAACCTCACAGGCCAGCAGCTGTGTTCAGGAGGTCCCCAGTGTCCCAGGGATGGAAATGTTCAGGTCTGAGACAGGAACAGATTGCCCTGCTCTGGCCACACAGCCCTAAAATGCTACTGCTTCCATTCTGAGTTGAAGTGGTAAGTGATGACACAAGTCATAACCACTGTCACCATTAGGGTGCGACTTTTAAACTGCCTTCAGCAGTGGAGCAGGTTAGTAAGGCTCACAGCCTTACACCCCAGAAGGGAAGGCAACACCAGGAGGTAGGTTTAGGGTCATAAAAAGTGCTCAGTGAAGTTCCCACTTTAACTGCCCCAACTTCAGATGGGTAGAAGCAAAGCAAAATGTCATTTCAACCAAGTGAGTAAGGATTCATTGCATCCCGACTATTCCAGTCCCTTGCCAGCCTCATGCTAGAGACAATGTGGGGTACAAAAGACAAACGACATGGAGTTCCTGCCCTCACAGAGCTTACAATCTGATTGACCGCCAGTCTCACTGGAGTAACAATGGTGACGTCCCATCTAAATACACAGCAGCACCTGTTCTGCAAAGAGAAGATGCCGCCACTTGTTTTCTTAGCACTGCCACTGCCCTAGTATCTCAGCAAATGGAAACTACTAGACTCCATTATAGATTAGATGCAAATGCCTACTACAGAGGGACTTGAGATAGTCCTCATTTCTAACTTCTTCTTGACACTTGGAAAAACCCCATAGGTCCAATCAAAATGTTATAAAAGTGAGGAGTTGGTGGTCACAAGATCCACATTCATATTTTCTATCCCGGCCTAGCCATGCCTCATTCCTATCACTTAAAGGAAAGGCTTTAATCCACACCAGAGATGCCATTTGAGGAGGAAGGCAACGCAAAGGAAGCACACAAGCGTCTCTGTATTTTGGGAGCAGGTCCAAAACATTTGTGTTTTTAAAAAAATCCACCAAACCGCACAGTGATTAATTTAACATTATTTCCTTGCAATGTTGCCAAAAATAAAGTGAACAGATATAGAGTGAACAAACAAGGAAATTTGTCTTTCCATCTTATTTCGGCCCAACACATAATCACAATCAAAAGAAAAATCATCTTCAATCTGCAAGGTAATTATTTTAGGGTTTCTCCCCCAATTTCAAAGCAGAGGAACAGCTGCTAATTGGAATCAAATCTGGACTGTTAATACAGCTGCTATGGTAAATAACCACCGCACTTCTATTGTCCAATACCATACAAAACAGTTGTCTTTTTTTTTCAACTGAAACACACAAAAAACAGCCCCAGGCTTTTAAACTTGAGTCCCTGGCAAGAAATCACCATACAATTCTTTTCCAGTACTATTTAGATTCTTCATGCTGATTTTGACTGGCTTGAGCCTCACACCCAGCTCCTGACCAAGAAAACTTTACTTGTCCAAAGTCTTACTCTCTTCCCTTAATTTGGTCCTCGCTCTACCATATCCTTTTCAAAACCCAAATCACTTTTGTCAACCGGACACAGATCCTCCCTCCCCACCACCCCACCCGCTGGCCTTTTTTTGCTTCTGTTTAAAAGAGGAAAAGAAGTCAGCCTAAGAAAAAAAGCTTTGGTATTCCTCTCCAGTTTACTGTTTGTTTGTTTTTTTTTTTCTTAAAGAACTTATGCTCAGCTACATGTCAAGAGTCGAATAAGGAGGAAAACACTACTCCATTTATTCGAGAAAGGAAAGGAAAAGATTCTTGTCTCGTGTACAAGAACTAAAATGGTATGAACTCTGCAACCTTTAATCTGCCCACAGCTTTAACCACGCCACTGCCAGGGGTCTGACATCATCTTCAATCAATAAAATAACCTCGTTTCTCCTGGGCTGACCTAAGGATACTTAATAGGGGAAGAAAAGATTTCTGTGGTTCGCTCTTTTAAAATGCAAATTGAATCTATATGTTTAACTCTCCAATAACAACAACAGGGCAGCAAGGCTAAGTCAAATTCTTACTCCATTTGCAGTCACTGGGCTCTCCCAGTATACACCTGGGAGTTTGATCCAAAACACTTTAGAGAGACCCCAGATGTTTCCAAAGCCAAGTCCAACAAAATCAAGATTGCAAGGTGGTCAGGGCAGACAGAAAGCCCATCTTCAAATACATGCTGAAATACGCTTATAAGATCTTCTTACTATCCCTTCGACATCATCCTCCCTTTCTGCCCCCACCCCTCACTCCACCAACCAGAATAAAGAATCTAATTCTAGGAAACCTGTTCCTCTGCTAAATCTTGGTCAACTTGTTTCATATGATTTTACTTCCAGCTATATGGAAAAGAGCCAGTTTAGAGTTTTCCCTATATCTACAGGCACATATTTATGCATTAAATACACACATACACACACACACACACACACAGACACACACACAAAGAGATAGGCAAAATGACCCACTGAATTCACTCATGTCTCTAGATTGTTCCATATTGTGACCTGACATGTCCTAGAGAATACCTTTCCCGATAGTCTTGCACCCCAGAATATTAATTCACTTCCTTGGTCAGAAACAGTGGTTGCTTTGCAGGTCATCCCTGAACTGTGAACAGGCAATGAGCAGGCGGTAGAAGTACCAGGGTCAAGTGCTACAGCCTAGAAGTCACACTGGCCCCCAAGTTCAAATCCTGGATCAACTGCTTACTAACTGACCTCACACATGTTGACAATCCTTAACCTCCCCAATCTCAATTTCATCATGTGCAAATTAGAGATAAAGGTTCTCCTACTTTACAGGGCTGTTTTAAAGACTAAGGAGGTGAGCCATGTAAAGTGCTAAGCACAGAAACTGGCACATAGCAAACACTCAAAAAAAAAGTTAGTTGTAATTTTTTATTGATATTTCAAAGGGGCCTTTTTCTAGAAGGCTGTAGCAATTCTACGTAGGTTGAGTTTTTTAAAATCTTTATTTTCAACTCAGCATTGTACAGGGGACTTTGTATCAGCAAAGGTCAAAACTGGAAGGACTCTTGTGATACCATCTAGTTTCCAATCCCATCTTCCTACCCTTGAATATGCCAGGGCTGACAAATGGTCAGAGTCAGGACCAGAATGTAGGTTTTATTACTGCTAGGGCAACAGACCTTCTACTACAACACCTTATTTAGCATCATTATATTGTACATACGAGATGCTTAAAATATTTACTAGGTCGCATTGACTGGTTTTCGAAGACCTTAAAACCTGGCTTAAGGCAACCGCCCATTTTTCAACCATTGGAGGTAAAATTGTTAATGTCAGGAGGGAAAATTCAAGGAAGTAAGAGGTACATGGTTAAGCCGGAAGTATGACTGAAGGATCTCACAAAATCTCTCCCACTTAGGCCAAGACATGCAGGTGAATTGGAAAGTAACATGAACCTCCACCGATCAATGTTTCCAGGCCCCTGTTCTAGGTCTTGTCAACATCATATCAACTTGGCATTTGCTGTTACTCAAGTCTAACACTAGCTTAAGAAAAGGTTTTGAGTTGGCCCCACCTCTTTGCTTCTATCTCTATCTTTATCTAGATTAGATTACAAAATTATTTTAAGACCCATGGTAAGGCTTTGGCATTTCTAAATCTTACTGAGGATCAGGGTCAGTTTTCTGCTTCTGAGATGGTAAGTGAAAGGTATGGTCATTTTTGATCCCAGTTTTACTTCATTGCACTCCACAGCAATGAATGTGCCCATGTTTACAAGGCCACAGAGATGATTAACCCTAAAGGGCACAGGCCATTGAAATATTGAGTAATGAGAATCCTGTTGCCACCACCCCTCCACATCCCTCCACACACACCCACTCCAAGAGAATAGATCACATTATCACAGTCTCTTTCATCTTGCCTCAGAAAAAGAATAAGCAGTCCATGAAATGAGATTGAGAATAAACTGGTAAGCTTAAGAATATATCTAGAAATTGACTGTTTTGCCAATCGCCTACCTCTGGTGGACTACTGCCCACATTGATTTTCATTTTTACTTTAATTTACAAGAAATACAAGCACAACTTGCAAATATTTATGAGACCAAAAAAAAAAAATCACCCATAATCTCAGGACTTCAAATCAAACATTTTTAGCATTATAGAATACTTCCTTTAGTATGTTGTACATTTGTGTTTATACAAAGCAATGAAACAGCGTACATATAACTCTGGATCCTACTTTTCATATTATCATAAGTACTTTCTCCATGTTGCAGTACAGACTTCATAACAAACATTATAATAACGGTATAGTAGTCCATTAAATGAGTGTGTTAAGATTCACTTACCCATTCTCCAATTATTAAGACATTTAAATCACTTCCAATTTTTTGCTACTTAAATGCTACAAAAACATCTTTGTGATTTAGCCTTTTTCAATATTTTGGACTGTTTCCTAATGATAGAATCCCAGAAGTGAAATTAATAGGTCAAGCAGCATGAATGTTTTTAGACAACCCACTAAAAAATAAAACTAGCAACACCAAAGCACCATGAAACCTCTCCCTCATTTAATGAAACGTTCTTCTGCTCCCATTTTTCCACCAGGGCAGAGCAGGACTTCTGGGAGGGAAAAAAGCCAAGAGAAGCAGTGTAGTATCCCAGTGGCTTGCGAAATGGCAGAGTGGAATGTGGGCTCCCCTGTGAATCCAGCTTGCATGCACTTGCCCCAAATTGCCACCCGGCCAAGAGGCTAATTAGTAAAAGCATCAGGTGGGTGAGAACAGGTTCATGGCCTGTAATGGCTTATATCATGTTTCATTTTTGCCCTTGGAACAATCTGACAGTCAGCTTAAAGACATTCAGTTCTAGTGACCCTGCTGCATTCTGAAAATTAAATTTGTTAGCTTCAGGAGACCATCCTTCAGTATATTTTGAAGGGCATTTTGCTATAGAGAACTAAGCATATATGACCAGTGAGCCTGTATGTGTACCTCTAGTTTTCAGCCATGGTTAAAGTGGCACATGATAGGGCAGCCCTGTTAATATTATATGACTAAATGGCACCTGTCTTAAATGGCCAATACGCCAATAGACACAGTTTTATTTACAGACTCAACCATAAAACTCATCCAGCTCTGAGGCTGGGGAAGCAATAAGCCAGGAAGCCCCTAGCCTAGCACAGGTAGACATAATAGGCATCTCTCCCTGGGCTTCTTAGGTAAAAATCTCAGAAGAGGGCAGTTCTGCTTTCCACTTCTGCCCTTGAAGTTTTTTCCCTGATTCTTCTGCATCTTTCTCCATGCTCCAAATATTCTCAGTATGGAAAATTCACCCTCTATTGTCATTGTCCCTAATGGATTTTGTACACATGTCTATTACAGCACTTAGCACACCATATTTTCCATAATTATTTATTGGGCACTTACTATAGCCAGGCACTGAATAGGCTGGGGGGGAGGGGATAGTAAAAGGGAAATAAAACAGAATCCAGTCCTCCAGGAGCTCCCAGTCAAGCAGAGGGGACACAATCCAACAGGAAACCAGAGGTGTGAACAGACAGCTCTGGCAATGCAGAGGACTCTGCAAAAAAAAAAAAAAAAAATACTCTGGGCCACTTAAGCAAAGCTTCCCAGAGGAAAAGACCTATGAGCCGGTTAAGAGACATGGAATCTGATATCCAACTGATATTAGGGAAGTGGGAAAAGGAGGAATCAAAGATAGACTGAGCTGTACCTTTCTTGGGGAGTCACTAACATAAGGACAGCTAAGGTCAGAATGGGTTGGCTCCTATAAGAATATGTAGAGCAAAGGACCAAGAATGATACTAAGATTGGACTCCTGAAAAAGGTGATCACTCGAGCAGCGGGTACTTCACAAATGTGAGAGAGAAAATTCCTTTATTTACCCTGTGGCTTTTCCCCACATGTACCTTTAATCTAGACTTTGTAATACACTGCTCCAGGGACAGAAGCCCCCAGTTGCAATGCAGAGAGGTAAAAATAAAGGTCAATTCTTGTCTTTCAAGCCTCTAAGTAACCAGGCAGAAATTTCAGGAATGAATTCCAGAGATGGAAATTGCTAAAATATGAGATCTTTGAGAACATGAGCTGGGTACATGATTTTTCACTGTACCTTTCCCTACACCTGAACCATTAACTGGTAGATAAAATATGCTTAATAATTGCATACTGAATAAATAACAACTTCCCAAAGACTTTGCTAGAGGCCACAGAAAAAGAAGGAAGGGAATGAAAGACAGAATAGCAATAATAGTAATATCATTACCTTTAGTGTCTAAGTCTTCTAAGCAGACAAAAGCTCTTTCACTTCTGTTATCTTATTTGTCCTTCTCAGCAGCTCTGTGAGGAAATAAAGGCAGCTGTGATTAATTCCATTTTACAACTGGAGACGCTCAAGTCCAGGACAGATAGCTAACGATAACTAATTCAGCCAAGGTTTTCGCTATGGCTCACTGATGGGTCCAGGATCAGAACCCAGGTCTTGTGACTTCCTGCCCTGTACTCTGTTGCCAGAAACTAACCTCTACAGAACTGACTCTCCAGCTGTTTGTTTGTTTTTTTCTTAAAGAAGACAATGCACAAGAGAAATACATTAGGAAAGCAAAGTCCCTCTGCATCCCAAAATACTCTTGAATAAGTGAGAGTGTTGCACCTTTAAGGAAAGGTCTGAGCCCCTTCTCCATACCAACACTGGAAGGGCTAAATGTAATTCACAATGGGGCTCTACTAACGTAACTGGGTGCTCCCGGTTTTGCTGTACCCCTTTGGAAGGGAACCCCATCTGCCTTCAGTCTGGTTTTGTGTCTGAGTGGGGCTCAGGTGCAGACTGCAGGTGTGGCATTCAGCAGGTGCATGGACAGGAGCCAGCGTTTCATATCTTCATACCAAAGGGCCTGAGTCACTCCCCAAAGGCAGCCCCTCCTCCTCCTGCCTACTTGCAAGCCCCAAGAACCTGTCTTGACAGAGTTGCCTTTGCAAAACTTAAACTAGACCCGGTCTTCCCAGAAAGGGTTAGAGTGAAATCAGTTAAACTGCAAATCCTATAACCCAGCCAAATTTCCCACACTTAGAAATGAATGCGCCCCAGGCATAGTGTCAGGGAATGTATGTGCAGAATGACTGTTCCCTGCACATTATGGGGGAAAGGTGGAGCACCACACAGCCATATTGCATATGTAGCCAGAGAGCACCTACCCTAGGGCAAACGGCCCTGAAACCTCATGAACAAGTATTCATTCCCTTAAAATAGATGAAATAAGAAAGAATGTGCTAGAATCCTGCACTGGGGTTCCCGTCATAACCCCTCTTTCAGGCTGCTAAGGAGAAATATTTAATCCAGTCTTGAGAAATACTTAATCTACAAAAAGCACCAGGTAAGAAATGTCATTACATTGCCCTAATGGAAGGCTTACTGAGAGCCTGAGGCCGACGGAATGTTCTCGAGGGTAAAGGGTCATGAAAATTTTCTTAGCTCCAAAAATTGTTGGCTTTTACCAAAACAATTTGCCTACCCAAACACACACACACACACACACACTCTCTCACATACACACACACCCCAAAAAGAAACTAATTGTAGAATAAAAAAAACCCAAATGTTACCTTAATAAAATGGTTTATTGTCATTCATTGTGCTTCTCCAATTCATATGGGAAAGCCAAATTAATAAGCTTTTGTTTACAGTCCACAATCCAGAAAGTAAAACTGGCTACTAAACTAAAATGTGATCACTATATATAAACAGAGTGAAACAAAAATCTAAACTGAAAACCTAAATGTAATAAAGAGGAAATTAGATTTCTTCAAAATAGGCAATCTAAATAATTTTCCCCATCTGTGATTTTTATCTTAGTTTGCTATCATATGGAAAAAATGTCATTAATTCAATGCAAATCTGTGCCCCTTGAAAACAACCAAAATGGGTAAGTGATGTACTAATTAGCTTCCTAATGGGGAAGGTTTTAATTGAACTATTCCATAACAACCTTCATCAAAGTTTCCAGGGCAACTTCATAAAAGGATGTCAAACCTGGCCCATATTTTTATCCCCTTAAAAATAATTCTCAATACACAGAAACACAGCAAGCTTACTTCTCTTCAATGCTGTTAACACTCAGGCCACTACATTTTCTGATGTCAGCAATCCCCTTCCCACAAATATTCCAAGTATGCACCACCGTCATTCTCCTTTCAATTATGTGGTTTCTCTGCTTCTTTACTGATTGAGTCCAGGCCTCTTGGATAATGAGAAGCATGTGCAGGGAAAATATGCTCTTAAAAAACACATACATCAGTTTCATCTGCATTATGGGGGGGGGTAGATCATTTGTCATTATCGAAAGGATCAAAATGTGAAGTTCGCTATGGGATACATAAAGGGGGAGAAAAGATCAGCATCAATGCCTAAAGTGGGGAGGGGGGCAGTTACTGTGATCTGTAGCAAAACCAATAAGAATAAGGGGGAGAACACCTCCCCTCCACCCCATTCCACCTTTTCTAGCTTGGCCACATTTATATTTAATGTTATCTTAATGTTGCTTTGGGGGGTATTTAAGTTCTGACATACGCATGGAAATGAGCCACGAATTGTACAGCAAGCATAAATAGTCCATCATTAATAAAAGCCAGCTGTGTATAAAACACAATGGCTGGGTTTCAGTTACTGGCTATCATCAGTATGTGTCACAAGCAAATATTACTCGAAACTTTCTCCCTTAAAACACACACACTCACTCACACACAGAAATTTGCTTTATTCTTCTTAATCTTTTGCAAGAGCTTTGAAGAACTCACTGATCTCTATGGCACATTCCAACTAATGCCTATTTCTGAAGTGATTTTTCATCACCCTGGCAGATGCTAGCGTCCTCTTACTTGAACTCCAACTTACCATATAGAACGAAAATGTTTAATTTTTTTTTTAGGCACAGAGGGTCAGTAATATAAGTGTTGGGACAATCTTAATTATAGTTAGTAAGGCAATGTGGCACCAAAGGGCACTGTATGTTATAAGGGAGCAAAGCTCATTAAACGTGAACACCTGCTCAGGACCCTATAATAAGCCTGCTCCACCATCATACAAACACCTTTCATCCAATGACCTCAAAGCATGTGCCCAATATGAAGCATACCTAAACACCTCTGTGAAGTATTAATATCCTCACTTCCCAGAAGGGTAACCGAAGCTCAGAGCAACTAATTCATTTACCCTTGGTCACATGGCAAGTCAGAGAGGGTTGGGCAGAGAAACCCAGATCCCGGTTTCAAGTCGCCCAGTCCAACGATATTTCATGGAGTTGGGGTAGCAGTGAAAGTGACTTTACAAATGTCAAGGGCAGCCTATAGAGTTAAAGATTTCTAAAAAATTACCTTAGGAGATATTACCAAATATATCCATCTGCATTTTCCCCATGAACACATATTACAAAAATGTTCCTGTACTTAATAACTTGGTTCTTTCTAAGTACTAAAACCCATACTTCACTTTTCTGTGCTGGTCAAAGGAACTGAATGTAATTTATGATGAGCCACTGGTTTCCAGAAATGAATCTGTCCAAAATTGGAGATTACATGTATACTTTATGTTCACCATCAAAGGAAATTTAAGGGACCATGTAAGTGAACTTTCACTAGACAGTGAAGGCCTCAAATAGAAGAACCCATTCTATCCCTACGTGTCTTTTATTTCATTGTCTAAAATCCTTAGTTTCTATACAACTTTTGTCTAAATTAAACATATTTCAAAGCTATAAAACAAAACATCTGTGATTGACTGCTTTCTTTCTCATTTGTGAGATTTTACAGTCTATCCAAATTTGTAGCCTCTTGGTGAGATATCATGAGACAGTGACTTAAAAAAAAATCACTGCTAATGAAAACTAAGCAGTAAACCCTAGATTTTTTGCTTAAAAAGAATAGGGGAGGTGTAACATGAGGTCAAGGGAAACAGAATTAACTGCCTTGCTAGACACATGTACAACCCTAAATCACAGAAAGGGCTTAGGGATTACTTATTAATCTGTTAGCCTCTCCTGGCATTCGAGGAACAGACGTATGTAATTCTTCAAGCGTATCTTAGTCAGGTTCTGACTTCACTCCTCCACACAGGTTTACAAAGCTAAGTCTTAGGTGGCTCTTATTTAAAAGCAGCATCGTACAGTCCTGTGACCCTAATGAGGTAAAATTCATCTAAGTACAAAAACAGAACTTGAAAGGAATGAGGAAAAATCAAAGCGGGTGATCTGTTAGGGTGACGGGGTTATTGATGAAGTTTTGGGCAGGGTCTTAGCTTTTTAATCTCATAGGTTAAGATGCAAACACAGACATTTATGTTGATATATCCTTACAGGTTTGGTTTTCACACCCTGAAGACTACATGATTGTATTTATAACAGTTGCACCTCGTTCTACTAAGAATCATTTGCATTCACAGCAGAAATTAAGACCTAGCAAGAGAATCATAAACTTTTAGAACTGGTTCTCAAAATCACCCTGTGTGACCTGCCACAATTTGCAAAGGAAGAAACCTGCCAAGGATAGTCAAATGAGTTGGAGGTGTGCCTAGAGCCCATGTCCCTCTTACCAAGCTCACTAGGAAGGTTTATGATCCATTCTTAGATTAAAAATGGTACCAGTTGCCATTCATTACCAGAACCAATTTTCTGGATACTTGGCTTAGTCAAATAAAATAACTGAAAATAAAATCTTTTACCTATATGAAATAGATAGTCCTATTCTGAGATCTACCAAATCTCTGAGAGCAAAACAAACTCCATTGTTACAAGTAGAGGCTAAACATGAACAACTTTATTTACAGGCCAGAGTGATGTAGACAATTAAATCCATCCCACATAACAAAAAAGATTGCAAAGGCCAAATAATGGCCTTGCTTAATTCAAGCAATAATCATTAGGAGAAAATTCTAATGTCTTCCTTTGTGCAATAAATATGTTTCTGTAAAGGTTCAGTTATATCAAGTTTTTATAGCCAAGTCATAGTTTAAAAGCACTAAGCAGCAAAGCAAATTCCTGTAAAGAAACTGTATTGGATTCTTTTATAAAGCAAATTGCCTCCACTTTTTCCTCTTTTTCCTTTTTTTAGTTCACATTTTGTGTGTGTTGTGTTGTGTGTTCTGTGGGTTAAAAGGGGTCAGAAGCCCACCATGGAAGAGAGTAATGCAATATGGGCAGCCTGTTTAATGCCCCCTTATTTCCTGGGACCAAATTCTAACCTTTGACTTGGGGGTGGGACCCTAGATTTTGGACCAAAGTCCACAAAAGGCAGCAAGGAACGAAGAAGTAAGCAAGTCAAAAGACAACACGTCATAGTAAACGACCAACAAAAATTCCTGGGGACAGGAAATCAATGGAGCACAATTCTAAACAAATTGGTTTAGTCCCAAGCTAATTAACTTGTCAAGCAGATCTCCAAACCCACTGAATCCAGGGGGGAAAGAGGTGATGTAATAGGAGATTTTGGAACATTTACCCATTTACCATCCTAAAAGGCTCAATCACGACCACACGCACCTCTCTCCACCCCTTTCAGTGGGTTTAAGCTGGCCTTAATGGGTGCAAAGGACAATTTCTTCCAGACAGTCCCTAAGAATAGACTGTTCTCATGCATTCCGAATGCTCAGTCTCCATGGAGGAGGCTACCTGGTCACAAGCATTTCCCAAGAGGGAATATATCCTCTACTCCTCCTCAATGGTAACACCCCCACCCCATCAAAACAAAACAACTTCTAACCATCCTGACAACTTCAGGCGCTTTTTTGGGGGGGTAGGAAAAGGAATCTTCAGAGAGGAATAGAAGAGTGTGAGAAACTCCGCTTGTCTCCAAATGGGTCGGGGGGAGGCCTGAAAAAGATGGATCAAAGGAAGAAAGGGGGTGGGGGAGAAGGACTGCTTAATTACAAAGACACCCTGTTTAAAGAAGGCAAGGCCCTGGTAGAGGGCTCTCAGGAGAGTCACCACAGCAGATGCACCCACTTAGAATTCTGGCACTCAATGGGATCTCAAGGTCATAACATCCAACCCTCTGCTTTCTCAATAGATGGTTATTAAAGCATTCTAGAAAGAAGCTGATCTGTTCTTTACAAACCTTCAGAAAACTTCCCACAAAATGCCACGGCTATGGGGGCCTCCCTGGTGGCACAAGGGGTTAAGCACAGCACTATGAAGCAATCCGCAGCCTCCGCAGCACAAGTTCGATCCCCGGGCCAGCCAGGGAGCAACCCATATGGCGCAGCAGACCTCTCCTGTCTTGCCCGCTGCTTCCCTCAGCAGTGTACTTAGGTCAATCTGCCTGTTCTGTTCCCCACTCTGTCTCTGGTGAATTCTCTCACCCCCTGCATCTCTGGTCTGTACCCCAGCTCTTGTATGCATAAATAAATAAATCTTTAAAAAATGCTACGGCTATGTATTAACCTAATAAATTCTACTTCATAAACCAGAAATGAGATTTTAATGTTGAGATCCAAAACAGTATCAAATATGATTTTTACAATTCCCTTCTCACATCTCTGAAATAGGTCAACAGGTCCACAAAATTTTCAAGTAGAAGTTACTCTACATACAAGCATGGTGAGAGATTTCATTTCGTTCAAATCTGGTCTAAGTTAGAAAAGCACTATGACTTTACAGAGTCACAAACTTTTCCAAAGAAAGAAGTATCTTAAAATGAAGTATGATGTAGTGCCAGAAAGTGTCTGTAAATGACACCGGATAAACCCATACAGAATAGCTGGAACCTGAGTTATCATCTGTAAATAGATGCCACTACTCTACAACCACCTGGCTATTAAAATGTCCCAGGCCAGTTATAAAATGTAATTTGGTCAGGCCAAATTTTCCCTTCCAGCAGATCTGAAACACGATAGCCTTTAAAATTGTCACCCTGTAACGTTCCTTCTCTCCCTTCCTGCTTTCCCATTAACATCAGTGAACAAAATTATTTGAAAATATAAGTAATAATGTGTTCCCAAATAACCAATGGCTTGGGAAGATCTTGGTAACAGGTATTTGACCACCACCATTTTTATTAGTTCGCCATGCTTGCCCAACTGGAGATAGGTGGGAGATGAGCAGAGATTTATCCAGTGTCCAAAATGGCATTTCAAACTATTCTTAGCTACTAAATGAGGGTGCTGAAAGGTTTTAACTGAGGCGGCTTCACAAAGACTGGCCTAAGAAAGGACTTTTCACAAAGCCTAGTTCAAGGAGACTTCAATACCCTTAGCCCTCCATTATTGAAGATTATGGTGACTAATTATCTTCTTCTCTGAATAGGAGAAAAGGGGTATAGTCAAAAAAGTTTTAAACTGCTTCCTAACTTCCAGTCCTCATGGGGAAGGGGGTATGGAGCAGGTGAGGGAGGAGAGCTAAATTAGACACTCCAAAGCTTTGGAGAATTCTTTCTAAAATATATGCTAGAGGCAGGAGATGCTATTTCTCACAAGCTTTCCTCTTCTTCCTTCATTGACTTGTACTTAGCCCCTTGCTGCAAATTACTATTATTCTATTATCCGTGGCAACTTACCAAGGACTGCTCACACAGCACCAAGACTGTCACTTTCCCTCTCATTTTCCTTCTGTTCACTCTCATGTATCTATAAAGTCCAACTTGCTGCTGAAACATTCACTTACAGAGAATAGGTTGGGACCGTCAAGGAGGAGCTGGCAAAAGGAGTTACTAACATCTGTAAAGCTGAGAAGGGGCAACCCCTTCCTCACACCTCCCACGCCCACCAACACTTTAAGAATTGGGCCCCGGGGGAGGGGAGTGTGAGCCCCCACCCCAACCCTAAGCATGCAGGAGGAACTCCTCTAGCCATCTGAGATAAGCTCAGACATTCCTGCTGAGCTTCATGTAGACTACAAGTTCCCGAGTGTTTAAATTCGTTTCGTGCTCAGTTACCTAGAGACTTCCAAGAACCCCAGGAAGACGAGAAAGTAAGTGCCATGAAGTAGTGGTACCCACTAGCATCTCCGCAGGACGGGAAAGGAGCGCACACTCTTTAACTGATTTAACTTAACTGCACATCTCGGAAAACTCGCGGCCAGCTGCTGCAAAGAAAGTAGAACACACGGGCATTCCCACACGCATTCTAGATCGACTCACTCGCACCGAGGGCACAATCAAGTTCATGCCACCATGGATTCCTGCCCCAGTTCCCCGCGAAAAGTAACCACGCGTCTCCTACCCCTGAAGGCAATGCAGACAAGGTGACGACTTCAAGTGGCTTCGGTTCCGGGCCGGCGGCCAGGGATGGGCACCGGGGACGCCCCAACTCCGGGCTGCTCCCCTCCTCGCTGCTCCGTCCGCGCTCTTCTTGGTGGCAGTGGACAGGCAGGATACCGGGCCGGAGGGTGGAGCAGCGGATGGTCAGAAGCGAGACAGACTGGAGGCGGGGGTGGAGAGGACGGTAAGAACTAAGAGAGGATGAAGCGAAAGAGAGCAGAGATGGAGGAATAAATCAGGGGGTCTACCAGCTTCAGCAGCCAGAAAGCTCCTCGGAAGGAAGGGGCGTGACTGCGATGAAGGCAGCTCCGGGGCTAAGGATGGGAGGTAGGGGAGGGGGCGATGGGTGGCTTTTCTCCTGGCGGTGAGCGGCTAGGACCGCCCAGGAGCAGGGGTGGACTAGCGAGAGAGGCGGGGTAGAGGGCGGGGAAAGAAGGGAGGGAGCCTGCTTGGACACTGGGGGGTGCGGGGGCGGAAGAGAGGCGGGCCAGGGGGCGGGGAAGTTTCAAACAATTGAACTGGCGGGGTCCGGCCACTCTGGCGAGAGAGGGGGTACCCGCTCTCGTGGCCCGACTAGCGTGGCACGACGCGGTTACAGTAGCCCCGCGAGTCTATTCAGGGACTGGCTGGGAGGAAGGGGAGAGTTGCGCAAAGGTTACAGTCATGATCTACGCCAACAGCGGAGCGGAGTCGCGTGGGAGAGCCAGTGCGGCTCCCAGCCCCACCGCGGCAGGAAGCAAAACAAATAGAAACGCCGAAAAGCCGCTTCTAGCAAGGCCGGCTTAAAATAAGGCAGGAAGGAGCAGCGCTCCTTGCTTTCCCTTCGCCTCCTGCTTGCTATTCCCAGCAGGCCCCCATCCAGGTAGCAGCTCGGCGAGAAGCCCTCCCTTCTCCCCCCGGCCCCAGCCTGCCCCTTCTTGCCCCCCGCCCGCGTCCCCGCCCCCTCCCCGTGGCGGGCCGGGGTGGTGGCAGGGCGGCGTGGGCGGGGCCCTGCGGAGCCTCCGCCTTCGGGGCGGGCTGGCGGGGCCGGCCTCCGCCGTGCGGGCAGGACAGCCAGTCCCACCCGCCAGCCTTTGGCGGCTCCGGGTTGGCGCAGTCCGGCCTAGAATTCGCTTGCGATTGGCCGCCCGCGCCGTCGATCGGATCTTTTTCTCCCACCGCCCTCAAATTAATAAAACTCAACAAGAGGCTATTGTCTCGCTCTCGTTCTCCCCCTGCTACTGCTGAGAAGAGAAAGATGAGACGCTTGGTTTCTCAGCCTGCTAAAACAGCCCGACAGTGTGTCGGCCGGCTCCGGTGCACCTTTATGGCACTATCCAATCCTCTGGGAATAGGTAACATTTCTTTCCCCTTAGAGCATTAGGCCAGGGTCAGGGGGCGAGCACATGAAGTGTCCAGCTAGTGTTCACATTTCCCGGCTGCGAAAAATTGATACTAAGAACCCAGAGGGTTAAGAACATCTTGGAACACTGAAAAGCTACCATTTTACATCTGGGAAAACGAAAGCACAAAGAAATGGTGTAGGGGTAGCAGAACAACTTGGAATTTGGAACTAAACGAAGAATTCGTTTCGGACTCTGGCACTTAGCAGCTAGTGTGCGACTCTTGTTACCTCCCTTAACTTCTCTGAACCTTAATTGTCCTATCTGTAAATAACGACTGGAAGACATGCCTTATTAACTTGCTGGCACTGGTATATGAAAAGAAAATGAAGTGTGTGTGAAAACTGTAAGCCTAGAAACACTCCGATATATGTGTTCCTACTTGTCTGTGGTGTCCCAAGGTGGAGAGTCACATGTTTAAGAATCAAGAATCAAATATAATGCTCATCTGTTCTACACATCTACGTCCAAGGTGTGTACATTTTGTGACTTTATTTAAAAAAAAATCAACTCTCTTCCCACAGTTTTTTTTTTTTTTGGGGGGGTGGGGGGAACATGAAGTTGACTCCCTGCAGTTAAAATAATAAATTACCCCTTTTCTGACCAGGGTGGGTGAGATTTCTTTTTCAAACACTTCTGCAGTGGTGCCCCCCCCCACCTAAATCTATTGTGGTGCTGGTACTGAAAGAGGAAATCATGCTGTGTATCTCCAAAGTGAACTTGAAAAAACAAATAAGAGGCAACATTTACCATGGAAACCATCATTCTCTACAGATCCATATTTCCTAGAAAACATTACAAGGAGGAAGCGAGTCGAAATGTAAAGGCCTTCACAACTCAAAGCTATTATAAGGAACTCAGTCCAGTGACAAAGTGACATCCAGTCCAGTTCAAGCCATGCCTGACAGGAACCTTCCGAGGGGTTATGGAGCAAGGCATGCGAGAGGAAGCCTGCTCAAAGAAAACCCTATCTCACTATGAACAGGGTCTTAGAGTATCAGCGGTGCGGGAAAAGGAACGGGCAGGTGGCATGCTGTGGGGTGCTGGGTGCCTCAGCTTGGTGCCCTGCTTGACTCACTGAGTTTCAGGAGCAGGAACATGGGCAAAATGGATGCTTGCTTTCACTGAGTTTATGAGTGATCTGATTTGGGTGATTTTTGCTTGGCGAAGGGGAAATTTTTAGTGTTTGAAGGACATCAAGACACCTCGTTTGTAAAGCAAGGAAAGATTGCTTGGAGGGGTGGACAGCAAAAGCTTCAGAGGGTGAGACCATACGGCAGACAACCACCGATCACAGTGCAAACAGGGTCCTTGTTAAAATGAACCATGCAGTTCAAATGGAAACAGGAAAATATGCACACAGTAAAATTAAAACAGTACTAACAGGAGTAAGGTGAAGTAAGGTACTAACAGGAGTAAGGTGAAGTTACTCTGCACAGCTCTGCCCTCAATAGTCCCTTTTTCTCCATGCCTCTTAAATGCCCTTCCATCTCAAGATAATTTCCTTAACCTCATTCTTTTTCATGAGAGCTCAGCTTTCCATTGCCTACACGTGCCACAAATCTTTCACTCCTTCCCCTGTTGAGAGGTGCTTTAAGACCATTCTCCATCTTATGCTGTCATAGAAGATACTGGAAACAAATCCTAGTGGCAAAGACCTGGTGACTGTGTTTGTGGTGTGCCTGTTCCCTGCCTTGAAGTTACCCTCAAAAGACTTTTCCGACCTGCCTTTCCTACCTTTCCCACAGATACTGGGACCTCCATACAATGGAAACACCCTAACACAATTCCTTTAACCCACCTCCTCAAGTTCTGCCTTGGCCATTTCCTTTCTCCGGATTTGGATTCTGAGGGAGTAGAGTGAGCACTGCTCTGTACTTATTTTTTAAGATTTATTTATTTATGCATACAAAAACTGGGGTACAGGCCAGAGGTGTTGGGGGGAGGTTAGAGGATTCACCAGAGACAGAGTGGGGAGCTCAACAGGCGGACTGACTGAAATACACTGCTGAGGGGAGCAGCGGGGGAGACAGGAGAGGTCTGCTGCGCCATGTGGGTTGTTCCCTGGCTGCGGGGCTGGGGGTTGAACTGGTGCTGCAGAGGCTGAGGATAGCTTCACAGTGCTGTGCTTAACCCCTTGCGCCACCAGGGAGGCCCTGCTCTGCACTTAATGGTGGATCAGGCTCTGTGTTGAGTCTCTTTTTAACTTGTGGAAAACACTTTTTTTTTTTTTGGTACCTCAGCTTTACCCAGGTTTTCTAAACATCTTAGGTGTTCCTTCTCTCGTACTGTGCAAAATTCCTCTTTGCTTTTTACCCCCAAAACCCTTTAGTTTGTTTAAACTGAGTTTGAATTTAAAGCTATGCTTTGCCAGCTCTACTTTGAAGGGGAGGGGGGGGTCGAAGGGGAGGCCAACATCAACAAACATTGATTGAGTTGCTGCTATTATGGACAAGTCTGAAAAAACAAAGAGGGATGAGACTTGGCTCCTGCCTTCAAGGGTATATACATAAAACGACAAGTAACAAGCATGCGCTAAGTGCTAAATGAATGGGATTGACAGTAAAAGCTGTGGAAGTTGAGAGCAGGGAGCAAAAACTAGTTCCACAGAGTGAGTTTATACAGCAAAGTATGCCACACACATTTAACTAATCCCCACAGCATCCCTGTGTCTTCATATCCTGACTGTAAAATATGGAGAATACTGGGGCGAGGGGTGGCGGGGATATGAGGAGAATTAACCACTAGCCGTAAAACACCTGTGTAAAGACAGGGGCTTGCTCGTCTGGGTTACACGTTAAATACCTGCATATACCAATAATGCATATAGTGATCATTTTAAGCTTACAAGTTAAGAGTCTCCATCCCAGACTACCTATCCGGTTTGGCCTTTTTTATTTCTTCCATAAAATGCAACTCCTCCTTTAACATGCAATAGAGGTCAATGAATGTCTGCCTTGAAGACATTATCCTAAGCAAAGCAAGCCCAGCAGATAATTGTATGATTCTATTCGATATGAGGTAACTAAGGTAGGAAAATGCATAGAGGCGGGGTGGGGGGGGGCGAGGGTCATGGTTGTTTAATGAGCACAGTTTCTGTCTGGGATGATGAGAAAGTTCTAGAAGTAGTGGTGATCATTGTATATTCGAATATACTCAGTGTCACTGAATTGTACACTTAAAACTTTTAAAATAGTAAAGGTTATATATATTTTACCACAATAAAAAATTAAAGGTACCACCCCTCAGGCTCAGTGTCAAACCATACCAACGATGGGGGCTGCCAGGCTATATCTCCTGTAGAATAGAATATCTTGGTGTTTAATGTGGGCAACTAATAAATGCTTTAATTTTTTGAAAGTCTGCCTTTTGCCTGCAATATTTGAACCCCATGTACAGGAAAAGTAGGAGGGAGAAGTTGGCCTATAGTCTATTCCTGTTAAAGGAAAGACCCCAAAACCTTACTTTGCACTGGATGACATGCTCCCCACCAGCCAAGTCACCTGGGAGTGTGAAATGAGCACATCTTCCTCTAATTGCCTTGTGAACAGCTAAATCATTTAAATGCATTTACAAACAAAAGCAGAGGCAAGCACATACACCAGGGAAAATAAATCCTAAGGATTTATGGCTCCACATAACTCTCCCCTTCTCCCTCAACCCCCAAAACCCAAAAATATATCAAACACTGAAAAGCAGTGTTCTCCAAAATACCTCCTTAGGTCAGCTTCCTGTTTATTCATGAGGATACTAACTCTGCACTTGGAGAAGCCAAGTGATTAGAAAAGAGCAGCTTTATCTCACGGGGAGAGGAACAAAGGGACGCACACACATGCAATACTAGCTTTGAGTTCCATGCTCTTCCTTTTGGATGCCCCTCCGCTCCCCTGCCTACCCTTTCCCAGCATATGACACACATACACACATGAGCTCAGGGATGCACACGTGCGCACGCACAGTCCAGACACAGGAAGTTTGAAGCCTGATCCATGTGTGGAAAACAGCAACGTGGGAATTCAGGAAACAACACCAGAACTGTGCTCCAAGGCCAAGACCTGCTCCAGCATTTGGGAGCCAAGTCACTCCTGGGGTACTTGTGGGCCCCAGCATTTTGGAAGTAAATCTGGTCTAGAAAAATAAAGCTGCCTGCAAAGCTATTCCCCAAGCACCTCCTGGGGTCCTGTTTGAGTAACCTGGGTTCGACTCTTTATGATTTATGCAGGACTTCATTTCAACTTAACTAAATACCATATCTCCTTCAGCAGCTTGGGTTTCTGGAAAGACCCAGACTGTCCATACTTCTCAGTAGGGTTTGTTTGCAAAGTCCTGGGTTAGCCAGAGCAAGAGAGTTGTAGGGAGGCCGAGGAACACACATCAAAGTCTGTACTCTAAAAGGTGCTGGGATGAGAGGGAAAATATGATTTAGGCAATGATAAAAAATAAATCACTGGGAGCAAGTTAGAGAGAAATCAAATTCCTGAGTCAGTAAAGACTTTAAGGTACAAAGTTTGCAGAATTTAAAGGAAGTTTATCCTCTGACATTATCCTTTGCAAATAAACCTTGATTGATTCGGCATTCTTTCTGTTTCTGCAGTTGCCAGAGTGTCTGAGTGTTGTTATCCCCTTTGAAGGACTGGGTAGAGATTTATCTCCTCTGGCACAATCAGCCTTCCCTTCAAGTCTGTCACGGTCCTGTGAGATTCATACAGGAAAGACCCTTGTTAACGTGCAACTATGCAACCTGGGAAGGGTTAAATATTAAGCCATCTTTGGTGTGCTGTGAAGGAAAGGATATAGACTTCGGGAGTTAGTCAAGCCTCAGCTCCGATGCTCACCAATGAGGTAAATTACTTAAGCACGCTGGGTCACATTTCCCTCATCTGCAAAGTGGAGAATGATAATTTATCTACTATGAGGGGTTGCTGGGAGGATTAAATGAAATAAATGTTGAGGGACCCTATCACAATGCCTGGCATTTTGTACTCAATGAAGTTTGTTTCTTTTTTTCCCCATCCACTCAGTTTTGTAGGGAATTCCAAGGGGGACAAAAACGGGTTTGTTTAGCGGCTTTCTGGGGTGAAGAGCACGGAGCAGTAAGTCTCTCATAATCGCTCTCCCCTATAAACCCTGCTCAGCAGCGCCGTGTGGTACAAAAAGGACTTCACATCATAGTCTTCATTCTCTTGCTCACTAGTTATATGATTCTGGGCACAGTTTGGAGCCTTCATTTCCAGGTTTGTAAAATTAGAGTGACAGAAACAGCCATTTTGAAAGGTGGTATTGAAGATGAAATAATAAGGGAAAGATTAGGTGGTATTGTCAGTTGTAATATTTTGTGCACTGGGCTGAGTACAGTTTATTTTTCTACCAAGTGTTTTCTAACCTGAAGCAGGGAATGGTTTTAGCAAGAGTGTTGAAAAGCCTTAAGCACGGACTGCTATGTGCTCCCAACTTCCTGGTCTTAGCTAAGGAATTTGGGGTAGTGTTCGAGCAGCTGTATACATTCTAGCTTCCAACTGTTGGACCTCCTCGCCCCAAGATGTTCACAGTATTTTGGCAAGAGCTCAGTGAAAAGAAGGCTTTCTAGGAGATGCCCCAGCAGATCCTGAGGTAATAGAAACATTCAGTCTATGGCACATAGGCCTGGGACATTCAGGCCTCCAGCTTTGTGAACCCCACACTTTTCCTACTTTATTTTTTTAAAGATTTATTTATTTATGCATACAAGGACTGGATGGGGGTGGTGGGTGACAGGATGCACCAGAGACAGAGAGAGGAGCAGAACAGGCAGATGAGCTGAAATACACTACTGAGGGGAGCAGGGGGCGGGCGAGGCAGGAGAGGTCTGCTGCGCTATGTGGGTTAGCTCCCTGACTGGCCAGGGATCGAACTCGAACTCGTGCTGTAGTGGCTGGCAACAGCTTGATAGCACTGTCTTTAACCCCTGCACCACCAGGGAGACCCACTTCTCCTGCTTCAGAGTCTGTGCACATGCTATTGTTTCCGCCTAGGGTACTCTACATACCTCCATTCGCTTTGTTCTCCCTTACTCTTCACAATCATGAGCTCGATGTTATTTCTCAAGGCCTCAGGTTAATTGTTACTTCTTCAGGGAAATATTCCCCAAGCAGTAACCTCCACCCCTGTGGACGTCTCTTGTTTATCTTCAAACATCCATGTGAATTGCGTATTAGATGTGATAAATCCTATCAAAAGTAGTTTTAATATCAAAATATTATTTTAATTATTCACTAGGTAAATTATTTACCATTGTCTTCCAATCCAGAAAATGACTGGGCCTGGAGGAAGCTTAGGCTTTAGCGTGTAGTTTTGTGTGCTCCTTGGCACTCTCTTGTCAATTCCTTTAGGGGTATTCAGGGATTGGCCAGTTCGTAATTTTTTAGAAATATTCCTCCATTAAACTAAAGGATCTTTAGGGTTCCTTGCCACTCCTGGCTGCTAAGAGTTGTCAGGATACTGGCAAGTTTTCTGAATGGTGGAGTGGGTAGCTGTATCAAAAATATCACCCACATTCCCCAGCCCCTCAGTTCCTTGATCTCGGTGTATTATGGGGAATTTGGAAGTATGGTGAGGAAATGTAGATGTGAACTGTTTAAATAGAAGGTGGTATGTTTATTTGGTGCCCAGCCAATGATTGCTGTGAGATCAGAAGAAAGTGCATGTGTGCTAAGGAGGAGATTAAAATGTGATGGAGTGGCTCAATACTTTGATGGCATGACGGTTCCAGATGACTTTATGGATGGTGTCACTTCTTGTACCTCCATCAGTCCTGGTAAACCAAGAATAATTTTACCAAAGGGCAGCTCAGTATTATAGAAGAAACAAAGAAAGTTTTCATTCAGATAAGATCCCCATGTTCAATTGATTGAGTTAACCTCACTAGCCTCAATTTTCCAATTTATTGGTCGAACAATAGAGACTCCATTATATATTCAATATTGTTCTAAGCCCTTGGGATGCATTGGTGAACAAAATAGGCAAAAATCCCTGTAGCTTACATTGTTGATATGTGAGAATGGTGGGCAGACATTTAAAAATCTGTGAGGATTCATGTTATCTACACAGTCAAGGAATATGCTAAGTTCTTAATAAGTTGTAGTAGCTCTTATTATTATATTTTTAAAAATAAGGCAATCACCATCTGTGAAGTCAGGTAATTTGTAAAGAAACTCAAAATTCTATACAAGGTGTTGTTAAAAAAGAAAGAAGAAAATTTAGGTGAAGCCAGGTAATTTCTGTACAAGAGATAATCAGTGGTTTGAGCAACGTACGTGATTCTTGCCATATAGCAATAGTAGGGGACTCATATGAGTTTTCCCATCTTACGTGCCACTATGGTTTCCTCAATACCAGTTCCTTCTATGGTAAAATTCAGTCCAAAGTAGCCTAAAGCAGTAGGCTTAAACTCCATTTGGATAAACTTTCCTCCTTCATTATCTCCAGATCAAACACCATAAATTTGAGATCACAATATTCCCCTACAACCTCTCCTGTCATGCTCTTACCCAAGTGAAATTAACCAATCAAGCTTTTTTTTTAAAAGATTTATTTATTTATGCATAGAAGAACTGGGGTACAGGCCAGAGGTGTGGAAGGTGAGAGGATTCACCAGAGACAGAATGGGGAGCAGAGCAGGCAGATTGAAACACACTGCTGAGGGGAGCAGCGGGCAAGGCAGGAGAGGTCTGCTGCGCCACGTGGGTAGCTCCCTGTCCGGGGATCGAACTTGTGCGGCAGTGGCTGCAGATAGCTTCATAGGTTGCATATTAACCCCTTGTTCCAGCAGGGAGGCTCACCAACCAAGCTTTTAACATGC